>NC_141879.1:462605875-465105875 GCF_056163025.1 Triticum urartu | reverse complement strand
AGACAATCCGTGTTGAAATTGAACCCCTTAGTGAACCTCAAATAGACGAAGGCGTCACAGAACAGGAAGTTTGTGTACAAGAGATTTCCAGTGCCACAACATTGTAGATCACCATCACGAGTACAAAGGAGAAAGCCCAAGACATCCCAGCCGATGAGAAACTAGAGACTGTTATACCTGACAAAGAAACAGTCGATGCAGGCATGAATAACCCAGTCATCAACACAGAGGTAAAAATTCAACAACAACAACAACCCCTTTTCAAAATATTTATGATGTCTGAACTACCTAATACACCCCGCCACCGCAATACAACAATTATAAGGGATGTCTCACCCTTTTCTTTGAACAAATGCAGGAAAAAAATGAGTACGTTGATCTCGAAGATCAAGAAGTAGCACAACCAAAGGAAACTCAAAAACACACAGGACTTCAAACAACAACATCTGAAGAGGTGAGGTCACAAAACTCAGACACAAATGAAGTTCAGTCTATAATTTCAATTTTTATTAAACATGAAGAGGAAGCAAGCGAAAGCACTGGCATAGACATTGAACAAGAAAAACAAGAGGACAACACGAGACAAGGAGAAGCCGTAGTTCCAGCAATAGACAGTCCTGCCACTCCAGAGAAAGAGGTCTTATAAAAAAATTGCAACTGAATAGTCAGAGATGCACCCATTTCTTAAATATTTTTTGTGTTAGAGCAGGCCCAAGAAGCTCAAGAGAGCACCAACAATCAAGACCATCAAACACAACCGGAGGAGCCCAATGAACAACCCAAACATGTTCTTCAAACGGTAGACAACAATGCCACTGAAGACCAAGCCACAAAAAATTCACTCACCAAACAACAGGTAATAGAGACGGCGGCAGCGTCAACGATTGAGAAGGTAAAGTTACGAAACCCGCAACTATGAAATTATAAAATTGCTGCGTGCACACTCAAATAAACTCCAACCTACCACATATGTATTCACTCAAATGCACGCTCACTTTGCCACCTCTATGTTTGAATAGCTGCAAGAAAAAAACAAGGTCAGTGATGATGAACAGCAAAATAAAGAGCAAGAGAAGGACCCAAAACCACCACTCAACGAAGAACACGTAGAACAATCAACAGTAACAACAACAAATACAGAGGTGAAAACACATAATACCTCTTCACGATCTTATAGTTCAAAAATACGCATTTGACATTTCACTACCTTCCTGCATTGCAGACAGAGGAGACCAGTGAGCAAAAGGAGGGCACTGAAGAAGGGCAGCATGTTCTTCAAACGGCAGACATCAATGTCACAGAAGACCAAGCCCCAAAATATTCACTCACCGAAAAACACGCAACAGAGACGGCAGCAACGACAACGACTAAAAAGGTAAAGTTACATAAGCTGATCCTATGAAAGTATAAAATAGCTCTCTGGAACCTCAAATGCACTGCCACTTAGCCACATGTGTGTTTCAAAATCTACAAGACAAAAATGCCGGCAACGGCGATGAATTCCAAAAGAAAGAACAAGAAGATGCCCAAAAACCTCCACTCAATGAAGAATAGGCAGAACAGTCAGCAGCAGCAACGAGAACAGTAGCAGAGACAACAGAAGCAGTAACGATTGAGGAGGTAAAGTTACGTAGGTTGATTCTACGAAAATATAAAGTAGTTCCATGAAAACTCAAATGCACTCCAACTTAGCCACCTTTATGATTGAACAGCTGCAAGACAAAAACCATGATAGTGACGATGAACATCAAAAGAAAGAACAAGAGGATCCCCAAGAAACAACACTCAACGAAGAACGGGTGGAACAGTCAGCAGCACCAATGACAACTCAACAGGTAAAGTTGCACAAATTTTTTCCACAAAATTACAACTTAATCACAATCAAAATAGCTCAAAGCACACACCGAACGCTTCATTATTTTCCCATACAACTTCATTAATTAAAATAAAGTAGCAAGTTAAATTATTTCAATGCTTGTTCAATGATAACGCAGAAACACGAAGAAGGCAACCACGGAGATACAACCAATGAAGCAAACACACAGATTGTTCCAGAGAAAGAACCAGAAACTATCGAAGAAAACCCTACACCGTCGTACGATGCCGATTCCCCTGGGAGAGAGGTCAGTGCCAACCAGGTCGAGACTGAAAAACAAGACGGAAAAGACCACCAGCAAGACATGACGGTTGACAAGGAAAAACATGATGCTAAGAAAAGCACAGACGACTCAAATGAGGATGGAGCAGAAACTGGACAAAAGAATACAACGCAAAAAGAAGAACATAACATGTCGCAAGAAGCAGAAGGAGAATAAGAAAGGAACAACACTGGACAGGACTATCTTCTAGCACCGAAGCAGGCAAGACAATAGAAACTTAATTGCTATCTTGTGATTTGGAATTATTTAAATTAAATTCAAAACCATCGCAGGCACAATGGATAAAGGGGGCAAAGATAGTGATTCCGTCAACAAAGCCATCGAAGACCTGTACAACGATGTATGCAAGCCATGGACAAAGAAAGAAAGGTAAGTTCATGCAATTAACACAAAACACATTCTTACACACGATCATTTTAACTGTATCATGTGTAAACTAAAACATTTTTTAAATATACTTTGCATGGATGAGCTTTTCATTACAACGGACAAGTTTGATGTCAATCTAGGCCATGTCGCCGAAAGCTTCAAGGTCGGTAAACCAGTAAGCACCGAAGCAATCGAGCCCATGCTAACGATCTTAAGAAAACAACTCAATGGCACAGGGAGAAAGATTTTGTCGTTAAGCAACATTGTAAAGATCACGGCAAAAAGAATCACGTTTAAAACGATAAATATGACTTTATAAATAGATAACTGAACTAACAAAACCCTTTGTGTATCTGTGACAAAACAAGCAGCACTCGATAAAGGAAGCCGACAGCGAAGACCCAATGTGCTACAAAAATAATGATCAAGAACACATTAGAAAAAAATTACTACCTGCCAGGCTTAGAGCATTTTTCAACCTGCAAGAAGAAGAAAAACTGCAAGATTATAACATGGTAAGCAGATTAACTGTTTCAAAAACGAAATACAATAGCGTATATGTTATGCAAAGTTCTCTTTTTATTTTATATTTCTAAATATAAGAAGATTTCTAAATGTTTTCTTTTTATTTTGTGTTTTGCAGTTCCTTCTACCATGTTCGTTACGCGGGTTTGAGAAAGACGAAACTATAAGTCATTACTTCACCATTGCAGTTAACATGCAAAAACAGCGCTTTGAACTCCTTGACTCTTCAACTCCATACCCAGGCACAATAGAATTCTTCAACAATGTAACCAGCAAATTAATGAAAATCTGAAAGCACGTAAGCACAGAGCTACAGCTTTCAAAAAAAGCATCGACCATTTCAAAAAGGTCAAACTGCAAGTGCCACTTCAAGAAGTAGACACGTAAGCACTTCCAACATTACTCTTCTTTCTTTTTTTCAATGCAAGATTCACTACTACCATTACTGAAGTAATTCCGTTATTTCGTCTTTTCAATGCAACAATTACCACTACCGTTGCTCAAACATTTCTCTTCTTTCCGTTTCTTGAATGCAACAATTACCACTACCATTGCTCAAACATTTCTCTTCTTTATGTTTCTTGAATGCAACAATTTTACTAGTACCATTCCTCTACATGCAGAATGAACTGCGCATTCTATATGTACATGAACCTGAAGCACTACTCCAATGATGGAACATCAGCAATCTTAGAGCCAGAACAAGTACCAGAGTTGAGGAAAAAAATTCTATATCAACTAATCAGTCAACACAAAGAGAATACCAAACTGTCATTAATCAAGTGTACAACAGGTTAGTCTTTTCAGAAACAAAACCTTACAATTTTGTCACACTACAACAAGTAATAAGTTTTTTTAATTATTATTTTTTGATTCTAATACATATGCTGAAGTATGAAGTCGATATGGGAGACAAAGTAATACAACAGGCAGAATGTTGCATACTAGAAGAGCTTCTGCCAAATCCCGAGCCAAAGGAACATATTATGCATGCGACAACCACACAAGAGCATGAAGTTATTGATATATCCAGTAAACGGAAAGAGCTTATGCATGTCAGCAGCCACGTCGTCGCCCAAGAATCTTGCACAGACCATGAAGAAAAGGATCCACCAATAGAACCAGATCAACCACCACCAGACAACAAGATACCACATCATCCTGAAGAGGAAACAGACACCACAAACGAGCAAAATATCAACAACAATATCCCGAGCATAGAGCAACTTGAACAAACAGGCACTGCTTTAAAAAAGGATGACAGAAGCAACGACATACCAAATACACAAGAACAAGTTTCCGACCAGAATAAACAACCTGTTCTTCTTCAAGAAGAAACAGGCTCAACAAGCAATCAGCAAGGCACCTCCAGCACCATCTCTCTAGACTTCCTAAAACCCAAAACAACGAAAAAGCATGAAGAAGTTGATGAATTTCTTTTAAGCCTTAACTCACTCCAACTAAAGGAATACCATGAGTTTGTAAAGATGGGCTATAAATTCGATGTAATCAAAACATGGCTGAATGACCATGAAAGCTATGAATTCAACAAAGACGCCACGCCGTATCTGACAATCTTGCAGCAAGAATCAGGAGAACATTCAATGCCTCAATCATCTGAGAACAGCTCAGACAAGAAAATCTCGATTAAGAAGAGGCCGGTAAAGCCTTCAAGCAGACTCCATGGAAAAATCATGATTCCTACTTTTGTCCCAGGAGATTTCAAATTTATGAACAAAGCCAGAGCACTTCAAGAATACCTATTCAGCAAAGAAGGACGGGAAGAATGCGCAAAGTAAGTACTTTCTCTTATCACAACAAAAAACAAAGAAATGTTGCTCCTTTTTAAATCCACCTAATGTATAAACTTTTTCTGCCTGCAGTCTAAATGTATAAATTAGCTCGAAGCGACTCGATTGGATTACAGGAAAACAAATAATGGAACAGCTGCAGAAAGGATATGCAGGACAGATGGAGGGCTCCATCGCAAACGCATTGTTCGAAGAATGGACATGGCAGCAACAATACAACACAACTGATAAAGCCATACTTCCCGTAGAATTTGCAAACGTATGAAGTCCAATTTGACAAAAACACTTGCATCATTTTAGTGATTACAAAGATTGAACTAAAAAGTAGAAAACTTTTTTGTCGCAGATTGTGCTCGGTGTTAATACTGGAGAAGGAGGAGGACTAGCAGAATTCAATGAGGACGGAGCATTGAAACAGTTTGTACCCCGTGTATCAGGGAAGGAACTTAAAAAAAGCTGGTAAGTTAATAGAAATATACAAACATAATTCATGCTTCCTATATATTGCACATTTACATGTCATTTAATTCTTCCGACAAGAATGAACTTTAACTCACTCTGTCTCCAAACACCGCAGATTATGATACCTCACAACACAGCTAAACACTTCACATTGTACGTGCTCAACAAGAACACGAGCTCCATCGACATATTTGACTCACTGAATTACAGACACGAAGGGGGAAAAATACATGGAAAAAACACCATAAGGATCACCCAGAACTGGTACGTCAATTCAACCTTGGTTTTCTAATTAATTTTCCAATTCATGTATACCCTTTTTTTAATGGCAAAATCCAACAATAAAACCAAACCGTAATCACATATTAAAATGATGCATGCACTCATGAAGAAGCATTACGACGAAGCGGAACTACGAGCCAACAGTGAACCAAACTGGTCGAGGATAGCAGAAACACCTAACAAAGTTTGCATGCCAAAACAGCAGGGTATCCAATGCGGACACTTCATGGTTAAATTTGTAAAATACTGGAATGACATTGATCTCATAAAAGATGATGAGAATTTCCATGTAAGTGAATAGTACGAGAGCAACAATTTTATTTTTAGAAGCAGCACTACTTGAATAATTCAATTATCGCATCAAAGAAAAATAAAAGAATATCTGATGACCTTCATACAACATAGCAAGGTAGATGCCGAGTGGAAACTAGAGTTCCTTTTTACAACCATATTTGGTGAAACAAACCAAGTAAAGTGCGAGCAACTACCTGGAAGAATCAAAGAATTCAAACCAGAAACTTCAAACTTCTTTTCCACCAACAAAGGTAAGAAAATTGTTTCTCGTTATCTTTTTTTGTAATGACCTACCAATCCCATGGTTGATCAATGTCTTTGGTATCACAAGAGCTTACATATTACATATCTGCTTCCACTGACAGAAACAGATGAAACAAAAAGGAAAAAAGGACGAAGCACCAATCCATACCGAAGACATTCTCATTACTTCCAACACACAAAGGAGGCATCCGACCTCTTCCAACTAGTCATGAGCGACAGCTGGCAGGAGGAATTCAAAAAGTGAGTTGTTTTCTATTGCACATCAAAATAGTTGAACCGAGGCCAAAAATAAGGTAAAAAACTGTTTCTCAATTACCCTGACCTCTAAAATTATTTATCTCCCTATCACAGTAAAACTATATTTAGGCGCATCCGTAGGGAGAGAAAAACACGCAACTTACTGGAGCCCAACTGAAGGCAGTATTTGGTCCAAGACCAGCACAGACAAACATACCACATCATATGGAAAAGAGTGTGCTCGATGACATAGCAGAAATCTGGGAAAGCAGACAAGATTCAAAAGAGACTGACAGAATAATATTAGGCCCAAACTTTGCAGAGGTGAATTTAAAAAAAGCAAAATCTTGTCTATATTGCAACACCTACTCTTTCTATATTGTTACACTGCTCTTTTTTCTAACAGTTTTTCATCGTAATTATTATTTGCAGCATATATTGAATTTAAAGAAACACAAAACTAGTATTGCAAAATTTAAAAATGAATTGCAAAAAACAAAGAATCAACTGGTTCCCATGTATCTCAAAGAAAATCAACAGAAAAAGCTCTCAACAGCAAACATGGTAACATCCCTTTCCTCCATGATAAAATCAAAAAATATGCATTCTATTAAATTACTTTATATTAAACTGTCATCTAAGCAACAAGTATTTTGGACGCAGATATTCATTCCAATGGAGAAGGGTGACCGCTACATACTATATATGCTGGACAAATATAAACACAAAGTTCACATTATTAATCCTCGAGAAGCGACTCCAAAGGAATTTGAGAAAGAAAAGATAGACATGGATAAATTGGATCCACATGAAGCATATTGAGTTCTTCAGGAACATGAAGACGCTCAAAAAGAAAGAGAAACACAGTTTCAGAAATATCATGTTCATAAGTCGGCAATTGTAAGCATTTATACATAACAATTTTTTCAGTTTTACAAATTGTAATATTAAAACAATTACAAAATGCAATTCTCAGGTATCTAGGTTTAAAGAAGTCTTCAACATCATGTTAGGACAAACAATGAATGCCAAGGGTACAAGATGGCAGATTCATACCGTGCAAGATGTTCCAGTGATAGAAAAGGGCGAATCATCATTTGTTGTTTTAAATCTTGCATTTCTCTACGATGGTGAAAAATTCATCGAAGACCTGAAAGATTTGACAGTAAGTCTATATATATATTTATTTATATACAACTTTTATGTACCAACTCTAATAATATACTTCTCTTTTCGGCAAAATTTCATAGAATGAGGTCGAAAACTGAAGAGCAGAGGCAATGTACATTCTTTTACGTAGCGAGATGAATCAAGTCAAAACTAATGAAATGAGTGATGAGATTAGCAAGATCTTCAGCAACAATGAAGACTAAAACTTTTGATTTAGCCAACAAGGCTATCAAGACGTGACAAAACAGTTTATCAATAACTCACATTTGTATGTAATGTAATTAGAAATTGCGTGTTTATGTTGAAAGGAGAACATCATGAGAGAGTGCCATTACACTATAAACAACAGTGCCTCTTTTTATTTGTTCAACATCAGTGACTCCTTAAACGAACCCTTACGCATGACTCTGGAGACAACCTCTCGTGCCTCCAGAGACAATATCCACACACACATACCAAGAGCGCCTCAACCGTGGCTAGCCGCCACGCACACGTGACTATAGATGATTCACACCCGTGCCTCCGGAAGCGACAAGGCCCCATGCCTTCGGACAATATACACATGTGCATGCACGCACATACCTCTAGAGCCTCAACCATGGCTAGCTCCTACGCGCACGTGACTGCACATGCTTCACCCGTGCCTTCAGAGGCAACATACCAATGCCTTCGTAGGATGCACACATGTGCATCCACGCACATACGAGCCGAAGGCGAGCAAGAGGTTCCCTCGCGCCGGAGGCGCCGTGTCACACCACGACGGACAACGCGCAGCCCGAACCAGCACGCTGCACGCCCTACACATACTTCGACCTATGCCCCCTCTTCAAGATGTTTATGAAATTAAACGAGCCGAAGACGAGCAGGAGGTTCCTTCGCGCCGGAGGCGCCGTGTCACACCACTACGGACAACGCGCCGCACGAAGCAGCACGCTGCACGACCTACACACACTTTGACCTATACCCCCCTTCAAGATGTTTATAAAAATTAAACGAGCCGAAGACGAGCAGGAGGTTCCCTCACGCCGGAGGCGATGTTCTTCAATTTAATAAAGTTATACATCCGTGCCTCTACTTGTGTACACCTGTGCCTATACAGAATTCACACGATTGAACGATCCTGAAGACTGTCGTTTTGCATTAAAAAGTTGTTGTTTTTTCCTTACTTGAAAGGTCACATTTGATAGTGTTCGTAGTCCCCGCCCATAACTACCCCATAAATCTCCATTACCCGGAAATATAATGGAAACAAAAAGGAAAATGAAAAAGGGAAACAAAGAACCACCGCGTGAACTGGTATTTTCTTTGTGTTATCGCACGAAAAGGGAAAACGAAATTTTTTAATAGTTCGAGGGTCAAACTGCAAAACACACGAAACCACCAGAAAGGGAAAATCGGAAACCCACCATGCCAACTAGTTTTCCCTTGCGGGAACGCTCCACACGCGACACTTGTCACACGCGGAGCGTTCCTGAACTGCTTGTTACAAGCGCTTGTTAACTAGTTGCTCCCGTCAGACTAATTGCTCCCGTCAAAACCAGGCATGTCCCGTCTAAAAAAGTTTCCGATACTCCATGGCGAACGGGCGCCAGGATTGGGGTCCAAGAAAATAGGTTTGCCAAATAGACGGACAATACAGGTCGAGCACCGTACACGCGTACATCGCACGGTCGCACGCACCGAGCCGGAATGCCCGAGCATCAACGACACGAATCGCCGTCGTCCTCTTCCGCCTCCTCCTCCAAGCAAACGGAAGTCCCAAACCCAACTCGCCTCTCCTCTCCTCTCCCCACACTCCCTTCCCTCGACGGCCTCGCCCCCTCCTCGACTCCACCCCTCGCCTCCTTGCCCTTTCCTCCCCCGCCCCATGGGAGCGCGGGCTCGCTAGGGAGACTCCTCCTCCTCCTCCGCCGCCGCCATGTTCGAGGGGGTGGTGAGCCAGGTGCTCGCCGGCCTGCTCGGCCGCTACGTCAAGGGCATCCAGAAGGAGCAGCTTAAGATCGGCATCTGGAACGGTTCGTACTCGATTCCCTCCCAAGAACACTAGCGAGTAGAGACCACACCCCCGCGTTCCGCTACTTGGGTTGGCCCAATCACCCGCGAGCCAGCTGCTGTCCTGGTCCCCGCTGTTCTCCAATTCGTCACCCCTCGGCTGCCGCAGCAGTAAATTCGCTGGTTAATTCCATGGCTGCGTTTAGTGCTGCAGATGTTTGTGTTTTGATTAAGGCGTGACTGGCATTCGGTTTGATCGTACTGGGATTTTTATGTGCACGGGATGTATTGATTCCGTTGTTACGCCTGTTTATGCGTTGCATCGGTGATGGATACTGATATACATATTGCCAAGTAATTCTTCTTAGAATTGTTGACATTTTGCGCCTTAGCTCTGGATTGTGCTGTCTCTCTGATCCTGATGGTGGCTAAACTTTTGATGACTTCATTTTGTGCAGAGGAAATAAATTTGGAAAATGTAGAGCTCATTCTGGAAGCCTTCGACTACCTGCAGTTGCCTTTTGCACTCAAGACTGGTATGATCTATGATCCCACTCAGACTGCTTGGCTGGATGCTACCAACACTATTTTTGCTATTTTGGCACGTATAGGTAAAACTATGTGTTATCCTAAGTCGTAAGTTTCCATTCTGCTGTTATCACAGGACGAATCGGGAAGTTAAGCATAAAGATTCCATGGAAAAAACTTGGATGGGACCCTATAATTATTGTTATAGAAGATGTGTTTGTATGTGCATATCCACGGGAGGATTCTGAGGCACGTCGCTGAATCTGGTTTTACATTGTTCAATTAGCTTGCCAATGGTGTTTCCACTGTGTTGACCCAATAAATACGCTGTTTCTTTATCAGTGGGGATCCGATTCACTTGGTAAGAGAGAACTAGCTGGAAAATTGGCTAAACTTAATGCTATAGAGCTCGCTAAATTTTCCAGAAGAGTGACAGGTCAGTCTCGATTCCTGTGATCTTCATCATTTTTTTGCAAATTTCAGATATCAGTTTGTCACTGCAATTCACTTCAATATCAACACGCTAACTTCAGCTGTTTGTGCTAGACTGCTAGTGGTAACTTCAGGTTTCGTGTCCTTGCTGTTTTTCTTTATCTTCTTGCATGTGCATTAGCATGCATTATACTCCCTCTGTTCCTAAATATAAGTCTTTTTAGAGATTCCAATATGGACTACATATGGAGCAAAATGAGTGAATCTACACTCTAAACTACGACTATATACATCCGTATGTAGTCCATATTGAAATCTCTAAAAAGACTTATATTTAGGAACAGAGGGAGTATAAAAATCCGCGATCTATAGGTACATATGCTAACTACTAAATGTGTAGACCAGTGTCATCAAGATACAAACACACATTCCGGAGACATTTTTATCTATCAAATTGTATGCAAGTATCTGAAGGCTGCCAGTGATGAACTAGCTGTTACCAATTCGTAACACTTACTTGCTTATGTTTATCATACTGTTAATATAACATTTGCAAATTGCATGTTTATTTATACCGAGTTAACACACTGAAAGGTATTCCTGAAAACCCTAATTCTTTTGACTTCTAGATAACCAAACGGGGCAATCACTTCTATCCTACATGTCAGCAAAGGTAACAAGTTTACAATTTTATTCTTTGAACAATAGTAACATTGATATGCCAAAACACTGATAATTTTGCTCCGTTTGGCAGATACTGGACAATATCCAAGTTTCCATACGAAATGTTCACATCATATATGTTGAATCCCACAACGATCAGGTACGCAAGTTTATATCATATTTTCACTTTCTGTGCACCGAGTGTTAGATGCAATATCTATTTTAGTCAACTTTCAAGTATGCTTTTGTTGCCAGATGAAAAAAGTTAGAAAGTATTCCACACTAATAATTACCCATCTTTGGGCGTGCTATGCTATCATGTGGACAGTTGGTTTTAATTTGTATCAATCAGATTTTGAGGAACTTATGGTGGTGGACTATTTCTTGTATTATTTATAAATCCATGAAGAGACCATCTCCAAAACTCATCCATGTCCCCTCTATGTCTCCATAGTTCTTGTCCATCAAATTCTCATCATTTTTTCTTTATTTTTACCTAGTGTTTGGAATTACACTGCTCGATTTTCTTCTTCTAAATATCATGTAATGGTCTACTTTTGGAGTTTTGATAGTATAACCCAGTGGTAGGTTTGCAGAGGCATACCTGCTATTTCTAAAGCATAAAGGTTAAGCAGTACTTTATGTGTTGCCACATTTTGCACCTTGTTTTGAACTCAAAAGGAATTAGTTTGATATCTGCATACATACCAATTTTGCATATTGTTAATAAAACTGTCTCGGAATATCCACAGGTCGATATTTCACAGAAACTTCCTCGATACTCTTTGCAATCCGATAACATCAACGGTTGCGCTACAGATAAACCTAGCAGCAAACTCATTGCTTTTCAAGTGCATTTCACGCGTGTATCCCCATATATTCAATTCTTATCTTCAGCGTTATTTATTTTTCCTGCTGATTCTCAGATATACCTGTTTTTCTTGGTAATATACAGGGGAGCTTCATATTTGGTTTGGAATTCAGCAGTCTCTCGATACAAACAGATACACAGAAGCAAAGTTTTGCCATGTGAGTTACCGAAGCCATCTTATCCTTTTTATTTAAACCGATAACAAAGCTTCAATCTGCTAGTTAAGTCTAATATTTTTTGTATTCAACCTGACGGTTGTAGTACTGAAGATCACTAAATTTTAATTAGGAATTAAAATTATTCAGAGACATATAAAACTGAGATGCTTGATTAAAAGTAACGAAAATGCTTGGAAGCCAGTGAAGTTTCTTTAAGTGTTAAAATCATTGGGATTTTTTAAAGTAATCAACTTAACACTGGAGCACAACTCTACACAGTGTTTCTGCATAGCTGATTTGACTTATGAGTCCTGAAGGAATCCAAAATGCCACTAGAAATTTAACTTTGTAAATTTCTTGACAGTTAACTGTGGTGGCCTAAAATTGTATAGTAGCTTGCTTTACTGACTTGGTTTTATGTGTGGGTATAGCTGCTGTGCGATATATCATGAAACCATCAGGACTGTTTGTCATTGCATTGTAAAATATATGCTGCTTGCATTTTTTTGGAAAATCTTTTGGTATTTCAAACATTTGATTTATTGATTGTAAATGTGTATTTTTTGGGGCACTTTAGGTCATTGATGGCTAGGTCCAGACAAGATGAAGTGAACAAGAAGATAAATATATCGAATGTTGGAATTTACTGTCAACAGTTAGAAGAACAGCAGAATCTATATGATGTTGGTGCTCTTACTGATGCTCAGTCTAATTTCAGTCTTGGGTTGGCCCACCCAAGAGATGATTATCTTATAAATCCATTTTGTGTGACTGTGTCTGTGCTTGTAAGTGCATCTCTTCTCTCTACATATTCTCATCAATTATGGTATTATCAGGTAGTCTTGTTTGGCAACTGGGTTTCAGAAGCTTTCTGGTTACTTTCAGATCAGCCCTTCTTATTTTTTGCTGAATGCTGAGCAGCTTGTTCTAATGAAATTTCATCTGCATCACAGGCCAACAACTCCGGAAAGCGTGATGGTGTGCCACAGTATGACATGACTGCAGAACTAACTGCATTGGTTCGTTTCTGTTTTTAGCAGTGTTGATGTGTTAATCACTTCGGAGTTGATTTATCCTTGCATGTTTCATCTTCTTTGTAGGTTCTATCAATAGATGAAATCCAGCTTCAGCAAGTTTTGAATCTCTGTGATCACTTCACCATCTGTGCTCTGCGAACAAAGTACGCTGGTCTATTTACACGACCAAAAACTATTATCTGGTTACCGACATCTATCATAGGTTCCATGTATTTGTTCGTAGACAAGCATATGCTTTATTGTTATTTTCTCATCATGAAATCTTGTTCCAGCCTAAATGTAAGCCTTAATGCACAATACTCCCCTTCATCTTCTGCCTTTGATGGAATAATGCTGGACAGTGTAAAATTTCCTAGCATTTAAACCTGTGCTCGAAATAATGAACTCCTTGGTTTCACTGATTTGCTGAATACAAACAGTAAATGGCGTGAGGATTTGCTGATGGTAAATGAAATCTAACACCAAATTAGAACCACCTCTAATGTTTGTTGCTGCTATTTCACAGATATGGTCGTTACCGCCCGCCTGAGAGCTTTTTATCTAAGAGACAGAAAGGTTGGCAGATAATGTGGTGGCAGTATGCCAAGGATTCTATCATGGCAGACGTTGAAAGAAGACTGAAGAAAACCTCTTGGAGGTTCTTGGGGAAGCGACTGTGAGTTTTGTATTAGCTCTTCCCTTTTTTCAACTTGATCAGCAAGGTGTGAAATGAGCAGAAAATCTATAGTTGAATGGGCAGCAACTATTGCTAGACAGGATAATATAAAAATATTGAAAACAAGTGTAAATATGGGTTTGAAGGTTGCTTGAATTTTGTTGCTGAGGGCAATTAGGGAGCCTGATGATTGGATGCTTTCTTTTTTTATGTCAAGTATAGATTGTCAATGATAGCAAAATCATTAAATTATTTCGTAAATATATCTTCTACTTGATATTTTTAAAAAGCTTCAGGGAGCTCAGAGCTTCGCACCTGAACAACACATGTAGCCTATGTGCTGACAGATAGGAATAGAAGATTGGCATTTTCTTTGCTAAAGATGATACTAGCTATCGCTGACTTGGTTTATTATTCTGACCTAACAACCATTGATCTTAAAAAAATGATAAGCAGAAGATAAGGCTTTGTTATTTAAACAATTCCAGTTTAATGATTTATGACTTGGTGTTTACTTGCTTACAAACCTGTTGCACTGATGTGCTGCTGCTTGATGATCTTGTTTGAAGTGATATTAACAAATATATCTTTCATCCACAGTTGTTCTCTTCTATTGTTTTCTAGATTGATGTGTGTGCCTGTTTGTATGTTAACAGGGAGGACCGTCGGAAATATGTCAATTTGTACCGAATGAAATTGGAGCTCTTGCAGAAAGGACAGGTTGTGTGATTTTCTCAGTATAGCATGCATTTTTCTCATAATTCTGTAAATGGTTCCGACACACACATGAACAGAGAGTTCTTGCCTGTAATATAGCTCAAGACTGAGGTTTATAATCTCTCTTACTTGTATGTTACATAAAGTAAAAGGAAAGCCGATAGAACAGGAGGGAGGTCTATAGTACACATTGTCAACTTTAAATTATGTCAGGCGAAATTTGTGATAAGATGTACTCCTTGCTCAAATTTACATTATCACAAATCATGTGCATGTTGGACTGACATTCTGTATCATTTGTGTGTAACGAAATTGGCTAAGGGATGAAAATATGAGATGTCACATATACATCTTGTATTGTATGGTGTACTCACTGCTCCTCGTCATTTTCTAATGTAGATAGGGTCTGACCAAAATTTTGTTTCAGTCATATTTGTTTGTCTAGATCCTGTTAATATGCTTGTTTATTGGTCATACAGGCTACATAGCCCCGGCTTAGGTTGGTGATTCTGATTCTGCAACCGTTCTAGCTTGTGTATATACATTGTACTGCACATTTTTTATTCCCTCTTGCCAGTAAACAACATTTCTTTGTATAGACTAATTTCCTATTCGATTTTAGATAATATAATAGCACAGGATGTACATTATGTTATTGTTTGTTCATACCATGCTTTCCACTAGCTTACTTTGTTGAAGTTTTGCTATTTTCAGCTTGTAAGTAAAGACATTCTACAAAAGCTGGAAACTCTGGACAAAGAATGTGATATAGATGATATAGTTAGCTACAGAACAATTGCAGAACAACAACTACAGGTACTTGATACTTCATGTGAAGAATAATATAGTAATACTGTGAATTGTTTTCATCAATTATCAGTTTAACCGCTAAAGTTGAAACTGCCCACCTATAGGCATTTGAGCCACTAAAAACTGTACTCTTTGCCTAAACATTTTACATCTAACATCCATGCGCATTATCGCTATACCACTTGCCTAGCCAATTGCTAAATGTTCCTAATCTTGGATAATGATACTTCAAGGGTTTATATTGGTTTCTTCTCATTTCTCAACACAAGAATGAAATCTGCAGTTGTTTAGGTTCTTCCATAGAGCGCACGTATTTATGTTTTAGAGGTTAGAACACATTTCTGCCTCTTTCCGCGGGCAGGGGGGAGGCGGTGGGCTGGAAATGGGCACCTGTGCTAAAATCTCGCTGGATATTGTTGGCAGGATTTGTCTGTGAAATCTACAAAAGACAATTTTTCTAGTCCAGGAAGTCCTCGAACTGATGAGCCGTCAGCAGGGGCAGGCCGAGGATGGTTAAACTGGCTTTCTCTTGGAATGCTTGGTGCTGGTGGAACAGCTGACACTAGTTCATTTGCTGGTGTTGTTTCAGAAGACATTATTAAGGTTATACACTCTGAAGTATACAGCTCTTCACTTATCCTGTACAAGGCAGCCAATTTTAATGCAATTGCTATTTAGGAACAGGCAGTTCTAACATCTTAGTTTTTCATTCAGGATATCTACGAGGGAACAGAATTTCATCCTGTTTCTTCTGCTGAAAATCATCTGACAAAGGAAAACCACTACTCTTTGAGACTATCTATTCCTCAAATACTCGCAACTGTCACCTCCAGGCAAGTGTCTCTTCCCTGCTTCATCTCCCTGGTTATTTCATATTTTATGTTGCAAAAATTTGTTATTTGTCATAATAGCTTTACAGCCAGTGTGGTATTGCTTTGTTGTGCCATAGAAATAATTTAGTGAGTGATAATCTTTGCCATTTTTGGTTAATATTTCCGTGATGGCTCTAAACAGTCTGTGCCTATTAGTTATTACTCCCTCCGTCCCAAAATAAGTGTCTCAACTTCAGTACAACTTTATAAGTGTCTCAACTTTAGTACAACTTTATACTAAAGCTAGTACAAAGTTGAGACACTTAATTTTGGGACGGAGGGAGTATTTCCCAAGATAGTAAGGCATAAGTACTCCAAAAGACCACTCTAATGGCAAACACTCCATTGATTCATTCTGTTTTAAGCAACAACTAATTGCTTCTTACTATGCTGTTATTTGCTGCCCGATTTTCCGTTCCTGTTTATATGGTTTATCTTATATGTGAGCCCCTTCTTCATCGTCTAACTTTGCTATATTGATTGGTTAGGAGGTTTGGCATGAAGCTTATCGATGGGATGTTTACTGGTCTTGGTACTGAATATAAAATATGGGATGATTCAGCAACTATCCTTGCTTGGCTTGATTCACTTGAGATAACTAACCCGTTGAATAAAAATAAAGTCTTGCTGGCTGAAAAGGTACGCGTTACAGTTTGACCCTGAAGATATTTTTGGGACCCTTCTCTGAACTGTATGTCTTTAACCCGTAAGATATTTTAGTGTAGCACTGGTGATGGTCTAAGCGCACCTGTTATCAGTATTCAAGTCGACTTTCCGAAGTCAAACGAAAACTCAGAAGCTTCAACACGGGTACCTGTATTCTTTCCAGAAGAGAGCTGAATTCATTACATAGTACCTCTGTGGTGTCCTTAATTGCTGATTCTAGTTATTTTGCCTGTTATTTGTTAGGTTATTGTCCAGGAATTCAATGCCATATACGAACCAGAACTCTTCTTTAATCTGCTGCACATCTATGATTTGTTTTCCTCTTTCCAATTCCAGCATGATAGGGTAAGCATTCATGCTCTACATCTACGCTCCACTGTTTGGGAGAGTTGTAGTATTTTCTGGTGTCTTCCTTTGTTATATGAGTTTGCTCAATATAACTAACCATTGTTAATGAAGCAAGAGATATATGAAATAGCCAATAATGTAGTTGGATTATCAATTGAAACAAATTTGTGACCACACGTGTTGTTTAAGTAACGTGTACTGCAACTATAGTCCCCATTCTGTAAAATCCGTTTTCCTTAATTCCTAGAAGTGCAGAGTTGAATCCTACTATCCTTTTTGAACGAAAACTGTAGTGGAGGCCCTGACTCAAATCCTCTAATCTTGAATATGATATTCTCTCACAAATGTTGTTCCTAGATCAACTTGATTTTTAGGCATACACTTTTTATCCTGGATTTTGCATCAGCTCACTTTATTGTTACTTGTTGTGCCTTTCGAATACTTAAATACATACTGTTAACTCTCACTTGGTTCGAGATTTTTATCACCTGGAGGAAGTTATGCAAGTTTAAATGCCAAATAATATCCTAGCCATTCTGCATTCACCCAGGTGCTTTCCTCGCTAAACTGTTTTGATAATTTTGGAACAAGACTTCTTTCCAAACTAGAGTAAGTTCTCCCCCATTTACTTCTATATTTTCCGTACTGTGGTATTGCCAGTAGAACTTGGGTCATTGTTTAAACGTGATTTTAGGTACATGTCTGTGAACCAAAAGAAACTTCTCTGGGATTTAAGGATTCACCATTTCGTCATTAAGCTACCATCATATGATTGTGGAAGAGAACTTACTATGGTATGTGCCATTGATAAACAACAGTGTTTTACATTTTGACAATGGAGCATGTTAGTTCCACGGTATTACTATGATCAATGGGTTTATGGGAGTTTTGGACCCAACCGAGGTTCTGATAAATCGGATGACTTCTGTTTATTTCAAGTTGGAACTTGGAAATATAAATTTGACTTGTAGTGAATAAATTATGGAACTAGGCAAACTTGGATGGCTATAAACCTATAACCACGATTGTAAGCCTCCTAGTGTTTCATAATAGTATAAGGTATCATTTCCCCCTGATTTTGTTTTATATAGTGCCCATATGGAAATAAATGTTCAAGTTACACCCATGTGTGTTTCATACATTATAGGTAGTATCCATCATACCCTACCAGAGGGTATGTACGACTGTACGTGTAGTACGTATATATTATTTGTTGCTCAAACTGATGTATCTAGACGTATTTCAGTGCTAGATACATCCGTTTGAGCGACAAGTAATATGGATTGGAGGGAGTAGTATATAGGAATATTTACATAGTACTGAGTATATATATACTACTCCCTCTGTGAAGGTAGTATAAGACCGTTTAGATCACTAAACGATCTTATATTGCTTTACAGAGGGAGTACTTCTTAAGTACTATGCACCATATTTTACCATTCTCTTTTTTATGTACAAATATGAATGTATTTTAAAAATATACTAAAAACGATGGGCTTAGTTGCAACTTTTCCACGTAGTTCGATTTGGAGCATCTTAGTAATAGTATATGAACATACTCAAAATGATGAAGTAGTATATATGCTACCCGATGGTAGTATATGAGATGTGGGTGTAACTACACCTGGTTGTAGGATTTATTTTCCCTGTATAGTAGAATTGGGTCAAACTGTACATTTTGAAAAGGGTGGAGAAGTTGACCTTTTTTCCGCTCACCTTAGTTTAAAAATTTCTTAACCTTGAGGTGAAGCGCTCTAGTACTTGCATTTTGAAACAGAGGACATAATTGTTTAAATGAAAGACAATTACCTAGTCAGCCAGGTCGGTGAGATGCCAGTACATAGGGGTGTAGCACTTGGTCATGGTGAATGCATGCTGGCAAAATATATTGACAGGCTAAAGAAACTGCTCAACTGTGTTTATGACAAGAAGTGAATTTGAGTAAGTATCTAAGCATGTAATATCGTGCATAGCATAGCCATAGACTACTTTTCCTTTTGTCCACGCCACCGAATTAGGCAACAGAAACAACTATGTCATGTAACAACAGCCAATGCAGTGGATGGATTTACTTTAGAGGGTGTGTACTACATCACCAGCCGATATCAAGTGACCCCCCCCCCCCCCCCCTTCTCCAATCCACTCACAGGCACTACATGCCCAGTGAGAAAATCTGGCATCTTTCCAGCTGAATGTAATTGAAAGAAGATGGTTCTTGATGTTACTCTTAATTTTAAAACTTTTGGTTCATAGTAGGTAGCTTTGTCGTTGAAACAAGTACAAATTGCAGGTTTTTGAGGCTGAAGATGTATCCATGCGATCCAAAGATACAGTTGACAATGATTCTCAGACACAAGATAACAATTATTTTCTTGATTACATGTCGAAGAAAACTTCTACTTGTTTTTCTGACAGCCTGATACCTGGGTTGCAATTGGATGACCTATATAAACATTTTGAGGTTAGCCTCACCGGATTCGAGGTTAGGCCTTGTGTACATGCTCTTCAGTTAATTTTCATTCAACATCCACATGGACCAGTGAAAAATATATGTCTGTTTGCAGGTGAAGGTGTTGATGGCCAGTAGACATGATATAACCTCTACACTGGTCAAACTGGACGCTTCTATTGTCCTTGGATTGTGCATATTCTTGGATGAACCAATGCTGAAACAATTGGAGGTAATAGTTTTTGAAGGATAGGTGTCTTCTTGTATGGTTTTGATGTTCCGAATTCTTGTATATTTATAGAAATGCATACAAAAGATGGTTAGCTGGTTTATACTATATGCTCTATTTTCTTTCTTTTCCCTCTTTATTTTTTTATGAACTTTTCCTCTTTGTATGTAAGTGTCTGTAAAAATATTTTGTGGAACCATTTTGGCAGGTTGCTTCTATTGTGCGATCCGCCAATATCTACTTCTCTCAGACAATGTACAGTGCTGTTGTTAATTTGTGTACCTATCTGAAAGAAAGTAACCTAGTTGGAAACACTTCCATTGATACCAAGACTAGTGGGCCCAATAAACCAGCCTTAAATATGTCTGCATCTCTCAAGCTGGACAAACTGAGTTTAAGGGTTGACCTCGAAGACAATGGCAAGGAAGCTTCACTCATCACTGTTGGTGTTGGAGATATTGATATCAGGTTATCAATTTTCACAATCTTGCAATCTTGATTATCTCCTGTGATTTTTGTGTGAATTGGTGTTGTTATTGTAGGTATGCTGTGTGGGAACTGTCAGAACTTTGGGTCATCACCAAGATGGTTGAAATTACTTGCACTGATCTGAAGAACAAATCGAATTCGCATGTGCTATGTTCATCAGGAAACTACAAAACTAGCACTTGTGTATACTTGACAGGTTTTCCTGAAAGTTCTGCTGCTGAGGCTTGCTTAAAGCTGCATTACAAGACTCACAAATATAATGATCAAATACATCATGTGTACCAGTTGAACTTAAATGATGTTGATCTGCATGTTCATCCGTCTGTATTTGGTCAGATAAAGAAGTTTTTGAGCAATCTTGATGCAGTATCTCCTGGTGGCAGTGCTGTTGTATCCTCATCGATGGACCAGAGTTCCATGAAACCTAAAGCAGCCAATGCCAAATTTCCCAAGCTTTCATTGTCAGATATCTGTGGAGCGGAGAGCGCATCATTTGGAGGAGTTTCTGTTGATCACTTTCCCTTTTTACATGCTGATATCATATCTAATTTCGGATGTTTAGAAACTCAAGATGTTCAGGCCTTAGATATTACATCTTCAAAGAGTAAACAGTGTCATGAGACTTCAGGTTTAAATGGTTACTCTGCACCAGAGCTTGCAAGCAACGTACAGTGTAAAACTGAGCATTCCAGCTGTTCATCTAACTCACCGAATAACGGAAATAATGTCAGCACAACCATTCTGGATTTATCACTTGTTTCGGTTAGAACACATTTCCATGAATCATGTGGTATTTTAGCAACACTTACTGTTCCCGAGTCTATAGCAACATTCTCACTGGCAGATGCAACCTCATGGGACCTATTATTCTCTGCTAAAGATATAATGCTTGCTTCACCGTGGACATCACCAAGTGTCAGTGAGGTACTCTGGGGGACTTATTCACATTGTAATTCTAATGTACTCAACGTCCGTGTCAAAAAGGACTTGTCTGCCCTCTCGACTGAAGTATGTATTGCAACCCAAAATGTTTGTTGTGTATTACCAACAAAATTGTTGGCAATGTTTATTGGATATTTTTTATTGGATGATTGGGATCCTATGGTGGAAGAGCATCACTCTGTGGCAAGTAACAATCTTGAGTGTTCTGGAGAATTGCATGACAGTATCACCTACAAAATTGAGATATGTGATTGTGTTATACTTTTTCCTGTCGAAAATCAAGAACTTTTTTGTATAAAGCTTGGTGTTCCATATTTTTTCTGCGAGTTCATTCCAACTGGGATTTCAGCAGAATTTGTCAAGCGTATTCCCAAAGAATTCTTCAGTTTAGAATGTACTCTTTCCAGTAGAGCTGACGTCATCAGCCTATGTTCAAGAAATGCATCCATATCACTTGTATTCCTGAATGAGCAAACAAAATTTATCCCGAAGCTTGATGAGGACATGCCTGCAAGAATACACCCTCTTGTGGAAAAGCTTGATGCTGGTATATGGATTCAAGTTCCTTGCAAAGAACTATCCTGCTCCGAGCAGCCTTTGTTGGCCACTTTCATTATGAGCAAAATATCAAAATGCAATTTGATACCAGAAGGTATAGATTTGGATTGATGTATAGATTTGGATTGATACTATCTGCTTTTAAACATTTCTTGATATGTATCGGTTATGCAATAATACCATACTCTGTCTTATCTTGTACAGATTTGTATTTTATGGACGGGATGGAGACAGTTATTCATATTTCTGACGAGTTAACTTCAATTGTCAAAGAAAGTAAAATGTACGAAGGCAATGCCCGTCAGTTTTTAGAATGTAGAAGATCCAATGAGGAGAGCGTTGAATCTAATGAGCCTATTAATATTACTATTTCTATCAAGGATTTGGTGGTTCTCTTTGGTCACTCGAAAGATAAAGATTTGCCATTGGAGAAGGTTGCCACTGCAAACCTTGAGTTTGATGTTTCTGCTGTAATGGTTAGTGAAAAACCTGAGCATGTTGACATGGATATTGTCTCTTTAGCTCTACACTCATCTGGTGGCCACACTCTTGCCTCCATAGTTTCTGATGGACCATCATCTCCTGTTCTAATCAAGTTCACAAAGCATCATGCTGGGCGAGATGAGATATTAATTACTGTACCCTTTTTCGAGACCTGGTTATATTTAGTTGATTGGGATATCATTATCAACCATTTTCATTCCTACATAAGAAAGGAAGGCAACAGTTTGCATGTGGGGCATCCAGCAGCTTTGCCTCATTTTTCAGGCTCTGCAATGTCATCATTTCTTGAATCAGAATCACAAGACAATTCTTACTTGGTGGTAACATGTGAAAATATTGCTGTTGTTGTTCATGTACCTATCTGGGAGAAAGAACAAAATGAGAGTAGCAATTATCCAAGGGTTGATGGAAATTCTGGTTCTTATTTTATCCACCATGCAGATGATAATCAATCCATTGAACCAAGAGGTTGCAAATTCGTTACCTTAACTTTCGAGAGTAAACATTTTGTGGTCATGTTAGGTGAAAGCTGGGTGAAGTTCAAATGTGATTTAGATAGAGTAAAAGTAATACTGGAGATGATCCAAGTGAGCAAGGGCACCTCTGTTCCGTTCATGCATATATCTAAGATTAAAGCTGGTGGCTATATTCATCAATCAGAAACTGACATGCCACATCTTTCTGTTGATCTACAAGCAGAATACATGGATGTTAGTTTTTCACACCAGATATTTAGTTTCTGGCGTAGTATAGAACTCAGATTTCCTAAATCGTCGTCATCAGCTTCCTCATTTTGTTCTGTGACATTCAAGGTGGGATTAAGAAAAGGTTCTCTCCTGCTAAATGATGGAAGGGTGAGTTATGCTACATTGCTAGTTATTAATTTGCTGTAGTGAAATGCCATCTAGGCTTAGATGTGTAACAAATATCCTTAGACCAGCTATTTGTTGAATGTTTTATTCGGGTTTGTGAGGTGGAGTATCACTGG
Organism: Triticum urartu; assembly: GCF_056163025.1. Taxonomy (NCBI): domain Eukaryota; kingdom Viridiplantae; phylum Streptophyta; class Magnoliopsida; order Poales; family Poaceae; genus Triticum; species Triticum urartu. The sequence goes on along the minus strand of NC_141879.1, from coordinate 465,082,394 downwards.
AAAATACTTGTAGTCTCATGCGACTTAGCCATTTTCTTGGCCATTTGGTAGATAAAGCGTCAAAAATAATTTGAATATATTGCTTTTAACAAAGGAGCACTATGAAGTATTGAAGCGAGCTAAATAATGTAAAAAAAATGTCACAGAATGAAACATTAGTTAGTGCCTTCCAAAGACGATTCTGTACTGTCAGCAGTAATGGATCATTAGCTTTGTTTGGTCAACCTTGCAACTGAATCTGTAAGATGACTTTGAAGTCTACTTTGCCCCTAACAAAAAAATTGTCCATTTTTTAATTGATCAGACAACAATTTTTTTTATGTCTGTCTTTTTGTGAACTCAAATATGCTGATTGACATATCCTCTTTGTAAGCTTAAACATTTAGCTCATTCTGGTTTTTGGTAATACTTGATTGACAGTGGAGCAGCCATGGGCCTGTTATTGAGACGTTGGTGAAGAACTTGTCACTGCAATTTAGTCAAATGGGTGTTGAGACTGAAGTTTCTGCTTTTGTTGACTTTCTGATAAATTACAACAACATCGACAAGGTAAAGTTATGCTTCCTTGCTGCCCGATGTATCATGTTTTTCATGATATAAAGGAATAACAATTTATATGTATGTAGGTTATGTGGGAACCTTTTATAGAGCCCTCAAGTTTTCAGTTAAACATACTTCGAAAATGTGCTGATCATGCACTGGATGTATCTCCCAGTACTGAGGTGTCGCTAAATTCAAGCAAGCAGCTTAATGTCAATATATCAGAGCCCTTGATCGAGGTACATGATCTTGGCATATTGTATTTTCAAACTTGTCAGGAGGCAAATTATTGTTCTGTCCTATCTTCAAGTGATTAACATTATAGTTTTCTGCTGCCATTATCATCTTGATTAGCGTGATTCAGGAATCAGGGCAATGGGTCTGCAGATAGAATGTAGCCATATATCTGTTCTCAAGGAGCATTGGCACTTTAGCTTAGAAGTTCTCTTTTTCTTAACTTAACTCAGCAGTGTGTGATATCTGTATGTGCTTTTGAGTCCCAATTCTCAAGTATGTTGCTCTGATTTTATCATTTGCATATGTAGGCTATCTTCAGACTTAGTGAGATGATTACAGATTCTCTCAATCCAAGTAGTGGAGGTGATCTTCGAGAAGATCCTGGGATTGTGAGGTTAAGCCGTGATGATGTGCACACCAGGAGATATGCACCATATATTCTCTCAAATGACACATCATTGCCATTTAGTTTCAAGGTGTACCGTGGTGCTGTTAATTCAGATGACATTGATAGTTTCTCTGTAGTAGATGAGAATTCTGTGCCGGCAGGATACTCTGTCCCGATATATGTTGAAGAAACTCTAGATGAATTCTTCTTCCAGCACAGGGAAACACAATCATCTGAACACCTCATCGAGAAATGGATGAGTGCAGTCTCACACTATATGATTTCCATTGAATTTGAGGGGACTTCCGGGTCCTCTAAGCCAATGTCAATTGACCTTGTGGGCATTTACTTCTTTGAAGTCAACTTCTCTTCAAGTAAGAAGCCAATTCTTGGCGAGGAAAGCTTGGAAGCATTTGGATCTAGTAGAAAGGGTAGCCATCATGATGGATTAATTGTGCCTGTTGTACTCGATGTTTCCTTGCAGAATTATAGCAAACTTGTACGAGTTTACTCGACGGTAATAACCTTTTGAATGATCAGTTACATCATTATCCTCATACGCAGGCTTATGATCTCTTTTTATAGGTCATACTCTTCAATGCAACATCAATGCCCCTTGAGTTGCGGTTTGATATACCATTTGGTGTTTCTTCAAAGGTATATATATATATATATATATATATATATATATTCTTCCTAATTTTATCTTGCAACTGTTTTGAGAAAATGTTGATAAAGGTACTATCAAAGTAAGAGAATAGATTAATGTTGGCCTCATTGTGCCTTTATTGTTCATTCATGTTCTAGATTAAAGAAAATGCGAAAGATAACTATTGGAAATTGGGGAAAAGCAGGTGGTTGGTGGCTGAATTTCAAACTTTGAAGTCGCATTTGGATTCAAAATGTTTATTTATATATGAAATAAAAGTTGACCATGTTGCCAAAGGACAATCCTGCCATGAACTCCGATAGATTGCCTGCTACCAGTAGCTTTAGACTCATAATTCTATTCTTGCACAATGCACAGAGTAGTTGCACGGTTTGCCCTGTTCAAATCTGTGCGTTTTACTCTTCTAAACATGTTCTTGTATACTTCATTTGCTACCTAATCCCAACTTCTCAGCTACTCACTGTAGAGCACTCTTGGTTAAGTGATGATTCACAAGGAACAAACATGAGATTTCTCAAGAAACTTTATCCTGCAGGTAATCGGGCCAATTCTTCCAAACAAAGAGATTCCCCTGCCGGTTCATTTGTCTGAGGCTGGCCAGATTAGGTGGCATCCTGTTGGCAGAACTTATTTGTGGAGTGAAACCCACTCCTTATCAAGTTTGCTTTCACGTGAAAGCAGGGTGGGTTTTATGAAATCATCTGTGTGCTATCCTTCTCACCCTAGTAATGATCCATTTCGCTGCTGTGTATCTGTTGAAGAGTACACTGTCCCTTCATCTAGTAGTGCCCAGAAAGGTCAGTACTGCACTGACCATTTGAATGCACAAGTAATTCTCGGAAATACTGCTCCAAGGGCTTCTAAGCAGGTTTTAACAAGAACACATTTCATCCGGCAAGTCCGACTTAGTACACCACTTCTCATAAAGAACTATCTCCCTGTGTGTGTATCTTTGACAATAGATAATGGTGGGGTTGCACATCAGGTTTCACTTAAGGAGGTAAGTTTCTGATACCATACATATATATTACCTCGACTCTATTATTTCGCTAATTCGTTACTGAATGATATTCCCAGGTGGGCACCGCCTCTATTTATTTTGTTGACCCCTCCAACGATCTTGGAATCACATTTCATATTCAAGATTACAGATCCGTGACCATAAAGTTTCCCCGTGTGGAAGCATTCTCTAATGGAGCCACATCAAATGGCTTGAAATTCTCCTTAACAGAGACGATTGCGTTCTACTCAAATGTGTCGAAATGTATGTTGTTCAGCCTTTCTCTCTACTCTGAGTAAGTTGATAGTGCATAGCTAAAATTTCGGTGGTGGTTTCTTTGGCAGGTCCTTTCAATGTTATGCTTGAGAAAGCAACAGATGCTCATTCTGGTGCAAGAGAGCTATGCCTTTCCGTGCCATTTCTTTTGTACAATTGCACAGATCTCTTGCTTACAGTCACAGAAATCAGCTATGAGAGGAGCGGGTCCACCCTTTTGATCCCTTGCAGTTTTGAGTTAGATGGGCACACAAGACATGTGCTTGGGAAAAATGGCCTTTCTCTTGTTTCAGAAGATCCATCCATCCAGTCAGTGGCTATGTCCCTTAAAGCATTCATATGCGTGTGTTAAAAACTAACTTTGTTTTTCGGCTTCGTATTTGAAATAACTAGTGCGTTTCTTTTACCAGGCGCTTTGCAAGTAAAATGCCACAGTTGGATTTTATTGATGGACACAGCTCTCATTCAAACAGAAGAGTGGCAAATAACAGTGAGCATGTGCAGAAAGAATGTGACAAAGAGGCTAAAGCTTATATGTTTGCCCCTGCCGGACATACACCTGCAACTGAACTTTCAGTTAAGCTGAATGCATCTGTACCTAATAGTGGAACTGAAACAACTCGACGAGATTGGTCGAGTCCATTCCTCCTTGTCCCTGCCAGTGGTTCAACGAGTCTCACTATTCCACAATCATCTACTTCTAGTGCCTTCTTAATTGCCGTAACATCTGTACCTGTTTCGACAGAACTCTTTGGGAGGACAAAGGCTATTGCTTTCCAGCCGAGGTAATTCATCAACTGCTTGTAACGGCGACGAGATTGTTTCAGTGCTCATCGTTATCTATCAAGTTACAATGAGTTTTGGAGTGGATTCCACTCACTAGAAAGAAAAGCAAAACAAAAAAACACCATGATCATTTACCCATAACAAATGAAACTTAGCACACTGGAGTTCTGCAGTAGCCTTGGCTGGCTCATTCCTTTTAACATGATTTACTTTGTCATTGTCTGTAGTCCTGAAATGCTATAAATTTCAGACATAATTTTTCCGAGGATTCCACTGTACCTAAGGCTGTAGCAGCTCATCAAAACTAATTTTCAGTTTAATTCTTTTTGTTCTGACATGTAACTTTTTCATTCTATGGTGGCCTGGCTAATTTGTTATTGTACCTCTTTCCCCCTGTTTTTCCAGATATGTAATTTGTAATGCATGCAGCAATGATATGTTCTATAAACAAAAGGGAACAAGATTTTCTAAGCATTTAAGCTCGGGGCAACACTCTTTTCTTCACTGGGCTGATACAGCCAGGTGAGTTATTATCCTTTGTATCTGGAGCTTAGCCATACAATTTCTTTTCTGAACTAGCTTGCTTAGTTTGATTTTTAAGAGATGGTCAATTCATATGTATGAGTCAACAATTCATGCATGTATATTTTAGAAATTTGGATTTAGAATATTAAATGAATTCAACCGTCAATTTTATCAGCATGGTATGGTTATATGTGCTCTCCATAGACCCTTTTTCAAGTATTTACAGTTTGTTCTGAGGAAACTCTGTTTGCAGAGAGTTGCTTGTCTCGATTCGATTTGATGGGCCAGGATGGCAATGGTCTGGTAGCTTTTTCCCTGACCGCCTGGGAGATGCTCAAGTGAAAATGAGGAATAGTGCTTCAGGTGTATCAAATATGGTTCGAGTGGAAGTACAAAATGCTGATATAGACATACATAGCAAAAAAATTGCTGGAAGAAACAATAGTACTACCGGTACAATACTGATTCTGCTGTCTGATGACAAGACTGGTTTTGTACCTTACAGGATTGACAACTTTTCGCTTGAGGTAAATAGCTCTTGCTATGTAGCTTTCTTGAAACTCTGGTTCTCAAGTTTATGATTGTTTTTCTTAATTCAGAAACTGCGGATATATCAGCAAAGATGTGAATCTATTGAAACAATTGTATATCCTTACACGTCATGTCAATATGCCTGGGATGAACCTTGCTATCCTCACCGTCTTGTTGTTGAGGTACTTTATTGAGCTTCTTTCTTCAGTTATTTTTAAATAACTTATTTTTTCAGTTTAATCTCTCAAGCAAGTATACAACATGGTTTCTCTCTGGTACAGGTTCCTGGGGAACGGAGTTTGGGTACATACAGTCTGGATGTTCTCAGTGATGATGTTCATGTGGCCCTACCTTCCACACCTGAGGTAGTTCAATGTCTTGTAGCTGCTGCTAACTGAATAGATCAAGGGCTAACTCGGTTTTTTTGTTATTAACACGATAATATTGACTGGAGTTGCTAAACTTAAGAGGCTTTATCAAATAATTATCAGTTAATAACAAGTCCTTTTACTTGAGCACTGTTTATGCTTGCAAATTTTGTGTGTGGAGAAGCTTTGTAACAATAGGAATTGTGTGACCCGATTTCACATGGTTCTATTTATAACGGCCATGGAAAATTACTACTTAATCACATCAAAGAAAGAGAAAAGGCTGGTTTCATGCTTGGTTTTATTTATGACAATCTTAGTCGGTTCTGCTTATTAATATTGTTGATGTTTTTCAGTTGCTTTCTGACCTGGTTCTGTTTAATATGCTTTTGCCAGAAAGCCGAAAGAAAATTCGGCATCTCGGTGCATGCGGAGGGAGCAATAAAGGTTATTTTCCAAGGACCAGTAGCTATCAAGATTTGATCAATATATTTCTCTTGTTAGTTTTTCATTGCGATAATAAACTGCAGGTGCTCAGTATTATTGATTCAAATTGTCACAACATGGACACAAAAGAAGCAGGTGTCCTTGGATCAAGGGAACCAAAAGATGCTGATCACAAACAGGAGATCGGGTTGAACTTCACTGAAGTTATCAAAATACACTTACCATTCATGGGCATATCTTTGATAAGCTCTTCTCCTCAGGTGAACAGAGTGCTATGATTGAGGCTGAATCCCACCAAGTAATTTTCAGCACTGCATTTATTTTAATATACTTTGCTTTTTTTTTGCCAGGAATTGTTGTTTGCTTCTGCCAAGGATATGACATTTGTTGCCATGCAGAGCTTAGATCAGCAGCGGATTACGGTTGAAATACCAAGTATGCAAATTGATAATCAATTCTCTGACAGCCCATACCCTGTCATGCTGTCATTTGAGGGAAGTCACAAGGGAAAATCGATTAATTTTTTGAAGAGTAAAGATACCAAGCAGAAATCTCTAAGTGAGAGTAAAAGTTCTAATACCCTTGAACCTGTGCTGCGGTTCGCTGCAGTAAAATGGAGAACTAGAGATACATCATTTCTTTCGTACCAACGTATAAACATCAGGTATTATTTACACTATCAGTTTAAGTTATTTCAGATGTTTATATCTGGACTTATGGTAATTCTCTTCATTTGGTGGTTCACAGTGTAGCACCTTTCTGCCTTGAACTTGAAGAACGACTTGTCCTAAGCATGATTGACTTTGTTAGATCCGTTTCCTCTAGAGTGCATTTTGGTGTGTTGGAGAAAAGTGTAGACTCAAGTATTTTATGTGGTGCTACTGATAATTTTGGTGAATATGCAAAAATCTCAAAAAACCTGTCAGACAAGCCCCAAAGCTCCTACACAGTGGACACTGATCAAGACAATGGACTGCTGCCTTCTGTTATCCCGATTGGTGCACCATGGCAACAGATACACCTATTAGCCAGGAAGCAGAAAAAAGTATATATTGAATTGTTTGAGTTGACTCCTGTCAAGTTAACTTTCAGGTTATTCCTTCTCTGTGTTTATGTTTCCGAATGCCACTGTGAAAAAACATTATCAATTTACCAGTGACTCTCTTTTGCTGTAGTTTTACTAGCACTCCATGGCTCAATAGGAATGAAGGTGTCTCAGACCCCAGCACAAGCTTCAACAACAGTACTGCTATTCAGGTGGAACAATACTCCATGACACTTCCGGAGATGTTATGCAAAAGAAAATGTTTTTTGTTTCTATGGTATTATTTGGCCCCGCTTCTTAAAGGATAGTTATATGCTCATACATTTCTACAGGCCCTGCAAATGTTAATGACCTCATTCTGTACTACAACTGAATTTTTTTATAAGAGGTGTTCACATCAGAGCATTGTGCGTGCTTCTGTTATCTACATAAGTTCTTTCTTTCTTTTTGGAGGAACTACACGCGATAGTAGCAGCGTTATTTCTATGAAAGCTGGATCCATTGAGTTCTCTTTTCTCAGAGAGTGTGCTGATTGATACAGTTCCCAAGATAGTATATTATCTGTGGCTCTTTCTTGAGTTGGAAAATGCTATACGAGTGCAAACAGATTTGCTTGTCCTGAATTCTTATCTAGTGTAGGTAGTGTTGACCTGGTAGCACATATGCACATGGATTTTTCACATTACTTGATTTGTTTGTAGGCTCTGAAGTTATTTACTAGGGTATTTCCTTGTATGCCATCTTAATTAAGCACTTTGGTTGCAGAGAGGCCTTATGGCTCTCATTGACGTTGAAGGAGTACCAGTTCATCTAGGAGAAATAATGGTAGAAAATCTTATGGCAAGTTGGCAATCCATCCAGGACATTCTTGTGAGGCACTATAGCAGGCAGTTGCTTCATGAACTCTATAAGGTAAATTGGCACCATTCAAGCTAGTATTCTTTCTAGTCAAGTATATCTTTTTCTTCTTGGGCATCTTCTTTAATGTCCAAAATAACCTTAATAAGCTTATCGAACAATCCTGGAACCAAAACAACATGGATACTTGTTGCTCCCCTCAGATCTTCTGCAGTGTGAGTGGCTGCAACCATGTGCTTGTGCCAACATTTACCTCCATTTCTTTCCTTTTTCCCGTTAAGAAGCGGGCAGTATTGAATTCTGTAGGACTACCTTGGTTTATATAATCTGTATTTCCAATGTCCAACAGTATTACATAGTTACTACATGTGTCTTGGGAGCAGAATTTGTTGTGATATGCTGTAAGTGCAGGTTTTTGGCTCTGCTGGTGTTATAGGGAATCCTATGGGTTTTGCCAGGAATGTTGGATTTGGCTTAAAAGACTTTATGTCTGCCTCAAGGAAAGGGAAATTGCAGGTTTGTAAACGCAGTTTTTTTAAGGAAGTAGCAATTCTTTAATCCTTCTTTTCTTAAAGTTCTATTGATTTACTCTTTGACAGAGTCCTGTTGAGCTATTAAATGGTATCGCACAAGGTTCAAAAAATCTTATTGGCAGTACGGTTTATGCAGTCAGTAGCGCCACATCTCACTTTAGTAAAACTGCCTATAAGGTATTATCTGAGCTCCAGTTTGATCATTGGAAATTACGCTCTCCAGAAGTCATGGGCTCACATAGCTCATGGAAATTTGTTATGCAGGGCCTTGTTGCATTTACATATGATGAGCAAGCCGCTTCCAAACTGGATGAACGGGACAGACAGCTAGGTTTGCATGGGGAAGGAGTGCTGAATGGGTTTCTAGAGGTGAAAGCCATCTCTCTTGATCAAGTATTACTGATTTACCTCTATAGCCGTTGTCTGTTCTCGTGTGACACCCAAATCCTAGATGACTCTTTGAATTGGAACCTGATGACCTGTTCTTGCTCCATAGTTTTGATAGTTGTACACAATTTAGTAACTGCGTCCTTCCACTACCATACTATTGGAAAGAAAATCTGTCACAGCTATTATTTACGCATTCATTCTTCAGTATGCGCTTCATAGAATGTTGCTGGACCTGTCTCTAAAGCAGCATACGATGTGTGCATTTCAATCTTGTTCTGTAGGGTCTGACTGGGCTCCTCCAATCACCAATCAGAGGTGCTGAGAAACATGGTCTTCCTGGGGTTATCTCAGGTAATGCCACTCGATAGGCCCTTGCAGACAGCTTTTGTTGTTCGAGACATTGACCAACTGTATCTATTTTACAGGTATAGCAATGGGAACAGCTGGGCTTGTGGCTAGGCCTATGGCCAGTATTCTTGAAGCCACGGGCAGAACTGCACAGAGCATAAGAAACAGAAGCAATCCTCATGAATCCAACCGCCTGCGTGTCCGTTTCTCGAGGCCTGTGGCCAGAGATCGCCCTTTGTTCCCATACTCCTGGGAAGAAGCAGTTGGAGTATCTTTGCTTGTCCAAGCTGATGGTGGCAGGCTAAAGGATGAGACATTTGTCGTGTGCAAGACACTTCGAGAGCCCGGAAAGTTCCTTGTGCTTAGTGAGAAACTGCTCCTGCTAGTCTCGAGCCGGTACTTGGTGGATTTGGGGTCACCCCGGTTTGTTGGTGTTCCTCCTGACCCACAGTGGGCGATTGAAACTGAGATGAACCTGAAATCTATTGTTCATCTGGACAGAGCTCAGGAGGTAGTGAACATTGTTGGTAGCAACGGCGAAACATCGCCGAGGGACAAAAGAGGCAGATCAAGAGACATTGCCCTGAGCTCAGCCTTCATCCCACTATTTCATTTCAGTGTCGAGCTGCCAAACATCGAAGATGCAGAGGGCACGTTGCAGTTCTTAATGGCACTTATCGAGAAGGGAAAGGCAAGGAGATGGGACAAGAACATCCTTCACCGAAGCAACATTAGCTGAGGTTTTGGGGTCTTGATCCTTACTACAGTACTCGTGAATGAGTAGTCCGCATACACCTCAGACGACACCAGCCAGGACCTCAGACGACACCAGCCAGGATCACGGCGCAGCGTCCAAGTGAACGTGGATGACCTTTGGAACAGCTGCTCCATACAAGAGGCGTATTAAGCACAAGTGAACGTGTAAGCATCTGTTGATACCACTAGTAGATCAGGATAGATACTGATATACGAGGGGCTGGAGTAACTGGCTTAATTTTGTAGCCTTTTTCCTGGATGATCGGAATAGGTAGGATTAAGGTTTCAGCCTTTTTGTAGGCCAAATGTACACATGTAGGGTTTTCCAGAATTTTGTCCACGGCTTTGTAAATGGTGGCATTTGAGTCGCAAAAGTTTTGTTATCCACTATCATTCCCTTTTTATTGCGAATCGCCACTATCATTCTTCATTATGCGCATTTGTGTATCACACGAAAGTTTAACATATTTTTAGTCAAACAAATTGTTCAAGCTACCACGCAAAACAGCCAGCCAACATCTTCAAAACTAAAGCCTTGAACTTTCCATTCTTAAAGGATTGCCCTCTGCTTGCCGCTTTGGCGGCCAGTGATGTGGAAGGGAATCTTGGTACCTTCGCTTCGGTTTAGGTTAGGTATTTTTAGTCCTAGGTGCTGCACTTGGGCAAGATGGCGGTGCTTCTTAAGTTTGTTCGTAACCTGAGTTTGTCTATTTTGATGTAGTCGACGGAATAGATTCCCCTCGTCTCTTTGGGCTATGAGATCAGGATTTCTCGTCATATGCCGCTATGATATTAGGGTGTATTGCTATATGACAAGATTTAGGGCCTGTTTGGGACTGCTTCACTTCGCAAAAATTGGTTTCGCTTCACTAAATTCACTTTGGAGCAGTTTCATCTAGAAGTTGTAGTACTACCAGAGGGAATGTTTGGCTGTCATCTAGCTCCAGCTTCAAGAATGAGAGGTTGAGGGGGAAGAAACGAAGGGGTGAGCACCCCCTAAAGAGCTTCATAAAAGACTAAGAGTTGTACCTCGGATTCTAGTTTTTTTGCAGAGCAGCATATCATGGAGCTCTTAACCCCATTTGGCTTGTGTTTTCTGAAACAAAGCTGAATTTTAAGGAGTAGAGCAGTGCAAAACAAGCTCTTAACCCCTTAAGTTCGTACATTTTGATGTAGTCCATGGAGCTCTGTCATAAATTCCTCTCTATGAGATTAGGGTTTCTCGTGTGATACTTTGTATTTTCAGTGAACTTTCATAATATTTCATAATACATTGATTCTTTAAAAAGATAATTTGGATTTTCGGTGAACTTCCATAATAAATTGATTCTTCAAAAAAAATTGAACCAGCATTTACCCGAGTGAGCCAAGAAAAGAAAGAGCGATGGATGCACATAACAAAGAGAGAGTGTTGCATGGATACAAGTATATATATATGGCCAATAAGAGTCAGTCATGGCGTAAGTTTAGTATCAATTTCATGGGTTTTTAGTTAGTAAAATCAGAATCTGAAATTTTGAGGTATGCCAATCTTTTCTATTCGTTTTCAGTTCGCGAAGGAATGAAAAACCATTTTTATATTCACAAGGGGTCCATGGAACTAATTAGCCAAATTTCTACAGAACTGCCTAAATTTTTCTTTGGAAAAACTGGTATTGGTAGATGTACTGTACTGTCAAACTCCTGCTGTTATATTCAAGTATGCGCTTGTTGCACAACAAGCTGCCAAATTATCATGCAAGAAGTACCTTTCCATTAGAAACAGATTACTCCCTACAGGGCCTAATATGTTTTTCATGTCAGGGCCTAATATGTTTTTCATGTCATGTAGTAGTCAAACACGGTCTTGAAAAACGCATTAGGCCCCTATATAGATGAAAGGAGGGAGTATAAATGTTTAGCAGAAATACACAAACCCATCGGCACACATAATACGAGCAGCTACGTGCACCCCACCAAATCAGCTGCATCACCATAATTAATCAACGGGACACAATTTCAAAAAAGCTACAGGCAGTCATCCAAGCACAGAGCATAGAAAACTGGTGACAACATAATCAGTAACTGACCAGAAAAAGGAAAACATGCACCAAAAGATCAATAAACATAATGTAGAACCATTTTCATTCTAACAAGACAATCCCAAGGAGGTTTTGCAGTACTCATTGCACAGATACTTAGTCTCAAACAGCATAACATAATAAATCTTCAAAATTCGACCTAAAAGCACATAAGACAAGTCTTTCGCATAGAAGAACCCACAGGAGAACTGGAATTGAACAGCTTAGTCGAACAAGCTGAAGCCCATGTCATCATCGCTCTCTTCCTTGGCCTCTTCTTTCTTTTCTTCCTTCTTCTCTTCAGCGGCAGCAGCACCACCAGCAGCCGGGGCAGCAGCAGCAGCAGCTGGAGCACCACCTCCACCTATAAACAAATAAAATACATTACTACATTGACAAGATTAAAAGTAAAGAAAAACGTAAAGCATAGAACGACTGCTGTTGCTGCTCATGGTAAATTACAAACATCAAGAGTAGCATACTCGGTTTCTGCTATTACAATGCAGAAGATTGGTCAAACAGGGATGGCTACAAATTTACACATGAAATTAAATTCAGAAACATAACAGCTAAGAGGTACATATACTAGAAGATCATCCTTCAATTTAATAATAAATTGTCTAACATGAAGTGAAGCGATGGATTCTCTACTTGCACAGACTAACCAAGCAGCAGATCAAAGTACGTTACATAAATATGATCTACTGCAAAGTACACAACGGGCCAGGTGAATCAAAGCCTCGGACAAACTACAGAGGATTATAACACAGTGAGAGCGGGAGAGATTTACCAGATCCGACGGAAAGGATGAGGTCATCGACGCTCCTCTTCTCCAGGAGCTTGGCGAAGAGCGCGGGCCAGTAGGCCTCAACCTTGATTCCGGCAGCCTTCACCACCGTCGCGATCTTCTCGGACTGCGTTGGGCCAAGCAACAACACTCAGACAACGAAACAGACCAGGAATCGCGCAAAGAGAAGGAACCAAGACAAACAACTTACAGTGATGGGGATCCCGTCATCGTGGAGGATGAGGGCGGCAAGGGTGCAGGCGACCTCGCTGGAAGACATGGCGACGGATTCTCACCGGAGAGGATCTGCGATCTGCAAGAGTAAAGACACGATGCAGCGTCAGGGGGGGGGGGGGGGGGGGGGGGTTGCGGCGGCAAGGTGGGAACGAAGGGCGGCGGCGGCTCTTACCTTGGGGAGGCGATGGGAGTGGAGGCGCAGGAGGCAGGGGTCTTCTAGGCTTTGGGGAGGCGCGGTGGGATGGGAATTTATAGGTGGTTCGTGCCGAGCACTAGGGTTTCGCGGTAGAAGTTTGGGCTGGACTGAACGGTCGCATGGGCCTTTGTGCGGATGCGGTGCAATGTGGTAAATGGGCCCATTGTTTCGTCATGTGTCGGGTCTGTAAAAAAACTGGGCCTCTTAGATGGGAACTCCTCCTAACTGGATTCCTCTTTCTAGGACGGCCCATGGTTCGACTGTTTCTACGACTGTGTTCGCGAATCGTTTTGTGAAATCGAGTACTTGTAAACACTTCACTTTCCAGGTCGCGATAAGTGACGCACATGCAACACGTCATTTGTTGCAACTTGAGAATTTTTTTTATAGATTCATTTATTTAAAATGTTTTATTTTTAAAATCGTGTGTTCAAATCTCGAATCGTTTTCACCATTGGATTCCTCGCGTTGAAATATTCAAAACTAGATCTCATGTTAATAGGTTTTGACAAACTTTTTTTCACAAAAAAAGAATGAAAAAAACCAGACGAAAAAACTGAACCGAAAGCATGATTTTTTTTCGTTTTCAAAAGAGGCATGCCCGTGCCTCTCGCGAAATCACACTCGTGCCTTTTGGAAGCAAAATCGTGACTCTCGTGAAAGGGAAAAAACAGAAAACACGTTTTTTTTCGTTTCCGAGAGGCATGGCCGTGACTCTCGTGAAAGCACAACCATGCCTCTCGCAGAAGCAAAACCGTGACTCTCGCGAAAGAAAAAAAAACAAAAAACGCGTATTTTTCACCTTTCTGAGAGGCACGGTCGTGACTCGCGCGAAAACACAACCGTGCCTCTCGCGAAAAAAAAAACAAAAACGTGTTTTGTTTTTCCTTTCCGAAAGGCACGGCCGTGACTCTCGCGAAAGCACAACCGTGCCTCTCGCGGAAACAAAACTGTGACTCTCGCAAAAGAAAAAAAAACAGAAAACGCGTATTTTTTCCTTTCCGAGAGGGGCGGTCGTGACTCTCGCGAAATAACAACCGTGCCTCTCGCAGAAGCAAAACCGTGACTCTCGCGAAAGAAAAAAGAAACAGAAAACGCATTTTGTTTTTCCCTTTCCGAGTGATACGTCTCCAACGTATCTATAATATTTTTATTGTTTCATGCTATATTATATCATGTTTTGGATATTATTGGGCTTTATTGTACACTTTTATATTATTTTAGGACTAACCTATTAACCGGAGGCCCAACTCAGAATTGCTGTTTTTGCCTATTTTAGGGATTCGCAGAAAAAGAATATCAAACTGAGTCCAAACGGAATGAAACCTTCGGAAACGTGATTTTTGAAACGAACATGATCCAGAGGACTTGGACCCTACGTCAAGCAATCAACGAGGAAGGCACGAGGTAGGGGTGCGCCTAACTCCCCCCAGACGCGCCCTCCACCCTCGTGGGGGCCATGTTGCTCCACCGATGTACTCCTTCCTCCTATATATACCTATGTACCCCAAAACTACCAGATACGGAGCCAAAACCCTAATTCCACCGCCGTAACTTTCTGTATTCACGAGATCCCATCTTGGGGCCTTTTCCGGAGCTTCGTCAGAGGGGGTATCGATCACGGAGGGCTTCTACATCAACACCATAGCCTCTCCGATGAAGTGTGAGTAGTTTACTTCAGACCTATGAGTCCATAGTTATTAGCTAGATGGCTTCTTCTCTCTTTTTGGATCTCAATACAAAGTTCTCCCCCTCTGTTGTGGAGATATATTTGATGTAATCTTCTTTTGCGGTGTGTTTGTTGAGATCAATGAATTGTGGGTTTATGATCAAGTTTATCTATGAACAATATTTGAGTCTTCTCTGAATTCTTTTATGTATGATTGGTTATCTTTGCAAGTCTCTTCGAATTATCAGTTTGGTTTGGCCTACTAGATTGATCTTTCTTGCAATGAGAGAAGTGCTTAGCTTTGGGTTCAATTTTGCGGTGTCCTTTCCCAGTGACAGTAGGGGCAGCAAGGCACATATTGTATTGTTGCCATCGAGGATAACAAGATGGGGTTTATATCATATTGCATGAGTTTATCCCTCTACATCATATCATCTTGCTTAAAGTGTTACTCTGTTCTCTTGAACTTAATACTCTAGATGCATGCTGGATAGCGGTCGATGTGTGGAGTAATAGTAGTAGATGTAGGCAGGAGTCGGTCTACTTGTCTCGGACGTGATGCCTATATATATGATCATACCTAGATATTCTCATAACTATGCTCAATTCTGTCAATTGCTCAACTGCAATTTGTTCACCCACCGTAATACTTATGCTCTCAAGAGAAGCCTCTAGTGAAACCTATGCCCCCGGGGTCTATTTTCCATCATATTAATTTTCCAATACTTAGTTATTTCCTTTGCTATTTATTTTACTTGCATCTTTATTTCTCTTTATCATAAAAATACCAAAAATAGTATCTTATCATATGTATCAGATCTCACTCTCGTAGGTGACCGTGAAGGGATTGACAACCCCTTTATCATGTTGGTTGTGAGGAGTGTATTTGTTTGTGTAGGTGCGAGGGACTCGTGCGTGGCCTCCTACTGGATTGATACATTGGTTCTCAAAAACTAAGAGGAATACTTACGCTGCTCCACTGCATCACCCTTTTCTCTTTAAGGGAAAACCAACGCAGTGCTCAAGAGGTAGCATCGAGCGGCACGGCCGTGACTCTCGCGAAAGCACAACCGTGCCTCTCGCGAAAACAAAACCGTGACTCTCGCAAAAAAAAATAGAAAACATGTTTTTTTACGTTTCCAAAAGGCACGGCCGTGACTCTCGCTAAAGCACAACCGTGCCTCTCGCAAAAAAAACCGTGACTTTCGCGAAAGGAAAAAAGCATTTTTTTCGCGCAAAATTTGTTTTTCAAATTTTTTTGATCGAAAAGTTAAGGAAGACCGGGAGAAAACCAAAACGTCGAAACAACCCAGAAAAAAAACATTTAGAAAACCGAAGCGTGCGGAAAAATAAAAAAACAAAATCCAGAGGGAGCATCCAGAGCGCGACACGTGGCAAATGGCTGAGAGCGCGCCAAGTGACGCTGATCATTACGAGGCTCCCGAAGGAGCGCTCGTTAACTAGTTGCTCCCATCGTTTTCTCTTCTTTCGTTAATGTTTCACGGTGTACTTTCGGTTCGTTTTTAAAGAAGTTACGAGAGCCCAAGTCTGTATGGATTCGTTCATGGGAGAAGGAAGGAGGAGTATCGAGCGTTAAATATATTGTACGTGTATATTGTATCTTGGGTTCACCTTCTAGTTTATCTGTATAATTGAGGTTGTGCCCCCCTTTGTATATCATATATACGTATGTGGTGCACCGATCAATGCAATTGTGTTGCATAGCCTATTCTAGTCTTTTACATGGTATCTATCACAGCAAGTTCCTAGACCTAGCCGCCGCCGCCTAACCGCCATAATGACTCTTGGATGCTCAGAACGCGACGCCTAACCGGCTCGAGGATTCACAGTCTTCAAATGTAACAAGTCTTCAGATCATGCGGACAGAAAGACTTCAGTGATGCCTAACACTTTTTGGCTCTCGGTGTTTTGGGTTTTATCCTTGCAAGGATCTCTCTCTCAAATGGTTCGGAGGTGGGTTGCTCTCAAACGAGAAAAGCCATGCACTAACTCTGAGCAGCCACCAATTTATGGTGTAGGGGATGGGCTATTTATAGCCAGGAGGCAACCCGACCTGATTTGTCCGAAATGACCCTGGGTCACTAAGGAATTGACACGTGTCCAACGGTCAGATTTCAAACACATGCGGTAGCTTGACTTGGGCTACAAATAAAGCTGACTCATCCAGCTATGGATAAGATATGCTCCCATTGTCTTCGCTCGAAGACATAGGATTTGGTTGAACATCACTTTAGTCACTCTGACTTTGTTCACTTGGACCCCACTTAACAGTACGGTGCTTCCTATGACTCAACAAAGATGGAAAGGAAACTATGAAACAACTATGTCTTCGCACTCCATAGTCTTTATGTGAATGTCTTCTCATGTCATAATCTTCACTATGAATATCTTCACATACCACTATTGTCTTCAATGTCTTCACACATTTTTAGGGGTCATCTCTGGTAGGTAAACTGTATCAATATGGGACTACTGCCTGTGTTATCCTGCAATTCTCACAAACACATTAGTCCCTCAATCAAATTTGTCGTCAATACTCCAAAACCAACTAAGGGTGGCACTAGATGCACTTACAATCTCCCCCTTTTTGGTGATTGATGACAAACCGGTTGAAGTTTTCAACGGGGATAAAAGTATGTGAAAGTTTAAGAATTAAGGCATTGTCTTCATAAGTAGCAAAGGCTCCCCTGAAGATGTGCATATAAGTAGTTTGCTTTTGAATGCAAATGCACATGGTAGGTTATACTTTGTGGAGATTCTCTTCAACTTACGAAGACAATTCATCATGCATATAAAGAGATAACGAAGATAATGACATGCGTAATGAAAAATGGACGTCTGCGGAATGGCTTCATGCGGAATTTATCATCGCATCACAAGATAGCAGAAAAAGTAGCAGACGACCATCGAGTTTAAGTGTTACAACTCAAATAACCAAATGTTTCAAAAGACGAGAGTTGTAAAGACTTAGCAAAAATAATGCAACCACCCAATACGGACCCGCTTGAAGACTATCAACTCATAAGCTTCTCCCCCTTTTGTCAGTACTGACCAAAAAGGTTTGAAGACATAGAGTATCTACGTGTTCCCATCATAAGTAGATGAAGGAGCAGGGTCAACATTGGAGTTTGGTGGTGCCGACGGGCCTGATGCAGTGTCGAGATGCAGTGCAGCCATTGTTGGTGAAGTGACGTCGTCTTCTTCATCGACGACTCTCGCAACAATATTTGCAACCAAAGATGAACGCTCAGAATCTTCAATTGAGGGAGTGCGATGCCAGCTTGCATTTTGTGGAGGCCTGGAATCAAACTTGAAGTCCTCAGTGAAGCCATCTTCGCGAAGATCATCTTCAGGACAAAGCAGTGTGAGACTCTTCCAGGACCGCCGACAGGCTTCATGGGTAACAAACGAGTTCTTGGTGGCCAAGTTTCGAATGCGATTGACATCCACCAAGGCACTCTGCATCTGACGCTTTACCCAGTCATGATGCTTATCCTACTTCTGATGCAAGGCCCCAAGAAGCTCTCGGTCATTGAGTACTCGAGATCGCTTCCGAGGCCTTTGGGCAACCGTACTTGCAGTGGCTTCGGTGTTGGCACGATGTGGCACTATCATATTCCCAGCCAGATGATAAGTAGGGGTCGCAGTATTGGGGACAAGAATTCCCTCCATTGGTTGTGAGAAGCTTTGGTGTTCGGCATTCTGAAGATGTAGAGGCTTCTTGGTAGGCTCGGGGTAGGTGGCTTCAATGGACATATCAACCTCAGGCAGAAAAACAAGATGGTTGATCAGGCGCATCACCTATGGAGCATAAAACTTCAAGCCAAACAGATCAATCTCAGATGCAGCGAGTTGTTTGAGGAAGAAATCCTGGGTATTGAATCTGATGCCATTGATGATATAAAATACCAAAGTCTTCATGGCTCCTTCAAGTTTGGCTTCAGAAGAGTGTCCCTTGATTGGCCAGAGAGTACGCCTCGGAATATGATAAACTGTGTGTGGCAAGTACTCGGGGTCCTGCACGAAGAACTCTTTGGGGTATTCAGCATCGGGAGGTAGTGACTTCATCATACTGAGCATCTCACTCATATTTGGCTCGAGCCACTGGAAGATACTCTGCAGTTCATCTTGATGATGCTGACAACTAGGCTTGTAGAACTCACTTGGAGTGGGCAGAGAAGTAAGCTCGATAATGTCACGAGCTTTGGCTTCGTGGTGTACATCACCTGACATCCACTCAAGGATCCATGTCTTCGGATCCCTGTTGTAACCACGAATGTGAACTGTAGCATAGAACTGCAGCAGAAGCTCTTCATTCCAGTGCTCTTCGTCTGTCACAAATGGTAGAAGACCAACATCCCTGAAGCAATCAAGTGCTTCTTCAAGACAGGGCAGCCCAGCAATAGCTTCACAATCAAGACGCATGTGTGGAAAGATTTGTTCTTGATTGTATAGAATGCAGGAGTAATAGCTGCGCTGAGGATGGCTCCAGAATCAATCGGAAGAGATCTTTGGCTTCGAGTATAGATTCTTGTCACTGTCAAAGAAGGTGTTATGCGCTCTGAAGCTGTGCACATTGAAAGAACTTGGAGTAGTTGCAACACCTGGAAGCCTTGGCAGTCGTGGCTTGGGCTTCTGAACTTGTGGCCTCTGCTCCACATGATAATCATACTGTGGCCCAGGAGCAGTGGGAGGAACCATAATAGGCCATCTAACTGTGGCAAGCTGACCATGATCATAGGCCTGTTCAATGGTGTGATGCCTTGGAGGTGGAACAGTGGCTTCAGCTTCCACGTTGGCTTCAGGCTCCACATTGTCTTCACCCATGACAGTGTCATTGGCTTCAGTGGTGTTGTTTGTGGCAGCCTTAGTGTTTTCAACCTCCGTTGTTCAATAACAGGAGGGTCGGGCACAATCACATTCTCCTTGCGAAGGGGCTAATCAGTAGCAGGGGGTGTGGCAACTCTTTCTTCTTCTCTTGTTTCTTCATTTATCTTCATTGGCTGATGCAGCCGAAATGTCTTCGGCATCTTTGGCTTCAGACTCAGAGACATTCACAGTAGGGGTGGCTTCATGAAACACTTGACGTGCTACTGAGCTTTGTTGCACTTCCCCTTCCGGAATGCTCGACATGGTGACCTATGGCCTGGGGCCTTTGCGAAGCCTGCGAAATGCGGGCTACGACTTTGGTGAAGGAGTGGTCTGCACCATGTAGTTGCCGTCGTCAAGCACCGGAGTGGTGACTTGAGGTGGTGGAGTTCTGGGTGTCTCATCAAGGACGGGGGTGTCTTGCTGAGGGCGCTCAGCCCATGAGTCATCCTGAGAAATTGGCGTCAATGGACAACCAATGTTGATAAGTTCACTGCTCGTGGGAGCAGGCAATGATACCGACTGGGGCTCGAGTTGAGGAAGGACTACATCATCTTCAACATTGTCATCATGACCAATGTCTTCAGCTGTGATGGGGTCAACAGCTGGAACTTCTTCATTTTCAGGAGCCTCTGTGGAAGCAGGCTCATGAATCACAAGGCGACGCTCTTGGTTGGTGGAGGCGGGAAGAGCAACAGAAATGGGTTCAACAATGAGGGGCTCAGAGGCTGCAGCACGCTCTTTCTTTGAAGACTTTGTCTTTAATTTCTTCTTGGATGGGGCATCATCAGACGCATCCTTGTGCTTGTGTTTCCTGGCTTCGGCTTCAGCTGCCCTTGTCTTTTTCAGCTCTGAAGCTGCTGAGGTGACCTTATGCTTCGAGCCTGTCATGCTGGCAGGGAAGACAATGCGAGGTTCTTCCTGCCTTGATGCTTCAGTTTGGGCTACAACAAACTTCTTCTTTTGCTTGGCAGCCATCCTGGGATCGATGCCAGGACACCTAAGAGCTTTGTGCTTTTCATCTTCATTGTGGGCTTGAACACATTTATCTGCGAAGTACTTCATACACTATCGTGAGCCTTTGGCTTCTTCCCTCTTCTTGTGAAACTCTTCTTTGAGATCATGCATCATCTTCTTGAAGATTTGAACATCTGCCACACTAAGCTTGGCCACGTTCTTCTTGAAATGTGCCTTCTCATAATCAATCTTGTTTTTCAGCTCGATGATTTTCTGAGCCACGGCCAATTCATTGGCAATGGCTCCGTGGAAGGTGACACTGATGTCCACAGGCAGCTGAAGATCATCAATACCAATGCTATGGTCACCGAACCACTCATCGATGAAGTTGTTCAGAATGTCAACATCAAAGAGGGGCAGATCATTGAAGATCTCCGCCTCTTGCTTGCTCTTGATCAACTGCTCAAGTGCGTCATCGCCAAGATCTTCATCACTAGACAGATCAATGGTGTCTTCCTCGTTGCGCAGAACGGCAGCAAGAGTCAGTTGATGCCCAGAAATCTTCTTGGGCTTCTTGGTTTTCTTGGACTTCTCGGCCTTCTTGGAGACACGAGACAAATCTTCGGACTGCACACTGGCTTCAGGAGGTGCAGTAGTCAATGGCTTCACAGTCGAAGCTTTGGGTGTGGCAGAGGGCTTCGAAGCTTTTGACTTCTTCTTCATCTGCTTCGGTGGTGCTGGCGCATCTTCAGAATCTGCGTCATCAGTAGATTGATTCATCGTAGCCCTCTGAGCAGCGACGTGAGAGAGGAGGCCATCGAAGTTGTCGAAGGGGCCGGTGACATTTGGATTGGCATCGCGCGTGCCATCAGCCCTTGGAGCAGATGGACCAGGGTTGAAGTTGAGTCCTAGCTCCTTCTTATTCCTTGTAGCTGACTCCTTAGCAAACTAATAGTTGCGCTTGAACAGATTGTCTTCGCGACACCATAACATGGATGATGGGTCGGCATTCTCAGGCTTCGGTCCTCGGACCATGCAATGGGTAGAAGCCTTGGGCAATGGCTTCAGGCTTCGACTTTGGCTGTAGATTCCTGTACATGATATCTCCCCATGGGCGCTTGATAGCTTTCTTCTCTGCATATTCAGGGGTCACGAAGTTATACTTGAACCACTGTTCAGCCCAATATCTTCGAATCCATTGGATTATGGTCTTGCGCTGACCGTAACTTTCTTCAGGATCTGACTTGTACAGTTCATACAGATCCGGAGGCAGATCTAAAGTTGTGTTGCCTCTGTGCTGCCTGCCACCTTTTCTAGCTAATTTCTCTGTTGCCATTATATTCAGACTGATTGGCTTCAGAATGGTGAATGGCTTCCGTCTACTGGTCAAACAAGAACTGGCTTCAGGGGAGTGAATGCGATGCTGTAAGAACTCTGCAAATGAATGCAGACTATGAGAGCCAAGGGATTCTCCCATTGACATGTACCTGTGACAGCATTAAGGTGCGAGGGAAGTAGAAGAGGTCATATGCATTCTCAGAAGATTTTGAAGATAAATCAGTTTGAATACATTAACCTCATAGTGCGAAGGCATTCACTTATTTGAAGAGAGTTGGTTCCAGATTTGTATGAATCCATGAATACGTACAAGTGAGGAATCTAACTAGTTATGAAGCATAAGTGAATACCCTAAGCATAATATGAGATGCAGACAGAGACAAATCCAGATTTTGGAAGTGTAGAAACTACATTTGGTCAAAGTGGATGGATTTGACGGATCAAAAGATAGTAAAAAGAGAGTTTTATTTACCGCTGACGAACTGCTAGACGAGGCAGAGTTTTGAAGCCGAGCAGTTCAATCTCCCGTGCCCTAACTTGGCGACGGAAGACACCTACGGCAGCGACGGAGAAGACGAGGTCCGCGACCGGCGTGAGGATGGCGTCGAAGAAGTCGGGGCAGCTAAGCGCTTCGTCTCCAGCGTCGACGCGAGCTAGCGAAGGCGCTAGGGTTTGTGCGAGGTGGCGAGGTGGAAGAAGAGATAATGACCGCGGTGTGTGTGTATTTATAAGGATATGGACGACACAACATAATTACGCATGTGCCCCTGGCGGTTCACATCTGAAGGACACGTGGCATGCATGCAACTTATTGGAAATTGTTCCATGTTCCCACACATGCCTAGATTGTCGGGTGGTCGTTCTGGCTTCTCCAGTATTCAGGCAAAAAGGATATGGCATTTAAAACAGATTTAAACATTTGTCTCTGTGTCTTCTGCTGACAAGGACTCAGAGAAGACATTTGACAGGTTTCAACAGAGTGCATATGATTTGGATAGATAGAATTTGAGGTAGAAGCACAGAGGGGGTTAGGGTCCGATCACATTCACTTAGATCAGAAAGATTCAAGAGTGAAGACATAGCTATAGGTGAATGCTGTAGAGGACAGAACATGCATATATATATATATATATATATATATATATATATATATATTAGTATGAGACCAACTCAACATTGCGAAGATAAACTAAAAAAATCAAATCAATGTTGAAGACAAACCAAATGCGAAGACTATGCAATTATGACATCAAATGAAACACTCCAAAAGGGATTTGGTGGTGGCGTTACCCACCGTATAGGAAGTATTAGACCCAGACACGGCGCACAAATATCGTGGCACTACGAAGTCAAATTCTGCATTAATGTATTCACACTTAGAGTGTATGTCTTCATTGATTGAAGATATATGTTACTTTGTGTGTTGCACATCTAAGCCATCAACATGCACAAGCGTTAGGATGTGTGTCCAACTACAGGATATTCGAGGATTCTAAGATATCTAGCTCACACCACAACTTGTAAAAACCTTTTCTCATCCAAGGGCTTTGTGAAGATATCTGCCAATTGCTCTTCAGTGTTGACGTGAATAATATCAATATCCTCCTTCATGGCATAATCTATGAGAAAGTGATGTGGATCTGAATGTGCTTCGTCTTCGAGTGTTGGACCGAGTTGTTGGCAATCTTGATGGCGCTTTCATTGTCGCGGTAGAGTGGCACATGCTTTAGATGGATGTCATAGTCCTTGAGAGTTTGCTTCATCCATAGAAGCTGAGCGCGGCAAGATCTAGCAGCAATGTATTCAGATTCATCAGTGGAGAGGGATGCACAGTTCTGCTTCTTTGAAGACCAACAGACAAGAGATCATCCAATAAAGTGACATGTGCCTGATGTGGACTTGCGATCAACCTTGTCACCAGCATAATCATCATCTGAGAATCCAACTAGATCAAACTCTAAGCCTTTTGGATACCATAATCCTAGTGTTGGGGTGTAAGCCAAATATCAAAGAATTCGCTTCACAGCTAAGTGATGTGATTCCTTTGGTGCCGCTTGGAATCGGGCACACATGCAAACGCTAAGCATTATATCTGGCCTCCACATAAATAGAGTAAAGAACCAATCATGGAGCGGTATACCTTTTGATCCAAATCTTTACCATTGTCGTCGGAGCCCAGATGACTTTTGGTTGGCATTGGCGTCGTGTATCCTTTGCAGTCTTGCATTCCAAACTTCTTCAGGAAATCTTTGAGGTATTTTTCTTGTGATATGGAGATGTCGTTGCTTTGCTGACGGATGTGAAGACCGAGGAAGAATTTCAGCTCACCCATCGTGGACATTTGATATTGCTCTTGCATCATGTGTCCAAACTCATCACTGTATTTCTTGTCTGTGCAGCCGAAGATAATGTCATCCACATAGATTTGGCATACAAACAATTAGCCATCATATGTCTTCGTGAAGAGTGTGGGATCCAGGGAACCAGGTTTGAAGCCTTTGCTCTTTAGGAAGTCTTTGAGTGTGTCATACCAAGCGCGAGGGGCTTGTTTGAGGCCATACAGTGCCTTGTTGAGCTTTCATACCATGTCAGGATGATTTGGGTCTTCAAAACCAGGTGGTTGTGCAACATACACTTCTTCTTCAATTTTTCTGTTTAGAAAGGCACTTTTCACATCCATTTGGTACAGAAGGATGCTGTGATGGTTGGCATAGGCCAGCAGTATGCGAATGGCTTCAAGCCTAGCCACGGGAGCAAATGTTTCATCGAAGTCAATCCCTTCTACTTGAGTGTAACCTTGAGCAACGAGACGAGCCTTGTTTCTAACAACTTGACCATGCTCATCTTGTTTGTTGCGATAGATCCATTTGGTGCCAATGATGTTGTGCTTGCGAGGATTAGGACGCTTAACCAGTTCCCACACATTGGTCAGCTCAAACTGTTGAAGCTCTTCTTGCATCGCTTGAATCCATTCAGGTTCCATGAAGGCTTCAGCAACTCTCTTGGGTTCAGATATAGAGACAAATGCAAAGTGCCCACAGAAATTTGCTAGCTATGTTGCTCTTGAACGAGTGAGTGGACCAGGTGCATTGATGCTATCAATTATCTTCTCAATATGTACTTCATTTGCAACACGAGGATGAACTGGACGAAGATTTTGCTCTTGCTGATCGTTGACTTAATATTCAACATTGACTTCGGGTTGAGCATTGTCTTCGGGTTGATTAGGTGCAGAAATGGTGATTTCTTCTTCAGCCTGTGCCTCTGAAGGTATGATTTCTCCAGTACCCGTAAGCTTGATAGATTCACTCGGTGAGGCTTCATCTAGCACATTTGGCAGGTGCTCTCTTTGCAAGCCGTTAGTCTCATCGAACCGCACATCCACGGTTTCAACCACTTTATAGTGAAAGAGGCTGAAGACTAAAACCTTCATGTCCTTTCGGTGCGAATTACCAGTTACTCTGAAGTAGCTCATATGATGTCTTCTTTAGAAGCTTGTGAAGATAAACATGGTTGATGACGTGGCATGTAGTATCAATGGCTTCAGGCCAGAACTTCCTTGGTGTCTTCTACTCGTCAAGCATTGTTCGTGCCATCTAATGAGGGTTCTGTTCTTGCGCTCCATGATGCCATTCTGTTGAGGTGTGTATGGAGCTGAGAACTCATGTGTGATTCCCAATGTATCAAGATAAGTGTCGAGACCGGTGTTCTTGAATTCTGTGTTGTTGTCACTTCTGATGTGCTTGATCTTGATGCCATAGTTGGTCATGGCACGATTGGCGAATCGTTTGAAGACATCCTGCACTTCATTCTTATAGAGGATTATGTGCACCCATGTATATCTTGAGTAATCATCAACAATGATGAAGCCATAGAGGCAAGCAGTGGTAGTAAGGGTAGAGTAGTGAGTAGGGCCAAATAAGTCCATGTGAAGTAGCTCGAAGGGACGAGATCTCGTCATGATTGTCTTCGAGGGATGCTTGGCCCTTGTCATGTTTCCAGATTCGCAGGCACCACATAGATGATCCTTCTTAAACTTGACGCCCTCGATGCCTACGACATGCTTCTTATTCGCGGGAGTGTACAAGTTCCTCATGCCGGCATGCCCTAGCCTTCTATGCCAGAGCCAACACTCTGAAGCTTTTGTTAGAAGACATACGGCCAACTGTGGTCCTGCTGAGAAATCTACCATGTACAGATCGTCTTTTCGATACCCTTCGAAGACTAGAGACTTGTCAGATTCCATAAGAACAAGGCAAATATATTTTCCAAATATCACAATCATGTTCAGATCACAAAGCATTGAGACAGACATTAAGTTGAAACCAAGGGATTCAACAAGCATCACTTTATCCATGTGCTAATCCTTTGAGATTACAACTCTACCTAGACCCAATACCCGCTTTTACCAGTGTCAGCAAATGTGATGTGACTCTTGTTAGATGGACATAGGGTTGAATCCATGAGGAGACTTCGACCACCAGTCATGTGGTTAGTGCATCCACTATCCATAATCCACTCAGAAGCCTTTGGTGTCGTACCCTACAGTGCAGTTCGGGGAATAGGCTTCACCAACGGAAATGTCAAGCATAAACATTTGATGAACAAGCATATTATGAAAGTTCAGATCCTGGTTAGGATAGATAGGATGGTTGTCAAGGAATCCTAGAACGAAATGCATAGTAAGACCATTCGGACATTTTATCTTGCGTCCCACAAGATGTTTTAGGTCCTCAGCATAAGCATCAGACACCTTTGATTTTCGGCTTTCCCTGCAAAAGAGAGTTAATATTTCTTAGCCACCCACATCTTCAGGGGTGGCCTAGAAGCAAAGAGTCTAAGTGCGGCATCTGAGAGCTTCGGCTTTGGAGCCCTAGCAAATAGCCTTGCAGATGGTGAATAATACTCATAAGAATAAGCAGAATAGTTCTTGGTCTTATGAACATAGTGGTTTGATGAAACACGCTCATATTCATAAGTCTGAGTATGGTTTCCCTGCAAAACATTGGCGTTAGGGTGACTTGGTGAGTCCTTTGTCTGTATGAAGTCTTTGGACCATATGAAGCCTTTGGTCTGGGGTTTGTCTTCTTCCCAGGTGGTGGCATGATGACATTTACAGGAAGATTCTCAAGACAACTTTTGGGCACCCAGATCTTCTTCAAAGATGGTCCATTCCTGTAGTTAGTACCAATATACCTGGCAAATACTTCACCATTATGATTCTTAAACAATTTGTAGTTTACATCAAAGGATTCATCAATGGTAATAGGGTTAGCACAAGTGAAGCCAGATAGGGTAGATGGATCCACTGAAGGTTCCTTTGCAGCAACCCATGTGATTTTGGGGTACTGCTCAGGCTTCCAGTATGAACTATCAACATTCATTTCCTCCTCGAACCCAACACCCTCTTTCCTAGGGTTTCAGTTCAGAATCTGTTTCTTGAGGACATCGCATAGTGTCTGATGCCCTTTGAGACTTTTGTACACCCCTGTTTCAAGCAATGTCTTCAACCTGGCATTCTCATCAGCAATAGTAGTGGTATCCTCAAAAGAGGGGTTAGTTTCCACATCAGTAGGTGAAGACATAGCAACAGTAGCATCAGTAGAACATCCAGCAAAAGAGACAACATTATCACGCTCAAGACAATTTAAACATGGTGGCTCAAAGTCTTCCTGAGCGGAACTGATCTGTTGAGCGCGGAGTGACTCATTCTCCTTTTGAAGATCTTCATGAGCCGATCTCAAGTTCTCAAGCTCTTGCTTCCTTTGAAGATAATCATAGGAGAGCTTTTCATGAGTGGTTGAGAGCGTTTCAGGATGAATTTCAAGTTCTTCATACTTAACGTGAAGATTTTTAATGTCTTCAATTAAGGACTGAGTTCGAGTCATTTCCGCGTCCAACAGGTCATCGCTTTTGTCTAGCAACTTTTGAATATGTTCCATAGCATTTTTGAAAGTGCTAGTTATCGACTAGAGGGGGTGAATAGGCGATTTTTATGGAAGTCTTCAAAACACTGGGGCTTTGAATACAAACAATAGAAATGAACCTATTTATATGCAGCGAAAGGTAGACTACACTAGACAAGCCATAGTCAAGTAAGCAATGAAGTGAAAGCACGAAGACTATCAACAACTAGGTAGAATGGATCAGGATGGAAGATAGTATGAAGCCAAACAACAACAGTCTTCACACAGTGAAGTCAATCAGATCATGCAAGCAGGCAATGACTTCACGAAGACAAACAGTAAGTAAAGAGAGGTAAAGGATAGAACCAGTTGCTTGGCGAGGACAAGGATTTGTTGGACCAGTTCCAGTTGCTGTGACAACTGTACGTCTGGTTAGGGAGGCTGGGATTTAACTTAGAAGACCGCGTCTTCACCTTTGTGACGCCCCGAGACCGTTGCGCCAGGTGTCTTCCAGTTATTCGCTGTCGTTGCCATGTCATTCGCTTGCGTGTTGCATCTTGTCTTGTCATCATGTGCATTGCATCATCATGTTTTCAAAACTTGCATCCATCCCGGCCTCCCCGTTCCTTCTGTTGTCCGTTCTGAGTCCAACCACACTTGCCCGAGCCCGCGGCACGTCTGAAATATTATTTTATAAGTGGCCGGAAAATGTTCTCGGATTGGTTTGAAAGTTGGTGTGTGGTCTTATTTTAGTGTAGATAGACCGCCTGTCAAGTTTCATCTCATTCGGAGTTCGTTTGATAGCCCAACCGTTAAACTATAGCGGCATTATAGCCGGTCTAACGTCGAACGTTTTTGGTCTTCGAAAACAGTCGCCGGGCCTCCCTCTCTTCTCTTCTCTCAGCTCGAGACCGTCTACACAGCCCACTACCTACCGCCAGGTCCAACCTAACCTCTCTCGTCAGCTCGCAGCCCTCCTCGCGCGCGTGTCCGATAGTTGTCCCGAACCCGACTCGGACTTTCGTCACCGTTGGATTCGGTTCATCCCCAAATATCCCTAGAACATCTCCCTTTTCTTATTTGGACTCCCTACCTATCTATTTCTCGACCGTCCGATTACGATCGTAGGGACGAGATATCCCTAACTTAATCCCACTTCTATATATATAAACCATCCTACCATAACCTAACCCTAGACCAACTCCCTCATTTTCCTCACCCCGCCGCCACTTTCCCCATCGGGATCCACAACCAGCCAACCACCTCCCTCCTCTTTCAGCCACCTTCCAAATCCATCGAGCCATCCAGCCATGCGTCTTGCTCCTCCTCGATCCCCTCGCGCCCATGGAGCCCGAGCCCCTCAAGCAAAGCCGACCTCGACCTGGCCGACCGGAGCACCAGGTCATGCTGCAGCTCCCCGTCGCCTCCCTCTCCTCCCTTTCCCCCTCCCTATTTCCCTCTCTCAGCTCTCTCCCTTCTCTTATTCACAGGAACAGGAGACGCCATGGAAGAAACTACCTGCTCCTTGTTGACCGCCTCGTCCCGGAGTAGCTCGCCGGCGTTCTTCGTTGTCCTGGCACGTCCGCCACAAAGACTGGCCGGATCCATGCGCTGCCTCGACTCCAACCTGTCAGAGTCGCTTCGCCGTTGGCAGAACCCTCTGCCTCGTATTATGCGGCGTCGAGCACCAGCAGCTCGATCGTTCACATTGACCGAGCCACGTGCGTGGGTCAGCGCCGCCGACCTGAGCCCTGCAGGTCGCCGTGTGCCCTTGATTCTCCCTTCTCATTTCTCCTGTACTTCCCTAGCTCTCTCTCACGCTGTCCGTCTCTCTCTGTGTCCCTTTCTTCACAGCACGTCGCCATGGCCGGCCCTGCCAAGCTCCAGCCCGCCATCCACCATCTCCTGTCATATCTGCATGGTCCTGGACGTCTTCGTCGACCGCCGGCCATCCCTGCTCGCCATGCGCATCGCTGCCGTCGCCTTCGTGCCGCAGCCCAAACGCTGCTCCGCGCCGCGCTGGCTCCTTCTGTCGGGAGCAGACAGAGGAAGCCGCCCCTGCCCGTTGACTTCCCACGCCTGTGTGTGCGCAAGGGCCTCAAGGCTAGGGGCGCCCAGCTCCTTCCGCTTACCCAGCCAACCAAGGGCCAGCATCGCCATGGTCGCCGGCCTCTGTTTTTCCCGCTGTGAGCAACTTCCTCCATTACTGCAGCTTCGTTCTTTTCCTAGATCCGTTCTGGCATGTAGAGGTTATTTAGAGTTGCCACTAAGTTTTACCACAAGCATATCAGCTAGCCCAGAGGCTAGCGCAGCATCTATCCATCCCAGGAGTCCAGGGTTCGAGTCCTGGCCGGCCCCATTTTTTGCTAGGTTTTCCTATTATTTTGCACTCCCACATCTGTTGGGCCAGCCTTCCAGTTTCAGCCCGTATAGGTTTTTTCTAGGCTTTGTGAATTTCTGTTTTATCCAGAGTTTAGTGTATTGCAGAAAACCCCTCCATCTTCATGCATATAATAACTTAATAACCATGTATCGGATTAAAACAAACTTAATATGAAAGTTGCTTAGAATTTTGTGTAGTTTCATAATATGCCTTTTTCATCCATGTTTAAAATGCTGTTTGCATATAATTTGCTCCTATGCCATGCTAAAATGATTTAATTCATAACTAAATAACCGTAGCTCCAAATTTAACAAACTTTATATGTAAATAGGGTAGAAGAATGCCTAGTTTAACATGGTGGATTTACTTTGCATGTTTAACAACTCTAAAATATGGTTTAGGGCAGAACAATACCAAACCTAATATATGCATATGAGGAGTTTCCAGACTTGTTGTTTTGTTGTTCCGGCCTCATTTAACCTTGCCTAGATAGATAGTTTCATTATGCTTCATCTCTTGCCATGTTTAACAACATTTAATATTCTTGGGTACATAAACAAGATCGAAACTAAATAACTTGAATGTCGTGTTTCGTCAATATGCAACGGAGTTGCATATTGAGCTCCACTTAATTTGTAGGGTTGTTTGTGCACTTTGCCATGCCATGCCTCATTAAACCGGACATGCATCATACTTGTTTGTGCATTGTGCCATGCTTATGTGGTGGTTGTTTACTATGTTGTTTGCTTCTTTCCGGTGTTGCTTCTTCGGGTTGGTTCCGATAACGTCGTGTTTGTGAGGATTCGTTCGTCTACGTCCGTTTGTCTTCTTCATGGACTCGTTCTTTTTCCTTGTGGGATTTCAGGCAAGATGACCATATTCTTGAAATCACTTCTATCTTTGCTCGCTAGTTGCTCGCTCTTTTGCTATGCCTATGCCGCGATACCTACCACTTGCTTACCAGGCCTCCCATTTTGCTAAACCAAGCCTCTAATCCACCTTGTCCTAGCAAACCGTTGTTTGGCTATGTTACCGCTTTGATCAGCCCCTCTTATAGCGTTGCTAGTTGCAGGTGAAGATTGGAGCTTGTTCCATGTTGGAACATGGATATTTGGTTGGGATATCACAATATCTCTTATTTAATTAGCGCATCTATATACTTGGTAAAGGGTGGAAGGCTCGGCCTTATGTCTGGTGTTTTATTCCACTCTTGCCGCCCTAGTTTCCGTCATATCGGTGTTATGTTCCCGGATTTTGCGTTCCTTACACGGTTGGGTCATAATGGGAACCCCTTGACAGTTCGCCTTGAATAAAACTCCTCCAGCAAGGCCCAACATTGGTTTTACCATTTGCCACCTAGCCTTTTCTTTCCCTTGGGTAGGCCTGCCCAAGGGTCATCTTTATTTTAACCCCCCCGGGCCAGTGCTCCTCTGAGTGTTGGTCCGAACCGAGTAGACTACGGGGCCACCTTGGGGCAACTTGAGAGTTGGTTTTACTCGTAGGATGTCTCATCTGAGTGTGCCCTGAGAACGAGATTTGTGCAGGTCCTATCGGGATTTGTCGGCACATTCGGGCCGCTTTGGTGGATTTGTTTTACCATTGTCGAGGATGTCTTGTAACCGGGATGTCGAGTCTGATCGGATTGTCTTGGGAGAAGGAATATCCTTCGTTGACCATGAGAGCTTGTCATGGGCTAAGTTGGGACACCCCTGCAGGGATTTGAACTTTCGAAAGCCGTGCCCACGGTTATGGGCGGATGGGAATTTGTTAATGTCCGGTTGTAGAGAACCTGAAGTTGATCTTAATTAAAATACATCAACTGCGTGTGTAACCGTGATGGTCTCTTCTCGACGGAGTCCGGGAAGTGAACACGGTGTTGGAGTTATGCTTGTCGTAGGTTGTTCTAGGATCACTTCTTAATCATAGATTTCTCGAACGTGCTTTGCCTTCTCTTCTCGTTCTCATTTGCGTATGTTAGCCACCAAATATGCTAGTCGCTTCCTGCAGCTCCACCTCATACCTTTTCCCTACCTATAAGCTTAAATAGTCTTTATCGCGAGGGTGTGAGATTGCTGAGTCCCCATGACTCACAGATACTTCCAAAACCAGTTTGCAGGTGCCGATGATACCATGCAGGTGACACAACCGAGCTCAAGGAGGAGCTCGATGAAGATCGTGTTTGTCATGTTGTTCCGTTTCCAGTTGATCAGTAGTGGAGCCCAGTTGGGACGATCGGGGATCTGTGTAGCATTTGGGGTAGTCTTCTTTTATTTTGGTTCCATAGTCGGACCTTGATTGTATCTGGATGATGTAATGATTTATTCATGTATTGTGTGAAGTGACGATTGTAAGCCAACTATGTATCTTTTTCCCTTATGTATTACATGGGTTGTGTGAAGATTACCTCACTTGCGACATTGCTTTCAATGCGGTTATGCCTCTAAGTCGTGCTTTGATAGGTGGGAGATATAGCCGCGTCGAGGGCATTACAAGTTGGTATTAGAGCCTTCCCCGACTTTAGGAGCCCCTTGCTTGATCGAATCGTTGGCGCTGTTGAGTCTAGAAATATGCTTTGAGTCTTATAGGATTATATATATATATATATTGGAGAGTAGGATTCTTTTTACTCCTCAGTCCCTTCGTCGCTCTGGTGAGGCATCCTGACGTAGATTTTTGACTCTTCTCTTCCCAAACTTCACTAAAAAAAATTTAGGATCACGCGGGTATCTTGGAATCGTTCCGATGGTTTTGTGACGAGAACTTGTTCTTGGTGCCTCCTGACATTTAGGGGTTGTGGCAGTGTCCCAGGGAGTTGAACTCCGAGGTGTTGTCGTCACAATTTTATCGTTGCAGTTCTGGAATACCTAAGTTTTCGCCGACATCAAAAATCTCTTTTATGCAGTTGTTGGTGAGATAACCTCGACGCCACCCAGTACTGGGGCGGGAGTTCGGGAGTATTGCCATAACTCGTATAACAGATGCTTTTCGAAGGTTGAGGTAAACGATTTCCGAAGGTTTCTTGGTTATGTGTTGAAGGATGGATACAGCTGGATGTAGGATTTGCTAGTTTTGGGTGAGAAATTATGCTTCCCCTGCATCCCCAACACCTGATTGCATAACCGGAAAGTTTCGGGAGTTTATAAGTGGGAATTCAAGTAGATCTTAGGATATCTTTCCGACAGATGTATGATATGAAATTGGGGTTCGACGTCTAGTGGTCCACCTATCCACGGTTGGTTTTACAGTGGTCTCGTTGTGTCTTAAAGAGTCCTTGGCTATGCCGACTCGGGGACGCTTCGTATGTCATGTGCACTGCCTTGTACATGATGGTGCTGTTCGATCGAGCCCGTGTAGGCCCCACCACGAAAACTTCGGATGAAATCTCTATCATATGTTTGTTCCGACTTATTTTGCAAGCCAATCCTTTGTTTTGTTTTGAATTGTGGTTTTCGAGTTGCTTCAAAGTCAAATGTTGATTCCATACCTTTTCTAAGCGGTATTCTCATATTTCTATGTGAATACTAATCCTTCTCGATCATCGAGTTTGTCATGTCAATCCTTGTCAACCGGTGTGCTTCTCTTCAAGTGGATCCAATTATTCCAACATTCGCGAGATCAACTAAAGTCTTCTCAACGTTGTTGTCTCATCCGTCCCAAATTGCCTTTGTTTTCCCGCCCTCCCTCCCTTTGTTTCTTCAAGGACTCAGATTTCTTATTCAAGTATCCATGTTATCAATGGAAGTCTCTCCATTCTTTTTCCTTCATATTCTTATCCGGTGATTCTCATGAAGATGCTAAGGAAGCTACAAGTTCGATATTTTGCATTTTTTTCTTCTCCGGTGGATTCAAATCAAGCTTTGGTGTTTATCATATCCTTTTTCCTCGTTTCAAATGTCTTCTCATGCCGGTGCACCTCTTAATATTCCCCGCTTGCTATTCATTTGTTCCGGAGTGCTCAAGATATCTCGAAGATTCGTGTTTCCACTCTGCTTTCGTTCAAGCTCTTTCGAGGATGTTACCTCATTCAAGCCATTTATTTCAAGCGGTGCAATCTCTCTTTTAAATTGGTCAACGGTGTATCTTTTGAGTGGGCCCTAACCCACAGGTCTTTTCCTAGGATCTTATCTGACTCTTCTAATTTTTCCCGGAGCTTTTCTCAAATTTTTCCAAGTGGGACGTAAGAATGAATTATCATCAGTCATATGTATTTCTCCAAGATCGGTCAAATTCTTTTCATCGTTGGCTCAACCTCTTTGCTTTTTATTCTTCCGGAGTGTCTAAATAATTCATGGTGGTGTTTCTCGTCGTAATTTTCAGATTTTAAAGACCGAAGAAGAGTTTCTCTTAAATCTTGCTCCATTCTTTTCAAGATTCGTGATTGTAGCTTGTTGCCATCATCTCATAATTTATTTCGTTTGTGAGAATTCTTTCACCTATTCGATGCAATTCAAGAGTCTTCTCAGTTTGATTATCCGGAGGCCATCATTTTGGGTTTATTCATTCTCAGCTTTCAGCTATCATTCTCCAAATCTTACCGGTGCATCGTTCAAGTGTTCTCTAATCAGCTCGTCATCTCTTCGTTCTCATATATCTAAATTCTTTCAAGCATCTTCGTTTATTTGCTAATCCTTCCCGGTGTTTCTTCATGTTTTATTCGTTCTTTTCAATTCTTACGGTGGTTCGTTCAAGATTTCTCTTCCCTCTTTATCATATCGATGCATTCGTGCTTTCCAATCCTATCGGTGGTTCATTGAAGACCTTCCCAAGTTGGTGCTATATCTATCTTCATCCTTGCTACGAGAATAAGTTGTGTGCCAAATCCATTTGCTCGTCATCAATTAAATTGGTGAAGGATAAGCATAATGTAATTCTTATTCTTGTTTCATCCAAGTGATCTAATTTCTTCTTTCTGGAGTGGTTCATCATATCATATTCTCGGTTCGAGATGCTTTATCTTTTCTTCCGGAGATCCATGTTTTTCCACTTTATCTCATCGCAAGCTTCATCTAGTCATTGCAAGGCTTCCACCTTATTCTTTTCATCTTTCATTTCGTTTGATCATTCTTTTATTACCGGAGTTCTTCATGGAGGTTATACATGGTGGTTCATCAAAGATGCAATTCCTTCACGAAGTGTTCATCGAGATTCTTTTCAAAGGAGCTCAAGTATTCTTCATCTTGCAATCCGGAGTGCAATTCTTTCTACCGTATCATTGGAGGTGGTATTATGTCATTCTTGATAATTTGAGTGCATGTTCCATGATTCACATGTTGTTAAGAATGAGGTATTTTAAATCCATCAACCTCTTCGTTGGAATTATCTTGGGTTATATTTCACCTAAAGCCTTCCCTAAGGATTGTTGCTATTTATGGTGCTCATAAATGACCTAAGTTCTTCATTTATTCTCCCGGTGCAATAGTTTCTCGTCTCCTTCTTGATATCAAGCCAATCTATTGTTTCGTTAGTGGCAGAATTTCACCTCATAATTTTGAGATGTCTTCCATAAGCCCACATCAAGCTTATCCTTTCGTTGTTGATAGTCCAACAACTCCGTTCTAGCATCTCGTGTAAACGTGCTCTTTTAAGATCTTGTTTTCCTCCATTCAGTAAATTCATTTCTTTCATTTCTTCCGGAGGCATTGTGTTGTTGCTCTCTTCAACCCTTCTTCTTGTTCTTGTCAGGACCTTGTTCTTTTCCTTGCTTATCCCATTTAACCGGAGTGTCATTGTCGGTGTCAAAACCGGCGGATCTCGGGTAGGGGGTCTCGAACTATGCGTCTAGGCGGATGGTAACAGGAGACAAGGGACACAATGTTTTACCCAGGTTCGGGCCCTCTTGATGGAGGTCAAACCCTACGTCCTGCTCGATTAATATTGATGATATGGGTAGTACAAGAGTAGATCTACCACGAGATCAAGGAGGCTAAACCCTAGAAGCTAGCCTATGGTATGATTGTTGTATATATTGTATATCTATCGACTAGCCTGGCCTCGGTTTATATAATGCACCGGAGGCCTAGGATAACAAGAGTCCTAGCCAAATATGCCGGTGAGGAGAAGTCCTTGTCTTGATCGCCAAGTCTTGTGGAATCTTCCTTGTATGCGGCAGCCGTCCGAACTAGCCCATGAGTATACGGCCACGGGGGTCCTCGGCCCAATCTAATAGATCGGGAGACGACGTGGTGAGTACCCCCTAGTCCAGGACACCGTCAGTAGCCCCCTGAACCGGTCTTCAAGTTAGGGACGCTCCTCGATTCTTCCGAACTGTTCTTCATCTTCGGTTGCCGGTCTTGAAAACTGGTTCAACAAATCTTCTTTATCTTCGATCTTGAGGATCGCCGAAATGCATTCGACGAGTTTACACGTCGGGTATCCGAGGAGCCCCTTTAAGTTTCCGGCCTTTATCAATGCCTTGTTTATTTTTATGCCACACCTCGGGTTTGAAGTTGTTCCCAGGAGGCAGGGTCCTCTTGCGTCCGAGCTCCAACGCCGGACTGCATTCGAGGTATCTTTTGCAGCCGAGCACCAACGCCGGACCGCTTCCCAGCTCTAGCGCCGGAATGTATCCGAGCTCCAATGCCGGACTATGTATCCGAGCTCCAACGCCGGACTGTATATCCGAGCTCCAACGCCGAAATATATCCGAGCTCCAACGCTGGACCGTGTCCAGGCTCCAATGCCGGACTATATCCGAGGTGTCATATCACCTTGGTTCAAAAAAGTTGAAGGAGTTTAGCCGAGCTTAATGCCGGAAATGCCCTCTATGGAGCCAACCACTAGCGCCCGAGCTTTATGCCGGACTGCTTCCGAGGTGGTGCACCACCCCGACTATGGGCCGATTTTTTGTCAATATTTTTTATTGGTGCAATTTATTCTCTGCCGAGATATATAGCCAGTAGCCCTCAAGGTGTGTATCGGTCTAAAACCCGAGATGCACATGAAGGATGACATAAGACCGCTGATCCCAGTAGCCACTGAGACTCAGGTTGATTTGCAAAATCGGCTTGAGGATCAAGTCCTAGCTCGACAGAATACTTCGGGACACAAAAGCGGCGTGCTAAGTCCTTAAGACTCAGGTTGGGTGCGGCCGACCAACCAGAGGATCAAAATCTCCTCGGAAACTATATTGCACATAAAATTTTCTGCATTGGACAAGCAATGCAGTAGCCCCCGAGACACTGGTCGGGTGGCAACACCAGATCAGGGGATCGATGTGCCCCTTTAATATTTGTAAATAATAAGCCCGAAGCCCAGTAGCCCCCGAGCCTTAATGCGGCCACGGGTGGCCGAATTAAGGATCAATATCCATAGTAAAATCACAAATTATATGTAATGACTCTATGTATCCAAGTACTTTACGTCATTAATGCTCGGATCCGCATTGTACAAAACTTTGTTGACCGACCATCGGCTTCCACCTCCTTGGCCAGTAGCCGAGGAGTGTTTGTCCTACTTTATAAAGCCTTTATGAGGGCAAAGATTTACGACAAACAAGGCAATCTGGCCACACGGTTTTATAAACAAAGGTACGCAGAGAGATATGTTATATTACTGTTTAACAGAAGAAATGTATTCCAAAGAAAATAGTCCCACTATCGGTTCCTTTCTTTGGGTTGTCATGCTAAGCATGATCATGAAACCTCAGCTCGAATGTAAGAGCAAAATATCGAGGATTTAGTTTGGGAGGCCAGTTAATAGCCCCCGGTAGTGTTCGGCGACAGTCGAGGTCAAGCCGTAAACACTTCGGCCAATGTTATGAATGGCTCGTCATAGTCATCGGATCGCTAACCAGTTTACGCTTATTGTGACAGTCAGTTTTCGGCTTTCTCCACTAAGGTGCTTAACCATGTGAGCTGGAAGCACAATCGCAGTGGTTCTCCCTTTGCACGCCTAGCCGAACAAAACGGAACGTAGGAAGCAAGTGCAGGAGCTGGGCAACCCAACTATTGACCTAAGACACAATTCGAAACCGATGCATATATAGCAATATCTGAGAATGTTTTTGCCGAATCCCTAAAGGTGTCCGGCGTTGCACTGCGAGACTAATGCTGGAAAAGCACAAATAGTTTAAAAGTGCCAAAAAGCTTGGAAAACCAAGAAATGTCAGTAAAAACATGACGTCCGAACAAGATCAAGTGTTCGGTGCCAATCCAAAAATTGGTCTTAGAAAAAAGAAGTGCTTCTGTCGTCCTTTAACATGACACATCCTATCTGAAGACTTCGAGCGGGTCAGCCTACGGCTTCTACCTCCTATCCCGAGGGCGGAGTACTTCTCATTAGGCCAGTTTAGCAAACTAAACTCCAGCGCCTTTGAGAGAGAAATTAGGCTCCCCGGCTAGTGACCGCACACTCGCGTCGAAAAAAGGAGTGATAAATAATAATAATAGAACTTTGCAACGACTGAGAAGAAGAACACTTATTATAAAACGGCTCAAATAAACTTAAGAGCCCCCAAGTGACTTGGGTAGAAGAATGATTGCATGTACCGAAGTACTTATATCATATCTATGTTCAACCGAACTTTAAACGCGTCTTAACCGACCGTCGGCTTCTCCCTCTTTGGTTAAGGACCGAAAAGTGTTATGTACTCCATCGGTCGAGAATATCGACGGTGTTTCCAATAACCAGGCAATCAGGCCATAAGGCTGTAACAGACAAAGCGCGCTCAGGGAACTTATGCTATATTACTACGAAGAGTAAGAAGCATCTTTGAAGAAAATAGTACCCCCACCGATACCTTTCTTCGGTGCTCATTGTTATTATGAGACTTGTGCAATATATTTTTTGTACTCATGAGTTCCGTTGTGTGCCGACCATCATTGAATAACTATAAGAGCACTAGCTTTCGGCTTCACCCAGTCCGAGGTCCGGCTCGGGTGACCCGATCGTGACAATCGCAGAGGTGCTCCCTTTACTCCCTAGCCGAACAATCGGGAACGTAGGGGTAAACACAGGAGCGAGGCAACCCAGCTTGCAAATCGCTTAAGTCAGTATGGTGCATATTGTGGCGTAATACACGAACAAGGAACGAAGCCGTACAAGTATAATCATATGCAACAGGAAAAGCTTCATAAAGGAAGCCCCCAAGTAAACGGGGTATTTGAATTTATGTGTCACAAACAAAGTTTGGACAAGGAAATTTTTTAGAAGCAACTTTTTTCCAAAAAAGTATAATGCTTGGTCGAACCGAACGCAAGTTAGAAATTAAAGCTTTGAGCATGAAAGCGACTTAGCTGGTTAATGTGTTCGGTATTGATGACGCGGTCCGAGCTTGATGCAGGGCAAGGTGCCATCCCTCAAGCCGGTCCCGAGGTGGCGGAGCGGAGAGCTTGACATGCCGAAGTGGTGACATAGCACGATCAATGCAGACCGGCAGAGTGACGCCGAAGTCCCCGGATCATTTTCCTGTGCACAAAAAATAGTGCAAACCGGAGATAATAGTAATAATGATAATTAAAAAAATCGTTGCATAATAAATAATTTATGCAAACTGAGTAATAAAAGAAATATGGCCTGGCGCCGAAGTCAATGTCGATGCAGGGCGTCGGCGTGATGCGGTAAAGGCGTGGCAAAGCCTGAATTCGCAGGTCGGTCTGAGCTCCGAGTGCGGCGTTCGCCGGACTATGTACGGAAACTGACCGAACCACCATGCGACTGTCGTTAATGCGGCCACCATTTGATAGACCTGTGTACATATGACGGACAAACCAGAGTAATAATTCCTTAGGAAAAATGAACCCAAACAAGCAAAAAATACTGGGATTAATAGCACCTGGTTTATTTGTTGTAGCAATCCGAAGGAAGGTGATTCCTAAAATTGGGACCCGCTCCGCACACCGATTGCCTGATGGGCGATCAAACGACGGCATGGCAATGCTGGTAAAGGTTGACTCGCCGAGGCAAAGCCCTCAGCCCAGCTAACGTGACGGAGCTGGTCGGCTAGTGACGCCGAAGTGTCCGGAGTAGGTTGATGAAGAGATGGCGAAGCCCCCGGTCCAGCCGAGATGTCGAAGCCTCGATGTCAGCCGATGAGTCGAAGTAGGTCGGCGTGATGGACACCAGCTTGAAGAAGCAATAGTGCGGCCCTGTCAATGCAGGTCATGACGTGGTCGATGCCGGCTTGATGAAGCGACTGTGCGGCGATGCCGGTATGCCCGCTCCGTGTAATCCGTGGGGCGGCGATGTTGGTGATGATTTATCCTTCGTGATGCCGGGCTCTTGTTCAGCTTGCCGAGATGATGATCCGAAGAAGTTGAGCTCGGCTCAACAAAGTGATGCCGTGTCTAGCGCAGGTCGGCAGCCGTGGAGTAATATTGCCGGACTGGTTTGACACCAGCATGATGTTGAAGATCATGTTCAAAAGATCTTACAGTTAGTGGGATATGTTCGGGAACAAAACACAATACCCCATACAAAACTTCCTTCAAAAGGGATGTCTGAAATCCTGTTCATAAAAAAGATGAACTTGGGTCGGATTCGTTTTCGCGCAGAAAACAGATCCGAAAAGTGATGCACTAATCGGAAGCTTCCCGGAGTTTGGACGGTCGGATCGAGCCAAAATTTTGAGAGGTGGTAGATATAGGAATTCCGCAGCCGATCAACGGTTGGATCTTCCAAAGGACGACCGAGCTAGAATCTGGACATCACGCCCTAAACTCATCCAAATTCCCGTCCAGATTTGACAGGGCTCCGGTATATCATGGATTACCAGAGATTCCTCCATCGGAACTCGACGAAATTTTCCAGGGTTGTTGTAGACTCAATTCCGCACAATTCCACCAAAACGATCGTCAAAGTGATACTCGAGGAGGTGGTGGTGGCAGATACGAGTTCGCTGTCCAGAAAAACAGCACGGTTGCTTGAGGGCAATGTTGACGTTGAGCCCCCGAGCTTCATAGATGATTCTTCCGTGATCTTGATAGAGATCGGAGTTGATGTTTGATGAAGGCCCTCGTCCGGACATGGTGATCCGAACACGGGGCGCAATTCTTGGTCGAACCAAGGTGACCAGTCGAGCTGGTGACGAAGATGCCGAAGTCGCAGTTGATCTGCAGGCGAGCCATCGATCCTTTTGTCGATCACACAGCGGAACTCTCAATGAAAGCACCAATGTCTATGTCAAAACCGGCGGATCTCGGCTAAGGGGTCCCGAACTGTGCGTCTAGGCGGATGGTAACAGGAGACAAGGGACACAATGTTTTACCCAGGTTCGGGCCCTCTTGATGGAGGTAAAACCTTACGTCCTGCTCGATTAATATTGATGATATGGGTAGTACAAGAGTAGATCTACCATGAGATCAAGGAGGCTAAACCCTAGAAGCTAGCCTATGGTATGATTGTTGTATATATTGTATATCTATCGACTAGCCTGGCCTCGGTTTATATAATGCACCGGAGGCCTAGGATAACAAGAGTCCTAGCCGAATACGCCGGTGGGGAGAAGTCCTTGTCTTGATCGCCAAGTCTTGTGGAATCTTCCTTGTATGCGGCAGCCGTCCGAACTGGCCCATGAGTATACGGCCACGGGGGTCCTCGGCCCAATCTAATAGATCAGGAGACGACGTGGTGAGTACCCCTAGTCCAGGACACCGTCAGTCATGCCCTTTTTTCAAGTTCTTCCCATTCTGTCAAGTTTTGGTTCCCCTCTCAACTGGAGTGCCGTCTGAAATCGTTCTTATCCTTTGTGCCATTCTTTCAATAATTTCGGAGGTAGTGTGTTGTTGATTTCATTAAGAATCCTCTCATCTTGTCAAGTTCTTGTTAATTCCTTCCATTTTCAGTCGGAGTGCTGTGTGAATTTGTTCTTCCTTGTTCCTCTTTTTCTAACGGAGTGTTTTCAACTTTGTTCATCTCCGTTGTATTCTTTTCGCGAAATGGCTTAACCTTTTCAAGGTTCTTTGGTTTCACTCATTTATCAAAGAAGCAACTTAGTTTTACCTCTTCTCTTTCTCTTCCGTTTTCTCTCCGGTGCCATTCTAGATCTCGGGACGAGATCCTCTCGTAGTGGTGGAGTGTTGTGACGCCCCGAGACCATTGCGCCAGGTGTCTTCCAGTTATTCGCTGTCGTTGCCAGGTCATTCGCTTGCGTGTTGCATCTTGTCATGTCATCATGTGCATTGCATCATCATGTTTTCAAAACTTGCATCCGTCCCGGCCTCCCGTCCCTTCCGTTGTCCGTTCTGAGTCCAATCACACTTGCCCGAGCCCGCTGCACGTCCGAAATATTATTTTATAAGTGGCTGGAAAATGTTCTCGGATTGGGTTGAAAGTTGGCGTGTGGTCTTATTTTAGTGTAGATAGACCGCCTGTCAAGTTTCATCGCATTTAGAGTTCGTTTGTTAGCCCAACCGTTAAACTATAGCGGCATTATAGCCGGTCTAACGTCGGACGTTTTCGGTCTCCAAAAACAGTCGCCGGGCCTCCCTCTCTTCTCTTCTCTCAGCTCGAGACCGTCTACACAGCCCACTA
This sequence comes from Triticum urartu, assembly GCF_056163025.1. NCBI lineage: Eukaryota > Viridiplantae > Streptophyta > Magnoliopsida > Poales > Poaceae > Triticum > Triticum urartu. The sequence continues at coordinate 465,039,805 of NC_141879.1, read as the reverse complement.
CCTACCGTCAGGTCCAACCTAACCTCTCTCGTTAGCACGCGGCCCTCCTCGCGCGCGCGTCCGATAGTTGTCCCGAACCCGACTCGGACTTTCGTCACCGTTGGATTCGGTTCATCCACAAACATCCCTAAAACATCTCCCTTTTCTTATTTGGACTCCCTACCTATCTATTTCTCGACCGTCCGATTACGATCGTAGGGACGAGATATCCCTAACTTAATCCCACTGCTATATATATAAACCATCCTACCATAACCTAACCCTAGACCAACTCCCTCATTTTCCTCACCCCGCCGCCACTCTCCCCATCGGGATCCACAACTAGCCAACCACCTCCCTCCTCTTTCAGCCACCTTCCAAATCCATCGAGCCATCCAGCCATGCGTCTTGCTCCTCCTCGATCCCCTCGCGCCCATGGAGCCCGAGCCCCTCAAGCAAAGCCGACCTCGACCTGGCCGACCGGAGCACCAGGTCATGCTGCAGCTCCCCGTCGCCTCCCTCTCCTCCCTTTCCCCCTCCCTATTTCCCTCTCTCAGCTCTCTCCCTTCTCTTATTCACAGGAACAGGAGACGCCATGGAAGAAACTACCTGCTCCTTGTTGACCGCCTCGTCCCGGAGTAGCTCGCCGGCGTTCTTCGTTGTCCTGGCACGTCCGCCACAAAGACTGGCCGGATCCATGCGCTGCCTCGACTCCAACCTGTCAGAGTCGCTTCGCCGTTGGCAGAACCCTCTGCCTCGTATTATGCGGCGTCGAGCACCAGCAGCTCGATCGTTCACATTGACCGAGCCACGTGCGTGGGTCAGCGCCGCCGACCTGAGCCCTGCAGGTCGCCGTGTGCCCTTGATTCTCCCTTCTCATTTCTCCTGTACTTCCCTAGCTCTCTCTCACGCTGTCCGTCTCTCTCTGTGTCCCTTTCTTCACAGCACGTCGCCATGGCCGGCCCTGCCAAGCTCCAGCCCGCCAACCACCATCTCCTGTCATATCCGCCTGGTCCCGGGCGTCTTCGTCGACCGCCGGCCATCCCTGCTCGCCATGCGCGTTGCTGTCATCGCCTTCGTGCTGCAGCCCAAACGCTGCTCCGCGCTGCACTGGCTCCTTCTGTCGGGAGCAGATAGCGGAAGCCGCCCCTGCCCGTTGACTTCCCACGCCCGCGTGTGCGCAAGGGCCTCAAGGCTAGGGGCACCCAGCTCCTTCCTCTTACCCAGCCAACCAAGGGCCAACATCGCCATGGTCGCCGGCCTCTATTTTTCCCGCTATGAGCAACTTCCTCCATTACTACAGCTTCGTTCTTTTCCTAGATCCGTTCTGGCATGTAGAGGTTATTTAGAGTTGCCACTAAGTTTTACCACAAGCATATCAGCTAGCCCAGTGGCTAGCGCAGCATCTATCCATCCCAAGGGTCCAGGCTTTGAGTCCTGGTCGACCCCATTTTTTGCTAGGTTTTCCTATTATTTTGCACTCCCACATCTGTTGGGCCAGCCTTCCAGTTTCAGCCCGTATAGGTTATTTCTAGGCTTTGTGAATTTCTGTTTTATCCAGAGTTTAGTGTATTGCAGAAAACCCCTCCATCTTCATGCATATAATAACTTAATAACCGTGCATCGGATTAAAACAAACTTAATATGAAAGTTGCTTAGAATTTTGTGTAGTTTCATAATATGCCTTTTTCATCCATGTTTAAAATGTTGTTTGCATATAATTTGCTCCTATGCCATGCTAAAATTATTTAATTCATAACTAAATAACCGTAGCTCCAAATTTAACAAACTTTATATGTAAATGGGGTAGAAGAATGCCTAGTTTAACATGGTGGATTTACTTTGCATGTTTAACAACTCTAAAATATGGTTTAGGGCAGAACAATACCAAACCTAATATATGCATATGAGGAGTTTCCGGACTTGTTGTTTTGTTGTTCCGGCCTCATTTAAACTTGCCTAGATAGATAGTTTCATTATGCTTCGTCTCTTGCAATGTTTAACAACATTTAATATTATTGGGTACATAAACAAGATCGAAACTAAATAACTTGAATGTCGTGTTTCGTCAATATGCAACGGAGTTGCATGTTGAGCTCCACTTAATTTGTAGGGTTGTTTGTGCACTTTGCCATGCCACGCCTCATTAAACCGGACATGCATCATACTTGTTTGCGTATCGTGCCATGCTTATGTGGTGGTTGTTTACTATGTTGTTTGCTTCTTTCCGGTGTTGCTTCTTCGGATTGGTTCCGATAACGTCGTGTTTGTGAGGATTCATTCGTCTACGTCCGTTTGTCTTCTTCATGGACTCGTTCTTCTTCCTTGCGGGATTTCAGGCAAGATGACCATATCCTCAAAATCACTTCTATCTTTGCTTGCTAGTTGCTCGCTCTTTTGCTATGCCTATGCCGCGATACCTACCACTTGCTTACCAGGCCTCCCATTTTGCTAAACCAAGCCTTTAACCCACCTTGCCCTAGCAAACCGTTGTTTGGCTATGTTACCGCTTTGTTCACTATAGCGTTGCTAGTTGCAGGTGAAGATTGGAGCTTGTTCCATGTTGGAACATGGATATTTGGTTGGGATATCACAATATCTCTTATTTAATTAATGCATCTATATACTTGGTAAAGAGTGGAAGGATCGGCCTTATGTCTGGTGTTTTGTTCCACTCTTGCCGCCCTAGTTTCCGTCATATCGGTGTTATGTTCCCAGATTTTGCGTTCCTTACACGGTTGGGTCATAATGGGAACCCCTTGACAGTTCGCCTTGAATAAAAATCCTCCAGCAAGGCCCAACATTGGTTTTACCATTTGCCACCTAGCCTTTTCTTTCCCTTGGGTAGGCCTGCCCAAGGGTCATCTTTATTTTAACCCTCCCGGGCCAGTGCTCCTCTGAGTGTTGGTCCGAACCAAGTAGACTGCGGGGCCACCTTGGGGCAACTTGAGGGTTGGTTTTACTCGTAGGATGTCTCATCTGAGTGTGCCCTGAGAACGAGATATGTGCAGCTCCTATCGGGATTTGTCGGCACATTCAGGCGGCTTTGCTGGATTTGTTTTACCATTGTCGAGGATGTCTTGTAACCGGGATGCCGAGTCTGATCGGATTGTCTTGGGAGAAGGAATATCCTTCGTTGACCGTGAGAGCTTGTGATGGGCTAAGTTGGGACACCCCTGCAGGGATTTGAACTTTCAAAATCCGTGCCCGCGGTTATGGGCAGATGGGAATTTGTTAATGTCCGGTTGTAGAGAACCTAAAGTTGATCTTAATTAAAATACATCAACCGCGTGTGTAACCGTGATGGTCTCTTCTCGACGGAGTCCGGGAAGTGAACACGGTGTTGGACTTATGCTTGACGTAGGTTGTTCTAGGATCACTTCTTGATCATAGATTTCTCGAACGTGCTTTGCCTTCTCTTCTCGCTCTCATTTGCGTATGTTAGCCACCAAATATGCTAGTCGCTTGCTGCAGCTCCACCTCATACCTTTTCCCTACCTATAAGCTTAAATAGTCTTGATCGCGAGGGTGTGAGATTGCTGAGTCCCCATGACTCACAGATACTTCCAAAACCAGTTTGCAGGTGCCGATGATACCATGCAGGTGACACAACCGAGCTCAAGGAGGAGCTCGATGAAGATCGTGTTCGTCATGTTGTTCCGTTTCCAGTTTATCACTAGTGGAGCTCAGTTGAGACGATGGGGGATCTGTGTAGCATTTGGGGTAGTCTTCTTTTATTTTGGTTCCGTAGTCAGACCTTGATTGTATCTGGATGATGTAATGCTTTATTCATGTATTGTGTGAAGTGGTGATTGTAAGCCAACTATGTATCTTTTTCCCTTATGTATTACATGGGTTGTGTGAAGATTACCTCACTTGCGACATTGCTTTCAATGCGGTTATGCCTCTAAGTCGTGCTTCGACACGTGGGAGATATAGCCGCATCGAGGGCGTTACAACCTTATTCCCCTTGAGCTAAGGACACACAGTCCTCGCCCAATCACTCTGGTAAGTCTTCAAGGTATACTTCCAAACCTTCACAAACTTCATTCACCGGTGATCCACAATGACTCTTGGATGCTGAGAACACGACGCCTAACCGGCTGGAGGATTCACAGTCCTCAATTGTAACAAGTCTTCAGATCACGTAGACAGAAAGACTTCAGTGATGCCTAACACTGTCTGGCTCTGGGTGTTTAGGGCTTTGTCCTCGCAAGGATTTCTCTCTCAAACGCTTCGGAGGTGGGTTTCTCTCAAACGACAAAAGCCGTGCACTAACTTTGAGCAGCCACCAATTTATGGTGTAGGGGGTGGGATATTTATAGCCAGGAGGCAACCCGACCTGATTTGTCCGGAATGACCCTGGGTCACTAAGGAACTGACACGTGTCCAATGGTTAGATTTCAAACACATGCGGCAGCTTGAGTTGGGCTACAAGTAAAGCTGACTCGTCCAGCTCTGGATAAGATTTGCTCTCATTGTTTTCACTCGAAGACATAGGATTTGGTTGAGCATCACTTCAGTCACACTGACTTTGTTCACTTGGACCCCACTTAACAGTACGGTGGTTCCTATGACTCACCAAAGAAGAAAAGGAAACTACGAAACAACTATGTCTTCGCAATCCATAGTCTTCATGCGATGTCTTCTCATGTCATAGTCTTCAATGTGAATCTCTTCACAGACCACCATTGTCTTCAAACATTTTAGGGGTCATCCCTGGTAGGTAAACCGAATCAATGAGGGACTACTACCTGTGTTATCCTGCAATTCTCACAAACACATTAGTCCCACAACCAAGTTTGTCATCAATACTCCAAAACCAACTAGGGGTGACACTAGATGCACTTACAATCTCCCCCTTTTTGGTGATTGATGACAAACTGGTTGAAGTTTTCAACGGGGATAAAAGTATGTGAAAGTTTAGAGATTTAAGGCATTGTCTTCATAAGTAGCAAAAGGCTCCTCCTGAAGATGTGCATATAAGTAGTTTGCTCTTGAATGCAAATGCACATGGCAGGTTTTACTTGTGGAGATCCTCTTTAACCTATGAAGAAAATTCATTATGCATATAAAGATATAACGAAGATAATGACATGCACAATGAAAAATGGACGTCTGTGGAATGACTTCATGCGGAATTTATCATCGCATCACAGAGTGGAAGACAAAGTAGCAGACGACCATCAAGTTTAAGTGTTACAACCCAAAGAACTAAATATATCAAAAACGGGAGTTGTAACCACTTATCAAAAAAATATAGCAACCACCAATATGGACCCGCTTGAAGACTATCAACTCATATGCTTCTCTCCCTTTTGTTAGTAAGGACCAAAAAGGTTTGAAGACATAGAGCATCTACTCATTCCCATCAGGAGTAGATGAAGGAGTAGGGTCGACGTTGGAGTTCGGTGGTGCAGAGGGGCCTGGTGTAGTGTCAAGATGCAGTGAAGCCATGGCTGGTGAAGTGGCATCGTCTTCTTCTTCGATGACTCTCGCAACAACAGTTGCAGCCAAAGATGAATACTCAGAATCTTCAATGGGTGGAGTTCGACGCCAGCTTGCATTGCGAGGAGGAGTGGAGTCAAATTTGTAACCCTTAGTGAAGCCATCTCCGCGAAGATCTTCTTTAGGGCATAGAAGTGTGAGACTCTTCCAGGACCTCCTACAGGCTTCATGGGAAACAAATGAGTTCTTGGTGGCCAAGTTTCTGATGTGATTGACGTCCACCAAGATGCTCTGCATCTGACGCTTTAGCCAGTCATGGTGCCTATCTTGTTTCTGATGCAAGGCCACAAGAAGCTCCCGGTCATTGAGCACACGAGATCGCTTCCGAGGCCTTTGAGCAATGGTGCTTTCAGTGGCTTCAGTAGTTGCACGATGAGGTGCACGTGTATTGCCAACTAGAGGATAGACACAAGTTGCAGCAAGAACTCCCTCAATTGGTTGTGAGAAGCTTTGGCGATCAACATTATGAAGATAAATTGGCTCCTTGGCAGGTTCAGGGTAGATGGCTTCGACAGACATATCAACCTTAGGCAAGAAGATAAGATGGTTGCGCATAGAGGGCTGATAGTTGACAGAAGAGTGAAGCTTGATTAAGCGCATCACCCATGGAGCATAAAACTTCAGGCCAAATAGATCAATTCCAGATGCAGCAAGTTGCCTGATGAAGAAATCTTGAGCATTGAAGCTGATGCCATTGAGAATATAGAACACCAATGTCTTCATCGCTCCTTCAAGCTTGGCTGCAGGAGAATGTCCTTTGACGGGCCATAGAGTTCACCTTACAATGTGATAAATGGTTTGGGGCAGATACTCGAGGTCTTCGACAAAGAATTCCTTAGGATATTCAGCATCTTGTGGAAGTGGCTTCATCATGCTGAGCATCCGACTCATGTTGGGCTCAGGCTTCTGAAATATGCTCTCCAGTGCATTCCTGTGTAGCTAAGAACCAGGTTCATAGAACTCACCTGGAGTGGGCAGGGAAGTAAGCTCGATGATATCCTGAGCTTTGGCTTCATGGTGCACATAACCTGTCATCCACTCAAGGACCCAAGTCTTCGGATCCCTGTTGTAGCCACAAATGTGAAGAGTAGCATAGAACTGCAGCACAAGCTCTTCGTTCCAATGCTCTTTGTCAGTGACAAACTGCAGAAGGCCAACATCTCTGAAACAGTCTAGAGCTTCTTCCAAGTAGGGCAGTCTAGCAATGGCTTCACAATCCAGACGCATGTGAGGAAAGATCCGCCCTTGATTGTATAAGATACATGAGTAATAACTGCGCCGCTGAAAGCTCCAGAAGCGATCAGATGAGATCTTTGGCTTTGAATACGGGTTCTTGGCACTGTCAAAGAATGTGTTCTGTGCCCTAAAGCTATTCACACTAAACGATCCTGGCGATGTTGCAGCACTGGGAAACCTTGGTAGTCTGGGCTTTGGCTTCTGACCTGAGGCCTGTGCTCCACATGATATTCATATTGTGGTCCAGGAGCAGTGGGAGGAACCAGAACAGGCCATCTGATAGTGACAAGTTGGCCGCGATCAAATGCTTGCTCAATAGTGTGAGGCCTTGGGGGTGGAACTGCAGCTTCGGCATTGACTGTGGCTTCAGGTTGCAGACTAGCTTCAGGTGCAACATTAGCTTCAGGCGCCATAGTATTTTCAGCCATGACAACGCCATTGGCTTCAGCAGTGTTGTTTGTGGCCGCCTCAATGTTTTCAACCTCCTCTTCAGTAATAGGAGGGTCGGGCACTGACACGTTCTCCTCGAGAACAACTTCTTGAGTGACTGGGGGTGTGGCAACTCTTTCTTCTCTTCTTTCTTCTTTGGCTGATGCAGCCAGAATGTCTTTAGTAGCTTTGGCTTCAGACTCAGAGACATTCACAGTAGCAGTGGCTTCAGGAAACACTTCGCGTGCTATTGAGCTTTGTTGCACTTCTCCCTTTGGAATGCTCGACATGATGACCTATGGCCTAGGGCCTTTGCGAAGCCTGCGGAGTGCGGGCGATGCCTGTGGTGATGGAGTGGTCTGGACCATGTAGTCGTCGTCAAGCACCGGAGTGGTGACTTGAGGTGGTGGAGTACTGGGTGTGTCTTCATTACTTGGGGTCTCTTGTTGAGGGCAATATGCCCACGAAGCATCCTAAGCAATTGGCGTCATGGGACGACCAATGCTGATGAGTTCGCTGTTCATGAGAACAGGCGATGATACTAGTTGGTGCTCGATCTAAGGAAGGACTTCATCATCTTATACATTGTCTTCACGACCAATGTCTTCAGCTGTGATGGGCTCAACAGCTGGTACTTCTTCGTCTTCAGGAGCCTCTGTGGTAGCAGGCTCGTGAACTACAAGTTGACGCTCTTGGTTGGAGGAGGCAGGACGAGCAACTGAGATGGGATCAACAACAAGTGGCTCTGTGGAGCAGCAAGCTCTTTCTGCGAAGACTTTGTCTTCGGCTTCTTTGTTGATGGAGCACCATCAGAGGCATTCTTGTGCTTTCGCTTCTTGGCTTCGGCTTCAGCTACCCTAGTCTTCTTCAGTTCTGAAGCTGCTGAGGGGACCTTAGGCTTCAAGCCTGTCATGCTGGCAGGGAAGACAATGCTAGGTGCTTCCTGCCTTGGTGCTTCAGTGTGTGCCGCAGCAGACTTCTTCTTCAGTTTGGCAGCCATTCTGGGGTCGATACCAGGACGCCCCAGAGCCTTGCGCTTCTCAGCCTCATTGTGTGCTTGGACACATTTCTCAACGAAGTATTTCATATGCTCTATTGAACCTTTAGCTTCCTCGCGTTTCTTGTGAAACTGCTCCTCGAGCTCATTCATCATCACCTTTAAGCTTTAAACTTCTACCACACTGAGCTTTGCCATGTTCTTCTTGAACTACGCCTTTTCATAATCAATTTTGTTCTTCAGCTCGACGATTTTCTGAGCCACGGCCAGTTCGTTTGCAATGGCTCCATGAAACGTGACGCTTATGCTGATTGGCAGCTGAAGATCATCAATGCTGAGGTTTTGATCATTGAACCATTCATTAATGAAATTATTCAAAATGTCAATGTCAAAGAGGGGCAGATCGTTGAAGATCTCTGCCTCCTGCTTGCTCTTGATCAGCTGCTCAAGGGCTTCATCGCCAAGCTCGTCATCACTGGACAGATCAATAGTTTCATCTTCGTTCCGCAGAACAGCAGCATGTGTAAGTTCATGCCCAAAAATCTTCATGGGCTTTTTCTTCTTGGGCTTCTCCGTCTTCTTGGAGACACGAGAAAGATCTTTAGATTGCACACTGGGTTCAGGAGGTGCAGTGGCCAATGGCTTCGCACATGAAGCTTTTGGTGCGGCAGAGGGCTTTGAAGCCTTTGACTTCTTTGGCTTCTGCTTTGGTGGTGCTGGCGCATCTTCAGAATCTGCGTCGTTAGCTGAGTGGTCCACCGTAGCCCAGTGTATAGTTATGTAAGTGATGAGGCCTTCGAGGTTGTAGAAGGGGCCAATTTCATTGGGATTGGCATCACGTGTGCCATCATCCCTTGGAGCAGACGGACCAGGGTTGAAATTGAGTCCCAGGTCCTTCTTGTTCTTTGCAACAGACTCCTTTGCAAACTGGAAATTGCGCTTGAAGAGATTGTCTTCACGACACCATAGCAGAGATGATGGGTCGGCATTGTCTAGTTGCGGTCCACGGACCATGCAAGGATAGAAGCCTTGAGCTATGGCTTCAGACTTGGACTTGGGCTGAAGACCTCTGTATACAATATCTCCCCAGGGGCCCTTGATGGCGTTCTTTTCAACATATTTGGCAGTTACAAATCTGTATTTGTACCATTCCTCTACCCAATATCTTTGAATCCATTAGATTCGGTTCTTGCGTTCTCCGTAGGTTTCCTCAGGATCTGTCTTGTACATTTCAAAGAGATCCGATGGCAAGTCCTTGGCTGTATTCCCACGGCATTGTCTGCCGCCCTTCCAAGCTGATTTCTCAGTGGCCATTGTATTTAAGTTGAAAGGCTTCAAGACTGTAAATGGCTTCCGTCTGCTGGTCAAACAGGAACTGGCTTCAGGAGAATTGATGTGTAGCTGTAAGAATTTTGCAAACGAATGCAGACTATGAGAACCAAGGGATTCTCCCATGGACATGTACCTGTGACAGCATTAGAGGTGCGAGGGAAGGGGAAGAGGTCATATGCATTCTTAGAAGATTTTGAAGATAAATCAGTTTGAAGACATTGACCTCATAGTGTGAAGACAGTCACTTATTTGATGAGAGTTGGTTCCAGATTTGTACAAATCCAAGAATAAGTACAAGTGAGGAATCTAACTAGTTGTGAAGCATAAGTGAATAGACCTAGCAAGATATGAGATGCAGAAAAAATAGATCCAGATTTGGAAATTTAGAAACCACTTTTGGATGAAGTGGATGAATCTGACGGATCGAAGAGGGCAGTAAAAGTAAGATTTAATTACCACACAAAGAACTGCTAGACGAAGTTGAGAAGGAGGCCGAGCAGTTCAATCTCCCGCGCCCTAACTTGGCGGTGTAAGACACCTACGACGGCGGCAGAGAGTATGAGGTCCGCGGCCGATGTGAGGATGGCGTCGAAGAAGTCGCGGCAGCTAAGCGCTTCGTCTCAAGTGTCGTCGCGAGCTAGCGGAGGCGCTAGGGTTTGTGCGAGGTGGCGAGGTTGAAGAAGAGATAATGACCGCGATGAGTTGAGTATTTATAAGGAAGGGGACAGCACAACGTAGTTACGTAGGTGCCCCTGGCGGTTCACATCTGAAGGACACGTGGCATGCATGCAACACATTGGAAGTTGTTCCATGTTCCCACGCATGCCTGAATTGTCGGGTGGTCGTTCCGGCTTCTCCGGGTTTCAGGCAATAAGGATATAACATTGAAATAGATTCAATTTTTGTCTCTGTGCCTTCTGCTGACAAGGACTCAGAGAAGACAATCGAAAGTTTCAATAGAATGCATATGATTTGGATAGATAGAATCTGAGGTAGAAGCATAGAGGGGGTTAGGGTCCGATCACATTCACTTAGACCAAAAGATTCAAACATGAAGTCATAGCTATAAGTGAATGCTGTAGAGGACAGAACACCAATATATGTATATATCAATATGATACCAAATCAACATTGTGAAGATAAACATGAAGTCGAATCAATGTTGAAGACAAAACCATATGCGAAGATTATGCAAATGTGATGCCAATTCAAAACACTTCAAGCAAGACTTTGGTGGTGGCGTTACTCACCGTATAGGAAGTATTAGACCCAGACACGGCGCACAATTATCGTGGCGCTCTGAAGTCAAATTCCGCGTTAATGTTTTCACACTTAGAGTGTATGTCTTCATTTATTGAAGATATACTTTACTTCGTGTGTTGCACATCTAAGTCATCAACCTGCATAAGCGTTAGGATGTGTGTCCAATCACAGGACATTTGAGGATTCTAAGATATTTAGCTCACACCACAACTTGCAAAACCTTTTCTCATCCAAGGGCTTTGTGAAGATATCTGCCAATTGCTCTTCAGTGTTGATGTGAATGATATCAATATCTTCCTTCATGACATGGTCTCTCAGAAAGTGATGACGAATTTCAATGTGCTTTGTCTTTGAGTGCTGAACTGGGTTGTTGGCAATCTTGATGGCGCTTTCATTGTCATAGTATAGTGGCACTTGCTTCAGACGAATGCCATAGTCCTTGAGAGTTTGCTTCATCCAAAGAAGCTGAGCGCAGCAAGATCCAGCAGCAATGTATTCAGATTCAGCAGTGTAGAGAGACACACAGTTCTGCTTCTTTGAAGACCAACAGACAAGAGATCGTCCAGGAAAGTGACATGTGCCTGATGTGGACTTGCGATCAACCTTATTACCAGCATAATCAGCATCTGAGAATCCAACTAGATCAAACTCCGAGCCCTTTGGATACCATAATCCTAGTGTTGGGGTGTAAGCCAAATATCGAAGAATTCGCTTCACAGCTAAGTGATGCGATTTCTTTGGTGCCGCTTGGAATCGGGCACACATACAAATGCTAAGCATGATATCTGGCCTAGATGCACATAAATAGAGTAAAGAACCAATCATGGAGCGGTATACCTTTGTCGTTGGGGCCCAGATGACTTTTGGTTGGCATTGGCGTTGAGTAACCTTTGCAGTCTTGCATTCCAAACTTCTTCAGGCAATCTTTGAGGTACTTCTCTTGAGAAATGAAGATGACATTGCTCTGCTGATGAATTTAAAGACCAGGGAAGAACTTCATCTCACCCATCATGGACATCTGATATTGCTCTTGCATCACGTGTCCAAACTCATCACTGTATCTTTTGTCAGTGCAGCCGAAGATAATGTCATCCACATAGATCTGGCACACAAATAGTTCACCATCATATGTCTTCGTGAAGAGAGTGGGATCTAGGGAACTAGGTTTGAAGCCTTTGCTCTTCAGGAAGTCTTTGAGTGTGTCTTACCAAGCACGATGGGCTTGTTTGAGGCCATACAGTGCCTTGTTGAGCTTGTATACCATATCAAGATGTTTTGGATCTTCAAAGCCAGGTGGTTGTGCAACATACACTTCTTCTTCAATCTTGCCGTTGAGAAAGACACTCTTTACATCCATTTGATACAGAAGGATGTTGTGATGGTTGGCATAGGCTAGCAGTATGCGAATGGCTTCAAGCCTAGCCACCAGAGCAAATGTTTCATCGAAGTCAATCCCTTCAACTTGAGTGTATCCTTGAGCAACGAGACGAGCCTTGTTTCTGACAACTTGACCATGCTCATCTTGTTTGTTGTGATAGATCCATTTGGTGCCTATGATATTATGCTTCCGAGGGTCGGGACGATTAACCAATTCCCACACATTGTTCAGCTCGAACTGTTGAAGCTCTTCTTGCATCGCTTGAATCCATTCAGGTTCCATGAAGGCTTCAGCAAATTTCTCGGGTTCAGATATAGAGACAAATGCAAAGTGCCCATAGAAATTTGCTGGTTGTGTTGCTCTTGAACGAGTGAGTGGACCAGGTGCATTGATGCTATCAATTATCTTCTCAATCTGTACTTCATTTGCAACATGAGGATGTACTGGTCGAAGACTTTGCTCTGGTTGATCATTGTCTTCATCATCAATATTGACTTCGGGCAGAGCAGTGTCTTCAGGTTGATTAGGTGTAGAAATGATGAGTTCTTCTTCAGCCTGTGCCTCTGAAGGTATGATTTCTCCAGTTCCCATAAGCTTAATCGATTCACTAGGAGGGACTTCATCTAGCACATTTGGCAGGTGCTCTCTTTGCGAGCCGTTAGTCTCATCGAACCGCACATCCATAGTTTCAACCACTTTATAGTGAAAGAGGTTGAAGACTTTGTAGGAGTGCGAATCCTTTCCGTAACTGGGCATAAAACCTTCATGTGCTTTCGATGCAAATTTTGAAGTGTGATGCGGATCCTTGATCCAACACCTAGCACCAAATACTCTAAAGTAACTTATGTTTGGCTTCTTACTAGTTAGTAGCTCATATGATGTCTTCTTTAGAAGCTTGTGAAGATAGACACGGTTGATGACATGGCATGTAGTATCAATGGCTTCAGGCCAGAACTTCCTTGGAGTCTTGTACTCATCAAGCATCATCCGAGCCATCTCAATGAGGGTTCTGTTCTTGTGCTCCACGATGCCATTCTGCTGAGATGTTGTGATAGCCTGGCTTATTAGGGATGATAGACTACTCATATCAATAAGGAATTCCTTCTTTTCTGGGAGCCCATTCGGACAGAACTCCAAAGTTAAGCATGCTCAGCTTGGAGTAGTGTTAGGATGGGTGACCGACCGGGAAGTTGCTCCTGGGTGCGCACGAGTGAGGACAAAGTGCGCAGAAAAGACTAGTATTGATCTGTGGGGCCAGTCTAGATCCCGCCATGAGTAACGACCACCGGCGGGTGTGTCCGGAGCGTTACAAGTTGGTATCAGAGCCGACCCTCGCGGTTACACGGATGGTTGCGGACAGGTGCGTGGTCATGTTGTTCATGACGTTTGTGACCCGTCATGGCACACGACATGGCACATGTACTGGACTGGAAGCACAGACGTATGTGCCAAGAGGGAACGTTCCTGTGGCCCGACGAGGACGTTGGTTCCTCTGAGTGGGGGTGTATGTGATAGCCTGGCTTATTAGGGATGATAGACTACTCATATCAATAAGGAATTCCTTTTTTTCCGGGAGCCCATTCGGACAGAACTCCAAAGTTAAGCGTGCTTAGCTTGGAGTAGTGTCAGGATGGGTGACCGACCGGGAAGTTGCTCCTGGGTGCGCACGAGTGAGGACAAAGTGCGCAGAAAAGACTAGTATTGATCTGTGGGGCCAGTCTAGATCCCGCCAGGAGTAACGACCACCGGCGGGTGTGTCCGGGGCGTTACAGATGTGTATGGAGCTGAGAACTCATGAGTGATGCCCAACGTATCAAGATAGGTGTCGAGGCCAGTGTTCTTGAACTCTGTGCCGTTGTCACTTCTGATGTGCTTGATCTTGATGCCATAGTTCGTCATGGCACGATTGGCAAATCACCTGAAGACATCCTGCACTTCAGTCTTGTAGAGAATTATATGCACCCAGGTATATCTAGAGTAATCATCAACAATAACAAAACCATAGAGACAAGCAATGGTAGTAAGAGTGGAGTAATGAGTAGGGCCGAATAGGTCCATGTGAAGCAGCTCGAATGGACGTGATGTCGTCATGATTGTCTTCGAGGGATGCTTGGTCCTAGTCATTTTCCCAGCTTCGCAGGCACCACACAGATGATCCTTTTTGAACTTGACTCCCTCGATGCCTACGACATGCTTCTTCTTCACGAGAGTGTACAAGTTCCTCATGCCAGCATGCCCTAGCCTCCGAGGCCAGAGGCAACATTCTGAAGCTTTTGCCAGAAGACATACGGCCATTTGTGGTCCAGCTGAGAAATCTACTATGTACAAATCGTCCTTTCGATATCCTTCAAAGACTAGAGATTTGTCAGACTCCATAAGCACAAGGCAACGATATTTGCCAAAAATCACAATCATGTTCAAGTCACAAAGCATTGAGACAAACATTAAGTTGAAACCAAGGGATTCAACAAGCATCACTTTATCCATGTGCCGATCCTTTGAGATTGCAACTCTACCTAGACCCAATACCTTGCTTTTACCAGTGTCAGCAAATATGATGTGACTCTTGTCAGATGGACGTAAGGTTGAGTCCATGAGAAGACTTCGATCACCAGTCATGTGGTTAGTGCATCCACCGTCCATAATCCATTCTGAAGCCTTTGGTGTCATACCCTACAATGCAGTTAGGGGGATAGGCTTCACCAAGGGTATTGTGAAGCATAAACATTTGATGAACGAGTGGATTATGAAAGCTCAAATCTAGGTTAGGACTGATAGGATGATTGGCAAGCGATTTAGGAACAAAATACATAGTAAGACCATTTGGGCATTTTATCTTGCGCCCCACAAGACGTTTTAGGTCCCCAACAATAGCATCTGACGCCTTTGATTTCCGGCTGGAGACCCTTCCCTGCAAAAGAGAGTTAAGTTTTCTTAATCACCCACATTTTCAGGGGTGGCTTCGAAGCAACGAGTCTAAGTGCATCATCTGAGAACTTTGGCTTTGGAGCCCTAGCAAATAGTCTTGCATGAGGTGAATAATACTCATAAGAATAGGCAGAATAGTTCTTGGTCTTATGAACATGGCGGTTTGATGAAACACGCTCATATTCATAGGCCTGAGTATGGTTTCCCTGCAAAACATTAGTGTTAGGGTGACTCTGGTGAGTCCTCTGTCCGTATGAAGCCTTTTGACCATATGAAGCCTCTGGTCTGGGGTTTGTCTTCTTCCCAGGTGGTGTCGTGATGAAATTCACCTGAAGATTTTCAAGACAACTGTTGGGCATCATATCTTCTTCAAAGGTGGTCCATTCCTGTAGTTAGTACCAATATACCTGGCAAACGCTTTACCATTCTGATTCTTAAATAGTTTATAGTTTGCATCAAAGGATTCATCAATGATAATCGAGTTAGCACAAGTGAAGCCAGATAAGGTAGATGGATCCACTGAAGGTCCCTTTGTAGCAACCCATGTGGTTTTGGGTTACTGCTCAGGCTTCCAGTAAGAACCATCAACATTCATTTTCCTCTCGAACCCAACACCCTCTTTCCTAGGGTTTCGGTTCAGAATCTGTTTCTTGAGGACATCACATAGTGTCTGATGCCCTTTGAGACTTTTGTACATTCCTGTCTCAAGCAATGTCTTCAACCTGGCATTCTCATCAGCAATAGTAGTGGTATCCTCAACAGAGGGGTTAGTTACCACATCAGCAGTTGAAGATATTGCAACAGTAGTACCAGTAGAACATCCAGCAACAGAAGCAGCATTATCATGCTCAAGACATTTTAGACATGGCGGTTCAAATCCTTCCTGAGCGGAACTGGTTTGTTGAGCACGGAGTGACTCATTCTCCTTTTGAAGATCTTCATGAGCCGATCTCAAGTTCTCAAGCTCTTGCTTCCTTTGAAGATAATCATAGGAGAGATTTTCATGAGTGGTTGAGAGCGTTTCATGACGACTTTCAAGTTCCTCGTACTTAACATGAAGATTTTTAATGTCTTAAATTTAGGACTGAGTTCGAGTCATTTCCGCATCCAAAAGGTCATCGCTTTTGTCTAACAGTTTTTGAATGTGTTCCATGGCATTCTGTTATTCAGTTGCAATTTTAGTAAGTGTTCTATAGCTAGGTTTAGATTCACATTCAGAGTCATCTTCACTTGATGTTTGATAGTAAGCATCGCGTGAGTTTACCTTGGCACCATGTGACATGAAGCAGTAGGTGGGTGCAGAGTCATCCTCATCATTAGCATCAACGTTGGTGACGAGGCCATTGTCTTCAGTGTTGAAGATGGACTTGGCGACATATGCTGAAGCTAGAGCCAGGCTTGCCGTGCCTGAATCAGATTCCTCTTTAGACTCCACCTCCACCTCCTTAGATGTAGACTCCTCCTCTGAATCCATCTCCTTGCCAACAAACACACGAGCCTTGCCGGATGAGCTCTTCTCGTGTGATGAAGACTTCGACAAAGACTTGGAAGAAGACTTTGAGGATTTCTTCTTCTTCTTCTTCTTCTTCTTCTTCTTGTCATCAGAATCATATTCCTTGCTCTTCTTCTTCTTGTTCTCATTGTCCCATTGAGGACATTCAGAGATGTAGTGACTAGGTTTCTTGCACTTGTGGCACGTTCTCTTCTTGTAGTCACGGGAGGAAGCTTCATCATTTCTTGAGCTGGATCTCAAAGACTGTCTGGAGCCTTTCTTCTTGGTGAACCTCTGGAACTTCTTCACTAGCATGGCAAGTTCCTTTCCAATGTCTTCAGGATCCTTAGAACTGTAGTCAGATTCTTCTTCAGATGAGGAAACGGCCTTTGCCTTCAAAGCACGAGTTCAGCCATAGTTGGGACCATAGATATCTCTTTCCTCAGATAACTGGAACTCATGTGTGTTGAGCCTATCAAGTATGTCAGACGGATCGAGAGTCTTGAAGTCAGGGCGTTCCAGGGCCAGTGTGTGAAATGAGCTGTCAAGTGATCTCAGAAGTGTTTTGAAGATTTCATGCTTGGTGATCTCAATGGCGCCGAGAGCGCGAAGCTCATTTGTGATGTCAGTGAGGCGATCAAATGTAAGTTGAACATTCTCATTGTCATTTCTCTTGAAGCGGTTGAAGAGGTTGCGAACAACTCTGATCCTTGAGTCTCTCTGGGTTGAGACGCCTTCATTGACCTTGGAGAGCCAGTCTCAGACTAGCTTCAAAGTTTCCAGAGCACTCACACGGCCATACTGTCCTTTGGTCAAATGACCACAGATGAAGTTCTTGGCAGTAGAATCCAGTTGAATGAACTTCTTGACATCAGCCGGGGTGACACCTTCACCGGTCTTGGGAACGTCGTTCTTGATGACATACCAGAGGTCGACGTCAATGGCTTCAAGATGCATACGCATCTTATTCTTCCAGTAGGGGTAATCAGTGCCATCGAAGACAGGGCAAGCATCGGAGACTTTGATTATCCCTGCAGTCGACATAGCTAAACCCCAGGTGGTTAAATCGAATCACACAGAACAAGGGAGCACCTTGCTCTGATACCAATTGAAAGTGCTAGTTATCGACTAGAGGGGGGGGGTGAATAGGTGATTTTTATTGAAGTATTCAAAACATGGGGGCTCTGAATCCAAATAGTAGAAATGAACCTATTGATATGCAGTGGAAGGTAGACTACACTAGACAAGCCATAGTCAAGTAAGCAATGAAGTGAAAGCACGAAGACTATCAACAGCTAGGTAGAATGGACCAGGATGGAAGATAGTATGAAGCCAAACAACAACAGTCTTCACACAGTGAAGTCAATCAGATCATGCAAGCAGGCAATGACTTCACGAAGACAAACAATAAGTAAAGAGAGGTAAAGGATAGAACCAGTTGCTTGGTGAGGACAAGGATTTGTTGGACCAGTTCCAGTTGCTGTGACAACTGTACGTCTGGTTAGGGAGGCTCATATTTAACTCAGAAGACCACGTCTTCACCTTATTCCCCTTGAGCTAAGGACACACAGTCCTCGCCCAATCACTCTGGTAAGTCTTCAAGGTAGAGTTCCAAACCTTCACATACCGCATTCACCGGCGATCCACAATGACTCTTGGATGCTCAGAACACGACGCCTAACCAACTAGAGGATTCACAGTCCTCAAGTGTAACAAGTCTTCATATCACGCAGACAAAAAGACTTCAGTGATGCCTAACACTCTTTGGCTCTGGGTGTTTAGGGCTTTGTCCTCGCAAGGATTTCTCTCTCAAACACTTCGGAGGTGGGTTGCTCTCAAACGACAAAAGCCGTGCACTAACTTTGAGCAGCCACCAATTTATGGTGCAGGGGGTGGGCTATTTATAGCCAGGAGGCAACCCGAACTGATTTGTCCGAAATGACCCTATGTCACTAAGGAACTGACACGTGTCCAACAGTCAGATTTCAAACACACGCGACAGCTTGACTTGGGCTACAAGTAAAGTTGACTCATCCAGCTCTGGATAAGATTTGCTCTCATTGTCTTCACTAGAAGACATAGGATTTGGTTGAGCATCACTTCAGTCACACTGACTTTGTTCACTTGGACCCCACTTAACAGTATGGTGGTTCCTATGACTCACCAAAGAAGAAAAGGAAACTACAAAACAACTATGTCTTCGCAATCCATAGTCTTCATGCGATGTCTTCTCATGTCATAGTCTTCAACGTGAATCTCTTCATAGACCACCATTGTCTTCAATGTCTTCTCACATTTTTAGGGGTCATCTCTGGTAGGTAATCCGAATCAATGAGGGACTACTACCTGTGTTATCCTGCAATTCTCACAAACACATTAGTCCCTGAACCGAGTTTGTCGTCAATACTCCAAAACCAACTAGGGGTGGCACTAGATGCACTTACAATTTTGTTGTTCTGTTGCAATTTGGGAAGTGTTTTGTAGATAGGTTTAGATTCACATTCAGAGTCATCTTCACTTGATGTTTGAAAGTAAGCATCGCGTGAGTTTACATTGGCACCGGGTGCCATGAAGCAGTAGGTGGGAGCAGAGTCATCCTCATTGAAAGTGCTAGTTATCGACTAGAGGGGGGGGGGGGGGGGTAAATAGGCGATTTTTATGAAAGTCTTCAAAACATGGAAGTTTCGAAGACAAACGATAGAAATAAACCTATTACCATGCAGCGGAAGGTAGACTACACTAGGCAAGCCATAGTCAAGTATTCAATGAAGTGAAAACACAAAGACTAATAGCAGCTAGGTAGTATGGATCAGGATGGAAGATAGTATGAAGCTAATCAGAACAAGCAGTTGCTTAGTGAAGACAGAAGTTAATGCAGACATGCAATGACTTCACAAGGACGAACTGCAAATAACGAGATGGGAAGGATAGAACCAGTAGTTCGTTGAAGACAATGATTTGTTGGACCAGTTCCAGTTGCTGTGACAACTGTACGTCTGGTTAGGGAGGCTGAGATTTAACTCAGAAGACTGTGTCTTCACCTTATTCCCCTTGAGCTAAGGACACCCAGTCCTCGCCCAATCACTCTGGTAAGTCTTCAAGGTAGACTTCCAAACCTTCACAGACTTCGTTCACCAGCGATCCACAATGACTCTTGGATGCTCAGAACGCGACGCCTAACCGGCTGGAGGATTCACGGTCCTCAAGTGTAATAAGTCTCCAGATCACACAGACAGGAAGACTTAAGTGATGCCTAACACTCTTTGGCTCTGGGTATTTAGGGCTTTATCCTCGCAAGGATTTCTCTCTCAAAGGCTTCAAGGTGGGTTGCTCTCAAACGACAAAAGCCGTGCACTAACTCTGAGCATCCAACCAATTTATGGTGTAGGGGGTGGGCTATTTATAGCCACTAGGCAACCCGACCTGATTTGTCCGAAATGACCCTGGGTCACTAAGGAACTGACACGTGTTCCAACGGTCATATTTCAAACACACACGACAACTTTACTTGAGCTACAAGCAAAGATGGCTTATCTAGCTCTGGATAAGATTTGTTCTCATAGTCTTCGCTCGAAGACATAGGATTTTGGTTAAGCATCACTTCAGTCATTCTGACTGGTTCACTTGGACCCCACTTAACAGTACGGTGGTTCCCATGACTCAACAAAGAAGAAAAAGAACGACGAAACAACTAAGTCTTCGCGCTCCATAGTCTTCATGCGATGTCTTCTCTTGTCATGGTCTTCAATGTGAATGTCTTCACATACCACCTTTGACTTCAATGTCTTCATACATTTTTAGGGGTCATCTCCGGTAGGAAAACCGAATCAATGAGGGACTTCTACCTGTGTTATCCTGCAATTCTCGCAAACACATTAGCCCCTCAACTAGGTTTGTTGTCAATACTCCAAAACCAACTAGGGGTGGCACTAGATGCACTTACAATCTCCCCCTTTTTGGTGATTGATGACAAACTGGTTGAAGTTTTCAACAGGGATAAAAGTATGTGAAATTGTAAAGGATTTAAGTATTTTCTTCATAAGTAGCAGGAAGGCTCCCCCTAAAGATGTGCATATAAGTATTTTGCTTTTAAATGCAAATGCACATGGCAGGTTGTACTTGCGGAGCTCCTCTTCTACTTATGATGACAATTCATCATGCATGAAATGATATAATGAAGATAATGACATGCATAATGAAAAATGGATGTCTGCAAAATGACTTCGTGCGGAATTTATCATTGCACATGCGGAATTTATCATCGCATCACATAGTGTCGAAAAAGGTAGCAGACGACCATCAAGTTTAAGTGTTACAACTCAAAACAAACCAAATGTTTCAAAAGCGGGAGTTGTAAGCACTTGGCAAACGTAGCAAAAAGTAAAGCAACCACCCATATGGACCCGCTTGAAGACTATCAACTCATATGCTTCTCCCCCTTTTGTCGGTAATGACCAAAAAGGTTTGAAGACATAGAGCTTCTACTCGTTCCCATGAGGAGTAGGCGAAGCAGCAGGGTCGTCGTTGAGGTCCGGTGGTGCAGAAGAACTTGGTGCAGTGTCGATACGTGTTGAAGGTGGAGATGGTGAAGTGGCATCATCTTGATCATCGATAACTCTGGCATTCACCGTTGCAGCTGAGGAAGAATAGTCAGAGTCTTCAAGGGAGGGAGTCCGACGCAAGTGAGCATTCCTTGGAGGAGTGGAGTCAAACTTGAATCTTTCTATGAAGCCATCGTCTTGAAGATCTTCTTCAGCAATGAGCAAAGTTAAACTCTTCCAGGACCTTCGGCAGGTTTCATGTGTAACAAAGGCATTCTGGGTGGCAAGATTGCGAATGCGATTGACGTCCACCAAGAGGCTTTGCATCTGATGCTTAAGCCAGTCATGATGCTTATCCTGTTTCTGATGTAGAGTGACGAGGAGCTCTCGGTTGTTGAGAACACGAGATCGCTTCCGAGGCCGTTGGGCAATGGTGCTTTCAGTGGCTTCAGTTTGGGCGTGAGGGGCACGTGTATTGCCAGCCAAGGGATACACACGAGAGACTGCCTGAACTCCTTCAATGGGCTGGGTGAAGCTTTGACGATCAACATTGTGAAGATAAATTGGATCCTTTGCAGGCTCTGGGTAAATAGCTGTGACGCCCGGGTAATTAAGCTACAGTAATTCTCACTAATGATGCCACGTCACCTCTGTCACTGTAGTTAATCTCGGGTTAAATCAAAACGGTTTCGAAATTCAATTCAAAATTATGATGGTAATAAAAGTTTTCAAAAAAAAATCAAACTAAAATGTTCGAGGGTTGTCAAATATTACAAGGTTAATTATGGTGGGGTGCACACATTTTTAAGTGTCTGAATATTTTAAAATGAAATAAAACAGAAGAGAAAATAAATTAAGAAAAGAAAAATAAAACAAAGGAGAGGGAACCCCCCCCCCTGGCCAAACTAGGCCAAGCCCACCTGGCCCAGTCGGCCAGCCCCTGGCCCGGCCCACCCCCCTCACTCCCATAACCCCCCCCGGTCGGCGAAAACCCTAGCCGACACCCCATTCCCCCCCGATCCCCTTCTCCTCCCTCCCCCACCGATCTGGATCGGGATCCGCCCGATCCCGTCGCCCCCGACGCCGGCGCCCCACCCCACCGGCGCTCGTCCTCCTCCCCTCCTCCCCGACCGGCCGCGCAGGACGCCCGAACCCCCCTCCCCTCGCGCCTCCTCCGCTCGGTCGAGGCCCCCCTCCTCTTCCCCCTCGTTCCCCTCCGTACCCGAGCGCCCCCGTCGCGGATCTCGTCGCCGGCGCCCTTCCAGTGACCAAATGGTCACGGGGCCGAGCCCCTTGTGCTCAGCGCGTCGCGCAGCCCCCCTGGCCTTCCCGTTAGCCCCGTAGCGCGATCCCGACGCGGTTCCGAATCCCACCGCCGCCTCCGCCGCTCGCCGGCGTCGTTTCCGGCCAAGTCCGGCCGTGCCTCTGCCACCGTTGGACGCGGCATCCTCTCCACGTTCGAACGCACCCGCCCGCGGCCATTTTTGCCGCCGGACGGTGAATCCCGGCGAGGTCCGGCGCCCCTCCGCCGCGGGAACGCTCCCCGGAGCTCCCCAACGCCGGCCGCCGACGTGGCCGACCTGGGGCCACCCCTGGGTCACTGACCCGTGGGCCCTAGGGGCCCGGCCGGCCTGTTGACCCGGTCAGCCTTGCTGACTGGACCGGCCATGCCACTGACCGCAGCCCCCCCCCAGAACGTTAAAAATAAAAATAAATGATAATTAAAATATTAATTAATTAATTGAGTAAATACTTAATTTAATTAATCCTGATTAATTAACCTAATGGCTAATTAACCTAATTAACTATTGTTAATTAACTAACAGAGTATGACGAACGGGACCCACCTGTCAGGTTGACCAAGTCAACCCTGTTGACTGCTGACGTCAGCATGACATCATGCTGACGTCATAAATTCATTTTTCGAATTAAATAATTAATTAATTAAATTCCAGAAATTAATAAAATCTTTAGAAAATCATATCTTTTAATCCGTAACCCGGATTAAAATATTTTCAACATGAAAGTTGCTCAGAACGACGAGACGAATCCAGATACGCAGTCCGTTCGTCCGCCACACACCCCTAACCTATCGAACCCGCAACTTTCCCCCTCCGGCTCCTCTGCCCGAAATCACGAAACACCGGGAATACTTTCCCGGATGTTTCCCCCCTTAACCGGTACCACCTCATACCACGTTAGGGCACGCCTAGCATCGTTACTTGTCATGTCATGCTTCACTATGCATATGCTTGCATTATATTTATTGTTTCTTCCCCCTCTTCTCTCTCTAGACACCGAGATCGACGCCGCTGCTACCCCGTACGACTACGGTGTTGACGACCCCTCTCTCTTGCCAGAGCAACCAGGCAAGCCCCCCCTTTGATCACCAGATATCGCCTACTCTTCTCTATACTGCTTGCATTAGAGTAGTGTAGCATGTTACTGCTTCCCGTTAATCCCATACTGATGCATAGCCTGTCCTTGCTACTACTGTTGTTACCTTACCTGCAATCCTAATGCTTAGTATAGGATGCTAGTTTATCATCAGTGGCCCTACATCCTTGTCCGTCTGCCATGCTATACTATCGGGCCGTGATCACTCGGGAGTTGATCACGGGTATATACTATATACTTTATACATGATACATGTGGTGACTAAAGACGGGTCGGCTTGAGGAGCACCCGCGAGTGGATCTTTGAGGCGGAGCGGCAGGGCAGGTTCCGACCACCTAGGAGAGAGGTGGGCCTGGCCCTGGTCGGCGTTCGCGGATACTTAACACGCTTAACGAGATCTGGGTATTTGATCTGAGTCTGGCCATTTGGTCTATACGCACTAACCATCTACGCGGGAGTAGTTATGGGTATCCCGGCGTCGTGGTATCAGCCGAAGCCTTCTTGACGTCAGCGACGGAGCGGCGCGCGCTGGATTGGACTGGAACGCCACTAGGCTAGGTCTGCTTCCGGCCGCCCACGCAACGTGCAGGTGTGCTAAGGGCGATGGGCCCAGACCCCTGGGCGCTTAGGTTTAGACCGGCGTGCTGACCTCTCTGTTGGTCTAGGTGGGGCTGCGACGTGTTGATCTTCCGAGGCCGGGCATGACCCAGGAAAGTGTGTCCGGCCAAATGGGATCGAGCGTGTTGGGGAATGTGGTGCACCCCTGCAGGGAAGTTAATCTATTCGAATAGCCGTGATCTTCGGTAACAGGTCTTCAGTCTACTCTCTTCTACATGCTGCAAGACGGAGGCTGCCGGAAGCGTAGTCTTCGAAAGGACTAGCTATCCCCCTCTTATTCCGGCTTTCTGCAGTTCAGTCCACATATGATAGCCTTATTCCATTTGATACCAATGCATACATATGTAGTGTAGCTCCTTGCTTGCGAGTACTTTGGATGAGTACTCACGGTTGCTTTCTCCCTCCTTTCCCCTTTTTCCTTCTTCCTGGTTGTCGCAACCAGATGTTGGAGCCCAGGATCCAGATGCCACCGTCGACGACGACTCCTACTACACCGGAGGTGCCTACTACTACGTGATGCCCGCTGACGACGACCAGGAGTAGTTAGGAGGATCCCAGGCAGGAGGCCTGCGCCTCTTTTGATCTGTATCCCAGTTTGTGCTAGCCATCTTATGGCAACTTGTTTAACTTATGTCTGTACTCAGATATTGTTGCTTCCGCTGACTCGTCTATGATCGAGCTCTTGTATTCGAGCCCTCGAGGCCCCTGGCTTGTAATATGATGCTTGTATGACTTATTTTAATTGTAGAGTTGTGTTGTGATATCTTCCCGTGAGTCCCTGATCTTGATCGTTCACGTTTGCGTGTATGATTAGTGTACGATTGAATCGGGGGCGTCACAAGTTGGTATCAGAGCCGACTGCCTGTAGGAACCCCCCTTCCACACTCCTTGGCCGAAGTCGAGTCTAGACATTGCAAAAACTTTTACTAACTTGGCTGTGTGCCTTACGGGCCCACGTCGCCATCGGGTGGTGCTAGGATCTTTTACTCCTCGACCTTTACTCTGGGACTCTGAACTCTCTCCTACTCGGGTTAAACGATTTTACTAACTCTGACACTAGGGTCCCGTTACGACATTCACCCCAAAGTTGGATAAGCCCTAGTTGTTCTTTAGAGTAGTAATTGAACATTATCCACATTGTCATTTGACTCCTGTGAAAACATCTTTGTTTTCAGATGGAACCCACGAGGCAGGTCGTGCGCCACACGACGGCCATTGGTGCCTCAGGATCACCTGCTGTGTTGGTTGAGATGATGACCTATCTGGGTTATCGCTGGCACCCTGAGTACACCGTCTATGAGGAGTACCAGGACTTCAACCAGGAGCAGTACCGTGCCATCGTCCACCTCTACTCTCGAGAGTATGACTCCACTACCGTGCTGCACACCGCTCATGGTGTTGGAGTGACTATCGATATGGCGGTCCACGATGCTGCTTATGCTGCTCTGACACGTCTTCGTGGAGAGTATCAGGAGTTGGATACCTCCCCCTTCAGGCACGTTGCTATCGCATCCGATGTTGGTGCGGAGGGTTACTACACTGCTGCCTACTCCACTGTCACCCGAGAGCCCTTCTACCATCAGAACCTGGTTCTGCATGCTGATGGGCTGGATCGCGCTAACCGAACTCTTCGCCACGAGTTGTACACCACTCGTCAGCACCTCTACCGTGCTCTGACACTGTTGCACCCCTATGTCCGATCTGGTGATCTATCGCGTTCTGCGGTCTACCCTGCCAGGACCGTGATGCCTCAGGGCGTCGGCTGGCCAGATGTGGGAGGCTACTCTCCTGCACTTGGTCCTCTTCTGCCACTTGAGCGTCAGGTTCTGCACCAGAGTACCCGCGGACCCCAGGTTGCCGACGTGGTGTACCCGATGCCACACTACCAGCTTTCAGGCTACAGCTACCTCCGTAGTACCGCATGGGACTGACGTAGACTTGCTTATTAGTGTTAGATGCATTCGCCGCGAGCCTGTGTGCCGCCTATGATGTCTTAGCCTATGTATCGAACTCTGTGTAACGAACTCTATGCTGATCTCTTTTGTAAGATATGTCGACTATTATGTAGTATCTATCGTGCTACGTTCATTGTGCATGTTTCATCATGAATGATTCTTGTTTCTTTTTTGCAATTCCTCAATGCTGAACTACCCCTGTTAAATATTAGCAGGATGGTTAGACCAGGTGGTCGTGGTCGTGGTGGCAACGCCCCACCACCGCCTGAGTACATGGCTGGTATGATCCAACAGCTTGAGATGAATCGCCAGTTCATGGAGAATATGATGGCTCAGTTTCCTCGCCCCAATATGAACCAGCAGCCAACCCCAGTAACTCTGCAGGATTTCATGCGCCTGAACCCAACTGTGTACCGCAGCTCAACTCAGCCTCTGGATGCTGATGACTGGCTCCGTGACATCACCTATGAGATGGAGTCTGCTGAGGTAGCCCCTGCCAGCTATGTCACCTTTGCTTCCTTCTTCCTGAAGGGACCCGCAGCTCAATGGTGGGACAGCCACAGGCATACACTGCCAGCTGGAACAATCATCACCTGGCCAGACTTCTAAGCTGCCTTCCGTGCTCGCTTCATTCCTCAGGGAGTCATGGACCGGAAGAAGCGTGAGTTCCGCAACCTCACCCAAGGCAACAAAACTGTGGAAGCTTACCAGCGGGAGTTTCTTGACTTGTCCCGCTATGCTGAAGAAGACATTGCAACTGATGCACGCAGACAGGAGAAGTTCCGGGATGGCCTTCAAGCTGACATCAAACTCGCACTTCTAGTGCATGATTTTGCTGATTTCGCCACTCTGGTGAACAAAGCCATCAATGTCGAAACTGGTCTGCAGGAATACCAGAGCTCTCACAGGCGCAACCGTGACACGGGCTCATCTTCGGGCCCGTCCTTGCAGAAGCGCAAGATATGGATTCCCAATAGCTTGTACCAGCCGGATGCACCTACCCCAAGGCAGACCTATGCTGCACCTCGTCTGCCTACTCCTCCGACTAGGCGGCCAAGACTCCCAGCTCCACCACCACAAGCTTCTGTTCCCACTCCCAATAATGGATTGTGCTTCAGGTGTGGACAACCAGGGCATCGTGCTAGGGAATGCAACCAGAACCCGAATCAACTGGCCCTTCCAGCAACTGGCCGTGGAAGCAACCAGCCCCGCAGCAACAATGCCAAGTCTTATGGTCGTGTTCATGCCAACCACGTTGATCTGAGCGAAGCTCAAGACCAGCCTGCTACTGTGATGGGTACCCTCCTCGTAAATTCAGTACCAGCATCCGTTTTATTTGATACAGGTGCATCGCATTCATTCATGTCAGAAGGTTTTGCATGCTTGCACGACATTAAATGTGAGAACATGGATGCTTCACTATTAGTACACACCCCTGCGGGCCAATGTCGGACCTCCATGATTTGCAACGACGTCCCTGTAGAAATCGAAGGACTGGAATTCCTTGTCTCTCCCATCGTACTGAAGTCTTGTAGCATTGATCTCATTCTGGGAATGAATTGGTTAAAAGCGCATACTGCTTCTATAGTTTGCGCCACTAAGGTCGTCCATCTGCTACACCCTTCTGATGAAATAATAGCTTATCAAGCTCTTCTAGTTCAGAACGCCGAGGCACGACTTTATGCCTTGAATGCGTTGAACGCTGCACCACTCGAGGGCATTGAAAACGTTCCCGTCGTTCGTGAATTCCAAGATGTATTCCCAGAAGAACTTCCAGGGATTCCCCCTGCTAGAGCTGTCGAATTCATCATCGACTTGAAACCCGGCACTACCCCTATAGCTAAACGACCCTACAAGATGCCGCCGCATGAACTCATTGAGCTTAAGGAGGAAATCGACAAATCTCTTACCAAAGGTTTCATTCGCCCAAGTTGCTCTCCTTGGGGAGCACCTTCTCTCTTTGTTAAGAAGAAGGATGGGACAAACCGATTAGTCCAAGACTACCGTCCTATAAACCAAGCTACCATTCAGAATAAATATCCTCTTCCTTGAATCAATGACCTTTATGATCAACTGGCTGGCTCATCAGTGTTCTCCAAACTCGACTTGAGGTTGGGTTACCACCAGATCCGTGTTCGTGAAGAGGACATCCCAAAAACCGCCTTCGTGACTCGGTATGGGTCATATGAGTACACCGTCATGTCATTCGGCTTAACGAATGCTCCCGCCACCTTCTCTCGTCTGATGAATTATATATTCATGGATTACCTCGACAAGTTCGTCGTGGTTTATCTGGACGATATCCTTGTATTTTCCAAGAACGAGGAAGAACATGCTGGACATCTGCGACTTGTGCTAGAGAAGCTTCGAGAACATCAACTGTATGCTAAGTATTCCAAGTGTGAATTCTGGCTCCCCGAAGTAACCTATCTTGGGCATGTCATCTCCAAGGATGGTATTGCCGTCAACCCTGAATGAGTTCAAGCTATTCTCGATTGGACTCCTCCGAAGAACGTCAAGCAAGTCCGAAGTTTCCTCGGTCTCGCCAGCTACTGCCGTCGATTCGTCGAGAACTTCTCCAAGATTGCCAGGCCCCTGACTAATCTGTTGCATAAGGGTGTCAAGTTTGACTGGACAGACAAGTGTCAGGAAAGTTTCCAGGCGCTCAAAGACAAGTTGACTTCTGCCCCCGTACTTGCTCCACCTGATACTAAGAAGGACTTCGTCATTTACTGCGACGCTTCCCGTCAAGGATTAGGCTGTGTCCTAATGCAAGAGCGCAGAGTGATTGCTTATGCCTCTCGTCAATTGCGCCCTCACGAAGAAAACTACCCAGTTCACGACCTCGAGCTTGCTGCTGTCATTCATGCACTGAAGCAATGGCGACATTACCTTCTCGGTAATCGTTGCGAGATCTTCACCGACCATCAAAGTCTGAAGTATCTGTTTACTCAGCCAGATTTGAACCTACGCCAGCAAAGATGGATGGAGACTGTTGCAGACTTTGACATGGATATATCCTATACCCCCGGCAAGGCTAATGTAATGGCTGATGCCTTGAGCCGCAAGTCTTACTGCAACCACCTCCAGGTCCACAAAGTTCAGCCCTCGCTTACCGAAGAATTTAGAAGGCTGAATCTCCATATTGTTCCCCCGGGATCACTCGCTCCCCCTCCCGAAGGTTTCCCCAAACAGAACCTCCATGTTGTTTCCAAGGGTTCTCTCAATACCCTGGTTGCGAAACCAGATCTTGTGGACACCATCAAATGGATACAGAAGTGTGACGATGAAGTCCTCAAGATTAAGCGCGACCTCAAAAGGGGAAAGCCCTCATTCTTCTCTATCGCCGACGATGGCGCCTTGTATTTCAAAGGCCGCCTAGTGGTACCATGTTCGAAGAAAAACCTGGATAAGACTAAGAGGGTTATGCAAGAAGCTCATGATACGCCTCTGTCCATCCATCCTGGTAGTACAAAGATGTACCAGGATATTCATCAAAGATTCTGGTGGTCTAATATGAAGCAGGACATTGCTCGTTATGTTGCTGAGTGTGACATTTGTCGCCGAATCAAAGCAGAGCATCAAAGGCCTGCTGGAACTCTGCAACCTATCTCTATTCCTGAATGGAAATGGGACCATGTTGAAATGGACTTCGTCACTGGATTTCCCAAATCTCAGAAAGGTAATGATGCTATTCTTGTCGTCATTGACCGGCTTTCCAAAGTTGCCCATTTTCTGGCGGTCAAAGAGACAATCACTGCTAGTCAGCTTGCTACTCTCTACATGTCCAGAATTGTTTCACTTCACGGTATTCCACTGGTTATCAGTTCGGACCGTGGCAGCTTATTCACCTCAAGATTCTGGGCAAGTTTCCAAGAAGCTATGGGGACTCATCTGTCGTTCAGTACTGCGTTCCATCCTCAGTCACAAGGGCAAGTTGAACGTGTCAACCAAGTTCTCGAAGACATGCTTTGAGCTTGTGTAATCTCATTTGGCAAGAAATGGGAGGAATCTCTTCCATATGCCGAGTTCTCTTATAATAATAGCTATCAAGCTAGTCTGAAGATGTGCCCCTTCGAAGTGCTTTATGGACGAAAGTGTCGAACCCCTCTGAACTGGTCAGAAACTGGGGAACGCCCACTCTTCGGTCCGGATATTATCCAACAGGACGAAGAACAAGTTCGCATTATTCGCGAGAATCTCAAGACTGCTCAGTCACGTCAGAAAAGTCAGTATGACCGTCATCACCAAGACATGGTCTTTCAACCTGGCGAAAGGGCTTATCTTCGAGTTACACCAATGAAGGGTGCTCACCGCTTCGGGATCAAGGGCAAGCTAGCTCCTCGCTATATTGGCCCATTCACTATTCTGGAAAGGCGTGGAAAAGTGGCATATCAACTGGAGCTTCCGTCGAACCTTTCTCAGGTTCACGATGTGTTCCACGTGTCACAACTCCGACGCTGCTTCAAGGACCCAATCCGAGCAGTGGATCATGAAGTGCTCAAATTGCAGCAGGACCTCTCCTATAAAGAGCATCCGGTCCGCATTCTCGACCAAGCTGAACGCCGCACACGTCAGAAGGCGATCAAGTTCCTCAAAGTCCAGTGGTCGAATCACTCTGAAGACGAAGCCACCTGGGAACGCGAGGATCGTCTGCGTGATGAATACCCCGCACTCTTTCCTTCTACCTCCTAAATATCGGGACGAGATTTCTTGTAGTGGAGGAGAATTGTGACGCCCGGGTAATTAAGCTACAGTAATTCTCACTAATGATGCCACGTCACCTCTGTCACTGTAGTTAATCTCGGGTTAAATCAAAACGGTTTCGAAATTCAATTCAAAATTATGATGGTAATAAAAGTTTTCAAAAAAAAAATCAAACTAAAATGTTCGGGGGTTGTCAAATATTACAAGGTTAATTATGGTGGGGTGCACACATTTTTATAAAGTGTCTGAATATTTTAAAATGAAATAAAACAAAAGAGAAAATAAATTAAGAAAAGAAAAATAAAACAAAGGAGAGGGAAACCCCCCCCCCCCCTGGCCAAACTGGGCCAAGCCCACCTGGCCCAGCCGGCCAGCCCCTGGCCCGGCCCACCCCCCTCACTCCCATAACCCCCCCCCGGTCGGCGGAAACCCTAGCCGACACCCCATTCCCCCCCGATCCCCTTCTCCTCCCTCCCCCGCCGATCTGGATCGGGATCCGCCCGATCCCGTCGGCCCCGACGCCGGCGCCCCACCCCACCGGCGCTCGTCCTCCTCCCCTCCTCCCCGACCGGCCGCGCAGGACGCCCGAACCCCCCTCCCCTCGCGCCTCCTCCGCTCGGTCGAGGCCCCCCTCCTCTTCCCCCTCGTTCCCCTCCGTACCCGAGCGCCCCCGTCGCGGATCTCGTCGCCGGCGCCCTTCCAGTGACCAAATGGTCACGGGGCTGAGCCCCTTGTGCTCAGCGCGTCCCGCAGCCCCCCTGGCCTTCCCGTTAGCCCCGTAGCGCGATCCCGACGCGGTTCCGAATCCCACCGCCGCCTCCGCCGCTCGCCGGCGTCGTTTCCGGCCAAGTCCGGCCGTGCCTCTGCCACCGTTGGACGCGGCATCCTCTCCACGTTCGAACGCACCCGCCCGCGGCCATTTTTGCCGCCGGACGGCGAATCCCGGCGAGGTCCGGCGCCCCTCCGCCGCGGGAACGCTCCCCGGAGCTCCCCAACGCCGGCCGCCGACGTGGCCGACCTGGGGCCACCCCTGGGTCACTGACCCGTGGGCCCTAGGGGCCCGGCCGGCCTGTTGACCCGGTCAGCCTTGCTGACTGGACCGGCCATGCCACTGACCGCAGGCCCCCCCCAGAACGTTAAAAATAAAAATAAATGATAATTAAAATATTAATTAATTAATTGAGTAAATACTTAATTTAATTAATCTTGATTAATTAACCTAATGGCTAATTAACCTAATTAACTATTGTTAATTAACTAACAGAGTATGACGAACGGGACCCACCTGTCAGGTTGACCAAGTCAACCCTGTTGACTGCTGACGTCAGCATGACATCATGCTGACGTCATAAATTCATTTTTCGAATTAAATAATTAATTAATTAAATTCCAGAAATTAATAAAATCTTTAGAAAATCATATCTTTTAATCCGTAACCCGGATTAAAATATTTTCAACATGAAAGTTGCTCAGAACGACGAGACGAATCCAGATACGCAGTCCGTTCGTCCGCCACACACCCCTAACCTATCGAACCCGCAACTTTCCCCCTCCGGCTCCTCTGCCCGAAATCACGAAACACCGGGAATACTTTCCCGGATGTTTCCCCCCTTAACCGGTACCACCTCATACCACGTTAGGGCACGCCTAGCATCGTTACTTGTCATGTCATGCTTCACTATGCATATGCTTGCATTATATTTATTGTTTCTTCCCCCTCTTCTCTCTCTAGACACCGAGATCGACGCCGCTGCTACCCCGTACGACTACGGTGTTGACGACCCCTCTCTCTTGCCAGAGCAACCAGGCAAGCCCCCCCTTTGATCACCAGATATCGCCTACTCTTCTCTATACTGCTTGCATTAGAGTAGTGTAGCATGTTACTGCTTCCCGTTAATCCCATACTGATGCATAGCCTGTCCTTGCTACTACTGTTGTTACCTTACCTGCAATCCTAATGCTTAGTATAGGATGCTAGTTTATCATCAGTGGCCCTACATCCTTGTCCGTCTGCCATGCTATACTATCGGGCCGTGATCACTCGGGAGTTGATCACGGGTATATACTATATACTTTATACATGATACATGTGGTGACTAAAGACGGGTCGGCTTGAGGAGCACCCGCGAGTGGATCTTTGAGGCGGAGCGGCAGGGCAGGTTCCGACCACCTAGGAGAGAGGTGGGCCTGGCCCTGGTCGGCGTTCGCGGATACTTAACACGCTTAACGAGATCTGGGTATTTGATCTGAGTCTGGCCATTTGGTCTATACGCACTAACCATCTACGCGGGAGTAGTTATGGGTATCCCGGCGTCGTGGTATCAGCCGAAGCCTTCTTGACGTCAGCGACGGAGCGGCGCGCGCTGGATTGGACTGGAACGCCACTAGGCTAGGTCTGCTTCCGGCCGCCCACGCAACGTGCAGGTGTGCTAAGGGCGATGGGCCCAGACCCCTGGGCGCTTAGGTTTAGACCGGCGTGCTGACCTCTCTGTTGGTCTAGGTGGGGCTGCGACGTGTTGATCTTCCGAGGCCGGGCATGACCCAGGAAAGTGTGTCCGGCCAAATGGGATCGAGCGTGTTGGGGAATGTGGTGCACCCCTGCAGGGAAGTTAATCTATTCGAATAGCCGTGATCTTCGGTAACAGGACGACTTGGAGTTGTACCTTGACCTTATGACAACTAGAACCGGATACTTAATAAAACACACCCTTCCAAGTGCCAGTTACAACCGGTGGTCGCTCTCTCTCAGGGCATTGAGGAGGGGATCGCCGGGTAGGATTATTGCTATGCGATGCTACTTGGAGGTCTTCAGTCTACTCTCTTCTACATGCTGCAAGACGGAGGCTGCCGGAAGCGTAGTCTTCGAAAGGACTAGCTATCCCCCTCTTATTCCGGCTTTCTGCAGTTCAGTCCACATATGATAGCCTTATTCCATTTGATACCAATGCATACATATGTAGTGTAGCTCCTTGCTTGCGAGTACTTTGGATGAGTACTCACGGTTGCTTTCTCCCTCCTTTCCCCTTTTTCCTTCTTCCTGGTTGTCGCAACCAGATGTTGGAGCCCAGGATCCAGATGCCACCGTCGACGACGACTCCTACTACACCGGAGGTGCCTACTACTACGTGATGCCCGCTGACGACGACCAGGAGTAGTTAGGAGGATCCCAGGCAGGAGGCCTGCGCCTCTTTTGATCTGTATCCCAGTTTGTGCTAGCCATCTTATGGCAACTTGTTTAACTTATGTCTGTACTCAGATATTGTTGCTTCCGCTGACTCGTCTATGATCGAGCTCTTGTATTCGAGCCCTCGAGGCCCCTGGCTTGTAATATGATGCTTGTATGACTTATTTTAATTGTAGAGTTGTGTTGTGATATCTTCCCGTGAGTCCCTGATCTTGATCGTTCACGTTTGCGTGTATGATTAGTGTACGATTGAATCGGGGGCGTCACAAGTTGGTATCAGAGCCGACTGCCTGTAGGAACCCCCCTTCCACACTCCTTGGCCAAAGTCGAGTCTAGACATTGCAAAAACTTTTACTAACTTGGCTGTGTGCCTTACGGGCCCACGTCGCCATCGGGTGGTGCTAGGATCTTTTACTCCTCGACCTTTACTCTGGGACTCTGAACTCTCTCCTACTCGGGTTAAACGATTTTACTAACTCTGACACTAGGGTCCCGTTACGACATTCACCCCAAAGTTGGATAAGCCCTAGTTGTTCTTTAGAGTAGTAATTGAACATTATCCACATTGTCATTTGACTCCTGTGAAAACATCTTTGTTTTCAGATGGAACCCACGAGGCAGGTCGTGCGCCACACGACGGCCATTGGTGCCTCAGGATCACCTGCTGTGTTGGTTGAGATGATGACCTATCTGGGTTATCGCTGGCACCCTGAGTACACCGTCTATGAGGAGTACCAGGACTTCAACCAGGAGCAGTACCGTGCCATCGTCCACCTCTACTCTCGAGAGTATGACTCCACTACCGTGCTGCACACCGCTCATGGTGTTGGAGTGACTATCGATATGGCGGTCCACGATGCTGCTTATGCTGCTCTGACACGTCTTCGTGGAGAGTATCAGGAGTTGGATACCTCCCCCTTCAGGCACGTTGCTATCGCATCCGATGTTGGTGCGGAGGGTTACTACACTGCTGCCTACTCCACTGTCACCCGAGAGCCCTTCTACCATCAGAACCTGGTTCTGCATGCTGATGGGCTGGATCGCGCTAACCGAACTCTTCGCCACGAGTTGTACACCACTCGTCAGCACCTCTACCGTGCTCTGACACTGTTGCACCCCTATGTCCGATCTGGTGATCTATCGCGTTCTGCGGTCTACCCTGCCAGGACCGTGATGCCTCAGGGCGTCGGCTGGCCAGATGTGGGAGGCTACTCTCCTGCACTTGGTCCTCTTCTGCCACTTGAGCGTCAGGTTCTGCACCAGAGTACCCGCGGACCCCAGGTTGCCGACGTGGTGTACCCGATGCCACACTACCAGCTTTCAGGCTACAGCTACCTCCGTAGTACCGCATGGGACTGACGTAGACTTGCTTATTAGTGTTAGATGCATTCGCCGCGAGCCTGTGTGCCGCCTATGATGTCTTAGCCTATGTATCGAACTCTGTGTAACGAACTCTATGCTGATCTCTTTTGTAAGATATGCCGACTATTATGTAGTATCTATCGTGCTACGTTCATTGTGCATGTTTCATCATGAATGAT
Source organism: Triticum urartu (assembly GCF_056163025.1). NCBI lineage: Eukaryota > Viridiplantae > Streptophyta > Magnoliopsida > Poales > Poaceae > Triticum > Triticum urartu. The sequence continues at coordinate 465,004,320 of NC_141879.1, read as the reverse complement.
TCTTGTTTCTTTTTTGCAATTCCTCAATGCTGAACTACCCCTGTTAAATATTAGCAGGATGGTTAGACCAGGTGGTCGTGGTCGTGGTGGCAACGCCCCACCACCGCCTGAGTACATGGCTGGTATGATCCAACAGCTTGAGATGAATCGCCAGTTCATGGAGAATATGATGGCTCAGTTTCCTCGCCCCAATATGAACCAGCAGCCAACCCCAGTAACTCTGCAGGATTTCATGCGCCTGAACCCAACTGTGTACCGCAGCTCAACTCAGCCTCTGGATGCTGATGACTGGCTCCGTGACATCACCTATGAGATGGAGTCTGCTGAGGTAGCCCCTGCCAGCTATGTCACCTTTGCTTCCTTCTTCCTGAAGGGACCCGCAGCTCAATGGTGGGACAGCCACAGGCATACACTGCCAGCTGGAACAATCATCACCTGGCCAGACTTCTAAGCTGCCTTCCGTGCTCGCTTCATTCCTCAGGGAGTCATGGACCGGAAGAAGCGTGAGTTCCGCAACCTCACCCAAGGCAACAAAACTGTGGAAGCTTACCAGCGGGAGTTTCTTGACTTGTCCCGCTATGCTGAAGAAGACATTGCAACTGATGCACGCAGACAGGAGAAGTTCCGGGATGGCCTTCAAGCTGACATCAAACTCGCACTTCTAGTGCATGATTTTGCTGATTTCGCCACTCTGGTGAACAAAGCCATCAATGTCGAAACTGGTCTGCAGGAATACCAGAGCTCTCACAGGCGCAACCGTGACACGGGCTCATCTTCGGGCCCGTCCTTGCAGAAGCGCAAGATATGGATTCCCAATAGCTTGTACCAGCCGGATGCACCTACCCCAAGGCAGACCTATGCTGCACCTCGTCTGCCTACTCCTCCGACTAGGCGGCCAAGACTCCCAGCTCCACCACCACAAGCTTCTGTTCCCACTCCCAATAATGGATTGTGCTTCAGGTGTGGACAACCAGGGCATGATCACGGGTATATACTATATACTTTATACATGATACATGTGGTGACTAAAGACGGGTCGGCTTGAGGAGCACCCGCAAGTGGATCTTTGAGGCGGAGCGGCAGGGCAGGTTCCGACCACCTAGGAGAGAGGTGGGCCTGGCCCTGGTCGGCGTTCGCGGATACTTAACACGCTTAACGAGATCTGGGTATTTGATCTGAGTCTGGCCATTTGGTCTATACGCACTAACCATCTACGCGGGAGTAGTTATGGGTATCCCGGCGTCGTGGTATCAGCCGAAGCCTTCTTGACGTCAGCGACGGAGCGGCGCGCGCTGGATTGGACTGGAATGCCACTAGGCTAGGTCTGCTTCCGGCCGCCCACGCAACGTGCAGGTGTGCTAAGGGCTATGGGCCCAGACCCCTGGGCGCTTAGGTTTAGACCGGCGTGCTGACCTCTCTGTTGGTCTAGGTGGGGCTGCGACGTGTTGATCTTCCGAGGCCGGGCATGACCCAGGAAAGTGTGTCCGGCCAAATGGGATCGAGCGTGTTGGGGAATGTGGTGCACCCCTGCAGGGAAGTTAATCTATTCGAATAGCCGTGATCTTCGGTAACAGGACGACTTGGAGTTGTACCTTGACCTTATGACAACTAGAACCGGATACTTAATAAAACACACCCTTCCAAGTGCCAGTTACAACCGGTGGTCGCTCTCTCTCAGGGCATTGAGGAGGGGATCGCCGGGTAGGATTATTGCTATGCGATGCTACTTGGAGGTCTTCAGTCTACTCTCTTCTACATGCTGCAAGACGGAGGCTGCCGGAAGCGTAGTCTTCGAAAGGACTAGCTATCCCCCTCTTATTCCGGCTTTCTGCAGTTCAGTCCACATATGATAGCCTTATTCCATTTGATACCAATGCATACATATGTAGTGTAGCTCCTTGCTTGCGAGTACTTTGGATGAGTACTCACGGTTGCTTTCTCCCTCCTTTCCCCTTTTTCCTTCTTCCTGGTTGTCGCAACCAGATGTTGGAGCCCAGGATCCAGATGCCACCGTCGACGACGACTCCTACTACACCGGAGGTGCCTACTACTACGTGATGCCCGCTGACGACGACCAGGAGTAGTTAGGAGGATCCCAGGCAGGAGGCCTGCGCCTCTTTTGATCTGTATCCCAGTTTGTGCTAGCCATCTTATGGCAACTTGTTTAACTTATGTCTGTACTCAGATATTGTTGCTTCCGCTGACTCGTCTATGATCGAGCTCTTGTATTCGAGCCCTCGAGGCCCCTGGCTTGTAATATGATGCTTGTATGACTTATTTTAATTGTAGAGTTGTGTTGTGATATCTTCCCGTGAGTCCCTGATCTTGATCGTTCACGTTTGCGTGTATGATTAGTGTACGATTGAATCGGGGGCGTCACAATAGCTTCAACAGACAGATCGACCTCTGGCAAGAATACAAGATGATTGCGCGCAGACGGCTGATAGTTGAAGGCAGAGTGAAGCTTGATAAGACGCATTGCCCATGGAGCATAGAACTTCAGACCAAAGATGTCGGAGCCAGATGCAGCCAACTGCCTGATGAAGAAGTCTTGAGCATTGAAGCTTATGCCATTGAAGATATAGAAAACCAAAGTCTTCATTGCTCCTTCAAGCTTCGCTGCAGATGGATGTCCTTTGACAGGCCATAGAGTCTTTCTGATGATATGGTAAATGGTGCAGGGAAGATACTCTAGGTCTTCAACAAAGAATTCGGTTGGGTATTCAGTGTCGCGTGGCAAAGGCTTCATCATGCTCAACATTTGACTCATGTTGGGTTCTGGCTTCTGGAAAATGCTCTCCAAAGCATTCTGGTGTTGTTGACAACCTGGTTCATAATATTTGCCAGGAGTGGGTAGGGCTGTAAGATCAATGATGTCTTGGGCTTTAGCTTCTTTATGAACATCTCCTGTCATCCACTCAAGGATCCAAGTCTTCGGATCCCTGTTGTATCCATGAATGTGGAGGGTAGCATAGAATTGAAGCAGAAGTTCTTCATTCCAGTGTTCCTTGGCAGTCACAAAGTTGAGCAGACCCGCATCACGAAAGCAGTCAAGGGCTTCTTCAAGGCATGGCAGTCCGGTAATGGCTTCACAATCAAGATGCATATGAGGGAAGATGCGTTCCTGATTGTACAAGATGCATGAATAATAGCTTCGCTGCTGATAACTCCAGAATCGGTCCGAAGAGATTCTTGGCCTTGTGTAGGGGTTCTTGTCACTGTCGAAGAATGTGTTGTGTGCCTTGAATCCATTCAGATAAAATTATCCTGGTGAAGTTGCAGTACCTGGAAACCGTGGTAGCATTGGCTTTGGCTTCTAGACCTGAGGCCTGTGCTCCACATGATAGGCAAACTGAGGTCCGGGAGCAGGCGGAGGAACCAGGATTGGCCAGCGGACGGTAACAAGCTGTCCATGATCATATGCTTGCTCAATGGTGTGTGGCCTTGGAGGAGGTACAGGAGCAGAGGCATTGGCTTCAGGCAGTGGATTTGCGTCAGGTGCTGCATTGGCTTCAGGTGCATTCACTTTTGGCACCACATTAGCTTCAGGCGCCACATTAGCTTCAGCCATGACAATGTCATTGGATTCAGTGTTGATGTTGGTGGCCGCCTCAGTATTAGTAACATCCACTTTAGGAGCTGGAGGGTCGGACACGTTCTCCTCGAGAACAATTTCAGGGTTGGACGGGGGTGTACCAACACGTTCTTCTTCTCTTGGTTCTTCTTCATGGTCATCGGCTGATGCAGCCGGAATATCTTCAGCCGTTTTGGCTCCAGATTCAGGGATGTTCGCAGTAGGAGAGGCTTCAGGAAAGACTTCGCGTGAAACAGATTGGCGCTCTTCTCCTTCTGGAACACTTGACAATGTGACCTGTGGCCTTGGTCCTTTGCGAAGCCTGCGAAATGCTGGCGACGCATGTGGAGATGGAGTTGGTTGGGCCTCAAAGTCTTCACTGTCAATCACCGGAGTGGTGACCTGTGGTGGGGGAGTGACTGGTGTTTCTTCAGCACGAGGGGATTCTTGAGGGTGATCAGCCCATGAGTCATCCTGAGCAATTGGTGTCAATGGACGACCAATGCTGATGAGTTCGCTGTTCGTGAGAATAGGCGATGATACCAAATTGTGCTCGATCTGAGGAAGGACTTCATCATCTTCAACATTGTCATGAGGACCAATGTCTTCAGCTGTGGTGGGGTCAACAGCTGGATTCTCTTCAGCTTCAGGAGCCTCTGTGGAAGCAGGCTCATGAACTACCAAACGACGTTCTCGATGTGCAGAGGAAGGACGAGCAACAGAAATTGCCTTGACAACAAGGGGCTCTATGGAAGCAGCCCGGTCTCTCTTCTTTGTTTTTCTTTTCTTGGTTGGGGGAGCATCATTAGTGGGGGCTTTGGTCTTGCGCTTTCTGGCTTCGGCTTCAGCTGCTCTAGTTTTCTTGAATTCTGAAGCCACTATGGGGACCTTAGGCTTCGAGCCTGTCATACTAGCTGGGAAGACAATGCGAGGTTCTTCCTGCCTTGATGCTTCTGGTTTGGCCATAGCTGGCTTCTTCTTCTTCTTCTTGGCAGCCATTCTGGGGTCGATGCCTGGTCGCTCCAAAGCCTTGCGCTTTTCAGCTTCATTGTAGCCTTGAACACATTTGGCAACTAGATTCTTCATGCGCTCATGAGAACCTTTTGCTTCTTCTCGTTTCTTGTGGAACGCCTCCTTGAGCTCATGCATCATGACCTTGAAGTTTTGAATGTCTTCAACATTGAGCTTGGCCATGTGCTTCTTGAACTGAGCCTTTTCATAGTCAATTTTTTGCTTTAACTCAACAATCTTCTGTGAAAGAGCCAGCTCAGGAGCAATGGCTCCATGGAAAGAGACGCTGAGGCCAATTGGGAGCTGAAGATCATCAAAACTAAGATCTGGGCTGTCAAACCACTCGTCAATAAACTTGTATAAGATTTCCACATCAAGAGGGGAAGATCATTTAAGATTTCCGCCTCTTGCTTGCTCTTTATTAATTGCTCAAGAGCGTCATCGCCAAGATCGTCGTTGCTGAATAGATCAATGGCGTCATTCTCGTTTCTCAAAACAGCAGCAGGAGTCAGTGCTTGACCAGTGGGTTGCATGGGCTTTTTCAACTTGTCAGACTTGGAGATGCATGAGAGATCTTCAGACTGCACACTGACTTCAGGAGGTGCAGTGGCTAGAGGCTTCGCCCGTGAGACCTTTGGTGCAGAAGAGGGCTTTGAAGCCTTTGGTTTCTTTTGCTTCACAGGCTTCGGTGGTGCAGGTGCTTCATTAGAATCAGTGTCATCTGCCGAGTGATCCACGACTGCCCCTTGAACCTGAATATGAGTGATGAGACCTTCTAAGTTGTAGAAGGGCCCAATAAGATTGGGTTCAGCTTCGCGTGTGCCGTCAGCACGTGGTGCAGAGGGGCCTGGATTGAAGTCTAATCCCAAAGACTTCTTGTTTTCCTTGGCCGAGTTCTTTGCAGCCTGATAGTTGCGCTTGAACAGATTATCTTCACGACACCATAACGGAGAGGATGGGTCGGCATTAGCAGGCTGAGGTCCACGAATCATGCAGGGGTAGAAGCCTTGAGCAATAGCTTCGGACTTCGACTTGGGCTGAAGACCTTTATATATTATATCTCCCCAGGGGCCCTTTAAGGCATTCTTCTCAGCATACTCCTTGGTGACGAATCTGTACTTGAACCATTCCTCTGCCCAATGTCTTCGAATCCATTGGATTCGGTTCTTGCGTTCTCCATAGGTTTCTTCTGGATCTGACTTGTATAACTCATAGAGATTCGGTGGCAGGTCCTTAGCAGTGTTTCCACGGCGTTGTCTGCCGCCCTTCCTGACTGATTTTTGAGTTGTCATGAAGTTTAGACTGAAAGGCTTCAACACTGTCGAAGTCTTCTGTCTACTGGTCAGACATGAACTGGCTTCAGGAGAATTTATGTGACGCTGTAAGAACTCTGCAAATGAATGCAGACTATGAGAACCAAGGGATTCTCCCACGGACATGTACCTGTGACAGCATTAGAGATGCGAGGGAAGGGGAAGAGGTCATATGCATTCTTAGAAGATTTTGAAGATAAATCAGTTTAGAAGACATTGACCTCATAGTGCGAAGACATTCACTCATATGCAGTGAGTTGGTTCCAGATTTGTATGAATCCACAAATAAGTACAAGTGAGGAATCTAACTACTTTGTGAAGCATAAGTGAACATACTAGGCATGCTATGAGATGCTGAACATGATATATCCAACTTTGTAGCAACAGAAACCGCTTGTGGTTGGAAAGGATGAATCTATCGGATCAAAAATACTATAAAAAGAGGTTTTATTTACCACACGAGGAACTGCTAGACGGAGTGGGAGAGGAGGCCGAGCAGTTCGATCTTTTGTGCCCTAACTTGGCGATGGAGGACACCTACGGCGACGGCGGAGAAGACGATGTCTGCGGGCAGCGTGATGACGGCGTCGGTGAGGTCGCGGCAGCTAAGCGCTTCGTCGCCGGCTTCGTCGAGGGCTAGCGGTGGCGCTAGGGTTTGTGCTAGATTGGAAGAAGAGATAATGACTGGGGTGAGGCGTGTATTTATAGGGACATGGGCGACACAACATTATTACGCAGGTGCCCCTGGCGGTTCACATCTGAAGGACACGTGGCGATCATGCAACACATAGGAGGTTGTTCCACGTTCCCACACACGCCTGGATTGTCGGGTGGTCGTTCCTGCTTCTTCGGATTTCAGGTAAAAAGGATTGAGCATTTAAAACAGATTTAATGTTTGTCTCTATATCTTCTGCTGACAAGGACTCAACGAAGACATTCGACAGTTTCAATAGAATGCATATGATTTGGATAGATAGACTTAAGATGGGAGCATAGAAAGGTCAGGGTCCGATCACATTCACTTAGTTCAAAAGATTCAACTAGAAGAAAGTGAATGCTGTAGAGGACAGAAACCAAATTAGTATATTGAAGATAAACATGAAGCCATGTTAACAATGAAGACAAACCAAATGCGAAGACTTTCCAAATGCAACGCCAATAGACAGTAAGTTTGGTGGTGGCATTACCCACCGTATAGGAAGTATTAGACCCTGACACAATGCACAATTATCATGGCGCTCCGAAGTCAAATTCCGCGTTAATGTATTCACACTTAGAGTGTAAGTCTTCATTAGTTGAAGATATACGTTACTTCATGTGTTTGCACATCTAAGTCATCAACATGCATAAGTGTTAGGATGTGTGCATGATCACAGGACATTTGAGGATTCCAAGATATTTAGCTCACACCACAACTTGCAAAATCTTTTCTCATCCAGGGGTTTTGTGAAGATATCTGCCAGCTGCTCTTCAGTGTTGACGTGAATGATACCAATGTCTTCCTTCATGACATGATCTCTGAGAAAGTGATGACGGATCTGAATGTGCTTTGTCTTCGAGTGCCGAACTGGGTTGTTGGCGATCTTGATGGTGCTTTCATTGTCGCAGTAGAGTGGCACTTGGTTCAGATGAATGCCATAGTCTTTGAGTGTTTGCTTCATCCATAGAAGCTGAGCGCAGCAAGATCCAGCAGCAATGTATTCAGATTCAGCAGTGGAGAGGGATACACAGTTCTGCTTCTTTGAAGACCAACACACAAGTGATCGTCCCAGAAAGTGACATGTGCCTGATGTAGACTTGTGATCCACCTTGTCACCAACATAATCAGCATCTGAGAATCCAACTAGATCAAACTCTGAGCCCTTTGGATACCATAATCCTAGTGTTGGGGTGTAAGCCAAATATCGAAGAATTCACTTCACAGCTAAGTGATGCGATTCCTTTGGTGCCGCATGGAATCGGGCACACATGCAAACACTAAGCATGATATCTGGCCTAGATGCACATAAATAAAGCAAAGAACCAATCATGGAGCGGTATACCTTTTGATTGAACTCTTTACCATTGGCGTCAGAATCTAGATGACTCTTGGTAGGCATTGGCGTCGTATAACCTTTGCAGTCTTGCATTCCAAACTTCTTCACGGAATCTTTGAGGTATTTCTCTTGAGATATGAAGATGCCGTTGCGTTGCTGTCGTATTTGAAGACCAAGGAAGAACTTCAGCTCACCCATCATGGACATATTATATTGCTCTTGCATCATGTATCCAAACTCATCACTGTATTTCTGATTAGTGCAGCCGAAGATAATGTCATCCACATATATTTGGCACACAAACAGTTCACCATCATATGTCTTCGTGAAGAGAGTGGGATCTAGGGAACCAGGTTTGAAGCCTTTGCTCTTCATCAAGTCTTTGAGTGTGTCATACCAAGCACGAGGGGCTTGTTTGAGGCCATACAGTGCCTTGTTGAGCTTGTAAACCATGTCAGGATGTTTTGGATCTTCAAAGCTAGGCGGTTGTGCAACATACACTTCTTCTTCAATCTTGCCATTGAGAAAAGCACTCTTCACATCCATTTGATACAAAAGGATGTTATGATGATTTGCATAGGCTAGCAGTATGCGTATGGCTTCAAGCCTAGCCACAGGAGCAAATGTTTCATCGAAGTCAATTCCTTCAACTTGAGTGTATCCTTGAGCAACGAGATGAGCCTTGTTTCTGACAACTTGACCATGCTCATCTTGCTTGTTGCGATATATAAATTTAGTGCCTATGATATTGTGCTTACAAGGATCAGGACACTTGACCAGTTCCCATACATTATTCAGCTCAAACTGTTGAAGCTCTTGCATAGCTTGAATCCATTCAGGTTCCATGAAGGCTTCATCAACTTTCTTGGGTTCTGATATTGAGATGAATGCAAAGTGTCCACAGAAATTTGCTAGTTGTGTTGCCCTTGATCGAGTGAGTGGACCAGGTGCATTGATGCTATCGATTATCTTCTCAATTTGTACTTCATTTGCAACACGAGGATCAACTAGACAAAGATTCTGCTCTTGCTGATCGTTGTCATCATTTGAAGGACTGTCTTCAGGCTGAGCATTGTCTTCAGGTTGATCAGGTGCAGAGATGATAAGTTCCTCTTCAGGCTGTACTTCAGACGGTATGATTTCTCCAGTTCCCATAAGCTTGATGGATTCACTGGGTGGAATTTCATCTAGCACATTTGGCAGGTGCTCTCTTTGTGAGCCGTTAGTCTCATCGAACCGCACATCCACAGTTTCAACCACTTTATGGTGAAAGAGGTTGAAGACTCTGTAGGAGTGCAAATCCTTTCCGTAACCAAGCATAAAACCTTCATGTGCTTTCGGTGCAAATTTTGAAGTGTGATGAGGATCCTTGATCCAGCACCTGGCACCAAATACTCTGAAGTAACTGACATTTGGCTTCTTACCAGTGAGGAGTTCATAGGATGTTTGTTCAGAAGCTTGTGAAGATAAACACAGTTGATGACATGGCATGCAGTATCAATGGCTTCAGGCCAGAACTTCCTTGGAGTCTTGTATTCATCGAGCATCGTCCGAGCCATCTCAATGAGTGTTCTGTTCTTGTGTTCCATGATGCCATTCTACTGCGGCATGTACGGGGCTGAGAACTCATGAGTGATGCCCAATGTATCAAGATAAGTGTCGAGGCCGGTGTTCTTGAATTCAGTGCCATTGTCACTTTAGATGTGCTTGATCTTGACACCATAGTTATTCATGGCTCGATTGGCGGAGCGTCTGAAGACATCCTGCACTTCAGTCTTGTAGAGAATTATATGCACCCATGTATATCTTGAATAATCATCAACAATGACGAATCCATACAGACAAGCAGTAGTAGTAAGAGTTGAGTGGTTCGTAGGACCAAAGAGGTCCATGTGTAGCAGTTCGAAGAGTTGAGTCGTTGTCATGATTGTCTTCGAGGGATGCTTGGCCCTCGTCATCTTTCCAGCTTCGCAGTCACCGCATAAGTGATCCTTCTTGAACTGGATGCCCTCGATGCCTATGATATGCTTCTTCTTTGCAAGAGTGTGCAAATTCCTCATGCCAGCATGCCCTAGCCTCCGATGCCAGAGCCAGCATTCTGAAGCTTTTGCAAGAAGACATACGGCGAGCTGTGGTCCTGCTGAGAAATCTACCATGTACAAATCATCTTTCCGATACCCTTCAAAGACTAGAGACTTGTCAGATTCCATTAGAACTAGGCAACGATATTTTCCAAATACCACAATCATGTTCAAATCGCAAAGCATTGAGACGGACATTAAGTTGAAACCAAGGGATTCAACAAGCATCACTTTATCCATGTGCTGATCCTTTGATATTGCAACTCTACATAGACCCAATACCTTGCTTTTACCAGTATCAGCAAATGTGATGTGACTTTTGTCAGATGGATGTAGAGTTGAGTCCATGAGAAGACTTTGCTTGCCAGTCATGTGATTAGTACATCCACTATCAATAATCCATTCTGAAGCAGCTGGTGTCATACCCTACATTGCAGTTAGGGGGATAGGCTTCACGAAGAGAATTGTGAAGCATAAACATTTGACGAGCAAGTGGATTATGAAAGCTTAGATCGAGGTCAGGACTGATAGGGCAAGTAGCAAGCGACCCAGGAACAAAATACATAATAAGACCATTTGGGCATTTGATCTTGCGCCCTACAAGATGTTTAAGGTCCCCAGCAATAGCTTCAGACGCATTTGATTTTCGGCTGGAGACCTTTCCTTGCAAAAGAGAGTTAAGCTTTCTTAGCCACCCACATCTTCAAGGGTGGCTTCAAAGCAATGAGTCTAAGTGCAGCATCTGAGAACTTTGGCTTTGGAGCCCTAGCAAATAGTCTTGCAGGTGGACAATAGTACTCATAAGAATAAGCAGAGTAGTTCTTGGTCTTATGAACATGGAGGTTTGATGAAACGCGCTCATATTCATAGGCCTGAGTATGGTTTCCCTGCAAAACATTTGCGTTAGTGCGACTTAGGTGAGTCCTCTGTCTGTATTACGCCTTTGGACCATATGAAGCCTGTGGTCTGGGGTTTGTCTTCTTCACTTGTGGTGTCATGACGACATTCACAGGAAGATTCTCCAGACACTTTTTCGGCACCCAGACTTTCTTCCTAGGTGGCCCATTCCTGCAGTTAGTACCAATATACCTGGCAAACACTTCACCATTCTGATTCTTAAACAGTTTATAGTTTGCATCAAAGGATTCATCAATGACAATGGGATTAGTACAAGTGAAGCCAGATAGGGTGGATGGATCCACTTAAGGTTCCTTTGCAGCAACCCATGTGGTTTTGGGGTACTGCTCAGGTTTCTAGTAAGAGCCATCATCATTCATTTTCCTTTCGAACCCAACACCCTCTTCCCTAGGGTTTCGGTTCAGGATCTTCCTTTTGAGGACATCACATAGTGTCTGATGCCCTTTGAGACTTTTGTACATCCCTGTTTCAAGCAATGTCTACAACCTAGCATTTTCATCAGCAATAACAGTGGTATCCTCAGCAGAGGGGTTAGTTACCACATCAACAGTTGAAGATATTGCAACAGTAGCAGCAGTAGAACATCCAGCAACAGAAGTAGCGTTGTCACGCTCAATGCATTTAAGACATGGTGGTTCAAATCCTTCCTGAGCGGAACTGATCTGTTTGGCGTGAAGTGACTCGTTTTCCTTTTGAAGATCTTCATGAGCCGCTCTCAATTTCTCAAGATCTTGCTTTCTTTGAAGATAATCATAGGAAAGCTTTTCATGAGTTGTTGAGAGCGTTTCATGATGACTTTCAAGTTCCTCATACTTAACATGAAGATTTTTAATGTCTTCAATTAAGGACTGAGATCGAGTCATTTCAGCGTCTAACATGTCATCACTTTTGTCTAATTGTTTTTGAATATGTTCCATAGCTTTCTGTTGTTCAGTTGCAATTTTAGCAAGTGTTTTGTAGCTGGGTTTGGAACCACAATCAGAGTCATCTTCACTAGATGTTTGATAGTGAGTAGTGCGTGAGTTTACCTTGGCACCGCGTGCCATGAAGCAGTAGGTGGGTGTCGGTGTCAAAACCGGTGGATCTCGGGTAGTGGGTCCCGAACTGTGCGTCTAGGCCGGAGGGTAACAGGAGGCAGGGAACACGATGTTTTACCTAGGTTCGGGCCCTCTTGATGGAGGTAAAACCCTACGTCCTGCTTGATTAATATTGATGATATGGGTAGTACAAGAGTAGATCTACCACGAGATCAAGGAGGCTAAACCCTAGAAGCTAGCCTATGGTATGATTGTTGTGTATGGAGTTGATTGCCTATGGACTACAACCCTCCGGTTTATATAGACACCGGATAGGGTTAGGGTTACATAAAGTCGGTTACAATGGTAGGAGATCTTGAATATCCGCATCGCCAAGCTTGCCTTCCACGCCAAGGAAAGTCCCATCCGGACACGGGACGAAGTCTTCAATCTTGTATCTTCATAGTCCAGGAGTCCGGCTGAAGGTATAGTCCGGCTACCTGAACACCCCCTAATCCAGGACTCCCTCAGTAGCCCCTGAACCAGGCTTCAATGACGACGAGTCCGGCGCGCAAATTGTTTTCGGCATTGCAAGGCGGGTTCCTCCTCCAAGTCCTTCATAGAAGATTGTAAACACGAAGAGTGGTGTCCGGTTCTGCAAAATGAGCTTCCACATATTGCCATAGAGAGAATAATATTGACACAAATCAAATCTGCCGACGTATTCCGCAGTGCGTCATCACACTACGGCCAAGTCCTTTACTCGAATCGTTTTTACTTTTCCACCTCAGCATGTTTTGCGAGGCGGTTTCCTTGGCACGTCTTGTCAAAGCAGAGATCGTGTACCCCCTTTACGGGATTCTCATCAATACGGACGTGGGTAACCCAACCGTGCCATTTATCACGGCGCTTGGGAGGCAAGCAAGTTTTACTAGGCTGGTGGGGACGCACAACCGCATCCACCCATATAAGGGGATAAGGATCCACCTTTTTACCTACGCCTTCTTCCTCCTTTGCCTATTTGTCTCCTGCGCACTCGAGCTCCAGCGCCCAAGCTCACACTTCCCACCTCGACCTTCTCCAGCAATGTCCGGAGCGGGAGGCAAGTGGATGGTCTCCTCCGTCACGGAGGGCCATGTCAAAAAGCTAAGGAAGGCCGGATACTTGTCCAAAGACATCGCGCACCGGCTTCCCGAGGAGGGGCAGCTTCTCCCCACCCCAAGGCCCCATGAGAGGGTAGTATTCCTTCCCCACTTCCTCCGTGGACTGGGTTTTCCACTTCACCCATTCGTCTGGGGGCTCATGTTCTACTACGGCCTGGACTTCCACGATCTGGCCCCGAACTTCATCCTCAACATCTCGGCATTTATCGTCGTGTGCGAGGCCTTCCTCCGCGTCCGCCCACATTTCGGCCTCTGGCTCAAGACCTTCAACGTCAAGCCCAAGGTGGTGCGTGGCAGCCAGGCGGAGTGCGGAGGCGCCATGGCGGGCAAGATTGCCAACGTCCTATGGCTCGAGGGCTCCTTCGTGGAGACCCTGAAGGGGTGGCAATCGTGGTGGTTTTACATCACCGAGCCGCGCGATCCGAAATGGATCGCAGCCCCCGAGTTCCGATCCGGACCCCCCACGCGTCTTATGTCCTGGAAAGAGACGGGCCTGTCGTGGGGTGACAAAAAAGAGGTGACCAGTTTGCAAACATGCTTCCAGTCCCTGGTGAACAAGCCAGTCCGGCTTGTTAATGTAATCCAGGTTATGCTCGTCCGCCGGATCCTCCCGTGCCAACAACGAGATTTTAATCTGTGGGAGTTCAACCCGGCGCAACACCAAACCCTTAACAGGCTCTTCGACACGACGTATGAAGACGTCTGGAAGGTGCTAACCAAAGGCGCCGAGGCTCCCACATCCGCTTCCGAGGACCGCGGAAACAGCTCGCAGCGTCACGCTAGCGAGGTAAGCTGTTTTCACCTTTTACAGGATGTTCAGCTTTTTTCATAGTTTAACTCTATGCGGGATCTAAACTCCCTTACCTTTGAAAGGCTTGGTGGGCGATATCCGGACCGATTAACTGTCTGGCTCCGCTGCCCGAAGACCCACCCCCAGCTCTACTAGTGAAGCTGCTGGCTCCGGCGCCTTATGTGGTGCCGGAAAAGAAGGCCAAGAAGAAGAAGACCATGCGGACTCGAAAGAGTGCCCGTAACGTGGTGGTGTCGGACCCGTCATCTAACGAGTCCGAGACGCCCTCCTCCCGCAAAAACGAGGAGGAGGAAGAAGAAAACTCTCCCTCCCTAGCGGAGGGAGGAGAGAAGAGGAAGGCCGCCCCAACGGGGGAGGCCGAGGGGTCTAGGAAAAGGAAGACCCCTCCGCCGGACTACGCCCCCAACGCCGAAGAGGGCAAGGAGGTGTGGCCAAACAGGGCCAAGCGTCCGGCGAAATCGTAAGTTCGGATATCAGAATAACTCATGATGTTCCTTTGTTGCACAGCTTTCCCTAATGTCGAATGTAATTATGCAGTCCGCCCCGGGCCGAATTCGACGAATCGTTGGGCGGCTCCCTGGACTCATCGGACGTGAACTCAGTTCCGCCCGCTGTCTCCCCCCGAACTGCAGACGACGCTGAAGTGGCGTCGCGACAAGCTCCGGGGTAGGAGGAGGTGGTCCCGGAGGAGCCGCAAGGCAACCTCCCGGACTCCAGGAGTGAAGGGGACAAGACCCCCCAGAGCTCCAAGTCTGGCTTTGTGCCGGACACCGCGCCGGAATCTTCCACAGTTCCAGACCGCGGTAGGCGAACTCCTTCCAAGAGGAGCAAGCCTTCTGAGCCGGCGGCCTCCGTCCAACCGGAGGTGCCGTACAATCTTCTGGAGGTGCTTGACGGCGTCTCCATCGACGAGGGGCACCGTACTATTATGAGTATGGTGATCCAGAAGGTTCAGTCCGCCAAGAGCGGACTGACTGAAGCTTGCGCTAGCCTTCTAACATGCTTTGAGGTAAGTAAAAATATATAAAAATAGTACTGCACAGACAGTAGCCCCTGATGCTCTGTTTGGCGTTCGGAAAGAAAAGCCGAATAGAGGATCTAGTAAATTTCGCAGGAGTCTAACAATAAAGAGTCAATATGCGTGTGCAGGCTTCGCTGTTATCCACCGCCGCACTGATTGCAGAGGTGGGTGTCCTGAAACAGGACCTCAAGCGGACCGAGCAAGAGCTCGGCCTTGCCAAGCGGCAGCTCGAGGAAAAAGAAGGTAGGAAATACCTTACAGAAAAAGTGCCTATAGAGAGGCTTGATTGCAAAAAATAATAGGATTGCACTGCTTATTATAGGGGCCACAACTGAGGTGGCGACCCTCAAGCAGGCGCTGTCCGAGGCCGAAAAGAAAACGGCAGTGGAGCACACCGAGCGAGAGAAACTTGGGGCTCAGGTCGGCGAGGTGCAGCAAGAGCTTCAGGCTCTCATGAAAAAACATGAGAGTTTGGAGCTTGAGTCAAAGACCCAAGCGTCCGAGCTCGCGGCGGCCCTTGAGACTGCCAAGTCTGCCAAGGCCGAAGCCCAAAAGGCCCTCCAAGAGTTGGAGGAGATGAAGAAGATAGCAGCGGGTAAGGCACTCTTTATGCAAAGAAGAAATATAAAAGTAAACTACTTGTTACTTACCCGAATCCGGAGTTCTCCAGGGGCATTCGCAGATCTTCCCCGCAGCGTATCCACCGCCGCCGCATTCTACCGAGCTGAAGAGGGCAGCTCGACGGAGAAGGTGTTCTGGTCTCAGTATGCTGAGGCCGGACACCCTATTCCCTTGAGCAACCAGCTGAAACAGCTGGTCGAGCTCCACAAGGCGGCCGAACAGGCCATGAAAGGCTTCATAGTTCGACTGTGGCCCGGAGAGGCCCTGCCTGGGAGCTACTTCGGGATGGTACGGCGGCTGGTGGAGGCCTGTCCAAGGCTCGAGGTCATCAAGCGCTCCATCTGCATTGAAGGTGCCCGTAGGGCCCTTGCCCGTGCAAAGGTGCACTGGGGTAAGCTAGACGGTGAAAAGCTTGTGAGGGACGGGCCGCCGCCGGGGAAGGAGCATCGCAAGCCCGAGAACTATTACAAGGATTTTCTTGCAGGTGCCCGCCTTGTGGCGGATGAATGTACCAAGGATGTAATTTTTGAATAAACTCGCTCGTTTTTATCCTGTGCGCTGAAAACTTGTTCATAGGTGCTTAAGCAATGCTTGTTGAATTTAAATATTATTTTCTGTGCAGCCATTTATCAAAAAATTGAGAGATGGCCAGTCGTCGGCTTCTGCCCCCATGCCACTAGTGCTGGGGTGTTCGGGATAAACCTGAGCGCTCTTTTTCCCATAGTTGGGTCCTTCGAGGGAGGCGCTCAGCACAACGAACCAGGCAATCGGACTATAATGCTTGAACACTCTCACTTAGCCATAGAACTTTATAATTTTAAATTTCGGCGAAGCCCCTAGTTCGGAAGACCGAGTTCGGGGCGCTATCCACGCCTTGGCCGGACAAAATCCGGCTCCTCGCTCGAAGCGGCATAAGTCTTTAGGGACTCGAAAAACCTCTCGAACAGCGACCGGTCTCTCGCCTCATCATGACAGTCAGTTTTAGCTTTCTCCACTGAGGTGCTTAACCCAGCTCAACCGGGGCACAATCGCAGTGGTTCTCCTAGTGCTACCTTAGCCGATATAGCGGAACGTAAGGCACCAAAACATAGGAGCCGGGCAAACCCAACTATTGACCCAAATCATGATTCGGAGCCGATGCATATAGTGCTATAAGTTCGGGGTGCCGCACTTGTGAAAGTGTACAGACTTCTCACACCATATTAAAGGGTACTGAAGCCCCTGGCGTACTTGCCGTACCACAGTGTACGGGTGCAACATGTCATTAATGAACATATATAAAAGAGAGTAATGCAGAAAATAGACAAAAGCTATGCATTGTTTATAGAGAGGCTATTTATCAAAGCCGAACGATACAAATAGTGCGGTAAGCAAAAGATATTGGACTATTCAGTATGTCCTGACCAGGGGCAGGCCGCGGAATTGTATTTAAAACAGGTATACCGCTCGTAACAGAGACCACCTGGGAGTTCCATAATGCGGCATGGCTTGTCTGCCTCCCTGGATCTTGCATCATTTGTGCGGCAGTTGAATTGCCGAACAGGTCGTCTGAAGTATGGAGTCCTGAAAGTAAGAAAAAATTAAAAAAAGAATCCGGCAGCCCCTAGTACGTTTTAAGCCGTATTTTGGGCGTGCCGTTAATGTGCCCCTTCCCCAGTGCCCATGGTATTTCAAGGGCGTAGTTATGTACGCGAGGTACTGGTTTCGCTATGTCGCGAAAGCTGGGGTTGGGGCCGCGTAGCTACGCTTGCTCAGAGTGTGCCAGGCGGTCCTGCTGTGGGTTACTCCGGGCGCGCTTGGCAGTGTCTGGCTTTTTAATGGCCGGACTGGAGACTTGCCTGAGAAGGCTACTTTGTACCTCCGCTGCGAGAGCCACCATATGCTCCTCCGTACGGAGGGAGCGTTCGGTGTTTCCGTTGACCGTAATTACTCCTCGAGGGCCTGGCATCTTGAGTTTGAGATATGCGTAGTGCGGCACCGCATTGAACTTTGCAAATGCGGTTCGTCCGAGCATGGCGTGATAGCCACTGCGAAACGGGACTATATCGAAGATTAACTCTTCGCTTCGGAAATTTTCCGGGGATCCGAAGACCACGTCAAGTGTTACCGAGCCTGTACAGTTGGCTTCTACACCTGGTATGACGCCTTTAAAGGTCGTTCTTGTGGGCTTAATCCTTGAGGGATCTATGCCCATTTTCCGCACTGTATCCTGATAAAGCAGGTTCAGGCTACTGCCGCCGTCCATGAGGACTCTTGTGAGATGAAATCCGTCGATGATTGGGTCCAGAACCAATGCGGCGAAGCCGCCATGACGGATGCTAGTGGGATGGTCCCTTCGATCAAAAGTGATCGGGCAGGAGGACCATGGGTTGAACTTTGGGGCGACTGGCTCCATCGCGTATACGTCCCGTAGCGCACGCTTCCGCTCCCGCTTGGGAATGTGGGTTGCGTATATCATGTTCACCATCCGCACTTGTGGGGGAAAGCTCTTCTGTCCATTGTTGTTTGGCGGCTTGGGCTCCACGTCATCGCTGTGCAGCCCCTTGTCTCTGTTTTCGGCCCTTAACTTGCCTGCCTGCTTGAACACCCAACAATCCCTGTTAGTGTGATTGGCTGGCCTTTCGGGGGTGCCATGTATCTGGCACAAGCGATCGAGTATTCGGTCCAAACTGGACGGGCCCTGAGTATTCTTTTTGAATGGCTTTTTCCGCTGACCGGATTTATAGCCTTTGAATCCGGCATTGACTGCCGTGTCTTCGTTGCTGTCGCTATTAATGCGGCGTTTTTGCTTATTCCGACGTGTCCTGCCACTTTTGTCCTTGGTATCCGAATTACCAGGGTTCTTTGATAAGTTGTTACTGCGAGCTAGCCAGCTGTCTTCTCCCGCGCAAAAGCGGGTCATGAGTGTCGTGAGGGCTGCCATGGATTTCGGCTTTTCCTGTCCCAGGTGCCGGGCAAGCCACTCGTCGCGGATGTTATGCTTGAAGGCTGCTAGGGCCTCTGCGTCCGGATAGTCGACTATCTGGTTTTTCTTTGTTAGGAACTGTGTCCAAAATTGTCTGGCCGATTCTTCTGGCTGCTGAATTATGTGGCTTAAGTCGTCGGCATCCGGCGGTCGCACGTAAGTGCCCTGGAAGTTGTCGAGGAATGCGGCTTCCAGGTCCTCCCAAGAACCGATTGAGTCTTCTGGCAAGCTGTTAAGCCAATGCCGGGCCGGTCCTTTAAGTTTGAGCAGGAGGTATTTGATGGCGTGTAGATCATCGCCGCGTGCCATGTGGATGTGAAGGAGATAATCCTCGATCCATACCGCCGGATCTGTTGTGCCATCGTATGATTCGATGTTTACGGGTTTGAAACCCTCTGGGATTTTATGATCCATTACTTCATTCATGAAGCATAGCGGGTGTACGGCGCCTCTGTACTGGGCTATATCATGACGCAGCTCGGAAGAGCTATGTCTGTTGTGTTCGGCCTGGCCGGATTTGTTGTATCCGGAGTGAAGATCATTGTCACATGCCGTAGGGTGCCTGCGCGATCCGTAGATCGATCTTGTTTGTCTTGCCTTATCCTCCAGTATGTCTCGCAGGTCAGGCGCATTTTCCCGTGCCTTAGTTGAGCGGCGTCGGGGCATGGCTTGGGTGGAGGGCCAAGAGGCCTCTCTGTCGCGGCCGCGAGGTGGCCGGTCTTCCATGTCATGCGCTGGTGATGTAGGTGCTTCCTCCTCTGATTGGGGTAGCGGCCTGCGCTTCGGGTAACTCTTGGAGGGGCGTTCGAGTTCATACTCTTCGGCCGCAAGGACTTCAGTCCATCTGTCAGCTAGCAAATCTTGGGCAGCTCTAAGCTGTTGCTGCTTTTTCTTGAGGCTGCTTGCCGTGGCTAAAAGCCTGCGTTTAAAACGCTCTTGTTCGGCGGGGTCTGATGGTATGACGAATTCGTCGTCATCAAGGCTTGTCTCGTCTTCGGAGGGAGGCGTATAGTTATCATCCTCGACCTCTCGGTCTGCCAATCTCTCATGAGGGCTGGCTTCTCCATCTTCCTGTGCCGAATCTTGCTGAGGTGGGTGTTCTTCGGTGCTATCCAGGGTAGTATTATCTCCCGTGCCGGAATCACCGTTTTTGCTTTGGCGGGATTTAGAGCGGCGCCACTGACGCTGGCGCTTTGGCTGTTTCTTGGGGGCGTCATCCCCCACTGTTCCATCGCCATCTCCATCTTTTGGAGTATCCACCATATATATGTCATATGACGAGGTGGCCTTCCAGCGCCCTATAGGTGCTGGTTCCTGTTCGTCTCCTACATCGTCGTCCATGCCGTCGATGTCTTCGGAGCTGAAGTCAAGCATGTCGGTTAGATCGTCGACAGTGGCTACAAAGTGGGTGGTGGGTGGGCTTTGAATTTCCTCATCATCCGTATCCCACCCTCGCTGACCGTAGTCCGGCCAGGGCTCTCCTGATAAAGAGAGAGACTTAAGAGAATTCAGGATGTCGCCAAAAGGCGAATGATGAAAGATGTCTGCGGCGGTGAACTCCATTACCGGCGCCCAATCGGATTCGATTGGCAGGGGCGCGGGGGGTTCGAAGTCCGGGAAGGAGTCCGGATCCTCGGAGTCACGGGTCATGCAGAGTGCGGGGCTGGAGTTCGGCTCGATCGCCTCTGAGATCGCAGCCCTTGAGGCAGCGTCCAACCGCTGATCCTCGATCGGCGCAGTAGGCTCCGAATCAATGGTCGAAACCGATGCGTATGCGGCCTCCAAGGCGCTGCTCGGCGGCAGAGCTATATCATGCCCATCGAGACAGTGCGGCGTGCTTGGCTGTGGCTCGAATCCGTCGAAGATCAAGTCCCCGTGGATGTCAGCCGTGTAGTTTAGGCTTCCAAGCCTGACCTGATGGCCAGGGGCGTAGCTTTCGATCTGCTCCAGGTGGCCGAGCGAATTGGCCCGCAGAGCGAAGCCGCCGAAGACGAAGATCTGCCCGGGGAGCAAAGTCTCACCCTGGACTACATCGTTGTTGATGATCAAAGGAGCCATCGGGCCTAAAGGCGACGACACAGAGGAACTCTCAATGAAAGCACCAATGTCGGTGTCAAAACTGGCGGATCTCGGGTAGTGGGTCCCGAACTGTGCGTCTAGGCCAGATGGTAACAGGAGGTAGGGAACACGATGTTTTACCCAGGTTTGGGCCCTCTTGATGGAGGTAAAACCCTACGTCCTGCTTGATTAATATTGATGATATGGGTAGTACAAGAGTAGATCTACCATGAGATCAAGGAGGCTAAACCCTAGAAGCTAGCC
Source organism: Triticum urartu (assembly GCF_056163025.1). Taxonomy (NCBI): domain Eukaryota; kingdom Viridiplantae; phylum Streptophyta; class Magnoliopsida; order Poales; family Poaceae; genus Triticum; species Triticum urartu. The sequence goes on along the minus strand of NC_141879.1, from coordinate 464,983,468 downwards.
TATGGTATGATTGTTGTGTATGGAGTTATTGCCTACGGACTACAACCCTCCGGTTTATATAGACACCGGATAGGGTTAGGGTTACATAAAGTCGGTTACAATGGTAGGAGATCTTGAATATCCGCATCGCCAAGCTTGCCTTCCACGCCAAGGAAAGTCCCATCCGGACACGGGACGAAGTCTTCAATCTTGTATCTTCATAGTCCTGGAGTCCGGCTAAAGGTATAGTCCGACTACCTGAACACCCCCTAATCCAGGACTCCCTCAGTAGCCCCTGAACCAGGCTTCAATGACGACGAGTCCGGCGCGCAAATTGTCTTCGGCATTGCAAGGCGGGTTCCTCCTCCAAGTCCTTCATAGAAGATTGTAAACACCAAGAGTAGTGTCCGGTTCTGCAAAATGAGCTTCCACATATTGCCATAGAGAGAATAATATTGACACAAATCAAATCTGCCGACATATTCCGCAGTACGTCATCACACTACGGCCAAGTCCTTTACTCGAATCGTTTTTACTTTTCCACCTCAGCATGTTTTGCGAGGCGGTTTCCTTGGCACGTCTTGTCAAAGCAGAGATCGTGTACCCCCTTTACGGGATTCTCATCAATACGGACGTGGGTAACCCAACCGCGTCATTTATCACGGCGCTTGGGAGGCAAGCGAGTTTTACTAGGCTGGTGGGGACGCACAACCACATCCGCCCATATAAGGGGATAAGGATCCACCTTTTTACCTACACCTTCTTCCTCCTTTGCCTATTTGTCTCTTGTGCACTCGAGCTCCAGCGCCCAAGCCCGCACTTCCCACCTCGACCTTCTCCAGCAATGCCCGGAGCGGGAGGCAAGTGGATGGTCTCCTCCGTCACGGAGGTCCATGTCAAAAAGCTAAGGAAGGCCGGATACTTGTCCAAAGACATCGCGCACCGGCTTCCCGAGGAGGGGCAGCTTCTCCCCACCCCAAGGCCCCATGAGAGGGTAGTATTCCTTCCCCACTTCCTCCGCGGACTGGGTTTTCCACTTCACCCATTCGTCTGGGGGCTCATGTTCTACTACGGCCTGGACTTCCACGATCTGGCCCCGAACTTCATCCTCAACATCTCGGCGTTTATCGTCGTGTGTGAGACCTTCCTCCGCATCCGCCCCCATTTCAGCCTCTGGCTCAAGACCTTCAACGTCAAGCAAAAGGTGGTGCGCGGCAGCTAGGCGGAGTGCGGAGGCGCCATGGCGGGCAAGATTGCCAACGTCCTATGGCTCGAGGGCTCCTTCGTGGAGACCCTGAAGGGGTGGCAATCGTGGTGGTTTTACATCACCGAGCCGCGCGATCCGAAATGGATCGCAGCCCCCGAGTTCCGATCCGGATCCCCCACGCGGCTTATGTCCTGGAAAGAGACAGGCCTGTCGTGGGGTGACAAAAAAGAGGTGACCGGTTTGCAAACATGCATCCAGTCCCTGGTGAACAAGCCAGTCCGGCTTGTTAATGTAATCCAGTCAGGGCTAGGGTGTCAAACAAGCTGTCAAGTGATCTCAGGAGTGTCTTGACTATTTCATGCTTGGTGATCTCAGTAGTGCCGAGAGCTCGAAGCTCATTTGTGATGTCAGTGAGTCGATCAAACGTGAGCTGAACATTCTCATTGTCGTTTCTCTTGAAGCGGTTGAGGAGGTTGCGAAGGACACTGATCCTTTGATCTCTCTGGGTTGAGACGCCCTCGTTAACCTTGGAGAGCCAGTCCCAGACTAGCTTAGATGTTTCCAGAGCACTCACACGGCCATACTGCCCTTTTTTCAGATGACCACAGATGATGTTCTTGGCAGTGGAGTCCAGTTGAACGAACTTCTTGACATCCGTAGTGGTGACACCTTCACCAGCCTTGGGGACGCCATTCTTGACGACATACCAGAGGTCGACATCAATGGCCTCAAGATGCATGCGCATCTTATTCTTACAGTAGGGATATTCAGTTCCATCAAAGACGGGGCACGCAGCGGAGACTTTGATTATCCATGCAGTCGACATAGCTAAAACTCCAGGTGGTTAAACCGAATCACACAGAACAAGGGAGTACCTTACTCTGATACCAATTGAAATTGCTAGTGATCGACTAGAGGGGGGGGGGGTGAATAGGCGATTTTTATGAAAGTCTTCAAAACATGGAAGTTTCGAAGACAAACGATAGAAATAAACCTATTACCATGTAGCGGAAGGTAGACTACACTAGGAAAGCCATAGTCAAGTATTCAATGAAGTGAAATCACAAAGACTAATAGCAGCTAGGTAGTATGGATCAGGATGGAAGATAGTATGAAGCCAATCAGAACAAGCAGTCGCTCAGTGAAGACAGAAGATAATGCAGACAGGCAATGACTTCAGAAGGACCAACTGCAAATAAAGAGATGAGAAGGATACAACCAGTAGTTCGTTGAAGACAATGATTTGTTGGACCAGTTCCAGTTGCTGTGACAACTGTACGTCTGGTTAGGGAGGCTGAGATTTAACTCAGAAGACAGTGTCTTCACCTTATTCCCCTTGAGCTAAGGACACCCAGTCCTCGCCCAATCACTCTGGTAAGTCTTCAAGTAGACTTCCAAACCTTCACAGACTTCGTTCACCGGCGATCCACAATGACTCTTGGATGCTCAGAACGCGACGCCTAACCGACAAGAGGATTCACAGTCCTCAAGTGTAATAAGTCTTCAGATCACACAGACAGGAAGACTTAAGTGATGCCTAACACTCTTTGGCTCTGGGTGTTTAGGGCTTTGTCCTCGCAAGGATTTCTCTCTCAAAAGCTTCGAGGTGGGTTGCTCTCAAATGACAAAAGTCGTGCACTAACTCTGAGCAGCCAACCAATTTATGGTGTAGGGGGTGGGCTATTTATAGCCACTAGGAAACCCGACCTAATTTGTCCGAAATGACCCTGGGTCACTAAGGAACTGACACGTGTTACAACGGTCAGATTTCAAACACACACGCCAACTTTACTTGAGCTACAAGCAAAGCTGACTTATCCAGCTCTAGATAAGATTTGTTCTCATAGTGTTCGCTCGAAGACATAGGATTTTGTTAAGCATCACTTCAGTCATTCTGACTGGTTCACTTGGACCCCACTTAACAGTACGGTGGTTCCTATGACTCAACAAAGAAGAAAAAGAGCGACGAAACAACTAAGTCTTTGCGCTCCATAGTATTCATGCGATGTCTTCTCTTGTCATAGTCTTCAATGTGAATGTCTTCACATACCACCTTTGACTTCAATGTCTTCATACATTATTAGGGGCCATCTCCGGTAGGAAAACCGAATCAATGAGGGACTTCTACCTGTGTTATCCTGCAATTCTCACAAACACATTAGTCCCTCAACCAGGTTTGTCGTCAATACTCCAAAACCAACTAGGGGTGGCACTAGATGCACTTACACTCATCATCAGCATCGGCGTTGGTGACGAGGCCATTTTCTTCAGTGTTGAAGATGGACTTGGCGACATATGCTGAAGCTAGATCCAGGCTTGCCATGCCTGAATCAGACTCCTCCTTCGACTCCACCTCCGCCTCCTCAGAAGCAGACTCCTCCTCTGAATCCATCTCCTTGCCAACGAACGCACAAGCCTTGCTTGATGAGCTCTTCTTGTGTGATGAAGACTTAGATGAAGATTTTGATGAAGACTATGAGGATTTCTTCTTCTTCTTGTCATCTGAATCATATTCTTTGTTCTTCTTCTTTTTGGTCTCATTGTCCCATTGAGGACACTCAGAGATGTAGTGACCAGGTTTGTTGCACTTGTGGCATGTTCTCTTCTTGTAGTCACGAGAGGAGGCTTCATCATTTCTTGACCTCGATCTTGAAGACTTTCTCAAGCCCTTTTTCTTGGTGAACTTCTGGAACTTCTTCACAAGCATGGCGAGCTCCTTTCCAATGTCTTCAGGAACCTCAGAACTGCAGTCAGATTCTTCTTCAGACGGTAAAACCAGTTTTTGCCTTCAAAGCGCGAGTTCGGCCATAGTTGGCACCATAGATATCTCTTTTCTCAAATAACCGGAACTCATGTGTGTTGAGCCTCTCAAGTATGTCGGACGGATCGAGAGTCTTGAAGTCAAGGCGTTCTTGAATCATCAGGGAGAGGGTGTCAAATGAGCTGTCAAGTGATCTCAGGAGCTTCTTGACGATTTCGTGATTGGTGATCTCAGTGGCGCCGAGTGCGCGAAGCTCATTTGTGATATCAGTGAGGCGATCAAACGTGAGCTAGATATTCTCATTGTCGTTTCTCTTGAAGCGGTTGAAGTGGTTGCGAAGAACATCAATCCTTGAGTCTCTCTGGGTTGAGACGCCTTCGTTGACCTTGGAGAGCCAGTCCTAGACTAGCTTCGCAGTTCCCAGTGCACTCACATGGCCGTACTGTCCTTTGGTCAGGTGACCACAGATGATGTTCTTGGCGGTCCAGTCCAGTTAAATGAACCTCTTGACATCAGCAGCGGTGACACCTTCACCGACCTCAGGAACGATGTTCTTGACGACATACCAGAGGTCGACGTCAATGGCTTCAAGATGCATACACATCTTATTCTTCTAGTAGGGGTAATCAGTGCCATCAAAGACAGGGCACGCAGCGGAGACCTTGATTATCCCTGCAGTCGACATAGCTAAAACTCCAGGTGGTTAAACTGAATCACACAGAACAATGGAGCACCTTGCTCTGATACCAATTGAAAGTGCTAGTTATCGACTAGAGGGGGGTGAATAGGCGATTTTTATGGCAGTCTTCAAAACACTGGGGCCTTGAAGACAAACAGTATAAATGAACCTATTGATATGCAACGGAAGGTAGACTACACTAGACAGGCCATAGTTGATACGTTTCCAACATATCTATAATTTTTGATTGCTCCATGCTATATTATCTACTGTTTTGGACTATATTGGGCTTTATTTTCCACTTTTATATTATTTTTGGGACTAACCTATTAACCGGAGGCCCAACCCAGAATTGCTGTTTTTTGCCTATTTCAGTGTTTCGGATAAACAGAATATCAAACGGAGTCCAAACGGAATAAAATCTTCAGAAACGTGATTTTCTCACCGAACGTGATCCAGGAGACTTGGACCCTACTGCAAGGGATCAAAGAGGTGGTCACGAGGGTGGGGGGCACGCCCCCTGCCTCGTGGGCCCCTCGGTGCTCCACCGACGTACTCCTTCCTCCTATATATACACACGTACCCCCAAACGATCAGAACAGGAGCCAAAAACCTAATTCGACCGCCGCAACTTTCTGTATCCACGAGATCCCATCTTGGGGCCTGTTCCGGAGCTCCGCCGGAAGAGGGCCGTCATCACGAAGGGCTTCTACATCATCCTAGCCCCTCCGATGAAGTGTGAGTAGTTTACCTCAGACCTTCGGGTCCATAGTAGGTAGCTAGATGGTTTGTTCTCTCTCTTTGAATCTCAATACAAAGTTCTCCCCTTCTCTTGTGGAGATCTATTCGATGTAATCTTCTTTTTGCGGTGTGTTTGTTGAGACCGATGAATTGTGGGTTTATGATCAAGTCTATCTATGAATAATATTTGAATCTTCTCTGAATTATTTTATGCATGATTGGTTATCTTTGCAAGTCTCTTCGAATTATCCGTTTGGTTTGGCCAACTAGATTGGTAGTTCTTTCCATGGGAGAAGTGCTTAGCTTTGGGTTCGATCTTGCGGTGTCCTTACCCAGTGACAGAAGGGGCAGCAAGGCACGTATTGTATTGTTGCCATCGAGGATAACAAGATGGGGTTTATTTCATATTGCATGAATTTATCTCTCTACATCATGTCATCTTGCTTAAAGCGTTACTCTGTTTTTAACTTAATACTCTAGATGCATGCTGGATAGCGGTCGATGAGTGGAGTAATAGTAGTAGATGCAGAATCGTTTTGATCTACTTGTCACGGACGTGATGTCTATATACATGATCATGCCTAGATATTCTCATAATTATGCTCAATTCTATCAATTTCTCAACAGTAATTTGTTCACCCACCGTAGAATACTTATGCTCTTGAGAGAAGCCACTAGTGAAACCTATCGCCCCCGGGTCTATTCTCATCATATCAATCTCCATCACTTTTATATTGTTTTGCTATTTACTTTGCCTTTACCTTTTACTTTGCATCTTTATATCAAAAATACCAAAAATATTCTATCTATCAAATCTCACTCTCGTAAGTGACCGTGAAGGGCTTGACAACCCCTAATCACGTTGGTTGCGAGTAGCTATCGCTTTGTGCAGGTACGAGGGACTTGAGCATGGGCTCCTACTAGATTGATACCTTGGTTCTCAAAAACTGAGGGAAATACTTACGCTACTCTGCTGCATCATCCCTTCCTCTTCGGGGAAAACCAACGCAAGCTCAAGACGTAGCAAGAAGGATTTCTGGCGCCGTTGCCGGGGAGTCTACGCAAAAGTGAATATACCAAGTACCCATCACAATCCCTATCTCTCGCATTACATTATTTGCCATTTGCCTCTCGTTTTCCTCTCCCCCCAATTCACCCTTGCCGTTTTATTCGCCCTCTCTCTCTCTATCCTCCCTCTCTGTTTGCCTCTTTTGTCCGCTTGTCTTTTTGTTTTCTCGTGTGTTAGATTGCTTGTTTGTCGCAATGGCTCAAGATACTACCAAATTGTGTGACTTCACCAATACCAATAATAATGATTTCCTTAGCACTCCGATTGCTCCTCTTACCGATGCTGAATCTTGTGAAATTAATACTGCTTTGTTGAATCTTGTTATGAAAGATCAATTCGCCGGCCTTCCTAGCGAAGATGCTGCTACTCATCTGAATAGCTTCGTTGATTTATGTGATATGCAAAAGAAAAAAGATGTCAATAATGATGTCATTAAATTGAAGCTATTTCCTTTTTTGCTTAGAGATCATGCTAAAGCTTGGTTTTCGTCTTTGCCTAAGAATAGTATTGATTCATGGAACAAATGCAAAGATGCTTTTATCTCTAAGTATTTTCCTCCCGCTAAGATCATCTCTCTTAGAAACGATATTATGAACTTTAAACAACTTGATCATGAACATGTTGCACAAGCTTGGGAGAGAATGAAATTAATGATACGTAATTTCCCTACTCATGGTTTGAATTTGTGGATGATTATACAAAATTTTTATGCCGGATTGAATTTTGCTTCTAGAAATCTTTTAGATTCGGCCGCGGGAGGCACTTTTATGGAAATTACTTTAGGATATGCTACTAAACTCCTAGATAATATTATGGTTAATTATTCTCAATGGCATACTGAAAAAACTTCTAATAAAAAAGTGCATGCGATAGAAGAAATTAATGTGTTGAGTGGAAAGATGGATGAACTTATGAAATTATTTGCTACTAAGAGTGTTTCTTCTGATCCTAATGATATGCCTTTGTCTACTTTGATTGAGAATAACAATGAACCTATGGATGTGAATTTTGTTGGTAGGAATAATTTTGGTAACAACGCTTATAGAGGGAATTTTAATCCTAGGCCATATCCTAATCCTTCTAATAATTATGGGAATTCCTACAACAACTCTTATGGATATTATAATAAGATGCCCTCTGATTTTGAATCTAATATTAAAGAATTTGTTTCTTCGCAAAAGAATTTTAATGCTATGATTGAAGAAAAATTGCTTAAGATTGATGATTTGGCTAGGAACGTTGATAGAATTGCTCTTGATGTTGATGTTTTGAAAGTTAGATCGATTCCACCTAAGCATGATATCAATGAGTCTCTTAAAGCCATGAGAATTTCAATTGATGAGTGTAAAGAAAGAACCGCTAGGATGCGTGCTTCCAAAGATGCCTTTATTAAAGCATGTTCTTCCAATTCCTATGAAAGTAATGATGAAGATCTAAAAGTTATTGATGTGTCTCCCATTAAATCTTTATTTTGCAATATGAATCTTGATGAAACTTAATATGATCTTCCTTTACCTAGAAGGCGTTCTAAAAATTCGGAGTATTTAGATCTTAATGATGAAATTGATGAAAGTGGGATTGAAAGAAATAAAAATCTAGATGTTGCTAAACCCACTATATTGGATTTCAAGGAATTTAATTATGAAAATTGCTCTTTTATTGATTGTATTTCCTTGTTGCAATCCGTGCTAAATTCTCCACATGCTTATAGTCGAAATAAAGCCTTCACCGAACATATTGTTGATGCCTTGATGCAATCTTATGAAGAAAAACTTGAGTTGAAAGTTTATATCCCTAGAAAACTTTATGATGAGTGGGAACCAACTATTAAAATTAAAATTAAAGATTATGAGTTTTATGCTTTGTGTGATTTGGGTGCTAGTGTCTCTACTATTCCCAAGACTTTGTGTGATTTACTAGATTTCCGTAATTTTAATGATTGCACTCTAAACTTGCATCTTGCGGATTACACTATTAAGAAACCTATGGGAAGAATTAATGATGTTCTTATTGTTGCAAATAGGAATTGTGTGCCCGTAGATTTCATTGTTCTTGATATAGATTGCAATCCTTCTTGCCCTATTATTCTTGGTAGACCTTTCCTTAGAACGGTTGGTGCGATTATTGATATGAAGGAAGGAAATATTAGATTTCAATTCCCATTAAAAAAGGGCATGAAACAATTTCCAAGAAACAAAATAAAATTACCATACGAAACTATCATGAGAGCCACTTATGGATTGCCTACCAAAGATGGCAATACCTAGATCTATCCTTGCTTGTTATGCCTAGCTAGGGGCGTTAAACGATAGCGCTTGTTGGGAGGAAACCCAATTTTATTTTTATTCCTTGCTATTTGCTCCTGTTTAGTAATAAATAAATTATTTAGCCTCTGTTTATATTGTTTTTTTTGTGTTTAATTAGTGTTTGTGCCAAGTAGAACCGTTGGGAAGACTTGGGGAAAGTCTTGTTGAACTTGCTGTAAAAAACAGAAACTTTAGTGCTCACGAGAACTGCTCCCATTTTTATTTTAAGAGTGATATTTAGTTAATTCTTTTTTCATATGATTAATAGATAAATTCCTCACGTCCAGCAATTTATTTTAGAATTTTTGGGGTTCCAGATCTTGCGCTAGCTACAGATTACTACAGACTGTTCTGTTTTTGACAGATTCTGTTTTTCGTGTGTTGTTTGCTTATTTTGATGAATCTATGGCTAGTAAAATAGTTTATAATCCATAGAGAAGTTGGAATACAGTAGGTTTAACACCAATATAAATAAAGAATGAGTTAATTACAGTACCTTGAAGTGGTATTTTGTTTTCTTTCGCTAACAGAGCTCACGAGTTTTCTATTTTGAGTTTTGTGTTGTGAAGTTTTCAAGTTTTGGGTGAATTCTTTTGATGGATCATGGAACAAGGAGTGTAAAGAGCCTAAGCTTGGGGATGCCCATGGCACCCCCAATATAATCCAAGGACACCAAAAAGTTAAAGCTTGGGGATGCCCCGGAAGGCATCCCCTCTTTTCGTCCACTTCCATCGGTAATTTACTTGGAGCTATATTTTTATTCACCAACATGATATGTGTTTTGCTTGGAGCGTCTTGTATTATTTGTGTATTTGTTTGCTAGTATACCACAATCATACTTGCTGTACACACCTTTTGAGAGAGCCATACATGAATTAAAATTTGATAGAATACTCTATGTGCTTCACTTATATCCTTTGAGCTAGATAATTTTACTCTATGTGCTTCACTTATATCCTTTGAGCTAGATAATTTTGCTCTTTGTGCTTCACTTAGATCTTTTAGAGAACGGTGGTGGATTCGTTTTAAGGAAACTATTGATCTCTCATGCTTCACTTAAATTAATTTGAGAGTCTCTTAATAGCATGGTAATTTGCCTAATAATAATATGCTTGGTATTCTAGATTTGTGAAACTTTCTTTTGAGTGTGTTGAATACTAAGAAAAGATTGAAGCATGATAATTGTTTTGAGATATGGAGGTGATAATATTAAAGTCATGCTAGTTGAGTAGTTGTGAATTTAAAGAATACTTGTGTTGAAGTTTGTGATTCCCGTAGCATGCACGTATGGTGAACCGTTATGTGATGAAGTCGGAGCATGATTTATTTATTGATTGTCTTCCTTATGAGTGGCGGTCGGGGACGAGCGATGGTCTTTTCCTACCAATCTATCCCCCTAGGAGCATGCGCATAATACTTTGCTTTGATAACTTCTAAATTTTTGCAATAAGTATATGAGTTCTTTATGACTAATGTTGAGTCCATGGATTATACGCACTCCCACCCTTCCACCCTTGCTAGCCTCTCTAATACCGCGCAACTTTCGCCGGTATCCTACACCTACCATATACCTTCCTCAAAACAGCCACCATACCTACATATTATGGCATTTCCATAGCCATTCCGAGATATATTGCCATGCAACTTTCCACCATCTAGTTCGTCATGACACATCCATCATTGTCATATTGCTTAGCATGATCATGTAGTTGACATAGTATTTGTGGCAAAGCCACCGTTCATAATTCTTTCATACTTGTCACTCGTGATTCATTGCATATCCCGGTACACCGCCAGAGGCATTCATATAGAGTCATACCTTGTTTTAGTATCGAGTTGTAATCATTGAGTTGTAAATAAATAGAAGTGTGATGATCATCATTCAATAGAGCATTGTTCCAAATAAAAAAAGAAAGGCCAAAGAAAAAAAAGAAGGCCAAAAAAATAATAATAAAAGGGGCAATGCTACTATCCTTTTTCCACACTTGTGCTTCAAAGTAGCACCATGTTCTTCATATAGCAAGTCTCATATATTGTGCTTCAAAGTAGCACCATGTTCTTCATATAGAGAGTCTCATATGTTGTCACTTTCATATACTAGTGGGAATTTTACGTTATAGAACTTGGCTTGTATATTCAAATGATTGGCTTCCTCAAATTGCCCTAGGTCTTCGTGAGCAAGCAAGTTGGATGCACACCCACTAGTTTCTTTTGTTGAGCTTTCATACATTTATAGCTCTAGTGCATCCGTTGCATGGCAATCCCTACTCACTCACATTGATATCTATTGATGGGCATCTCCATAGCCCATTGATACGCCTAGTTGATGTGAGACTATCTTCTCCTTTTTTGTCTTCTCCACAACCACCATTCTATTCCACCTATAGTGCTATATCCATGGCTCATGCTCATGTATTGCGTGAAGATTGAAAAAGTTTTGAAAAAGTTAGAGTATGAAACAATTGCTTGGCTTGTCATCGGGGTTGTGCATGATTTAAATACTTTGTGTGGGGAAGATGGAGCATAGCCAGACTATATGATTTTGTAGGGATAACTTTCTTCGGCCATGTTATTTTGAGAAGACATAATTGCTTTGTTAGTATGCTTGAAGTATTATTATTTTCTATGTCAATATAAACTTTTGTCTTGAATCTTTCTAATCTGAATATTCATACCACAATTAAGAAGATTTGCATTGAAATTATGCCAAGTAGCACTCCGCATCAAAAATTCTCTTTTTATCATTTACCTACTCGAGGACGAGCAGGAATTAAGCTTGGGGATTCCTGATACGTCTCCAGCGTATCTATAATTTTTGATTGCTCCATGCTATATTATCTACTGTTTTGGACTATATTGGGCTTTATTTTCCACTTTTATATTATTTTTGGGACTAACCTATTAACCGGAGGCCCAGCCCAGAATTGCTGTTTTTTTTTGCCTATTTCAGTGTTTCGGATAAACAGAATATCAAATGGAGTCCAAACGGAATAAAATCTTCCGAAACGTGATTTTCTCGCTGAACGTGATCCAGGAGACTTGGACCCTACTGCAAGGGATCAAAGAGGTGGTCACGAGGGTGGGGGGCGCGCCCCCTGCCTCATGGGCCCCTCGGTGCTCCACCGACGTACTCCCTCCTATATACACACACACGTACCCCCAAACGATCAGAATAGGAGCCAAAAACCTAATTCCACCGCCGCAACTTTCTGTATCCACGAGATCCCATCTTGGGGCCTGTTCCGAAGCTCTGCCGGAAGAGGGCCGTCATCACGGAGGGCTTCTACATCATCCTAGCCCCTCCGATGAAGTGTGAGTAGTTTACCTCAGACCTTCGGGTCCATAGTTAGTAGCTAGCTGGCTTCTTCTCTCTCTTTGAATCTCAATACAAAGTTCTCCCCCTCTCTTGTGGAGATCTATTCGATGTAATCTTCTTTTTGCGGTGTGTTTGTTGAGACCGATGAATTGTGGGTTTATGATCAGGTCTATCTATGAATAATATTTGAATCTTCTCTAAATTCTTTTATGCATGATTGGTTATCTTTGCAAGTCTCTTCGAATTATCCGTTTGGTTTGGCCAACTAGATTGGTAGTTCTTGCCATGGGAGAAGTGCTTAGCTTTGGGTTCAATCTTGCGGTGTCCTTACCCAGTGACAGAAGGGGCAGCAAGGCACGTATTGTATTGTTGCCATTGAGGATAACAAGATGGGGTTTATTTCATATTGCATGAATTTATCTCTCTACATCATGTCATCTTGCTTAAAGCGTTACTCTGTTTTTAACTTAATACTCTAGATGCATGCTGGATAGCGGTCGATGAGTGGAGTAATAGTAGTAGATGCAGAATCGTTTCGATCTACTTGTCACGGACGTGATGCCTATATACATGATCATGCCTAGATATTCTCATAATTATGCTCAATTCTATCAATTGCAACAGTAATTTGTTCACCCACCGTAGAATACTTATGCTCTTGAGAGAAGCCACTAGTGAAACCTATGGCCCCCGGGTCTATTCTCATCATATCAATCTCCATCACTTTTATATTGTTTTGCTATTTACTTTGCCTTTACCTTTTACTTTGCATCTTTATATCAAAAATACCAAAAATATTCTATCTATCAAATCTCACTCTCGTAAGTGACCTTGAAGGGCTTGACAACCCCTAATCGCGTTGGTTGCGAGTAGCTATCGCTTTGTGCAGGTACGAGGGACTTGAGCATGGGCTCCTACTGGATTGATACCTTGGTTCTCAAAAACTGAGGGAAATACTTACGCTACTCTGCTGCATCATCCCTTCCTCTTCGGGGAAAACCAACGCAAGCTCAAGACGTAGCAATAGTCAAGTAAGCAATGAAGTGAAAGTTCGAAGACTATCAGCAGCTAGCTAGTATGGATCAGGGTGGAAGATAGTATGAAGCCAAACAGTAAACAGTCTTCACTCAGTGAAGTCAATCAGATCATACAGGCAACCAATGACTTCACGAAGACAAACTGTAAAGTAAAGGGAAGTGAAGGATAGAACCAGTAGCTTGGTGAAGACAAGGATTTGGTAGACCAGTTCCAGTTGCTGTGACAACTGTACGTCTGGTTAGGGAGGCTGAGATTTAACTCAGAAGACCGCGTCTTCACCTTATTCCCCTTGAGCTAAGGACACACATTCCTCGCACAATCACTCTGGTAAGTCTTCAAGGTAGACTTCCAAACCTTCACAGACTTTGTTCACCGGCAATCCACAATGACTCTTGGATGCTCAGAGCGCGACGCCTAACCGGCTAGAGGATTCACAGTCCTCAAGTGTAACAAGTCTTCAGATCACGCGGACAGAAAGACTTCAGTGATGCCTACCATTCTTTGGCTCTGGGTGTTTTGGGCTTTTTCCTCGCAAGGATCTCTCCCTCAAATGCTTCGGAGGTGGGTTTCTCTCAAATGACAAAAGCCGTGCACTAACTCTGAGCAGCCACCAATTTATGGTGTAGGGGGTGGGCTATTTATAGCCAGGAGGCAACCCGACCTGATTTGTCCGAAATGACCCTGGGTCACTAAGGAACTGACACGTGTCTGACGGTCAGATTTCAAACGCACGCGGCAGCTTGACTTGGGCTACAAGTAAAGCTGACTCATCCAACTCTCGATAAGATTTGCTCTCATTGTCTTCGCTCAAAGACATAGGATTTGGTTGAGCATCACTTTAGTCACTCTGACTTTGTTCACTTGGACCCCACTTAATAGTACAGTGGTTCCTATGACTCAAACAAAAATAAAAGGAAACTACGAAACAACTATGTCTTCGCACTCCATAGTCTTCATGTGATTGTCTTCTGTCAGGACCCCGATCCTAAGTCACACCGATCTAGAATGTAACACTTCATATCACTTTGCGGCCTCACGCACGGTATTCCCCGGGTGCCACCTTACCTGGCCCGGGACCGTTTGCGCCTTTTGGCTCACGTATATGATAATGTTGCTAGAATCCATATGACAGAGAACCCGGGCCGACATGGTTAGTCGTGAACCCAAAGCGGCACCAACCTATGGGGACAGGCATACATGAATCACATCGAGCATGTCGGTCAGCAGCGTGTGAATCCGGGCTGTAGCACTGGGCTAACAGGACTCCAGGAACCCAGGCTGTAGCAGGCTAGGCAGGACTCTGGATGTCACCGCGTGACATTTCCCCGAAGGGACAGACACAGGAATGAAGTGAAACACATGCCGGCCAGTCAAGTGTCCTGAGCAGTAGTGCTGGGCTAGCAGGACTCCGGTGAACCGGGCTGTAGCGGACTACTATGGCTCATGGAAGCACTAGACTACATTTCCCCATAAGAGAGGCTGCCAAGGATAAACAACTAGATTGTCGGATCCCACACATACCAAGCATTTCAATCATACACACAATATGCTCGATATGTGTAAATACAACATGGCATCACAACATAACTCTACGACTCAAGTATTTATTCATTAGGCTCCGTGGAGCGAGAAATTACAAACATGGGTCTCATGACCCAACAATCATAGCATACAAATCAAAGCACATGCGGAAGCTTAACATGTCTGAGTACAGACATCTATAAATGAAAAAGGCCAAGAAGCCTGACTATCTACCAGATCCTGCCGAGGGCACAAGATCGTAGCTGAGGTATCAAGCTAAATGTCGAAGTCCACACGGAACTACTAGCGAGACTGACGTCTCTCTGCAAAACATAAAATAGGCAAACGTGAGTACAAATGTACCCAGCAAGACTTACAACAGAACTATCTACATATGCATCGGTATCAATAAAGGGGGTGGTGGAGTTTAACTGCAGCAAGCCAGCTTTGACTCAGTGGCTAACCTGAACTACGACTACAAGCAACTCTTTTGAGGTGGCGCACACGAGTCCACATATTCACCATTCAATACACCACTATGGATCCGCTCTCGTCTCCCTACGAGAAGGCCATCCATAGCACTCACACTTATCTTGCGAGTTTTAGAGTATCCACTTTCACTTGTCTATGAACTGTTATAGGCAACCCAGAAGTCCATTACCGCGGACACGGCTATTCGAATAAATGATGTTAACCCTGCAGGGGTGTACTTCTTCACACACGCTCTCACCACTTACCGCCGTTTACATGACATGTACTCGGCAACCTTCAAGCGGAAGCCCAACGAGGGTGTCGGCCACGGCCTACCTAAACACTCAAGTCTCTAGTCCAGGTTTATCGCCTATCCAGGTTCCATCCGCAGGGAGTCCGGCCGAGGTTTCCACATACGGCCCCGGACAATGTGTACAGGGTTCCGAGACACCAAACAGGCGCCTGGCATGCCCGACCACAGTGTATCTACCGCATCATAGCCCATCCCTAGGGTCAGCGCTACGCACGGCCACCAACACATATCCTATAAACACCAAAAACTAGTTGCAACTCCTTGACAGAGGACAAGGGTGATCAAGAAGCCGAGAGGGTCCATTGGTTTCGGGCCCAATGCGTGGTAGTAACTGTTTCATGGATCACAAACACAAAACTCAGTTCCTGAGGACGGCTTCAATGAGACAACCCACCATGTACTCCTACATGGCCTCTCACCGCTACCTTTACCTAATCGTGTTCACACACTTAGCTCTCAACAGTAGGACATGTTTACACACCTCCGATTCATCCCCGATGAATCAGACCTGACTCAACTCTAAGCAGTAGCAGGCATGACAAACAAACATGAATGAGTAGGCACATCAGGGCTCAAACAACTCCTACTCATGCTAGTGGGTTTCATCTATTTACTGTGGCAATGACAGGTCATGCAGAGGAAAGGGGTTCAACTACCGCATCATGTAACAGTTGAATCGTTGTTGTCCTAATGCAGTAAAAGAGAGCAGGAGCGAGAGAGTGGGATTGTATCGGAATGAACAAGGGGTTTTTGCTTGCCTGGCACTCCTGAAGATAATATAGTTCTTCATCGGTGTCATCGATATCATCGTCGAAACCACGTCTATCGAGAGGGGACAAATACCTGTCTACGTTTTGGGAACGGGGGTCCCCAGACTTGCCTGCCTACGGCCTGCGGCGTGGCTCAAAAGGGGGCCCAGCGCGGCCCATCTTCACCAACACAAACCCATGACCCTCGCGAGGGGCCAAGCCTCACGGGGCGGACGACATGGAGCTTCCTCAGGCACGGCCTCGTTAGGATGGCTCACGAGGAGGCGGAGAGATCAAGGCGGGGTACCTCACGAGGTGCCCGTGACGCAAGCCATGACGACCGAGGGCGCCAGGCGGGTGCCAGCCCGCGCAGTGTCCTCCTTCCCTCTTTGGTGCAAGGGGGGCAAGCGCAGCCGCGGAGTACCGAGGCATCAGGCAAAGGTTGCCATTTCAGTGCAACGAGACCAAGACCAGGAGGACTACGAGACGGAGGTCACCGTGGAGCCCAAGACGGCGTCATCACCAGAGCTTTGCGCAGGCGAAGACTACTTTTGTCAGGGTAGCTTGTACTAGCTGTCCCCCTTCAAATTAGCCCGCCATTGTTGGCTCCCTTCCCGCTCGATATTTGGGAAGAGGACTAGGGCCTCTATAAATAGGACCAGCCACCCACAGAGCAAAGGGGGGCAGAGAGAGAAACGGGGGCCGAGTGTTTTGGAAGGATAGAGAAGATAAGGAAGAGAGAGAGAGAGAAAGGTGACTGAGCTCCTTCCAGCAGTTCATCGCCCCAGCCAAGAACAGACCCTCGCGAGGCTGTTCGTCCTTGTATTGTTCATCATCATCAGCCCAAGAGGCAATCCACCACACCACACACTGGAGTAGGGTATTACACCACAACGGTGGCCCGAACCAGTATAAACCCTGGGTCTCTTGTGTTGTTTTTGCCATAGTTTAGATCCTAGCAAGGCGGAGGGGTGCAGGTAGGTAGGAGGCGAAATCTCCGCGCGCACCCCAGTGTTCGAACCTCAAGGGTCTGCCGGAACCCGAAATCCGACATTTGGCGCGCCAGGTAGGGGTGCGCCGGGATTCGTCTTCCACCACCCTGTTCTCCTCCGACCATGACGCCCATGTCTGACACACGTCGGGCCCGCGCCGAGCGCCGGGCCACGCTCGCTTCCCGCATCGCCCAGACGGCCCCTGTCGGCGGGCGCCCTCGCCGTTCCCCGTCACCTGCCGTCCACGCCGCCACCGGCCCGGCGGGGGACGAGCGGTAAGCATCGTCCCAGCATCCGTCCGTGCGGCAAGACGGCCGCACCGCAACTCCCTCGCTCACCCCAGCTGGTTCTTCGTCCCGCGCGCTCCGCGCGCCCATGGAGGCTCGAGCTGCACTCATCGCAGCGAACGAGCTCCTACGCTACCGCCCCGTCGACGACGTCTACGAAGAATGGCTCGACCGAGTCGCCGAGCTCGTCCGCGCCGCAGGGGGCTCTCCTGCGCTGTCCATTCCGCTGCACCGCACCCCGCCCCGCGCGGGCAATGAAGCTCCGGCGGCGCCCCGACCGCCCCCTCCTCAGGAAGGCGCCATGGATCCAAGGCGCGTGGCCCCTGGGCGGAACCCGCTCCGTCAGGCGCCAGCGCAGCAAGAGCAGAGCTGTCAAGAAGTCCCTCACCCGCAAGAAGCTGCCCGGGCGCTCCCTGCTCCAGCACGTCGCGACCATGCTCCTGCTCCCGCGCATCAAGACGCCGCGCTGCTCCCAGCTGCAGCGTGTGGGGATATCCAAGACCAAGCTCCCCGGCATCCAAGACCTCCCGTGCCCACAGCAGGCTGCCGCGCCTTCACCGCTGAGCTACGCAGCGTCGCGTGGCCCGACAAGTTCAAGCCGGACTTGCCTCCTCGCTACGACGGCACGGCTGACCCTGCGGAGTTCCTCCAGCTCTACGAGCTGGGCATCGAAGCTGGCAACGGAGACGAGAAGGTCATGGCGAACTGGTTCCCCATGGCACTCAAGGACGGGGCCTGCACCTGGCTCCTGAACCTGGCTCCAGGCACAATCTCCTCCTGGGACGAGATGCGCACCCGCTTCATCGCCAACTTCCAAGGCACTCGCGACCGGCCACCCGCCGTAAGCGACATGCGCCGCATCAAGCAACAGCCCGGGGAGACCCTGCAGAAGTACATCCAGCGCTTCAACAACGCGCGCCTCAAGATTCCCAAGGTGACAGAGGAGGCCATCATCTCGGCCTTCTCTGACGGCGTGCGCGACGTCAAGATGAAGGAGGAGCTGGCGATGCATGAAGACCTGTGCACCTCCTTGGAGCTGTTCAACCTAGCAACCAAGTGCGCCAGGGCCGAGGAGGGGCATCTCTCCCTCCTCGAGCTGCCTGCCACGGACCCAGAAGAGAAGAAGCCCAAGGCCAAAGATGTGAAGCGCAAGGGGGCTACCGTGCTCGCGGCAGAACTAGACACCAAGCGAGGCAGAGATCAGCCAGAACCTTCCAAGGGCGGCCGGTACTGTGTGTACCACGACCTCCACACCCACAACACCAACGAATGTCAAGAGCTCCGAGCTGTGCGAGAAGGAAGGATCGGCCGTCACCCTGACCGCAGTGACCGGGAGGAAGGAACGCATGACGCTGGGAAGACCGTGGCCCGCGCCAAGGGTGGCGCGACCAACCTCACGAGGATCGCTGGCAAGACCCGCCTCGCGAGGGAGGCTGGAGGGATCAGCCTCACGAGGGGGACTGGAGGGATCAGCCTCGCGAGGATCGCCCGCAAGGCAACGCAGGCCTCCCACCGCTGCCGCCGCAGCCAAGAAGAAACAAAGACCGCCACCAGGACGAGGGGGCTGGGGGCTTCCAGGAGCCGCGCGCGATCGCCTGCATCCTGGGCGGGGCACAAGCCCCAGCCTCTCAGCGCATCTTCAAGCAGTTCGCCCGTGAAGTGAACGCAGTCCTCCCCAGGCTCGAAGCCACGCGCCCTCTTAGGTGGTCAGCGTGCGCCATCACGTTCAGCTCAGCAGATCAGCTCAAGTGTGCGGCTATAGCCGGAGTCCTCCCGATGCTTTGTTCCCCAATCATCAGCAACGTGGTGGTCACCAAGACCCTCATCGGTGGCGGGGCAGGGCTCAACGTCCTGTCAGTGGAAACATTCAACAACCTCCAAGTGCCCTACAGCCAGCTTCAGCCAACCAAGCCTTTCTCCGGTATCACCGACGGCTCCACGGTCCCGATTGGGCAGGTCCGCCTCCCTGTCACCTTCGGGGCACGCAACAACTACCGCACCGAGCTCATCGACTTCGACGTCGCTCGCATTCGCCTGCCGTAGAACGCCATCCTTGGGTACCCAGCACTGGCCAAGTTCATGGCCGTAACTCACCACGGCTACAACGTCCTCAAGATGCCAGGAAGTGGCGGAGTCATCATGGTGCCCTGTGAAGAGAAGGACGTGGTGTGTTCCCTGGAACGAGCCTTTCAGGCCGCGTCACTGGAAGACCTAGATCGTGGAAGCAGGAGGCCCCCCGAGACGGCCCCTAAGAAGAAGAAGACATCGTCCGGCCCGACCACTCAGGAGACAGGCCCCTCTGGGCCTGCGCCTGCCCAGGGGGAGCCTCCTTCCATCGCGTAGGAAAGCGCGCCCGGCGCCCTCCTCAGGCAGGGCTCGGGGGCTCTCCCCTGGAGGGCCACCGACCTAGCTAGGGTCACGAGGGAGGCGCTTGGGCACCACATGGAGGCATGTTTCGAAGCACGTTTCCCTCAGGAAGGAGCAAGGCTAGGAGATCCAGACCCTCAGGAGTTCGTTAGCAAGGCCATTCAGGAGCTACAGGAGTCAAGAGTCATGAAAGGCGGCCGCCGCCTACCAGCAGTGGCTCCCCATCCAGGCGAGGATGGTGGGCTGCGCGTCTGCATCGACATACCAGGGCTCAACCGAGTCGCCTCTCTGGAGCGCCTCTGGCCCTCGCGAGTGGGGCGCTGCGGAGACCCACCCCACAGCTACGTTCGCATGCTTACGGCTTGCCGAGCGCGGCTGACGCGTACCAGCGCCTCATTAGGGGCATCACGGAGGCACGAGAGGCCAGGCGTTCTGCTGCCCTGGCAGGGATGGAGATGGCCCGCGAGGAGCCGCCAGCGCCTCCGGAGCCTCCCGAGGCCCCTGGGCCCAGGGGCTCGTGAGGATCGGCTCCCGCAGCCCACCGAGCTTGCTACATCAACGCTCCTTCGTCCTGAACATCATTAGGTGACACCTTTCTAGTTTTATTTCCAGCTGGGAGCGCCCCCCAGGGCTGCATTATTCCCAGGCCACGTGGGTCCGTCCCTGCGGCGTGTATCCACTTTTTATTCCATGTTGTTAGCTTACCTTGTTGGGGGCGCCCCTCAGGCTGCATGATCCCCAAGCCGCTCGGGCCAGGCCCAGTGGCATGTATCCCATTTGCGTTTATTTCGGATTATGCGTTAGACCCACCATGCTTGATTATTTGATGCCGGTCCACGGCACCTCTTCTTCTCCATGCCGACCACTTGCACGTTAAAGGGGGGGGGGGTACCTGACCATCGCGACTCAGGGCTCTTACTGGCTCTCCAGCCCTCACCCTCTGGCCTTGTCCATGGCATCGCGACCTGGCATACCAGCGACGGCTGAGACCAGCTCGAGGGCCGGGACCCGAGGACGTAGAGTGCCGACATCTAACCAAATTTGCAGGAACGCATCACAAGATAAGGCCCAGTGCCAGGCGCAACCCGCCTAGAGGTAGGGCCCCGTGAGTCCCGCGCTGGCTCGCGGGTGCCCAGATACACCTCGCCAGGCCCTACCGTGCCAGCCACGTGTCAGGGCGGGGCTGTACACGCCCCGGGGGATCCTCCCGGAGGGGCCCCCCTCCCACGTACCAGTGGAAGCACCATGCTCCGCGCTGGCTGACGACACTGCCGAGGAGCGGCTATGCCCGTACACATACGGTAGCACTATGCTCCGCGCTGGTGATAAACAACTGAGGGTGGCCCCCGGGCTGCATCAACCTCAGGGAGCCCGGAGCTCAGTGTCTAGCCTCATCGCAACGCCTCCCCTCGGGAGTGCCGCGCGAGGGGGCTGGGCACGGGGGCTGCGCCTGGGTCACGCCTAGGTGCACGCCGCTCAGCCAGGTCCCCCCGGGCCTGGTTCGTCGTGCGTCTCTCCCCGAGCGGAGCCAAGGTATGAAGGCCGTTTGAGCGTCAAGGGGGACTCCTGAGCATCGCGACTCAGGAGCCTAACTGGTCATGTAGCCCCTCACTCCGTGGCCCCGTCCTGCTTTCCGGTCGGAACCAGCGTTGGGTGAGGTACGCGCGCGGCCGGGCTTTGCAGACGTAGAACGGTAGATCCACCCGCATCGCACCTCCCTACTTGCTGTTCGTGCACCAAGGGGGACTCCTGAGCATCGCGACTCAGGAGCCTAACTTGTCACGTGGCCCCTCACTCCTTGGCCCCGTCCCGGTTTCCGGTTGGGACCAACGCTGGGTGAGGCATGCGCGGGGCCGGGCTCTGCCGGCGTAGAACATAAGCAAGTAGGAAGGAAAGGCGCAAACTTCAAGGAATTTAAAAGCAAATATTACAGTCCACACTGTTATCTCAATGCCAAACGCAAGTTTAAATGCCTCCCCGAGGCATGATACATGTGCAGGAATTAAAAGCAGGGCAGGAGCCGCGATGGAGTCACTTGTCGGCGGTGGAGCAGTGCGGATCAGGCACGCCTCACGGGGCGATGGAATCGGCAGCGCCTTGCTTCGGCTTGGTGCTGAAGGCCCGGAACTTCCCCAGCAGGGCCTCCGCGCAACCCTTCATGGCCTCGGCAGCGGTAGCGACACACTCGCCGCTCACTGGCTCCAGCAGGCTGTCGAGGTCGACACCAGGATCGCAAAGGTAGATGTGGGTGAGGACCCGCGTCAGTGCTGCAGAAGATAGGACACGCGCCTCGGCCTCGGCCGTGGGGCCAAGGCCAAGGGCGACATCTTCAAGAGCGTGAACCAGGAAGGGAAGCAGCTTGGCGGGGCCGTCCTCAGCGCCAGCCAGTGGGCTCTCCAGGCCGCTGTCGTAAAGCGTCCTCAGTGAGGAGCGAGCCTTCGCCTCCATCTCCGTGAAGGCCACGTGGTCCTCGGCAAGAACCAGGGCCTCGTCGTCCAGCTTGGCCTTCCTCGCCCCCAACTCCTGCTCCAGCGCGCCTAGGCGGTCGCGGCGTTTCTTGAGCTTGACCTCCCTCTCCTCGAGAGCCGCCTCGCGAGCCTTCACGCCTTCTTCCTGCTCTTGGCGAAGGCGGACCTCGTTCGCGAGCTGGTCCCGCAAATCTTGCAGCTCGCCCTCCAGCGCCTTGCAACGCCCACGGACGTCGACCACCTCCCCCAGGGCTGCGTCGCGGGCAGCCTTCGCCTCAAGGATGGCCTGCTTCTCCTCGTCGCGTGCCGTCGAGGCCTGGACCAGCGCCGCCCGAATCGAAGCGTCGGAGCGAACCCATCCTGAAGCCAGTTCCAAGCGCCCGGCCACCAAGCGGGGGTCGGCGCCAAGAAGATCCTGCCGCAGTCGGTCCAGCTCACCAACAGCATGATCCAGAATGGCAGAAGGAGTCAGAGAGACAGCAGCCGGTGGAGTAGGAGGAGAAGGCGACAACGCGGCCATAGCATCCTGAGGCGGAGTCTGCCGCGCCCCGATAGCTGTGGTGGCGGCGGCAGGCGAGAGCACCTCGGGAGCCACTTGGGCCATGGGGGCTGAGCTTGCCCCAGCCGGCTCAGCCAGGCCTCGCGAGGACGACCGGGCAGGAGAAGCCTGTGCGTCGCGGTCACCCTCCTTCGCAGGCAGAGGCGCTGCCATGGATGGAACCTCGGGAGCCCCCTTTGGCTTCTTTGCTGCGGGCGCCAGCCTATCCAAGAGATGCGGACATCAAGCCTCAGAAGCAGAGCAAGAGATAAAGACAGGAATCGAATGCTTACGGGTCATCGCCAGCGAGCTCAAGCGGCCTCCGGCCAAATTTGAAGCCTAAAAGCCGGCTGGAAGGGTCAACCTCGGGAAGCTTGGAGGCGGAAGGTGCATCCGCGGTCCGCCCTGGGGTCGGGGCCGACCCACGGGAGATCAGCCCAGTCCTGTCCTTCTTCAGGATCGGGGGTGAGTTCCCGCCGTCCTACTCGTCATCGTCTTCATCGTCATCCTCGTCGTCATCACTCAGAGGGAGGCGGAGAACGTGGGACCCACGCCGGGGGAGGGGAGCCCTCGACTCTCCGTCAGTCGCCTCGGAGTCAGGCCCTTTTCCCCGCTCCCCTCCATCCTCCTCTTTGCTGGAATCGTCGGAGGGCACGTCCACCGGTTCCTCGGGAGTTTTCATGGGCACGGGCCCATCCCCATTGCAGACGGGCATGGACTCCACTACCTGCTCCCAGTCGTCGCGGAGGAACAAGGGCGTAGGAGCGCCCGCCGACCTCGCCACATCGCCCCGACCAGAGATTGGAGGACAGCAGCCAGATCTCCCTCAGCTAAGGCCGCGGGGCTCGGACGGGGCCTCCACATCGGAAGCGAGTACTGCCAAAGCGGAGCCAGCTGGTGCTCCAGGAATTCCCTCAGCAGCGACGCGCCGGTCAGCTTCGCCGCCGCCATATTGGCCGGCCTCAGATCCGCGTCCATCTTCTCCAACATCGGCTTTGCGCGGGGGTCCGTGAGCTCCGCTCGACCCCAATTGTTGGAGCTCGTGGGCTGCTCCGTTGGCAAGATCACCCGAGGGTGGATGCGCCCAGCATCCACCAAGACCCACTTGCTCCTGAAGCCCTTAATCCTTTTCCCGGGGTTTGAAATGGCAATGGCGCCACCGTACGCGACGAAGCTCGCGCACGCGGAAGCAGTACCACGAGAGGTCCGGAGGTAGAAGTAGTGGCGCAGCAAGGCCACTGAGGGCTGCACCCCTACGTGAGCCTCGCAGTAATAGGTGAGGATTGCCAGGAGAAGGACGGATTTGGGGTGGAGATGCAGGGCTTGCAGCTTATAGTGGCGGAGGACAGAGAAGAAGAACTCGGAGAAGGGAGGCACCAGGCCAGCAGCAATGGCACTTACGAAGAGCAGATAGAAGGTGCTCCCTTGACCCTCAGGGGTGGCGGAGCCGGCTTTAAGCACCTTCGCCCCGTTGACGCCCCGAGCCGTCGCCATCCGGCGCAACCAGGCAAGGCTCGCCTCCGATACGTTCGGCGGGTCCAAGGTGGACGAGTACCAAGCTACGGCCGAGGGCTGGCGAGGCGCCATGGCTTCCTAGGTCACATGGTCAGAGCGGATCTGGAAATTTTGGAGGAAGGAAGGAGAGGTGCAAGAAAGGGGATCTGAGCAGCAACCGGGGAAAGCAAGGAGCAAAGCCTAGGTGGGTGCCGCCCCTTAATCAACTCGCGCGGTT
The DNA here is from genome assembly GCF_056163025.1 of Triticum urartu. NCBI lineage: Eukaryota > Viridiplantae > Streptophyta > Magnoliopsida > Poales > Poaceae > Triticum > Triticum urartu. Next base: position 464,958,934 of record NC_141879.1, on the reverse strand, counting down.
GCTAAGGCACCCACATCCAATCAACCGCCACGCGGCGCCCAAGGCCGCAGACTGTTAGGGCCCGCGGCGCTTCGCTCTAGCCCTTCCGCCTCCCTGCACGGCCAAGTCCGGGCACGCCTTGGGCCTGGGGGCTACTGTCGGCGTTCTGGGAACGGGGGTCCCCAGACTTGCCCGCCTGCGGCCTGCGGCGTGGCTCAAAAGGGGGCCCAGCGACCCATCTTCACCAACACAAACCCAAGACCCTCGCGAGGGGCCAAGCCTCGCGGGGCGGATGACGCGGAGCTTCCTCAGGCACGGCCTCGTCAGGCTGGCTCACGAGGAGGCGGAGAGATCAAGGCGGGGTACCTCACGAGGCGTGACGCAAGCCATGACGACCGAGGGCGCCAGGCGGGTGCCAGCCCGCGTAGTGTCCTCCTTCCCTCTTTGGTGCAAGGGGGGCAAGCGTAGCCGCGGAGTACCGAGGCATCAGGCAAAGGTTGCCATTTCGGTGCAACGAGACCAAGACCAGGAGGACTACGAGCTGGAGGTCACCGTGGAGCCCAAGACGGCGTCATCACCAGAGCTTTGCGCCGGCGAAGACTACTTTTGTCAGGGTAGCTTGTACTAGCTGTCCCCCTTCAAATTAGCCCGCCATTGTTGGCTCCCTTCCCGCTCGATATTTGGGAAGAGGACCAGGGCCTCTATAAATAGGACCAGCCACCCACAGAGCAAAGGGGGGCAGAGAGAGAAACGGGGGCCGAGTGTTTTGGAAGGATAGAGAAGATCAGGAAGAGAGAGAGAGAGAGATAGAGAGAGAGAGAGAAAGGTGACTGAGCTCCTCCCAGCAGTTCATCGCCCCAGCCAAGAACAGACCCTCACGAGGCTGTTCATCCTTGTATTGTTCATCATCATCAGCCTAAGAGGCAATCCACCACACCACACACTGGAGTAGGGTATTACACCACAACGGTGGCCCGAACCAATATAAACCCTGGGTCTCTTGTGTTGTTTTTGCCATAGTTTAGATCCTAGCAAGGCGGAGGGGTGCAGGTAGGTAGGAGGCGAAATCTCCACGCGCACCCCAGTGTTCGAACCTCAAGGGTCTGCCGGAACCCAAAATCCAACAATACCGGCAACAGAGAAAGAAACACAATCAATGCAATGCACAATATGATGCATGATCATGACATGTCAATATGCTGTGGTTTGAGCTAATGCAACTAGCAACATGTTAAATTGAGTTGGTTTGAACCCTAGGTTCAAACTCAAACTCCAGATGTGAGAGTTTAAATTCCATTTATATGAATTGGCCTAAACAGCAGCCATAAGTTGTTCTAACATGCATGAAAATGCCATAAACAGATTCCTTGAATTTTTCTCATAATTTTTCATATATAATTTATTTCATTTGGAGTTACGGTTGATTTTATATGATTTTTAGAAGTTTAGGATATTTTCTGAAATAAATAAATCATTTCTGATTTATTTATAATCCAGAAAACAGATTACTGCGTCAGCCTGACATCATCATGACGTCAGCAGGTCAACAGGGCACAGTCCAGGAAAAACCTGACCAGTGGGGTCCACTGGTCAGTGACACAGTGCTGTTTAGTGTCAATCACAGGTGGGACCTGGTCAACGGACACGTCAGCACAGTCAATGCTGACGCGTGGGTCCAGGGTAATTAGATTAAACTTAATCTAGTTTAGTTAGCTAGTTAGTTAGGATGCGGGGCTCGGCTGTCAGTTTCACCGGAGGTTAATTACTGGCGCAATTAGCTGCTAATGGCTGTGCCACGTCAGCACAGCCGGAGTTAGCCGCCGGCGAGGTCAGTGACGGCGGAACGGCTCGGGTTTCGCCCACGGGCGACCAAACCCGCGGCAGAGGGCATCTACACGTTGCTGGAGAACGCGTGCATCCAACGGTGCAAGCAGCACCTGCTGGGGCGGCCGGAAACGACGACGGCGTCGAGGTCAGCGGCGACCGGAGCTCGGGTGTCGACGGATTCGTCGCTACGGTGAGCAAGGCGTGCGTTGCTTGGCATCTACGGCAGCTTCACGTGCTAACGAGGCTGTTGGGCATGCTAGCATGACCAAAGGGTCACCGGACTGACACCGGCGACGAGGTCCGGCGGAGGTGAGCTTCGGCCTCGATGAACACGACGGCTATGGTGTGCAAAAGGACGCGACATTAGGGGGAAAGTGACCGGAGGCTCACAGCGCGTCGATTGAAGTAGTCATCGGGCTCGGGGAAGGCCTGCAGACGACGGAGCGACGACGGTGATCGCCGGATCCCGCGGAAGAAGATGGCGGCGTTCAGGAAGAAGCAGGGCTTCCCGACCCGCGTGGCTCGGCGAGGAGGAGTAGGGCGACGGGGCGGTTCTTCTAGACACGACGGAGAGGCGGGGCAGTGGCTCTGGCCGCGGCGAACGGCGTCGGTGGCGGTGGGCATGCTCGGCCATGGGGAGGGAAAGCAGAGGAGCGAGGGGGGAGAGAACCAGAGAGCGAGAGAGAGGCAGAGAGGTGCGTGTCATCTCCAGGGCGACGTCGGGAAGGCGGCAGCAAGCAGGAGGTGGCGCGCGCATGCTGGCGCGTGTCGGGCACACACCCTCCTGCCTACTGGCAGGAGGTTGAAGACGGTGGCGACTGCGGTGGGCTAGGCCAGCTGGAGTTGGGCCAGGTGGGCTGCCAGGAGGCAAGCGCCAGGTAAGGTTTTCTCCTCTCTCCATCATTCCTTTTATGTTTTCTATTTTCTGTAATTGTGTTTGGCTTTATTAAAAATGACAGGGTATCTCCAAAAATCATGAAACTGCTCCATGTCACTGTTTGGAATATTTCCAACAGCAAACATTTCAGTTTGTGATTATTTGAGCATTTAAAATATTATTAGCAATTAAATGCCCAAATGAAAATACTATATAATTTAATTCAAAAATCCAGAATGGCCTAGAAAATGTGCACCATTTTTGGGAGAGGTTCTAGACCAATTCAAAAATGATGAACTTTTGTGAAGGGCATTTTGGATTCATTGAAATGTTTTTCAGTTGAACCTGGTATTTTCAGGGGGGTGCTGGGGTTTATTGATCTCCATTTCAGGTTTAAGAGAAATTTAAACATGATGCAACACAAGACTAGCTAACCCAGAGCAGACCAGAAGTAGGGATGTGACAACTCACCCCCACTAAATAAGAATCTCGTCCCGAGATTCAAGCGTTGGGTAAGATGAAGGGGGACGCAAACTTAACCCAATCTTCACGATCCTAGTTGCACTTAATAAGAACGTTGATTCGATCACCATATTTTTCTCGATGTCTTGCTCCGAGAACTCTAACCAACATGACAACGAGAGGGAAGGGAAAACTCTAGAAGGATCGATCTTCTCGAAGATCGAACAACTCAGGATCAACTCATGGAGTGAGACATAGGAACATCTCTCCAATTGAGACACAAAGTTCACATCAGGGTGATGGAAATCAGACGACGAGGATTCAAGTTGGTAGGTAGCAATTCCACGCTTGAGTAAGGTGGTGCAAGGTTTCAAAGTTGCGAGGAGATAATTGTCATGAACCCATAACAAGGCACCTCGGAGAAGGTGACTCGTTGAACTGTTCCCTTAAGTGGCAAAAAGAATTACTTTTGATCCATAAATCATTGAAACTCTTCATACCAGCTTAAGGCAATTTACAATTGATCATTTGAAATAGCTCGAAGAAATGGCATACTCGGACTAGGATGGATGATGTGGACTACCTTGTTGAAGACAACACAAGGGATGATTTTGCTTGCGCGTGCTCTCAAGAACTTGAGCATTTCCATATTCATCAAGGTTCTACCAACATCCGTGGCAAGGATCCTGGCAACACCACATACTACCATGATGGCTAGTGATGGATGATGTGGATACAAAGGAAGATAACACCTTCTTAGATCTTCCCTTAGTGAGGCTAAGGGAACAGAATCTAGACGATCGACCGAGAGACATTTAGCACTCCGCTTCTAATGTTCTCCTTGATGTGCTAGCGTAATCCATTCATAGATATGGTTTGATATCTAGAACATCAAGTAAAAGGTCGGACTTCGGAAGCTCAAGAATCCATAAGGAATAACTACGGAGGCAGATCCCGTGAGATCCTTATGGGGAGGTGACCAACTTCTTCAACCAAGATACTACAATAATAGGCCTTCCGGCTAGGTGTGTTGGCCACGACATCCACGTTACCGGTTACAGAGAGACCAACATTATAGCTCTTGGAGTACGTTCCAACCATCATATCTGCCTGAGATTCAGATCTGGTTGGTGTTAGGAGATTCCAGACCCATCCAGTCTAGAAAGAAAATGAGAGTTTGCAACACAATTTGACGAGATGACGTTGCGAGATTCTCGGGGAATGAACTGCGATAGCAAGCTCCAAAAATGAGCTGGTTCTGCTACACACATGTGAGCGTGTTGTCCAAGACAAGAATGACCACATAGTAGTCTTATAATAAAACACTATCGAGTTCTGGTCGGGAACCATCATCAAGGATTTCGAAGTCTTTACGTAAGTCCATGGATTAGATCCTAAGCATAGACTTCTTTGCCTTGAACAAGTCAATCAGTGGCTTGGTGTGCTAGGGAATACATATGGAGTGGAGGTAATAAATCTACCAAACCATAGAATACATTCACACATGCACAACTAACTTGGGATGGTACCAGGGGAAACAAAAACAATCTTTCTCGAACTCACGGCGGCAACTTGCACCAAATGCACATGAATTCGAGGAAGTCACTTCTTCCATCCAAGCATAAGCTTCATGAATGGAACACGAAGGCATTGCTTATAAAGTTTCCAACACTAGGTTGATGTTCAACATGAATCATGGGGGAGACAAAATGCTGCTGATGGGCTCAACAACAACTCATCAGAATTTCCATATCACTGGACTTCCACCATCATGTGAACACGATGATAGTATTGGTCAGACCATAAGATGTAATGGTGTATGCTCGAGGGATCAACCACGGGTAAACAACATTACGAACATCGTCGGTTCTGATTTGACTTGACGATAGCCCATACTCAAGTCAAAGTTTTGACAAGGCAATAGATCCAACAACTGATCACGAGGACCAATTGATGGAGATATCATCTTTCTTCATCACACACACACACACAGAAGATATCCCTTAACATGAACTAAGTCAGACAAGCTTTTATCTTCCAATTCTCCAAGTTGTTGTCTAGCTCAACCCACTAGCTCAGGGATATCCAACACAGATTCTTGGAGAAGGGGTGATTTATAAGAAAACCAACTTGATCACGAACTCAACATAGCGGTCAGGTGACAGCCAGGTAATACTTTCGAGAAGATCTTCAGAAAATCACGAACCACCATATGTTACTAAGCTCGAGAACAATCTTGCTTTTCAAGGCAAGACGATATGATCAAAAGAGCAAGGGTTTGGCAAAATCCTAACCCGTTGATCGAAGAGTGCACCAGGAAATAAGGACTAGGTAGCACGATCAACCTTAGGGTGATGATTCAATAATCAGCACACTAAGAATGATATTAATGTCCATTAACTACCAAGCAAAGGGTTGCTAGGAGTATTGATTTCACACATCATGATTCACTTGTTGGTATTCCGGTTGTGACAACATGACACCGAGGAATGAATAATGATGGCGAGAAGTATCACTACGTCAAGAATTCATAAGGGAAGGTGCAATTCTCATGACATTCCTGACATAAAGTGGATAGTACTTCAGGGTAGAACAGACCAATAGCTTGATTGCATTTGATCTGCGAAATACAACTACTTTGACCCAATCCTAGAAATGGATGAGGTACTGCAGTTTGTTTCTCCTAGTCATTCTGAAATAGAATGGCTCGATGGACCACAAGAATAATAGGCACCGATGAACGAATGCTCACATACTCTTGACTATCAATTGATAGATGAAGGTCGAAATATAAAGGAAGGGGGACAACTCAAAGGAACATATAACTTTTTGAGTTGTGGATGCATAGATTAGTATGTCGAACGAGTTCAACATATTTCTTTCGGATAACCCATGCAGGAAGGTAGGGTTGGCAGAGTCACACCATAGAATGGAGAACTCATCAGGAGCACTCTGGTCGTGACCTTTTGGTTCAAAAGAACTCCTGCCAAGAATGGTTCATGATAATTGGAAGAAGGATGTACCACGAACCTCGAGGACTATCGCAAAGGTTACTAATATCCTAAAGGAACTAGCAACACTTTCAACATGAGGTAAGTAGGGTGAATCTCGGGTTCAAGAACCCATGAATAGAATACCTACTACTACATGGCATCACGGGATGCTTTCGAGAATGGTGGCCAGAATCATCACACCGGAACACAAAACATGGCTAGATTACTAGGTGACTCCCTAAAACACCTAGGGTCATAGTAATAGCTCCAACATATATGTGGAGGCAACAGAGTACCTCAACTCACCGATTAGTGTGATTAATCTGGCCCAAATGGACATCAGGAACAGGAGGAAGGGGTTTGCAAATGCATCAGACTACTTAGAAACCTGGGATGACTCGGACAGCATAACGGCTGTAAATGCTCAAAAAGATTTGAGACATCCTGCAAAATGGTGGCATAACCACTCAACAACACAATATCAAGGTTCCGAGATCAACTGTCAACATACGGAAATAGTAGGAACAGAACTGAGGCTTGAAACTATCAATTCTATAAGTCTATGGATTAGTAACACATCATCCTGATAGATAGATGAGAAGGCCTAGTTTCTTAACCCCGTAGAAAGGAAGAGGGTGACTCAGATCAGAGGACATGAGATATAAGGAGTAAAAAGAGCCTTACATTCCATCCCACAATCAATTCCCTTATATAACTAAAGCATTTCTAGACTCAACTTCGACCAGTTTGGCTTGGTAATCCTATAGGCAGTCAGGCTCTGATACCAACGCTGTCAGGACCTCGATCCTAAGTCACACCGATCTAGCATGTAACACTTCATACCACTTTGCGGCCTCACGCACGGTATTCCCATGGGTGCCACCTTACCTGGCCTGAGACCATTTGCGCCTTTTGGCTCACGTATATGATAATGTCGCTAGCATCCATATGACAGAGAATCCGGGCTGACATGGCTAGTCATGAACCCAAAGCGGCACCAACCTATGGGGACATGCATACATGAATCACATCGAGCATGTCGTTCAGCAACGTGTGAATCCGGGCTGTAGCACTGGGCTAACAGGACTCCGGGAACCCGGGCTATAGCAGGCTAGGCAGGACTTCGGATGTCACGGCGTGACATTTCCCCGAAGGGACAGACACAGGAACGAAGTGAAACACATGCCGGCCAGTCAAGTGTCCTGAGCAGTAGTGCTGGGCTAGCAGGACTCTGGTGAATCGGGCTGTAGCGGACTACTATGGCTCATGGAAGCACTAGACTACATTTCCCCATAAGAGAGGCTGCCAAGGATAAACAACTAGATTGTCGGATCCCACACATACCAAGCATTTCAATCATACACACAATATGCTCGATATGTGTAAATACAACATGGCATCACAACATAACTCTACGACTCAAGTATTTATTCATTAGGCTCCGAGGAGCGAGAAATTACAAACATGGGTCTCATGACCCAACAATCATAGCATACAAATCAAAGCACATGCGGAAGCTTAACATGTCTGAGTACAGACATCTATAAATGAAAAAGGCTAAGAAGCCTGACTATCTACCAGATCCTGCCGAGGGCACAAGATCGTAGCTGAGGTATCAAGCTAAACGTCGAAGTCCACACGGAACTACTAGCGAGACTGACGTCTCCCTGCAAAACATAAAATAGGCAAAGTGAGTACAAATGTACCCAGCAAGACTTACATCAGAACTATCTACATATGCATTGGTATCAATAAAGGGGGTGGTGGAGTTTAACTGCAGCAAGCCAGCTTTGACTCAGTGGCTAACCTGAACTACGACTGCAAGCAACTCTTTTGAGGTGGCGCAGACGAGTCCACATATTCACCATTCAATACACCACTATGGATCCGCTCTCGTCTCCCAACGACAAGGCCATTGTGACGCCCTGAGACCGATGTGCCAGGTGTCCTCCAGTTATTCGCTGTTGTTGCCTTGTATTTGCTTGCGTGTTGCATTTCATCATGTCATCATGTGCATTGCATCATCATGTTTTCAAAACTTGCATCCGTCCCGGTCTCCTCATTCCGTCCGTTGTCCGTTTTGAGCCCAGACACACTTGCACGCGCCCGTGGCATGTCCTAAATAGTATTTATAAGTGGCCGGAAAATGTTCTCGGAATGGGTCGAAAGTTGGCATGTGGAGACCTGGGCTTGAATCCCAGCAGCCACACATACAATCTTTTTATACTTGTAACGCCCTTGATGCGGCTATATCTCCCACGTGTCGAAGCACGACTTAGAGGCATAACCGCATTGAAAGCAATGTCGCAAGTGAGGTAATCTTCACACAGCCCATGTAATACATAAGGGAAAGAGATACATAGTTGGCTTACAATCGCCACTTCACACAATTACATGAATAAAGCATTACATCATCCAGATACAATCAAGGTCCGACTACGGAACCCAAAATAAAAGAAGAAACCCCAAAAGCGACAAGGTCCCTGATTGACCCCAACTGGGCTCCACTACTGAACAACTAGAACGAAACAACACAAAGGACAAGATCTTCATCGAGCTCCTCCTTGAGCTTGGTTGCGTCATCTGCATGATTCAACGGCACCTGCAAGCTGGTTTTGGAAGTATCTGTGAGCCACGGGGACTCAGCAATCCCGCAACCTCACGATCAAGACTATTTAAGCTTATAGGTAGGATAAAGGTATGAGGTGGAGCTACAGCAAGCGACTAGCATATATGGTGGCTAAACATACGCAAAAGAGAGTGAGAAGAGAAGGCAAAGCACGATCGAGAAACTATGATCAAGAAGTGATCCTAGAACAACCTACGTCAAACATTACTCCAACACCGTCTTCACTTCCCGGACTCCGCCGGAAAGAGACCATCACGGTTACACACACGGTTGATATATTTTAATTAAGGTCAACTTCAGGTTTTCTACAACCGGACATTAACAAATTCCCATCTGCCCATAACCGCGGGCACGGCTTTCGAAAGTTCAAATCCCTGCAGGGGTGTCCCAACTTAGCCCATAACAAGCTCTCATGGTCAATGAAGGATATTCCTTCTAGCGGGAAGACCCGATCAGACTCGGAATCCCGGTTACAAGACATTTCGACAAGGTAAAACTAAACCAGCAACACCGCCCGAATGTGCCGACAAATCCCGATAGGAGATGCACATATCTCTTTCTCAGGGCACACTCAGATTGTCTTAGGTACGGGTAGGCCAGCCCAGAGTTGCCCCTGGTGGCCACCGGCAGCTGACAGGTTGGACCAACACTCAGAGGAGCACTGGCCCGGGGGGGGGGGGGGAGGGGGTAAAATAATGATGACCCTTGAGTCTGCAGAACCCAAGGGAAAGAAAAGGCTAGGTGGTGAATGGTAAAACCAATGTTGGGCATTGCTGGAGGAGTTTTATTCAAGGAGAATTGTCAAGGGGTTCCCATTATTACCCAACCGCATAAGGAACGCAAAATCTGGGAACATAACACCGATATGACGAAAACTAGGGTGGCAAGAGTGGAACAAAACATCAGGCATAAGGTCGAGCCTTCCACCCTTTACCAAGTATATAGATGCATTAATTAAATAAAAGGTATTGTCATATCCCAACAAGTAAACATGTTCCAAAACAAGGAACAACATCTCCATGTTCCAACAAAGAACAAACTTCAATCTTCACCTGCAACTAACAACGCTATAAGAGTGGCTGAGCAAAGCGGTAACATAGCCAATCAACGGTTTGCTAGGACAAGGTGGGTTAGAGGCTTGGTTCAACAATATGGGTGGCATGATAAGCAAGTGGTAGGTATCGCAGCATAGGCATAGCAAAAGAGCGAGCAACTAGCAAGCAAAGATAGAAGTGATATCGAGGGTATGATCATCTTGCCTGAAATCCCGCAAGTCAGAAGAACGAGTCCATGAAGAAGACAAACTGACGTAGTCGAACGGTTCCTCACAAACGCGACGTTATCGGAACCAACCCGAAGAAGCCACACCGGAAAGAAGCAAACAATCATGGTAAACAACCACCACATAAGCATGGCATGATGCACAAACAATTATGATACATGTCCGGTTTAATGAAGCATGGCATGGCAAAGTGCACAAACAACACTACAAGTTAAGTGGAGCTCAATATGCAATGGGTTGCATATTGACGGAGCACCACATGCCTTATTTAGTTCTCTCTCGTTTATGTACTCAACAAAATTAAATGTTGGTTAGCATGGCAAGGTGTGAAGTACAACAAAACTACCTATCTAGGCAAGTTTAAATGAGGCCAGAAACAACGAACAACAATTCCGGTAAAACCCCATATCCATATATTAGGTTTGGTACTGTTCTGCCCTAAACCAAATTTTATAGTTGTTAAACATGCAAAGCAAGTAGACCATGTTAAACTATGCATTTTTCCACCCCATTTACATATAAAGATTATTAAATTCCGAGTTATGGCTAAATAGTTATGAATTAAAGCATTTTAACAAGCTATATGAGCAAATTTAAACAAACATGATTTTAGACATTTTAAGCATGGATGAAAGTGGCATATTATTAAACTAGATGAAATTCTAAGCATTTTTCGTATTAAGTTTGTTTTGATATGATGCACTGTTTGTGAGTAATAAAATGCATGAAGTTTGAGGGCTTTACTGCAATTCTGCTGTCTCTGGAAAAATACTAAAAACGCAGAGGCAGGAAAAAAAGGATATGGGCCAAATCTGAGATCTGACCCAACTGCGGAAAAAAGAACAAAAAAAAAGGAGGGCGCAATGGGATTGGCCTCACCATGGGCCAAGGCCCATTCGGTGGGAGGAGGGAGGCCTGGCACTGGCTTGCGGCTGGGCTAGCGAAGGGGAGGCAGGCTGCGCCTCTGGTGATCGAGGGAAGGCAGCCTAGGCGCGGTCTTGAGCGAGGCGCGGTCAACGGGGCGAGCGGCTGCGCTCTGATCGTTGCAGAGGAAGAAGAGCTCGATGCAGGGGCTTGACCGGCAGCGGGACTTGCAGAAGGGCAGCGCGATGGGCAGCGGCGGTAGACCAAGGCGAATCAAGGTGGTCTAGGACGGCGGGATCCGGGCTTGGGGCGTCCAATCCGGCCGGAGGCGCGTGGAATGAGGGCGGCAGGAGCTCGAAGAAGAACCTGCAGGCTCTGGCGTGGTGCTCCTGACGGGACTCTGGCGAGGCGGCATCGGAGATGGCCTGCAGACGACCGGATCCGTGGGCACGTCCAGAGTCGACGAGGGAGGTGGTCGAACGAGACGGCAGCGATCGATGGAGGTCAAAGTGGCAGTGCCATGGCGCTCCTGTACAGAGAAAGAGAGAAAGAGAGATCGTGAGACGAGAGGGAGACAGAGAGGAAAAAGGGAAGGGCAGGGGGCAGCCTGGCAGTGGTGGTTCCGGTAGAGCTCCGCCGAGGTCGGGCACCGGTCGTCCAGCACAGGAGGTCGCCGGTCTCCAGCGACGGTGAGATGCTAGGCGAGGAGGCGCTCGGGCTGTGGGTGATGGGTGGAACTGCGGGGCCGCGGAAGGCTCTCTGGGCCGTCGGATCTGAGATCTGACGGTCCAGATTGAGTGGGGGTTGGCTGGTGGATCTGGCCAAGTGGAAGCTGGGCGCATGCGGATTGCGAGGAGAGAGTGGCGGCGGCTGCATGGTAGGGGTAGGAGCTAGGCTAGGGTTTGGTTTAGCCATATTTGGTATGTAGGTGGACTATATATAGAGAGAAGAGGGGAGTTTGGATCATCCGATTAAAATTGGATGATCGAGATAAAATAGGTTAGATGGACCAAACAAATAACCGAAGATATGTTAGAGATGTTTGGGGATGATCCGGACACAGCGGTAACGTCTGTCCGGGTCGGGTCCGGGACAGATTTCGGACGCGCACGGGAGGAGGTCCGCGGGCAGACGAGAGAGGTTAGGTAGGGCTTGGTGGTGAGAGTTAGTGCAGAAGGCAGAGGGCTGAGAAGAGAGAAGAGGACAGGCCCGGCGACTGTTTCCGGAGACCGAAAACGTCCGACGTTTTGACCGACTATAATGTCGCTATAGTTATCCGTTGGGGCGTCGAACGGACTCTGAACGTGATGAAACTTGGCAGGCGGTCTACTAACAACAAAACAACACCACATGCCAACTTTCAACCCATTCCGAGAACATTTTCCGGCCACTTATAAAATACTATTTCGGACATGCCGCGGGCGCGTGCAAGTGTTTCTGGGCTCAGAATGGACAACGGACGGAACAAGGAGACCGGGACGGATGCAAGTTTTGAAAACATGATGATGCAATGCAACACGCAAGCAAAGACAAGGCAACAACAGTGAATAACTGGAGGACACCTGGCACATCGGTCTCAGGGCGTCACAACACTCCACCACTACGAGAGGATCTCGTCCCGAGATCTAGAATGGCACCGGAGAGAAAACGGAAGAGAAAGAGAAGAGGTAAAACTAAGTTGCTTCTTTGACAAAGGAGTGAAACCAAAGGACCTTGAAAAGGTTAAGCCATTTCGAGAAAAGAATACAACGGAGATGAACGAAGTTGAAAGCACTCCGGTAGGGAAGAGGAACAAGGAATTACAAATTCGGACAACACTTCGGTTGAAAAGAGATGAAAGACTTGATAAAATGAAAGAGCTTGAGTAAAGGGGCACAACACTCCGGTTAAATGGATAAACCAAGAAAAGAACAAGATCCTGACAAGAACAAGAAGAAGGTTTGAAGAGAGCCGCAACACAATGTCTCCGGAACAAAAGTAAGAATTTAATGAACGAAGGGAAAAAACGAGAGCACGCTTACAACAATGCTAGAACGGAGTTGTTGGAAAACCAACAACGAAAAGGATTAGCTTGATATGGGCTTATAAAGGACATCTCAAAATATGAGGTGACAACCTGCCACTCACGGGAAAAAGAATTGGATTGATATGAACGAGGAGACGAGAAACTTATTTCACCGGGAGGATAAATGAAGAACTTGGGACATTTATAAGCACCATAATTAGCAACAATCCTTAGGGAAGGCTTTAGGTGGAATATAACCCCAGATAACTCCAATGACGAGATTGATGGATTTAAAATACCTCATTCTTAACACCATGTGAATCATGAAACATGAACTCAAATTATCATGAATGGCATAATACCACCTCCAATGACACGGTAGAAAGAATTGCACTCCGGATTACAATATGAAGAAAGCTTGAGCTTCTTAGAAAAGAATGTCGATGAAAAACTTGGAGAAGGAATTAAATCCTTTATGAACCATCATGTAGAACCTCCATGAAGAACTCCGGTAATGAAATAATGATCAAACGAAAGAAAGAGAAGTTGAAAGCACAAGGTGAATCCTTGTAATGACTTAGATGGATCTCCGTGATGAAATAGTTGAAAAAGGTTGGAACTCCGGGAAAAGAGAAGATGAACAATTGAGATCAAGAATTTGATGAGCCTTCGGAATAGGGAATTAATCATTTGGATGAAACAAGAATAAGAACTACATTATGCTTATCCTTCACCAATTAAATTGATGACAATCAACGGATTTGGCACAATACTTATTCTCGTATCAAGGATTAAGAGAGATATAACATAAACTTGGGAAGGTCTTCCACGAAACACCGGTGGAATTGAAACCACGAATGAATTGATAAGGAAGAGAAATCTTGAACGAACCACCGTAAGAATTAAGAATGAACGAAGAGAAGATAAAGAAAACACCGGGACGAATTATAAAATGAACAAAGATGCTTGAGAGGATTTAGATACATGAGAACGAAGAGACCACGAGCCGATTAAAGATCACTTGAACAAAGCACCGGTAAAATTGGAGAATGATAGCTGAAAGCTGAGAATGAATACGTCTTCTTAAATGATGGGCTTCGGGGAAAAGAAATGGAAAACAACTCATGAAATTCTCCAGATGGGTGAAAAGAATTTTCACAATCGAAAAATAATTATGAGAGGATGGCAACAAGCTAGAATCATGAATCTTGAAGAGAATGGAGCAAGATTAAAGAGAAACTCTTCTTCGGTCTACAAATCTCCGAGAATGATGATGAGAAACACCAGCATGAATTATTTGGACACTCCGGAAGAATCAAAACGAAGAGGTTGAGCCAGCGATGAAAAGAATTTGACAGACCTTGGAGAAGTACATCTGACTGATGAAAATTCATTCTTACGTCAAACTTTGAAAATAAATTTGAGGATAGCTCCGGGAAAATAAGAAGAGTCAGGTAAGATCCTAGGAAAAGACCTGTGGGTTAGGGCCCACTCAAAGAAACACTGTTGATGATTTAAAAGATAGATTGCGCTGGTTGAATTAAATGGCTTGAATGAGATAACAACCTCGAAATAGGTTGAGCTGATCTTGAATGAAAAGACAAGCCTTCTGAGATATCTTGAGCACTCCGGGACAATAGGATAGCGACAGGTGAACGATTAAGAATTGCACCAGCATGAGAAAGCCTTGAAATGAGGAAAGGGTATGATCAACAAAGCTTGACTTGAAACCACCGAAGAAGAAAAGAATTAAGGATGATGACCTTGAGGCTCCGTTAAAATCTTCATGAGAATCCCCGGATAAGAACATTGACGGAAAAAGGAGTGGAGAGGCTTCACATGAATAAGATGGATACTTGATTAAGAAATATGAGTCCTTGAAGAAACAAGGGTGGGAGGGCGGGGAAACAAAGGCAAGCTTGGGACGAATGAAATGAACACCGTTGAGAGGACTTGAGCTGATCTTGCGAGTGTTGACAAAGATTGGATCCACTTGAAGAGAAACACATCGGTTAAAAAGTATTGACAAAACAATCTCGATGATCAAGAGGGATTAGTATTCACATCGGAGTATGAGAACACCATTTAGGAAAGGTACGGAATCAACACTTGACATTAAAGCAACTCGAATACCACAGCTCAAAACAAAAACAAAGGGTTGGCTTGCAGAATAAGCCGGAACAAACATATGATAGAGATTTCGTCCAAAGTTTTCGTGGTGGGCCTACACGGGCTCGATCGTACAACACCATCATGTACAAGGCAGTGCACATGACATACGAAGCGTCCCCGAGTCGGCATAGCCAAGGACTCTTTAAGACATAATGAAACCACTGTAAAACCGACCGTGAATAGGCGGACCACTAGACGTCGAACCCCAATTTCGTATCATACATCTGTCGGAAAGATATCCTACGAGCTACTTGAATTCCCACCTATGAAACTCCCGAACCTTTCCGGTTATGCAATCAGGTGTTGGGGATACAGGGGAAGCATAATATCTCACCCAAATCTAGCAATTCCTACATCCAGCTGTATCCATCCTTCAACACATAACCGAGAAAACTTCGGAAATCGTCTACCTCAACCTTCGAAAAGCATCCGTTATACAAGTTATGGCAATACTCCCGAACTCCTGCCCTAGTACTGGGTGGCGTCGAGGTTATCTCACCAACAACTGCATAAAAGAGATTTTCTATGTCGGCGAAACTAATCTCAGGTATTCCAGAACTGCAACGATAAAATTGTGACGACAACACCTCGGAGCTCAACTCCCCGGTACACTACCACAACCCCTAAATGTCAGGAGGCACCAAGAACTATGTTCTTGTCACAAAACCATCGGAACGATTCCAAGATACCCGCGTGATCCTAAAAAAATTTTTGTAGTGAAATTTGAGAAGAGAAGAGTCAAAACTCTACGTCAGGATGCCTTACCAGAGCGATGAAGGGACTGGGGAGTAAAAAGAATTCCTAAACTCTCCGATATATAATTCCTAAAAAACTCAAAACATTTTTTCTAGACTCAACTCGTCCGCTAATTCGATCAAGCAGTGGGGGCTCCTAAGGTCGGGGAAGGCTCTGATTACCAACTTGTAACGCCCTTGATGCGGCTATATCTCCCACGTATCGAAGCACGACTTAGAGGCATAACCGCATTGAAAGCAATGTCGCAAGTGAGGTAATCTTCACACAACCCATGTAATACATAAGGGAAAGAGATACATAGTTGGCTTACAATCGCCACTTCACACAATTACATGAATAAAGCATTACATCATCCAGATACAATCAAGGTCCGACTACGAAACCCAAAATAAAAGAAGAAACCCCAAAAGTGACAAGGTCCCCGATCGACCCCAACTGGGCTCCACTACTGAACAACTAGAACGAAACAACTCAAAGGACAAGATCTTCATCGAGCTCCTCCTTGAGCTTGGTTGCGTCATCTGCATGGTTCAACGGCACCTGCAAGCTGGTTTTGGAAGTATCTGTGAGCCACGGGGACTCAGCAATATCGCACCCTCGCGATCAAGACTATTTAAGCTTATAGGTAGGATAAAAGGTATGAGGTGGAGCTGCAGCAAGCGACTAGCATATATGGTGGCTAAACATATGCAAAAGAGAGCGAGAAGAGACGGCAAAGCACGATCGAGAAACTATGATCAAGAAGTGATCCTAGAACAACCTACGTCAAACATTACTCCAACACCGTGTTCACTTCCCGAACTCCGCCGGAAAGAGACCATCACGGTTACACACGCGGTTGATATATTTTAATTAAGGTCAACTTCAGGTTTTCTACAACCGGACATTAACAAATTCCCGTCTACCCATAACCGCGGGCACGGCTTTTGAAAGTTCAAATCCCGTAGAAAGGAAGAGGGTGACTCAGATCAGAGGACATGAGATATAAGGAGTAAAAAGAGCCTTACATTCCATCCCACAATCAATTCCCTTATATAACTAAAGCATTTCTAGACTCAACTTCGACCAGTTTGGCTTGGTAATCCTATAGGCAGTCAGGCTCTGATACCAACGCTGTCAGGACCTCGATCCTAAGTCACACCGATCTAGCATGTAACACTTCATACCACTTTGCGGCCTCACGCACGGTATTCCCATGGGTGCCACCTTACCTGGCCTGAGACCGTTTGCGCCTTTTGGCTCACGTATATGATAATGTCGCTAGCATCCATATGACAGAGAATCCGGGCTGACATGGCTAGTCATGAACCCAAAGCGGCACCAACCTATGGGGACATGCATACATGAATCACATCGAGCATGTCGTTCAGCAGCGTGTGAATCCGGGCTGTAGCACTGGGCTAACAGGACTCCGGGAACCCGGGCTATAGCAGGCTAGGCAGGACTTCGGATGTCACGGCGTGACATTTCCCCGAAGGGACAGACACAGGAACGAAGTGAAACACATGCCGGCCAGTCAAGTGTCCTGAGCAGTAGTGCTGGGCTAGCAGGACTCTGGTGAATCGGGCTGTAGCGGACTACTATGGCTCATGGAAGCACTAGACTACATTTCCCCATAAGAGAGGCTGCCAAGGATAAACAACTAGATTGTCGGATCCCACACATACCAAGCATTTCAATCATACACACAATATGCTCGATATGTGTAAATACAACATGGCATCACAACATAACTCTACGACTCAAGTATTTATTCATTAGGCTCCGGGAGCGAGAAATTACAAACATGGGTCTCATGACCCAACAATCATAGCATACAAATCAAAGCACATGCGGAAGCTTAACATGTCTGAGTACAGACATCTATAAATGAAAAAGGCTAAGAAGCCTGACTATCTACCAGATCCTGCCGAGGGCACAAGATCGTAGCTGAGGTATCAAGCTAAACGTCGAAGTCCACACGGAACTACTAGCGAGACTGACGTCTCCCTGCAAAACATAAAATAGGCAAAGTGAGTACAAATGTACCCAGCAAGACTTACATCAGAACTATCTACATATGCATTGGTATCAATAAAGGGGGTGGTGGAGTTTAACTGCAGCAAGCCAGCTTTGACTCAGTGGCTAACCTGAACTACGACTGCAAGCAACTCTTTTGAGGTGGCGCAGACGAGTCCACATATTCACCATTCAATACACCACTATGGATCCGCTCTCGTCTCCCAACGACAAGGCCATTGTGACGCCCTGAGACCGATGTGCCAGGTGTCCTCCAGTTATTCGCTGTTGTTGCCTTGTATTTGCTTGCGTGTTGCATTTCATCATGTCATCATGTGCATTGCATCATCATGTTTTCAAAACTTGCATCCGTCCCGGTCTCCTCGTTTCGTCCGTTGTCCGTTTTGAGCCCAGACACACTTGCACGCGCCCGTGGCATGTCCTAAATAGTATTTATAAGTGGCCGGAAAATGTTCTCGGAATGGGTCGAAAGTTGGCATGTGGATACCTGGGCTTGAATCCCAGCAGCCACACATACAATCTTTTTATACTTGTAACGCCCTTGATGCGGCTATATCTCCCACGTGTCGAAGCACGACTTAGAGGCATAACCGCATTGAAAGCAATGTCGCAAGTGAGGTAATCTTCACACAACCCATGTAATACATAAGGGAAAGAGATACATAGTTGGCTTACAATCGCCACTTCACACAATTACATGAATAAAGCATTACATCATCCAGATACAATCAAGGTCCGACTACGGAACCCAAAATAAAAGAAGAAACCCCAAAAGCGACAAGGTCCCTGATTGACCCCAACTGGGCTCCACTACTGAACAACTAGAACGAAACAACAGAAAGGACAAGATCTTCATCGAGCTCCTCCTTGAGCTTGGTTGCGTCATCTGCATGATTCAACGTCACCTGCAAGCTGGTTTTGGAAGTATCTGTGAGCCACGGGGACTCAGCAATCCCGCAACCTCGCGATCAAGACTATTTAAGCTTATAGGTAGGATAAAGGTATGAGGTGGAGCTACAGCAAGCGACTAGCATATATGGTGGCTAAACATACGCAAAAGAGAGTGAGAAGAGAAGGCAAAGCACGATCGAGAAACTATGATCAAGAAGTGATCCTAGAACAACCTACGTCAAACATTACTCCAACACCGTCTTCACTTCCCGGACTCCGCCGGAAAGAGACCATCACGGTTACACACACGGTTGATATATTTTAATTAAGGTCAACTTCAGGTTTTCTACAACCGGACATTAACAAATTCCCATCTGCCCATAACCGCGGGCACGGCTTTCGAAAGTTCAAATCCCTGCAGGGGTGTCCCAACTTAGCCCATAACAAGCTCTCACGGTCAATGAAGGATATTCCTTCTAGCGGGAGGACCTGATCAGACTCGGAATCCCGGTTACAAGACATTTCGACAAGGTAAAACTAAACCAGCAACACCGCCCGAATGTGCCGACAAATCCCGATAGGAGCTGCACATATCTCTTTCTCAGGGCACACTCAGATTGTCTTAGGTACGGGTAGGCCAGCCCAGAGTTGCCCCTGGTGGCCACCGGCAGCTGACAGATTGGACCAACACTCAGAGGAGCACTGGCACGGGGGGGGGGGGGGGTAAAATAATGATGACCCTTGAGTCTGCAGAACCCAAGGGAAAGAAAAGGCTAGGTGGCGAATGGTAAAACCAATGTTGGGCATTGCTGGAGGAGTTTTATTCAAGGCGAACTGTCAAGGGGTTCCCATTATTACCCAACCACGTAAGGAACGCAAAATCCGGGAACATAACACCGATATGACGGAAACTAGGGCGGCAAGAGTGGAACAAAACACCAGGCGTAAGGCCGAGCCTTCCACCCTTTACCAAGTATATAGATGCATTAATTAAATAAAAGGTATTGTCATATCCCAACAAGTAAACATGTTGCAAAACAAGGAACAACATCTCCATGTTCCAACAAGGAACAAACTTCAATCTTCACCTGCAACTAACAACTCTATAAGGGGGGCTGAGCAAAGCGGTAACATAGCCAATCAACGGTTTGCTAGGAGAAGGTGGGTTAGAGGCTTGGTTCAACAATATGGGTGGCATGATAAGCAAGTGGTAGGTATCGCAGCATAGGCATAGCAAAAGAGCGAGCAACTAGCAAGCAAAGATAGAAGTGATATCGAGGGTATGATCATCTTGCCTGAAATCCCGCAAGTCAGAAGAACGAGTCCATGAAGAAGACAAACTGACGTAGTCGAACGGTTCCTCACAAACGCGACGTTATCGGAACCAACCCGAAGAAGCCACACCGGAAAGAAGCAAACAATCATGGTAAACAACCACCACATAAGCATGGCATGATGCACAAACAATTATGATGCATGTCCGGTTTAATGAAGCATGGCATGGCAAAGTGCACAAACAACACTACAAGTTAAGTGGAGCTCAATATGCAACGGGTTGCATATTGACGGAGCACCACATGCCTTATTTAGTTCTCTCTCGTTTATGTACTCAACAAAATTAAATGTTGGTTAGCATGGCAAGGGGTGAAGCACAACAAAACTACCTATCTAGGCAAGTTTAAATGAGGCCGGAAACAACGAACAACAATTCCGGTAAAACCCCATATCCATATATTAGGTTTGGTACTGTTCTGCCCTAAACCAAATTTTATAGTTGTTAAACATGCAAAGCAAGTAGACCATGTTAAACTAGGAATTTTTCCACCCCATATACATATAAAGATTATTAAATTCCGAGTTACGGTTAAATAGTTATGAATTAAAGCATTTTAACAAGCTATATGAGAAAATTTAAACAAACATCATTTTAGACATTTTAAACATGGAAGGCAGCCCAGGCGCGGTCTTGAGCGAGGCACGGTCAACGGGGCGAGCGGCTGCGCTCTGCTCGTTGCAGAGGAAGAAGAGCTCGATGCAGGGGCTTGACCGGCAGCGGGACTTGTAGAAGGGCGGCGTGATGGGCAGCGGCGGTAGACCAAGGCGAATCAAGGTGGTCCAGGACGGCGGGATTCGGGATTGGGGCGTCCAATCCGGCCGGAGGCGCGTGGAATGAGGGCGGCAGGAGCTCGGAGAAGAACCTGCAGGCTCTGGTGTGGTGCTCCTGACGGGACTCCGGCGAGGCGGCGTCGGAGATGGCCTGCAGACGACCGGATCCATGGGCACGTCCAGAGTCGACGAGGGAGGTGGTCGAACGAGACGACAGCGGTTGATGGAGGTCAAAGAGGCAGTGCCATGGCGCTCCTGTACAGAGAAAGAGAGAAAGAGAGATCGTGAGACGAGAGGGAGACTGAGAGGAAAAAGGGAAGGGCAGGGGGCGGCCTGGCAGTGGTGGTTCCGTTAGAGCTCCGCCGAGGTCGGGCACCGGTCGTCCAGCACAGGAGGTCGCCGGTCTCCAGCGACGGTGAGATGCTAGGCGAGGAGGCGCTCGGGGCTGCGGGCGATGGGTGGAACTGCGGGGCTGCGGAAGGCTCTCTGGGCCGTCAGATCTGAGATCTGACGGTCCAGATCGAGCGGGGGTTGGCTGGTGGATCTGGCCAAGTGGAAACTCGGCGCATGCGGATTGCGAGGAGAGAGTGGCGGCGGCTGCGGGGTAGGGGTAGGAGCTAGGCTAGGGTTTGGTTTAGCCATATTTGGTATGTAGGTGGACTATGTATAGAGAGAAGAGGGGAGTTTGGATCATCCGATTAAAATTGGATGATCGAGATAAAATAGGTTAGATGGACCAAAAAATAACCGAAGATATGTTAGAGATGTTTGGGGATGATTCGGACACAACGGTAACGGCTGTCTGGGTCGGGTCCGGGACAGATTTCAGACGCGCGCGGGAGGAGGTCCGCCGGCAGACGAGAGAGGTTAGGCAGGGCTTGGCGGTGAGAGTTAGTGCAGAAGGCAAAGGGCTGAGAAGAGAGAAGAGGAGAGGCCCGGCGACTGTTTCAGGAGACCGAAAACGTCCGACGTTTTGACCGACTATAATGTCGCAATAGTTATCCGTTGGGGCGTCAAACGGACTCTGAACGCGATGAAACTTGGCAGGCGGTCTACTAACAACAAAACAACACCACATGCCAACTTTCAACCCATTCCGAGAACATTTTCCGGCCACTTATAAAGTACTATTTCGGACATGCCGCGGGCGCGTGCAAGTGTGTCTGGGCTCAGAACGGACAACGGACGAAACGAGGAGACCGGGACGGATGCAAGTTTTGAAAACATGATGATGCAATGCACATGATGACATGATGAAATGCAACACGCAAGCAAAGACAAGGCAACAACAACGAATAATTGGGGGACACCTGGCACATCGGTCTCAGGGCGTCACAGCCATCCATAGCACTCACACTTATCTTGCGAGTTTTAGAGTATCCACTTTCACTTGTCTATGAACTGTTATAGGCAACCCAGAAGTCCATTACCGCAGACACGGCTATTCGAATAAATGATGTTAATCTTGCAGGGGTGTACTTCTTCACACACGCTCTGACCACTTACCACCGTTTACACGACATGTACTCGGCAACCTTCAAGCGGAAGCCCAACGAGGGTGTCGGCCACGGCCTACCTAAACACTCAAGTCTCTAGTCCAGGTTTATCGCCTATCCAGGTTCCATCCACAGGGAGTCCGGCCGAGGTTTCCACATACGGCCCCGGACGATGTGTACAGGGTTCCGAGACACCAAACGGGCGCCCGGCATGCCCGGCCACAGTGTATCTACCGCATCATAGCCCACCCCTAGGGTCAGCGCTACGCACGGCCACCAACACATATCCTATAAACACCAGAAACTAGTTGCAACTCCTGGACAGAGGACAAGGGTGATCAAGAAGCCGAGAGGGTCCATTGGTTTCGGGCCCAATGCGTGGTAGTAACTGTTTCATGGATCACAAACACAGAACTCAGTTCCTGAGGACGGCTTCAACGAGACAACCCACCATGTACTCCTACATGGTCTCTCACCGCTACCTTTACCAAATCGTGTTCACACACTTAGCTCTCAACAGTAGGACATGTTTACACACCTCCCATTCATCCCCGATGAATCAGACCTGACTCAACTCTAAGCAGTAGCAGGCATGACAAACAAACATGAATGAGTAGGCACAACAGGGCTCAAACAACTCCTACTCATGCTAGTGGGTTTCATCTATTTACTGTGGCAATGACAGGTCATGCAGAGGAAAGGGGTTCAACTACCGCAACATGTAACAGTTGAATCGTTGTTGTCCTAATGCAGTAAAAGAGAGCAGGAGCGAGAGAGTGGGATTGTATCAGAATGAACAGGGGGGTTTTGCTTCCTTGGCACTCCTGAAGATAATATAGTTCTTCATTGGTGTCATCGATCTCATCGTCGAAACCACGTCTACCGAGAGGGGACAAATACCGGCAACAGAGAAAGAAACACAATCAATGCAATGCACAATATGATGCATGATCATGACATGTCAATATGATGTGGTTTGAGCTAATGCAACTAGCAACATGTTAAATGGAGTTGGTTTGAACCCGAGGTTCAAACTCAAACTCCATATGTGAGAGTTTAAATTCCATTTATATGAATTGGCCTAAACAGCAGCCATAAGTTGTTCTAACATGCATGAAAATGCCATAAACAGATTCCTTGAATTTTTCTGATGATTTTTCATATATAATTTATTTCATTTGGAGTTACGGTTGATTTTATATGATTTTTAGAAGTTTAGGATATTTTCTGAAATAAATAAATCATTTCTGATTTATTTATAATCCAGAAAACAGATTACTGCGTCAGCCTGACATCATCATGACGTCAGCAGGTCAACGGGGCACGGTCCAGGTCAAACCTGACCAGTGGGGTCCACTGGTCAGTGACACAGTGCTATTTAGTGTCAATGACAGGTGGGACCTGGTCAACGGACACGTCAGCACAGTCAATGCTGACGCGTGGGTCCAGGGTAATTAGATTAAACTTAATCTAGTTTAGTTAGCTAGTTAGTTAGGATGTGGGGCCCGGCTGTCAGTTTCGCCGGAGGTTAATTAATGGCGCAATTAGCTGCTAATGGCTGTGCCACATCAGCACAGCCGGAGTTAGCCGCCGGCGGGGTCAGTGACGGCGGAACGGCTTGGGTTTCGCCCACGGGCGACCAAACCCGCGGCGGAGGGCATCTACGAGTTGCTGGAGAACGCACGCCTCCAACGGTGCAAGCAGCACCTGCTGGGGCACCGGAAACGATGACGACGTCGAGGTCAGCGGTGACCGGAGCTCAAGCGTCGACGGATTCGTCGCTACGGTGAGCAAGGCGTGCGTTGCTTGGCATCTACGGTAGCTGCACGTGCTAACGAGGCTGTTGGGCATGCTAGCATGACCAAAGGGTCACCGGACTGACGCCGGCGACGAGCTCGGGCAGAGGTGAGCTTCGGCCTTGATGAACACGACGGCTACGGTGTGCAAAAGGACGCGGCGTTAGGGGGAAAGTTACCGGAGGCTCACAACGCGTCGATTGAAGTACTCGTCGGGCTCGGGGAAGGCCTGCAGACGACAGAGGGACGACGGCGATCGCTGGATCCCGCGGAAGAAGACGGCTGCGTTCAGGAAGAAGCAGGGCTTCCCAACCCGCGCGGCTCGGCGAGGAGGAGTAGGGCGATGGGGCAGTTCTTCTAGACATGACGGAGAGGCGGGGCAGTGGCTCTGGCCGCAACGAACGGCGTCGGTGGCGGTGGGCATGCTCGGCCATGGGGAGGGAAAGTAGAGGAGAGAGGGGGGAGAGAACTAGAGAGCGAGAGAGAGGCAAAGAGGTGCGTGGCATCTCCAGGGTGACGTCGGGAAGGCGGCAGCAAGCAGGAGGTGGCACGCGCGTGCTGGCGCGCGTCAGGCACACGCCCTCCTGCCTACTGGCAGGAGGTTGAAGACGGTGGCGACTACGGTGGGCTAGGCCAGCTGGAGTTGGGCCAGGTGGGCTACCAGGAGGCAAGCGCCAGGTAAGGTTTTCTCCTCTCTCTATCATTCCTTTTATGTTTTCTATTTTCTATAATTGTGTTTGGCTTTATTAAAA
Source organism: Triticum urartu (assembly GCF_056163025.1). Lineage (NCBI taxonomy): Eukaryota > Viridiplantae > Streptophyta > Magnoliopsida > Poales > Poaceae > Triticum > Triticum urartu. The sequence continues at coordinate 464,934,028 of NC_141879.1, read as the reverse complement.
ATGACAGGGTATCTCCAAAAATCATGAAACTACTCCATGTCACTGTTTGGAATATTTCCAACAGCAAACATTTCAGTTTGTGATTATTTGAGCATTTAAAATATTATTAGCAATTAACTTCCCAAATGCAAATACTATATAATTTAATTCAAAAATCCAGAATGGCCTAGAAAATGTGCACCATTTTTCGGAGAGGTTCTAGACCAATTCAAAAATGATGAACTTTTGTGAAGGGCATTTTGGATTCATTCAAATGTTTTTCAGTTGAACCTGGTATTTTCAGGGGGGTGCTGGGGTTTATTGATCCCCATTTCAGGTTTAGGAGAAATTTAAACATGATGCAACACAAGACTAGCTAACCCAGAGCAGACCAGAAGTAGGGATGTGACATCTTCTCATGTCATAATCTCCACTGTGAATATCTTCACAGACCACTATTGTCTTCAATGTCTTCACACATTTTTAGGGGTCATCTTTGGTAGGTAAACCAAATTAATATGGGACTACTACCTGTGTTATCCTGCAATTCTCACAAACATATTAGTCCCTCAACCAAGTTTGTCGTCAATACTCCAAAACCAACTAAGGGTGGCACTAGATGCACTTACAGGGCCGCCGTGGTGTCCGCAAGCAGCAGCAGGGCGCCGACGCTTAGGGAGGAGCAGCCTGCCCCCAGCAGCAGCAGTTCCTGCCGGCCCCGTGGTATGCCGGCCAGAACCCTTGGACTGGCGTTGTGCACGCCTACTCCATGCCGGTACCCCGTGCTCCTGCCTCGGGTATCCTCGGCGTGCAGCCTCCGTCCCATCAGGCGTTCTATGCCACGCCGCAACCCTATGCGGCGCCCTACGGGCCCCTCTCCTATGGGCAACCGCCGCAGCCAGGTGGGCGGCCCCTGACGGCCCCGCCCCAGTAACCCGCGCTCCCATCGACGCCGTGGGGCCCGGCTCTCTTGGTGGCCCTGCACTCCGCTCCCTCACCGTCCACCTACACCGGTGGCGGCGACTGGTATATGGACACTAGAGCTACCGCGCATATGACGGCTCATCCCAGTAACCTCCACACCTCCTATCCCATCCACACTTTCGCTCACATCACCGTCGGTGACGATTCCTCCCTTCCCATCACTCACATAGGACATGCATCTTTTCCATCTAATTCTACTCCTCTATCATTATATAACATCTTAGTTTCTCCTGGTCTTATTAAAAATCTCGTCTCTGTTCATTCTTTTACACGTGAAAATCCTGTTATCGTTGAGTTTGATGAATGTGGTTTTTCTGTTAAGGACGCTCGTATCCGGATGGTACTCCACCGATGTGACAGCCTGACGAGCTCTACCCGGTTCACTGCACCGCCTCCACCACCTCCGCCGCCCTTGTCGCTCTCGCCACCGGAGTGGATCTTTGGCATGCTCGCTTGGGTCATCCCAACCCCACCACCCTTCGTCACATACTTCGGAGTTTTTCTTTCATGTGTAATAAGATCGAGGATCACTTGTGTCATGCATGTCGCCTTGGCAAACATGCTCGTCTTCCGTTTAGGGCGTCTTCTCATGTGCATCGTACCCGTTTGAGTTAATTCATAGTGATGTTTGGACCTCTCCAGTTGCAAGTAATATGGGCTATCTCTATTATCTTGTTATACTTGATAATTTTTCGCACTATGTGTGGACCTTCCTGTTGCGTCGTAAGTCGGATGTCATCTCCACTCTCGCCGCTTTCTACTCCTATGTTTTCACGCAGTTTGGTCGTCCCATTCACGCGTTTTAGACATATAACGGGAAGGAGTTCGACAACTTAGCTGTTCGCACTCTCCTCACCACACATGGAACGACTTTTCATCTCATATGCCCGTACACTTCGCAACAGTACGGTCGCGCTAAGCGTGTCCTTCGCACTCTTAATGACTACGTTCGGACCCTTCTCTTGCATGTTAATGTGCCTCCGCGCTTTTGGCCTGACGCTCTCTCCACCACATCACTCCTCATTAACATCTGCCCCTGTCGTACTCGCGATAACTTTGCACCTCATTAAAAGTGCTAGTGATCGACTAGAGGGGGGGTGAATAGGCGATTTTTATGAAAGTCTTCAAAACACGAGGTCTTTGAAGACACACAGATGAAATGAACCTATTGATATGCAGTGGAAGATAGACTACCCTAGACAAGCCATAGTCAAGTAAGCAATGAAGTGAAAGTACGAAGACTATCAGCAGCTAGGTAGTGTGGATCTGAATGGAAGACATTATGAAGCCAAACAGGTAATAGTCTTCACACAGTGAAGTCAATCAAATCAGACAAGCAAGCAATGACTTCACGAAGACAAATTGAAAATGTAAAGGGAAGCAGGGGATAGAACCAGTTGCTTGGTGAAGACAAGGATTTGGTAGACCAGTTCTAGTTGATATGACAATTGTACATCTGGTTAGGGAGGCTGAGATTGAACTCAGAAGGCCGCGTCTTCACCTTATTTCCCTTGAGCTAAGGACACCCAGTCCTTGCCCAATCACTCTGGTAAGTCTTCAAGGTAGACTTCCAAACCTTCACATACTTCGTTCCCTGGCGATCCACAATGGCTCTTGGATGTTCCGAACGCGACGCCTAACCGGCTGGAGGATTCACAGTCCTCAAGTGTAACAAGTCTTCAGGTCACGCAGACAGAAGGACTTCAGTGATGCCTAACACTCTTTTGCTCTGGGTGTTTTGGTCTTTGTCCTCGCAAGGATCTCTCTCTCAAAGGCTTCGGAGGTGGGTTGCTCTCAAACGACAAAAGCCGTGCACTAACTCTGAGTAGCCACCAATTTTATGGTGTAGGGGCTGGGCTATTTACAGCCATGAGGCAACCCGACATGATATGTCCGAAATGACTCTGGGTCACTAAGGAAACGACACGTGTCCAACAGTCGGATTCAAACACATGCGACAACTTGACGGGCTACAAGTAAAGCTGACCGAGCCAACTCTGGATAAGATTTACTCTTATTGTCTTCGCTCAAAGACATAGGATTTTGGTGGAGCATCACGTCAGTCACCCTGACTTTGTTCACTTGGACCCCACTTAATAGTATAGTGGTTCCTATGACTCAATACAGAAGAAAAGGAAACTACAAAACAACTATGTCTTCGCACTCCATAGTCTTCAAGTGAATGTCTTCACATGTCATAATCTTCGTCATGAATGTCTTCACGAACCACCATTGTCTTCACACATTTTTGGGGTCATCTCTGGTAGGTAAACCGAATCAATGAGGGACTACTACCTATGTTATCCTGCAATTCTCACAAACATATTAGTCCCTCAACCAAGTTTGTCGTCAATACTCCAAAACCAACTAGGGGTGGCACTAGATGCACTTACAATCTCCCCCTTTTTGGTGATTGATGACAAACTGGTTGAAGTTTTCAACGGGGATAAAAGTATGTGAAAGTTAACGATCAAAGTCATTGTCTTCATAAGTTGCAAAGTTGGCTCCCCCTTTTGAATGCAAATGCACATGACAGGTTTTACTTTGTGGAGATACTCTTCAACTTAAAAAGACAATTCATCATGCATATATCAGAATAACGAAGATAATGACATGCATAATGAGAAACGGGCGTCGGCAGAATGACTTCATGCGGAATTTATCATCGCATCACAAAGTAGCAGCAAAAGTAGCAGGCGACCATCAAGTTTAAGTGTTACAACTCAAAAGCCAAATAGTTTCAAAATGAGAGTTGTAAGAACTTAGCAAAAATAATGCAACCATCCCATATGGACCCGCTTGAAGACTATCAACCTCATATGCTTCTCCCCCTTTTGTCCGTAAGGACCAAAAAGGTTTGAGGACATAGAGGATCTACTCGTTCCTAGTTGGAGTAGATGTTGGAGCAGGGTCGACATTGGAGTTTGGCGGTGCAGACGGGCCTGAAGCAGAATCATGGTGCAGTGTAGCCAGAGTTGGTGAAGTGGCGTCATCTTCTTCATCGATGACTCTCGCAACAACAGTTACAGCCGAAGATGAATGTTCAGAATCTTCAATTGAAGGTGTGCAATGCCAACTTGCTGATTGCAGAGGCCTGGAGTCAAACTTGAAGCTATCAGTGAAGCCATCTTCGTGAAGATCATCTTTAGAGCAGAGCAATGTGAGGTTCTTCCAGGACCGCCGACAGGCTTCATGTGCAACGAATGAGTTCTTGGTGGCCAAGCTGCGAATGCGATTAACATCAACCAAGAGAGTCTGCATTTGATGCTTCAGCCAGTCATGGTGCCTATCCTGCTTTTGATGTAGAGAAACCATAAGATCACGGTCATTGAGGACACGAGGACACTTCTGAGGCCTTTATGCAATGGTGGTGGTAGTGGCTTCAGTATTGGCACGATGCAGCAGACGCAAGTTGCTAGCCAGAGGATAAGCAGCAGTAGCAGAATTTGGCACATGAATCCCTTCAATTGGCTGCGTGAAGCTTTGGAATTCAGCATTTTGAAGATGGAGTGGCTTCTTTGCTGGCTCAGGGTAGATGGCTTCAATGGACATATCAACATCAGGCAGAAATACAACATGGTTGTGCGCTGCAGGTTGATAGTTGATGGTTGAATGAAGCTTGATCAACCGCATCACCCATGGAGCATAAAATTTTAGTCCAAAAAGATCAATCCCAGAGGCTGCAAATTGTCAGATGAAGAAATCCCGAGTGTTGAATCTGATGCCATTGATGATTTAGAACACTAATGCCTTCATGGTGCCTTCAAGTTTAGCTTTAGAGGAATTTCCTTTGATTGGCCAGAGAATACACCTCAGAATGTGATAAAATGTGTGCAGCAAGTAATCAAGGTCCTTGACAAAGAATTCCTTGGGGTATTCAGCGTCATGGGGCAATGGCTTCATCATGCTCAACATCTGGCTCATGTTGGGCTCTGGCTTCTGGAATATGCTCTGCAGTTCATTCTGATGAAGCTGACAACCAGGTTCATACAACTCACCTGGAGTGGGTAGGGAAGTAAGCTCAATGATATCCCAAGCTTTGGCTTCATGATGAATGTCACCTGTCATCCACTCAAGGATCCAAGTCTTTGGATCCCTGTTGTAGCCTTGAATGTGCAATGTAGCATAAAACTATAGCAGAAGTTCTTCGTTCCAGTGCTCCATGTCAGTCACAAACGACAACAGCCCAACATCTCTGAAGCAGTCCAATGCCTCCTCAAGGCATGGCAGCCTAGCCATAGCATCACAATCCAGACGCTTATGAGGAAAAATCTGGTCCTGGTTGTATAAGATGCAGGAATAGTACCTTCGCTGCTGATGGCTCCAAAACCTGTTAGAGGAGATCTTGGGATTCATGTACGGGTTCTTGGCATTGTCAAAGAAGGTGTTGTGCTCTCTGAAGATGAGCACACTGAACGAGCCTTGAGTTGTTGCAGCACTGAGAAGCCTTGGTAGTCTTGGCTTTGGCTTCTGAACCTGAGGCCTCTGCTCCACATGATAATCATATTGCGGGCCGAGAGCAGTGGGTGGAACCATGATAGGCCATCTGACAGTGACCAACTCACCACAATTAAACGCACATTCCATAGTATGAGGACTTTGTGGAGGAACGACGTCATCAGAAATGATTGGCTGCACAATGGTGTCAGTAACAACATTGGCTTCGGGCTCCACATTGTCTTCAGCCATGACAATGTCATTGACTTCAGTAGTGTTGGTTGTGGCAGCCTCATTGTTTTCGACCTCCATCTCTTCAACAACTGGAGGGTCTATCAAAATCACATTCTCTTCATGTAGGACTGGATCATTGGAAGGGAGAGTAGCTTCTTTCTCTTCTTCTTTTTCTTCTTCGGTTGATGCAGCCGAATGTCTTCAGCAGCTTTAGCTTCAGACTTAGGAGCAGACACAGAAGGGATGGCTTCAGGGAACACTTGACGTGCTACTGAGCTTGTGTGTTGCACATCCTCTTCTGGAATGCTTGACATGGAAACCTGAGGCCCGAGGCCTTTGCGAAGCCTGCGGAATGCTGGCCACGCCTTTGGAGAGGGAGTGGTCTGTTCCATGTAGTCATCGTCAAGCACCGGAGTTGTGGCTTGAGCTGGTGGAGTATGGGGGATCTCATCTTGCAGGGGGTGTGTCTTGGTGTTTCTCAACCCACCAGTCATCTTGAGCAACTGGAGTTAGGGGATGACCAATGCTAATGAGTTCACTGCTCATGGGAGCAGGCAATGATACCGTATTGGGTTCAAGCCGAGGAAGGACTTCATCATCATTAACATTGTCTTTACGACCAATGTCTTCAGCTGCGTTGGGGTCAACAACTGGAATTTCTTCACTTTCTAGAGCCTTTGTGGAAGCAGGCTCATGAATCACAAGGCGGCGCTCATGGTTGGCAGAGGCAGGGAGAGCAACAGAGATTGGTTCAACATTGAGGGGCTCTGGGCAGCAAGACACTCTTTTCTTCAAGATTTTGAAGCCTTTGTATTCAACTTCTTCTTGGAGGGAGCATCATCAGAGGTGTCTTTGAGTTTCCTCTTCCTGGCTTCGGCTTCAGCTTGCCTTGTCTTCTTCTGTTCAGAAGCTGCTGAGGGGACCTTTGGCTTCAAGCCAGTCATGCTGGCAGGGAAGACAATGCTTGGTTGGCCGTGCCTTGAAGATTTTGGTTCAGCTTCAGCAGACTTCTTGTTTTTCTTGGCAGCCATCTTGGGGTCGATGCCAGGACGCCCAAGTGCCTTTCTCTTCTCAGCTTCATTGTGCACTTGCACACACTTCTGCGCATAGTACTTCATGCACTCGCGTGAGCCTTTGGCTTCTTTATGCTTCTTGTTGAACTCGGCCTTGAGGTCATTCATCATCTTCTTGAATATTTGCACATCAACAACACCGAGCTTGGCCATGCGCTTCTTGAACTAAGCCTTCTCATAGTCTATCTTGTTCTTTAGCTCGACAATTTTCTAAGATATGGCGAGTTCATTGGCAATGGCTCTTTGAAAGGCGACGCTGATGTCCACGGGCAACAGTAGATCATCAATGTTGATGCTTTGATCCTCAAACGATTCATCAATGAAGTTGTTTAGTATATCAACATCAAATAGAGGTGGATCTTGGAAGATCTCGGCCTCTTGCTTGCTCTTGATCAACATTTCCAGAGCATCATCAGCAAGATCTTCATTACTTGATAGATAAATGGTATTGTCTTCATTTCGCAGAACAGCAGGAGTTAGGTCATGCCCAGAAATCTTCTTAGGCTTATTGGTCTTCTTGGAGACACGAGATAAATCTTTAGACTGCACACTAAGTTCAGGAGGTGCAGTTTTCAATGGCTTCACCGTCGAAGCTTTCGGAGTAGCAGAGAGCTTTGAAGCTTTTGACTTCTTCTTCTGCCTTGGTGGTGCCGGTGCATCCTCAGAGTCTGCATCATCAGCAGACTGTTCTACTGTGGCCCTCTGAGTGGCAATATGGGAGAGGAGCCCATCGAAACCATTGAAGGGACCAATGACATTGGGATTGGCGTCACGTGTGCCATCAGGCCTTGGAGCAGACGGACCAGGGTTGAAGTTCAGTCCGAATGCCTTCTTGTTCTTGGTGGTAGACTCGTTTGCAAACTGGAAGTTGCACTTGAAGAGATCATCGTCACAACACCATCGAAGAGATGATGGGTCAGCATTTTCTGGCTGAGGTCCTCGGACCATGCATGGATAGAAGCCTTGAGCAATAGCTTCAAGCTTCATCTTTGGTGGAAAATTCCTGTAAAGAATATCGCTCCACGGGCGCTTAACAACATTCTTTTTTGCATACTCAGGTGTGACGAAGTTATACTTGAACCATTGCCCAGCCCAATATCGTCGGATCCACTGAATTCTGGTCTTGCGCTGATTGTAGTTCTCCTCAGGATCAGACTTGTAGAGTTCATACAGATCTGGGGGCAGGTCCAGAGCAGTATTTCCATGGCGCTACCTGCTACCCTTTCTTGCAGATTTCTCAGTAGCCATAATATTTAGACAGACAGGCTTCAAGACAGTGAAAGGCTTCCGACGACTTGTCAAACATGAACTGGCTTCACGAGATTCAGTGTGATGTTGTAAGTATTCCGCAAATGAATGCAGACTATGAGAACTAAGGGATTCTCCCACGGACATGTACCTACGACAGCATTAGAGATGCGAGGGAAGGGGAAGAGGTCATATGCATTCTCAGAAGATTTTGAAGATAAAATCAATTTGAAGACATTGACCTCATAGTGCGAAGACATTCACTTATTTGAAGTGAGTTGGTTCCAAATTTGTATGAATCCATGGATAAGTACAAGTGAGGAATCTAACTAGTTATGAAGCATAAGTGAGTATACTTTGCAAGATATGAGATTCAGATAAAGAAAGATCCAGATTTGGAAGTGCAGAAACCACTTTTGGTTGAAGTGGATGGATTTGACAGATCAAAAAAGCGGTAAAAAGAGAATTTTATTTACCACTGAAGAATTGCTAGACGGGGCAGGACAGATGCCGAGCAGTCCAATCTCCCGCGCCCTAACTTGGCGGCGGAAGACACCTACAGGGCAGCAGAGAAGACGAGGCCCGCAGCCGGCGTGAGGACGGCATCGAAGAGGTCACATCAGCTAAGTGCTTCCTCTTCGGCATCGACGTGAGCTAGCGGTGGCGCTAGGGTTTGAGCGAGATGGCGAGGCGTGATACGTCCATTTTGCATCATGTTTTTATATCGATATTTATTGCATTATGGGCTGTTATTACACATTATGTCACAATACTTATGCCTATTCTCTCTTATTTTACAAGGTTTACATTAAGAGGGAGAATGCCGGCAGCTGGGATTCTGGGCTGGAAAAGGAGCAAATATTAGAGACCTATTCTGCACAGCTCCAAAAGTCCTGAAACTTCACGGAAGGCGTTTTCAGAATATATAAAAAATACTCAGCGGAAGAGATTCACCAGGGGGGCCACACCCTGCCCACAAGGGTGGGGGGCGCGCCCTACCCCCCTGGGCGCGCCCCCTACCTCGTGGCCCCCCTGGTGGCCCTCCGGTGGCCATCTTCTTCTATATGAAGTCTTTCGATGGAAAAAAATAAGAAGCCATATTCTCGGACGAAACTCCGCCGCCACGAGGTGGAACCTTGGCGGAACCAATCTAGGCTCCGGCAGAGCTGTTCTGCTGGGGAAACTTCCCTCCGGGAGGGGGAAATCATCGCCATCATCATCACCAACGCTTCTCTCATCGAGAGAGGGCAATCTCCATCAACATGTTCATCAGCACCATCTCCTCTCAAAACCCTAGTTCATCTCTAGTATCCAATTCTTGTCTCCAAGTCCGGGATTGGTGCTAATAGGTTGCTAGTAGTGTTAATTACTCCTTGTACTTGATGCTAGTTGGTTTAATTGGTGGAAGATAATATGTTCAGATCCTATATGCATATTAATACCCCTCTGATTATGAACATGTTTATGCTTTGTGAGTAGTTACTTTTGTTCCTGAGGACATGGGCGAAGTCTTGCTATTAGTAGTCATGTGAATTTGGTATTCATTCGATATTTTGATGAGATGTATGTTGTCTCTCCTCTGGTGGTGTTATGTGAACGTCGACTACATGACACTTCACCATTATTTGGGCCTAGAGGAAGGCATTGGGAAGTAATAAGTAGATGATGGGTTGCTAGAGTGACAGAAGCTTAAACCCTAGTTTATGCGTTGCTTCGTAAGGGGCTGATTTGGATCCATATGTTTCATGCTATGGTTAAGTTTACCTTAATACTTTTGGTGTAGTTGCGGATGCTTGCAATAGAGGTTAATCATAAGTGGGATGCTTGTCCAAGTAAGGACAGTACCCAAGCACCGGTCCACCCACATACCAAATTATCAAAGTACCGAATGCGAATCATATGAACGTGATGAAAACTAGCTTGATGATATTCCCATGTTTCCTCGGGAGCGCTTTTCTCTATATAAGAGTTTGTCCAGACTTGTCCTTTGCTACTGGGCCACCTTGCTACACTTTATTTACTTTTGTTACTTGTTGCTCGTTACAAATTATCCTATCACAAAAACTATCTATTACCACTTTTTTCAGTACTTGCAGAGAATACCTTGCTGGAAACTGCTTATCATTTCCTTCTGCTCCTCGTTGGGTTCGACAATCTTACTTATCAAAAGGACTACGATAGATCCCCTATACTTGTGGGTCATCAAGACTCATTTCTGGCGCCGTTGCCGAGGAGTGAAGCGCCTCTGGTAGGTGGAATTTGGTACGGAAAAATTTATATAGTGTGCTGAAATTTACCGTCACTTGTTACTATGGAAAGTAATCCTCTGAGGTGCTTGTTTGGGGTATCTTCACCCCAACCAGTAGAGCAAAGAGTTGCTCCTCAACCTACTCATCCTACTGAAAATGAAAATGTCTGCTTTGAAATTCCTTCGGGTATGATAGAAAAACTGCTAGCTAATCCCTTTTTAGGAGATGGAACAAAACATCCTGATGAGCATCTGATATATGTGGATGAAGTTTGTGGATTATTTAAGCTTGCAGGTGTACCCGGATATGTTGTTAATAGGAAGGTCTTCCCTTTATGTTTGAGGGAGATGCATCAACATGGTATAGGCTATGTGATGATATGGGGTCTTGGAATTACAAATGATTGAAATTGGAATTTCATCAGAAGTTTTATCCTATGCATCTTGTTCATCGTGATGGCAATTATATATATATATATATATATAATTTTTGGCCTCGCGAAGGAGAAAGCATCGCTCAAGCTTGGGGGAGGCTTAAATCAATGTTATATTCATGCCCCAATCATGAGATCTCAAGAGAAATGATTATTCAAAATTTTTATGCTCGACTTTCTCATAACAATCGTACCATGCTTGATGCTTCTTGTGCTGGCTCTTTTACGATGAAGACTATTGAACTCAAATGGGATTTATTGGAAAGAATTAAACGCAACTATGAAGATTGGGACCTCGACAAAGGTAAGGAGTCAGGTATGACACCTAGGTTTGATTGTGTTAAATCTTTTATGGATACCGATGTTTTCTATAAATTTAGCACTAAATATGGACTTAACTCTGAGATAGTAGTTTCTTTCTATGAATCTTTTGCTACTTATGTTGATCTCCCCAAGGAGAAGTGGTTTAAATATCATCCTCCCATAGAAGTAAAAGTAGATGCACCTATTAAAGTTGAAGAAAAGACTATCACTTATAATGATCCTATTGTTCCTACTTCTTATGTTGAGAGACCACCTTTTCCTGTTAGGATAAAGGATCATGCTAAAGCTTCAACTGTGGTTCGTAAAAGCAATATTAAAACTTATACACCTCATGAGCAAGTTAAAGTTGAACCTAATATTGCCATTGTTAAAGATCTCTTGTCTGATAATATTGATGGGCATGTTATTTATTTCTGTGGTGAAACTGCTAGAATTGCTAAACCTTGTGCTAAAGATAAACCTAGACCTGTGGTAGGCATGCCTGTTATTTCTGTTAAAATAGGAGATCATTGTTATCATGGCTTATGTGATATGGATGCTAGTGCTAGTTCAATACCTATTAGCCTATATAGAGAAATTATGCATGATATTGCACCTGTTGAGTTAGAAGATATTGATGTCACAATTAAACTTGCCAATAGAGATACTATTTCACCAATGGGAATTGTTAGATATGTTGAAGTCTTGTGTGGGAAAACTAAATATCATGCTGATTTTCTTGTTCTTGGTTCCCCACAAGATAGCTTTTGTCCCATTATTTTTGGTAGACCATTCTTAAATACTGTTAATGCTACCATATATTGTAAAAGGGATGTTGTTAATATCGGTTTAGATGATGTGACTCATGAATTTAATTTCTCTAAATTCAGTAGACAACACTGTGAAGAAGAATTACCTAGTAAGGATGAAATTATTGGTCTTGCTTCTATTGCCGTACCTCCTAGTGATCCTTTAGAACAATATTTGCTAGACCATGAAAATGATATGTTTATGAATGAAAGAAGGGAAATAGATGAAGTATTCTTTAAACATGAACCTATTCCGAAACACAATTTGCCTGTTGAAATCCTAGGGGATCCTCCTCCACCCAAGGGTGATCCCGCGTTTGAGCTTAAACCGTTACCTGATACTCTTAAATATGCTTATCTTGATGAGAAAAAGATATATCCTGTTATTATTAGTTCTAACCTTTTAGAGCATGAGGAAGAGAGATTATCGGAAACTTTGAAGAAGCACCGTGCTGCTATTGGGTATACTCTTGATGATCTTAAGGGCATTAGTCCCACTCTATGTCAACATAAAATTAATTTGGAAGAAGATGCTAAACTAGTTCGTGATCATCAACGATGGCTGAACCCTAAAATGAAAGAAGTGATAAGAAAGGAGATACTAAAGCTCCTTGAGGCAGGTACAATTTATCCCGTTGCTGATAGTCAGTGGGTAAGTCCTGTCCATTGTGTCCCTAAGAAGGGAGGTATTACTATTGTTCCTAATGATAAAAATGAATTGATTCCTGAAAGAATTATTACAAGTTATAGGATGGTAATTGATTTCTGCAAATTAAATAAGGCCACTAAAAAGGATCATTACCCCTTACCTTTTATTGATCAAATGCTAGAAAGATTATCTAAACATACACATTTTTGCTTTCTAGATGGTTATTCTGGTTTCTCTCAAATACCTGTGTCAGCCAAGGATCAATCAAAGACTACTTTTACTTGCCCTTTTGGTACTTTTGCTTATAGATGTATGTCTTTTGGTTTATGTAATGCACCTGCTACCTTTCAAAGATGCATGATGGCTATATTCTCTGACTTTTGTGAAAAGATTTGTGAGGTTTTCATGGACGACTTCTCCGTATATGGATCTTCTTTGATGATTGCTTAAGCAACCTGTTGGAAATATGCCCTAGAGGCAATAATAAAAGCTTTATTATTATATTTCCTTGTTCATGATAATTGTCTTTATTCATGCTATAATTGTGTTATCCGGAAATCGTAATACATGTGTGAATAACAGACACCAACATGTCCCTAGTAAGCCTCTAGTTGACTAGCTCGTTGATCCACAGATAGTCATGGTTTCCTGACTATGGACATTGGATGTCATTGATAACGAGATCACATCATTAGGAGAATGATGTGATGGACAAGACCCAATCCTAAACATAGCACAAGATCGTATAGTTCGTTTGCTAGAGTTTTCCAGTGTCAAAGTATCTTTTCCTTAGACCATGAGATCGTGTAACTCCCGGATACCGTAGGAGTGCTTTGGGTATACCAAACGTCACAACGTAACTGGGTGACTATAAAGGTAGACTACGGGTATCTCCGAAAGTGTCTGTTGGGTTGACATGGATCAAGACTGGGATTTGTCGCTCCGTATGACGGAGAGGTATCACTGGGCCCACTCGGTAATGCATCATCATAATGAGCTCAAAGTGACCAAGTGTCTGGTCACGGGATCATGCATTACGGTACGAGTAAAGTGACTTGCCAGTAACGATATTGAACGAGGTATTGGGATACCGACGATCGAATCTCGGGCAAGTAACATATCGATTGACAAAGGGAATTGCATACGGGGTTGATTGAATCCTCGACATCGTGGTTCATCCGATGAAATCATCGTGGAGCATGTGGGAGCCAACATGGGTATCCAGATCCCGCTGTTGGTTATTGACCGGAGAATCGTCTCGGTCATGTCTGCTTGTCTCCCGAACCCGTAGGGTCTACACACTTAAGGTTCGGTGACGCTAGGGTTGTGAAGATATGTATATGCAGTAACCTGAATGTTGTTCGGGGTCCCGGATGAGATCCCGGACGTCACGAAGAGTTCCGGAATGGTCCGGAGGTAAAGAATTATATATGGGAAATGCTGTTTCGGCCATCGGGACAAGTTTCGGGGTTATCGGTATTGTACCGGGACCACCGGAGGGGTCCCGGGGGCCCACCGGGTGGGGCCACCTGTCCCGGGGGGCCACATGGGCTGTAGGGGGTGCGCCTTGGCCTACATGGGCCAAGGGCACCAGCCCCACTAGGCCCATGCGCCTAGGGTTTCCATGGGGGAGGAGTCCAAGTGGTGGAAGGCACCTCTAGGTGCCTTGGGGGGGAGGGAATCCTCCCCCTGGCCGCCGCACCTAGGAGATCAGATCTCCTAGGCTGCGCACCACCCCCCCTGGCCCTCCTATATATAGTGGGGGAGAGGAGGGATTTCATAACCAGCCCCTGGCGCCTCCCTCTCTCCCCGTTACGTCTCTCTCGCGTAGTATAGGCGAAGCCCTGCTACTGTGACGCCCTGCATCCACCACCACGCCGTCGTGCTGCTGGATCTTCATCAACCTCTCCTTCCCCTTGCTGGATCAAGAAGGAGGAGACGTCTCCCGTCCCGTACGTGTGTTGAACGCGGAGGTGCCGTCCGTTCGGCGCTTGGTCATCGGTGATTTGGATCACGTCGTGTTCGACTACATCATCACCATTCTTTTGAACGCTTCCGTGCGCGATCTACAAAGGTATGTAGATGCATCCAATGACTCATTGCTAGATGAAATCCTAGATGATCTTGGTGCAACGAGTAGGAAAATTTTTGTTTTCTGCAACGTTCCCCAACAGTGGCATCATGAGCTAGGTCTATGCGTAGTTCTTCTTGCGCGAGTAGAACACAATTTGTTGTGGGCGTAGATTTGTCAACCTTCTTGCCGTTACTAGTCTTTTCTTGCTTCAGCGGTATTGTGGGATGAAGCGGCCCGGACCAACCTTACACGTACGCTTACGTGAGACCGGTTCCACCGACTAACATGCACTAGTTTCATAAGGTGGCTGGCGGGTGTCTGTCTCTCCCACTTTAGTTGGAGCGGATTCGATGAACAGGGTCCTTATGAAGGGTAAATAGAAGTTGACAAATCACGTTGTGGCTTTAACGTAGGTAAGAAGACGTTCTCGCTAGAACCCTAATTCAGCCACGTAAAACTTGCAACAACAATTAGAGGACGTCTAACTTGTTTTTGCAGCAAGTGGTTTGTGATATGATATGGCCAAAGTTGTGATGAATGATGAATGATCTATATGTGATGTATGAGATGTTCATGCTATTGTAATAGGGATCACGACTTGCATGTCGATGAGTATGACAACCGGCAGGAGCCATAGGAGTTGTCTTTATTCTTTTATATGACCTGCGTGTCATCGAGAAACGCCATGTAAATTACTTTACTTTATTGCTAAACGCGTTAGCCATAGTAGTAGAAGTAATAGTTGGCGAGCAACTTCATGGAGACACGATGATGGAGATCATGATGATGGAGATCATGGTGTCAAGCCGGTGACAAGATGATCATGGAGCCCCAAGATGGAGATCAAAGGAGCTATGTGATATTGGCCATATCATGTCACGTTAATTATTTGATTACATGTGATGTTTATCATGTTTTGCATCTTGTTTACTTAGAACGACGGTAGTAAATAAGATGATCCCTCATAACAATTTCAAGAAGTGTTCTCCCCTAACTGTGCACCGTTCCTAAAGTTTGTCGTTTCTAAGCACGCCGTGATGATCAGGTGTGATGGATCCTTACGTTCACATACAACGGGTGTTGACGAGCCTAGCATGTACAGACATGGCCTCGGAACACATGCAAAACACTTAGGGTTAACTTGACGAGCCTAGCATGTACAGACATGGCCTCGGAACACAGAAGACCGAAAGGTCGAGCATGAGTCGTATAGAGGATACAATCAACATGAAGATGTTCACCGACGTTGACTAGTCCGTCTCACGTGATGATCGGACACGGCCTAGTCAACTCGGATCATGCAATACTTAGATGACTAGAGGGATGTCTAATCTAAGTGGGAGTTCATTAATAATTTGATTAGATGAACTTAATTATCATGAACTTAGTCTAAAATCTTTGCAATATGTCTTGTAGATCAAATGGCCAACGTAGTCCTCAACTTCAACACGTTCCTAGAGAAAACCAAGCTGAAAGACGATGGCAGCAACTATACGGACTGGGTCCGGAACCTGAGGATCATCCTCATAGCTGCCAAGAAAGATTATGTCCTACAAGCACCGCTAGGTGATCCACCCGTCCCACAGAACCAAGACGTTATGAACGCTTGGCAGACACGTGTTGACGACTACTCCCTCGTTCAGTGCGGCATGCTTTACAGCTTAGAGCCGGGGCTCCAAAAGCGTTTTGAGAGACATGGAGCATATGAGATGTTCGAAGAGCTGAAAATGGTTTTTCAAGCTCATGCCCGGATCGAGAGATATGAAGTCTCCGATAAGTTCTTCAGCTGTAAGATGGAGGAAAATAGTTCTGTCAGTGAGCACATACTCACTATGTCTGGGTTGCATAACCGCTTGTCTCAGCTGGGAGTTAATCTCCCGGATGAGGCGGTCATTGACAGAATCCTCCAGTCGCTTCCACCAAGCTACAAGAGCTTTGTGATGAACTTCAACATGCAGGGGATGCAAAAGACCATTCCTGAGTTGTTCTCAATGCTGAAATCAGCGGAGGTAGAAGTCAAGAAGGAGCATCAAGTGTTGATGGTCAATAAAACCACTAAGTTCAAGAAAGGCAAGGGTAAAAAGAACTTCAAGAAGGACGGCAAGGAAGTTGCCGCGCCCGGCAAGCAAGCTGCCGGGAAGAAGCCAAATAATGGACCCAAGCCTGAGACGGAGTGCTTTTATTGCAAAGGGAAGGGTCACTGGAAACGGAACTGCCCCAAATACTTAGCGGACAAGAAGGCCGGCAACACCAAAGGTATATTTGATATACATGTAATTGATGTGTACCTTACCAGTACTCGTAGTGACTCCTGGGTATTTGATACCGGTGCCGTTGCTCATATTTGTAACTCACAGCAGGAGCTGCGGAATAGACGGAGACTGGCGAAGGACGAGGTGACGATGCGCGTCGGGAATGGTTCCAAGGTCGATGTGATCGCCGTCGGCACGCTGCCTCTGCATTTACCTACGGGATTAGTTTTAAACCTCAATAACTGTTATTTAGTGCCAGCTTTGAGCATGAACATTGTATCGGGATCTCGTTTAATTCGAGATGGCTACTCATTTAAATCTGAGAATAATGGTTGTTCCATTTATATGAGAGATATGTTTTATGGTCATGCTCCTATGGTGAATGGTTTATTCTTAATGAATCTCGGGCGTATTACTACACATGTTCATAATGTGAGTACCAAAAGATGTAAGGTTGATAATGATAGTCCCACATACTTGTGGCACTGCCGCCTTGGTCACATAGGTGTCAAACGCATGAAGAAGCTCCATGCAGATGGACTTTTAGAGTCTCTTGATTATGAATCATTTGACACGTGCGAACCATGCCTCATGGGTAAAATGACCAAGACTCCGTTCTCAGGAACAATGGAGCGAGCAACCAACTTATTGGAAATCATACATACTGATGTGTGCGGTCCAATGAGTGTTGAGGCTCGCAGTGGCTATCGTTATGTTCTCACCCTCACTGATGACTTGAGTAGATATGGGTATGTCTATTTAATGAAACACAAGTCTGAAACCTTTGAAAAGTTCAAGGAATTTCAAAGTGAGGTTGAAAATCAACATGACAGGAAAATCAAGTTTCTACGATCAGATCGTGGAGGAGAATACTTGAGTCACGAATTTGGCACACACTTAAGAAAATGTGGAATAGTTTCACAACTCACGCCGCCTGGAACACCTCAGCGTAACGGTGTGTCCGAACGTCGTAATCGCACTCTATTGGATATGGTGCGGTCTATGATGTCTCTTACTGATTTACCGCTATCTTTTTGGGGCTATGCTTTAGAGACTACCGCATTCACTTTAAATAGGGCTCCGTCGAAATCCGTTGAGACGACACCATATGAATTATGGTTTGGAAAGAAACCTAAGCTGTCGTTTCTAAAAGTTTGGGGATGCGATGCTTATGTGAAGAAACTTCAACCTGAGAAGCTCGAACCCAAGTCGGAAAAATGCGTCTTCATAGGATACCCAAAAGAAACTATTGGGTACACCTTCTACCTCAGATCTGAAGGCAAGATCTTTGTTGCCAAGAATGGGTCCTTTCTAGAGAAAGAGTTTCTCTCGAGAGAAGTAAGTGGGAGGAAAGTAGAGCTTGATGAGGTATTACCTCTTGAACCGGTAAATGGCGCAACTCAAGAAAATGTTCCTGAGGTGCCTGCACCGACTAGAGAGGAAGTTAATGATAATGATCAAGATACTTCTGATCAAGCTCCTACTGAAATTCGAAGGTCCACAAGGACACGTTCCGCACCAGAGTGGTACGGCAACCCTATCTTGGAAATCATGTTGTTAGACAACGGTGAACCTTCGAACTATGAAGAAGCGATGGCGGGCCCGGATTCCGACAAATGGCTAGATGCCATGAAATCCGAGATAGGATCCATGTATGAAAACGAAGTATGGACTTTGACTGACTTGCCTGTTGAACGGCGAGCCATAGAAAATAAATGGATCTTTAAGAAGAAGATAGACGCGGATGGTAATTTAACCATCTATAAAGCTCGACTTGTTGCTAAGGGTTATCGACAAGGTCAAGTGGTTGACTACGATGAGACTTTCTCACCGGTAGCGAAGCTGAAGTCCGTCCGAATCATGTTAGCGATTGCCGCATTCTATGATTATGAAATATGGCAAATGGACGTCAAAACGGCATTCCTTAATGGTTTCCTTAAGGAAGAATTGTATATGATGCAGCCGGAAGGTTTTGTCGATCCTAAGAATGCTGACAAGGTGTGCAAGCTCCAACGCTCGATTTATGGGCTGGTGCAAGCATCTCGGAGTTGGAACATTCGCTTTGATGAGATGATCAAAGCGTTTGGGTTTACGCAGACTTATGGAGAAGCCTGCGTTTACAAGAAAGTGAGTGGGAGCTCTGTAGCATTTCTCATACTATATGTAGATGACATACTTTTGATGGGAAATGATATAGAACTCTTGGACAGCATCAAGGCCTACTTGAATAAGAGTTTTTCAATGAAGGACCTTGGAGAAGCTGCTTATATATTAGGCATCAAAATCTATAGGGATAGATCGAGACGCCTCATAGGTCTTTCACAAAGCACATACCTTGATAAGATATTGAAGAAGTTCAATATGGATCATTCTAAGAAGGGGTTCTTACCTGTATTACAAGGTGTGAAATTGAGCTCAGCTCAATGTCCGACCACGGCAGAAGAAATAGAAGAGATGAGTGTCATCCCCTATGCCTCAGCCATAGGTTCTATTATGTATGCCATGCTGTGTACCAGACCTGATGTAAACCTTGCCGTAAGTTTGGTAGGAAGGTACCAAAGTAATCCCGGCAAGGAACACTGGACAGCGGTCAAGAATATCCTGAAGTACCTGAAAAGGACTAAGGAAATGTTTCTCGTTTATGGAGGTGACGAAGAGCTCGTCGTAAAGGGTTACGTCGACGCTAGCTTCGACACAGATCTGGATGACTCTAAGTCACAAACCGGATACGTGTATATTTTGAATGGTGGGGCAGTAAGCTGGTGCAGTTGCAAGCAGAGCGTCGTGGCGGGATCTACATGTGAAGCGGAGTACATGGCGGCCTCGGAGGCAGCACATGAAGCAATATGGGTGAAGGAGTTAATCACCGACCTAGGCGTCATACCCAATGCATCAGGGCCGATCAAGCTCTTCTGTGACAACACTGGAGCTATTGCTCTTGCCAAGGAGCCCAGGTTTCACAAGAAGACAAGGCACATCAAGGGTCGCTTCAACTCCATCCGTGAAAATGTTCAAGATGGAGACATAGAAATTTGTAAAGTGCACACGGACCTGAATGTAGCAGATCCGTTGACTAAACCTCTCCCTAAGGCAAAACATGATCAACACCAGAATTCCATGGGTGTTCGATTCATCACGATGTAACTAGATTATTGACTCTAGTGCAAGTGGGAGACTGTTGGAAATATGCCCTAGAGGCAATAATAAAAGCTTTATTATTATATTTCCTTGTTCATGATAATTGTCTTTATTCATGCTATAATTGTGTTATCCGGAAATCGTAATACATGTGTGAATAACAGACACCAACATGTCCCTAGTAAGCCTCTAGTTGACTAGCTCGTTGATCAACAGATAGTCATGGTTTCCTGACTATGGACATTGGATGTCATTGATAACGAGATCACATCATTAGGAGAATGATGTGATGGACAAGACCCAATCCTAAACATAGCACAAGATCGTATAGTTCGTTTGCTAGAGTTTTCCAATGTCAAAGTATCTTTTCCTTAGACCATGAGATCGTGTAACTCCCGGATACCGTAGGAGTGCTTTGGGTATACCAAACGTCACAACGTAACTGGGTGACTATAAAGGTAGACTATGGGTATCTCCGAAAGTGTCTGTTGGGTTGACATGGATCAAGACTGGGATTTGTCGCTCCGTATGACGGAGAGGTATCACTGGGCCCACTCGGTAATGCATCATCATAATGAGCTCAAAGTGACCAAGTGTCTGGTCACGGGATCATGCATTACGGTACGAGTAAAGTGACTTGCTGGTAACGAGATTGAACGAGGTATTGGGATACCGACGATCGAATCTCGGGCAAGTAACATATCGATTGACAAAGGGAATTGCATACGGGGTTGATTGAATCCTCGACATCGTGGTTCATCCGATGAAATCATCATGGAGCATGTGGGAGCCAACATGGGTATCCAGATCCCGCTGTTGGTTATTGACCGGAGAATCGTCTCGGTCATGTCTGCTTGTCTCCCGAACCCGTAGGGTCTACACACTTAAGGTTCGGTGATGCTAGGGTTGTGAAGATATGTATATGCAGTAACCCGAATGTTGTTCGGGGTCCCGGATGAGATCCCGGACGTCACGAAGAGTTCCGGAATGGTCCGGAGGTAAAGAATTATATATGGGAAATGCTGTTTCGGCCATCGGGACAAGTTTCGGGGTTATCGGTATTGTACCGGGACCACCGGAGGGGTCCCGGGGGCCCACCGGGTGGGGCCACCTGTCCCGGGGGGCCACATGGGCTGTAGGGGGTGCGCCTTGGCCTACATGGGCCAAGGGCACCAGCCCCACTAGGCCCATGCGCCTAGGGTTTCCATAGGGGAGGAGTCCAAGTGGTGGAAGGCACCTCTAGGTGCCTTGGGGGGGAGGGAATCCTCCCCCTGGCCGCCGCACCTAGGAGATCAGATCTCCTAGGCTGCGCACCACCCCCCCTTGGCCCTCCTATATATAGTGGGGGAGAGGAGGGATTTCATAACCAGCCCCTGGCGCCTCCCTCTCTCCCCTTTACGTCTCTCTCGCGTAGTATAGGCGAAGCCCTGCTACTGTGACGCCCTGCATCCACCACCACGCCGTCGTGCTGCTGGATCTTCATCAACCTCTCCTTCCCCTTGCTGGATCAAGAAGGAGGAGACGTCTCCCATCCCGTACGTGTGTTGAACGCGGAGGTGCCGTCCGTTCGGCGCTTGGTCATCGGTGATTTGGATCACGTCGTGTTCGACTACATCATCACCGTTCTTTTGAACGCTTCCGTGCGCGATCTACAAAGGTATGTAGATGCATCCAATGAATCGTTGCTAGATGAACTCCTAGATGATCTTGGTGCAACGAGTAGGAAATTTTTTGTTTTCTGCAACATTCCCCAACACAACCTTGATCGAGTTTTGCAGAGATGTGAAGAAACTAATCTTGTCTTGAATTGGGATAAGTGCCACTTTATGGTTAATGAAGGCATTGTCTTGGGGCACGAAGTTTCTGAAAGAGGTATTGAAGTTGATAAAGCCAAGGTTGATGCTATTGAAAAGATGCCATGTCCCAAGGACATCAAAGGTATAAGAAGTTTCCTTGGCCACGCCGGTTTTTATAGGAGGTTCATTAAGGACTTCTCAAAAATTTCTCGGCCTCTAACTAATTTATTACAAAAAGATATACCATTTGTCTTTGATGATGATTGTGTATAAGCATTTGAAATACTGAAGAAAGCATTGATCTCTGCACCTATTGTTCAGCCACCTGATTGGAATTTACCCTTTGAAATTATGTGTGACGCTAGTGATTATGCTGTAGGTGCTGTTCTAGGGCAAAGAGTTGATAAGAAACTAAATGTTATTCAATATGCTAGTAAAACCCTAGACAATGCTCAAAGAAATTATGCTACCACTGAAAAAGAATTCTTAGCAGTTGTATTTGCCTGTGATAAGTTCAGACCTTATATTGTTGATTCTAAAGTAACTATTCACACTGATCATGCTGGTATTAAATATATTATGGAAAAGAAAGATGCTAAACCTAGACTTATTAGATGGGTTCTCTTGCTACAAGAATTTGACTTAAATATTGTTGATAGAAAGGGAGCTGAGAACCCCGTTGCAGACAACTTGTCTAGGTTAGAAAATGTGCTTGATGACCCACTACCTATTGATTGTAGCTTTCCTGATGAGCAATTAAATGTTATAAATGCTTCTCATACTGCTCCATGGTATGCTGATTATGCTAATTACATTGTTGCTAAGTTTATACCACCTAGTTTCACATACCAGCAAAAGAAAAAGTTCTTCTATGATTTGAGGCATTACTTTTGGGATGACCCACATCTTTATAAAGAAGGAGTAGATGGTATTATTAGACGTTGTGTACCTGAGCATGAACAGGAACAAATCCTACGCAAGTGTCACTCCGAAGCTTATGGAGGACACCATGCTGGAGATAGGACTGCACATAAGGTATTGCAATCTAGTTTTTATTGGCCTACTCTCTTCAAGGATGCCCGTAAGTTTGTCTTATCTTGTGATGAATGTCAAAGAATTGGTAATATTAGTAGACGTCAAGAAATGCCCATGAACTATTCACTCGTTATTGAACCATTTGATGTTTGGGGCTTTGACTATATGGGACCTTTTCCTTCCTCTAATGGTTATACACATATTTTAGTTGCTGTTGATTACGTTACTAAGTGGGTAGAAGCTATTCCAACTAGTAGTGCTGATCATAA
Organism: Triticum urartu; assembly: GCF_056163025.1. Classification (NCBI taxonomy): domain Eukaryota; kingdom Viridiplantae; phylum Streptophyta; class Magnoliopsida; order Poales; family Poaceae; genus Triticum; species Triticum urartu. The sequence continues at coordinate 464,911,066 of NC_141879.1, read as the reverse complement.
CACTTCTATTAAAATGCTTGAAGAAGTTATTTTTCCAAGGTTTGGAGTCCCTAGATATTTAATGAATGATGGTGGTTCACATTTTATTCATGGTGCTTTCCGTAAAATGCTTGCTAAATATGATGTTAATCATAGAATTGCATCCCCTTATCACCCTCAGTCTAGTGGTCAAGTAGAATTGAGTAATAGAGAACTCAAATTAATTTTGCAAAAGACTGTCAATAGGTCTAGAAAGAATTGGTCCAAGAAACTTGATGATGCATTATGGGCCTATAGAACTGCATATAAAAATCCTATGGGTATGTCTCCGTATAAAATGGTCTATGGAAAAGCATGTCACTTACCTCTCGAACTAGAACACAAGGCTTATTGGGCTATTAAAGAACTCAATTATGATTTTAAACTTGCTGGTGAGAAGAGGTTATTTGATATTAGCTCACTTGATGAATGGAGAACCCAAGCCTACAAAAATGCCAAGTTGTTTAAAGAAAAAGTTGAAAGATGGCATGATAAAAGGATACAAAAGCGTGAGTTTAATGTAGGTGATTATGTATTGCTATACAACTCTCGTTTAAGATTTTTGCAGGAAAACTTCTCTCTAAACGGGAAGGTCCTTACGTTATCGAGGAGGTCTATCATTCCGGTGCCATAAAAATCAACAACTTCGAAGGCACAAATCCGAAGGTGGTGAACAGTCAAAGAATCAAACATTATATCTTAGGTAATCCCATAAATGTTGAAACCAATATTATTGAAACCATAACCCCGGAGGAATACATAAAGGACACTTTTCGGAACGTTTCAGACTCCGAAAAGGAATAGGTATGTGGTACGGTAAGTAAACCGACTCCAAAACAGTTTTTAAGGCAATATTTCTCTGTTTTGGAATATTTAGAAAAATAGAAAAATAAGAAGCAGTCCTGGAAGGACATGAGGGCTCCACGAGGGTGGAGGGCGCGCCCTACCCCCCTGGGCGTGCCCCCTACCTCGTGGGCACCTCGTGTGCTCTCCGGATTCCATTTTCATACACAACACGTATTTTGGTCGGTAAAAATTCATTATATAATCTCCCGGGGGTTTTGACTCCCGTATCACGCAAATATCTCCTGTCTTTGTTTCGAGCTGTCCTGCTACAGATTTGAGCAACATGTCGTCCCAGGATTCGGAAGGAGAGAGCTATGTGGCTGATTGCCTTACAGACCCTAAAGTCTATGGGGATGTGGAGCATTGTGGTTGGACTACGGAAGAAGAAGAGGACTATGAACCTAAGGGAAAGGAGACGAGCTCAGATGAAGATGAAGTCCCACTGCCTCAACCTGGGGACATGCATGTGGAGTTCAAAAAGTCAAGCCTCCCGGATAGAGTAAAGAAACTTAAGATCGAGTTCATCCCTTTTCGCCTTTTGCAGGAAAACAAGCAGGAACTATGCAAAAAGATACTGAACCTAGAGCAGGAGATCGGTGACCTAAGGGATCAAAATTCTGTCCTCAAATGCAAATTAAGGAAGAAGCCTACGCCATCAACAAAACCATTACCTTCTCCACCAACAAAGAAGAATTGAGCATCTGGTATGGGCACTCCCCTTGGCAACTGCCAAGCTTGGGGGAGTGCCCCGGTATCGTATCACCATCACTTTTATCTTTACCGTTTTTCTTAGTTCGATCCTTTTGGTAATATTTTGATCTAGTAGAATAAAAGCCTTTAGTATGATCTAGTTGTGAGTTTTGCTTTATGATCCTTCTATGTAATCGAGTCCGTGAGCTATATATAATAAAGATTAGTGTTTAGTCAAGGGCTTGATTATTTTGCCATGATCTTAAGTGAATAAAAGAAAAGAGAAATAAATAAAAAGAAACAAAGAGATCATGTGAATCTTATGGAGAGTAATGAGCTCACATAGAAAAGGTATGATGAATAGAAGTTGTTGAGGGTTGACAAACATAGTTTTGGTCATCGTTGCAATTAATAGGAAGTAATAAAGAAAGAGAGGTCTTCACATATAAATATACCATCTTGGACATATTTTATGATTGTGAGCACTCATTAATATATGACATGTTAAAGAGTTGACTTTGGACAAGGAAGACAATGTAATGGGTTATGTTTTCTTACATCCGAGATAAATTATATTGTCTTGGATCCTCCAACATGTTGAGCTTGCCTTTCCCCTCATGCTATCCAAATTCACTGCACCAAGTATAAATACTACTTCTGCTTCCAAATTCCCTTAAAACCAGTTTTGCCATGAGAGTCCACCATACCTACCTATGGACTGAGGAAGATCCTCAAATAAGTTGTCATCGGTGCAAGCAATAAAAATTGTTGTCTAAATATGTATGACTTATTAGCGTGGGAGAAAATAAGCTTTATACGATCGTGTGACATGGAAGAAATAAAAGCGACGGACTGCATAATAAAGGTCCATATCACAAGTGGCAATATAAGGTGACGTTCTTTCATATTAAGATTTTGTGCATCCAACCATAAAAGCGCATGATAACCTCTACTTCCCTCTGCGAAGGGCCTATCTTTTACTTTTATCTCCTACCTTATATAAGAGTCATGGTGATCTTCACCCATCCTTTTTACATTTTATCCTTTGGCAAGCACAGTATGTTGGAAAGATCCTGGTATATATGGCTAATTGGATGTGAGTTTTCATGAACTATTATTGTTGACATTACCCCTGAGGTAAAACGTTGGGAGGAAAAACTATAAGCCCCTATCTTTCTCTATGTCCGATTAAAACTCCATACCCATAAGTATTGCGTGAGTGTCAGCAATTGTGAAAGATTATATGATAGTTGAGTATGTGGACTTGTTGAAAAGCTCTTATACATTGACTCTTTCCTATGTTATGATAAATTGCAATTGCTCCAATGACTGAGATTATAGTTTGTTAGTTTTCAATGAAGTTTACGATTCATACTTGAAATTGTGATTGAATTATTACTCTAGCATAAGAGATTATATGACAAGAATTATATAAGTTGTGTTCTAAGAACGATCATGATACCCTCATGTCCATATTTTATTTTTATCGATACCTCTATCTCTAAACATGTGGAGATATTTTTCGATTTTGGCTTTCGCTTGAGGACAAGCGAGGTCTAAGCTTGGGGGAGTTGATACGTCCATTTTGCATCATGTTTTTATATCGATATTTATTGCGTTATGGCTTGTTATTACACATTATGTCACAATACTTATGCCTATTCTCTCTTATTTTACAAGGTTTACATTAAGAGGGAGAATGCCGGCAGCTGGGATTCTAGGCTGGAAAAGGAGAAAATATTAGAGACCTATTCTGCACAGCTCCAAAAGTCCTGAAACTTCACGAAAGACGTTTTCAGAATATATAAAAAATACTCAGTGGAAGAGATTCACCAGGGGGGCCACACCCTACCCACGAGGGTGGGGGGCGCGCCCTACCCCCTGGGCACGCCCCCCTACCTCGTGGGCCCCCTGGTGGACCTCCGGTGGCCATCTTCTGCTATATGAAGTCTTTCGATGGAAAAAAATAAGAAGCCATCTTCTCGGACGAAACTCCGCCGCCACGAGGCGGAACCTTGGCGGAACCAATCTAGGGCTCTGGCAGAGCTGTTCTGCCGAGGAAACTTCCCTCCGGGAGGGGGAAATCATCGCCATCATCATCACCAACGCTCCTCTCATCGGGAGAGGGCAATCTCCATCAACATCTTCATCAGCACCATCTCCTCTCAAAACCCTAGTACATCTCTTGTATCCAATTCTTGTCTCCAAGTCCGGGATTGGTGCTAGTAGGTTGATAGTAGTGTTAATTACTCCTTGTAGTTGATGCTAGTTGGTTTAATTGGTGGAAGATCATATGTTCAGATCCTATATGCATATTAATACCCCTCTGATTATGAACATGTTTATGCTTTGTGAGTAGTTACTTTTGTTCCTGAGATTAGTAGTCATGTGAATTTGGTATTCGTTCGATATTTTGATGAGATGTATGTTGTCTCTCCTCTAGTGGTGTTATGTGAACGTCCACTACATGACACTTCACCATTATTTGGGCCTAGAGGAAGTCATTGGGAAGTAATAAGTAGATGATGGGTTGCTAGAGTGACAGAAGCTTAAACCCTAGTTTATGCGTTGCTTCGTAAGGGGCCGATTTGGATCCATATGTTTCATGCTATGGTTAGGTTTACCTTAATACTTTTGTTGTAGTTGCGGATGCTTGCAATAGAGGTTAATCATAAGTGGGATGCTTGTCCAAGTAAGGACAGTACCCAAGCACCGGTCCACTCACATACCAAATTATCAATGTACCGAACACGAATTATATGAACGTGATGAAAACTAGCTTGATGATATTCCCATGTGTCCTTGGGAGCGCTTTTTCTCTATATAAGAGTTTGTCCAGGCTTGTCCTTTGCTACAAAAAGGATTGGGCCACCTTGCTGCACTTTATTTACTTTTGTTACTTATTGCTCGTTACAAATTGTCCTATCACAAAACTATCTGTTACCACTTATTTCAATACTTGCAGAGAATACCTTGCTGGAAACCGCTTATCATTTCCTTCTGCTCCTTGTTGGGTTCGACACTCTTACTTAATGAAAGGACTATGATAGATCCCCTATACTTGTGGGTCATCAAGGTGGAAGAGGATATAATGACCGCGTGAGTGTGTATTTATAAGGTGAAGAGCTGTGCAGCACAATTACGTAGGTGCTCCTGGCGGTTCACATCTGATGTGCACGTGGCATGCATGCAACTCACTGAGAGTTGTTCCATGTTCCGACGGGCGCCTGGTTTGTCGGGTGGTCATTCCGGATTCTCCGGTATTTGGGCAAAAGAGATATAGCATTAAAAGTAGTTTTAAATGTGTGTCTCTATATCTTCAGCTGACAAGGACGCAGTGAAGACATTCGACATGTGTCAACAGAATGCATATGACTAGACAGATAGAATTTGAGGATGAAGCATAGAAGGGGTTAGGTTCCTATCACATTCACTTAGTTCAGCAAACGACAAGTTCGAAGACATAGCTATAAGTGAATGTTGTAGAGGACAGAACACACACACACACAAACACACACACACATACAATGACTCGGTTTCACCAGTAGATGACTCATCATCAGAAAAGACCAAATCAACATTGCGAAGATAAACTTTGAGGACAAATCAACGTTGAAGACAAACCAAATATGAAGATAATGCAATCATGACACCAAATAAAAATCTTCGAGAAAGTTTGGTGGTGGCGTTACCCACCGTATAGGAAGTATTAGACCCAGACACGACACACAATTATCGTGGCGCTCCGAAGTCAAATTCCGCATTAATGTATTCACACTTAGGGGTAAGTCTTCATTAATTGAAGATATGCGTTACTTCGTGTGTTGCACATCTAAGTCATCAACATGCATAAGCATTAGGATGTGTGTCCTTTCACAGGACATTCGACGATTCTAAGATACTTAGCTCACATCGCAGCTTGCAAAACCTTTTCTCATCCAAGGGCTTTGTGAAGATATCTGCCAATTGCTCTTCAGTGTTGACGTGAATAATATCAATGTCTTCCTTCATGACGTGATCTCTAAGAAAGTGATGACGGATCTGAATGTGCTTTGTCTTCGAGTGCTGAACTGGATTGTTGGCAATCTTGATGGCGCTTTCATTGTCGTAGTAGAGTGGCACATGCTTCAGGTGGATTCCATAGTCCTTGAGAATTTTCTTCATCCATAGAAGCTGAGCGCAACAAGATCCAGCAGCAATGTATTCAGATTCACCAGTGGAGAGTGATACACAGTTCTGCTTCTTTGAAGACCAACAGACAAGAGATCATCCAAGAAAGTGACATGTTCCAGATCAACCTTGTCACCAGCATAATCAACATATGAGAATCCAACTAGATCAAACTCTGGGCCCTTTGGATACCATAATCCTAGTGTTGGGGTGTGAGCCAAATATCGAAGAATTCGCTTCACAGCTAAGTGATGCAATTCCTTTGGTGCCACTTGGAATTGGGCACACATGCAAACGCCAAGCATTATATCAGGCCTAGATGCACATAAGTAGAGTAAAGAACCAATCATGGAGCGGTATACCTTCTGATCGAACTCTTTACCATTGTCGTCAGTGCCCAATTGGCCTTTGGTTGGCATTGGCGTCATGTACCCTTTGTAGTCTTGCATTACAAACTTCTTCAGGCAATCATTGAGGTATTTCTCTTGTGATATGAAGATGCCATTTCTCTGCTGACGGATTTGAAGACTGTAGGGGATATGACTATTGGGTATGACCCACCTAGGAGGGGCTGAGTTATCCCAATGGCAGTTCATCAAGACAAAGTCTATGAAGATGTTAAGATGGCGGATCATGAAGCAGACTTGTTAAAGGGCCCAAAGCCCAAAGGCGGCTTAAAGCCCATAAGTGTAAACCGCCATATATGTATAACTTGTATTGTAAGGCAAGTATAATTAGTCACCAGACCGGACACGTTGTTGATGAGCCGGCCGGGACTCTGTAAGCCACCGGGCGTCAACGTGTGTATATAAAGGGACGACCCGGCGGCGGCTTAGGGCAAGAGAGAGAACAGATCGAAAGCTAGGTCAAGTGTATTCGCTCCCTGGTAATCGAGACATAAGCAATACCACCTCAAACTAGATTAGGCCTTTACCTTCACCGCAAGGGGCCGAACCAGTATAAACTCCTTGTGTCCTTTGTCCTGTTTAATCCCTTTAAGCTAACCTTGTTGCGATGGCTCCACGACTAAGTCCTTCTGCTAGGACATCTGCCGTGACAACTCCATGATAGTTGGCGCCCACCGTGGGGCCAGCTCACAGTGGTTTTGAGTTCTTGAAGGGCAACTTTGCAGGGATCAAGGGATACACTATGGGCCGGATGACCAAGAGTCGCCGCGGCAAGCTCTACATCGACGATGCAGGCTGGGACCCCGAGGCCGGCTCAATTGAGTATGGGTATCGGGTCCCCTTCGGCGGAATTCATGTTTTCATCAGGAAGATCGGCGAACCGGGCCTTGAGCCGGACATCTGCACCAACATCATCAAGACGGCTCAGCGTGCGGGACCCGCCCGAGTTCAGCCCGCTGTGAAACATGCCTTCATGGGATTCATCCATGGGGCGGAATTTGATGATAGATTTGTGTTCGGTGGTGAGACGGTCGTCTACTCTGATGATGAGTCGTCTACTGGTGAAACCGATTCATTGTATCAGCTGCAAGACGGCCGGCTTGGGGGCTATTCCAACAATATTCCGGACCCCTATGAGCCGCCGAGTAAGGTTTGCGATCTTCATGGCCAGTACACAACCAGTGCAGAATTCTTTGACTGTGGTGGCAGTAATCTCTAGGTCAGCAAGGACAACGGCTGCCGGGGCAGGAGGCCCTGTGTGCCCGCTGAGGGAGTCCTGGATTAAGGGGTCCATAGGCGGGCGTCCGACCTGTTGGACATGGGCCGGACTGCTGGGCCGTGAAGATACAAGACAGAAGACTCTCCCCCGTGTCTGGATGGGACTCTCCTTGGCGTGGATGGCAAGCCTGGCGTTCGGATATGAAGATTCCTTTCTCTGTAACCGACCTTGTACAGCCATAGTCCCCTCCGGTGTCTATATAAACCGGAGGGTTTAGTCCGTAGAGGCAATCACAATCATACATGCTAGACTTCTAGTGTTTTAGCCATTACGATCTCGTGGTAGATCAACTCTTGTAATACTCATATTCATCAAGATCAATCAAGCAGGAAGTAGGGTATTACCTCCATAGAGAGGGCCCGAACCTGGGTAAACATCGTGTCCCCTGTCTCCTGTTACCATCGACCTTAGACGCACAGTTCAGGACCCCCTACCCGAGATCTGCCGGTTTTGACACCGACATTGGTGCTTTCATTGAGAGTTCCTATGTGACGTCGAAGATGGGATTGATGGCTCGCCTTGTTATCAAGGACAGTATCACCTCCGGAGGAGCCTTGGCCTCAGGCTAAACCCTCCGGCTTGGCGGCTTTACCATGACCGCTCGTCCGACCGTCAAGCCAATGATGACTTCTCGGGTCATCGAAAATCGCCTCTGTATTGACTTCGAATACTCCAAACAGGTGGATCTGACGGAGTTGTCATCTTTAAATGAACTCCTGGACCGCATCGCCGCCTTGGGGGTCGCTACAGACTACGATCGGATTGGGCTTAAACCCGATCAGAGAGAAATCAAATCTCCGCCGATCACCCGTCAGATAGCGGTAGTAGGGGAGCAAAACAATAACTCTTACTCTATATTGAGGACGAACTATGTTCGGATTTCCGAGCTCGAAGAGCCGGATACCCGTCCGCAGAACGACACGCCCTGTCCTCCGAACCTAGAATCAGATGGTGGACCTGAAAAATCGGTTGATATCCCGGAGCCCAAACTATTAAGCTCAGAAGTTTCTCAAACTCCGGATCCCAAATTGGGCCAGGGTTCGGATTTAAAGCCACCCACCCACCCAGATATACGTGATCTCATGTACACATGACAATAGTCTCAGGAAACAGTCCATGAGTTTTGGGCCAGATTCCTCCTTGTCAAAGACAAGATTAAAGATTGCCGCGACGAAGACGTGATCTCAGTATTCTGCAATAATTGCACGGACGAAGGAATCCTCAACGCCATCAACCGCCGTCGCGTATTAAACTTCACTGACTTGGCAACCATAGTACAGAAGTACCGCGCAATGGAGAGCGCGTGGAAAACTCAGGCAACTCATTGGGAACCACCGGTTTCCACTCAACCCCTCGTCCGTGCAAAAAGGATGCACCCCCGCGGGGCGCCCGACCCAATAGTAAAGAAATCTAAGCCCATTACGGGGCGCGAAAACATTCTGGAGGGATGGCTCGATAGGCCATGCAAAATACACACAACACCGGATACCATACCAACCCACAGCCTTAGAGCATGTTGGATACTCCGGCAAGTGGCCAAGAGTGGCGAGGATATCCTCACCAAGAATACCTCAGAGCAACACCCTCCGGAAGACGACGACCTCACCGTATTGACTATCTTCGAGACTTTCGCTTCAAACAATCGGTGCAAAAGGGCCCTCCGCGACCTCGCCGAAGTCTGCCAAGTCGCAGCAATATACCACTGGAATGACAAAGCCATAACTTTCAATGCCAGTGACAAACCAAAATTTCAGATAGTCCGGGCACCAGCCACCTTGGTCCTCAATCCAATTGTGGATGGTTTTCGGCTCACCAAAGTGCTCATGGACGGCGGCAACGGACTAAACCTCATCTACAAGGACACACTCAACAAAATGGAAATAGACAAGAGCCGCATTGAGCAAAGTAGCATGACCTTCCGAGGAATCATTCCCAGTCGGGAGGTGCAATGCACGCGAAAAATCACGCTCGACATGGTATTTGGCACGCCGGAGAATTATCGGTTCAAAGAGATAACCTTCCAAGTGGCCCTTTCAACAGTGGATATCACGCCCTATTGGGGCGAGATGCATTTACACGCTTCCAAGCTATACCTCATTACGGGTACATGAAGCTCAAGATGCCCGGGCCCAATGGTATTATCACTCTTGCCAGTGATTTGGACATAGCACTTCGCGCCGAAAACAAAACCGCATCCCTGGCCCTCGAGGCACTGTCTAAAGCCCTCGCGGCCAAAGAGTTAACCGTGATGCGATCCATGGTGGATAAGGACGACGTAATCCTGGACAAGCGACCCAAATCCACCTCCTTTAAACCAGCAGACGAAATAGTCAAATTTCAAGTCCACCTGACAGACCCCAAGAAGACAACATCCATCGGGGCACAACTGGACCCAACGGTTGACGCCGCGCTACGAGAGTTCCTGCGTGAGAACTGGGACATATTCGCCTGGCACTCTTCTGATATGCCAGGAATCCCACGCAGGTTGGCCGAACACAGCCTCAACATTTTGAAGGGATATAAACCAGTCAAGCAAACACTGCGGCGCTTTTCCGAACCCAAACGACAAGCTATGGGGGAGGAGCTAGCCAAGTTAATTAAGGCTGAATTCATCAGAGAAATAAAACACCCGGACTAGCTAGCAAACCTGGTGATGGTGCCAAAGAAGGATAAATCCTGGCGCCTATGCGTCGATTTCAAAGACCTCAACAAGGCCTGCCCTAAGGATCCCTTCCCCCTCCCTCGCATCGATCAGATTATTGACGCTACTACGGGACACGACTCACTGTGTTTCCTCGACGCATACTCCAGATACCATCAAATCAAAATGAAGGAGTCCGACCAAGTCGCAACGGCATTCATTACCCCATATGGGCTGTTCTGCTTCAACACTATGCCCTTTGGACTTAAAAAAGCCAGCGCCACCTACCAATGCATGATTCAAGCATGCCTGGAGAAACAGATTGACAAGACAGTTGAAGCATATGTGGACGACGTCATCATCAAAACTAGCCACGTCGAGTCATTGATAGATGATCCGCGTCTCACATTCGACAACCTCCGTACATATGACATCAAGCTCAATCTGGAAAAGTGTGTTTTCGGCGTTCCTGCCGGAAAATTGCCGGGCTTCATCGTCTCCAATAGAGGATTTGAAGCAAATCCAGCCAAAATCCGAGCTTTGTCTCAATTGGCTACACCAAAAGACCATAAACAGGTCCACAAACTAGACGGATGTGTGGCAGCTTTAAGCCGCTTTATGTTCAGACTAGGAGAAAAAGCATTGTTGCTTTATCGCCTTCTTCGACGCACCGACCACTTCGAGTGGACGGATGTGGCAACGGCCGGACTGGAAGAGATAAAGGCTCTTTTAGCGAGCAACCCAATCCTGGCCACGCCGAACATTGGTGAACCCATGTTATTATACATCTCGGCAACACACCAGGTGGTGAGCGCAGTGCTCTTCATTGAGCGAGAGGAGGACAAACACAAATTCCCACTTCAGAAACCGGTATACTACGTATCCACTGTCCTCACACCATGCAAATCCCGGTACCCTCATTACCAAAAGATAGCATACGCGGTCTTCATGGCATCCCGGAAGCTACGATGCTACTTTCAAGAGTGCTCAATCACGGTGGCTTCCGAAGTACCACTCAATGACATAATAAACAACCGCGATGCCACGGGCCGGATCACAAAGTGGGCCATTGAGCTCCTTCCATTCGACATAACATACAAGCCGCGCTGGGCCATTAAATCCCAAGTACTGGCCGACTTCGTCGCTCAATGGACAGAGGCCGAACTCCCAAAGAGTATGGCACATATTCCAACTAGGTCATGCACTTCGATGGTTCCAAAATGCCGGCGGGCTTAGGAGCGGGCGTTGTCTTAACGTCCCCCACTGGAGACATAGTTCAGTACGTACTCCAAATATTATACATAGATTCCAACAATGTAGCCGAATACGAGGCCTTATTGCATGGTCTTCGGATGGCTGTCTCCATGGGAATACAATGCCTGGAGGTGCGCGGGGATTCAAACCTCGCACTATCCCAAATAAATGGATATTTCGACGCCAAAGATCTGAAGATGGCGGCCTATCATAACGCCGTTCTCAAAATGTTGGCTCGGTTCGAGGGGCTCGAGTTTCATCATGTGGCTCGAGAAAGTAATCAAGCGGCGGATGTCCTTGCTTGCATCGGCGCCAAGCACGACCGCGTCCCGCCTAACATATTCCTAGAAAGGCTGTTCAAGCCATCCGTGCTGTGGCAGGGGGAGAGCGGCAACACCAGTCCAGACCCAATTATACCCCCAGATTCTAAACACAATACCAATATCATCAGGGGCTCAGCCACCAAAATAACACCATCGACCCATCTTATCATGGCAGTAATTGCCCCATGGACCGAACCCTTCTTGGCCTACCTTAATAGGTGAGAGCTCCCTAAGGATCAGAATGAGGCTTGCTGCATTGTCCAACGCTCGAAAGCCTACAAGGTCCATGACAGAGAGCTCTACAAGAAAAGTGCTACCGGAGTACTTCAAAGATGTATCTCCGAAGAAGAGGGACGACAACTCTTGGCCGAAATTCACGCCAGTCTCGGTGGTCACCACGCCGTGGCTCGGGCCCTTGTAAGTAAGGCCTTCCATACAAGTTTCTATTAGCCGACGGCCCGAGCAGATGCACAGGACCTTGTCCAACGTTGTGTCGGATACCAGCTTTTCGCCAACCAAAGCCATATGCCTCCCACCGCTCTACAAACAATCCCCATTACTTGGCCTTTTGCGGTCTGGGGGCTTGATATGGTCGGACACCTTAAAGGAGGAAGCCATAAGAAAAAATATCAGCTGGTCATGGTAGATAAATTCACCAAATGGATAGAGGCCAAACCAGTTAAAACGGCGGAAGCCGGACCAGTGATAGACTTTATATCCGGTGTTGTGCATTGTTATGGCGTCCCACACAGCATCATCACCGATAACGGCTCCAACTTTACAGCCGATGAGGTGAAAGTCTGGTGTGCTAACCTGGGAATTAAGCTTGATTACGCCTTCGTCTATCGTCCACAAACAAATGGTCAAGTCGAACGAGCTAATGGTCTTATTATGAGCGGCATTAAGCCTAGACTAGTGCGGTCTTTGAAAGAATCAGACACGCACTGGGTTGAGGAGCTCGACTCCATACTCTGGGGGCTACGAACCACGCCCAATCGTACTACCGGATATACACCCTTCTTCATGGCGTACGACACAGAGGCTGTGTTGCCCTGCGATATTATTCATGACTCACCTCAAGTGCGCATGTATGAAGAGAGAGAGGCCGAGCTTGATCAGTAGGATGGCTTAGATGCATGGAGGAGGAGCGCGACATCGCAAAAGCCCATTCCGCATTTTATCAACAACAGGCTCGCAGATATCAAAGCAGACAAGTGCGGTCCAAGACTTATAACGTTGGCGAACTCGTTCTACGCTTACCAGAGAAGAAAATGTAACGCCCCGAGACCGATGTGCCAGGTGTTGTCCAGTTATTCACTGTTGTTGCCTTGTCATTGCTTGCGTGTCATGCATTGCATATCATGTCATCATGTGCATTTCATTTGCATACGTGTTCGTCTCATGCATCCGAGCATTTTCCCCGTTGTCTGTTTTGCATTCCGGCGCTCCTATCTCCTCCGGTGGTCATTTCTACCTTCTTCTCGTGTGTGGGGATTAAACATTTCTGGATTGGACCGAGATTTGTCAAGCGGCCTTGGTTTACTACCGGTAGACCGTCTGTCAAGTTTCATACCATTTGGACTTCGTTTTGATGCTCCAACGGTTAACCGAGGGACCGAAAAGGCCTCGTGTGTGTTGCAGCCCAACACCCTTCCATTTTGGCCCCAAACCTACCAAAACCCTCTCCATCATCTCGGTCGTTCGATCACGATCGCGTGGCCGAAAACCGCACCTCATTTGGACTCTCCTAGCTCCCTCTACCTATAAATATGTCCATCTCCCCCGAAATCCAGGTCTCCTCCACCCTAACCCTAATTTTTTCCATCGCGCGCTGCCGGACAATGTCCGCCCTGGCCGGACGCGTCGCCGCCGCCAACCGTATGCCGCCACCTGTCCAGCACCGCCCGCTCCCACCGCGCGGCCCGGGAAGCCCGGAGCCGGCCCCCGAGGGCCCAAATGCCGTCGCCGCCGCCTGGGAACCCCGCCGCCTTGCGCCCTCACCGCGCGCCGCCTTGCCACCGGCGACGCTCCGCCGCATCGCCGTTGTCTTCCTCCGCCGCAGAGCTCGCCGTCGCCGCCGCCTGAGACGCCAAGCGCCGCCGCCTGCGCCATCTCCGGCCGCCGCCTCCGTCCTGCTTGTCCCACCGGCCGGCGACCCGCGCCGCCACCTCGCCTCGCCGTGGCAGGTTCCGGCCACCGCGCGCCGACCTCGCCGGCGTCGTCCTCCCTCCGGCTGCCGCCGTCCTCTCCGGCGAGATCCGGTGGATCGGGACGAGATCCACCGGGATCTCATCCAAACACTCCGCCTCAGATCTGCACCGCGCCATCCCGGATCCCTCCGTCCCGCGTTGACTTTCGCGGAGGTATAATTTCACTAAGTCCCCGAGTTTCCCACATTTCAAATGCACATGTTCATAGCATCGTAACTTTGCATTCATAGCTCCGTTTTGGGCATATAGCATATCAAAATGTTCATCTCAGAGAGGACATCATTTCATCTCATTGCATCATTTTCATTTGAGTTCATCTTGATGCCCGAAATGCTGTTGGAAGAGTGCTATTTGAGATAATTGTCAGATCTGCTACTCCATTTAGATATTTGTCATTTTTGCCATGATTATTGTGTGCATGATATGACCATGAGCTCTACATGTGTTTTGTTAAGGGTTTTGCCATCTTTATAGAGGTGCAACCCATGTATTTTTGTGATGTGTGTGGTGACTAGAACAAGCTTGCAAAGTGAGGCATTTATTAATGCTGATTTCAAGGACTTAGCATTTCCACTAAGTCCTTGAGCTGGTCATCTCATATGGCCATATGTTCATGATGTTTCCTAGTGATCCGTGCCTCTTTTGAGGATGATCAGTAAGGATGTTTTGTTAATCTTGTGGTGCTCTATCCATCCATGTCTTTGTTTGCAATTATGGAGCACCCTACCTTGAGTCAATCGAGCTCTACTTTTGTCATGTCGTGAATCTGGGCAGATTGTCTACTTGTTAGCAATTTTGCTGAGGATGTTGTAGTTGATCCGTGCATGCTATGTTTTTGTTCTTGCCATGTCTAGCTTTCATTTTGTGTATTCTTGATGGGTGTATGCTTAGATTGTCATGACTTGCTCTGTGGTGAGTGCATCGAGCTCGTAAACATGCCTACTTGATATCTGTTTTCAGCATGCTCCAGTTTTCACTAAGTCTGTGATCTGATTATGTTTTTGCCATGTTCACATGCTTGCAAATGTATTTTCTGATCCCTTTTGGCTCAAGGTCACTAAGGGACTTTTGTTAAGCTCTTTTATTAGCTCCATGCCATGCTTTACTTTGCCATGTTCAGGTCCTGTAGCATATAGTTTTCATGCTCCGAAGAGTGCTATCTGATCTGAAATTCCAGACAAGTGTTAATTTCACTAAGTCCGAGATCTGTTTACCAATTGCATTTTTGCCATGCTTGTTTGAAACTGTTAATGGATGAATTGGCCGTAGCTCAGTGCTAGTCTTTTGTTAAGCTTCTTGAGTGGATCCCTGCCATGTATTTTGTTGCCATGTTTGAGTGCTGTAGCATGTTTAACTTGTTGCATTTAGATGGCTACTTGCTGTTTATCGCAGACCGGTGCCATATTTGAATTGCTTGCCATTTCCAAACCGTAACTCCGATTCAGGCGTTCTTTATATCGTTTTCAAGCGATTTCACCTCACCTTTCCAGTGGCACACTTGGATTTCCATGTTGAGGCCAGGTTCATGCATTCCTTGTCAAATCATGCATATGCATCGCATACCGCATCCCGCATAGCATACCACGTTCATGTGTTGGTTGTTTACTATGTTGTGTGTTTCTTTCCGGTGTTTGCTTCTTCGGGTTGGTTCCGGTAACGTCGCGTTTGTGAGGACCCGTTCATCTACGTCCGTTTGTCTTCTTCATGGACTCGTTCTTCTTCCTTGCGGGATTTCAGGCAAGATGATCATACCCTCGAAATCACTTCTATCTTTGCTTGCTAGTTGCTCGCTCT
Source organism: Triticum urartu (assembly GCF_056163025.1). Lineage (NCBI taxonomy): Eukaryota > Viridiplantae > Streptophyta > Magnoliopsida > Poales > Poaceae > Triticum > Triticum urartu. The sequence goes on along the minus strand of NC_141879.1, from coordinate 464,895,434 downwards.
TTTGCTATGCCTATGCTACGATACCTACCACTTGCTTATCATGCCTCCCATATTGTTGAACCAAGCCTCTAACCCAGCTTGTCCTAGCAAACCGTTGTTTTGCTATGTTACCGCTTTGCTTAGCCCCTCTTATAGCGTTGTTAGTTGCAGGTGAAGATTGAAGCTTGTTCCTTGTTGGAACATGGAGATGTGGTTCCTTGTTTTCGAACATGTTTACTTGTTGGGATATCACAATATATCTTATTTAATTAAGGCATCTATATACTTGGTAAAGGGTGCAAGGCTCGGCCTTATGCCTGGTGTTTTGTTCCACTCTTGCCGCCCTAGTTTCCGTCATATCGGTGTTATGTTCCCGGATTTTGCGTTCCTTACGCGGTTGGGTAATAATGGGAACCCCTTGACAGTTCGCCTTAAGTAAAGCTCTTCCAGCAATGCCCAACATTGATTTTACCATTTGCCACCTAGTCTTTTCTTTTCCCTTGGGAGTCGCGCTCCTGAGGGTCATTATTATTTTACCCCCCCGGGCCAGTGCTCCTCTGAGTGTTGGTCCAACCTGTCAGCTGCCGGTGGCCACCAGGGGCAACTCTGGGCTGGCTTACCCGTACCTAGGACAATCTGAGTGTGCCCTGAGAAAGAGATATGTGCATCTCCTATCGGGATTTGTCGGCACATTCGGGCGGTGTTGCTGGTTTAGTTTTACCCTGTCGAAATGTCTTGTAGAACCGGGATACCGAGTCTGATCGGAATGTCTCGGGAGGAGGTCTATTCCTTCATTGACCGTGAGAGCTTGTGATGGGCTAAGTTGGGACACCCCTGCAGGGATTTGAACTTTCGAAAGCCGTGCCCGTGGTTATGGGCAGATGGGAATTTGATAATGTCCGGTTGTAGAAAACCTAAAGTTGACCTTAATTAAAATGCGTCAACCGCGTGTGTAACCGTGATGGTCTCTTTCCGGCGGAGTCCGGGAAGTGAACACGGTGTTGGAGTTATGCTTGACGTAGGTTGTTTTAGGATCACTTCTTGATCATACTTTCTCGAATGTGCTTTGCCTTCTCTTCTCGCTCTCTTTTGCGTATGTTAGCCTCCATATATGCTAGTCGCTTGCTGCAGCTCCACCTCATACCTTTTACCTTACCCATAAGCTTAAATAGTCTTGATCGCGAGGGTGTGAGATTGCTGAGTCCCCATGGCTCACAGATACTTCCAAAACTAGCTTGCAGGTGCCGATGAGTCCGTGCAGATGACGCAACCAAGCTCAAGGAGGAGCTCGATGAAGATCTTGTCCTTTGTGTTGTTTCATTCTAGTTGTTCAGTAGTGGAGCCCAGTTGGGGTCAATCGGGGACCTTGTCGCATTTGGGGTTCTTCTTTTATTTTGGTTCCGTAGTCGGACCTTGATTGTATCTGGGTGATGTAATGTTTTATTCCTGTAATTATGTGAAGTGGCGATTGTAAGCCAACTATGTATCTTTTCCCTTATGTATTACATGGGTTGTGTGAAGATTACCTCACTTGCGACATTGCTTTCAATGCGGTTATGCCTCTAAGTCGTGCTTCGACACGTGGGAGATATAGCCGCATCGAGGGTGTTACAGAAAAGGAAAAACTCAAGCCCAAGTGGGAGGGTCCCTTCATCATAGATGAAGTTCTCACTGGAGGAGCATATCGCTTGCGTGATGCATCGGACAACCTCTTAGAGCCGAACCCGTGGAATGCCGCCAGACTCTGAAGATTCTACGCCTAGAGCCGGACTCTTTGTTCGTCTTCTCCCTTTGTTTCCATTATTTTTTCCTCTCTTTAACTTTCTTCTAGCTTTAAGCTCCTGTGTGGCTAAACCACACACCTATGACGTGCACATCCTTAAATATGTACGCCCATCATACCTGGGGGCTTCTTGTACAGAAGCTTATTATTATTTTTCGAGCATCAAGCTCACCACATATGTGTCTTTTTCCTCATATGTACCTTTTCTTCACCATTATATGCATCGTTATGACTTAAGTTTTGGCCAAGCTGGGTTGCCTGGCTCCTGTGCTTATGCCCTATATTCCCGTTTGTTCGGCTAGGGCACAAAGGGAGCACCTCTGCGATTGTTACTGCCGGGTCATCCGGACGTGTACCTTAGACTGGGTGAAGCCGAAAGCTAGCGTTCTTAAGGGAATATTCGATCGGCGGACTAAAGACGTGTTGCACTCATTACACTATGAACCCCCAGATGTCACATACACTGCGATTTTTTCAATCACAGTTCGGGCATGCACAATAAACGCATGTTCACCCAGGGAAAGGAACCCTTAACAGAACTATTCTCTCTGGAAGATGTTTCTTACAATTACAATGTAATATAACGTTAACATAGCTAGACGGATACAACTTGTCCGTTCAAGCAATTATGACCCCTACGCCTAGTTTCCATGCATACCCCGGTCTATATGGCCGCTTTGGTATTCGGAAACACTCCGCACCTTCGGGTCCAGAGGTCGAAGTGAAAAGGTCTGCATGACAATCGTTTTACAATCCGGCTAGGGAGAATTATGTCAATTGAAGTACGTAGTCACTTGGACTCAAAAACTTCTTCCTCTATGCCGTCTAACATGTTGTCTAGCTTACAATCCTGTTGGGAATATTTGGCGGCTACCTTTACTTGGTCATATACCAAACTAGCTGGAATTTCTTTTCCATCTGACCCCTTAGGCCCGATCCAGGCCATATGATTCAGATCAAGCTTGGTGTACCGTGTCTTCACCAAGGTCCAGGCCTCCCGCGCACCTTCTCGGCAGGCTGATATCTTCCATAATCGAATACGCCATCGTGCTCCTTTGAATAGCTCCACGAGCTCCGCCATACTTCCTGGAGGGGAGGCAGATGGCCATAAAGCCTTGGCAACACTCCGCATTGCTTGCCGAGCTCGCTCATGCATTTGGGACATCTCTTGTAGTAGGTCGCCTTGAGATCTGGACATTTCCTCTTCGGGACGGCTAGACAGCATACCTGCAGACATAAATCTATCAGTTCCTGTCCTCACTGAATTATATGGAGGCAAGTTCGCAAAGCATACCGAATATGCCGCCTCGTAGTCTCTTATTCTCCTTCATGGAGTCGGCCAGCTGGGCTCGCACATCTTTTAGTTCTTCACCTAGTAGGGTCTTGGAATCTTGCAGCTTATTTTTATCATCCCTGACCCGTGTCAGCACACGTTCGCCCGTGGCCAGTTGCCTTTTGGCCTCTTGTTCACCCACTTGCGCGACTTTCAGGGCCTCCTTCAGTTGATCTGATGATCCTGCCATGGGGAATGCAAAAAGTATTAATATTACTGGTATATGATTATGTTTTCTAGATGGAGGGGAACATTACCAGGCGATGCCTTCTTGAATTTCTCCAGTTTGGCGGTAGCATCAGCTAGCTGGGTCCGACACTTTTGCAGCTCTTGAGTCAACATGTTGTTCTTCTCTGTGAGCACCTAGTTATACAATGATCCTTATATCATTTGTATCAACTTCTTCAAGTCTCGGGGGCTACTGGTATATAATTATCAGATTTGCACAAATGTGTACTTACCCGCATATCTTTCAAATGCTGGTATGTGGCTCTGGTAAGCCCATCTCGAGCAGCTCAGATGTATGCATCAGCCGAGCTGAAGGCGTTGAATGCCTCTTTTGTAAAGCCAGGGTCACGAAGAACGGCCCACCGGCACCAATGATTCATGGTGCTTTCCACTTCAGAGTTTGTAACGGATACATCATCCGAATCCTCCACCGAAGGACAATCCGACATCACTCTCATATCAGCCCTTGCCTTTAAGGCAGGGTCTGGAACCTGACTTGTGGAGGCACGGCCGGCAGGATCCCCGGACATAGTCCGGCAAACGCTTTTCTTGATAAGACACAGTGGATAATGTCATAGTTTGATGTGACTGCCAGGGGGCATGATTAAAAAACCATACCTCTTTGATGAAGGTTCCGCCGTGTTGTCGTTCGCCTTCCTCTTTGAAGATTTGCTCGGCGCGGGCGCCGCTCTCCTAGGAGATGACTCTGGTGCACGTTGAGGCATCGGGCGCCTCCCCTTTGGAGCACGAAATAGTGCGGTGGGTGAGACGTAATAAGGAAGCTCTTTCAAAGAAGGTGTCTCTTGATTACTTACATGCGAGGCAGGGAGGAGGCCGGGATAGTCAGCGATGAAGGCCACTTCCGTGCCGTCATAGCTCGCCTGGTAGAATACTCCATCCTCAAGCTCGACAAATACGTCCGGATCCTCTTCGAATCCGGGGTCAAGGTCCTGGTTGTGATCCTCTGGCTGTGGGGCGGGGCTATGGATCCCCTCAGTAACCTTCCGCCATTCCTGTTACAAATAGATGGGTTAATGTCCATTAAAAGTGACTCAGAGAGAGGATTGAGTAAAATGGTGGGATTAGAACTCACCTAGCTAGGAGGACTGTACATGGAGAATCCATCTCGATGTTTAAAACGAGTGAACTCCTCTTTCTCCCCTTTGTACAGTTCGGACAATATTTTGACCAAAGCAGTGGGGGTGTCCGGACCCTTCCGACCGCAGCGTGAGGCGTCATCTTCCCCATTATAGTGCCACATGGGAAGCCCTCTGTATTGGAGTGGCTGGACCCCCCCACACAATGGAAGTCGCCATTACCTCGATTATGGATAATACAGGCTGGGCAATTGTCCTTATCTTGCCCATCAATTGATGGACTTTTGCGCTATCTTCCTCCTCGAGGCTCCGAGGGCGCCAGCTGTGGCGTTTCTTCAACGGAGCATCTGAAAATTCGGGAAGACCCATTCAAACTGGGTCGGGGAGAGCGACGTCCTCAATATAGAACCATTCTGAGGACCATTCTTCGGGCGCCTTCTTCGGCGTGCCGGACAGGTATCCGGTCCCAACTATGCGCCATACTTTGGCACCGCCCACCTCGAATATTGACCCCTCTTGGTTGCGAGGGACGAGGCAGAATAGCTTCCTCCACAAATCAAAGTGGGCTTCAAAGCCCAGGAAAAGCTCGCAAAGGGCAACAAAACCCGCGATGTGCAGGATAGAGGCCGGTGTGAGGTTGTGCAGTTGGAGGCCGTAATACTCCAGGAGTCCATGGATGAAAGGGTGGATTGGAAACCCGACACCTCTCAACAAGTAGGATACGAAGCACACTCATTCCCCCTGGTTGGATTGGGGAAATTTTCCGCCAGAAATTCGCCTGTGAAGGAGGTCAATCCTGGTCGAATAGGGACCAGATCCACGGGGAGAAGGAATCCTTGTGTTTGGAGCTTAACCAACTGCTCATGGGATACAGAACATCTCTCCCAATCACCTTTTTCGGAGCCGTGAGGGCAGGAGGAAGAACTAAGGACGCTAGCCATGTTGAATGGTTTCCCCAGGCAAGACTCTGAGGATTTTCCACTAGTGTGGAATGGATCTAAGACAATCTGCGCGCTGAAAACCTCGTCATTGAAGCTTGGTTCAGGGGATACTGTGGGAGTCCTAGATTAAGGGGTCCTCGGGCTTCCGACCTATTGGACATGGGCCGGACCGATGGGCCGTGAAGATACAAGACGGAAGACTCTCTCCTGTCTCCGGATGGGACTCTCCTTGGCGTGGATGGCAAGCCTGGCGTTCGGATATGAAGATTCCTTTCTCTGTAACTGACCTTGTACAACCCTAGTCCCCTCTGGTCCGTAGAGGCAATCACAATCATACAGGCTAGACTTCTAGGGTTTTAGCCATTACGATCTCGTGGTAGATCAACTCTTGTAATACTCCTATTCATCAAGATCAATCAAGCAGGAAGTAGGGTACTGCCCCCATAGAGAGGGCCCAAACCTGGGTAAACATCGTGTCCCCTATCTCCTATTACCATCGACCTTAGACATACAGTTCGGGACCCCCTACCCAAGATCCGCCGGTTTTGATACCGACACCCGCCGGCTCAGGTTTTGTCTGACTTGCTGGACAATTTGACAGCATTGTTAGCAGAAGAGATAAACCCGACAGATCAAGTTCAGCATAACACGGAAGTCGCAAAACTAAGAGATGAGATAGCTCAAGCCAAGAAAGATCTGGCAGCTGAGAATGCGAGGATGGCTGTGGAGCGAGCTGCTCTGGATGCTCAGGCACAATGGATCCAGGCTGATTCCTTCCAGCTCAAACAAAGTCATGAGGAGAAGGCACCGGAGTCGTCTGCCTCCAGTCTACGAGGCGAGGAACCTCTTAAACACACCTGGTGCAGGGACCAGTGACCTGCCAAAGGTAAACCAGGCGATAGCCACGCCTAGGAATGGGGCGCCGGCTCAGCTACGCATGACAGATCCACCTCGTCTGAATAATACCCCACCATAGTATGTGCCGACGCCACCGGGTCATTATTCTAACCCATTGGATAACATGATCGCTGCGGTGACACGATTGGCGGCCCTCCCAGTTGAAGGTGAGTCTCCAGCTATGATCGAAACATGGAGGGCTAGAGAGCTTCTTCAGACAGCACCGGTACAACAGGAGGCTTATTCTTACAGCCGTGAGAGGATTCACTCAACCCCACGCCCAAGTCGGAGTAATAGCAGGCACATGGACTCCCGACCATATCAAGCAATGAGCAACACCGTAACCTGCCCCATGGACATGACCCGACGCTAGGTGGTGTTAATACTCAGGCCCTGATGGATCAGGATAGAACAAATCGGGAGGCTGAGCTGGTGGCTCAGTACACGACCCATCAAGCAGTGAGCTTATCCAACGACTTCGGTGGAGGCAGGCGTGACCTCTAGAACCACGGGCGTACCATGTTTAGTACTGGCTCTGCGGAATGAGCATTTGCCCAAGGATTTCAAAGGACCTCGTAAGGTGCCTAACTATACAGCCGACTTACCCCCTGAGGCGTGGATTGAGAGTTACAAGATGGCCATGGAGCTGTTGGAGGTCAGCGATGCTTTGTGTGCCAAGTACTCCACCATGATGCTGGATGGGACGACCCATACTTAGCTAAAGGGACTGCCTTCCAATTCCATTGGGTCATGGGCCGAGTTAAAGGCCCGGTTCATCCAGAATTTTAAAGATACGTGCAAGCAACCCATGTCAATTGTGGATTTGGATGCCTGTGCCCAAGAAGAGGGCGAGTCAACGACCCATTGGGTGCGCCGGGTCAAAGCCATCCTGCACTCATTGGATAACATTAATGCCGGCTCAGCGGCCCTAATGTTGGAGAAAAAATGCCGTTTTTGCCTCTTAATCAGAAGCTAGGGCGACTCAAGCGCCACTTTAATGACATGGGGGAGCTGATGGCAGCTCTGATTAAATATGCCGACTCTGATAGTACCAAGGACCTCGAGTCTGATGATGAAAAGATGGGAAAGGGAAAGAAGAGTGGCAACACCAAGGGCCAGCATCATAACCCGGCAAGTCAGGGGGCAATGGTAAGCGCAAGGCCGATGGTAATTCTGATTTTGTGGCCAATACCAACACGCAGAATAATGGTCAACGTCGTAAGGGAAAGCCACCTCCTCGGGCAGGAGGGACAACTATCAATCTTGAGCAGATGATGAATGAGCCTTGCCCAAAGCATGGTACGCGGGAAAGGCCATCCGGTCACCTTTGGAAAAACTGCCACATTATGAAGGAGTTCAAAAATTCCAATTGTTCCAGAACAATCATGGGCCGGGCAGTGGCTCAGGTTCCGGCACTCACGGTCCAGGTTACGGCTGTGGCGGTTCTAATTCCGGTTTCCAGGGTCACCAAGCAATCAAGGCAATCAGGGAGGTTATCATCAATAGTTTGGTCAGGGGAATCAGCAGCAGCAATCTAGTTATCAAAGTAATCCAAAGCAATTGAATAGGGGGCAGTACCACGTCTTCACCACAAGTTTATGTAAGAGGGATCAGAAGCTTCATAAAAGGGCAGTAAACGTCGTTGAGCCGGCGGCTCCCCGTTATTTACGATGGTCTGATCAGCCCATTGTCTGGAGTCGTGAGGATCACCTGCCCCGGGTTGATAATCCGGGTCATTTGGTGCTGGTGGTGGCACCTCAGGTTGGAGGATACAAATTTACCAAGGTGCTCATGGATGGAGGCAGCAGCATTAATATCCTTTACTATGAAACTTTCCGTCATATGGGGTTGACCTACAAAAACCTTAAACCGTCAAACACTGTTTTTCACGGTGTGGTACCTGGTAAGTCGGCATATCCGGTTGGTAAGATATCTTTGGAGGTTGCTTTTGGAGATGAGTATGATTCCAGATCTGAGACGTTGACCTTTGAAGTGGTTAAAATCAAGAGCCCTTATCATGCTCTGTTCGGGCGACCGGCTTATGCCAAGTTCATGGCACGGCCTTGTTATGTTTATCTGCAACTCAAGATGCCGGGTTACAAGGGGACCATCACGGTGCATGGAAGCCGTAAGATAGCTTCGGAGTGTGAAGAAGGTGATGCTACTTATGCCGAGTCTGTCTATGAGACAGAAGAATTGAAGTTTTATAAAGACAGTGTTGACCCGGCGGACATGACATCTTTGAAAAAGCCAACTACGGAGCATGATCCGGTCTTGAAGTTTAAGTCGGCAGATGACACTAAGCCAGTTGATTTCGTTCCTGGCAATTCATCCAAGCAGTTCAACATCAGTGCTAATCTGGATCCGAAATAGGAAAGCGCGCTCATCGAGTTCATCCATGAGAACCGAGACTTCTTTGCATGGAAACCTTCTGACATGCCAGGTGTATCGAGGGAACTCGCTAATCACATTCTTAATATTGACCCAAAGTTTAAACCGGTCAAGCAATTTCTTCGTCGTTTCAATGAAGAGAGGCGTAAGGCCATTGGTGAAGAAGTGGCCCAGCTCTTGGCGGCTGGGTTTATTGTTGAAGTTTTTCATCCTGAGTGGTTGGCTAACCCGGTGTTGGTGCTTAAGAAGAACGACACTTGGCATATGTGTGTGGACTACATGGACTTAAACAAAGCTTGTCCGGATGATCCCTTTGCTCTCCCTTGTATTGATCAAATTATTGATGCTACGGCGGGTTGTGAGCATCTGAGCTTTTTGGATGCTTATTCTGGTTATCATCAGATCAAGATGGCAGTTAAGGACCAGGAGAAGACAACTTTCATCACTCCATTTGGAGCCTTCTGCTATGTGTCTGTGCCTTTTGGGCTCAAGAGCGCCCAGGCGACTTACCAGCGATGTGTGCAGTCTTCATAATCAGATTGGGCGCAATGTTCATGCCTATGTGGATGATATTTTGGTGAAGTCCAGGAAGAAGGAGACCCTGATTGATGATTTGAAGGAAACCTTTGACAACCTCAGGGTTTATAAGATGATGCTTAACCCGGCCAAGTGTGTTTTTGGTGTGCCAGCTCGTAAGCTTTTGGGTTTTCTGGTTTCAAAACGGTGTATTGAGGCTAACTCGGAGAAGATAAAGGCCAGCACCTCTCTGGCTAAGCTGGCGTGTATCAATGATGTTCAGCGTTTGGTGGGTCGTATTGCGGCCTTAAGCCGGTTCGTAAGCCAGTTGGGTGAGAAGGCTATCCCTCTGTACTAGATGATGAAGACAGATCACTTTGTCTGGAGTGATGCTGCTGATCAGGCATTTGAGGCCTTGAAGAAACAATTGGCTGAGTCGCCGGTTCTTGCTGCTCCTATTGATAAAGAGCCTTTATTGTTATATGTGGCTGCCAATAGCCGAGCTGCAGTGTAGCCATTGTGGTGGAAAGGAAGGAGTCAGGGAAAGAGCATCCGGTTCAACGGCCGGTTTACTACATTAGTGAGGTAGTTATTGAGTCCAAGCAGAGGTATCCACATTGGCAGAAGCTGTTATATGGAGTTTTTATGGCTAGCCGGAAGCTCGAGCAATATTTTTTGGGTCATCCTATCACTGTGGTTAGTTCTGCTCCTTTAGGGGATATTATTCAAAACAGAGAAGACACAGGTCAGGTAGCCAAGTGGGCCATTGAGCTTGGACCTCATGGTTTAAAATATGCGCCTTGTACATCCATCAAGTCTCAAGCACTTGTGGATTTCATCAATGATTGGACAGAATTGCAGATGCATGAGGAGAAGCCAGATAGCACATATTGGACTATCCACTTTGATGGGTCCAAGCAATTGGAGGGCTCAGGGGCTGGAGTTGTATTGACTTCCCCACGAGGTGATAAGTTTTGTTATGTTCTCCGGTTGATGTTCCCTCGTACTAACAATGAAGCTGAGTATGAGGCCTTGCTCCATGGTCTAAGGATGGCTAAGGAGATGAACTTAAGCCGGGTGAGGTGCTTCAGTGACTCAGATCTGGTAGCTCAGCAAGTTTCTGGCACTTGGGATTCTAAGGATCCGCTCATGGCTGCTTATCGTCGAGAGGTTGATGCTATTGCGGGTCACTTCAAGGGTTATCAAGTTGAACATATTGATCACAGGAAAAATGAGGCGGATGATACTTTAAGCCGATTAGGGTCTCAAGTAAGCCGGTGCCACCTAACACCTTCCTAGATATTCTGCATAACCCTTCTGTCAAATTGCCTACAGAGGAGGATCTTGCTGTTCCTGACCCGGAAGCACAACTGGTGGCGGCTCTTCATGTTATTCCTGACTGGATAGTTCCATATTTGGCTTATATGACCCAGGGCGAGTTACCTGAGGATGAAACTTTGGCCAGGCAGATAACCCGGCGGTCTAAGTCAATGACTATTGTCAATGGAGAGTTACATCATCATAGTGTCACAGGGGCGTTTCAACATTGTGTTTTTCCTAAAGAATTCTGTGAGATTCTGCGAGAGATTCATGAAGGAGATTGTGGTCATCATGCTGGATCTAAATCTCTGGTAGCCAAGGCTTTCCACCACAAGTTTTATTGGCTGACGGCTCACGCCGACGCTGACGTTCTAGTCAGTAAATGTGATGGTTGTCAGAAGTTTTCAAGCTGAGCTCATCTGCCGGCTCAAGAATTGAGGATGATTCCAATTACTTGGCCATTTGCAGTCTGGGGGCTTGATATGGTTGGGCCTTTCAAAAGGTCCAAAGATAAAAAGACACACCTCTTGGTGGTGGTTGACAAGTTCACAAAGTGGGTTGAGGCAGAGCCGGTCAGTAAATGTGACGCGGCAACGACGGTTCAATTCATCAAAAAGGTGATTTTCTATTTTGGTTTTCCCCACAGTATTATAAATGATAATGGTACTAATTTATCCGAGGGTGCTATGGAAGAATTTTGTCAACGTGAGCATATCCGTCTTGATGTATCATCATTAGCTCACCCCCAGTCTAATGGTCAAGCTGAGAGAGCCAATCAAGAGATCATAAGAGGCATCAAGCCCCGGCTTATGGTTCCCTTGTAGAGGACGCCGGGTTGTTGGGTGGAGGAGTTACCGTCAGTGTTATGGAGTATCAATACTACCCCCAACAGATCTACGGGTTACACGTCTTTCTTCATGGTTTATGGAGCAGAGGTGGTTCTCCCTAGTGACATCCGTCATGACTCACCCCGTGTGGTGGCTTATGTGGAAGCTGACAATGAAAAAGCACGACAAGATGCACTTGACCTGTTAGATGAGGAGCGTGACCTCGCGGTGGCTCGATCAGCAATTTATCAGCAAGATCTGCATCATTATCACAGCCGCCAGGTTAAGACCAGAACCCTTCAAGAAGGTGACTTGGTGCTCCGGCTTATTCAAGATCAGACTGATATGCATAAACTATCCCCACCTTGGGAAGGGCCTTTTCTGGTCAGCAAGAATCTGAACAACGGATCATACTAACTTGTCGATGTTCGAGACCACAAGGACTCACGCACGTTGGAGGAGGAGACCCATAGGCCGTGGAATATTGCTCATCTTTGGCCTTACTACACTTGAGCCACCGGCTCTTACAATGTACATATCTTGACAATGTATATATTATGATGATTATAATAAAGATGGCACCCCTGCTAATACAGGGCCTCTGTTCGTTTCATCTCAAAGAATACTGAGCCTTTTTCACTACAAATGGACACTTGGGGGCTTCCTGCTCATTGAGCATAACTATGAATATCCCTCTTGATCCGGCTCATAGCCATAGTTACAGGACATTTGGGGGCTTCCTGCTCATTGAGCATAGCTGTGAATATCCCTCTTGATCCGGCGCAACGCCACATCTTCAGATGGTCACTTGGGGGCTTCCTACTCATTGAGCATAGCTGTGAATATCCCTCTTGATCCGGCGCAACGCCACTCTTATAGATCACTTGGGGGCTTCCTGCTCATTGAGCATAGCTGCGAATATCCCTCTTGATTCGTCTTATACGCCATAAAGCACTTGGGGGCTTCCTATTCAAACATAGGTGTATTCACCAAAGAGAACATAGCGTTACTACCCTCGTGAGCTGGCTTGGAACGCCAGGTGTATTCACCAAAATTTTCTGGGTTCTCCTGCTTTGTAGAAACTGCCACTCCACCCGGGTATCCTGGAATGACAAGCCGAACTCTTGACAGTCAATCTTACATGGACCCCGAACTGGTCAAGGTTAAAACGGTGGTCATGTGAGGCCGGATTCACAAAGTGTAAAAGGTTAACTCAGTGGCTTGGCGACCCATGAAAGCCTTGGAGCTTTAGGCTTGGCGGCCTATGAAAGGCTCATTTTCTCGATTTTGATTCATTGTCTTTTTCTAAGCATTGTTTGGAGTCATGTATTTACACCATATTAACATATGGCTTGAGACAATTCAGGCCATGAAGCCTTCATCCTTATGGATCATACTTAAGAATATCTGGAGTTTGATAACCTGGTCTGGCTTCAGACTATAAGTCGCCAGTATATAATAATAGCCTAGATGCTTGGAGTTCTCGATTTAAACTTTGGGATGATACCCCTTACTACCTAAGGTGTTCACATTTTTGGGTTAATATCCTTACTGCTTTGGCTTGCCAAGCCGGTTGTATATCACAGGTATGATATTTTTTCATATAAGGTCATGATTAAACCGACCTGGTTATGGACTATTTTTAGTCACAAGTGGTTTTTATAGGATATTGTGACCCGTCCTGCAGTAAACCGCCAGGATCCTTGTCATATGTTTTGTGTGCAGGGTATTGACAAAACTGATCTACATAAATCGATGCTATCATAAGCATAAAGTGGTAGTTTCTCAACTGGCGGATCATTAGTTGTTTCTCCGATATAGTGTAGTTGGGAGAATTCAAATAGATAATAGGACTATCGTGCATGGGTGAAATAGCAGCAATTTCATATTTCACATAAGGAACTATACCAAGTTCACCTCCATAAGCATAATTCATATTGGAATCTTGGCCACAAGCATAGCAAGCATCATCAAAAAGGGAAATTTCAAAAGAATCAACGGGATCATAACAATCATAATAGCAATCATCCTTCGGTAAGCACGAAGGGAAATTAAATAATGTATGAGTCGAAGAGTTACTCTCATTAGAAGGTGGGCACGGGTAGCTGATCCGCTCTTCCTCCTTTTGTTCTTCGCTCTCCTCCTCATCTTTTTCATCCAATGAGCTCACAATTTCATCAATTCCTTCTTCCATAGAATCCTGCAAAATATCAGTCTCTTCTTTGACAGCGGAGACTTTCTCAATAAATTCATCAATATCAGAACTAAATTCATAATTTTCATAGCAATATTTAAGTATAGCAAAATTTTCAGGTCTGTAAACAACATCATCAAGATTTTCACACTCTTTAAACAAAGATTCAATTTCACAAGCACCCATCAAAGCAACGAATTCTTCTATTAGTTCCACATCATAGTAATCATATATACCATTAACATATGAAGCTAAGGTTTCATTATCATTAAATTCGCATGAAAAGGGAAGGTGTGGAGCCTTCATCCTAGAGCGACAAGTATACTCGTATCTCAAGCATAGTTGCCAAGAATACCAATGCAACATATAAATTTGATCCCATAATAGTTTTCCTTTTTGAGTCAAGCGATAATCCGTATTCATGTTGATCCAACGTGTCTCACATAACATAATTGAATGGGGTTTTCTCAGGATCATCAAAGTAGTACATAATATCTTTCACATAATGAGCATCGAGGGTTTTAGGAGGTTCCCCATCTCCAAGAGTAGCAAGTAAACCTAATTTTTTTGGTATTTCGTGTTCCATATCCATAACTAAAGATACAGAACAACTTAGAACAACAAATAAAAATTACTTAGTGATAAATCAAACAAGCACACACGAGAATATTCACCCCACGCTATAACTCCCTGGCAACGGCGCCAGAAAAAGGTCTTGATAACCCACAAGTATAAGGGATCAATTGTAGCCTCTTTCGATAAGTAAGAGTGTCGAACCCAACGAGGAGCTAAAGGTAGAACAAATATTCCCTCAAGTTCTATCGACCACCGATACAACTCTACGCACGCTTAACGTTCGCTTTACCTAGAACAAGTATGAAACTAGAAGTAGTTTGTAGGTGTTGTTGGATAGGTTTGCAAGATAATAAAGAGCGCGTAAATAAAAAGTAGGGGCTGTTTATATGAAGACACAACTAAGTTAGTTTTAGTAGAGAGCTTGTTGTCACACAAGAAAGTTATTTGTCCCTAGGCAATCGATAACTAGACCGCTAATCACCATTGCAATTTTATATGAGGGAGAGGCATAAGCTAACATACTTTCTCTTCTTGGACATACGCACTTATGATTGGAACTCTAGCAAGCATCTGCAACTACTAAAGATCATTAAGGTAAAACCCAACCATAGCATTATAAGGCATCAAGTCCTCTTTACTCCCATACGCAAACAACCTACTTACTCGGGTATGTGCTTCTGTCACTCACGCCACCCACCATAAGAAAATCATGAACATATTGCAAACCCTACGGCGAGGATCCCTCACGCTGGCGCGACATGGAGAGCACCATAGGACAGCACCAATAATAAAACATGCAACTCAAACCAATCACGATCATCAATTAACCCATAGGACAAAGCGAATCTACTCAAACATCATAGGATAGCCATACATCATTGGGAAATAATATATAGCGTTGAGCACCATGTTTAAGTAGAGATTACAACAAGTAAAAGAGGGGTTACACCGCTGCATTGAGGGGTGAAGAGTTAGTGATGATGGCGGTGAAGTTGTTGGTGTAGATTGCGGTGATGATGATGGCCCCGGCGGCGTTCCCGCACCATCGGAAGAGAGGGGGAGAGAGCCCCCTTCTTCTTCTTCTTCCTTGACCTTCTCCCTAGATGGGAGAAGGGTTTCCCCTCTGGTCCATGGCCTCCATGGCATGGGAGGGGCGAGAGTCCCTCCGAGATTGGATCCGTCTCTTTGTCTCTCTCTGTTTCCGCGTTCCCTGATTCTGCCCTTTCACCGTTTCTTAAATTCCTGGAGATCCGTAACTCCGATTGGGCTGAATTTTGGACATGATTTTTATCCGGATATTAGCTTTCTTGCGGCGAAAGAAGGGCACCAACGGTCTTACAAGGTGGCCACAAGGGCCCAGGGAGCGCCTGACCCCCTGGGGCGCGCCCCCTGCCTCGTTGCCCCCTTGGGCATCGTCTCGCGTTGATTCTTCTTCCCCAAAATCACATATATTCCAAAAAATCTTCGTCAGTTTTTATCCCGCTAGGACTCTGTTTGATATGGATTTACTGCAAAACAAAAAACATGCAACAAACAAGAATTGGCACTGGGCACTGGATCAATATGTTAGTCCCAAAAATAGTATAAAAAGTTGCCAAAAGTATATGAAAGTTGTATAATATTGGCATGGAACAATAAAAAATTATAGATACGACGGAGACATATCACTGGTTTGGGCCACCGATGTGGTGTAATACCCTACTCTAGTGTGGTGTGATGGATTGCCTCTTGGGCTGAGGATGAACAGTTACAAGGGAAGAACAGCCTCTTGAGGGGAGGTGCTCTTGTGCTTGGTGAGTTTGTGTGGTGGCCTTGGTGGAATGGATCTGGTCCAAGATGAGATGGCTACCTACGGTGGTGGCTAATCCTATATATAGTGGCCCGGGTCCTCTTCCCAAATATTAGGCGGGAAGGGATCCCACAACGGCTAATTTGAAGGGGGACAGCTAGTGCAAGCTATCCTGACAAAAGGTGGTCTTCGCCTGCCAAAGGCTCTGGTGGTGACGCCGTCCTGGGCTCCACGGTGACCTCCGTCCTTCCATCCTGCTGGTCTTGGTCTCGTTGTACTGATATGGAAACCTTTGCCTGATGCCTCGGGACTCCTCGCCCACGCTTGCCTCTTTAGCACCAAAGAGGAAACAAGGACACCGCGCACGCTGGCACCCGCCTGGCCCCGATCGTCATGGCTTGCGTCACTGGAACCTCGCGAGGTGCCCCTTGCCTTGATCTCTCCGCCCCTCACGAGCCAGCCTGGTGAGGCCACCCCCGAGGAGGTCTTGCGTCGTCCGACTCACGAGGCTCGACCCCTCACGAGGGCCTTGAGTGTTTGCTGGTGAAGATGGGCCGTACGGGGCCGCTTGCAGAGTCACGCCGTGGGCCGCAGGCAGGCAAGTCTCGGGACCCCCGTTCCCAGGACGCCAACAGTAGCCCCCGGGCCCATGGCGCGCTCGGACTTGGCTTCGAGGCGAAGCCAAGGGGCAAGTGCGGAGCGCCGCGGGCCCCAACAGCCTGCAGCCTCGGTTGACGCGTGGCGATTGATGGGACGTGGGCGTCTTCGCTTCCCCACGTTGCCTCAGCAACTGCCCAACTTGATGAGTCCCTGCTGCATGCACAAAAAGGTCATTATTACCTTAGATCATGGAGGCCGGCGGTTGGCCTCTTCTTGGCTATAAATGGGAAGGTGGGCAGAGCCCCCATCACCCATCTCTTCCTTCGCTTCTCCTGCTTCTTCTCCCTTGCTTTACTACCAGCGACGACACCTATGGCGCCGGTGAAGAGGTTCTCGGCCGCAGAAAAGGGCAAGGCCCGCCAGGAGGGTCCCGACTCGCCGCCACCCAAGAGGGGACGTGGCCGCCCACGTAAGCACGCCGCGACCCCCACCGTTGCCCCTCGCGGCTGCGGCGGCGCCTCCTCGCACGGTGGGAGTCGCCCAGGTCGTAGCAGTCCCGTCGATGAAGTGAGGCGCGCCATGGTTGCGCGGCCTCCTCGGCCGCGCTTCCACTCGGCAGAGGTGATGCCAGAGTTATCATGTGGTCAGAGAACCCGGCCGGCACCTGGCTTCAGCTCCCGCGGTTCTTTGCCGGCAAACTACCGGTCGCAGGTCCAGGCGGTATCTGGCTGCAGGAGGATGGCTACTGCAGCAAGGCTTCGTGGGTCGTGGTGGAAGTCTCCATCACAGGCAATGCAGCCCTGGCCCGCGGCTGGCAGGCGTTTGCCCGTGCGCGCGGTCTGGGCAGGCGGTGTACCCTCCACTTCAAGTACAACGGCGGCGCGACCCTCTTCATGTAGGTATTTGGGGAAGATGGTCGCCACGTCGGGTGCTGCCCTGAGGACAATGACGGCGACGAGGTGCTTGGCCTTGGCGATGGTCCTGACGAGGATGAAGCTGGCCTTGGTGCTGGCCGCGACTCGTCCAGCTACGGTGGCCCCTCCTCTGGTGAGAGCTCCAACAACGGTGGCTATGATCAGCCGCCACACCGCTGCGCCTGTTTCGAGGGTGGCAGCAGGTCATCTCGTCGTCGTGCTCCAGTGAAGCGTGAGGAGGGGTCTGGCTGAGCCCAGGAGAGCGCCATGGGCCCATCCTCGCGAACTGCCGCAGGGGCGCGCATTAAGAGAGAGAGGCAAGTATGGGGCCCCACAGGGGCGTGTAACGAACCATGATTTGCAAGTTGCTATGCTATGTTTATCATTCCTATGTCGTGTTGCAGCATCAGCGTTTTATGTAAACGCGTAGAAATAACTTAGCTTGGCGCGCTCGAAGTAGTTTCTCCCTCATGAGGCGCGCATTTCACCGTGCCTGGCGAGGCCTCCTTTGCTCGGGAGGCGTCTAGGAACTGCAAAAATTCGTTAGGAAACTCTTATTCTTCCGAGCCCAGGTCGCAGGCGCAGCTAGCCACGACCCAGCGCTTCACATCCCGGTACCCGAGGGGCACGGATTGAGAGAGCTGCGCCAGCTTGTGAGCTCGGGCGAGGGTGCCTCGCGAAGAACAGGAAAAGACACTCAGGAGGGCACCTGTCCAGCCCCCTCGTGAGGCATGCGAGGGAGAGCATGGGTCAAAACAAGGAACTAAAGGCAGAAATGGAGGCAAAAGGTGATGGAACCAAGACGACAAGGAACACCAGAAAGCAAATTTTCAGTAAAGAGGGGCAAGCCAACTACGGAAAGCAAACGAAAAGCCGCGTCCGGCACCTAGTCTAGTCTTCTCACCAGCGTGGAGCTAAGTGTTGCCACTAGGACATGGGAGGGAGCCCCTGAGGCCCGAGGGCGGCACTCCTGAGACTTCGGGGCGTGTACAACCCCACTCATTATTATGTGAGAGTGTCACGAGCGGAGACCTTCACAGGCATGGGGCCTTGCTTCACAGGCGCTGGGCCTTGCTTCACGGGTAGAACTTCCGGAGGTGCTGGATGTTCTAGGCGTTCTGGATGGGGATCCCGCCCTGCGTCTCCAGGCATGTGGCGCCAGGCCTGGAGACACGGGCGATCATAAACGGGCCCTCCCACATGGGCGAGAGCTTGTGCAGCCCTTCCCTTGAGAGCACCCGTCTCAGGACGAGATCACCCACCTCGAGCGTCCTGGAGCAGACGCTGCGACAGTGGTACCGTCGCAACGCCTGCTGGTACCTTGCCGCTCGAAGCGAGGCTTCACGGCAGCGTTCCTCCCCCAACACAAGGTCCATCCCCCGCATGGCGTCCTGCTGCGTCTCATCAAATGCCAGGACTCGCGCGGAGCGATGCTTGACCTCGTGAGAGAGAACTGCTTCTACTCCATAGATGAGGAAGAATGGGGTCTCACCTATTGGCTTGGTGGCGGTGGTGCAGATGGACCACAACACACACTTGAGCTCATCGTGCCACCCCTTGCCGCAAGCCTCAAGCTTCTTCTTGAAGGTCCTAGTCTTGAGGCCTCTGAGGACCTCCGTGTTGGCGCGTTCGGCTTGACCATTGCTCCTAGGGTGTGCCACCGAAGCGTAGCAGATCTGCGTTCGGCTTGACAATATGTCTTGAAGAGATTGCTAGTGAACTGCGAGCCGCTGTTGGTGATGATGCGATTAGGGACCCCAAACCAGCTCACGAGGCCCTTGATGAACTTGACCGCAGATCCAGCCGGGATGGTGCGGACAGCTTGTACCTCCGCCCATTTGGTGAACTTGTTGATGGCGACGTAGAGGTAGCGATAACCCCCAGGCGCTCAAGGGAACGGGCCTAAGATATCCATCCCCCAGACTGCGAACGGCCACGAGAGCGGAATGGTCTGGAGGCCCTGAGCTGGCTGATGGATTTGCTTGGCGTGGAATTGGCAGGCCTCGCAGGACTTCACCAGCTCGGTTGCGTCGTTGAGCGCCGTAGGCCAGTAGAACCCGCTGCGGAATGCCTTGCCGACGAGGGTTCGTGATGACGAGTGGTGCCTGCAGTCTTCGTCGTGTATGTCAGCCAACAACTCGTTCCCTTGTTCCCTGGAGATGCATCATAAGGAAACATCATTTGGCCGCTTCCTGTATAACTCACCGTCCTGGATGCAATATGCCGTAGCCTGTCGGGCCACGCGCTCCGCGTCCTCCTCCTTCTCCGGCAGCGTCCCTTGCGTAAGGTATTCCCTGAGCTCCTTGGTCTAGCACCCCTCCTGTGGCTCGAGTGCCAGGAGTAGGCATGCTCCTGAGGTCGAGCCACAGGCCGGGGCTCCCGAGGCAGGTGGTTGGGGGAGCTCCTCCCGAGACAGCGCCGAAAGTGGAGGTGCTGCCGATGGCTTGAAGAGCCGCTCCTCAAAGACGCTAGGCTCTTGGGGTTGTCTCTTGGACACCCTTTTGGTGATGTCGTCAGCCTCCTTGTTGGTGCCATGGGGTACGTGCTGCAACTCTAGACCTAGGAAATGCTTTTCCATTTTGTGTACCTCTGAGAGGTATGTGTAACACCCACAATGCGGCTATATCTCCCACGTGTTGAGGCACGACTTAGAGGCATAACCGCATGGTGGTTTAGTCGCAAGTGGGGTAATCTTCACACAATCCCATAACCACGGGCATGGCTCTCGAAAATTTATACCCTACAGGGGTGTCCCAACTTAGCCCATCGCAAGATCTCATGGTCAACGAAGGCTATTCCTTCTCTTGGAAAGACCTGATCAATCTCGGAATCCCGATTGCAAGACATTTCGACAATGGTAAAACAAGACCAGCAAAGCCGCCTGATGTGCCGACAAATCCCGATAGAAGTCGCATGTATCTCGTTCTCAGGGCACACCAGATGGGCCAGACATCGGGTTGGCATAGACCCTGGTTGCCAGGGGGCGCTGGACATCGCCCAGTTTGGACCAACACTCAGAGGAGCACTGGTCCGGGGGTTTAAAATAAAGATGACCCTTGAGTTTGCGGAACCCAAGGGAAAAAGGCTTAGGTGGGAAATGTGAAAACCAAGGTTGGGCCTTGCTGGAGGAGTTTTATTCAAGGCGAACTGTCAAGGGGGTCCCATAACCCCAACCGCGTAAGGAACACAAAATCAAGGAACATAACACCGGCATGACGGAAACTAGGGCGGCAAGAGTGGAACAAAACACCAGGCAAAAGGCCGAGCCTTCCACCATTTACCAAGTATATAGATGCATTAACTAAAATAAGAGATATTATGATATCCCAATATATCCATGTTCCAACATGGAACAAACTTCAACTTCACCTGCAATTAGCAACACTATAAGAGGGCCTGAGCAAAAGCGGTAACATAGACAAACAACGGTTTGCTAGGAAGGTGGGTTAGAGGCTTGACATGGCAATATGGGAGGCATGATATAACAAGTGGTAGGTAGCGCGACATAGCGATAGAACGAACAACTAGCAAGCAAAGATAGAAGTGATTTCGAGGGTATGGTCATCTTGCCTACAATGTTCTCAGAGTTGTCGAAAGCTTGATCCTCGTTAGCATACTCAACAGGTTCCTCGTTCACATACTTGTCTCCTGGCTCTACCCAAGGCAAGAACACAAGCAATGGAACAACAATCAATCACGGTGCAATGCACAAGCAACATGATGCAATACATGGCATGATATGCAAGATATGATATGTAATGCATATGCGTGCTCCGAAAGGGAAAGAAAGATCAAGGCGTCAACTTGGCAAACCAAGTATGCCGCTGGAAAGATGATGTGATTTTGGTCGAAATCGATATAAGGATCACCGGAAACGGATGCACGGTTTGCAAATGACAAGTAACACAAGAATGACGCAAAACTGCGATTAACAACATGATAACACTTAGAATGCAACAAGAAACTAAGCTACTGCACTCCAACATAGCAACAAAGCATATGGCAGTGATGAGAAGAGATGCTTGACAAAACATGAACACTGAGCTACGGCTAAATCACACTAGAACAGGTTCAAACAAGCATGGCAAAAGTGCAAAAGATATCAGTTTCACAGACTTTGTGAAAATACTAACATGGCATAAACAACATCAGGAAGCAATGTTTGGAGCAAGCAAACAACATGCTACAGGAACATATCACGGTATGTTTCTACTAAATGCATAGAACAAAACTCCCTTAATGAACATGAGCCAAAAAGGCACAGAAGATATGATGGCACCCATGTAAACATAACAAGTTTTATTAACAGATTCAGACTTGGTGGAATTTCACAACATGGCAAAACAGATTCATGATAGCAACTGGGCATGCTTGTGTCACTCATCACAGTGCACTAAAAGACATGGAATAAACACTATCATGGAGTAGGCATGAAAATGAAGCTAACCATGTGCGAAACAACCTCATAGCATGCTTGAAATAAATCACACAAAAATGACAAAACATCATCATGATGTAAAATGACATGTTCATGAACTTGCTCAAATGCAAAAACCAATGCCACCACTGGATTGGTGGGATTTTTCTACCCCAAAAACATATATAATATGTGGGGGTTACTGCAGAAAAATCCCAACACATGCTCTAAGATGCAATCTGCCTAAAATGGCATGAAATAGAAATGGCATAAAACCTAGATGGACATGTCTTGATCTGGACTTGCCAGATAAGGAAATGCTCGAATTGGAAAGGCCCAAAATGGACAATATTCCCGGTTGGGTTTAAAACAGAGGCATGAGGATGACATGTGGGCCCGTGGGTCCCATGTGTCATGTGTGAGGGTGCGCGTGTGGGTGTGTGGCTGGCAGGTGGGGCCGGTTGTGTGTGAGGCTACGCAGGGGGCCCGTGGGTCCCACATGATAGTGGCTGGGCGGCTGGCCTCCAAACAGAGAAACTAGAGGAGTGGGCCGGCGCGGGGCGCAGAGCGGCGAAGGAGCTCGCCAGAGTGGTCTCCGGTGGCCCAGGGACGTGGCAGAGGGATGCAACGGGTGCGTAGGGAGAAACCGCACACCTGCCTGGCACTCGATGCACCTAACGACGACGAAAACAACGCTGGTGATGTGCCGCAGAGGCGGCGGCAACGCATTCGCGTGCAGCGGTGAAGCGGCTTAACCTAACAACTAACGGCGACAGCGGGCCCTTCGCGACGCGGAGACGTCGACGGGCAAGAGCGAAAGTGCTACGGGGGTCGGGGTTCTCGCCGATGATGATTTCTGACAGAGAGGCGTTCGGGCGTGCGCGGCTAGGGATGCTCGAGCGAGCGAACAAAGGGGAAAGAAGGTTGGGGTGACGCGGCTGCTCACCACGATCACAACGGTAGCCTCGACTGGTTGGGAGGTGGACGGAGTCGACGGTGAGGGCGATCTAACAGCTGCGGTGGCCAGAGTTGAAGATGAGGAAGACGACGATGCAGTGATGGATTCCGGCTCCAAGTAGTCGATGTCATGGACGTAGACTACGAGGGGGAAGAAGAAGGACACGATAGGCAAGGCCGGGGTCGATAGAGAGCTCGCCGACGATGATGCCGCGCTCTCAGATGTGTTCGGGCACTACGGAGCATGGTGGATCTAGAGGGTTAGGTGGCCTGGTGGCGGCAGGGAGAGGGAGAGGAAACCCTAGAGGGTAGGTTGGGCAAGGGGAAAAAGCTTATTGGGTCCCAAGGCGATGGGATAAAGCTCGCACGCTCTCGTGCTCGCGGTCCCCATGGCAACGGCGAGAGAAGAGGGAAACAACGGGTTAGAGGCTATAGTAAGGCGCTGACAACTGGGGCCGGCTTGGCCACGTGGGCGTGAAGCAGAGGGGGGTGCATGGGCGCGTGGGTGAGAAAAGGGGGAAGGCATCATACGCGCGGGCTAGCTAGGCTGGCTGGCGCGTGGCTAGATGGGCCTGCTTGGGAGGCCGAGGCCCAGGGGGTTGCTGCTGCTGGGTTGCTCTGCTGCCGCTGCTGCTTCCTCTTTTTTTTCTATTTTCTTTAGACAGAAAACAAAAAGAAAAGCACAGGGGAATTGGGAAGGAGTTTGAGAGATATAACAATATTCTCAGGATCCTAAAATTGTGTAGTATTTAATAAAATTGATTTGGGAATTTTTAAAGGTAGAAAAATATTCCAAGTTTGAATTAGGTTCAAACTTGAAGCATTTTTGATCCCAACCAAACCAAGTCCAATTTGGTGAAATTTGACAGAGAGGTGAGTGGCATGATGCTTGAATTGTGAGGAAGAGATGAACATTAAAGGAGGAGTGAAAAATGACACTTGCCAAATAGAGAAAGAGAAGGAGGGGAGGGGGATGCAAAGGGGTGATCATGCATGAAACACACAATGCACATGATGAGCATGCTAAAATGCAACATTACCAGAAGCACAAAAGCAGCACTTGAAATGATCACAAATCAAACATGATGACAAAAGCAATACATAAAAGGAAATGGCATAGCAATGCAAAAAAAAATAACAACACCAAGCAACCAAAAGAAGCCAACCATGATAGACCCAAGGAATTGGATGAAGACCAAAATTAATACATTGCCAAAAAGGAAGGTTTTGTATTTGGGGTGTTACAACACTCCACCACTACAAGAGGATCTCGTCCCGAGATCTAGGACTAAAAGAACTCCGGATATTTGGAACGGAGGCGATCCTTGCGCTCCCAGGTGGCTTCTCGGTCGGAATGGTGTGACCACTTCACTTTCAGGAATTTGATTGACTTGTTTCGAGTCTTGCACTCGGTTTCTTCAAGAATAGAAATGGGATGCTCATGATAAGACAAATCTTTTTGGAGATCAATCTCTTCGAAGTTGATAGTGCGCTCAGGAGTCTTGAAGCACTTGCGAAGCTGTCATGAAACACATCGTGCACATTTGCGAAGTTGGATGGAAGCTCAAGTTGGTAGGTGAGGTTGCCTCTTTTGCCAATGATCTTGAAAGGACCCACGTATCTCGGGGCAAGCTTCCCTTTGATACCGAGACGACGAGTGCCTTTCATTGGAGAGACGCGGAGGTAGACATGGTCTCCGATCTCGAAAGCCAAGTCACTGTGCTTGCTATCATAGTAACTCTTCTGGTGCGATTGCACGGCTTTGAGATTTTCACGGATGACTTTACACATTTCTTCAGCTTCTGGGATCAAGTTGTTGCCAAGAAGTTGGCGTTCACCAGTCTCTGACCAATTGAGAGGAGTACAGCACTTTTTGCCATAGAGAATCTCGAATGGGGCCTTGCCCGAACTCGCTTGGAAGCTGTTGTTGTAGGAGAACTCGGCATATGGAAGACAATCTTCCAACTTCATACCGAAGGAAATGACACAAGCCCTGAGCATATCTTCGGGAATTTGATTTACTCGCTCAACTTGGCCGCTTGTTTGAGGATGGAAAGCTATGCTGAAGCGAATGTTGGTGCCCATAGCCTTTTGGAAGGAGTCCCAGAACTTAGAAGTGAAGATGCTTCCGCAGTCTAAAGAGATCAATTGCGGAATACCATGCAAGGAGACAATCCTGGAGGTGTATAGCTCTGCCAACTGAGCTGCTGTGATAGATTCTTTGATTGGAAGGAAATGAGCCACTTTTGTAAGCTTGTCAATGACAACGAAAATAGCATCATTCCCACGCTTGGACTTGGGAAATCCAGTAACGAAGTCCATCTTGATATGGTCAAACTTCCATTCCGGAATAGCAAGAGGTTGGAGGAGACCAGCTGGTCGTTGGTGTTCTGCTTTCACTCTTCGACAAACATCACATTCATTCACGAATTGAGCAATCTCTCGCTTCATTCGAGTCCACCAAACGACTGCTTGAGGTCATGGTACATCTTCGTACTTCCAGGATGAATGGATAGAAGAGAATTGTGCGCCTGGTTCATTATGGCCTTCCTTAGATCACCTTTTGGAACCACAATCCGGTCCTCGAAGAATAGAGTGTCTTTGTCATCAATGCGATAGCACTTGTATTTGGGTTGGCTCTTGGCAATACCATGATTCACCTTCTTCACCATGGTATCTAGGAGTTGTGCCTCATAGATTTGATCCTCCAAAGTAGGAGAGACTTGAAGGTTGGCAAGAAAGCCTTGAGGAACAACTTGGAGATTCAGTTTTTGGAAAGCTTCACAAAGGTCCGGTTGGAATGACTTGAGGATTAAGCTGTTGCAATAAGCCTTCCCGCTCAAAGCATCTGCAATGACATTGGCCTTGCCTGGAGTATATTCAATACTCGGATTGTACTCTTGAATCATTTCGACCCATCGAGTTTGCCTGAGGTTGAGGTTGGGTTGAGTGAAGATGTACTTGAGGCTCTTGTGATCTGTGAAAATGTCCACTTTCCTTCCCAACAAGAGATGTCTCCAGGTTAATAACACATTGACAACTATCACCAACTCAAGATCGTGAGTGGGGTAGTTCCTTTCATTGGGCTTCAACTGATGAGAGGTATAGGCCACAACTTTCTTCTCTTGCATTAACACAGAGCCGAGACCTTGCAAGGAAGCATCACAGAAAACTTCGAATGGCTTGGATTCATCAGGAGGAGTTAAGACAGGAGCTGTGACTAACTTCTCTTTGAGGGTGTTGAAAGCAATGTCACATTCAGGCGTCCAGACATACTTGACATGCTTCTAGAGGAGGTTGGAAAGAGGCTTTGAAATCTTAGAGAAATTCTCAATGAGTCTTCGGCAATAGCTTGCAAGTCCAAGAAAATTGCGGAGCTGCTTGACATTCTGAGGAGGTTCCCAGTTCACAATTGCAGACACCTTCTCGGGATTAACAACGATGCCCTTGGCGGAGATGATATGACAAATGTAAAGAACCTCATCAAGCCAAAACTCACACTTTGAAAACTTCTCATAGAATTGATGCTCTCTGAGCTTGTCGAGCACCAATCTCAAATGCTTGGCATGATCCTCCTTATTCTTGGAGAAGACCAAGATATCATCGAGATACACCAGGATGAAATCATTTGTGTAAGGGTTGAAGATGAAGTTCATCATGAGAGAGAATGTTGGAGGAGCATTGACAAGGCTGAAAGACATGACAATATATTCATAAGAACCAAAGCTTGTTCTGAATGCTGTCTTGGGGATATCTTCTTCACGAATGCGAATCTGATGATAACCCATACAGAGGTCAAGCTTGGAGAATACTTTGGCACCCTTAAGTTGCTCGAATAGCTCATTGATGTTGGGAAGTGGATACTTGTTCTTAATTGTCTTCTTGTTCAATGGACGAAGTCGGTCCGTTCCATCCTTCTTCTGGACAAAAAGAACACCACAACCACATGGAGATGAACTCGGTCTGATCAGACCCGAACACTCTTGTTCATCGAGTTCTTTCCTCAATTCCTTCAACTCCTATGGTCCAAGATTGTAAGGACGCTTGCAAACGGTTCCGTACCAGGCTCAAGATCGATGACGAATTCAACTGGCCGGTGAGGAGGCATTCCTGGAAGCTCTTCTAGAAAGGCGTCTTGGTATTCACAAATGACTGGAATCTGAGAGATGGCATTCAACTTGCCCTTCTCATTGAGAGAAAACAGTCGAATGGTTTCATCACGAGCGGCATAGATGATCACATCCTCCTCAGAGTGTGTCAATTGAATCTCTCCGGCAGCACAATCAAGTTGAGCCTTGTGCTTAGAAAGCCAGCCCATGCCGAGAATTAGATCAATATCTGAGTCACCAAGAACAATTGGAGAAGACAGAAATTTATAGTTTCCCATCTTGATGGAAACATCCCGAACCATGGAGCTTGCGTTCACGAATTTACCCGGAGAGACAACTGACAACGGTCTAGGCAAATCTTGAAAAACCAACTCATGCTTAGATGCAAATGGTCTTGAGATGAAGTTATGCGATGCACCCGTATCAAATAAAATTTTTGCAGGGAAGTCATTAACAGGGAGGTTACCCATGATCACTTCTGAAGAATCCTCTGCCTGAGCTGCGTTCATCATGTTCACCTTTGCAGACTTGGAATTATGCTTGACCACTGCATTGCTGGAAGATCTCACAGGAGGAGGAGGCGGAAGGTGCCTTTGATTGAAGCACTTGTTTGCATAGTGACCTTTCTGCTGACACTTGTTGCAAGTCACTTCTGAGAGCGGACGATGATAAGGAGCACTTGACCTTGGAGCTTGAGACTGAGATTTGTTCTGATAGCCTGGGTTGGGTGGGTGCGAAGATCCATTGCCACCTTTGCTCTTCTACTGGTAGGGCTGACGAAACGGAGGAGGAGGCAGCCAGAACTTCTGTAGCTTAGCTGCCACTTGTGAGGAAGAAGAGGAATGAACTGCATCCCTCACTCTCTTCTTAGAAGCCTCACACCTGAGCTAAGCAGCTTCTTGCTTGAGTGCCATGTTATAGAATTGATCGGACTTAGTCGGTTCAAGAAGCACGAGAGCTAACTACAGATCTTCTCTGAGGCCACCTCTGAATTGATAGATCATACTCTTTTCGTCAGGAACGTCTTTTTTAGCGAAGCGAGCAAGTTTCTGAAACTGGATATTGTATTGATACACGGACATGCTGCCTTTCTTGAGATTGCGGAACTCCTCACGCTTGCTCTCAACAACACTTGGTGGGATATGATGAGCTTTGAAGTCTCGGCGGAAATCATCCTAGGTAATCACACGACCTCCTCTAGAATCTTTGTATTGTTGAAACCACTCAGCAGCTTGGTCCTTGAGTTGAAACGAAGCAAACTTGACAAAGTCCTCAGGCTTGACATTGCTACATTCAAAATTCTTGCAGATGTCCACGAGCCAATCGTCGACGTCTGTGGCCTCGACACAGTTGCTGAAGGAATTCGGCTGATTTGCAAGGAACTGGTTGAGGGTAGCAAACTGAGGCTGATTGTTGAAATTCCCTTCGCCTTGATTTCCTTGGTTGCCTTGACCTTGGTTGCGCTCTTGCAAGAGTTGCAAAAGCATCTGAGTGTTGGTGTTGGTGGCTGCCATGACAACTTGCCATGCCTCTGGAGGTGGAGGTGGTGGCGGAGGGTTCGACTGATTCCCATCATTGCGTTCCGGATTCAGACGCGTTGGAGGAGCCATCCTGAAGAGGGTGACATCCGTTAGAATCTAGATAGATAGATAGACAAGCTGAATCAATGGATAGAAATTGCAACATATGGTCTTCACAATAAACATTTGAACAAGGATGAACAAATGAATTCCAAAGTAAATCATCAGACATCCATTAAGGTGAGAAGCCACTTAGATAAAGGTAGATGAATAAAGCAACAAGGTACGAATATGAACAAATAAGTGGTAAGGATTACCCAATCACAAACCAAATATCTGCAGGAAGAAATACAAGAGCTACTTGAATTCCCACCTATAAAACTCCTGAAACTTTCTGGTTATGCAATCAGGTGTTGGGGATACAGGGGAAGCATAATTTCTCACCCAAACTAACAATCCCTACATCCAGCTGTATCCATCCTTCAACACATAACCAAGAAACCTTCAGAAATCATGTACCTCAACCTTCGAAAAGCATCCGTTATACGAGTTATGGCAATACTCCTGAACTCCCGCCCCAGTACTGGGTGGCGTCGAGGTTATCTCACCAACAACTGCATAAAAGAGATTTTCGATGTCGGCGAACTCAGGTATTCCAGAACTGCAACAATAAAATTGTGACGACAACACCTCGAAGCTCAACTCCCCGGGACACTGCCACAACCCCTAAATGTCAGGAGGAACCAAGAACAATGTTCTCGTCACAAGACTATCGGAACGATTCCAAGAAACCCGCGTGATCCTAAATAAAATTTCTTGAAATTTGAGGAGAGGAAAGTCAAAATTTCTACGTCAGGAGGCCTCACCAGAGCGACGAAGGGACTAAGGAGTAAAAAGAATCCTACTCTCCGATATATATAATCCTAAGACTCAAAACATTTTGTTCTAGACTCAACAACGCCAACGATTCGATCAAGCAGTGGATCCTAAGTCGGGGATGGCTCTGATTACCAACTTGTAACACCCACAATGCGGCTATATATCCCACGTGTCGAGGCACGACTTAGAGGCATAACCGCATGGTGGTTTAGTCGCAAGTGGGGTAATCTTCACACAATCCCATGTACCGAATAAGAAAGGTATAAAGAGTTGGCTTACAATCGCCACTTCACACAATACATAAATAATTCATACATCATCCAAATACACTCAAAAACCGACTATGGTCAAATCCAAAAGAAAAGGAAGATAAACCCCAAATGCTAGATCCCCGATCGTCCCAACTGGGCTCCACTACTGATCATCAGGAAACGAAACATAGTAACGACCCAAATCCTCATCAAACTCCCACTTGAGTTCGGTAGCATCACCTGCACTGGTATCGTCGGCACCTGCAACTGTTTGGAAGTATCCATGAGTCACGAGGACTCAGCAATCTCACACATGCGAGATCAAGACTATTTAAGCTTATGGGTAGGGTAAGGTAATGAGGTGGAGCTGCAGCAAGCACTAAGCATATATGGTGGCTAACATACACAAATAAGAGCGGGAAGAGAAGCAACGCAATGGTCGAGAAGCTAGAAGTGATCAAGAAGTAATCCTGAAACTACTTACGTTCAAGCATAACACAAGACCGTGTTCACTTCCCGGACTCTGCCGAAAACGGACCATCACGGCTACACACGCGATTGATTCATTTTAATTAAGTCAAGTGTCAAGTTCTCTACAACTGGATATTAACAAATTCCCATCTCCCACATAACCACGGGCACGGCTCTCAAAAGTTTATACCCTGCAGCGGTGTCCCAACTTAGCCCATCACAAGCTCTCACGGTCAACGAAGGATATTCCTTCTCCCGGAAAGACCCGAGCAGTCTCAGAATTCCGGTTACAAGACATTTCGACAATGGTAAAACAAGACCAGCAAAGCCGCCTGATGTGCTGACAAATCCCGATAGGAGTCGCACGTATCTCATTCTCAGGGCACACCGGATGGGCCAGACGTCGGGTTGGCATAGACCCTGGTTACCCAGGGGGTGCCGGACATCGCCCAGTTTGGACCAACACTCAGAGGAGCACTGACCCGGGGGTTTAAAATAAAGATGACCCTTGAGTCCGCAGAACCCAAGGGAAAAAGGCTTAGGTGGCAAATGTTAAAACCAAGGTTGGGCCTTGCTAGAGGAGTTTTATTCAAGGCGAACTGTCAAGGGGGTCCCATAACCCCAACCACGTAAGGAACGCAAAATTAAAGAACATAACACCGGTATGATAGAAACTAGGGCGGCAAGAGTGGAACAAAACACCAGGCAAAAGGCCGAGCCTTCCACCCTTTACCAAGTATATAGATGCATTAACTAAAATAACAGATATTATGATATCCCAACATATCCATGTTCCAACATGGAACAAACTTCAACTTCACCTGGAACTAGCAACACTATAAGAGGGCCTGAGCAAAAGCGGTGACATAGCCAAACAACGGTTTGCTAGGAAGGTGGGTTAGAGGCGTGACATGGCAATATGGGAGGCATGATATAACAAGTGGTAGGTGGCACGACATAGCGATAGAACGAACAACTAGCAAGTAAAGATAGAAGTGATTTCGAGGGTATGGTCATCTTGTCTGCAATGTTCTCAGAGTTGTCGAAAGCTTGACCCTCGTTGGCGTACTGAATAGGTTCCTTGTTCAGGCACTTGTCTCCCGGCTCTACCCAAGGCAAGAACACAAGCAATAGGACAACAATCAATCACGGTGCAATGCACAAGCAACATGATGCAATACATGGCATGATATGCAAGATATGATATGCAATGCATATGCGTGCTCCGGAAGGGAAAGAAAGATCAAGGCATCAAATTGGCAAACCAAGTATGCCACTGGAAAGATGAGGTGATTTCGGTTGAAATAGATATATGGATCACCGGAAACGGATGCACGGTTTGCAAATGACAAGCAACACAAGAATGACGCAAAAGTGTGATTAACAGCATGATAGCACTTAGAATGCAACAAGAAACTAAGCTACTGCACTCCAACATAGCGACAAAGCATATGTAAGTGATTTACAAGAGATGCTTGACAAAACATTAACACTGAGCTACAGCTAAATCAGACTATAACAGGTTCAAACAAGCATGACAAAAGTGCAAAAGATATCAGTTTCACAGACTTTGTGAAAATACTAACATGGCATAAACAACATCATAAAGCAATGTTTGGAGCAAGCAAACAACATGCTACAGGAACATACCATGGAAAACAAAGGCGTGGCATGTTTCTACTAAATGCATAGAACAAAACTCCCTTAATGAACATGAGCCAAAAAGGCATAGAAGATATGATGGCACCCATGTAAACATAGCAAGTTTTATTAACAGATTCAGACTTGGTGGAATTTCACAACATGGCAAAATAGATTCATGATAGCAACTTGGCATGCTTGTGTCACTCATCATAGTGCACTAAAATACATGGAATAAACACTATCATGGAGTAGGCATGAAAATGAAGCTAACCATGTGCCAAACAACCTCATAGCATGCTTGAAATAAATCACACAAAAATGACAAAACAGCATCATGATGTAAATGACATGTTCATGAACTTTCTCAAATGCAAAAACCAATGTCACCACTAGATTGGTGGGATTTTTCTACCCCAAAAACATATATAATATGTGGGGGTTACTGCAGAAAAATCCCCACATATGCTCGAAGATGCAACCTGCCTAAAATAGCATGAAATAGAAATGGCATAAAACCTACATGGACATGTCCCGATCTGGACTTGCCAGTTAAGGAAAGACCTGAATTAGAAAGGCCCAAAATGTACAATAAGCGCGGTTGGGTTTAAAACAGAGGCATGAGGATGACATGTGGGCCCATGGGTCCCACGTGTCATGTGTGAGGGTGCGCGTGTGGGTGTGTGGCTGGCTGTGTGTGAGGCTGCGCAGGGGGCCCATGGGTACCACGTGGCAGTGGCTGGGTAGCTAGCCTCCAAACAGAGGAAGCAGAGGAGCGGGCTGGCGCGGGGCGCAGAGCGGCGGAGGAGCTCGCCGGAGTGGTCTCCGGTGGCCCAGGGACGCGGCGGAGGGATGCAACGGGTGCGCAGGGAGAAACCGCACACCCGCCTAGCACTCGATGCACCTAACGACGACGAAAAGAACGCTGGTGACATGTGGCAGAGATGGCGACGACGCACTCACGCGCGACGGTGAAGCGGCTTAACCTAACAACTAACGGCGACAACGGGCCCTTCGCGACGCGGAGATGTCGACGAGCAAGAGTGAAAGCGCTACGGGGGTCGGGGTTCTCACCGGCGACAAGTTCCGACGGAGAGGCGTTCGGGCGTGCGTGGCTAGGGATGCTAGAGCGAGCGAACAAAGGGGAAAGAAGGACGGGGTGACACGACTGCTCACCACAATCACGGCGGTGGCCTCAACTGGTGAAAGGATCGAGAACAGGTGTCTAGAGGGGGGGGTGATTAGACACTAAGTGCCAAAAGTTGCAGTATTTAATATTCTAAAGTTTAAGTGGAGTTTAAGCACAAGTTTAACAAACACAATACATATCAAGCAAGCATGCAATGAGCATATGAGCAGCGGAAAGTAAAGCATGCAACTTGCAAGAATGTAAAGAGAAGGGTTTGGAGTATTCAAACGCAATTGGAGACACATATGTTTTTGTCGTGGTTCCGATAGGTGGTGCTATCGTACATCCACGTTGATGGAGACTTCAACCCACGGAGGGTAACGGTTGCGCAAGTCCACGGAGGGCTCCACCCACGAAGGGTCCACGAAGAAGCAACCTTGTCTATTCCATCACGGCCGTCGCCCACGAAGGACTTGCCTCACTAGCGGTAGATCTTCACGAACAAGGCGATCTCCTTGCCCTTACAAACTCCTTGGTTCAACTCCACAATCTTGTTGGAGGCTCCCAAGTGACACCTAGCCAATCTAGGAGACACCACTCTCCAAGAAGTAACAAATGGTGTGTTGATGATGAACTCCTTGCTCTTGTGCTTCAAATGATAGTCTCCCCAACCCTCAACTCTCTCTCATAGGATTTGGATTTGGTGGAAAGAAGATTTGAGTGGAAAGCAACTTGGGGAAGGCTAGAGATCAAGATTCATATGGTTGGAATGGAATATCTTGACCTCAACACAAGTGTAGGTGGTTCTCTCTCAGAAAATGTGTATCGGAAGTGTAGGTATGTTCTGATGGCTCTCTCCACGAATGAAGAGTGGGTGGAGGGGTATATATAGCCTCCACACAAAATCGAACCGTTACACACAATTTTCCAAACTCGGTGGGACTGAATGGTTAAACTCGGTCGGACCGATTCAGCAAACCTAGTGACCGTTAGGATTTTCGGTGGGACTGAGATGCAACTCGGTAGGACTGATATGGTTAGGGTTAGGGCATAACGTAATCTCAGTGTGACCAATTACACAAACTCGGTGGGACCGATTTTGGTAATAAGCTAACCAGAGGGTTTGCATTGTAATCTCGATAGTACTGATTGCTCAAACTCGGTGAGACCGGTTTTGGTAATGGACATACACAGAGAGATTACAATTCCATCTCGGTGAGACCGAGATTCCTATCGGTGAAACCTATTTGCTAGGGTTTGTGGCAGTGGCTATGACATTTGAAACTCGGTGGCGCCGGATAGATAGAATCGGTGGGGCCGAGTTTGACTTTTGGTTTAGGTCATATGTGGATGTGGGAAGGTAGTTGAGGGTTTTGGAGCATATCACTAAGCACTTTGAGCAAGCAAGCCATTAAGCAACACCTCATCCCCTCTTGATAGTATTGGCTTTTCCTATAGACTCAATGTGATCTTGGATCACTAAAATAGAAAATGTAGATTCTTGATCTTGAAGCTTGAGCCAATCCTTTGTCCTTAGCATCTTGAAGGGGTTCCACATCCTCTAGTCCATTCCACTCCATTGTTGAACTTATCTGAAACATACTAGGTAAAAGTGTTAGTCCAACAAGAGATATGTTGACATTAATTACCAAAACCACCCAGGGAGCACTTGTGCTTTCAATCTCCCCCTTTTTGGTAATTGATGACAACATACATCAAAGCTTTAGATAAAGATATAGAGAATAGCAAGTAAAGCTTTGGAAAGACATGTAACATGCATAGGCTCCCCCTACATGTATGCAATCATGTGAATATAGAATATAGGAGCATGTGAATGCGTAAACATGACAGAGAAAGCAATGTGTTACATGTATCTTGGCTATATGCATCAGAGCAAATGATGTGAATGTGAGAAATGTACCTTCATGCTCATGAGTCCTTCTTGCAAACAGTATGTACATCAGCAAGAAGTTCTCATTCACATGACTGTGATGCATATACTTACCTTGTGGTCTTGAGTTGGCTTAGGATGGGATGAACCTGCGCAAACAAGGTTAAATAACACGGATACACCTACTGACTAGAGCAAGCAAGAGAAACCACAAGAGAACCAAGACTGGGATGACATGTAGAGAAACCACATTGGATATAGACATGTCCCCAAAGGTAAAGATATGCAATAAAGTCAAAGATTTCCTTCCCTTAGATGTCTTGCTCCCCCTGAATCTGCATGGGATATTGGGAGAAGATAGGGAACAGAAAATCAGAGCAACAAAAAAGAAGACAACAGAGATTGAGCTAAAGCAAGCAACCAAACATGTCTTTCCCCTCTTAAAGACATGTGACATCTCTCCTCTTGAACACCAAGCATCTGGGGTCTTTGATGATTTTACTTTCTCCTAGTCGAGAAACTCTCTCCCCCTGAGTATTCTCTCTTTCTCCCCCTATAGGAAGGATTAAGCTTTGATGTGATCTCTCTCTCCCCCTTTGACATCAATTTCCAAGAAGGGCTCTTCTGGACATGTGATACAAATGGGTTGGTCCTCAAGTCACAGAGCAAAGCAGCATGTCTAATATGATGTTGGTAGAGGACAAGAATCATTGAGTGGAGCTGGAGCAAACAAAAATCAGGAATAAGTGGCAAGTTGGTTTTCCTGTGGTGGAATCGGTGACTCCGAGTTGTGTGCTTCGGTTGCACCGAAAGATTTTGGTTGGCCCGAAGAGAACAAACCGGTGTGACCGAGTTCATTAGAGTGAAACCACTTGTCACCTTAGCTCACTAGACAAGTAAAATCTCACAAGGATATGTAAGGAATTTACTGAAGGATTTGCAATGAATTGGATGCAGAAAATGCAGAACAAAAAGGAAAGGAAAGAAACTAAAAGTTCTAGATGAAGTTTTTTTGTTTTTGTTTTTTTTTTGAAAAGGGGAAACAAATATGCAAATGCAAAAGCACGGAGAAACACTAGAGAACTTCATCTAGAAATGGTCGGTGACAAAGTCACCTATGTTAGAGTATATTGACTTAGGAGTCCAGTGAGAGCACTTGATCATAGGTCATACTCATCGTTTAAGCTCAAAATGGGGTTACCATTTTTCGTTTAAGCATCTTGATGTATTCACATCTTATCGAGTTGCTTTGGCTCATGACTTGGAGTAAAGCTTCTCTAAGATGGAATAACATACCTTGGGTGGTGGTGTTGATCTTGATCATGTAGTTGAACTTGTGTGGGCTGCTCAAGGTTGATGTAGTTCATCAAGGGTTGGGAGCACCACTTGGAATTTGTGTTCATATACCTACATGGGTTAGCTTTGCAAGGAAGAGCACTTGTGTATCAAAAATGACAATCATGAGACTCAACATAGAATTTGCCAAAGGATATGTTTGAATGGTTTCGTGCTTCCTTGTCTTCAACCACCATTGTGTAGAGACTTGGTGATGTAGAAATTGCTCAAGATGTGAGTGTGTGGCAATCTCATAGATTTAGATTGATCCAAGTACCTACATGGGTTGGATACCATGCAAGGTACAAATATATCCAAGACATATGAATAGCATCATAAGAGAAATATCGAGGATTAGTCATAGGCTCATGCCCCGCATGTATCAAATGGAGTTCCTACTCCAAGTTTGAAGCATCAATGATGTTCAATTCACCTCTCAACCTGCAAAACACTTTCTCATCAAGTGGTTTAGTGAATATATCCGCCAATTGCTTATCGGTGCGAACATGCTTAAGGTTAATGTCCCCTTTGCAACATGATCTCAAATGAAATGATGACGAACTTCAATATGCTTAGTTCGAGAATGTTGCACGGGATTGTGAGAAATCTTAATAGCACTTTCATTGTCACATAGCAATGGAACATGTTTCACGTATATCCCATAATCTTTAAGATTTTGGGTCATCCAAAGTAATTGAGCGCAACATGAACCAGCGGCAATGTATTCCGCTTCGGCGGTGGATAAGGATACCGAGTTTTGTTTCTTGGAATACCAAGACACAATAGATCTACCAAGGAATTGACAAGTACACAAAGTGGATTTTCTATCAACCTTTTCTCCGGCATAGTCCGAATCGGAGTAGCCAACAAGATCAAAAGAGGACCTCTTAGGATACCAAATGCCAAAATTTGGTGTATGGATTAGGTATCTCACTATCCTTTTCACAGCCTTAAGATGACACTCTTTAGGAGTAGCTTGATATCATGCACACATGCACACACTTAGCATAACATCGGGACGAGAGGCACATAGATATAACAATGAACCAATCATAGAGCGATAAACCTTTTGATCAACCGGTTCACCATCTTTGGTCAAATCAAGATGTCCACTAGTAGGCATGGGTGTAGTCATACCCTTGCATTCTTGCATATTGAACTTCTTGAATAAGTCCTTGGTGTACTTCGTTTGAGAGACAAAGGTACCTTCCTTAGTTTGCTTGATTTGCAAACCGAGAAAGAATTTGAGTTCACTCATCATAGACATCTCAAACTTCTCTGACATTAGCTTTCCAAACTTCTCACCAAAATGAGGGTTAGTTGAACCAAATATGATATCATCAACATAAATTTGGCACACAAATAGTTCCCCATTAACCCTTTTAGTAAAAAGAGTAGAATCAATTTTACCAATTTCAAAGCATTTTTCAATAAGGAACTTGGTCAAGCATTTATACCATGCTCTAGGAGCTTGTTTAAGACCATAAAGGGCTTTGTGAAGTTTGTAAACATGATTAGGTTTCTTAGGATTGACGAAGCCGGGAGGTTGCTTAACATAAACTTCTTCCTCAATTTTGCCATTTAGAAAAGCACTTTTAATGTCCATTTGGTACAAGGTGATATCATGGTGATTAGCATAAGCAAGTAAGATGCGAATGGACTCAAGTCTAGCAACGGGAGCATATGTCTCACCATAGTCCATACCTTCAACTTGTGTGTAGCCTTGGGCGACGAGACATGCTTTGTTGCGAACCACTTTTCCATCTTCATCTTGCTTGTTGCGAAACACCCATTTGGTACCAATGATGTTGTGGTTGTTGTCGGGCTTCTCGACCAATGTCCACACTTGATTTCTCTCAAAGTTGTGTAGCTCTTCATGCATAGCGTTTATGCAGTCCAGATCCTCCAATGCGTCTTCAACCTTCATAGGTTCAATGCTAGAGATGAATGAGTAATGTTCACAAAAGTTAGCTAAACGAGTTTTAGAGTGAGTGATTCTCTCGGTTTGGATATCATTGTAGATTTGCTCGACGGGATGATCCTTAGCAATTCTTGCTCGAACTCGTGAAAGCTTTTGCTTGGGTCGGGGTGGAACATCCTCTTCATCTTGTGCTTCTTCTTGGACTTCTTCATTGTTGACGTTGTCGTTCTCTTGTCGTGGTGGAGAAGGAGGTTGTTGATGTTCATCTTGGTGCGCTTCCTCGTTTTCTTCATCTTGGCGTGTCCCACTTGTGGATGCTTCCGTATCAACTCTTGGTTCACCTTGTCGTGAGGTAGAAGCTTCCACTTGAACGGACGAGGTACTCTCCTTCACTTCCGTTGGACGAATCTTCCCAATGGACAAGTCTTGAATTGCTTCCGAAGGGTCTTTGTCTCCTACATCAATTGGCAATTGCTCTACTTGCGAGCCGTTAGATTCATCAAACTTCACATCTACCGTCTCTTCAACCTTTCGGGTGAAATTGTTGTAGACACGGTAAGTGTGAGAGTTTGAGCGATAACCAAGTAGGAAACCTTCATGAGATTTAGGAGCAAATTTAGAACGATGCTGCTTATCAAGAATGTAGCACTTTGAGCCGAATACTCGAAAGTATCCAACTTGGGGTTTGTTACCGGTGAGGAGCTCGTATGCCGTCTTGCCGAGTAGCTTGTGAAGATACAAGTGATTTGTTGCATGACAAGCTATCTCAACTGCTTCCACCCAAAAGTGCTTTGGCATTTTGTACTCATCAAGCATCGTTCTTGCCATCTCGATAAGAGTCCGGTTCTTCCTTTCAACAACTCCATTTTGTTGAGGTGTGTACATAGCCGAGAACTCGTGTGAAATCCCTTCTTCGTCAAGAAAGGTGTCCACATTTGCATTCTTGAACTCCGTTCCGTTGTCGCTCCGAACCTTCTTGATCTTCACGTCAAACTAATTTTGGGCCTTCCTAGCGAAGTTTTTGAAGATATTTTGGACCTGCGATTTGTCATCAAGAAAGAACACCCACATAAATCTTGAAAAATCATCAACTGTGACTAGACCAAATGAGTTACCACCGAGACTCTTGTAGGCATTTGGACCAAAGAGATCCATGTGAAGTAGCTCGAGTGGTCTTCTTGTGGTCATGATGTTCTTCGTGCAGTGACTTCCTCCAACTTGTTTCCCTGCTTGACAAGCACTACAAAGTCTATCCTTGTCAAATATGACATCTTTTATTCCAACGATATGATCACCTTTAAAAAGCTTATCAAGATTTCGCATACCAACATGACCTAGTCTTCTATGCCACAACCAGCCTTTAGAAGATTTGGTAATTAAGCAAGTTCTAGGTTGAGCCTTTTTAGTGAAATCAACAATGTGAAGATCTCCTCTACGTATACCGGTAAAGACCATTTTATGATTGTCTCTACGAAACACTTGGCAATCTACTTCAGTGAATAAGACATTGAAACCAAAATCCGCAAGTCTAGAAACTGAAAGTAAATTGTATCCAAGGGATTCAACGAGCATGACATTTTGTATGGAGCTATCATGTGAGATGGCCACCTTACCAAGGCCAACCACCTTACCCTTTGAATTATCACCAAAAGTGACATATTTTCGAGGGCCATCGTTTTCAGCAAGCTCACGGAACATATCTTTATCTCTGGTCATATGGTCAGTACATCCACTATCAAGGACCCATTCCTTTCCTCCAGCCATGTAGCCGCGAAGATTTGCCATAAGACCAAAATGCCTCATTGCATCATCAAGATCATAGTCACTATCATCATCTTCATCATAGTATCCATGTTCAACATCATCTTGTGATTGATCAACTCCTAGAGAGGGTAATTCATTAGATAAATGATCATCACAATGGTTACCTTTATGAATTCTAATAGCTTCGGATATGATATCGCTAATGATTCCAACATTTCCTTTAGCACGCATGAGATTGGTAAGCTCAAATAGACAATCACCAAAGATAGGATCACTAGAGTTCATCTTACTCAAGGCAATAGACTTATGGAGAATTTTGTCTAATTTTTTCAAGGAATAATCTGGAAATCATTCCTCAAGAAATCTCCATATGGTGTAGGCACACTTGAGAGTAGGAAAACATCTAATCAAGTTTCTAGGCAAGCCTCTAATGATGAGCTCAACAGTTCTAAGATTGCGAATCATGTCAATATCTTCATCTAGGGTAGGGTGCAAAGGATCAACATGAGGTGCACAAGGGCTAGTAATGTACTTGTTCAAATGATATTCATTGAAAATCTCAAGCATTTCATTTTTCCACACATTAAAATACTCTCCATCAAGAATAGGCACTCTATGTCTAAGACTCCCCAAAGTAGACACATCCATCTTCCTCCAATGGTGTTTAAACCAAGGCAATGGAGACCAAAGCCCTGATACCAATTGAAAGGATCGAGAAGAGGTGTCTAGAGGGGGGGTGATTAGACACTAAGTGCCAAAAGTTGCAGTTTTTAATATTCTTAAGTTTAAGTGGAGTTTAAGCACAAGTTTAACAAACACAATACATATCAAGCAAGCATGCAATGAGTATATGAGCAGCGGAAAGTAAAGCATGCAACTTGCAAGAATGTAAAGAGAAGGGTTTGGAGTATTCAAACGCAATTGGAGACACGGATGTTTTTGTCGTGGTTCCGATAGGTGGTGCTATCATACATCCACGTTGATGGAGACTTCAACCCACGGAGGGTAACGGTTGCGCGAGTCCACGGAGGGCTCCACCCACGAAGGGTCCACGAAGAAGCAACCTTGTCTATTCCATCACGGCCGTCGCTCACGAAGGACTTGCCTCACTAGAGGTAGATCTTCACGAAGTAGGAGATCTCCTTGCCCTTACAAACTCCTTGGTTCAACTCCACAATCTTGTTGGAGGCTCCCAAGTGACACCTAGCCAATCTAGGAGACACCACTCTCCAAGAAGTAACAACTGGTGTGTTGATGATGAACTCCTTGCTCTTGTGCTTCAAGTGATAGTCTCCCCAACACTCAACTCTCTCTCACAGGATTTGGATTTGGTGGAAAGAAGATTTGAGTGGAAAGCAACTTGGGGAAGGGTAGAGATCAAGATTCATATGGTTGGAATGGAATATCTTGACCTCAACACAAGTGTAGGTGGTTCTCTCTCAGAAAATGTGTATTGGAAGTGTAGGTATGTTCTGATGGCTCTCTCCACGAATGAAGAGTGGGTGGAGGGGTATATATAGCCTCCACACAAAATCGAACCGTTACACACAATTTTCCAAACTCGGTGGGACTGAATGGTTAAACTCAGTCGGACCGATTCAGCAAACCTAGTGACCGTTAGGATTTTCGGTGGGACTGAGATGCAACTCGGTAGGACTGATATGGTTAGGGTTAGGGCATAACGTAATCTCAGTGTGACCAATTACACAAACTCGGTGGGACCGATTTTGGTAATAAGCTAACCAGAGGGTTTGCATTGTAATCTCGATAGTACTGATTGCTCAAACTCGGTGAGACCGATTTTGGTAATGGACATACACAGAGAGATTACAATCCCATCTCGGTGAGACCGAGATTCCTATCGGTGAAACCTATTTGCTAGGGTTTGTGGCAGTGGCTATGACATTTGAAACTCGGTGGCGCCGGATAGATAGAATCGGTGGGGCCGAGTTTGACTTTTGGTTTAGGTCATATGTGGATGTGGGAAGGTAGTTGAGGGTTTTGGAGCATATCACTAAGCACTTTGAGCAAGCAAGCCATTAAGCAACACCTCATCCCCTCTTGATAGTATTGGCTTTTCCTATAGACTCAATGTGATCTTGGATCACTAAAATAGAAAATGTAGATTCTTGATCTTGAAGCTTGAGCCAATCCTTTGTCCTTAGCATCTTGAAGGGGTTCCACATCCTCTAGTCCATTCCACTCCATTGTTGAACTTATCTGAAACATACTAGGTAAAAGTGTTAGTCCAACAAGAGATATGTTGACATTAATTAACAAAACCACCCAGGGTGCACTTGTGCTTTCAACTGGTCGGGAGGTGGACGGAGTTGACAGTGAGGGCGATCGAATAGCTGCGGTGGCCGGAGTCGAAGATGAGGAAGAAGACGACGCAGCGACAGGTTCCGGCTCCATGTAGTCGATGTCGTGGACGTAGACGATGACAGGGAAGAAGGAGGACACGACAGGCAAGGCCGGGGTCGACGGAGAGCTCGCCGACGATGATCCCGCGCTCTCAGATGCGTTCGGGCACGACAGAGCATAGTGGATCTGGAGGGTTAGGTGGCCTGGCGGCGGCAGGGAGAGAGATATAGAGGAAACCCTAGAGGGTAGGTAGGGCAAGGGGAAAAAGCTTATAGGGGCCCATGGCGATGGGACGAAGCTCGCATGCTCTCGTGCTTGCGGTCCCCATGGCGATGGCGAGAGGAGAGGGAAACGGCGGGTTAGAGGCTACAGTAAGGCGCTGACAGCTGGGGCCGGCTTGGCCACGTGGGCGTGAAGCAGAGGGGGGTGCGTGGGCGCGTGGGTGAGAAAAGGGGGAAGGCATCGTACGAGATGGGCCTGCTTGGGAGGCCGATGCCCAGGGGGTTGTTGCTGCTGCTGGGTTGCTCTACTGCCACTCCTGCTTCCTCTTTTTTTTCTATTTTCTTCAGACAGAAAACAAAAATAGAAGCACAGGGGAAATGGGAAGGAGTTTGAGAGATATAAAAATATTCTCAGGATCCTGAAATTGT
This sequence comes from Triticum urartu, assembly GCF_056163025.1. Lineage (NCBI taxonomy): Eukaryota > Viridiplantae > Streptophyta > Magnoliopsida > Poales > Poaceae > Triticum > Triticum urartu. Next base: position 464,852,750 of record NC_141879.1, on the reverse strand, counting down.
GTAGTATTTAGTAAAATTGATTTGTGAATTTTTAAAGGTAGAAAAATATTCCAAGTTTGAATTAGGTTCAAACTTGAAGCATTATTTATCCCAACCAAACCAAATTTGGTGAAACTTGGCAGAGAGGTGAGGGTCATGATGCTTGATTTGTGAGGAAGAGATGAACATTAAAGGAGGAGTGAAAAATGGCACTTGCCAAATAGAAGAAAGAGAAGGAGGGGAGGGGGATGCAAAGGGGTGATCATGCATGAAACACACAATGCCGATGATGAGCATGCTAAAATGCAACATTACCAGAAGCACAAAAGCAGCACTTGAAATGATCACAAAGAAAACATGATGACAAAAGCAATACATAAAAGGAAATGGCATAGCAATGCAAAAAAAACAACAACACCAAGCAACCAAAAGAAGCCAACCATGATAGACCCAAGGAATTGGATGAAGAACAAAATTAATACATTGCCAAAAAGGAAGGTTTTGCATCTGGGGTGTTACAGTATGCCTCCATGTGCTCGTCCTTCGGCTCATATATCTTGTTGGAGAAGTTGACGAGGAGCTGCGAGTCACCCCTGATGGTGAGGCGCTTCACCCCCAGGGCCACCGCGGCCTTGAGGCCAGAGATGAGGCCTTCGTACTCCGCGATGTTGTTGGAGACCTTCTCGCCTTGCTGGAAGCAGAGCTGCACGGTGTAGTAGAGCTTGTCCTGAGTAGGCGAGATGAGCACTGCTCTAGCCCCCGCGCCCTGGCGTGTGAACACGCCATCGAAATACATGACCCAGCCATTTGGTGCTTCACTTCCTGGCGAGGGGGGTCGGTCCTCGCCTACTTCAAACCCTGGGGTGTCAGTCCATTCTGCCACGAAGTCGGCGAGCGCGGCCCCCTTGATGACCCTAGTTGTGCTGAACTCCAGCTGGAATGCTTGCAGCTCGATGTTCCATTCGGCGACTCTTCCAGGAGCGTTGGGGCTCCTAAGTACCCTCTCCAGCGGGTAGGCCGAGACGACCTTGATTGGGTGACCTTGGAAGTAGTGCCGCAGTTTCCGCGAGGCCACCAAAAGCGCGGGCAAGAGCTTCTGAGGCATGGGGTACCATGCCCTTGCATCTCACAGCACCATGCTTACGAAATACACTGGCTGCTCGACGAGGGCGGGAACATCAACGGAGCTTGTGCCTGCCGACAGTTGGGGCGTCTCCTGAGATGATGGCACCCAAGAGCCCGATCGCCTGCTGGGACCTTTGCTGGCCCCACGAACGCCGCCTTGCTAGGCCTAGTCACTCGTTGGCATTGCTATAGCCTTTGCGGTGCCCTCTGGGTCCTGTATCACCTCGGCTGGTGGTGCGGTGCGGCGCGACAGCCCCTTGGCCTGGCGCTCTTCCCGAACCACCACTAGAGCTGCGCTAGTGGAGTAGGGAGTGGCGGCAAGGTAAAGCACCAGGGGCTCGAGAGGGCGAGGCGCCACCATCACTGGAGGACCGGTTAGGTATCTCTTGAGGTCTTGAAATGCTTGGTTAGCTTTCGGGGTCCACTCGAACGGGCCCTTCTTCTTCATCAGCTTGAGGAATGGTAGGGCGCGCTCTCCCATCTTGGAGATGAAGCGCCCCAGCGAGGTCACGCAGCCTGCAAGCTTCTATGTATCCTTGAGGGTTTGTGGTGGGCTCATGTCTTCTATCGCCTTGACCTTCTCCGGGTTGGCCTCGATCCCCGTGTGGGACAAGAGGAAGCCTAGAAGCTTCTGGAAGGGACAACAAACACACACTTCTCCGGGTTGAGCCGCAAGTCCACCTAGCGCAGGCTCGTGAAGGTCTCCTCCAGGTCCTGAATCTAAGTTCTCGCCTCCCGAGATTTTACCACAATGTCGTCGACATAGGCTTCAGCGTTCCTCCCGAGCTGCTGACCCAGGGCGTTGTGCATCAGCCATTGGAATGTCGTGCCTGTGTTGCGCAGCCCCAATGGCATGCAAGTGTAGCAATACACCACACACGGGGTCAGGAAGGTCGTCTTCTCCACATCCTCCATTGCCATCTTGATCTGGTGATAGCCTAAAAACGCGTCCAGGAAGCACAACGGGTTGCATTCGGCGGTGGAGTCGACGATCTGGTCGATGCGCGGGAGCGGGAATGGGTCTTGGGGACAAGCCTTGTTAAGGTAGGTGAAGTCAACACACATGCGCTCCTTCCCACCTTTCTTCGGTACGACTACGGGGTTCGCCAGCCACTCAGGGTATCGAACCTCACGAATGACACCCACCGCCTCCAGATTGCGGGTTTCCTGGACAATGAAGGATTGCTTCTCCGCGGATTGTCATCGCGCTTTCTGCTTCACAGGGTGCACATTGGGGCACACCCTCCTCAAGTGATGCTCGATCACCCGTGTTGGGATCCCTACCAGCTGCTTGGGTTCCCAGGCGAATACATCCTTATTCACGCGCAGGAACCTCACCAATGCCTCCTCTTGATTTGGGTCGATGTTGGCGCCTATGGTGAAGGTGGCTCCTGAGGACCCATCTTCCTCGACCGACACCTGCTTGGTTTCGGCCCGATCTTGAGTGAACAACTGCTTCTTCTTTGCTGGCGCGGCCTCCTTAACCCCTGGGGTGGCCTCGTTGGCCGGTCGCGCTACGGCGACAGTTTTGAGGGCACACTTGAGTGCCGCTAGAGCCTCCTTGGTATCTCCAACTACTGTGAGGACGTCCTTGCTCCCGGGCATCTTCATGAGGTTGTAGGCCGGATGGGTCTCCGCCATAAATTGAGCCAGAGCCGGGTATCCGAGGATGGCGTTGTACGGGAGGCCGATGCGGGCGATGACTAAGTCGATCAGCTCGGTGCGGTAGTTATCGCGGGTGCCGAAGGTCACAGGAAGGCGGATCTGCCCCAAGGGGCTGGTGGAGCTACCTCCAACCCCGGAGAAGGGCTTGCTGGGTAGGAGCCGTTGGAGTGGTACATGAGGAAGGCTGAAAGCCTCCACAGAGAGCATGTTGAGACCGACGCCGCCGTCGATGAGGGTCTTGGTGACAGCTACGCTGCAGATGGTGGGCGTGCACAACATTGGGAGCACGCCCGAGCCGACGGTGGTGGCGGGGTGATCCCCCGTGTCGAAGGTGAGGTCGGCCTTGGGCGCCGCCCAACCCGAGGGAGCTCCTTCCCGCGTGGAGGCGGCGCCAATCTGGCGAAAAAATGGCTTGGTGTGACGGTCTTAGGGTGGTGCTTGCGAGCCGCTGAGGAGGGCCGCGATGGAGAGGGGCGCCGGTGCTGCGAAGCGCATGACGAAGAGACCGCGCAGCTCCTCCCAGGAGGTCACCGAAGATCCTGGCAAGCTGAGCAGCCAGGCGCGTGGCACGCCGGCCAGGGCCATGAGGAACTAGTTGGCCATGACCTGGTCGTCGGCTCTGGCTTCGAGGACGGCCTTCTCATACGCCTGCAGGAAGGCCGTCGGATCTGCCCTGCCATCGTAGCGGGGTGGCATCTCTGGCTTGAACTTGCGCGGCCACCGCACCTGCCGCAAGGTGTCTGTGAAGGCCCGGACGCCCGCGGCGCATCCGCAGGCGCCCGCCGGCCTAACCAGAGGAGCTGGACGAAGAAAGCAGAGAGGCGGAGCTTCGGCAGAGCCCTACCCAGCACGCCAAATGTTGGATTTCGGGTTCCGGCAAAACCTTTGAGGTTCAAACTCTGGGGTGCGCACGAAGATCTCTCCTCCCTCTAGCTCACGCCTTCACCACGATCTCAAGACTCAGCGTGTCGAACTCACAGAACAAAGGGACACAAGATTTATACTGGTTCGGGCCACCGATGTGGTGTAATACCCTACTCCAGTGTGGTGTGGTGGAGTGCCTCTTAGGCTGAGGATGAACAGTTACAAGGGAAGAACAGCCTCCTGTGGGGAGGTGCTCTTGTGCTTGGTGAGTTTGTGTGGTGGCCTTGGTGGAATGGATCTGGTCCAAGATGAGATGCCTCCCTACGGTGGTGGCTAGTCCTATATATAGTGGACCGGGTCCTCTTCCCAAATATTAGGCGGGAAGGGATCCCACAACGGCCAATTTGAAGGGGATAGCTAGTACAAGCTATCCTGACAAAAGGTGGTCTTCGCCTGCCAAAGGCTCTGGTGGTGACGCCGTCCTGGGCTCCACGGCGACCTCCGTCCTACCGTCCTGCTGGTCTCGGTCTCCTTGCACTGATATGGAAACCTTTGCCTGATGCCTCGGGACTCCTCGCATGCGCTTGCCTCTTTAGCACCAAAGAGGAAACGAGGACACCGCGCGCGCTGGCGCCCGCCTGGCCCCGGTCATCATGGCTTGCGTCACTGGAACCTCGCGAGGTGCCCCTTGCCTTGATCTGTCCGCCCCTCGTGAGCCAGCCTGGTGAGGCCGCCCCCGAGGAGGTCTTGTGTCATCCGCCTCGCGAGACTCGGCCCCTCGTGAGGGTCTTGAGTGTTTGCTGGTGAAGATGGGCCGTACGGGGCCACTGGTGGAGCTACGCCGTGGGCCGCAGGCAGGCAAGTCTGGGGACCCCCGTTCCCAGGATGCCGACAAAAAGAGTAGAGAAGTAGAGATAAATATTAAATATAAAATAAATATAAAAGTAGAGAAGAGAGTAGAGATATCAGGGACGTCGGGAAAGGATCGCGCGCGCGGGAAAAAGCGGTTGGGCGTGCGGCGTCCGGTGCGCTTTATAAAATCTAACGCCCCCACCGCTCTGTGCCTTGCCACTGCTCTCTCCCTGCTCTGTGCCTCGCCATCGCTCTCTTCCCGCTCTTTCTCGCCTCGTCGCTGCTGTGTCACCATGCCACTGCGTCGCCGGGAAACTTGGGGATACCACGGCGTCCGCGCGCGCCCCTCCGGCGGCTTCTCTGCCGAGATCCGGTTCCGCGGGATGCGCCTCGGCCTCGGCAATTTCGACACCGCGCACGAGGCCGCCCGCGTGTACGACGCGGCGGCTTGGCGCCTCCGGTGGCCTCATAGAACATTGAACTTCCCCAATGTGCCGACGCAGGAGCGGGCGCAGGAGCTCGCGTCTTTGCCGTGGCTTATCACCGATGAGGATCGTCGCGACAACCGGAGGCGGGCGCACCATCTCGGCATCGCCGAGATGGACGAGGAAGCCATGGCGCTGTGGCGCCAACGCTTCCCACATGACATCATCAACGAGCGCGAGTTCTACGTGCAAAGGAGGGCGGAGAGGGAGAAGAGGAGGGCGGAGTGAGTCACCTATCATGAGGACAAGCATACGCGAAAAGCGGCCGCTGAATTCAACATGAGGCTAGGAGCAGTGTCATCCTAGGAGGATTCAGATGATGAGGAGTAGTAGAACTATCTATTTTTTATCTACCTATTCTATATCTATGCTGAGAACTATCTATGTTTCTACTCTCTATCTCTACTTCTCTATCTCAGCACTCCGGGCCTGCAAAAACTGGCTATTCCGGCGCTGTAACCGAGCTCATCGACTTCGACGTCGCGCACATCCGTCTGCCGTACAATGCCATCCTCGGGTATCCAACCCTGGCAAAGTTCATGGCGGTGACCCATCACGGCTACAATGTCCTCAAGATGCCGGGAAGCAGGCGGGATCATCTCGGTCCCATGTGAAGAAAGAGACGCGGTGTGCTCCCTCGAGCGTGCCTTCCAAGCTGTAGCAATCGATGACCCTGACAGCAAGGGTGAGGACCCTCCTGAGGCCATCCCCAAGAAGAAGAAGCAGCTGCGATGCGCAGGACCTTAGGAGGGTGGCGTCACAGCCGGAGCCTCGTCAGGATCAGCGCCCGCTCCAGGGGCGCCTCCCTCCATCGCATAGGAAGGCGCGCCCGGCACCCTTCTCGGGCAGGGCTCGGGGGCTTTCTTCTGGAAGGCCTCAGACCTTGCCCACATCACGAGGGAGGCACTTGGGCACCACTTGGAGGCGTGCTTCACGGCGCGTTTCCCTCAGGAGGGCACAGGGCAAGGATTGCCCATCGTTCAGGAGTTCATCACCAAGACCACCAAGGAATTGCAAGACGCAAGGGCCATGCGCAGCAACCGCCGCTCACGAGACGCAACTTCCCATCCAGGCAAGGATGCCGGGCTGCGTGTCTTCATCAATGTTCCAGGGCTCAACAAGGCCGCTTCTTAGGAGCTTTTCTGGCCTTCGCACGTGGGACACTGCGAGGGCCCACCGCACAGCTATGTTCGCATGCCCTTTGGCCTATCGAGTGTATCGTCCACCTACCAGTGCAACTTGTGGCGCATCCTAGTGGCCCAGGAGGCCAGGCACCACGCCGTCCTGATGGAGATGGAGACGGTCCTCAAGGAACCACCTGAGCCCCCAGAGCCTCCTGAGGCTCAGAGCTCCGGAGGCTTGTGAGGAGCAACCCCTTCACCGTGCACCTTCAGCTGCCCCAACTCTCCTTCGTCAACATGACCAGGTGACATCTTTCCAAGTTCATTTAGCTAGGAGCGCCCCTCGGGCTGCATCATTCCCAAGCCGCATGGGTCCGTCCCTGTTGCATGTATCTCCTTTTATGTCTTTAGCTTACCTTGTTGGGAGCGCCCCTCGGGCTGCATCATCCGCAAGCCACTCGGGCCTGACCCAGTGGCACGTATCTCCCATGCATTTATTTAAGCCTGCTGCTCTCATGTCTGATCTACCTATGATTACTACTTGCTCGATCGCCACCTGTCATGGGGACCGCGCGTCGGCCACCTTTCTTCAGGACCCTTCGCGTGAGTAAGTTGAGCACGGCATCTGTGCTCGGGGCTGTTCCTGCAGCGTTGATAAATCCAATGGTTGAGCTCTGTCTGGAGGGCCGGCCCCGTTTACGTCACCCCCTGGGGCCGTTGGTGCTTGGATTTCTCACGTGATAACCTCAGGAGATTCGTTCAGTGCAGGTTGTCTGACCACCTCGCAGGACCAGCACAGTGAACAGGAACCAAGACCAGGCGCAACCCACCTTGAGGTAGGGCCTCGTGAGTTCCATGTTGGCTCACGAGTGCCCAAATACACCTCGTCTAGCCCTGTCGTGCAAGCCACATGTTAGGGCGGGGTTGTACACACCCCGGGGGCTCTCCGCAGAGGGAGCCCCCCTCCCACGCACAAGTGGAAGCACCATGCTCCGCGCTAGCTGTCGACGCTGCCGAGGAGCGGCTATGTCCGTGCACAAGCAGAAGCACTATGCTCCGCGCTGGTGATAAACAACTGAGGGCGGCTTCACGGTCGTACCAACCTCACGGAGCCCTAGATCTCAGCGTCCGGCCTCACCGCAACGCCTCCCCTCAGGAGAGCCGCGCGAGGGGGCTGGGCACGGGGGCTACGCTCGGGTCACGCCCAAGCGTATGCCACCCAGCCAGGTCTCCCGGACCTGGTAGTCGCACGCCCCTCCCGAGCCGGGCCTCGGCGAGGGCAAAGGTATAGAGATTGTTTGCGCGTCAAGGGGGACTCCTGAGCATCACGACTCAGTAGCCTAACTGGTCAGGCAGCCCCTCACTCCTTGGTCCGTCCTGGTCTCCGGTTGACCCATCGACGGTTGAGGTATGCGCGGGTCGGGCTCTGCCGACGTAGAACATCAACCTATCCTCGCATACTCTTCCTATAAGCTGTTTGCGCGTCAAGGGGGACTCCTGAGCATCGCGACTCATGAGCCTAACTGGTCACGTAGCCCCTCACTCCTTGGTCCGTCCTGGTCTCCGGTTGGCCCAATGACGGTTGAGGTATGCGCGGGGCTGGGCTCTCCCAACACAGAACACAAAGCAAATAGGAAGAAAATCGCAAAATCTCGAAGCAAATATTACAAGGCATATTGTTCTCACAATATCAAATGAAAGTTTAACGCCTCCACGAGGCCTGATGCATACTGCAGGAATAAAACAGGAAAGCAGCCACAGCTGCAGAAGGTGCTCCTCTCTTGGTAGCATCGCCTTCACCTGCACCACCAGCCACAGGATCGGTGGCATCGCCAGTCGAGGGCGCGAGGACGAAGCCACGAAACTTCTTCAACAGGGCCTCCACCTGACCTTTCATGGCTACGGCGGCGGCCGCACAATGTTCATCAGCTACAGGCTCGAGCAGCTTGTCGAGACGAGCATTGAGGTCGCGAAGGTACAGATGGCTGAAGACATGTGTCAGCGCAGCTGAAGAAAGGACATGAGCCTCTGCCTCAGCCATGGGACCGATGCCCTCCACGACCTCCTCAAGCGCCTTCACCAAGTGGGGAAGCAGTTGAGCAGGGCCATCTTCGTCGGTGGTCAGCGGCTTCTCCAGGCCCTTCTCGTACAGTGACTTCAGCGCCATGCTGGACCTCTTCTCAAGAAGCGAGAAGGCCACATGGTCTTCGTCCATGACCTTCGCCTTGTGAAAGTGCAACTATCCCTAGGTGGTTTTGGTAATTCATAACAACATATAGCTCATTGAGCTAATGCTATTCCAAGATGACTATTTCAGGAAAGCTCAATGATTGGCATGGCATGGATGTGAAAGTGGAACCCTCAAAATGCTAAGGACAAAGGATTGGCTCAAGCTCAAAAGCTCAAGACTCTTCATTTTATATTTTAGTGATCCAAGATCACATTGAGTCTTTAGGAAAAGCCAATACTATCAAGGAGGGATGAGGTGTTGCTTAATGAGCCTCTTGCTTCATGTGCTTAGTGATATGCTCCAAAACCCTCAACTACTTTCCCATATCCACATATGACCTAAACCCTAAGCCAAACTCGGTCCTATCGATTCTTTCTATCCGGCGCCACCAAGTTTCACTTGTCATAAGCCACTGCCAAACCCTAGCAATTCGGTTCTACCGATAGGGATCTCGGTCTCACCGAGATGGGATTGCAAACTCTCTGTTTCCCTTCCGTAACTTTTCGGTCTCACCGAAAGAGCGAATCGGTCCCACCGAGATTGCAATGTAAACTCTTTGTTTCCCTTTTGTAACTTTTCGGTCTCACCGAAAGAGCAAATCGGTCCCACCGAGTTTGCCTGACCAACTCTCTGGTTAGCTTATTACCAAATTCGGTCTCACCGAGTTTGTGTAATCGGTCTCACCGAGATTACGTTATGCCCAAACCCTAACCATATCGGTCCTACCGAGTTGCATGTCAGTCCCACCGAAAATCTCTAACGGTCACTAGGTTTACCTTTTCGGTCCGACCGAGTTTGTTGATTCGGTCCCACCGAGATTGGAAAACTGTGTGTAACGGTTGGATTTTGTGTGGAGGCTATATATACCCCTCCACCTCCTCTTCATTCGTGAAGAGAGCCATCAGACTAAGCCTACACTTCCAGCATCCTATTTCTGAGAGAGAACTACCTACTCATGTGTTGAGGCCAAGATATTCCATTCCTACCATATGAATCTTGATCTCTAGCTTTCCCCAAGTTGCTTTCCACTCAAACCTTCTTTCCACCAGATCCAAATCCTATGAGAGAGACTTGAGTGTTGGGGAGACTATCATTTGAAGCACAAGAGCAAGGAGTTCATCATCAACACACCATTTGTTACTTCTTGGAGAGTGGTGTCTCCTAGATTGGCTAGGTGTCACTTGGGAGCCTCCGACAAGATTGTGGAGTTGAACCAAGGAGTTTGTAAGGGCAAGGAGATCACCTACTTCGTGAAGATCTGCCGCTAGTGAGGCAAGTCCTTCGTGGGCGATGGCCATGGTGGGATAGACAAGGTTGCTTCTTCGTGGACCCTTCGTGGGTGGTTGCTTCTTCGTGGACCCTTCGTGGGTGGAGCCCTCCGTGGACTCGCGCAACCATTACCCTTCGTGGGTGGAGCCCTCCGTGGACTCGCGCAACCATTACCCTTCGTGGGTGGAGCCCTCCGTGGACTCGCGCAACGGTTACCCTTCGTGGGTTGAAGTCTCCATCAACGTGGATGTAGGATAGCACCACCTATCCGAACCACGGGAAAACATCCGTGTCTCCAATTGCGTTTGAATTTTCCAAACCCTTCCCTTTACATTCTTGCAAGTTGCATGCTTTACTTTCCGCTGCCAATATACTCTTTGCATGCTTGCTTGAATTGTGTGATGATTGCTTGACTTGTCCTACAATAGCTAAAATCTGCCAAGAACTAAAATTGGGAAAAGGTTAAGTTTTTATTTGGTCAAGTAGTCTAATCACCCCCCTCTAGACATACTTTCAATCCTACACCTTGGCGTCGAGCTCGGCCTCCCTCGCCTTCGCCTTCTGCTCCAGCCCCTCCAGTCGACTGCGCTCTGCGGCTTGCGCCTTCGTCAGCTCCCCCAGCTTGGTGTCACGGCCCTTGATGGCGTCCTCCCGAGCCTTCATCTCCTCCTCCCTCTCTTCACGATCACGTGCTTCTTTTGCGCGCTCGTCGTGCAGCCTCTTTAGCTCGCCCTCTAGCTCTCAGCAGCGGTCGCGGGCGGCCTTGGCGTCCTTCAGCGCCGCCTCACGATCGGCCATGGCTCTGGCAGCGGCCTGCTTCTCCTTCTCGGAGGTCACCGCGGCCTAGATCAGCGACGCTCGAACTGCCGAGTTGGAGTGAAGCCAGCCCGAGGCTAGCTCCAGGCGCCTGGCCACTAGGTGCGGGTCCGCGCCTAGGAGGTCTTCCCGCAGCTTAGCCATCCCCGAGAAGATGCACTCCAAGACTGCGGAGGGAGCAGAAGAACTTGGGGCCGGAGGCGCGGCAGGAGGAGGAGGTGAGGTTGTTACGAGAGCCTGGAAGATCGAGGGCTCCGGAGCCCTTGGGACCTCATGAGCAGAGCCGAGTGCTAGCACTTCCGGAGCCAGCAGGGCCACAGGGGCTGGTTCATCCTGTCGATGCTCCTCTTGGCTTCGCGGGGGCGACCGGGCTGGGGAGGTGCGGGTGCTGTCGCCTGTCTTCTCCGCAGAGGGGGGCACGGCCGCGGCATCCCCTTCCTCTTCTTTGCTGAAGACACCGGCCTGATCAACCAAAGGTGAATGTCAGAAAACAGCAAGTACAAGCAGGAACAAGACGAAGCTCAAAGGACTTACTGATCCACTGCGACATAGTCCACCCTCTGCTTGGTGAGCCTAAAACCCGAAAGCGTCGGGGCCTGAGGAGTGGGCACACGGGCTCCGAGGGCAGAAGACGGCGCAGCAGAAGGACCGGAGCCGGCCCCAGGCGGTACCACGTCGGAGGCAGCATCTCGAGAGACCAGCGATGATCTACCCCTTGTCGGGATAAGGGGCAGCTCCCTCACCTCCCGGCGGGCTTCGGCCTCGGCGTCGTCTGGTAGAGCGTGGAGAATGTTGGCCTTGCTCAAGGGGGAGTTCTCCCCCATCCCCTCGGGGATCTCCTCCGAGTCCTCCTCCCCCTCTTACTCCCCGCGGGACTCGTCAGAAGACACCTCCACCGGCTTCGGCATTGCGGAAGCCCCAGCGAGCACTGGCGGCACTAGCCCACGCATGTCAAAGGTCGGCCTGGAGGCAACGAATTGCTCCCAGTCCTTGCGATGGAACAAAGGAAGAAAGGTGCTCGGTGGGTACTCTTGGTTATCCCCAATCAAGAGGCGTAGAACTGCAGTCAGCTCATCATCAGACAGGGCCACCGGGCTCAGACGAACCTTGTCTTCTTCATCTCCAAGCTTCCACAAGGGGCGCGTGCGTGCCTGGAGTGGAGCAACGCGCAGCGTCAAGAATTCCCTCAGGAGCATGACCCCCGTCACCTTGGCCACCTTCGCATTTCCCGGTTTCAAATCGATCTTCATATGCTCCAACACCGACGACGCCCGCTCGTCGGTGAGCTCTACACAAGACCACCCCTTGTCCGACTGGGGCGCCTCCGTCGGCAGTTCCAAGCGTGGATGGACGCACTTGGCACTCATCATGACCCATTTGGCCCTGATGTTGTCAACCCTCTTCCCGGTGTTTGAGATCGAGTTGGCCTGGCCGGCCGCGATGAAGTTGGCGCACCCGGAGATATGGCCACCGGTGACACGGAGGAAGAAGAAGTGGCGCAGCAGTGCAACGGACGGTATCACACCCAGGTATGCCTCGCAATAGTAGGCGAAGATAGACAAGAGAAGAACGGAATTGGGATGGAGATGCAGCGCTTGCAGCCCGAAGTGGTCGAGGACCTCGAAAAAGAAATCAGAAAAGGGGGGAACCAACCCGGCGGCGATGCTCCTCGTAAAGAAAGGGAAGAAGGTGCTTCCCTCAGGCTCCGGCGCGCGATGTCTACTACACAACCTTCTTCTTGTAGACGTTGTTGGGCCTCCAAGTGTAGAGGTTTGTAGGACAGTAGCAAATTTCCCTCAAGTGGATGACCTAAGGTTTATCAATTCGTAGGAGGTGTGGGATGAAGATGGTCTCTCTCAAGCAACACTGCAACCAAATAATAAAGAGTCTCTTGTGTCCCCAACACACCCAATATAATGGTAAATTGTATAGGTGCACTAGTTCGGCGAAGAGATGGTGATACAAGTGCAATATGGATGGTAGATATAGGTTTTTGTAATATGAAAATATAAAAACAACAAGGTAATTAATGATAAAAGTGAGCGTAAACGGTAGTGCAATGCTAGGAAACAAGGCCTAGGGTTCATACTTTCACCAGTGCAAGTTCTCTCAACAATAATAACATGATTGGATCACATAACTATCCCTCAACATGCAACAAAGAGTCACTCCAAAGTCACTAATAGCAGAGAACGAATGAAGAGATTATGGTAGGGTACGAAACCACCTCAAAGTTATTCTTTCCAATCAATCCGTGGGGCTATTCCTATAAGTGTCACAAACAGCCCTAGAGTTCGTACTAGAATAACACCTTAAGACACAAATCAATCAAAACCCTAATGTCACCTAGATACTCCAATGCCACCTCAAGTATCCGTGGGTATGATTATACGATATGCATCACACAATTTCAGATTCATCTATTCAAACCAACACAAAGTACTTCCAAAGAGTGCCCCAAAGTTTCTACCAGAGAGTCAAGACGAAAACGTGTGCCAACCCCTATGCATAGGTTCATGGGCGGAACCCGCAAGTTGATCACCAAAACATACATCAAGTGGATCAATAGAATACCCCATTTTCACCATGGGTATCCCACACAAGACATACATCAAGTGTTCTCAAGTCCTTAAAGACTCAATCCGATAAGATAACTTCAAAGGGAAAACTCAGTCCATTACAAGAGAGTAGAGGGGGAGAAACATCATAAGATCCAACTATAATAGCAAAGCTCGCGATACATCAAGATCATACCTCCTCAAGAACACGAGAGAGAGAGAGAGAGATCAAACACATAGCTACTGGTACATACCCTCAGCCCCGAGGGAGAACTACTCCCTCCTCGTCATGGAGAGCACCGGGATGATGAAGATGGCCACCAGAGAGGTATTGCCCCCTCTGACAGGGTGCCGGAACGGGTCTATATTGGTTTTCGGTGGCTACGGAGGCTTCTGGCGGCGGAACTCCCGATCTATTGTGCTCCCCGAAGTTTGTAGGGTATATGGGTATATATGGGAGGAAGAAGTACGTCGGTGGACCTCCGGGTTGTCCACAAGGCAGTTGGGCGCGCCCAGGGGGGTGGGCGCGCCCCCCACCCTCGTGGGCAGCCCGGGACTCTCCTGGTCCAACTTCGATACTCCGTGGGCTTCTTCTGGTCCAAAAATAAGTTCCGTGGAGTTTCAGGTCAATTGGACTCCGTTTGATTTTCCTTTTCTGCGATACTCTAAAACAAGGAAAAAACAGAAACTGGCACTGGGCTCTGGGTTAATAGGTTAGTCCCAAAAATAATATAAAAGTGTACAATAAAGCCCATAAACATCTAAAACAGATAATATAATAGCATGGAACAATCAAAAATTATTGATACGTTGGAGACGTATCAGCATCCCCAAGCTTAATTCCTTCTCGTCCTCGAGTAGGTAAATGATAAAAACAAATGTTTTGATTTGGAATGCTACCTAACATATTTCTCTAAGCAATTCTCTTCATTTTGGCATGAATGTTCAGATCCATAAGATTCAAGACAAAAGTTTAATATTGACATAAAAATAATAATATTTCAAGCATACTAACCAAGCAATTATGTCTTCTCAAAATAACATGGCCAAAGAAAGCTATCCCTACAAAATCATATAGTCTGCCTATGCTCCATCTTCACCACACAACGTATTTAAATCATGCACAACCCCGATGACAAGCCAAGCAATTGTTTCATACTTCTGATGTTATCAAACTTTTTCAATCTTCACGCAATACATGAGCGTGAGCCATGGACATAGCACTATAGGTGGAATAGAATGGTGGTTGTGGAGAAGACAAAAAGGGAGAAGATAGTCTCACATCAACTAGGCGTACCAACGGGCTATGGAGATGCCCATTAATAGATATCAATGTGAGTGAGTAGAGATTGCCATGCAACGGATGCACTAGAGCTATAAATGTATGAAAGCTCAACAAAATAAACTAAGTGGGTGTGCATCCAACTTGCTTGCTCACGAAGACCTAGGGCACTTGAGGAGGCCCATTATTGGAATATACAAGCCAAGTTCTATAATGAAAAATTCCCACTAGTATATGAAAGTGAAAAAACAAGAGACTCTCTATCATAAAGATCATGGTGCTACTTTGAAGCACAAGTGTGGAAAAAGGATAGTAGCATTGTCCCTTTTATTTTTTTATTTTTTTATTTTTTATTTGGCATTTTCTTTTTTTATTTGGCCTTTCTTTTTTAAAATTTGGCCTTTCTCCTTTTTTGGCCTTTTTTTGGGGACAATGCTCTATTAATGATGATCATCACACTTCTATTTATTTACAACTCAATGATTACAACTCGATACTAGAACAAAGTATGACTCTATATGAATGCCTCTGGCGGTGTAACGGGATGTGCAATGACTCATGAGTGACATGTATGAAAGAATTATGAACCGTGGCTTTGCCACAACTAAAATGTCAACTACATGATCATGTAAAGCAATATGACAATTATGGAGCGTGTCATAGTAAACGGAACGGTGGAAAGTTGCATGGCAATATATCTCGGAATGGCTATGGAAATGCCATGATAGGTAGGTAAGGTGGCTGTTTTGAGGAAGGTATATGGTGGGTTTATGATACCGGCAAAAGGTGCGCGGTATTAGAGAGGCTAGCAATGGTGGAAGGGTGAGAGTGCGTATAATCCATGGACTCAACATTAGTCATAAAGAACTCACATACTTATTGCAAAAATCTATTAGTTATCGAAACAAAGTACTACGCGCATGCTCCTAGGGGGATAGATTGGCAGGAAAAGACCATCGCTCGTCCCCGACCGCCATTCATAAGGAGGACAATCAATAAACAAATCATGCTCCGACTTCGTCACATAACGGTTCACCATACGTGCATGCTACGTGAATCACAAACTTCAACACAAGTATTTCTCAAATTCACAACTACTCAACTAGCATGACTCTAATATCACCATCTCCATATCTCAAAACAATTATGAAGTATCAAACTTCTCATAGTAGTTAATGCACTTTATATGAAAGTTTTTATTATATCCCTCTTGAATGCCCATCATATTAGGACTAACTTCATAAGCAAAGCAAACTACCATGCTGTTTAGAGACTCTCAAAATTATATAATTGAAGCATGAGAGTTCATCTATTTCTATAAAATAAAACCACCACCGTGCTCTAAAAAAGATATAAGTGAAGTACTAGAGCAAATGACAAACTACTCCAAAAGATATAAGTGAAGCAATGAGTACTCGAATAATTATACAACCATGTGAAGACTCTCTAGCATTTAAGAATTTCAGATCTTGGTATTTTGTTCAAACAGCAAGCAAAACTAAATAAAATAAAATGACGCTCCAAGCAAAACACGTATCATGTGGTAAATAAAAATATAGCTCCAAGTAAAGTTACTGATGAATGAAGACAAAAGAGGGGATGCCTTCCGGGGCATCCCCAAGCTTAGGCCCTTGGTTGACCTTTAATATTTCCTTGGGGTGCCTTGGGCATCCCCAAGCATAGGCTCTTTGTAACACCCCGGATGTAACTTTCCCAATTTGTACTCCAACTCTTGCCGTTTCTGGCGTTAAGTTTTATTTATTTCCTCGGGTTTGGGTTTTGTCTCTGTGTGTTGTTGTCGTTGTCATGCATCTCATATCATGTCATCATGTGCATTGCATTTGCATACGTGTTCGTCTCATGCATCCGAGCATTTTCTCCGTTGTCCGTTTTGCATTCCGGCGCTTCGTTCTCCTCCGGTGGTCATTTCTAGCTTTCTTTCGTGTGTGGGGATTAAACATTTCCGGATTGGACCGAGACTTGCCAAGCGGCCTTGGTTTACTACCAGTAGACCGCCTGTCAAGTTTTGTATCATTTGGACTTCGTTTGATACTCCTACGGTTAACCGAGGGACCGAAAAGGCCTCGTGTGTGTTGCAGCCCAACACCCCTCCAATTTGGCCCAAAACCTACCTAACTCTGCTCCATCATCTAGATCGTTCGATCACGATCGTGTGGCCGAAAACCGCACCTCATTTGGACTCTCCTAGCTCCCTCTAGGCCTATATATAGGTCCTCCTCGAAAATCTCGGATCCCCTCCCGGAAACCCTAGCCTTCTTCGTCTCCGCGCGCCGCCGGACAAAAGTTGCACCGACGAACGTGTCCGATGCTCCCCACCGCCGCCACGTGTCACGCTCCTACTGGCCGCGCCGCATCTCACCGCCACCGGCCGGGGAGAGCCCGTGCGTGGCCGCCCGAGCCCATCGCCGTCGCGCCTCCCCTCACCAACCCCGCCGCCTCTTCTTCCCGCGGTCCGGCGACCGGCGCCCGCCGCTCCGCCGCTCTGACTCGACGCCGGCAGCCGCTGCTCCGCTCCGCCTCGACCCGGTCCGCGCCGCCCCGCGCCGCATCGACCTCGCCGCCGTTCTCCTCCGCAGCCGCCGCCTCCCCGTCAAGCTCCGGCCACCGCGGCCATCGACTCCGGCGAGCTGCCCCCGTCAACCTCGAACAGCGCGCCGCCCGATCTGTATCCGGCTCGCGATGAACAGTAAACCCTAATCCGGAGGTTGTTTTTTCGTCTAAGTCCCTAAAATTCCGATCCATATGCTCTTGTTCGTGACCCCGTAACTTTGCATCCGTAGCTCCGATTCATGCATATAGCATATCAAAATGTTCATCTCAGAGAGCACATCATTTTGTTCCATTGCATCATTTTCATTCGAGTTCATCTTGATGCACGAAATGCTATTAGAAGAGGGCTACTTGAGTTAATTGACAGATCTGCTACTCCATTTAGCTTTTTGTCATTTTTGCCATGATTAATGTGTGCATGATATGCCCGTGAGTTCTACATATGTTTTGTTAAGGGTTTTGTCATCTTTCCAGAGGTGCAACCCATGTATTTTTGTGATGTGTGTAGTGACTAGTGCAAGCTTGCAGAGTGAGGCACTCGGTAATTCTGTTTTCAGGGACTTAGCAATTCTACTAAGTCCTTGATCTGTTTATCTCATGATGCCATATGTTCATGTTGTTTCCTAGTGATCCGTGCCTCTTTTGAGGATGATCAGTAAGGATGTTTTGTTAATCTTGTAGTGCTATATCCATCCTTGTCTTTGTTTGCAATTATGGAGCACCCTAGCTTGAGTCAATCGAGTTCTACTTTTGCTACTTTGTGAATCTGGGCAGATTGTCAACTTGTTTGCAATTTTGCCGATGATGTTGTAGTTGATCCGTGCATGCTATGCCATTGTCCTTGCCATGTCTAGCTTGTATTTTGTGCCTTCTTGATGGATGTATGCTTGTCTTGCCATGACTTGCACCGTAGTGAGTGCATCGAGCTCGTAAACATGCCTACTTGAGTTATGTTTCAGCATGTGCCAGTTTTCACTAAGTCTGAAAACTGGTTATGTTTTTGCTATGTTCACATGCTTGCAAATGTATTTCCTGATCCCTTTTGGCTCAAGGTCACTAAGGGAATTTTGTTAAGCTCTTTGAGTAGCTCCATTCCATGCTTTACTTTGCCATGTTCAGGTCCTGTAGCATATAGTTTTGTTGCTCCGAAGTGAGCTACCTGATCTGAAATTCCAGACAAGTGTTAATATCACCAAGTCTGAAATCTGTTTGTCATATGCATTTTTGCCATGCTTGTTTGAACCTGTTAATGGATGAATTGGCCGTAGCTCAGTGCTAGACTTTTGTTAAGCATCTTGAATGCATCCCTGCCATGTATTTTGTTGTCATGTTTGCATGCTATAGCATGTTCCTCTCATTGCATTTAGATGGCTACTTGCTGTAAATCGCACACCGGTATCATATTTGAATCGCTTGCCATTTCCAAACCGTAACTCCGATTCCGATGATCTTTATATCGTTTTCAAGCGATTTCATCTCGTCTTTCCATTGGCACACTTGGATTTCCATGTTGAGGCAAGGTTCATGCATTTCCTGTCATATCTTGCATTTTGCATCCCGCATCGCATCCCGCATAGCATATCATCTTTGCATCGTGTTGTTTGAGTTTGCACGTGGTTGATTGTGTCCTTGTTGCTTGTTTGTCTTGTTTGGGTAGAGCCGAGAGACGATTTCACTAACGAGGAGCCCATTGAGTTTGCTTTCGAGGATCCAGTCAGCTTTGACAACTGTGCAGGCAAGATGATCATACCCTCGAAATCACTACTATCTTTGCTATGCTAGTTTGCTCGCTCTTTTGCTATGCCAATGCTACGATGCCTACCAATTGCTTTCAAGCCTCCCAAATTGCCATGTCAAACCTCTAACCCACCATGTCCTAGCAAACCGTTGATTGGCTATGTTACCGCTTTGCCCAGCCCCTCTTATAGCGTTGCTAGTTGCAGGTGAAGATTGGAGGCCGTTCCTTGTTGGAACATTTATTTACTTGTTGGGATATCATTATATTGCTATGTTATCTTAATGCATCTATATACTTGGTAAAGGGTGGAAGGCTCGGCCTCTCGCCTAGTGTTTTGTTCCACTCTTGCCGCCCTAGTTTCCGTCATATCGGTGTTATGTTCCCGGATTTTGCGTTCCTTACGCGGTTGGGTTATAATGGGAACCCCTTGATAGTTCGCCTTGATTAAAGCTTTTCCAGCAATGCCCAACCTTGGTTTTACCATTTGCCACCTACCCTTTTCTTTACCTTGGGTTCTGCAGACTCAAGGGTCATCATTATTTTAACCCCCCCCGGGCCAGTGCTCCTCTGAGTGTTGGTCCAAACTGTCAGCCGCCGGTGGCTACCAGGGGTAACTCTGGGCTGGCATACCGGAAGTTTAGACAATCTGAGTGTGCCCTGAGAAAGAGATATGTGCAGCTCCTATCAGGATTTGTCGGCACATTCGGGCGGTGTTGCTAGTCTTGTTTTAACCTGTCGAAGTGTCTTGAATTACCGAGATACCGAGTCTGATCGGAACGTCTTGGGAGGAGGTCCATTCCTTCGTTGACCGTGAGAGCTTGTCATGGGCTAAGTTGGGACTCCTTGCAGGGATTTGAACTTTCGAAAGCCGTGCCCGCGGTTATGGGCAGATGGGAATTTGTTAATGTCCGGTTGTAGATAACCTGAACCTTAACTTAATTAAAATGAATCAACTGAGTGTGTTACCGTGATGGCCTCTTCTCGGCGGAGTCCGGGAAGTGGACACGGTGTTGGAGTAATGTTTGCGCAGGTTGCTCTCTAGTTTCTCGCTCGCGCTTTGCCTCCTCTTCTCGCTCTCTTTTGCGAATAAGTTAGCCACCACACTTGCTAGTCGCTTGCTGCAGCTCCACATACTTACCTTGCCTTGCCTATAAGCTTAAATAGTCTTGATCGCGAGGGTGCGAGATTGCTGAGTCCCTGTGGCTCATAGATTACTATTACACCAGATGCAGGGCCTGAATATTCCACTCCAGGAGACGCGCTTTAGCTCAAGTGGGAGTACGACGAAGACTCTCAACGTTACTATGTTTCCTTTCCTGATGATCAGTAGTGGTGCCTAGTTGGGGGTGATTGGGATAGTGTCGCATGTTGGGTTCTCTTTTATTTTGGCGCCATAGTCGGGCCATGAGTGTTTGGATGATGTAATGTTATTTATGTACTTGATTGACGTGGCGAGTGTAAGCCAACTATGTTATCTCCCCTTCTATTATTATATTACATGGGATGTTGTGAAGATTGCCTAACTTGCGACATATGCCTTCAATGCGATTATGTCTCTAAGTCGTGCCTCGACACGTGGGAGCTATAGTCGCATCGAGGGTGTTACACTCTTGCCACTCCTTATTCCATAATCCATCGAATCTTTACCCAAAACTTGAAAACTTCACAACACAAAACTTAACAGAAAACTCGTAAGCTCCGTTAGCGAAAGAAAACAAAACACCACTTCAAGGTACTGTAATGAACTCATTCTTTATTTATATTGGTGTTAAACCTACTTTATTCCAACTTATCTATGGTTTATAAACTCTTTTACTAGCCATAGATTCATCAAAATAAGTAAACAACACATAACAAACAGAATCTGTCAAAAACAGAACAGTCTGTAGTAATCTGTAACTAACGCAAACTTATGGAACCTCAAAAATTCTAAAATAAATTGCTGGACGTGAGTAATTTATATATTAGTCATATTCAAAAAGAATTTACTAAATAGCACTCTCCAATAAAAAAGGGCAGCAATTCTTGTGAGCGCTAAAGTTTCTGTTTTTATAGCAAGATCAACAAGACTTTCCCCAAGTCTTCCAAACGGTTCTACTTGGCACAAACACTAATTAAAACATAAAAACTCAATCATAACATAGGATAGATAAATTATTTATTACTAAACATGAGCAAAAATCAAGGAACAAAAATAAAGTTGGGTTGCCTCCCAACAAGCGCTATCGTTTAACGCCCCTATCTAGGCATGATGATTTCAATGATGCTCACATAAAAGATAAGAATTGAAATATGAAGAGAGCATCATGAAGCATATTGCTAACACATTTAAGTCTAACCCACTTCCTATGCATAGGGATTTTGTTAGCAAACAACTTATGGGAACAATAATCAACTAGCATAGGAGGGCAAAACAAGCATAACTTCAAAACTTTAAGCACATAGAGAGGAAACTTGATATTATTGTAATTCCTACAAGCATATGTTCCTCCATCATAATAATCTTTAGTAGCATCATGAATGAATTCAACAATATAACTATCACATAAAGCATTCTTTTCATGATCTACAAGCATAGAAAATTTACTACTCTCCGCATAAGCAAAATTCTTCTCATGAATAGTAGTGGGAGCAAACTCAACAAAATAACTATCATATGAGGCATAATCCAATTGAAAATTAAAATCATGATGACAAATTTCATGGTTATAATTATTATTAATAGCATACAAGTCATCACAATAATCATCATAGATAGCAACTTTATTCTCATAATCAATTGGAACCTCTTCCGAAATAGTGGATTCATCACAAAATAAAGTCATGACCTCTCCAAATCCACTTTCATAAATATAATCATCATAAATTGGAGGCATGCTTTCATCATAATAAATTTGCTCATCAAAACTTGGGGGACAAAAAATATCATCTTCATCAAACATAGCTTCCCCAAGCTTGTGGCTATGCATATCATTAGCATCATGGATATTCAAGGAATTCATACTAACAACATTGCAATCATGCTCATCATTCAAATATTTAGTGCCAAACATTCTAATGCATTATTCTTCTAACACTTTGGCACAATTTTCCTTTCCATCATACTCACGAAAGATATTAAAAAGATGAAGCGTATGAGGAAAACTCAATTCCATATTTTTTTGTAGTTTTCTTTTATAAACTAAACTAGTGCTAAAACAAGAAACAAAAAGATTCGATTGCAAGATCTAAAGATATACCTTCAAGCACTCACCTCCCCAGCAACGGCACCAGAAAAGGGCTTGATGTCTACTATACAACCTTCTTCTTGTAGATGATGTTGGGCCTCCAAGTGCATAGGTTTGTAGGACAGTAGCAAATTTCCCTCAAGTGGATGACCTAAGGTTTATCAATCCATAGGAGGCGTGGGATGAAGATGGTTTCTCTCAAGCAGCCCTGCAACCAAATAACAAAGAGTCTCTTGTGTCCCCAACACACCCAATACAATGGTAAATTGTATAGGTGCACTAGTTCGGCAAAGAGATGGTGATACAAGTGCAATATGGATGGTAGATGTAGGTTTTTGTAATCTGAAAATATAAAAACAGCAAGGTAATTAATGATAAAAGTGAGCGTAAACGGTATTGCAATGCTAGGAAACAAGGCCTAGGGTTCATACTTTCACTAGTGCTAGTTCTCTCAACAATAATAACATAATTGGATCACATAACTATCCCTCAACATGCAACAAAGAGTCACTCCAAAGTCACTAATAGCGGAGAACGAACGAAGAGATTATGGTAGGGTACGAAACTACCTCAAAGTTATTCTTTCCAATCAATCCGTGGGGCTATTCCTATAAGTGTCACAAACAGCCCTAAAGTTGGTACTAGAATAACACCTTAAGACACAAATCAATCAAAACCCTAATGTCACCTAGATACTCCAATGCCACCTCAAGTATCCACATGTATGATTATATGATACACATCACACAATCTCAGATTCATCTATTCAAACCAACACAAAGTACTTCAAAGAGTGCCCCAAAGTTTCTACCGGAGAGTCAAGACGAAAACGTGTGCCAACCCCTATGCATAGGTTCATGGGAGGAATCCGCAAGTTGATCACCAAAACATACATCAAGTGGATCAATAGAATACCCCATTGTCACCACGGGTATCCCACGCAAGACATACATCAAGTGTTCTCAAATCCTTAAAGACTCAATCCAATAAGATAACTTCAAAGGGAAAACTCAATCCATTACAAGAGAGTAGAGGGGGAGAAACATCATAAGATCCAACTATAGTAGCAAAGCTGGCGATACATCAAGATCATACCACCTCAAGAACATGAGAGAGAGAGAGATCAAACACATAGCTACTGGTACATACCCTCAACCCCGAGGGAGAACTACTCCCTCCTCGTCATGGAGAGCACCAGGATGATGAAGATGGCCACCGGAGAGGGATTGCCCCCTCCAGCAGGGTGCCGGAACGGGTCTAGATTGGTTTTCGGTGTCTACGGAGGCTTTTGGCGGCAGAACTCCCGATCTATTGTGCTCCTCGAAGTTTTTAGGGTATATGGGTTTATATGGGAGGAAGAAGTACGTCGGTGGACCTCCGGGCTGTCCACGAGGCAGGGGGCGCGCCCACCCCCCTGGGCGCGCCCCCACCCTCGCGGGCAGCCCAGGACTCTCCTGGTCCGACTCCGATACTCCGTGGGCTTCTTCTGGTCCAAAAATAAGTTCCGTGAAGTTTCAGGTCAATTGGACTCTGTTTGATTTTCCTTTTCTGTGATACTCTAAAACAAGGAAAAAACAGAAACTGGCACTGGGCTCTGGGTTAATAGGTTAGTCCCAAAAATAATATAGAAGTGTATAATAAAGCCCATAAACATCTAAAACAGATAATATAATAGCATGGAACAATCAAAAATTATAGATACGTTGGAGACGTATCAGCGCGTCGGAGGCAAGACGGAGCTCCGTCTTCCCCCTCTCATTACTCTCCCCCGCCGTTAGCAAGCGCGTGGCGGCAAGGTTCTTCTCCGTGACATTGGGCGCATCGAGGGCTGGCTCGAACCAGGGCAGCGCCGAGGAGGACTTGACCTTGCGCAGCGCCATTGGTCGCCGATGCGGAGCGAAGTCGAAGCGGATCTGGAAGTTCTGGCAGCAAGGAGCGAGAAAGGGGATTTGGAGCAAGGCGAGGAAGAAGCAATGAAGGCAAGCATTGTCTGCGCCAGCCTTTTTGTCAAGTCAGGCAGTTGCCGAGGCAGCGTGGGGAAGCGGAGACGCCCACGTCCAATCTACCACCACGCGTCAACCGAGGCCGCAGGCTTTTGGGGCCCGCAGCACTCCGCTCTTGACCCTTTGGCTTCGCCTCGAAGCCAAGCTCGAGCATGCCTTGGGCCCGGGGGCTACTGTCGGCGTTTTGGGAACAGGGTGTCGGTGTTGAAACCGGAAGATCTCGGGTATGGGGTCCCGAACTGTGCGTCTAAGGATCGATGGTAACAGGAGACAGGGGACACGATGTTTACCCAGGTTCGGGCCATCTTGATGTAAAGTACTTGGATACGTATAATCATTACACATAATTTGTGGTTTTACTCTGGATATCGATCCTTAATTCGGCCACCCATGCCCACATTAAGGCCCGGGGGCTACTGGGCTTCGGGCTTATCATTCACTAATATTGAAAGGGGCGTATCGATCCCCTGATCAAGTGGAAGTAGGGTATTACCTCCATCAAGAGGGACCGAACCTGGGTAAACATTGTGTCCCCTGTCTCCTGTTATCATCGATCCTTAGACGCACAGTTCGGGACCCCCTACCCGAGATCTACTGGTTTCGACACCGACAATGGTGCTTTCATTGAGAGTACCGCTGTGTGATCGGCAAAGGATCAATGGCTGGGCCGCAAATCAACTGCGATGCTGGCATCTTCATCATCGGCTCGACTGGTCACCTTGGCTCGACCGAGGACCGTGCTCCATCTCCGATCGTCGTGTTCGGACGGGGGCCTTCATCAACATAAACTCCGATCTCTATCAAGATCATGGAGGAATCATCTATGGAGCTCGGGGGCTCAACGTCAACATTGCCCTCGGGCGACCGTGCTGTTTTTTCGAACAGCGAACTTGTATCCGCTGCCACAACTCCTCGAGCATCTCTTCAATGATTCCTTTGGTGGAATTGTGCGTAATTGAGTCTACAACAACTATGCAAAATTTTGTCGAGTTTCGATGGAGGAATCTCGGGCAATCTATGATATACCGGAGCCCTGTCAAATCTGGATGGGAATCTGGACGAGTTTAGGGCGTGGTCTCCAGCACCTAGCTCGGACGTCCTTTGGAAGATCCAACCATTTATCGGCTTTGGCATTCCTATATCTACCACCCCTCAAAATTTCAGCTCGATCCGACCATCCAAACTCCGGGAACCTTCCGATTAGTGCATCACTTTTCGGATCTATTTTCTGCGCGAATACGGATCCGACCAGAATTCATATTTCTTTATGAACATGATATTGGACAACCTTTTTAAGGGAATTTTCTTATATGGTATACTGCGTTTTTTTAGCACATGCCCATAAAATTTTAAGCCTTTTTGAGGCACTCTTCACCATCGCGCTGGTGTCATACTAGTCCGGTAACATTGCTCCACGTCTGCCGACCTGTGCCAGACAGATCATCGCTTCATCGAGCCGAGCCTAACCTTATCGGATCATCAGCTCGGCAAGCTGAACAAGAGTTCAGCATCGCGAAGGATAAATCATCACCAACACCATCGCCCCACGTATTGCACAGGTCAGGCATGCCGACATCGCCACTCGGTCACTTCCTTAATCCGGCATTGACCGCGTCACAAGTTATGACCAGCGTCGGCATGGCCGCACTGTTGCTTTTTCAAGGTGATGTCCATCGCACCGAACCGCTTCAACACCTCGGCTGACATGGCAGTTGCAACATCTTCTTACTGACCCGCTCCGTCATCTCCGCTAGACCAGGGACTTTGCTGTTTCTTCATCAACATAGTCCGGTGACTTCGGCATCACCAGCCGACCAGCTTCGTCACGTTAGCTGGACCGGGGGCTTTGCCTTGGCGAGCCCACCTTTGCCAGCATCGCCATGCCGTCGCTTTATCGCCCATTAGGTAATGGGTGTGCGGATCGAGTCCCAATTTTGGGAGTAACCTTTCTTAGGATTGCTACAACAGCTAAACCAGGTGCTATTATCCTAGTATTTTTTTTCTTGCTTGGGCTTATTTTTCCCAAGGAATTATTACTCTAGTTTGTTTCATCATCTATACACAGGTCTATCAAATGGTGGTCGCATTAACAACGATCGCGTGGTGGTTCGGCTAGTTTCTGTATATATTTCGGCGAATGCCGCATCCGGAACTAAGACCGGCCTGCAAATTCAGACTTGGCCACACCTTCACCGCGTCACGCCGACGCCCTCCATCGACATGACTTCGGCGCCAGGCCACATCTCCTTCAATAAATTATTTTTGTGAAAAGAAATTATCATTTTTGGACAGCACTATTTTATGTGTGTAGGTGATCGACTTCGACTGCGTCACGCGGTCACTTTGGCAAGCCGACGTCGTTGTCCCAATCGGCTCGCGTGATCACCTTGTTGGTCGAATCGCCATACCGACATGTTCGGTTGCCTCGGGGACTTCGGCATCGCTGAGAGAGCTCTACCTCATCGAGTGTTCGGCACACGGGCCATATTTCTTTTATTACTCACTTTGCATAAATTATTAATTATGCAACAATTTTTTATTATTATTCCTATTATCTCCGGCTTGCACTATTTTCTATGCACAGGTAAAGGATCTGGGTCGGGCAACGCTGTCACCTTGGCATATCGACGTACCACATCACCTCGGCTGGACCGAGGGCTTTGTCATTACTTCATTAAGCCACACCGGGGACTTCGGCGTCACACTGCCGGCCTGTATTGGTCGTGCTTTGTCGCCACTTCAGAGTGCCAAGCTATTTGCTCCGCCACCTCAGGACCGGCTTGGGGGCTTGTCCCGCCGTAAGCTCGAGCCGTGCATCGACACCGAGCACATTAACCAGCTAAGTCGCTTCCATGCTTAAAAACCTTTAGTTTTAAATTCTATTCAGTTTGACCAAGCATTATGCTTTTTTGACAAAAAGGCATTTGTGAAATAATTTCTTTGTCAAAACCTTGTTTGTTGCAAGCAAATTCAAATACCCCGTTTACTTGGGGGCTTCCTTTATGAAGCCTTTCCTCTTGCATATGATTATACTTGTATGGCTTCGTTCCTTGTTCGTGTATTACGCCACAATATGCACCATGTTGACTTAAGTGTTTCGCAAGCTGGGTTGCCTGGCTCCTATGCTTACCCCTATGTTCCCGATTGTTCTGCTAGGTGGTAAAGGGAGCACCTCTGCGATTGTTACTACCGGGTCATTCGAGTTAGTACCTCAGACTGGGTGAAGCCGAAAGCTAGTGCTCTTATTGTTTTCAATAATGGTCGACACACAATAGAACTCATGAGTACAAAAAATCTATTGCACAAGTCTCATAGTAACAATGAGCAACCAAAGAAAGGTATCGGTGGAGGTACTATTTTCTTCGAAGATGCTTCTTACACTTCGTCAGTAATATAGCATAAGTTCCCTAAGCGCGCTTTGTTTGTTACACCCTTATGGCCTGATTTCCTGGTTATCAGAAACACCGTCGATGCTTTCGACAGGTGGAGTACCTGACACTTTTCGGTGCTTGACCGAAGAGGGAGAAGCCGACGGTCGGTTAAGGCGCGTTTAAAGTTCGGGTGAACACAGATATGATGTGACTACATCGATACATACAATCATTATATATAAAATTATTTTACCCAAGTCACTTGGTGGCTCCTAAAATTTATATGAGCTGTTCTATAGTAAATGTGTTTTCTTCTTGGTCGTTGCAAAGTCTTTTTCTACCACGCCTTTTCCGACTCGAGTGTATGGTCAATAACCGGATAGCCTGTCATCTCTCTAAAAAGCCGCTCGAATTTAGTTCGCTAAACTGGACTCAAAGAAGTAATCCGCCTTTGGGATAAGGATCTTGAAGCCGTAGCTGGCCTGCTTGAAGTGTTGAGATCAGATGTGTCATGTTAAAGCACGGCAGAAGCAACATTTTTTCTTTTTTCCAATTTTCGGATTGGCACCGAACACTTGATCTTGTTCAGACGTCAAGTTTTTACTGACGTTTTTTGGTTTTCCAAGATTATGGCACTTTTAAACTATTTGTGTGTTTCCAGCATAAGTATCGCAGTGCAACGCAAGACACCTTTAGAGATTCGGCAAAAACATTCTCGGATATTGCTATATATGCATCGGTTTCAAAATTGTGTCTTCGGTCAAATAGTTGGGTTGCCCGGCTCCTGTGCTTGCCTCCTACGTTCCGCGTTGTTCGACTAGGTGTGCAAAGGGATAACCACTGCGATTGTGCTTCTAGCTCGCATGGTTAAGCACCTCGGTGGAGAAAGCCGAAAACTGACTGTCACAATAAGCGTAAACTAGTCAGCGATCCGATGACTATGTTAAATGACGGGCTGATCATAACATTGGCCGAAGTGTTTACAACTTGACCTCGGCTGTCGCGGAACACTAATCGGGGGCTCGTAGCTAGCTTCCCCAGTTTAAAATCTCCTATGACTAAGTGAAAGTTATAAAGCCCGCATATATGATTGCCTCATTTCTGCTCACACAACCGCCTTCGGGCACCGAGACGTCGGCTAAGGGTTGTTTGTTATTGTGGAGACACCCTGCGTAGTATCTACAAAGGGGTAGAAGCCGACGATGGGCCACTTTCAAGTGATAAACGGTCGCAACGGAGTGAAAATAAATATATCATCGGCGTTTGTATTTAATATAAAAGGACTACCTTCCGTAATCATCGTTATAAAGCCATAAATATGCATCAATTTGACTTAAGATTTTTGCCAAGTTGGGTTGCCTAGCTCCTATGCTTACCCCTACGTTCCCTATTGTTCGGCTAGGCGGTAAAGGGAGCACCTCTATGATTGTTACTACCGGGTCATCCGAGTTAGTACCTCAGACTGGGTGAAGCCGAAAGCTAGCAATCTTAAAGGATCACATTGGTCGGCAATGACGGAAGTAAAAATTTTGGTTCATTAATACCACAGAGTTCGGGAACTTTCCCCGAACTAGATCCTCAATATTTTCCTCCCACATTGATCGTAGGTGAGGTTTCATGATCATGATAAGCATGACGACTCAAAGAAAGGAACCGATAGCGGGACTATTTTCCTTGGAAGATGTTTCTTACATTAAGTAATATAACATATCTCTCCGCGTACCTTTGTTTATAAAACCGTATGGCCGGATTGCCTTGTTTTCCATAAATCTTTGCCCTTATAACGGCTTTATAAAGTAGGACAAACACTCCCCGGCTTCTGGCTGAGGAGGTTGAAGCTGATGGTCGGTCAACAAAGTTTTGTACAATGCGGATCCGAGCATTAATGCTGTAAAATACTTGGATACGTAGAATCATTACACATAACTTGTGGTTTTACTCTGGATATCAATCCTTAATCCGGCCACCCGTGCCCACATTAAGGCCCGGGGGCTACAGGGCTTTAGGCTTATAATTCACTAATATTCAAAGGGGCGTATCGATCCCCTGATCTGGTTTGCCACCCGACCAGTGTCTCGGGGGCTACTGCATTGACAATCCAATGCAGAAAATTTAAAGTGCAATATAGCTTTCGAGGAGATTATGACCCTCAGGTTGGTCGGCCGCACCCAACCTAAGTCTTGAGGAATTTGCACACTACTTTTTGTGTCCAGAAGTATTTTGTGGAGCTAGGAGTTGATCCTCAGGCCGATTTTGTGAATCAACCTGAGTCTCAGGGGCTACTGGGATCAGCGGTCTTATGTCATACTTTAGGTGCATCTCGGGTTTTAGACCGATACACACCTTGAGGGGTACTGGCTATATATCTCAGCAGAGAATAAATTGCACCAATAAAAAATATTGACAAAAAATCGGCCCGTAGTCAGGGTGGTGCACCACCTCGGAAGCAGTCTGGCATAAAGCTTGGGCGCTAGTGGCTGGCTCCATTGAGGGCATTTCCGGCATTAAGCTCGACTAAACTCCTTCAACTTTTTTGAACCAAGGTGATTTATGACACCTCAGATATAGTTCGGCATTGGAGCTCGGATACAGTCCGACATTGGAGCTTGGACATAGTTCGGCGTTGGAGCTCGGATACATTCCGGCATTGGAGCTCCAAAGTGGTCCGGCGTTGGTGCCCGGCTACAAAATATACCTCGAATGCAGTCCGGCGTTGGAGCTCGGACGCAAGAGGACGCTGCCGCCCGGGAACAACTTCAAACCCGAGGTGTGGCATAAAAATAACAAGGCATTGATAAAGGCCGAGAACTTAAAGGGGCTCCTCGGATACCCGATGTGTAAACTCTTCGGATTTACTTCGGCGATCCTCAAGACCGAAGATGGGAAGATCTGTTGAACCAGTTTTCAAGACCGACGACCGAAGATGAAGAACAATTCGGAAGAATCGAGGAGCGTCCCCAGCTTGAAGACCGGTTCAGGGGCTACTGACGGTGTCCTGGACTAGGGGGGTACTCACCACGTCGTCTCCCAATCAATTGGATTGGGCCAAGGACCCCCATGGCCGTATGCTCATGGGCCAGTTCGGACAGCCGATGTATACACGAGGAAGATCCCACAAGACCTGGTGATCAAGACAAGGACTCCTCTCCACCGGCGTATTCGACTAGGACTCTTGTTATCCTAGGCCTCTGGTACATTATATAAGCCGACGCCAGGCTAGTCGGTAGATTATTATGACATTACTCATCATACCTGTAGGGTTTAGACCACAACATATGATTTTGAGGTAGATCAACTCTTGTAATCCCTATACTCATCAAAGTCAATCAAGCAGGAAGTAGGGTATTACCTCCATCAAGAGGGCCCGAACCTGGGTAAACATCGTGTCCCCTGTCTCCTGTTACCATCGATCCTTAGACGCATAGTTCGGGACCCCCTACCCAAGATCTGTCGGTTTCGACACCGACAGGGGGTCCCCAGGCTTGCCTGCCTGCGGCCCACGGCGTGGCTGGGCTGGCAGGTCTGTACGGCCCATCTTCATCGACAAGGCATTCAAGACCCTCGCGAGGGGCCAAGCCTCGCGAGGCGGACGACGCAAGACCTCCTCAGGAGCGGCCTCGCCAGGCAGGCCCGTGAGGGGCGGAAAGATCAAGGCAGGGCAAACCTCACGAGGTCCTCGTGATGTGAGCCATGACGATCGAGACCAGGCGGGCGCTAGGCGGGCGCCAGCGCGCACAGTGTCCTTGCTTCCTCTTTGGTAGGGGGCAAGCGCAGGCGCAGAGTACCGAGGAATCAAGCAAAGGTTTCCATATTGGTGCAACGAGACCAAGACCAGAAGGACAGCAAGATGGAGGTCACCATGGAGCCGAGGACGGCGTCACCACCAGAGCCTTTGGCAGGCAAAGACCGCTTTTGTCAGGATAAGCTGTACTAGTTGTCCCCCTTCAAATTGGCCGTTGTTGGCTCCCTTCCCGCTCAATATTTGGGGAGAGGACCAGGGCCTATATAAGTACAACTAGCCACCACAGCATAGAGAGGAGCGACCTCATCGCAAATCGAGAGCGGATCCAAGATCATCTCACCCACACAAGTTTACTAAGCACAAGAACACCTCAACCTCAGGAGGCTGTTCTTCCCCTTGTATTGTTCATCATCAGCCCAAGAGGCAATCCACCACCACCACACTGGAGTAGGGTATTACACCACAACGGTGGCCCGAACCAGTATAAATCTTGTGTCTTTGTGTTGCGAGTTTGTCGAGTTCGTCCGCAAGATCTTAGAGAGCTAGGGCGTGGATCGATAGGGAGAAAACCTTCGCGCGCACCCCAATGTTCGAACCTTAAGGGTTTGCCAGAACCCGTGATTCGACATCAACCTTGGATGTTTTATATGCATTAATATGCTATTTTATATGATTTTTGGGACTAACCTATTAACCTAGAGCCCAGTGCCAGTTTCTATTTTCCCCTTGTTTTTAACTATCGCAGAAAAGGAAAATCAAATGGAGTCCAATTGACCTGAAACTTCACAGAGATCATTTTTGGACCAGAAGAAGCCCACAAAGTACCGGAGGTGGGCCAGAAGAGTCCTGAGGCCACCACAAGGGTGGGGGGCGCACCCTACCCCCCTGGGCGTGCCCCCTACCTCGTGGCCGCCTCGTGCCCCCCTGACCGACTTCTTTCGCCTATATATATATATGTGTATATATGTATGTATATATATAGGACAAATATTTCCTACAAGCAGTGGTAGTTACCACCACTTGCGTTTTGTATGTTGTATGTAGTATCTGTCGGAACCGAGAGTATGTACGTGTAGTATGTAGTATATAACAATAATTAGTTACTATATATACTGATTTTTAGGTAGTATGTACCATTTTTTTGAGTATGCTCATTTTTACGTACAAATATGCACGTATTTTGTAAATATAACAAAAACTATGGGCTCATATGCAATTTTTTCATATAACTTGCGTTGAAATATCTTAGATATAGTATATGAACATATTTACAATAATAAAATAGTATATATAATACCACATGGTAGCATATGAGACATGTGGGGTAACTACCACCGGGTGGTAGGATGGATTTTCCCTATATATATATATATCCATATACCCTAGAAACATCGAGGAAGAAAATAGATCGGGAGTTCTGCCGCCAGAAGCCTCCGTAGCCACCGAAAACCGATCTAGACCCGTTCTGGCACCCTGCCGGGGGGGTGGAATCCCTCTCCGGTGGCCATCTTCATAATCCCGGCGCTCTCCATGACGAGGAGGGAGTAGTTCACCCTCGGGGCTAAGGGTATGTACCAGTAGCTATGTGTTTGATCTCTCTCTCTCTCTCTCGTGTTCTTGAAGTGGTACGATCTTGTTGTATCGCGGACTTTGCTATTATAGTTGGATCTTATGATGTTTCTCCCCCTCTACTCTCTTGTGATGAATTGAGTTTTCCCTTTGAAGTTATCTTATCGGATTGAGTCTTTAAGGATTTGAGAACACTTGATGTATGTCTTGCATGTGCTTATCTGTGGTGACAATGGGATATCACGTGATCCACTTGATGTATGTTTTGGTGATCAACTTGCAAGTTCCGTGACCTCGTGAACTTATGCATAGGGGTTGGCACACATTTTCGTCTTGACTCTCCGGTAGAAACTTTGGGGCACTCTTTGAAGTTCTTTGTGTTGGTTGAATGGATGAATCTAAGATTGTGTGATGCATATCATATAATCATACCCACGGATACTTGAGGTGACATTGGAGTATCTAGGTGACATTAGGGTTTTGGTTGATTTGTGTCTTAAGGTGTTATTCTAGTACGAACTCTATGATAGATTGAACGGAAAGAATAGCTTCGTTTTATTTTACTACGGACTCTTGAATAGATCGATCAGAAAGGATAACTTTGAGGTGATTTTGTACCCTACCATAATCTCTTCGTTTGTTATCCGCTATTAGTGACTTTGGAGTGACTCTTTGTTGCATGTTGAGGGATAGTTATATGATCCAATTATGTTATTATTGTTGAGAGAACTTGCACTAGTGAAAGTATGAACCCTAGGCCTTGTTTCAACGCATTGCAATACCGTTTTCGCTCACTTTTACCACTTGCTACCTTGCTGTTTTTATATTTTTAGATTACAAAAACCATTATCTACTATCCATATTGCACTTGTATCACCATCTCTTTGCCGAACTAGTGCACCTATACAATTTACCATTGTATTGGGTGTGTTGGGGACACAAGAGACTCTTTGTTATTTGGTTGCAGGGTTGTTTGAGAGAGACCATCTTCATCCTACGCCTCCCTCGGATTGATAAACCTTAGGTCATCCACTTGAGGGAAATTTGCTACTGTCCTACAAACCTCTGCACTTGGAGGCCCAACAACGTCTACAAGAAGAAGGTTGTGTAGTAGACATCAAGCTCTTTTCTGGCGCCGTTGCCGGGGAGGTTAGCGCTTGAAGGTATATCTTTAGATCTTGCGATCGAATCTTTTTGTTTCTTGTTTTAGCACTAGTTTAGTTTATAAAATAAAACTACAAACAAATGGAATTAAGGTTGCCTCATATGCTTCATCCTTTTAATATCTTTCGTGAAAATAAGGATTCCGATAATTGTGCCAAAGTGTTAGAAGAAGAAAGTATTAAAATGTTTGGTACTATATCTTTGAATGATGAGCATGATTGCAATGTTGTTAGTATGAATTCTTTGAATATCCATGATGCTAATGATATGCAAAGCCACAAGCTTGGGTATGCTATGTTTGATGAAGATGATATTTTCTGTCCCTCATGTTTTGATGAGAAAATTTATTATGATGAAAGCATCCCTCCTATCTATGATGATTATAGTGATGACACATATGCTATAAATTAATAATGGTATCCATGAAACTTGTCATCATGGTTTTAATTTTAATTGGATTATGCCTCACATGATAGTTATTTTGTTGAGTTTGCTCCCACTACTATTCATGAGAAGAATTTTGCTTATGTGGAGAGTAGTAAAATTTCTATGCTTGTAGATCATGAAAAGAATGCTCTATGTGATGATTATATTGTTGAATTAATTCATGAAGCTACTGAAAATTATTATGAGGGAGGAATATATGCTTGTAGGAATTGCAATAATATCAAGTTTCCTCTCTATGTGCTTAAAGTTTTA
Organism: Triticum urartu; assembly: GCF_056163025.1. NCBI lineage: Eukaryota > Viridiplantae > Streptophyta > Magnoliopsida > Poales > Poaceae > Triticum > Triticum urartu. Next base: position 464,818,420 of record NC_141879.1, on the reverse strand, counting down.
AAGTTATCCTTGTTTTACCTTCCTATGCAAGTTGATCCTTGTTCCCATAAGTTGTTTGCTCACAAAATCTCTATGCATAGGAATTAGGTTAGAGTTAAATGTGCTAGTCATATTCTTCATGATGCTCTCTTTATGTTTCAATTCTTGTCTTTTATGTGAGCATCATTGAAATCATCATGCCTAGCTAGGGGCGTTAAATGATAGCGCTTGTTGGGAGGCAACCCAATTTTATTTTCGTTCCTTACTTTTTGTTCCTGTTTAGTAATAAATAATTCATATAGCCTCTATTTAGATGTGGTTTATTCTTTTAATTAGTGTTTGTGCCAAGTAGAACCGTTGGGAAGACTTGGGGAAAGTCCTTTTGATCTTGCTGTAAAAAACAGAAACTTTAGCGCTCACGAGAATTGCTGCCATTTTATATTGGAGAGTGATATTTAGTTAATTCTTTTTGCAGATGATTAATAGATAAATTCCTCACGTCCAGCAATTTATTTTAGAATTGTTGGGGTTCCATAAGTTGCATTAGCTACAGATTACTACAGACTATTCTGTTTTTGACATACTCTTTTTTTTCGTGTGTTGTTTGCTTTTTTTGATGAATCTATGGCTAGTAAGAGAGTTTATAAACCATAGAGAAGTTAGAATACAGTAGGTTTAACACCAATATAAATAAATAATGAGTTCATTAAAGTACCTTGAAACGGTGTTTTGTTTTCTTTCGCCAACGGAGCTCACGAGATTTTCTATTTTGAGTTTTGTGTTGTGAAGTTTTCAAGTTTTGGGTAAAGATTTGATAAATTATGGAACAAGGAGTGGCAAGAGCCTAAGATTGGGGATGACCATGGAACCCCAAGGTAAAATTCAAGGACACCAAAAGCCTAAGCTTGGGGATGCCCCAGAAGGCATCCCCTCTTTCGTCTTCGTCTATCGGTAACTTTACTTGGAGCTATATTTTTATTCACCACATGATATGTGTTTTGCTTGGAGCATATTGTATGATTTGAGTCTTTGATTTTTAGTTTACCACAATCATCCTTGCTGTACACACCTTTTAATAGAGACTCACATGATTTGAAATTTATTAGAATACTCTATGTGCTTCACTTATATCTTTTGAGCTATATAGTTTTTGCTCTAGTGCTTCACTTATATATTTTAGAGCACGGTAGTGGTTTTATTTTATAGAAATAATTGTTCTCTCATGCTTCACTTATATTATTTTGATATTCCTTTAGAACAACATGGAAATTTTCTTTATTATAAAAACTTTCATATAAGTGCACTGAATACTATGAGAAGTTTGATACTTGATAATTGTTTTGAGATATGGAGATGGTGATATTAGAGTCATGCTAGTTGAGTAGTTGTGAATTTTAGAAATACTTGTGTTGAAGTTTGTGATTCCCATAGCATGCACGTATGGTGAACCGTTATTTGATGAATTCAGAGCATAATTTATTTATAGACTGTCTTCCTTATGAGTGGCGGTCGGGGACGAGCGATGGTCTTTTCCTACCAATCTATCCCCCTAGAAGCATGCGCATAATACTTTGTTTCGATAACTAATAGATTTTTGCAGTAAGTATGTGAGTTCTTTATGACTAATGTTGAGTCCATGGATTATACGCACTCTCACCCTTCCACCATTGCTAGCCTCTCTAGTACCGCGCAACTTTCGCTGGTACCTTAAACCCACCATATACCTTCCTCAAAACAGCCACCATACCTACCTATTATGGCATTTCCATAGCCATTCTGAGATATATTGCCATGAAACTTTCCACCGTTCCGTTATTATGACACGCTTCATCATTGTCATATTGCTTGTGTGATCATGTAGTTGACATCATATTTGTGGCAAAGCCACCATTCATAATTCTTCATACATGTCACTCATGCATCATTGCACATCCCGGTACACCACCGGAGGCATTCACATAGAGTCATAATTTTGTTCTAAGTATTGAGTTGTAATTCTTGAGTTGTAAGTAAATAAAGTGTGATGATCATCATTATTAGAGCATTGTCCCAAGTGAGGAAAGGATGATGGAGACTATGATTCCCCCACAAGTCGGGATGAGAGTCTGGACGAAAAAAAAGAAGAAAAAGAGGCCATAAAAAGGAGAAAAGTCCCAAATAAAAAAAATAAAAATGAGAGAAAAAGAGATAAGGGGCAATGCTACTATCCTTTTACCACACTTGTGCTTCAAAGTAGCACCATGATCTTCATGATAGAGAGTCTCCTATATTGTCACTTTCATATACTAGTGGGAATCTTTCATTATAGAACTTGGCTTGTATATTCCAATGATGGGCTTCCTCAAAATGCCCTAGGTCTTCGTGAGCAAGCAAGTTGGATGCACACCCACTTAGTTTCTTTTTGAGCTTTCATACACTTATAGCTCTAGTGCATCCGTTGCATGGCAATCCCTACTCACTCACATTGATATATATTGATGGGCATATCCATAGCCCATTGATATGCCTAGTTGATGTGAGACTATCTTCTCCTTTTTTTCTTCTCCACAACCACCATTATATTCCACCTATAGTGCTATGTCCATGGCTCACGCTCATGTATTGCGTGAAGATTGAAAAAGTTTAAGAATATCAAAAGTATGAAACAATTGCTAGGCTTGTCATCGGGGTTGTGCATGATTTGAATATTTTGTGTGATGAAGATAGAGCATAGCCAGACTATATGATTTTGTAGGGATAGCTTTCTTTGGCCATGTTATTTTGAGAAGACATGATTACTTTGTTAGTATGCTTGAAGTATTATTATTTTTATGTCAATATTAAACTTTTGTCTTGAATCTTATGGATCTGAATATTCTTGCCACAATAAAGAGAATTACATGGATAAATATGTTAGGTAGCATGCCACGTCAAAAATTCTGTTTTTATCATTTACCTACTCGAGGACAAGCAGGAATTAAGATTGGGGATGCTTGATACGTCTCCAACGTATCTATAATTTTTGATTGTTCCATGCTATTATATTATCAAGCATGGATGTTTTATATGAATTAATATGCTATTTTATATGATTTTTGGGACTAACCTATTAACCTAGAGCCCAGTGCCAGTTTCTGTTTTTTCCTTGTTTTTAACTATTGCAGAAAAGGAAAATCAAACGGAGTCCAATTGACCTGAAACTTCACGGAGATCATTTTTGGACCAGAAGAAGCCCACAGAGTACCGGAGGTGGGCCAGAAGAGTCCCAAGGCCACCACGAGGGTGGGGGCGCGCCCTACCCCCCTGGGCGCGCTCCCTGCCTCGTGGCCGCCTCATGGCCCCCCTGACCGACTTCTTTCGCCTATATATATCCATATACCCTAGAAACATTGAGGAAGAAAATAGATCGGGAGTTCCACCGCTAGAAGCCTCCGTAGCCACCGAAAACCAATCTAGACCCGTTCCGGCACCCTGACGGAGGGGGGAATCCCTCTTCGGTGGCCATCTTCATCGTCCCGACGCTCTCCATGACGAAGAGGGAGTAGTTCACCCTTGGGGCTGAGGGTATGTACTAGTAGCTATGTGTTTGATCTCTCTCTCTTTCTCTCTCTCTCTCTCTTTCATGTTCTTGAGGTGGTACGATCTTGATGTATCGCGAGCTTTGCTATTATAGTTGGATCGTATGATGTTTCTCCCCCTATACTCTCTTGTGATGAATTGAGTTTTCCCTTTGAAGTTATCTTATCGGATTGAGTCTTTAAGGATTTGAGAACACTTGATGTATGTCTTGCATGTGCTTATGTGTGGTGACAATGGGATATCACGTGATCCACTTGATGTATGTTTTGGTGATCAACTTGCGAGTTCCATGACCTCGTGAACTTATGCATAGGGGTTGCACTACAAAAAAAGACACATCCGTGACATTTTGGGCTGAACGAATTTTTTTCTGTCATACATATGACACTTATATGACGATAATTGTGACAAAACCCGGTATCATCATAGATGTGGTGGGCTCCTACTTCTATGAAAAAAATCATGACAAAAAATGGGCTTTTTGTCCTGGGCGGGCCGGAGACGCAGTTGCATGACATTCTTTGGGCCGTCCATGACGGAAAAAACCATGGTAGAAGCGAGGGGGAGGAAAATTTCGGGGAGTTCCCGGTCACGGTGGAAGGTCGGGGGCCGAGCGATGCGCGTTTCTCTCGTACACGTACGCGCGTGTGTGCGAGGCGTTGGCTCTAACTGAACTCAAGCGAGGCATTGGGCTCTAACTGAACCCGAGAGATTGCACTACAGGCTATGCATTACTGAACCCGAGCGATCCATCGATGGTTGTTAACTGAACCCGATCAAGCGATTCCTTCGCTACTGCTGGTAACTGAAGCCGATCGATGGGATGAACAGTGAGCGTTGTGGGGGGGTGGATGAACAGTGAGCGCTGGCGTTGCCTCTAGATGAACAGGATCCCGTGGTGTGGTGGAGGGCTAGATGAACAGTAGACGGTGGAGGGGTGCCCGTGGAGGGGTGGATGAACAGGACCCCGTGGTGTGGAGGGCTGGATGAACAGTAGATGGTGGAGGGGTGGTTGAACAGGACCGCGTGGTGTGGAGGGCTGGATGAACAGTAGACGGTGGAGGGGTGCCCGTGGAGGGGTGGTTGAACAGGACCCCGTGGTGTGGAGGGATGGATGAACAGTAGACGGTGGAGGGGTGGTTGAACAATAGCCGGTGGAGTAGCGCGCGGTGGAGGCTGGATGAACAGGAGCCCGTGGATGAACAGTCGCATGTGGAGGCTGGAGGAGGTCGACGGTGGATGAACAGTAGCTCGTGGAGGCTGGAGGGGGTCGACCGTGGAGATGAACAGTATCCCGTGGAGTCCCGTTTTGCGGTACGCCAGACCCCTCCCAATGAACAGGACCCCCGTTTCGACCGTAGCGCTCCAACACAAGTCCGTTTCGTCCGTTTTGCGGTATTCCACACCCCTCCCGATCAACAGGACCCCCATTTCGACCGTAGGAGGTCTGTTTCCTCCGTTTTGCGGTACGCCAGACCCCTCCCGATGAACATGATCCCGTTTCGAACATGGCCGGTCCAACACAAGGCCGTTTCCTCCGTTCTGCGGTACGTCAGGCCTCGTTTCCATCGCCTGTTCCGTCCAAGCCCTCCCGATGAACACGACACATTCCATTGCCTCCCCATGAACACGACGCATTCCGTTGCCTCCCCATGAACACGACGACGACGCTGTTTCTCCGTTCCAACCCAGCCATGTACACGAGCCCTGGCCGTACGTATGCACGAGTAGGCGTTCGAGACCCCGCTCGTATGTACACATACGTGGCTGTATTTTCTTTCTTGCACCCTGGCCGCTGTACGTACGTGTACATGCTACGTGCGCGCCTCTACTACGACACGTGCGCGCCTCTACATCGACCAGTATATATGTATGTACACGTTCGCGATCAGAATGACAACGCTACGTACGCTTCGACCAGATGGGTCCCAACTGTCAGGCACTTCCTTGCATGCGAAGATGTAGCTGGTGGGTCCCAGCAGTCAGGGGGAAATGTTTTTTTCGCGAAATACGGTGGCCCGTCCGGTGGGTCCCGCTGTCAGGTGGAGGAATAATTATTTTGCATGTAATAAGGAGGCACTTCCTTGCTGCGGCCGTGGACCCAGCTGTCAGCCTCTCCACATACAGTCCACGTACGATGGAAGCCGTTCCTTGACCACGTTGACCACGCCACGCCGAGAGCACCAGGACGGTGGACGACGGCGAGGCCTAGGAAGGGAACGACGCGGAGCCGGGGAAGACGCGGCAGTGGATGCCCACGCGTAGAGGAGTACGAGGGTTCACTGGTTCGCTGCGGTGTGAGGCTGCCATCGCCGCAGAATAACAGGGGGTGTGGGTGAGTAGAGGGATGGCCTGGCCAGCGGTGGGAGTAGTAGGGGCGGTGAGGCCTCCGCCGCATCGCAGGCGGCCATGGGAGGCAGGAGCACGAGGCACGATCGGCGCTGGTTTGGGCGGCTGGAGCAAGAAGACCAGAGATTGAAGAAGCACTACGGCCGTTGGATGGACATCGTACAGTCACTGGAGCTAGAATCGTGCATATTGACGAAGTTGACAAAGCCCTCCGTCCCCGTCAACTTAGTAGGCCCACAAGTCAGCCTCCCACCAAGGTGGGTCCCAGCTAGCAGGGGGTATTCATTTTTTGAGCGTAATAAGGAGGCACTTCCTTGCGTGCGAAGATATAGCTGGTGGGTCCGAGCTGTCAGCGGCGGTAACGTTTTTTTCATGAAATACAGAGGCCCTTTCGGTGGGTCCCTGATGTCAGGGGAGGAATCATTATTTTGCGCGTAATAAGGAGGCATTTCCTTGCATGCGGCCGTGGACCTAGCTGTCGGCCTCTCCACGTACAGTCCACTTCAGATGCATGTCGGTCGTTGACCACGTTGACCATGCCGCGTCGAGAGCACCAGGGCGGTGGACGACGGCGAGGCCTAGGAAGGGGACGACACGGAGGCAGGGAAGACTCGGCAGTTGTTTCCCAAGTGGAGGGGAGTACGACTGTATGAGGGTTTACTGGTTTGTCTGCCGTCGCCGGAGAATAACAGCAGGTGTGGGTGAGTAGAGGGATGGCTAGGCCAGCGATGGGAGTACGGTCGGGCGGTGAGGCCTGCGCGGCAGCATAGCCGGCCGCGAGGAGGAGGGAGCAGGCAGTCCCGCTAGCGCTTGTTTGAGCGGCTGGAGCAGGAAGAGCAGATATTGAAGAAGCACGACGGCCGTTGGATGGACATCCAACAGTCAGTGCTTGTGCGTCAACCTTTTTTAGGAAAGCCTCGAATCTATGGAAAACAGCATACAACCCATCTGCCATTATTTCTAATAATTTACAACCCATTTGCTAATTCTTGAGGTTTTTTTTGGAGCCCATATTCTTTTTGTTAGCATTACAGCCCATATTGTGGCCATGGTTAAAAAATTAATGAAATTTTGCATATGTCGGTGCGGTCCGAACTGTTTTTAATCCCGAAATTTCGAATCACATTCAAACTGATTTTAAAAATAAATGTATATCAATATAAAATCCAACAAATTCTCCACGCATAAAAATTAATGTAATTTAAAATCTCAAAATGAAAAAAAAAGATATTTTAAACTAATTGCCGGTTTGATGTGTTTTAAAAATGTACAACCCATTTCTCATTACTGATGGGCCATTTTCTCGGCCAGCCGAATGAAGCTCTCCTCGTCTTGAAAGATTTGCAGCCCAACAGGCCTGACAAAGCGACTTACTTAGCAAATCACAAAAAAACTGGGTTGTGGCCGTGGACCTAGCTGTCAGCCTCTTGACGTACAGTACTCTTCCGATGGAAGTCGGTCGTTGACCACATTGACCACGCCGAGCCAAGAGCACCAAGGCGGTGGACGACGGCGAGGCCTAGGAAGGGGACGACACGGAGCCGGGGAAGACGCGGCAGTGGATGCCCACGCGGAGAGGAGTACGAGGGCTCACTGGTTCGGCTGCGGCGTGAGGCTGCCGTCACCGCAGAATAACAGGGGGTGTGGGTGAGTAGAGGGATAGCATGGGCCAGCGGTGGGAGTAGTAGGTGGCGCTGAGGCCTCCACAGCATCACAGCCAGCCACGAGAGGCAGGAGCACGCGGCACGACCGGCGCAGCTTTGGGCGGCTGGAGCAAGAAGACCAGAGGTTGAAGAAGCACTACGACCGTTGGATCGACATCGTACGGTCACTGGAGCTAGAATCGTTCATATTGACTAAGTTGACAAAGCCCTCCATCCTCATCAACATAGTAGGCCCACAAGTCAGCCTCCCACCAGGTTGGGTCCCAGCTAGCAGGGGGAGTATTCATTTTTCTGTGCGTAACAAGGAGGCACTTTCGATGGGTCCGAGCAAACAGCGGGGGGGGGGGGAACGTTTGTTTCGCGAAATACTATGGTCCGTCCGGTGGGTCCCACCAGTCAGGGGCAAACCTTTTTTTCGCGAAATACGGTGTCCCGTCCGGTGGGTCCTAGCAGTCAGGGGGAAACGTTTTTTCCGCGAAATACTGGTGGCCCGTCCGGTGGGTCCATGCTGCCAGGTGGAGGAATAATTATTTTGTGTGTAATAAGGAGGCACTTCCTTGCGGCTGCCGTGGACCCAGCTGTCAGCCTCTCCACGTACAGTACTCTTTCGATGGAAGTCGGTCGTTGACCACATTGACCACGCCGCGCCGAGAGCACCACAGCGGTGGACGACGGCGAGGCCTAGGAAGGGGACGACGCGGAGCCGGGGAAGACGCGGCAGTGGATGCCCACGCGGAGAGGAGTACGAGGTTTCACTGGTTCGGCTGTAGTGCGAGGCTGCCGTCGCCGCAGAATAACAGGGGGAGTGGGTGAGTGGAGGGATGGCCTGGCCAGCGGTGGGAGTAGTATGGGGACGGTGAGGCCTCCGCGGTAGCACAGCCGGCCACGGGAGTCAGGAGCATGCGACACGACCGGTGCTGCTTTCGGCGGTTGGGGCAAGAAGACCAAAGGTTGAAGAAGCACTACGGCCGTTGGATGGACATCGTTGACCACGCCGCGCTGAGAGCACCAGGGCGGTGGACGACGGCGAGGCCTACGAAGGGAACGACACGGAGCCAGGGAAGACACGGCAGTGGCTGCCCACGCGGTGGAGAGTACGAGGGTTGACTGGTTCGGCTGCCGTCGCCGGAAAATAACAGGAGGTGTGGGTGAGTAGAGGGATAGACAGGCCAGGGATGCGAGTATGATGGGGCCGTGAGGCCTTCCCGGCAACACTGCCGGCCACGGGAGGCGGGAGCAGGCAGTTCCGACGGTGCTGGTTTGGGCGGCCGGGGCAGGAAGATCAGAGACTGAAGAAGCACGATTGCCATTAGATTGACATCTAATGGTCTGACGCTGGTAGAGTCGATTGTTGACTAAGTTTCTTTTTTGAGAAACCTTGTGTACGCATGAACTTAGTAGGCCCACAAGTCAGCCTCCAAATCTGTGGCAGACAACATAAAGCCCATTTGCTATTTTTTATAATTTGCAGCCCATTTGCTAATTCTTAAGTAATTTATTACAGCCCATTTTCTGCCCAGGACTACGGTCAAAAAGTCCAACCTTATTTTGCATATTTCGGTGGAGTCCAAACTGTTGTAATCCCGAAATGATAAACATTTTTAAGAACTTATTGATTTGCCAAAAAATTGTTTTGTTTTTGTAAGCAAATAAGATGTGGGACAATTTAGTTGGTTTAAGGGAAAACCAGTGGTAAAAAATCAGCGTTGGGTGGGAAAAACAACAAAATAAGGATGTAAATATGAAAAGGGAATTTTATGTGTTTTCAATATAATGATACATGTATATGAACTAGTAAAACTATAGGTAGAGATCAGAAAACGGATGTAGGACATGCGTTTCAAGAGGAAAATAGAACTGGGCTGTGTGTTTGATTCAGTAAAAAAACTGCCTGCGGACGTTGTAAGACAAAATATAACTAACGCTGGCGGGCCAGAGGCCAGTAGATACCTGCTGGATCTTTGTGCCCCGTTGTCGTCATGGGATGGGCCTGTTAAAAACAAAACAACCCTGGGCAATCTACATCCCAGTTGAAACTTGCTTGACCTGAAAAAACAATATACGTGCTCAATAAATGAGAGAATTCTGCAAGTACAGACTGATAACTGGGAGGCAGCACGGATATTGTTTTTTTATCGTGATAATAACTGCATGCACTTGTTTTGAAAAAAAATCGGAGAACTGGGAATTCGAACGGCGGGTGCTTATGCTACCCATCAAATAAAAATCAGGTGCCTGAAAATTCATTTTGAAAAAAATGATTCAGCTTTATATCCATGTCGACCCTTGGCATGATGTTTGGAAGCAAATGCAAGTTCATACCAAAAGATCGTTAACAACAATACCAACTTGCGGACGACAAGGTAGTACAACTACCAATACCAAACTAACTTATAATCTTTTTACTCCTGGCCCTAGTGTTTGTCTGGTAGAAAATCTTGCAGAGGACCAGCTCCCGCTCCTTCTCTTGCTCCAGGTCCCCGAGGTGGTACTGGTGCATCACCCAGTTGGTCCTCAGCTGGTCGAAGTTCTTGTTAGTGTGCAGCACCAGAACCTTTTTTGTTGCCCGTCTGCCGGCCGTTGACCATCACCGGCAAGGTATTGCCGGTCTTGTGCCACATCGCGTACATGCCGCACTCTGACTATATCTTGCGACACGTCCACGCGCCCCTTTTGAACGCCCTGGAATTACACTGGAAGAAATGCTTCCTTAGGCCACTCGGTGTGATACCAACAGTATTGTGGAATACAGGTTTTAGTGTATCTAGTTGGCATTTTCATAACATCTTTGGCATGTTGCAGTCACTTGTTTCACTTTTTATTAACTGTTAAATTGTAATTGCTTCACCAGGTCTGCGTCTAAAAAGAAAAATAGAGTATAAACAAAGGATTATGTTTGTGCAAGTAGACGGCCGATCGGTGTCTTACCTAGAAGTTTCTCAGGTTGGGTGTAACATATGCCGTGCTCGCTGTCGATGGTTGGTATGAACAAATCGATGAGAGACTGAAATCTCACGCTGTCAGCACTCACTTTGGCCTCAAGGTGCTCGATCAGCTCCTGATCCGTTGGATCGAACTTGATGCCAGCCGGCAGCACGGGCCAATCCTTCTTCGACTTGCATCGGTAACTCCAGTTATATGGTACTCAATGTATGATCAATCGACTGTTTTAAGTGAATGATGAAAGATTTCGACAAATAAGTGGCACTCCAAATCTGAAGTCCAGAATACCCGAACACACCGCCGGGATTCTTGTGTCACCTCACGCGCAGCGTGTTGTCACGTCAATTCAATGTGTGGACATGATGAATAATTTGACCGACGTATACTAGTACTGCTACTGTACTACTTACTAGTCGTATTTAGTGTCACGATTTATACATAGGTTTAACTAGCAAGTACGCACTTGAAGCCTAACTGATATATATATATATATGGCTTCTGCACAGCATCTCCATCATCATTATCAGTACATCCTACGTAGGTGAGTTAGGATGCACTTGATCCCAGGAAGGTATCTATCCTTCAAACCAGAGGAGTGCTTCAAACTAACAACAGTACATAATATCCAACAAAAGAGGGTCGTGCTACAGCAGCAGAATACATGGCTCAGTCAGCACGAATCAAGTTGTGCATATTTTCTATTGGCATGAACCACATCGCCGCATGTCGGGTTTGCAAAAGCCATCCATCGCATGGAAGCTTGATGCCTTTCACACACTGAAGATTATCTGGCAACAAGCTGCGTCGACGAATCTCTGGATATGGTGATTCATGAAACCCATGGTATGATGTGTAAACACAGCCCCCCTCGCGAATGGAAGTTGCATAGCACAGTAATCATCGCCGGTGATATGATCGATGATTTGTTGGATGATCGGATAATTGAGCCCGAGGAACAAGGAGTGGTTGCCGAGGCTGTAAACCCGCCTCTAGTTGAATACGCCTGGCCCAACGGAGCTGGGATCTTTCTCGAACACGAAGCAGCCATAGCCATCAATGTCACGAACGCCCCACGCATTGTACTACATGTGGTTTGATGTAATGGTTTGGTCAATTTGGTACGTGCGAATGAGCATCAAATGACCGTCGTCAGCTGAACGAGCGATAAACCACCACCCATCGGCTGGTATGATTCCAGGTCCTGGAATCATGAAGGCCAGCGCATTTGCGTCTGCTGCAACAATTCAAATTGGAGACCAAAAGGACAAAAATAAACAATCATGTTCAGAGTATGTGTGAAATTAAGATTATTAGAACAGTGACACATATCATAGACAGAGAATTGCAATGTCGTGGTCATAATCATACCCCAAGTTAAAAAAATAAGCCAATGGCTTTCATATTCTAGCAATATGTCATGGTTCAAACATCATGTAACAATGAGAGGAAAACAGCTATGACAGCGCCTACTCATATTCTACCATAGCACTTACTACTACTGTTCTCATATCAACTCTAAGCAATAACATGCGTTGTTATAAAAATCTTGTAAACGAGAGTAACATATAGCAATCATGATGTTATGCTCATAATATGTATTCTAACAATCATTAGATGCCAATTGTTCTCATATCAACTCTAACAATAACATGTGTGGTCATAAAAATCTAGGAAATGAGAGGAACATATAGCAATGATGTGGTTATAGACATGCTATGCATTCTAAATTTGTAACAAATGAACAGGCAGTCGTATTCATAAGGTAAAGATGAGATGAGATAGAACAATTACACGACGATAGATTCCACCAATATAGGTAGCCAATCTGTGCGTCGACCGCGTAAACGATGCAATCGTGCACTATAGCATCAGATAGAAATGTTTCCTCAACAGGATTGATGATGAGCCATAACCATGTATGGCGACCGGATTCCAGATAGACTAATCCCTTGTTGAACAAGGCAATGAGCTTGTAATCCATGTAGTCTTCTGATGGTGTGGGCACTTCGCAGATTACAACTTTCTGCAAACAGAGGTCGAGCCAAAATCTTGACGCGTCTCGTGCGTAGTAGGCAGGAGTGTCCGGCGGGCCGCGAGGCTCAATGGCAGCAGTATCCAACGATGGATGGGTGATCTCTCGCTGGGTGTAGATATCCACGAGACGCCATGGACTACTGGTGTGGTGGATGAGGACGATCCAGTTGGCCTTCATGCCCGCCTAGTAGTGGCCGCGCATGAAGGACAGGTGGACGGGTAGTGGTAGCATGTCGAGGGGCACCACGGCAACCTTCGTAGGATCGTCAAGTCGGTGTCTGGGCCACCTGCGAGGATCGGGCATCAGCAAGCAGGGTGTCTTGAAAAGAGCCGGCCGGTTGCAGACGGGTAGACGGTACAAAGACACGAGCATGCGGCTAGAAGGACGGTGCTGAGTAGGTCCATACGACTAGAGATCTGCTCCAAGAGAACATTGGGGAGGGAATTCCAATCGCGGCTCTGCGTGTCAGTCGGTTTTGCCATTGGGGTTTTCGGTTCCTGTGAGCCAGTGGGGAAGTGGATTCGGGCGGGCGAGCGAAGAAGCTTCTCCTCGTGTGGCCGAGCAGTGAGCGGGGGGATATGGCACGCGCGAGCTACCAAGGAAGATGGCGCGGGCGGGCGAGCAGTGAGCAGGGGTAAATGGTGTGCGGCCGACGATGGGGAAGAGAGGAGGAAGAAGAAGAGAGGAGGAAGAAGAGTGGAAGACGGGGAAGAAAGTGCATTCAATCTCAATTCTACTACTCCCCCCGTCTAGGTGTGTAAGTCACCTTACGAAAACCAAATAATCCCAAAACACTTAGGCACCGTACATTAACTCCCTTCTCGTTTTTTGATTTGTGGCATATCAACCAATAAGATATGCGGGCTGTGCATGCTTTCAATGACTTGAGACTACCAAACATAACCGACTGGTTTAGTAACACCAACACGCTGGTTCAGCTTATTAATTACGTGTCCCATCTGCTGCAGTGTGTATTGTCACTTCACTGCGAAGACTAGTTGAATAGTTCTCTCTGACCGAGATGGGGAATAAATGGATCATGAGGACTTCCTTTCTACAGTATCCCTATGCCTCTACGCTCACTTCACTCATTTTTCTCCATACCTAGTCACTTGTTGAAATCTATAGCCAAATGGACATGTCAATGGGAGGGAGTAAGCCCCATGCATGCATGCATGCAACATGCAACACTCACATGTACACATGGACGCACGCAACACTCACGCATCCATGCGGCACACAGCACACGACGCAACACACACGCTCACGCTCAAGTGCTCAACCTACTCTCTATGTCCGTGAAAGACTGTATATTTAGAGATTGACACATCGACCAGGGCATAATTAACACCCAAAAGTAGCAGACTTATGTGTGCATGCGACCATTGAGATAAGAAGATTAAATGAAGGCCGTTGCATGCTGTAATTAAGGATAGACATGTAGCCAATACCTACAGCACAAGTTGGTGCATTAGTCAATCAATATTGATTTAGATTAAAGGCTAAACACATTGGAAGTGTAGATGTACATCATGTAGTACACTCTTTGTTGGAAGACCGAGGGAGGACACGTGCATGCACTCACATACACAGCCAGGGCGGTTCGCGCGCAAGGGTTGGACTCGTGTTGCGCCTGCGTAAAGTTTTGTTTAACTGATTTCTTTGCTCTGCCAACTGACAGGTGGGACCCAAAAACCAGGTGACAATTTAACCAGTCAACAAAGTGCCATGTCGACTATGTGGCCGGTCAGTAGGGTGCAATACAGTGCTCTACGATGAGCTAGTGATCGCATAATCGCTGCAAAACTATATATATAGTGACCGTAAAGAGCGTAGTGTTACATATGTTGACCGCCAGTGTATTTTTCTCGTTTCAAATTAAGCCATATTAATCGAAAAGGTTGCAGTATGGACTACTACTACTAGTACTAGTACTGCTTTGATGTGCCCCGTCAACTCGCCGAACGAGGAGAATCTTGCTTACTACGCCTCTTCGTCGCCCACGCGCGCGGTGGTTCGCAGGATGAGGAGAGGGTTTTGACTACAGCGCCCTCTCCCTCTCCCTCGCCCTCGCCCTCGCGGTGGACATGCAGCAGTTCAATCAGTGTCTGATTGCCAGAAGCATATTGTACTGTAGTATCATCATTGTTGGACCTTCCGAAGACGCGAAGAGCCAAGTGCAAGGTTCACACGAGTACGAACTGTTGAACCTCCCGAAGAGGCAAAGAGCCAAGCGCAAGGTTTTATAGGATTTGTCGTCCTAGTAGGAGTGTACTAGTACAACTATAGCGAACGATGCTACTGTATGATGCCGCCACGTCACGTATATCCAAAGGTGTGCCACCTTTTTTTTTCTCAAAGAGCGTGTTGGAGCCCGTGCAACAACCACACAAGTTACACGTACACATAACACATTTACTAGTAATAAATTCTAAAGGACAAATGCCAGTATGCCACACAAGTTCATCTCCAACTCATGTGATAAATTTGTGCACGACTGTCTACATATATTCACAGCGCTACCGTCCACAATTACCGTACTCCACATACATGTTATAGATGGGCTACATGTCCTCCTCTAGGTTCCAGTCCCAGGTGTTCTTCATGGATGGCACGATCCATAGCGGTGGGCAACGGGAATCATTGTCGCAGCTTTCTAGTCCGGTTCCACACGATGGAGACTCATCCAAGCTGAAGCGACATAAATCAGGGATAGCGTGTCCCAGCATGTCGTTCATCCGGCGGTGCGCACTGAAGACACAACCATGCTTCATGAACGGCAGGCCTTCCGTGTCATGCACGGAAGGTGTCATCCGCTTCACAATGGGGTAGCTATCCCCGATGAAAAGCGAGTACTCTCCAAGAGTGTTCCTCGGCACCCACGTAGCATCACGGGGGTCGAATTCGGCGCCGTTCATCTGGTACACGCGGCATCCCAGATCTGGACACATGGTGACGTACATAGTCAAGGTCCATGCATAATAATGTTGTTCTCAAATGTGGTGGTCAGTAATACTGTGCAGCAAATAGTACTACTCTGGTATAGAGGAAGTAAAATAACCGGCTTATTATATATAGCCACTCTTGGCTACATGGATGATATAGTAAGACATGGAAAAACAAAAATGGTGGCAGCTAGTGGGTTCAAGTCTTCAAAGGCCTACCTAGCTATACGCGTCCTCCAAGGTAAAAAGTACTCCTACCAGTACTACAAAGTATACTACTGGTACAACAATGAAAGAGAAGGCGAGAGGGTTAAAAAAATGGAATACCTGGGTAGATGGTGACGGTCCGATCGTGGTAGATTATGTGACCATGTTGCACATCAGTGGTACCATGGGTAACGACTGCTAAGATAGTTGATCCCAATATGCCAAAGTCAGCTACAAGGTTCCAGGTTAGACCGAATCGCGGATGCAAATGCACATCCAGGAGCGGCGATCTTATTTTGATCGGGGGATAACTGGTCCCTGTAAAATAATGGAGTACCGTTAGGGATGCAAATGATGGTTTGTGCATTCCGTTTGTAATCTCCCGTAACGTAGGATGTCAACCATATGAAACAATTCCCCTGGCTTGTCACCGCGAAGATGCGGCCTAGATGGCGCACGACGTCTTCGAACATGTAGGGGTACAAATCTGCCGCCGTCAACATGCGCCAGCCTCTGCCGTTACTGCCTCCTGCATTGATGGCAATCCTTATGTCGAACACTGCGATGAGATAGTAACCGTCGTAGCCGCGATGCTTTGTCGGCGGGTCCGCAATTGCTATCTTCTTCAATCTCATGTAGGCATCATCATACGTATTCTTGCCCAGCCAGTCCGGAAGGCCGATCCCAATGGTGGAGAAGGGGTCTACTGGAACGGCCGCACTGCTGTGGATGTTGTGCAAAATGATGGTGGTATCCGGACGGAGGTATGCAAGCCAATCTTCGTTGGCACCGACCTAGACCTATATATATAAGACGGTGGGCAGCGGAGAAGTTACGGGATGGAAATGGAGTAACTATGTACTACATGATCAAACTCCATTACTAACCTGCTCATCGGACAAAATCCGAGTACCTCTCAACGTCGGCAACTCTAGCGGAGTCAACGTGCAACCATGGCCAGGGAGCGGTGGACTGTTCGAAGGATTGTCCCATAGAAGAACCTTCTCCTCGAGGATGCATGGAAGACCAACAAGCATGGCATGTTTAAGCAGCGTCTTGAAAAAGTTGGTGCAGGAAGCACCGAGTCTTGCGGCGGTGAGGACGTCGGAGCGGCGTGCGATTTCTCCCACAGGATCGTCGTCCAAGGTCTCCCAGCCCTGACGAGGAGGAGAACCACCTGGCGAATCCATGGGAGCAGCGACGAACTGCCTTCTCTTCAGGGGAGGGGAACTGGCGTGGAGGAGATAAGAGCATAGTAACCACAGGGCCCCGTCCCTTCCAACTGTAGATTGTTCCTCAGCGAAGGGGTGAGGCTGTTATTTACTACTACTAGTACTCCCTCCGATTCTTTTTACTCTGCGCATAAGAGCAGACCCAAATACCAAGGCAGGGGCTTGCTGCATGCTTTCTGGATGGAAATACCCCTGGCGCATGGATGGGAGGAGTTAGCAGCTATAAATGCCCCATGCAACCCATTGGTTGTCCGCCCGCGTTCTCCTCTCTCTGCATGCTGCATGGATGTCTCCCTCTCTCTCACATGACTGCATGCGGTGGCGCTGGCCTATGAGAAGCTCGCATGGAGATAGCAATCTTCTCTCTAGAAGTGATTTTTTTGAAAGAAAGGGATTATGGAACATTATGGGATTGCATTATACTGTAAATAATAGCACTAGTAAGAAATTTTTGGCACTAGGTAGTAGTTTTTGGCGTGGATTAAGAAATTTTGGGTATGTTTTTGCCATTTTTTGTACACGCCAACTAGTGTCAAAAAACGTCTTACATTATGTGACAGAGGAGTACGTACTTGTACTGTAGCAGTACTAGTACTACTTTTCTCAACTAGTAGTGCGATGTACTGTACTTCTAGTCTAGTCTAGTATAGTGCACCAGTTTTGAACTCTTGAATCTCAGGGCCAAGGAGCTACAGTTGGAAGTGGAGGGTACTACTGTTCTCCAGAACCATCGTTGTACTATCAATGCAGGGGAAGTACACCTGCATAGTGGCCTAGTGGGTACTCTCGTTGCTCTATTCAGCCGCTCCTCTCACGTAGCTGGCCTACTCAGCCGCTCCTCTCACGCACACACTAGCAGCCTGTTTATCAGCGACGGTTAATGCGGGGGTAGAACATTTGAGTGATTTGATCAAGCGAGACTAGGCTTTTCGCTTCCATTTGTGGAGGTGTAATGGATCTCATCGAACTTTGTTAGTAGTTCCTTCTTTATGAATGAGATGAAGCAAAGCTTTTGCCTCCGTTTCAAAAAAAACACGGCAAGAGGAATTTCTTTTATAGTAGAGCCGATAATGGAGTGAAGTCCATGCATGCAACGCCACAAGCTACAGAGTAGTGGTAGAGCACTTTACGTACAGAGCCATACTGCACAGTTCCCAATGCCCTGTTAGGCTTTTCCGGCTCCTCAGGCTTAATTGGGAGGCGCTAGTTTAAATATGCTACTAGCTGGAAGCTGCAAGCGAGGTGCGGCTAGGGCGAGCACGCGAGCCACGGGATGCTGGGAAGGAAAACCCGTTCATGTGGCTAGGCTGTCCAGTGCACCCAGATTGTGGGGCCGCATGTCCGTTTGACTTCAAAACTCAAACTACCCGTGTAAAATATTGGCTCGCAGCGAAGTGTAGTAGTACTATTTTTTTAAAAGGCCGCCGTGCGTTCGGCCGGGATCGAACCCACAAAACGAGGTATACACTCCCATGACCACTAGTAGTACTCGTTGGAGTACAACGCAACCAGAATCGCCTTTTGTCGCTAGTAGTACGTACATTGTTCCTTACAAGAAACCCCTAAGAGCATGGTTAATAGTATAGCCAGCTGCTGGCTATAAGCCAGTGCCATGTCATCTACAGCCCATCTTATAGCCAACATGTAGTAGTAGTTTATTTCTTATAGCCCGCTGACTCAGCTCTATTGTACTTGCTCTAATAATGCAAGAAACCACTAAAATGCCAAGAAACTACTACAACTTGCATACGTGGCAGACTTAAGATAAGACTACCTTATCAACCATTGTACATGCTCTTACCAACAAAAATCCTCGAGTGACCTCCTACCTCCGGCCCGTCCGCCTAGTCATCCTCGGCCATGGGACGCAGCTACCGCCGCCGGCAGAAGGCGAGGTCAAAACCGCCGGCGGTGCGGAGCCCATGTTGTGGCAGCCCGGATGCTAGCTCCGTCCGGCGCTCGTGGCCACTAGCTAGCCAAGATAGCTCCGTCCAGCTGCTTGTCTGCAAGGTTTGCTAGCTAGATAGGCAAGGCAGCGCGGCGGCTTGCTCGCGCGCGCCGCGCTAAGGCCAGCTATCTGGCTCGAGCGAAGGCCAGCGCGGCGGCTTGCTCGCTCATGAGTCACGCTCGGGCCAGCCTGCCAACCAGTGCAGAGGCCAGTGCGGCGTCCGGCCCGTCCGGCGGAGCGCGGCCAACTCACTCATCACCGGCGCCACCGACGAACACGCATCAGTACTGTTTGAAGTAATGTTCAGGAAAAATAATGATTTGAGGGGGAATAACAGGATAGAAGGTCAGATGTGGGTCCCTCGTGTCAACGGTCAAACAAAATGTGTTGGTTTAAGCTGCCTCGTCAGCACGGACATGTGGGCCAACCCTATCATAAATGGGTTTAAACGAACCTAATCGGTAGGAGTACTAGGTAGTTTTTGGCATGGATTAAGAAATTTTGGGTAAGGTTTTGCTATTTTTTGTACAATAGATTCCTCCTAGGGCTAGTTGAAAGTGGTAGTTTTTTGTTAAATACTCTACATATTGTAAGTAGGAGTGAAAGTTAAGCTTTGGAAGCCAATAAGCAAGGCTAGTTACATAGTGCATATGTGTACATGATTGAAAGTAAACATCAACCATGAGTGACTAATATCTTGATGGAAAACTAGAAACTATGGAATACTAGGAAAAGAAATGCATGGTTGGAAATACTAGCAATGTTCATGTCCGTTGCAACGAATCATAATTAGAATAATACTTATTCACAAACTTGGTACAAAACACTCTAATTTTGATATACATATGTCACTAGAGATATATTATGTTTCAATTAGAATATATTCCTTGGGATGTTTTGGTGAGGTCAGGGAGGGATGTGGTTGGTTTTAAGATACTAATTATGAGTTTTCTGCAAATTGGTAGACAAGTGGGATGTTGGTGAGAAAAGGCAACAACTTACCTCACAATCATTAGATGTAGATCTAATGGTCAGAAACGACGGATGGCAGACACACCAGCATCACCAACTTAGTCTTGTGTAGGAGTACTAGCAAGATCCGTGCATTGCACGGGACATCAAGATGCATTTTTTATAAAACACTTGTTGTGATTGACCCTTGCGGGAGTAATCCCATGTGTAAAAACTAATGATATCTCGAGAAATATGAGATAAGGTGAAGAGGAGTGGGGTGTGGTGGTGGTTGGTGGTCGAACTGAGCGGAGGCATGGGGATTGACGACGCCGGTAGCGGCCACCAGGCCAGTTTGTTCGAGAGGCTTCCTTTCTTAATTGCTCAACAATGAGGTTTGTTGGAGATAAGGATGAACAAGGGAAGGCCTTGTCTGCAAATGTGGAGAGGGGTGCGGGTATCTTTTAGTTTAATTTCCATCCGTCAGATATAGATCAGACGGTCTATATTGCAAGATGGCACACGTACCATCATCACCAACTCGGTTTTTTATAAGAGAAGAAATATAAGTATGGAGATACAAACGTATTATCGATACTTTCTTCCGTAAACTAGCATCTACATTCTATTCAACGCCTCGGCATGTGGGCCCTTAGCACAATGACTTCTCGACTGTGTAAAACAAAGATTTTCCCGTCGCCGACAAGGAGGGGGTGACGGCGGCGTGCTTTTTGGCTTGCTCTAGTCCTAGTAGTCATACTAGGTGGTCTAAGCACGTGTAGATTTATTCTTTTTCACGTCTCGTGTTCGCCGTACTACCATGACTGTTCATGAATAGACAGTAAGTTATTCACGGGGAAACCCTTGTTGAGCGTGTTTGCGAGAGAGAGAGAGAGAGAGAGTGTGTGCGTGTGTGATATGTTAGAGACTGAGGCAATGATAATAGATTCTTTGTGTCTATGTGTGTGGAGGATAGAGAGAGACATGTACATGGGGCTTTGTGTTGTTTAACGTGGAGACACATATACATAATTAGAGAGTGAGTGTGTGAGATACACATGCAGACATGAGGAGAGATGAGGATCCAAGTAAATGGGTGTTTGTGCGTGTCTGTGTGTGTTTGTGCACGCGTTTGTGTGTGAGAGGGAGCGAGTGTATGTGGAGTAGAGAGACCACTGATGATGTAAACCTAGTATAAGGGAAGGGGGAATGGTGTGACATGTGTAGTAGTGAGATAGCACGGGTGCGGGCGGGGGGAGCAGACTATTTGGAAGAGACATCGAGTGTGTGTGGGGGAGAGGGGTGTGAGAGCGAGAGAAAGAGAGAGCCAGCGCCGGAGAGAGAGAGAGAGATAGATAGATAGATAGATAGAGAGAGAGAGAGAGGAAGAGAGGGGGCAAGAGGGGTCGTTTGTGTCCATAAATGGTGTATAGATAGGAAGACAATGTTGATGTTGTCCGAAATTGGCCTATGAATGGAGACGCAAGGGAAGCGAGTCATCGTGTGTGTGATAGGAACTTCATGAGAGAGCTAGAATAGATGGTGTAGAGAACAATATGTGAAATCGAGAACGATTATACATTAGGGAGCTATGCAAAGAGTCACGACATATATGTATACAGGGAAGGAGCTGGGGCGGGTCCGCATGTGGGAGAGATAGAAAGAGGAGAGTGGTGCACAAGGAGACAAAGTGTGCTTGTTTGCAGTGGGGGTGGTGTGTGAGGTGAGTGCGCGAGAACCACATAACTAGGGAGATAGACGTTTGGGGGCGACGTTTTGTGTGTATGGGAAATATACACTCTACATAATGCGTGTGCTTGGGTAAGAGAGATAGCGGGAGACCTAGAGAGTGAGGGAAGAGATGTGTGCATGCCCGAGAGACAAAGTGATAGAGACCTATGTTGGGGTCCAGACTTTACAAGAGAGAGGGGTGTTAATGTGCTCGTGTGTTGGTGTTTGGGGGAGAGAACGACTTCTGTGTGTGTGTGTGTGTGTGGTGGGGGGGGGTTGACTTCAGATAAAGAGTGAGGTGTCTATATTTGGGGGACTTTAGCGTAATTGAGATATTGTGCACTCATGGTTGATCAATTTGTTTCACAGTTTGTACTATGAGATAACGATACTTTTGAACATGCGTGATATACCTTGATGTACCAGAATTACAAACCTAAGATTGGAATTTTGGAATTCGACTCCATCATTAGCTTTTGTAATTCATTTAAACGGAGGTACATTTTTAAGACGGGATTTCGAGATTTCAAATTCATATATCAAACCTAGATATATACACATACGGGCATGTTCAAACTTTATAATCATCCACTTTATTCATACACATACATATTTTTGCTTTTGTCATCATATTTAGGATAAACACATTTGGAATTTCATTTGAATTGGACCGTATGATGGTATTTGCTTGTAGTAGCTCAATGATCCATATTTGAATTGAATGGACAATCTAAGTTTCGAGTTGGAGACATTGATTTTCAGAACTTGCACATTTTTTTGCGTGCAAAACAAACAAATTGTTGGCCATGGTATCATAGTCGGTCGTACGAGAGTAGAATACTTATAATTTTAGGTGTCAAAAGCTTTCAAACTTCCCGCTCACATCGAAATATCACGCACTCGAAAGTTTAGCCCTGCGATATTCCTGTTTTACCCCTGCCACATGAACGGAAAAGGGCTGCTTTGGTAACTCCATTATTTTCCCCTCTTTGCCCCCAACATTCTTCCCCAGAGCGCCTCCCCTTCCCCTCCCCGACCCCCCAACCATGGCAAGCCGCCGAATCTAGTCCTCCGCCGCAGCGGTGGACCTCACACCCCGCCGGATCTACCTTCCGCACCTTGGAACCCCCAACTGCCAACTCACCACTTCACCGGAGCCGCTTCAGCGACTGGCTTGTCCACCGCTCCAGATCTCCTTGACCGCCATCATGGTCCACCGCATCAGATCTGCTTAACCAGCGCCCTCATCCACCATAGTGTAGGACCTTCACTGACTCCCTCGTCCACCCCTTCGCTGGCCCTTCATACAAGCCCTCGTCCGCCGCAACAGATCCGCCTCACCGAAAGCACTGTACAATGCGCCTGCCGAAGCCTTCGTCCACTGTACCGGACCCGCTCCACGGATGCCATATTCAACTCCACCGGCCCTGCTTTACCAACGCCGCAGCCTCATCGGGTTATTTCAATTTGTACTCCTTCGGTTTTTCTCTTTATCGTGCAACTGTTCACTTACCACAGATGAGCTTTCTTGTATGTCGACAGGCGCCGCAACCGTAGCACCGGAGCCGCTTCAGCGACGGCGACAGCCGGCCCAAACTCAACCGCAACACGAGCACCATCGACGATCCTTAGCTATCAAGTATGACAACGATACCCATACGCCACCGAGAATCAGGTACTATTATCCAACGGCTGGTGCCTACGTTCACTTTCCTAGCATAAGCACTGCACCTTTGAATTTCTTCAGGGCATCATTCAGTTTTTCATGAGACGCGTTATTCTGCTTGCACCTGTAGGGCCATACTTCTGGCAGTGAACATGTTACATGTGCTAAATTACATACCAGTGCACATATAGTTAATATGCTTTAGTTTTGTTCTGATGCCACCTGTTGGTTCCATCAGACTGCTTAATGTTCTCTATGCTTAATTACACATCAGCAAACTAGCATGTGGTTCCGCTGCTTTTTGTTCATTTTACCCTACATTTTCTGATGCTAGCTATTACATCACTGCTCCGAGCCTCTGTTCATTACTTGTTTGTGTGTTCTTGATCTTCCCAAGTTGCATGACTAATTTGATGCTTCTATTAATTATGGAGCTGCCAACCCCATCAAGCAAAATATTTGTTCTTTTGGGGCTGGCACCTCGAACAAGCATAAAAATAGAGGGAAGCAGATATACTCCCTCCGATTCTATTTACTCTGCCCATAACTCTTGACCCGCATACCAAGGAGGGCACTGGTTTAATTTTTCTGGACTAATTTGCCAATTAATTAGGGCAGAGGCGGATGGGGCGGGGCACAAAAGGAAACCAGCACTAGGAATCGGCAACGCGCAGACTAATACGAGAAAACTAAGAAAAATTTATACGCAAAGTAAAAGAATCGGAGGGAGTATTGTCGTGTACGCACACACCCTTCTTTCATTAGTTTAGATGAACCGTTGATGATCAATTCGGACCAGTGCATGTGATTAAAATTAATTTTACCTAAATAGATGGTGCAGAATAAACTACAACAACTAGATTTGCAACCACGGGATGCTGACGATATCTTCAAAGAACATTGCAACAGCAGCTAGGCTTCACAGCAACATATGGTAAGCCAGTGTGTTTTAGTACATGTGAAATATAATGCGAGTGGGCTGCTTTCTTGGCTTATGCCCTCAACGTGTAATCCTACCGAATTACAAATAGTTCAGTTGTCTGCTTTGCTGTATTGCTTGATTCGAATGCTTATTTGTTGTTACGCTATACCTGAGTTGGCCAATATGTCAGCAGTGCCTGTTGTACTATCATAAAGAAATGCATGCGTATTTCATTTGAGTCCTTAACTTTTCCTCTCAACTTCATCACATGACTGTCTTTGTAGTTTATATGAGGCCACACTGTTAAGTGCTTTCTCAGATTATTTCAACTGCTCAGATGCCTTGGCAACTTAAATATAGCAGTTGTACACTCCATTTCAAGTAGGGATGTCAACTAGGTTCGGTTTAATCCCGATTAAAGTCCACTAGTGGTATGATAGTTCAAAAGAGTTTTTGTTTTTTTGAGGAAAATGAACTAGGGAGGTAGCAAAAACTAACTAGATGGGACTGGCGGATTTCGTTTATTTGCCAATTACATCCCTAGTTTCATCTTACCATTTTAATTTCTTTTCGGCTGATGCTGCTTTGAACCATTTAAATATAGTTTTCCATGCTCGGCAATAATTCGTCCTCGTTTACCATGTAAGCTTACTGCCTGGATCATACGATAACTATCTCTTACTGATGTCCAGCGGAAACCTTTCAGGATGCCGTTCACACTAGGACACAATGTACAACCCCAGAATCTATTTGTGGAAGTAGTGCACCATCCATGTTACCAGATGGTGGCAGTTCAGAGGCAACACTGTCGGAGAGCAGTCTGAGCACAAATATTATAGTGCTTGAGGCTCTACTAGAGGCAGAAAGAGATGGTGTGGCTTCCATGAATGAGGTACTATTTATCTTGAGGCTGGAAATTACGGAATTAGCGACACGCATTATGCAAGCAACCCAAGAATTGGAGGAAGTAAGAATGTTGCATTTGAAGACGGAGGAGGTCCTGTTGTTTCTGCTATCTGAAGCCCAAGATAATCCCAGTTCTTCTTTAGATACCAGTTCAAATTTTCATTAGATTATTGTACTTGCATGCTGTGTCATGTCTCTGAATGGATTATGTTGCAAGACCCCCTATGTTGTCCATGTGTTGTAATGATCCGAATTTTTTAGGCGAGGTAATCCTCAGAACTTGTATGATTGACATAAGGTGAACTGTTTGTCGTGTGAGCATATTGTATTGGATGAAATAATTGTTTGACTCAGAGTGTATCCAACCTAATGAATTCAAAGATCACGACATTTCTAAATCATAATCATATATAAAGGTGGAATAAATCTTTGTTGTGGTTTTGAAGAAATAAATAACAAAATGTATAATTATCTGTGGATATTCGTAATCGAATACAAATTGGATTTGAATTTAGTTTGCCAGGTCCCAGGGCAAACGTGAATGTTAATTCTCCCAAGTTTTGAACGAAGCGGCTAAACACCCACTATAATTTGTGGGCTTCTCGAAGCAAGTGTTTGCGAGATGGAAATTACTGTCTACCCCTGACACTTGACATCCTTATCGACATGATTTACACTGCTGTCGATAGGGGTAGACTAGTAACTTCAATCAAACGTGACACGATGGCCTCTGAGCCCATTCAGACACGGTGGGCGCCAAACGTGGGCGGCAAAACACATTTGATTCAAGCTCGTCCGAAAGACATGTGTCTCTTCCTCCATTTCCCCATTCATACACGGTGGGTGGCAAAACAAACTCTCCTCGTCCGAAATCGATGCAGGCTTATATTTTAAATAGGGGCAGATGTGTAACTTCCATCAGATGTGACACAACCGCCCTACCCGTCAGCCCATTCATACACCGTGGGTGCCAACCGTGGGCGGCAAAACACCCTCTCCTCGCCCGAAATAGTTACTGGCAAATATTTGGGAGATGCGAGATTACCATCCTATCCCCAACCGACGCGATGTCCGAAATTTTAAACGGGTGATAAGTTCGTAACTTTCCCCCATTTCAGAGAAGCGCGTCCCAAAGTTTGAGATCCCCCTCCCCTCCATTTCCCCATTCATACACCATCGGCGGCACGACAACCTCCGCACTGCGGCCAGCCTCCTCCGTCCGCCACCCCATCCTCCACCTTGCCAGAGCCGCTACCCCTACCCCGTCGTCCACTGCAAGAGATGGATGTCTCTCATCCATGACACTGGACCAGCATCCTTTCATCGCCTCCTCTCGCTTCATCGGCGCCGTCGTCCACCTTGCCGTTGCCGCTCCTACGACCGCCTCGTCCATGGCAACAGTATATATCCCCCGACCCGGCCATCTGCTGTCTAAAGTCTTCTTCCCCGCCGCCGACAGCCATCGCACCCGCAACACCCTCAACGTATCAGCATAGGCCTACACGGCGTCGCAAGAGAGGTGGTACTCTTCCATATGTGCTTAAGTTATTGATCTCACCCGGAAAATAGATCGTAATTTGTTTACTATACTTTTCTTGTCCTTACCAAATCGTAGTGGCTAGTTGAAAGCAAACATTGGTTGCGAAGTAGCTTTGTCCGGTTTGCACCTTCAGATCCGCCATGGCACGGGCACTATACTTGTAAAGCTTATGGTTTCCCCCCTTTATATTCACTACCATCATCGTAGGTGCTTCGTGTCATTCTAGCACTACTCCTCAAGACCTCAACCCAAAGCTTACGTGTTGAAATACGAATCTGATATGATGCTCATATCACTAAAACAGAGAACATTTAATTGTTCACCTAATGTTCCTATATTCGTTTCGAAAAGCATGTGCGCCACCCACTGGTCCAGCTAGTTCCACTTTCCTAATTTTTCTCTTGATGCTTAGGGTTTTCCCCTTTTATCTACTCTATTATGATCTGCGTAGGTGCTTTCTGTCGTACTAGCATTACTCCACCCTTCAAGCTAAACAACACAACACTCAGAATTCGAAAGCTTAGTTGTTCAAATATGATTGTGATATGATACCGATATTAGTTAACCAACACATTTAATTGGTTAGCTAAAGGTCCCACTTGAGTTTCCAAATGCATGTTGCGACATATAGAGAGACATCATAATTGCATTTCTTTGTCACTTGTTGACCGTACTTTCTTGTCCATACCAAATCTTAGTTGTTATTTCAAAGCAAACATCAGTTGCTAACTACCCTTTGCGCGGTTTGCAGCTTCAGATCTGCCATCCCACTGCCATGGTCAACACTGTACTCATCATGCTTATGTTTTCCCCATTTTATGATGACCACAATCAGCCTACGTGGTTCGTGTCGTAATAGCACTGCTCCACCCATCGAGCTAAACAAGCTTAGTTGTACAAATTCATATATGATATTATTGCTGATATTAGTAAAATTGAGAGATGTTTAATTGGTTAGCTAAATGTTCCTACTTTAGTTTCGAAATGCATGTGAGCCACATATGGAGAGACCGGAAAGAATAGTATTTCTCTGTGCGCTCTGGTTCATCATGGCTGGCCAATCGACATTGTATTAAAAGACTTGTAATATCTTCAATCTGCTTACTCTCCTGCTCTTCTTTAAGATGATACTCTTCTCTTGCGGTCGACTGGTCAGGTCGAGTTGTTCTCCCTTAGTATATTTTGAATCTATCAGGTCAGGTCGACTTGTTCTTCTTTACCATATGTTGAAGCTATCATCTGCGAAGTGTCATCACTTCTGGAGCTCTCATATTTTGAGTAGTAGGCCACATTATATTAATGCACACAACAAATTACAGCATGCATGGCATCTTTTAAAAGAATTGCAGAGATAGCACAAAGGGGTTTACAGGGAGGCAGTATTGGATTAGAATCACTTCTTCATTACAAAGAAAATCTCACTTTTTTTTATGTTTTCATGCATGTCAGATATTGAACATTATCAAAATGAATATGAGAATGGGCGCACAAGAGGAATATTACGGAATGATCCACTGCCTAACAAACTTGGCATGGTGGAGGATGGCCTATCTTATTCACCCATCAAGGTGCTTGCTCTAACTTTGCAAAGTTGTATTGGTCGCACATATTTTGCTTCTGACCTCTTGCATTACTTCTACTTTGTTACAACATCTGCTTAGTTTAAGCATCATATATGAGTATATGCCATACTCCATGTGTCATCACACTATGTTTTTCCAGTCAAATGTTGTTCTTTCATAATAGGTGTCCAAAAGGAAGAGGGTGAGTGCAGGTCATCAAGGAGTACAAACTAGGTATTTGGAAAAGGTAGTGATACCTGTTAAATCAGATAGATCAGTAGCCACGGAAAACACAGGCCCAACTGGACCACACTTTACCCCTACTCCAGTGGCCAAACCCCTATTAGAACTGCTGGGAGCCCAGCGTCAGGTACTGTCTATGATATCAATTCAAAATTTGAACTCCTAAATTTCTGCTTGTGCCTTACCTTCTCTCTTGTATGAAAATTAATTTCATATGAATTTCCTTGCTCAAAGGATCATATGATCTCAAAACAATAATGGGCTCTGCATTGCTCTTGTCAGTACCTCTCTCCCTTTTGCCTTGTAACGCTGTACTTAATTAATTGCTATTTGATTATGTATCATCAGTCTGCACCTGAGCTTCATTATCCTCTGTTTCTTCCAATATTATTTGATCTATAATCCGCTGTCTTATGAGTTTAATTTTGCTAAGTTTCGTAGACAACCCCATGATGAAGAATTTCCTAGTAAAGATGAAATAATTGGTCTTGCTTCTATTGTTGTGCCTCCCACTGATCCTTTAGAACAATATTTGCTAGACCATGAAAATGATATGTATATGAATGAAAGAAGGGAAATAGATGAAGTATTCATTAAACAGGGACCTATTCTGAAACACAACTTGCCTGTTGAAATCCTAGGGGATCCTCCTCCACCCAAGGGTGATCCCGTGTTTGAGCTTAAACCATTACCTGATACTCTTAAATATGCTTATCTTGATGAAAAGAAGATATATCCTGTTATTATTAGTGCTAACCTTTCAGAGAAGGAGCAAGAGAAATTATTGAAAACTCCGAAGAAGCACCGTGTTGCTATTGGATATACTCTTGATGATCTTAAGGGTATTAGTCCCACTCTATGTCAACACGAAATAAATTTGGAGAAAGATGCCAAACCAGTTATTGATCACCAAGGACGGCTGAATCCTAAGATGAAAGAAGTGGTAAGAAATGAAATATTAATGCTCCTTGAGGCAGGTATAATTTATCCCGTTGCTGATAGTTAGTGGGTAAGTCATGTCCATTGTGTCCCTAAGAAGGGAGGTATTACTGTTGTTCCTAATGATAAAGATGAATTGATCCCGCAAAGAATTATTACAAGTTATAGGATGGTAATTGATTTCCGCAAATTAAATAAAGCTACTAAAAAGATTGTTAACCTTTGCCTTTTATTGATCAAATGCTAGAAAGATTATCCAAACATACACATTTTTGCATTCTAGATGGTTACACTGGCTTCTCTCAAATACCTGTGTCAGCTAATGATCAAGCAAAGACCACTTTTACTTGCCCTTTCGGTACTTTTGCTTATAGACATATGCCATTTGGTTTATGTAATGCACCTGCTACCTTTCAAAGATGCATGATGGCTATATTCTCTGACTTTTGTGAAAAGATTTGTGAGGTTATCATGGACGATTTCTCCATTTATGGATCCTCTTTTGATGATTGCTTGGGCAACCTTGATCGAGTTTTGCAGAGATGTGAAGAAACTAATCTTTTCTTGAACTGGGAGAAGTGCCACTTTATGGTTAATGAAGGTATTTTCTTGGGGCAAAAAATTTCTAAAGAGGTATTGAAGTTGATAAAGCTAAATTTGATGCTATTGAAAAGATGTCGTGTCCCAAAGACATCAAAGGTATAAGAAGCTTCCTTGGTCATGCCAGTTTTTATAGGAGGTTCATTAAGGACTTCTCAAAAATTTCTCGGCAAAACTCGATAACGAGACAAGACAATTGGTATTTCTTGACGTCTACTAATATTACCAATTCTTTGACATTCATCACAAGACAAGACAAACTTACGGGCATCCTTGAAGAGAGTAGGCCAATAAACACCGGATTGCAATACCTTATGTGCAGTTCTGTCTCCAGCATGGTGTCCTCCATAAGCTTCGGAGTGACACTTGCGTAAGATCTGTTCCTGTTCATGCTCAGGTACACAACGTCTAATAACACCATCTACTCCTTCTTTATAAAGATGTCGGTCATCCCAAAAGTAATGTCTTCAATCATAGAAAAACTTTTTCTTTTGCTGGTATGTGAAACTAGGTGGTATAAATTTAGCAACAATTTAATTAGCATAATCAGCATAACATGGACCAGTACGAGAAGCATTTATGACATTTAATTGTTCATCAGGAAAGCTATCATCAATATGTAGTGGGTCATCAAGAACATTCTCTAACCTAGACAAGTTGTCTGCAACGGGGTTCTCAGCTCCCTTTCTATCAATAATATGCAAATCAAATTCTTGTAGTAGGAGAACCCATCTAATAAGTCTAGGTTTAGCATCTTTCTTATCCATAAGGTATTTAATAGCAGCATGATCAGTGTGAATAGTTACTTTAGAATCAACAATATAAGGTCTGAACTTATCATAAGCAAATACAACTGCTAAAAATTCTTTCTCAGTAGTAGCATAATTTCTCTGGCCATTGTCTAGAGTTTTACTAGCATATTGAATAACATTTAATTTTTTATCAACTCTTTGTCCTAGAATAGCCCCTACAGCATAATCACCAGCGTCACACATGATTTCAAAGGGTAAATTCCAATCAGGTAGCTGAACAATAGGTGCAGAAATCAAAGCTTTCTTAAGTACTTCAAATGCTTCTACACAATCATCATCAAAGACAAAAGGAATATCTTTTTATAATAGGTTAGTCAGAGGCCGAGAAATTTTTGAGAAGTCCTTAATGAACCTCCTATAAAAACTGGCATGACCAAGGAAGCTTCTTATACCTTTGATGTCCTTGGGACACGACATCTTTTCAATAGCATCAACTTTAGCTTTATCAACTTCAATACCTCTTTCAGAAATTTTATGCCCCAAGACAATACCTTCATTAACCATAAAGTGGACTTCTCCCAGTTCAAGACAAGATTAGTTTCTTCACATCTCTGCAAAACTCGATCAAGGTTGCTCAAGCAATCATCAAAAGAGGATCCATAAACGGAGAAATCGTCCATGAAAACCTCACAAATCTTTTCACAAAAGTCAGAGAATATAGCCATCATGCATCTTTGAAAGGTAGCAGGTGCATTACATAAACCAAAAGGCATACGTCTATAAGCAAAAGTACCGAAAGGGCAAGGAAAAGTGGTTTTTGCTTGATCATTAGCTGACACAGGTATTTGAGAGGAGCCAGAGTAACCATATAGAAAGGAAAAATGTGTATGTTTGGATAATCTTTCTACCATTTGATCAATAAAAGGCAAAGGGTAATGATCTTTTTAGTAGCTTTATTTAATTTGCAGAAATCAATTACCATCCTATAACCTGTAATAATTCTTTGCGGGGTCAATTCATCTTTATCGTTAGGAACAACAGTAATACCTCCCTTCTTAGGGTCACAATGGATAGGACTTACCCACTGACTATCAACAATGGGATAAATTATACCTGCCTCAAGGAGCATTAATATTTCCTTTCGTACCACTTATTTCATCTTAGGATTCAGTCGTTGTTGGTGATCAATAACTGGTTTGGCATCTTTCTCCAAATTTATTTCGTGTTGACGTAGAGTGGGACTAATACCCTTAAGATCATCAAGAGTATATCCAATAGCAACACGGTTCTTCTCAGAGTTTTCAATAATTTCTCTTGCTCCTTTTCTGAAAGGTTAGCACTAATAATAACATGTTATATCTTCTTTTCATCAAGATAAGCATATTTAAGAGTATCAGGTAATGGTTTAAGATCAAACACGGGATCACCCTTGGGTGGAGGAGGATCCCCTAGGATTTCAACAGGCAAGTTGTGTTTCAGAATAGGTCCCTGTTTAAAGAATACTTCATCTATTTCCCTTCTTTCATTCATATACATATCATTTTCATGGTCTAGCAAATATTGTTCTAAAGGATCAGTGGGAGACACGGCAATAGAAGCAAGACCAATTATTTCATCTTTACTAGGCAATTCTTCATCACGGGGTTGTCTATGAAACTTAGCAAAATTAAACTCATAATACATATCCCCTAAACCAACAGAAACAATATCCTTAGTGCAGTCTATCTTAGCATTAACAGTATTCAAGAAGGGTCTACCAAATATAATGGGACAAAATTCATCTTGTGGGGAACCGAGAACAAGAAAATCAGCAGGATATTTAACCTTCCCACACAAGACTTCAACATCTCTAACAATCCCAATTGGTGAAATAGTATCTCTATTGGCAAGCTTAATGGTAACATCGATATCTTCTATCTCACCAGGTGCAATATCATGCATAATTTCTTTGTATAAGGAATGAGGTATTGCACTTGCACTAGCACCCATATAACATAAGCCATGATAGCAATGATCTCCTATTTTAACAGAAATAACAGGCATGCCTACAATAGGTCTATGTTTATTTTTAGTATCAGGTCTAGCAATTCTAGCAGTCTCATCATACAAGTAAATAACATGCCCATCAATATTATCGGCCAAGAGATCTTTAACCATAGCAATATTAGGTTCAACTTTAACTTGCTCAGGGGTTTTGTGTGTCCTAATATTACTTTTGTTGACTACAGTTGAAACTTTAGCATGATCCTTTATTCTAACAGGGAAAGGTGGTTTCTCAACATAAGCAGTAGGAACAATAGGATCATTATAAGTGATAGTCTTTTCTTCAACTTTAATAGGTGCAACTACTTTTACTTCAATGATAGGATTATATTTAAACCACTTCTCCTTAGGGAGATCAACATGGGTAGCATAGGATTCACAGAAAGAAGCTACTATCTCAGAGTCAAGTCCATATTTAGTGCTAAATTCACAAAATGCATCGGTATCCATAAAACATTTAACACAATCAAACTTAGGTGTTATACCTGACTCCTTACCTTCGTCGAGATCCCAATCTTCAGAGTTGCGTTTAATTCTCTCCAATAAATCCCATTTGAATTCAATAGTCTTCATCGTAAAAGATCCAGTACAAGAAGTATCGTGCATGGAGCAATTACTGAGAGAAAGCCTAGCATAATTTTTTTGAATAATCATTTATCTTGAGAGCTCATGTTTGGGGCATGAATATAACATTGACTTAAGCCTCCCCCAAGCTTGATTGATGCTTTCTCCTTCGCGAGGCCACAAATTATATATACAATTACGATCTCGATGAACAAGATGCATAGGATAAAACTTCTGGTGAAATTCCAATTTCAATCGCTTATAGTCCCATGATCCCATATCATCACATAGCCTATACCATGTCAATGCATCTCCCATCAAAGATAAAGGGAAGACCTTCTTCTTGATAACATCCTCGGGCATACCTGCAAAAGGATTAGCTAGCAGTTTCTCTATCATACCCGAAGGAATTTCAAAGTAAACATTTTCAGTAGGTTCAGTAGGTTGAGGAGCAACTCTTTGCTCTACTGGTCGGGGTAAAGATACCCCGAACAAGCCCCTCAAAGGATTATGTTCCATAGTAACAAGTGACAGTAAATTTCAGCACACTATATAAAATTTTCCTTACCAAATTCCACCTGCCAAAGGTGCTTGTAACACCAACTATGCGGCTCTATCTCCCACGTGTCGGAGCACGACTTTGAGGCATAACCGCATTGTAGGCATGTCGCAAGAGGGGTAATCTTTACACATCCCATGTACTGAATAAGAAAGAGGAATAGAGCTGGCTTACAATCGCCACTTCACACAATACATGAAAAAGCATTACATCATCCAGATACAAACAAGGTCCGACTACGGAACCAAATAAAGAAAGACAACCCCTAAGGCAAAAGATCCCCGATCGCCCCAACTGGGCTCCACTACTGATCAACTGGAAATGGAACAACATAACGAACACGATCTTCATCGAGCTCCTCCTTGAGCTCGGTTGCGTCACCTGCACGGTGTCATCGGCACCTACAACTGGTTTTGGAGTAATCTGTGAGTCACGGGGACTCAGCAATCTCACACCATCGCGATCAAGACTATTTAAGCTTATAGGAAGGGAAAAGGTATGAGGTGGAGCTGCAGCAAGCACTAGCACATATGGTGGCTAAACATACGCAAATGAGAGCGAGAAGAGAAGGCAAGGCACGGTCGAGAAACTATGATCAAGAAGTGATCCAAGTCTACTTACGTTCAAACATTACTCCAACGCCGTGTTCACTTCCCGGACCCCGCCGAGAAGAGACCATCATAGCTACGCACATAGTTGATGCATTTTAATTAAGTTAAGTGTCAAGTTCTCTACAACCGGACATTAACAAATTCCTATCTGCCCATAACCATGGGCACGGCTTTCGAAAGTTCAAAACCCTGCAGGGGTGTCCCAACTTAGCCCATCACATGCTCTCACGGTCAACGAAGGATATTC
The DNA here is from genome assembly GCF_056163025.1 of Triticum urartu. NCBI lineage: Eukaryota > Viridiplantae > Streptophyta > Magnoliopsida > Poales > Poaceae > Triticum > Triticum urartu. The sequence continues at coordinate 464,783,724 of NC_141879.1, read as the reverse complement.
CTTCTCCCAGGACAACTCGATCAGGCTCGGAATCCCGGTTACAAGACATTTCGACAATGGTAAACAAGACCAGCAAAGCCGCCCGATGCGCCGACAATCCCGATAGGAGCTGCACATATCTCATTCTTAGGGCAACACCGGACAGGTCAAGCTACGAGTAAAACCAACCCTCAAGTTTCCCCGAGGTGGCCCCGCAGGCTGCCCATTTCGGACCAACACTTAGAGAAGCACTGGCCCGGGGGGGGGGGTTAAAATAAAGACAAACCTTGAGTCTGTAGAACCCAAGGGAAGGTGGTAGGTTGTTAGTGCAAATGGTAAAACCAAGGTTGGGCCTTGCTGGAGGAGTTTTATTCAAGGCGAACTGTCAAGGGGTTCCCATTATAACCCAACTGCGTAAAGAACGCAAAATAAAGGAACATAACACCGGTATGACGGAAATTAGGGCGGCAAGAGTGGAAGAAAACACCAGGCATAAGGCCGAGCCTTCCATCCTTTACCAAGTATATAGATGCATTAATTAAAAAGAGATATTGTGATATCCCAACAAATATCCATGTTCCCACATGGAACAAACTCCAATCTTCACCTGCAACTAATAACGCTATAAGAGGGGCCGAGCAAAGCGGTAACATAGCCAAACAATGGTTTACTAGGACAAGGTGGGTTAGAGGTTTGACATGGCAATATGGGAGGCATGATAAGCAAGTGGTAGGTATCGTAGCATAGGCATAGCAAAAGAGCGAGCATCTAGCAAGCAAAGATAGAAGTGATTTCGAGGGTATGGTCATCTTGCCTGCAAAGTTCTCCGAGTTGACGTTAGCTGGATCCTCGTAAACGTACTCAACGGGTTCCTCGATCATGTACTCATCTCCCGGCTCTACCCGAAGCAAGAACACAAGCAAAGGGAGACACAATCAACCACGTGCAATGCACAAGCAACATGATGCAAAACATGGCATGATATGCGGGACGTGATATGCGATGCATATGCATGCTTCGGAAAGGAAAGATTGAGCCTGGCATCAAGTTGGAAAACCAAGAGTGCCACTGGAAAGATGAGTTGATTTCGGTCGAAATCGATATAAAGATCACCGGAATCGGATGCACGGTTTGGAAATGGCAAGCAAAACCAAAAATGGCGCAAAGTTGCGATTAACAGCACGAGGCCATCTAAATGCATCAAGAACAACAAGCTACTGCACTCTAACATAACAACAAAGGACATGGCAGTGATCCACTCAAGATGCTTGACAAAAGATGAACACTAAGCTAAGGCTAAATCACACAAGAGCAGGTTCAATCAAGCATGGCAAAAGAGCAAAAGATATCAGGATACAGACTTAGTGAAAATAACAACATGCCAGGAATTTAACATCAGTAAGGAATGTTTAGAGCAAGATAACAACATGCTACAGGAACATATCATGGCAAAGCAAGGCATGGCATGAAGCTACTCAAAGCATACAACAAAAGTCCCTTACTGACCATAAGCCAAAAGGGATCAGAAAATACAATGGCAACCAAGTGAACATAGCAAGTTTCATTAACAGATTCAGACTTAGTAGAAAACTGGAACATGGCAAAACAGATATTAAGTAGGCATGTTTACGAGCTCGATGCATTCACCACAAGGCATTGCATGACAAACTAAGCATACACCCAGCAAGTAGACATGGCATAGAAGCTAAACATGGCAAGAACAACCTCATAGCATGCATGGATCAACTACAACAAGCTCGGCAAAATTGCTTAACATGTAAACAATCTGCCAGGAACATTTATAGCAAAAGTAGAGCTCGATTGAGTCAAGCTAGGGTGCTCCATAATTTCAAACAAAGACATGGATGGAAAGAGCATAACGATATCTCAAAATCATCCTTACTGATCATGCTCAAAAGAGGCATGGGTCACTCTGTAGCAACAAGAATACATGGCATAAAAATATTAACAGAGCAAAGACTTAGAAGATTTATAAGTCCCTGAAATCAGCAACATTACGAGAGCTACTTTGCATGCTTGTGCTAGTCACCACAAAGATCACAAAAATACATGGCATACACCCCTGTAAAGATGGCATGGCATACTTCAAAACACATGTAGAGTTCATACTCATATGCAGCACACATTAAACATGGCAAAAGTGACAAATGTCCAATTACTGACAAGAATCTGAAACTAACATTGCATAGCACTCTTGCAACAGCATTTAGGGCATCAAGATGAACTCAAATGAACAAGGTGCAATGGAATGAAATGAAGTACTCGTCGAGACGAACAATTTGACATGCTACACGCCCAAAACGGAGCCACGAATGAGAAGTTATGATGCGATGAACTTGGGCATATGAATCTGGAAACTTTGGGGACTTAGTGAAATTTTACCTCCGCGAAAAGTGGATCTCGCGGATCGGGACGGAGTGGTGCGACGCGGCCGTTTGGATCAGAGGACGAGGCCGTGCAGGGACGGAGCCGTTCGGATCTGGCGCAGAAGAAGTCAACGGCGGCGCCGGCGGCTTCTCCGGCGACGAGAGGAGGTGGACCTCCGACGAGGTGGCTGCAGCCGGCCGCATCCGGCGGCCGGCGGCCGGATCAGGGCACGGGCGACGTCCGGCGACGAGAGGTTGAAGGAGCTCGGCTCGGGTTCGCTGCGTGGGGAGGTTGGGGCTCCTCCTCGTCGGGGTTTGTCGCCGGCGACGGCGCGCAGGAGGCGAGGCATGGCGTAGCGGCGGCGGGGCCTAGCCGGCGCGTGCGGCGGGGTGCCGGGTGAAGGAAGCGGCGCGGGAAGGGCTTCCGGTAGTGAGGCTGCGGTGGCCGGCGCCTTTCCGGCGAAGTACGGTGAGGGGAGGCGGTGGCCGGTGGAACTCCGGCGAAGGAACGGCGAAGATCCGGCGAGGCGCGGGTCTCCTCGGGCCCGGCGAGGCCCAGGATGGGCCAGAGATGGGCTCCGCGGGCCCGGCGGCGCGGGGACGGCGGCGGTGGACAGGTGGCGGCCCCTGATTGGGTGCGGGAGGCGGCGGCGCTGACATGGCCCGCTCTCATTGGCCAGGGCGACATGGCGGCGGGTGGTGGACACGTCCGGCACGGCGTGGACGCGTCCAACGGCGCGAGGGGAAGGATTATAGGGTTTCCTCCGCGAATTTTTGGAGGGGAGCACATATTTATAGGTAGAGGGAGCTAGGAGACTCCAAATTGAGCATGGTTTGCGGCCACGCGATCGTGATCGAACGACCAAGATGATGGAGGGGTTTTAGGTGGGTTTTGGGACACTTTGAAAGGGTGTTGGGCTGCAACACACACGAGGCCTTTTCGGTTCCTCGGTTAACCGTTGGAGTATCAACGAAGTCCAAATGGCACGAAACTTGACAGGCGGTCTACCGGTTGTAAACCAAGGCCGCTTGGCAAGTCTCGGTCCAATCCGAGAACGTTTAACACTCGCACACGAAACAAGGTAAAAGGGGACACCGGAGGGCGTAGGAGCGCCGGATTGCAAAACAGACAACGGGGAAAATGCTTGGATGCATGAGACGAACATGTATGCAAATGCAATGCACATGATGACATGATATGAAATGCACGACACACAAGAAAATGACAAGGAAACAACAACGAATAACTGGAAGACACCTGGCACATCGGTCTCGGGGCGTCACAACACTCCACCACTACGAGAGGATCTCGTCCCGAGATCTAGAATGGCACCGGGGGAAAAGAAGAGAAAGGGGAAAAGGTAAAACTAAGTTGCTTGTTTGACAAACGAGTGAAAACCACAAACCTTGAGAAGTTGAACAAATTGAAAGAAAGAAAGCAATGGAGATGAACGAAGTGAAAGCACTCCGTTAGGAAAAAGGAATAAGGAAGAACAAATTCGGGAAGCACTCCGGTTGAGAAGAGATGAAATACTTGATAAGATGAAAGAACTTGAGCAGAGGACACAACACTCCAGTTAAAACAAGATAGAGAAGGAATAAGACTAATATAATTTGGACAACACTTCGACTGTAAATGGAAGGAATTGAACAAGATCTTGACAAACAAGATGATGGGTCGAAGAGAGCAGCATCACAAAGCCTCCGGAAGAAATGATAGAATGGAATGGAATGAACGGAGGAGAAAACAAGATCTTGAGAGAGCACACTTACAACATATGCTAGAACAGAGTTGTTGGATTAACAACAACGAAAAAAAAGTAAGCTTGTTGTGGGCTTAAGGAAAAACATCTCGAAATTATGAGGTGAAATTCTGCCACTAACGGAAACGATAGGTTGGATTGATATTAACAAGTAGACGAGGAACTTATTTCACCGGGAGGATAGATGAAGAACTTGGGTCATTTATGAGCACCATAAATAGCAACAATCCTTAGGGAAGGCTTTAGGTGAAACATGACACAAGATAACTCCAACGAAGAGGTTGATGGATTTAAAATATCTCATTCTTAACAACATGTGAATCATGAAACATGAACTCAAATTATCAAGAATGACATAATTCCACCTCCAATGATACGGGAGAAAGAATTGCACTCCGGATTGCAAGAAGAGAAATGCTTGAGCTCCTTTGAAAAGAATCTCCATGAACACTTCGAGAAGGAATTAAATCCTTGATGAACCATCAAGTAGAACCTCCATGAAAAACTCCGGTAACAAAAGAATAACGAAGGAAAGAGACGTTGAAAACACAAGGTGAAGCCTTGCGATGATTTAGATGGATCTTCGTGATGATATAATGCGGAAAAAACATGGAACTCTGGAAAAAGAAAAGATGAAACAATTTAAACCGAGAATTTGATGAGCCTCCAGAATAAGGAATTAATCACTTGGATGGAACAAGAATAAGAATTACATTATGCTTATCCTTCATTAATTAAATTGATGACCCACATTGGATTTGGCATGCTACTTATTCTCGTAGAAAGGACTAAGATAGATATGGCGCAAACTTGAGAAAAGACTTCAACGAACCACCGTTAGGCGATATGATACCAAGAGAAAAGGAATCTTGAATGAACCACTGTAAGAATTAAGAAACGATCAAGGAAAAGATAGCGAAACACCGGGAAGAATTAGCAAATGAACGAAGAAGCTTGATTAGAAAATATTTGAATGATGCACCGGTGAGATTTCGAGAATGAGAGCTGAAAGCTGGGAATGAATAACCCCGCAATGATGGTCTTCGAAGAATCAAACTGAAAAGACTCTTGAAATGCTCCGGATGGGTGAAAAGAATTCTCACAATCGAAAACAATTATGAGAGGATGGCAACAAGCTAGAATCACAAATCTTTGAGAGAACGGATAAGATATGGTGGGAAAACTCTTCTTCGGTCTTCAAAATTCGAGAATGATGAAGAGAAACACCACCAAGAATTGTTGAGGCACTCTGGAATGAAAAAATAGAAATGTTGAACCAACGATGAAAAGATTTTTGATAGATTTTTGGAGAAATACATATGACTGTTGATAATCCATTCTTACTTCAAATGTTGGAGAAGAATTTGAGAGTAACTCCGGGAAAATAAGAAGATTCAGGTAAGAACCTGGAAAAAGACCTGTGGGTTAGGGCCCACTCAATAGAAAACACCGTTGACATGATTGCTTAGGAAGAGATAATGCACCGGTTGATTTAAATGGTTTGAATGAGACAACATCCTTAAAAGAACTTGAACGAATTGAGAATGGAAAAACTTGAATCTTCTGAGATATCTTCAGCACTCCGGAACAATTGAATAGTGAGAAGTGGATTATTAAGAGGTGCACCGGCATGGAAAAGCATTTGAAACGAGGAAAAAGGAATATGATCAACAAAGCTTGAATTGAATCCACCGGAGAATAAAACGAACAAAGAATGATGAACTTGTAAAGCATATTCATGAGAATCACCGGATAAGAACATGAAGGAAAAAGAATGAAGAGACTTCCATCAATAAAATGGATAGTGATTAGAAATCTAAATCCTTGAAGAAAAAGGGTGGGTGGGCGGGAAAACAAAGACAACTTGGGGGCGGATGAAAGGAACAACATTGGGAAAAAATGAGAGGTGATCTTGCGGATGTTGAAATGATCAGATCCACTTGAAGAGGAACACGCCGGTTAAAAAGGATTGACATGACAACCTCGATGATCATGACGGATTGTTATTCACATAGAAGTATGAGAACACCTCTTAGGAAAGGTATGGAATCAACACTTGATTTTGAAGCAACTCGAATACCGCAACTCAAAACAAAACAAAGGATTGGCTTGCAGAATAAGCCGGGACAAACATATGATAGATATTTCGTCCGAAATTTTCGTGGTGGGGCCCACACGGGCTCGATCATACAGCACCATCATGTACAAGGCAATGCATATGACATACGAAGCGTCCCCGAGTCAGCATAGCCAAGGACTCTTTAAGACACAACGAGACCACTGTAAAACCAACCGTGGATAGGCGGACCACTAGACGTCGAACCCCAATTTCATATCATACATTTGTCGGAAAGATATCCTAAGAGCTACTTGAATTCCCACTTATAAACTCCCGAAATTTTCCGGTTATGCAATCAGGTGTTGGGGATACAGGGAAGCATAATATCTCACCCAAAACTAGAAAATCCTACATCCAGCTGTATCCATCCTTCAACACATAACCAAGAAACCTTCAGAAATCATTTACCTCAACCTTTGAAAAGCATCTGTTATACGAGTTATGGCAATACTCCCGAACTCCCGCCCCAGTACTGGGTGGCATCGAGGTGATCTCACCAACAAATGCATAAAAGAGATTTTCGATGTCGGCGAAACTCAGGTATTCCAGAATTGCAACGATAAAATTGTGATGACAACACCTCGGAGCTCAACTCCCTGGGACACTGCCACAACCCCTAAATGTCAGGAGGCACCAAGAACAATGTTCTCATCACAAAACCATCGAAACGATTCCAAGATACCCGCGTGATCCTAATTTTTTTGTGAAATTTGAGAAGAGAAGAGTCAAAACTCTACGTCAGGATGCCTCACCAGAGCGACGAAGGGACTGACGAGTAAAAAGAATCCTACTCTCCGAGATATATATAATCCTAAAGGACTCAAAACATTTTTCTAGACTCAACAACGCCAACAATTCGATCAAGCAGGGGGCTCCTAAGTCGGGGAAGGCTCTGATACCAACTTGTAACACCCACGATGCGGCTATATCTCCCATGTGTCGGAGCACGACTTAGAGGCATAACCGCATTGTAGGGATGTCACAAGAGGGGTAATCTTTACACATCCCATGTACTGAATAAGAAAGAGGAATAGAGCTGGCTTACAATCGCCACTTCACACAATACATGAAAAAGCATTACATCATCCAGATACAAACAAGGTCCGACTACGGAACCAAATAAAGAAAGACAACCCCTAATGCAAAAGATCCCCGATCGCCCCAACAGGGCTCCACTACTGATCAACTGGAAATGGAACAACATAACAAACACGATCTTCATCGAGCTCCTCCTTGAGCTCGGTTGCGTCACCTGCACGGTATCATCGGCACCTGCAACTGGTTTTGGAGTAATCTGTGAGTCACGGGGACTCAGCAATCTCACACCCTAGCGATCAAGACTATTTAAGCTTATAGGAAGGGAAAAGGTATGAGGTGGAGCTGCAGCAAGCACTAGCATATATGGTGGCTAAACATACACAAATGAGAGCGAGAAGAGAAGGCAAGGCACGGTCGAGAAACTATGATCAAGAAGTGATCCAAGTCTACTTACGTTTGAACATTACTCCAACGCCGTGTTCACTTCCCGGACCCCCCCGAGAAGAGACCATCATGGCTACAGACGCGGTTGATGCATTTTAATTAAGTTAAGTGTCAAGTTCTCTATAACCGGACATTAACAAATTCCCATCTGCCCATAACCACGGGCACGGCTTTCGAATGTTCAAAACCCTGCAGGGGTGTCCAAACTTAGCCCATCACAAGCTCTCACGGTCAACGAAGGATATTCCTTCTCCCAAGACGACCCGATCAGGCTCGAAATCCCAGTTACAAGACATTTCGACAATGGAAAAACAAGACCAGCAAAGTCGCCCGATGCGCCAACAATCCTGATAGGAGCTACACATATCTCGTTCTCAGGGAAACACCGGATAGGTCAAGCTATGAGTAAAACCAACCCTCAAGTTTCCCCGAGGTGGCCCCGCAGGCTGCCCATTTCGGACCAACACTTTGAGAAGCACTGGCCCGGGGGGTTTTAAAATAAAGATGACCCTTGAGTCTGCAGAACCCAAGGGAAGGTGGTAGGTTGTTGGTGCAAATGGTAAAACCAAGGTTGGGCCTTGCTGGAGGAGTTTTCTCAAGGCGAACTGTCAAGGGGTTCCCATTATAACCCAACTGCGTAAGGAACGCAAAATCAAGGAACATAACACCGGTATGACGGAAACTAGGGCGGCAAGAGTGGAACAAAACACGAGGCATAAGGCCGAGCCTTTCTCCCTTTACCAAGTATATAGATGCATTAATTAAAAAGATATATTGTGATATCCCAACAAATATCCATGTTCCCACATGGAACAAACTCCAATCTTCACCTGCAACTAACAACGCTATAAGAGGGGCCGAGCAAAGCGGTAACATAGCCAAACAACGGTTTGGTAGGACAAGGTGGGTTAGAGGTTTGACATGGCAATATGGGAGGCATGATAAGCAAGTGGTAGATATCGTAGCATAGGCATAGCAAAAGAGCGAGCATCTAGCAAGCAAAGATAGAAGTGATTTCGAGGGTATGGTCATCTTGCCTGCAAAGTTCGCCGAGTTGACGTTAGTTGGATCCTCGTAAACGTACTCAACGGGTTCCTCGATCACGTACTCGTCTCCCGACTCTACCCAAAGCAAGAACACAAGCAAAGGGAGACACAGTCAACCACGTGCAATGCACAAGCAACATGATGCAAAACATGGTATGATATGCGGGATGTGATATGCGATGAATATGCATGCTTCGGAAAGGAAAGATTGAACCTGGCCTCAACTTGGAAAACCAAGAGTGCCACTGGAAAGATGAGTTGATTTCGGTCGAAATCGATATAAAGATCAACAGAATCGGATGCACGGTTTGGAAATGGCAAGCAAAACCAAAAATGGTGCAAAGCTGCGATTAACAGCACGAGACCATCTAAATGCATCAAGAACACCAAGCTACTGCACTCTAATATAACAACAAAGGACATGGCCGTGATCCACTCAAGATGCTTGACAAAAGATGAACACTGAGCTACAGCTAAATCACACAAGAGTAGGTTCAAACAAGCATGGCAAAAGAGCAAAAGATATCTGGTTACAGACTTCGTGAAAATAACAACATGCCAGGAATTTAACATCAGGAAGCAATGTTTAGAGCAAGATAACAACATGCTACAGGAACATATCATGGCAAAGAAAGGCATGGCATGAAGCTACTCAAATCATACAACAAAAATCCCTTACTGACCATAAGCCAAAAGGGATCAGAAAATACAATGGCAACCAAGTGAACATAGCAAGTTTCGTTAACAGATTCAGACTTAGTAGAAAACTGGAACATGGCAAAACAGATATTAAGTAGGCATGTTTACGAGCTCGATGCATTCACCACAAGGCATTGCATGACAAACTAAGCATACACCCAGCAAGTAGACATGGCATAGAAGCTAAACATGGCAAGAACAACCTCATAGCATGCATGGATCAACTACAACAAGCTCGGCAAAATTGCTTAACATGTAAACAATCTGCCAGGAACATTTATAGCAAAAGTAGAGCTCGATTGAGTCAAGCTAGGGTGCTCCATAATTGCAAACAAAGACATGGATGGAAAGAGCATAATAATATCTCAAAATCATCCTTACTGATCATGCTCAAAAGAGGCATGGGTCACTCTGTAGCAACAAGAATACATGGCATAAAAATATTAACAGAGCAAAGACTTAGAAGATTTCTAAGTCCCTGAAATCAGCAGCATTACGAGAGCTACTTTGCATGCTTGTGCTAGTCACCACAAAGATCACAAAAATACATGGCATACACCCCTGTAAAGATGGCATGGCATACTTCAAAACACATGTAGAGCTCATACTCATATGCAGCACACATTAAACATGGCAAAAATGACAAATGTCCAATTACTGATAAAAATCTGAAACTAACATTGCATAGCACTCTTGCAACAGCATTTAGGGCATCAAGATGAACTCAAATGAACATGGTGCAATGGAATGAAATGAAGTGCTCGTCGAGACGAACAATTTGACATGCTACACGCCCCAAACGGAGCCACAGATGAGAAGTTATGATGCGATGAACATGAGCATATGAATCTGGAAACTTCGGGGACTTAGTGAAATTTTACCTCCACGAAAAGTGGATCTCGCGGATCGGGACGGAGTGGTGCGACGCGGTCGTTTCGATTGGAGGACGAGGCCATGCAGGGACGGAGCCGTTCGAATCTGGTGGAGAAGAAGTCAACAGCGGCGCCGACGGCTTCTCCGGCGACGTGGGGAGGTGGACCTCTGACGAGGTGGCTGCAGCTGGCCGGATCCGGCGGTCGGCGGCCGGATCGGGGCACGGGAGACGTCCGGCGACGAGAGGTTGAAGGAGCTCGGCTCGGGTTCGCCGTGCGGGGAGGTTGGGGCTCCTCCTCGCCGGGGTTTGTCGCCAGCGACAGTGCGCAGGCGGCGAGGCATGGCGTAGCGGCGGCGGGGCTGAGCCGGCGCGTGCTGCGGGGTGCCGGGTGAAGGAGGCGGCGCGGGAAGGGCTTCCGGTAGTGAGGCGATAGTGGCCGGCGCCTTTCCGGCGAAGTCCGGTGAGGGGAGGCGGTGGCCGGCGGAACTTCGGCGAAGGAATGGCGAAGATCCGGCGAGGCGCGGGTCTCCTCGGGCCCGGCGCGGCCCGGGGCGGGCCGGAGATGGGCTCCGCAGGCCCGGTGGCGCGGGGACGGCGGCGGTGGACAGGTGGCAGCCCCTGATTGGGCGCAGGAGGCGGCGGCGCTGACGTGGCACGCTCTCATTGGCCGGGGCGACATGGCGGCGGGCGGTGGACACGTCCGGCGGTGTGAGGGGAAGGATTATAGGGTTTCGTCCGTGAATTTTTGGAGGGGAGCACATATTTATAGGTAGAGGGATCTAGGAGACTCCAAATTGAGCACGGTTTGCGGCCACGCGATCATGATCGAACGACCGAGATGATGGAGGGGGTTTTGGGCCACTTTGAAAGGGTGTTGGGCTGCAACACACACGAGGCCTTTTCGGTTCCTCGGTTAACCGTTGGAGTATCAAACGAAGTCCAAATGGCACGAAACTTGACAGGCGGTCTACCGGTAGTAAACCAAGGCCGCTTGGGAAGTCTCGGTACATTCCGAGAACGTTTAACACTCGCACACGAAAAGAGGTAAAATGGGACACTAGAGGGCGTAGGAGCGCCGGATTGCAAAATGGACAATGGGGAAAATGCTCGGATTCATGAGACAAACATGTATGCAAATGCGATGCACATGATGACATGATATGAAATGCACGACACGCAAGCAAATGACAAGGCAACAACAGCGAATAACTGGAAGACACCTGGCACATCGGTCTCGGGGCGTCACAGTGCTTCACCCCCCGGCAATGGTGCCAGAAAAGAGTCTTGATGACCCACAAGTGTAGGTGATCTATCGTAGCCTTTTTGATAAGTAAGGGTGTCGAACCCAACGAGGAGCAAAAGGAAATGATAAGCAGTTTTCGGTAAGGTATTCTCTGCAAGCACTGAAATTATCGCGGTAACAGATAGTTTTGTGATAAGGTAACTTGTAATGAGTAGCAAGTAATAAAAGTAAATAAGGTGCATCAAGATGGCCCAATCCTTTTTGTAGCAAAGGACAAGCCTGGACAAACTCTTATATGAAGGAAAGCGCTCCCGAGGACACATGGGAATTATCGTCAAGCTAGTTTTCATCACGTTCATATGATTCGCGTTCGTTACTTTGATAATCTGTTATGTGGGTGGACCGGTGCTTGGGTGTCGTCCTTACTTGGACAAGCATCCCACTTATTATTAACCCCCATTTCAAGCATTCGCAACTACAACAGAAGTATTAAGGTAAACCTAACCATAGCAAGAAACATATGGATCGAGATCAGCCCCTTACGAAGCAACGCATAAACTAGGGTTTAAGCTTCTGTCACTCTAGCAACCCATCATCTACTTATTACTTCCCAATGCCTCCCTCTAGGCCCAAACAATGGTGAAGTGTCATGTAGTCGACGTTCACATGACACCACTAGAGGGATGACAACATACATCTCATCAAAATATCGAACGAATACCAAATTCACATGACTACTAATAGTAAGACTTCTCCCATGTCCTCAAGAACAAATGTAACTACTCACAAAGCATATTCATGTTCATAATAAGAGGGGTATTAATATGCATAATAGATCTGAACGTATGACCTTCCACCAAGTAAACCAACTAGCATCAACTACACGGAGTAATCAACACTACTAGCAACCCACAGGTACCAATCTGAGGTTTGGATACAAAGATTGGATACAAGAGATGAACTAGGGTTCGAGATGAGATGGTGCTGGTGAAGATGTTGATGGAGATTGACCCCCTCCCGATGAGAGGATCATTGGTGATGACGATGGTGACGATTTCCCCCTCCCGGAGGGAAGTTTCCTCGGCAGAACAGCTCTGCCAGAGCCCTGGATTGGTTCCGCCAAGGTTCCGCCTCATGGCGGCGGAGTTTCGTCCCGTAAGCTTGCTTATGAATTTTTCTCGGCCGAAAGACCTCATATAGAAGAAGATGGGCATCGGAGGGCCACCAGGGAGACCACGAGGCAGGGGGGCGTGCCCAGGGGGTAGGGCACGCCCCCACCCTCGTGGCCAGGGTGTGGACCCCCTCTGGAACTTCTTTCGCCCAATATTTTTTATATATTCTGGAAATAACTTCCGTGAAGTTTCAGGACTTTTGGAGCTGTGCAGAATAGGTCTCTAATATTTGCTCCTTTTCCAGCCCAGAATCCCAGCTGCCAGCATTCTCCCTCTTCATGTAAACCTTGCAAAATAAGAGATAATAGGCATAAGTATTGTGACATAATGTGTAATAACAACCCATAATGTAATAAATATCGATAATAAAAGCATGATGCAAAATGGACGTATCAACTCCCCCAAGCTTAGATCTCGCTTGTCCTCAAGCGAAAGCCGAAATCGGAAAATATGTCCACATGTTTGGAGATAGAGGTGTCAATAAAATAAAATACAGACATGAGGTCATCATGATCATTCTGAGAACAGCAACAAATATATATATATTGTCATATGATCTCTTATGCTAAAGTAATAATTCAATCACAATTTCAAGTATGAATCATAAACTTCATTGAGAACCAACTAACTCTAATCTTAGTCATTGAGGCAATTGCAATTTATCATAACATAGGAAAGAGTCAATATAAGAGCTTTTCAGCAAGTCCACATACTCAACCATCTTTTAGTCTTTCACAATTGCTAACACTCACGCAATATTTATGAGTATGGAGTTTTAGTCGGACACAGAGAAAGATAGGGGCTTATATTTTTGCCTCCCAACTCTTTACCTCAAGGGTAACGTCAACAATAATAGTTCATGCAAACCCACATCTAATTAGCCATATATATCAGGATCTTTCCAACACATTGTGCTTGCCAAAGGATAAAATGTAAAAAGGAAAGGTGAAGATCACCATGACTCTTGTATAAGGTAGAAGATAAAAGTAAAAGATGGGCCCTTCGCAGAGGGAAGCAGAGGTTGGCATGTGCTTTTATGGTTGGATGCACAAAATCTTAATGCAAAAGAACGTCACTTTATATTGCCACTTGTGATATGGACCTTTATTATGCAGTCCATCGCTTTTATTTCTTCCATATCACAAGATCGTATAAAGCTTATTTTCTCCACATTAATAAGTCATACATATTTAGAAGGCAATTTTTATTGCATGCACCAATGACAACTTACTTGAAGGATCTTACTCAATCCATAGGTAGGTATGGTTGACTCTCATGGCAAAACTGGGTTTAGGGATATTTGGAAGCACAAGTAGTATTTCTACTTGGTGCAAAGAACTTGACTAGCATGAGAGGGAAAGGCAAGCTCAACATGTTGGATGATCCATGACAATAAAATTTATCTCAAATGAAAGAAAAGATAACCCATTACATTCTCTTCCTTGTCCAACATCAACTCTTTCGCATGTCATACTTTAATGAGTGCTCACAATCATAAAATATGTCCAAGATAGTATATTTATATGTGAAGACCTCTCTTTGTTTATTACTTCATATTAATTGCAAGGATGACCAAAACTATGTTTGTGAACTCTCAACAACTTTTATTCGTCATACTCTTTATATGTGAGCTCATTACCCTCCATAAGATCCATATGATCTCTTTATTTCTTATCTTTTATTTTATTCCCTCAAGATCATAGTAAAATAATCAAGCCCTTGATTTGACACTAATCTTTATTATATATAGCCCACGGACTCGATTACATAGAAAGATCATAAAGCAAAACTCACAACTAGATCATACTAAAACTTTATTCTACTAGATCAAGATATTATCAAAAGGATCGAACTAAGAAAAACAGTAAAGATAAAAGTGATGGTGATACGATACCGGGGCACTCCCCCAAGGTTAGCAGTTGCCAAGTGGAGTGCCCATACCCAATGCTCAGTTATTCTTTGTTGGTGAAGAAGGTGTTGGTGACGATGGGTAGTCGCACATCGAGCGTAGGAGATCCTCCAATTTGCGGATAATTCCCTTGAGTGCGATGATATGCTCCTTCAACAAAATATTTTCACTTGTGAGATACTTGTTTTGAATATGAGCTAACTCAATCATCTTGAAAGCCTCAATCTCCGTTGAGGTAAAGAGGTTGTGCTGAGGTGGAAGGATGTCTTCTTCTGCTACCACCGAGACTTGATCCCCCATAGCCTTCTTGATCCCATCATCCTTGTTGATCTCTCCTGGTTCTTCTCTCTTCAGCTCTATCTTCATTAGACAAGCATCGTTGCCCTCATTGTTGGAGGAGGAGAGAGACGACATGATGCCTGACCTTGACAACCCTGGCAGGAAACATATTGAAACAAAAACAGGAGATATTTGCGTGATACGGTGGTCAAAACCTTTGGGAGATTATATAATGAATTTTTACCGACCAAAAGAAGTATCGTGCAAGAAAACGAAGTCCGGAGAGCACACGAGGTGCCCACGAGGTAGGGGAAGCGCCCAGGGGGGTAGGGCGCACCCTCCACCCTCGTGGAAGCCTCGTGTCCTTTTCGGTCTGCTTCTTATTTTCCTATTTTCTTAAATATTCCAAAACGGAGAAAAAATGCCATTAGAACTGTTTTGGAGTCGGTTTACTTACCGTACCACATACCTATTCCTTTTTGGAGTCTGAAATATTCCAGAAAGTGTCCCTTATGTATTCCTCCAGGGTTACGGTTTCAATAATATTAGTTCGACATTTATGGGATTACCTGAGATATAATGTTTGATTCTTTGACCGTTCACCACCTTCGGATTTTTGCCTTCGAAGTTGTTGATTTTTATGGCACCGGAACGATAGACCTCCTCGATGACGTAAGGGCCTTCCCATTTAGAGAGGAGTTTGCCTGCAAAAAATCTCAAACGAGAGTTGTATAGCAATACATAATCACATATATTGAACTCACGCTTTTGTATCCTTTTGTCATGCCATCTTTTAACTTTTTCTTTAAACAGCTTGGCATTTTCGTAGGCCTGGGTTCTCCATTCATCAAGTGAGATAATGTCAAATAACCTCTTCTCACCGGCAAGTTTGAAGTCATAATTGAGCTCTTTAATAGCCCAATATGCCTTATGTTCTAGTTCGAGAGGTAAGTGACAAGCTTTACCATAAACCATTTTGTACGGAGACATACCCATAGGATTTTTGTATGCAGATCTATAAGCCCATAATGCATCATCAAGTTTCTTGGACCAATTCTTTCTAGATCTATTAACAGTGTTTTGCAAAATTAATTTGAGCTCTTTGTTGCTCAATTCTACTTGACCACTAGACTGTGGGTGATAAGGAGATGCAATTCTATGATTAACATCATACTTAGCAAGCATTTTATGAAAGGAACCATGAATGAAATGTGAACCACCATCAGTCATTAAATATATAGGGACTCCAAACCTCTGGAAAATAACTTCTTTAAGCATCTTAATAGAGGTGTTATGATCAGCACTACTAGCTGGAATAGCTTCTACCCACTTAGTAACGTAATCAACAGCAACTAAAATATGTGTATACCCATTACAGGAAGGAAAAGGTCCCATATAATCAAAGCCCCAAACATCAAATGGTTCAACGAGTGAATAATTCATAGGCATTTCTTGACGTCTACTAATATTACCAATTCTTTGACATTCATCACAAGACAAGACAAACTTACGGGCATCCTTGAAAACAGTAGGCCAATAAAAACCGGATTGCAATACCTTATGTGCAATTCTCTCTCCAGCATGGTGTCCTCCATAAGCTTCAGAGTGACACTTGCGTAAGATCTGTTCCTGTTCATGCTCAGGTACACAACGTCTAATAACACCATCTACTCCTTCTTTATAAAGATGTGGGTCATCCCAGAAGTAACGTCTTAAATCATAGAAGAACTTTTTCTTTTGCTGGTATGTGAAACTAGGTGGTATAAATTTAGCAACAATGTAATTAGCATAATCAGCATAACATGGACCAGTACGAGAAGCATTTATGACATTTAATTGTTCATCAGGAAAGCTATCATCAATATGGTAGTGGGACGTCAAGAACATTCTCTAACCTAGACAAGTTGTCTGCAACGGGGTTCTCAGCTCCCTTTCTATCAATAATATGCAAATCAAATTCTTGTAGTAGGAGAACCCATCTAATAAGTCTAGGTTTAGCATCTTTCTTTCCCATAAGGTATTTAATAGCAGCATGATCAGTGTGGATAGTTACTTTAGAATCAACAATATAAGGTCTGAACATATCACAAGCAAATACAACTGCTAAAAATTCTTTTTCAGTAGTAGCATAATTTCTCTGGGCATTGTCTAGAGTTTTACTAGTATATTAAATAACATTTAATTTTTTTATCAACTCTTTGTCCTAGAATAGCCCCTACAGCATAATCATTAGCGTCACACATGATTTCAAAGGGTAAATTCCAATTAGGTGGCTGAACAAATTGGTGCAGAAATCAAAGCATTCTTAAGTACTTCAAATGCTTCTACACAATCATCATCAAAGACACAAGGAATATCTTTTTGTAATAGGTTAGTCAGAGGCCGAGAAATTTTTGAGAAGTCCTTAATGAACCTCCTATAAAAAGTGGCATGACCAAGGAAGCTTCTTATACCTTTGATGTCCTTGGGACACGACATCTTTTCAATAGCATCAACTTTAGCTTTATCAACTTCAATACCTCTTTCAGAAATTTTATGCCCCAAGACAATACATTCATTAACCATAAAGTGGCACTTCTCCCAGTTCAAGACAAGATTAGTTTCTTCACATCTCTGCAAAACTCGATAAAGGTTGCTCAAGCAATCATCAAAAGAGGATTCATAAACGGAGAAATCGTCCATCAAAACCTCACAAATCTTTTCACAAAAGTCAGAGAATATAGCCATCATGCATCTTTGAAAGGTACCAGGTGCATTACATAAACCAAAAGGCATACGTCTATAAGCAAAAGAACCGAAAGGGCAAGTAAAAGTGGTCTTTGCTTGATCATCAGCTGACACTGGTATTTGAGAGAAGCCAGAGTAACCATCTAGAAAGCAAAAATGTGTATGTTTGGATAATCTTTCTAGCATTTGATCAATAAAAGGCAAAGGCTAATGATCTTTTTAGTAGCTTTATTTAATTTGCGGAAATCAATTACCATCCTATAACCTGTAATAATTCTTTGTGGGATCAATTCATCTTTATCATTAGGAACAACAGTAATACCTCCCTTCTTAGGGACACAATGGACAAGACTTACCCAATGACTATTAGCAATGGGATAAATTATGCCTACCTCAAGGAGCTTTAATATTTCCTTTCTTACCACTTCTTTCATCTTAGGATTCAGCTGTCATTGGTGATCAATAACTGGTTTGGCATCTTTCTCCAAATTTATTTTGTGTTGACATAGAGTGGGACCAATGCCCTTAAGATCATCAACATTATATCCAATAGAAGCACAGTGCTTCTTCAGAGTTTTCAATAATTTCTTTTGCTCCTTCTCTGAAAGGTTAGCACTAATAATAACAGGATATATCTTCTTTTCGTCGAGATAAGCATATTTGAGAGTATCAGGTAATGGTTTAAGCTCAAACACGGGATCACCCTTGGGTGGAGGAGGATCCCCTAGGATTTCAATAGGCAAGTTGTGTTTCAGAATAGGTCCCTGTTTAAAGAATACTTCATCTATTTCCCTTCTTTCATTCATAAACATATCATTTTCATGGTCTAGCAAATATTGTTCTAAAGGATCAGCGGGAGGCATGGCAATAGAAGCAAGACCAATTATTTCATCTTTACTAGGCAATTCTTCATCACGGGGTTGTCTATGAAACTTAGCAAAATTAAACTCATAAGACATATCCCCTAAACCAACAGAAAGAATATCCTTATTGCAGTCTATCTTAGCATTAACAATATTCAAGAAGGGTCTACCAAATATAATGGGACAAAAGTCATCTTGTGGGGAACCGAGAACAAGAAAATCAGCAGGATATTTAACCTTCCCACACAAGACTTCAACATCTCTATCAACCCCAATTGGTGAAATAGTATCTCTATTGGCAAGCTTAATGGTAACATCGATATCTTCTATCTCACTAGATGCAATATCATGCATAATTTCTTTGTATAAGGAATGAGGTATTGCACTTGCACTAGCACCCATATCACATAAGCCATGATAGCAATGATCTCCTATTTTAACAGAAATAATAGGCATGCCTACAATAGGTCTATGTTTATTTTTAGTATCAGGTCTAGCAATTCTAGCAGTCTCATCAGAGAAGTAAATAACATGGCCATCAATATTATCAGCCAACAGATCTTTAACCATAGAAATATTAGGTTCAACTTTAACTTGCTCAGGGGTTTTGTGTGTCCTAATATTACTTTTTTTGACTACAGTTGTAACTTGAGCATGATCCTTTATTCTAACAGGGAAAGGTGGTTTCTCAACATAAGCAGTAGGAACAACAGGATCATTATAAGTGATAGTCTTTTCTTCAACTTTAATAGGTGCAACTACTTTTACTTCAATGGGAGGATTATATTTAAACCACTTCTCCTTAGGGAGATCAACATGGGTAGCAAAGGATTCATAGAAAGAAGCTACTACCTCAGAGTCAAGTCCATATTTAGTGCTAAATTCATCAAATGCATCGGTATCCATAAAAGATTTAACACAATCAAACTTAGGAGTTATACCTGACTCCTTACCTTCATTGAGATCCCAATCTTCAGAGTTGCGTTTAATTCTCTCCAATAAATCCCATTTGAATTCAATAGTGTCCATCATAAAAGATCCAGTACAAGAAGTATCGAGCATGGAGCGATTACTGAGAGAAAGCCGAGCATAATTTTTTTGAATAATCATTTCTCTTGAGAGCTCATGATTGGGGCATGAATATAACATTGACTTAAGCCTCCCCCAAGTTTGAGCGATGCTTTCTCCTTCGCGAGGCCAATATATATATATAGTGATACTATTCATCACCCAGAGTGCATAATAAGTTATTCTTCATCCGAGGTAATGTTACAATCATTTCATAATTAAATTACATTTGGAATTCAAATAAATACATAACTATTAATTCACTATGTAAAATTTGGCATATGAATAAAAATATACGTCATAAGACAAGAAATTTTGCAGTTCATAAGACAATTATATATTTTCTTACGGTCGCTTTTTGTGTCGGAAATAAGACAAAAACTTACGTAAAGTGAAATTACGGTGCATTGATGGTAAAATAGAGGGGGTGAAGAATAACTATTCCTCAACTAGGGTGACGAATAGCGCGATATATAGTGATACTATTCATCACCCAGAGTGCATAATATATATATATATATAATTACGATCTCGATGAACAAGATGCATAGGATAAAACTTCTGGTGAAATTCCAATTTCAATCGCTTATAGTCCCATGATCCCATATCATCACATAGCCTATACCATGTCAATGCATCTCCCTTCAAAGATAAAGGGAAGACCTTCTTCTTGATAACATCCTTGTGAAGGAAATATCCCCAGGAGGCAATAATAAAGTTATTATTTATTTCCTTATATCATGATAAATGTTTATTATTCATGCTAGAATTGTATTAATCGGAAACATAATACATGTGTGAATACATAGACAAACAGAGTGTCACTAGTATGCCTCTACTTGACTAGCTCGTTGATCAAAGATGGTTATGTTTCCTAACCATAGACATGAGTTGTCATTTGATTAACGGGATCACATCATTAGGAGAATGATGTGATTGACTTGACCCATTCTATTAGCTTAGCACACGATCGTTTAGTTTGTTGCTATTGCTTTCTTCATGACTTATACATGTTCCTATGACTATGAGATTATGCAACTCCCGTTTACCGGAGGAACACTTTGTGTGCCACCAAACGTCACAACATAACAGGGTGATTATAAAGGTGCTCTATAGGTGTCTCCGAAGGTACTTGTTGGGTTGGCGTATTTCGAGATTAGGATTTGTCACTCCGATTGTCGGAGAGGTATCTCTGGGCCCACTCGGTAATGCACATCACTATAAGCCTTGCAAGCATTGCAACTAATGAGTTAGTTGCGGGATGATGTATTACGGAACGAGTAAAGAGACTTGCCGGTAACGAGATTGAACTAGGTATTGAGATACCGACGATCGAATCTCGGGCAAGTAACATACCAATGACAAAGGGAACAATGTATGTTGTTATGCGGTTTGAGCGATAAAGATCTTCGTAGAATATGTAGGAGCCAATATGAACATCCAGGTTCCGCTATTGGTTATTGACTGGAGACGTGTCTCGGTCATGTCTACATAGTTCTCGAACCCATAGGGTCCGCACGCTTAAAGTTCGATGACGGTTATATTATGAGTTTATGTGTTTTGATGTACCGAAGGAGTTCAGAGTCGTAGATGAGATCGGGGACATGACGAGGAGTCTCGAAATGGTCGAGACGTAAAGATCGATATATTGGATGACTATATTCGGACATCGGAAAGGTTCCGAGTGATTCGGGTATTTTCGGGAGTACCGGGGAGTTACGGGAATTCGTATTGGGTCTTAATGGGCCATACGGAAAAGGAGAGAAAGGCCTCAAAGGGTGGCCGCACCCCTCCCCATGGGCTGGTCCGAATTGGACTAGGGAGGGGGGCGCCCCTTTCCTTCCTTCTCCTTTTCCCTTCCCTTTCCTTCCCTCCTACTCCTACTACTTGGAAGGGTTCCTAGTTCTACTAGGAAAAGGGGAATCCTACTCCCGGTGGGAGTAGGACTCCCCTAGGGCGCGCCATAGAGAGGGACGGCCCTCCCCCTCCTCCACTCCTTTATATACGGGGGCAGGGGGCACCCCAAAGACACAACAATTGATCTCTTGATCTCTTAGCCGTGTGCGGTGCCCCCCTCCACCATAATCTACCTCGATCATATCGTAGCGGTGCTTAGGCGAAGCCCTGCGTCGGTAGAACATCATCATCGTCACCACTCCGTCATGCTAACGAA
The DNA here is from genome assembly GCF_056163025.1 of Triticum urartu. NCBI lineage: Eukaryota > Viridiplantae > Streptophyta > Magnoliopsida > Poales > Poaceae > Triticum > Triticum urartu. The sequence goes on along the minus strand of NC_141879.1, from coordinate 464,761,941 downwards.
ACTCTCCCTCAACACTCGGCTAGATCGGAGTTCGAGGGACGTCATCGAGTTGAACGTGTGCAGAACTCGGAGGTGCCGTGCGTTCGGTACTTGATTGGTCGGATCGTGAAGACGTACGACTACATCAACCGCGTTGTACTAACGCTTCCGCTTTCGGTCTATGAGGGTACTTGGACACACTCTCCCCTCTTGTTGCTATGCATCACCATGATCTTGCGTGTGCGTAGGAAATTTTTGAAATTACTACGTTCCCCAACAGTGGCATCCGAGCCATGTTTTATGCGTAGATGTCATATGCACAAGTAGAACACAAGTGAGTTGTGGGCGATATAAGTCATACTGCTTACCAGCATGTCATACTTTGGTTTGGTGGTATTGTTGGATGAAGCGGCCCGGACCGACATTATGCGTACGCTTACGCGAGACTGGTTTTACCGCCGTGCTATGCACACATGTGACTAGCGGGTGTCAGTTTCTCCAACTTTAGTTGAACCGAGTGTGTCTACGCCCGGTCCTTGCAAAGGTTAAAACAGCACCAACTTGACAAACTATCATTGTGGTTTTGATGGGTAGGTAAGAACGGTTCTTGCTAAGCCTGTAGCAGCCACGTAGAACTTGCAACAACGAAGTAGAGGACTTCTAACTTGTTTTTGCAGGGCATGTTGTGATGTGATATGGTCAAGACGTGATGAGATAGAAGTTGTTGTATAAGATGATCATGTTTTGTTGAAGTTATCGGCAACTGGCAGAAGCCTTATGGTTGTCTCTTTATTGCATAAGATGCAAGGGCCAAAGAATTGCTTCACTTTATCGCTATGTGATAGCAATAGTTGGCGAGATGACCATGTGACGCCACATTGATATAGATCAAGATGATGGAGATCATGGTATCATGCCGGTGACGATGGAAATCATGACGAGCTTTGGAGATGGAGATCAAAGCCACAAGAAGATGATGGCCATATCATGTCACATATTTTGATTGCATGTGATGTTTATCTTTTATGCATCTTATTTTGCGTAGTTCGACGGTAGATTTATAAGATGATCTCTCACTAAATTTCAAGATAAAAAGTGTTCTCCCTGAGTATGCACCGTTGCCAAAGTTCATCGTGCCCAGACACCACGTGATGATTGGGTGTGATAAGCTCTACGTCCATCTACAATGGGTGCAAGCCAGTTTTGCACACGCAGAATACTCAGGTTAAACTTGACGAGCCTAGCATATGCAGATATGGCCTCGGAACACTGAGACCGAAAGGTCGAGCGTGAATCATATAGTAGATATGATCAACATAGTGATGTTCACCATTGAAAACTACTCCAATTCACGTGATGATCGGTTATGGTTTAGTTGATTTGGATCACGTGATCACTTAGAAGATTAGAGGGATGTCTTTCTAAGTGGGAGTTCTTAAGTAATATGATTAACTGAACTTTAATTTATCATGAACTTAGTCCTGATAGTATTTGCATATCTATGTTGTAGATCAATAGCTTGCGTTATTGCTTCCCTATGTTTTATATGTGTTCCTAGAGTAAGTTGAAAGATGATAGTAGCAATGATGCGGACTGGGTCCGTGATCTGAGGTTTATCCTCATTGCTACATAGAAGAATTATGTCCTTGATGCACCACTAGGTGACTGACCTATTGCAGGGGTAGATGCAGACGTTATGAACGTTTGGCTAGCTCAATATGATGACTACTTGATAGTTTAGTGCACCATGCTTAACAGCTTAGAATCGGGATTTCAAAGACGTTTTGAACGTCATGGACCATATGAGATGTTCCAGGAGTTAAAGTTAATATTTCAAGTAAATACCCGAGTTGAGAGATATGAAGTCTCCAACAAGTTCTATAGCTAAAAGATGGAGGAGAATAGCTCAAGCAGTGAGCATGTGCTCAGATTGTCTGGGTACTACAATCGCTTGAATCAAGTGGGAGTTAATCTTCCAGATAAAATAGTGATTGACAGAATTCTCTAGTCACCATCACCAAGTTAGTAGAACTTCGTGATGAACTATAATATGCAAGGGATAACGGAAACAATTCCCAAGCTCTTCGTGATGCTGAAATCGACAAAGGTAGAAATCAAAAAAAGCATCAAGTGTTGATGGTAAAACCACTAGTTTCAAGTAAAGGGACAAAGGGAATAAAGGGGAACTTCAAGAAGAACGGCAAACAAGTTGCTGCTCAAGTGAAAAAACCAAAGTCTAGACCTAAGCCTGAAACTGAGTGCTTCTACTTCAAAGGGTCTGGTCATTGGAAGTGGAACTACCCCAAGTAATTGGCGGATAAGAAGGATGGCAAAGTGAACATAGGTATATTTGATATACATGTTATTCATGTGTACTTTACTAGTGTTTATAGCAACCCCTCGGTATTTGATACTGGTTCAGTTGCTAAGAGTAGTAACTCGAAATGGGAGTTGCAAAATAAACAGAGACTAGTTAAGGGTGAAGTGACGATGTGTGTTGGAAGTGGTTCCCAGATTGATATGATCATCATCGCACACTCCCTATACTTTCGGGATTAGTGTTGAACCTAAATAAATGTTATTTGGTGTTTGCATTGAGCATAAATATGATTGGATCATGTTTATTGCAATACGGTTATTCATGTAAGTTAGAGAATAATTGTTGTTCTGTTTACATGAATAAAACCTTCTATGGTCATACACCCAATGAAAATGGTTTGTTGGATCTCGATTGTGGTGATACACATTTTCATAATATTGAACCCAAAAGATGCAAAGTTAATAATGATAGTGCAACTTATTTGTGGCACTGCCGTTTAGGTCATATTGGTGTAAAACGCATGAAGAAAATCCATGCTGATGGGCTTTTGGAATCACTTGATTATGAATCAGTTGATGCTTGTGAACCATGCCTCATGGGCAAGATGACTAAGACTCCGTTCTCCGGAACAATGGAGCGAGCAACAGATTTGTTGGAAATCATACATACTGATGTATGTGGTCCGATGAATATTGAGGCTCGCGGCAGGTATCATTATTTTCTGATCTTCACAGATGATTTGAGCAGATATGAGTATATCTACTTGATGAAACACAAGTCTGAAATATTTGAAAAGTTCAAAGAATTTCATACTGAAGTGGAGAATCATCGTAACAAAAATAAAAGTTCCTACAATATGATCGCAGAAGTAAAATATTTGAGTTACGAGTTTGGCCTTCAGTTAAAACAATGTGAAATAGTTTCACTACTCACGCCACCTGGAACACCACAGTGTAATGGTGTGTCCGAACGTCGTAACCGTGCTTTATTAGATATGGTGTGATCTATGATGTCTCTTACCGATTACCACTATTGTTTTGGGGTTATGCATTAGAGACAACTACATTCACGTTAAATAGGGCACCATCTAAATCCGTTGATACGACACCGTATGAACTGTGGTTTGGCGAGAAACCTAAGCTGTCGTTTCTTAAAGTTTGGGACTGTGATGCTTGTGTGAAAAAGTTTCAACTTGATAAGCTCAAACCCAAATCGGAGAAGTAAATCTTCATACGATACCCAAAAGAAAATGTTGGGTACACCTTCTATCACAGATTCGGAGGCAAGATATTCATTGCTGAGAATGGATCCTTTCTAGAGAAGGAGTTTCTCTCGAAAGAAGTGAGTGGGAGGAAAGTAGAACTTGATGAGGTAACTGTACCTGCTCCCTTATTGGAAAGTAGTTAATCACAGAAATCTGTTCCTGTGACTACTACATCAATTAGTGAGGAAGCTAATGATGATGATCATGTAACTTTAGATCAAGTTACTACCGAACCTCATAGGTAAACCAGAGTGAGATCCGCACCAGAGAGGTACGGTAATGCTGTTCTGGAGGTCATGTTACTTGACCATGACGAACCTACGAACTACGAGGAAGCGATGATGAGCCCAAATTCCACGAAATGGCTTGAGGCCATGAAATCTGATATGAGATCCATGTATGAGAGCAAAGTATGGACTTTGATTGACTTGCCTAATGATCGGCGAGCCATTGAGATTAAATGGATCTTCAAGAGGAAGACGAACGCTGATAGTAGTGTTACCATCTACAAAGCTAGAATTGTCGCAAAAAGGTTTTCGACAAGTTCAAGGTGTTGACTACGATGAGAGTTTCTCACTTGTATCTATGCTTAAGTCTGTCCGAATCATGTTAGCAATTGCCGCTTTTTATGATTATGAAATTTGGCAGATGGATGTCAAAACTGCATTCCTGAATGGATTTCTGGAAGAAGAGTTGTATATGATGCAACCGGAAGGTTTTGTCGATCCAAAGGGAGCTAACAAAGTGTGCAAGCTCCAGCGATCCATTTATGGACTGGTGCAAGCCTCTCGGAGTTGGAATAAACGCTTATATAAGTTGATCAAAGCATATAGTTTTATACAGACTTGCGGTGAAGCCTGTATTTACAAGAAAGTGAGTGGGAGCACTACAGCATTTCTGATAAGTATATGTGTATGACATATTGTTGATCGGAAATAACGTAGAATTATTCTGCAAAGCATAAAGGAGTGTTTGAAAGGAGTTTTTCAAAGAAAGACCTCGGTGAAGCTGCTTACATATTGAGCATCAAGATCTATAGAGATAGATCAAGACGCTTGATAAGTTTTCAATGAGTACATACCTTGACAAGTTTTTGAAGTAGTTCAAAATGGAACAGTCAAAGAAAGAGTTCTTGCCTGTGTTACAAGGTGTGAAATTGAGTAAGACTCAAAGCCCGACCACGGCAGAAGATAGAAAGAGAATGAAAGTCATTCCCTATGCCTTGGCCATAGGTTCTATAAAGTATGCCATGCTGTGTACCAAATCTATTGTATACCCTACACTGTTTTTGGCAAGGGAGTACAATAATGATCTAGGAGTAGATCACTAGACAACGGTCAAAATTATCCTTAGTGGAATAAGGATATGTTTCTCGATTATGGAGGTGACAAAAAGGTTCTTCGTAAAGGGTTACGTCGATGCAAATTTTGACACTGATCCAGATGACTCTAAATCTCAATCTGGATACATATTGAAGGTGGGAGCAATTAGCTAGAGTAGCTTTGTGCAGAGCATTGTTGACATAAAAATTTGCAAAATACTTACGGATCTGAATGTGGCAGACCCGTTGACTAAACTTCTCTCACAAGCAAAACATGATCACATCTTAGTACTCTTTGGGTGTTAATCACATAGCGATGTGAACTAGATTATTGACTCTAGTAAACCCTTTGGGTGTTGGTCACATGTCGATGTGAACTATGAGTGTTAATCACATGGTGATGTGAACTATTGGTATTAAATCACATGGCGATGTGAACTAGATTATTGACTCTAGTGCAAGTGGGAGACTGAAGGAAATATGCCCTAGAGGTAATAATAAAGTTATTATTCATTTCCTTATATCATGATAAATGTTTATTATTAATGCTAGAATTGTATTAACCGGAAACATAATACATGTGTGTGAATACATAGACAAACAGAGTGTCACTAGTATGCCTCTACTTGACTAGCTCGTCGATCAAAGATGGTTATGTTTCCTAACCATAGACATGAGTTGTCGTTTGATTAACGGGATCACATCATTAGGAGAATGATGTGATTGACTCGACCCATTCCGTTAGCTTAGCACACGATCGTTTAGTTTGTTGCTATTGCTTTCTTCATGACTTATACATGTTCCTATGACTATGAGATTATGCAACTCCCGTTTACCGGAGGAACACTTTGTGTGCCACCAAACATCACAACGTAACTAGGTGATTATAAAGGTGCTCTACAGGTGTCTCCGAAGGTACTTGTTGGGTTGGCGTATTTCGAGATTAGGATTTGTCACTCCGATTGTCGGAGAGGTATCTCTGGGCCCACTCGGTAATGCACATCACTATAAGCCTTGCAAGCATTGCAACTAATGAGTTAGTTGCGGGATGATGTATTACGGAATGAGTAAAGAGACTTGCCGGTAACAAGATTGAACTAGGTATTGAGATACCGATGATCGAATCTCGGGCAAGTAACATACCAATGACAAAGGGAACAACGTCTGTTGTTATGCGGTTTGAGCGATAAAGATCTTCGTAGAATATGTAGGAGCCAATATGAACATCCAGGTTCCGCTATTGGTTATTGACCGGAGACGTGTCTCGGTCATGTCTACATAGTTCTCGAACCCGTAGGGTCCGCATGCTTAAAGTTCGATGACGGTTATATTATTAGTTTATGTGTTTTGATGTACCGACGGAGTTCGGAGTCCCGGATGAGATCGGGGACATGATGAGGAGTCTCGAAATGGTCGAGACGTAAAGATCGATATATTGGACGACTATATTCGGACATCGGAAAGGTTCCGAGTGATGCGGGTATTTTCGGGTGTACCGGGGAGTTACGGGAATTCGTATTGGGCCTTAATGGGCCATACGGGAAAGGAGAGAAAGGCCTCAAAGGGTGGCCGCACCCCTCCCCATGGGCTGGTCCAAATTGGAATAGGGAGGGGGGCGCCCCCTTCCTTCCTTCTCCTTTTCCCTTCCCTTTCCTTCCCTCCTACTCCTACTACTTGGAAGGGTTCCTAGTTCTACTAGGAAAAGGGGAATCCTACTCCCGGTGGGTGTAGGACTCCCCTAGGGCGCGCCATAGAGAGGGCCGGCCCTCCCTCTCCTCCACTCCTTTATATACGGTGGCAGGGGGCACCCCAAAGACACAACAATTGATCTCTTGATCTCTTACCCGTGTGCAGTGCCCCCTCCACCATAATCTACCTCGATCATATCGTAGCGGTGCTTAGGCGAAGCCCTGCGTCGGTAGAACATCATCATCGTCACCACGCCGTCGTGCTGACGAAACTCTCCCTCAACACTTGGCTGGATCAGAGTTCGAGGGACTTCATCGAGTTGAACGTGTGCAGAACTCGGAGGTGCCGTGCGTTCGGTACTTGATCGGTCGGATCGTGAAGACGTACGACTACATCAACCACGTTGTACTAATGCTTCCGCTTTCGGTCTACGAGGGTATGTGGACACACTCTCCTCTCTCGTTGCTATGCATCACCATGATCTTGCGTGTGCGTAGGAAATTTTTGAAATTACTACGTTCCCCAACACCTCGGGCATACCTGCAAGCTTAAATAATTCACAAACTTCATCCACATAGATTAAATGTAAATCGGGATGCAATGTTCCATCTCCTGCAAAAGATCTAGCTAGCAGTTTCTCTATCATACCCGAAGGAATTTCAAAGTAAACATTTTCAGTAGGTTCAGTAGGTTGAGGAGCAACTCTTTGCTCTACTGGTCGGGGTGAAGATACCCCAAACAAGCCCCTCAAAGGATTATGTTCCATAGTAACAAGTGACAGTAAATTTCGGCACACTATATAAATTTTTCCTTACCAAATTCCACCTACCAAAGGCGCTTCACCCCCCCGGCAACGTCGCCATAAAAGAGTCTTGATGACCCACAAGTGTAGGGGATCTATCGTAGCCTTTTCGATAAGTAAGAGTGTCGAACCCAACGAGGAGCAGAAGGAAATGATAAGCAGTTTTCAGTAAGGTATTCTCTGCAAGCACTGAAATTATCAGTAACAGATAGTTTTGTGATAAGGTAATTTGTAACGAGTAGCAAGTAATAAAAGTAAATAAGGTGCATCAAGATGGCCCAATCCTTATTGTAGCAAAGGACAAGCCTGGACATACTCTTATATCAAGGAAAGCGCTCCCGAGGACACATGGGAATTATCGCCAAGCTAGTTTTCATCATGTTCATATGATTCGCGTTCGATACTTTGATAATCTGTTATGTGGGTGGACCGGTTCTTGGGTGTTGTCCTTACTTGGACAAGCATCCCACTTATGATTAACCCCCATTGCAAGCATTCGCAACTACAACAGAAGTATTAAGGTAAACCTAACCATAGGATGAAACATATGGGTCGAGATCAGCCCCTTACGAAGCAACGCATAAACTATGGTTTAAGCTTCTGTCACTCTAGCAACCCATCATCTACTTATTACTTCCCAATGCCTACCTCTAGGCCCAAACAATGGTGAAGTGTCATGTAGTCGATGTTCACATGACACCACCAGAGGGATGTGATACGTCTCCAACGTATCTATAATTTTTGATTGCTCCATGCTATATTATCTACTGTTTTGGGCAATATTGGGCTCTATTATCCACTTCTATATTATTTTTGGGACTAACCTATTAACCGGAGGCCCAGCCCAGACTTGCTGTTTTATGCCTATTTCAGTGTTTTGAAGAAAAGGAATATCAGACGGAGTCAAAACGAAACGAAATCAATTAGAGAAGTTATTTTTGGAAGGAAACACAGCTGATGGACTTGGACCCCATGTCAGAAGATACGGGAGCTGCCCACGAGGGGGGGCGCCCACCCCCCTAGGGCGAGCCCCCTGCCTCGTGGGGCCCCCGTGGCTCCCCTGACGTGCTTCTTCTGCCTATATAACTGCACGTACCCTAAAACTTCCAGAACGCAAGATAGATCGGGAGTTCCGCCACCAGAAGCCTCCGTATCCACCAAAAGTCAATCGGGGACCTGTTCTGGCACCCTGCCGGAGGGGGGATCCCTCACCGGAGGCCATCTTCATCATCCCGGTGCTCTCCATGACGAGGAGGGAGTAGTTCTCCCTCGGGGCTGAGGGTATGTACCAGTAGCTATGTGTTTGATCTCTCTCTCTCTCTCGTGTTCTTGAGATGATACGATCTTGATGTATCGCGAGCTTTGCTATTATATTTGGATCCTATGATGTTTCTTCCCCCCTCTTCTCTCTTGTAATGAATCGAGTTTCCCCTTTGAAGTAATCTTATCGGATTGAGTCTTTAAAGACTTGAGAACACTTGATGTATGTCTTGCCGTGGATATATGTGGTGACAATGGGATACCACGTGCCACTTGATGTATGTTAAGGTGACCAACTTTCGGGTTTCGTGACATGGGGAACCTATGCATAGGGGTTGGCACACGTTTTCGTCGTGATTCTCCGGTAGAACTTTGGGGCACAATTTGAGGTCCTTTGTGTTGGTTCAATAGATGAATTGAGATTGTGTGATGCATATCGTATAATCATACCCACGGATACTTGAGGTGACATTGGAGTATCTAGGTGACATTAGGGTTTTGGTTGATTTGTATCTTAAGGTGTTATTCATGCTAGAAACTTCTGTGTGCAGCCACAAGCTATTATGGGCTCTAGCATAGTTGATTAAGTCGGGTGAACTCTTATAGTGGTAGACTAACAGATGTAGGGGTTGTAGGTGGTACGGTCTACCCATCGTAAGGTGCAAACACTTCTGAAAGACTATGTCTCGGTCATCCGTTTCTCAAACACCATGTAGTGCGAGAAATCCAACGGAGGAGATCGAGTCTTGTGGGGAAAAGTGCGCAAACCTCTGCAGAGTGTATAACCTAATCATGATTAGCCGTGTCCCCGGTTATGGACGTCTTGAGTATCTAGTTCTTGGATTATCCTATTGATCTCATCACGTTACTTTAAATGAATATTGTTGGGTTTTAATGATGTTATTTAATTGGGATTGAGAATGCTGTCAACCATTCTCAATGATTAACAACCACCATGATAGTTAAATAAAATTTATTCCTTTATAGTAGGGAAATATTGGCTTTTCGCAAAAACCTTATAACCATAGAGCCTTTCCATCAGCCAAATATGCATGTAGTGATAGCCTTTATTCATCATTATCCTCTGGTGTGAATTTGCCAGTACATTCAATGTACTGACCCTTTGTGGCTGCAACGTCTCATGTTGCAGGATTATCTTACGACGAGTAAGTGATACATTAGGGTTACGATTTCTACACTCAACTTTGCCGTTGGTGTTGATGGGAATCCACAACCTTGTTACTTCCGCTATTTTGGATTGAGGTAATAGTATTTACATTACTTTTTACATGTGATTTACCTCTGTTATAAATCCTCGAGTACTGTGTGTGTCAGCATACCGATCCAGGGATGGCACTTAAGCACAGAGACTTGACCGTCTGAGGTCGGGTCGCTACATTTGATAACTTGTAGATTTTTGCAATAAGTATATGAGTTCTTTATGACTAATGTTGAGTCCATGGATTATACACACTCTCACCCTTCCACCTTTGCTAGCCTCTCTAATACCGCACACCTTTCGCCGGTATCATACACCCACCATATACCTTCCTCAAAACAGCCACCATACCTACCTATCATGGCATTTCCATAGCCATTCCGAGATATATTGCCATGCAACTTTCCACTGTTCCGTTATTATGACACGCTTCATCATTGTCATATTGCTTTGCATGATCATGTAGTTGACATCGTATTCGTGGCAAAGCCACCGTTCATAATTCTTTCATACATGTCACTCATGAGTCATTGCACATCCCGGTACACTGCCGGAGGCATTCATATAGAGTCATATTTTGTTCTAAGTATTGAGTTGTAATTCTTGAGTTGTAAGAAAAATAAAAGTGTGATGATCAGCATTATTAGAGCATTGTCCCAGTGAGGAAAGGATGATGGAGACTATGATTCCCCCACAAGTCGGGATGAGACTCCGGACGAAAAATAAATAAATAAAAGAGGCCAAAGAAGCCAAAATAAAAGAAAAAGAAAAATGAGGCCATAAAAAAGAGAAGGCCCAAATAAAAATAAAAATAATAAAAAAATGAGAGAAAAGAGAGAAGGGGCAATGTTACTATCCTTTTACCACACTTGTGCTTCAAAGTAGCACCATGATCTTCATAGTAGAGAGTCTCTCATGTTATCACTTTCATATACTAGTGGGAATCTTTCATTATAGAACTTGGCTTGTATATTCCAATGATGGGCTTCCTCAAATTGCCCTAGGTCTTCATGAGCAAGCAAGTTGGATGCACACCCACTTAGTTTCTTTTTGAGCTTTCATATACTTATAGCTCTACTGCATCCATTGCATGGCAATCCCTACTCACTCACATTGATATCTATTGATGGGCATCTCCATAGCCCGTTGATACGCCTAGTTGATGTGAGACTATCTTCTCCTTTTGTCTTCTCCACAACCACCATTCTATTCCACCTATAGTGCTATGTCCATGGCTCACGCTCATGTATTGCGTGAAGATTGAAAAAGTTTGAGAACATCAAAAGTATGAAACAATTGCTTGGCTTGTCATCGGGGTTGTGCATGATTTAAATATTTTGTGTGGTGAAGATAGAGCATAGCCAAACTATATGATTTTGTAGGGATAACTTTATTTAGCCATGTTATTTTGAAAAGACATAATTGCTTTGTTAGTATGCTTGAAGTATTATTATTTTTATGTCAATATGAACTTTTGTCTTGAATCTTATGGATCTGAATATTCATACCACAATTAAGAAGAATTACATTGAAATTATGCCAAGTAGCACCCCGCATCAAAAAATCTTTTTTATCATTTACCTACTCGAGGACGAGTAGGAATTAAGCTTGGGGATGCTTGATACGTCTCCAACGTATCTATAATTTTTGATTGCTCCATGCTATATTATCTACTGTTTTGGGCAATATTGGGCTCTATTATCCACTTTTATATTATTTTGGGGACTAACCTATTAATCGGACGCCCAGCCCAGATTTGGTGTTTTATGCCTATTTCAGTGTTTTGAAGAAAAGGAATATCAGACGAAGTCGAAACGGAATGAAATCAACCTGAGAAGTTAGTTTTGGAAGGAAACACACCCGATGGACTTGGACCCCACGTTAGAAGATACGGGAGCTTCCCACGAGGGTGGGGGGCGCGCCCACTCCCCTAGGGCGCGCCCCTTTCCTCGTGGGGCCCCCGTGGCTCCCCTAACGTGCTTCTTCTGCCTATATAACTCCACGTACCCTAAAACTTCCAGAACGCAAGATTGATCGGGAGTTCCGCCGCCAGAAGCCTCCGTACCCACCAAAAGTCAATTGGGACCCTGTTCCAGCTCCCTGCCGGAGGGGGGATCCCTCACCGGAGGCCATCTTCATCATCCCGGTGCTCTCCATGACGAGGAGGGAGTAGTTCTCCCTCGGGGCTGAGGGTATGTACCAGTAGCTATGTGTTTGATCTCTCTCTCTCTCGTGTTCTTGAGATGATATGATCTTGATGTATAGCGAGCTTTGCTATTATATTTGGATCCTATGATGTTTCTTCCCCCCTCTTCCCTCTTGTAATGAATCGAGTTTCCCCTTTGAAGTAATCTTATCGGATTGAGTCTTTAAAGACTTGAGAACACTTGATGTATGTCTTGCCGTGGATATCTGTGGTGAAAATGGGATACCATGTGCCACTTGATGTATGTTAAGGTGACCAACTTGCGGGTTTCGTGACATGGGGAACCTATGCATAGGGGTTGGCACACGTTTTCGTCGTTATTCTCCGGTAGAACTTTGGGGCACTCTTTGAGGTCCTTTGTGTTGGTTGAATAGATGAATTGAGATTGTGTGATGCATATCGTATAATCATACCCACGGATACTTGAGGTGACATTGGAGTATCTAGGTGACATTAGGGTTTTGGTTGATGTGTGTCTTAAGGTGTTATTCTAGTACGAACTCTAGGGCTGTTTGTGACACTTATAGGAATAGCCCACCGGATTGATTGGAAAGAATAAATTTGAGGTGGTTTTGTACCCTACCATAATCTCATTGTTCGTTCTCCGCTATTAGTGACTTTGGAGTGACTCTTTGTTGCATGTTGAGGGATAGTTTTATGATCCAATTATGTTAGTATTATTGAGAGAACTTACACTAGTGAAAGTATGAACCCTAGGCTTTATTTCCACACATTGCAATACCATTTACGCTCACTTTTATCACTTGCTACCTTGCTGTTTTTATTATTTCAGATTACAAATACCTTTATCTACTATCCATATTGCACTTGTATCACCATCTCTTTGCTGAACTAGTGCACCTATACAATTTACCATTGTATTGGGTGTGTTGGGGACACAAGAGACTCTTTGTTATTTGGTTGCAGGGTTGCTTGAGAGACACCATCTTCATCCTACGCCTCCTACGGATTGATAAACCTTAGGTCATCCACTTGAGGGAAATTTGCTACTGTCCTACAAACCTCTGCACTTGGAGGCCCAACAACGTCTACAAGAAGAAGGTTGTGTAGTAGACATCAGGATGACAACATACATCTCATCAAAATATCGAACGAATACCAAATTCACATGACTACTAATAGCAAGACTTCTCCCATGTCCTCAGGAACAAACGTAACTACTCACAAAGCATATTCATGTTCATAATCAGAGGGGTATTAATATACATAATGGATCTGAACATATGATCTTCCACCAAGTAAACCAACTAGCATCAAGTACAAGGAGTAATCAACACTACTAGCAACCCACATGTACCAATCTGAGGTTTGGAAACAAAGATTGGATACAAGAGATGAACTAGGGTTTGAGATGAGATGGTGCTGGTGAAGATGTTGATGGAGATTGACCCCCTCCCGATGAGAGGATCATTGGTGATGACGATGGTGATGATTTCCTCCTCCCGGAGGGAAGTTTCCCCGGCAGAACAGCTGTGCCAGAGCCCTAGATTGGTTCCGCCAAGGTTCCGCCCCGTGGCGGCGGAGTTTCGTCCCGTAAGCTTGCTTATGATTTTTTTTCTTGGACGAAAGACCTCATATAGAAGAATATGGGCATCGGAGGGCCACCAGGGAGACCATGAGGCAGGGGGCGTGCCTAGGGGGTAGGGCACACCCCCACCCTCATGGCCAGGGTGTGGGCCCCCTTTGGAACTTCTTTCGCCAAATATTTTTTATATATTCTGGAAATAACTTCTGTGAAGTTTCAGGACTTTTGGAGCTGTGCAGAATAGGTTTCTAATATTTGCTCCTTTTCCAGCCCATAATCCCAGCTGCCGGCATTCTCCCTCTTCATGTAAACCTTGCAAAATAAGAGAGAATAGGCATAAGTATTGTGACATAATGTGTAATAATAGCCCATAATGTAATAAATATCGATAATAAAAGCATGATGCAAAATGGAAGTATCAACTCCCCCAAGCTTAGACCTTGTCCTCAAGCGAAAGCCGAAATCGAAAAATATGTCCACATGTTTGGAGATAGAGGTGTTGATAAAATAAAATATGGACATGAGGGCATCATGATCATTCTTAGAACAGCAACCTGTTATTTCTGTTAAAATAGGAGATCTTTGCTATCGTGGCTTATGTGATATGGGTGCTAGTGCAAGTGCAATACCTCATCCCTTATACAAAGAAATCATGCATGATATTGCACCTGCTGAGATAGAAGATATCGATGTTACCATTAAGCTTGCCAATAGAGATACTATTTCACCAATTGGGATTGTTAGAGATGTTGAAGTCTTGTGTGGGAAGGTTAAATATCCTGCTGATTTTCTTGTTCTCGGTTCCCCACAAGATGACTTTTGCCCCCATTATATTTGGTAGACCCTTCTTGAATACTGTTAATGCTAAGATAGACTGCAATAAGGATATTGTTTCTGTTGGTTTAGGGGATATGTCTTATGAGTTTAATTTTGCTAAGTTTCATAGACAACCCCGTAATGAAGAATTGCCTAGTAAAGATGAAATAATTGGTCTTGCTTCTATTGCCGTGCCTCCCACTGATCCTTTAGAACAATATTTGCTAGATCATGAAAATGATATGTTTATGAATGAAAGAAGTGAAATGGATGAAGTATTCTTTAAACAGGGACCTATTCTAAAACACAACTTGCCTGCTGAAATCCTAGGGGATCCTCCTCCACCCATGGGTGATCCAGTGTTTGAGCTTAGACCATTACCTGATACTCTTAAATATGTTTATCTTGATGAAAAGAAGATATATCCTTTTATTATTAGTGCTAACCTTTCAGAGAAGGAGGAAAAGAAATTATTGAAAACTCTGAAGAAGCACCATGCTGCTATTGGATATACTCTTGATGATCTTAAGGGCATTAGTCCCACTCTATGTCAACACAAAATAAATTTGGAGAAAGATGCCAAACCAGTTATTGATCACCAATGACGGCTGAAACCTAAGATGAAAGAAGTGGTAAGAAAGGAAATATTAAAGCTCCTTGAGGCAGGTATAATTTATCTCGTTGCTAATAGTCAGTGGGTAAGTCATGTCCATTGTGTCCCTAAGAAGGGAGGTATTACTGTTGTTCCTAATGATAAAGATGAATTGATCCCGCAAAGAATTATTACAGGTTATAGGATGGTAATTGATTTCTGCAAATTAAATAAAGCTACTAAAAAGATTGTTACCCTTTGCCTTTTATTGATCAAATGCTAGAAAGATTATCCAAACATACACATTTTTTCTTTCTAGATGGTTACTCTGGCTTCTCTCAAATACCAGTGTCAGCTGATGATCAAGCAAAGACCACTTTTACTTTCCCTTTCGGCACTTTTGCTCATAGACGTATGCCTTTTGGTTTATGTAATGCACCTTCTACCTTTCAAAGATGCATGATGGCTATATTCTCTGACTTTTGTGAAAAGATTTGTGAGGTTTTCATGGACGATTTCTCCGTTTATGGATCCTCTTTTGATGATTGCTTGAGCAACCTTGATCGAGTTTTGCAGAGATGTGAAGAAACTAATCTTGTCTTGAACTGGGAGAAGTGCCACTTTATGGTTAATGAAGGTAGTCTTGGGGCATAAAATTTTTGAAAGAGGTATTGAAGTTGATAAAGCTAAAGTTGATGCTATTGAAAAGATGCTGTGTCCCAAGGACATCAAAGGTATAAGAACCTTCCTTGGTCATGCCGGTTTTATAGGAGGTTCATTAAGGACTTCTCAAAAATTTCTCGGCCTCTGACTAACCTATTACAAAAATATATCAGTGAACTATAGGATGGTACTAACTCTTATACCTTGTTTTCTTATTCCTTTGCGCCATTTCAAAATTTAGAGAAGATATTTATGCATATCTTTGTTTTCTGGCATTTCCAAAGCAGTTCATTGATGATTGCCTCTCAAACCAGCTGGTCAAGAGGCGAAAAAGGTATTCATACAACACCCATGGTACAATATTAAAGCATTCCTCAAGAGGATGAAGGATGGGCGGTCAATCATCCACTGGCACTGGCCTAAAGTTGCAAGGACCTTCAACAACATCGAAGGCTCAATATTCACCTTCCGCTTCAGCAGTTTTCCAGATGAGTGTCATGGTAATCTCACGTCAGATGCCAGGGGGTGGCTTATCGTGGGTGGAGCCATGAGGACATCATCGGGTTTCGGAAGAAAGAGTGAGCACGAGCTCGGGAGCACACGAGACGTACCCAGGTTCGGGGCTCTCCGGAGAGATAACACCCCTAATCCTGCTATGATGACTATGATCGATAGTATACAGAGTTGCTCCTGGAGTTGTATTGCTAGAGGAGGAAGAAGGGTAGGGATTTCCCTTTTCTCCTAGCTATGGGGTGTGTGTGTGTGGAATGAGAGCTAAACCCTTTCAATGGGTGAGCCCGGGGGGTCATATAGGCCGACCCCGAGGGGTACAATGGTAATACAGCCAGGTGTAGGACCCGGGCGTCAGTGTATAGGGTCACCAGGTTCTCCGTCGACTGCTGGGGCCCGCCTCTGGAGGGCCCCGCCGGCTGCCGAGAATCCGGCCGACGGGTAGGGCCCGCCGCCTGCGGGCCATGCTAATTGCCTTTTGCTGTAGCGCGGTCCTTACCGATGAGGGCCACGTCATGCATCGTATGGCTACAGTCCCACGTCGTGCGGGTAGGTGGCCGCTTGGTCAGCGCACACTATAGCCATGCCCTTCCGGGATTCGGGGGGAGTAGGTGGCACTGTAGTTATGCCATGTCTCATCGTAGTAGGTGAGTGTAGACTCCGAGGAGAAGGAGGGGCCGGCTGCTGGAAGCTGGCCTGCCCCCGAAGCCGCCTTCTTAGCGTACGCCGTCTTCTGGAAGCCGGCCGCATGGTCCTAGCCGGCCCAGGGAGCCGGCCACGCAGCTAGCCGGCATGAGGGGCTTTGCCAGCCCCGATGTCTTGAAATATTATTGGATGCGGATGAGGCTACCCGGGGTACATTCCCCCGACAGTAGTCCCCGAACCTGGTGAGGTGCCACGGCTAAAAGCGGGAGCGCCTCAGCAGTTTCCCCCTCCGGAGATCATGCGTCTTTGTCTTGTCCGGCTTGAAGAAGCCGCGTGCCAGTAGCCGGCCAAGGCAAGGCCAGCCGGCTGGTGAATTTGAATCATCGTGGCGGGCCTCAGGGGTACGCCATCGGGTAGCGCGCGAGTCGCCCGTTGCTCGCATGCCACGCATCGCCAGTAGGCCAGGCCAACCTGACAGCACACGCATGCGATGGGACGCTGCCGCAGGCCCGGGCCCGCCACTACACAGCCTCGGGGCGCGCGTGGATCCGCTGCAGCCGAGGCAATCTGTCGCCCTTCCGGGGCAAATTGATCATGCGCCATAAAGGCGTAGATATTGCGGGGGCGTGCGGGACGTGGGTGCAGTTAATCCCACGCTCCCCAAAGAGTCGCATCGGCCCTGCCATTTCCGTATAAATAGAGGGGTGGGGCGGCCAAACGTACGTGCGCCCCCTCCCACTCTCCTCGCCGCTGCCGCGCCGCTGTGCCACACACCACCGGAGTGCTGCCGCGACATCATCACCGCCCAGCCTCACTGAGCCGCCGCCGGGCCACAATAAGCCATGGCACGAGGCAACTAGGACGGATCCAACGTCCACGGCGGCCAATCTGCATGATGCGGAGGCTTCCGGTCGAGGCGATGCTAGGGACGCGCATCCCTGACGCGAGGGAGATCTCACCGGTGCCGATGGGCCGGTGAGTTCGTGGTCTTCCGGAGCCATTTCCTCAGTGGATTTGGCCTACCCGCGAGCGGCTTCCTCCGCTCCTTTCTCGACTTCTACTGTCTCCAACCGCACCATCTCACCCCCAACACCGTAGTTCTTCTTTCCGCCTTCATAACCTTCTAAGAATGCTACTTGGGCATCCTGCCCAACCTTGAGCTATGGGGCAGGTTCTTTTACTTGAAGCTGGGGACCTGGGCCAAGGGCAAGCCAGCACAGTGCGGATCATGCGTCGTCGTGCAGCGCAGTGGCTCCGGGACCTGGTTCCCTTTAATTGCTTTGCTGGAGTCGATGAAGCCTTGGCAGAAGTCGTACTCCTATGTCTGCAATCTCCATCCGACTCAAGACTACATCAACCTGCTGCCCTACGCAGCCGGCCTGCCAAGCGAGCCGCGTGAAAACTGGGGGGCAGCAGCCGAAGCCGGTGCCGGCCTCCATCTCCAACATCCTGGTCAGCTCCAGGAGATGACGACGCGGAGGACCACACGCCGGCAGATCTGTTAGACGCCTTCGTCTACCACCGGGTTTTCCCCCTCCAGGCCCGGCCGCACCGGATCTGCGACATGAGCGGTCATCGGGATCCATGTCGGATGTCGACCAAGGAGCTGCCGATGGTTGATGTGGTCAGCCACGTCAATTATTTCTTTGACAGCAAGCTCAACGAGGCCGACTGGAGATTCGGCAAGCTGTCGTATAGTCGCGCCAACCCACCACCGCCGTTCGGTATCTGGTCTCCCTTCTTCACTCATGCAGTGCTTCTTATCCAACCTGAACACCCGGATGTTGAGCGACGCTTTCTTGGCCATGTGGTAGCTGATACATCTCCAACGTATCAATAATTTATGAAGTATTCATGCCGTTTTATTATCATTCTTGGATGTTTTACAATCATTTTATAGCAACTTCATATCATTTTTTGGAACTAGCGTATTGACCCAGTGCCGAGTGCCAGTTGCTGTCTTTTGCTTGTTTTTTACATCGCAGGAAATCAATATCAAACGAAGTCCAAACACCGCGAATTTTTTTGTGGATTTTATGGACTAGAAGACATCCAACGGGCCAGAGCAGCACCTGGGGGGTGCCCCGAGGGGAGCACAACCCACCAGGGCGCGCCTAGGTGGGTTGTGCCCACCTCGGTGGCCTCCTGCACCCCCTCTTTGCACTATAAATCACCAAATATTCCAAAAACCCTCGGGGTTAACCTAGATAAGAAGTTTTGCCATCGCAGGCCTCTGTAGCCACCGAAAACCAATCTAGACCCTGTTCCAGCACTCCGGCGGGGGGGGGGGGATCATCACCGGTGGCCATCTTCATCATCCTGGTGGCCACCATGATGAGGAGGTAGTAGTCCACCCTCGGGGCCGAGGGTTTGTACCAGTAGCTATGTTAAATCTCTCTCTCTCTCTCATGTTCTTGAGATGTCACGATCTTGATGTATCGTGGGCTTTGTTAATATAGCCAGATCATATGGTGTTTTCCCCTCTCTATCTTGTTGTGATGAATTGAGTTTTCCCTTTGAGATTTCATTGTTATCGGATTGAATACTTTTATGGATTTGAGAGCACTTGATATATGTCTTGCATATGAATAATTGTGGTGACAATGGGGTATCATATTGATTCACTTGATATGTGTTTTGCCACTCAACTCGCGGATTCCCGCGGTGACATTGGGGTAATCTATGCATAGGGGTTGATGCTCGTTCTCGTCTTTTCTTTCTCCGATAGAAATCTTGGGGCACTCTTTGAAGTTCTTTGTGTTGGATTGATTATTATGAATTTGAAATTGTTTGGTGTTATTTTAGTACCTGATACGTCTCCAACGTATCTATAATTTTTGATTGCTCCATGCTATATTATCTACTGTTTTGGACTATATTGGGCTTTATTTTCCACTTTTATATTATTTTTGGGACTAACCTATTAACCGGAGGCCCAGCCCAGAATTGCTGTTTTTTTGCCTATTTCAGTGTTTCAAAGAAACGAAATATCAAACGGAGTCCAAACGGAATGAACCTTTCTGGAACGTGATTTTCTTCCTGAATATGACCCATGAGACTTGGACCCTACGCCATGGAAGCTTCGAGGTGGGCACGAGGTAGGGGGGCGCGCCCTATACCCCCAAGCGCTCCCCCACCCTCGTGGGCCCACCGAAGCTCCACCAACGTACTTCTTCCTCCTATATATACCTACGTACCCCCAAACAAACAGAGACGGAGCCAAAAACCTAATTCCATCGCCGCAACTTTCTGTATCCACGAGATCCCATCTTGGGGCCTGTTCCGGAGCTCCGCCGGAGAGGGTCGTCATCACGGAGGGCTTCTACATCATCATAGCCTCTCCGATGAAGTGTGAGTAGTTTACTTCAGACCTTCGGGTCCATAGTTATTAGCTAGATGGCTTCTTCTCTCTTTTTGGATCTCAATACAAAGTTCTCCCCCTCTCTTGTGGAGATCTATTCGATGTAATCTTCTTCTTTTTTGCGGTGTGTTTGTTGAGATCGATGAATTGTGGGTTTATGATCAAGTCTATCTATGAATAATATTTGAAACTTCTCTGAATTCTTTTATGTATGATTAGTTATCTTTGCAAGTCTCTTTGAATTATCAGTTTGGTTTGGCCTACTAGATTGGTTTTTCTTGCCATGGGAGAAGTGCTTAGCTTTGGGTTCGATCTTGCGGTGTCCTTTCCCAGTGACAGAAGGGGCAGCAAGGCATGTATTGCATCGCCATCGAGGATAACAAGATGGGGTTTATTTCATATCGCATGAATTTATCTCTCTACATCATGTCATCTTGCTTAAAGCGTTACTCTGTTTTTAACTTAATACTCTAGATGCATGCTGGATAGCAGTCGATGAGTGGAGTAATAGTAGTAGATGCAGAATCATTTTGGTCTACTTGTCACGGACGTGATGCCTATATACATGATTATGCCTAGATATTCTCATAACTATGCTCAATTCTGTCAATTGCTCAACAGTAATTTGTTCACCCACCGTAGAATACTTATGCTCTTGAGAGAACCCACTAGTGAAACCTATGGCCCCCGGGTCTATTCTCATCATATCAATCTTCATCACTTTAATATTGCTTTGCTTTTTTACTTTGCCTTTTACTTTTCACTTTGCATCTCTATACCAAAAATACCAAAAATATTATATCTATCAGATCTCACTCTCGTAAGTGACCGTGAAGGGATTCACAACCCCTAATCGCGTTGGTTGCGAGTAGCTATCGTTTTGTGCAGGTACGAGGGACTTGAGCGTGGCCTCCTACTGGATTGATACCTTGGTTCTCAAAAACTGAGGGAAATACTTACGCTACTCTGCTGCATCATCCTTTCCTCTTCAGGGAAATCCAACGCAAGATCAAGAGGTATCAAGAAGAATTTCTGGCGCCGTTGCCGGGGAGGTTCGCGCAAGTCGAGATTTGACTCCTGACAATGAGCCATTTCTGGCGCCGTTGTCGGGGAGTCTACGCAAAAAGTCAACATACCAAGTACCCATCACAACCCCTATCTCTCGCATTACATTAGTTGCCATTTGCCTCTCGTTTTCCTCTCCCCCACTTCACCCTTGCCGTTTTATTCGTCCTCTCTTTCTCAATCTCCTTCTCCGCCTCTCTTTTCCGTTTGCCTTTTTATCGCTTGCCTTTTGTTTGCTCATGTGTTGGATTGCTTGCTTGTCACTATGTCTGAAATTGGGGAAGTTATCGCCGATATGGGCGATAACAATGTCATAGAAAATTCTGATGCTCCGGCTGAAGAACCCCCTACCTATCATACAAAAAGATTTCGAATCGGTAGTGGTAATATTATTGGAAAAGGAGTCATCCAAGATTTTTTTACTTGTGCCGATGCTTTTCCCTCTATGGGCGGTTCTATTCTTCATAGAACTAGTAGTCTTGCGGACGCTATTGCCATGCTTATTGTTGAACTTGAAAGGCAATTTATGCATATGCACCCATCTATACAAAGAATTTTCCTAGAATTTTCTAATATCGAGCATTCTTCTGTTAAGTGTGCCGCTACTATCTTTTTGGCTCATAAATTCAGATTTATAATAAAAGAAGCCAAAGAAATCTTTGCGCACTATAGGGTGGACGTTGGTCGTCCTCCCATAGAATCTATCCTATTTGATCAAGAAGAAATTATGCTCTTTCAATCTCTTGACTATGTTGCTTTCAGTGAAAACCTTAGAAAAAAGGTGCCAATCAATATTTTAATTGATAGAATCTCTGAAATTAATGATGATTTGGATATTCGAAACAATGAGCTAGGATGCTCTCTTGAGTTTAGGCTCACAAGGTTCTGTCAAAAGAATGCTTATAATGATGAATTGGTTGTGCATTACAAAGGGCCGAAAGAGGAACCTATACCTCCTAAAATTGATCTTGGGGACCTCTGTCCTACTAAATTTAGCCCTTTTGATTACTTCTGCTTGCCTCAAAGAAACCTTGCTGCCGAATGTAGAGAATATGAAATGAGTTTCACCGATCTATCTTATTACTACGGCACAACCTAGATCTACCCTCTCTTTTATGCCTAGCTAGGGGCGTTAAACGATAGCGCTTGTTGGGAGGCAACCCAATTTTATTTTTAGTTTTTTGTGTTTTTCTTCTGTTAGGGAATAAATAACCCACCTACCTTCTTTTTGGATGTGGTTTTGTGTTTTAATTAGTGTTTGTGCCAAGTTAGACCTATTGGATCTTCTTGGATGATAGTTATTTGATCTTGCTGTAATTTCCAGAAACTTTGCGTTCAGTGGCCGAATTGTTAAAAATCACCAGAAGGTGATAAAATACTGATTCCAATTGCTGCTGATCAATAAACAAATTTTCTAGGCCTCCAAATTTTGGTAGATTTTTTGGACTTACAGAAGTTTGCGTTAGTTACAGATTACTACAGACTGTTCTGTTTTTGACAGATTCTGTTTTTCGTGTGTTGTTTGCTTATTTTGATGAATCTATGGTTAGTAAAATAGTTTATAATCCATAGAGAAGTTGGAATACAGTAGGTTTAATACCAATATAAATAAAGAATGAGTTCATTACAGTACCTTGAAGTGGTCTTTTGTTTTCTTTCTCTAACGGAGCTCACGAGATTTCTATTGAGTTTTGTGTTGTGAAGTTTTCAAGTTTTGGGTGAATTATTGTGATGGATTATGGAACAAGGAGTGGCAAGAGCCTAAGCTTGGGGATGCCCATGGCAACCCCAAGATAATCCAAGTACACCAAAAAGTCAAAGCTTGGGGATGCCCCGGAAGGCATCCCCTCTTTCATCCACTTCCATCGGTAATTTACTTGGAGCTATATTTTTATTCACCAACATGATATGTGTTTTGCTTGGAGCATCTTGTATTATTTGTGTCTTTGGTTGTTAGTGTGCCAAAATCATCCTTGCTGTACACACCTTTTGAGAGAGCCATACATGAATTAGAATTTGATAGAATACTCTATGTGCTTCACTTATATCTTTTTGAGCTAAGTAGTTTTGCTCTATGTGCTTCACTTATATATTTTTGAGCTAAGTAGTTTTGCTCTATGTGCTTCACTTATATCTTTTGAGCGCTATAATTTTGCTCTATGTGCTTCACTTAGATCTTTTAGAGCACGGTGGTGGATTTGTTTTAAAGAAACTATTGATCTCTCATGCTTCACTTAAATTATTTTGAGAGTCTTAATAGCATGGTAATTTGCTTAATAATAACATGCTTGGTATTCAAGATTTGTGAAACTTTCTTTTGACTGTGTTGAATACTATGAGAAGTTTGATACTTGATAATTTTTTTGAGATATCACTAGTAGAAAACAGGGCTTTGGTCCAGGACGGGTCAGCCCATTAGTCCCGGTTCAGTCCAGAACCGGGAAGAATGGGGGCATTGGACCCGGTTCGTGAGACGAAGGGGCCGGCCGGGCCATGTGGGCCATTGGTCCCGGTTCATCTAGACCTTTTGGTCCCGGTTGGTGGGACGAACTGGGACCAATGGGCCTCGCTCCTGGCCCACCACCATTGGTCCCGGTTGGTGGCTTGAACCGGGACCAAAGGCTCCCCTTTAGTCCCGGTTCATGCCACCAACCGGGACCAATGAGGTGCCTATATATACCCCCTCGCGTAAGAGCAGACCACACTGCTCTGTTTTTTTCTGGCCGAGGGTGAGAGGGCTTGGTGGTGATGTAGCTCACCTCCTATGCACACAAGGTGTTCGATGGAATGCACGAGCCACACTACTTAAGCTTTCTCCTCTCCAAGCTCGACCTCCAAGCTCCATTTTCCTCAATATTTGTCTAGGTTTAGCGGTCCGTCACGCCCCGTCCCCGTCTTCACCGCCGTCGATCACCCACGCCGAGCTCATCGCCGGCACCACCATGGTGAGCCTCTTGTTCTCATCTTCTTTCTGAAAGGAAAAATATTCTTACTTGTATGTTTACATAGATACTTGTATTATTTTCTTACTTTTATTATTGCATCTTATATAGTGCGATGGTTTTGGTATCCGCCCCCGTCGGCCCTCGTCCTGTCTATGATTCGGATGTGGTATATATATTATCTTTATAACTATTGGTTCATTTATTGTTTATGAAAATTATGCCGACCAACGTGACATAGATTTTATTTATGTAGGATGTATGTGAATCGGAAATGCCAACCGACCCTATTGTCGAGAGGTTAAATTTAGTTGAAGAAGAAAACAATTTGTTGAAGGAAAAAATAAAAAAAATTGAGGAGGAGAAGATGATATTGGAGTTGCATGTTGTGGATGTCGTCGATGATCACAAGATCAAGATGGATGCAATGCGCTTGAAGATTAGAAAGATTAGAAAATATGCCATTCATACCGAGGCTTGGTATCATTATGCCGTTGGATCAATTGTTACCTTGGTTGCTATTATGATCGCATTTGTTTTCGCATTGAAATGTTTTACATAGTTTCAATGTATGGTTTAATTAATTAGATGCTCTGGAGAGCTATATGTTGTTAGATGAGAAATATGTATGCAGTTTGGTTTTAATGTGATGATGAACTTCTATTAATTTGGACACTTAATTATATATAATGCATGCAGATGAACCAACAATGGATGTACGGTGACAGACACACCTCCGAGTACATTAAGGGCGTGCATGAGTTTCTCGATGCGGCTGAGGCAAACAAGCAGAATGGTTTTATGTGTTGCCCATGCACTGAATGTGGGAATACGAGGTCTTACTCTAACCGGAAAATCCTTCACTCCCACCTGCTTTACAAGGGTTTCATGCCACACTATAATGTTTGGACGAGGCACAGAGAAATAGGGGTTATGATGGAAGACGGCGAAGAAGAAGAGTATGATGACAACTATGTGCCCCCTGAATACGGTGATGTTGCAACGGGGGGAGCTGGTGAAGATGAAGAGGAACCAGACGATGTACCCAATGATGCTGCAACAGGTGAAGCTGTTGAAGATCAAGAGGAACCAGGCGATGTGCCCGATGATGATGATCTCTGTCGGGTCATTGTCGATGCAAGGACGCAATGCGAAAGTCAAAAGGAGAAGCTGAAGTTCGATAGCATGTTAGAGGATCACAAAAAAGGGTTGTACCCCAATTGTGAAGATGGCAACACAAAGCTCGGTACCGTACTGGAATTGCTGCAGTGGAAGGCAGAGAATGCTGTGGCTGACAAAGGATTTGAGAAGCTACTGAAAATATTGAAGAAGAAGCTTCCAAAGGATAACGAATTGCCCGACAGTACATACGCAGCAAAGAAGGTCGTATGCCCTCTAGGATTGGGGGTGGAGAAGATACATGCATGCCCTAATGACTACATCCTCTACCGCGGTGCATACAAGGATCTGAACGCATGCCCGGTATGCGGTGCATTGCGGTATAAGATCAAACGAGATGACCCTAGTGATGTTGATGACGAGCCCCCCAGGAAGAGGGTTCCTGCGAAGGTGATGTGGTATGCTCCTATAATACCACGGTTGAAACGTATGTTCAGAAACGAAGAGCATGCCAAGTTGATGCGATGGCACAGTGAGGACCGGAAGAAAGATGGGAAGTTGAGAGCACTCGTTGATGGGTCGCAGTGGAGAAAAATCGAGAGAAAGTACTGGGATGAGTTTGCAAAGGACCCAAGGAATGTATGGTTTGCTTTAAGCACGGATGGCATTAATCCTTTCGGGGAGCAGAGCAGCAATCACAGCACCTGGCCTGTGACTCTACGTATGTATAACCTTCCTCCTTGGATGTGCATGAAGCAGAAGTTCATTATGATGCCAGTTCTCATCCAAGGCCCTAAGCAACCCGGCAACGACATTGATGTGTACCTAAGGCAATTAGTTGAAGAACTTTTACAGCTATGGAATGGAAACGGTGTACGTACGTGGGATGAGCACAGATTGGAGGAATTTAAACTAAAGGCGTTGCTGTTCGTGACCATCAACGATTGGCCCGCTCTCAGTAACCTTTCAGGACAGACAAACAAAGGATACCATGCATGCACGCACTGTTTAGATGACACTGAAAGTATATACCTGGACAAATGCAGGAAGAATGTGTACCTGGGCCATCGTCGATTTCTTCCAACCAACCATCAATGTCGAAAGAAAGGCAAGCATTTCAAAGGCAAGGCAGATCACCGGAAGAAGCCCGCCATGCGTACCGGTGATCACGTACTTGCTATGGTCAATGATTTACACGTAATCTTTGGAAGGGGTCCCGGCGGACTAGCTGTTCCGAATGACGCTGAGGGACACGCACCCATGTGGAAGAAGAAATCTATATTTTGGGACCTACCCTACTGGAAAGACCTAGAGGTCCGCTCTTCAATCGACGTGATGCACGTGACGAAGAACCTCTGCGTGAACCTGCTAGGCTTCTTGGGCGTGTATGGGAAGACAAAAGATACACCTGAGGCACGGGAGGACCTGCAACATTTGCACGAAAAAGACGGCATGCCTCCGAAGCAGTATAAAGGTCCTGCCAGCTATGCTCTTACGAAAGAAGAGAAAGAAATCTTCTTTGAATGCCTGCTCAGTATGAAGGTCACGACTGGCTTCTCGTCGAATATAAAGGGAATAATAAATATGCTAGAGAAAAAGTTTCAGAACCTAAAGTCTCATGACTGCCACGTGATTATGACGCAACTGCTTCTGGTTGCATTGAGGGGGCTTCTACCGGAAAATGTCCGATTAGCCATTGTGAAGCTATGTGCATTCCTCAATGCAATCTCTCAGAAGGTGATCGATCCAGAAATCATACCAAGGCTAAGGAGTGATGTGGCGCAATGTCTTGTCAGTTTCGAGCTGGTGTTCCCACCATCCTTCTTAATATCATGACGCACGTCCTAGTTCATCTAGTCGACGAGATTGTCATCCTGGGGCCCGTATTTCTACACAATATGTTCCCCTTTGAGAGGTTCATGGGAGTCCTAAAGAAATATGTCCGTAACCGCGCTAGGCCAGAAGGAAGCATCTCCATGGGCCATCAAACAGAGGATGTTATCGGGTTTTGTGTTAACTTCATTCCTGGCCTTAAGAAGATAGGTCTCCCTAAATTGCGGTATGAGGGGAGACTGACTGGAAAAGGCACTCTTGGAAGTGACTCAATAATATGTAGGGACGGATATTCTTGGTCTCAAGCACACTACATAGTTCTACATAACTCTACCTTGGTGACCCCGTATGTCGATGAACACAAGAACAGTCTGCGCTCCAAACACCCGGAGCAGTGCGAAGACTGGATTACATGTGAACACATCAGGACTTTCAGCAGTTGGTTGGAAACACGTCTCAGAGGTGACAACACTGTTTGTGATGAGCTGTACTTGTTGTCCAGGGGACCATCTTTGACTGTATTGACTTACAAAGGATATGAGATAAATGGGAATACATTTTACACGATCGCCCAAGATCAAAAGAGCACCAACCAAATCAGCGGTGTCCGCTTTGATGCAGCAACCGAGAGCGGAAAGGACACATATTATGGTTACATAGTGGACATATGGGAACTTGACTACGGACATGATTTTAAGGTCCCTTTGTTTAAGTGCAAATGGGTCAGTCTGTCAGGCGGCGGGGTACAGGTAGACCCACAGTACGGAATGACAACAGTGGATCTGAAAAATCTTGGGTACACTGACGAACCGTTCGTCCTAGCCAATGATGTGGCACAGGTTATCTATGTGAAGGACATGTCTACCAAACCGAGAAAAAGAAAAGATAAGGAAGCGAATACATCATACGATGAGCCAAAGCGCCACATAGTTCTTTCAGGAAAAAGGGATATCCTGGGAGTGGAGGGCAAGACAGACATGTCTGAAGATTATGAAAAGTTTCATGAAATTCCTCCCTTCAATGTCAAGGCTGACCCAAGCATCCTAATAAACGATGAAGATTATCCATGGTTACGGCGCAATAAGCAAATGACATAAGCGAAGAAAAAGTGAAGACTTTCTCCCGCAACTATTATGATGATACCATGCCAACTTTGTCACACACGAGTATGCTATGCCAACTTTTTCAGAGTTCATTTGAAAACTATGAATTTAGGTCGAATTTTCTCTATAAGTGCATCTATGTTCATTTTTTAGTAAAGTTAATCACAAACTTGTGATTCACACAAATTTCAAAGAATTCAAATTTTAACTATTCAAATTTGAAAACTAATGGCACTAACAGAAAGTTTATAATTTTTCTAAAACTAATGGCACTAACAGAAAGTTTATAATTTTGCTCACCTAAAAGAAAAAAGAAATAAAAAATAAAGCAAAAAACAAAAGAAAATAAATAATGCAGAAAACAAAACAAAAAATCTGGAAAAAAATAAAAATAGCAACAATAAGTATTTTTTTGTAAATAGAAACAAAATAAAATAAATAAAGCAACAAAGAAAACTAAAAAGCGTTTTCAAATTTGAAAACTAATGGCACTAACAGAAAGTTCATAATTTTTCTAAAACTAAAAGCAAAAAGAATTAAAAAATAAAGCAAAAAGCAAAAAACAAAAGAAAATAAATAATGCAGAAAAAAAAACAAAAAAACAGGGAAAAAATAGCAACAATAAGTATTTTATTGTAAGTAGAAACAAAATAAAATAAATAAAGCAACAAAGAAAAAAACAAAAAAAGTGTTTTTAAATTTGAAAACTAATGGCACTAATAGAAAGTTCATAATTTTTGTAAAACTAAAAGCAAAAAAGAATTAAAAAATAAAGCAAAAAACAAAAGAAAATAAATAATGCAGAAAACAAAACAAAAAAACTGGAAAAAATAGCAACAATAAGTATTTTGTTGTAAGTAGAAACAAAATAAAATAAATAAAGCAATAAATAAAAAAATGCCACCTACTGGCCCCCCACGGCCTGAATACGACTAGAAACCCTACCATGGGCCAGGATTCAGGCCCGCAGGAGGCCCAGTAGGCCCACAGGCACACAGCGCAGGGTTAGGCCCGAAATCCTGCATTTGAGAGGAGCTCGAGAGGGAAGGCGCAGTAGCACTTATAAACCACTCTCGAGCTCTCTCAGCTAGCGAGGTGGGACTAAAGTTTTGGCGCGAGGCAGCACAAGGCCTTTGGTCCCGGTTGGTGCCAGCAACCGGGACTAAAGGGGGCATTGGTCCCGGTTCGTGGCACAAACCGGGACCAATGCCCCCCTTTAGTCCTGGTTGGTGCCACCAACCGGGACCAAAGGCCGCCGCTTCCCGCCCTTTGGGCTGCTGAAAAGAGGCCTTTGGTCCCGATTGGTGGCACCAACCGGGACTAAAGGGGGCATTGGTCCCGGTTTGAGCCACGAACCGGGACCAATGCCTTTGCTATATAAGCAACACTTGGGAAATTTTCAGATTTCCCTCGCCAGTTGCCCCCGACGACGCTGACCTCCTCGACGCCGCCAGGCTGCCCCGACGCCGCCCGCCGCCCCCGCCGTCGCCATCGCCCGCGCCCGTCGTCGCCGTCGCCCGAGCCGTCGCCGGCCGTCCCCCGCGCCCGTTGTCGCCGTCGCCCGCACCCTCGCCCGTGCCCTCGTCGCCCGCGCCCGTCGTCACCGTCGCCGGCCGTCGCCCGCGCCCGTCGTTGCCGTCGCCCGCGCCCTCGCCGGCCGTCGCACGCGCCCATCGTCGCAGTCGCCCGCGCTCTCGTCACCCGCGCCCTCGCCGGTCGTCGCCCGCGCCCTCGCCGGCCGTCCCCTGCCTCGACGCGTCGCCGCCTCTGTGAGCACCGCGCGTCTACCGCCCCCGCCGCCGCCGTGCAATTTTTTTAATTAGACATGTTTTTAGATTTTCATATATATATATATGTATGTATGTATGTATGTATTTTTTAGATATATGTTTTTTATGTATGTTCATATATGTATATATGTATGTATTTTTTCAATTGTAATGATGTTTTAAAAATACATATATGCAAAAGTTAGATTTTTAATTAAAAAAGTTTTATCTATATATGTTCTCTGATTTAGTACATTTTAGGTTAGTTTCATTTTAAAAAGAGTTTTATATATTTAGGAAGAAGGAATAGAAGGAAGCAGAAGGAAGAAAAGGTTTTATATATGAGGGTCGAGAGGGGGTCGATGGTCGCCGAGGGGTCGAGGGTCGTCGAACATGAGAGGAAGAAGAGGATAAAAAAGAAGAGGAAGAAGAAAAAAAAAGAGGAGAAGAAAGAATAGAGGAGTTCTTCTCCTCCATTCTTTCTTCTCCTCTTTTTTTTCTTCTTCTTCCTCTTTTTTTTATCGGGAACGAGGGTCGTCGAGGGTCGCCGAACATGACAGGCAGAAGAGGATATAAAAAGAAGAGGAAGAAGAAAAAAAAGAGGAGAAGAAAGAATAGAGGAGATCTTCTCCTCTATTCTTTCGTCTCGTCTTTTTTTCTTCCTCTTTTTTTATCGGGAACGAGGGTCGTCGAGGGTCGCCGAGGGGTCGAGGGTCGAGAGGGGGGCGACGGTCGCCGAGGGGTCAAGGGTCGAGAGGGGGTCTAGGGTCGTCGAGGCTTCGACGCCCACGTCACTTGTGGGACGTGGATGTAGTGTCCGACACCGACGGCCACATGTATCTCACACCCACGATACTTTCTATTTAGGGTTTCCTCTACCGCTCGGCGACCCTCGACAACCCTCGTTTCTGATAAAAAAAGAAGAGGAAGAAGAAAAAAAAGAGGATAAGAAAGAATAGAGGAGTTCTTACTCCTCTATTCTTTCTTATCCTCTTTTTTTTCTTCTTCCTCTTCTTTTTTTATCCTTGAAGCGTTGTCGAGGCCACCCTAAACCCTAGAGAAGCAGCGTCGAGGCCACCCCAAACCCTAGAGAAGCAGCGTCGAGGCCACTAATTAATATTAGTTCTATGTTTGCCACTAATATATCCATCTGTCATGTTTGAATAATAATTGCCATGTTGTAAATATTTGTAGAAACTATGGACAGTGCCCGAGACGAAGTACAAGAAGAGTTGTTGGGGGACATAATCGCACGAGGAAGTGATGCCGTCTGCTCGTTGTTTCTCAACGACACCGATGGTCTGGAAGCAGCTGGCTATGATTATGATGGCTCCGATGACCTAATGCCGGTGCAAGAAGGAGACCGTGAGGATGGCTCCGGTGACCCAATGCCGGTGCAAGAAGGAGACCGTGATGACGTCTCCGGTGACCGAACCGAGTCCGGCTAGGTATATATTTTAGTTAAGCTTCTGCTGACTAGCTAATTGATGCATTCATTGTTTTGGTATGTACACATATTAATTAAGTCTTTGTTCTTTTTTCTAGCCCTCCGGATCGAGCACAACTTCGGTAAAGAGACGAGGCCCGAAGAAAAAGTTGAGCTCGGATGAAAAGTTTGAGATCATAGCAATCGCGCCCGACGGCCAACCGATTGAACCCCTCCGGACAAAGAGCACATTTGTTGCTCAGTGCGGGGTTTTGGTTAGGGACAAGATCCCGATCAGCATCCAGCAATGGTTAAAGCCGGCTACAGAAAACCCTGAGGTGTCTTATGTCAATGATATGCAGAAAAATGATCTTTGGACTGAGCTAAAGTCAAATTTCACCCTAACGCAAGAGGATGATTCGGAGAAGCCAGTTAAAGAGCAATTAATCAAGTCTTTTGCTCTTAAGAGGATGGCAGAACTATTCAGGAGGTGGAAGAAAGAGTTGAATAAGTTTGTCGAAAATAAAGAGACACCATAATTCAAGGGCAGATATGAGAAGATCAGAGATCACTGGCCTGCATTTGTGGCCCACAAGACATCGGAAAAGAGTAAGAAGATGTCAGCGACAAACAAGCAAAATGTTGCAAAGAAGAAGCATCACCATCGCACGGGGTTAGGTGGCTACCTCATAGCCCGGCCTAAGTGGGCCAAGACTGAGAATGATCTGGTTGATAAAGGGATCGAACCAGAGACAATTAACTGGCCAGACCATTGCCGGACTTGGTTCTTCAGGGCTGGTGGAACCTTGGACCCTGTATCAGGGAAGTGCATTTGGACGAACAATCAAATGGACATAACAGTCAAGAAGCTTCAGCAGTATATCGAAGCAGCGCAGCAAGGGACGTTCGTTCCAGACAGAGAGAACGACGAGCTCACAATGGCCCTCGGGAATCCTGAGCACCCTGGACGGACACGAGGCACGCCAGGCTCCATTCCGTGGAAGGTTGGGTTTCCGGACGCAGGCGGTTACAAATGCCAGGAGAGGAGGAAAAAAGTGCAATAGACCCAAATGCAGGCGCTGCAAGCAAGGGTACAAGCGATAGAGGAACGAGAAGCAAATCGCAGCAAACGAACTGCTGAAGCTTCCCCTGAAGCTACCCCGCCATCTCAGCAGAGAAGCAGTGTGGCTTCCACCGAGCTGCTTCAGCCGGAGCATGTCTTGACGGCTCCTGCCAGCTATCCCATGGATGCTATCACGGAGTCTCAAAATTGCCACCTTATGACGCAATGGAATAATATGAAGGTCAAGGCGGCTGTTGGCTCTGTTTTTCCTACTGAACCCGGTGCAACTTTTCACTACCGGCCGATTCCAGAAGGATATGCTAGGGTGATGGTGGATGAAATAACGGAGGGATTTGAGGACCTCCAGCTTGACCACCCTACCGGTGAAGGGGAGACTCGGCTGGGTTCTGCTCTGAAGACTCCATGCCTATGGCGGAAGGAGCTCATCAACCTTCCGAATTGGATGCCTCCGCCTCCTCCTCCTCCGGCGAGTCAGGGCACTCCGCCTCCTCCACCGCCTCCTTCTCCGGCGAGTGACGATCAGGGCACTCGGCCGGCTCCTTCTCCGGCGCGTGGCGGCACTCCGCCTCCTTCTCCGCCCGCGCCGGCGCGCCCGAGCAGCCAGCCTCCTCCTTCTCTGCCTCGTCAGCAAGGGCGGAAGAGACCTGACGCCGCTGCGGCTGCTCCGGCGCATCGTAGTCCTTCTCCTCCGCCTCATAAGCAAGTAAAGAAGACAACTGCTCTGTCTGCTCTGCCGGCGTCTAGCAGTACAGCCAGAGGCGGGAGGACATACAGATTCGGTCCTTCTCTGAAGACTCCAGAGAAGTTACCATACGAGAGGACCCCGGAGGAGAATGCTAAGATCGCGCGAGAAGAAGCGAGGAACTTCTTTGAAGGGGTGAAAGCAAAGAAACATCCACCTCCAGAGGAGAAGGTAGATCCGGTGAAAGCGAAGCGCACTCTGGCTGCCCTAACAAAACCACCCAAGTCTCCGCCGAAAGGAAACTATGAGCGCATTATTGGAAAGGAATTTGCCGAAGCGGAGCGGTCGGGAAGTACTGTCAGTGATCAAAGGCTGAAAGAACGACGAGCTGGGAAACAAATTGCCCAGCCCAGCGAACAAGCGAAGCAATCGTGCCCCTTGCTCAAGGTGCCTAGCGACATCGTCGCTAATGATCCGAGGATGGTGCCCGGTTATAGCAATCTTGGAGATTACCTGCCCGACGATGTACATTATGATTTCATGGAGGTGTAGATACAAAGATACGAGTACGGGAAGCCTCTCGTCAAAGATGAAAGATCTCTATCAATGATGATGCGAAGATTGCATGATTGGTACTTGAAAATCTACAAAGAGTCTGGGGGGAGGAGTACTTTGTATGTGAGAGTTAAAAAGGAGCATGACCTCGTTGGCATTGAACTGTTGCCTATTCCATTTGAGGAGTTCTTTCAGTTTTTCAATCAATTGGTCCTCGATAAAGCAACGGTCACCTGCTACTGTCTGTAAGTAGTACTACTTCTGTCATTAAGTCTCTCTATATAGCTCAGCTCTTTCATTGCATGTATTTATAATTATCCTCACTATATTATGTAGATTGAAGATCGCCGAATTAAAGAAAAGACAAGTCGGTGATATTGGGTTCATTAACACATATCTCATAGATGCAACTGAGGTTAAATTTCATGCCGCAGATACCGAGGCCAACTTGCTACGATCGTTGGTAATAAATGAAAACAAAGATATAATACTCTTTCCTTACAACTTCAAGTGAGTGTTACTGTCTTGTGCATATTCGGTTTCCCTTATATATTAGTCAAGGTTATAGTAATGTAATTGATGAGTTATGCATGCGTGTGCAGTTTCCACTATATTCTCCTAGATATTAATCTTGAGCAAGGACTAGTAACCGTCTTAGACTCAAGACGAAAAGATCCCCAGGACTATGCGGACATGACTCAAATGCTCGAGAAGTAAGTTAAATCGATCATTATCCACCATATCAGCAACTTTGTTCATTTCCTGATATATCAAGTAATTGTTTTCTTTGTCTGGCAGGGTTTGGAAAAAATTCACCAAAAAAGCTCCAGGACTCCCGAAGAAGCTGCAATTTAGACACCCGAAAGTAAGTACTATAGTAGCATGTTCCGCGCATCTCCTATTGATTCAAGCGCTAGTTTTATCAATACCATTTGGCATTCTTGCTTATCAGTTTGATTGACCTATATTTCTTGTAAAGTGGTTGTGGAAGGAACAAGGGAATGATTTCTGTGGATACTACGTTTGCGAGTCCATCCGCCACACGACCTGTGAGCGGGGCTACTCTGACGAACAATATGAAGTACGTAAATAACAACATTCACAATTTTATTTTATTACCATCATTTGTGTTGAGTTTCATTCATTCATATATATATGTATTGACCCCCTTCTTCAAATTATATGTTTTGGAAGCGGGATGAACTCCTAGCACCAGCTCGCATGCGAGCAATTCAAGACGAATTGGCGGCATTCTTTCTTGACCACGTGATCACTGAAGATGGAGAATACTATGTGGACCATGAGTCCGTATGTTAGGAGATTATATTTGTAAGAGATAATTATTCCCTTGACTAATGGGAATCTTTCATTATAGAACTTGGCTTGTATATTCCAATGATGGGCTTCCTCAAATTGCCCTAGGTCTTCATGAGCAAGCAAGTTGGATGCACACCCACTTAGTTTCTTTTTGAGCTTTCATATACTTATAGCTCTAGTGCATCCGTTGCATGGCAATCCCTACTCACTCACATTGATATCTATTGATGGGCATCTCCATAGCCCGTTGATACGCCTAGTTGATGTGAGACTATCTTCTCCTTTTTGTCTTCTCACAACCACCACTCTATTCCACCTATAGTACTATATCCATGGCTCACGCTCGTGTATTGCGTGAAGATTGAAAAGGTTTTGAGAATGTCAAAAGTATGAAACAATTTCTTGGCTTGTCATCGGGGTTGTGCATGATTTAAATATTTTGTGTGGTGAAGATAGAGCATAGCCAGACTATATGATTTTGTAGGGATAACTTTCTTTAGCCATGTTATTTTGAGAAGACATAATTGCTTTGTTGGTTTGCTTGAAGTATTATTATTCTCTATGTCAATATAAACTTTTGTCTTGAATCTTCCTAATCTGAATATTCATACCACAACTAAGAATATTTGCATTGAAATTATGCCAAGTAGAACTCCGCATCAAAATTCTCTTTTTATCATTTACCTACTTGAGGACGAGCAGGAATTAAGCCTGGGGATGCCTGATACGTCTCCAACGTATCTATAATTTTTGACAGCTCCATGCTATATTATCTACTGTTTTGGACTATAGTGGGCTTTATTTTCCACTTTTATATTATTTTTGGGACTAACCTATTAACCGGAGGCCCGGCCCAGAATTGCTGTTTTTTTGCCTATTTCAGTGTTTCGAAGAAACGAAATATCAAACGGAGTCCAAACGGAATAAACCTTTCTGGAACGTGATTTTATTCCTGAATATGACCCAGGAGACTTGGACCCTACGCCAAGGAAGCTTCGAGGTGGGCACGAGGTAGGGGGCGCGCCCTATACCCCTAGGCGCGCCCCCACCCTTGTGGGCCCACCGAAGCTCCACCAATGTACTTCTTCCTCCGATATATACCTACGTACCCCCAAACGAACAGAGACGGAGCCAAAAACCTAATTCCACCGCCTCAACTTTCTGTATCCACGAGATCCCATCTTGGGGCCTATTCCGGAGCTCCACCAGAGAGGGTCATCATCACGGAGGGCTTCTACATCATCATAGCCTCTCCGATGAAGTGTGAGTAGTTTACTTCAGACCTTCGGGTCCATAGTTATTTGCTAGATGGCTTCTTCTCTCTTTTTGGATCTCAATACAAAGTTCTCCCCCTCTCTTGTGGAGATCTATTCGATGTAATCTTCTTCTTTTTTGCGGTGTGTTTGTTGAGACCGATGAATTGTGGGTTTATGATCAAGTCTATCTATGAATAATATTTGAAACTTCTCCGAATTCTTTTACGTATGATTAGTTATCTTTGCAAGTCTCTTTGAATTATCAGTTTGGTTTGGCCTACTAGATTGGTTTTTCTTGCCATGGGAGAAGTGCTTAGCTTTGGGTTCGATCTTGCGGTGTCCTTTCCCAGTGACAGAAGGGGCAGCAAGGCACATATTGCATCATTGCCATCGAGGATAACAAGATGGGGTTTATTTCATATTGCATGAATTTATCTCTCTACATCATGTCATCTTGCTTAAAGCGTTACTCTATGTTTAACTTAATACTCTAGATGCATGCTGGATAGCGGTCGATGAGTGGAGTAATAGTAGTAGATGCAAAATCATTTTGGTCTACTTGTCACGGACGTGATGCCTATATGCATGATCATGCCTAGATATTCTCATAACTATGCTCAATTCTGTCAATTTCTCAACAGTAATTTGTTCACCCACCGTAGAATACTTATGCTCTTGAGGGAAGCCACTAGTGAAACCTATGACCCCCGGGTCTATTCTCATCATATCAATCTTCATCACTTTAATCTTGCTTTGCTTTTTTACTTTGCCTTTTACTTTTCACTTTGCATCTCTATACCAAAAATACGAAAAATATTATATCTATCAGATCTCACTCTCATAAGTGACCGTGAAGGGATTGACAACCCCTAATCGCGTTGGTTGTGAGTAGCTATCGTTCTGTGCAGGTACGAGGGACTTGAGCGTGGCCTCCTACTGGATTGATACCTTGGTTCTCAAAAACTGAGGAAAATACTTACGCTACTCTGCTGCGTCATCCTTTCCTCTTCGGGGAAATCCAACGCAAGCTCAAGAGGTAGCAGTACCCTACAAACGATTTCTTCTTATGTTCTCCGCTAGATAGGAACTTTGGAGTGATTCTTCATCGCACGTCGAGGGATGGTTATATGATACAATTATATTAGCATTGTTGAGAGATTGCACTAGCGAAAGTACGGAACCTAGGCCTGTTTTTCAAGCATTGCAATACCATTTGTGCTCCGTTGCTATTTTTTATTGCTACCTTGCTATTTTTTATTGTTCATGTTACAAAAATCAATATCTACTATCCATATTACATTTATCACCATCTCTTCGTCGAACTAGTGCACCTATACAAATTACCATTGTATTTGGTGTGTTGGGGACACAAGAGACTTTTTATTATTTGGTTGCAGGGTTGTTTGATAGAGACCATTTTCATCCTATGTGATGTAGGGTGGAAACCCTAGGGGGCGATCTTTCACGAAAGGATCGGATCCCACAAGGAACACGAGGGGAATCATGAGGGGAAACATGAGAGAAACACTAAAACCAACAAGATGTAGTCACACATATGCTACATCCATGAACATAAAAGGAGATACATGATCCACGATCAACAAGGGATGATACACGGTAACCGGTTTTTCTCCAAAGGAAGTCTTGATGGGGCCACCCAAGAGGGGGTCTTGAATTGTAACGCCCTCGATGCGACTATATCTCCCACGTGTCGAAGCACGACTTAGAGGCATAACCGCATTGAAAGCAATTTCGCAAGTGAGGTAATCTTCACACAACCCATGTAATACATAAGGGAAAAGATACATAGTTGGCTTACAATCGCCACTTCACACAATTACATGAATAAAGCATTACATCAACCAGATACAATCAAGGTCCGACTACGAAACCAAAATAAAAGAAGAACCCCAAATGCGACAAGTCCCCGATCGACCCCAACTGGGCTCCACTACTGACCAACTAGAACCAAACAACACAAAGGACAAGATCTTCATCGAGCTCCTCCTGAGCTTGGTTGCGTCATCTGCACGGTCTCATCGGCACCTGCAAGCTGGTTTTGGAAGTATCTGTGAGTCACGGGGACTTAGCAATCTCACACCCTCGCGATCAAGACTATTTAAGCTTATGGGTAAGGTAAAAGGTATGAGGTGGAGCTGCAGCAAGCGACTAGCATATTTGGTGGCTAACAACGCAAATGAGAGCGAGAAGAGAAGGCAAAAGCACGGTCGAGAATCTATGATCAAGAAGTGATCCAAGAACAACCTACGTCAAACATTACTCCAACACCGTGTTCACTTCTCGGACCCCGCCGAGAAAAGACCATCACGGTAACACACGCGGTTGATGTATTTTAATTAAGGTCAACTTCAGGTTTTCTACAACCGAACATTAACAAATTCCCATCTGCCCATAACCGCGGGCACGGCTTTCGAAAGTTCAAATCCCTGCAGGGGTGTCCCAACTTAGCCCATCACAAGCTCTCACGGTCAACGAAGGATATTCCTTCTAGCGGGAAGACCCAATCAGACACGGAATCCCGGTTACAAGACATTTCGACGATGATAAACCAAATCCAGCAACACCGCCCGAATGTGCCAACAAATCCCGATAGGAGCTGCACATATCTCGTTCTCAGGGCACACTCAGATGAGCGCTCCATAGAACTAAAAACAAACCTCGAGTTTCCTCGAGGGGGCGCTGCACAAGACTCTAGTTTGGACCAACACTCAGAGGAGCACTGGCCCAGGGGTTAAAATAATGATGACCCTCAGGAGCGCGACTCCCAAGGGAAAAGAAAATGCTAGGTGGCGAATGGTAAAACCAATGTTGGGCATTGCTGGAAGAGTTTATTCAAAGCGAACTGTCAAGGGGTTCCCATTATTACCCAACCGTGTAAGGAACGCAAAATCCGGGAACATAACACCGATATGACGGAAACTAGGGCAGCAAGAGTGGAACAAAACACCAAGCATAAAGCCGAGCCTTCCACCCTTTACCAAGTATATAGATGCATTAATTAAATAAGAGATATTGTGATATCCCAACAAGTAAACATGTTCCAACAAGGAACAACATCTCCATGTTCCAACAAGGAACAAACTTCAATCTTCACCTGCAACTAACAACGCTATAAGAGGGGCTGAGCAAAGCGGTAACATAGCCAAACAATGGTTTGCTAGGACAAGGTGGGTTAGAGGCTTGGCTTAACAATATGGGAGGCATGATAAGCAAGTGGTAGGTATCGCAACATAGGCATAGCAAAAGTGCGAGCATCTAGCAAGCAAAGATAGAAGTGATTTCGAGGGTATGATCATCTTGCCTGAAATCCTGCAAGGAAGAAGAACGAGTCCATGAAGAAGACAAACGGACGTAGATGAACGGATCCTCACAACACGACGTTATCGGAAACAACCCGAAGAAGCAACACCGGAAAAGGAGCAAACAACATAGTAAACAACCACGACATAAGCATGGCATGATGCACAATCAAGTATGATGCATGTCCAGTTTAATGAGGCATGGCATGGCAAAAATGCACAAACAATACTACAAATTAAGTGGAGCTCAATATGCATCGGGATGCATATTGACACAACACCACATCCCATTATTTAGTTCGATCTCGTTTAGGTACTCAACAATATTAAATGTTGTTTAGCATGGCAAGGGGTGAAGCAAAAGAAAACTACCTATCTAGGCAAGTTTAAATGAGGCCGGAAACAACGAACAACAATTCCGGTAAATCCCCATATGCATATCTTAGGTTTGGTACTGTTCTGCCCTAAACCATATTTTAGAGTTATTAAACATGCAAAGTGAGGCCACCATGTTAAACTAGGCATTTTTCTACCCCATTTACATATAAAGTTAATTAGGTTTGGAGCTACGGTTATTTAGTTATGAAATAAATCATTTTAACATGGCATAGGGGCAAATTTAATCAAACCGCATTTTAAACATTTTAAACATGGATGAAAATGACATATTATGAAACTAGATGAAAAACTAAGGATATTTCATATATAAATTGTTTTAATCCGATGCACGGTTGTTGAGTTTTAATATGCATGGAGTATGAGGGTTTTTCTGTAAAACTGTAATTTGCTAGAATAAAAGGAAAATCGCCGCACTGACAAAAATACCAATGGGCCGAAACATGGCAGGCTGGACCAACGGAGAGAAAAAAACAAAAAAAGGGGGCACTGGGGCCTCACCATGGGCTTTGGCCCAAGGCAGTGGAGAGGAAGGAGGCCCGCAGAGGGCGTGCTGGGCTGGCCTGCTTGGCTCGATCGAAAGGGTCAACGAAGCCTGGTCTCGCTCGTGTTCTGACGAAGCTGAAGAACGCAGCGGTTCGGTGTAGCGAAACATGACAGCAGGGCAGCGACCGGTCTTGGGAGCGACGCAGGAGGACTTGGCGCGACGGCTTCAGGGACTTGGCGAGGCTCCAGGACGGTGCGGCGGTGGATCCGGGCATGGGGAGAGGCGCGATGCAGGCGGGGCGTGGTCAACAGGAGCGGGACGAGGCGCTGCTGTCCTCTTCTCTGAAGAAACAGAAACAACAGCAGGGGTTTGAAGCAGGGGCTCTCCGTGCGAGGGCACCGGCGACCGTGGACGGGGCCTAGCTGCCGAGATCTGGCCGGAACGGGCAAGTGCGGCGGAGTGCCAGTCGGATCTGGTCGGAGATTGCGTGGATCCGTGGTGGACGGTGACGAACAGCGGGCGACGGGGTTCCTGCACTCCACGGAAGCGAGAGCCATGAGAGGAGGAGGAGAAGCAAGATGGGGAGAAGGAAGGAGAGGGAAGCCTGGCACTGGCCTAGGTCGGGGCGATGCTTGCGAGGGTCACCGACGAGGACAGCAGGGTGGAGCAGTGGCTTGCGGGGGCTCCTCTCCTCTCGATGGAGCTCGGGAACGAGGGCACGGGGAGGCAGCAGCCTCGGGCAGAGGAGGAAGAGGAAGGAGATCCGGTGGCTTCGCTTACTGCTGCTGCTGGTAGCAGGTGGAGCTCGAGCGAGGTCCGCCGAGGTGGCTTGGTGGTGTTGAGATTGAGGAGGAGGGGATCCCGAGAAAGAGGAGAGTAGGTGGAGTGGCGGCGGCGATGGGACAAACGACCTAAATTTTAGGGTTGGTCAATATATATACGTTATTGGATTAGGTTAGGGGGGTATTCGGTCCGACCGATCGTAATCGGGCGGTCGAGAAAAATAGACTAAGAAGTCCATTTAACAAAACAGAGATGTTTTGTAGATGTTTGGGGATGTTCCGGACCCAACGGTGGCGAGAGTCCGGGTCGGGTCCGGAACAACTTTCGGGCGCGCGCGCGAGGAGGGTCGCCGGCTGATGAGAGAGGTTAGGTTGGGTCTGGCGGATTGTGAAGAGCGGGTTGGTTTGAGAGAAGAGGGGAGAGATGCAGCCTGACACGGTTTCCGGAGACCGAAAACATCCGACGTGTGTCCGGCTATAATGCCGCTATAGTTTAACGATTGGGCTATCAGACGAGCTCCGAATGCGATGAAACTTGACAGGCGGTCTATCCACACTATAATAAGACCACACGCCAACTTTCATCCCATTCCGAGGACATTTTCCGGCCACTTATAAAATAATAATCCGGACATGCCGCGGGCGCGTGCAAGTGTGACTGGGCTCAGAACGGACAACGGACGGAACGAGGAGACCTGGATGGATGCATGTTTTGAAAACATGATGATGCAATGCACATGATGACATGATATGAAATGCATGACACGCAAGCAAAGACAAGGCAACAACAGCGAATAACTGGAAGACACCTGGCACATCGGTCTCGGGGCGTTACAACACTCCACCACTATGAGAGGATCTCGTCCCGAGATCTAGAATGGCACCGGAGGGGAAAGGAAGAGGAAGAGGTGAGGTGAAACTATGTTGCTTCTCCGACAAACGAGTGAAACCAATGAACCTTGCGAGGTTGAACAAATTCGAGAAAAGAATACAACGAAGGTGAACAAAGTCAAAAACACTTCGTTAGAAAATAGGAACAAAGAACATTGTGAAAAAACCTTGAGGTTGAAGGGAAAGATATATATTGAAACCACTCCGGTTAAAACAAGATAGAGAAGGATTAAGAATGATATAATTTGGACAGCACTCTGACTGTAAACGGAAGGAATTGAACATGAATTTGACAAGATGAGGGGATACTTGACGAAAACAACAATACACTGCCTCCGGAACTATTGAAAGAATGGCACAATGGGTAAGAACGATTTTAGGCGGCACTCCGGTTGAGAAGGGAGGCAAAAACTTGACAGGATGGGAAGAACTCGAAAAGCGGGCATGACACTCCGGTTAAAAGGATAAGGACGAAAAGAAGACGATCCTGACAAAACAAGAAGATGGGTTGCAGAGAGCAACATCACAATGCCTCCAGAACGAAAGAATATAAGTTGGATCGTCGGAACAAAAGAACGGAGAAGAAAATGGCAAGTTCTGCCACAAAAGAGCTTGAAAAGCATCCTTGCAAGAACGGTATAACGAAATTGTTGGAAAAACCAACAACGAAACGAATAAACTTGTAGTGGGCTTATGAAAAACTTCTTAAAATTATGAGGTGAAATTCTGCCACTAACGGAAAACAAGATTGGATTGATATCAACAAGGAGACGAGAAACTTATTTCATCGGGGGAATAGATGAATTACTTAAGTCATTTATGAGCACCATAAATAGCAACAATCCTTAGGGAAGGCTTTAGGTGAACTATAACCCAAGATAACTCCAATGACGCGATTGATGGGTTTTAAATACCTCATTCTTAACAACATGTGAATCATGAGACATGAACTCAAATTATCAAGAATGACATAACACCACCTCAAATGATACGGTAGAAGGAATTGCACTCCGAATTGCAAGATGAAGAATGCTTGAGCTCATCTGAAAAGAATCTTGATGAACACTTCAAGAAGGAATTAAATCCTTTATGAACCATCATGTAGAACCTTCATGAAGAACTCCGGTTAAAAGAATGATCACAAAGAAGTGAAGGATGAAAAGAATAAGGTTGAAGCCTTGCAATGATTAGATGAAGCTTGCGACGAGATAAAAGAGAGATCTTGAAACTCCGGGAAAAGAAAAGCTGAACACAATTGGAATCAAGAAGTTGATGCACCTCCGGAATAAGGAATTAATCGCTTGGATGAACAAGAATAAGAATTACATTATGCATATCCTTCACCAATTTAAATTGATGACAATCAACGTATGTCATACTACTTATTCTCGTAGAAAGGATTAAGATAGATATAGCAGAAACTTGGGAAAACCTTCAACGAACCATCGGTAGAATTGAATGAATGAAGATAACATAAAGAAAACACCGGGAAGAATTAGAAAATGAACGAAGATACATGAGAGAGTTTAGATACAAAAGAACGAGGAGATCATGAACTGATTAGAGGATATTTGAACGATGCACCAGTAAGATTGGAGAATGATAACTAACAGCTGAGAATGAATAAACCTGAATTGATGGAATCCGGATAACAAACTAAGAAGGCTCTTGAATTGCTCCGGATAGGTAAAAAAGAATTTTCACAATCAAAACAATTATGAGAGGATGGCCTCGAACTAGAACCATGAATCTTGAAGAGAAAAGAACAAGATTAACAGAAAAAACTTCTTTGGTCTTCAAATGATGAGAATGACAATGAGAAGCACCACCAAGAATTATTGAGGCACACCTGAATGAAGAATGGAAAAGTTGAGCCAACGATGAAAAGAATTTTGAAAGATCTTGGAGAAAAGCATTTGACTGATGAAAAATTCATTCTTACGTCAAACTTGGAAAAGAATTTGAGAGTAACGCCGGGAAAAGAGAAGAGTAAGGTAAGATCCTGGGAAAAGACCTGTGGGTTAGGGCCCACTCAAAAGATACACCGTTGAACGATTTGAAGGAGAGATTACACCAGTTGAATTAAATGGCTTGAATAAGATAGGACCTCGAAAGATCTTCAACGAATACAGAGTGGAAAACACGAATCTTCAAGATATCTTGAGCACTCCGGAACAATTGAATAGCGAGAAATGACTGAATATAAGGTGCACCGGCATGAGAAGGCATTTGAAATAAGGAAAAGAATATGATCAAACACCGAAAGCTTGAATTGAATCCACCGAAGAAGATAAAAGAACAAGGAATGATAAACTTGAGGCTCCGTTAGAATCTTCATGAGCATCACCGGGTAAGAACATTGACGGAAAAGGAATGGAGAGACTTCACAAGAATAAAATGGATACCTGATGAAGAAATCTAGGTCCTCGAAGAAACAAAGGGAGGGAGGGTGGGAAAACAAAGGCAACTTGAAGACGGATGAAGAAAACACTGTTGAGAAGAACTGATAATTGATCTTGTGAATGTTGACAAGATTGGATCCACTTGAAGAGACACACACCGGTTGAAAAGGATTGGCATGACAATCTTGATTATCATGAAGGATTAGTATTCACATAGAACTATGAGAACACCATTTAGGAAAGGTATGGAATCAACATTTGACATTGAGGCAAC
Source organism: Triticum urartu (assembly GCF_056163025.1). Taxonomy (NCBI): domain Eukaryota; kingdom Viridiplantae; phylum Streptophyta; class Magnoliopsida; order Poales; family Poaceae; genus Triticum; species Triticum urartu. The sequence goes on along the minus strand of NC_141879.1, from coordinate 464,717,045 downwards.
TCAAATACCACAACTGAAAACAAAATAAGGATTGGCTTGCAGAATAAGCCGGAACAAACATATGATAGAGATTTCATCCGAAGTTTTCGTGGTGGGGCCTACACGGGCTCGATCGTATAGCACCATCATGTACAAGGTAGTGCACATGACATACGAAGCGACCCGAGTCGGCATAGCCAAGGACTCTTTAAGACACAACAAGACCACTGTAAAACCAACCGTGGATAGGCGGACCACTAGACGTCGAACCCCAATTTCATATCATACATCTGTCGGAAAGATATCCTACGAGCTACTTGAATTCCCACTTATAAACTCCCAGAATTTTCCGGTTATGCAATCAGGTGTTGGGGATACAGGGGAAGCATAATATCTCACCCAAAACTAGCACATCCTACATCCAGCTATATCCATGCTTCAACACATAACCAAGAAACCTTCGGAAATCGTCTACCTCAACCTTCGAAAAGAATCCGTTATACGAGTTATGGCAATACTCCCGAACTCCCGCCCCAGTACTGGGTGGCATCGAGGTTATCTCACCAACAACTGCATAAAAGAGATTTTCGATGTCGGCGAAACTAAACTCAGGTATTCCAGAACTGCAACGATAAAATTGTGACGACAACACCTCGGAGCTCAACTCCCTGGGACACTGCCACAACCCCTAAATGACACAATGTTCTCGTCACAAATCGGTCGGAACGATTCCAAGATACCCGCGTGATCCTAAATTTTTTTAGTGAAATTTGAGAAGAGAAGAGTCGAAACTCTACGTCAGGATGCCTTACCAGAGCGATGAGGGGACTGGGGAGTAAAAAGAATTCCTAAACTCTCCGATATATAATTCCTAAATGACTCCAAACATTTTTCTAGACTCAACTCGTCAGCTAATTCGATCAAGCAGTGGGGGCTCCTAAGGTCGGGGAAGGCTCTGATACCAACTTGTAACGCCCTCGATGCGGCTATATCTCCCACGTGTCGAAGCACGACTTAGAGGCATAACCGCATTGAAAGCAATGTCACAAGTGAGGTAATCTTCACACAACCCATGTAATACATAAGGGAAAAGATACATAGTTGGCTTACAATCGCCACTTCACACAATTACATGAATAAAGCATTACATCAACCAGATACAATAAAGGTCCGACTATGGAACCAAAATAAAAGAAGAACCCCAAATGCGACAAGGTCCCCGATCGACCCCAACTGGGCTCCACTACTGACCAACTAGAATGAAACAACACAAAGGACAAGATGTTCATCGAGCTCCTCCTGAGCTTGGTTGCGTCATCTGCACGGTCTCATCGGCACCTGCAAGCTGGTTTTGGAAGTATCTGTGAGTCACGGGGACTAAGCAATCTCACACCCTCGCGATCAAGATTATTTAAACTTATTGGTAAGGTAAAAGGTATGAGGTGGAGTTGTAGCAAGCGACTAGCATATTTGGTGGCTAACAAAACAAATGAGAGCGAGAACAGAAGGCAAAAGCACGGTCGAGAATTTATGATCAAGAAGTGATCCTAGAACAACATACGTCAAACATTACTCCAACACCGTGTTCACTTCCCGGACCCCGCCGAGAAGAGACCATCACGGTAACACACGCGGTTGATGTATTTTAATTAAGGTCAACTTTAGGTTTTCTACAACCGGACATTAACAAATTCCCATCTGCCCATAACCGCGGGCACGGCTTTCGAAAGTTCAAATCCCTGCAGGGGTGTCCCAACTTAGCCCATCACAAGCTCTCACGGTCAACGAAGGATATTCCTTCTAGCGGGAAGACCCGATCAGACTCGGAATCCCGGTTACAAGACATTTCGACAATGATAAACCAAATCCAGCAACACCACAAGAATGTGCCGACAAATCCCAATAGGAGCTGCACATATCTCGTTCTTAGGGCACACTCAGATGAGCGCTCCATACAACTAAAACCAAACCTCGAGTTTCCCCGAGGGGGCGCTGCACATGACTCTAGTTTGGACCAACACTCAGAGGAGCACTGGCCCGGGGGTTAAAATAATGATGACCCTCAGGAGTGCGACTCCCAAGGGAAAAGAAAAGGCTAGGTGGCGAATGGTAAAACCAATGTTGGGCATTGCTGGAAGAGTTTTATTCAAGGCGAACTGTCAAGGGGTTCCCATTATTACCCAACCGCGTAAGGAACGCAAAATTCGGGAACATAACACCGATATGACGGAAACTAGGGCGGCAAGAGTGGAACAAAACACCAGGCATAAGGCCGAGCCTTCCACCCTTTACCAAGTATATAGATGCATTAATTAAATAAGAGATATTGTGATATCCCAACAAGTAAACATGTTCCAACAAGGAACAACATCTCCATGTTCCAACAAGGAACAAACTTCAATCTTCACCTGCAACTAACAACGCTATAAGAGGGGCTGAGCAAAGCGGTAACATAGCCAAGCAACGGTTTGCTAGGACAAGGTGGGTTAGAGGCTTGGCTTAACAATATGGGAGGCATGATAAGCAAGTGGTAGGTATCGCATCATAGGCATAGCAAAAGAGCGAGCATCTAGCAAGCAAAGATAGAAGTGATTTCAAGGGTATGATCATCTTGCCTGAAATCCCGCAAGGAAGAAGAACGAGTCCATGAAGAAGACAAACAGACGTAGATGAACGGATCCTCACAACACGACATTATCAGAAACAACCCGAAGAAGCAACACCGGAAAAGGAGCAAACAACATAGTAAACAACCACGACATAAGCATGGCATGATGCACAATCAAGTATGATGCATGTCCAGTTTAATGAGGCATGGCATGGCAAAAATGCACAAACAATACTACAAATTAAGTGGAGCTCAATATGCATCGGGATGCATATTGACACAACACCACATCCCATTATTTAGTTCGATCTCGTTTAGGTACTCAACAATATTAAATGTTGTTTAGCATGGCAAGGGGTGAAGCAAAAGAAAACTACCTATCTAGGCAAGTTTAAATGAGGCCGGAAACAACGAACAACAATTCCGGTAAATCCCCATATGCATTTCTTAGGTTTGGTACTGTTCTGCCCTAAACCATATTTTAGAGTTATTAAACATGCAAAGTGAGGCCACCATGTTAAACTAGGCATTTTTCTACCCCATTTACATATAAAGTTAATTAGGTTTGGAGCTACGGTTATTTAGTTATGAAATAAATCATTTTAACATGGCATAGGGGCAAATTTAATCAAACCGCATTTTAAACATTTTAAACATGGATGAAAATGACATATTATGAAACTAGATGAAAAACTAAGCATATTTCATATATAAATTGTTTTAATCCGATGCACGGTTGTTGAGTTTTAATATGCATGGAGTATGAGGGTTTTTCTGTAAAACTGTAATTCGCTGGAATAAAAGGAAAATCGCTGCACTGAAAAAGAATACCAATGGGCTGAAACATGGCAGGCTGGACCAACAGAGAGAAAAAAACAAAAAAGTGGGCACTGGGGCCTCACCATGGGCTTTGGCCCAAGGCGGTGGAGAGGAAGGAGGCCCGCAGAGGGCGCGCTGGGCCGGCCTGCTTGGCTCGATCGAAAGGGTCAACGAAGCTTGGTCTCGCTCATGTTCTGACGAAGCTGAAGAACGCAGCGGTTCGGTGCAGCGAAACATGGCAGCAGGGCGGCGACCGGTCTTGGGAGCGACGCAGGAGGACTTGGCGCGACGACTTCTGGGAGTTGGCGAGGCTCCAGGACGGTGCGGCGGTGGATCCGGGCATGGGGAGAGGCGCGATGCAGGCGGGGCGTGGTCAACAGGAGCGGGACGATGCGCTGCTGTCCTCTTCTATGAAGAAACAGAAACAACAGCAGGGGTTTGAAGCGGGGGTTCTCCGGCGAGGGCACCGGCGACCGGGGACGGGGCCTAGCTGCCAGGATCCGGCCGGAACGGGCAAGTGTAGCGGAGTGCCAGTCGGATCTAGTCGAAGATTGCGTGGATCCATGGTGGACGGTGACGAACAACGGGTGACGGGGTTCCTGCACTCCACGGAAGAGAGAGCCATGAGAGGAGGAGGAGAAGCAAGATGGGGAGAAGGAAGGAGAGGGAAGCCTGGCACTGGCCTGGGTCGGGGTGACGCTTGCGAGGGTCAACGACTAGGACAGCGGGGCGGAGCAGTGGCTTGCGGGGGCTCCTCTCCTCTCGATGGAGCTCGGGAACGAGGGCACGGGGAGGCAGCAGCCTCGGGCAGAGGAGGAAGAGGAAGGAGCTCCGGTGGCTTCGCTTGCTGCTGCTGCTGGTAGCCGGTGGAGCTCGAGCGAGGTCCGCCGAGGTGGCTTGGTGGTGTTGAGATCGAGGAGGAGGGGATCCCGGGAAAGAGGAGAGTAGGTGGAGTGGCGGCGGCCATGGGACAAACGACCTAAATTTTAGGGTTGGTCAATATATATACGTTATTGGATTAGGTTAGGGGGGTATTCGGTCCGTCCGATCGTAATCAGGCGGTCGAGAAAAATAGACTAAGAAGTCCAATTAACAAAACGGAGACGTTTTGTAGATGTTTGGGGATGTTCTGGACCCAACGGTGGCGAGAGTCCGGGTCGAGTCCGGGACAACTTTCGGGCGCGCGCGCGAGGAGGGTCGCGGGCTGACGAGAGAGGTTAGGTTGGGTCTGGCGGATTGTGAAGAGCGGGTTGGTCTGAGAGAAGAGGGGAGAGATGCAGCCCGGCATGGTTTCTGGAGACCGAAAATGTCCGTCGTGTGTCCGGCTATAATGCCGCTATAGTTTAACGATTGGGCTATCAAACAAACTCCGAATGCGATGAAACTTGACAGGCGGTCTATCCACACTATAATAAGACCACACTCCAACTTTCATCCCATTCCGAGGACATTTTACGGCCACTTATAAAATAATAATCCGGACATGCCGCGGGCGCGTGCAAGTGTGACTGGGCTCAGAACAGACAACGGACGGAACGAGGAGACCGGGACGGATGCATGTTTTGAAAACATGATGATGCAATGCACATGATGACATGATATGAAATGCATGACACGCAAGCAAAGACAAGGCAACAACAGCGAATAACTGGAAGACACCTGGCACCTCGGTCTCGGGGCGTTACATGAATCCAAGGGGATCTTCTCCGAAGAGGGGTCACGGTCTCTCTCGTGGAGTAGATCCATAATGGATGAGCAAAGCTCTATCTCTAATGAGCTACTACTTTGCTAACCCTAAAACGTAGGTAGGAGAAGAGTATATATAGTCTAGGTGGGCGAAGGAGTACACGGGGCTCGGGCCCTTACACTGTGCGCAGACAGGGGAGGCCGGAGGTCCGGGCGTCGGGCCGGATGTCCGGGCTTTCACGAGGGGCCGGATGTCCGGGCTAGGGTGATCGGATGTCCGGGCTGGAGGTGCTGGTCTTGTTTCTCTCTGGACAGGTGGGGTCCGGATTTCCGAGCGAAGGGCCAGATATCCGGGTGCGCGAGACGGGACGGATGTCCGGGCTGCTCGCCGGATGTCCGGGCCATGTAGACTTGGCCGCTGGCTCCTTGCTGTTGTTGACACTTCCAGTGGTCGGATGTCCGGGGTCATGACCGGATCTCGGGGGCCTGGGAGTTTTTCTTGACTCCTTCTATCGGTTCTCTTCATCCATGAACTTGGGGACTTGTCCATCTTCACGTGCATCTTCGGGAGAGTCCTCTTGGTACCTAATCATGCACAACATCTCAGATTTAGGTAGTGGCCATATCTCGAGAGGATCATATGTGATATCACTAAGGAAGGATGTCACCTCGTTCTCGAGAGCTCTAGCTCGTGCCTGTGTCATGGGTCCTCTTGGCTCTTGATGAGACGATGGTAGGTCCATGGGGATGACCACAGGATGCTCCGCATCATCTCCCCTCCCTGGGAAAGATCCGACCTTGGATCAAAAGTTTCATCGCCATGGTAGGGAGAGAGATCTTTGATGTTGAAGATGTCGCTCACGGAGTACTTGTCGCGTGGAATGTCGATCTTGTAGGCGTTGTTGTTGTAGCGTTCAAGCACCTTGAAGGGTCCATCCACTCGTGGATGAAGTTTGGATTTGCGTTCGTGGGGGAAGCGGTCCTTGCGAAGGTGTAGCCACACAAGATCTCCAATGTTGAACACCATGGGGTGCTTGTTGATGTTGTGCTTGGTCGCGATTCGTTGTACTTGGCACTCAATGGTGTGCCTTGTGTTTTCATGCATCTTCTTGAGATAGTTGACTCGGGCACTCGCGTCCATATTCATGCGCTCTTGTAGTGGTAGAGGGAGAATGTCCAAAGGGGACAATGGGTTGAATCCGTAGACGACCTCGAAGGGGGACTTGCTAGTAGTTGAGTGTCTTGCGTGGTTGTAGGCGAACTTGGCGATAGGTAGACACTCCTCCAACTCCTTGATGTTCTTCTTGATTAGCACGCAAAGTAGAGCAGAGAGTGTGCGGTTGGTCACCTCCGTTTGGCCGTCGGTTTGTGGATGGTATGCCGTGGAGAAGAGTAGCTTGATTCCGAGGTTGGCGCATAGGGTCTTCCAAAAGTAACTCAAGAACTTGACGTCGCGGTCCGAGACAATCATCTTTGGCACTCCATGTTGTCATAAGATTTCCCTACAAAAGAGTTTGGCAACATGTGAAGCATCGTCTATCTTGTTGCATGGTATGAAATGTGCCATCTTAGAGAATCGGTCCACAACAACAAATACCGAATCCTTTCCATTTCTAGTTCTAGGCAATCCAAGTACAAAATCCATGATAATATCTTCCCATGGTTGATATGGAATTGGGAGAGGCATGTAAAGGCCATGGGATTGAGCTTTAGACTTAGCTTTGTGACATGTAGAGAATCGGTTGGTGAAGCGGTTGACGTCGCGGAACATATTGGGCCAATAATAGTTCTTGGAGAGCATAGAGAATGTCTTGTTGCGTCCAAAATGTCCCATTAGTCCTCCGCCATGAGATTCCTGCAAAAGCAACAAACGAAGAGAAGACTCGGGGATGCAAAGTTTGTCAGCTCTCATAAGATATCCATCTTTGATGTAATAATGATCCCAAGCGGTATGCGTTGAACACTTGGCATAAGGAATAGCAAAAGTAGGATCATGCTCATACAAGTCTTTTATTTTCTCAAAGCCAATGACATCCAATTCAAGTTGAGTAACAAGAATGCGTATGCGGTAAAGAGCGTCCACCACAACATTTTCCTTACCTTTAATGTGTTTGATGACATAAGGAAATGACTCAATGAATTCACTCCATTTAGCATGACGCTTGTTCAACTTAGTTTGACCTTTAAGGTATTTAAGTGTCTCATGATCGGTATGAATGATAAATTCATGAGGTCGAAGATAATGTTCCCATTCATGCAAAACTCGCACTAAAGCATATAGTTCTTTGTCATAGATGGGGTAATTGAGTTGCACTCCGGAAAGTCTCTCACTAAAATAAGCTGTGGGGCGCTTCTCTTGCGTTAACACACCTCCTATGCCATTACCACTAGCATCGCAATGAATATCAAAGGGTTTGTCAAAGTTGGGTAATGCAAGCACGGGAGCATGAGTAAGCAAATTCTTAAGCTCATCGAATGCGGTATCTTGGGATGGTCCCCAAACAAAGGGTGGATTCTTCTTGCTCAAAGCATGCAAAGGTGAAGCAATGGTGCTAAAGTCCTTCACAAATCTACGATAGAAACCGGCTAAACCAAGAAACTACGCACTTGTTGCAAGTTGGTTGGTTGTGGCCAAGTTTTAATAGCACTGATCTTAGAATCATCAACATGAACGCCCTTAGAGGACACCACAAAACCTAAGAAAACGAGATTATCAACACCAAAAAGGCATTTTTCCATTTTAGCATAGAGACGCTCTTTTCGAAGAGTTTGCAAAACGGTTCGAACATGGGTGACATGATCTTTGAGAGATTTGCTATAAACAAGGATATCGTTGAAGTAGACCACAACAAACTCACCAATGTAAGGCTGAAACACATAATTCATAAGACGCATGAAAGTACCCGGTGCTTCCGATAAACCCATAGGCATGACTAACCACTCATATAAACCAAACTTTGTTTTGAAAGCGGTTCTCCATTCATCACCCTCTTGTATGCGAATTTGATAGTAACCACTTTTAAGATCAATTCTGGAAAAAATAGTGGCACCGCTAAGTTCATCAAGGCGTGGAATGGGGTACCTATAGCAAGCAGTGATAGCATTGATAGGTCTACAATCGAAACACATGCAGAAGCTACCATCTCTTTTTGGCACAAGAATGACCGGTACAGCACAAGGACTTAAAATTCCGCGCACATGTCCATGGTCTATGAGATGTTTTACTTGCCTTTGTATTTCTTTGGTTTCTTCGGGGTTGACGCGGTAGGGAGCTTTGTTTGGAAGTGGTGCTCCGGGGATGAGGTCGTTGTGGTGCTCGATGCCTCGTACTGGAGGTAGACCCGGAGGTAGCTCGTCAGGGAAAACATCTTGGAATTCCTGCAAAAGAGAAGACAACACTAAAGGTAGAGTGTGAGAGGTGTTAGCTTTTGGTGCATCGTCCTTGCACAAAAGGACATAGTGCATGACACTAGATCGGTTCTCACACACTTCTCTTATCTCACTTTTGGTGGCAAATAGAACTAAGTTCTTCTTTTCGCTCACCGTGGAGGCACTCAATTTGGGCTTGTGGAGCTCACTCTCTTTTTGGTGGTTCGCTCTCTCACTATCCTCTCCATGATGGGTGGTTTGCTTGTCGGCTATAACTTGGCTTGGAGACATAGGGGTACTCCTTTCCTTTCATCATGAATATGTAGTGGTTCATTCGGCCGTTGTGGATGACACCTCTACCAAATTGCCATGGTCGTCCGAGAAGAAGGTGGCAAACGGTCATTGGAACGACATCACACTCCAAAGTGTCTCCGTAAGCTCCGATTTTGAAGGAGACTTGCACTCTATGCTCGACTTGGATAGTGCCGGAGTCTCTTAGCCATTGAACTTTGTAGGGATATGGGTGCTTCGTGTTGGGCAATTGGAGCTTGGAGTAAAGTTCTTCACTTGCTAAGTTATGAGAACTTCCTCCATCGATGATGACCTTGACGGACCTTCCATTGATGCCTACCTTGGTATGAAAGATATGGCATCTTTGGTCTTCTTCTTGTTGATGTTGAAGAGTCAAGACCTTGGAGACAACGAGAGCGGGACTTGAATCTTCGTCACAAAAGACTTGTTCCTCTTCATTGTTCACTTGCCGGTGCATGGCGACTTGCTCAAGGGCTTCCATTTCGCCTTCTTTGATGCAGTCATATGTACCATCACCATTGAGGATCATGGTCCGCTTGTTGGTACACTCAAAGGACTTGTGGCCTCGGCCTCCGCATGTGAAGCATTTGAAGGAGCTTGTCTTGACGGTCTCATCGGTTGGGGTAGATGATGATGAAGCTTTCGGCTTGAAGTTGTTTGCAGTAGGATGATGACTTGGAGTTGTCAAAGTTTTCTTGTCACTTGACTTGTCGACATTGCTTGAAGAAGGCTTAGTTGAGGTAGACAGTGTTGGAGTCGTTGAAGCTTGAGTGTTGGAGAAGCCATATGACTTGGATGAAAACTTGGCATACTTGAAGTCATCTTGCACTTGACATTCCGCTTTGGTAGCTTGATGCACTAGCTCGATGAGGTTCGAGTATGGTTGGAAGTCGGCGATCTTCTTGATGGGATGATTGAGTCCATTCAATAAATGTGCCATAGTTTTCTCATCATCTTCCGTGACATTAGCTTGTATCATTGCAATCTCCATTTCCTTGTAGTATTCTTCAACGCTCTTGGTTCCTTGCTTGAGTAGTTGGAGTTTCTTGAAGAGGTCGCAATTGTAGTAGGTTGGCACGAAACATGCTCTCATGACATCCTTCATTTGTGCCCAAGTAGTGATGGGTGGTTCACCTCTTGCCTCTTGAAGTTCAATGACTTGTTCCCACCAAATGAGGACATAGTCTTGGAACTCAAGGGATGCCATCGCGATCTTCTTCTCTTCTTCATAGTTGTGCAAGTGGAAGATTTTGTCGACCTTCAATGCCCATGAAAGTTACTCTTTGGGATCATTGCTTCCATTGAACTTGGGCATGGTGAACTTTAGCTTGTCGTAGTGTTGCTCTTCATTGTGTTTGGATCGGGTATGATGACGTCCTTGACGAGGAGGATCGTCTCTCACAACTTGCTCTTGTCGTGGAGGATTTCCAATGTTAACTTGCTCTTGTTGGACTTGATGTTCTTGGCGAGCTTGTGGACGCGCTTGAGGAACTTGACAATGCACCCGTGATTGGTAAATTCATTCTTGAACTTCTTCGCAAAGTGCTTCTTGATGTTCACAAGCATGTCGGCCTCGGTTAGCTACGGCTCGACTTGAATCTCAGAGGGCTTGTTGCGCCTCAAGTGCTTGAGCTTCTCGCAATTATTGCTCTTGACGTTGTGCTTCGGCATCTTGTGCATCTTGGTGTAGGCGCGCTTGCTCTTCCTCTTCGTGTTGGCGTTGGTGTTGCCGTTCTCGTGCTTGCGCAAAGGTAGCTTGGTTTTGACGATGTCGTTGTTCTTGAGAGTTGTTGTCATGTAGAGGGTTGCGGTTTTCTTGACGATCTTGGCGCGCGGCACATCGAAGAGTATTGGATGTCAGTGTACTTGATCCGGAGATGGTATAGTCGGAGTGTCTACTTGAGCGGCTCCATCTTGATGATGATGAAGTGGAAGAAGAGCGGTTGAGCAACAAAGCACGGATTTCGTCCATTCTTGCGTCATTCTCTTGCTTGCGGTCGTCGAGCTTGTGGTCGAAGTAGTCTCTTGTACGTTGCTTGGAGAGTCGCAAGTCGGTGGCGAGGTTGTCGATGCGTTCGCTCATTGCTTATTGCTCTTGATGCAAAGCACGTTGTGCACCAAAGAGGTTGCTCTTTGTGATGTAGGAGTTCATGGCGTCGTCTTGCCTGATGAAGAGTGGGTTGGTAGAAGTACTTGGCCTATCCATCATTCCATGGGAAATATGTAAGTGGAAGAAAGAGAAGAACGTATACCAAATGTACCTTGACCGATGTTGAAGATGGATCAAAGATCACCCTAATGTGGAACAAGGAAAAAGCACAAATGGTACCAATTCTTGTCGGTTTCTCACACCTACACAAGTAAAAGCTTATGGTGGAGCCTGGTTAGGATGGTGGCACAAAATTTGATGCAATTGTTAGCAAGCTTCAATAATGTTGGAAAAGATTCGCAATTTTGCAATGCAACAAGTAGACCAATAGCAAAAATATGGTACACGGAAACACACACGTAAAGAGATAAGTGGGGTCGTGCAACCAAGGATGAGCCAAAATGTGGAATCCACGAAAATGCTCTTGTTGCACAACACTAGATAGATGCTAGCATGATTGCACAATAGGCGGATACGAAGACTTGTGCACAACCTACTAAGCAAAAATGCAACGACTTCTATCCCAAGTATGCTCTATGTATGGTATTCCGATGATATGATCCAAGATGATCTAGTATGGCAATCTTAATGTTGTATGATACTATGGTTCTTTCTTAAAAGCTCTTTGCTTATCTTTCCCTTTTGCTTAAAAGCTTGTTTGGCTCTTTGTTGTTTGAGCTCTTTTCTCATGCAATGCTTCATGAACCAAGATAGAAATTGTGTATGCGATGACAACCTTGTGACACAAGATATGATACCAAGATATGCACCAATGATATGTATGTATGCTATGGGAAGTATGATCACTAATGTGCACAAGTCACGTTGCCGACAATACTCAATGGCTAGTCTCGATGGGTAAGATATGCAAAATTGGGCTATGATGGTTATCGATGTAATGGCAAGAATGATGTATGACGATACCAAGATGGGATTACCGATGCTTGCTGACGTGTCAAAATGGTTGAGTGGTTGTTGTCGATGACGAATCTGTGGCAAATATGAGTGGCGATGATGTTGAAGTTGAACTGTACTAAATAGCCGAAACACAATAGGACACGGAACCGCAACTCAAATTCTCAAATCAAAATGTGACAAAAATTGTCGGAGTTGGCAGGGGTAAGAGATGGTTGTGCTATGCGGGAATGGTGGTGCTATGCGGAAGTGGTGGTGGTATTCGAAAGAGTATGTGGCACCGGAACAAAATTTGTCGAAATTTGGACGGGAAACGGGGCGGTGGATGGAAGTGATGCTGCCTGGGGCCGGATGTCCGGGCTTGATGGCCGGATGTCCGGCGGTTCGGGCCGGATGTCCGGGCTCTGGATCCATGGACGAACTCCGCGTGGAAAGTGGCAAATCGAGGCAAAATTTAGGGGATTTTGTGGATGAAAATTGGGGAAAAGATGGGGGAAAGTTATATCTACCTACAACTCATGAAATCCGTGAATCAAATCCAACAAAACTTCATCACACCAACAAATCAAAAAATTGGGGGGCTATTTTTGTGGGCAATTTTCGAATTGGGGACAAAATCAACAAAACAAGGCTAGAAAACACAACGGGGAGGCTCCGAAATCGTGATCAACGTGGCTCTAATACCAAGATGATGTAGGGTAGAAACCCTAGGGGCCGATCTTTCACAAAAGGAGCGGATCCTGCGAGGAACACGAAGAACACGAGGGGAATCATGAGGGGAAACATGAGAGAAACACTAAAACCAACAAGATGTAGTCACACATATGCTAGATCCATGAACACAAAAGGAGATACATGATCCATGATCAACAAGGGGTGATACACGGTAACCGGTTCTTCTCCAAAGGAGGTCTTTATGGGGCCACCCAAGAGGGGGTCTTGAATCCAAGGGGATCTTCTCCGAAGAGGGACCGCGATCTCTCTCGTGGAGTAGATCCGTAATGGATGAGCAAAGCTCTATCTCTAATGAGCTACTACTTTGCTAACCCTAAAACGTAGGTAGGAGAAGAGTATATATAGTCTAGGTGGGCGAAGGGGTACACGGGCCTCGGGCCCTTACACTGTGCGCAGATAGGGGAGGCCGGACGTCTGGGAGTCGGGCCGGATGTCCGGGCTTTCACGAGTGGACAGATCTCCGGGCTGGGGTGGCCGGATCTCCGGGATGGAGGCGCTAGTCTTGTTGCTCTCTGCATAGGTGGGGTCCAGATTTCCGGGCGAAGGGCCGGATATTCAGGTGCGCGGGACGGGCCGGATGTTCGGGCTGGTTGCCGGATGTCCAGGCCCTGTAGACTTGGCCGCTGGCTCCTTGCTGTTGTTGAAACTTCCAGGGGCCGGGTGTCTGGGGCCTGGGAGTTGTTCTTGACTCCTTTCGTTGATTCTTTTCATCCATGAACTTGGGGACTTGTCCGTCTTCACGTGCATCTTCGGGAGAGTCCTCTTTGTACCTAATCATGCACAACATCTTGGATTTAGGTAGTAGCCATCTCTCGAGAGGATCATATGTGATATCACTAATGAAGGAGGTCACCTCGTTCTCGAGAGCTCTAGCTCGTGCTCGTGTCATGGGTCCTCTTAGCTCTTGATGAGACGATTTTAGGTCCATGGGGATGACCATAGGATGCTCCGCATCACTACACCTCTCACGGATTGATAAACCTTAGCTCATCCACTTGAGGGAAATTTGTTACTATCCTACAAAACTCTGCGTTTGGAGGCCCAACACGTGTCTACAAGAATAAAGTTGTGTAGTAGACATCAGTAGCCAACACGCCGGCTCTAGGCCAGCAGTGGATGCCGGACCGCGAGGAGAGCGACACAGGCGACCCCGAGCTGGGAGCGGCCGCGTTGTAGGACGGAGGTGAGGACGCTGCCGCCTGGGGAGGCAGCATTGGAGGAGGCGGCACAGGATGAGACGACGATGTCTGGTCCTGGCCAGATGATGATGAAGGCGGCGGTGGGCAACACCGTCCGGAAGGCGCCGAGAGGGCAGGCCCCGACTCTTTGATGACGCGGCCTTCCAGCGGAGCGCCGGCTGACGCACCCGACACGCCCAAGCATCGTGCCGAGGGGCTGTTTGGCAACAGGCCACCCAAGAAGGCCAAGCAGACGGCCGCGACCAAGCGGCAAGAAGCCGCGAAGGCGTCCGCCATCTAGAGGGCCCCGAAGGAGCGCCCAATGGTGTCCGGGTTAGTACATTAGTTGCACTATCTTAAGTTTTTCTTCCCCTTTGCGAATTTCTCATCTTTGTTTGTTTTTCTGTGCAGGGCCACCATATCAATATGTCGGGGCTCCATCCGCCTCGTTGGTCGGATCAGTAGGCGGCTCCGAGGAGGCCCAATGCGTGGACCCGTCCGCCGCCCTCCGGGAGGCGACAGAAAGGAATGCGCAGGAGGCAGAGGAGGAGTGGGAGGCCACCACGGCGCGGGCGGAGGCCGATTCCCAGGTCGCCGCGTCGGTGCAGGCGGAGGCCCAAGTTGCGACATCAGCACAGGCGGAGGCGGCGACCAAGGCGCAGGCGGACGCCGACACCAAGGCTGCCGAAGACCTGGCTGGTGGCGAGATCACAGAGGCAGCCAATCTGGGGCAGACAGAGCCGCTGGTGGTGGAGGCCCAGACGCCGACTTGAGCAGCCAGAGCCGACCAGGCGGCGCCGGTGCGGGAGGTTGCCGACTCTGCACTTCCAGAGGCAGAGGTGACCCAGCGCGCGCCAGGCTCCGGCAAGAGGGGTGACAACCACCCCGAAGGGCCAGAGATGCTGTTGGCCAACCGGGTTGGCGATGAGCCAAGCCATGACAGCGCGCACCCCCTTGCGCCTGCGCCAGGCGCGAGCGGCCTCTGGGCTGAGGCCGGTGGAAACCAGGGCCGCGAGCTCACGGGGAGCTGACACTGAGGCCATGAGTTCCGCCCCGCCTGGCTGGACGTCAGCGATCGGCACGGCCACCCTGAACCTCGCCGTGCAGGATGTCTTGGACAAGTTCGCCACCCTCCCGAAGGTGAGGAGCGAGATGGCGGCGATGCAGACGTCCGTCTAGGTACGCCCTTGATTTTTTTTGTTATTTTTGCGATCCTCAGTCGGGGCGCGCCAGCGCACCCACTGGGTGTAGCCCCCTAGTTCCAACCCGCTGCTGAGCAGGCGGGTTGGAACTTTAAGGTGTGTTTCTGAATGTCGGGATGTCACTGTTGATGTAGGACTACCACAGCCTACGTGCGGCTGCCTTCAACTCCCATAACCAGACGCTCGCCAACCGGACCGCCGAGTTGCAGAAGAGCCGAGGTACGTAGGCCGACTTTCAGTGGGGGCACACAAGCGCACCCACTGGGTGTAGCCCCCAAGATTCGGGCCGACTGCTGAGCAGTCGGGTCAGATCTTCTCGGCAGCTTCTTGTCTTTGTTGATAGTATTGCTGACGATTCTTATTTGTCTTCACAAAGGCCGTCTCCCAGCTGCAGGGCCGCGTGCAGGAGCTCGAGGGCCAACTTTAGGCCAAGGAGCTGGAGCGCAGCCAGGTAGCCGTGGAGCGTGACCGGCTCGAGAAGGAGCTGGCCGACCAGGCGACCCGACATGCATAGCAGGTCCAACAGCTGAAGGACGGGGAGGAGCACCTCAAGGCCGAGTTTGAGTCCCAACGCTCGGGCTGGGCCGACAAGGAGAAGTACCTATCGGAGGGCTATGAGGTGATCGGGGATATGCTTGAAGGTAAAGCTTCTCTCTTTTCTTGGTTGGTTGGTTGCCGGCTATTGCAGGAGGCCGACTTCTTATTCTTTTGTCTTCTTTTAAACAGAGTTCTTCCCGGACCACACCGGCACCATCAGCCAGGTGATCGAGGCACAACGCGAGGAGCAGAGGTAGGAGGGCGTGGAGATTGCGTCGGACCGGCCCCGGAACTTGGGAAAACTGTTCCAGGCCATCCAACTGCGCCATATGCCGATGCGCTAGCTGCTTCGCCGGTTTCAACATGTCGGCTCGCAGGTCTTGGAAGGGCTCTGGCCGGGCGTGCAGGTCCTTCGGACTCCTAGCCAGACTACCGACTGGTTGGAGGTGGCATGGGAGCGGCTCGATGCCTGGAAAGGCGTCGCGGCATGAGCCAGCGCCAAAGTGGCGCTGGAGTTCATGAAGGCGTGGTATCCGGGTGTCAGCATGGCGCAACTGGCCACCTTCCGCCAGGAGGTGACGCCGGAGCTGGAGCTAGAACGCGAAGGGATCGCCATTCGTACCTGGCCCTCGCCGAGTACACCAACGGCGAAGTCTTCATCCCGGAGCGGGCCGAAGACGGCAGTGAGGTGCCCCCGTCCTGGTTTGGGCTGAACACGGACAAGGCGGAGAACTCGGCGGAGGAGATCGCCTCCAGCGACAAGGCTGCTAAGGAGGACGGGGTCGAGGAAGGCGACGACGTCGCACCAGATGACAGAGTGACCAGCCAGAACCGGCCCGATCCGGCCCGAGATGATGAGCAGCAGGAGACCACGTCAGCCGTCGCCGCCGACCAGACAGGGACCAACCAGCCGGAGGCCCCGCCAGCCGATGCTACAGCCACCGCCACTCGTCCGAGCAGCCCACAGTACCTCCGGCCTAATCGGCCCTTGTCTATTTAAATTTTTTTCTGTCTTGTGCTCAAGAACAATGTTAGTTATGCGCAGTTGCACCCACTGGGGGGTGTGATACATCTCCGTCGTATCTATAATTTTTGATTGTTGCATGCCAATATTCTACAACTTTCATATACTTTTGGCAACTTTTTATACTATTTTTGGGACTAACATATTGATCCAGTGCCCAGTGCCAGTTCCTATTTGTTGCACGTTTTTTGTTTTGCAGAATATCCATATCAAACGGAGTCCAAACGGGATAAAAACTGACGGAGTTTTTTTTGGAATATATATGATTTTGGGGAAAAAATCCACGCGAGACGATGCCGGGGGGGCACGAGGCAGGGGGCGCGCCCCTGACCCTCATGGCCACCCCTTAAGGCGGTTGGTGCCCTTCTTTCGCCGCGAGAAAGCTAATATCCGGATAGAGATCGTGTTAAAATTTCAGCCCAATCGGAGTTACGGATCTCTGGGAATATAAGAAACGGTGAAAGGGTAGAATCTGAGAATGCAGAAACAGAGAGAGACAGAGAGACAGATCCAATCTCGGAGGGGCTCTCGCCCCTCCCATGCCATGGAGGCCAAGGACCAGAGGGGAAAACCTTCTCCCATCTAGGGAGGAGGTCAAGGAAGAAGAAGACGAAGGGGCCCCCTCTCCCATTCTCTCCCGGTGGCGTCGGAACGCTGTCGTGGCCACCATCATCATCACCGCGATCTACTCCAACACCTCCGCCATCTTCACCAACATCTCCATCACCTTCCCCCCTCTATCTACAGCGGTCCACTCTCCCGCAACCCGCTGTACCCTCTACTTGAACATGGTGCTTTATGCTTCATATTATTATCCAATGATGTGTTGCCATCCTATGATGTCTGAGTAGATTTTCGTTGTCCTATCAGTGGTTCATGAATTGCTATGATTGATTTAATTTGCTTGTGGTTTTGTTGTTGTCCTTTGGTGCCCATCATATGAGCGCATGCGTGGATCACACCATAGGGTTAGTTGTATGTTGATAGGACTATGTATTGGACGGCAAGAGTGACAGAAGCTACAACCTAGCATAGAAATTGATGCATACGGGATTGAAGGGGGACCAATATATCTTAATGCTATGATTGGGTTTTACCTTAATGAACATTAGTAGTTGCGGATACTTGCTAATAGTTCCAATCATAAGTGCATAGAATTCTGAAAGTGCTAGTGATCGACTAGAGGGGGGTGAATAGGCGATTTTTATGAAAGTCTTCAAAACATGAAAGTTTCGAAGACAAACGATAGAAATAAACCTATTACCATACAGCAGAAGGTAGACTACACTAGGCAAGTCATAGTCAAGTATTCAATGAAGTGAAAGCACAAAGACTAATAGCAACTAGACAGTATGGATTAGGATGGAAGATAGTATGAAGCCAATCAGAACAAGGAGTCGCCCAGTGAACAAGGACCAACTGCAAATAAAGAGATGGGAAGGATAGAACCAATAGCTCGTTGAAGACAATGATTTGTTGGACCAGTTCCGGTTGCTATGACAATTGTACGTCTGGTTAGGGAGGCTGAGATTTAACTCAGAAGACCATGTCTTCACCTTATTCCCCTTGAGCTAAGGACACCCAGTTCTCGCCCAATCACTCTGGTAAGTCTTCAAGGTAGGCTTCCAAACCTTCACAGACTTCGTTCACCGGCGATCCACAATGACTCTTGGATGCTCAGAACGTGATGCCTAATCGGCTGGAGGATTCACAGTCCTCAAGTGTAATAAGTCTTCAGATCACACAGACAGGAAGATTTAAGTGATGCCTAACACTCTTTGGCTCTGGGTGTTTAGGGCTTTGTCCTCGCAAGGATTTCTCTCTCAAAGGCTTCGAGGTGGGTTGCTCTCAAACGACAAAAGCCGTGCACTAACTCTGAGCAGCCAACCAATTTATGGAGTAAGGGGTGGGCTATTTATAGCCACTAGGCAACCTAACCTGATTTGTCCGAAATGACCCTGGGTCACTAAGGAACTGACACGTGTTCCAACGGTCAGATTTCAAACACACACGTCAACTCTACAATCAAAGCTGACTTATCCAGCTCTGGATAAGATTTGCTCTCATAGTCTTCGCTCGAAGACATAGGATTTTGGTTAAGCATCACTTCAGTCATTCTGATTGGTTCACTTGGACCCCACTTAACAGTACTGTGGTTCCTATGACTCAACAAAGAAGAAAAAGAACGACGAAACAACTAAGTCTTCGCGCTCCATAATCTTCACGCGATGTCTTCTCTTGTCATAGTCTTCAATGTGAATGTCTTCACATACCACCTTTGACTTCAATGTCTTGATACATTTTTAGGGGTCACCTCCGGTAGGAAAACCAAATCAATGAGGGACTTCTACCTGTGTTATCCTGCAATTCTCACAAACACATTAGTCCCTCAACCAGGTTTGTCATCATTACTCCAAAACCAACTAGGGGTGGCACTAGATGCACTTACAATCTCCCCTTTTTGGTGATTGATGACAAACTGGTTGAAGTTTTCAACAGGGATAAAGTATGTGAGATTGTAAAGGATTTAAGTATTGTCTTCATAAGTAGCAGAAAGGCTCCTCCTGAAGATGTGCATATAAGTATTTTGCTTTTGAATGCAAATGCACATGGCAGGTTGTACTTGCGGAGCTCCTCTTCTACTTATGAAGACAATTCATCATGCATGAAATGATATAATGAAGATAATGACATGCATAATGAAAAATGGACGTCTGCAAAATGACTTCGTGCGGAATTTATCATCGCACATGCGGAATTTATCATCGCATCACATAGTGTCGAAAAACGTAACAAACGACCATCAAGTTTAAGTGTTACAACTCAAAACGAACCAAATGTATCAAAAGCGAGAGTTGTAAGCACTTAGCAAAAGCAGCAAAAGTAAAGCAACCACCCATATGGACCCACTTGAAGACTATCAACTCATATGCTTCTCCCCCTTTTGTCAGTAATGACCAAAAAGGTTTGAAGACATAAAGCTTCTACTCGTTCCCATGAGGAGTAGGCGAAGCAGCAGGGTCATCGTTGAGATCCGGTGGTGCAGAAGAACTTGGCGCAGTGTCGACACGCGCTGTAGGTGGAGGTGGTGAAGTGGCATCATCTTGATCATCATGACTCTGGCATTCACCGTTGCAGCTGAGGAAGAATAGTCAGAGTCTTCAAGTGAGGGAGGGTCACGCAAGTGAGCATTCCTTGGAGTGGAGTCAAACTTGAATCTTTCTGTGAAGCCATCGTCTTGAAGATCTTCTTTAGTAGTGAGCAAAGTCAAACTCTTCCAGGACCTTCGACAGGTTTCATGTGTAACAAAGGCATTCTTGGTGGCAAGATTGCGAATGCGATTGACGTCCACCAAGAGGCTTTGCATCTGATGCTTAAGCCAGTTATGATGCTTATCCTATTTCTGATGTAGAGCGACGAGAAGCTCTCAGTTGTTGAGAACACGAGATCGCTTCCAAGGCCGTTGGGCAATGGTGCTTTCAGTGGCTTCAGTTTGGGCGCGAGGGGCACGTGTGTTGCCATCCAAGGGATAAACATGAGAGACTTCCTGAACTCCTTCAATGGGCTGGGTGAAGCTTTGATGATCAACATTGTGAAGATAAATTGAATCCTTTGCAGGCTCTGGGTAAATAGCTTCAACAGACAGATCAACCTCTGGCAAGAATACAAGATGATTGTGCGCAGACGGCTGATAGTTGAAGGCAGAGTGAAGCTTGATAAGACGCATTACCCATGGAGCATAGAACTTCAGACCAAAGATGTCGGAGCCAGATGCAGCCAACTGCCTGATGAAGAAGTCTTGAGCATTGAAGCTTAAGCCATTGAAGATATAGAAAACCAAAGTCTTCATTGCTCCTTCAAGCTTCCTGCAGATGAATGTCCTTTGACAGGCCATAGTCTTTCTGATGATATGGTAAATGGTGCGGGGCAGATACTCTAGGTCTTCAACAAAGAATTCGGTTGGGTATTCAGCGTCGTGTGGCAAAGGCTTCATCATGCTCAGCATTTGACTCATTTTGGGTTCTGGCTTCTGGAAAATTCTCTCCAAAGCATTCTGGTGTTGTTGACAACCTGGTTCATAATATTCGCCAGGAGTGGGCAGGGCTGTAAGATCAATGATGTCTTGGGCTTTAGCTTCATGATGAACATCTCCTGTCATCCACTCAAGGATCCAAGTCTTCGGATCCCTGTTGTATCCACGAATGTGGAGGGTAGAATAGAATTGAAGCAGAAGTTCTTCATTCCGGTGTTCCTTGGCAGTCACAAAGTTGAGCAGACCTGCATCACGAAAGCAGTCAAGGGCTTCTTCAAGGCATGGCAGTCCAGTAATGGCATCACAATCAAGATGCATATGAGGGAAGATGCGTCCCTGATTGTACAAGATGCATGAATAATAGCTTCGCTACTGATAACTCCAAAATCGGTCCGAAGAGATTCTTGGCCTTGTGTAGGGGTTCTTGTCACTGTCAAAGAATGTGTTGTGTGCCTTGAATCCATTCAGATTAAATGATCCTGGTGAAGTTGCAGTACCTAGAAACTGTGGTAGCCTTGG
Source organism: Triticum urartu (assembly GCF_056163025.1). Taxonomy (NCBI): domain Eukaryota; kingdom Viridiplantae; phylum Streptophyta; class Magnoliopsida; order Poales; family Poaceae; genus Triticum; species Triticum urartu. The sequence goes on along the minus strand of NC_141879.1, from coordinate 464,695,980 downwards.
CTTTGGCTTCTAGACCTGAGGCCTGTGCTCCACATGATAGGCAAACTGAGCTCCGGGAGCAGGCGGAGGAACTAGGATTGGCCAACGGACGGTAACAAGCTGTCCACGATCATATGCTTGCTCGATGGTGTGTGGCCTTGGAGGAGGTACAGGAGCAGAGGCATTGGCTTCAGGGAGCGGATTTGTTTCGGGTGCTGCATTGGCTTTAGGTGCATTCACTTCTGGCACCACATTAGCTTCAGGCGCCACATTAGCTTCAGCCATGACAACGTCATTGGCTTCAGTGTTGATGTTGGTGGCCGCCTCAGTATTGGTAACCTCCACTTCAAGAGCTGGAGGGTCGGACACGTTCTCCTCGAGAACAACTTCAGGGTTGGATGGGGGTGTACCAACACGTTCTTATTCTCTTGATTCTTCTTCATGGTCATCGGCTGATGCAGCCGGAATATCTTCAGCCGTTTTGGCTTCAGATTCAGGGATGTTCGCAGTAGGAGAGGCTTCAGGAAAGACTTCGCATGAAACGGATTGGCGCTCTTCTCCTTCTGGAACACTTGACAATGTGACCTGCGGCCTTGGTCCTTTGCGAAGCCTGCGAAATGCTGGCGACGCCTGTGGATATGGAGTTGGTTGGGCCTCAAAGTCTTCACTGTCAATCACCGGAATGGTGACCTGTGGTGGGGGAGTGACTGGTGTTTCTTTAGCACAAGGGGATTCTTGAGGGTGATCAGCCCATGAGTCATCCTGAGCAATTGGCATCAATGGATGACCAATGCTGATGAGTTCGCTGTTCGTGAGAACAGGCGATGATACCAAATTGTGCTCGATCTGAGGAAGGACTTCATCATCTTCAACATTGTCGTGAGGACCAATGTCTTCAGCTGTGGTGGGGTCAACAGTTGGATTCTCTTCAGCTTCAGGAGCCTCTGTGGAAGCAGGCTCATGAACTACCAAATGACGTTCTTGATGTGCAGAGGAAGGACGAGCAACAGAAATTGGCTCGACAACAAGGGGCTCTGTGGAAGCAGCCCGGTCTCTCTTCTTTGTTTTTCTTTTCTTGGTTGGGGGAGCATCATCAGTGGTGGCTTTGTTCTTGCACTTTCTGGCTTCGGCTTCAGTTGCTCTAGTTTTCTCGAATTCTGAAGCCACTGTGGGGACCTTAGGCTTCGAGCCTGTCATACTGGCTGGGAAGACAATGTGAGGTTCTTCATGCCTTGATGCTTCTGGTTCGGCTACAGCTGGCTTCTTCTTCTTCTTGGCAGCCATTCTGGGGTCGATGCCTGGTCGCCCCAAAGCCTTGCGCTTTTCAGCTTCATTGTAGCCTTGAACACATTTGGCAGCTAGATTCTTCATGCGCTCACGAGAACCTTTTGCTTCTTCTCGTTTCTTGTGGAACGCCTCCTTAAGCTCATGCATCATGACCTTGAAGTTCTGAATGTCTTCAACATTGAGCTTGGCCATGTGCTTCTTAAACTGAGCCTTTTCATAGTCAATTTTGTGCTTCATCTCAACAATCTTCTGTGCAAGAGCCAGCTCAGGAGCAATGGCTCCATGGAAAGAGACGTTGAGGCCAATTGGGAGCTGAAGATCATCAAAACTGAGATCTGGGCTGTCAAACCACTCATCAATAAACTTGTACAAGATCTCCACATCAAAGAGGGGAAGATCATTGAAGATTTATGCCTCTTGCTTGCTCTTTATCAATTGCTCTAGAGCGTCAGTGCCAAGATCGTCGTCCCTGGACAGATCAATGGCATCATTCTCGTTTCTCAAAACAGCAGCAGGAGTCAGTGCTTGACCAGTGGGTTACATGGGCTTTTTCAACTTGTCAGACTTGGAGATGCGTGAGAGATCTTCAGACTGCACACTGACTTCGGGAGGTGCAGTGGCCAGAGGCTTCGCCCGTGAGACCTTTGGAGCAGAAGAGGGCTTTGAAGCCTTTGGTTTCTTTTGCTTCACAGGCTTCGGTGGTGCAGGTGCTTCGTCAGAATCAGTGTCATCTGCCGAGTGATCCACGGCTACCCCTTGAACTTGAATGTGAGTGATGATACCTTCTAAGTTGTAGAAGGGCCCAATAAGATTGGGTTCAGCTTCGCGTGTGCCGTCAGCACGTGGTGCAGAGGGGCCTGGGTTGAAGTCTAATCCCAAAGACTTCTTATTTTCCTTGGCCGAGTTCTTTGCAGCCTGATAGTTGCGCTTGAAGAGTTTATCTTCACGACACCATAACAGAGAGGATGGGTCGGCATTAGCAGGCTGAGGTCCGCGAATCACACAGGGGTAGAAGCCCTGAGCAATAGCTTCGGACTTTGACTTGGGATGAAGACCTTTGTATATTATATCTCCCCAGGGGCTCTTTAGGGCATTCTTCTCAGCATATTCATTGCTAACGAATTTGTACTTGAACCATTCCTCTGCCCAATGTCTTCGAATCCATTGGATTCGGTTCTTGCGTTCTCCATAGGTCTCTTCTGGATCTGACTTGTATAACTCATAGAGATCCGGTGGCAGGTCCTTAGCAGTGTTTCCACGGCGCTATCTGCCGCCCTTCCTGACTGATTTTTCAGTTGCCATGAAGTTTAGACTGAAAGGCTTCAACACTGTCAAAGTCTCCTGTCTACTGGTCAGACAGGAACTGGCTTCAGAAGAATTTATGTGATGCTGTAAGAACTCTGCAAATGAATGCAGACTATGAGAACCAAGGGATTCTCCCACGGACATGTACCTGTGACAACATTAGACATGCGAGGGAAGGGGAAGAGGTCATATGCATTCTTAGAAGATTTTGAAGATAAATCAGTTTAGAAGACATTGACCTCATAGTGCGAAGACATTCACTCATATGTAGTGAGTTGGTTCCAGATTTGTACGAATCCACAAATAAGTACAAGTGAGGAATCTAACTACTTTGTGAAGCATAAGTGAACATACTAGGCAAGCTATGAGATGCAGAACAGGATAGATCCAACTTTGTAGCAACAGAAACCACTTGTGGTTGGAAAGGATGAATCTATCAGATCAAAAAGACTGTAAAAAGAGGCTTTATTTACCACACGAGGAACTGCTAGACAGAGTGGGAGAGGAGGCCGAGCAGTTCGATCTTTCGTGCCCTAACTTGGCGACGAAGGACACCTACAGCGACGACAGAGAAGACAATGTCCGCGGCCGGTGTGATGACGGCATCGGTGAGGTCGCGGCAGCTAAGCGCTTCGTCGCCGGCGTCTTCGAGGGCTAGCGGTGGCGCTAGGGTTTGTGCGTGAGTGGAAGAAGAGATAATGACTGGGGTGAGACGTGTATTTATAGGGACAGGGGCGGCACAACGTTATTACGCAGGTGCCCCTGGCGGTTCACATCTGAAGGACACATGACGATCATGCAACACATAGGAGGTTGTTCCATGTTCCCACGCACGCCTGGATTGTCGGGTGGTCGTTCCCGCTTCTCCGAGTTTCAGGTAAAAAGGATTGAGCATTTAAAACAGATTTAATGTTTGTCTCTATATCTTCTGCTGACAAGGACGCAAGGAAGACGTTCGACAGTTTCAATAGAATGCATATGATTTGGATAGATAGACTTAAGACGGGAGCATAGAAAGGTCAGGGTCCAATCACATTCACTTAGTTCAAAAGATTCAACTAAGAAGACATAGCTATAAGTGAATGTTGTAGAGGATAGAAACCAAATCAGTACATTGAAGATAAACATGAAGACATGTTACCATTGAAGACAAACAAAATGCGAAGACTTTGCAAATGTAACGCCAACAGAAAGTATTCCAAACACAAATTTGGTGGTGGCGTTACCCACCGTATAGGAAGTATTAGACCCAGACACGGCGCACAATTATCGTGGCGCTCCGAAGTCAAATTTCGCGTTAATGTATTCACACTTAGAGTGTAAGTCTTCATTTGTTGAAGATATACGTTACTTCGTGTGTTTGCACATCTAAGTCATCAACATGCATCAGTGTTAGGATGTGTGCATGATCACAGGACATTTGAGGATTCCAAGATATTTAGCACACACCGCAACTTGCAAAACCTTTTCTCATCCAAGGGCTTTGTGAAGATATCTGCCAGTTGCTCTTCAGTGCTGATGTGAATGATATCAATATCTTCCTTCATGACATGATCTCTAAGAAAGTGATGACAGATCTGAATGTGCTTTGTCTTCGAGTGCCGAACTGGGTTGTTGGCGATCTTGATGGTACTTTCATTGTCGCAGTAGAGTGGCACTTGCTTCAAATGAATGCCATAGTCTTTGAGTGTTTGCTTCATCCATAGAAGCTGAGCGCAGCAAGATCCAGTAGCAATGTATTCAGATTCAGCAGTGGAGAGAGATACACAGTTCTGCTTCTTTGAAGACCAACAGACAAGTGATCGTCCCAGAAAGTGACATGTGCCTGATGTAGACTTGCGATCCACCTTGTCACCAGCATAATCAGCATCCGAGAATCCAACTAGATCAAACTCTGAGCCCTTTGGATACCATAATCCTAGTGTTGGGGTGTAAGCCAAATATCGAAGAATTCGCTTCATAGCTAAGTGATGCGATTCCTTTGGTGCCGCTTGGAATTGGGCACACATGCAAACACTAAGCATGATATCTGGCCTAGATGCACATAAATAAAGCAAAGAACCAATCATGGAGCGGTATACCTTTTGATCGAACTCTTTACCATTGGCGTCAGAATCTAGATGACTCTTGGTAGGCATTGGCGTCGTATAACCTTTGCAGTCTTGCATTCCAAACTTCTTCAGGCAATCTTTGAGGTATTTCTCTTGAGATATGATGATGTGGTTGCGTTGCTGCCGTATTTGAAGACCAAGGAAGAACTTTAGCTCACCCATCATGGACATCTGATATTGCTCTTGCATCATGTATCCAAACTCATCACTGTATTTCTGATTAGTGCAGCCGAAGATAATGTCATCCACATATATTTGGCACACAAACAGTTCACCATCATATGTCTTCGTGAAGAGAGTGGGATCCAGGGAACCAGGTTTGAAGCCTTTGCTCTTCAGGAAGTCTTTGAGTGTGTCATACCAAGCACGAGGGGCTTGTTTGAGGCCATACAGTGCCTTGTTGAGCTTGTAAACCATGTCAGGATGTTTTGGATCTTCAAAGCCAGGCGGTTGTGCAACATACACTTCTTCTTCAATCTTGCCATTGAGAAAAGCACTCTTCTCATCCATTTGATATAGAAGGATGTTATGATGATTTGCATAGGCTAGAAGTATGCGTATGGCTTCAAGCCTAGCCACAGGAGCAAATGTTTCATCGAAGTCAATTCCTTCAACTTGAGTGTATCCTTGAGCAACGAAACGAGCCTTGTTTCTGACAACTTGACCATGCTCATCTTGCTTGTTGTGATATATCCATTTAGTGCCTATGATATTGTGCTTACGAGGATCAGGACACTTGACTAGTTCCCATACATTATTCAGCTCAAACTATTGAAGTTCTTCTTGCACAGCTTGAATCCATTCAGGTTCCCTAAAGGCTTCATCAACTTTCTTGGGTTCTGTTATTGAGACGAATGCAAAGTGTCCACAGAAATTTTCTAGTTGTGTTGCCCTTGATCGAGTGAGTGGACCAGGTGCATTGATGATATCGATTATCTTCTCAATATGTACTTCATTTGCAACATGAGGATGAACTGGACGAAGATTTTGCTCTTGCTGATCATTGTCATCGTTTGAAGGATTGTCTTCAGGCTGAGCATTGTCTTCAGGTTGATCAGGTGCAAAGATGTTAAGTTCCTCTTCAGGCTGTACTTCAGACGGTATGATTTCTCCAGTTCCCATAAGCTTGATGGATTCACTGGGTGGAATTTCATCTAGCACATTTGGCAGGTGCTCTCTTTGCGAGCCGTTAGTCTCATCGAACTGCACATCCACAGTTTCAACCACTTTATAGTGAAAGAGGTTGAAGACTCTGTAGGAGTGCGAATCCTTTCCATAACCAAGCATAAAACCTTCATGTGCTTTCGGTGCAAATTTTGAAGTGTGATGTGGATCCTTGATCCAGCACCTGGCACCAAATACTCTGAAGTAACTGACATTTGGCTTCTTACCAGTGAGGAGTTCATAGGATGTTTTGTTCAGAAGCTTGCGAAGATAAACACGGTTGATGACATGGCATGCAGTATCAATGGCTTCAGGCCAGAACTTCCTTGGAGTCTTGTATTCATCGAGCATCGTCCGAGCCATCTCAATGAGTGTTCTGTTCTTGCGTTCCACAATGCCATTCTGCTGCGGCGCGTATGGGGCTGAGAACTCATGAGTGATGCCCAATGTATCAAGATAAGTGTCGAGGCCGGTGTTCTTGAATTCAGTGCCGTTGTCACTTCGGATGTGCTTGATCTTGACACCATAGTTATTCATGGCTCGATTGGCAAAGCGTCTGAAGACATCCTGCACTTCAGTCTTGTAGAGAATTATATGCACCCATGTATATCTTGAATAATCATCAACAATGATGAAGCCATAGAGACAAGCAGTAGTAGTAAGAGTTGAGTAGTGAGTAGGACCAAAGAGGTCCATGTGTAGCAGTTCGAAGGGTTGAGTCGTTGTCATGATTGTCTTCGAGGGATGCTTGGCCCTCGTCATCTTTCTAGCTTCGCAGGCACCGCATAAGTGATCCTTCTTGAACTTGACGCCCTCGATGCCTATGATATGCTTCTTCTTTGCAAGAGTGTGCAAATTCCTCATGCCAGCATGCCCTAGCCTCCGATGCCAGAGCCAGCATTCCGAAGCTTTTGCAAGAAGACATACGGTGAACTGTGGTCCTGCTGAGAAATCTACCATGTACAAATCATCTTTCTGATACCCATCAAAGACTAGAGACTTGTCAGATTCCATTAGAACTAGGCAACGATATTTTCCAAATATCACAATCATGTTCAAATCGCAAAGCATTGAGATGGACATTAAGTTGAAACCAAGGGATTCAACAAGCATCACTTTATCCATGTGTTGATCCTTTGAGATTGCAACTCTACCTAGACCCAATACCTTGCTTTTGCCAGTATCAGCAAATGTGATGTGACTTTTGCTAGATGGACGTAAGGTTGAGTCCATGAGAATACTTCGCTTGCCAGTCATGTGATTAGTACATCCACTATCAATAATCCATTCTGAAGCAGCTGGTGTCATACCCTACAGTGCAGTTAGGGGGATAGGCTTCACGAAGAGAATTGTGAAGCATAAACATTTGACGAGCAAGTGGATTATAAAAGCTTAGATCGAGGTTAGGACTGATAGGGCAAGTAGCAAGCGACTCGGGAACAAAATACATAATAAGACCATTTGGGCATTTGATCTTGCGCCCTACAAGATGTTTAAGGTCCCCGGCAATAGCTTCAGACGCATTTGATTTTCGGCTGGAGACCCTTCCCTGCAAAAGAGAGTTAAGCTTTCTTAGCCACCCACATCTTCAAGGGTGGCTTCGAAGCAATGAGTCTAAGTGCGGCATATGAGAACTTTGGCTTTGGAGCCCTAGCATATAGTCTTGCAGGTGGACAATAGTACTCATAAGAATAAGCAGAGTAGTTCTTGGTCTTATGAACATGGCGGTTTGATGAAGTGCGCTCATATTCATAGGCATGAGTATGGTTTCCCTGCAAAACATTTGCATTAGTGCAACTCAGGTGAGTCCTCTGTCTATATGAAGCCTTTGGACCATATGAAGCCTGTGGTCTGGGGTTTGTCTTCTTCACTTGTGGTGTCATGACGACATTCACAGGAAGATTCTCCAGACACTTTTTCGGCACCCAGACTTTCTTCATAGGTGGCCCATTCCTGCAGTTAGTACCAATATACCTGGCAAACACTTCACCATTCTGATTCTTAAACAGTTTATAGTTTGCATCAAAGGATTCATCAATGACAATGGGATTAGTACAAGTGAAGCCAGATAGGGTGGATGGATCCACTGAAGGTTCCTTTGCAGCAACCCATGTGGTTTTGGGGTACTGCTCAGGTTTCCAGTAAGAGCCATCAGCATTCATTTTCTTTCTGAACCCAACACCCTCTTTCCTAGGGTTTCGGTTTAGGATCTGCCTTTTGAGGACATCACATAGTGTCTGATGCCCTTTGAGACTTTTGTACATCCCTATTTCAAGCAATGTCTTCAACCTAGCATTTTCATCAGCAATAGTAGTGGTATCCTCAGTAGAGGGGTTAGTTACCACATCAACAGTTGGAGATATTGCAACAGTAGCAGCAGTAGAACATCCAGCAATAGAAGTAGCATTGTCATGCTCAATGCATTTAAGACATGGTGGTTCAAATCCTTCCTGAGCGGAACTGATCTGTTTGGCGCGAAGTGACTCGTTTTCCTTTTGAAGATCTTCATGAGCCGCTCTCAATTTCTCAAGATCTTGCTTCCTTTGAAGATAATCATAGGAAATCTTTTCATGAGTTGTTGAGAGCGTTTCATGACAACTTTCAAGTTCCTCATACTTAACATGAAGATTTTTAATGTCTTCAATTAAGGACTAAGATCGAGTCATTTCAGCATCTAACAGGTCATCGCTTTTGTCTAACAGTTTTTGAATATGTTCCATAGCTTTCTGTTGTTCAGTTGCAATTTAGCAAGTGTTTTGTAGCTGGGTTTGGAACCACAATCAGAGTCATCTTCACTGGATGTTTGATAGTGAGTAGTGCATGAGTTTACCTTGGCACCACGTTCCATGAAGCAGTAGGTGGGTGTGGAGTTGTCCTTATCATCAGCATCGGCGTCGGTGACGAAGTCATTGTCTTCAGTGTTGAAGATGGACTTGGCAATGTAGGCTATAGCCAGACTTGCAACGCCAGAATCGGACTCCACCTCCGCCTCCTCAGAAGCATACTCCTCCTCTGAATCCATTTCCTTGCCAACAAACGCATGAGCCTTGCCAGATGAGCTCTTCTTGTGTGATGAAGACTTTGAGGAAGACTTGGAAGAAGACTTTGAGTATTTCTTCTTCTTGTCGTCAGTATCATATTCGTTGCTCTTCTTCTTGTTGTTGTTCTCATTGTACCACTACGGACACTCAGAGATGTAGTGACCAAGTTTCTTGCACTTGTGGCATGTTCTCTTCTTGTAGTCATGAGCAGAAGCTTCATCATTCCTTGAGCTGGATCGTGAGGACTTTCTGAAGCCTTTCTTCTTGGTGAATTTCTGGAACTTCTTCACAAGCATAGCAAGCTCCTTTCCAATGTCTTCAGGATCATCAGAACTGCAGTCAGATTCTTCTTCAGATGAGGAAACAGCTTTTGCCTTCAGAGCATGAGTTCGCCCATAGTTGGGACCGTAGATGTCTCTTTTCTCAGAAAGCTGAAACTCATGTGTGTTGAGCCTTTCAAGTATGTCAGACGGATCGAGGCTTTTGAAGTCAGGGCGTTCTTGAATCATCAGGTCTAGGGTGTCAAACGAGCTGTCAAGTGATCTCGGGAGTGTCTTGACAATTTCATGCTTGGTGATCTCAGTAGCGCCGAGAGCTTGAAGCTCATTTGTGATGTCAGTGAGTCAATCAAACGTGAGCTGAACATTCTCATTGTCGTTTCTCTTGAAGCGGTTGAAGAGGTTGCGAAGGACACTGATCCTTTGATCTCTCTGGGTTGAGACGCCCTCGTTGACCTTGGAGAGCCAGTCCCAGACTAGCTTAGATGTTTCCACAGCACTCACATGGCCATACTGCCCTTTGGTCAGATGACCACAGACGATGTTCTTGGGAGTGGAGTCTAGTTGAACGAACTTCTTGACATCAGCAGCGGTGACACCTTCACTAGCCTTGGGGACGCCATTCTAGACGACATACCAGAGGTCGACATCAATGGCTTCAAGATGCATGCGCATCTTATTCTTCCAGTAGGGATATTCGGTTCCATCGAAGACAGGGCACGCAGCGGAGACTTTGATTATCCCTACAGTCGACATAGCTAAAACTCCAGGTGGTTAAACCGAATCACACAGAACAAGGGAGTACCTTGCTCTGATACCAATTGAAAGTGCTAGTGATCGACTAGAGGGGGGTGAATAGGCGATTTTTATGAAAGTCTTCAAAACATGGAAGTTTCAAAGACAAACGATAGAAATAAACCTATTACCATACAGCGGAAGGTAGACTACACTAGGCAAGTCATAATCAAGTATTCAATGAAGTGAAAGCACAAAGACTAATAGCAACTAGGCAGTATGGATCAGGATGGAAGATAGTATGAAGCCAATCAGAACAAGCAGTCGCTCAGTGAAGACAGAAGATAATGCAGACAGGCAATGACTTCACAAGGACTAACTGCAAATAAAGAGATGTGAAGGATAGAACCAGTAGCTCGTTGAAGACAATGATTTGTTGGACCAGTTCCAATTGCTGTGACAACTGTACGTCTGATAGGGAGGCTGAGATTTAACTCAGAAGACCGTGTCTTCACCTTATTCCCCTTGAGCTAAGGACACCCAGTCCTCGCCCAATCACTCTGGTAAGTCTTCAAGGTAGGCTTCCAAACCTTCACAGACTTTGTTCACTGGCGATCCACAATGACTCTTGGATGCTCAGAACGCGACGCCTAACCGGCTGGAGGATTCACAGTCCTCAAGTGTAATAAGTCTTCAGATCACACAGACAGGAAGACTTAAGTGATGCCTAACACTCTTTGGCTCTGGGTGTTTAGGGATTTGTCCTCGCAAGGATTTCTCTCTCAAAGGCTTTGAGGTGGGTTGCTCTCAAACGACAAAAGCCGTGCACTAACTCTGAGCAGCCAACCAATTTATGGTGTAAGGGGTGGGCTATTTATAGCCACTAGGCAACCTGACCTGATTTGTCCGAAATGACCCTGGGTCACTAAGGAACTGACACGTGTTCCAACGGTCAGATTTCAAACACACACGGCAACTTTACTTGAACTACAAGCAAAGCTGACTTATCCATCTCTGGATAAGATTTGCTCTCATAGTCTTTGCTCGAAGACATGGGATTTTGGTTAAGCATCACTTCAGTCATTCTGACTGGTTCACTTGGACCCCACTTAACAGTACGGTGGTTCCTATGACTCAACAAAGAAGAAAAAGAATGACGAAACAACTAAGTCTTCGCGCTCCATTGTCTTCACGCGATGTCTTCTCTTGTCATAGTCTTCAATGTGAATGTCTTCACATACCACCTTTGACTTCAATGTCTTCATACATTTTTAGGGTCATCTCCGGTAGGAAAACCGAATCAATGAGGGACTTCTACCTATGTTATCCTGCAATTCTCACAAACACATTAGTCCCTCAACTAGGTTTGTCGTCAATACTCCAAAACCAACTAGGGGTTGCACTAGATGCACTTACAAATTCCAAGTCAGGGATGACATGCTAGCAGTGGCCTCTCCCACATAATACTTGCTATCGGTCTAGTAAAGTAGTCAATTGCTTAGGGGCAATTTCGCAACTCCTACCACCACTTTTCCATAGTCGCTATATTTACTTTATTGTGTCTTTACTTAAACAACCCCTACTTTTTATTTAGTAATCTTTATTATCTTGCAAACCTATCCAACAACACCTACAAAGTACTTCTAGCTTCATACTTGTTCTAGGTACAGCGAATGTCAAGCATGCGTAGAGTTGTATCAGTGGTCGATAGAACTTGAGGGAATATTTGTTCTAACTTTAGCTCCTCGTTGGGTTTGACACTCTTACTTATCGAAAACTGTTGCGATCCCCTATACTTGTGGGATATCAAGACCTTTTTCTAGCGCCGTTGCTGGGGAGCAATAGCGTGGGGTGAATATTCTCGTGTGTGCTTGTTTTCTTTATCACTAAGTAATTTTTATTTCCTGTTCTTAGTTGTTCTTTATCTTTAGTTATGGATATGGAACACGAAATACCAAAAAAATTAGGTGTACTTGCTACTCATGGAGATGAGGAACCTCCTAAAACCCTCGATGCTGGTTATGTGAAAGATATTATGTACTACTTTAATAATCCTGAGAAAACCCCATTCGATTATGTAATGGGAGTAACGTTGGATCAACGTAAAAAATTTAGGGATTACCGCTTGACACAAAAAGGGAAACTATTATGGGATCAAATTCATATATTGAAGTGGTATGCTAGGCAACTATGCTTGAGATATGATTATACTTGTTGCTCTAGGATGAAGGCTCCACACCTTCCCTTTTTATGTGAATTTAATGATAATAAATCCTTAGCTTCTTATGCTAATGGTATATATGATAACTATGATGTGGAACAAATAGAAGAATTTGTTGCTTTTATGGGAGCTTATGAAATTGAATCTATGTTTAAAGAGTTTGAAGATTTTGATGATTCGGTTTAGAGACCTGAAAATTTAGCTATCCTTAAATATTTCTATGAGAATTATGAATACAATTCCGATATTAATGCACTTATTGAGAAAGTCTTCGCTGTCCAAGAAGAGACTAATATTTTGCAGGAATCTATGGAAGAAGAAGTTGATGAAACTATGAGCTCATTGGATGAAAAGGATGAGGAGGAGAGCGAAGAACAAAAGGAGGAAGAGCGGATTGATCACCCGTGCCCACCTTCTAATGAGAGTAACTCTTCAACTCATACATTGTTTAATTCCCCTTCATGCTTACCGAAGGATGATGAATGCTATGACAATTGCTATGATCCCGTTGATTCTTTTGAAATATCCCTTTTTGATGATGTTTGCTATGCTTGTGGCCAAGATGCCAATATGAATTATGCTTATGGAGATGAACTTGCTATAGTTCCTTATGTTAGACATGAAATTGTTGCTATTGCACCCATGCATGATAGTCCTATTATCTTTTTGAATTCTCCCAACTACACTATATCGGAGAAGTTTACCCTTATTAAGGATTATATTGATGGGTTGCCTTTTACTGTTACACATGATGATTTTGATGGATATAATATGCATGTGCTTGCTGCTCCTACTTGCAATTATTACGAGAGAGGAACTATATCTCCACCTCTCTATGTTTCCCACATGATAAAATTGCAAGAAACTGTTTATACTATGCATTGGCCTCTACTATGTGTGCATGAATTGTTCTTTTATGATATGCCAATGCAAAGGAAGAGAGTTAGACTTCGTTGTTACATGATATATGTTGCTTTGTGCTCAATATTAAATTAAAAATCATTTTTAATTAAAATTGGCTTTGATATACCTTGGGATCCAGGTGGATTCACTACTTAAGCACTATATGCCTAGCTTAATGGCTTTAAAGAAAGCGCTGCCAGGGAGACAACCCGGAAGTTTTAGAGAGTCACTTATTTATGTTGAGTGCTTTCATATAGTTTTAAAACAACAAAAATAAAGAGGGGAACCCAAAACATTTTCAAAAAGTAAAGTGAAAGTGAGAGAGACAAGCATTGTTGAAGTGGGAGAGCTCCTTGAACTTTCTTCATGCTCACAGAAACTTTGTGAATCTTGATTACAGAAACTTTTCATCAAAAATAATTATCCCCTTGTACAATTCCATTGTATAATAAAAATAATGTGCCAAGGTTTGCCTTTAGGATGGTTACAATGCTTGTTGGTTTGTGCGGTGCAGGACAGAAACTTTGGCTGTAGTGCACGATTTTACATTTTTTACTGGAATGTCAAATGGTTCTGATTCTTTTTTAACTGTCTTTATATACAAATTGTTTATTTTTCCTAATTGTTGCAGAATTTTTCAAGTAACATAAGTATGGTGAATGTTCAGATTATTACAAGCTGTTCTGTTTTAGACAGATTCCGTTTTTGATGCATAGCTTGCTTGTTTTGATGAAACTATCGATTTATATCAGTGAATTAAGCCATGGAAAAGTTATATTACAGTAGACACAATGCAAAAACAAAATATGAATTTGTTTGAAACAGTACTTAGAGTAGTGATTTGCTTTATTATACTAACGGATCTTACCAAGTTTTCTGTTGAAGTTTTGTGCGGATGAAGTGTTTGATGATCGAGAAGGTCTCGATGTGAGAAGAAGGAAGAGAGGCAAGAGCTCAAGCTTGGGGATGCCCGAGGCACCCCAAGTAAATATTCAAAGAGACTCAAGCGTCTAAGCTTGGGGATGCCCCGGAAGGCATTTCCTCTTTCTTCAACAAGTATCGTTATGTTTTCGGATTCGTTTCGTTCATGTGATATGTGCAATCTTGGAGCATCTTTTTGCATTAGTTTTCATTTTTATTTTATGCACCATGATGGTATGAGATAGTCCTTGGTTGATTTATAGAATTCTCTTTGCACTTCACTTATATCTTTTGAGTATGGCTTTATAGAATGCTTTGTGTGCTTCACTTATATCATTTGAAGTTTGGATTGCCTGTTTCTCTTTACATAGAAAACCGCCATTTGTAGAATGCTCTTTTGCTTCACTTATATTTGTTAGAGCGTGGGCATATCTTTTGTAGAAAGAATTAAACTCTCTTGCTTCACTTATATCCATTTAGAGAGATGACAGGAATTGATCATTCACATGGTTAGTCATAAAATCCTGCATAAAACTTTTAGATCACTGAATATGATATGTTTGATTCCTTGCAATAGTTTTGTGATATAAAGATGGTGATATTAGAGTCATGCGAGTGGGTAGTTGTGGATTAGTAGAAATACTTGTCTTAAGGTTTGTGATTCCCGTAGCATGCACGTATGGTGAACCGTTATGTGATGAAGTCGGAGCATGATTTATTTATTGATTGTCTTCCTTATGAGTGGCGATCGGGGACGAGTGATGGTCTTTTCCTACAAATCTATCCCCCTAGGAGCATGCGGGTAGTACTTTGTTTCGATAGCTAATAGACTTTTGCAATAAGTATGTGAGTTCTTTATGAATAATGTTGAGTCCATGGATTATACGCAGTCTCACCCTTCCACCATTGCTAGCCTCTCTAGTATCGCGCAACTTTCGCCGGTACCATAAACCCACCATATACCTTCCTCAAAATAGCCACCATACCTACCTATCATGGCATTTCCATAGCCATTCCGAGATATATTGCCATGCAACTTCCATCATCATCATCATATACATGACTTGAGAATTCATTGTCATATTGCTTTGCATGATCGTAAGATAGCTAGCATGATGTTTTCATGGCTTGTCCGTTTTTTGATGTCATTGCACATCCCGATACACCGCCGGAGGCATTCATATAGAGTCATATCTTTGTTCTAGATATCAAGTTGTAATATTGAGTTCTAAGTAAATAAAAGTGTCATGATCATCATTATTAGAGCATTGCCTGAGTGAGGAAAGGATGATGGCGACTATGATTCCCCCACAAGTCGGGATGAGACACCAAACTTTAAAAATAAATAAAAGAGGCCAAAGAAGCCCAAATAAAAAAAGAGGCCAAAGAAGCCCACCAAAAAAACAAAAAAATGTGAGAAAAAGAGAGAAGGGGCAATGTTACTATCCTTTTACCACACTTGTGCTTCAAAGTAGTACCATGTTCTTCATATAGAGAGTCTCTTGAGTTATCACTTTCATATACTAGTGGGAATTTTCATTATAGAACTTGGCTTGTATATTCCGATGATGGGCTTCCTCAAACACCCGAGGTCTTCATGAGCAAGCAAGTTGGATGCACACCCACTTAGTTTCAGTTTGAGCTTTCATACACTTATAGCTCTAGTGCATCCGTTGCATGGAAATCCCTACTCACTCACATTGATATCTATTGATGGGCATCTCCATAGCCCGTTGATACGCCTAGTTGATGTGAGACTATCTTCTCATTTTTGTCTTCTCCACAACCACCGTTCTATTCCACCTATAGTGCTATGTCCATGGCTCACGCTCATGTATTGCGTCAAAGTTGAAAAGGTTTGAGAACATCAAAAGTATGAAACAATTGCTTGGCTTGTCATCGGGGTTGTGCATATTTTGAATATTTTGTGTGGTGAAGATGGAGCATAGCCATACTATATGATTTTGTAGGGATAACTTTCTTTGGCCATGTTATTTTGAAAATACATGATTGCTTTATTAGTATGCTTGAAGTATTATTATCTTAATGTCAAATGATAGACTATTGCTTTGAATCACTCCTGTCTTAATATTCATGCCATGATTAGATTACATGATCAAGATTATGCTAGGTAGAATTCCACATAAAAAATTATTTTTATATCATTTACCTACTCGAGGACGAGGAGGAATTAAGCTTGGGGATACTGATACGTCTCTGTCGTATCTATAATTTTTTATTGTTACATGCCAATATTCTACAACTTTCATATACTTTTGGCAACTTTTTATACTATTTTTGGGACTAACATATTAATCTAGTGCCTAGTGTCAGTTCCTGTTTGTTGCATGTTTTTTGGGAAGAAAAATCCACGCGAGACGATGCCCGAGGGGGCCACGAGGCAAGGGGGCGCGCCCCTGACCCTCGTGACCACCCCGTAAGGCGGTTGGTGCCCTTCTTTCGCCGCAAGAAAGCTAATATCTAGATAAAGACCTTGTTAAAATTTCAGCCCAATCGGAGTTACAGATCTCCGGGAATATAAGAAATCGTGAAAGGGTAGAATCTGAGAACGCAGAAACAGAGAGAGACAGAGAGACAGATCCAATCTCGGAGGGGCTCTCGCCCCTCCCATGCCATGGAGGCCAAGGACCAGAGAGTAAACCCTTCTCCCATATAGGGAGGAGGTCAAGGAACAAGAAGACGAAGGGGCCCCCTCTCCCCTTCTCGCCACGGTGGCGTCGGAACACTGCCGTGGCCATCATCATCATCATCATCATCACCATGATCTACTCCAACACCTCCGCCATCTTCACCAACATCTCCATCACCTTCCCCCCTTTATCTACAGCGGTCCACTCTCCCGCAACCCACTGTACCCTCTACTTGAACATGGTGCTTTATGCTTCATATTGTTATCCAATGATGTGTTGCCATCCTATGATGTCTAAGTAGATTTCGTTGTCCTATCGGTGGTTGATGAATTGCTATGATTGATTTAATTTTCTTGTGGTTATGTTGCTGTCCTTTGGTGCCCATCATATGAGCGCGCGCGTGGATCACACCATAGGGTTAGTTGTATGTTCATAGGACTATGCATTGGAGGGCAAGAGTGACAGAAGCTTCAACCTAGCATAGAAATTGATGCATACGGGATTGAAGGGGGACCAATATATCTTAATGCTATGATTGGGTTTTACCTTAATGAACATTAGTAGTTGCAGATGCTTGCTAATAGTTCCAATCATAAGTGCATAGAATTCCAAGTCAGGGATGACATGCTAGCAGTGGCCTCTCCCACATAATACTTGCTATCGGTCTAGTAAAGTACTCAATTGCTTAGGGGCAATTTCGCAACTCCTACCACCACTTTTCCATAGTCGCTATATTTACTTTATTGTGTCTTTACTTAAACAGCCCCTACTTTTTATTTACGTAATCTTTATTATCTTGCAAACCTATCCAACAACACCAACAAAGTACTTCTAGCTTCATACTTGTTCTAGGTAAAGCGAACGTCAAGCGTGCGTAGAGTTGTATCGATGGTCGATAGAACTTGAGGGAATATTTGTTCTACCTTTAGCTCCTCGTTGGGTTCGACTTATCGAAAACTGTTGCGATCCCCTATACTTGTGGGTTATCAGGGTGTATTTTAAACTTTGATGAATGCAGGCTGTGGGCCTTTTGGAGTGTAAATGAATTTACTTTTCCCACACGCTTGTGTGCTTTGCCGAGTTCTAACTCGATTTTGCCTTTGCTTTCTTTGGCTTTTTCCTTTGTTGTGTTCCTTTTGGTGCCACCGTACCAACCAGACAGCCGCGCTGCAGTCCATGGCCAGGTCAGGGGCTTGGCCGTTTAGAATAGGCAAATTACTTCAACCGCTTAAGGCGTGTACTAGTCTAGCAAGAAGCTGGCCGGCCGGCTACTGAGCAGCCGGACGGCGGAGGAGAGAGGCCGGCTTGGCCTGAATCGGTGTTCTTCCTTAGTCGTTTTTCATGTGGATAGTGTTTCCGACCTTTAACTCTTGCCAGCCGGACAGTCGCGCTGCGAGCTGTGGCTGGGGCCAAGAGAGGGCTTTGGCGTCGACACATTACTGAGTCAACTTCGGATGGTGCCAACTTGGGCCAAGTCGGCGAGCCCCCGGGCCGGCTGACCGGACCCGGGCAGGGTGAAAGATAAAAAGGTAGCCCCCGAGTGCGCCTTGGGGTACCTGTTGTCTTTACTTAGTGCAAAAGGTAGCGTGGTACATACACTGCATCAACTGTAAAATGGGCGGAGAAGGTTCACGTTCCATGGGCGCTCCGACTCTTCGCCGGCTGTGTCTCTCTTGCGTGTCCTGGGCTTTTGTGCGTCGATTAGGTAGTAGGAGTCGTTGCCCAAGGCCTTGCTGACGCTAGAGGGTCCCTCCCAAGGAGCAGCGAGCTTGTGCTGGCTGGTTGATTGCTAGATCAGTCAGAGCACAAGGTTGCCTTCGCGGAAAACACGCGGCCTGATCATCTTGTTGTGCTAGCGGCGCAGACTCTGCTATTAGATGGCGGACCAACTGAGTGCTAGCAGCCGGGCCTCTTCGAGCAGATCAACGCCGTCTTTGCGTGCCTCCTTTGCTTCCGCCTCCGTGTACAAGGTGACCCGAGGCAAACTCGATGTCCGTTGGGATGATGGACTCGGCCCCGTACACGAGGAAGAAAGGTGTGAAGCCGGTTGATCGATTTGGTGTGGTCTGGAGACTCCAAAGGATGGTCGGCAGCTCCTCGATCCAGCAGCCGGCCGAGCGCTCCAGTGGCTCAACTAGCCATGGCTTGATGCTGGATAGAATGAGGTCGTTTGCCCGCTCCACCTAGTCGTTTGACTGCGGGTGAGCAACCAACGCGAGGTCTAGTCGGATGCCTTGTGTCGCGTAGAAACGAGCCAAGGCACCTTTGGCGAAGTTTGTGTCGGTGTCGGTGATGATGTTGTGCGGGATGCCATATCGAACGGTGATATCCGCGATGGATGTGAAAGCCGTGGGGCCGTTCAGCTTCTTGATTGGCCTCACCTCGATCCACTTTGTGAACATGTCCACCACAACCAGCAGACGAGTCATGCCGCCGTGTGCTGTCTTGAATAGGCCCACCATATCCAATCCCCATACGGCAAATGGGCCAGGTGATGGGAATGGTCTTGAGGGCTGAGGCCGGCTGGTGCTGCTTGGTGCTGAAACGCTAGCACCCCTTGCACTTCTAGACCAACTCCTTGGCATCTTCTGCTACCTCTTGAGATTATGTTGGTTTTTCCCTTGAAGAGGAAAGGATGATGCAGCAAAATAGAGTAAGTATTTCCCTCAGCTTTTGAGAACCAAGGTATCAATCCAGTAGGAGACAACGCACAAGCCACCGAATACCTACACAAACAAACACCAACTTGCACCCAACGCAACAAAGGGGTTGCCAATCCCTTCACGGTTATTTGCAAAGTGAGATCTGATATAGATGGATAAACGGTAAAGTAATATTTTTGGTAATTTTGCTTTATAGATCGAAAAGTAAAATATTGCAAAGGAACTAAATAGGAAAGTAGAATTGTAGATCAGAAACTTATATGATGGAAAATAGAAGATTATATGATGGAAAATAGACCCGGGGGCCATAGGTTTCACTAGAGGCTTCTCTCAAGATAGAAAATATTACGGTGCGTGAACAAATTACTGTCGAGAAATTGATAGAAAAGCACAAAGTTATGACGATATCTAAGGCAATGATCATGAATATAGGCATCACGTCTGTATCAAGTAGACCAAAATGATTCTGCATCTACTACTATTACTCCACACATCGACTGACTCCTGCCTGCATCTAGAGTATTAAGTTCATTAAGAACAGAGTAACGCATTAAGTAAGATGACATGATGTAGCGGGATAAATTCAAGCAATATGATGAAAACCCCATCTTGTTATCCTCGATGACAACAATACAATATGTGTCAGTTCCCCTTCTGTCACAAGGATCGAGCACCGCAAGATTGAACCCATAGCTAAGCACTTCTCCCATTGCAAGAAAAACCAATCTAGTTGGCCAAACCAAATCGATAGTTCGAAGAGACTTGCAAAGATATCAAATCATGCATATAAGAATTCAGAGGAAATTCAAATAATATTCATAGATAAGCTTATCATAAATCCACAATTCATTGGATCTCAGCAAACACACCGCAAAAAAGTATTACACTGAATAGATCTCCATGAACATCGAGGAGAACATGGTATTGAGAATCAAAGAGAGAGAAGAAGCCATCTAGGTACCAGCTATGGACCCGTAGGTCTGTGGTAAACTACTCACGCTTCATCGCAGAGGCAATGGTGTTGATGTAGAAGCCCTCCGTGATCGAATCCCCCTCCGACAGGACGCCGGAAAAGGCCCCTAGATGGGATGTCACGGATACAGAAGGTTGCGGGGGTGGAAAAGTGGTTTCGTGGCTCCCCTGGAAGGTTTTGGGCTATTTGAGAATATATAGGCGGAATAAATAGGTCGGTGGAGTCACGAGGGGCCCACAAAGGTGGGGGCACGCCCTTCAACCTTGTGGCCGCCTCGTGGCCTTCCTGACGTGCACTCCAAGCCCTGTGTATGTCTTCTGGTCCAAGAAAAATCATTGCAAAAGTTTCATTCTGTTTGCTATTCCTTTTCTGTGAAACTCTAAAACAAGGAAAAAACAGGAACTGGCACTGGGCTCTAGGTTAATAGGTTAGTCCCAAAAATAATATAAATTAGCATATTAATTCATATAAAACATCCAAAACAAATAATATAGTAGCATGGAACAATAAAAAATTATAGATACATTGGAGACGTATCAGGCATCCGCAAGCTTAATTCCTGCTCGTCCTCGAGTAGGTAAATGATAAAAACAAATTTTTTGATGTGGAATGCTACCTAACATATTTATCCATGTAATTCTCTTTATTGTGGCATGAATGTTCAGATCCATATGATTCAAAACAGAAGTTTAATATTGACATAAAAATAATACTTCAAGCATACTAACAAAATAATTATGTCTTCTCAAAATAACATGGGCAAAGAAAGCTTATCCCTACAAAATCATATAGTCTGGCTATGCTCCATCTTCATCACACAAAATATTCAAATCATGCACAACCCCGATGACAAGCCAAGCAATTGTTTCATACTTTTGATGTTCTCAAAAATTTTCAACTTGCACGCAATACATGAGTGTGAGCCGTGGACATAGCACTATAGGTGGAATAGAAGGTCGTTGTGGAGAAGATAAAAAAGAAGGAGATAGTCTCACATCAACTAGGCATATCAATGGGCTATGGAGATGCCGATCAATAGATATCAATGTGAGTGAGTAGGGATTGCCATGCAACGGATGCACTAGAGCTATACGTTTATGAAAGCTCAAAAAACAAAACTAAGTGGGTGTGCATCCAACTTGCTTGCTCATGAAGACCTAGGGCATTTTGAGGAAGCCGGGAATATACAAGCCATGTTCTATAATGAAAAATGCCCACTAGTATATGAAAGTGACAATATAAGAGACTCTCTATCATGAAGATCATGGTGCTACTTTGAAGCACAAGTGTGGCAAAAGCATTGTAACATTGTCCCTTCTCTCTTTTCTCTCATTATTTTTGGGCCTTCTCTTTTTTTGGACTTTCTCTCTTTTTTTATTTCCTCACATGGGACAATGCTCTAATAATGAAGATCATCACACTTTTATTTACTTGCAACTCAAAAATTACAACTCGATACTAGAAGAACAATATGACTCTATATGAATGCCTCCGGCGGTGTACCAGGATATGCAATGAATCAAGAGCGACATGTATAAAAAATGATGAACGGTGGCTTTGCCACAAACACGATGTCAACTACATGATCATGCATAGTAATATGACAATTATGGAGCATGTCATAATAAATGGAACGGTGGAAAGTTGCATGGAAATATATCTCGGAATGGCTATGGAAATGCCATAATAGATAGGTATGGTGGCTGTTTTGAGGAAGGTATATGGTGGGTTTATGGTACCAGCGAAAGTTGCGTGGAACAAGAGAGGCTAGCAATGGCGGAAAGGTGAGAGTGCGTATAATCCATTGCCTCAACATTAGTCATAAAGAACTCACATACTTATTGCAAAAATCTATTAGTCATCAAAACAAAGCACTACGCGCATGCTCCTAGGGGGATAGATTGGTAGGAAAAGACCATCGCTCGTCCCCAACCGCCACTCATAAGGAAGACAATGAAAAAATATCTCATGCTCTAACTTCGTTACATAACGGTTCACCATACATGCATGCTACGGGACTCACAAACCTTAACACAAGTATTTCTCAAATTCACAACTACTTACTAGCATGACTCTAATATAACCATCTTCATATCTCAAAAAAATCATAAGGAATCAAACTTCTCATAGTATTCGATGCACTTTATACGAAAGTTTTTATTATATCCCTCTTGGATGACTATCATATTAGGACTAAATTTATAACCAAAGCAAATTACCATCCTTTTTTAAAGACTCTCAAAATAATATAAGTGAAGTGCGAGAGTTCATCAATTTCTATAAAATAAACCACCGACGTGCTCTAAAAAGATACAAGTGAAGCACTAGAGCAAATTTGCCTAGCTCAAAAGATATAAGTGAAGCACATAGAGTATTCTAATAAATCATGATTCATGCATGTCTCTCTCAAAAGGTGTGTACATCAAGGATGATTGTGGAAAACTAAAAAGCAAAGACTCAAATCATACAAGACGCTACAAGCAAAACACATATCATGTGGTGAATAAAAATATAGCCTCAAGTAAAGTTACTGATAGACGAAGATGAAAGAGGGTATGCCTTCCAGGGCATCTCCAAGTTTAGGCTCTTGGTTGTCCTTGAATATTACCTTGGGGTGCCTTGGGCATCCCCAAGCTTAGGCTCTTGCCACTCCTTATTCCATAGTCTATCAAATCCTTACCCAAAACTTGAAAACTTCACAACACAAAACTCAACAGAAAATCTCATAAGCTCCGCTAGTATAAGAAAATAAATCACCACTTTTGCTACTATTGTGAACTCATTCTTTATTTATATAGATGTAATATATACTTTATTCCAACTTATCCATGGTTCATATGCCCTGATACTAGCCATAAATGCATCAAAATAAGCAAACAACACGCGAAAAACAGAATCTGTCAAAAATAGAACAGTCTGTAGCAATATGGATATTTTGGATACTTATGTAACTCCCAAAATCCTGAGAAATTAGGAAGACCTAAGAAATTCGTTTATTAATACTCTTCAAAAAAATGAAAATTAATCCCCTGGGTGCAAAAGTTTCTGTTTTTCAGCCAGATCAAATCAACTATCACCGTAAGCTATCCCAAAGGTATTACTTGGCACAAACACTAATTAAAACATAAAAACCACATCTAACCAGTGGATATATAAATTATTTAATGCAAAACATAACCTAAAAAACAAAAACAAAAATAAAATTGGATTGCCTCCCAACAAGCGCTATTGTTTAACGCCCTTAGCAAGGCATAAAACACGAGTAGATCTAAGTATTATCATCTTTGGCATGCAATCCATAAGTGGCTCTCATAATAGATTCATAAGGCAATTTAATTTTATTTTTAGGGAAGTGTTACATGCCTTTCCTTAACGGATATTGAAATCTAATGTTTCCTTCTTTCATATCAATAATTGCACCAATCGTTCTAAGGAAAGGTCTACCAAGAATAACATGACATGTAGGATTGCAATCTATATCAAGAACAATGAAATCTATGGGCACATAATTCCTATTTGCAATAATAAGAACATCATTAATCCTTCCCATAGGTTTCTTAATAGTGGAATCCGCACGATGCAATTTAAAGAACAATCATCAAATTCACGGAAACCTAACACATCACATAAAGTTTTTGGAATCGTGGAAACACTAGCACCCAAACACAAAGCATGGAATTCATAATCTTTAATATTGATCTTAATAGTAGGTTCCCACTAATCATAAACTTTTCTAGGGATAGAAACTTCCAATTCAAGCTTTTCTTCAAAACATTTCATCATAGCATCAACGATATGTTTAGTAAAAGCTTTCTTTTGACTATAATCATGAGGAGAATTCAACATGGATTGCAACAAGGAAATACAATCTATTAAAGAACAATTATCATAATTAAATTCCTTGAAATCCAAAAGAGTGGGTTCATTGCTATCTAAAGTTTTGACCTCTCCAATCCCACTTTTATCAATTTTTGCATCAAGATCTAAAAACTCCGAATTATTGGGACACCTTCTAACTAAAGTTGACTCATCTCCAGTCCCATCTTTATCAAGATTTATATTATAAAACAAAGATTCAATAGTAGTCACATTAATCACTTTAAGATCTTCATCATTATTCTCGCGGAAACTAGAAGAACACGCTTTTATAAACCAATCTTTTTTAGCATGCATCTTAGCGGTTCTTTCTTTGCACTCATCGATGGGAATTCTCATCGCTTTGAGAGACACATTGATATCATGCTTAGGTGTAATAGATCTAAGTTTCAAAGATATAGAGCATACAGTTCACTCGGATGAACTGTTTGTGATTAGGCAACACAAAAGAAACGGTCAGCCATATCAAGGTGTGTGTGATTGAGGGCATACGCTTCAGAAGGATTAACTGTTTGCGATTAGGCAACATAATAGAAACGGGTCAGCCAGATCAAAGTGTCTGCGATTGATGGCATACACTTCACATGGATGAACTGTTTGTGATTGGCCACAACAAACTGTCGGTGGGAACGACACCTATGGGATCACAAGAATCCCTACTACGGTTGCGAGGCGCGGGGTCGTGAGAAGAGCGGATCAAATAGATAGCACACGGTTCGTTTATCCAGGTTTGGGCTGCGGGGATGCGTAAAACCCTACTCCTGCTTTGGTGGATTTTATATCTGTGTTCTTGAGCTAGCTATGGGGCGTGAGGAGCTCCAAAAAGCCGAATCCTCCTCCTGGTCACCTTGGGCCTCCTTTTATAGGAAAGGGGTTGCCACAGTAGTACCAGGAGGTGGAAAGGGAAATAGTGATGCGAGGTTATCCCTCACATTACATGACAAGGCGCATTTAATGCGTCTTGCCCAGGTGTCCTTGCTTTATCGGGGACGGGGGAGAGCCCTGTCTCGTCCGTTGCCGCTCCCTTTCACATCGACACGCGCCCTGGCCAGCAGCGCCCGCGGTGCCATGTAGGCAGGCAGGCAGCTGAGGTGGCGCAATGGTGGGTCTCCACGAAGATCTGCATGCCGCCACGCAGGTGGCTGCCCAACTGGTTGGGTCGGCAGCTGCATGCGAACGGTAGTGGAGGTTTGACTGGCGTGGGCCTGATGGTGGCCCAACGGGTGTTCTTGGCAAGGGCCTTGCCAGGGCCCCGGCAAGGGTCTTGCCGTGGCGCCTGCTGTCATCCCCGGCAAGGCTCTTGCCGAGGGCCTTGTGGTCCTCTTTGGCTGGGATCCCGCCAAGGATCATCATCTTCTAAAGGGTGTATCTGATCTCGAATGTCTTCACAAAGATCTGCATGCCACCACGGGGATGTCTCCCGAATCCTTGCCCCATGGGGTCAGTGGACTCAAGGGTGACTCACTCCGTAGGTGTGGGGCGAGCTGCCACGGCAAGGGTCTTGCCGGGTTTGCTAAAACCGCCTCCCGACAAGGATCTTGCCGGGGGGTCCGCTTCATCCCCTTTGCTCTTTGTGGTCTTGGTCTTCACGTCGTTCTGCTTCTCTTGAGCTTGAGCCTTACCTTGGCTCACCTCCCTTGCCTTGCTCAGTGTGGTGGAGCCCGTGGCTCAGACTGCCCGTGCACAGTTATAGGGGTACAAAAAGCGTACCCCTCTTTTTGTACACCGACAGGAGCCCCCGGGCCTAGGCCACACGTAAGCGCAATCGCGTCGTTGGGCTAGGCCCAAAAATGGTGCACGGGCACGCGGGGCGGGTTTTACCGCAGTAAGTCTCTTCGCGCGCTGCGCTTCCCATGCTTCCCGCGCGTGGCACGTCGTGGGGAGGCGTGTGTGACGTGGGCAGCATGCGTGGGGCTGAGCTCTGCATGCATGCGTCACGTCATAGTAAAGGGGGCGGTTCGCGCCTTCCCCATAAACGGAGGGAGGCGTGGAGGCGCGGCCCATTTACTGAACGGGGCCGAGGCGTGGTCTTCAAGGCGTCCACTCCCCACGATCACGGAGTGGGGAGAGGTCACCTCACCCGTCACCTTGGTCCTGCACGCCTGCCACGTGGCTCTCATGCGCTTGGGGTGGTGAACGGTGGAGGCGGGAAACCGGGCCGCCGCGGGCTGGGGCGGCGGGTCAGTCCCAGTTCCCTGTGCCTTCCGCGTCTTGATTGGCTAAGCGGGGTGGCCGAGCCCCCACCCCGTTCCTTTATAAAGAGCGGGAGGGGGGTGGCGTCCCGCATTCCTTCATCTCCTCCTTCCTTTAACTTCTACTCCCCCCTTCCATCCGTCATGGAGAGAGGGAATCCTGGTCCTTCAACGGTGGCGGCAAGGGTCGCCGCTCGACAACGTGTCCCTCCTTCTCCTGCACCCGCGGTGGCAGAGCCAGCCGCGAGGGGAAGGGGGAGGGGCGAGGCCGTGGGCGAGGCCGAGGCGCTCGGGGAAGAGGAGGACGGGGCGGCGCGCTAGCCTCGCCTCCGCCAGCAGTTCCTCCTCCCGTGGAGGGCCATGTTGGGGATGACCCTTGCGAGTTCTTCGTCAGGCTACGCCGGCCGCCTCGCCGTCACCTTCGTCTCCCGACTCCATTCGCGCGGGAGATGGAGCTGGATCCGCCGGAGTCGTTGTGGCTACACATGAGGGGCTGCGCGATCAGTGGCACGCGGGCCCGCGTCGATTTCCCTGCCCCTCACGTGATGTATCTCTGTCGGGGATGGAAGACGTTTGCCCATATCCACCGCTTGACGGCGGGGCTCACTCTCCATTTTAAAGCTGATGGAGGGTGGCCTTTTCTCCATCAAGGTCTTCGGGTGCTTTGGGACCCATGCAAGATGCTGCATGGAGAGCTCTTCTGATAGTGAAGACTCCTCCTCGGGCGGGAGTGACGAGGAGGACAGCGGCAGCGACGACGAGGGTAGTAGGCGGCAGGATGACGGTCCGATTAGGTGTCGAGTGCCGCTCCGTGTGGCACCGGCGACCCCATCATCCGCGTCGCTGGCTCCCTGAACTTCTCGGGGTCGTCTCCATGGGCGACTGGCATTGGGAGGTTGCGGAAGAGGAAGAGGGCGGGCGGCAAGGCCGTCAAGTCAGAGTACGCGGGCACCGACGCCTTCGACGCGTGCTGACGTCCTGCCGCCTCGTCTTCGAGCTCTGCTTCTGGCGCCGCCATCACCATCCAGCCTTCGGACAGCCATCGAGATTTTCTCTTGGTGTCTTCTGTCGCCCGTAGCTCGCCTAGGCGCCCCTTTTGCCCTTTTCGCCTCCTTGACCTGCCTCCTGAGGAGAGGGACAAGAAAGGGATTACGGGCATCTTACCTCTTTTTAGTTTGTAAGCCTTCGGGCCTTAGCTGAATTTAAAACTTGTAATCCCATCATTCATGTTTTTCATTCCCTATGGACTGTACCTGAGTGGAATGTTTTTAATGAAAAAGGGATGCTTTCCGGGTCATTTGTTTGTGGGTAGAACCCATGACAAGGAGTAAATCCTTGATATCTTTAAGATAAACATTTCCTTGCCCGGCAACAGGCCTTGCCGTCTCCCCACTTCGCTCGACCTTTCTCACACCTTTGGCGGAGGTAGGGATGAGGTGGGTTCGGGCTCCTTGTTTCATCCTCTCGCTGCCGCGACTACGACCAAACCTGGCCCCAGGAACGAGCCCTAGGGCCTAGAGTTAGGGGAGCACGGTAGTTTTTAGGAAAAAAAACGAGGTTTCACATACCTCAGTCCATAAGGGAATGCATGATAAGGGATGAAGAACTTATCTGAAGCTGTAGCCCCCGGCAACTCTGGTTTGCCGTGGGTGAATCTTTGCTCTTGTAGCCCCCGGCAATACTGGCTTGCCGGGGTCTAGATGTTGGTTTGTCCCTCTTCTCTTTTTCGTCCTCAAGTGATCCGGCAAGGATACCTGTGAGTCCTGCGAACCAAAGAAGATGAAAGAACGGCAAAGAGACGCACACTCGACCTCTAGGCTAGGGGTTAGTCGCCGCTAAGCACTATCAACCCTAACCAAGGACGAGACTCGACCTAGCATGCATGCTATAACTTAGGGCACCAGTGCTTCATTTATTTATGCTCAGGTTCTGCGCCTGGCTTTGTACAAAGGGTTACATGCATCATCGGCAATGCTCGTACAAAAGGTGGCTTGCCGGGGGGCCTGGCAAGCCGTGCCTCACGGGTAAAACTTGCGAAGATGCTCAATGTTCCAGGAGTTACTCACCGGAACGGCATCTTCGGTCTCCAGGCGGACTGCGCCAGGCCTGGTGACTCGTATTACCCGATAAGGGCCTTCCCACTTTGGCGTCAACTTGTTGGAATTCTTGGCCGATTGAACGTGCCGAAGGACAAGGTCGCCTTCCTCAAGGCTTCGGGCATGAACCTTGCGGCTATGGTAGCGGCGCAAGGCCTGCTGGTAGCGTGCTGCTTTCACAGCTGCCCGAAGATGATCTTCCTCAAGGAGCATTGCGTCATCTTGCCGCAGTTGCTCTTGCTCAAGCTCATCATAAGCGAGCACTCAAGGTGACCCGTATATGAGTTCAGTGGGGAGAACTGCTTCTGCCCCGTATATCAAGGCAAAAGGTGTCTGGCCGGTGGCTCGATTTGGCATCGTCCTGATCGACCAAAGAACCGTCAGCAACTCATCAATCCAGCGCCTTCCACTCTTGTGCAGCCTGTCAAAGGTCTTGGTCCTTAAGCCTCGCAGTACTTCAGTGTTTGCCCTCTCAGCTTGACCATTGCTTCGTGGGTGAGCAACGAAAGCGAAACAGACTTTGCTGCCGAGGTCTTGGATATATTGCATGAAGGTGCGGCTTGTGAACTGTGTGCCATTGTCGGTGATGATCCTATTGGGTACACCAAAATGGCACACTAGTCCCTTGAAGAACTTGACGGCTGACTGAGCTGTGACCTTCCTCACTGCCTCCACCTCCGGCCACTTTGTGAACTTGTCGATTGCAACGTACAAGTACTCAAAGCCCCCGACAGCGCGGGGGAAAGGGCCCAGTATGTCGAGCCCCCAGACCAAGAAGGGCCAAGAGAGAGGAATGGTTTGAAGGGCTTGAGCTGGCTGATGAAGCTTCTTTGAATGGAACTGACACGCTTCACACCTGGTGACTACCATCGTCGCATCCTGGAGGGCGGTGGGCCAGAAGAAGCCTTGCTGAAATGCCTTGCCGGCAAGGGCCCTTGACCCGATGTGGGATCCACATACGCCTCCGTGTATCTCTGCCAACAGCTCCAGTCCTTCCTCCCGAGGGATACACTTCAATTTCACACCGTTCGGCCTCTTTCTGTACAGGAAGTCATCGACGAACTGATACATGGTAGAGCGACGGGCTACTTTTTCTGCTTCTTCCTGCTCTTCAGGAAGTTCCCCTGTTTGGAGGAATCGGACGGTATGTTGTGCCCACGCTGGAGCCTGAGGCTCGACGGTGAGGACTAAAGGCATTTCCTCCACTATAGGGACGGCTGTCTCGACGGCAAGAGCTTGACGCTCCGCCGGAGCTAGTCGTCCTGTGGCGGGCTCAGTGTCCCCGGCAACATCCTTGCCGGCGGTCCCGGGGAGCTCGACGGGAAAGTACTTGTCGGGTCCTGATTTCCTTCTCTTGTTCTGCTCTGTTGATGGATCAACGGATGGCTGAGTTGGCTGGAGCACAAAGGTATCTGGTTCCACAGGTAGCTTGAGGGCAGCGCATTTTGACAGGTAATCAGCGAGATCGTTCTCCGCTCGGGGAACGTATTCAGCCTGTATACCGTCGAAACGCTCTTCCAGCTTTCTCACTTCATCGACGTAGGCCTTCATCAACGGGCTCTGGTAGTCCTTGTTGACTTGCTTGACGACGAGCT
Source organism: Triticum urartu (assembly GCF_056163025.1). Taxonomy (NCBI): domain Eukaryota; kingdom Viridiplantae; phylum Streptophyta; class Magnoliopsida; order Poales; family Poaceae; genus Triticum; species Triticum urartu. Next base: position 464,665,989 of record NC_141879.1, on the reverse strand, counting down.
GCGAGTCGCCCCTGACGATGAGCTTCTTGATTTCGAGGTCCGCCGCGTTCCTAAGACCGGCAAGCAGCCCTTCATACTCTGTCGTATTGTTTGTTGACACCTCCCTGGGGAAGTGCATCTGGATCACGTACTTGAGGTGCTCTCTGGTGGGCGCGACAAGCAGTATGCCAGCCCCGGCGCCGTGTAAGGAGAAAGCTCCATCAAAGTACATGATCCAACTACAACTTGCCTCCTTGCCGAGGAGAGCAGTCTCTTGGGCTTCTTCGTCAGGCGTTGCGGTCCACTCTGCAATGAACTCTGCCAGGACTCGGCTCTGAATCGTCGAAGTACTTTCAAACTTGAGGCCAAAGCTGGACAGCTCCAGTGCCCATTCCACAATTCTTCCCGTTGCATCTGGATTGTGCAATATCCGTTGCAGAGGGAGGCGAGTGACGACAGTGATCTCGTGTGCCTGGAAGTAGTGACGCAGCTTCCTCGAGGCCATAAGAAGGCCGAAGAGCAGTTTCTGCACGCCGGAGCACCTTGATCTAGCTCCCTGCAGGAGGGAACTAACAAAGTAGACCGGGTGCTGCATCATTTTCTTCTTCGGCGGCACTTCAACTGGCTGTGTCGTCTCTGCATTGGTGGTGTCGGGCTCTGTCGCTGCCATTACCTCGTCGTCAACCTCTCTCTGCGCCACTAGTGCGGTGCTGACCGCCTGGTTCGTTGCCACCAGGTATAGTAGCAACGGCTCCTATGGTCTAGGCGCAACTAGTGTTGGCGCGGAGGAGAGGTACTTCTTCAAATCTTGCAATGCTGCTTCGGCTTCTGGCGTCCACTCCATCAAGCCCGCCTTTTTCAGGATCTTGAAAAAGGGAAGGGCACGCTTGGCAGACTTGGAAATGAATTTGCCCATGGCGGCGACGCAACCAGCAAGCCGACGCACATCCTTGATTCGCTTGGGTGCTTCAATCTGCTCTATAGCTTTGATCTTGTCCGGATTGGCCTCTATCCCACGCTGTGACACAAAGAACCCGAGAAGCTTGCCGGACGGGATGCCAAAGACGCACTTCTCAGGGTTCAGCTTAAGATTGATCTTGCGCAGGTTTGCAAATGTTTCTTGCAAATCCGGTATGAGGGTTGCCCTGTCCTTGGTTTTGACCACTATGTCATCCATATAAGCTTCCATATTTCTATGGAGCTGGGGTTCAAAACCAATTTGGACCGCCCTTGCAAACATCGAACCAGCACTCTTCAGCCCGAAAGGCATCCGCATGAAACAATACGTACCATATGGGGTGATGAATGTTGTTTTCTCTTCGTCTTCTCTTGTCATGAAGATCTGGTGGTAGCCGGAGTAGGCATCGAGGAATGACAACAGATCACACCCAGCTGTGGAGTCAACAATCTGGTCGATGCGCAGCAATGGGAAGGGGTCCTTAGGACAAGCCTTATTGATATCTGTGTAATCAATACACAGCCTCCACTTCCCATTAGCCTTGCGCACTACGACCGGATTGGCCAACCACGTTGGATGGAGCACTCCTCTTACCAAACCCGCTGCTTCCAGTTTCTGGATCTCCTCTGTGATGAACTCTTGTCGTTCCAAAGCTTGCTTTCTGACCTTCTGCTTGACGGGCCGCGCATGAGGACAGACAGCAAGGTGGTGCTCAATCACCTTCCTGGGAACGCCGGGGATGTCGGAAGCTTGCCATGCAGACACATCGACATTCGCCCGCAGGAAGGTGACGAGTGCGTCTTCCTATTTGTCGTCGAGGGTGGAGCTTATGGTGAAAGCCCCTCCCGTGCCGTCCTCATTGACACAAACCTTCTTGGTTCCCGGCGGTATGGCCCTGGGCTTCTTGTTTCCGCCGGTGGAGCTCTCTGGCACGTCCTCGACGGGAGCACGACACTCCGAAGAGGTGCGCTTGCCGGAGTGGGTGTCCGAGGTCTCACCGGTCTTCTTCTTCTTTCCTCCCGGGGTCCTAGCGGCAGGAGCAAGTGCCCTAGTGGCGGCAGCTGCTGCAACTGCTTGCTGGTATAATTGGTCAGCGCAAATCAGCGCATCTTTCTTATCATAGGGGATGGTGATGATCGTCATAGGTCCTGGCATCTTCAGGGTGTTGTAGGCGTAGTGTGACGCCGCCATGAACTTGGCCAGCGCTGGGCGGCCAAGGATCCCGTTGTAGGGCAAGGGGATCTTGGCAACATCAAACACGATCCTCTCCGTCCTGTAGTTCAGATCGCTTCCAAAAGTCACGGGCAGCGTGACCTTTCCCTTAGGTTGGATTCTTCCCGGGTTGACCCCCTGAAACATGCCCGTCTCTTCGAGGTCTCCATCAGGAATCTGCAGTTTCTCGACCACGGCAGGTGAGATCAAGTTCAGACCGGCCCCGCCATCGACTATCATCTTTGACACCTTGAGGTTGCGTATTGTTGGTGAAACCAACAATGGCTAGCACCCGACCGTAGTAGTGCGATCAGGGTGATCCTCAGTGTCAAAACTAATAGGTGTGCTAGACCACTTCAGCGGCCTTTGGGCATCAAACGACGGCTCTGCCGCTGTAATCTCTCGCGCCCACGGTTTAAGCTGGAGGTGAGAAGTATGCAGCGAGGCGCCGCCGTCGACGCACATGGCCTCTGTAGCTTTTTGAAACTCTTGGTCGCCGGATTCGTCGTCCTCTTCGTGATCGTCGTCTTCTGGATTTTTTTCACGGCCCCGGGCGGGCCTCTCCTGTTGTTTATCCTTGCCGCGACGGCCCGCCTGGCCGTCATGCTTCTTGCCGGACCCCTCAGCACCGTCTTGGCCCTTCTCCTTGTCCCGCCTCTCATATTCAGCCCTCTGCTTCTCAGCGAGGAGCTCAACTTGTCGGCAGTCTTGGAGAGCATGTCCTTTGGTGCAATGGATCTTGCAGTATCGCTTGTCGGAGTTCCCCGGCTTCTCGGCAACCGCCAAGGACCGGCAGGCGACACATCCGGCAATTTCCTTGCCGGGGTCATCTGCCTTGGTTTTCTTGGTGGAGCCGGTGTCACCAGATCCCTCGACGGCAAGCATGGCTTTACCCTTGCGCTTCCTGTTGCGGCGCCGACCCTTCTTCGCCGGGGAAGCAGTATCTTCATTCGAGGAGTCGGTTTCCACGCCGGCGTCTTCGCTGGGGTACTTCCTTCCCTCTTCAGCCCGGGCACATCTGTAAGCAAGAACATAGAGTTCTGCTACATCTTTCACCTTGTTCATTGCCAGCTCTTCGCGCATCTTGCGGTTACACACGTTCTGATGAAACGCGCTGATGATGGCGGCAGGGTGAACATCAGGGATATTGTATTGTATCCGGCTGAACCTCTGTATATACTTGCGAAGACTCTCGCCTCCGTTCTAGGGAATGACATGCAGGTCGCTCGCTTGGCCATGGGCTTGGTGGCCTCCAGTAAAGGCGCCCACAAACTCGTGGCACAAATCCGACCAGGAGGAAATAGAGTCTACCGGCAAGTGCATCAACCATGACATGGCGTTGGGTTTAAGAGCCAAAGGAAAGTAATTCGCAAGCACCTTATCGTCACGGGCTCCGACAGCTTGCATCGCAATGGTGTAGATGCTGAGGAACTCGGACGGTTGGGTCTTGCCGCTGTGCTTTTCGCCCACGTCAGGTTTGAAGGTGTGGTGAGTGGGCCACTGGAACTACCGCAGCTCACGGGTAAAAGCCGGACAGCCTACCTCCTAAGGTAGGCCTCCAGGGCTCTCCGGTGCCGGGTGGTTCACAGCAGGCCCTGCTCACCTGTCTGACTGGTGGCGCGCTCCGCGCCGGTGCTCGATAGTCGTTCGAGCATCTTCATGTTCTCGTTCCCGAAGGACTTGGCACTGGTCACAGTGGGTCCGCGGGTCGGACGACGCTATGGAGATTTCGTCGCCCGTAACGTCGCGACGGGCTGGCGTCCGTGGTACCGGGCGAGGAGGAGGCGAGTGCACCATGATCGCGGCGCCGCCGGCTTTCCTGCCACTGGTGCGTGGGACTCCATCGGAGCGTCGACCCAGGGGCTCCACCGGACTCGGTTCTTCTTTGTTGGCCACCGCGACAAGGCTTCGAATAGTGGCTCTCCATTCGTCGAGTTTCCCCGTAGTGGGAGGAAAATTGAGGAGCAACTGCGCGCGCCAGGGCTTCTGCTAGCATTGGTGGCAGCGAAACCTGCACGGATCGCGACGCGCTTCGACTTCTGACCATGTCAGAAGGAGCTCCATCACGACCCCACGGTCGCATGCCATCTTCACCAGCGCCTCGGCGGGCGGGCAGGTCTTCTACCTCCCGGGAGTGGCGCTCGGGGCTCTTCCCGCGGCGACGCCTGGGGTCTTCGGCGTGATTACGCCGTTCGTCGCGCGCCACTTGAGAGGAGCGCGCCGTCGGTGCCGGTGTGGGAGTCTTGGAGGCCCTCGCATTGCCTTCGGGCAGGGTGGCAGCGATCTTGGAAGGCCCCGCGCCACCCGCGGAGGGCCTGGCTCCGTCTTTGGATTTGGTGGCGTGCGGCCCGTTACCAGGCGCACGAACATCGCCGCCTCCCAAACTCCGGCTGCTGGGACGGTGTTGGTGTTCGCGAACGGCGCCCCGGGTCCTTTCTGCGACCGGTCCGCTGCTCGCCCGCGTCGGGACGGGATGTCCGGCTTCCGACGGGCCAACCGCCACCATCGTCTTCTTCTTGGGCGCCATGACGATGAAGAAGCGTCGAACTAACTGCTAAAGCCGATTCTCACAACTGAGCCCCCCTACCTGGCGCGCCAAAGATGTCGGTGGGAACGACACCTATGGGATCACAAGAATCCCTACTACGGTTGCGGGGCGAGGGGTCGTGAGAAGAGTGGATCAAACAGATAGCACACGGTTTGTTTATCCAGGTTCGGGCCGCGGGGATGCGTAAAACCCTACTCCTGCTTTGGTGGATTGTATATCTGTGTTCTTGAGCTAGCTATGGGGCGTGAGGAGCTCCAAAAAGCCGAATCCTCCTCCTGGTCGCCTTGGGCCTCCTTTTATAGGAAAGGGGTTGCCACAGTAGTACCAGGAGGTTGAAAGGGAAACAGTGATGTGAGGTTATCCCTCGCATTACATGACAAGGCGCATTTAATGCGTCTTGCCCAGGTGTCCTTGCTTTATCGGGGACGGGGGAGAGCCCTGTCTCGTCCGTCGCTGCTCCCTTTCGCGTCGACACGCGACCTGGCCAGCGGCGCCCGCGGTGCCATGTAGGCAGGCAGGCAGCTGAGGTGGCGCAATGGTGGGTCTCCACGAAGATCTGCATGCCGCCACGCAGGTGCCTGCCCAGCTGGTTGGGTCGGCAGCTGCATGCGAACGGCAGTGGAGGTTTGACTGGCGTGGGCCTGATGGTGGCCCAACGGGTATTCTTGGCAAGGGCCTTGCCGGGGCCCCGGCAAGGGTCTTGCCGTGGTGCCTGCTATCATCCCCGGCAAGGCTCTTGCAGGGGGCCTTGTGGTCCTCTTTGGCTGGGATCCCGCCAAGGATCATCATCTTCTGAAGGGTGTATCTGATCTCGAATGTCTTCACAAAGATCTGCATGCCACCACGGGGATGTCTCCCGAATCCTCGCCCCATGGGGGCAGTGGACTCAAGGGTGACTCACTCCGTAGGTGTGGGGCGAGCTGCCACGGCAAGGGTCTTGCCGGGTTTGCTAAAACCGCCTCCCGGCAAGGATCTTGCCGGGGGGTCCGCTTCGTCCCCTTTGCTCTTTGTGGTCTTGGTCTTGGCGTCGTTCTGCTTCTCCTGAGCTTCGGCCTTACCTTGGCTCACCTCCCTTGCCTTGCTCAATGTGGTGGTGCCCGTGGCTCAGACTGCCCGTGCACAGTTATAGGGGTACAAAAAGCGTACCCCTCTTTTTGTACACCAACACAAACTGAAACAGTTAGATAGATCAATGTGTGTGGGCTAGACGGGCACACACGTTCTAATTAAAAGAAGCATGCGCGATGGTAATAACGAGCGCACACTGTTATTGGAACAAGACATGTGCTGACATTGCCTATTGCGGTGCACCCTATGGTGCAAATGCCACGTACGCGGCCGAGAAGGCGTACATGCCCACGTTATGCCTTTCGAGAATAGTGCCGCTCTTATAACCGTCAGTAAATTTTGAGCATGCGTCTCGTCGCATTCCAAATTGCAAACAGGTTCACACCAATCAAAACCTAAACGGTTTCCCACTTAGGAGCGTATTACTACTCGGTTATGAATACTACTACTCCAAGATGACTGCACATTCCTCCTCAACTCCTCATCCACAAAAAGTCAAAAACAAACAAGTCATTCATCATCGTTCCCTTGCATCCGCCATGGCCAGCGTGACTTCTGCATCAAGAGATTGCCACCAGGGAGAGGTGAGCCTGGAAGCGGAAGCACGAGATATGTCCCGCCCCACCGCGAAAGCAGCCAACATGTCCCGCCGCATGGCCGTAGCAGCAGAGAGGTCCCGCCGTGCCACCGAAGCAGCACGGAGGTCCCGCCGCACCGTCAATACAGCAGACTAGTCCGGCCACGCCACGGAAGCAGAAGAGATGTCCCGCCGCGCCGCGAATGCAGCAGAGATGTCCTCCCGTGCCGCGGTGGCCTGGGAAAATGTCTCGCGGGAAGGAGAGAACTCTTACAGGCGCATGCGTGCCCTCGTCCTTAGGCAGATGGATCAGATCTCCAGGTGCGTGAGGTTGCAGGATGACCTGAAAGCCTTGTTTGAACAGTCTACTGACATCATCCGACAATTAAATGAGAGCAATGCGAAGCTTTGGGCCGAGCGCGACCTGCTGAGGGTGAATATCCTCAGAAGTACGGAGTAGCAGGAGTAGACCACTGCCTTGTTGAAGAGGATCGGCGTAATCGTTGAGAAACTTATGGACGAGAATGTCATGTTGCGCATCTAGTGCAGAAGGCTGGTGGAGGAATCCATGGATGTTCTCAAGCAGCACCTAGAGGACAAGAAAGGGCTCGTTGCCACTTGCCGCGGAGACTAGTTCCCGTGGCTTGCAGCAACGCATCAAGAAAGTAGAGATCAGCGAGCCAGATCGTTGTCCTCCTTCTTCTTTTACCCTTGTGTATTTTGGGCATTGCTGCATGTGGCTTTTTTAATTATGTTTCTAAATATGTAAGACAATTATTATCCACTATCATCTTCATTATATTCATCATGATTGCTATAAGTCGCAATCGATGCTATATAGGTCCGTCGGATCTTACATCAAGATCGGTGCAAAACTTTCTTTTCCGATTTTCATTTTCTCTCTTAAATCTCAGTCCGGTGAGACATATAGCCACACCGTAGAACAGGTGCTCGGGCGCCATTAATGGAGACGTTGGGAGGGAGGTGCACGGCTAGTAGCGGTCAAAGGGCTCTCCTCCCGATGAGCACGCGCAGGGGTCTGATCGCACGCCTCCCGTACTCAAAACGCTACCCCTCACGGCACCTCCTAGCCAATAAAAAAAGGGGACACGTGGCCGCACGTAATTGGTAAGTAGAACGCCCACGGTTTCAATAATACTTGTGCTTCCGATTTGTTACGTGACAGCACTTGTTCCAAAATGACTTTGTTGATTGTTAATGTGTGCACCTTCACAAATCGGACAGAAAAATTACCACAGCATGTTGGTGCCATGTCATGACACCATGCCAAGTTTCATGATTTTCAGGCGTGTTTTGGATTTACAGGAATTAAAAAACCAACTTTCTCAATCTTTTCGGCCGAGCCACGACGCCCAGACATTTGAATTTCACTCCCATCTCTTGCATGGGACCTAAAATTCACCCAAGGACACACATGTGATCTTTCAAACAACTTTGGTGCACTGGAGCAAGTGCTTGTAGTTCAAATTTGAATTATGCACATTAAATGCGCAAAAACTCAATTAATGTATAGAAAAGGCCAAGCAAACCCGGAATAATTCCAAAATTTAGCACAGTACTTCTATTCGGTCTAATCTACCTGTGTAAAAAAATTAATGCGGGAGAAGGCAGTGTACGTATGTTGTTTCGCACACGGAGGTGACACGTTCCCTCTCGGAACCACGAGCCTTCTTGAGGGAAGCTCCGGTTTGCAATAAGCTTACACCAAAGCTTGTCCCAATTCGGCCAAAAAAATTATCCCAGCATGTTGGTGCCATGTCATGACACCATGCTAAGTTTCATGATTTTCAGGCGTGTTTTGGATTTACAAGATTTAAAAAAACAAGTTTCTCAATCTTTCCGACCGAGCCACGATGTCCAGATGTTTGAATTTCACTCCCATCTCTTGCATGGGACCAAGAAATTCACCCAGGGACACACATGTGATTTTTCAAACAACTTTGGTGCACTGGAGCCTGTGCTTGTAGTTCAAATTTGAATTATGCACATTAAATGCGCAGAAACTCAATTAGTGTATAAAAAGGCCAAACGAACCCGGAATAATTCCAAAATTTAGCACGGTACTTCTATTTGGTCTAATTTGCCAGTGTAAAAAAATTAAGGTGGGAGAAGGTAGTGTACGTATGTCATTTCGCACACGGAGGTGACATGTTCCCTCTCGGAACCACGAGCCTTCTTGAGGGAAGCTCCGGTTTGCAAGAAGCTTACACCAAAGATTGTCCCAATTTGGCCAAAAAAAATTACCGCAGCATGTTGGTGCCATGTCATGACACCATGCCAAGTTTCATGATTTTCAGGCGTGTTTTGGATTTACAGGAATGAAAAACCAAGTTTCTCAATCATTCCGGCGAGCCACGACGCCAAGATGTTTGAATTTCACTCCCATCTCTTGCATGGGACCTAGAAATTCACCCAAGGACACACATGTGATTTTTCAAACCACTTTGGTGCACTAGAGCATGTGCTCGTAGTTCAAATTCGAATTATGCACATTAAATGCGCAGAAACTCAATTAATGTATAAAAATGCCAAATGAACACGGAATAATTCCCAAATTTAGCATGGTACTTCTATTTGGTCTAATCTGACTGTGTAAAAAAATTAAGGCGGGAGAAGGCAGTGTATGCATGTTGTTTCGCACACGGAGGTGACACGTTCCCTCTCGGAACCACGAGCCTTCTTGAGGGAAGCTCCGGTTTGCAAGAAGCTTACACCAAAGCTTGTCCCAATTCGGCCAAAAAAATTACCGCAGCATGTTGGTGCCATGTCAAGACACCATGCCAAGTTTCATGATTTTCAGGCCTGTTTTGGATTTACAGGAATTAAAAAACCAAGTTTCTCAATCTTTTCGGCTGAGCCACGATGCCCATATGTTTCAATTTCACTCCCATCTCTTGCATGGGACCTAGAAATTCACCCAAGGACACACATTTGATTTTTCAAACAACTTTGGTGAACTAGAGCATGTGCTTGTAGTTTAAATTTGAAGTATGCACATTAAATGCCCAAAAACTCAATTAATGTATAAAAAGGCCAAACGAGCACGGAATAATTCCAAAATTTTGCAATATACTTCTATTTGGTCTAATCTGCCAGTGTACAAAAATTAAGGAGGGAGAAGGCAGTGTACGTATGTCGTTTCGCACACAGAGGTGACATGTTCTCTCTCGGAACCAAGAGCCTTCTTGAGGGAAGCTCTGGTTTGTAAGAAGCTTACACCAAAGCTTGTCCCAATTCGGCCAAAAAATTACTACAACATGTTGGTGCCATGTCATGACACCATGCCAAGTTTCATGATTTTCAGCCGTGTTTTGAATTTATAGGAATTAAAAAACCAAGTTTCTCAATCATTCCGGCCGAGCTATGATACCCAGATGTTTCAATTTTATTCCCATTTCTTGCATGGGACCTATAAATTCACCCAAAGACACACATGTGATTTTTCAGCAAACTTTAGTGCATTGGAGCATGTGCTTGTAGTTCAAATTTGAATTATGCACATTAAATGCCCAGAAACTCAATTAATGCATAAAAATGCCAAACAAACCCAGAATAATTCCAAATTTAAACATGACACTCATGTACTAGTTGCATGTTCACTGTATGTAAATGTTCTAGCAATTCAAACACCATCCTTTCCCGCTGTAACACCATTTTGTCTTTCAAAACATAATGAAAAAATCAGGTATACCACAAACAGTTTACTAGAAAGAATTGTGTGGGATGCAATATAAAATATCTTGGCGCACCGTCTTGTCTGGGTTATGCAGGAAGCTTCGTCGTCTACAGTCCACCGCCCCCGCTTGAACCACACTTGCGCGCCAGTTTCTCGTGGCACCGAGCGAAAATTTTAGGCCATCACGGAAATATCTATCTCCCTGCCCCTCCCTCCTACCAAAGGCCACATTTCCACTGTTCCTCCTTGCTTTCCAAGTTCAAACCTTCACTAATTCTTACTGGCAGCTCAGCCTCCTCACCGGCGACCCTTCTTCTTGCAGCGCCGCCTCCTTGCCGGCTACCCTTCTTCTTACAGCGCGCCTCCTAACCGGCGACCCTTCTTCTTGCAGCACCGCCTCCTCGTCGTCGAACCTTCTTCTTGCTACACGGCCTCCTCGCCGCCGACCCTTCTTCTCTCTGCGTGGCCTCATCGATATGGTCAGGTGCTACCTCTTGAGGTTGCATTGGTTTTCCCTTGAAGAGGAAAGGGTGATGCAACACAGTAGCGTAAGTATTTCCCTCAGTTTTTGAGAACCAAGGTATCAATCCAGTAGGAGACTACACGCAAGTCCCTCGTACCTGCACAAACAAACAAGAACCACGCAACCAACACGATAAAGGGGTTGTCAATCCCTTCACGGTCACTTACGAAAGTGAGATCTGATAAAAATAATAAGATAAATATTTTTGGTATTTTTGTTGTATAGATTGGAAAATAAAGATTGCAAAATAGAAATAGCAAGTTGATAGGAAAATAATATGATGGAAGATAGACCCGGGGGCCATAGGTTTCACTAGTGGCTTCTCTCAAGATAGCAAATTCTACGGTGGGTGAACAAATTATTGTCGAGTAATTGATAGAAAAGCGCATAATTATGAGAATATCTAGGCATGATCATGTATATAGGCATCACGTCCGCGACAAGTAGACCGAAACGGTTCTGCATCTAATACTATTACTCCACACATCGACCGCTATCCAGCATGCATCTAGAGTATTAAGTTCATAAGAACATAGTAACGCATTAGGAAAGATGACATGATGTCGAGGGATAAACTCAAGCAATAAGATATAAACCCCATCTTTTTATCCTCGATGGCAACAATACAATACATGCCTTGCTGCCCCTGCTGTCACTGGGAAATGACACCGCAAGATTGAACCCAAAGCTAAGCACTTCTCCCATTGCAAGAAAGATCAATCTAGTAGGCCAAACCAAACTGATAATTCGAAGAGACTTGCAAATATATTTAAATCATGCATAAAAGATTTCAGAGAATAATCAAATATTGTTCATAGATAATCTTGATCATTGTCGGTGTCAAAACCGGCGGATCTCGGGTAGGGGGTCCCGAACTGTGCGTCTAGGCCGGATGGTAACAGGAGACAAGGGACACGAAGTTTTACCCAGGTTCGGGCCCTCTCGATGGAGGTAAAACCCCACGTCCTGCTTGATTAATATTGATGATATGGGTAGTACAAGAGTAGATCTACCACGAGATCAGAGAGGCTAAACCCTAGAAGCTAGCCTATGGTATGATTGTGTATGAATATGATGTCCTATGGACTAAAACCCTCTGGTTTATATAGACACCGGATAGGGTTAGGGTTACATAGAGTCGGTTACAATGGTAGGAGATCTACATATCCGTATCGCCAAGCTTGCCTTCCACGCCAAGGAAAGTCCCTTCCAGACACGGGACGAAGTCTTCAATCTTGTATCTTCATAGTCCAGGAGTCCGGCTAAAGGTATAGTCCGGCCATCCGGACACCCCCTAATCCAGGACTCCCTCAGTAGCCCCCGAACCAGGCTTCAATGACGATGAGTCCGGCGCGCAGATTGTCTTCGGCATTGCAAGGCGGGTTCTCCTCCAAATTCCATGTACCTGTTGAATAAAGTCCAGTTTCTTGTAAATGTTGCGCTCCTTGGCTTCTATGCCCAATAATGGTTGTCTCCCACGTGTCAAACGAATATGAAAAGTCTGAGTGTTTTTACATCCACACCCCTGGCCGCGTAAATGAGCCGCCCATTTAAGGGTACGAGGATTTAGATCCAAACCACACCTTCTCCCTTTCGCGAGTGTTCATCAGAGCACATCCGACAAAGGTCCATTCCACCATGGCCAGCCACCGCAACTCCTCCCTAAGCCTGGATATTGGGAAAGATGCTCCATCCCGCATAGCGAGCTAGTGACGCTCCAGACCAAGGGGTTTCTCCCCCGGCCTATATGGTCCCAGTTCGAGCCGGTCTTGCCGTTTATAATGGTGGAGAGCAAGCGGAGAGTGCCCCCAATCCCTCCAAAGGAGAGCGGGTATGCCTTGTCCCTTATCTAATAAGAGGGCTCGGATTTCCAATCCATCCGTTTCTCTGGGGGCTACTGGAGTACTATGGCCTCCAGCTACACAATCTTACGCCCGCCCCCGTATTGCATATCGCGGGCTTCGTAGCCCTCTACGAGCTGTTTTTGGGTGTTGAGGCTCATTTCGGGCTGTGGAAACAGCTATTCTGCCTTGTGCCCCGTTCTCGGAAGGGGTCAATGTATCAAGTGGGCGGAGCCGAAGTGTGGTGCATTGCCGGGACCGGATACCTATCCGGAACCCCAAAGAAGGCGTCCGAGGACTAGCCTTCAAAATGGTTTTACATAGAGGACGTCCCGCTGCCGGATCCTGTCCGGATCGGCCTCCCTGAGTTTGACAACGCCCCACTGAAGAAGCGCCTAAGTTGGCATCCACGGAGCCCTCAGAGGGAAAGCGACAAGGACGTTTTTTACCTAATGGGCCGGATAAGATTGTTAGCTCATTCCAGACTGACCATGATCGGGGTCATGGCCGCATGCATCATGCGAGGGGTGCAGCCGCTACAGTATAGAGGCCACCCCATGTGGGACTTCAACGGGGAGGACGACACCACCCGCTACGGCCGTAAGGGGCCAGATTCGGCTGCGGCTCTAATAAAGACCTTGTCCGCTTTGTACAAGGGAGAAGAGGAGGATTTTCTCCACGTCGACCCAAAGGGTGGATTTTCTATGTACAATCCTCCAAGCTGGGTAAGTGGTCGCATCTTGCCCATCCGTTTTATATCCCCATTGTTAAATATTCAGTCCAATGATTTCAACGCAGGAACTACGCCAGGCTGTTAAAGAAATAAACAGCCCTCCTCCACAACCCGAGGACCCAGGACGGTCCCTCGACCCGGACTCTCAAGAGGATCCGGACCTTTCGATGGAGCTGATTGATGGAGTGTTCCATCAATTGAGCAAGGACAACGCCTTGGTGGCCATTACGGCTGATTATCCAGGGCTAATCCCGGCCTCCCAGAAACGGGAGGCCGAACCTGCGGCGACAAGCCAACGAGGGGCCGCAGGGCCCGTGGGCAGAAAAGAGGTGCAGTTTGGACCGAGGCGCCAGCGCAAAGGTATGGCGCGCCCCCTTATCCCAGGTGTTATACCTTCGAGGCATATTAACACCTGTGCCCTCTTCAGGACAAAGAGACCTCGTCGAACTATATTCGGAGAAACTGCCAATCGCGCCTCCACCAGCCAGGCTCCAAAGCCTGGCCCAGAAGCGGAGCCGAACACAAGGCGCGCATCGGACGCTCCTCCAATGGAGGATGTGGACAGGTTGTTTGCCACCAACTCTGAAGTGGAGAGTGCCATGAACCACAGGCGTCGCCGGACAATTCTTCGCGACGCGTGTGTCTCCCAAGAGGCGTTAGATGCCTTCAAGTCGGGAGATGCGTACCTCCGTGCCGCTCAAAATGGTCTAGCCAGAGCCACGGAGCAATATGTAAAAGACATACGGGTAAGAAAATTTTGGTAATTATATATATACCAGTAGCCCGCGAGACTTGAAACAGTTAGAATAACTGATTTAAGTATCATTTGTTATGCAGGTTCTTACAGAAAAGAATTCCCTACTGTCCAAGGAGCTGGAAGAGTGCAAAGCCCAACTTGAGGCCGCACTAGCCGTGACAGGGGAGCCCAAGGAGACCCCCTCTGGTAATATATACTTCGAAAGATAAGTATTTTGCGAAGCACGACATGGGTGCGAATCTGACAAATGAAATTGCAGATGGCACCGGATTGAATCTGGAAAGCCAACACCTCCTACGCTAGCTAAAGCCTGGTGAGAAGGTGCTGACCAAGGTGAGGCGGGAGAAGAACGATCTCCAAGATGCCAACACCAAGCTAGGCGTCGAGCTGAAAGATGTTCGTGCCCAGCTGTCAGACTCCGTTAAGGAGAATCAACGGCTTCAGCGCGACATATTTAGTAAGTGCTTGAACGAACCTTTGAAAGAAAGTTCGGCAGGGAAGTCGACTAACAGAGCAATGTCTGTAGGTGTGCTAACAGGTCGTCCTGCAGAGGAGATGCCAGTTCTACGGGTGACCTTCTTCCTGAGCTCTCGCAACTGCTCGATCAAGTTCGGCAGGCAATGCAAGACATCGCCCAGGCCCTGTGGCCATCCCTCTCCATGCCCGAAGGTCTTGGAGAGCTTGCGGAGAAGCTAAAGGGAGCACGGCGGCGCTTCCGACTGTGGAAGATATCGGCCTGCCGTCAAGGCGCTAGGGAGGCCTGGGCCATGGTGAAGATGCGGTACACAAAGGCTGACCCCAACCACATGGCCGAGGTCGGTCCTGTAGGGCCCGATGGGAAGGAGATCCTTGTAAGCTTAGTATACGGCCAAGTAGAGTTGGCCGCAAAGTATTCCCAGCAGGACTATAAATTAGACAGCCTATTAGATGGTATTGAAGATGAATACAATCAGTCAAAATGACTATGTAATTTAATTGACATTTATAATGCCTTCTAGCCGGATTGTAGATCATTTTTCATGGCCGACCTTTTCGCTTCAGCCTCGGGACCTGACGGTCCGGAGTGTGTCCGAATTCTCATGCGGTTATATAGGAACCGGGGAATGCATGGAGACCAGGCGTAGGGGTCATTAGTGCGTGAACAGACAAGTGCCCGACTAGTTATGTTATATTACATGGTTAGTAAGAAACATCTTCCAGGGAGAATAGTTCCGTTAGGGGTTCCTTTCCCTGGGAGGCATGCCCTAAAGTGCATGTCCATGCTGCGAAAAGAAACGCAGGAAAAACATCTGGGGGCGTATAGATAAATAAAATAAAATAAGATCATCTTTAGTTCACCGACTGAATATTCCCTTAAGAACGCTAGCTTTCAGCTTCACCCAGTCTGAGGTACACGTCCGGCTGACCCGGCAGTAACAATCGTAGAGGTGCTCCCTTTACCACCTAGCCGAACAATCGAGAACGTAGGGGTAAGCACAGGAGCCAGGCAACCCAGCTTGGCCAAAACTTAAGTCATATCGATGCATATAATGGTGAATAAAAGGTACATGCTGAAGTGTGACACATGTGTTGGGCATGAAGCCCGTATAAATAAGCTTCTGTTTAAAAAAGCCCCCAGGTTTAATGAGCGCGGATAGCGCGTCACTTTATGAGCCTTTGAAGGCTATAAGAGAGAGAGAGAGAAGAAGAGGAATGTAAGACACAAAGTATATAAAAAATGGACAGAGGAAGGAGACGAACACAGAGTCCGGCGCTAGGCATAGAATCTTCGGAGACGGGCTGCGTTCCATGGGTTCGGCTCAAGTCGGTTATCCGATGCATCTCGCAGGCGGTACGCTCCACCAGTCAGGACTTGGTCAATTATGAAGGGACCTTCCCACTTGGGTTTGAGTTTGTCCTTTTTCTTGTCCGGTAGTCGTAGAACTAATTCGCCAACGTTGTAATTTTTGGCCCGTACTTCTCTGCTTTGGTATCTTCGAGCCTACTGTTGATAGAATGCGGAACGGGCTTTTGCCACATCACGCTCCTCCTCCAATGCGTCCAAGCTGTCCTGCTGATCGAGCTCGGCTTCTCTTTCTTCGTACATGCGCACTCGAGGTGAGTCATGAATTATGTCGCAAGGTAAAACTGCCTCTGCGCCGTACACCATAAAGAATGGTGTGTATCCGGTGGTGTGATTCGGCGTGGTCCGCAGCCCCCAGAGTACGGAGTTGAGCTCCTCTACCCAGTGCGTGTTAGATTCCTGGAGGGACCGCACTAATCTGGGTTTGATGCCACTCATGATGAGACCATTTGCACATTCGACCTGGCCGTTAGTTTGTGGGTGATAGACGGAAGCATAATCGAGCTTGATGCCCATGTTTTTGCACCAGAGTTTTACCTCGTCGGCCGTAAAGTTCGTGTCGTTATCCGTGATGATGCTGTGAGGGACGCCGTAACGGTGTATAACCCCGGATATAAAGTCTATCACCGGTCCGGATTCGGCCTCTTAACAGGCTTGGCCTTTATCCATTTGGTGAACTTATCCACCATGAACAGTAAGTATTTTTGCTTGTGGGTTCCGCCTTTAAGGGGTCCAACCATGTCAAGCCCCCAGACCGCGAAGGGCCAAGTGATGGGGATAGTTTGGAGGGCGGTGGGTGGCATATGGCTTTGGTTTGCAAAGAGCTGGCAACCGGTGCATCGTTGGACTAAGTCCTGGGCATCTGCCCGGGCCGTCGGCCAATAAAATCATGTACGAAAGGCCTTGCTTACAAGGGACCGAGCTGCCGCGTGATGACCGCCGAGTCCGGCATGAATTTCAGCCAGGAGGTTCCGCCCTTCCTCTTCGGAGATGCACCTTTGAAGGACTCCGGTAGTGCTTTTCTTATAAAGCTCTCCCTCATGGACTTTGTAGGCTTTGGATCGCCGCACTATGCAACGTGCCTCATTTTGGTCCTCGGGGAGTTCCTGCCTAGTGAGGTAGGCGAGGAATGGTTTCGTCCACGGGGCGATAACGGCCATTGTTACATGGGCTGAAGGTGTTCTTTTGTTGGCGGACCCTCCGATTGTGTCGGAATGTTCGGTGTCGGGCAGTGCGGTTGGGTCCGGGCTGTTATTGTTCGGCTCCCCTTCCCATACTACGGATGGCTTGAACAGCCTTTCCAAGAAGATGTTGAGGGGACTACATCGTGTTTTGCGCCGATGCGTGCCAGGACATCTGCCGCCTAATTATTTTCCCGGGCTACATGGTGGAATTCAAGCCCTTCGAACCGAGCTGACATTTTTAGGACAGCGTTGCGGTAAGCTGCCATTATTGGATCCTTGGCATCGAAGTCTCCATTTATTTGGGATATTGCGAGGTTCGAGTCCCCACGCACCTCTAGGCGTTGAATGCCCATGGATACTGCCATCCGGAGACCATGTAGAAGGGCCTCATATTCGGCTGCATTGTTGGAGTTCGTGTACATAATCTAGAGTATGTATTGAACTGTGTCTCCTGTGGGGGACGTCAAAACGACGCCAGCCCCCAGTCCGGCCAACATCTTGGAGCCGTCTACATGCATGATCCAATTTGAATATGTACCGTACTCTTTAGGGAGTTCGGCCTCCGTCCATTCTGCGACGAAGTCGGCCTAGACTTGCGACTTGATGGCTCGCCGTGGCTTATAAGTTATGTCGAACGGGAGGAGCTCAATGGCCCATTTTGCAATCCGGCCTGTTGCATCACGGTTGTTTATAATATCGTTAAGTGGTACTTCCGAGGCTACTGTTATTGAACACTCTTGAAAGTAGTGTCGTAGCTTCCGGGATGCCATGAATACCGCGTACGCAATCTTTTGATAATGCGGGTACCGTGATTTGCAGGGAGTGAGGACAGTGGACACATAATAGACCGGCTTTTGAAGGGGGAATTTGTGTCCGTCCGTTTCTCGTTCGACGACGAGCACTGTGCTTACAACCTGATGTGTTGCTGCAATGTATAATAGCATTGGTTTGCCAATGTTTGGCGCGGCCAGGACTGGGTTTGTTGCCAGTATGGCTTTTATTTCGTCGAGTCCGGCCATGGCTGCATCCGTCCATTCAAAGTGTTCGGTGCACCGAAGGAGACGGTAAAGGGGTAGGGCCTTTTCTCCCAAGCGGGAGATAAAGCGGCTTAGAGCCGCCACGCATCCGGTTAATTTTTGTATTTGTTTGAGGTTCTTTGGGATATCCAATTGTGACAGAGCTCGGATCTTGGCTGGATTTGCTTCAATTCTACCGGATACAATGAAGCCCAAGAGCTTTCTGGCTGGGATGCCAAAAACGCATTTTTCCGGGTTGAGCTTGATGTCGTATGTTCGGAGGTTATCGAATGTGAGCCTCAAGTCGTCTACTACAGATTCGACATGTCTTGTTTTGACGACCACATCATCTACATATGCCTCCATTGTTTTGCCGATCTGGTTTGCCAGACATGTCTGAATCATGCGCTGATATGTTGCGCTGGCGTTTTTGAGCCCGAAGGGCATTGTGTTGAAGTAGAATGGGCTGTATGGTGTGATAAATGTCGTTGCGGCTTGGTCTGATTCTGCCATCTTGATTTGATGGTAGCCAGAATATGCGTCGAGGAAACACAACGAGTCGTGTCCTGCGGTAGCGTCGATAATTTGATCGATGCGTGGGAGGGGGAAGGGATCCTTTGGGCAAGCCTTGTTAAGGTCTTTAAAATCAACGCACAGGCGCCAGGATTTGTCCTTCTTTGGTACCATCACCAGGTTTTCTAGCCAGTCCGGATGTTTTATATCTCTGATGAATCCGGCCTCCAATAGCTTTGCTAGCTCCTCTTCCATGGCCTGTCTCTTAGGTTCGAAAAAATGCCGAAGAGCTTGCTTGACAGGTTTGAATTCTTTTAGGATATTTAAGCTGTGCTCGGCCAGCCTGCGTGGGATTCCTGGCATGTCTGAAGGGTGCCAGGCGAAAATGTCCCAGTTCTCTCGTAGGAACTCTCGCAGTGCGGCATCTACATCAGGGTTTAAATGTGCCCCCGATGGAAGCTGTTTTATTGGGGTCCGTTGGATGGACCTGGAATTTGACTATTTCGTCCACCGGTTTAAAGGAGGTGGACTTGGATCTTTTGTCGAGTACCACGTCGTCTCTATTCACCGTGGAGCACAGTGCGGTCAGTTCCTCAGCCGCTAGGGCTTCGGATAGTGCCTCAAGGGCCAGTGCGGCTGTCTTGTTTTGGCACGGACTGCTATGTCCGGATCACTAGCGAGAGGGATGATCCCGTTGGGCCCGGGCATCTTGAGCTTCATGTACCCGTAATGGGGTATTGCTTGGAAGATTGTAAACGCTTCCCGCCCTAGTAGAGCATGATAACCGCTGCTGAACGGAGCCACATGGAACATGACCTCTTCGGACCTGTAATTATCCAGCGTGCCGAACACCACATCTAGTGTGATTTTTCCTGTACAACGTGCTTCCCGACTGGGGATTATTCCTCTAAAGGTTGTGCTGCTTCGCTCAATGCAGTTCCAGTCTATTTCCATTTTTTGAAGGGTTTCCTCGTAAATGAGGTTCAATCCGCTGCCATCGTCCATGAGTACCTTGGTAAGACGAAAGCCGTCCACTATTGGACTGAGGACCAATGCAGCTGGTACTCGGGCTGTTCGGAATTTAGGTTCATCACTAGCGTTAAAGGTAATAGCTGTGTCACTCCATGGGTTTATTGTTGCCACTTGGTAGATTTCGGCAAGGCTGCGGAGTGTCCTTTTTCGCATGTTATTTGATGCAAAAGTCTCGAAGACTGTTAATACCATATTGGTGTCTCTGGGGTAGCTTTCTGTGGCCTCCAGAATTAGGAGATCTTCGCTAATTTTAGCCACCTGCCGGAGTATCCAACATGCTCTAAGGCTGTGAGTTGGTGTGGCGTTCTCTGTACTGTGAATTTTACAGGGTCCATTAAGCCATCCTTCCAATACGGTTCCATGCCCTGTAGAGGGTTTTTGCTTTTTGGTGTTTGACCCGGGTGTCTGGCGATGATGCACCCTTTTATTTCGGACTGGGTTTGCATTCAGGGCCGGATTGTCCCAAAATTTTATTTCGGTTTTCCAGGCGCTTTCCATCGCATAGTACTTTCGTACTATGGACGCCAAGTCAGCGAAGCATGTGATATCATGGCGACTTATGGCGTTGAGGATTCCCTTGTCTGTGCAATTATTGCAGAATAATGAAATCGCATCTTCCTCGCGGCAGTCCTTTATCCTATTCATAACCAGGAGGAATCTGGCCCAGTAATGATGTACTGTTTCTTTGGGCTCTTGCTTAATTGGGATAGATCGCTAATGTTCGGGTGGGTGGGTGGAATTAAATCCGAAGCCTCACCCCATCTGAGGCTTAGAGGCCGAGGAATTTCCGAACTCGAAAATTTGGATTCCTGGATGTTGTCCAATGAATCCAGTCCGTCGCCTGACTCTAAGTTCAGGTCTTGAGTGATATCCTCCCCTCCGCGGGTATCCGGCTTGGAGGGATCGGGAATCCAGACGTAGCTAGTCCTTAAGATAGATGAGGGGTCGTCGCACTGTCCCTCTACCACGGCAACGTGATGGGTGACTTGGGGAGTGTCAATCTCTCTCAGATCAGGCTTGGGCCCAATCTGGTCGTAATCCGTAGCGACTCCCAGGGCGGCGATGCGATCCAAGAGCTCGTTTATGGAGGAGATCTCCATTAGATCTAACTGCTCGGTGAGTTCCGAGCTGACACGAAGATTGTTTTCGATGGCTCGAGAGGTCATCGTCGGCGTAGAAGCCGAACAGGCGGTCATAAGAAAACCACCTAGCCGGAGAGTTTGGCCGACAGCCAAAGCTCCCTTAGCAACGGTGCCGTCTTTAAAGACGGGGCGATGCATCCTTCCTGATGGTGACGGCACAGAGGAACTCTCAGTGAAAGCACCAATGTCGGTGTCGAAACCGGCGGATCTCGGGTAGGGGGTCTCGAACTGTGCGTCTAGGCCGGATGGTAACAGGAGACAAGGGACACGAAGTTTTACCCAGGTTCGGGCCCTCTCGATGGAGGTAAAACCCTACGTCCTGCTTGATTAATATTGATGATATGGGTAGTACAAGAGTAGATCTACCACGAGATCAGAGAGGCTAAACACTAGAAGCTAGCCTATGGTATGATTGTGTATGAATATGATGTCCTACGGACTAAAACCCTCCGGTTTATATAGACACTGGATAGGGTTAGGGTTACATAGAGTCAGTTACAATGGTAGGAGATCTACATATCCGTATCGCCAAGCTTGCCTTCCACGCCAAGGAAAGTCCCTTCCGGACACGGGACGAAGTCTTCAATCTTGTATCTTCATAGTCCAGGAGTCCGGCTGAAGGTATAGTCCGGCCATCCGGACACCCCCTAATCCAGGACACCCTCAATCATAAACCCACAATTCATCGGATCTCGACAAACACACCGCAAAAAGAATTACATCGAATAGATATCCAAGAGAGTCAAGGATAACTTTGTATTGAGATCCAAAGAGAGAGAAGAAGCCATCTAGCTAATAACTATGGACCCGAAGGTCCGTGGTAAACTACTCACACATCATCGAAGAGGCTATGGTGTTGATGTAGAAGCCCTCCATGATTGATTCCCCCTCCGGCGGAGCACCGGAAAAGGCCCCAAGATGGGATCTCACGGGTACAGAAGGTTGCGGTGGTGGAAATAGGGTTTCGTGGTGCTCGTGGATGTTTTCAGGGTATATGGGTGTCGGTATCAAAACCGGCGGATCTCGGGTAGGGGGTCCCGAACTGTGCGTCTAAGGCGGATGGTAACAGGAGGCAAGGGACACGATGTTTACCCAGGTTCGGGCCCTCTTGATGGAGGTAATACCCTACGTCATGCTGGATTGTTCTTGATAATATGAGTGTTACAAGAGTTGATCTACCACGAGATCAAAGAGGCTAAACCCTAGAAGCTAGCCTATGGTATGATTGTCTGTTGTCCTACGGACTAAAACCCTCCGGTTTATATAGACACCGGAAGGGGCTAGGGTTACACAAGGTCGGTTACAAAGGAGGAGATATACATATCCGTATTGCCTAGCTTGCCTTCCACGCCAAGTAGAGACCCATCCAAACACGGGACGAAGTCTTCAATCTTGTATCTTCATAGTCCAACAGTCTGACCAAAGGATATAGTTCGACAGTCCGGAGACACCCTAATCCTGGACTCCCTCAGCAGCCCCCTGAACCAGGCTTCAATGACGATGAGTCCGGCGCGCAGTGTTGTCTTCGACATTGCAAGGCGGGTTCCTTCTCCAAATACACCATTGAAGAGTTTGAATACAAGGATAGTGTCCGACCCTACAAAATAAGTTCCACATACCACCGTAGAGAGAATAATATTCCCCCAAATCTAATTTTGTTGACACGTTTTGACAGCATGACATCACGCCATGGCCCGGTTATTATTCGAACCGCTTTTCTCAACCAGCTTCGCACATATCGCGAGGCGGTTTTCTTGACACGTATTGTCAAAGCAGAGATCGTGTTCCCCTTATCACGGGATTCTCATCAATATGGATGTGGGTAACCCAACCGCGCCATCAATTACGGCGCCTGGGGAATAAGAGGTTTTACCATGAAAGTGGGGAGACACATCGCCTCTTCCGCCCTTATAAAGGGACACAGATTTACTTTTTTCACCCACGCCTTCTTCCTTCTCGCTTACCCATTCCCACACACTCGAGCTCTTGCGCCCAAGCTCGCGTTCTTCTTCTCAAACCACTCCAAGCATGTCTGGAGCAGGAGGCAAGTGGATGGTACGGAGGAGAACATCAAAAAGTTACAGGAAGCCGGATATCTGGCCATGGATATCGCGCACTGGCTGCTGAATGCGGGGTAGATCATCCCAATGCCCGAACCCCATGAGAGGGTAGTTTTCCTTACCCATTTTGTCCGCGGTCTGGGATTTCCCCTCCACCTATTTATCCACGGCCTCATGTTCTACTATGGGCTGGATTTTCATGATCTGGGCCCCAATTTCATCCTCAACATCTCGGCGTTTATCGTCGTGTGTGAGGCCTTCCTCCGCATCAGACCCCACTTCGGCCTATGGCTGAAAACCTTCAATGTCAAACTGAAGGTAGTGGGTGGCCAGCAAGCAGAGTGCGGAGGCGCCATGGTGGGCAAGATGCCTAATGTCACCTGGCTCGAGGGCACCTATGTGGATACCATAAAGGGGTGGCAATCGGGGTGGTTCTACATCACCGAGCCGCGCAACTCCAACTGGGTGGCGGCCCCCGAATTTCGATCCGGAATCCCCACGCGGCTTACCTCCTGGAAAGAGAAGGGCCTGTCCTGGGGTTCTTCGGTAGAGCTGACCGGACTCCAAACCTGCATCCAGAACATGACGAACAAGAAAATCAAGCTTGTCAACGTGGTCCAGGTTATGCTCTTCCGCCGTATCCTTCCGTGTCAAGGACGGGTATTTGTTTTGTGGGAGTTCGACTCGGCCAAGCACCAGACGCTGCAAGAGCTCTATGACACGATGCACGAGGACGTCTGGAGGGTGTTGTTCAAGAGCGCCGAGATTCCCCCCCCCCTCAACGAGGACCGCAGACTCAGCACAAAACGCCACGCCAATCCGGTAGGCTTTTTATATCTCTCAGGGTATCTATTTGCCCCGGTTTAGTTGTGTGCAGGATCTAAACTTCCATGTCATTAACAGGACTGGATAGAGATGGCGGAGCAGCTCGATAGCCCAGCCCCGTTGCCTGAAGATCCTACAGACGCCCTTCTAACGAAGATGCTGACCCCGACACCCTACGAGGTGCTGGAAAAGAAGACCAAGAAGAAGGCCGTGGGGGCCCGAAAGGGTCTCCGGCGCAAGGTTGTATCGGAGTCATCGGACGATGACTCTGACGTGCACTCCTCCCACGGAAACGAGGAGGAGGAGGAGAAAATCCCCCCCCCAGGCAGGGGAGACAAGAAAAGGAAGGCCAACCCATCCGAGGAGGCCGAAGGGTCCAAGAAGGGAAGGACCCTCCCTCCGGACTGTGCCACGACGGCCGCCGACAGCGGCGACGAGTGGCTATCCAGGGTCAAGCCCCTGGTGAAGTCGTAAGTGTCCGGATACCATAGCACTTCGTGGTATGTTTTATTACACTGCCTCTCCTCATGTCGAACATTATTATGCAGTCCGTCCCGAGCTTATCTCGACGTACCCTCGTTGAGCGGCTCTCTGGACTCGTCCGATATGAAGAGCAGTTCTCTCCCGACCGCTACCACCCCTCGCCCTACGTATGGACAACGCCGAGGTGTTGTCTCAAAAGGCACCGAGCCAAGGGGCAGTGGTCTTGGGGGCGCCTCGAGGCGACTTCCTGGACCCTGGGTACCAAGGGAGCGAGGCTCCTACGGGCTCCGAGTTCGGCCCTCAGCCGAACACTGCGCCGGAACCTTCGATGGTTCCAGACTCCGGCAGGCGGTCCCCCATTAAGGGGGGCCAACATTCCGTTCCGGTGTCCTCTGTCTAACCAGAGGCACCGGACAACTTGCTGGAAGCGCTTCACATCGCTTCCATCGATGAAGAGCACCGCACTATCATGAGTGCGGTGGTCGAGAAGGTTCAGTCCGTCAAAAATGGACTGACCGAAGCTTGCGCCAGCCTCCTAACAGGCTTTGAGGTAAGCAATCAAAATATAAGAAAATATTACCGCATAGATAGTAGCCCCTGATGCTCTGTTCGGCATTCGCAAAGAAAAGCCGAATAGAGGATCAAATGATAACTCAAGAGCCTAATTAGAGTATGTCTATGTGTTTGTGCAGGCTTCACTGCTGGCCGCTGCCGCGTGTACTGCGGAGGTATTTGCGCTGAAGCAGGACCTGAAGCCGTCCAAGGACGAGCTCGGCCTTACCAAGAGGCGGCTTGAAGAAAGCAAAGGTAAGAAATACCCCTGTCTATATAGTTAAAAAGAAATTCGGCTGTAAAGTAATAGGATCATCATGGATTTGTCAGGGGCCACGACCGAGGTGGCGACCCTGAGGAAGGCGTTGGCTGAGGCCGAAGACAAAGCGGCCAAAGAACGCATTGAATGGGAGAAGCAAGAAGCCCGAGTAGGCGAGGTGCAGCAAGAGCTCGAGGCTCTCGCCAAAAAGCATGAGTCCTTGGAGCTTGACTCTAAGACGCGAGAGTCCGAGCTTGCGCAGGCGTTTGAAAGCGTCCGGAGCGCCAAGGCCGAAGCCCACAAGGCCCTGCAGGAGATCGACGCGGCGAAGAAGATAGCAGCGGGTAAGGCATTCATTATGCAAAGCAAGCACGTGAAGGAGACTTTCCTTTTTCTTACCCGAGTTTGGAGCTCTCCAGGAGCGTTTGCTGATCTTCCCCGCAGTGTACTGGATGCCGCGGAGTTTTACCGGGCTGAGGAGGGGAGCTCAACGGAGAAGTTGTTCTGATCTCAGTATACTGGGACCGAACACCCCGTGCCTTTGAGCGACCAACTGAAGCAGTTGGTCGAGCTTCACAAGGCGACCGAACAGGCCATGAGGGGCCTTATAGTCCGGATGTGGCCTGGCGAGCCCCTGTCTGGCAGCTACTTCGGTCTGGTGAGGCGGCTTGTGGAAGCCTGCCCATGGCTTGAAGTCATCAAGCGGTCCATCTGCATCGAGGGTGCACGCAGGGCTTTTGCCCAGGCGAAGGTGCACTGGGCGAAGCTGGACGCCATGAAGCTGGTAAAGGAGGGGCCGCCGGAGGGCAAGGAGCATCGCTGCCCCGAGAATTATTATGAAAGTGTCCTGAAGGGTTCTCGCCTAGTGGCAGATGAGTGTGCCAAGGATGTAATTTTTGAATGAACATGCTCATGTGATCCTGTAATATGAAACGAGTTCGTTTGCGCCATGCGACACTTTCTTAATTTAAAATATTACCTTCTGTGCGGCCATTTATAAAATCTGAGAGTTGGCCAGTCATCGGCTTCTGCCCCCATGTAACTAGTACTGGGGTGTTCGGGATAAACCTAAGCACTCTTTACCCCAATTTTGGGTCCTTCAAGGGAGGTGTTCAGCGCAACGAAGCATACAATCGGACTATAATGCTTTATCACTCTCACTTAGCCATAGAAGTCTATGATTTTAAATTTTGGCGAAGCCCCTGGTATTCAGAGGGCCGAATTTGGGGCGCTATACATGCCTAAGACGGACAAGGCCGACTCCTTGCCCAAAGCGGAAAAAGTCTGTAAGGACTTGAGACCTCTCAAACAGCGACCAGTCTCTCGCCTTATCATGACAGTCAGTTTTTGGCTTTCTCTACTGAGGTGCTCATCCGGAAGAACCGGGACACAATCGCAGTAGTTCTCCCACCGCTACCTTAGCCGATATAGCGGAACATAAGGAACCAAAGCATAGGAGCCGGGCAACCCAACATTTGACCAAAGACATGATTCGGAGCTGATGCATATAATGCTATAAGTTCGGGGTGCCACACTGTCGAAAGTCTTCGGACTTCCTGCGCCGTATTGTGGGGTAAACGAGAACCCCTGGCGAACTGATCGTACCCAAACGTGCGGGTGCGGATTGTCGTAAGTGGACATATAAGAGAAAGAGAAAAACTTAAATAATGCAATGACAGATTAATGATATGTTATTTAAATGATACGTGGAAGCGTACTTGGTACAAGTAGTGCAATAAGCATAAAGTAGGACAATTTGAAATGTCCTATCCCAGGGCAAGCTATGCATAAATAGTGAAAAGCGGGTATATGAATTATTACTTGAGACCACCTCACGGTTCCCGTGTTCATCTTAGCTTCTTGCCGCCTTGGTTATTGCTTCCGAAATGTGTCCGGCAATCATACTGCCGGAAAAGGCTTCCAGAGAGTTAGGCCCTGAAAGAGAAAAGGAATGTCAAAGGTATACAACCCCTAGTGTGGTCAAGCCACAATGTGGGGCATGTCCTGATCGTGCCCCCGCCTATGTCCATGGTATTTTCAATGTACGCACGGCACGGATTTCGTCGCTTCACTAGGACTGGGACGGGGGATGAACTGCGAGGCGAGCTCTGATCGTGCCAGGCGATCCTGTTGCAGCTTGTTCCGGACTCGCTTGAAGTTGTCCGGGGGCTGTGACGCCAAATGAGTGGTCTGCCTGAAGAGGCTACTTTGTGCTTCTGCTGCAAGGGCCGCAGTGTGCTTTTCCATACGGAGCGAGCGTTCTGTGTTTCCATTTACTGTTATGACCCCGCGAGGTCCTGGCATCTTGAGCTTGAGGTATGCGTAATGCGGCACTACATTGAATTTTGCAAATGCTATCCGTCCGAGCAGTGCAAGATAGCCACTGCGAAACGGGACGATGTCGAAGATTAACTCTTCGCTTCAGAAGTTGTCCGGTGATCCGAAGACCACTTCCAGTGTGATTGAGCCTGTGCAATGGGCCTCTACACCTGGGATGACGCCTTTAAAGGTGGTTTTGCTGGGTTTGATCCTCAAGGAATCGATACCCATTTTTCGCACTGTATCCTGATAAAGCAGCTTTAGGCTACTGCCGCCTGATACGTCCATTTTGCATCATGCTTTTATATTGATATTTATTGCATTATGGACTGTTATTTCACTTTATGAAACAATACTTATGGCTATTCTCTCTTATTTTACAAGGTCTACATGAAGAGGGAGAATGCCGACAACTGGAATTCTGGGCTGGAAAAGGAGCAAATATTAGAGACCTATTCTGCGCAACTCCAAAAGTCCTGAAACTCCACGGAACATCTTAAAATAAATAAAGAAAAATCCTCGCCAAAGATGAAGGCCAGGGGGCCCACACCCTTCTCACGAGGGTGGGGGCACCCCCCCCCTAGGGCGTGCCCCCTACCTCGTGGGCCCCCTGGTGGCTCTCCGACGTCCATGTTCTCCTATATGAAGTCTTTCGATGAGAAAAAAAAGAAAAAGGAACTTCTCGGGACGAGACTCCGCCGCCACGAGGCGGAACCTTGGCGGATCCAATCTAGAGCTCCGGCAGAGCTGTTCTGCCGGGGATACTTCCCTCCCGGAGGGGGGAATCATCACCATCGTCATCACCAACGCTCCTCTCATCTGGAGAGGGCAATTTCCATCAACATCTTCACCAGCACCATCTCATCTCCAAACCCTAGTTCATCTCTTGTATCCAATTCTTGTCTCCAAGTCCGGGATTGGTGGTAGTAGGTTGCTAGTAGTGTTGATTACTCCTTGTAGTTGATGCTAGTTGGTTTAATTGGTGGAAGATCATATGTTCAGATCCTATATGCATATTATTACCCCTCTGATTATGAACATGAATATGCTTTGTGAGTAATTACGTTCATTCCTGAGGACAAGGGAGAAGTCTTGCTATGAGTAGTCATGTGAATTTGGTATTCGTTTGATATTTTGATAAGATGTATGTTGTCTAGCTTCTAGTGGTGTTATGTGAACGTCGACTACATAACACTTCACCATTATTTGGGACTAGAGGAAGGCATTGGGAAGTAATAAGTAGATGATGGGTTGCTAGAGTGACATAAGCTTAAACCCTAGTTTATGCGTTGCTTCATAAGGGGCTTATTTGGATCCATATGTTTCATGCTATGGTTAGGTTTACCTTAATACTTTTGTTGTAGTTGCGGATGCTTGCAATAGAGGTTAATCATAAGTGGGATGCTTGTTAAAGTAAGAACAACACCCAAGCACCGGTCCACCCACATATCAAATTATCAAAGTATCGAACGCGAATCATATGAACGTGATGAAAACTAGCTTGATGATATTCCCATGTGTCCTCAGGAGCGCTTTTCCTATTATAAAAGTTTGTTCCGGCTTGTCCTTTGCTACAAAAAGGATTGGGCCACCTTGCTGCACTTTACTTACTTTTGTTACTTGTTGCTCGTTACAATTTATCCTATCACAAAACTATCTGTTACCACTTATTTCACTACTTGCAGAGAATACCTTGCTGAAGACCGCTTATCATTTCCTTCTGCTCCTCATTGGGTTCGACACTCTTACTTTCGAAAGGACTATGATAGATCCCCTATACTTGTGGGTCATCAAGACTCTTTTCTGGCACCGTTGTCGGGGAGTGTAGCGCCTTTGGTAGGTGGAATTTGGTAAGGAAAAATTTATATAGTGTGCTGAAATTTACTGTCACTTGTTACTATGGAAAATAATACTCTGAGGGGCTTGTTCGGGGTATCTTCACCCCGTCCAGTAGAGCAAAAAGTTGCTCCTCAACCTACTGAACCTATTGAAAATGACACTCCTTTTGAATTTCCTTCGGGTATGATGGAAATACTGCTAGCTGACCCTTTTACAGGAGATGGAACAAAGCATCCTGATGAGCACTTAATATATGTGGATGAAGTTTGTGGATTATTTAAGCTTGCAGGTATACCCGATGATGTTGCTAAGAAGAAGGTCTTCCCTTTATCTTTGAAGGGAGATGCATTGGTATGGTATAGGCAATGTGATGATATGAGATCATGGGACAATAAAAGATTGAAGATGGAATTTCATCAAAAGTATTACCCTATGCATCTTGTTCATTGTCATTGCAATTATATATATAATTTCTGGCCTCGCGAAGGAGAAAGCATCGCTCAAGCTTGGGGGAGGCTTAAATCAATGTTATATTCATTCCCCAGTCATGAGCTCCAGAGATAAATAATTATGCAAAGTTTTTATGCTTGGCTTTCTGAAAACAATCGCAACATGCTCGATACTTCTTGTGCTGGCTCTTTTATGATGAAGACTATTGAATTCAGATGGAATTTATTGGATAGAATTAAACGCAACTCTGAAGATTGGGACCTCGACGAAGGTAAGGAGTCAGGTATGACACCTAAGTTTGATTGTGTTAAATCTTTTATGGACACCGATATTTTCCGTAAATTTAGCACTAAATATGGACTTGACTCTGAGATAGTAGCTTCTTTCTGTGAATCTTTTGCTACTTATGTTGATCTCCCTAAGGAGAAGTGGTTTAAATATCATCCTCCCATAGAAGTAAAAGTACTACACCTATTAAAGTTGAAGAAAATACTGTCACTTATAATGATCCTATTATTCCTACTACTTATGTTGAGAAACCACCTTTCCCTGTTCGAGTAAAGGATCATGCTAAAGCTTCAAATGTTGTTCGTAAAAGAAATATTAGAACTTATACACCTCCTGAGCAAGTTAAAGTAGAACCTAAAATTGCAATTATTAAAGATCTCTTGTCCGATAATATTGATAGGCCTGTTATTCAGTTCGAAGGTGAAACTGCTAGAATTGCTAAACCTTGTGCTAAACATAAACATAGACCTGTGGTAGGCGTGCCTGTTATTTCCGTTAAAATAGGAGATCATTGTTATCATGGCTTATGTGATATGGGTGCTAGTGCTAGTGTTATACCTCATACCTTATACAAAGAAATTATGCATGATATTGCACCTGTTGAGTTAGAAGATATTGATGTCACAATTAAACTTGCTAATAGAGATACTATTTCACCAATTGGAATTGTTAGAGATGTTGAAGTATTGTGTGAGAAAACTAAATATCCTGCTGATTTTCTTGTTCTTACTTCCCCACAAGATAGCTTTTGTCCCATTAGATTTGGTAGACCCTTCTTGAACACTGTTAATGCTAAGATAGACTGCGAAAAGAATGTTGTTACTATTGGCTTGGATGATATGGTTCATGAGTTTAATTTCTCTAAATTTAGCAAACAACATCGTGAGGAAGAATTACCTAGTAAGGATGAAATTATTGGTCTTGCTTCTATTGCCATACGTCCTAGTGATCCTTTAGAACACTATTTGCTAGACCATGAAAATGATATGTTCATGAATGAAAGCAGGGAAATAGATGAAGTATTCTTTAAATAGGAACCTATTCTGCAACATAACTTGCCTGTTGAAATTTTCGGGGATCCTCCTCCACCCAAGGGTGATCCCGTGTTTGAACTTAAACCTCTGCCTGATAATCTTAAATATGCTTATCTTGATGAAACAAAGATATATCATGTAATTATTAGTGCTAACCTTTCAGAGCATGAAGAAGAAAGATTATTGAAAACTCTGAAGAAGCATCGTGCTGCTATTGGATATACTCTTGATGATCTTAAGGGCATTAGTCCCACTCTATGTCAACATAAAATAAATTTGGAAACAAATGTCAAACCAGTTCGTGATCCTCAACGACGTCTGAATCCTAAAATGAAAGAAGTGGTAAGAAAAGAAATACTCAAGCTTCTGGAGGCAGTTATAATCTATCCCGTTGCTGATAGTGAGTGGGTAAGTCCTGTCCATTGTGTCCCTAAGAAGGGAGGTACTACTGTTGTTCCTAATGATAAAGATAAATTGATTCCACAAAGAATTATCACAGGTTATAGGATGGTAATTGATTTTTGCAAATTAAATAAAGCTACTAAGAAAGATCATTACCCCTTACCTTTTATTGATCAAATGCTAGAAAGATTATGCAAACACACACACTATTGCTTTCTAGATGGTTATTCTGGTTTCTCTCAAATACCTGTGTCGGCTAGAGATCAATCAAAGACTACTTTTACATGCCCTTTTCGGCACTTTTGCTTATAGACGTATGCCTTTTGGTTTATGTAATGCACCTGCTACCTTTCAAAGATGCATGATGGCTATATTCTCTGACTTTTGTGAAAAGATTTGTGAGGTTTTCATGGACGACTTTTCCATCTATGGTTCCTCTTTTGATGATTGCTTGAGCAATCTTGATCAAGTTTTGCAGAGATGTGAAGAAACTAATCTTGTATTGAATTGGGAAAAGTGCCACTTTATGGTTAATGAAGGTATTGTCTTGGGGCACAAAATTTCTGAAAGAGGTATTGAAGTTGATAAAGCCAAGGTTGATGCTATTGAAAAGATGCCATGTCGCAAGGACATCAAAGGTATAAGAAGTTTCCTTGGTTGCGCCGGATTTTACAGGAGGTTCATTAAGGACTTCTCAAAAATTTCTCGGCCTCTGACTAATTTATTGCAAAAAGATATACCATTGTTATTTGATGATGATTGTGTAGAAGCATTTGAAATACTTAAGAAAGCATTAGTCTCTGCACCTATTGTTCAGCCACCTAATTGGAATTTACCCTTTGAAATTATGTGTGATGCTAGTGATTATGTTGTAGGTGCTGTTCTAGGGCAAAGAGTTGATAAGAAATTAAATGTTATTCATTATGCTAGTAAGACTCTAGACAATGCTCAAAGAAATTATGCTACTACTGAAAAAGAGCTTTTAGAAGTTGTATTTGCCTGTGATATGTTCAGACCTTATATTGTTTATGCTAAAGTAACTATTCACACTGATCATGCTGCTATTAAATACCTTATGGAAAAGAAAGATGCTAAACCTAGACTTATTAGATGGGTTCTCTTGCTACAAAAATTTGATTTGCATATTGTTGATAGAAAGGGAGCTGAGAACCCCGTTGCAGACAACTTGTCTA
This sequence comes from Triticum urartu, assembly GCF_056163025.1. Lineage (NCBI taxonomy): Eukaryota > Viridiplantae > Streptophyta > Magnoliopsida > Poales > Poaceae > Triticum > Triticum urartu. The sequence continues at coordinate 464,633,662 of NC_141879.1, read as the reverse complement.
GGTTAGAAAATATTCTTGATGAACCACTACCTATTAATGATGACTTTCCTGATGAACAATTAAATGTTATAAGTAATTCTCATAGTACTCCATGGTATGCTGATTATGCTAATTATATTGTTGCTAAATTTATTCCACCTAGCTTCACATACCAACAAAAGAAAAAGTTCTTCTATGATTTGAGACATTACTTTTGGGATGACCCACATCTTTATAAAGAAGGAGTAGATGGTGTTATTAGACATTGTGTACCTGAGCATGAACAGGAATAGATCCTATGCAAGTGTCATTCCGAGTCTTATGGAGGACACCACGCTGGAGATAGAACTGCACATAAGGTATTGCAATCTGGTTTTTATTGGCCTACTCTCTTCAAGGATGCCCGTAAGTTTGTCTTGTCTTGTGATGAATGTCAAAGAATTGGTAATATTAGTAGACGTCAAGAAATGCCTATGAATTATTCACTTGTTATTGAATCGTTTGATGTTTGGGGCTTTGATTATATGGGACCTTTTCCTGCCTCTAATGGATACACACATATTCTAGTTGCTATTGATTACGTTACTAAGTGGGTAGAAGCTATTCCAACTACTAGTGTTGATCATAACACTTCTATTAAAATGCTTAAAGAAGTTATTTTTCCGAGGTTTGGAGTCCCTAGATATTTAATGACTGATGGTGGTTCACACTTTATTCATGGTGCCTTCCATAAAATGCTTGCTAAATATGATATTAATCATAGAATTGCATCTCCTTATCACCCATAGTCTAGTGGTCAAGTAGAGTTGAGCAATAGAGAGCTCAAATTAATTTTGCAAAAGACTGTTAATAGGTCTAGAAAGAATTGGTCTAAGAAACTTGATGATGCATTATGGGCTTATAGAACTGCATATAAAAATCCTATGGGTATGTCTCCGTATAAAATGGTTTATGGAAAAGCATGTCACTTACCTCTCAAACTAGAACATAAGGCATATTGGGTTATTAAAGAACTCAACTATGATTTTAAACTTGCCGGTGAGAAGAGGTTATTTGATATTGGCTCACTTGATGAATGGAGAACCCAAGCTTATGAAAATGCCAAGTTGTTTAAAGAAAAAGTTAAAAGATGGCATGACAAAAGGATACAAAAGCGTGAGTTTAATGTAGGTGACTATGTACTGCTATACAACTCTCGTTTAAGATTTTTTGCAGGAAAACTTCTCTCTAAATGGGAAGGCCCCTACGTTATCGAAGAGGTCTATCGTTCTGGTGCCATAAAAATTAACAACTTCGAGGGCACAAATCCGAAGGTGGTAAACGGTCAAAGAATTAAACATTATATCCCAGGTAATCCCATAAATGTTGAAACCAATATTATTGAAACCATAACCCTGGAGGAATACATAAGGGACACTTTCCAGAATGTTTCAGACTCCGAAAAGGAATAGGTATGTGGTACGGTAAGTAAACCGACTCCAAAACTATTTTTTAAGGCAATATTTCTCCATTTTGGAATATTTAGAAAAATATAAAAATAAGTAGCAGTCCGGGAAGGACACGAGGGCCCCACGAGGGTGGTGGGCGCGCCCCCCTACCTTGTGAGCACCTTGTGTGCCTTCCGGACTCCATTTTCTTGCACGTTACGTATTTTGGTCGGTAAAAAATTCATTATATAACCTCCCGAAGGTTTTGATCCCTGTATCACGCAAATATCCTCTGTTTTCATTTCGAGCTGTCCTGTTGCAGATTAAATCAACATGTCTTCCCAGGATTCAGAAGGAGAAAGCTATGTGGATGATTACTTAGCAAATCCCAAGGTCTATGGAGATGTGGAACACGATGGATGGACCACGGAGGAAGAAGAGGACTATAAACCCAAGGGGAAGGAGGAGACGAGCTCAGATGAAGATGAAGCACCATTACCTCAACCTGGGGACATGCACGTGGAGTTCAAAAAGTCAAGTCTCCCTAATAGGTTAAAGAAACCCAAGTTCGAGTTTATCCCTTTTCGTCTCTTGCAGGAAAATAAGCAGGACCTATGCAAAAAGATATTAACCCTGGAGTGGGAGATTGATGATCTGAGGGATCAAAATGCCATCCTCAAGCACAAATTATGGGAGAAGCCTAAGCCATCAACTAAGCCCGCATCATCAACAACACCTCCACCGTCTCCTCCAACAAAGAAGAATTGAGTATCTGGGTATGGTCACTCCCCTTGGCAACTGCCAAGCTTGGGGGAGGTGCCCCGGTATCGTATCACAATCACTACTCCTATCTTTACCGTTTTTCTTAGTCCGATCTTATTAGTAGTATCTTGATCTAGTAGAATAAAGTTTATGGCATGATCTAGTTTTGAGTTTTGCTTTATGATCTCTCTATGTAATCGAGTCCGTGAGCTATATATAATAAAGATTAGTGTTGAGTCAAGGGCTTGATTGTTTTGCTATAATCTTGGGTGAGTAAAAGAAAGAAGAAAAGAATAAAAAGAAACAAAAAGTTCATATTGATCTTATTGAGAGTAATGACTTCACATAGAAAGAGTATGATGATTAAAAGTTGTTGGGAGTTGGCAGACATAGCTTTGATCATTGTTGCAATTAATAGGAAGTAATAAGGAAAGAGAGGTTTCACATATAGATATATTATCATTGACATCTTTTATGGTTGGGAGCACTCATTAAAATATGACATGCTAAAGAGTTGATGTTGGACAAGGAATACAACGCAATGAGTTATGTCTTTCTTATATCTGATATAAAGTATGTTGTCATGGTTCCTCTAACTTGTTGAGCTTGCCTTTCCCCCCTCATGCTAGCCAAATTCTCAGCACCAAGTAGAAATACTAATTGTGCTTCCAAATACCCTTAAACCAGTTTGCCATGAGAGTCCACCATATCTACCTATGGATTGAGTAAGATCCTTCAAGTAAGTTGTCATCGGTGCAATGCAATAAAAATTGCTCTAAATATGTATGATTGATTGGTGAGGGAGAAATAAGCTTTGTACGATCTTGTGATGTGGAAGTAATAAAAGTGACGGACTGCATAATAAAGGTTCATATCACAAGGGCCAATATAAAGTGATGTTCTTTCGCATTGAGATTTTGTGCATCCAACCATAAAAGCGCATGGCAACCTCTGCTTCCCTCTGCGAAGGGCCTATCCTTTATTATTATCTTCTACCTTATGCAAGAGTCACGGTGATCTTCACCTTTTCTTTTTCGTTTTATCCTTTGGCAAGCTCAGCATGTTGGAAAGAACATGATATATATATATATATATATATATATATCTAATTGGATGTAGGGGAGCATGAACCATTATTGTTGACATTACCCTTGAGGTAAAAGGTTGTGGGGCAAAACTATAAGCCCCTATCTTTCTCTGTGTCCGATTAAAACTCCGTAACCACAAGTATTGCGTGAGTGTTAGCAATTATGGGGGACTAAATGATAGTTGAGTATGTGGACTTGCTTTTTAGCTCTAACATAGACTCTTTCCGATGTTATGATAAATTGTAATTGCTTCAATGACTGAGATTATAGTTTGTCGGAGCCCAATAAGGTTTATGATTTATACTTTTGCATTGTGAATAGATCATCACTTGAACATAAGTAATCGTATGACAAAATCTATATAAGTTGCTGTTATGAGGATAATCATGATGCCTTCATGTCCGTATTTTATTTTCATCGACGCCTCTACCTCTAAACATGAGGACATATTTATTGTTATCGGCTTTTCGCTTGAGGACAAGTGTAATATCCCAAATTTTCAATTTGGAATGTTATACATAGTCATCCATGCATATCATATTTCATTTGCTTTTCGTCTCGCGATCCTCGAAAATCCTAAGCAACTCAAGGACCCTCGGAGAGAGTTGGGGATTTCCCTGTTTTCATATTTGATTTTTATCAAATATTGAAACGAGGATTTTTTATTTTAATTATTTTTCTCTCCGGAAAATATTTCACATTAAAATAAATGAGAGGAGATAATATGACTTCTCTAAAATAATTGAAATATTCGAGGGAAAATATTAAAATCATTTATTTGATTTTATTTGATTTCATTCGGATTTTATTTGCATTAGAAAAATTGCACGTTTTCAAAATTGCATTTTAGGGCCAAGAAAATGTTCATCCCGTTCTAAATATTTTCTTTAGACGGTGAAAAATTGTTTTGGCATTTTTAGATTTTTATTTAATTTTCTAGGATTTTATTTCGGTCGGCGAAAATTTGTTTTAAAAAAAAAGTTCCCGCGCCTGACTGGGCCTAAGGCCCAGCCGAGCCAGGCCGGCCCGCCCGCGCACCGCCTCCCTCGCCCGCGCCGCCGTGCCCGGCACGGACGCCGAGGAGAGTCCGGCTCGGACTCCTCCCCGGGCGCCCCCTCGCCCAAGCAAGCCGCCACCCCCTCCCCCTTTAAAGCCCACCGCCGAGCCCCCCCCCCCACCACCACCACCGCAGCCGCCCCGCAGCCACCACCGCGCCGCCCACACCCGCCCGCGTCGTCTGCCGCCGCCGCCCGCGCCGTCTGCCGCCGTCGCCGCGAGCCGCCGCCCTCGCCTCGCCGGAGCCCCGCTGGAGGTAGCCGCCGGATCCTCTGCAGGTTTTTCTTTCTAAATCAGTTCGGTTTCTTTTTTTAGAAAACCCTAGATTCGTTTTTTTTTATCGCCGGTTTTTCTCGGTTCTTCTAGTCAGCGGACGTTCGTCCGTACGTTCGTTTTAATGAACGGGTTTTCGCCCGTTAGTTACAGCTAACGAACGCTCTTCGTTAGTCTGTTCGTCAGATTTCTTTTATCGGATTTATTCCGTGAGTTTTTCTCGATCACGATTTCTGATCCGATCTTAGTTTTTGTTTATCTTTTCGCTCGTTAGTCAGAATCAGTCGATTCAAGCGCCTAGATCTTTGTCTCGAAACCCTCTTTCCGTTTAACCAACTAAAATAAGTTTTTGCCACTGTAAAATTTGACCTAGGTTCAGATTAGTAAACGAAGCTTCTCTTTTTTGCCGTTTGAGTTTCGTTGCTCCATTTGATTTGATTCTTTTTGCGAATCAGAGTTCTTAAGTTGAACCTTCTGGTCAATCTCTTTTATTTGAGTTCTGCTTGTGCATCTCTTGCTTGTTGCTTATGTATGTTATTGTTTGTTTGCGATAGAACACCCGGAGTGCGAAGCGTGCTACTACGAGTCCCTAGGTTTCGCAGAACATCAGCAAGGCAAGTAACACTTTGATCATATCCCTTTTATCACCCAGTTTTTATGCATTAGTTCCAATCCTCACATTGCATGATTAGGATGTCATTAACATGTGGGTTGGGAAGTAGTTGTTGAGGTAGAACCTATTACCCTGTTACATTCAAACCCTGGGAGTTACTTCTACGTTGCTTATATTACTATGCTATGCTATGCTCGTAGACGTGGTTTGGGTTTGAGTGAAATCCATGACAGCTGTGAGATTGTTAATTAAGGGTTCAACTTAAGGTGGCAACTTAATTTAACATCTGGGTGGATTGAGGCACCTGGGGAACCCAGTGTTGCATGTATTTTTTTGGAAATCCCGGAGTACCTGTGCGATCTTCCTATGGACCACCACCCAGGCTCAAAGGGAACTGAGGTGATTCATGCTAGAAACTTCCGTGTGTAGCCACAAGCTATTATGGGCTCTAGCATAGTTGAGTAAGTTACGTGAAGCTCTTGAAGAGGCAGATCAGCAGGTAGTGGGATGTAGGTTTGGTATGGTCTGTCTGGAGTAGAGAGTTAATGTTTCTGAAAGACTGTGTCTTGGTCATCCATTTCTCAAACACCGTGTAGTGCAAGAAATCCAATGGAGGCGATCGAGTCTTGTGGGGAAAAGTGCGCAAACCTCTGCAGAGTGTATAATCTAATCATGGTTAGTCGTGTCCCCGGTTATGGACAATTCTTGAGTATCTAGTATTTGGATTATCACATGTATCTCACCATTCTTAATTAATACTGTTGGGATGTTAATCACTTTAATTGGGATTGAGTTGGAGGAACCTTCCCAATGATGTTTCAACTACCATGATAGTTAAAATTAAAATCTATTCCTTTGTTGTAGGGAAAAAATGGTTTTTCGCAAAAACTATAACCATAGAGCTTTCCACCAGCCAAATATGCATGTAGTGATAGCATTATTCTATTCTTGCTCTACTGTGTTACATTGCCAGCATATTCCATGTGCTGACCCATTTTCGGGCTGCAACGTATGATGTTGCAGACTTTTCAGACGAGGAGTAAGGTTCGTTAGGTCGTTGCAGTGCAGCTCAGCTATGCCGTTTGAGTTGATGGACTCACTTTATCTTCCAAGCCTTCCGCTATTATCGTATTAGATGGCCTTAAGCCATGTTATTGTAATAAGTTCTCTCTTGAGACATCCGATGTAATAGGTGTGTGATTGCCACTCTGTTATAAATCCTTCGAGTACTGTGTGTGTCAGCATTACCGATCCAGGGATGACACCGAAGCACAGAGACTTGACCATCTGAGGTCGGGTCGCTACAAGATGGTATCAGAGCACACGCTGAGTGTAGGACACGACCACTAAGATAAACCCTAGGCCACACTTCTCTTCACATTTCTGACTTCTCTCCATTTTCTACTCTTTAGGATGGCGGAGATGAAGAACAAGTTTGCGCAACCGGATGAAGACACACCTTTTGGACGCCACTTGAAGGAAGTCACTAGGTATTTGAACATTGGAATACCAAGCTTCACCGGAACGTACAACGCCACTTTACCTGAAGAGGTGCGCTGGATGATTCAAGTACAAGTTCCAGGAAGGACGTTCTCGCCAACTTATAAACCCATAGAGTTTTCTTTTGAAGCACCCACCTGGAGTCTAGGCAAGAGCATGGCAGCCCAGATTACCATGGGACGCATTGGAGAAGTCTACAACAGGGAACTCAAGCACACTATCTACCAAATATGTGGGCGTCGAGACGAGCAATGGGAAGTAATCAGCACCAAGAAGGATAGATCCATTGCCGCTTTCATCCAAGAGTTAAACCAGCACATTCGACGTCAGGAGAACCAGATGTGCGCGAACATGATGGACTTGAAGAAGGCGAAGACTAGAATCATCGAACTGGAGGAAGAACTCAAGTTTACACGCGATGGATATGAGGAGGAAATCAAGACACTACTGGAGAAGAATGATGACTTAGTCAAGAAGATTTGAGTATTCATGGGAGGGCCAGCACCAGTGGAAGAAGACAAAGAAGAAGAACCCAAGGAGATACGCCCCGAGGATTACATCATCATCGACGACACCATTTCTGATCCTAGTGATGATAACTTTGAAGACGAAGCTGGAGCAGACATCATGGAGTCTTCCATCGATCAAAATTTCTAGATGACCACCAAATATTAGTAGCATTCCCCCATGTAATTAGTGTTAGATGAGCACTTTGTGATAGTCCTAGACCGTTTGTATGCCCTTGCTTGATTGATTGAGTGAAACGTTTATGTTTGTCTCATGTGCATACGGGTAGTGTTTTCTCATTAGACCCCTTTTCTATTCTGATCTCTTCCATCTAAACCCATCAGATGCCTCCGAGACGTGACCCGGTTTTGTTTTCCCACCGGAGCTCACCCAGTTGATCCAGCAGCAGAATACTTTGATGCAATTGCTGGTTCAGAACCAGGGCAACAACAACAACAACAACAACCCGCCGCCAGTGGAAAACCTAGCCCGTCTTCTAAGGTTACAGCCGCCGGTGTTTTCCAGTAGCACCGAGCCTATAGTTGCAGATGATTGGCTACGTCGTATTGGAAGGGAGTTGACCACCGCAGGTTGCATGGATGCTGAGAGGGTGCGCTTTGCCGCACATCAATTGGATGGACCTGCAGCCTCATGGTGGGAGAATTACACAGCCACTTTCCCCATAGCCACGGTCACATGGGACCAGTTTCAGCAAGCTTTTCGCATGGCCCATGTATCAACTGGAGCTATGAGTATGAAGAAGCGGGAGTTTCGCAACCTATGTCAAGGGAACCGTACTGTGGCACAGTACGTGGATGAGTTTAGCAAGTTATCTCGCTATGCCCCTGATGATGTGGCCACAGATGCCGCAAAGCAGGAGAAGTTTATGGAAGGGCTGAAGGATGAAATGAACATACAGTTGATGGTAGCAACCTTCAATAACTACCAGGAGTTGGTAGATAAGGCTCTTGTGATCGAAGGGATGCAGCAGCAGATTGAGAGCCGCAAGAGAAAGTATGGACAAGGGAAGTATAATTCAGGAGCTCAGCAGAGGCCTCGCCTAACCCTGAATTCGGGAGGACTTGTCCATAACCATGGAGGTCACAACCACACTGGAGGAGGATCTCATAATCACAATGGCGCTAAGAATGGGAATGGGAACGGAGCCAACAATAATAAGAACCGCCCCAATCCAACCACACCCACCAAAAGGGATCTAAGTCACGTTACTTGCTTCAAGTGTGGGAATACTAGACACTACGCCATGGAGTGCCCAGAAGGAAAGAATGGAAACGGAAATGGGAGCGCTAGGAAGAAGCCTAATCCATTCAACAAAGGACAAGTGAACCACGTTAACGTGGAGGAGGTTGAAGAGCAGCCGGACGCGGTAATAGGTAAGTTTTTGTTTTAAGTCATTTATTTAAAAGAATTAAATCATTTTTAGGATTTATTTAATTATTTTAAATCAACATTATCCAGAATAGTGTTTGCTGACGTCAGCATGACGTCAGCAGTCAACAGGGGGTTGACTGGGTCAAACTGACGTGTGGGCCCCACATGTCATTGTCTGTTTAGCCTAATTAGGGTTTAACTAATCTAATTACTGTTTAGTTAATTAACACTAGTTAATTAGGTTAATTAAACATTAATTAATTAAGTTAATTAATTAAGTTAATTAAGTTAATATATTTTTATCATTTATTATTTATATTTTTTAACTTTTTTATTAAACGTTCTTGGGCCGGGCCCCACTTGTCATAGACCAGGGCCATGGTGGGCGCTGGGCGCGGGCATAGCCCGAACGACGCATGCCCGAGAGGGTAGACTCGGGCGTGGTCGGGCGCTTGGCCGGCATGGGCGACGACGGCGAGCACCAATGGTAGGACGAGCCCTAGCGGGACAGAGGGGCCACAGCGTGCGTCGTCGGTAGAGAGCTCCACGGAGCAGAGAGGTCGTGCCGGAGCGGGGAGGCGTGGTCGGCGGCCGGTCTTGCAGGCCACGGTGGCAGCGGCTAGGTGTGCGCAGCGAGGGCAGCGCCAGCAGTAGCAGAACGGCAGGGAGTAACGGGCGGGGCCGGCAAGGCAGCGATGGGCGTGCACGCGAGGGCACAGTGGTGTGCATGAGCAGCGGACTGACGGCGGCTGTGGCGGCCGAGCGCGGGAGAAGCGGCGGACATGGGTTCGGGGCTGCGCGAGCAACACTGGGCTGTCGGGGGGGGGGGGGGGGGGTTGGCCGGGCGCGGCGAGGGTGGCAGTTGGCGCGCGCACGCGGCGGGGCAGGGGGTCGCGGCCATGATGCGGTGGGCGCGGCCGTGAGCGCGTGCGCGTGCGGAGAGCGCCGACCGCGACGACGGGGACGAGTGAGGGAGGGAGAGGCCAGGTGCCTCACCGCGGGGCCGTATGGTTCGAGGCAGCGGGCTCAGGGAGGACGGCGCAGATGGCGAGGCGACGGGGAGGACGCGTGGCAGCGACGCCGGTGAGTTCGGTGCGGGAGCGGTCGTGGAGGAGGCGGCGGCGGCGGGGCGTCGAGCGGCGCGGTCAAGGGAGAGGGGACTGGGTCGATGGGCGACGCGGTCGTCGGGTCGAGGTCGAGCCCCTCCCCGATCCAGATGGGATCGAGAGGAGAGGGGGAGAGACATGGGTGAGTGGGGGCGAGTGGGGGTAGGGTTTCGGGTATGGGTTAAGGGGAGTGGGGGGGTTAAGGGAGGCGGGTGGGCCTACTCAGTTGGGCCAGTTGGGCTGGCCGGGTGGGCCGGGTGGCCTAGTTGGCCAGGGGAATCCTTCTCTCTTCTACTTTTGTTTTTGTTTTGTAATTTCCTTTTATTTTATTTTGTTTTATAAAACATAAAAGTTTAACCTAAACTAGTAGCACTAATTATACCTTTGCTATAAAAAGTTTAAACCCCTAAATAAAATATTTTAACATTTTATAATTAACAAAAGTCATTTATTAAATTGGTTATGTTGTTGTTTCATTTCCATTTGAGAATTTAAACATTTTATAAAAGTGTGATTTCTCCATCATAATTACCTATGCAATATTTGGCTCACTCCGAACATTTTAGTTTTAATATTTGAATTTTTTTTATTATTTGCTTGATTTTAAATTTGAATTCGAATCGGTTTCGAACTAACACAAGATTAGAAACAGTAATCAAGGTGATGTGGCATCATTAGCAGAGGTTCACTGTAGCTTAAATATCTGGGCGTCACAATTCTCCTCCACTACAAGAAATCTCGTCCTGAGATTTAAGAGGTGGAGTAAGGGGGAAGTTCTGGTTATGAAATTCTAACGAGTCTCCTTGTCTTGGTTGAGCTTATCGAAGAGGTCAGTCCATTGCGTTGATGTCTTCATTTCTCTGCATCCGGATGTCATGACAAAGTTGTCATCCTTTCTTCAGAAATTTCGTCGTACTTACAAAAAAATAAGGGGGTATTCCGGAAGAACGGACCTCTACAAGGTTGTCTATTTGGTAGATAACATCGGGGGAGGTGGCGGAAAGTAACTCTCGAATGGAAACTTAAGACAATATCGAGAGAAAAGTAAGTAGGTACCATGAGAAGTTTCGAGCGGGTAGGCAATTATTCGATGCCTGAAACCAAGTGTGAAAGGGGTCTAGAGCAACGAGAATAAGTATTGCGTCCGATACCAGATTAGATCACCTCTAGGAAGGTGGCTGGTGATCTTCATACGAAGCCAATTGTGAGGAATAACTTCAGAGATAGGGGTATACAAGAGAGTTAGGTTTTGATCCTGTGGAACTGTGGGTTATGGGCCCACCATGTGGGTTAGAAGGGAGGGCGTTGTCTTCTTGCAAGATCATGATAGCAAGGCATCATGATAGCCAGGCATGTCAGAGAAGAGACTGTCAGTTATGTTGGCAACAACATTGGTACCAAGGGCGAGGGACGAAGAGAACCATTTTCCTGCTCATTGAAATGAGGTGGACCTATAGGCAAAGTTCTCGTCCATCGGTGGTTACCGGAATATCATCGACAATAGTAACAGGGTCTTGCTGACAGAATTGTACAACGAGGTGTTTACATAAGTAGTGAATTATTACTGCTTAGTTTATATAGATCACAAAGGTCAAACAAACCAATGGAAAGGAAAATGTGAGCATCAGGTTAAACAGAACAATGGAAAGGAAAATGTGTTAAAACACATATTTCGGGGGTATATCCTTCGCAAGGACAAGCAGAGAAGAAATGTCCATGATGGGATATAAAAAAGAAAACCCTTTAGGTAAGGGGAGTGAAATTTCATGAAATTACCCATACCACGGTGTTTGGATAATTGAGCAAGAAACATTTAGCATTGGGCTTCAAATGTTCTTGTTGAAAATCGGAGTATCACAGACATGCTTCGAGATAGCATTGACATGGTCACTGGGTAAAGATCAGACTTTGGATACTCTAAGGATGCATTACGATAAACTTATTAAACAAGGCATTCAATTTCCTCGTGGAAAAATGGTTAACCTTGTTATAAAAGAAACTATAACATAGGTCCTTCGGTCAGATGTGCTAGGCATGACATCACCTTACCGGGTCATATAAAGACCAATGTTATAACTCTTGGAAATATGTTCCAACCATCATATCTGACTGAGATTCCGATCTGATCGGTGTTAGGGTACCTCAGACTCAGGATGCCTGAGAAGAAAAGGTGCAAAACAAATTGACGAGACGACATTGTAAGATTATCGGGAAATGCTCTATGGAAGCGAGTTCCGAAACAAGAGTTTGTCATTAAACCAGGGAGAGAATGAGGAGGTGGCTGATGGACCCAACGATAATTCATCGAGATTACCAAAAAGATGGATTCCACAATTATGTGAACAAGGAGATAACATTTTTGATATCAAATGGTATAATGATGTATGCTTGAGGGAAACATACGCAATTAAACATTGGTTAAAAGGTGGACCCGAAATATGTCTTAGGTAGCACGATCAATGTTAGAATGGTGATCCAATAACCAATAGTTAAGAATGAACTGTCAACCATTAACTTCAAAGCAGTAGGGTTGCTATAAGTTTGAATTCACACATCATAGTTAAATGTCTGGTATCCCGGTTAGAAACAACACGGGGACCAAGATATGAACGAATATGGCGAGAAGTATTATGATATCAAGAATTCTTAAGAGGTGGTGAAATTCTCACAACCTTCTTGTCATGAAAGATGGTAATACTCCAAGCTAAAGAAGAACAATGTTGGATAGCAAGGAACTCAAGGTATAACCCAGAACACGAACAAGTTTGTGTTCGAGGGAAGGCAATAAAGTGGTCGATGACAACACAAATCATCGAGGGCAAGCATGGAACTTCTCATCATGAATTCAATTTGACATCTCGGAAGAAGTTAAAATGTTGATGATGATCACGACACACTTGTCGAGAGGTTTCTTGAAGATGTAATCGATCGGCTACGACATCAAGTCAAAATAATGGTGAAGCGAAAAGTTATTGGAACCAAGGGTACGACACAAACTCGAAATCAAGCTTTTTATTCAAGGCGAAATGGTATGACGAGGAAGATCGACGTAAGTTTTAGCTCCTCATTGAAATTTGTGCTCCGGGAATAAGGACCAGGTAGCACAGTTAACATTTAGCACAATAATGAATATAGCCAATCAGGCTAGGAATGACGTGATGGAGTATTAAACTCCTCAACAACAAAGTACTAGAAGGTACTGAACTATAGTGCAGACTTGATTCACTAATCGGCATTCTTGATTGACGACAACCCAGAACCCGTGGAGTGATTATGATGGGGAAAGGTACTACTTCATCAGAAATTCATAAGATGAAGTGCAATGGGTTGATATCCTCGAGATACCAGGGGGTAATACTTGAAGGTAGAACAAAATAGAGGTTGGGCAGGCGTACTGATCTGTAGGAGACAAGTACTTTAACTTGTCCGAGAAATAGAATCAAAGGAGAACAATCATGGTCAGATCCATGGTTCCAAAGGGTCAATTCACAGATACCAGATGATACTTATCAAGGAAATAGTTATTATTACAAGAAGCTTCCATGATAGGATCTACATCATGTCCATGGGCATGAACACAAAGTTCAAGGTCGACTCCCACTTCTCTAATGCATAAACTTTCATTCACTTCTCGCCTTCAACAAAATTGTGTTGAAATTTTATCTAACACAACAACAGTAGAGTATGACTCGTGAAAACTTTCGGGTTCACGCGGTTTTAGAGAAGGTATAGGTTCAACCCATCGGGACATCTTAGAAACATATACCACAAGCTTCAAGAGTAAATATCACTAGCTCGAGAGCAGAGCAAGGTTGAGAAAGCAGAGGATACAATTTACCAAAGGCATTATGTATCCGAGGGAAGGCTCACAAGGTTATTGAATATGAAGGAAATTGTCAGATAAAATCCAACAAAGGATCTGGTGGTCCATAAGGGATCTGATGTTGGCATCGGTACTCAACTAGAAGAAGAAAGAATGCACGGAGATCAAACTTTAGAAACAACTGACTAATTCAAGGCTCAAATGCAAAGGAATTATTGATTCCAAGACAAGGGATCAGAAGCAATGCTTTGATCAGGGATGGATAAATTGAATAGCCTTAGGGGTACAATCGATGGTAGTTTGATTGGTCGAAATCCAGCTCATGCTTAAAATGACGTCTGAGCCGAAAGGATGAATTCTGGGTTGGATTGATGATTGCGAGCACTCGCAAACATATTGGTTCAAAGACTCAAAATGACGGTGACAAAGGATGCTCATGAATATTGCTAGACATATGGAAAGTAACCATAATGCAAGCAGACAAGTATTTTCAGAGCAATAGTTGACAATGGATTATTAGCAGACCAGATAGTATTTCAAAGTATCTTGTGGATCACATGATCAACTAGGAATGAACAAATCCTTGATGTGTGTGCGGAATTATCCATAGATGTATTAAAGTGAAAATGGAGCTGCAAGGCAGCAGGCATAACGGATTCTCGGGATATTGGAATGTTTCAGGGAATCTTGTAATAACAAGAGCAATTGGGGATGAAGGTATGAACGACAAATGGAGGTAGTTATCCATAACGATTTATCGGTGGTAGAGATTGCAATAGCAAAGGGCACAAGGGTCTCGGGAAAACATCGGAGAGTATCTTCAGAATCTCTTCTGGCACGGCAAGCGATCATCTGTAATTAGGGGCTCTCCGTGAGGAAGTAGTTACGAGAACCTAGGGTCAGAGTTAGTAAAATCATTTAACCCGAATAGAAGAGATATCAGAGACCCAGAGTAAAGATCGAGGAATAAAAGATCCTAATACCACCCAATGGCGATGTGGGCCCATGGGCCGCACAACCATGTTAGTAAAACAAATTTCATCGACTAGACTCAACTTCGGCCAAGGAGTGTGGAAGGGGGATTCCTACAGGCAGTCGGCTTTGATACCAACTTGTGACACCCCCAATTTGACCGTACACTAATCATACACGCAAACATGTACGATCAAGATCAGGGACTCACGGGAAGATATCACAACACAACTCTACAAATAAAATAACTCATACAAGCATCATATTACAAGCCAAGGGCCTCGAGGGCTCGAATACAAGAGCTCGATCATAGACGAGTCAGCGGAAGCAACAATATCTGAGTACAGACATAAGTTAAACAAGTTTGCCTCAAGAAGGCTAGCACAAACATGGATACATATCGAAAGAGGCGCATGCCTCCTGCCTGGGATCCTCCTAAACTACTCCTGGTCGTCGTCAGCGGGTTGCACGTAGTAGTAGGCACCTCCCGAGTAGTAGTAGTCGTCATCGACAGTGGCGTCAGGCTCCTGGACTCCATCCTCTGGTCGCAGCAATCGAGTATATAAAAGGGGGGAAAGGAGTAGTAGTAGTCGTCATCGACAGTGGCGTCAGGCTCCTGGACTCCATCGTCTGGTCGCAGCAATCGAGTATAGAAAAGGGGGGAAAGGGGGAGCAAAGCAACCGTGAGTACTCATCCAAAGTACTCGCAAGCAAGGAGCTACACTACATATGTATGCATTGGTATCAAATGGAAAAGGGGGTATCATATGTGGACTGAACTGCAGAATGCCGGAATAAGAGGGGGATAGCTAGTCCTTTCGAAGACTACGCTTCTGGTAACCTCCATCTTGCAGCAGAAGAAGAGAGTAGATGCTAAGTTCACCAAGTAGCATCGTGTAGCATAATCCTACCCGGCGATCCTCTCCTCGTCGCCCTGTTAGAGAGCGACCACCGGGTTGTATCTGGCACTTGGAAGGGTGTGTTTTATTAAGTATCCAGTTCTAGTTGTCATAAGGTCAAGGTACAACTCCAAGTCGTCCTGTTACCGAAGATCACGGCTATTCGAATAGATTAATTTCCCTGCAGGGGTGCACCACATTTCCCAACACGCTCGATCCCCTTTGTACGGACACACTTTTCTGGGTCATGCCCGGCCTCGGAAAATCAACACGTTGCAACCCTACCTAGGCACAACAGAGAGGTCAGCATGCCGGTCTAAATCCTATGCGCGCAGGGGTCTCGGCCCATCGCCCATTGCACACCTGCACGTTGCGTACGCGGCCGGTGAGCAGACCTAGCCCCCCTTATACAAGAGCAGGCGTTCTAGTCCAACCCGGCGCGTGCCGCTCAGTCACTGACATCATGAAGGCTTCGGCCGATACCACGACGTCGAGTGTCCATAACTTTTCCCTCATAGTTGGTTGGTGCATATAGGCCAGTAGCCAGGCTCAGATCAAATACCAAGATCTCGTTAAGCATGTTAAGTATCCGTGAACGCCGACCAGGGCCAGGCCCACCTCTCTCCTAGGTGGTCTCAACCTGCCCTGTCGCTCCGCCACAAAGTAACAGTCAGGGGCCGTCGGGAACCCAGGCCCACCTCTACCGAGATGGAGCCACCTGCCCCTTCAGCCCCCATCTCCGAACAGTATCATAAGTAATGTAATAGTATAAAGTATATATCATATGCCTGTGATCACCTCCCGAAGTGATCACGGCCCAGTAGTATAGCATGGCAGACGGACAAGAGTGTAGGGCCACTGATGGAACACTATCATCCTATACTAAGCATTTAGGATTGCAGGTAAAGGTAACAACAGTAGTAGCAAGGACATGCAGTGCATCAGGATAGGATAACGGAAAGCAGTAACATGCTACACTACTCTAATGCAAGCAGTAGAGAGAAGAGTAGGTGATATCTGGTGATCAAGGGGGGGGGGCTTGCCTGGTTGCTCTGGCAAGAAGGAGGGGTCGTCGTCGACGTAGTCGTACTCAGGGGCATCAGCGTCGCTCTCAGGGTCTACCGAAGAAGAAGAAGAAGAAGAAGAAGGGGGAGAAACAGTAAATACGGAGCAAACAAAGCATCACAAAACATAACATGACAATACGCGGAGCAAGTTGTGCCCTAACGCGGTAGGAGGTGTTACCGGCGAAGGGGGAAGACATCCGGGAAAGTATCACCGGTGTTTCATGTTTTCGAACAGATGAACAGGAGGGGGAAAGTTGCGTGTTTGCTATGCTAGGGATGCGTGGCGGACGAACGGGCAGCGTATCCAGATTTTCGTCTCGTCGTTTTGAGCAACTTTCATGTACAAAGTTTTCCATCCGAGCTACGGTTTATTTTATATTAATTTTAAAAGAATTAAATCATTTTTAGGATTTATTTAATTATTTTAAATCAACATTATCCAGAATAGTGTGTGCTGACGTCAACATGATGTCAGCAGTCAACAGGGGGGTGACTGGGGCAAACTGATGTGTGGGCCCCACATGTCATTGTCTGTTTAGCCTAATTAGGGTTTAACTGATCTAATTACTGTTTAGTTAATGAACACTAGTTAATTAGGTTAATTAAACATTAATTAAGTTAAGTTAATTAATTAATTAAGTTAATTTAATTAATTAATTAAGTTAATATATTTTTATCATTTATTATTTATATTTTTTAACTTTTTTTATTAAATGTTCTGGGGCCGGGCCCCACTTGTCATAGACCAGGGCCATGGTGGGCGTTGGGCGCGGGCATAGCCCGAACGGCGCGTGCCCGAGAGGGCAGACCCGAGCGTGGTTGGGCGCTTGGCCGGCATGGGCGACGGGGCGTGCGCTGGTGGTAGGGCGGACCCGAGCGGGACCGTGGGGCCGTAGCGTGCGTCGTCAACAAAGAGCGCCACAACGCAGGCGGGCGCATGGCGCAGAGAGGTCAGGCCGGAGTGGGGAGGCGTGGTCGGCGGCCGGTCTTGCAGGCCAGGGTGGCAGTGGCTAGGTGTGCGCGGCGAGGGCAGCGCCAGCAGCTGCAGAACGGCCTGGAGCAACGGGCGGGGCCGACAAGGCAGCGATGGACGTGCACGCGAGGGCGCAGTGGTGTGCACGAGCGGCGGAAGGACGGCAGTTGTGGCGGGCCGAGCGCGGGAGAAGCGGCGGATGTGGGTGCGGGGCTGCGCGAGCGGCGCTGGGCTATCAGGGGGGCTGGCCGGGCGCCATGAGGGTGGCAGTAGGCGCGCGTACATGCTGCGGGGCGGGGGGCCACGGCCACGATGCGGTGGGCATGGCCGTGAGCGCGTGCGCGTGCGGAGAGCGCTGACCGCGATGACGGGGACGAGTGAGGGAGGGAGAGGCCGGGTGCCTCACCGCAGGGCCGTAGGGTTCGAGGCAGCGGGCTCGGGGAGGACGGCACAGACGGCGAGGCGGCGGGGAGGACGCGTGGCGGCGACGCCAGCGGGTTCGGTGCGGGAGCGGTCGTGGAGGAGGTGACGGCGACGGGGCGTCGAGCGGCGTGGTCGAGGGAGAGGGGACGGGGTCGATGAGTGACGCGGCCGTCGTGTCGAGGTCGAGCCCCTCCCCGATCCAGATGGGATCGAGAGGAGAGGGGGAGATACATGGGTGAGTGGGGGCGAGTGGGGGGGATAGGGTTTCGGGTATGGGTTAAGGGGAGTGGGGGGTTAAGGGAGGCGGGTGGGCCTGCTCAGTTGGGCCGGTTGGGCTGGCCGGGTGGGCCGGTTGGCCTAGTTGGCCAGGGGAATCCTTCTCTCTTCTGCTTTTGTTTTTGTTTTGTAATTTCCTTTTATTTATTTTTCCCTAACCGTTTTATTTTATATTGTTTTATAAAACATAAAAGTTGAACCTAAACTAGTAGCACTAACTATACCTTTGCTATAAAAAGTTTAAACCCCTAAATAAAATATTTTAACATTTTATAATTAATAAAAGTCATTTATTAAATTGGTTATGTTGTTGTTTCATTTCCATTTGAGAATTTAAACATTTTATAAAAGTGTGATTTCTCCACCATAATTACCTATGCAATATTTGGCTCACTCCAAACATTTTAGTTTTAATATTTGGATTTTTTTTGTTGTTTGCTTGATTTTGAATTTTAATTCGAACCGGTTTCGAACTAACGCGAGATTAGAAACAGTAATCAAGGTGACGTGGCATCATTAGCAGAGGTTCACTGTAGCTTAAATATCCGGGCATCATAGTAGCTCTCGATCTGCTCCAGATGGCCAAGCGAATTGGCCCACAGTGCGAAACCGCCGAATAAGAAGATCTGTCTGGGGAGGAAAACCTCACCCTGGACCGCATCGTTACAGATGATCGAAGGAGCCATCAAGCCTTATGGTGATGACATAGTGGAACTCTCAATGAAAGCACCAATGTCGGTGTCAAAACCGGCGGATCTCGGGTAGGGGGTCCCGAACTGTGCGTCTAAGGCGGATGGTAACAGGATGCAGGGGTGTAACATCCCAAATTTTCAATTTGGAATATTTTACAATTATTAGCTAAGCATCTATGCATTTTGTTTGAATTGAGTGACATTTGGAAATTTTCAGAGGCATTTGAGTTTGGTTGAATTTGGATTCAACTTGGCATTTGAAAATCTACTTCAATATCCCTGACAAATACTTGAGAAAAAGTATGAGAGGAGCTAACATGACACTCCAAAAATGTCAGAAGAAAATATTGCCAAAAGGTTTGAATTCAAATTTGAATTTTATTTGGAGTTTGCAGAAAATGTTTTTTTAGTTTCTGTTTTGCCGCTGGAAAAATGTCCACGTTGTAGGGTTTATTTTTCTGACTTTATTTATATATATGTCCTATGTAAAAATAATATAGGTTTTTCTATAATTAGTTTTCTCTCTCCGTGGTATTTCAAAAAAAAGACCCAGGCACGAGCCAGGCCAACCGGCCCAGCCGACACCCGAGCCGCAGCCCACCAACGACCGAGCTGGCCTGCCTCAGCGCCCGACGCCCGAGCCGCCTCCTCTTCGGTCGCCCGTTCGCTCTCTTCCCTCTCTCTCTCTCATCCACGCGCCGACCCCACCACGTCTTCCTCCTCCAGCAAGCCACGCGCGTGTATCCTGCACGTGCTCGCGCTGGCCGAGTCCGAGCCCTCGCTAAAACCCTTGCCCGACTCGACCTCCTCCCCAAGAAAGTTGCCCTATATAAACCCCTCGGCCTCCTCTTCCGAATCCCCCAAAAACCCTAGCCCAAAACCCACCGCAGCTCGCGCCCTCACCAAACGCATCTCGATGCTGCCGCCGCAGTTCACCGCCCGTTCCGACTCCGGTGAGCACTCCCTCGACCCCAAGTTTCCACCCACGTACTTCCGTTGTCGTTCCCTTTTTTGACATGGTCTGCCTCCCTCTTACCCACAGCAGCGACGACCTCGAGCTCGTCCGCCACCCGCCGGAGCTGCAGAGCATCGGGCTCTGCTTCGCCACGCCTCGACGTCCGCGCCGTCCATGAGCTCCAACAACTCCACCACCACCTCCGCCTCGCTCCGCCGCATCCGCCCAACGTATTTGCCACCTTCGCCGATCGCCGGAGACCCTGCCCCGCTCGACGCCGACCTCCGCCACCCTCTGTCGCCGTTGACCACCGCCGCAGTAAGCCGCCACCTCCCCTCGCCGTTCGATCTGAAACCTAGGGTCTAGATTAGATCCCGAAGGGGTATGGTTTTATTTCATATAGATCAGTTTTAGTCTCAGTTTAGATCGGTTTATTTAGTTGCGGTTTAGTTAGACCGGCCGATCGGTTTATTTCTATTCAGCCCGTAGACCTATTCACTTATTAAGCGCTTATGCGCTGCTTAGTTTTAAAGCGCTCATTGTTTCGGCCCGTTAGCACGTCAGTTTGTTTTATTTTATTTTTCGTTTTTGTTTTCAACAGAATAGTTTCAGTTTTTTTAAATCCGTATCTTTTAGGTTATTTATTATTTTTAGTTGTTTATTTTTTGTTAGTTTACAAATTTCCTATAGTTTCTGTAGAAAATAGATTCGGCCATGTTTAGGTTTTAAAAAATGATTTATATTAGTTTTAGTCAGATTAGTATTTCTACTATAAATTGAGCTAGAATTAATATTTTAGGTGATTCTTCTTGCCACTGCTTAGTTTTGACCTAGCCTAGCAGTAGGAACATGTTGGGGTATTTTTTAGATTGTATTAAAGTTAGTTTTAGTCGAAATCAAGCTTTTCTAGTTTACCTTAGCTTGCTGCTGCTTCCTGTTGTTCTAGTTATTATAGAATTTTAATTTACCCATGCTATAATTTATTTTAGATTAGTTTTTGTAGTTACAGAGGGTGAACATTTATTTGCAGCAAAATAAAAAGTTTTATTTTATTTTCTTATTAGTTTTGTTTTAGGTATAACAGGAGTTCTATAATAGATATTGATGTGATTCTTTTTGCACCTAGTTTTTATGCTATTTTCCTTTATGTTAGTTAGCAAAACCCTTGTTTTGGTTCTGTTAAGGAAAGTGTTAGTAGGATAAAACTATTTCTTTGTTGTTGCTTGAAGTGATGAAAACCTTGATTTTGTTTTCCTCGAGTTTTCTCTGGTTTTGGTTTGAGTGCTTGTGTGATTTCCTTTAGCTTGTTGTTATGTTATATAGAGGAGTACTTATTTGTGCTATTGTTTGACTCGATAGAATTTCCGGAGTACGAAGCTTGCTATCTCGAGTCACTAGCGTTTGAAGACCGTCAGCCAGGCAAGTCATTTGGTCATGTTTTACAATACCTATGATTTTGTTGCATTAGAATTATTCTTCCCCACCATGCATGCAGTAGGAGAATTTTAAGTTATGTCTTGAGTAGTATCATGAGGTAGGATGAACCCAATTCCCCTTGCTACTATTGCCCGGGACGATGTAGTTTATCTTGCTATGCTCGTAGACGGGGTTGGTTGAGAGATTCATAAGGGAGATGTGAGAGTCAAGATGATGACAACCCCATGACTTCAAGCTCAAGATGGACTTCAAATTCACTACTGGGTGGAGGACGGTTGACGGGCACCCTGGAGAAACCGGCGGATGGCCGGGAGGCATGGAGAAGCGCCATGACATCTTGTGGAAAGCTTCACCCAGCCACGAAGAGACGGATGGATACCCTTGACCGGAAGCTTACCTGTGCAGCCGCAAGCCATTATGGGCTCTGGCTGGGTTAACCTTAGGCGTGACTCTGGATGGACGGTGCCAGCAGATGTAGGAGAACGGTAGGACATGGATGGGCACCGGCAGTGCCCAGAGAAACTCTATGGTAGACCATGTTTCGTTCGCCCCGTCTTCAAACACCAGGCAGTGCGAGGACATAAAGGAGGGAACGAATCTTGCGGGTAAAGTGCGCAAGACTCTGCAGAGTAACAACCTAATCGATTAGCCGTGTCCCCGGTTACGGACAAATGAGCCTCTGGAAACTGGAGTATTTCGGAAATCTCAACACCGAACAAATAAATTAATTGAGGAGTTAATTAATAATTGGGAATGAGACATTGGTTGGCGGAACCATCTCAATGACTACCAACATTTTGTAGTAATTGTAAGCAAGTCCTTTGTTGTTAGGAAAAATTGGCTTTTTCGCGAAAAACATAAAACTTAGAGCCCCATAGCCAAATTGCATATAGTGTTAGTAATTTTTATTGTTGTTCTCTCTTCATAACTTGCTGGCATATTCTAAATGCTGACCTACACGGCTGCAACGTCTCATGTTGCAGAGGAGTTTTCCGACCAGGAGTGAGGCTACGATCTACGCCTTGGCGATTGCCCTATGGAGTCGGATGGACTCGCTATTCGTCTACGCTTCTGCAGCTTTATTTAGTTTATTTCTCATGAGTTGGCCTTCGGCCGAATTTATTATGATGTAATAAAGACTCGATATGAGAATCGTGTCATAAATTCAGGTGTGATTGAACTTTGAATCTTTTCATCAATGTACTGTGTGTGCCAGCATGATCTTGGGATGGTACAGCTACACAGAGACTAGACCGATTTTGGGTCGGGTCGTTACAAGGGGACACGATGTTACCCAGGTTCGGGCCCTCTTGATGGAGGTAATACCCTACGTCCTGCTTGATTGTTCTTGATAATATGAGTGTTACAAGAGTTGATCTACCACGAGATTAAAGAGGCTAAACCCTAGAAGCTAGCCTATGGTATGATTGTCTGTTGTCCTACGGACTAAAACCCTCCGGTTTATATAGACACCGGAAAGGGCTAGGGTTGCACAAGGTCGGTTACAAAGGAGGAGATATACATATCCGTATTGCCTAGCTTGCCTTCCACGCCAAGTAGAGTCCCATCCAAACACGGGACGAAGTCTTCAATCTTGTATCTTCATAGTCCAATAGTCCGGCCAAAGGATATAGTCCGGCTGTCCGGAGACCCACTAATCCAGGACTCCCTCAATGGGTATATATAGGAGAAAGAAGTACATCGGTGGCCCTGCGAGGGGCCCACGAGGGTGGGGCGTGCCTACCCCCTGGGCGCGCCCTCCTGCCTTGTGGCCTCCTCGCTTCTTTCTTGATGTCCACTCCAAGTCTCATGGATCATGTTTGTTCCAAAAATAACTCTCCCAAATGTTTCATTCCGTTTGGATTCCGTTTCATATTCCTTTTTTGTGAAACACTGAAATACGCAAAAAATAGCAATTTGCACTGGGCCTTTGGTTAGTAGGTTAGTCCCAAAAATAATATAAAAAGGTATATTAAAGCACATTAAACATCCAAAACAGATAATACAATAGCATGGAACAATAAAAAATTATATATATGTTGGAGACTTATCAAGCATCCCCAACCTTAATTCCTACTCGTCCTCGAGTAGGTAAATGATAAAAACAGAATTTTTGATGTGGAATGCTACCTAGCATAATTCTTAATGTAATTTTCTTTATTGTGGCTTGAATGCTTAGATCCGAAAGATTCAAGACAAAATTTTAATATTGACATAAAAATAATAGTACTTCAAGCATACTAGCAAAGCAATCATGTCTTCTCAAAATAACATGGCCAAAGGAAGATATCCATCTTCACCACACAAAATATTTAAATCATTCACAACCCCAATGACAAGCCAAGCAATTGTTTCATACTTTTGATGTTCTCAAACTTTTTCAATCTTCACACAATACATGAGCATGAGCCATGGACATAGCACTATATGTGGAATAGAATGGTGGCTGTGGAGAAGGCAAAAAAGGAGAAGATAGTCTCACATCAACTAGGCGTATCAACGGGCTATGGAGATGCCCATCAATAGATATCAATGTGAGTGAGTAGGGATTGACATGCAACGGATGCACTAGAGCTATAAGTGTATGAAAGCTCAACAAAAGAACTAAGTGGGTGTGCATCCAACTTGCTTGCTCACGAAGACCTAGGGCATTTTGAGGAAGCCCATAATTGGAATATACAAGCCAAGTTCTATAATGTAAAATTCCCACTAGTATATGAAAGTGACAACATAGGAGACTCTCTATCATGAAGATCATGGTGCTACTTTGAAGCACAAGTGTGGTAAAAGGATAGTAACACTGTCCCTTCTCTCTTTTTCTCTCATTTTTCTCTCTCTCTCTTTTTTTTCTGGAGTCTCATCCCGACTTGTGGGGGATCATAGTCTCCATCATCCTTTCCTCACATGGGAAAATGCTCTAATAATGATGATCATCACACTTTTATTTACTTACAACTCGATACTTAGAACAAAATATGAGTCTATGTGAATGCCTCTGGCGGTGTACCGGGATGTGCAATGACTCATGAGTGACATGTATGAAAGAATTATAAAGGTGGCTTTGCCACAAATACGATGTCAACTACATGATCATGCAAAGCAATATGATAATGATGAAGCGTGTCATAACAAACGGAACGATGGTAAGTTGCATGGCAATATATCTCGAAATGGCTATCGAAATGCCATAATAGGTAGGTATGGTGGCTGTTTTGAGGAAGGTATATGGTGGGTTTATGGTACCAACGAAAGTTGCGTGGTACTAGAGAGGCTAGCAATGGTGGAAGGGTGAGAGTGCGTATAATCCATGGACTCAACATTAGTCATAAAGAACTCACATACTTATTGTAAAAATCTATTAGTTATCGAAACAAAGTACTACATGCATGCTCCTAGGGGGATAGATTGGTAGGAAAAAGACCATCGCTCGTCCCCGACCGCCACTCATAAGGAAGACAATCAATAAATAAATCATGCTCTGACTTCTTCACATAACGGTTCACCATACGTGCATGCTACAGGAATCACAAACTTTATAACAAGTATTTCTCAAATTCACAACTACTCAACTAGCATGACTCCAATATCACCATCTTCATATCTCAAAACAATCATCAAGTATCAAACTTCTCATAGTATTCAATGCACTTTTTATGATAGTTTTTATTATACCCATCTTGGATGCCTATTATATTAGGACTAATTTTATAGCCAAAGCAAATTACCATGCTGTTCTAAAAGACTCTCAAAATGATATAAGTGAGTCATGAGAGATCAATAATTTCTATAAAATAAAACCACCACCGTGCTCTTAAAGATATAAGTGAAGGACTAGAGCAAAATTTTCTAGCTCAAAAGATATAAGTGAAGCACATAGAGTATTCTAATAAATTCTGATTCATGTGTGTCTATCCAAAAGGTGTGTACAGCAATGATAATTGTGGTAAACTAAAAATCAAAGACTCAAATCATACAAGACGCTCCAAGAAAAACACATATCATGTGGTGAATAAAAATATAGCCTCAAGTAAAGTTACCGATAGATGAAGACGAAAGAGGGGATGCCTTCTAGGGCATCCCCAAGCTTAGGCTTTTGGTTGTCCTTGAATTTTACCTTGGGGTGCCTTGGGTATTCCCAAGCTTAGGCTCGTGCCACTCTTTATTCTATAATCCATCAAATCTTTACCCAAAACTTGAAAACTTCACAACACAAAACTCAACAGAAAATCTCATGAGCTCCGTTAGTATAAGAAAACAGACCACCACTTCAAGGTACTGTAATGAACTCATTATTTATTTATACTGGTGTTAAACCTACTGTATTCCAACTTCTCTATGTGTAACGCCCCGAGACCGATGTGCCAGGTGTCCTCCAGTTATTCGTTGTTGTTGTCTTTTCATTGCTTGCGTGTCATGCATCTCATATCATATCATCATGTGCATTTCATTTGCATACATGTTCGTCCCATGCATCCGAGCATTTTCCCCGTTGTCCGTTTTGCAATCCGGCGCTCCTATGTCCTCCGGTGTCCCTTTATACCTCTTTTCGTGCGCGGGTGTTAAACGTTTTCAGACTAGACTGAGACTTGTCATGCGGCCTTGGTTCTCTACCGGTAGACCGCCTGTCAAGTTTCGTACCATTTGGACTTTGTTTGATACTCCAACAGTTAACTGAGGAGCCGAGAAGGCCTTTTGTGTGTTGCAGCCCAAAACCCTTCCAAACTAGCCCAAAACCCACCTAAACCTCCTCCATCATCTAGAGCATTCGATCATGATCGTGTGGCCGAAAACCGCACTCCATTTGGAGCTTCCTAGCTCCCTCTACCTCTATAAATAGGCCTCCCTCTCGAAATCCCGGGTCTTCTCCCCCCGAAACCCTAAAATTCGCGCTCCGTCGAACGGACATGTCCGTTTCCAGCCGGACGAAGCCGCCGCAGCCGTCCGCACCAACCAGCGCCTGACACCTGTCGCCGCCGCCCCCGCTGGCCGCGCGGCCCGCCGAGCCCACGCCCGGCCGCCGCATCGCGCCTCCCGCCGCCCGCTTTCGCCTCGCGCCACCGCATGCTTCGTCTCCAGTTGCCGCAAGCCCACACCGGTGAGCTCTTTGAGACGCCGGAGCTCTCCGCCTCCACCGCTCTGGCCCGACGACGCCGCGTCCGCGGTCCCTGCCTCGCCGCCACACCATTCCGGCCCCAGATCCGGTCGGATCCGACCTCTCCGGTGCCTCCTCGTCCTACCCTCGCCGGAATCAAGCTTGACCTCGCTGGAGAGCCTCGGTTCGCATGCCCAACGAAGAACCCTAGATCTGGGGTTGACTTTTTTCCTCTCCCACAGTAATTTTTAGCATTTTTCCGCATGCCATAACTCTACATCCGTAGCTCCGATTCGTGTGTGTAGCATATCAAAATGTTCGTCTCGACGAGTACATCATTTCATCTCATTGCATCATTTTCATTTGATCTCATCTTGATGCCCGAAATGCTGTTGGAAGAGGGCTATGTGAGGAAAGTTTCAGATCTGTTTCAGCAAATGGCCTTTTGTCATTTTTGCCATGATTAATGTGTGCATGCTATGATCCCGAGCTCTACATGTGTTTTGTAGAATGCCATGCCATCCTTACAGGGGTGTATGTCATGTATTTTTGTGATATTTGTGGTGACTAGCACAAGCATGCAAAGTACCTTACTCGATGAGGCTGATTTCAGGGACTTAGAATTTCACTAAGTCCTTGTCCTGATTTTGTTGTTATGCCATATGTTCATGTGGTTTCCTAGTGATCCGTGCCTCTTTTGAGGATGATCAGCAAGGATGTTTTGTTAATATTGTGGTGCTCTATCCATACGTGTCTTTGTTTGCATTTATGGAGCACCCTAGCTTGAGTCAATCGAGCTCTACTTTTGCTATAAAATGTTCCTCGCAGATTGTTAACATGTTTAGCGATTTTGCGGAGGTTGTTGCTATTGATCTGTGCATGCTATGTTGTTGTTCTTGCCATTTATAGCTTCTATGCCATGTCTATTTGCTGGGTGTATGCTTAGATTATCATGCAATGCCTCGTAGTGAGTGCATCGAGCTCATGAACATGCCTACTTGTTAATCTGTTTTGCATGCTCCAGTTTTCCACCAAGTCTGAATCTGTTTATGTTTTTGCTATGTTCACATGCTTGCAATTGTATTCCCTGATCCCTTTTGGCTCATGGTCACTAAGGGACTTTTGTTATATGATTTGAGTAGACTCATGTCATGCCTTGCTTTGCCATGATATGTTCCTGTAGCATGTAGTTTTCATGCTCGTAAGTTTGCTTCCTGATGATTAATTCCTGACTTGCTGTTATTTTACCAAGTCTGAAACCTGTTATCATTTGCCCTTTTGCCATGCTTCTTTTGAACCTGCTATTGATTGAATTAGCCATAGCTCAGTGTTCATCTTTTGTCAAGCATCATGAGTGGATCCCTGCCATATATTTTGTTGCCATGTTTGAGTGCTATAGCATATTTATCTTGATGCATTTAGATGTCTACTTGTTGTTTATCGCAGACCGGTGCCATATTTGTTTTGCTTGCCATTTCCAAACCGTGCATCCGATTCCGGTGATCTTTATATCGATTTCAACCGAAATCAAATCCTTTTTCCAGTGGCACTCTTGGATTTCCAAGTTGAGGCCTGATTCAATCTTTCCTTTCCGTATCATGCATATGCATCACATACCGCATCCTACATATCATGCCATGTTCATGTGTTGGTTGTTTACTATGTTGTGTGCTTCTTTCCGGTGTTGCTTCTTCAGGTTGGTTCCGATAACGTCGCGTTTGTGAGGAACCGTTCGACTATGTCCGTTTGTCTTCTTCATGGACTCGTTCTTCTTCCTTGCGGGATTTCAGGCAAGATGACCATACCCTCGAAATCACTTCTATCTTTGCTTGCTAGATTGCTCGCTCTTTTGCTATGCCTATGCTACGATACCTACCACTTGCTTATCATGACTCCCATATTGCCATGTTCAGCCTCTAACCCACCTTGTCCTAGCAAACCGTTGTTTGGCTATGTTACCGCTTTGCTCAGCCCCTCTTATAGCGTTGTTAGTTGCAGGTGAAGATGAAGTTTGTTCCGTGTTGGAACATGGAGATGTTGTTCCTTGTTGGAACATGTTTATATGTTGGGATATCACAATATCTCTTATTTAATTAATGCATATATATACTTGGTAAAGGGTGGAAGGCTCGCCCTTATGCCTGGTGTTTTGTTCCACTCTTGCCGGCCTAGTTTCCGTCATATCGGTGTTATTTTCCCGGATTTTGCGTTCCTTACGTGGTTGGGTTATAATGGGAACCCCTTGACAGTTCGCCTTGAATAAAACTCCTCCAACGGTGCCCAACCTTGGTTTTACCATTCGCCACCTAGCCTCTTTTTCCCTTGGGTTTCCAGAGCCTGAGGGTCATCTTTATTTAAACCCCCCTGGGCTAGTGCTCCTCTGAGTGTTGGTCCGACCGAGTAGACTGCGGGGCCACCTCGGGGCAAACTGAGGGTTGGTTTTACTCGTATGATGTCTCATCTGAGTGTGCCCTGAGAACGAGATATGTGGAGCTCCTATCGGGATTTTTCGGCACATTCGGGCGGTGTTGCTGGTCTTGTTTTACCATTGTCGAGGATGTCTTGTAACCTGGATGCCGAGTCTGATCGGATTGTCTTGGGGAGAAGGAATATCCTTCGTTGACCGTGAGAGCTTGTGATGGGCTAAGTTGGGACACCCCTGCAGGGATTTGAACTTTCGAAAGCCGTGCCCGCGATTATGGGCATATGGGAATTTGTTAATATCCGGTTGTAGAGAACTTGACACTTGTCCTTAATTAAAATACATCAACCGCGTGTGTAACCGTGATGGTCTCTTCTTGGCGGAGTCCGGGAAGTGAACACGGTGTTGGAGTTATGTTTGCCGTAGGTTGTTCTAGGATCACTTCTTGATCATAGTTGTTCGACCGTGCTTTTGCCTTCTCTTCTCGCTCTCTTTTGCGAACAGGTTAGCCACCATATATGCTAGTCGCTTGCTGCAGCTCCACCGCATACCTTTTACCCTTCCTATAAGCTTAAATAGTCTTGATCGCGAGGGTGTGAGATTGCTGAGTCCTCGTGGCTCACAGATACTTCCAAAAACCAGTTTCAGGTGCCGACAATGATACCGTGTAGGTGACGCAACCCAGCTCAAGGAGGAGCTTGTTGAAGATCGTGTTCGTAGTCTTGCTTCGTTTCCAGTTGATCAGTAGTGGAGCCCAGTTGGGGTCGATCGGGGATCTGTGTAGCATTTGGGGTAGTCTTCTTTTATTTTGGTTTCGTAGTCGGACCTTGATTGTATTTGGATGTTGTAATGCTTTATTCATGTATTGTGTGAAGTGGCGATTGTAAGCCAACTATGTATCCCTTTTCCTTATGTATGACATGGGTTGTGTGCAGATTACCTCACTTGCGACATTGCTTTCAATGTGGTTATGCCTCTAAGTCGTGCTTCAACACGTGGGAGATATAGATGCATCCAGGGCGTTACACTATGGTTCATACCCCCCGATACTAGCCATAGATTCATCAAAAAAAGCAAACAACACACGAAAAACAGAATTTGTCAAAAACAGAACAATCTATAGTAATCTGTAGGTTTCGGATACTTCTGTAACCCCAAAAATTCTTAAATAAATTGGTGGACGTGAGTAATTTGTCTGTTAATTATCTGCAAAAAGAATCAACCTAATCTCACTCTCCAGTAAAAAAATGGCAGCAAATCTCGTGAGTGCTAAAGTTTCTGTTTTTTACAGCAAGATCGCAAAAACTTCCCCCCAAGTCTTCCCAAAGGTTCTACTTGGCACAACACTAATTAAAAGCATAAAACCACATTTAAACAGAATCTAGATGAATTATTTATTACTAAAAAGAATCAAAAAACAAGAAACAAAAATTAAATTGGGTTGCCTCCCAACAAGCGCTATCGTTTAACGCCCCTAGCTAGGCATAAAAACAAGAATATATCTAAGTATTGTCATCTTTGGTATGCAATCCATAAGTGGTTCTCGTGATTGATTCATAAGGTACTTTAATTTTATTTCTAGGAAAGTGTTCCAGGCCTTTCTTAACAGAAATTGGAATCTAATGTTTCCTTCTTTCATATCAATAATTGCACCAATCGTTCTAAGGAAAGGTCTACCAAGAATAATAGGACATGAAGGATTGTAATCTATATCAAGAACAATGAAATCTACGAGCACATAATTCCTATTTGCAACAATAAGAACATCATTAATCCTTCCCATAGGTTTCTTAATAGTGTAATCCACAAGGTGCAAATTTAAAGAACAATCATCAAATTCACGGAAACCTAACACATCACACAAAGTTTTTGGAATCGTGGAAACACTAGCACCCAAATCACATAAAGCAAAGCATTCATGATCTTTAATTTTAATTTTAATAGTAGGTTCCCACTCATCATAAAGTTTTCTAGGGATAGATACTTCTAATTCAAGCTTTTCTTCATAAGATTTCATTAAAGCATCAATGATATGTTTGGTAAAAGCTTTATTTTGATCATAAGCATGAGGAGAATTTAGCACGGATTGCAACAAGGAAATACAATCTATCAAAGAGCAATTATCATAATTAAATTCCTTGAAATCCAAAATAGTGGGTTTATTGATATCTAAAATTTTGACCTCTTCAATCCCACTTTTACCAATTGTTGCATCAAGATATAAAAACTCTGAATCATTGGGACGCCTTTTGGCTAAAGTTGACTCATCTCAAGTCCCATCACTATAAAGATTCATATTGCAAAACAAAGATTGAATAGGAGACACATCAATCACTTTTAGATCTTCATCCTTATTATCGTGAAAACTGGAAGAACACGCTTTTATAAAGCAATCCTTTTTAGCACGCATCCTAGCGGTTCTTTCATGGAAATTCTCATGGCTTTGAGAGACTCATTGATATCATGCTTAGGTGGAATAGATCTAAGTTTCAAAGAACCAACATCAAGAGAAATTCTATCCACGTTCCTAGCCAACTCATCAATCTTAGGCAATTTTTCTTCAAGCAAAGCATTGAAATTCTTTTGCAAAATCATAAATTATTTAACACTAGTCTCAAAATTAGAGGGCATCTTATTAAAATTTCCATAAGAGTTGTTGTAGGAATTGACATAATCATTAGAGGAATTAGTAGGAAACGGCCTAGGATTAAAGTTTCCTCTATAAGCGTTGTTACCAAAATTGTTCCTGCCAACAAAATTCACATCCATAGATTCATTATTATTCTCAATCAAAGTAGACAAAGGCATATCATTAGGATCAGAAGAAACACTCTTATTAGCAAACAATTTCATAAGTTCATCCATATTTTCACTCAAAACATTAATTTCTTCTATAGCATGAACCTTTTTACTAGTAGATCTTTCGGTGTGCCATTGAGAATAATTAACCATAATATTATCTAGGAGTTTAGTAGCTTCTCCTAAAGTGATTTCCATAAAAGTGCCTCCCGCGGCTGAATCTAAAAGATTTCTAGAAGCAAAATTCAATCCGGCATAAAAGTTTTGTATGATCATCCATAAATTTAATCCATGCGTGGGGAAATTACGTATCATTAATTTCATCCTCTCCCAAGCTTGTGCAACATGCTCATGATCAAGTTGCTTAAAATTCATGGTATCGTTTCTAAGAGAGATGATCTTAGCAGGAGGAAAATACTTAGAGATAAAAGCATCTTTGCACTTATTCCATGAATCAATACTATTTTTAGGCAAAGACGAAAACCAAGTTTTAGCACGATCTCTAAGAGAAAACGGAAATAGCTTCAATTTAAAAATATCCTTATCCACATCTTTCTTATTTTGCATATCACATAAATCAACAAAGTTGTTTAGATGGGTAGCGCCATATACACTAGGAAGGCCAGAAAACGGATCTTTCATGACAAGATTCAGCACTACAATATTAATTTCACAAGATTCGGCATCGGTGAGAGGAGCAATGGGAGTGCTAACAAAATCATTATTGTTGGTATTGGAGAAATCACACAATTTAGTATTATCTTGAGCCATCATGACAAACAATCAATCCAACACAAGCAAACAAGAAGCAAGCGAAAAGAAGACGAATAGAAGTAAGGCGAACGGAAAAGAGGGCGAATAAAACGGCAAGGGTGAAGTGGGGGAGAGGAAAACGAGAGACAAATGGCAAATAATGTAATGTGAGGGATAAGAATTTGTGATGGTTACTTGGTATGTCTTGACTTGTGCGTAGATCTCCCCGACAACGGCGCCAGAAATCCTTCTTGCTACCTCTTGATCTTGCGTTGGTTTTCCCTTGAAGAGGAAAGGGTGATGCAGCATAGTAGCGTAAATATTTCCCTCTGTTTTTGAGAACCAAGGTATCAATCCAGCAGGAGACTACACGCAAGTCCCTCGTACCTGCATAAACAAACAAGAACCTCACAACCAACGCGATAAAGGGGTTGTCAATCCCTTCATGGTCACTTACGAAAGTGAGATCTGATAAAAATAATAAGATAAATATTTTTGTTGTATAGATTGGAAAATAAAGATTGCAAAATAGAAATACCAAGTTGATAAGAAAATAATATGATGGAAGATAGACCCCGGGCCATAGGTTTCACTAGTGGCTTCTCTCAAGATAGCAAATTCTACACTGGGTGAACAAATTACTGTCGAGCAGTTGATAGAAAAGCGCATAATTATGAGAATATCTAGGCATGATCATGTATATAGGCATCACATCCCCAACAAGTAGACCGAAACGATTCTGCATCTATACTATTACTCCACACATCAACTGCTATCCATCATGCATCTAGAGTATTAAGTTCATAAGAACAGAGTAACGCATTAGGCAAGATGACATGATGTAGAGGGATAAACTCAAGCAATATGATATAAACCCCATCTTTTTATCCTCGATGGCAACAATACAATGTGTGCCTTGCTGCCCCTGCTGTCACTGGGAAAGGACACCGCAAGATTGAACCCAAAGCTAAGCACTTCTCCCATTGCAAGAAAGATCAATCTAGTAGGCCAAACCAAACTGATAATTCAAAGAGAATTGCAAAGATATTTAAATCGTGCATAAAAGATTTCAGAGAAGAATCAAATATTGTTATAGATAATCTTGATCATAAACCCACAATTCATCGAATCTCGACAAACACACCGCAAAAAGAATTACATCAAATAGATCTCCAAGGGAATCGAGGAGAACTTTGTATTGAGATCCAAAGAGAGAGAAGAAGCCATCTAGCTAATAACTATGGACCCGAAGGTCTGTGGTGAACTACTCACACATCATCCAAGAGGCTATGGTGTTGATGTAGAAGCCCTCCGTGATCGATTCCCCTTCCGGCGGTGGAAATAGGGTTTCGTGGTGCTCCTGGATGTTTTCGGGGTATATAGGTATATATAGGAGGAAGAAGTACGTCGGTGGCGCTGCGAGGGGCCCACGAGGGTGGGGGCGCGTCTACCCCTCTTGGGCGCGCCCTCCCGCCTCATGGCCTCCTCGCTTCTTTCTTGATGTCCACTCCAAGTCTCCTGGATCACGTTTGTTCCAAAAATAACTCTTCCGAAGGTTTCATTCCGTTTGATATTCCTTTTCTGTGAAACACTGAAATAGGCAAAAAAACAGCAATTTGCACTGGGCCTTTGGTTAGTAGTTAGTCCCAAAATAATATAAAAAGGTATATTAAAGCCCATTAAACATCCAAAATAGATAATATAATAGCATGGAACAATCAAAAATTATAGATACGTTGGAGACGTATCATCACGCAATCCACACCCACCCACACCATCCCCCTCCTTTCCTGTCCCACATGCCCCGACTGACGGTGCGACACCTGCCACCGAAATCACTGCCCCCCTCCTCCAATTAAGCGCCACCCATAGCCATTTTACACACAGTATAACGTGGAGCTGAGTAGCATGCGGCCGCATGCGCGAACGAGGTCTCTATGGCTGCCATGCGTGTCGACGGCCAGATCTTGGAGGAGCACCTCGTCTTTGAGGCCACCGTCGACACCGCCACGCGGTTGTCTACTTTAAAATACAGTTCGTGATGTTCTCTCGAGGACACTGCCAGTGCCTTCTAGTGATTTGTCCTCTATAATGTTAATATGCTATCTAATGTTCAGTTAACAGTTTGGTCCTCTGAAATGTAATGTTCAATTAACACTTTGGTCCAACAATTGTTGCATTTCGTAGTACTGTTCTCAAGCATTCTTTGTTTTGTTAACTGTCTTATCTTCTAGTACATGTTTCTATTCTACAATGTCGTGCTCAGTTAACTATTTTGGTTCATTTGGTCTGATGTCCATTTAACTGTTTGGTTCTGTTATGCAATTTGATTTTCATTTGCCGTGGGTACAATTTTGTATTGTTATGCATGTGACACCTATCAAATTTGGATGTACTCAATACATATTCTACTGATAGTATGGCAACTCTCAGTTAACCTGATCAAGATCTTCCTTATGTGTGTTGCGGGGAAACAATGGGAGACACTGCGGTTTACCACTGTGGTTTGTTCAAGCAGGGTCCTTTGACTAATAGCACATTATTGTGCAGTTGCAGGAATCATTCTAATATTTAGGTTTCTTACAATTTGGTCTTGCACATGTAGGTCCTGCTGTCAGAGGCTTAGACCCATCATTCGACCCATTTTGCATATGGGGAAATGAGATGTCCATGAATATCAGTCAAGTCAACAAACTCGGAAAGATTGTTAGGATGAAGAAACTTGCGACGAATAACAACAAGATCTTTGTTTGCATAATGAAGAAGACATCAGTCAACTATAGGATGGTACCAACTCTTTTACCTTGTTTTTACCCCTTGCGCCATTTCAAAATTTACAACAGCGATTTATGCATAGCTTTGTTTTCAGTACTTTTCAAAGCAGTTCACCGATGATTACCTCTCAAACCACCTGCATGGTCAAGAGGCGAGGAAGGTATTCATTCAACACCCACGGTACAATATTGAAGTCTTGCTGAAGAGGATGAATGTTGGGCGGGCAATTACCCATAGCCACTTTCCTAAAGTTGCAAGCACATTCAACATCACTGAAGGCTCAATATTTGCCTTCCGCTTCTACAGTTTCCCATATGAGATTCATCTGTCTATTTACCGTGTACGATTCTACTTTCCAAAGGTTTTTGATGCTGCATGTG
This sequence comes from Triticum urartu, assembly GCF_056163025.1. Classification (NCBI taxonomy): domain Eukaryota; kingdom Viridiplantae; phylum Streptophyta; class Magnoliopsida; order Poales; family Poaceae; genus Triticum; species Triticum urartu. Next base: position 464,598,221 of record NC_141879.1, on the reverse strand, counting down.
AAACTTGGTGCTGTTGTGTAATGGCATAACTGAGTGCCAAAGCTATCTGATGTAATTCGATTATGAAATCCTGGTTGCTTTTATACGGATATGAAATATCTGGCATGTTTTATAAGAAATATCAGTTTGATTAGTACATGGATTATCAATAATAGGCTAATTACCCTGCTTATTGGGGTTTTCTGTTGCAGACGGTTACTCAGACAGCACCGTGGGCGATGAACTCAAACAACTCGCACGGTTTCTAGAAAGTAGGCGTGTTCAATCAACTAACAATCACACACGGCTCCTGGCAGTGAACTGTTTGTGTTAGGCCACCTTGCACAAACGTTTCCACACAAAGAACTGTGTGTGATATACATATGAACGAAAACGTTTTCCCTGGATTGACTGTGTGGGATGTACATAAGAATAGAAACGAATTCCTTGGATTGACTGTGTGTGATATACATACCTATGGAAATGTTTTTCTGGAATTCACCATGTGGGATGTACATACCTATGGAAATTATTTTCTTGGATTACCGTGTGGGATGTACATACCTACGGAAATTATTGGGTTTCGATACCTCGCCCGATCGCACACGGCCCCAGCCTGGGTCCCAGGAGGGCCTATCCCCGATGATTTGTGGGTCGTGTGGGAAGGACACCCTATCGCACACACTCACTTGGCGACGGTTCCAAATGTCGTCGCGGAAAGGGGTTAAAAACTGTTTGTTTAGCACGTCGTTGTACCAGTGGAACTTATAAATTCTTTAACACTATTCTCAAATTCAGAGGGCATCATATTATAATTTCCATAATACTGTTATAGGAATTACCATAACTATTAGAGGAATTACTAGGAAACGGCCTAGGATTAAAATTACCTCTATACGCGTTATTACCAAAATTGTTCCTACCAACAAAATTAACATCCATGGATTCAATATTATTTTCAATCAAAGTAGACAAAGGCATATCATTAGGATCAGTAGGAGCACTCTTGCTAGCAAATAATTTCATAAGCTCATCCATCTTTCCACTCAAAACATTAACCTCTTCAATTGCATGCACTTTTTTACTAGTGGAAGATCTTTCGGTATGCTATTGAGAATAATTAACCATAATATTATCTAGGAGTTTAGTAGCTTATCCTAAAGTAATTTCCATAAAAGTACCTCCTGTGGCCGAATCTCAAAGATTTCTAGAAGCAAAATTCAATCTGGCATAAAAAATGTATAATCATCCACAAATTCAAACCATGAGTAGGTCAATTTCGTATCATCAATTTAATCCTCTCCCAAGATTGTGCAACATGTTCATGATCAAGTTGCTTAAAATTCATAATATCGTTCCTAAGGGAGATGATTTTAACAGGAGGGAAATACTTGGAAATAAAAGCATCTTTGCACTTATTCCATGAATCAATACTATTTTTAGGCAAAGATGAAAACCAAGTTTTAGCACGATCTTGAAGTGAAAACAGAAATAGCTTCAATTTAACAATATCATTATCCACATCTTTTTTCTTTTGCATATCACACGAATCAACGAAATTATTAAGATGGGATGCGGCATCTTAATTGGGAAGGCTGGAAAATTGATCTTTCATAACAAGATTCAGCAAAGCGGTATTAATTTCACAAGATTCTGCGTTAGTAGTGGGAGCAATCAGGGTACTGATAAAACCATTGTTGTTGGTATTGGAAAAGTCACACAATTTGGTATATTCTTGAGCCATCGTGACAAAGCAAGTAATCCAACACATGAGCACACAAAAAGCAAGCGGAGAAGAAGGACGGAAGAGGGGCGAAGAAAAGGCAAATATTTTCGAAAATCGTTTTAGAAGTGGGGGAGAGGAAAACGAGAGGCGAATGTCAAATAATGTAATGCGAGGAATGAGAGTTTATGATGGGTACTTGGTATGTCTCGGCTTGGCATAGACCTCCCCGGCAACGGCGCCAGAAATTCTTCCTGCTACCTCTCGAGCTTGCATTGGTTTTTTCCTTGAAGAGGAAAGGGTGATGCAGCAAAATAGAGTAAGTATTTCCCTCAGCTTTTGAGAACCAAGGTATCAATCCAGTAGGAGACAACGCACAAGCCACCGAATACCTGCACAAACAAACACCAACTTGCACCCAATGCGACAAAGGGGTTGTCAATCCCTTCACGGTTATTTGCAAAGTGAGATATGATATAGATGGATAAATGATAAAGTAATATTTTTGGTTTATAGATCGGAAAGTAAAAGATTGCAAAGAAAGTAAATAGAAAACTAGAATTGTAGATCGGAAACTTATATGATGGAAAATAGAGCCGGGGGCCATAGGTTTCACTAGAGGATTCTCTCAAGATAGAAAATATTACGGTGGGGTGAACAAATTACTGCAGAGCAATTGATAGAGAAGCACAAAGTTATGACGGTATCTAAGGCGATGATCATGAATATAGGCATCACGTTTGTATTAAGTAGACCGAAACAATTCTGCATCTACTACTATTACTCCACACATCAACCGACTCATGCCTGCAACTAGAGTATTAAGTTCATGAAGAACAGAGTAACGCAATAAGTAAGATGACATGATGTAGCGGGATAAACTAAAGCAATATGATGAAAACCCCATCTTGTTATCCTTGATGGAAACAATACAATATGTGTCGGTTCCCCTTCTGTCACTAGGATCGAGCACCGCAAGATTGAACCCAAAGCTAAGCACTTCTCCTACTGCAAGAAAAACCAATCTAGTTGGCCAAACCAAATCGATAGTTTGAAGAGACTTCAAAGATATAAAATCATGTATATAAGAATTCAGAAGAAATTCAAATAATATTCATAGATAAGTTGATCATAAATCCACAATTCATTGGATCTCGGCAAACACAGCGCAAAAAAATATTACATCGAATAGATCTCCAAGAACATCAAGGAGAACATGGTATTGAGAATCAAAGAGAGAGAAGAAGCTATCTAGCTACTAGCTATGGACCCGTAGGTCTATGGTAAACTACTCACGCTTCATCAGGGAGGCAATGGTGTTGATGTAGAAGCCCTCCGTGATCGAATCACCCTCTGGCAGGATGCTGGAAAAGGCCCCTAGATGGGATCTCATGGGTACAGAAGGTTGCGGCGGTGGAAAAGTGGTTTTGTGGCTCCCCTGGAAGGTTTTGGGGTATTTGAGAATATATAGGCGGAAGAAATAGGTCGGTGGAGTCACGAGGAGCCCACAAGGGTGGGGGCGCGCCCTCCAACCTTGTGGCTTTCTTGCCGTGCACTCCAAGCCATATGGATGTCTTCTGGTCCAAGAAAAATCATCGTGAAAGTTTCATTCCGTTTGGTATTCCTTTTCTGTGAAACTCTAAAACAAGGAAAAACAAGAACTGGCACTAGGCTCTAGGTTAATAGGTTAGTCCCCAAAATAATATAGAATAGCATACTAATGCATATAAAACATCCAAAACAGATAATATAATAACATGGAACAATAAAAATTATAGATACGTTGGAGACGTATCATCGTCTAGAGCAGTCGGGCAGAAGAAACCATGTCGAAAAGCTTTGGCAACGAGGGCTCTGGAGGCGGCATGGTTGCCACATTCGCCATGGTGGATGTCTCTGAGGATAGCAATGCCATTCTCTGGCTTGATGCAACGCTAGAAGACACCGATCGTGCTACGCCTGAGAGCTCTCTGTTGATGATTGTGTATGCACCTGCCCGGCGTTGCACCTGTTGGGCCGACACCTCGTCGGTTGGGAGCACGCGAATCATCGGAAAGTTGAGGATGGGCTGCGCCCAAGACAGGGCTTCCACCACCGTCATGACGGCAACCGGTGTTAGGGTGGCTCGGTTGGGAGGTGGCAGGTTGGAGCCGGCCGCTCCTTGTTGTGTCATGGAAGTCCTTGGGCCGGCTACAGCAGTCCCCGGCCAGGTGCTGGAGTCCCGAGCCAGGTTCAGGTGCTGCAGCCCCTGGGCCGCCTGCAGAAGTCCCCGGGCCGGCTGCTGGAGTCCCCGAGCCGGAACCGGCTGCTCCAGGGTCAACCAGCACGAAGATGGATTCTGATTCTGGCGAAGGTTTGATGGACGGCTTGCGCAAGCAATTGAGGGAGACGCCGGCTGGAGTAGCCTGCCGGGTGGAGCCAATATGTGCCAGGGCGTCGACTGCTTCGTTTTCGGCCCGTGGCACATGGATGAACTCACACCCATCGAAATGGTCGCTGATCTGCTGGACGAGGAAGCGGTAGTTGGCCATGTTGGCGCCATTAGCATCCCAGAGACTAGAAGACTGTTGGACCACAAGGTCTGAGTCACTGTAGCATATGATGCGGAAGATGCCGATCTCCTTGGCCAGCCGGAGCCCATGGACGAGTGCCTCATACTCGGCTACGTTGTTGGAGGCGGCAAGGTGGATCTGCAACGTGTACTACAACGTGTCGCCTTTGGGAGAGGTGAGGACGATGCCGGCTCCCAAACTGGTGCGCATCTTCGAGTCATCAAAACCAATGCGTGGAATCCGGCGCTGGCGGCAGGTGCTAGGTCTCGGCCCAGTCGACAAGGAAGTTGGCCAGCGCTTGGGACTGGATGGCGGTGCGGGGCTGGTAGAGGATGGTGTGGGGAGCTAGCTCGATGACCCACTTGGCCACCCGACCTGAAGCATCTCGGTTGCCCCATGATCTCGGCAAGAGGGGCAGTACAGACGATCGTGATGGAGTGCTCCTAGAAGTACTACTTCAGCTTCTTGGTGGCGAGGTACACGCTGTAGCACATCTTCTGGTAGTGGGGTAGCTCTGCTTGGAGGCGGACAACTGAAAGTGCTAGTTATTGACTAGATGGGGGTGAATAGGTGATTTTTATGGAAGTCTTCAAAACACGAGGCCTTTGAAGACAAACAGTTGAAATGAACCTATAAGATATGCAGCGAAAGATGAACTACACTAGACAAGCCATAGTCAAGTAAGCAGTATAGTGAAAGTACGAAGGCTAATAGCAACTAGGTAGTATGGATTAGAATGGAAGACAGTATGAAGCCAAACAGGTAATAGTCTTCAACAATGAAGTCAAACAGATCCGGTTGCTTGGCGTAGACAAGGATTTGGTAGACCAGTTCCAGTTGTTGTGACAACTATACGTCTGGTTAGGGAGGCTGAGATTGAACTCAGAAGACTATGTCTTCACCTTATTCCCCTTGAGCTAAGGACACCCAGTCCTCGCCCAATCACTCTGGTAAGTCTTCAAGGTAGACTTCCAAACCTTCACAGACTCTGTTCACCGGTGATCCACAATGACTCTTGGATGCTCAGAACGTGATGCCTAACTGGCTGGAGGATTCACAGTCCTCAAGTGTAACAAGTCTTCAAGTCACGCGGACAGAAAGACTTTAGTGATGCCTAACACTCTTTGGCTCTGGGTGTTTTGGGCTTTGTCCTCGCAAGGATCTCTCTCTCAAAGGATACGGAAGGTGGGTTGCTCTCAAACAACAATAGCTGTGCACAAACGTTGAGTAGCCACCAATTTATGGTGTAGGGGGTGGGCTATTTATAGCCTGGAGGCAACCCAACATGATATGTCAATGACCCTATGTCACTAAGGAACCGACACGTGTCCAATGATCGGATTTTAAACACACGCGGCAGCTTGGCTTGGGCTACAAGCAAAGCTGACTCATCCAACTCTGGATAAGATTTTCTCTCATTGTCTTCGCTCAAAGACATAGGAATTTGGTTGAGCATCACTTCAGTCATCTGACTTTGTTCACTTTGACCCCACTTAACAGTATGGTGGTTCCTATGACTCAATAAAGAAGAAAAGGAAACTACGGAAGAAACTATGTCTCCGCACTCCATAGTCTTCAAGTGAATGTCCTCACAGATCATTATCTTCAACGTGAATGTCTTCATGAACCACCATTGTCTTCAATGTCTTCATACATTTTTAGGGGTCATCTCTAGTAGGTAAACTGAATCAATGAGGGACTACTACCTATGTTATCCTGCAATTCTCACAAACACATTAGTCCCTCAACCACGTTTGTCGTCAATACTCCAAAACCAACTAGGAGTGGCACTAGATGCACTTACAATCTCCGCCTTTTTGGTATTTGATGACAAACTGGTTGAAGTTTTCAACGGGGATAAAAGTATGTGAAAGTTAAAGTACATAGGTATTGTCTTCATAGGTTGAACAGGCTCCCCCTGAAGATGTGCATATAAGTAGTTTGCTTCTGAATGCAAATGCACACGACAGATTTTACTTTGTGGAGATCCTCTTTAACACATGAAGACAATTCATCATGCATACATAAGAATAATGAACATAACAATATGCACAATGAGAAATGGACGTCTGTAGAAAGACTTCATGCGGAATTTATCATTGCATCACAAGGTAGCAGCAAAATGGTAGACGAACATCAAGTTTAAGTGTTATAACTCAAAAGCCAAAAGTTTCAAGAACGAGAGTTGTAAGACTTAGCAAAAATAAGCAACCGATCCATATGGACCTGCTTGAAGACTATCAAATCATATGCTTTTCGCCCTTTTGTCAGTAAGGACTAAAAAGGTTTGAAGACATAGACTATCTACTCGTTCCTAGTAGGTAAAGTTGTTGGGGTAGCAGGGTCGACGTTGGTCTTGGGCGGTGCAGACAGGCCTGGTGTAGAGTCGTGATGCAGTGAAGCCATCGCAGGTGAAGTGGCATCGTCCTCTTCATCAATGACTCTCGCAACAACAGTTACAGCCAAAGATGAATACTCCAAATCTTCAATGGAAGGACTTGGATGCCAACTTGCTGATTGTGGAGGCCTGGAATCAAACTTGAATTGTTCTATGAAACCATCTTCATGAAGATCCTCTTCAGAACATAGCAGTGTGAGGCTCTTCCAGGACCGCTGACAGGCTTCATGCGCAACGAATGAGTTCTTGGTAGACAGATTGTGAATGCGATTGACATCAACAAGAAGACTTTGCATCTAGCGCTTCTATAAATTATGATGCCTGTCCTGCTTCTGATGTAGTGATACAAGAAGCTCTCTGTCATTTAGGACACGAGCACGCTCCTGAGGCCTTTGAGCCACCATGCTGGTTGTGGCATCAGTGTTTGCACGATGCGGCAGGCGAAGTTGACTGGTAAGGGGACCAGCAGGAGCAGGAGGACTGGGCACATGAATATCTTCAATTGGCTGAGTGTAGCTTTGTTCAACATTGTATTCATCGAGTGGCTTCTTGGCAGGCTTAGGGTAGATGGATTCATATGACATATCAACATCAGGCAATAATACAACATGATTGCATGATGAAGGTTGATAGTTGAGAGTTGAGTGTAGCTTTATCAAGCGCATGACCCATGGTGCATAGAATTTGGGACCAAGCAGATCAATGCCAGAAGCTTCAAGCTGACGGATGAAAAAAATCTTGAGTGTTAAACCTGATGCCACTTATGATGTAGAAAACCAATGTCTTCATGGTGCCTTCAAGCTTGGCATCAGGAGAATTGCCTTTGATAGGCCACAGAGTACGCCTTAGAATATGATAGACTGTGCGGGGCAGGTATTCGAGGTCCTTGATGGAGAGCTCCTTGGGATATTAGCATCACTGGGCAAAGGCTTCATCATGTTGAGCATCTGACTCATATTTGGCTCAGACTTCTGGAAGACACTCTGCAGCTCTTACACATGGTGTGGACAACCTGGTTCATATAGATTTCCAGGAGTGGGCAGGGAACTTAGCTCGATGATATCCTGAGCTTTGGCTTCATGATGGACATCTCCTATCATCCACTCGAGGACACATGTCTTCGGATCCCTGTTGTAGCTTGTAATGTGAAGTGTAGCAAAGAACTGCAGAAGAAGCTCTTCATTCCAGTGCTCTTTGTCAGTGACGAATGGAAGCAGGCCAACTTCTCGGAAGCAATCAAGAGCCTCTTCAAGGCATGGCAGTCCAGCAATGGCTTTGCAGTCAAGACGCCAGTGAGGAAAATCTTGTCTTGATTGTATAGTATGCAGGAGTAGTAGTTGCGTTGTTGATGGCTCCAGAACCTATCTGAGGTGATCCTTGGCTTCGTGTAGGGGTTCTTGGCAGAGTCGAAGAAGGTGTTGTGGTCTTTGAAGCTTAACACACTGAAAGAGCCTCTTGAAGTTGCAGCACTTAGAAGCCTTGGCAGTCTGGGCTTCGGCTTCTAAATTTGAGGCCTTTGCTCCATGTGATAATCATATTGAGGACCAGGAGTAGTAGTTGGTATCAAGATGGCCACCGAACAGTAACAAGCTCACCACGGTTGTAGGCCCGTTCCATAGTGTGAGGCACAGGAGGAGGAACTGCTACGTCTAAGGTGGTTGGTTGTGCATTTGCTTCTGTTGCAGCAATGACTTCAGGCTCCACATTGTCTTCAGCCATGACTACATCATTGGCTTCAGTATTGGTGGTGGTGGCAGCCACATTTGCTTCATCTTCACTTGCCTCATGAGCAGGGGGTTCTAGCACAATTACTGCTTCCTCACGAACAACTGGATCACTGGCAGGGGGGATTGATACGTCTCCATCGTATCTACTTCTCGAAACACTTTTGACCTTGTTTTGGACTCTAACTTGCATGATTTCAATGGAACTAACCCGGACTGATGTTGTTTTCAGCAGAATTGCCATGCTGTTATTTTTGTGCAGAAATAAAAGTTCTCGGAATGACCTGAAACTTCACGAAGAATATTTTTGGAATTTATAAAAAATACTAGCGAAAGAATCAACACCAGGGGGGCCACACCCTGCCCACGAGGGTGGGGGGCGCGCCCCCTTGTCTCGTGGCCCCCATGAGGCTCCCCTGACCTCAACTCCAACTGTATATATTCACGATCGGGGAGAAAAAAATCAAGGAGAAGGATTCATCGCGTTTTACGATACGGAGCTGCCGCCAAGCCCTAATCTCTCTTGGGAGGGCTGATCTAGAGTCGGTTCGGGTCTCCGGAGAGGGGAATCTGTCGCCATCATCATCATCAACCTTCCTCCATCACCAATTTCATGATGCTCACCGCCGTGCGTGAGTAATTCCATCATAGGCTTGGTGGACAGTGATGGGTTGGATGAGATTTATCATGTAATCGAGTTAGTTTTGTTAGGGTTTGATCCCCTAGTATCCATTATGTTCTGAGATTGATGTTGCTATGACTTTGCTATGCTTAATGCTTGTCACTAGGGCCCGAGTGCCATGATTTCAGATCTGAACCTATTATGTTTCCATGAATATATGTGAGTTCTTGATCCTATTTTGCAAGTCAATAGTCACCTACTATGTGTTATGATCTGGTAACCCCGAAGTGACAATAATCGGGACCACTCTCGGTGATGACTATAGTTTGAGGAGTTCATGTATTCACTAAGTGTTAATGCTTTGTTCCATTACTCTATTAAAAGGAGGCCTTAATATACATTAGTTTCCAATAGGACCCCGCTGCCATGGGAGGGTGGGACAAAAGATGTCATGCAAGTTCTTTTCCATTATCATGTATGACTATATTCGGAATACATGCCTACATTACATTGATGAACTGGAGCTAGTTCTGTGTCACCCTATGTTATAACTGTTGCATGAGGAATCGCATCCGACATAATTATCCATCACTGATCGAATGCCTACGAGCTTTTCATATATTGATCTTTGCTTAGTTACTTTTCCGTTGCTACTGTTACAATCGCTACAAAACCAATACTGTTACTTTTTCCACCGTTACTATTACTTCCATATTACTTTGCTACTAAATATTTTGCTAAAGATATTAAGTCTTTCAGGTGCGGTTGAATTGACAACTCAACTGTTAATACTTGAGAATATTCTTTGGCTTCCCTAGTGTCGAATCAATAAATTTGGGTTGAATACTCTACCCTCGAAAACTGTTGCGATCCCCTATACTTATGGGTTATCAAGACTATTTTCTGGCACCATTGCCGGGGAGCATAGCTCTATTCTTTGAGTCACTTGGGATTTATATCTGTTGATCATTATGAAGAACTTGAAAGATGAAAGAACCAAGATTTTTCCCTCAACTACGAGGGGAGGTAAGGAACTGCCATCTAGCTCTGCACTTGATTCACCTTCTGTTATGAGTAAATTTGCGACACCTACTCCTGCTATTGATTCTGATATGTCGCATGTTATTGATGATGCCACTTCTGCTATGCATGATGCTTATGATGAAACTACTTATATGCATGATAATACTGTGCCACTAGGTGAATTTCTTGATGAACAACTTGCTAGGATTAGAGAGAATAAAATTATTGAAACTGATAATATTGATGAAAGTGATGATGAAGATTCTCCCCCTAGATATGAAATGCCTGATGTACCTGAGGGTTATGTTATGGATGAAGAAACTGCTAGAGACTTTTTTGCTTGCAAAGATAGATATGATCTTAAGAAACTGTTAGTTAAACTGAAAGAAAAGTCTTTGAATGCTAGAATGAAATATGACCCTACTTTTTCTACTTCACCTATCTGTATTTCTGATAAAGATTATGATTTCTCTGTCGATCCTGAGTTAATTACTTTGGTTGAATCTGATCCTTTTTATGGCTATGAATCTGAAACTGTTGTGGCACATCTTACTAAATTAAATGATATAGCCACCCTGTTCACTAATGAGGAAAAAATTTGTTACTACTATATCCTTAAGTTATTTCCGTTCTCACTAAAGGGTGATGTTAAAACATGGTTTAATTCTCTTGATCCTGGCTGTGTGCGTAGTCCCCATGATATGATTTATTATTTCTCTACTAAATATTTCCCCGCTCACAAGAAACAAGCTACCTTAAGGGAAATATATAATTTTGTGCAAATTGAAGAAGAGAGTCTCCCACAAGCTTGGGGGAGGCTTCTCCGATTACTTAATGCTTTGCCTGATCATCCTCTCAAGAAAAATGAAATACTTGATATCTTTCATAATGGACTAACCGATGCTTCCAGAGACCACCTGGATAGTTGTGATGGTTGTGTTTTCAGAAAGAACTGTTGATCAAGCTGAATTGCTATTCAATAATATGTTGAGTAATGAAAATGATTGGACACTTCCTGAACCAACTCCTAAGCCAACTCCGAAGAAAAGGGGTATTCTATTTCTCAGTCCTGAAGATATGCAAGAGGCAAAGAAATCTATGAAAGAAAGGGGTATTAAAGCTAAACATGTTAAGAATTTAGCACCTATTGAAGAAATACATGGTCTTGATAACCCGACATAGGTTGTAAAGGTAAATTCTCTCTATAGATTTGATGAAGGTGATATTCCTCGTAATAAGTCTACTAGCCAATGCTTGGATGAGTTTGATAATTTTATTGTTAAACAAGAAAACTTCAATGCTTATGTTGGTAGACAATTGAAACGTAATGCTTATATCATTGAACACTTGAGTGATTATATGTCTAAAGTTAAAGGTGAGCCTAAACTTATTAGTAAACATGCTTCTATGGTTACCACTCAAGTAGAACAAGTACTTAAAGCTCAGAATGATTTGCTCAATGAATTAGATAATAAGAAAAATGAGAATGTTGTTAGAGTTGTGACTAGAGAGGGTAAAATGACTCAGGAACCTTTGTATCCTGAGGGCCACCCTAAGAGAATTGAGCAAGATTCTCAGAGAACTAATGTTGATACACCTAGTTCTTCTAAGAAGAAGAAAAGGAAAATAATAGGACTCTGCATGCTTCTAGTGAACCTGTTGCTGAGACACCTGAGAATCCCATTGATATTTCTATTTCTGGTACTGAAACACAATTTGGTAATGAAAATGAACCTAGTGATAATGTTAATGATGATGTTCATGTTGATGCTCAACCTAGCAATAACAATGATCTAGAGATTGAACCTGCGGTTGATCTCGATAACCCATAATCAAAGAATCAACATTATGATAAGAGAGACTTCATTGCTAGGAAGCACGGTAAAGAAAGAGAACCATGGGTTCAGAAACCCATGTCTTTTCCTCCTAAACCATCCAAGAAAAAGGATGATGAAGATTTTGAGCGCTTTGCTGAAATGATTAGACCTGTCTTTTTGCGTATGCGTTTGACTGATATGCTTAAAATGAATCCTTATGCTAAGTATATGAAAGATATTGTCACAAATAAAAGAAAGATACCGGAAGCTGAAATTTCCACCATGCTTGCTAATTATACTTTTAAGGGTGGAATACCAAATAAACTAGGAGATCCCGGAGTACCAACTATACCATGCTCCATTAAAAGAAACTATGTTAAAACTGCTTTATGTGATCTCGGAGCCGGTGTTAGTGTTATGCCTCTCTATTTATATCGTAGACTTGATTTGAATAAGTTGACACCTACTGAAGTATCTTTGCAAATGGCTGATAAATCAACTGCTATACCTGTCGGTATTTGTGAGGATGTGCCTGTTGTGGTTGCAAATGTTACTATTTTAACGGACTTTGTTATTCTTGATATTCCCGAGGACGATAGTATGTATATTATTCTTGGTAGACCCTTTTTGAATACTGTAGGGGATGTTATTGATTGCAACAAAGGCAATGTCACTTTTCATGTTAATGGTAATGAGCATACGGTACACTTTCCGAGGAAACAACCTCAAGTCCACAGTATTAATTCTATTGGAAAAATTCCAACAATTACTATTGGAGGTTTTGAATTTCCTCTTCTTACTGTCAAGAAGAAATATGATATTCTTATTGTTGGGGAAGTGCATATCCCCGTTGTGGTAACCTAGTGTTATTCAAAAATTCTCTGGTTTCATGTTATTCGAAAAGAGTTTGTTAACAAGACTTGATCAACCTTGTTAGTGGATTCCTTTTGATGAGCATGAGATGGATGAAGTTAGAAAGCACAACTCTCTGTACCCTCCTTTTACTTTCTGTTTTAAATAGAGCAAAAATAGTATTTTATGTCTGTTTTCTGAATTATCCTTGGAATAAAAAAATACCCCAAAAATAAAAGTTCTCCAAATGTCCTGAAAATTTTATATGATTTTTTGTAGAATATTTAAGAATTATTGGCACTAAGAACACACTTGGGGGCCACTCTACCTGGCCACTAGGGTCCAGGGCGTGCCCACTGATACGTCTCCAACGTATCTATAATTTATGAAGTATTCATGCTATTATATTATCCTTCTTAAATGTTTTATATGCATTTATATGCTATTTTATATGATTTTTGGGACTAACCTATTAACCTAGAGCTCAGTGCCAGTTTCTGTTTTTTCCTTGTTTTTGAGTTTTACAGAAAAAGAATACCAAACTGAGTCCAATTGACGTGCCAATTTTGACGATTTTTTATGGACCAAAAGAAGCCCCCGGAGTAAAAGAGTTGGGCCAGAAGAGTCTCGGGCTGTCCATGAGGGTGGGGGTGAGCCCTACCCCCTGGGCATGGGCCCCTATCTCGTGGACGATTCGGAGACCCCCCCTGACGTGAAACCGATGCCAAATATTCCTATAAATACAGAAACCCCCAGAAAATAACCTAGATCAGAAGTTCCGCCGCCGCAAGCCTCTGTAGCCACGAGAAATCAATCTAGGCCCTCTCTGGCACCCTGCCGAAGGGGGCCATCATCATCGGAGGCTATGGAGGAGGATCTCGGAGGGGCCATCATCACCATGAAGGCCAAGGACCAGAGGGAGAACCTCTCCCCGTCCATGGGGGAGGCCATGGAGGAGGAAGCACATTGGGGAGAACCTCTCCTCCTCTCTCTCGAAGGCACTGGAGTGCCATTGTCGGAGTAATGGGCCATGGGTAGCCTGACCCGAGTCCCTGAGCATTTCAAGACATCGGTCCGGCTGTGCCCCTCAAGCGTCAAGGACGAAGCGCCGCCTTCTGGTGGTCGGCTGGCTCAAGTGGCCGGCTGCCAGAGGACGGCCAAGCACCAGAAGACGGCCCCAAGATGAGCCAACGCCCAGCAAGCGGCCTCCCGAGAGGCCGGCTCCTAGCAGGTGGCCCATGGCGCCCTCAAAGTCTGCGCCCCCATAAAGAAGACAAGACAGGATGTGGCTATAGTGTAGCCCATCACCCCCATATCCAGGGCGGGGCGCGGCCATAGTGTCCCATACCGGCCGAGATCTCTACACGACGTGGCACTGTTGCCATCCCACCCTTGACGTCACCCCTGCCAGGTAGAACCCTGTTCCCACGACGGCCGGTCAGTACGGCCTGCAGGCGGCAGGCCCTACCGGGCAGCGAGAGCCTAGAGGGCGGCAGCACCTGACCAGTCGGACCCAAGGGAGGCTGGCCTCTAGCATGAGGCCCACTCTTCCCTCGGAGTCCACGCTCCATTAACCAGACGAGACATAGTGTGGCTACAGTGATCTCCCACCAGACGGCGAGACTGTAGGCACGCCCCCTGAGGGAGTCCTGGACTAAGGGGTCCTCGGGCATCCGGCCTATTATCTATTGGGTTGGACTGATCAGCTGTGAAGACAAGAAGGCCGAAGACTATACCTGTGTCCGGATTGGACTCTCCTTGGCGTGGAAGGCAAGCTTGGCGACTGACTATATGTATCCGACTCTATGTAAACCCTGGATTCCCCTTGGTGTCTATATAAACCGAAGGGGTTAGTCCGGAAAGGATACATTCATTACCATAGTCATACAGGCTAGACTCCTAGGGTTTAGCCATTACGATCTCGTGGTAGGTCAACTCTTGTAACACCCATATTCATCAATATCAATCAAGCAGGACGTAGGGCATTACCTCCATAGAGAGGGCCCGAACCTGGGTAAACATTGTGTCCCCTGTCTCCTGTTACCATCAATCCTAGACGCACAGTTCGGGACCCCCTACCCGAGATCCGCCAGTTTTGACACCGACATTGGTGCTTTCATTGAGAGTTCCACTGTGCGTCAACAAAAGGTTCGATGGCCCCTTCAATCATCTATAGTGACGCTGTCCAAGGAGAAACCTTCCTCCCCGGACAGATTTTTGTGTTCGGTGGCTTCGTACTGCGGGCCAACTCGCTTGGCCATCTGAAGCAGATCGATAGCTACGCCCTGGCCACCAGGTCAGATTTGGAAGCTTGAACTACGTCGTGGATATCCTTGGAGACTTGATCCTCAGTGGATTTCAGACCGCAGCGATCGCTCCCCCTCGCCCCGATGAACATGACTTAAATCTGTCATCGGATCACATCCAGGAGATGGTCCCTGTTGCTGCAACGGCCTTAGAGCCGGAGTAGATCGTGCCATCCGAGGCCACAGAGTCTGTGGCGTTGGAGCCACACACGGACTCGACACCCTGCAATATTTGCGCCAACGGAACTCCGGACACATATCCGGCTATAAGTTCCGGACCATGTACGCTTGCGGACATCGAGCTAGATCGGTTATCGATCTTCGAATTTAGTGTCACAGACGTTTTTCAGCACTCACCTTTGGGCGATGTGCTAAACTCTTTAAAAACATGTCATTCACGGGAGACTCGTAGCTGAACTATGTCCGGTTCGAACTAGGGGCTGACGACGGAGGATTTTGTTTCCCACCCGCCACCCACTTCATAGCCACTGTCGAGGACTTAACCGACGTACTGGATTATGACTCTGAAGACATCGATGGTATGGACGATGATGCTGATAAGGAGCAAGGCCAAGACCCGCAATTCACGGGACGTTGGACGGCCACCTCTTCATACGATGTGTACATGGTCGATACACCTAAAGAATCCAGCGGTGATGACAAAGAAGATCCAGATGCGAATAAACCTTCTGAGACACAGTCCAAGCGTCGGCGCCCTAAACGCCGCTCCAAGACACGCCACTCAAAAGATGGCAACACTGGCACTGGAGAAAATAGCACTCCGGACGACGCCGAAAACAACGAAGACCCTTGTCGAGGCAGCATCAAAACAGGAGGAACAAGACAACGGGCAAGATGACCCTGATAAACAGGCCATGCCCAGTGACCCGGATGATGGTAGTTATCGTCCAGTCTCCGAAGATGAGGAGAGCCTCGGCAGTGAGGAATTCATCGTGCCTGAAGCACCCCTAGAGCAGGAACGCTTCAAGCGCCAGCTAATAGCTACTGCCAGAAGCCGGAAAAAGAAGCGGCAGCAGCTCCAGGCTGATCAAGACCTGCTCATCGATAGGTGGACTAATGTCCTGGCAGCCGAAGAATACGGCCTCGAGCGCCCAGTCAAGAGTTACCCAAAGCGCATACTAGTACCTCAGTTTGATGAGGAAGAACCAGATCCCATACTTCCCTCACGCAATGCGGACCAACCACCACGTGGTCAGGATAGTATGGCGGACCGACCACCCCGCGGTTGGGATAAAACGGCAACTCAGGCCGAACAACAGCCTGCCCCACCGCTTTGCAAAAACAGGGACAGAACAGCTCGGGACCATACACACGACCTTCGGCAGGATCTAGACAGCAGAGCAGGACACACCAGATCAATCTACGGATCACGAGGACGCTTCCCCACTCGGAATGACAACCACCTACTCGGACGTGACAAACTTAATCACACCCGGGCCGATAACTGCAGACGGACTTCATCGGAGGTACACCGTGATGCGTCCCACTATAGAGGCGCCGCACACCCTCTCCGCTTCACCGATGAGGTGCTGGATCACGAATTCCCTGAGGGGTTCAAGCCCGTCAATATTGAATCATACGACGGAACAACCGATCCCGCAGTATGGATCGAAAATTTTATTCCCCACATCCACATGGCCTGAGGAGATGACCTCCATGCCATCAAATACCTCCCATTCAAGCTCAAAGGACCAGCTCGACACTGGCTAAATAGTCTGTCCGAAAATTCCATCGGCAGCTGGGAAGACTTGGAAGAAGCCTTCCTTGACAACTTCCAAGGTACATATGTCCGGCCACCCGATGCCGATGACTTAAGCCACATAGTTCAACAACCTGGAGAATCAGCCAGAAAATTCTGGACTAGGTTCCTAACCAAAAAGAACCAGATCGTTGACTGTCCGGATGCCGAAGCCCTAGTGGCCTTTAAGCATAGCATCCGTGATGAATGGCTCGCCCGCCACCTCGTCCAAGAAAAGCCGAGGTCCATGGCAGCCCTCACGGCACTTATGACCCGCTTTTGCACGGGAGAGGATAGTTCTGTATCGCAGTACAAACACAGCCAACGACGCAGGCCCCTCCGAGGCCAAAATCAGCACCGGCAAGCTCCGGCGCAACAGACACAAACGCCGAAGCAATGGCGATAACACCGATGACACCATAGTTCATGCCGGATTCAGTGGCGCCAAGTCCGGCCAGCGAAATAAGCCCTATAAAAGGAACGGCGGAGGACCATCCAGCTTGGACCGCATACTCGACCGTCCGTGCCAAATACATGGCACCCCAAACAAACCGGCCAACCATACTAACAGAGACTGTCGTGTCTTTAAGCAAACCAGCAAGGTAAACGGCAAAAACAAGGAAGGGGAATCATAGAGCGAGGACGAAGACGAGGAGCCCCAGCAGTCGAACAGTGGGGGCAGAAGAAATTCCCGCCTCAAGTCAAAATGGTGAACATGATATATGCTACACATATCCCCAAAAGGGAGCGCAAGCGTGCACTCAGGGACGTTTATGCGGTAGAGCCAGTCGCCCCAAAATTCAACCCATGGTCGTCATTCCCGATCACCTTTGATCGTCATGATCATCCAACTAGCATCCGTCATGGCGGTTCGGCCGCATTGGTACTCGACCCAAGCATCGACAGATTTCACATGACACGAGTCCTAATGCACGGTGGTAGCAGCCTCAACCTGCTCTATCAGGATACAGTACGCAAAATGGGCATTAATCCCTCACGAATCAAGCCCATGATAACTACCATTAAAGGAGTTATACCAGGTGTAGAGGCCCGTTGCACAGGCGCGATCACACTGGAGGTGGTCTTCGGTTCCTCGGATAACTTCCGAAGTGAAGAGCTAATCTTCGATATCGTCCCCTTCCGCAGCGGCTATCACGCACTACTCGGACGAACCGCGATTGCTAGATTCAACGCGGTGCCACATTATGCTTATCTCAAGCTCAAGATGCCCGGTCCACGCGGCATCATTACAGTAAACGGAAACACGGAACGTTCCCTCTACACATAGGAGCATACCGCAGCCCTAGCAGCAGAAGTACAGAGCGGCCTTCTCAATCGGCACCATAATTCGGCCGCCGAGCCCCTGGACATCAATAAGAAGGTCCAGACCACACTGTAGGAGGGCAGCTCGGTTCATCAAGAGCTGAATTAGTAAACTCGGCCTCCGTACCAGCCCCGATGAGGAAATGGCACCTGTACCACACGTATATAACTAAGCACTCAAAACCCCATGGGTACTGATGGAGGCATAACTCGCTCACGATCCACAGTGCAGCTTGACCGACCCTGGATTCGCACGCCTTTATTTTTTTATTTTTAAAGGTTTTTCTATTTTCGAGGTCTATGCGGATGACTCGTTTGCAGAACACACCAAGGAGGCAAGGAGCTCTGGCATACAAGGGAACCCCCAGGTGGTCTCTATTAAACGATTGCCATACTTGTTTTATATACCCGCACACAGCTCACCCTTGGTTGCGGCATGTTAAATAGCTTTACTTGCTTATCGCATTACTTGCACAAAGGACACCTCGACGTACTAATTACATTACAATGGTGAATAAATGGTGGCGTCAGCTTATTGATAACCCACAAGTATAGGGGATCGCAACAGTTTTCGAGGGTAAAGTATTCAACCCAAATTTATTGATTCGACACAAGGGGAGCCAAAGAATACTCTCAAGTATTAGCAGCTGAGTTGTCAATTCAACCACACCTGGAAACTTAATATCTATAGCAAAGTGTTTTAGTAGAAAAGTAATATGATAGTAGTGATAACGGTAACAAAAGGTAACAATAGTAAAAGTAATGTTTTTGGTATTTTGTAGTGATGATAGCAATAGCAATGGGAAAGTAAATAAGCGAAGAACAATATATGGAAAGCTCGTAAGCAATGGATCGGTGATGGAGAACTATGCCGGATGCGGTTCATCATGTAACAGTCATAACCTAGGGTGACATAGAACTAGCTCCAGTTCATTGATATAATGTAGGCATGTATTCCGAACATAGTCATACGTGCTTATGGAAAAGAACTTGCATGACATCTTTTGTCCTACCCGCCCGTGGCAGCGGGGTCCTTACAGAAACTAAGGGATATTAAGGCCTCCTTTTAATAGAGAACCAGAACAAAGCATTAACACATAGTGAATACATGAACTCCTCAAACTACAGTCATCACCGGTAAGTATCCCGATTATTGTCACTTCGGGGTTAACGGATCATAACACATAATAGGTGACTATAGACTTGCAAGATAGGATCAAGAACACTCATATATTGATGAAAACATAATAGGTTCAGATCTGAAATCATGGCACTCGGGCCCTAGTGACAAGCATTAAGCATAGCAAAGTCAGAGCAACATCAATCTCAGAACATAGTGGACACTAGGGATCAAACCCTAACAAAACTAACTCAATTACATGATAGATCCCATCCAACCTATCACCGTCCAGCAAGCCTACGATGGAATTACTCACGCACGGTGGTGAGCATCATGAAATTGGTGATGGAGGATGGTTGATGATGACGATGGCGATGGATTCCCCTCTCCGGAGCCCCGAACGGACTCCAGATCAGCCCTCCCAAGAGGTTTTAGGGCTTGGTGGCGGCTCTATATCATAAAACGCGATGATTTCTTCTCTCTGATTTTTTTCTCCCCAAAACACAATATATGGAGTTGGAGTCGGAGAGGCAACAGGGGGCCCATGAGGTAGGGGGCGCGCCCCCCACCCCCGTGGAGAGGTGGTGGGCCCCTGGCCTTCATCTTTTGCAGGTATTTTTCATATTTTCTGAAAAGTGGCTCCGTGAAGTTTCAGGTCATTCCGAGAATGTTTGTTTCTACACATAAATAACACCTTGGTAATTCTGCTGAAAACAGCGGCATTCCGGGTTAGTTCCATTCAAATCATGCAAGTTAGAGTTTAAAACAAGGGCAAAAGCATTTGGAAAAGTAGATACGTTGGAGACGTATCAACTCCCCCAAGCTGAAACCTTTGCTTGTCCTCAAGCAATTCAGTTGACAAACTGAAAGTGATAAAGAAAAACTTTTACAAACTCGGTTTGCTCTTGTTGTTGTAAATATGTAAAGCCAGCATTCAAGTTTTCAGCAAAGATTATAACTAACCACATTCACAATAACACATAGGTCTCAAGTTTACTCATATCAATAGCATAATCAACTAGTGAGCAATAATAATAAATCTTGGATGACAACACTTTCTCAAAACAATCATAATATGATATAACAAGGTGGTATCTCGCTAGCCCTTTCTGAGACCGCAAAACATAAATGCAGAGCACCTTTAAAGACCAAGGACTGACTAGACATTGTAATTCATGGTAAAAGAGATCCAGTCAAGTCATACTCAATGTAAATTAACCGTAATGAATGCAAATGACAACGGTGCTCTCCAACTGGTGCTTTTTAATAAGAGGATGATGACTCAACATAAAAGTAAATAGATAGGCCCTTCGCAGAGGGAAGCAGGGATTTGTAGAGGTGCCAGAGCTCAGTTTTGAAATAGAGGTGAATAATATTTTGAGCGGTATACTTTCATTGTCAACATAACAACCAAGAGATGGTGATATCTTCCATGCTACACACATTATAGGCGGTTCCCAAATAGAATGGTAAAGTTTATACTCCCCCTTCCACCAACAAGCATCAATCCATGGCTTGCTCGAAACAACGAGTGCCTCCAACTAACAAGAGTCCCAGGGGGAGTTTTATTTGCAATTATTGTGATTTAGTTTGCATAAAGCATGGGACTGGGCATCCCGGTGACCAGCCATTTATCTCGTGAGTGAGGAGCGGAGTCCACTCCTCTTGAGAATAACCCGCCTAACATGGAAGATACAGACAGCCCTAGTTGATATATGAGCTATTTGAGCATACAAAATAGGATATTTATTTGAAGGTTTAGAGTTTGGCACATACAAATTTACTTGGAATGGCAGGTAGATACCGTATATATGTAGGTATAGTGGACTCATATGGAATAACTTTGGGGTTTAGGGAGTTTGGATGCACAAGCAGTATTCCTGCTTAGTACAAGTGAAGGCTAGCAAAAGACTGGGAAGCGACCAGCTAGAGAGCGACAACAGTCAAGAACATGCATTAAAATTAATCAACACCGAATGCAAGCATGAGTAGGATATAATCCACCATGAACATAAATATCGTGAAGGCTATGTTGATTTTGTTTCAACTACATGCGTGAACATGTGCCAAGTCAAGTCACTTAAATCATTCAGAGGAGGATACCACCCTATCATACCACATCATAACTATCCCAATAGCATGTTGGCACGCAAGGTAAACCATTATAAATCATAGCTAATCAAGCATGGCACAAGAAACTATGATCTCTAGTTGTCATTGCAAACATGTTTATTCATAATAGGCTGAATCAAGAACGATGAACTAATCATATTTACAAAAACAAAAGAGGTCGAGTTCATACCAGCTTTTCTCATCTCAGCCAGTCCATCATATATCGTCATAATTGCCCTTCACTTGCACGACCGAATAGTGTGAATAATAATAATAGTGCACGTGCATTGGACTAAGCTGGAATCTGCAAGCATTCAATAAACAGGAGAAGACAAGGCAATATGGCCTCTTTTGTCAGATAAACAATAATGCATATAAGAGCCACTTCAACAATTTAATCATGGTCTTCTCCTATCGACCCTCAAAGAAAATAAAAGAAATAAAACTATTTACATGGGAAAGCTCCCAACAAGCAAAAGAAGAATAGGAAATCTTTTTGGGTTTCTTTTTAATTACTACTACAAGCATGGAAATTAAGCTGATTAAAAGCTACAACTATTTTTTTGGTTTTTCTTAAGGTTTATTAAACACACAAGAAGAAAGCATAAAAAGGAAATTAAACTAGCATGGATGATACAATGAAAAAGTATGAGCACCGACATCTAGCAATGAGTGTGTGAACATAAATGTAATGTCGGTGGAAAATACATACTCCCCCAAGCTTAGGCTTTTGGCCTAAGTTGGTCTATGGCCACGGCTGGCCCAGCGGATATGCATAATAGTAGTTGGGGTCGTACTGAGAAGAAGAAGAGGAAGACTCGGATTGCCACTGGCTGACAATCATCTCCGGATCCCACGGGTAATTAGACTGTCGTGAAGGATCAACTTGTGGTTCCGGCTCTGGCTCCTCGGCTGGTGCAGGGTTCCGGTAGGCGTGAATAGCCTTCAATGGAACAAGGTATGTGCCTGAAGATAAATCAAAAAAAGAAGGAGCGGGCAAGGTAATAGTCTCAGGATGATGTTTATTAAAGAACAATTGGTATTTAAGCTCTCCTTCCCTATTATTAACAATAAAATCATGAGCCACCATACTTTTATAATCTAGATAAACACGACGCAGCACCTTTTCTTCCTTCTCAAAATGCCTAATAGGTATGTTAAAATGTGCAGCTAGGCGTGAAGCATAGATGCCTCCAAAGATGGGGCCCTTGGTACGGTTCGGACTTAACCGTTTGGCAATAATACCGCCCATACTAAAAGTGTTATCACTGTATAAACCGTGGAGCAGAATAATAATATCAGGGATACTAAGGTTTCCACAGTTTCCGCGTCCAATTAAGCAACGACTAGCAAGTAATGCAAAGTAACATAAAACAGGAAAATGTATGCTAGTGATTCGTGCATCGGAAACCTTCCTTGTTTCCCCTACAGTGATAGTATCAATAAACCCCTCCACATCATCATGATGTGGTTCTTCTGTCTTGCCCTCAAAAGGGACTAAAAAAATCCGACAAAAATCATAAAGTGACATCTCCTTATGCTCATCATATAAATGAAACTCCACCGTAGGTGGCGAGTTCCTAGAATGGAAATGAAAGTTTTGCACAAAGGTATTTGTGAGTAAGAGATACTGATCGCATTGGTCGTGGAGGAAAGCAATGAGGCCTGCATTCTTAGCCAATTCATGAAAATCTTCATAAATACCGGCTACTCTCAAGAAATCATCGAAAGGCCATTCACATGCCTAAACCTCCGCGGTGCGCGGCAAATTATACTTAGGCTTCGGTGCCTTTTCCTTCGAGCTTTGGCTCGATGAGCCCCTTAATAGTCTCCTCATCATTTTCTGAAAAATTCTGAAATTTTTAGTAACTTCAAAATAAAAGTAAACCAAACTCAATAATATTGATAGCAACTACTCCTACAAGTGCCTAGGGCCTATATCATGCATCAAAACTACTTTTGACCATATAAATTTGACATGCAAGCTTAAGAACGGGGTCACCTAAGCAACAAAAATTTGCAATGAATAAAGCACTAGAACAAAAACTAATTGGACCAATGGAGGATTCACATACCAAGGAACAATCTCCCCAAGCAATTTTGTGAGAGGTGCTTTGAGCAAGGAGATCAAAAATGGCAGCAAGATGAGCTAGAACTCGTGCTTGAGCTGGATATTCGTGTTTGTGGGAGGAATAAGGAGTATATGGGTGAAAGAATAAGTGGAGGAAGGCCACCGTGGGCCCACGAGGCAGGGGGCGCGCCCTCCACCCTCGTGGGCAGGTGGTTGACCCCCTGCTGTGTTCTCAGTGCCAAATATTCTCAAATATTCTAGAAAAATAAATTTCAGGGCATTTGGAGAACTTTTATTTTCGGGGTATTTTTATATTGCACGGATAATCAGATAACAGACAGAAAAATATTTATTTTTATTTTATTTAATATAAATGACAGAAAGTAAAAGTGGGGTACAGAGGGTTGTGCCTTCTAGTTTTTTCCATCTCATGATCATCAAAAGGAATCCACTAACAAGGTTGATCAAGTCTTGTTAACGAACTCATTCCGAATAACATGGAACCGGAGAAATTTTGAATAACACTATGTTACCTCAACGGGGATATGAACATCCCCAATAATAAGAATATCATATTTCTTCTTGACAGTAGGAAGAGGAAATTCAAAACCTCCAAATATAATCGATGGAATTTTTCCAATAGAGTTGATACTATAAACTTGAGGTTGTTTCCTCGGAAAGTGTACCATATGCTCATTACCATTAACATGAAAAGTGACATTGACTTTAGTGCAATCAATAACAGCCCCTGCAGTATTCAAAAAGGATCTTCCAAGAATAATAGACATACTATCGTCCTCGGGAATATCAAGAATAATAAAGTCCGTTAAAATAGTAACGTTTGCAACTACAACAAGCACATCCTCACAAATACCGACAGGTATAGCAGTTTTGCAAAGATATTTCAGTAGGTGTCAACTTATTCAAATCAAGTCTACGATATAAAGAGAGAGGCATAACACTAACACCGGCTCCAAGATCACATAAAGCAGTTTTAACATAGTTTCTTTTAATAGAGCATGGTATAGTGGGTACACCGGGATCTCCATGTTTCTTTGGTATTCCACCCTTAAAAGTATAATTAGCAAGCATGGTGGAAATTTCAGCTTCCGGTATCTTTCTTTTATTTGTAATAATATCTTTCATGTACTTAGCATATGGATTGGTTTTGAGCATATCAGTTAATCGCATACGCAAAAAGATAGGTCTAATCATTTCAGCAAAGCGCTCAAAATCCTCATCATCCTTTTTCTTGGATGGTTGGGAGGAACATGCATGGGTTTCTGAACCCATGGTTCTCTTTCTTTACCATGTTTCCTAGCAACAAAGTCTTTCTTATCATAACGTTGATTCTTTGACTGTGGGTTATCAAGATCAACAGCAGGTTCAATTTCTATATCATTATCATTACTAGGTTGAGCATCATTATGAACATTATCGTTAACATTATCACTAGTTTCAGGTTCATTACCAGATTGTGTTTCAACATCAGAAATAGAAATATCATATGGATTCTCAGGTGTTTCAACAATAGGATCACTAGAAGCATGCAAAGTCCTATCATTTTTCTTTTTCTTCTTTTTAGAAGAACTAGGTACATCTATATTATTTCTCTAAGAATCTTGCTCAATTCTCTTAGGATGGCCTTCAGGATACAAAGGTTCCTGAGTCATTCTACCAGTTCTAGTAGCCACTCTAACAGCATTATCATTATTCTTATTATTCAATTCATTGAGCAAATCATTTTGAGCTTTAAGTACTTGTTCTACTTGAGTGGTAACCATAGAAGCATGTTTACTAATAAGTTTAAGTTCACCTTTAACATTAGCCATATAATCACCCAAGTGTTCAAGCATATTTGAATTGTATTTCAATTGTCTACCAAAATAAGCATTAAAATCTTCTTGCTTAGCCATAAATTTATCAAACTCATCTAAGCATGGGCTAGCAAATTTAGTAAATGGGATTTCAGCTTTATCATATCTATAGAGAGAATTTACCTTTACTACCTGTGTCGGGTTATCAAGACCATGAGTTTCTTCAATAGGTAATAGATTAAGATCATATGTTTCTTCAACAGGCGATAAATTAAGACCATGTATTTCTTCAATAGGAGGTAAATTCTTAACATCTTTAGCTTTAATACCTTTTTCTTTCATAGATTTCTTTGCCTCTTGCATATCTTCAGGACTGAGAAATAGAATACCCCTTTTCTTCGGAGTTGGTTTAGGAATAGGCTCAGGAACTGGCTCAGGAGGTGTCCAATTGTTTCCATTTGTCAGCATATTATTCAATAAAATTTCAGCTTCATCTGGTGTTCTTTCCCTGAAAACAGAGCCAGCACAACTATCCAGGTAATCTCTGGAGGCATCGGTTAGTCCATCATAAAAGATATCAAGTATTTCATTTTTCTTAAGAGGATGATCAGGCAAAGCATTAAGTAATTGGAGAAGCTCCCCCAAGCTTGTGGGAGACTCTCTTCTTAAATTTGCACAAAATTATATATATCCCTTAAAGCAGCTTGTTTCTTATGAGCAGGGAAATATTTAGCAGAGAAGTAATAAATCATATCCTGGGACTACGCACACAATCAGGATCAAGAGAATTAAACCATATCTTAGCATCACCCCTTAATGAGAACGGAAATATTTCAAGGATATAAAAGTAACGAGTTCTCTCATCTTTAGTGAACAGGGTGGCTATATCATTCAATTTAGTAAGATGTGCCACGACAGTTTCAGATTCATAACCATGAAAAGGATCAGATTCAACCAAAGTAATTATATTAGGATCAATAGAGAATTCATAATCCTTATCAGTAACAAAGATAGGTGAAGTAGCAAAAGCAGTGTCAGGTTTCATTCTAGCATTTAGAGATTGCTTACTCCATTTAGCTAATAACCTTTTGAGTTAATTTCTATTTTTGCAAGCTAAAATAGCGAAAGAAGCTTCTTGATCAAAAACATAATCCTTAGGAATAACAAGTGATTCTTCATCATCACTTTCATCAGTATCATCAGATTCAATATTTTCAATTTCTCTAGCCCTAGCAATTTGTTCATCAAGGAAATCACTAAGTGGCACAGTAGTATCAGGCATAGAGGTAATTTCATCATAAGTATCATGCATAGCAGAAGTGGCATCATCAATAACATGCGACATATCAGAACGAATAGCAGAAGCAGGTGTAGGTGTCGCAAGCTTACTCAAAACAGAAGGCGAATCAAGTGCAGAGTTAGATGGCAGTTCCTTACCTCCCCTCGTAGTTGAGGGATAAATCTTGGTTTTTGGATCTCTTAAGTTCTTCATAATGATAAGCAGATATATATCCAAGTGACTCAAAGAATAGAGCTATGCTCCCCGGCAACGGCGCCAGAAAATAGTCTTGATAAACCGCAAGTATAGGGGATCGTAATAGTTTTCGAGGGTAAAGTATTCAACCCAAATTTATTGATTCGACACAAGGGGAGCCAAAGAATACTCTCAAGTATTAGCAGCTGAGTTGTCAATT
Source organism: Triticum urartu (assembly GCF_056163025.1). NCBI lineage: Eukaryota > Viridiplantae > Streptophyta > Magnoliopsida > Poales > Poaceae > Triticum > Triticum urartu. The sequence continues at coordinate 464,571,329 of NC_141879.1, read as the reverse complement.
CAACCACACCTGGAAACTTAATATCTGCAGCAAAGTGTTTTAGTAGCAAAGTAATATGATAGTAGTGATAACGGTAACAAAAGGTAACAGTAGTAAAAGTAATGTTTTTGGTATTTTGTAGTGATGATAGCAATAGCAACGGGAAATTAAATAAGCGAAGAACAATATATGGAAAGCTCGTAGGCAATGGATTGGTGATGGAGAATTATGCCGGATGCGGTTCATCATGTAACCGTCATAACCTAGGGTGACATAGAACTAGCTCCAGTTCATTGATATAATGTAGGCATGTATTCCAAACATAGTCATACGTGCTTATGGAAAAGAACTTGCATGGCATCTTTTGTCCTACCCTCCCGTGGCAGCGGGGTCCTTACGGAAACTAAGGGATATTAAGGCCTCCTTTTAATAGAGAACCAGAACAAAGCATTAACACATAATGAATACATGAACTCCTCAAACTACGGTCATCACCGGTAAGTATCCCGATTATTGTCACTTCGTGGTTAATGGATCATAACACATAATAGGTGACTATAGACTTGCAAGATAGGATCAAGACCACTCATATATTGATGAAAACATAATAGGTTCTGATCTGAAATCATGGCACTCGGGCCCTAGTGACAAGCATTAAGCATAGCAAAGTCATAGCAACATCAATCTCAGAACATAGTGGACACTAGGGATCAAACCCTAAGAAAACTAACTCGATTACATGATAGATCCCATCCAACCCATCACCGTCCAGCAAGCCTACGATGGAATTACTCACGCACGGGGGTGAGCATCATGAAATTGGAGATGGAGGATGGTTGATGATGACGATGGCGACGGATTCCCATCTCCGGAGCCCCGAACGTACTCCAGACCAGCCCTCCCGAGAGGTTTTAGGGCCTGGCGGCGGCTCCGTATCGTAAAACGCGATGATTTCTTCTCTCTAATTTTTTTTCTCCCTGAAACACAATATATGGAGTTTGAGTTGGAGTCAGAGAGGCAACAGGGGGCCCACGAGGTAGGGGGCGCGCCCTAGGGGGGCAGGCGCACCCCCCCACCCTCGTGGAGAGGTGGTGGGCCCCCTGGCCTTCATCTTTTGCAGGTATTTTTCATATTTTCTGAAAAGTGGATCCGTGAAGCTTCAGGTCATTCCGAGAATGTTTGTTTTTGCACATAAATAACACCATGGTAATTCTGCTGAAAACAACATCAGTCCGGGTTAGTTCCATATAAATCATGCAAGTTAGAGTCCAAAACAAGGGAAAAGTGTTTGAAAAAGTAGATACATTGGAGACGTATCACTTATTACTTAATTTTCCTATTTCCTCACCTTTGTGTAAATTACTTATTGCACACGTACACCATGGTACGTATTACTGCGCCATGGGCTTCATTACACCCCGCATTACGGCAATAAAAGTCGGAACACTTTTAAAGTATAGTTCGACACCTCGAACTTATAGCATTATATGCACCGACTCTGAATCATGCCTTTGGTCAATAGTTGGGTTGCCCGGCTCGTGCGCTTACTACCTTACGTTCCTCTATATCGTCTAGGGTAGTAAAGGGAGAACTACTGCAATTGTGTCCCGGTTCTTCCGGACGAGCACCTCAGTAGAGAAAGTTGAAAACTGACTGTCATGATGCGGCGAGAGCTGGTCAACTGTTCAAGAGGTCCCAAATCGTTAGAGATTTTTCTGCTTCTTGCGAAGAATCAGTTCCTCTGATTAGGCATGTACAATGCCCCTAGTTCGGCCTTCCGAATACCAAGGGCTTCGCCAACTTTCTTAATTGTCAAACTCCTATGGCTAAGTGAGGGTGGTAAAGGCCGCATAGTCTGATTACCTTGTTCATTGTGCTAAACACCTCCTTTAAGGACCAGAATGTGGAGTAAAGAGTGTTTAGATTTATCCCGAACACCCCCGTACTATCTACGTGGGGGCAGAAGCCGATGACTGGTCAACCCTCAGATTTCATAAAACGGCCGCACAGGAGGTAAAATGTAAATCGCAATTTATTATAATACATAACATCATTGTTCCATATTACAGGACAGGATAATACAAATGTTCTCATGGGAATATGACATCCTTCAAACATTGCTCCTCCACAAGGCGGGACCCCTCCAGGATGCCATCAAAATAGTGCTCGGGTCGACGATGCTCCTTGCCCTCCAGCGGCCCCTCGGTCATCAGCTTCTTGGCATCCAGCTTTGCCCAATGCGTCTTGATGCGGGCAAAGGCCATACGCGCACCTTCAATACAGACCGACCGCTTCATGGCTTCGAGCCGCGGACAGGCACTTACAAGCTGCTTAACAAGACGAAATAGCTGCTAGGTATAGGCTCGGCAGGCCACAACCGGACTATCAGGTGCTTCATGGCTAGCTCTGCCGACTTGTGCAGCTCGACCAACTGCTTTAGCTGGTCGCTGAAGTACAACAGATATTCAGGTCCAAGATATTGGGACCAGAATAGCTTCTTCGTAGACATCCCTTCTTCGGCTCTATAATGCTCGGCAGCATCAGATATACTACGCGGCAGATCCGTAAACGCCCCTGGAAAACCCAAATTCAGATAAGTACAAGGAACGTATCTTCTACATATTTGCTTTGCATGGTGAAAAAATTACCCGCCGCAATCTCCTTGGCCGCCTGAATTTCCTGAAGGGCGTTCTGGGCTTCGGCTCGTGCATCCTGTGCGCTCCGTCTGGCCTTCGCCAGTTTGGACTCTTGCGCCTTACAATCGCGCTCCAAGGACTCAAATTTCTCGATCGCATCCTGGAGCTGTTGCTGCGCCTCGCCAACCTGGGTCTCGAGCTTCTTGCGCGCGGCACGTTCCTTGGCCGCCTTGTCCTCGGCCTCTGTAACACCCCGAGTGTCATGCTACAGTGACCTCACACTAACGGTGCCATCTCATCAAGTTTAACTAAGCCAAATTGCCACTTGATAAAAATCAAATCCAAATTCCATTCGAAATACAAGTCAAATTTTTACTTCTTCTGTCATGCAAGAAAAATAGCTGACAACATTGCAAATATTCATTGAGTATTTGTCATGGAGAAGCCAACATTTTATAAAGTGATTAAATGCTTTACCTGGTTAAACAGTGCCCAAAACAACATCTAAAATCCTTTTCTAATTTATGAAAATTCCAAATTAATTCCAATCACTCCCAAACTTTTTGTGGCAGTGAGGTATATTGCATTTTCATTTTTGAGACCAGCCACACATTCTCCAAAAATGTTTTATTGCTAAAAGAAATTTGAAAACATAAAAAAAGGAAAATGGCCTAACTAGTACGGTGCTGGTGGGCTCTAGTGCTATAGTACATTGGACCCAGCCCAATGGGAGAAATTATTCCCTTCCTGCGTTCACAGGAAACAGAGGCCATGGCGCTGGCCGAGCACGCAGGGCCGTCCACGCGCGGATCTTGCCCGTGTCAACCATCTGCCAGCCCCCTGAGTCAGATAAGAGCATCCCCGAACCCCCAACGAACCCTAGTACCCACTCACTCCCTCTCCCTCGCTTGCTCTCTCCCTCTGTATTTTTCCCGACGCCGTCGTCGCCGTGCACCGCTCGATCCCGCGGCCACTGTCGTCCCTGCGCCTCGCCGTCATGCCCACGAACTTCGTCGTCGCCCGCTACCCCGTCCAGTGCGAGCCGTTGGAGCCAGGGAGCTCTGCATCGCGAGATCGCCATCGTCTTCTTCCTCTCCGGTCGCCGGCGTCCTCATCAATTCCGATGAAGCCTGCAGCTCCTAAGCCTCCCAACGGCCACCGTGTGCCTCCCGGTGAGCTCCTTCCTGAACCTCTCTCCCCCCTGCCTTTTTCCGCGCATGTAGCCGCCGTCCTCGAGCTCGTCCGAGCTCCCGTGTACACGTACGCGTACGTGCTGCTCCTACCCATGGCCACGCCTGCTTGCTTCTGCCGCACGTTTGGGCCATGCCCTTGCCCCCCTGGCGCCGCACTTGCTGTGCCCGCATCCCGTGCTCCCCACGCTCGCCCCTGTCGCCGGTGGTCATGCCTTGGCCGCGCACTGTGCGCCCCGCCCTCGCTGTCGTGTGCGTGCCCCCGCGCTTGGCCACGTGCCTCTGGCTAGGACCGCACCCCTCCTGGCCACGCACGCGCTTGCCGCCGCTCGGCTGCTCATGTGTTGTGCTGCGTTCTACTGCTGTTGCTGCTATATGTACTGCTCATGCCACTGCTTCGCTATTCTGTTACTTGCCGATGCTTTGCTATTCTGCTACTTGCTACTGTTGCTTTGTTCTACTTTACTACTAGCTGTTGCTGCCATCGCTCTTGGTCATAGGTGCCAAGGCCATGTAGATGGCCGTGTTTGTGGCCGACTAATGGCCGGCCCTTCGTTAAATTAGGCTAGGTAGTATTAGTTTAGTACTAATTTAGCTCATTAGCAAATGGCAAGTGGACCCAGGGTAGTTACTCTAATTAACAAGAATAGTTTCTTTGCTGTCTATGACATGTGGGCCACACCCTCTCCTTTTAACCAGTCAAGTTGACTTGGTCAACTCGAATTATTACTAATTTCAGAAAATTGCTAAAACTTTGATAATTCATAGAAAAATAACGGTAGCTCGGATTAAAATAATTTGTACATGAAAGTTGCTCAGAAAAATCCAACGAATCCGAATATGCGATCTATTCATCTGTCACATGCCCCTAGCATGATGGACATGGAACTTTCCCCCACCGGTCATCTGTCTGACACAGGTCCGGAGCCGGGAAAACATTCTCGGTTGACTTCCCCCTTCGCCGGTATCATGTAGTGCTGCGTTAGAACACGCATAGCGCTGCTTATTGCCTGTCATGAATCTGTTTGCTCTGTATTTAATGTTTCTTCCCCCTCTTCTATCCGGTAGACCCCGAGACTGCCGCCGATGCCGTTGTGATCGACTACGTCGACGACGACCCCTTCTTCCCTTTCAGCGGAGCTTCCAGGCAAGCCCCCCTTTGATCATTCCGATATCTCCCATTCCATTCTCTCATGCTTGCATTAGATTTTGCTACTGTTATTGTTTGCTCCTATTTTGATGCATAGCCTGCTTTTGTAAACTGCTTATTGTTACCTACCTGCTTATCCTAAACTGCTTAGTATAGGTTGGTTAGTGATCCATCAGTGACCCCCACCTTGTCCTTGTTGCCCCTGCTTCATCATTGAAGACCCGATCAACGGGATCGAAGACCAGGCCCCGGCACCACACATCACTTTCCCCTTAGTTGCTCGACACTACTGGGTTACTATCGAGTGCCGAGGGTGAGACCTCTACAACACTTCTGATGTTAACCCTGTAGTGTAGCTATTCGGTCGTGGTCATCGAGGGTGATTCCACCTTAACCACTTCCGATACGACTCTGTCATGCAACCCCTCAAGTGTGAACCTCGGGGGTGGTTCCTCTTAGTTCACCTTGATGATTACATCGAGTGGAATCCATCAAGGGTGATTCCTCAGGTTTTCCTCTTGGTGTTAGACACACGGTTACTATGGTTACTATGACTTTACACTGAACCATGTTACTAAAGACGGGTCAACCCTGAGGGGTACCCGCGCGAGCTTAATTGCGAGTGATGTGGAGTCGGGTTGACCTGGAAGGTGCCCGCGAGATAATTACGAGGCATGGCCGGGCATTCCTAGCCCTTGCCACAAGTCCTCAAGACGGGGCAACGGGGTCACATCTTTCATGAGTCTCTGCTTGTTACAGCGCGTTCCTAATCCACTATGATTTGGATATTTTATCCGAGGGGCCTCTGGCCTGATAGCACTAACCATCACGTGGGCATAGTATGGGCGTTCTGCGTCGTATGCATCAGCCGAAGCTTAATAGACGTCAGCGACTGAGCGGCACGCGCCGGGCTGGACTGGTAAGCTCCTGCCTTTTTAGGGAGGTAGCTAGGTCTTCTCATCGGCCGCCCTCGCAACGTGCAGGAGTTCCCGGGGAGATGGCCCATGACCCTGGGGGCATAGGTTTAGTCCGGCGTGTTGACCTCTCTATTAAGCTTAGGTCGGGTTGCGGCGTATTGTTTGGCCGAGGCCGGGCATGACCCAGGAAAGTGTGTCCGGTCGGAGGTAATCGAGCATGGTGGGTAAGTTGGTGCACCCCTGCAAGGAAGAAAACATCTATCGATAGCCTGTCCTACGGTAACGGACACTTGGAGTTGTATCCCGATCGATACAACTAGAACTGGATACTTGTGATGAGAATTGGATTGTGATGGGAACTGGATGGTGATGAGAATTGGATTGTGATGATAACTGGATAGTATGGCTCTGGGATTGCTTTCACGCAGGGAGTCGAGAAAGGATCTCCGACCGAGGTTGATAACATTGTTACTACTTTACTTTATGCTACTCTTATCTCTTCTGATGCTGCAAGATGCTTGAAGATGCTGAAGATGCTAGTCTTCGATAGTACTAGGCCTTCTCTCTATTCTGGCATTTCTGCAGCGCAGTCCACATATACAACCTTCCTTTGTTAATGTCGCATATGTAGTGTAGATCCTTGCTTGCGAGTACTTTGGATGAGTACTCACGGTTGCTTTGCTCCCCCTTTTCCCCCTTTCTTCTCCTTTCCGGTTGGTGCAACCAGATGTCGGAGCCCAGGAGCCAGATGCCACCGCCGATGCCTACTACTACGTGGAGGCCGCCGATGACCAGGAGTAGTTAGGAGGCTCCCAGGCAGGAGGCCTTGCCTTTTCGAGCGTTGTTGCATTTGTGCTAGCCTTCTTAAGGCAAACTTGTCTAACTCATGTCCGTACTCAGATATTGTTGCTTCCGCTGACTCTTGTGTATTCGAGCTTATGTATTCGAGCCCTCGAGGTCCCTGGCTTGTAATATAAAGCTTGTATTATTTTAATTTGTGTCTAGAGTTGTGTTGTGATATCTTCCTGTGAGTCCTTGATCTTGATCGTACACATTTGCGTGTATGATTAGTGTACGATTGAATTGAGGGCGTCACAACTTGGTATCAGAGCCGACTGCCTGTAGGATCCCCCCTTTCCAACTCCTTGGCCGAAGTCGAGTCTAGTCACTACAAAAACTTTTACTAACATGGTTGCGTGTCTTACGGGCCCACGTCGCCATATGGGTGGTGTTAGGATCTTTTACTCCTCGTCTATACTCTGGGACTCTGATCTCTCTTCTATTCGGGTTAGAAGGTTTTACTAACTCGAACATTAGGATCTCGTGATCACATCCACCCGGAGAGCCCCCTTATTTCAGATGATCGCCTGCTGCATCAGAAGATTCCGAAGATACTCTATGATATTATCTCGAGACTTTGTGCCTGTTGCCTTTGCAATTCCCTACCAGCGAAATATCCTTATGGATAACTACACACACTTGCCAATCTTACATTCTATCCCCTTGATCTTGTTATTACAAGATGCCCTGAACTACTCTCCTTTTTCCGAGAATCCTTTGAGCTTACTGCCTTGCAGTTCCTTGTCATCTGCATACCCCTACAGATAACTTTGTGCACCTATGGAGTATCCGCTCGTCCTCAGTTGATTCATGTACTTCACAAAATCTTCGTAATACCATTCATTCTTGTGAAAATCCTCAACAGCCTTTTGTTCTTGAATTTCTTGCTTGCTTGCATTATGGTCAATACCATAAGTCTAGTAATCTTATTGTCATCCTTTGTCTTTATCATTTTGAGTCTGTTGATACAATATGTTGCGACTGCTCGCAATCCTCAATCAGATCCTAGAATTCATCCTTCCGGCTTAGACATCATTTTGAACATGAGCTGGTTCTCGACCAATCTTTTTGTCATCGATTGTGCCTCTAGGTCTATTCTACTTATCCATCCTTGATCAGAGCGTCTGCTTCTGATCCCCCAAATTGGAAATCATAATTCCTTTGCATTTAAGCTTTGGAATTATCAGATATTTCCAAAATCCGACACCTCTGCATTATTTCTTCTTCTGATTGAATATCTATACTCACATCAGCTCCATTGTGGATCACCGGATCCATTATTGGATTATCATCTGACGGTGTCCTTCATATTCAAAGAACCTCGTGAAGTCCTTTCCCACATACATAATGCCTTTGGTAAATTGTATCCTCTCCTTTTGTCAACCATGCTCTGCTTTCGAGCTTGTGTTGTTTACTTCTGAAGTTTGTGGAATAGGTTCCTAAGACGCCCCTATGGGTTGAACCTATGCCTCCCCTAATCCGTTTGAACCCGAGAGTTTTAACGAGTCTTACTCTTATGGTGTTTAGCCAGATAACATTTCAACACTACAACTTCATCAAAAGCGAGAAGTAAATGAAATGATATGCATTGAAGAAGTGGGAGTCGACCTTGAACTTTGTGTTCATGCCCATGGACACGATGTAGATCTTATCATGGAAGCTTCTCTTAAAATTAATTGTCCCCATGGTATAAGATCATCTTATATCTGGGACTTGATCCTTTGCAACCGTGGTTCTGACCATGAGTGTTCCCCTTTGATCCCATTTCTCGGATGAGTTAAAGTACTTGCCTTCTGCAGATCAGTACATCTCCGCAACCTCTGTTTTGATCTTCTTCGACTATTACCCTCTGGTATCTCGAGAATACCAAAGAACTATGTTTCTTTCTATAAGTCTCTTCTAATATTGCTTCTCACTGATTTCAGATTTCCTTCGGGTTTTGAGTTGTTAGTCACTTGAGAACACCGATAAGTGAATCGATTCCGCACTCCGATTCAATAACTCTAAGTAATTTTCGTTGCTTACGAGTTTAATAATCCCTCAAGTCATTCCTAGCCTAATCGGTTATATCATTATCGTGCTAATTTTAACTGTGCTACCTGGTCCTTATTCCTGGAGCACAACTTTTCGACGATGAGCGAAGCTTACGTCGATCTTCCTCATCTTATCATTCCACCTTGAACAACAATCTTGAATCCGAGCCTGTGCCATATACGTGGTTCCAATAGCCTTTGCTTCATCATTCCTTTTGCTTGATGTCGTTGCAGCTCGATGGCATCTTCATAGAGCCTCTCAACAAAATTGGTCATGATCACCATCAATATACTATCTTGTTCCAAGATATCAATCGAATTCTTGAGGAGAAATACCATCCTTGCCCGTCGATGATTCGTGTTGTCATCGACACCATCCTTGACTTCCTGCCAATACAGACTTGGTCATGTTTTGATTATATCTTACATTCCTTGACATTCTTGGAATTGTCCCTTTGTACCTCTTGTGACCTGCAGATTCAATCTTGCTTGAAACACCATGTTATTGCTACCTCGAAGCAGGACTATGGTACTCTGTATATCAACAAGAACATTGGAAGCGCAATGTTTCTTGATTTATTATTCCAACACCATGGTGTGGATAATATCATGATTCTTCCCTCGCCCCTTTGTCTAAATACTTTTGAACTTGTTGTCCTATCATGTATATCATGCCCCGCCTTTCCTTGGGAAGGATATACACTAAATTCTTGTGTGCAAACACATTTTTCCTTTCCTTTGATCTGATTAATCCCGATAATCACATTTTCCCTTCCATTGGTTTGTTAGTCTTTCTTTTGATCTATATGATAAAATAAGAAATAATTCCCCGCTCATAAAAATGCCTCAAGGTACAATTCGGTTAGTACGACCTTGTTACTAATGTCGATGACATTCCGGTAACCACCGATGGACGAGAACTTTGCCTATTGGTCCGCCTCGTTTCAACGAGCAGGAAAATGGTTCGCTTCATCCCTCACCCTTGGTACCAACGTTGTTGCCACCCTAACTAACAGGTTTTCCTCTGACATGCTTCGGTATCATGACCGTGCAAGATGTCAGCTTCCTTCCTAGTTTTTCACCCACATGGTGGGCCCATAACCCACAGTTCCACAGGATCGAAACCTGACTCTCTTGTACATCCCTGTTTTCGAAAATTGTTCCTCGCACTTGGTTTCGTATGTAAATCACGAGCCACCTTCCTAGTGGTCTATTCTGGTTTCAGACGCAATACTTATTCACATTGCTCTGAACCCCTTTTCACACTCTGTTTCACACATTGGACAATTGTCTATCCGCTTGAAGCTTCTTATTGCACCTTTTACCTTGCTCTCGATGACTTTCTTGATTTTTAACTCGAGAGATGCCTCTATGCCACATTCGCAAGATAGCCCGCATGTACCTATCTTGTGTTGAGCTCCGTCCTTCCTGAGTATTTCCCCCTTACTCCCCCACTTAAATCTCGGATGAGATTTCTTGTAGTGGAGGAGTTTTGTAACACCCCGAGTGTCATGCTACAGTGACCTCACACTAATGGTGCCATCTCATCAAGTTTAACAAAGCCAAATTGCCACTTGATAAAAATCAAATCCAAATTCCATTCGAAATACAAGTCAAATTTTTACTTCTTCTGTCATGCAAGGAAACTAGCTGACAACATTGCAAATATTCATTGAGTATTTGTCATGGAGAAGCCAACATTTTATAAAGTGATTAAATGCTTTACCTGGTTAAACAGTGCCCAAAACAACATCTAAAATCCTTTTTTAATTTATGAAAATTCCAAATTAATTCCAATCACTCCAAAACTTTTTGTGGCAGTGAGGTATATTGCATTTTGATTTTTGAGACCAGCCACACATTCTTCAAAAATGTTTTATTGCTAAATGAAATTTGAAAACATAAAAAAAGGAAAATGGCCTAACTAGTACGGTGCTAGTGGGCTCTAGTGCTATAGTACATTGGACCCAGCCCAATGGGAGAAATTATCCCCTTCCTGCATTCACAGGAAACAGAGGCCATGGCACTGGCCGAGCACGCACGGCCGTCCACGCGTGGATCTTGCCTGTGTCAACCATCTGCCAACGCCCTGAGTCAGATAAGAGCATCCCCGAACCCCCAATGAACCCTAGTACCCACTCACTCCCTCTCCCTCACTCGCTCTCTCCCTCTGTATTTCACCCGACACCGTCGTCGCCATGCACCGCTCGATCCCACGGCCACCGTCGTCCCTGCGCCTCGCCGTCATGCCCATGAACTTCGCCGTCGCCCGCTACCCCGTCTAGTGCGAGCCGTTGGAGCCAGGGAGCTCTGCATCGCGAGATCGCTGTCGTCTTCTTCCTCTTCGGTCACCGGCGTCGTCGTCAATTCTGTCGAAGCCTGCAGCTCCTAAGCCTCCCAACGGCCACCGTGTGCCTCCCAGTGAGCTCCTGCCTGAACCTCTCTCCTCCCTGCCTTTTTCCGCGCATGTAGTCACCGTCCTCGATCTCGTCCGAGCTCCCGTGTACACGTAGGCGTACGTGCTGCTCCTACCCATGGCCACGCCTGCTTGCTTCTGCCACATGTTTGGGCCATCCGCTTGCCCCCCTGGTGCCGCACTCGCTGTGCCCGCATCCCGTGCTCCCCGTGCTCGCCCCTGTCGCCGGTGGTCGTGCCTTGGCCGCGCACTGCGCGCCCCGCCCTCGCCGTCATGCGCGTGCCCCCGCGCTTGGTCGTGTGCCTCTGGCTAGGACCGCGCCCCTCCTGGCCACGCGCGCGCTTGCCACCGCTCGGCTGCTCGCGTGTTGTGCCGCGTTCTACTGCTGCTGCTGCTATATGTACTGCTCATGCCGCTACTTTGCTATTTTGTTACTTGCCGCTGCTTTGCTATTCTGCTACTTGCTACTATTGCTTTGTTCTGCTTTACTACTAGCAGCTGCTGCCATCGCTCTTGGTCATAGGTGCCAAGGCCATGTACATGGCCGTGTGTGTGGCCGACTGGGTTGTGTCCAGTAATGGCCGGCCCTTCGTTAAATTAGGCTAGGTAGTATTGGTTTAGTACTAATTTAGCTCATTAGCAAATGGCAAGTGGGCCTAGGGTAGTTACTCTAATTAACAAGAATAGTTTCTTTGCTGTCTATGACATGTGGGCCACACCCTCCCCTTTTGACCAGTCAAGTTGACTTGGTCAACTCGAATTATTACTAATTTCAGAAAATTGCTAAAACTTTGCTAATTCATAGAAAAATAACGGTAGCTCGGATTAAAATAATTTGTACATGAAAGTTGCTCAGAAAAATCCAACGAATCTGAATATGCGGTCTGTTCATCTGTCACATTCCCATAGCATGCTGAACATGGAACTTTCCCCCAGCGGTCATCTGTCTGACACAGGTCCGGAGCCGGGAAAACATTCCTGGTTAACTTCCCCCTTCGCCGGTATCGTGTAGTGCCGTGTTAGAACACGCCTAGCGCTGCTTATTGCCTGTCATGAATCTATTTGCTCTGTATTTACTGTTTCTTCCCCCTCTTCTCTCCGGTAGACCCCGAGACTGATGCCGATGTCGTTGTGATCGACTACGTCGACGACGACCCCTTCTTCCCTTTTAGCGGAGCTTCCAGGCAAGCCCCCCCTTTGATCATTCCGATATCTCCCATTCCATTCTCTCATGCTTGCATTAGATTTTTCAACTGTTATTGTTTGCTCCTATTCTGATGCATAGCCTGCTTTTGTAACCTTCTTATTGTTACCTACCTGCTTATCCTAAACTGCTTAGTATAGGTTGGTTAGTGATCCATCAGTGACCCCCACCTTGTCCTTGTTGCCCCTGCTTCATCATTGAAGACCCGATTAACGGGATCGAAGACCAGGCCCTGGCACCACACATCACTTTCCCCTTAGTTGCTCGACACTACTGGGTTACTATCGAGTGCCGTGGGTGAGACCTCTACAGCACTTCTGATGTTAACCCTATAGTGTAACTATTCGGTCGTGGTCATCGAGGGTGATTCCACCTTAACCACTTCCGATACGACTATGTCATGCAACCCCTCAAGTGTGAACCTCGGGGGTGGTTCCTCTTACGTTCACCTTGATGATTACATCGAGTGGAATACATCAAGGGTGATTCCTCAGGTTTTCCTCTTGGTGTTAGACACACGATTACTATGGTTACTATGACTTTACACTGAACCATGTTACTAAAGACGGGTCGAACCTGAGGGGTACCCGCGCGAGCTTAATTGTGAGTGATGTGGAGTCGAGTTGACCTGGAAGGTGCCCGCGAGATAATTACGAGGCATGGCTGGGCATTCCTAGCCCTTGCCACAACTCCTCGAGACGGGGCAACGGGGTCCCATCTTTCGTGAGTCTCTGCTTGTTACCGCGCATTCCTAATACACTACGATTTGGATATTTGATCTGAGGGGCCTCTGGCCTGATAGCACTAACCATCACGTGGGCATAGTATGGGCGTTCTGCGTCGTATGCATCAGCCGAAGCTTAATAGACGTCAGCGATTGAGCGGCGCGCGCCGGGTTCGACTGGTAAGCTCCTGCCTTTTTAGGGAGGTAGCTAGGTCTGCTCACCGGCCGCCCTTGCAACGTGCAGGAGTTCCCGGGGAGATGGCCCATAACCCCTGGGGGCATAGGTTTAGTCCGGCGTGCTGACCTCTCTATTAAGCCTAGGTCGGGTTGCGGCGTATTGTTTGGCCGAGGCCGGGCATGACCCAAGAAAGTGTGTCCGGCCGGAGTTAATCGAGCGTGGTGGGTAAGTTGGTGCACCCCTGCAAGGAAGAAAACATCTATCGGTAGCCTGTCCTACGGTAACGGACACTTGGAGTTGTATCCCGATCGATACAACTAGAACTGGATACTTGTGATGAGAATTGGATTGTGATGAGAACTGGATGGTGATGAGAACTGGATTGTGATGATAACTGGATAGTATGGCTCTGGGATTGCTTTCTCGCAGGGAGTCGAGAAAGGATCTCCGGCCGAGGTTGATAACATTGTTACTACTTTACTTTATGCTACTCCTATCTCTTCTGATGCTGCAAGATGCTTGAAGATGCTGAAGATGCTAGTCTTCGATAGTACTAGGCCTTCTCTCTATTCTGGCATTTCTGCAGCGCAGTCCACATATACAACCTTCCTTTGTTAATGTCGCATATGTAGTGTAGATCCTTGCTTGCGAGTACTTTGGATGAGTACTCACGGTTGCTTTGCTCCCCCTTTTCCCCCTTTCTTCTCCTTTCCGGTTGGTGCAACCAGATGTCGGAGCCCAGGAGCCAGATGCCACCGCCGATGCCTACTACTACGTGGAGGCCGCCGATGACCAGGAGTAGTTAGGAGGCTCCCAGGCAGGAGGCCTTGCCTTTTCGAGCGTTGTTGCATTTGTGCTAGCCTTCATAAGGCAAACTTGTCTAACTCATGTCCGTACTCAGATATTGTTGCTTCCGCTGACTCTTGTGTATTCGAGCTTATGTATTCGAGCCCTCGAGGTCCCTGGCTTGTAATATAAAGCTTGTATTATTTTAATTTGTGTCTAGAGTTGTGTTGTGATATCTTCCTGTGAGTCCTTGATCTTGATCGTACACATTTGCGTGTATGATTAGTGTACGATTGAATTGAGGGCGTCACAACTTGGTATCAGAGCCGACTGCCTGTAGGATCCCCCCTTTCCAACTCCTTGGCCGAAGTCGAGTCTAGTCACTACAAAAACTTTTACTAACATGGTTGCGTGTCTTACGGGCCCACGTCGCCATATGGGTGGTGTTAGGATCTTTTACTCCTCGTCTATACTCTGGGACTCTGATCTCTCTTCTATTCGGGTTAGAAGGTTTTACTAACTCGAACATTAGGATCTCGTGATCACATCCACCCGGAGAGCCCCCTTATTTCAGATGATCGCCTGCTGCATCAGAAGATTCCGAAGATACTCTATGATATTATCTCGAGACTTTGTGCCTGTTGCCTTTGCAATTCCCTACCAGCGAAATATCCTTATGGATAACTACACACACTTGCCAATCTTACATTCTATCCCCTTGATCTTGTTATTACAAGATGCCCTGAACTACTCTCCTTTTTCCGAGAATCCTTTGAGCTTACTGCCTTGCAGTTCCTTGTCATCTGCATACCCCTACAGATAACTTTGTGCACCTATGGAGTATCCGCTCGTCCTCAGTTGATTCATGTACTTCACAAAATCTTCGTAATACCATTCGTTCTTGTGAAAATCCTCAACAGCCTTTTGTTCTTGAATTTCTTGCTTGCTTGCATTATGGTCAATACCATAAGTCTAGTAATCTTATTGTCATCCTTTGTCTTTATCATTTTGAGTCTGTTGATACAATATGTTGCGACTGCTCGCAATCCTCAATCAGATCCTAGAATTCATCCTTCCGGCTTAGACATCATTTTGAACATGAGCTGGTTCTCGACCAATCTTTTTGTCATCGATTGTGCCTCTAGGTCTATTCTACTTATCCATCCTTGATCAGAGCGTCTGCTTCTGATCCCCCAAATTGGAAATCATAATTCCTTTGCATTTAAGCTTTGGAATTATCAGATATTTCCAAAATCCGACACCTCTGCATTATTTCTTCTTCTGATTGAATATCTATACTCACATCAGCTCCATTGTGGATCACCGGATCCATTATTGGATTATCATCTGACGGTGTCCTTCATATTCAAAGAACCTCGTGAAGTCCTTTCCCACATACATAATGCCTTTGGTAAATTGTATCCTCTCCTTTTGTCAACCATGCTCTGCTTTCGAGCTTGTGTTGTTTACTTCTGAAGTTTGTGGAATAGGTTCCTAAGACGCCCCTATGGGTTGAACCTATGCCTCCCCTAATCCATTTGAACCCGAGAGTTTTAACGAGTCTTACTCTTATGGTGTTTAGCCAGATAACATTTCAACACTACAACTTCATCAAAAGCGAGAAGTAAATGAAATGATATGCATTGAAGAAGTGGGAGTCGACCTTGAACTTTGTGTTCATGCCCATGGACACGATGTAGATCTTATCATGGAAGCTTCTCTTAAAATTAATTGTCCCCATGGTATAAGATCATCTTATATCTGGGACTTGATCCTTTGCAACCGTGGTTCTGACCATGAGTGTTCCCCTTTGATCCCATTTCTCGGATGAGTTAAAGTACTTGCCTTCTGCAGATCAGTACATCTCCGCAACCTCTGTTTTGATCTTCTTCGACTATTACCCTCTGGTATCTCGAGAATACCAAAGAACTATGTTTCTTTCTATAAGTCTCTTCTAATATTGCTTCTCACTGATTTCAGATTTCCTTCGGGTTTTGAGTTGTTAGTCACTTGAGAACACCGATAAGTGAATCGATTCCGCACTCCGATTCAATAACTCTAAGTAATTTTCGTTGCTTACGAGTTTAATAATCCCTCAAGTCATTCCTAGCCTAATCGGTTATATCATTATCGTGCTAATTTTAACTGTGCTACCTGGTCCTTATTCCTGGAGCACAACTTTTCGACGATGAGCGAAGCTTACGTCGATCTTCCTCATCTTATCATTCCACCTTGAACAACAATCTTGAATCCGAGCCTGTGCCATATACGTGGTTCCAATAGCCTTTGCTTCATCATTCCTTTTGCTTGATGTCGTTGCAGCTCGATGGCATCTTCATAGAGCCTCTCAACAAAATTGGTCATGATCACCATCAATATACTATCTTGTTCCAAGATATCAATCGAATTCTTGAGGAGAAATACCATCCTTGCCCGTCGATGATTCGTGTTGTCATCGACACCATCCTTGACTTCCTGCCAATACAGACTTGGTCATGTTTTGATTATATCTTACATTCCTTGACATTCTTGGAATTGTCCCTTTGTACCTCTTGTGACCTGCAGATTCAATCTTGCTTGAAACACCATGTTATTGCTACCTCGAAGCAGGACTATGGTACTCTGTATATCAACAAGAACATTGGAAGCGCAATGTTTCTTGATTTATTATTCCAACACCATGGTGTGGATAATATCATGATTCTTCCCTCGCCCCTTTGTCTAAATACTTTTGAACTTGTTGTCCTATCATGTATATCATGCCCCGCCTTTCCTTGGGAAGGATATACACTAAATTCTTGTGTGCAAACACATTTTTCCTTTCCTTTGATCTGATTAATCCCGATAATCACATTTTCCCTTCCATTGGTTTGTTAGTCTTTCTTTTGATCTATATGATAAAAGAAGAAATAATTCCCCGCTCATAAAAATGCCTCAAGGTACAATTCGGTTAGTACGACCTTGTTACTAATGTCGATGACATTCCGGTAACCACCGATGGACGAGAACTTTGCCTATTGGTCCGCCTCGTTTCAACGAGCAGGAAAATGGTTCGCTTCATCCCTCACCCTTGGTACCAACGTTGTTGCCACCCTAACTAACAGGTTTTCCTCTGACATGCTTCGGTATCATGACCGTGCAAGATGTCAGCTTCCTTCCTAGTTTTTCACCCACATGGTGGGCCCATAACCCACAGTTCCACAGGATCGAAACCTGACTCTCTTGTACATCCCTGTTTTCGAAAATTGGTCCTCGCACTTGGTTTCGTATGTAAATCACGAGCCACCTTCCTAGTGGTCTATTCTGGTTTCAGACGCAATACTTATTCACATTGCTCTGAACCCCTTTTCACACTCTGTTTCACACATTGGACAATTGTCTATCCGCTTGAAGCTTCTTATTGCACCTTTTTACCTTGCTCTCGATGACTTTCTTGATTTTTAACTCGAGAGATGCCTCTATGCCACATTCGCAAGATAGCCCGCATGTACCTATCTTGTGTTGAGCTCCGTCCTTCCTGAGTATTTCCCCCTTACTCCCCCACTTAAATCTCGGATGAGATTTCTTGTAGTGGAGGAGTTTTGTAACACCCCGAGTGTCATGCTACAGTGACCTCACACTAATGGTGCCATCTCATCAAGTTTAACAAAGCCAAATTGCCACTTGATAAAAATCAAATCCAAATTCCATTCGAAATACAAGTCAAATTTTTACTTCTTCTGTCATGCAAGAAAACTAGCTGACAACATTGCAAATATTCATTGAGTATTTGTCATGGAGAAGCCAACATTTTATAAAGTGATTAAATGCTTTACCTGGTTAAACAGTGCCCAAAACAACATCTAAAATCCTTTTTTAATTTATGAAAATTCCAAATTAATTCCAATCACTCCAAAACTTTTTGTGGCAGTGAGGTATATTGCATTTTGATTTTTGAGACCAGCCACACATTCTTCAAAAATGTTTTATTGCTAAATGAAATTTGAAAACATAAAAAAAGGAAAATGGCCTAACTAGTACGGTGCTAGTGGGCTCTAGTGCTATAGTACATTGGACCCAGCCCAATGGGAGAAATTATCCCCTTCCTGCATTCACAGGAAACAGAGGCCATGGCACTGGCCGAGCACGCACGGCCGTCCACGCGTGGATCTTGCCTGTGTCAACCATCTGCCAACGCCCTGAGTCAGATAAGAGCATCCCCGAACCCCCAATGAACCCTAGTACCCACTCACTCCCTCTCCCTCACTCGCTCTCTCCCTCTGTATTTCACCCGACACCGTCGTCGCCATGCACCGCTCGATCCCACGGCCACCGTCGTCCCTGCGCCTCGCCGTCATGCCCATGAACTTCGCCGTCGCCCGCTACCCCGTCTAGTGCGAGCCGTTGGAGCCAGGGAGCTCTGCATCGCGAGATCGCTGTCGTCTTCTTCCTCTTCGGTCACCGGCGTCGTCGTCAATTCTGTCGAAGCCTGCAGCTCCTAAGCCTCCCAACGGCCACCGTGTGCCTCCCAGTGAGCTCCTGCCTGAACCTCTCTCCTCCCTGCCTTTTTCCGCGCATGTAGTCACCGTCCTCGATCTCGTCCGAGCTCCCGTGTACACGTAGGCGTACGTGCTGCTCCTACCCATGGCCACGCCTGCTTGCTTCTGCCACATGTTTGGGCCATCCGCTTGCCCCCCTGGTGCCGCACTCGCTGTGCCCGCATCCCGTGCTCCCCGTGCTCGCCCCTGTCGCCGGTGGTCGTGCCTTGGCCGCGCACTGCGCGCCCCGCCCTCGCCGTCATGCGCGTGCCCCCGCGCTTGGTCGTGTGCCTCTGGCTAGGACCGCGCCCCTCCTGGCCACGCGCGCGCTTGCCACCGCTCGGCTGCTCGCGTGTTGTGCCGCGTTCTACTGCTGCTGCTGCTATATGTACTGCTCATGCCGCTACTTTGCTATTTTGTTACTTGCCGCTGCTTTGCTATTCTGCTACTTGCTACTATTGCTTTGTTCTGCTTTACTACTAGCAGCTGCTGCCATCGCTCTTGGTCATAGGTGCCAAGGCCATGTACATGGCCGTGTGTGTGGCCGACTGGGTTGTGTCCAGTAATGGCCGGCCCTTCGTTAAATTAGGCTAGGTAGTATTGGTTTAGTACTAATTTAGCTCATTAGCAAATGGCAAGTGGGCCTAGGGTAGTTACTCTAATTAACAAGAATAGTTTCTTTGCTGTCTATGACATGTGGGCCACACCCTCCCCTTTTGACCAGTCAAGTTGACTTGGTCAACTCGAATTATTACTAATTTCAGAAAATTGCTAAAACTTTGCTAATTCATAGAAAAATAACGGTAGCTCGGATTAAAATAATTTGTACATGAAAGTTGCTCAGAAAAATCCAACGAATCTGAATATGCGGTCTGTTCATCTGTCACATTCCCATAGCATGCTGAACATGGAACTTTCCCCCAGCGGTCATCTGTCTGACACAGGTCCGGAGCCGGGAAAACATTCCTGGTTAACTTCCCCCTTCGTCGGTATCGTGTAGTGCCGTGTTAGAACACGCCTAGCGCTGCTTATTGCCTGTCATGAATCTATTTGCTCTGTATTTACTGTTTCTTCCCCCTCTTCTCTCCGGTAGACCCCGAGACTGATGCCGATGTCGTTGTGATCGACTACGTCGACGACGACCCCTTCTTCCCTTTTAGCGGAGCTTCCAGGCAAGCCCCCCCTTTGATCATTCCGATATCTCCCATTCCATTCTCTCATGCTTGCATTAGATTTTTCAACTGTTATTGTTTGCTCCTATTCTGATGCATAGCCTGCTTTTGTAACCTTCTTATTGTTACCTACCTGCTTATCCTAAACTGCTTAGTATAGGTTGGTTAGTGATCCATCAGTGACCCCCACCTTGTCCTTGTTGCCCCTGCTTCATCATTGAAGACCCGATTAACGGGATCGAAGACCAGGCCCTGGCACCACACATCACTTTCCCCTTAGTTGCTCGACACTACTGGGTTACTATCGAGTGCCGTGGGTGAGACCTCTACAGCACTTCTGATGTTAACCCTATAGTGTAACTATTCGGTCGTGGTCATCGAGGGTGATTCCACCTTAACCACTTCCGATACGACTATGTCATGCAACCCCTCAAGTGTGAACCTCGGGGGTGGTTCCTCTTACGTTCACCTTGATGATTACATCGAGTGGAATACATCAAGGGTGATTCCTCAGGTTTTCCTCTTGGTGTTAGACACACGATTACTATGGTTACTATGACTTTACACTGAACCATGTTACTAAAGACGGGTCGAACCTGAGGGGTACCCGCGCGAGCTTAATTGTGAGTGATGTGGAGTCGAGTTGACCTGGAAGGTGCCCGCGAGATAATTACGAGGCATGGCTGGGCATTCCTAGCCCTTGCCACAACTCCTCGAGACGGGGCAACGGGGTCCCATCTTTCGTGAGTCTCTGCTTGTTACCGCGCATTCCTAATACACTACGATTTGGATATTTGATCTGAGGGGCCTCTGGCCTGATAGCACTAACCATCACGTGGGCATAGTATGGGCGTTCTGCGTCGTATGCATCAGCCGAAGCTTAATAGACGTCAGCGACTGAGCGGCGCGCGCCGGGTTCGACTGGTAAGCTCCTGCCTTTTTAGGGAGGTAGCTAGGTCTGCTCACCGGCCGCCCTTGCAACGTGCAGGAGTTCCCGGGGAGATGGCCCATAACCCCTGGGGGCATAGGTTTAGTCCGGCGTGCTGACCTCTCTATTAAGCCTAGGTCGGGTTGCGGCGTATTGTTTGGCCGAGGCCGGGCATGACCCAAGAAAGTGTGTCCGGCCGGAGTTAATCGAGCGTGGTGGGTAAGTTGGTGCACCCCTGCAAGGAAGAAAACATCTATCGGTAGCCTGTCCTACGGTAACGGACACTTGGAGTTGTATCCCGATCGATACAACTAGAACTGGATACTTGTGATGAGAATTGGATTGTGATGAGAACTGGATGGTGATGAGAACTGGATTGTGATGATAACTGGATAGTATGGCTCTGGGATTGCTTTCTCGCAGGGAGTCGAGAAAGGATCTCCGGCCGAGGTTGATAACATTGTTACTACTTTACTTTATGCTACTCCTATCTCTTCTGATGCTGCAAGATGCTTGAAGATGCTGAAGATGCTAGTCTTCGATAGTACTAGGCCTTCTCTCTATTCTGGCATTTCTGCAGCGCAGTCCACATATACAACCTTCCTTTGTTAATGTCGCATATGTAGTGTAGATCCTTGCTTGCGAGTACTTTGGATGAGTACTCACGGTTGCTTTGCTCCCCCTTTTCCCCCTTTCTTCTCCTTTCCGGTTGGTGCAACCAGATGTCGGAGCCCAGGAGCCAGATGCCACCGCCGATGCCTACTACTATGTGGAGGCCGCCGACGACCAGGAGTAGTTAGGAGTCTCCGAGGCAGGAGTCCTTGCCTTTTCGATCGTTGTTGCTTTTGTGCTAGCCTTCTTAAGGCAAACTTGTCTAACTCATGTCCATACTCAGATATTGTTGCTTCCGCTGACTCTTGTGTATTCGAGCTTATGTATTCGAGCCCTCGAGGCCCCTGGCTTGTAATATAAAGCTTGTATTATTTTAATTTGTGTCTAGAGTTGTGTTGTGATATCTTCCTATGAGTCCTTGATCTTGATCGTACACATTTGCGTGTATGATTAGTGTACGATTGAATTGAGGGCGTCACAACTTGGTATCATTGCGGACTGCCTGTAGGATTCCCCCTTTCCAACTCCTTGGCCGAAGTCGAGTCTAGTCACTACAAAAACTTTTACTAACATGGCTGTGTGTCTTACGGGCCCACGTCGCCATATGGGTGGTGTTAGGATCTTTTACTCCTCGTCTATACTCTGGGACTCTGATCTCTCTTCTATTCGGGTTAGAAGGTTTTACTAACTCGAACATTAGGATCTCGTGATCACATCCACCCGGAGAGCCCCCTTATTTCAGATGATCGCCTGCTGCATCAGAAGATTCCGAAGATACTCTATGATATTATCTCGAGACTTTGTGCCTGTTGCCTTTGCAATTCCCTACCAGCGAAATATCCTTATGGATAACTACACACACTTGCCAATCTTACATTCTATCCCCTTGATCTTGTTATTACAAGATGCCCTGAACTACTCTCCTTTTTCCGAGAATCCTTTGAGCTTACTGCCTTGCAGTTCCTTGTCATCTGCATACCCCTACAGATAACTTTGTGCACCTATGGAGTATCCGCTCGTCCTCAGTTGATTCATGTACTTCACAAAATCTTCGTAATACCATTCGTTCTTGTGAAAATCCTCAACAGCCTTTTGTTCTTGAATTTCTTGCTTGCTTGCATTATGGTCAATACCATAAGTCTAGTAATCTTATTGTCATCCTTTGTCTTTATCATTTTGAGTCTGTTGATACAATATGTTGCGACTGCTCGCAATCCTCAATCAGATCCTAGAATTCATCCTTCCGGCTTAGACATCATTTTGAACATGAGCTGGTTCTCGACCAATCTTTTTGTCATCGATTGTGCCTCTAGGTCTATTCTACTTATCCATCCTTGATCAGAGCGTCTGCTTCTGATCCCCCAAATTGGAAATCATAATTCCTTTGCATTTAAGCTTTGGAATTATCAGATATTTCCAAAATCCGACACCTCTGCATTATTTCTTCTTCTGATTGAATATCTATACTCACATCAGCTCCATTGTGGATCACCGGATCCATTATTGGATTATCATCTGACGGTGTCCTTCATATTCAAAGAACCTCGTGAAGTCCTTTCCCACATACATAATGCCTTTGGTAAATTGTATCCTCTCCTTTTGTCAACCATGCTCTGCTTTCGAGCTTGTGTTGTTTACTTCTGAAGTTTGTGGAATAGGTTCCTAAGACGCCCCTATGGGTTGAACCTATGCCTCCCCTAATCCGTTTGAACCCGAGAGTTTTAACGAGTCTTACTCTTATGGTGTTTAGCCAGATAACATTTCAACACTACAACTTCATCAAAAGCGAGAAGTAAATGAAATGATATGCATTGAAGAAGTGGGAGTCGACCTTGAACTTTGTGTTCATGCCCATGGACACGATGTAGATCTTATCATGGAAGCTTCTCTTAAAATTAATTGTCCCCATGATATAAGATTATCTTATATCTGGGACTTGATCCTTTGCAACCGTGGTTCTGACCATGAGTGTTCCCCTTTGATCCCATTTCTCGGACGAGTAAAAGTACTTGCCTTCTGCAGATCAGTACATCTCCGCAACCTCTGTTTTGATCTTCCTTCGATTATTACCCTCTGGTATCTCGAGAATACCAAAGAACTATGTTTCTTTCTATAAGTCTTTTCTAATATTGCTTCTCACTGATTTCAGATTTCCTTCGGGTTTTGAGTTGTTAGTCACTTGAGAACACCGACAAGTGAATCAATTCCGCACTCCGATTCAATAACTCTAAGTAATTTTCGTTGCTTACGAGTTTAATAACCCCTCAAGTCATTCCTAGCCTAATCGGTTATATCATTATCGTGCTAATTTTAACTGTGCTACCTGGTCCTTATTTCTGGAGCACAACTTTTCGACGATGAGCGAAGCTTACGTCGATCTTCCTCATCTTATCATTCCACCTTGAACAATAAGCTTGAATCCAAGCTTGTGCCATATACGTGGTTCCAATAGCCTTTGCTTCATCATTCCTTTTGCTTGATGCTGTTGCTGCTCGATGGCATCTTCATAGAGCCTCTCGACAAAATTGGTCATGATCACCATCAATATACTATCTTGTTCCAAGATATCAATCGAATTCTTGAGGAGAAATACCATCCTTGCCCGTCGATGATTCGTGTTGTCATCGACACCATCCTTGACTTCCTTCCAATACAGACTTGGTCATGTTTTGATTATATCTTACATTCCTTGACATTCTTGGAATTGTCCCTTTGTACTTCTTGTGACCTGCAGATTCAATCTTGCTTGAAACACCATGTTATTGCTACCTCTAAGCAGGACTATGACACTCTGTATATCAACAAGAACATTGGAAGCGCAATGTTTCTTGATTTATTATTCCAACATTGTGGTGTGGATAATATCATGATTCTTCCCTCGCCGCTTTGTCTAAATACGTTTGAACTTGCTGTCCTATCATGTATATCATGCCCCGCCTTTCCTTGGGAAGGATATACACTAAATTCTTGTGTGCAAACACATTTTTCCTTTCCTTTGATCTGATTAATCCCGATAATCACATTTTCCCTTCCATTGGTTTGTTAGTCTTTCTTTTGATCTATATGATAAAAGAAGAAGTAATTCCCCGCTCATAAAAATGCCTCAAGGTACAATTCGGTCAGTACGACCCTGTTACTAATGTTGATGACATTCTGGTAACCACCGATGGACGAGAACTTTGCCTATTGGTCCGCCTCGTTTCAACGAGCAGGAAAATGGTTCGCTTCATCCCTCGCCCTTGGTACCAACGTTGTTGCCACCCTAACTGACAGGTTTTCCTCTGACATGCCTCGGTATCATGACCGTGCAAGATGTCAGCTTCCTTCCTACTTTTTAACCCACATGGTGGGCCCATAACCCACAGTTCCAGAGGATCGAAACCTGACTCTCTTGTGCATCCCTGTTTTCAAAAATTGTTCCTCGCACTTGGTTTCGTATGTAAATCACGAGCCACCTTCCTAGTGGTCTATTCTGGTTTCAGACGCAATACTTATTCACGTTGCTCTGAACCCCTTTTCACACTCTGTTTCACACATTGGACAATTGTCTATCCGCTTGAAGCTTCTTATTGCACCTTTTTACCTTGCTCTCGATGACTTTCTTGATTTTTAACTCGAGAGATGCCTCTATGCCACGTTCGCAAGATAGCCCGCAGGTACCTATCTTGTGTTGAGCTCCGTCCTTCCTGTGTATTTCCCCCTTACTCCCCCACTTAAATCTCGGGATGAGATTTCTTGTAGTGGAGGAGTTTTGTAACACCCCGAGTGTCATGCTACAGTGACCTCACACTAACGGTGCCATCTCATCAAGTTTAACTAAGCCAAATTGCCACTTGATAAAAATCAAATCCAAATTCCATTCGAAATACAAGTCAAATTTTTACTTCTTCTGTCATGCAAGAAAAATAGCTGACAACATTGCAAATATTCATTGAGTATTTGTCATGGAGAAGCCAACATTTTATAAAGTGATTAAATGCTTTACCTGGTTAAACAGTGCCCAAAACAACATCTAAAATCCTTTTCTAATTTGTGAAAATTCCAAATTAATTCCAATCACTCCCAAACTTTTTGTGGCAATGAGGTATATTGCATTTTGATTTTGGAGACCAGCCACACATTCTTCAAAAATGTTTTATTGCTAAAAGAAATTTGAAAACATAAAAAAAGGAAAATGGCCTAACTAGTACGGTGCTAGTGGGCTCTAGTGCTATAGTACATTGGACCCAACCCAATGGGAGAAATTATCCCCTTCCTGCGTTCACAGGAAACAGAGGCCATGGCGCTGGCCGAGCACGCACGGCCGTCCACGCGCGGATCTTGCCCGTGTCAACCATCTGCCAGTGCCCTGAGTTAGATAAGAGCATCCTCGAACCCCCAGCGAACCCTAGTACCCACTCACTCCCTCTCCCTTCCTCGCTCTCTCCCTCTGTATTTCGCTCAACGCCGGTGTCGCCGTGCACCGCTCGATCCCGCGGCCACCGCCGTCCCTGCGCCTCGCCGTCATGCCCACGAACTTCGCCGCCGCCCGCTACCCCGTCCAGTGCGAGCCGTTGGAGCCAGGGAGCTCTGCATCGCGAGATCGCCGTCGTCTTCTTCCTCTTCGGTCGCCGGCGTCGTCGTCAATTCTGTCGAAGCCTGCAGCTCCTAAGCCTCCCAACGGCCACCGTGTGCGTCCCGGTGAGCTCCTGCCTGAACCTCTCTCCCCCCTCCCTTTTCCGCACATGTAGCCGCCGTCCTCGAGCTCGTCCGAGCTCCCATGTACACGTACGCGTACGTGCTGCTCCTACCCATGGCCACGCCTAATTGCTTCTGCCACACGTTTGGGCCATGCCCTTGCCCCCCTGGAGCCGCACTCGCTGTGCCCGCATCCCATGCTCCCCGCGCTCGCCCCTGTCGCTGGTGGTCGTGCCTTGGCCGCGCACTGCACGCACCATCCTCGCCGTCGTGCGCGTGCCCCCTCTTGGCCGCGTGCCTCTGGCTAGGACCGCGCCCCTCCTGGCCACGCGCGCGCTTGCCACCGCTCGGCTGCTCGCGTGTTGTGCCGCGTTCTACTGCTGCTGCTGCTATATGTACTGCTCATGCCGCTACTTTGCTATTTTGTTACTTGCCGCTGCTTTGCTATTCTGCTACTTACTGTTGCTTTGTTCTGCTTTACTACTAGCTGCTGCTGCCATCGCCCTTGGTCATAGGTGCCAAGGCCATGTACATGGCCGTGTGTGTGGCCGACTGGGTTGTGTCCAGTAATGGCCGGCCCTTCGTTAAATTAGGCTAGGTAGTGTTAGTTTAGTACTAATTTAGCTCATTAGCAAATGGCAAGTGGACCCAGGGTAGTTACTCTAATTAACAAGAATAGTTTCTTTGTTGTCTATGACATGTGGGCCACACCCTCCCCTTTTGACTACTCAAGTTGACTTGGTCAACTAGAATTATTACTAATTTCAGAAAATTGCTAAAACTTTGATAATTCATAGAAAAATAACGATAGCTCGGATTAAAATAATTTGTGCATGAAAGTTGCTCAGAAAAATCCAACGAATCCGAATATGCGGTCTGTTCATCTGTGGCATGCCCCTAGCATGCTGAACATGGAACTTTCCCCCACCGATCATCTATTTGACACAGGTCCGGAGCCGGGAAAACATTCCCGGTTGACTTCCCCATTCGCCGGTATCGTGTAGTGCCGCGTTAGAACACACATAGCGTTGCTTATTGCCTGTCATGAATCTGTTTGCTCTGTATTTACTATTTCTTCCCCCTCTTCTCTTCGGTAGGCCCCGAGACTGCTGTCGATGCCGTTGCGATCGACTACGTCGACGACGACCCCTTCTTCCCATTCAGCGGAGCTTCCAGGCAACCCCCATTTGATCATTCCGATATCTCCCATTCCATTCCCTCATGCTTGCATTAGATTTTGCTACTGTTATTGTTTGCTCCTATTCTGATGCATAGCCTGCTTTTGTAACCTTCTTATTGTTACCTACCTGCTTATCCTAAACTGCTTAGTATAGGTTGGTTAGTGATCCATCAGTGACCCCCACCTTGTCCTTGTTGCCCCTGCTTCATCATTGAAGACCCGATCAACGGGATCGAAGACCAGGCCCCGGCACCACACATCACTTTCCCCTTAGTTGCTCAACACTACTGGGTTACTATCGAGTGCCGAGAGTGAGACCTCTACAGCACTTCTGATGTTAACCCTGTAGTGTAGCTATTCGGTCGTGGTCATCGAGGGTGATTCTGCCTTAACTACTTCCGATACGACTCTGTCATGCAACCCCTCAAGTGTGAACCTCGGGGGTGGTTCCTCTTACGTTCACCTTAATGATTACATCGAGTGGAATCCGTCAAGGGTGATTCCTCAGGTTTTCCTCTTGGTGTTAGACACACGGTTACTATGGTTACTATGACTTTACACTGAACCATGTTACTAAAGACGGGTCGACCCTGAGGGGTACCCGCACGAGCTTAATTGCGAGTGATGTGGAGTCGGGTTGACCTGGAAGGTGCCCGCGAGATAATTACGAGGCGTGGTCGGGCATTCCTAGCCCTTGCCACAAGTCCTCGAGACGGGGCAACGGGGTCACATCTTTCGTGACTCTCTGCTTGTTACCGCGCGTTCCTAATCCACTACGATTTGGATATTTGATCCGAGGGGCCTCTGGCCTGATAGCACTAACCATCACGTGGGCATAGTATGGGCGTTCTGCGTCGTATGCATCAGCCGAAGCTTAATAGACGTCAGCGACTGAGCGGCGCGCACCGGGTTGGACTGGTAAGATCCTACCTTTTTAGGGAGGTAGCTAGGTCTGCTCACCGGCTGCCCTCGCAACGTGCAGGAGTTCCCGGGGAGATGGCCCATGACCCCTGGGGGCATAGGTTTAGTCCGGCGTGTTGACCTCTCTATTAAGCTTAGGTCGGGTTGCGGCGTATTGTTTGGCCGAGGCCGGGCATGACCCAGGAAAGTGTGTCCGGTCGGAGTTAATCGAGCATGGTGGGTAAGTTGGTGCACCCCTGCAAGGAAGAAAACATCTATCGATAGCCTGTCCTACGGTAACGGACACTTGGAGTTGTATCCCGATCGATACAACTAGAACTGGATACTTGTGATGAGAATTGTATTGTGATGAGAACTGGATGCTGATGAGAATTGGATTGTGATGATAACTGGATAGTATGGCTCTGGGATTGCTTTCGCAGAGGGAGTCGAGAAAGGATCTCCGGCCGAGGTTGATAACATTGTTACTACTTTACTTTATGCTACTCTTATCTCTTCTGATGCTGCAAGATGCTTGAAGATGCTGAAGATACTAGTCTTCGATAGTACTAGGCCTTCTCTCTATTCTGGCATTTCTGCAGCCCAGTCCACATATACAACCTTCCTTTATTAATGTCGCATATGTAATGTAGATCCTTGCTTGCGAGTACTTTGGATGAGTACTCACGGTTGCTTTGCTCCCCCTTTTCCCCCTTTCTTCTCCATTCCGATTGGTGCAACCAGATGTCGGAGCCCAGGAGCCAGATGCCACCGCCGATGCCTACTACTACGTGGAGGCCGCCGACGACCAGGAGTAGTTAGGAGGCTCCCAGGCAGGAGGCCTTGCCTTTTCGATCGTTGTTGCTTTTGTGCTAGCCTTCTTAAGGCAAACTTGTCTAACTCATGTCCGTACTCAGATATTGTTGCTTCCGCTGACTCTTGTGTATTCGAGCTTATGTATTCGAGCCCTCGAGGCCCCTGGCTTGTAATATAAAGCTTGTATTATTTTAATTTGTGTCTAGAGTTGTGTTGTGATATCTTCCCGTGAGTCCTTGATCTTGATCGTACACATTTGCGTGTATGATTAGTGTACGATTGAATTGAGGGCGTCACAGCCTCGGCCAGCGCCTTCTTGAGGGCTTCCACCTCGGTCGTGGCCCCTAATAAAGTTCATGACAACACGGTCTGGATGGACTATTCATTTTTCTTAAAAGGTACCAGCAGGTCACTACATACCTTGGCTATCCTCTAGCTGCTTCTTTACAAAGTCGAGCTCTTCCTCGGCCCGCTCCAGTTTCCGCTTCAGTCCGGAGACCTCTGCAGCATGAGCGGTGGCAGCCTGCAGCAATACCTGCTTATTCACACAGACAACTTATGTTAGACTCCTGCAATTTTTCTTCTCGATCCTCTGTTCGGCCTTTTCTTTCCGAACACCAAGCAGAGCATCAGAGGCTACTGTCTATACTGTGATATTCTTCCTACAAACGCATTACTTACGTCAAAGCCTGAGAGAAGGCTAGTGCAGGCTTCGGTCAGTCTGCCTTTTATGAACTGGACCTTCTCTATCACTGTGCCCATAAGGGCGTGGTGTTCATCCACAATAGAGGCGCCTCGTAGCGCCTCCATCAGGTTATCCGATGCCTCTAGTTGGATAGAGGTCACCTGCGGAACAGGCACATTCCCTCCTTTTGGGGCATGCCGTTCACTGGACTACGGAGCCGCATAGATATCTGGAATGGTGTCTGGCTCAGGTCCGAAGGGAACTCGGCCCCCGGCGCCAGTCCCCATAGGGGCTTTTCCCCCATGCGTCCCTCAATTGAGGAATCGTCCTGGGGCGCCACCCCGACGATCTCCGGAAACCTCCCCTGCTCGGGGAGGGTCTTTTGCGACACCACCTCGTCATCACCCTTGGGGGAGACGGAATGAGCAGGTGGCAGGGACATGCTAGCCATCTCCTTTGAGTCTAGCGATCCCTCTGACGAGGATCGCGGGGAGCCATCGTGTGCTGGACTGCAATAACAAAGTTTAAGGTATATCAATATTACAAACCTGGAAGGCCAGACGTTTTCGGATTCTGGTACTTACAAGGCGGCCAGAGGTTTGGTCCGGCGAGGTCGCTCTGGACTGCTGTCAACATCCCACGCGGAGTTATCTGTGTGGGAGCCTCTAACCTTCTTAGGCGCTTTCGCCTCCGGATTTGTTGGGGCCGCTCTCTTCTTCCTCCCCACATTAGGTGGGGAGGCGTTGTCTTCTTCCTCTTTGTCGTTATCATCAACGGACGAAGAGGAAGTCTCGTCTTCGGACATCACGTCCGGAGCACCTTTTCGGTGAGGGACCTTCTTGGCCCCTTTGACTGCTTTCTTGGCCGTCTTCTCTGGCACCTCATAAGGTGTTGGAAAAAGCATTTTCGTCAGTAATGATAATTCTTGGTCTTCGGGCAGCGAAGCCAGACAGTTAATCCCCTCCGCTATCTTGATCCAGGCCTAAAAACACGGGTAGGAAAGCTTAGGCTTTTTCTCAAAATATGCTAGTAAAGGGTACGCCTTGAAAACATTAAAAGAACTTACCGGGTTAGCCTGGCATTTTAAGCTAAGCCTGCGATCTTCGGTCGTGGGCGGTGGCATCTCGCCGGCCTTGAAGCACACTTTCCAGATTTCTTCGTGCGTCGTGCCAAAGAGCTCTAGTAGCGTCTGGTGCTTGGCCGGATCGTACTCCCACAGATAGCAAGTCCGGTGTTGGCACGGAAGGACCCGACGAATGAGCGTGACATGGACCACATTGACGAGCTTGATCTTCCTATCTATCATGTTCTGGACGCACGTCTGGAGCCCAGTCAGCTCGTCCGAGGGACCCTAGGTTAGGCCCCTCTCTTGCCAGGAGGTGAGCCGCATCGGGATTTCGGATCTGAATTCGGGGGCCGCTACCCAGTTGGCGTCAAGCGGCTCGGTGATATAGAACCACCCCGATTGCCACCCTTTCACCGTCTCCGCGAACGAGCATTCGGGCCAGGTAACGTTGGGCATCTTGCCCACCATGGCGCCTCCTCACTCTGCTTGTTGGTCGCTCACCACCTTTGGCTTCACATTGAAGATCTTCAGCCATAGGCCAAAATGAGGCAGGATGCGGAGAAAGGCCTCGCACGCGACAATGAATGCCGTGATGTTGAGGATGAAGTTGGGAGCTAGGTCATGGAAGTCTAGCCCGTAGTAAAACATCATTCCACGGACGAAGGGATGAAGAGGGAAGCCCAGCCTGCGGATGAAATGTGTGAGAAACACCACCCTCTCGTGGGGCTCTAGAGTAGGGACGATCTGTCCCTTGGCCGGGATACGGTGAGCGATCTCCTTGGCCAGATATCCGGCCTCACGGAGCGCCTTCATATCCTTCTTCTTAATAGAGGAGGCAATCCACTTACCCCCAGCTCCGGATTCGGACATCTTTGGAGTGCTTTCTCGGTTGAGGGAAAAGCTAAAGGCTTGGGCGCTGGAGCTCAGGGACGGAAGGACTGAGGAGGAGCTAGGTGTGGGTGAGGGAAGGAAGGGAATCCTTATCCCCTTATAAAGGCCATGAATATCAAGCGTCTCCCCGTTCGCCTTAAACTCGCCTATTCCTAAGGGTCGTGCAAACGGCACGGTTGGGGCACTCACGCCCGTATTGATGAGAATCCCGTAATAAGAGGGCATGATCTCTGCTTCGATAAGACATGCCGATGGCAACCGCGTCTCGAAACATGGAGTGGCGGATGAAAAACGGTTCGAAATTATGACCGGACAGACGTGATGTCATATTGTAAAAGCTGTCGGCGGATTAGACTCGTGTAAAATATATTCTCTCTGCGATTATGTATGGTGTGTGTGACAGGTTCGGATACTATCATCGCATCCGAAGACTAACTTGAAGTTTGAATAGAAGGGAACCCGCCTTGCAATGCTGAATATAATCTGCGCACCGGACTCCTCGTCATTGAAGCCAGGTTCAGGGGCTACTGAGGGAGTCCTGGACTAAGGCGTCCTCGGGCGTCCGTCCTGTTATCTATTGGGCTGGCCTGATGGGCTGTGAAGACATGAAGGCGGAAGACTATACCTGTGTACGGATTGGACTCTCCTTGGCGTGGAAGGCAAGCTTGGCGACCGACTATATGTAACCGACTCTATGTAAACCCTAGATTCCCCTCGGTGTCTATATAAACCGAAGGGGTTAGTCCGGAAAGGATACATTCATTACCATAGTCATACAGGCTAGACTCTCAGGGTTTAGCCATTACGATCTCGTGGTAGATAAACTCTTGTAACACCCATATTCATCAATATCAATCAAGCAGGACGTAGGGTATTACCTCCATAGAGAGGGCCCGAACCTGGGTAAGCATTGTGTCCCCTGTCTCCTGTTACCATCAATCCTAGACGCATAGTGCGGGACCCCCTACCCGAGATCCGCTGGTTTTGACACCGACAATCCCCTCGACCAAGAATGCGTCATTAGCATTACGGCTATAGTAACAAGCAGCCGGCCGGACCCGCAAGCGGCGGAGGCGGCCTGTCGGCTCCGTACCGGACCAGCCGGCAGGGCCCACCAGGCGGCGGGCCCCAGCGGCCGGCAGAGGAGCCGACGATAGG
This sequence comes from Triticum urartu, assembly GCF_056163025.1. NCBI lineage: Eukaryota > Viridiplantae > Streptophyta > Magnoliopsida > Poales > Poaceae > Triticum > Triticum urartu. The sequence goes on along the minus strand of NC_141879.1, from coordinate 464,538,674 downwards.
AGATTGATAGCCGATTCCTACACCCGGCCAGATTACCATTGTACCCCTAGGGGTAGGCCTATATAAGCCCCCCCCAGGGCACCCATGCAAAGGGTTACCAACCTGTTAGACCTAGACACCCACATAGAGAGAGGGGAGAGCTAGCTCTCCTTTCTTCTACCTCTAGCATACAGCTCAAGGAGCACCATTGTACTCGCTACTGCCTTAGTGATCATGCGAAGACCCCGCAGAGCAGGACTAGGGGTGTTATCTCCTAGGAGAGCCCCAAACCTGGGTAAGATTCACTGGCATGCATGTCTTCGCCTCATCCTGTTTCCTGGCACCGGCGACGTCCTACTAGCCCCCTCATGATTAGCCATCCTTTGGCATATGTCGCACCAAACCCCCGACATTTTGCGCCCGCCGTGGGGCTAGGTGCACCGTCGTCAGATATCTGTTCTGGACAGGAACCCTCTTCCTCCCTGCTGAGCGCAGCCAGCCAGGAACGCCGGATGGCGTTTGCGCCGATGTGTTGCATGGCGCGGAGGTCGCCTGCACGGCAAGCTGCCTCGCCGACCTTGTTGGCGAGGTCCGCCTCTCCGATGAGCCTGCATCCGATGCAGGCAACGACGGCCCCGAGAACCGCCTTGCAGCTTCCTCGACCAGCTCCACGTCGCCAACGAGCCAGCCGTCGACTTGGAGGCGGTCGGCTCCACCGACCCGATGCTCATCGACTCCGACACAGCGTCGCTCGACGCATTCCCTACCAACGCGGTGATCGTCGATGATCCTCTCCCTCACGCCGACAGCGGCGGTAGCGCCGTCACGGAGGTGCTCGTCATCAGCCACGATGGAGTTTCTGGTGATGGTGCCCGAGACCCGCTCCAAGCAACACTGCAAGACCTGTCTGCACCCATCTCAGAAGACGCCGACACCGAGATGCTGGAAGCCCGCCGCATCCAGCTTATCAAGAGCGCCAAGAAGCAGGCCAGCATGAGACGCCTTTCGGAGGCTTATCAGCGCGAGATGGGCCGCACCGTTGGCGGCATGCCGACTCCTGGCGGACCCAGCCGCATCGGTCCGGTCGGGCAGCACGGCGCAGCCATTGCCAGCATGTTCGGGGCTGATCGCCCCATTTACGCCATGCCTATGGAGAATATACGAGCTGTCCAAGTGGTAGCGGATGAGCTGGACAACCTTGAGGGTGGCGAGCATCGCCACATGACGGAGCACGTCCAGCGACTCATCGATGCGGCTGCCGAGCAGCAAGAAGCCGGCTGCCGCGTCGGGGACCTCAACCGGCGGAACGATGACCCGCCTCCCCGCCAGGAGCATGGCGCAACGTCCCGGATGCGGAATGATGGCAACCACGGACGACGAGACAAGGAGCCGGCTGCCAGCCACAGCCGGATGCACATCACCATCGAGCGCGACCAAGACAGCCACCCTCGCATGGTGGAATGACCAGGCGGCTACCGGCCTCCCCAACGCAGAGAAAAGCACGTGTCTCCGCCGCCTGTCGATCATCCGAGTCTTGGAGGCCGGCTTGGCCCCCGAGAAGGAACCGGAGAGAATGATGCCCGCCACCAGATCGATCGTCTCAACCGATCCCTGGCACTAGAAGAAGAAGACTCTCTGGGCACGCCTTGCTTCGGCCCCCGCATCAGAGATGAGCCCTTCCCCAAAGGGTTCACGCTCCCATGAGATACGCCCAAGTATACCGGCTCCGTGAAGCCAGAGGACTGGCTGGTCGACTACTCCACAGCCGTCGGCATTGCAAACGGCAACAAGTGTGTTGCCGTGAAGTACGTTCCACTCATGCTCCAGGGCACCGCCCAGACATGGTTGAATAGCCTGAAGCCCCGCAGCATCAATAGCTGGGTAGATTTCACTAAGGCCTTCGTCCACAACTTCACCAGCACGTACAAGCGGTCGCCCAAGCCTCGCCAGCTCTCCTTGTGCGTCCAAGGCCCCAACGAATTGACTCGCAACTACCTCACGTGTTGGGCCGAGCTTCACAACTCTTGTGAGGGTGTGAATGAGGTGCAGGCCATCAAGTACTTCACGGTCGGGTGCAGAGAAGGCACTTTGCTCAAACACTGGCTCCTCTGCGACGAGCCGACGACCCTTGACGAGCTGCTAATCATAGCAGACAAGTACGCCACAGCTGATTCCTCCATGAAGATGAAGATTCAAGTTGATGCATCTGGCAAGGTGGCTCCTCAGGCTCCTCGGACCCCGGCTGGTGATACCAATCGGTGCCAGCAGCAAAGCGACAACAAGCGAAAAGCCCCGATGCCGGCTTCCACCAGCCGGTAGGTGGCAGCAATCGAAGACCGGCAGCCGGAAGGGCGGCCTCTTCCCAAGCGCCAGAAGGGCGGCAAGCCCAACTAGCTGCCCGCCTTCTCTTATGAGCAGACTCTTGATGCTCCCTGCAAATTCCACATCAGCGCGAAGCCGTCCAACCACACCACCCGGAAATGTCATTGGCTCACACGAATTTCCAAGGGTGAAGGGCGGAAACCACTGCTGCCTGCTGGCCAGCCGCCTCCGCCTCATCAGCAGTCGGCGGCCCGCCCAGCAGTCGACGCCGTTCAAGATCAATTCCCTGAAGAACATGGAGCGTATGTTGTTTTCACCAGTGTGGCCGATGACAGGCGCAGCCGGCACCGACAGTCTCGTGAGGTGAATGCCATAGCCATTGAAGCTCCAGAATTCATGCACTTGTCAGAGAGCCCAATTAGTTGGAGCCGGGCTGATCACCCGGAAGTAATGCCTTCTCTGGGCTCTTACACTTTGGTGTTGGAGGCCACCTTTGCCACGGAGAGGCGAGCTGCTCGTTTCTCCCGAGTCCTGATAGATGGCGGCAGCAGCATCAACATCCTGTACCGCGATACCATGGAGAAGTTGAAGATCAAACCCAAGCATCTCCTTCCCAGTCGGACTGTCTTCCATGGCATATTTCCTGGCCTTTCTCACTCACCATTTGGCAAGATCCAGATAGATGTCCTCTTCGGGGACAAAGACCATTTCCGCCGAGATACCATCTGGTTTGAGGTAGTCGACCTGGAAAGCCTGTGCCACGCACTACTTGGCCGACCTGCTTTAGCCAAGTTCATGGCAGTGCCACATTATGCCTACCTCAAGATGAAGATGTCAAGTGCCAAGGGGGTCATTACCATCTCCGGAGATTATCAGAAGTCGTCCGACTGTGCGGCCGCCAGCAGCCGGCTGGCCGAGTCCCTTGTGATCGCTGCCGAGAAGCGGCTCCTTGACCGGGTTGTGACCATGGCCGGCAAGCAGCCGGACATGTCTCACGATCCCAAGGAGGCAGAAGCTGAAGGATCATTCAAGCCGGCCAAGGAGACAAAGAAGATACCATTGGACCCAGAGCACCCGGAGAGGTACGTTGTCATAGGCACAAACCTTCACAGCAAATAGGAAAGCGAGCTTGTCGATTTCGTCCGTGAGAATCGAGACATCTTCGCATGGTCTCCCAAAGACATGCCAGGTGTACCGACGGATTTCGCCGAGCACAAGCTACATGTCAGAGAAGATGCCAAGCCAGTCAAGCAACCCCTCCGCCGACTGTCGGGAGAGAAGAGAAGAATCGTTGGAGAAGAGATCGCCCATCTGTTGGCAGCCGACTTCATCATGGAAGTTTTCTTCCCAGAATGGCTTGCCAACCCAGTCCTTATACTGAAGAAGAATAACAAATGGCGCATGTGCATTGACTACACCAGCCTCAACAAGGCCTGCCCAAAGGATCCGTTTGCTCTGCCACGGATAGACCAAGTGATAGACTCCACAGCCGGATGCGAGCTGTTGAGTTTTTTGGATGCCTACTCAGGGTATCACCAGATCAAGCTGAACCCGGCAGACCGTCTGAAGACCGCATTCATCACACCATTTGGAGCCTTCTGCTACCTGACTATGACATTCGGCCTGAGAAACATCGGTGCCACTTTTCAGCGTTGCATGCAGAAGTGCATCCTCAAGCAACTCGGCAGAAATGCCCATGTCTACATAGACGATATCATGGTGAAGATGGAGAAGCGCAACACACTCTTGAAGATCTCAAGGAAACCTTTGAAAATCTGTGCCGATTTCAAATCAATCTCAACCCGGAAAAGTGCGTGTTCAGAGTACCAGCCGGCCAGCTCCTTGGCTTCCTGGTCTCAGAACACGGCATTGAGTGCAACCCTGTGAAGATCAAAGCCATCGAGAGGATGGAGAAGCCCACCCGACTGCGAGACGTCCAGAAATTCACCGGCTTCTTGGCGTCCATCAGCCGGTTCATCAGTTGGCTGGGCGAGAAGGCTCTTCCCATGTACCAGCTCATGAAGAAGACCACTCATTTCAAGTGGAACGACCAGGCGGATGACGCTTTTCTCCAGCTGAAAAAGATGTTGACCATGCCGCCTGTCCTGGTGGCTCCGACTGCTAAAGAGCCCATGTACCTTTACATCGCCGCCACCAGACGGGTGGTCAGTACAGTCATAGTTGTGGAGCACAAGGAAGACGGCAAGGCATTACCAGTCCAGAGGCCGGTGTATTACCTGAGTGAAGTGTTGTCCGCCTCCAAGCAGAACTACCCCCACTATCAGAAGATGTGCTACGGCGTGCATTTCCCCGCCAAGAAGCTGAAGCCATACTTTCAAGAGCACCCAATCACTGTTGTCTGCACCTCCCCACTCGTTGAGATCATTGGCAACAGAGATGCTTCTGGTCGAGTGGCCAAATGGGCCATCGAGTTGGCCCCCTACACCATCTACTACCAGCCTCGCACGGCCATCAAGTCCCAAGCATTGGCCGACTTCCTTGTCGACTGGGCCGAGACCAAGTACCTGCCGCTAGCGCCGGACTCCACCCAATGGCGGATGCATTTTGATGGTTCAAAGATGTGCACTGGTTTGGGAGCCGGCATCGTCCTCACCTCTCCCAAAGGCGACAAGCTCAAGTACACGTTGCAAATCCACTTTGCCGCCTCCAATAATGTGGCCGAGTATGAAGCATTAATACACGGCCTCTGATTGGCCAAGGAAATCGGCATCCGCTGGATCCTATGCTATAGCGACTCCGACTTGGTGGTCTAGCAGTCTTCTGGTGACTGGGACGCCAAGGATGCAAATATGGCAAGCTGCAGTTTTTTCATCTAGCAACTCAGTGGACACTTCGAGGGGTGCGAGTTCCTTCATGTGCCAAGAGCCGACAATGAGCGAGCAGATGCCTTGGCACGAATCGGCTCCACCCGGCACGCAATACCAGCTGGTGTCTCCCTTCAGCGCCTCCTCAAGTCGTCGATCAAGCCCTCTCCGAAATATGAGTCCATCTTTGTGTCGGCTCCTCCCGAGGCCGACGGATCCGACTCTAGGGCTGCGGCAGCCGACTCGCGGACCTCAGCAATCGGCACGGATACCGTGACAGTCACACCTGGCCCGGAAACTTCACAACCCGGCCCGGGGACTGCAACAGTCGGCCCGGGGACTTCACCAAGCGGCTCGGGGACTGCAGTAGTCGCACCCGGCCCGGGGACTTCAGAACCTTGCACGGGGGCTGTGGCAGTCGGCCTGGGGACTTCATCGACACACCAAGCGGCAGCGGACTCCAACCCACCGCCTCCCAGCCTAACCGCCCTCGTGCAAGTTGTAGTTCTGCCAGTCGAAGAAATAGCAGCACCTTCATGGGCGCAGCCCATCCTCAACTTTCTGGTGAACAAAGAGCTGCCGACTGATGAGATCTCAGCCCGACAAGTGCAACATCGGGCAGCAGCATACACTATTGTCAATAGAGAACTTGTGAGGCACAGTGTCACTGGTGTACCAATGCTGCGTGGAGCCGGAGAAAGGCCAAGAAATCCTCAAAGATATCCACCAAGGCGAGTGCGGCCACCACGCGGCTTCGAGATCACTAGTGGCCAAATCTTTCCGCCACGGTTTCTTCTGGTCGACTGCCTTGGAGGATGCCAATGATCTAGTCAAGCACTGCAAGGGGTGTCAGAAGTTCAACTCACAGCAACATCTACCGGCTTCTGCACTCAAGACCATTCCCTTGGCATGGCCTTTTGTCGTCTGGGGCTTGGATATGGTGGGACCATTCAAGACAGCACACGGCGGCATGACCCATCTGCTTGTCACCGTGGACAAATTCACCAAGTGGATAGAAGCAAATCCAATCAAGAAGTTGAATGGTCTGACTGCCATGACTTTCATTGCAGATATCACCACTCGGTATGGAGTACCACATAGCATCATCACAAACAATGGCACAAATTTTGCCAAAGGAGCCTTGGCCCGTATTTGCGCAACACAGGCCATCCGACTGGACCTAGCGTCCGTTGGCCATCCGTAGTCAAACGGCCAGGTTGAGCGGGCAAACGGCCTCATCCTTTCCGGCATCAAGCCCCGACTGGTCGAGCCTCTGGAGCGGTCGGCCGGCTGCTAGATTGATGAGCTGCCGGCCTTCCTCTGGAGCCTGCGCACAACTCCAAACAAATTAACCGGCTTCATCCCTTTCTTCCTCGTCTACAGTGTCGAAGTCATCATCCCGACGGACATTGAGTTCGACTCACCTCGCGTCACCATGTACACCGAGGCAGAAGCAAAAGAAGCACGAGAAGACAGCGTCGATCTACTGGAGGAGGGCCGGCTGTTAGCACTTAGCCGGTCCGCCATCTACCAGCAGAGTCTGGGCCGCTACTACAACCAGAAGGTCAAGCCAAGATCTTTCCAGGAGGGAGACCTTGTGCTCTGGCTGATCCAGCGAACAGCCGGCCAGCACAAGCTCTCGGCACCTTGGGAAGGCCCATTCGTCATTAGTAAAGTTTTGGGCAACGACTCCTACTACCTGATCGATGCTCAGAAGCCCAGAGCACGCAAGAGAGATGACTCCGGCAAAGAGACAGAGCGGCCGTGGAATGCAAACCTCCTTCGAAGATTTTATAGTTGATGCAGTATGTACCACACTATCTTTTGTATTAAGTACGAAGACTCCGGGTCCACCGAGAAGAGCTCGGGGGCTACCCTCTTTTCTATATATGATAAGTATTATGCCTATGAATGCGTTATTTCATTATTCCGCCTGGCACCGGGTTTGACCAGTCAGCCCGGGGGCTCGCCGCCTTGTACTATGTGGAGCTTCCTGCAGTCGGACAAGTAGTGTGTTGGCACCCAAGCCTTCTCCTGCTAGAAGCCGTAGCTCGCAGAGCGACTATCCGGTGGGCAGGAGTTACAGGCAGGAAAGGGTGTCCAGATGAAAAATGGCTAAGGACCCCAAGCATGCACATAGTTCAGGCCGGCTCCCTGCCTCATCGACCGGCTGCTAAAATAGCCAGCCGGCCGGCCTCTACTTAACTTGCTAACGCTCTAGTCGGCTAAGTACGTGCCCTCCCGAAAGCAACTAAGTACTTGACCAAGCCACAGTCCACAAAGAGGCTGTTCGGCTGGCAAGACGGCAGCCAAGGGAGGGCGGCAAAGGAAAAAGGCCAAGGAGCAGAAAGCAAGAAAAGTCAGAACTCGGCAAAAGCACAACTTCTGTGAAAGTATATTTACATATCAAAAGGCTCTTGGCCAGCATTCAACAGAGTTTGAAATACACCCCGCAGGTGGAATTGTGCGAATTTAACAAAGTTTGTCGAGACCGATAAAACAGGGAAAATAAAGATAAGTCGGTGGCCTAGGGAGCTGCAAAGGGGTCCGGCTAGCTGGCGGAGTCGGTGGTGCCGATTAGTGAAGTGGGCGGCTGGTCAGCCTCCGCTTGGTCGCATCCAGTAGCAGTTGGCGCACTCGAACGTGGCTCGTTGTTCGAGGCATGATCAAGTTGGGGCTGGTCGTCTGCTCCGACCTCTGGCACATCTTCTTTGCCTTCCTCGTCCTCCTCGTCTTCTCCCTCGTCGCTGGAGTCGATCATCTCGACCGAGTCTTCGTCATCCTCCGGGTTCAGCCCAAACCACTCCGGTGGCGCCTCGGCACCATTCTCAGCCAGCTCAGGAACGAAGAGGCTGGTGTCGGTGTACACGGCGATCGTCGCCACCCGTCTAACAAGGTCGCGCACCACCGCCACCAGCTCCTCTTGGGCCTCCTGCCGAAACGTGGTCAACTGGGCTAGATTTAGCCCAGGATACCACGCCTTGATGAACTCCAAGGCCCGGCGCGCTCTAGCCCGGGCCGAGGAACCCTTCCAAGCCTCGAGGCAGCTGGCTGCCACCTCCAGCCAGTCGGCAGTCCGACTGGGAGTACGCGGAGCTGGCATGTCTGGCCAAAGGGCGGAGATCGCCTGGGCCCCGACACGCTGAAGACGGCGCATCATTCGATGAGCCGGCCGGAAGCGGGCTTGGATGCTGACAAGTTGTTCGCTAAGAGTCTGGGGGGCGTCGGCAGCAATCTGCACGCCTTCCGTCCTCCGTTCCTCACAATAAGCCTCAATAGCCTCGTTGGCAGCGTCAGAATGGCCAGGAAAGAAGTCTGCTTAGGCATAAAGCAAAAAGATCAGGAGTCGGAAGTCAGAAGCTGGAAGCTGGAAGCCGGCTTGATCGGTAGCCGACAACCCAAAGAAAGAAAAGGAAGAAAGCTTACCGTCAACCATGTCTTCAATCTTGCCGAAGCCGGACTTCGGCAGCGCCTCCTTGTCGGTCCAGGTGGAGCGTTCAGTCTCGAACTCGGCGAGGAGGTTGGACTCCTTCACCTCCGCCTCCTTCTAGGCCTTCTGGAGAAGCTCCGCCTGCTCCGCCAGTTGCGTGGCCAGTCGGTCGCGCTCCTGGGCCAGCTCGTTGAACTCTGCCTCCTTGGCACGCAACGCAGTGTTGGCTTCACCCAGCTGCCGCTGCAAGGCGGCATTGGCCTCTGCAAGAGCGGAGAAAGAAAAAGATGTCAATAACCAACAAAGAAGAAGTATAGTTGTCGGGGAGATCCGGCCTGACTGCTCAGTAGTCGTCTCGAATCTCGGGGACTACAGCCCGCGGTGCGCTATCCCGCCCCCGCAGAGAAAGAAAACAGGGACTTACTCCGGCTTTCCGCCAAGTCGGCGGTCCGTCGGTCCAGATCTCGTACGTTGGAGTTGAAGGTGATCGCGCGAAGATTATGATAGTCCTGTAATGAAGATAGAAGAAAAGGTTAGCACTCGGAGTTCGCCAAGTAAAGTTCCGGGCCGCCTGCTCAGTAGCCGGCCCGAAACTCGGGGGCTACACCCAGTGGGTGCGCGGGCGCGCCCCCACAGAGAAGTAGAAGAATCAAAGACGAAGAAGTAAGAAACATACCCGAATGGCTGCTCATGAATCCAGGAACGCCCTGTTGCACTGCTGAAGAGCGGGGCCTCAGCTCGGAGTTTGGCCTGGATGTCCAGGATTGCTTGATTTAAAGTGTCTGTCCCGCCTCCACGCACCCATTCAGCGGGAGCGGCGCTGGTTGCTTCGGCATCCGGGGCTGACGAGCTCGCAGCACCGGCTTCCAGCGGCCATGGCGCCGAAGTCGCCTTCATGCCTCGGCGGCGCGATGGTGTGTGGACCTCAGGAGTCGGGCCCGTCACCACCTCGTTTCCGACTGGCGGTGCCGGTGGGGCGGCCGGCTGCTTATCCCACGCTCTGTCAGACGGCGGCGGCAAAGGCACGGCTACCTCCGGCATGGCGACGTCGCCCGCTCCCCTCTCCATGACCGGCTATTCGTCGTTGGATCCCCCAGTCGATGTCGTGAACTCCGGTGGCAATGGCGTGGAGTTCAAGGGGATGACGAACAACGGCGCTTGACGGTACGCGGCTTCTTTGGCTGACTTCTTCGACAGGCATCGGCCTCCGCCTCCGCCATCTTCTTCAACGCGGCGGCCTCTGCCTTGTCCGCCTCCGCCTGCTCCCTGCGGGCGGCTTCCCCCTCCTCGCGCACCTCCCGCACGTTTCGTTCCTGCACCTCCCGGAGGTCGGGCGCGGGGTCGATTCGCCGGGTGGTGGCAGAAGTCTCCGCCGACCCAATGACGGAGGCGGCGGCCGACTTCTCAAGAGAGAGCGGAGCCCTAAGCCAAGGAAATAAAGCAGAACAGCTCAGATAGAATCGACAAGAAAGGAAGGCACAAGGAAAAGACACTTACGCCAACACCATATGAGGCACTTTCGGAAGCTTCTGAAACTTGGTCGCCTTCACGGCGGCCTCCTTCCGCTTGGTCGCAGCGGCCGGGTTCTTGGTTTTCTTCGACGGACTACCAAACAATGCGGCGCCTAGCTTGCGCTTGCGCGTGCCGCCTTGAGTAGCCGGCTCGGCGGAAGGGCCCACGTCCGCCTTGTCGGTGCCTCGCGCATGGCGCGGCTCGTCCTCGTCTTCATCGTCGTCAGGCTAGGTCTCGATGCCGCCTACGTCTTCGGAGGCGCCCGCTCCATCGTCGCCGCCTATGGTGTCGTCCTCCAGGGCGGCTGCCCCCAAGTCGGGGTCGTCCACATCGCTCACCGCCCGGTCCGGCAGGTAGTCTCCACCCAGCCCCATGATGGCGGCCGTCACTGGAGACATGAAGATCTGTGTTCACGGGACCGACTATTCAAGACGGCAAAACCAAAACCAAGACAAACACTAAAAAGGAAAGAGTTGAAGAGCTTACAGCAGGAGGCGGGTTGGCCCGGGAGTATGGCCGCATGCCAAACCGCCAAGACCCCTCCGACAACTTGAGGTCGAAGATCTCGTTCACCATGCGGGCGACCTTGGCAGTCGGCATGTCCCTCATGCATGTCTGGCTCGGGTCCCGGTGCCCGCTCATCCGATAGATCAGATGAGGCCGGCCTTGGAGCGGGAGAACCCGGCGCTCGATGAAGGCGACCAGCAGGTCGGACGCCTTGAGGTCTGCCGAGTCAGTCAGCACCCAGAGCCGGTTGATGGCGGCGGTGCCGTCAGCTGACAAGGGCTTCGGCTTGTAGCCCAATTGGCCCGAGGTTTAGCCGGAGGGTCGGCTTCGTAGGGCGGCAAGTTGATGAAGTCGAGGGCGGGGTCTACGTTCTCCACATAAAAATACGATTTCTGCCACGGTTTGACCAACTGTGACAACTTGATGGCGGGGAAGGCATTCTTCACGGACGAGCGGCGCACCGTGACGAAGGCGCCGCACTGGGCCGCCTTCTCCCTAGCGGAGGTGCCCAGCTTGGTGTAGAAGAACGCTCCCCCTAGCTTGATGGTGGGGAGGATGCCGAGGTAGCCCTCACACATCATGATGAAGGCGGACAACAGCGTCACTGTGTTGGGCGTCAGATGATGCGGCTAGAGATGAAAGAAGTTGAGGAAGGAACGGAAGAATCCGCTCGCCGGCAGGCCGAAGCCGCGGAGGAAGTGCGAGCGGAAGATAACCCGCTCGCCTCCCTGCGGCGCCGGCGAGATCTGTTCCTCCGGCTGCACGCGCACCTTGATGTAGCCTGCGTCGGGCAGTCGCCGTGTCGCGCGAAGGAAGGCGACGTGATCGTCGATCATGACTGAGCCATCCCAGTCCCCTCCCCTCTCGCGCATCATGGAGTCCGAGCTCGAAGAGGAAATGACGCGGCGGCGGAGGCAAGGACCGCGGAGGAGCAGGAAGCTTGACGAGGAGGAGGCTGATGGCGACGAGCTGCGGCAGCATTTCGGTTGGGCGCAGAAGTGCGGCGACAGCAAGAGGAGAGGAAGGTCGAAAATGGCAAAGGGGAGGAGGGTGCGCGTGCTCCGCCGCTCCCCCTTTCCCCCTACTTATAGCCCCTGGGCTGCGAAGCCGAGAGGCAGGGCATGGGATTAACTGCGCCCATGACCCCATGTCCCCATGATTATTGCGCGAGTTACTGGGTGCAGTAACTCCGCACGGAATCAAAACGGTCCGCCTCAGCCACAGCGGATCCGTCCGCGCACCGAGGCCCGGTTGTGGCGGGCCCAGCCTGCTGTCACATCCCATCGCGTGCATGGGCTGGCAGGCTGGCTCGGCTAGCTGGCACCACGTGGCGTGCTCGCAACGGGCGGCGGGCTAGAAGCTTAGAAGGCACGCCATCTGAGTCCCGCCTTGACATTTCAAAATCACCACGCAAATATGCCTGGTCATGGCCGACTCCCAGCAGGCGGCATGCCGAAAGACGGATGAAGCATTTAGCAAGAGCTCTCGGGGAAGGAAACTGCTGAGGCACCTCGACTTGTCAGCCGCGACACCTCACCAGCTTCGGGGACTACTGTCGGAGTAATGGGCCATGGGTAGCCTGACCTGAGTCCCTGAGCATTTCAAGACATCGGTCCGGCTGCGCCCCTCAAGCGTCAAGGATGAAGCACCGCCTTCTGGTGGCCGGCTGGCTCAAGCGGTCGGCTGCCAGAAGACCGCCCCAAGATGAGCTGACTCCCAACAAGCGGCCTCCCGAGAGGCCGGCTCCTGGCAGGTGGCCCACGGCGCCCTCAAAGTCTGCGCCCCCATAAAGAAGACAAGACAGGATGTGACTACAGTGTAGCCCATCACCCCCCATATCCAGGGCGGGGCGCGGCCATAGTGTTCCGTACCGGCCGAGATCTCCGCACGGCGCGGCACTGTTGCCATCCCGCCCTTGACGTCACCCCTGCCAGGTAGAACCCTGCTCCCATGATGGCCTGTCAGTACGTCCTATAGGTGGCGGGCATACCGGGCAGTGAGAGCCTAGAGGGCGGCAGCACCTGACCAGTTGGACCCGAGGGAGGCCAGCCTCTAGCAGGCGGCCCACTCTTCCCTCAGAGTCCATGCGCCATTAACCAAACGAGACACGGTGTGGCTACAATGATCTCCCACCAGACGGTGAGACTGTAGCCATGCCCCCCTCAACCAAGCATGCGTCATTAGCAGCGGAGGCGGCCTGTCGGCTCTGTACGGGACCAGGCGGCGGGCCCAGCGGCCGGCGGAGGAGCCGGCGGCAGGAGACACTGACAGCCGGGTCCTACACCCGGCCAGATTACCATTGTACCCCTGGGGGTAGGCCTATATAAACCCCCCAGGGCACCCATGCAAAGGGTTCCCAACCTGTTAGACCTAGACACCCACATAGAGAGAGGGGAGAGCTAGCTCTGCTTTCTTCTACCTCTAGCATACAGCTCGAGGAGCACCATTGTACTCGCTAGTGCCTTAGTGATCATACGGAGACCCCGCAGAGCAGGACTAGGGGTGTTATCTCCTAGGAGAGCCCCGAACCTGGGTAAGATTCGCCAGCGTGCATGTCTTTGCCTCATCCCGTTTCCTGGCACCGGCGACGTCCTACTAGCCCCCATCATGATTAGCCATCCTTTGGCATATGTCGCACCAAACCCCTGACATCCATCGGGAGGGGAATCATCGCCGCGGTGATCGTCTTCATCAACATCACCATCATCATCACCATCCTCATCTCTTTTACACGGTCCACTCACCCGCACCCCGCTGTAATCCCTACTTGACATGGTGCTTTATGCCAGATATTATGATCCAATGATGTGTTGCCATCCTATGATGTTTTGAGTAGATATCCTTTGTCTTTGGGTTTATTGATGATTTAGATGGTATGAGGTGTATGTTTTATTTTGGTGCTGTCCTATTGTGCCCTCCGTGTCGTGCAAGCGTGAGGGATTTCTGCTGTAGGGTGTTGCAATATGTTCATGATTCGCTTATAGTGGGTGGCTTGAGTGGCAGAAGCATAAACCCGAGTAAGGGGGTTGTTGCGTATGGGATAAAGCGGACTTGATGCTTTAATGCTATGGTTGGGTTTTACCTTAATGATCTTTAGTAGTTGCAGATGCTTGCTAGAGTTCCAATCATAAGTGCATATGATCCAAGAAGAGAAAGTATGTTAGCTTACGACTCTCCCTCATGTGAAAGTGCAATGACGACTACCGGTCTTGTTAACAATTGCCTAAGACAATTCCGCACACCGACCCATCATTATTCCACACTCGCAATTTATAATATTTAGTAATATGTTCTAACTTTATGATAACAGCACCTACTTTTATATTTTATCTCTCTGATATCATGCAAAGTTATCCTCTTCATACCCACAACATAGTTTTATTTCTCGTTTCTAGTTGGAAGCAAACGTTCGGTGTACGTAGAGTCGTATCAGTGGCAGATAGGAATTGAGAGAATATTGATCTTACCTTTAGCCCCTTGTGGGTTTGACACTCCATATTTATCACTTCCACCTTTGGGAATTTCTATGATGATTCCCTGCACTTAGGGATTATCAAGCTCTTTTCTGGCACCGTTGCCGGGGAGCAATAGCGTGGGGTTGATATTCTCGTGTGTGCTTGTTTGCTTTCTTCACTAAGTAGATTTTGTTTTTCCTTTTTTGCTTCTGTTTAGTTGTGGGTGAAACATAAATAAAATTTAAAGAATGAAAATACAAAAAAATATTTGCCTCTCATGCCTAAAAAGTTTTTTAATAAGAGAAGTGATTGGAAGATTATGCATTGAAGAAATGAGGGTCGACCTTGAGCACTTGTGTTCATGCTCATGGAAACAATGTAAAAAAATTCATGGAAGCTTCTCTAAAAATAATTATCCCATTGTATATATCCATTTTATTATAAAAATAATGTGCCAAGCTTCGGTTTTAGGATGATTAGATTGCTTGTTTACTATGTTCAGTACAAAAACAGAAACTTTGGCTGTAGCGCGTTATTTTACATTTTTTACTGGAAAGTCAAATGGGTCTGAAACTTTTTGCACATTACTTCTGTACAAATTTTTAAATTTTAATATTTTTTTAGATTTTTTGTAGTTACAGAAGTATACTAAACTTCCAGATTACTACATACTGTCCTGTTTTTGACAGATTCAGTTTTCTATGTGTTGATCGCTTATTTTGATGAATCTATGGGTAGTATCGGGGGGTATGAACCATGGTGAAGTTGGAATACAGTAGATATAGTTCTAATATGAAATTGGAATGAGTTTGCAACAGTACCTAAAGGTAGTGATTTGCTTTATTATACTAACGGGTCTCACAAAGTTTTTGTTAAAGTTTTGTGTGGATGAAGTGTTCGAAGAACGAGGAGTTACCGATGTGAGAAGAATAAATAGAGGCAAGAGCTCAAGCTTGGGTATGTCCAAGGCACCCCAAGTAAATATTCTAAGGATACTCAAGCATCTAAGCTTGGGGATGCCCCGGTTGGCATCCCATCTCTCTTCTTCAACAATTATCGGTATACCTCGGTTTTTGTTTTGTTCACATGATTTGTGTCCTTTAAGAACCATGATAGTATGAGATAGCCCTTCATTGGTTTATATAATGCTTCATGTGCTTCACTTATATCTTTTAAGTATGATCTTATAGAATTGCTCTTTGTGCTTCACTTAAATCTTTTGAGTATGGTTTTATAAAATGCTTCAGGTGCTTCACTTATATATTTTGAGCTTGGATATTGGTTAGTCTATATTAATTGTATAATGCTCCATGAACTTCACTTATATATTTTTGAGTATGAATAATACTATCATCTAAAGTGGATTTAGAAGAAGTTTGCTCCCACTATTCCGAATGAGGAGAATTTTGCTTATGTGGAGAGTAGTAAAATTTCTATGCTTGTAGATCATGAAAAGAATGCTTTATGTGATGGTTATATTGTTGAACTCATTCATTATGCTACTGAAAATTATTATTAGGGAGGAATACATGTTTGTAGGAGTTGCAGTAATATCAAGTTTCCTCTATATATGCTTAAAGTTTTGAAGTTATACTTGTTTTTCCTTCCTATGCTAGTTGATTCTTGTTCCTATAAATTATGTGGTCAAAAAATCCCTAGGCATAGGAAGTGGGTTAGATTTAAATATGCTAGTCATATTCTCCATGATGCTCTCTTTATGTTTCAATTCTTATCTTTTATGTGAGCATCATTGAAATCATCATGCCTAGCTAAAAGGCATTAAAGAAAAGCGCTTGTTGGAAGACAACCCAATATTTACCCTTACTGTTTTTGTGTGTTATCATGATTAAGCTACTGTATTAATCATGTATTATAGCTTTTTTCAATAAAGTGCCAAGTAAGACCTTTGGGAAGACTTGGGTGAAAGTTAATGTGATATTGCTGTAAAAAACAGAAACTTTGCGCTCACGAGATTAGCTGCCATTTTTTTACAGAAGAGTGAGATTGAGTTGATTATTTTTACAGAAGATTAATAGACAAATTCCTCACGTCCACCAATTTATTTCAGAATTTTTGGAGTATCTTAAGTATGGTTGGTGTTTAGATCATTACAGACTGTTCTGTTTCTGACAGATTATGTTTTCATTGCATAGTTTGCTTGTTTTCTAGTTTCTATGGCTTATATTTCTCAATATAAATTGTAGAAATGATATGGTACAGTAGGCATTGTGTGAGAACAATTATGATCATTGTCTTTGATAGTACCAAAGTGAATGGTTTACTCTTTATCATACTAAACTATCTCATGAAGTTCCGTTAAGTTTTGTGTGATTGAAGTTTTCAAGCTTTGGGTGAGATATCGATAGCTTGGGGATGCCCAAGGCACCCCAAGGTAATATTCAAGGAAGAATCAAGCGCCTAAGCTTGGTGATGCCCCGGAAGGCATCCCCTCTTTCGTCTTCAAAACTATCGGTATACCTTACTCAGAGCTATATTTTTATTCGTCACATGATATGTGTTTTGCTTGGAGTGTATTTTCAATTTTACTTGTTGTTTGAATAAAATCATTGGATCTAAAATCTTGAATGAAAAAGAATCCTTCCATGGATATTTAATTATTTGACTACTCAGTATTCTTTACTTATATCTTTTTGGAGTAATTTGTCATTTACTCACATGCTTCACATATATCCTATGAGTAAATGGTTGAATGAATTGAATATCATAAATCTGAATTTATATACGTTTCATA
This sequence comes from Triticum urartu, assembly GCF_056163025.1. Taxonomy (NCBI): domain Eukaryota; kingdom Viridiplantae; phylum Streptophyta; class Magnoliopsida; order Poales; family Poaceae; genus Triticum; species Triticum urartu. The sequence goes on along the minus strand of NC_141879.1, from coordinate 464,521,892 downwards.
TGTTTACAACATGGGGAGTAATGACTTCACACATAATAAGTATAGGTAGTAAACTTATTGGAAGTTAGCAAACGCAGAATTGGTCACTTGAACAATTCATGAAAGAATATTGAAGGAAGAGAGATTTCACATATAAATATACTATCTTGGACATATTTTGCAATTGTGAGCACTCATTAAAATGACATTCTAAAAGGTTGATGTTGGACAAGGAAGACAACTTAATGGGTTATGTTTTCCTATATCCGAAATGTTATATTGTCTTGGATCATCCAACATGTTGAGATTGCCTTTCCTTCTCATGCTAGCCAAATTCTTTGCACCATACCCAGTTTTGCTATGAGAGTCCACCATATCTACCTATGGATTGAGTAAGATCCTTCAAGTAAGTTGTCATTGTTGCAAGCAATAAAAATTGCTCTCTAAATATGTATGATTTATTAGTATGGAGAAAATAAGCTTTATACGATCTTGTGGTGTGGAAGAAATAAAAGCGACGGACTGCATAATAAAGGTCCATATCACAAGTGGCAATATAAAGTGATGTTCTTTTGCATTAAGATTTTGTGCATCCAACCATAAAAGCGCATGACAACCTCTGCTTCCCTCTACGAAGGGCCTATCTTTTACTTTTATCTTCTACCCTTATACAAGAGTCATGGTGATCATCACCTTTCCCTTTTTACACTTTTTCTTTTGGCAAGCACTTTGTGTTGGAGTGATCCGGATATATATATCCACTTGGATGTAGGTTTTCATAAATTATTATTGTTTACATTACCCTTGAGGTAAAAGGTTGGGAGGCGAAACTATAAGCCCCTATCTTTCTCTGTGTCTGATTAAAACTTTGAACCCATAAATATCACGTGAGTGTTAGCAATTGTGAAAGATTAAATGATAGTTGAGTATGTGGAGTTTGCTGAATCAAAGCTCTTACATAGACCCTTCCCGAAAATAAGATGAATTGCAATTGTTTGATGACTAAGAGCACGGTTTGTTAGTTTTCAAGGAAGTTTATGATCTATACTTTAACATGTGAATAGATTGTTACTTGATCATGAAAATTTTTATGAGATGAGCTATTGTTATGACATATAATGATGCTAGAAAAGGTGATTGAAATTATCATTGATCAAACTTGTGCACTTGCTAGCATTCACACTTCATAAATTATTTCTTTTATCATTTACCTACTTGAGTACGGGCAGGAATTAAGCTTGGGGATGCTGATACGTCTCCAGCGTATCTATAATTTATGAAGTATTCATGCTATTATATTATCCATCTTAGATGTTTTATATGCATTTATATGTTATTTTATATGATTTCTGGGACTAACCTATTGACCTAGAGCCCAGTGTCAGTTTCTGTTTTTCCTTGTTTTTGAGTTTTACAGAAAAGGAATACCAAACGGAGTCCAATTGACGTGCCAATTTTTGACGATTTTATGGACCAAAAGAAGCCCCCGGAGTAAAAGAGTTGGGCCAGAAGAGTCCCAGGCTGTCCACGAGGGTGGGGGCGCGCCCTACCCCCTGGGCGTGGGCCCCTATCTCATGGACGATTCGGAGACCCCCCCCCCCGACGTGAAACCGACGCCAAAAATTCCTATAAATATAGAAACCCCCAGAAAATAACCTAGATTGGAAGTTCCGCCGCCGCAAGCCTCTGTAGCCATGAGAAATCAATCTAGGCCCTCTCTGGCACCCTGCTGGAGGGTCCATCATAACCGGAGGCTATGGAGGAGGATCCCGAAGGGGCCATCATCACCATGAAGGCCAAGGACCAGAGGGAGAACCTTCCCCCATCCATGGGGGAGGCCATGGAGGAGGAAGCACAAGGGGGAGAACAACCTATCCTCCTCCTCTCTCTCAATGGCACCGGAGTGCCATCGGGAGGGGAATCATCGCCGCGGTGATCATCTTCATCAACATCACCATCATCATCACCATCCTCATCTCTTTTACGTGGTCCACTCTCCCGCACCCCGCTGTAATCCCTACTTGAACATGGTGCTTTATGCCACATATTATGATCCAATGATGTGTTGCCATCCTATGATGTTTTGAGTAGATATCCTTTGTCTTTGGGTTTATTGATGATTTAGATTGGTATGAGTTGTATGTTTTATTTCGGTGTTGTCCTATTGTGCCCTCCGTGTCGCGCAAGCGTGAGGGATTCCCACTGTAGGGTGCTGCTATACGTTCATCATTCACTTATAGTGGGTTGCTTGAGTAACAGAAGCATAAACCCGAGTAAGGGGGTTGTTGCATATGGGATAAAGGGTACTTGATGCTTTAATGCTATGGTTGGGTTATACCTTAATGATCTTTAGTAGTTGCGGATGCTTGCTAGAGTTCCAATCATAAGTGCATATGACCCAAGAAGAGAAAGTATGTTAGATTATGCCTCTCCCTCATATGAAATTGCAATGACGACTACCGGTCTTGTTAACAATTGCCTAAGACAATTCCGCACACCGACCCATCATTATTCCACACTCGCAATTTATAATATTTAGTAATATGTTCTAACTTTATGATAACAACACCTACTTTTATATTTTAGCTCTCTGATATCATGCAAAGTTATCCTCTTCATACCCACAACGTAGTTTTATTTCTCATTTCTAGTTGGAAGCAAACGTTCGGTGTACGTAGAGTCGTATCAATGGCAGATAGGACTTGAGAGAATATTGATCTTACCTTTAGCTCCTTGTGGGTTCGACACTCCATACTTATCACTTCCACCTTTGGGAATTGCTACGATGATTCCCTGCACTTGGGGATTATCACGCACCCCCCTGGGGGCGCCCCCTGCCTCGTGGACCCCATGTGGGCTCCATCCACTTATTATTGCACCCACACACTCCGTCTTCCTCCAGAAAAAATCATCCACCAGCTCAAACCCGAGTTCTAGCTCATCTTGCTGCCATTTTCGATCTCCTTGCTCAAAGCTCCATTCACAAAACTGCTTTGGGGGATTGTTCTTCGAGGAAGAAAAATGTTTAGGAAAATGTACCAAGGTGGTTCCTCAAGGAAGCAAGGCCCAAGGCTCGCGATACGTGAGCCGGACAATGAACTACCAAGGGAAGCTCAAGTGCGGCCTTGTGAATGGCCATCATAGGAGTTCATGGTCCAGGCAGGCATCAAGGATGAATTTTACGCATATGTTCGTAACGCTGATCTTGAGAGCTTCGTGTCAGATAAATGCCGGCAATACCTCTATCTAACTGATTCATTTGTGAGAAGGTTTAAATTTACATCCTCGCACAAGTCTCACACTGTCCTATTTGATCTTTATGATAAATCATATACCATGGACCTAGAAGATTTTAATACTGCTTGTAAACTCCCGCACTGGGGCAATGTTACTGAACCTCGCAAATCTGAATATAAAGACTTTCTTGCTAGTATTACTGTGGGGGGATCTAGGGAAATCACACAAGCTACCATAGGCAGCATTCATTTCCCTTCCATACATTATTTTTCTCTCTTCATTGGTAGATGCATTAACGGGAAAGATGAGGCTTGTCACATGTGCGTTCCAGATCTTAGTGTCCTCAAGAGTGCGGTATTAGGTGATAAACAATATAACTTGGGGCTATTGTTGCACGTAGGTTGCATCACAACAATATAAGTGGAGATTTGTTTGGTGGAATTTATGCAACTCGTGTAGCTAACTATCTTGATATAGCCATACAGGGAAATGATATTGAGTTGCCTCTTGCTTATCTAGATTATGATGCTATGGTTCACCACCAGTTTCTTGAGAGGAACGATCAGTTCCTCCAGTACCGACTAATCTTTGACTTTCAGGAAAAAAGGAGATATGTTATAACCAGGGAGGAGGCGAACAAGTACGAGAGGAGGATGGAGGCAGCTCGCCTCCAAGCTGTAGCTCATCAGGCAGTAGCTGCTGCATCTCAGTACGACCCCAGTTACAACTTTGGATATCCACCAGGCCAGCCATGGCCCTAGACCAACTTAGGCCAAAATCCTAAGCTTGGGGGAGTACGTATTTCTCACCAACATTACATTCATGTTCACACACTCATTCCAGTTGTCGGTGCTCATACTTTTTCATTGTACTATCCATGCTAGTTTAATTTCTTTTTAAGCTTTCTTCTTGTGTGTTTGAAAAACCTTAAGAAAAAACAAAAAATATTAGTTGTAGCTTTTAGCTAGTTCACTTTCCATGCTTGTAGTAGTAGTAATTAAAAAGAAAACCCAAAAAGATTTCTCGTTCTTCTTTTGCTTGTTGGGAGCTTTCCCATGTAAATAGTTTTGTTTTTTTTCTTTTCTTTGGGGGTAGAGAGGAGAAGAACATGATGAAAATGTTGAGTGGCTCTGATATGCATTATTGTTGATGTAACCAAGAGCCCATATTATCTTGTCTTATCCCTTGTATTAAATGCTTGTAGATTCTAGCTTAGTCCAATGCACGTGCACTATTATTATTATCCACACCATTCGGTCGTGCAAGTGAAAGGCAATAATGACGATATATGATGAACTAATTGAGATGAGAAAAGCTGGTATGAACTCGACCTATCTTGTTTTTTTTAAATATGATTAGTTCATCGTTCCTGATTCGGCCTATTATGAATGAAACATGTTTGCAATGACAATTAGAGATTATAGTTGCTCATGCCATGCTTAATTAGCTAGGAGTTTATAATGGTTTACCTTGTGTGCCAACACGCTATTAAAATGGTTGTGATGTAGTATGATAGGGTGGTATCCTCGTTTGAACGATTTGAGTGGCTTGACTTGGCAAATGTTCACGCATGTAGTTGAAACAAAATCAACATAGCCTCCACAATATTTATGTTCATGGTGAATTATATCCTACTCATGCTTGCATTCAGTGTTGATTAATTTTAATGCATGTTCATGACTGTTGTCACTCTCTAGCTGGTCGCTTCCCAGTCTCTTTCTAGCCTTCACTTGTACTAAGCGGGAATACTGCTTGTGCATCCACTTCCATAAACCCCAAAAATTATTCCATATGAGTCCACCATACCTTCCTATATGCGGTATCTACCTGTCGTTCCAAGTAAATTTGTATGTGCCAAACTCTAAACCTTCAAATGAAATTCTGTTTTGTATGCTCGAATAGCTCATGTATCAACTAGGAATGTCTATATCTTCCATGCTAGGTGGGTTATTCTCACGAGGTGTGGACTCCGCTCCTCATTCACGAGAAAATGGCTGGTAACCGGGATGCCCAGTAACATTCTTAAATTAAAATAATTGCAAACAAAACTCCCCCAGGATTATTGTTAGTTGGAGGCACCTGTTGTTTCGGACAAGCCATGGATTGATGTTTGTTGGTGGTGGGGGAGTATAAACTTTACCATTTTGTTTGGGAACCGCATATAATGTGTGTAGCATGGAAGATATCGAGATCTCTCGGTTGTTATGTTGACAATGAAAGTATACCACTCAAAATATTATTTATCTCTATTTTAGCACCTCTACAAATCTCTGCTTCCCTCTGAGAAGGGCCTATCTATTTACTTTTATGCTGAGTCATCACCCTCTTATTAAAAAGCACCAGTTGGAGAGCACCGCTGTCATTTGCATGCATTACTATTAGTTTACATTGAGTATGACTGTGACTGGATCTCTTTTACCATGAATTACAATGTTTAGTCAGTCCTTGAACTTCAGAGGTGCTCTGCATTTATGTTTTGCGGTCTCAGAAAGGGCTAGCGAGATACCATCTTGTTATATCATATTATGATTGTTTTGAGAAAGTGTTGTCATCCGAGATTTACTATTATCGCTCGCTAGTTGATTATGCCATTCATATGAGTAAACATGAGACCTAAATGTTATTGTGAATATGGTTAGTTCATAATCTTTGCTGAAAACTTGAATGCTGGCTTTACATATTTACAACAACAAGATCAAACAAAGTTTGTAAAAGTTTTTTCATTATCACTTTCAGTTTGTCAACTGAATTGCTTGAGGACAAGCAAAGGTTTAAGCTTGGGGGAGTTGATACGTCTCCATCGTATCTACTTTTCCAAACACTTTTGACCTTGTTTTGGACTCTAACTTGCATGATTTGAATAGAACTAACCCGGATTGACGCTGTTTTCAGCAGAATTGCCATCGTGTTATTTTTGTGCAGAAATAAAAGTTCTCGGGATGACTTGAAACTTCATGGAGAATATTTTTGGAATTTATAAAAAATACTGGCGAAAGAATCAACACCAGGGGCCCCACACCCTGCCCACGAGGGTGGGGGCGCGCCCACCCCCTGGGGCGTGCCCCCTGTCTCGTGGGCCCCCTGAGGCTCCACCAACCTCAACTCCAACTCTATATATTCATGTTCGGGGAGAAAAAAAATCAAGGAGAAGGATTCATCGCGTTTTATAATACGGAGCCGCCGCCAAGCCCTAAACTCTCTCGGAGGGCTGATCTGGAGTCCATTCGGGGCTCCGGAGAGGAGAATCTGTCGCCATCGTCATCATCAACCTTCCTCCATCACCAATTTCATGATGCTCACCGCCGTGCATGAGTAATTCCATCGTAGGCTTGCTGGACGGTGATGGGTTGGATGAGATTTGTCATGTAATCGAGTTTGTTTTGTTAGGGTTTGATCCCTAGTATCCATTATATTCTGAGATTGATGTTGCTATGACTTTGCTATGCTTAATGCTTGTCACTAGGGCCCGAGTGACATGATTTCAGATCTGAACCTATTATGTTTCCATGAATAAATGTGAGTTCTTGATCCTATTTTGCAAGTCAATAGGTACCTACTATGTGTTATGATCCGGTAACCCCGAAGTGACAATAATCGGGACCACTCGCGGTGATGACTATAGTTTGAGGAGTTCATGTATTCACTAAGTGTTAATGCTTTGTTCCGGTACTCTATTAAAAGGATGCCTTAATATCCCTTAGTTTCCAATAGGAACCCGCTGCCACAGGAGTGTAGGACAAAAGATGACATGCAAGTTCTTTTCCATAAGCACGTATGACTATATTCGGAATACATGTCTGCATTACATTGATGAACTGGAGCTAGTTCTGTGTCATCCTATGTTATAACTATTGCATGAGGAATCGCATCCGACATAATTATCCATCACTAATCCAATGCCTACGAGCTTTTCATATATTGATCTTTGCTTAGTTACTTTTCTGTTGCTACTGTTACAATCGCTACAAAACCAATATTGTTACTTTTGCCACCATTACCGTTACTTCCATATTACTTTGCTACTAAATATTTTGCTGCAGATATTAAGTCTTTCAGGTTCAGTTGAATTGACAACTCAACTTTAATACTTGAGAATATTCTTTGGCTCCCCTTGTGTCGAATCAATAAATTTGGCTTGAATACTCTACCCTCGAAAACTATTGCGATCCCCTATACTTGTGTATTATCAAGGACAACTTCACATTCTTCTTCTTTTTCTTCATCGGCTAATGCAGCCGGAATGTCTTCGGCCACTTTAGCTTCAGATTCAGGAGCAGACTGGGAAGGAATGGCTTCAGGGAACACTTGACGTGCTACTGAGCTTGTGTGTTGCACATCCTCTTCAGGAATGCTCGACATGGAGACCTGGGGCCTAGGGCCTCTACGAAGCCTTCGGAATGGAAGCATCGCCTGTGGTGAAGGGGTGGTCTTCTCCATGTCTTCAGGTGTTGTCTGTGGGGTCTCAAGCACCGGAGTGGTGACATGAGCTGGTGGAGTGCGAGGAATCACTTCATGAAGGGGGCATTTTGGGTGTTGCTCTTCCCAAAATTCATCTTGAGCGATTGGCATCATGGAACCGCCAATGCTTATCAATTCACTGCTCATAGGAGCAGGCGATGATACCAGTTTGTGCTCGAGCTGAGGAAGGACTTCATCATCTTCAACATTGTTATCATGACCAATGTCTTCAGCTGTGGTGGAGTCGCCAGCTGGAATCTCTTCAGACTCTGGAACCTCTGTGTGAGCAGGCTCATGCACAACGAGACGATGCTTGCGATTGGAGGAGGCGGGAAGTGCAACAGAAATGGATTCAACATTCAACGGTTCTTGGGCAGCAGCACGCTCTTTGCGTGAAGATTTTGTCTTCATCTTCTTCTGGGAGGGAGCATCATTAGAGGTGTCATGGTGCTTCCTCTTCCCGGCTTCAGCTTCATCTTGTTGTGTCTTTTTCTGCTCTGAAGCTACTGAAGGTACCATTGGCTTCGAGCCAGTCATACTGGTAGGGAAGATTATGCTTGGTCTTTCCTGCCTTGGGGCTTCAGGTGCGGCTTCAGCAGGCTTCTTCTTCTTGGCAGCAAGTTTGGGGTCGATGCCTAGACGCCCAAGTGCATTTCTCTTCTCACCCTCATTATGAGCCTGGACGCATTTCTTAGCATAGTACTGCATGCGGTCATGAGAACCTTTGCCTTCCTCACGCTTCTTGTTGAACTGAGCTTTGAGGCCAGTCATCATCTGTTTGAAGTTTTGAACATCAACAACGCCGAGCTTGGCCATATGCTTCTTGAACTGGGCCTTCTCATAATCGATCTTGTTCTTCAGCTCAACAATTTTCTGAGCAATACCAAGTTCCTTGGCAATGCAGCCCTGAAATGTGACGCTTATATCAACAGGCAACTGCAGAATGTTGATGCTGGGATCTTCAAACCATTCATCAATGAAGTGATTGAGAATATCCGCATCAAACAGAGGCAAATCTTTGAAGATTCCTGCCTCTTGCGTGCTCTTGATGAGCATCTCCACAGCATCATCACCAAGATCTTCATCGCTTGACAGATCAATAACATTCTCTTCATTTCACAGAATGCTAGCTGGAGTGAGGTCATGCCCAGAAATCTTCTTGGTCTTCTTGGAGACATGGGATTGATCTTCAGACTACACACTGGATTCAGGAGGTGCAGATTTCAATGGCTTCACTCTTGAACCTTTTGGAGCAGTGGAGGATTTGGAAGCTTTAGACTTCTTGGGCTTCAGAGGCTCAGGAACTTCAGCATGTTCATCTTCACCAGCAGCCTCTTCGACAGTGGCCCGTTGGGCAGCGATGTGGGAGAGAATCCCATCAAAGCTATCAAAGGGGCCAATGATATTCTGGTTGGCTTCACGACTGCCATCCGGCCTTGGAGCTGCAGGACCAGGATTGAAGTCAATCCCTAGTTCCTTCTTGTTCTGAAGAGCAGAAGCTCTTGCAAAATGAAGATTTTGCTCAAATAACTCATCCTCACGACACCATCGAAGAGTGGATGGGTCGGCATCTGCAGGATGAGGTCCTCTGACCATGCAAGGATAGAAGCCTTGAGCAATGGCTTCAGCCTTTGTCTTGGGCATAAGCTTCTTATACACAATATCTGCCCATGGAGGCCTCACTGCATTCTTCTTCGCATATTCATCTATGACAAAGTTGTACAGAAACCATTTCTCTGTCCAATATCTTCGAATCCATTGGACTCGAGTCTTGTGTTCTCCATAGGTTTCCTCTGGATCTGACTTGTACAGCTCATACAGGTCTTGTGGCAAATTCATTGTGGTGTTACCACGGCATTGTCTTCCACCCTTCTTTGCGGATTTGCTTGATGCCATTGGACTCAAATAGAAAGGCTTCACAGCTGTGTTTGGCTTCAATTTGCTCGTCAGGCAAGAGCTGGCTTCAGGAGATTCAATGTGATGTTGTAAGAATTCTTCAAACGAATGCAGACTATGAGAATCAAGGGATTCTCCCATGGACATGTACCTGTGACAGCATTAGAGATGCGAGGGAAGGGGGAGAGGTCATATGCATTCTCAGAGAGATTTTGAAGATAAATCAGTTTGAAGTCATTGACCTCATAGTGCAAAGACATTCACTTATAGAAGTGAGTTGGTTCCAGATTTATACGAATCCATGAATAAGTATAAGTGAGGAATCTAAACAGTTGTGTTGCATAAGTGAATATACTTGCAAGATATGAGATGCAGAACAGAAAGATATAGATTTGGAGTTGTAGAAACTACTTTTGGAAGATGTTGACAGATTCAACGGATCAAACAAACGGTAAAAAGGGAGTTTATTTACCGCACGAAGAACCGCTAGACGAGGCGGAAGGAGGCCGAGCAGTCCAATCTCCCGCGCCCTAACTTGGTGGCGGAAGACACCTAAGGCAGCGGCGGAGAAGATGAGGTATGCGACGAGCGTGAAGACGGTGTCAGAGAGGTTGCGGTAGCGAAGCGCTTCGTCTCCAGCGTCGACTGAAGTTAGCGGTGGTGCTAGGGTTTGAGCGATACGGTGAGGTGGGAGAAGAGATAATGACTGCGCGGGGTGAAGTATTTATAAGGAGTAAGGGCGGCGCAGCGCAATTATGCTGGTGCCCCTGGCGGTTCACATCTGGTGGACATGTGACAAGCATGCAACTTATTGAGAGTTGAGCCATGTTCCCCCGCACGCCTGGTTTGTCGGGTGGTCGTTCCGGCTTCTGTGGTATTCAGGCAAAAAGGATAAGTGCATTAAAAGCGTTTTAAATGTGTGCCTCTGTATCTTCAGCTAACAAGGACACAGTGAAGACATTCGACACGTGTCAACAGAATGCATATGAAGAGACAGAGAGAATTTGAGGGATAAGCACAGAAGGGGTTAGGGTCCGATCACATTCACTTAGTTCATAAAATAGCAAATTTGAAGACATAGCTATAAGTGAATGTTGTAGAGGAAGAACACACACACACACACACACACACACATATATATATAATATATATATATATCAGTGAAGACCAAATCAACATTGCGAAGATAAACTTTGAAGTCTAACCAATGTTTAAGACAAACCAAACATGAATATAATGCAATCATGATGCCAGAAGAAAAATCTTCAAGAAATTGTGGTGGTGGCATTACCCACCGTATAGGAAGTATTAGACCCAGACACGGTGCACAATTATCGTGGCACTATGAAGTCAAATTCCACATTAATGTATTCACACTCAGAGGGTAAGTCTTCATGAATTGAAGATATATGTTACTTCGTGTGTTGCACATCTAAGTCATCAACATGCATAAGCGTTAGGATGTGTGTCCATTCACAGGACACTCGAGGATTCTAAGATATTTAGCTCACACCACAGCTTGCAAAACCTTTTCTCATCCAAGGGCTTTGTGAAGATATCTACCAATTGCTCTTCAGTGTTGATGTGTATGATATCAATTTCTTCCTTCATGACATGATCTCTAAGAAAGTGATGACGGATCTGAATGTGCTTTGTCTTCGAGTGCTGAACTGGATTGTTGGCAATCTTGATGGCACTTTTATTGTCGCGGTAGAGTGGCACATGCTTGAGGCTGATGCCACAATCCTTGAGAGCTTGCTTCATCAAGAGAAGCTGAGCGCAGCAAGATCAGCAGCAATGTATTCAGATTCAGAAGTGGTGAGGGATACACAGTTCTGCTTCTTTGAAGACCAATAGACAAGAGATCGTCCAAGAAATTGACATGTGCCTGATGTGGACTTGCGATCAACCTTGCCACCAGCATAATCAGCATCTGCTAATCCAACTAGATCAAACTCTGAGCCCTTTGGATACCATAATCCTAGTGTTGGGGTGTGAGCCAAATATCTAAGAATTTGCTTCATAGTGAGGTGATGAGATTCCTTTGGTGCCTCTTGGAATCGGGCACACATGCAAATGCTAAGCATTATATCAGGCCCAGATGCACATAAGTACAGCAAAGAACCAATCATGGAGAGGTATACCTTTTGATCGAACTATTTACCATTGTCGTCAGGGCCCAATTGGCCTTTGGTTGGCATTGGCGTCGTGTACCCTTTGCAGTCTTGCATTCCAAACTTCTTTAGGCAGTCTTTGAGGTATTTCTCTTGTGATATGAAGATGTCATTTCTTTGTTGACGGATTTGAAGACCAAGGAAGAATTTCAGCTCTCCCATCATGGACATCTGATATTGCTCTTGCATCATATGCCCAAACTCATCAGTGTATCTCTTATCAGTGCAACCGAAGATAATGTCATCCACATAGATTTGGCATACAAACAGTTCACCATCATATGTCTTCATGAAGAGAGTGGGATCTATAGAACCGGGTTTGAAGCCTTTGCTCTGTTGATGATATGGCAGGCAGTATCAATGGCTTCAGGACAGAACTTCCTTGGAGTCTTATACTCATCGAGCATCATACGTGCCATCTCAATGAGGGTTCTGTTCATGCGCTCCACGATGCCATTCTGCTGAGGTGTGTATGGAGCAGAGAAATCATGTGTGATGCCCAATGTATCAAGATAAGTGTCGAGGCCGGTGTTCTTGAATTCTATGCCATTGTTACTCATGATGTGCTTGATCTTGATGCCATAATTGGTCATGGCACGATTGGCGAATCGTCTGAAGACATCCTGCACTTCAGTCTTGTAAAAGAATTATGTGCACCCAGGTATATCTCGAATAATCATCAACAATAACGAAGCCATAAAGATGTGCAGTGGTAGTAAGGGTAGAGTAGTGAGTAGGGCCAAATAAGTCCATGTGTAGCAGCTCGAAGGGGCGTGATGTAGTCATGATTGTCTTCGAGGGATGCTTGGCCCTAGTCATCTTCCCGGCTTCACAAGCACCACATAGATGATCCTTCTTGAACTTGACGCCCTCAATGCCAATGATATGCTTCTTCATGAGAGTGTGCAAGTTCCTCATGCCCGCATGTCCTAGCCTCTGATGCCAGAGCCAACACTCTGAAGCTTTTGCTAGAAGACATACAGCAAGTTGTGGTCCTGTGGAGAAATCTACCATACACAGATCGTCTCTTTGATACCCTTCGAAGACTTGCTTTTACCAGTGCTAGCGAACGTGATATGGCTTTTCGTAGATGGATGTAGGGTTGAAACCATGAGAAAACTTCGATCACCAGTCATGTGGTTAGTGCATCCACTGTCCATAATCCACTCAGTAGCTTCTGTAGTCGTACCCTATAGTGCAGTTAGCGGGATAGGCTTCACCAATAGTATTGTGAAGCACAAACATGTAAAGGACAAGCATATTATTGAAGTTAAGATTCTTGTTTGGTAAGATAGGATGCTTGTCAAGAAACCCTGGGACAAAATACATAGCAAGACCATTTTGGCATTTTATCTTGCATCCCACAAGATGTTTTAGTTCCCCAGCATTGGCGTCAGAAGACTTTGATTTTCGGCTGGAGACCTTTCCCTGCAAGAGAAAGTTCATTCTTCTTAACCACCCACATCTTCAGTGGTGGCTTAGAAGCAATGAGTCTAAGTGCAGCATCTAAGAACTTTGGCTTTGGGGCCCTTGCAAATAGCCTTGCAGAAGGTGAATAATACTCATAAGAATATGCAGAAAAGTTCTTTGTTTTATGAACATAGCAGTTTGAAGAAACATGCTCATATTCATAAATCTGAGTATGGTTTCCCTGCAAAACATTGGCGTTAGGGTGACCTTATGAGGTTCTTTGTCTGTATGAAGCCTTTGGGCCATATGAAGCCTTTGGTCTGGGGTTTGTCTTCTTCCCAGGAGGTGTCATGATGACATTCACGGGAAGCTTTTCAAGACAACTTTTGGGCACCCAGATCTTCTTCAAAGGTGGTCCATTCCCGCGGTTAGTACCAATAAACCTGGCAAACACTTCACCATTATGATTCTTAAACATCTTATAATTGGCGTCAAAGGATTCATCAATGATAATGGGGTTAGCACAAGTGAAGCCAGATAAGGTGGATGGGTCCACTGAAGGGTCCTTTGCAGCAACCCATGTGGTTTTGGGGTACTGCTTAGGCTTCCAGTAAGAACCATCAACATTCATTTTCCTCTCAAACACAACACCCTCTTTCCTAGGGTTTCGGTTCAGAATCTGTTTCTTGAGGACATCACATAGCATCTAATTCCCTTCGAGGCTTTTGTACATGCCTGTTTCAAGCAATGCCTTCAACCTAGCATTCTTATCAGCAATAGTAGAGGTATCCTCGGTAGAGGGGTCAGTTACCACATCAGCAGTTGAAGATATTGCAACATCAGAGGCAGTGGAGCATTTAGCAACAGAGACATCATTATCACGCTCAAGACATTTTAAACATGGTGGCACAAAATCTTCCTGAGCGAAACTGATCTGTTGAGCGAGTAGTGAATCGTTCTCCATTTCAAGATCTTCATGAGACGCCCTCAATTTCTCTAGATCTTGCTTCCTTTGAAGATAATCATAGGAAAGCTTCTCATGAGTAGATGAGAGTGTTTCATGATGACTTTCAAGATCCTCGACTTGACACAAAGATTTTTAATGTCTTTGATTAAAGAATGAGTTCGATTCATTTCCTTGTCCAACATGTCATCGCTTTTATCAAGCAACTTTTGAATATGTTCCATAGCAGTTTGTTGTTCAGTTGCAATTTTAGCAAGAGTCTTATAGCTGGGTTTGGATTCACACTCAGAGTCATCTTCACTAGATGTTTGAAAGTAAGCATTGCGTGAGTTTACCTTAGCACCTCGTGCCATGAAGCAGTAGGTCGGAGAAGATGAATCAGGTTCGGAGGTCATCATTTTAAGTGACTCCTTGATTTCGTGAAACCAGGGGTCCTGGCGAGTTCGATGACCTTCATAAACATCAGAGATCCGGTCCCATATAAGCTTCGCATTGCAAAGATGCATAATGCGCCTGAACTCATTTCGGGACAAGCATGAGCATATGATATCCTTAGCCATAGTATCCAGTCGAGTATACTTGCGAATATCATTAGCATGAGCCATTTTACATAGATCGGTAAGAACAATCTCCGTGACTGTCCACAGCTCACTGTTAATCGCCAGGAGTCGTTTCCTCATCATGGCCTTCCATTTGGGATAATCATAACCATCAAAGATAGGGCACGCAGCAGAGACCTTGATTATCCCTACAATCGACATAGCTAAAACTCCAGGTGGTTAAACCGAATCACACAGAACAAGGGAGCACCTTGCTCTGATACCAATTGAAAGTGCTAGTTATCGACTAGAGGGGGGTGAATAGGCGATTTTTATGAAAGTCTTCAAAACATGAGGTCTTTGAAGACAAATAGTTGAAATGAACCTATAAGATATGCAGCGGAAGATGAACTACACTAGACAAGCCATAGTCAAGTAAGCAGTATAGTGAAAGTACGAAGACTAACAGAAGCTAGGTAGTATGGATCAGAATGGAAGACTGTATGAAGCCAAACAGGTAATAGTCTTCACACAGTGAAGTCAAACAGATCAGGCAAGCAACCAATGATTTCACGAAGACAAACTGAAATGTAAAGGAAGCAAGGGATAGAACCAGTTGCTTGGTGATAACCCACAAGTATAGGGGATCAATTGTATCCTCTTTCGATAAGTAAGAGTGTCGAACCCAATGAGGAGCTAAAGGTAGAACAAATATTCCCTCAAGTTCTATCGACCACCGATACAACTCTACGCATGCTTAACGTTCGCTTTACCTAGAACAAGTATGAAACTAGAAGTACTTTGTAGGTGATGTTGGATAGGTTTGCAAGATAATAAAGAGTGCGTAAATAAAAAATAGGGGCTGTTTAGATGAAGACACAACTAAGTTAGTTTTAGTAGAAAGCTTATTATTTGTCCCTAGGCAATCGATAACTAGACCAGTAATCATTATTGCAATTTTATTTTAGGGAGAGGCATAAGCTAACATACTTTCTATTCTTGGATCATATGCACTTATGATTGAAACTCTAGCAAGCATCCGCAACTACTAAAGATCATTAAGGTAAAACTCAACCATAGCATTATAAGGCATCAAGTCCTCTTTACTCCCATACGCAAACAACCTACTTACTCGGGTTTGTGCTTCTGTCACTCACACCACCCACCATAAGCAAATCATGAACATATTGCAAACCCTACAGCGGGGATCCCTCACGCTTGTGCGACACGACGAGCACCATAGGACAGCACCAATAATAAAAACATGCAACTCAAACCAATCACGACCATTAATTAACCCATAGGACAAAACGGATCTACTCAAACATCATAGCATAGCCATACATCATTGGGAAATAATATATAGCGTTGAGCACCATGTTTAAGTAGAGATTACAGCGGGTAAAAGAGGGGTTACACCGCTGCATAGAGGGGGGAGAGTTGGTGATTATGGCAGTGAAGTTGTTGGTGTATATTGCGGTGATGATGATGGCCCCGACGGTGTTCCGGCGCCACCAGAAGAGAGGGGGAGCCCCCCCTTCTTCTTCTTCTTCTTCCTTGACCTTCTCCCTAGATGGGAGAATGGTTTCCCCTCTGGTCCATGGCCTCCATTCCATGGGAGGGCGAGAGTCCCTCCAAGATTGGATTTGTCTCTCTGTCTCTCTCTGTTTCTGCGTTCCCGAATTCTGCCCTTTCACCATTTCTTATATTCCCGGAGATCCGTAACTCCGATTGGGCTGAAATTTGGACACGATTTTTATCCGGATATTAGCTTTCTTGCGGCGAAAGAAGGGCACCAACTGCATTACGAAGTGGCCATGAGGGTCAGGGGCGCGCCTGCCCCCCTGGGGCGCGCCCCCTGTCTCGTGGGCCCCTCAAGCATCGTCTCGCGTTGATTTCACTTCCCAAAATTCACATATATTCCAAAAAAATCTCCCTCGGTTTTTATCCCGTTTGGACTCCGTTTGATATGTATTTTCTATGAAACAAAAAACAGGCAACAAACAGGAACTGGCACTGGGCACTTGATCAATATGTTAGTCCCAAAAATAGTATAAAAAGTTGCCAAAAGTATATGAAAGTTGTATAATATTGGCATGGAACAATCAAAAATTATAGATACGATGGACACGTATCAGCATCCCCAAGCTTAATTCCTGCTCGTCCTCAAGTAGGTAAATGATAAAAAGGATAATTTTTGATGTGGAATGCTACCTAGCATAATCTTGATCTTGTAATCTAATCATGGCATGAATATTAAGACACGAGTGATTCAAAGCAATAGTCTATCTTTTGACATTAAGACAATAATACTTTAATCATACTAATAAAGCAATCATGTCTTTTCAAAATAACATGGCCAAAGAAAGTTATCCCTACAAAATCATATGGTATGGCTATGCTCCATCTTCACCACACAAAGCATTCAAATCATGCACAACCCTGATGACAAGCCAAGCAATTGTTTCATACTTTTGACGTTCTCAAACCTTTTCAACTTTTATGCAATACATGAGCGTGAGCTATGGACATAGAACTATAGGTGGAATAGAATATGATGGTGGAGGTTATGTGGAGAAGACAAAAAGGAAGAAAGTCTCACATCGAAGCGGCTAATCAATGGGCTATGGAGATGCCCATCAAGTCATGTCAATGCGAGGAGTAGGGATTGCCATGCAACGGATGCACTAAGAGCTATAAGTGTATGAAAGCTCAAACTGAAACTAAGTGGGTGTGCATCCAACTTGCTTGCTCATGAAGACCTCGGGCATTTGAGGAAGCCCATCATCGGAATATACAAGCCAAGTTCTATAATGAAAATTCCCACTAGTATATAAAAGTGATAACTCAAGAGACTCTCTATATAAAGAACATGGTGCTACTTTGAAGCACAAGTGTGGTAAAAGGATAGTAACATTGCCCACCCTGGCGGGCTTCTTTGGCCCCTTTTTTATTTAGGCTTCTTTGGCCTCTCTTTTTTTTCTTGGGGCAATGCTCTAATAATGATGATCATCACACTTTTATTTACTTACAACTCAATATTACAACTCGATACTAGAACAAAGATATGACTCTATATGAATGCCTCCGGCGGTGTACCGGGATGTGCAATGATGTAGCATAGCAATGACATCAAAAAATGGACAAGCCATGAAAACATCATGCTATCTATCTTATGATCATGCAAAGCAATATAACAATGAATGCTCAAGTCATGTATATGATGATGATGGAAGTTGCATGGCAATATATCTCGGAATGGCTATGGAAATGCCATGATAGGTAGGTATGGTGGCTATTTTGAGGAAGATGTAAGGCGGCTTATGTGTGATAGAGTTTATCATATCACGGGGTTTGAATGCACCGGCGAAGTTTGCACCAACTCTCGAGGTGAGAAAGGGCAATGCACAGTACCAAAGAGGCTAGCAATGATGGAAGGGTGAGAGTGTGTATAATCCATGGACTCAACATTAGTCATAAAGAACTCACATACTTATTGCAAAAATCTATTAGTCGTCGAAACAAAGTACTACGCGCATGCTCCTAGGGAGTAGATTGGTAGGAAAAGACCATCGCTCGTCCGCGACAGCCACTCATAAGGAAGACAATCAATAAATACCTCATGCTCCAACTTCGTTACATAACGGTTCATCATACGTGCATGCTATGGGAATCACAAACTTCAACACAAGTATTTCTACAATCCACAACTACCCACTAGCATGACTCTAATATCACCATCTTTATATGGCAAAACTATTGCAAGGAATCAAACATATCATATTCAGTGATCTACAAGTTTTATGTAGGATTTTATGACTAACCATGTGAATGACCAGTTCCTGTCATCTCTCTAATGTTGGGGAACGTAGTAATTTCAAAAATTTCCTATGCACATGCAAGATCATGGTGATGCATAGCAACGAGAGGGGAGAGTGTGTCCACGTACCCTCATAGACCAAAAGCGGAAGCGTTACTACAACGCAGTTGATGTAGTCGTACGTCTTCACGATCCGACCGATCAAGTACCGAACGCACGGCACCTCCGAGTTCTGCACACGTTCAACTCGATGACGTCCCTCGAACTCCGATCCAGCCGAGTGTTGAGGGAGAGTTTCGTCAGCACGACGGCGTGGTGATGACGATGATGTTCTGCCGACACAGGGCTTCGCCTAAGCACCGCTACCATATGATCGAGGTAGATTATGGAGGAGGGGGGCACCGCACACGGCTAAGAGATCAAGAGATCAATTGTTGTCTCTTTGGGGTGCCCCCTGCCCCCGTATATAAAGGAGTGGAGGAGGGGGAGGGTCGGCCCTCTCTATGGCGCGCCCTAGGGGAGTCCTACCCCCACCAGGAGTAGGATTCCCCCTTTCCTAGTAGAACTAGGAACCCATCCAAGTAGTATGAGTAGGAGGGAAGGAAAGGGAAGGGAAAAGGAGAAGGAAGGAAGGGGGCGCCCCCCTCCCTAGTCCAATTCGGACCAGCCCATGGGGAGGGGTGCGGCCACCCTTTGAGGCCTTTCTCTCCTTTCCCGTATGGCCCATTAAGGCCCAATACGAATTCCTGTAACTCCCCGGTACTCCCGAAAATACCCGAATCACTCGGAACATTTCTGATGTCCGAATATAGTCGTCCAATATATCAATCTTTACGTCTCGACCATTTTGAGACTCCTCGTCATGTCCCCGATCTCATCCGGGACTCCGAACTCCTTCGTTACATCAAAATACATAAACTCATAATATAACCGTCATCGAACTTTAAGCGTGCGGACCCTACGGGTTCGAGAACTATGTAGACATGACCGAGACACGTCTCTGGTCAATAACCAATAGAGGAACCTGGATGTTCATATTGGCTCCTACATATTCTACGAAGATCTTTATCGGTCAAACCACATAACAACATACGTTGTTCCCTTTGTCATTGGTATGTTACTTGCTCGAGATTCGATCGTCGGTATCTCAGTACCTAGTTCAATCTCGTTACCGGCAAGTCTCTTTACTCGTTCCGTAATACATCATCCCGCAACTAACTCATTAGTTGCAATGCTTGCAAGGCTTATAGTGATGTGCATTACCGAGTGGGCCCAGAGATACCTCTCCGACAATCGGAGTGACAAATCCTAATCTCGAAATACGCCAACCCAACAAGTACCTTCGGAGACACCTGTAGAGCACCTTTATAATCACCCAGTTACGTTGTGACGTTTGGTGGCACACAAAGTGTTCCTCCGGTAAACGGGAGTTGCATAATCTCATAGTCATAGGAACATGTATAAGTCATGAAGAAAGCAATAGCAACAAACTAAACGATTGTGTGCTAAGCTAACGGAATGGGTCAAGTCAATCACATCATTCTCCTAATGATGTGATCCCGTTAATCAAATGACAATTCATGTCTATGGTTAGGAAACATAACCATCTTTGATCAACGAGCTAGTCAAGTAGAGGCACACTAGTGACACTCTGTTTGTCTATGTATTCACACACATGTATTATGTTTCCGGTTAATACAATTCTAGCATGAATAATAAACATTTATCATGATATAAGGAAATAAATAATAACTTTATTATTGCCTCTAGGGCATATTTCCTTTAGTCTCCCACTTGCACTAGAGTCAATAATCTAGTTCACATCGCCATGTGATTTAATACCAATAGTTCACATCACCATGTGATTAACACCCATAGTTCACATCGACATGTGACCAACACCCAAAGGGTTTACTAGAGTCAATAATCTAGTTCACATTGCTATCTGATGAACACCCAATGAGTACTAAGGTATGATCATGTTTTGCTTGTGAGAGAAGTTTAGTCAACGGGTCTGCCACATTCAGATCCATAAGTATTTTCAAATTTCTATGTCAACAATGCTCTGCATGGAGCTACTCTAGCTAATTGCTCCAACTTTCAATATGTATCCAGATTGAGATTTAGAGTCATCTGGATCAGTGTCAAAATTTGCATCGATGTAACCCTTTACGACGAACCTTTTTGTCACCTCCATAATCGAGAAACATATCCTTATTCCACTAAGGATAATTTTGATCGCTGTCTAGTGATCTACTCCTAGATCACTATTGTACTCCCTTGCCCAAAACAGTGTAGGGTATACAATAGATTTGGTACACAGCATGGCATACTTTATAGAACCTATGGCCAAGGCATAGGGAATGACTTTCATTCTCTTTCTATCTTCTGTCGTGGTCGGGCTTTGAGTCTTACTCAATTTGACACCTTGTAACACAGGCAAGAACTCTTTCTTTGACTGTTCCATTTTGAACTACTTCAAAAACTTGTCAAGGTGTGTACTCATTGAAAACTTATCAAGCGTCTTGATCTATCTCTATAGATCTTGATGCTCAATATGTAAGCAGCTTCACCGAGGTCTTTCTTTGAAAAACTCCTTTCAAACACTCCTTTATGCTTTGCAGAATAATTCTACATTATTTCCGATCAACAATATGTCATACACATATACTTATCAGAAATGTTGTAGTGCTCCCACTCACTTTCTTGTAAATACAGGCTTCACCACAAGTCTGTATAAAACTATATGCTTTGATCAACTTATCAAAGCGTTTATTCCAACTCCGAGAGGCTTGCACCAGTCCATAAATGGATCGCTGGAGCTTGCACACTTTGTTAGCTCCCTTTGGATCGACAAAACCTTCTGGTTGCATCATATACAACTCTTCTTCTAGAAATCCATTCAGGAATGCAGTTTTGACATCCATCTGCCAAATTTCATAATCATAAAAAGCGGCAATTGCTAACATGATTCGGACAGACTTAAGCATAGATACGAGTGAGAAACTCTCATCGTAGTCAACACCTTCAACTTGTCGAAAACCTTTTTGAGACAATTCTAGCTTTGTAGATGGTAACACTACTATCAGCATCCTTCTTCCTCTTGAAGATCCATTTAATCTCAATGGCTCGCCAGTCATTGGGCAAGTCAATCAAAGTCCATACTTTGCTCTCATACATGGATCTCATCTCAGATTTCATGGCCTCAAGCCATTTCGCGGAATTTGGGCTCATCATCGCTTCCTCATAGTTCGTAGGTTCATCATGGTCAAGTAACATGACCTCCAGAACAGGATTACTGTACCACTCTGGTGCGGATCTCACTCTGGTTTACCTACGAGATTCGGTAGTAACTTGATCTGAAGTTACATGATCATCATCATTAGCTTCCTCACTAATTGGTGTAGTAGTCACGGGAACAGATTTCTGTGATGAACTACTTTCCAATAAGGGAGCAGGTACAGTTACCTCATCAAGTTCTACTTTCCTCCCACTCACTTCTTTCGAGAGAAACTCCTTCTCTAGAAAGGATCCATTCTCAGCAATGAATAGCTTGCCTTCGGATCTGTGATAGAAGGTGTACCCAACATTTTCTTTTGGGTATCCTATGAAGATTTACTTCTCCGATTTGGGTTCGAGCTTATCAAGTTGGAACTTTTTCACATAAGCATCGCAGTCCCAAACTTTAAGAAACGACAGCTTAGGTTTCTCGCCAAACCACAGTTCATACGGTGTCGTCCCAACGGATTTAGATGGTGCCCTATTTAACGTGAATGTAGCTGTCTCTAATGCATAACCCCAAAACGATAGTGGTAATCGATAAAAGACATCATAGATCGCACCATATCTAATAAAGCACGGTTACGATGTTCGGACACACCATTACACTGTGGTGTTCCAGGTGGCGTGAGTAGTGAAACTATTTCACATTGTTTTAACTGAAGGCCAAACTCGTAACTCAAATATTGTACTTCTACGATCATATCGTAGAAACTTTTATTTTTGTTACGATGATTCTCCACTTCACTCTGAAATTCTTTGAACTTTTCAAATATTTCAGACTTGTGTTTCATCAAGTAGATATACTCATATCTGCTCAAATCATCTGTGAAGATCAGAAAATAATGATACCTCTCGTGAGCCTCAATATTCATCAGACCACATACATCAGTATGTATGATTTCCAACAAATCTGTTGCTCGCTCCATTGTTCCGGAGAATGGAGTCTTAGTCATCTTGCCCATGAGGCATGGTTCGCAAGCATCAACTGATTCATAATCAAGTGATTCCAAAAGCCCATCAGCATGGATTTTCTTCATGCGCTTTACACCAATATGACCTAAACGGCAGTGCCACAAATAAGTTGCACTATCATTATTAACTTTGCATCTTTTGGCTTCAATATTATGAAAATGTGTATCACCACGATCGAGATCCAACAAACCATTTTCATTGGGTGTATGACCATAGAAGGTTTTATTCATGTAAATAGAACAACAATTATTTTCTAACTTACATGAATAACCGTATTGCAATAAACATGATCCAATCATATTTATGCTCAACGCAAACACCAAATAACATTTATTTAGGTTCAACACTAATCCCGAAAGTATAGGGAGTGTGCGATGATGATCATATCAATCTTGGAACCACTTCCAACACACATCGTCACTTCACCCTTAACTAGTCTCTGTTTATTTTGCAACTCCCATTTCGAGTTACTACTCTTAGCAACTGAATCAGTATCAAATACCGAGGGGTTGCTATAAACACTAGTAAAGTACACATCAATAACATGTATATCAAATATACCTATGTTCACTTTGCCATCCTTCTTATCCGCCAATTACTTGAGGTAGTTCCGCTTCCAATGACCAGTCCCTTTGCAGTAGAAGCACTCAGTTTCAGGCTTAGGTCCAGACTTGGGTTTTTTCACTTGAGCAGCAATTTGTTTGTCGTTCTTCTTGAAGTTCCTCTTTCTTCCCTTTGTCCCTTTACTTGAAACTAGTGGTTTTACCACCAACACTTGATGCTTTTCTTGATTTCTACCTTCGTCGATTTCAGCATCACGAAGAGCTTGGGAATCATTTCCGTTATCCCTTGCATATTATAGTTCATCACGAAGTTCTACTAACTTGGTGATGGTGACTAGGGAATTCTGTCAATCACTATTTTATCTGGAAGATTAACTCCCACTTGATTCAAGCGATTGTAGTACCCAGACAATCTGAGCACATGCTCACTGCTTGAGCTATTCTCCTCCATCTTTTAGCTATAGAACTTGTTGGAGACTTCATATCTCTCAACTCGGGTATTTACTTGAAATATTAACTTTAACTCCTGGAACATCTCATATGGTCCATGACGTTCAAAACGTCTTTGAAATCCCGATTCTAAGCTGTTAAGCATGGTGCACTAAACTATCAAGTAGTCATCATATTGAGCTAGCCAAACGTTCATAAAGTCTACATCTACTCCTGCAATAGATCAGTCACCTAGCGGTGCATCAAGGACATAATTCTTCTGTGCGGCAATGAGGATAAACCTCAGATCACGGACCTAGTCCGCATCATTGCTACTATCATCTTTCAACTTAGTTTTCTCTAGGAACACATATAAAACATAGGGAAGCAATAACGCGAGCTATTGATCTACAACATAGATATGCAAATACTATCAGGACTAAGTTCATGATAAATTAAAGTTCAATTAATCATATTACTTAAGAACTCCCACTTAGAAAGACATCCCTCTAATCTTCTAAGTGATCACGTGATCCAAATCAACTAAACCATAACCGATCATCACGTGAAATGGAGTAGTTTTCAATGGTGAACATCACTATGTTGATCATATCTACTATATGATTCACGCTCGACCTTTCGGTCTCAGTGTTCCGAGGCCATATCTGCATATGTTAGGCTTGTCAAGTTTAACCTGAGTATTCTGCGTGTGCAAAACTGGCTTGAACCCATTGTAGATGGACGTGGAGCTTATCACACCCGATCATCACGTGGTGTCTGGGCATGACAAACTTTGGCAACGGTGCATACTCAGGGAGAACACTTTTTATCTTGAAATTTAGTGAGAGATCATCTTATAAAGCTACCGTCGAACTAAGCAAAATAAGAAGCATAAAAGATAAACATCACATGCAATCAAAATATGTGACATGATATGGCCATCATCATCTTGTGCCTTTGATCTCCATCTCGAAAGCATCGTCATGATTTCCATCGTCACCGGCATGACACCATGATCTCCATCATCTTGATCTATATCAATGTGTCGTCACATGGTCGTCTCGCCAACTATTGCTCTTGCAACTATTGCTATCGCATAGCGATAAAGTAAAGCAATTATTTGGCGCTTGCATCTTATGCAATAAAGAGACAACCATAAGGCTTCTGCCAGTTGCCGATAACTTCAACAAAACATGATCATCTTATACAACAACTTATATCTCATCACGTCTTGACCATATCACATCACAACATGCCCTGCAAAAACAAGTTAGGCGTCCTCTACTTTGTTGTTGCAAGTTTTACGTGGCTGCTACGGGCTTAGCAAGAACCGTTCTTACCTACGCATCAAAACCACAACGATAGTTTGTCAAGTTGGTGTTGTTTTAACCTTCGCAAGGACCGAGCGTAGCCACACTCGGTTCAACTAAAGTTGGAGAAACTGACACCCACTAGTCAACTGTGTGCATAGCACGGCGGTAAAACCAGTCTCGCGTAAGCGTACGCGTAATGTCGGTCTGGGCCGCTTCATCCAACAATACCGCCAAAACAAAGTATGACATGCTGGTAAGCAGTATGACTTATATCGCCCACAACTCACTTGTGTTCTACTCGTGCATATGACATCTACGCATAAAACCTGGCTCGGATGCCACTGTTGGGAACGTAGTCATTTCAAAAATTTCCTACGCACACGCAAGATCATGGTGATGCATAGCAACGAGAGGGGAGAGTGTGTCCACGTACCCTCGTAGACCGAAAGCGGAAGCGTTAGTACAACGCGGTTGATGTAGTCGTACGTCTTCATGATCCGACCGATCAAGTACCGAACGCACGGCACCTCCGAGTTCTACACACGTTCAACTCGATGACGTCCCTCGAACTCCGATCCAGCCGAGTGTTGAGGGAGAGTTTCGTCAGCATGACGGCGTTGTGACGATGATGATGTTCTGCCGACGCAGGGCTTCGCCTAAGCACCGCTACGATATGATCGAGGTAGATTATGGTGGAGGGGGGCACCGCACACGGCTAAGAGATCAAGAGATCAATTGTTGTGTCTTTGGGGTGCCCCCTGCCCCCGTATATAAAGGAGTGGAGGAGGGGGAGGGCCGGACCTCTCTATGGCGCGCCCTAGGGGAGTCCTACTCCCACCGGGAGTAGGATTCCCCCTTTCCTAGTAGAACTAGGAACCCTTCCAAGTAGTAGGAGTAGGAGGGAAGAAAAGGGAAGGGAAAAGGAGAAGGAAGGAAGGGGGTGCCCCCCCCCCTCCCTAGTCCAATTCGGACCAGCCCATGGGGAGGGGTGCGGCCACCCTTTGAGGCCTTTCTCTCCTTTCCCGTATGGCCCATTAAGGCCCAATACGAATTCTTGTAACTCCTCGGTACTCCCGAAAATACCCAAATCACTCGGAACATTTCTGATGTCCGAATATAGTCGTCCAATATATCGATCTTTACGTCTCGACCATTTTGAGACTCCTCGTCATGTCCCCGATCTCATCCGGGCCTCCGAACTCCTTCGTTACATCAAAATACATAAACTCATAATATAACCGTCATCGAACTTTAAGCGTGCGGACCCTACGGGTTCGAGAACTATGTAGACATGACCGAGACACGTCTCTGGTCAATAACCAATAGAGGAACCTGGATGTTCATATTGGCTCCTACATATTCTACGAAGATCTTTATCGGTCAAACCGCATAACAACATACGTTGTTCCCTTTGTCATTGGTATGTTACTTGCTCGAGATTCGATCGTCGGTATCTCAATACCTAGTTCAATCTCGTTACCGGCAAGTCTCTTTACTCGTTCCGTAATACATCATCCCGCAACTAACTCATTAGTTGCAATGCTTGCAAGGCTTATAGTGATGTGCATTACCGAGTGGGCCCAGAGATACCTCTCCGACAATCGGAGTGACAAATCCTAATCTCGAAATACGCCAACCCAACAAGTACCTTCGGAGACACCTGTAGAGCACCTTTATAATCACCCAGTTACGTTGTGACGTTTGGTGGCACATAAAGTGTTCCTCCGGTAAACGGGAGTTGCATAATCTCATAGTCATAGGAACATGTATAAGTCATGAAGAAAGCAATAGCAACAAACTAAACGATCGTGTGCTAAGCTAACGGAATGGGTCAAGTCAATCACATCATTCTCCTAATGTTGTGATCCCGTTAATCAAATGACAACTCATGTCTATGGTTAGGAAACATAACCATCTTTGATCAACGAGCTAGTCAAGTAGAGGCATACTAGTGACACTTTGTTTGTCTATGTATTCACACACATGTATTATGTTTCCGGTTAATACAATTCTAGCATGAATAATAAACATTTATCATGATATAAGGAAATAAATAATAACTTTATTATTGCCTCTAGGGCATATTTCCTTCATATAAATAGATATAAGTGAAGCAAGAGAGTTTAATTCTTCCTAAAAAGATATGCCCACGCTCTAACAAATATAAGTGAAGCAAAAGAGCATTCTACAAATGGTGGTTTTCTACGTGAGGAGAAACATGCAATCCAAACTTCAAATGATATAAGTGAAGCACATGAAGCATTCTATAAAGGCATACTCAAAAAATATAAGTGAAGTGCAATGATCATTCTATAAATCAACCAAGAACTATATCATACCAGCATGGTGCATCAAAGAAAAGTGAAAACTAAATGCAAAAGACGCTCCAAGATTTACGCATATCATGTGACGAATAAAAATATAGCTCCAAGTAAAATTACCGATGATTGTTAGAAGAAAAAGGGGATGCCTTCCGGGGCATCCCCAAGCTTGGTTGATTGGGAGTCCTTGAATATTTCCTTGGGGTGCCTCGGGCATCTCCAAGCTTAGGATCTTGCCACTCCTTATTCCTTCATCCATCGTGATCTCTCCCAAAACTTGAAAACTTCAATCACACAAAACTTAACAGAAAGTTCGGTAAGATCCATTAGTATAATAAAGAAAATCACTACTCTAAGTACTGTTGCAAACCAATTCATATTTTTTCATTTTATCTACTGTAATATAACTTTTCCATGGCTTAATCCACTGATAGAAATTGATAGTTTCATCAAAATAAGCAAACTATGCATCAAAAACAGAATCTGTCATAAACGGGATAGACTGTAGTAATCTGAACATTCATCATACTTATGGTACTCCAAAAATTCTTAAACAATTAGGAAAAATAAAAAAATTGTATAGAATTCAGTGCAAAAAGTTTCAGAACCGTTTGACGTTCCAGTAAAAAATGTAAAATCGCGCACTACAGCCAAAGTTTCTGTTCTGCACCGCACAAACCAACAAGCAATGTAAACATCCTAAAGGCAAATCTTGGCACATTATTTTTATAATACAATGGAATTGTACAAGGGGGTAATTATTTTTGTTGAGAAGTTTCTGTAATCAAGATTCACAAAGTTTCCGTGAGCATGAACAAAGTTCAAGGAGCTCCCCCACTTCAACAATGCTTGTCTCTCTCACTTTCACTTTCCTTTTTGAAAAGTTTTGGGTTCCCCTCTTTATTTATTTTGTTTTTAAACTATATAAAAGCACTCAACAGAAATAAATGACTCTCTAAAACTTCCGAGTTGTCTCCCTGGCAGCGCTTTCTTTAAAGCCATTAAGTTAGGCATAAGGTGCTCAAGTAATGGATCCACCTGGATCCCAAGATATATCAAAGACAATTTTAATTAACAATGATTTGTGATTTAGTAGTGAGCACAAAGCAACATATATCATGTAATGACGAAGTCTAACTCTCTTCCTATGCATCGGCATGTCATAAAAGAACAATTCATGCACACATAGTAAAGGCCAATGCATAGTATAAACAGTTTCTTGCAATTTTATCATATTGGAAACATGGAGAGGTGGAGATGTAGTTCCTCTCTCATAATAATTGCAAGTAGGAGCAGCAAGCACATGCATATTATATTCATCAAAATTATCATGTGCAACGGTAAAATGCAACCCATCAATATAATCCTTAATAAGGGCAAACTTCTCCGATATAGTGTAGTCAGGAGAATTCAAAAAGATAATAGGACTATCATGCGTGAGTGCAATAGCAGCAATTTCATGTTTAACATAAGGAACTATAGCAAGTTCATATCCATAAGCATAATTCAGATTGGCATCTTGGCCACAAGCATAGCAAGCATCATCAAAAAGGGATATTTCAAAAGAATCAACGGGATCATAACAATCATCATAGCAATCATCCTTCGGTAAGCATGAAGGGAAATTAAACAATGTATGAGTTGAAGAGTTACTCTCATTAGAAGGTGGGCACGGGTAGCTAATCTGCTCTTCCTCCTTTTGTTCTTCGCTCTCCTCATCATCTTTTTCATCCAATGAGCTCACAGTTTCATCAATTTCTTCTTCCATA
Organism: Triticum urartu; assembly: GCF_056163025.1. Lineage (NCBI taxonomy): Eukaryota > Viridiplantae > Streptophyta > Magnoliopsida > Poales > Poaceae > Triticum > Triticum urartu. Next base: position 464,492,766 of record NC_141879.1, on the reverse strand, counting down.
GACTCCTGCAAAATATTAGTCGTTTCTCGGACAGCGGAGACTTTCTCAATAAATTCATCAATATCATAATTGTATTTATAATTCTCATAGCAATATTTAAGGATAGCTAAATTTTCAGGTCTATAAACTGAATCATCAAAATCTTCAAACTCTTCAAACAAAGATTCAATTTCATAAGCACCCATAAAAGCAACAAATTCTTCTATGTGTTCCACATCATAATAATCATATATACCATTAGCATAAGAAGCCAAGGTTTCATCATCATTAAATTCACATGAAAAGGGAAGGTGTGGAGCCTTCATCCTAGAGCACCAAGTATAATCATATCTCAAGCACAGTTGTCAAGCATATCAATGCAACATATAAATTTGGTCCCATAATAGTTTCCATTTTTGAGTCAAGCGATAATCCCTAAAGTATTCATGTTGATCCAACGTTACTCCCATTATAAAGTTGAATGGGGTTTTCTCAGGATTATCAAAGTAGTACATAATATCTTTCACATAATGAGCATCGAGGGTTTTAGGAGGTTCCCCATCTCCATGAGTAGCAAGTAAACCTATTTTTTTGGTATTTCGTGTTCATATCCATAACTAAAGATAGAGAACAACTTAGAACAGCAAATAAAAATTACTTAGTGATAAAGCAAACAAGCACACACGAGAATATTCACCCCACGCTATAACTCCCCGGCAACGGCGCTAGAAAAAGGTCTTGATAACCCACAAGTATAGGGGGTCAATTGTAGCCTCTTTCAATAAGTAAGAGTGTCGAACCCAACGAGGAGCTAAAGGTAGAACAAATATTCCCTCAAGTTCTATCGACCACTGATACAACTCTACGCACGCTTAACGTTCGCTTTACCTAGAACAAGTATGAAACTAGAAGTACTTTGTAGGTAATGTTGGATAGGTTTGCAAGATAATAAAGAGCGCGTAAATAAAAAGTAGGGGCTGTTTAGATGAAGACACCTAAGTTAGTTTTAGTAGAAAGATTTTTTTCACGAGAAAGTTATTTGTCCCTAGGCAATCGATAACTAGACCGGTAATCATTATTGCAATTTTATTTGAGGGAGAGGCATAAGCTAACATACCTTCTATTCTTGGATCATATGCACTTATGATTGGAACTCTAGCAAGCATCCTCAACTACTAAAGATCATTAAGGTAAAACCCAATCATAGCATTATAAGGCATCAAGTCCTCTTTACTCCCATACGCAAACAACCTACTTACTCGAGTCTGTGCTTCTGTCACTCACGCCACCCACCATAAGCAAATCATGAACATATTGCAAAACCTACACTGGGGATCCCTCACGCTTGCGCGACACAGAGAGCCCCATAGGACAGCACCAATAATAAAACATGCAACTCAAACCAATCACGATCATCAACTAACCCATAGGACAAAACGGATCTACTCAAACATCATAGGATAGCCATACATCATTGGGAAATAATATATAGCATTGAGCACCATGTTTAAGTAGAGATTACAGCGGGTAAAAGAGGGGTTACACCGCTGCATAGAGGGGGGAAGAGTTGGTGATGATGGTGGTGAAGTTGTTGGTGTAGATTGCGGTGATGATGATGGCCCCGGCGGCGTTCTTGCGCCACCGGAAGAGAGGGGGAGGGAGCCCCCCTTCTTCTTCTTCCTTGACCTTCTCCCTAGATGGGAGAAGGGTTTCCCCTCTGGTACATGGCCTCCATGGCATGGGAGGGGCGAGAGCCCCTCCGAGATTGGATCTGTCTCTCTGTCTCTCTCGGTTTCTGCGTTCCCAGATTCTGCCCTTTCACCGTTTCTTATATTCCCGGAGATCCGTAACTCTGATTGGGCTGAAATCTGGACACGATTTTTATCCGGATATTAGCTTTATTGCGGCGAAAGAAGGGCACCAACTGCCATACGGGGTGGCCACGAGGGTCAGGGGCGCGCCCCCTGCCTCGTGGGCCCCTCGAGCATCGTCTCGCGTTGATTTCACTTCCCAAAATTCACATATATTCCAAAAAAAATCTCCGTCAATTTTTATCCCGTTTGGACTCCATTTGATATGGATTCTTTGTGAAACAAAAAACATGCAACAAACAAGAACTGGCACTAGGCACTTGATCAATATGTTAGTCCCAAAAATAGTATAAAAAGTTACCAAAAGTATATGAAAGTTGTATAATATTGGCATGGAACAATCAAAAATTATAGATACGACGGAGACGTATCACTTGGCATAGACAAGGATTTGGTAGACCAGTTCCAGTTGCTGTGACAACTGTACGTCTGGTTAGGGAGGCTGAGATTGAACTCAGAAGAATGTGTCTTCACCTTATTCCCCTTGAGCTAAGGACACCTAGTCCTCGCCCAATCACTCTGGTAGGTCTTCAAGGTAGACCTCCAAACCTTCACAGACTCCGTTCACCGGCGATCCACAATGACTCTTAGATGCTCAGAACGTGACGCCTAACCGGCTGGAGGACTCACAGTCCTCAAGTGTAACAAGTCTTCAAGTCATGCGGACAGAAAGACTTTAGTGATGCCTAACACTCTTTGGCTCTGGGTGTTTTGGGCTTTGTCCTCACGAGGATCTCTCTCTCTCTCTCAAAGGATTCGGAGGTGGGTTGTTCTCAAACGACAAAAGTCATGCACTAACTCTAAGCAGCCACCAATTTATGGTGTAGGGGGTAGGCTATTTATAGCCTGGAGGCAACCCGACATGATATGTCTGAAATGACCCTGGTTCACTAAGGAAGCGACATGTGTCCAATAGTGGGATTTCAAACACACGCGACAGCTTGGCTTGGGCTACAAGCAAAGCTGACTCATCCAACTCTGGATAAGATTTGCTCTCATTGTCTTCACTCGAAGACATTGGAATTTGGTTGAGCATCACTTCAGTCATCTGATTTGTTCACTTGGACCCCACTTAATAGTACGGTGGTTCCTATGACTCCATAAACAAGAAAAGGAAACTACAAAAGAAACTATGTCTTCGCACTCCATAGTCTTCAAGTGAATGTCTTCACAGGTCATTATCTTCAATGTGAATATCTTCATGAACCACCATTTTCTTCAATGTCTTCATACATTTTTAGGGGTCATCTCTGGTAGGTAAACCGAATCAATGAGGGACTACTACATGTGTTATCCTGCAATTCTCACAAACACATTAGTCCCTCAACCACGTTTGTCGTCAATACTCCAAAACCAACTAGGGGTGGCAGTAGATGCACTTACAACAACACATCTCTCAAGTAATAGACCGGCCTCTGGACCAGTTGCGCCTTGCCAGCTTCTGGGCGTTCAAATACAATCACCGTGCTGACGACCCGGTTGGTAGCAGTGATGTAGAGGAGCATTGGTTCCTTGGCAGCTAGAGCGGCCAGAACAGGCGGTGTGGACAGCATCCGACTGAGCTGGAGGAACGCCTCGTCCGCCTGGTCAGTCCACTCGAAGCACATGGTCTTCTTCATCAGCTGGTACAGAGGGAGGGTCTTCTTGCCCATCGGCTGACGAAACAACTGAGATATGCTAGGCACCCGGTGAACTTCTGGATGTCCCGCAGCTTAGTCGGTTTCTTCATCCGCTCGATGGCCTTGATCTTCATGGGGTTGCACTCTATCCCGCGTTCAGAAACAAGGAAGCCAAGGAGCTGGCCGGCTGGCACTCCGAAAACACATTTCTCCAGGTTGAGCTTGATTTGGAAATGGCGCAGGTTGGCGAAGGTCTCCTTGAGATCCTCCAAAAGGGTGCCGTGCTTCTTCGTCTTCACCACTATGTCATCCACGTAGACATGGGCATTCCTGCCGAGTTGTTTTAGGAGGCACTTCTGCATGCAGCGTTGAAAGGTTGTGCCGGCATTCCTCAAGCCAAACGTCATGGTGATGTAGCAGAACACGCCGAAAGAGGTGATGAATGCGGTCTTCAGTTGATCGGCCGGGTCCAGCTTGATCTGGTGGTAGCCGGAGTAGGCGTCCAAGAAGGACAGCAGGTCGCAGCCGGCCGTGGAGTCGGTCACTTGATCGATCCAGGGCAAGGCAAACGAATCCTTGGGGCAGGCCTTGTTCAGGCTCGTGTAGTCGATACACATGCACCACTTGTTGTTTTTCTTCAAAACGAGGACTGGGTTGACAAGCCAGTCCGGGTAGAACACTTCCATGATGAAGCTAGATGCCAGAAGCCGGGCGATTTCTTCACCAACGATCCTTCTCTTCTCTTCTGATAGGTGGTGGAGGGGTTGCTTGACCGGCTTAGCATCTGGTCGTACATGCAGCTTGTGCTCGGTGAACTTCTTTGAAACACCCGGCATGTCCTTGGGGGACCACGCGAATATATCCCGATTCTCACGGAGGAAGTCGACGAGCTGGCCTTCCTATTTGCTATCGAGGTTGGACCCCACGACAACGTATTGCTCCGGGTGCGTCGGGTCCAAGATGATCTTCTTGGTTTCCTTGGCCAGCTAGAAGGAGCCCTCGCCTTCATCATCCTTGGGGTCAGTCAGCATGGTTGGCTGCTTGCTGGCCATGGCCACAGCCCAGTCAAGGAGGCACTTTTCTTTGGCGATGACGAGGGACTCGGCCAGCCAGGAGCTGGCTGCGGCGCATTCGAGCGACTTCTTATAGTCGTCGGCAATGGTGATGATACCCTTGGGACCCGGCATCTTCGCCTTTAGGTATGCATAGTGCGGAACCATCATGAACTTGGCTATCGCGGGCCGACCCAAGAGCATGTGGTAGGGGTTGTCCAAGTCAACCACCTCAAACCAGATAGGCTCTCGGCGGAAGTGGGTCGTGTCGCCGAACAGGACGTCGATCTTGATCTTGCCGATTGGAGAGCGGGAAAGCCCATGGACAATGCCATAGAACACGGTCCGGCTAGGCTGGAGTTGCTGCTCCTTGATGCCCATCTTTTCCATGGTGTCCCGGTAGAGGATGTTGATGTTTCTACCGCCGTCTATCAGGATTCGGGAGAAGCGGCACGCCTGCCTCTCAGTTGAGAAGGTGGAGTCCAGCACCATGGCATAAACACCCGACGAAGGCATCACGGACGGATGGTCATCTCGGCTCCAGGTGATGGGCCTCTCGGACCAGTGCATGAATTGGGGGACCTCTGGAATAACAGCATTCACCTCGCGGTGCTGCTAACGCCGACTGTGCTTGTCGCTGGCTTCACTGGTGAAGACGACGTAGGTGGCGTTCTTGTTGGGGAATTCATCTTGGAGCATGCCGACAGGGCGGGCTGGCTGCTGAGGAGCCAGAACCGCCGGGCCGGCTAGAGGCGGCGGCAAGCCCTCACCCTTAGTGATTTGGGTGAGCCAGCTGCACTGCCAGGTTGTATGGTTGGGCTTCACGCGACTGTGGAACTTGCATGGAGCGTCGAGGGCCTGCTCAAAGGAGAAGGCCGGCAGCCAGGCGCCCTTGCCACCCCGCTGACGCTTGGGGCCGGGTTGACCTGACAGCTGCTGGTCCTCGACGGTCGCCACCCGCCGACTGTTAGAAGCCGGTTGCTGGGCCTTGCGCTTGTTGTCGTTCGGTTGCTGATGCCGGTTGGAGTCACCAGCCGGCGCCTGAGAAGCCGAGGGGATCACCTTCCCGGACACGTCGATCCGGATCTCCGACTTCATGGAAGAGTCGGCGATGTCGTACTTGTCCGCCATCACCAGGAGCTCGTCCAAGGTAGCCGGCTCGTCGCACAAAAGCTTGTGCTTGAGCAGGGTGCCCTCTGTGCACCCGGCGGTGAAGTACTCGATGGCTTGCACCTCGTGCACCCCCTCGCAAGAGTTGCGCAACTCAGCCCAGTGCGTCAGGTAGTCGTGAGTGGACTCGGTTGGGCCCTGAACGCACATGGAGAGCTGACGAGGCTTGGGGGGCACTTGTAGGTGCTGTTGAAGTTGCGCACGAAGACTTCGCTGAAGTCCAGCCAACTATTGATGCTCTTGGGATTGAGGTTGTTCAGCCATGTCCGGGTCATGCCCTGCAACATGAGCGGAACGTACCTCACGGCAACGCGCTTGTTGCCGTTTACTATGATGACGGCTGTGGCATAGTCGGTGAGCCAATCTTCCGGCTTCACGGCGCCGTTCTACTTGGGAGTGTCGCGAGGAAGCAAGAACCCTTTGGGGAAGGGCTCGTCGCGGATGCGGGGGCCAAAGCAGGCCGGGCTGACTATATCCTCATCCTCCATTGCTAGGGACCGAGCCAGCTGCTCGATCCGGCGACGAGCGTCATTCTCGCTGACTGCTTCACGGGGGTCTAGCCGGCCCCCCAAGGTTGGGTGGTCAACCGGTGCTGGAGAAGCCAGCCTCTCCCTACCGGGGGGCGGACGTTCATCCTGCTGGCGCCGGCCCTCCACTCTCAGAGGAACTTGCCGGCTGTTCACAACCATCTCGTGAGATCACCGACTGCGGCTAGCAGCCGGCTCCGGGTTCCGCTGGCCGCGGTCGCCAGCACTAGAGGACCAGGAGGTCACTCCGTTCTCGCGGCGGGGTGGAGGGTTTCCTTCCGGGTGGCCGACGCCACGGATGGCCCCACGGTGGGTGCCAACTATCGTGGTAATCTCACATCAGATGCCAGGGGGTGGCTTATCATGGGTGGAACCATGAGGACGTCGTCGGGTTCCGGAAGCGAGAGTGAGCACGAGCTCGGGAGCACACGAGACGTACCCAGGTTCGGGGCTCTCCGGAGAGAAAACACTCCTAATCCTGCTGTGATGACTATGATCGATAGTATACAGAGTTGCTCCTGGAGCTGTATTGCTAGAGGAGGAAGAAGGGTAGGGCTTTCCCGCTTCTCCTAGCTATGGTGTGTGTGTGGAATGAGAGTTGAACCCTTTGCATGGGTGATCCCGGGGGGTCTTACAGGCTGACCCCCTCGGGGTACAATGGTAATACGGTCGGGTGTAGGACCCGGACGTCGGTGTCTAGGGTCGCCGGGTTCTCCATCGGCTACTAGGGCCTGCCTCTGGAGGGCCCCGCTGGCTGTCGAGAATCCAGCCGGCGGGTAGGGCCCGCCGCCTGCGGGCCATGCTGATTGCCTTTTGCTGTAGCGCGGTCCTTGCTGACGAGGGCCGCGTCATGCATCGTATGGCTACAGTCCCACGTTGTGTGGGTAGGTGGCCGTTTGGTCAGCCCGCACTGTAGCCATGCCCTTCCGGGATTCGGGGGGAGCAGGCGACACTGTAGCTACGCCTTGTCTCGTCGTAGTAGGTGAGTGCAGACTCCGAGGAGTAGGAGGGGCCGACTGCTGGAAGCCAGCCCACCCCCGAAGCCGCCTTCTAAGCGTATGCCGTCTTCTGGAAGCCGGCCGTGTGGTCCTAGCCGGCCACACGGCTAGCCGGCATGAGGGCTTTGCCATCCCCGATGTCTTGAAATATTATTGGGTGCGGATGAGGCTACCTGGGGAAAATTCCCTCGACAATGAGATTCATCTGTCTATCTACCGTCTACGATGCTAGTTTCCAAAGGTTTTAGATGTTGCATGTGAAATTTGGTGCTGTTGTGTAATGGGCTAGATAGCTATATGCCTATATGGTGTAAGTGAGTGTTGAAGCTATATGATGTTGTACTTGATGTATTTCAATTATGAAATCCTGGTTCCATAATGCGAAAATGAAATATATTGTGTGTTTAATATGAATTGTTAATTTGATTACTAACGGATTCAAAATAATAGGCCAATTAGCCTGCTTATTGGGTTTTTCTATTGCAAACGGTTATTAAGACAACATCATGGGCGATGACCTCGGATAACCCACACGGTTTTTAGGAAGTAAACGTGTTGGATCAACGAACAATCACACATGACTTCATGTGGACAACAATTTGTGTTAGGCCACCTCGCACAAAGTTTTCCACATAAAAGGTGTGTGATGGGCAGCCTATGCCACGCGGTTTCTTCTAGGCACCGTGCGTGATGCATTCAATAACACAAACGATAGCATTATTAATATCGTCTGCAATGGCAACACTATCACAGACGATGTGATGCAGAAAATTGTGTGTGATGTATGGACGGACGGAAACATTTGTCTCGGATTCACTATGGGATGTACATACGAAAGGAAACGTTTGTCTGAATTCACTGTGTGGGATGTACATACAAACGAAAACAATTGGGCATGCATAATTGTTTGCGATGGCTCGGCCGATAGCACACGAGCTCTTTTTGCCCCGCGTGTGTGACCGGAGGACCTATTGCCGACGGTTTTCTGGGTCGTGTGCGAAGGACCCCCCCCCCTCCCCCTTTCGCACACACAAGCAAGGCGGCGGTTTAAAACTTTGTCACGGAAAGGGGATAAAAACCAATTTGTATAGTAGTCGCCTCCACTAGCGCCGGTTCGGTTTTTTAAACTATGATTCTAGCTAATGTCAAACTAAGGTGTAGGTGAGTGGGCATGTGAAGGTTTGTTGGGTCAGAGCAGCTTGTTTGAAGATGATTGCCACCTCAACTCGTCATGAGATGGTGAAGATTTTGGTTGAAAAAGACATTGGAGGCGACGAAGATGAAGATGGTGAAAACACACTATGAATGTACACTTCAAGAGCATCTAGCTCTAGGACAAATGATAATGAGAGCATGATCATAAGAGCTTTGAAGTCTTTGATTTGCATGAGTAGGTGATGTATAAGAGGCAGTACAAGGACCATGTGGCAGTACAAGGATTACAAATACTGTCCCTTTAGGGTCTGTTTGGGACTGCTTCGCTTCACCAAAATCAGCTTCACTCCACCCGATGTACTTTGGAGAAGTTCCATATAGGGGTTGCAGCTCCACCAAAGAGTAGTTTATCGTGTTTGGCTTTCAGCTAGCTCTAGTTTCAAAAATGAGAAATTTGGTAGAAAATGATCTACTTGATTGGATGTCGTGGGAAAAACAAAGGGGTATCCACTTACTAATGGTAGTGGTGGGTAATTTCCCCCAACTCTAGCTTCTAGAGTTTTTTTAGCACCCCTTTAAGAGCTTCACGAAAACAGGGGTTGTACCCCAGATTCTAACCCTAACCCTAGATTTTTTTGTGGAGCGACATATCGCGAAGCTATCTCGTTTGGCTTGCGTTTTTTAGAGCGGAGATGAATTCTAGGGAGCAAAACAGTCCCAAACAACCCCTTGACTCGTGCACAAGAGCTTTCATGATGCTCAATTGGTACCAATACTTTCTTAGCTAGCATTGCATCATTAAGGATTTGCATGTTTCACCTCTGAATTTTGATACAATCATTGTCCCACAGTCACCACTGAGTTCTGCCTTCCTCGTAGAGTTGATTTTAGCCGAAACCGCGCTCTTGCCTTGTTCGTGTGCCTATTGATTATTGATCTGAATTCAAGTTAGATTAGAGAAAACCGATGCCTTTTGTCATGACGGTGTTGGCATCTTTTTTCTGAGAGTGATGGATGTCTGGGTTAGCCTACGAATATTGCTATAAAAGAGTTGCAAAAGAGAAAGCAACCAAAATGCAAAATGTTGAATGGGGTAGGAACCCTGAACAACACCTCGTCCTTTTCAAAGACACATGCAAGAATACTGGGAAAGTGATCAAGAATGAGTCGCTCTGACTAGAGTGACAGGTTGTGACTGTAATGGAAAGAAGTTTCGAGCTCTCTTTTCTTGCTCTTAGACTTCACCTCCACTGGTTGCTTTATCCATTCAAGAGCGGGGTCTTAACAACTCGGCACCCTGGCTAGCAAGTCCATTGCTTCAATGACATAAATTCAATGAAGTGGATAAAACCTATCTTGACAATAAAGTACTCAACCGGCCTTCCTCTTCTGGATTATATGAAATAGAGCAACTCCAAAGACCCAAACAGACGGCGCTTCTTTCCGCTTTTCGTCCGTTGGATCGGCCGCCCGCTCGGTGTCCGTCCCGTTTGAGATTTGGGTTGGCAGTGCGCCTAATGCGTCGACCCATTTCATGTCCGCATGCAAATTTTGAAAAAAGGCCTGCGGCCATAGTTCATGCCAGCGACCATGTCGTCGTCCCAAAGTTCATATCGACACCATGCCAGCGCCGGCATACAATGTCAGCTTCAGAAAAATAACACACAGTTCGACTGGCGCACTTGCCAGTGGCCGACACACATGCCAGTACACAAAAAAGTGGCGGGAGTTCGACCACGCCATCACGGCCGTGGTCACGCCAGCACACTTGTTGGCATACAAAAAAGTATGGCGCTCGCCGCCTTTTGTCACTCGTCGTCGAACTTGAGCATGTCGGCCTGCATCTTCTCGAACCACAACCTCTTCCTTAGCGACACGGTGTTGAGATCCAACATCATGATCTCCACCCCGGTCATCATGCTCGCGAGAGCCACTTCTTTCGCCTTGGTCTTGGCGTTGGCGACCTCGATCTCTAGCATCTTGGCTTGCTTCTCCGCCTCCATCTCAAGCATCTTGGCTTGCTTCTCTGCATCCATCTCAAGCCTCCTCCTTTGGATCACCATGAAAGCGTTCATTTGTTCTTCTTTGTATCGTCGATGCTCCTCCTCCCTTGAGTCCTTGTTCACCATGCCCTCCACATCGGCTGGCATGTGTCGCGCGCCTCCGGATGACGAGCCACCGGCCACCGGTGTGGCGTTGAGGTCGATGGGCACGGGCATGGAAGGCACCACCACGCTCACCTCGGGCGAGCACTCCCCGGAGAGGCGGGAGGCCTGTGGGTAAACATGGAAGCCGGGTATCGGCTGCGTCGCCGACGCGCGGGGCGAGTCAGGGCAGCACCATTCGAGGAAACGCGGATGAGCCGGTGCTGGCCGCGGCCACGACGGCGTTGACGAAGCCATGCTGGCTAGGGTTTAACCCTAGCATATATAGCGCCTCCCTCGTTGCCGCTGCGACGCGGGCGTTGGTGACCTGCGGTGCGGCGACAGCGACGGCCGCGATGGCTTCGTCCCTCACGCCTGTTGCGTGCCTCCTCCCGCCCTTCCTCTTCACCAACTCGTTTTCTTCGGCTTGGACGCGACGGCGGTCTTGCGGGAGGCGCGAGGCTTGCTTTTGCCGAAGGGGGCAGTCGTCATGCCGGACAAGTTGAGGAAGGCAAGGCCGGTGGCGAGGTCGTCATCCATGGCGGGCAGCAGGGTTTTGAGGGGAAAGAAGAAGCCGAGCGCGCGCGCTTCTCTTATCCACGCCGACGCAAATCCAAGTCAAAAATGAATCCGCACCGACCCAAATAGACACCCACGAACGAAATGGGTCGCCCGAGTTGCTCTTACACCGACACTTCCCTGTCCCTCCCGATCCTCGCATGATTGTCAATCCGGTGGTGTGATGCACTTTACATTGGTATATAATCAATGGTTGTATTAGGCTTGTTTCAAAATAGCACACATTATATGTTGGTCCGCTGACAGCATGCTTTTAGAAGTGAATCATGACAGTTTTTTACGTCCCAATAAGGATATAAAAGATGAGGATTGTGCAATAACCATATAGTCAAACTGTCCAAGCTTGAGTGCACTGAAAGCAGCGATTACACTCACTCAGATCAGACAACACGAATATCACAATGTCTAATTTTAACTGATGAATTGTAGACAGACGCTAAACAGAACCAGACAGAATTGCAAAACCAAAAATGGTTTATGGGATTCTCCAAGTAAACATAGAAAATTTGGTCTCTTGTTCATCTAAATCGCTCCAAACTCAAAAGCGTTACATGAAATTGATAATATGTAGAACAAGACCGTCCTGAAGCCGGTAAGAGCACACCAGATGAAGAGCCCTCCTAAGCCACCAGAGTGCTGGCAGTGGTAGACTCGCTGCAGACAATCAAGGATAAGTTGTCAGATTACACTCTAGTAACAACTGCAGGTATGAAAAGGGACACAACCCACCAAGAGCGCAAAGCGACTTAGCAAAAATGCAAGCACAGATGAATGAATTACTTAAACAGGTTTTAAAGTTCAACAAAGCCAATGCTAGAGATTGTTAAACTAAAACAGGCCCATTCTCCACTTCTGCTACTATCTAGAGTATGGAAGTATCACACCAAAGATGAGATGTATTTGTTGGAATGCTTGAAAATTACAGCAAAAACTCCATTATAATGAAATAACAGAAAAAAGTTACCAACCAACTACTACCACAACCAAGTAAAGCTTAAACCCTACGATACATTTTATCAAAATAAAACAAGTCTTCCTTTCAAGTTGTGTACTCTTGTATGGAACAAGAAAACAAGAGGCAGATGGTTTCAGGTCTATACACATACTATGGGCACTAGTCAATTTCACCTAAACTTGAAGCAAACAGATGTCATCCTTGATTAAATAAGCTACTGAGTGGCATGCGTTTACAACACTAAACCCATAAAAACCAAGATAGCATACAGATATGCATACAGCAGCTCAGAACACAGCATCCACATGTTAAGCATGACAGGCAGCTTTCCACATAAAATGGCATTTGAGTAGCACAGCTGATCAACCTAAAGCTTTCCACATAGTAATTTGTAAACATGCAGGACAGAATCAACTGATGCAACACAAAATAAATCCTAACATAACCGATTGGCACTGGCAAGTTCTCACGTTCAGTTGCAGTAAACCTAGCTAGGTAAAAGGTGAAGGAGCAGAGTAACTTACTACTTCCAGGTGGGCGGGAGCTTCTTGGTGCGCTTGTAGTAACGGGCAAGACGGTGGATCCTGCTCTCAACAAGAATGAGCCTGAATTTGGAGTCCTTGTCCTTCCTGTTCCTCTCAAGATGCTTCCTAATGGCGACAGCCTTCTTAATCAAAAAGTACAGATCCTCTGGGATTTCCGGCGCCAGGCCTGCACACAAAATCCTCAAACATCAACACACTTGCACAAGCATAAACAACGCTAGAAAAATGGGAATGGTGTTTAACAGGGGACGGATCTGACCATGAGCCTTGAGGATGCGGAGGATCTTGCTTCCCGTAACGCTCTTCACGAGGGGGATACCGTGCTGGTCACGGAGGAGAACGCCGATCTGCGAGGGCATCTGACCCTTCTTCGCAGCCTTCGTGATCAACTCGTCGACCTGCGCAAGACCCAAAAGCATCAGAATCACTCCAATCGGAAGAAATCGGCAAGGTCGGAGAGCAACCGAGGGGGGCTCACATCAGCGACGGCGGTCTTGACCCAGCTCGGGGGAGTCCTCTTGTACGGCAGCGCCGACGACGAGATACCCTTCCTGCGCCAAACAGTCGGGAAGCCGCCATTAGACCAGATAAACCACTGAAGCGAAGCAAGGATGATACGGGAGACCGGGTGCGAGGGGTTACCCGCGGCTGTGCATGCGCCCCATGGCGTCAGGCGAGGGGTTTAGCTCCGGCGACGGCGGCGGCGGTTGCCTGCAGCAGCGGCGGCGCGAAGGGCGAGAGGGGCTCGAGCGGCGGCGCGATTGGGGCGTGCGGGTTAGGGTTTTGGGGTGCTACTTATAATGAGCGGCGGCGCAGGGAGTGTGGTGCTAGGGCTGCGTCGCTTTGGGCCAGGCCGTCAGTACGTGTTAGCCCGGTTGGGATGGTTTCCGGGCCCATTGGACGCCTTAGCTTGGAGTTTCTTCTTCTTTGTCTAAAAAAAACTAGTACCAAGTTTCTAAGACCCCTATAAAAAAACAAATCTCTAAGAAACATATATTTGCTCTAAATCCGTAACAATAGGTTATCTTTCCAGGCTTCATTAAGCTCATTTGCACAGACTTTCCATGGTATATTGTCGCGTGTGAGTGTGAGCATTGTGTTGTTATACTTTTTTTTATATGCAAATCTTTTGCGCCGTTATTTGTGGCATGGGAAGACAATATTGTTGCAAGTTTAGAAATACTGACTCGTTTCATTTCCTTATCAGTCCTTTTATCTCTTAGTCCTACTGAATTAGAATGGTCATAAATTGTGATCTAAAAAGTCTTTCTTATATTAGTTACAGAGGGAGTACACGGAAAACCCAGAACATCATCTGTGCAAGAGTTTGTTAGAGTTTGCATGGAGTATGGATGATTGTAATCTTTCATCCACGCAGATCCAGTCATTCTGTTCACTCGGGGGTGTGTGGGTTTCAATCAAGAAACACTAGTGAGGGGCATTGGCATCTTTTGATAACATAGCCATCTTAGCATAGAAAACATCAACTGGATTTTCCAGTATATCAACTAGAAACTTGAGTGTGCCCAACGTCACCAAAGCATTTCAGCAAAAAACATGTCTCGTCACAATGTCACCCTTCATCATACACTCAGAAAGAAAAATACAACCAACCAGACAACAAAATGGAATTTGATATACAGGTTTAGGTTGTCACCAAGCCCGGCTCATCCTCCATCAAACACAACCCCGAACTTTCTGAGAAGAGCACGTGGAAAATCAAGTATAGCTTCATTCTGGTTCAGAGAAGGGTTGTGTCTGGTCCTCTCACAAGTTGCTATCAGAGAAATGTGATAGAATATGAAGAAAAACAAGAGACACGCATTATGCCGCTGATAAGACATGCAGATAGTTCATAATTGCAGCGCGATGAACGATTAAACAGCAAACACAGCCAATGGATGTGATTCCACAGCGAATATTCTGAATGCAGATCGTCTATATACCAAACATATCAGAGGCCTTGAACAGAAGCTAGGGCAAACAAGCAGCTTATCTATTCCAAGATGTATGGCTAGCTGCGACCTGTGAGCAGCAAGTGATTTAACAAGGTCTACCAGAGATTCAGCAATATAACTTACAAATGAAGAACAGAGGTGGTTGGTGCAGCAAGAATCACATGTTGGATAAATGAACAGTCATTTTTACATCCTTTGAACTTTGTTGAACACAGGGGAACACAACCAATCATAAATTTTCATTTCTAAATAAAACATAGCAAAAAATCTGAACTGCGCAGAAAGATTCTCAACATAAGGATTCATGCATTGCATATGATGTATATTATACATTTAACAGAGCCGGATTTTGGTCCCTTCAACAACTGAAGCCTACACCTAATGCCACCTACAAGAACATTAGCGGCTGCCCTTGGTGTAAACTAACAACAGAAGGTAGTTTGCCTCAATAAGAAGTAGTACGCCAAACATAAATGCACATAGGTCTCATTACCACGGATCAACAACACAGACTTATACAAATCAAGCCATATGCACAGAATATTTTGGTTAGAAGCTAGCGAGGTGGTTCATGGATCATGGCAATATTCATGAGCATGGACAAGCTCCGAGAGAACATATACCAAACTGGTAATATAATTCCTTATATGCCACTGGAAATTTACACGATTCCGACACGTGTCAATGACATTACAGCACCGCACGTGCCACTCATACAATGGGTGGCAAATATGGAGTCCAGAAAGTTCCAGTGACAAATAAGGAATATGTATAAACAGATGGTAAGTTTCCGAGTAGACTGAACTCTTCTAAGCATAAAATATATATTGGTTACTAAAACAACTCAGCTTATTGAAGTGACGTCATTACCGTCTGATTACAAAATAAGGTTGATCCAGTGAAACCATAACAAATTCATAATATTGCAGGTAAACTGAAAATACTGGCTTGTGAAATGTTATATTGCAGATATTATTAGATTATAGCTCTGCTGCTCTACATATGTCTCAATTTGATCCAGAACCTTACCATCCCAAGTAAGATTTAAAGCAGGCATGACAACGTATTGAACTAATAGGGTTACACTAAAGTACTTACTGTGAAAAAGGCAAGCACTGGGATGTGAGTGTAGCAAAACCAAGATCAATCAATGACCCAGCAAAACTAGACAGAGTTCGTAATATTGTAGGTAACTGAACCATAGATTGGATTGTGTGACCGATTTCACAGTATATTTATAGCTCTAATATGCCTAAATTCCAACAACCTTATTGTTGCGTGGCAATAAATTCAAGAGAGGCCTGTCAACAGCCACATGGTATTAACCGATCAAGTAAAACAAGAATGACCCTCCCGGCAAAAACAAATTATGCCAACGGCAGAGGTCCTACAACTCCATAATAAATCCATTTCTCCTGTGCTAGCATCAGAAATTATAAGATGCCATCAATTACAAGAAAAACAAATCATAGGCTGTATTAACATGAATGCATAAACTGGCGCATTTCACTGGTTTCTGATTAAGCAATCAATCAATCACAGAAAGTAACAGGATCCATGCTTTACATTGCAATACCATCGGACAGATCCATTAATCCATAATCACACCATTTTTATCCAAACCCTAGGGCGGTTGGGGAACCACAACGAAACCAAAGCACAAAACAGAAGCGCAGCAGATCAGATGAGATGATACGAAATAAAATCACGCGAAGGAGGAGTTATTAAATACGAAGAAGTCTGAGCAGGCTGGGAGACGGATCAACCCACTACTTGGCGACGATGCGGCGGATGAAGTCGTCGTAGCGGATGGTGCCGTCCGCGGCGACGTCGACCTCGCGGATCCACTCGTCGAACTCATGGGGCTCGAGCTTCTCGCCGATGGAGGTGAGGACGTGGCGGAGGTCCGCGACGGAGACGGTGCCCGACGCGTCCTTGTCGAGGACGCGGAAGGCGTCGCGGAGCGGGCGGTCGAACGGCTCCGGGCGGAGGTGGGCGCGCATGAGTTCGAGGAATCGCTTGAAGTCGAAGGGCGCCGTGAGCTTCTCCTGGGCGGTGATGTCGCGGAGCTGCGCCTGCGTCGGGTTCCCACCCAGGGAGCGCATGAGGACGCCGAGCTCCGAGGGGGCGATGCGGCCGTCGCCGTCAGTGTCGAAGAGGGAGAAGGCCTCCCGCATCGACGCAACCTGCTCGTCGCTCAGCTCCTTGCCGGCCATCGCCGCCGGTGGGGTCGGATCGGGGATTTGAGATCTCGCGACGCGGGGCGGTGAGGTGCGGTGCGTGCGTCTCAGGGAGGAAGTCCGCGTTTGATTGATTTGGTGGTGAGGGGCATGTGAGAGGGGAGAAATGAAACGTGGGGTAGTGGCCGTGGTGCCGTGATCGATTTTTTTTTTTGAGAAATGTTTTTTTAGCCAAAAATAATATTTTTTTGCCGTGCGGCTGGACCTGCAGGGAGGTGGGCTTTCGGGCTATTTCTCTAGACCATTTTATGATCCGGACAGCGGGGGGATACGGCCTTGGCCTGCGAAGGGGGTCATGCGAGAAATGCGAGTGGGATCGGCCCATGTCCCCTCAGGTTTTAACCCAACCCAATTTCTTCTTAGAGGACAGGATTCACTAAAATATCTTTTGGTACAGAGAATGGCAAGTCCAAAAAATCTTTAATACAATTCCCAGAGTTCCTGTCGAAAAAAAAACTTTTGGTAGGAAACAAATTGAAGTGAGTTATGCCATATCCTATTTAGCACTTATAGGATAATTCATTTTTGAGTCCAGGCTCATCTGCACCCACGCTGACGAAAAAAATAAAACAAATACTAAAAAATATCAAAAAAATTCAAATTTTTTGTGTGTGGTAGATAATTTTTTTTTGAAACGAGTGTGGTAGATAATTTGATGCGTGAGGTTCGCTTTAATTTTCAAATCATTTCGACATCTGAGCAGCTCTTAGCAAAAAGACAAATTCGGGGTCTGTAAAAAAGTTTACTGTTCACGCACTGTTCTGACCCGATTTGTCTTTTTTGCTGAGAGTTACTCAGATATTCAAATGATCTGAAAATTGGAGCGAACATCATGCATCAAATTATCTACTACACAAAAAAGATTGGAATTTGTTGAATTTTTCTAGTATTTGTTTTGAAATTTTTCCTGTCCGATGGCAGATGGGCCTGGGCAGCGAAACGCCGCACTTCTACTTATAGTGTTATGGTTAGAAGCCACACAATTTAGGAACTATATCTATACTATCTATATAGTGTATCAGTTTCGAAATGGATGTAGAGCATCAATCATAACCATTAGCCTCCAAAAACAAAGGCTAAGATCAGCCGGATTCGCCATGAATAATAGACATATGTCGCCTCTACTGTGTTCTACAACATTCGTGTAGACCTTCCAGACAAAAAAAGGCCCATATATGATGCCTCATGTGCCATATACCGCTAGGGTGCATGATGACTTCAACCCAGATAAGATGATTTCGAAGGAGAACGGGGAGAAAAAGAAAGTAGATTAACATAAAGTATTTTAGATGTCTACATGCCAGCAGCCGCCTCCTTCTCCTCCAAGAAATAAAGTTAGGGTTTGTGCTTCTCGCCGATGCCGGCACAGGTCCGCCTCGTCTCCGGTGGCCCTAAGGCCATGGAGGCGCGATGGATTCTGGCAAGGGCCGTCGGGGAGAGCTCCGTTTTTAGTCGTTTTTTTCAATCTTGTTAGGGTTTGTGTCTTGCTCAGGAAGGCGAGGCGGCGGCGGCTCCCTGAAGATGGAATAAAGGTCTCCTCGCCTAGCCCCCATTCCGGCGGTGCATCTAGCATCATTGGTGGGCGTGTGGAGGTGTGTCTCTGGCAGATCTATCTTTGGTGGATTTGCTCGGATCTCGTCGTTGTTCATCTACGTTCGTGTGTCTTTGGTTTGGATCCTTCCGATCTACGTTATTCTTCATCGACGGTGGTTGCTATTCTGGGGTGCTGGTCCTATGGGGCCTTAGCACGATGACCTCCCGACTGTCTACTATAACGTTGTGCCCGGCTCCAGCGATAGAGGGGCGATGATGGCGACGCGCCTTCGGCTCGCTTCATGATTGTAGTCGTCGCTAGGTGGTCTACGGATCTGGATGTAATTTTTATTTCTGGTGTTTGTTGTACTGTCATGATTGAAGATGAATAAATTGAAACTTTTCCTGCAAAGAAAATGTCTACATACAATTTTTTATATAATATTAAAAACAATTGCGGGAGAATTTCTTTTTTCTTTAATCACTCCATGAATTGCACATGCATACATACTAGTCTTGTTTATAGCGAGAGCATCAACCGTCTCTCCTGAAGCAGTTCCCTACACGCTACAGTAGTCGGGCGGTCCATTCGTTTAACTAAACGTTGCGCTTGCGTGCTTTGTTTTTTCTTCTTTTTCTTTTGGGTTTCTCTATTTCTTCAATGGTTTTATACTTTTGTCCTTCACTTTTCCTTCGGTTATATTATTTTTCATCGGTTTTCTTCATTTCTTTACCGGTTTAAACCGAGTGTGTTTCTTTATTTTTTTTTATTTTTTTTCTTTTTTTCTTTAGTTTTTTGTTTCTTTCGTTAGTCTTCTCCCATTTTCTTTGATTCCTTTGTTTCCTTTCCTTTTCTGCGCTGGCTTTTTGCCGGTTTCTTGCTCTCTTTTCGTCTTCATTTTTTTGTTTCTTCCCTGATTTTAAATCTTTTTCCTTTGTTATACTTTGGTTTCCTCTGTTTTTTTCTCGTTTTTCTTTGCTTTCTTTATGTTTCTTTGTCGCTTTTCATCATTTTTCCTTTTTCTTCAACACATATCTAATTTTTTCAGTGCATAGTGTACATTTTCGGTGTATACGTGAAACATTTTCTTTGACACACACTTTACATTTCTCAAGTACAAGATGTACATTTTTCTTACAATACATGTTATGAACACTTTTTTGAATACAAGGTCAACATTTTTTCAACAAGCTAAGCATTTTTATTGTAATATACAATTTCATAAACCGCACGAAAAATTTGTAAATACATGATTAATATTTTCTAACATATGTTTTTATGTCTACCTTTTTCATACAAATTTGTAAATTTGGAACATTTTTTGTATACATTTTAAAATTTTCAAATATGTGATTACCAATTTTGACAACTTATATCTTTTGACGTCTATTTATTCTATAGGCATTGTAAATTTTTTTCTACAGTAGGAACATTTTTCATAAACATGATTAACATCTTGGAAAACATGATTAACATTTAAAAATAATAATTCATGTCTACTTTTTCTGTAAAAATTGGTTATTTTTTGTATACATTAGAAAGATTTTATATATACATATTTAACATTTTCTAAAAGCATGATTAATTTATTTAAATTTGGCACACTATTAGTTATTTTCCACCCGGTGTGCAGAATAAGTTATTTTCCACCCGAGGTAATCTTACGATCACTTCGTAATTAAATTACATTTGGAATTCAAATAGTTATATTCCTATTGATTCACTATGTAAAATTTGCTACAAAAAATAAAAATATATGTCATGAGACAAGAAAATTTGCAGTTTATGTATATTTTACACTATGTTTTTACGTTTGTAATTTTACATAACATGAAATATTTTTTACAACGATTATATATTTTCTTACGATATATTTTTATGTCGGAAATAAGACAAAACTTACGGAATGTAAAATTAGGTGCATTGATGGTAAAATAGAGGGGGTGAAGAATATATCCTATCACCTAGGGGTAGTTACCCCGCATGTCTTAATATACTATCATGTGGTAGTATCTATACTATTTTATCATTGTAAGTATGTTGATATACTCTATACAAGATACTTGAAACTGAATTGCATGAAAAAATTGCATGTTGGCCCATGATTTTTATTATATTTGTGAAATACATATATACTTGTACGTAAAAGGACAAAATATGATACATGCTACGAAAAAAGTAGCATATATAATACCTAAACATTCTTATATACTGCCTACTACACATACATACTCTCCGATTTGATTGATAATACATACAATATACAAACTCAAGTGGTGGTAACTACCACCAATGGTAGATAAAATGTGTCCTATTAATATATATGGACATACACATTGTACACTTCTTGTATAGAATTTTTTTATAAATTAGAAAAAAATTATACACATTCAAAAAAATTAATTGCGTGATTAACATTTTCAAATAAAATAAAAAACTAATGTACCTGTCTATCTATATTTTCTATATGCATTGTAATTTTTTTCAAAATTCTATACGCATTTAACATTTTGTAAATGCATGATAACCATTTTAAACTTTCTTATATAAAGTGATTTTGATAATAGATATATCCAGACTATTTTGAAGTACAAACATAAGTAAAAAATATGAAAAATAAAAATGCAAAAATGTGAAAGAAAATAGTGGAAGAAAAAACGTTGCAGGCCAATATCCGCGCTGGGCCGGCCCAATCTGACGGCTGCCTTAAGCGAGACGTCGGGAGCTCTCCTAGCTGCCGCTCTGTGTGGCAGCCCATGAAGGTAGCGACAGGCTACGATTTATAGCTCCAAAAAAATGTGGCATTACAGCGTGGCGATCCTCTTTGGCGCTGCAAGCCACTATACGAGATAACAGAGAGTAACCACAGCGCCACCACGCCCGACCTATTAACTAACATCTTATACGAATTTTCTTATTTCATCTTACATTTTACTTTATTTTTTCCTTTTTTGTTTTTTGTTTATTGTTTTTTTCGTTTTCGTTTTTTATCTTTTCTTTTTCTTCTTCCTGGCTTGATGATTTTTTACATGTCGTGAACTTTTTCTTCAAATCAATGAACTTTTTCTAAACTCGCTGAACTTTTTTCAAATTCAATGAACTTTTTCCAACTTTCATGATTTTTTTTTAAAATTTGATGAACTTTTTTCCAAATTGGATGAACTTTTCTTCAAAGTAATGAACTTTTTTCAAATTTGTATTTAAAAAAATCCATGAACTTTTTTCAAATCTACGAATATCTTTTCAAATTTGATGAACACTTTTTGAAAATTGATAAACTTTTTCAAGTTTGTGAACTTTTCTTCAAAAATGATGAACTTTTTTTAAAATTTATTAACCTTTTCTAATCTTGATTTATTTTTTCTGAAAAATTGACGCGATACAGTACATGGTTATGTGCAACAAATATCGTTGCAACCATGTTATTTTTTGTTTCACGCTGTTTCTAATCGCTCAAGGCAAAAGAGGTGGAGAAGGCTTGGCTTAGACGAGATCATTGGTCAAGCTTGTGAAGTTGATCGTGCCGGAGAGGCGGTCCTCGGTTTTTTGTTGCACATGCCTGACCAAGATTTATCTATTATGGGGTTTCAGAATATTCGGGAGATGATTGCCATTACGTCTTGGTATTTGTGGCGGGAAAGATGTAAACTAGTGCACAAGGAGAGAATTCAAGATGCTAAACAGATTTCAATGGGGATACTGAGGGAAATATGCCCTAGAGGCAATAATAAAAATTTTATTTTTTATTTCCTTATTTCATGATGAAGATTTATTATTAATGCTAGAATTGTATTGATCGGAAACTTAAATACATGTATGAATACATAAACAAATCCCATGTCCCTAGTATGCCTCTACTAGACTAGCTCGTTGATCAAAGATGGTTAAAGTTTCTGACCATGGACATGTGTTGTCATTTGATAACGAGATCACAACATTAGGAGAATGATGTGATGGACAAGACCCATCTGTTAGCTTAGCATAATGATCGTTCAGCTTTATTGCTATTGTTTTCTTCATGTCAAATACATATTCCTTCGACTATGAGATTATGCAACTCCCGGATACCGGAGGAATGCCTTGTGTGCTATCAAACGTCACAACATAACTGAGTGATTATGAAGATGCTCTACAGGTATCTCCGAAGGTGTCTGTTGAGTTGGCATAGATCGAGATTAGGATTTGTCACTCAGAGTATCGAAGAGGTATCTCTGGGCCCTATCGGTAATACACATCATAAGCTTGCAAGCAAACGACTAAGGAGTTAGTCTCAAGGTGATGTATTACAGAATGAGTAAAGCAACTTGCAGGTAACGGTATTGAACTAGGTATGAAGATACCGACGATCGAATCTCGGGCAAGTAACATACCGATAGACAAAGGGAATTACGTATGTTGTCATAACAGTTCAAACAATAAAGATCTTCGTAGAATATGCAGGAGCCAATATGGGCATCCAGTTTCCACTATTGGTTATTGACCGGAGAGGTGCCTCGGTCATGTCTACATAGTTCTCGAACCCGTAGGGTCCGCGCGCTTAACATTCGTTGACGATATAGTTATATGAGTTATATGTTTTAGTGACCGAATGTTATTCGGAGTCCTGGATGAGATCACGGACATGACGATGAGTCTCTAAATGGTCGAGAGGTAAAGATTGATATATAGGACGATGGTATTTGGACATCGGAAGTGTTTCGGGACGTACCGGGAAGGAACCGGGTCACCGGAAGGGGTTTCGGGTACCCCACGGCAAGTTATGGGCCTTATGGGCCAAAGGAGGGGACAAATCAACCCACAAGGGGCTGGTGCGCCCTCTCCCTTGTTTGGCCAGCCCTAGGGAAGGAAAGGGGGGTGAGGGAGTCCTGGACTAAGGGGTCCTCGGGCGTCCGGCCTGTTGGACATGGGCCGGACTAATGGGCTCTGAAGATACAAGATCGAAGACTCTCTCCCGTGTCCGGATGGGACTCTCCTTGGCGTGGAAGGCAAGCTTGGCAACCAAATATGAAGATTCCTTTCTCTGTAACCGACCTTGTACAACCCTAGTCCCCTCCGGTGTCTATATAAACTGGAGGGCTTAGTCCAGATCAATATATATTCGATCATAGTCATACAGGCTAGACTTCTAGGGTTTAGCCATTACGATCTCGTGGTAGATCAACTCTTGTAATACTCATATTCATCAAGATCAATCAATCAGGAAGTAGGGTATTACCTCCATAGAGAGGGCCCGAACCTGGGTAAACATTGTGCCCCCTGTCTCCTGTTACCATCGACCTTAGACGTATAGTTCGGGACCCTCTACCCGAGATCCACCGGTTTTGACACCGACATTGGTGCTTTCATTGGGAGTTCCACTGTGCCGTCATCAAAAGGTTTGATGGCTCCTTCAATCATCTACAATGACGCTGTCCAAGGGGAAGTCTTCCTTCCCGGACAGATCTTCGTGTTCGGCGGCTTCGCACTGCGGGCCAACTCGCTTGGCCATCTGGAGCAGATCGAAAGCTAAGCCCCTGGCCACCAGGTCAGATTTGGGAGCTTGAACTACGTCACAAATATCCGCGGAGACTTGATCTTCGATGGATTCGAGACCAGGGTAGTCGCTCCCCGTCACCTCGATGAACATGACTTAGATCTGTCATTGGGCCATACCTAGGAAATTGCACCTGTAACCGCTCTGGCCTTAGATCCGGAGCAGATCGCGCCATCCGAGGACGGGAAGCTCGACCCCACCACGGAAGCCACAGACTCCACGGCGTTAAAGCCGCACACGGACCTAACCTCCGGTGATGTCTGTGTCACCGGAACCTCGGACTCGTTTTCGGCCATAAGGTCCGAACCATGTGCGTCCGCGTATGTCGAGCAGGATCGGTCTTCGTTCGCCGAATTCAGCGCCGCGAACATCTTCCAGCACTCGTCTTTAGGCGACATGCTGAACTCATTAAAAAATCTATCCTTAGCGGGGGATTCACAGCCGAACTATATCTGGTTCGAACTAAAAGCTGATGACAGGGAATTTCGCTTCCTACCCGCCACCCACTTCATAGCCATTGTCGAAGACTTAACCGATATGCTTGATTACGGCTCCGAAGACATCGACGGTATGGACGACGATGCAGATGAGGAGCATGGCCAAAACCCGTCGTTCACCGGACGCTGGACGGTCACTTCTTCGTACGACGTGTACATGGTGGATACACCTAAAGAACCTAACGACGACGACAAAGAAGATCCAATCGAGGATAAACCTCCTGGGACACAGCCTAAGCGTCGACGTCAGCGGCACTGCTCTAAGTCACGTCGTGCAAAAGATAGCAATACCGACACAGGAGAAGATAATACTCCGGACGGTGCCAAAGATAATGAAGACCCCGTTGAAGCAACTTCTGAACAAGAAGAACGGGAAGATGGGCAAGTTAGCCCCAATGAATAGGCCATAAGCGAAGACTCAGAGGACAGTAATTATCTTCCGCTCTTCGAGGATGAGGTGAGCCTCGGCAACGAGGATTTCATCGTGTCTGAGGAACCCCTCAAGCAGGAGCGCTTTAAGCGCCAGCTAATAGCCACTGCAAGGAGCCTGAAGAAGAAGCAGCAGTAGCTTCAAGCTGATCAAGATCTGCTAAACAATAGATGGACCGATGTCCTAGTAGCCGAAGAATACAACATTAAGCGCCCAGCCAAAAGTTACCCGAAGCGCAAATTGCTACCTCAGTTCGATAATGAGGCACTGGAGCCCATAATCACGCAACGGGGCTGACCGACCACCACATGGTCGGGATAAAGCGGCAACTCAAGCCGAATACCAGCCCGCCCCGCCTCATTATAAAGGCAGAGATAAAATAGCTCGTGGTCACACATATGACCTTCAGCAGGACCTAAACAATAGAGCAGGATATACCAGATTGATTTACAGATCATGAGGACGTGCCTCGACACGTGTCGACGGCTATTTATCCGGATGTGACAAACCTAGTCATGCACGGGCCGAATGCCGCAGACCCGATATAGAGGTGCCGCACACCCTCTTTGCTTCACTGACAAAGTAATGCATCACGAATTCCCAGGAGGGATTAAACCCGTAAATATTGAATCATATGATGGAACAACTGATCCCGCGGTATGGATCGAAGACTTCATTCTCCATATTCATATGGACCGCGGCGACGACCTTCATGCCATTAAATACCTCCCCCTAAAACTCAAAGGACCAGCCCGGCACTGGCTGAACAGCCTGCCCGAAAATTCCATCGGCAGCTGGGAGGACTTGGAAGAAGCCTTCCTTGACAACTTCCAAGGTACATATGTTTGACCTTCGGACGCTGATGACTTAAGCCATATAGTTCAATAGCCCGGAGAGTCTGCCAGGAAATTCTGGACTAGGTTCTTAACTAAAAAGAACTAGATCGTCGACTATCCGGATGCCGAAGCCCTAGCGGCCTTTAAACACAACATCCATGACGAATGGCTCGCCCGCCACCTCGGCCAAGAAAAGCCGAAGTCCATGGCAGCCCTCACGGCACTCATGACCCCGCTTTTGTGCGGGTGAGGATAGTTGGCTGGCCCGTCGCAAAAACAATGCAAGCGACGCCGGCACCCCTGAAGCCAAAAATATCAACGACAAGTCCCGACGCAATAGATACAAGCGTCGAAACAACAATGACAACACCGATGATAAGGTGGTCAATGCCAGATTCAGTGGCTCTAAGTCCGGTTAGCGGAAGAAGCCGTTCAAAAAGAACAATTCAGGCTCATCTAGCTTGGACCGGATACTCGATCGTCCGTGCTAGATTCATGGCACCCCAAACAAACCACCCAATCATACCAACAGTGATTGTTGGGTTTTTAAACAGGCCGGCAAGTTAAATGCCGAAATCAAGGAGAAGGGATCGCAAAGCGAGGATGATGACGAGGAGCCCCGGCCATCGAACAGGGGGACAGAAGAAGTTTCCCCCTCAAGTCAAAACGGTGAACATGATATATGCTACCCGCATCCCCAAGAGGGAGCGCAAGCGCGCGCTCAGGGATGTCTACGCGATAGAGCCAGTCGCCCTAAAATTTAATCCATGGTCGTCATGCCCGATCACTTTCGATCGCCGGGATCATCCGACCAGTATCTGTCACAGCGGTTCAGCCGCACTGGTCCTGGACCTAATAATTGATGGGTTCCACCTGGCGCGAGTCCTGATGGACGGTGGCAGCAGCCTCAACTTGCTCTATCAGGATACAATGCGCGTAATGGGCATTAATCCATCACGGATCAAGCCCACCAAGACTACCTTTAAAGGAGTCATACCAGGTGTAGAGGCCCGCTGTACGGGCTCAATCATACTAGAGGTTGTCTTCGGATCTCCGGACAACTTCCGAAGCGAGGAGTTAATCTTCGATATCGTCCCTTTCGCAGCGGCTATCACGCACTGCTTGGACGAACCGCATTTGCTTGATCCAACGTGGTGCCACACTACGCTTATCTCAAGCTCAAGATGCCCGGACCACACGGCGTCATAACAGTTAATGGAACACATGGAACGCTCCCTCCGCACTGAGGAGCACACCGCTGCCTTAGCAGCAGAAGTACAGAGCGGCCTTTTCAAACAGAACCTTAATTCGGCGGCCGAACTCCCAGACACTGTCAAGAGAGTCCGGACTATGCTGCAGCAGGACAGCTTGGCTCGTCAAGAGCTCGACTAGCAATTCTGCTTCCATCCCAGTCCTGACCAAGTGGCGGCAATTGTACCACGCGTACATAACTACGCACTCAAAATACCATGGGCATGGATGGACGCATAACTAGCCTGTGATCCACAATACGGCTCGACCGCTCCCGGACACACATACTCTCACTGTTTCCTTTTCTCCTTTTCAGGTTTTATTTCCACAGGTTCCTCCTGGTGGCCCAATCACCGGTCCTTTCAAAGGATAAATATACCAAGATGGCACGAAGCACAAGCGTATAGGGGAATTTTTAGGTGGTTTCTTTAACAATCACTCTACCTGTTTTCAGGACCCACACACAACTCTCTCTTGGTCATGGCTTAGCCCGTTGCTTATTGCACTATTTGTATCAATGCGCTTCAACGTATTAATCACACTATAATGGAAACAGTTTGCGGCCCAAATTCTGTGGCCTTGGCTCATTACCCTTGCTCTTTTTTCTGTTTTCCTTTTTCTATTGATAACCTTATCAGATAGCACCCGTACACTTTGGTACGTTCCAATTTTCCAGGGGCTTCATAGCGCCCCACAACACGGCAACAAAGTCCGAACACTTTCTACTGTTCGGCACCCCGAATTTAGCACTATATGCACTGGCTCTGAATCATGTCTTTGGTCAATAGTTGGGTTGCCCGGCTCCTGTGCATGCTACCCTATGTTCCGCTACATCGGCTAGGGTAGTAAAGGGAGAACTACTGCGATTGTGCCCTGGTTTACCCGGATGAGCACCTTAGTAGAGAAAGCCGAAAACTGACTGTCATGACGCGACGAGAGCCGGTCAGCTCTTTGGAGGTCTCAAATCGTTAGAGATTTTTTCCGCATTACGCGAGGGATTGGTACTTGCCTGATCAGGTGTTTATAGCTTCCTAGTTCGGATACCAGGGGCTGCACCTAAATTTTTATCGTCAAACTCCTATGGCTAAGTGAGGGTGTTCAAGACGCATAGTCTGATTGCCTGGTTCGCTGCGCTAAACACCTCCTTCAAGGACCAAACAATTGGATCGAGAGTGTTTAGATTATATCCCGAACACCCCCGTACTTCCTACGTGGGGGCAGAAGCCGACGACTGGCCAACTCTTAGATTTCACACAATACGGCCGCACAGGAGGTGAATTTTTTTAAACAAACCTTATATTACATAACAAAATTTGTTTCATCATACAAGGCAGAGACAACATGAATATATTCATTCAAAAATAATGTCTTGCGCACATTGCGTCGCCACAATGCGGGACCCCTCCAGGACATCTTCAAAATACCGCTCCGGCGTGCGGTGCTCCTTGCCTTCAGGTGGCCCCTCAGTCACAAGCTTGACGGCATCCATCTTCGCCCACCACACCTTGACGCGAGCGAAGGCCATGCACGCGCCCTTGATGTAGGCCGACCTCTTGACGATGTCCAGCTGAGGGAAAGCACCTACCAGCCGCTTCACGAGTCCGAAGTAGCTGCTGGGTATAACTTTGGTAGGCCATAGCCGGATTATTAAATCCTTCATGGTCAGTTCGGCCACCCTATGCAGCTCGACCAACTGTCTTAGCTGATCGGTGAAGGGCACTGGATGTTCTGGCGCAAGGTATTGCGACTAGAACAACTTCTTCGTTGAGCTCCCTTCTTCGGCTCTGAAGAACTCTGCAGCATCGGACACACTGCACGGCAGATCCACAAATGCCCCCGGAGAACTCCAAATCCAGGTTAGTAAGAAATACTTCTTCTTCACATACTTGCTTTGCATACTAAACACCTTACCCGCCGCGATATTCTTGGCCTCCTGGATCTCCTGGAGGGCACCCTGGGCTTCAACCCGGGCCACTTCCGCGCTTTGGTGAGCCTTGGCGAGTTCGATCTCCCGAGCCGAAACATCGCACTCCAAGGTCTCGCACTTCTTCACAGTGTCCTGGAGCTCTTGCTGGACCTCATTCAGCCTGGCCTTAAGCTTCTTACGAGCGGCCTGTGTCGTGGTTCTAAGTTTGACAGTACAATGGGGGGTAGGTATGTAGAGGCAAGATCCTAGCTTTGCAGGAGTTGTACACACGAGTTTTACGAGTTCAGGCCCTTCTCGGAGGAAGTAACAACCCTACGTCTCAGAGCCCGGAGGCGGTCGACTGGATTATATGCGTGTGTGTTACAGGGGGTGCGATCCCTTGTCCTTGAGGAGGGGTTGGCTTATATAGAGTTCGCCAGACCCCTCCCGCCCTCAGTTACAAAGGGTTTAAGGTACATAAAGATAGAGACGTTACTGGTAACGCCTGTAATAGAAGTACATAATGACCATTAAGACTATGACTTAAATCCTGACCGTTGTAGAGTGGAGTGGCTCTAGATCTTCTGGTAGTCGAGTGGTTGTCCGTTTGGTCGAGTGTCTTCTAGACTGTCGAGTGGAACATGGCTTCATGGTCGAGTGGATGATGATTTTTCTTCGAATGCTCCTGGCACCTTTAGGGATGTCCTTGGGGAGGGTATCTTGAACAGATCCATGACCTTACCCTAGGTACATAGCTTCATCATTAGACCCCGAATGGATCAGGGTTTGAGTGAGGAAGGAGTTGAGAACACTTCCGACTCATTTTTCGTGCTATGAGTATATCTCGCTCTGGATCAATGAACTGAGGGGATGACACCAACTTCTTTTTCAGTCGCCTTGGTCCATTCGAGTGAACTTTTATGGTAGAGTTCCGAATGATGATGCGGAGGATGTCTTCTGTCTGACAAGTTGTTCTGCTGTTCGCGGATTTCGCGGGATTCGAATTTCGGGAAGCGCGCCGGACAGGCGCGGCCGTGGTAATCGAGACAGATTAGGCAGGTTGCCTCGATTCCCGTGCCACCATTTTCGCCACGTATCGCGTGTGCGACTGTTGCGGGATTTGTTTAGATCGTCCGGGCCTACAAGTCAGTCACTCGGAAGTGACCTTCTAAAAGGCACCGGACCGGGCTTTTAAACAGTGCACCCTCATTCTCTTCCTTCTTCCTCAGACTTCTCCGCTGCGCCCGCTTCCGCTCTCGGCATCGCAGCCTTGCTCGGACTCGATCCACCGCCATGGGAAAAGAGAAGACGGTGGCGTTGGAGCGCGCGAAGAAGGCGACCGCGAAGGCGAAAGGCAAGAGGACCAGCCAGGGTGGATCTTCGTCAAGATCCGGCCTGCCGCTAGGCTGGATCCAGGGCGACTGGATCCGCTCGATGATCAGCCAAGACGACCTCGACGACCTGGTGGAGGAGGGACTGATCCCCCACAAATCGGTGCGGCTCCCGGGGTACGAGACTGAGCCGCGACCGCTGGAGGGTGAGTGCGTTCTCCTCGCCACTCATGTCGACTGCGGATTCTCTTTGCCTCCCCACCCTTTCTTTCGTGGCTTTTTGAACTTCTTCGGGGATCAACTCCACCACTTTACTCCAAACACCATAGTGTATCTGGCTGCCTTTGTGTTGATGTGCGAAAATTTCTTGGGTTGTCGACCGCACTGGGGTCTCTTCAAACACATATTCACCTGCCGCTCCCAGTCGGTCAAGAAGGCCAACCCGAGTGACGAGAGGATGCACGTGATACAGATGTGCGGGGGACTTGGAATCCAAATGAGGAACAAGAGTACCTTCCCAGCGATGATCCTTCCTGACTCGGTCCGGGGCTGGCAGTCGACCTGGTTTTACTGTAAGGACCAGCCGACCCTGGGTCAGTCGACTGGGCTTCCCCCCTTTTCCCTGGCTCGAGTGGAGAAGCCCTCCTCCTTGAGGGTGATCCCAGAAGAGAAGGCGCAGGTCAAGGCGTTGGTCGAGTGGGTCGTCCAACTTGTCTGCGACGGGGTGACTGGGATGGACTTGCTGGAGGTCTTTCTCAGTCGATGCATCCAACCGCTCCAAGCCCGTGACCATCCGATGTGGATGTACTCAGGTATCAAGGACTCCACTCGGATCCACCCGGAGGACGTTAGCCAAGACACAGTGGAGAAGTGGCTGAGAGGAATCACCAGCAACAAAGATAATCCCCGGGGGTCTAGGAGGGTGATTCCATTCGACCATTCGCGCCAGCCGGAACAGGTGTGATTCTGCATTGTCAAGTATCTTCTCGATTCATTGTGTAGCACTTTGTTGATGGTCGACTGTATTTCTTTTGCTCATTGTCCTTGCAGGCTCGCATTGATATGTACTCGATGCCCAATGGAGTGCAGGAGCAAGACGTCGAGGAAGGGCGAGCGTGGGTGAGAGTGGCGAGTGGCACTCGGATGTAGAGGAGGACGAGGAGAGCGACGACTTGAGTGATGACAAAGAGGTCGATTCGCCTCCTCGCAGGGACACCCAGTTCAGATCCTACTCGCCCAGACCGAGTGGAAGAGCGTAAATACCAAAGGCAACAAAACACCCAGCGGGTGTACAGATTCGACGCAAACAATAAGAGATTGTATGGAAGAAAACATTTCGGGTAGCATATCCTAATAGAACAAGGTCAGTCGGAAGTTTACTTACCTGGACATTGGCCCGGAGAGCAGCACTGGCGTCGTAAGCAGCCTGGCTATTCTCGTGCACCATCTTCATCCGCTCCATCATCACGTTAGCCTGACAGATGGCTTCCGCAGCCGCGTCCGACTGGTTCTCCGGAACATGGTAGTTGGTGAAGAAGGGGGCATACGACCCAGGTGCGGCAGCTTGGAGCTCTAGAGCGTGAGATTGGACGATTGAAGGAAACACCGGTACAATCGACGGTGCAGGGTGCTCACTCGACAAGGGTACAACGAAAGTTACGGAGGCCCCGCCTGCGTCTTCAGATTGACGGCCGGTTGGTGTTGTCGTTGGTCCCTGCTGAGACATCTTGCCAGCTGCTACTTTTTTGTTCTTTCTGGGCCTAGGGGCCACATCTTCATCATCATCTAGAAGATCGATGACGTTGGGTGGAGCTGCAGAGAAATCAGTCGACCTCAAGTGGATCGCTAGAATTCAATCGACCGAGTAATCAAGAACAAGATCATAAGAGTTTTTACCTGGGTTGGAGGTAACCGCGTCTTCCATCTCCTCGTCCCGATATTGGTAGGAAGAGGTTCCCGATGTAGCAGCGCTGCAAATGTCCACACTCAGTCGGTTATGTTCTGTTGCTCGAGTCGACAAAAAGAACGGATCGGATGATTACCCGGAGATGGTGGGGACGATCACTTTGATTCTGGGCAAAGCCTTCGGTGGTTTAGAGGAGGTGGCTTTCGATGCTTTTGGCGCAGGAGGCTGCACAACCTTGAGCTGCTTTGATGCCTTCTTAGTCGGCACTGGGGAAGACGTCTGGAGGCGCTTCAAAGTTTGCCCAGTCGGCGCGGTCGCCAGGACCGGGGTGGTCGTCGGGTCGTGAGCATGCTTGGATCTCCTCTCCCTGCGAAGAGGTCGATTCGCCTCCTTGAACTGGGTGTAGTCCCCGAGACCGCGGTCGACTGTGGGCAGTCGACTGGGGTCTAAGTTCTTTTGACTTTCTTTTCTTCCGCCCGACCCGGTCTAGCCGGTCGAATGAGATCCAAACCAGTGGAGGCATGTCAAGTGCACCCACTAGGTGTAGTCCCCGAGACCGCGGTCGACTGCTAGCGGTTGGCCGGGGTCTGAATAGTTCTTTTCTTCTCTTTGTTTTTTTACTCGATCCGGGCGGACCGGTCGAGTTGGGTCTGAATCAGTGGGGGCACGCCAAGTGCACCCGCTGGGTGTAGTCCCCGAGACCACAGTCGACTGCGGGCAGTCGGCTGGGGTCTGAGTAAATAACCTTTGATCTTGTCGATTGACACGTCTTTTACCTCCTGTAGAAATCTTGTACTCTCATTTCCAAGTTTGCTGAACTTGAGGAGAAGCAGAGGCAACTCAACCTCGACTTGGAGCTGGCCCAACAGAATTTGAAGAAAGCTCAAGATGAAGCTGCTGGTATGGAAGGTAACTGCTTGTCGACTGTTCACGTCGATCGTCTTTTAAGATATTTCTTCAATCTCTTGTTTGATCTAATTGCTTCTTTTGTAGAGAAAATGAAGTTGGCTCTGGAGAAGAAGGACTTGGATCTTGCAGCTGCGCAGAAGGAAGCCCAAGATAAGACTGCCCTTGCAGACCAGAAGCTGGCTTCACTCAGAGCGTTGGAAGGGGAGGTGAACAAGCTGAATTCCTGTCTCAATGAGTATAACCAAGAAGTGAGTCATCTGAAGAAGGATAAAATTGCCCTGAATGAGAAGTTGGAGTCTGCGGTCCGCAAGAGAAATGAAACGGAAGCCTATCTAAGAACTCTTGCTAAGAAGCTCTATCTTATGCTGGAAGGTACTCCTTTTAAACCGACTATTTTGCTGCTTGTAAGTTAATCCTGTCCAGTCGGCTCACTAACTCTTTGACTGCAGAATTCTGCCAAAACTTTGACAAGGAAACCGGAAGGATCGAGACGGGTCTGGACCCTATCGCTTCTCCAGTTTACGACGAAACTTCCATGAACGTGCTCCGACTGGAGTCCCGTGTCGCCAGCGTCACAAATTACCTCGCGCGTCTGAAGGTGGCCGTTTCACGAATCGACCCATTGCTCTGGCCAAGGGCGATGCTTCAAAATGACCTGGAATCTCTGATGGCTCGACTCGACGAGATCCCTAGTCGAGTGCAAGAATGGAAGAAGTCCTCTGCCCGGTGTGGTGCTAACGTGGCGTTGTCCTTGGTCAGAGTCCACTGCAAGGAAGCTCGTGAAGACAAGCTGGTGGCGATCAAGGTCGCCAACACCAAAAGGCACGACTTCCAGTCCTTTATGGAGACTTTCATCGCTCCTGCCACTCGGATCGCAGATGGAATCGACTTGGACGAATTCGTCGAACCCTCCAGCCCTCCTTCTGCCGACTGAACAAACTATGAGATTAAAACCTGTCTTAAATTTGCCTCGGAATGCCGAGTGGTTGCTGTAACCATTAAACTCCTTTAGGCTTGATGCTCGAATACTTTTGATTTGTTGCTTGGAACTTTAGGATTTATCCGAATTACTTTTGAGTATGCTTGCGATTGCTTTTGGGATCTGCTCCGTTGTATATGTGGCGAAGCTCGGAGAAGAGGGTTGCAGTCGACCTGCGCCTCATCGTCCTTGCGGACAAGGGTGGAGCATACGTTGTATTTGTGTCGTAGCTCGGAGAAGAGGGCCGCGGTCGACCTGCACCTCATCGTCCTTGCGGACAAGGATGGAGCGTACGTTGTACTGGTGATGCAGCTCTTAGGGAAAGGATTTTACAAAGTTAGGCGAGTACTGGACTACAGCTAAGCCCCCGAGTGGGAGGATTGCTCACCACTCGGTAGGATTTTTTAAACTTAGGCGAGTACTGGACTGCAGCTAAGCCTCCGAGTGGGAGGATTGCTCACCACTCGGTAGGATTTTTTTAAACTTAGGCGAGTACTGGACTGCAGCTAAGCCCCCCGAGTGGGAGGATTGCTCATCACTCGGTAGGATTTTTTAAACTTAGGCGAGTACTGGACTGTAGCTAAGCCTCCGAGTGGGAGGATTGCTCACCACTCGGCAGGATTTTATAAACTTAGGCGAGTACTGGACTGCAGCTAAGCCCCCGAGTGGGAGGATTGCTCACCACTCGGTAGGATTTTTTAAACTTAGGCGAGTACTAGACTGCAGCTAAGCCCCCAAGTGGGAGGATTGCTCACCACTCGGTAGGATTTTTTAAACTTAGGCGAGTACTGGACTGCAGCTAAGCCCCCGAGTGGGAGGATTGCTCACCACTCGGTAGGATTTTATAAACTTGGGCGAGTACTGGACTGCAGCTAAGCCTCTGAGTGGAAGGATTGCTCACCAATCGGTAGGAGTTTTTAAACTTAGGCGAGTACTGGACTGCAGCTAAGCCCCCGAGTGGGAGGATTGCTCACCACTCGGTAGGATTTTATAAACTCAGGCGAGTACTGGACTGCAGCTAAGCCCCCGAGTGGGAGGATTGCTCACCACTCGGTAGGATTTTCTTTCGAACTTAGGCGAAACGGATTCGCGGCTAAGCCTCCCGAGTGAGAGGCTTACTCATCACTCGGTAGGATTTTCTTTCAAACTTAGGCGAAACGGATTCGCAGCTAAGCCTCCCGAGTGAGAGGCTTGCTCATCACTCGGTAGGATTTTCTTTCGAACTTAGGCGAAACGGATTCGCGGCTAAGCCCACCCATTGGGGGATTTCAGAGGTAAATAAAAACAACAACAATCGTGCAAGAAGACTGTAAAGCTCTTGTCTTTGATAAACAAATTACAAAGGTACTTCTTATTACACTTTATTCGAACAAGTACTTAAGTATAAAAGGGGCAAAGTAGCTCCGCATTCCAAGCTCGTGGCTCGTCTTTCTGATGCTCGACACTATAAAGATGGTATGCTCCATTGTGGAGAACTCTGGTGATGATGAAGGGGCCTTCCGAAGCAGGGGCGAGCTTGTGTGGCTTCTGTTGATCCACTCGAAGAACCAAGTCTCCCTCTTGAAAGGCTCGACCCCTCACGTTTCTGGCATGGAATCGACGCAAGTCTTGCTGATAAATGGTCGACCGGATCAAGTCCATCTCTCTTTCCTCCTCTAAGAGATCGACTGAATCTTGCCGGGCCTGTTCTGCTTCTTCTTCAGAGAAGAGCTCGACTCGGGGTGCATTGTGGAGCAGGTCACTTGGTAGAATAGCTTCGGCTCCATAGACCAAAAAGAAAGGAGTTCGTCCAATCGACCGATTAGGAGTTGTCCTCAAACCCCAAAGAACTGATGGAAGTTCATCGACCCAAGCGCATGCTGC
The DNA here is from genome assembly GCF_056163025.1 of Triticum urartu. Lineage (NCBI taxonomy): Eukaryota > Viridiplantae > Streptophyta > Magnoliopsida > Poales > Poaceae > Triticum > Triticum urartu. The sequence continues at coordinate 464,456,999 of NC_141879.1, read as the reverse complement.
GTGTTTGAGATCACGCATCAGTCGGGGTTTCAGTCCTTTGAGAATTAGGCCATTTTCTCTTTCTGCTTGTCCATTCGACTGCGGGTGAGCGACCAAAGCATAGTCGACTCATGTGCCTTGAGAAGCACAGAAAGCTCTAAACTCATCAGAATCGAAGTTCGACCCGTTCTCAGTGATGATGCTGTGTGGAACTCCATATCTGAATGTCAATTCCCTGATAAAACTGACAGCAGTGCTGGCTTCAAGATTCTTGATAGGTTTAGCTTCAATCCATTTGGTAAACTTGTCGACTGCTACGAGCACATGAGTGAAGCCGCTCCTACCAGTTCTCCGTGGTCCAACCATATCTAATCCCCAAACAGCAAAGGGCCAGACGAGGGGAATGGTCTTCTGGGCTGACGCTGGCTTGTGAGACATGTCAGAGTAAAACTGGCAGCCTTCACATCTGTCGACTATATCTTTCACCATTTCATTTGCTCGTGGACAATAAAATCCGGCTCGGTATGCTTTAGCCACGATTGCCCGAGAGGACGCATGGTGACCACAGGTCCCCGAGTGGATGTCGTTGAGGATCATTCGACCTTCTTCTGGCGTTACGCATTTCTGACTGGCTCCAGTCACACTTTCCCTGAACAGTTGTCCTCTTATCACAGTAAAGGCTTTGGATCGATGGACGATCTGTCGAGCCTCTTCTTCATCCTCTGGGAGTTCCTTCCTAAGGATGTATGCAATGTATGGCACTGTCCAGTTAGGAGTAATGACCAGGACCTCCATGATTAGATCGACCATGGCTGGGATCTCGACTTCAGTCGGATCTGTGGCGCTCTTAGGCTGCGGGGGCTCTTCCGTGAAAGGATCTTCCTGAACTGTCGGTGTGTGAATATATTCCAAAAACACATTGCTGGGAATGGCTTCTCTCTTGGAACCTATCTTTGCCAAATCATCGGCTGCTTGATTTTTCAGACGGGGTATGTGATGGAGCTCTAACCCCTCAAACTTCTTTTCCAACTTCCTCACTGCATTGCATTAACCAGTCATAGCTAGGCTTCTAACGTCCCATTCTTTCATCACTTGATTGACCACCAAATCTGAGTTGCCATAAACCATGAGGCGACGGACGCCGAGTGAAATGGCCATACGTAACCTAGGAGTGCTTCATATTCTACTTCGTTATTGGAGGAATCAAAGTGAATCTGGAGAACGTATCTGAGCTTGTCTCCTCGGGGGGATACCAGTACCACCCCAGCACCAGAACCATTCAGCATCTTGGACCCATCAAAGAACATGGTCCAGTGCTCCGAGTGAACTTGAGTCGGTAGTTGCTGTTCGATCCACTCGGCGAGGAAATCTGTCACTGCTTGGGACTTGATAGCTTTCTTTGCCTCAAACTTGATATCTAAAGGAAGAAGTTCAATCGCCCATTTTGCCACTCGACCAGTTGCATCTCTGTTGTGCAGAATCTCCGACAATGGAGCGTCGCTGACGACTGTGATAGAGTGATTAGAGAAATAGTGTGCAACCTTCTTCGTGGTCATGTAAATCCCATAAACAAGCTTCTGATAGTGTGGATATCTCTGCTTTGACGGAGTCAGAACTTTAGAAACATAATAAATCGGGCGCTGAACTTTATAGGCTTTTCCCTCTTCTTCCCGCTCGACCATAAGTACTGTACTGATGACTTATCCAGTGGCTGCTATATAAAGTAGTAAAGGCTCTTTGCTGATTGGGGCAGCAAGCACCGCCTGGGTGGAAAGCAGGGCTTTTAGCTCTGCAAATGCTGCATCAGCTTCAGGAGTCCACTCGAACTTATCTGATTTCTTCATCAGTCGGTAAAGAGGCAGTGCCTTTTCACCGAGGCGAGAAATGAATCGACTTAGGGCGGCCAAACAACCAGTAAGCTTCTGGACATCGTGCACACGCACAGGGCATTTCATCCGGAGTATGGCACCCACTTTCTCTGGGTTAGTGTCGATCCCTCGTTCAGAAACAAGAAAACCGAGTAATTTTCCGCCTGGAACTCCAAACGTGCACTTTGATGGATTAAGCTTGATATCATACCTTCTGAGGTTGGCAAAGGTTTCAGCAAGGTCAGCCAGTAGGTCGGAACCTTTACGTGACTTGACCACAATGTCATCCATGTATGCTTCCACATTCCGACTGATCTGAGTGAGCAGGCACTTCTGAATCATCCGCATGAATGTGGCTCCAGCGTTCTTCAAACCGAATGGCATAGTGACATAACAGAAGCACCAAATGGCGTGATGAAAGCTGTTTTTATCTCCTCGGGTCCGTACATATGGATCTGGTGGTACCTAGAATAGGCGTCCAAAAAGGACAGACGATCACACCCCGCAGTCGAGTCGACTATTTGGTCGATGCGAGGGAGAGGAAAGTGATCTTTCGGGCAGGCCCGATTGATATGTTTGAAGTCGATGCACATGCGAAGTGAATCGTCCTTCTTTGGGACCATGACAACATTAGCTAACCACTCGGAGTGGTAAATCTCACAGATAAACTCAGCTGCCAGAAGCCGAGCCACATCTTCGCCGATTGCCTTCCTCTTCTGTATGGCGGACCGTCGAAGATGTTCTTTGACTGGTTTCACTTTTGGGTCGACTCGCAAACGATGCTCAGCCAGTCCCCTGGGAACACTTGGCATGTCCGAAGGTTTCCATGCAAAGATGTCCCATTTCTCACGGAGGAACTGGATGAACGCTTCTTCCTATTTGGAGTCGAGTGTGGTTGAAATGTGAGTCGGAGCAGCATTGGGATCTGTCGGGTGAATGTGAATCGACTTTGTTTCGCCAGACGACTAGAATGCTGAATCCGTGGCAGGCTTCTTGGCTCGCAACAAACCACTAGGATCTGCATTTTTTTGATATTCTTGCAATTCTACTACGGCCATCTGTGCATCGGCGATCTTTGAGCCCTTCTGGAAGCACTCTTCCACCTTTTTCTGACTACCAGTGATAGTGATCACCCCTTTGGGACCAGGCATCTTCAATTTGAGGTACACGTAACATGGTCAAGCCATAAAACGTGCATAAGCTGGCCTGCCCAGAATAGCATGATAGGCACTCTGGAAATCCACAACTTCAAATGTCAACTTTTCTTTGCGGTAATTTTTGGAATCGGCGAAAACCACAACGAGAGCAATTTGGTCGAGTGATGTAGCCTTCTTGTCGGGAATGACCCCATGGAAACTCATATTGCTTTCACTGAGTCTGGACATCGGAATGCCCATTCCTTTCAACGTCTCTGCATACAGTATATTCAGGCCACTGCCACCATCCATCAGAACCTTAGTCAGTCGGGTGCCTTCGGCTACTGGGTCGACCACCAACGCTTGCCTCCCAGGGGTGGCTATGTGCGCTGGGTGATCGGACTGGTCGAATGTAATGGCAGTCTAGGACCACTTCAAATAACTGGGTGTTACTGGAGCAACCATGTTCACTTCTCTTTTGATGACTTTCATTCGACTTTTACTCTCAACGTCAGTGAAAATCATCAGAGTGGAATTCACATGGGGATAACCAGTATCATCCTCTTCCTCATCCTCAACCTTGTCTGCTTCTTTCTCCTTTTCCTTGGGCTGTTTCTCTCGCAATTGCTGGATTAGGAGTTGACATTGTCGAGTGGTATGCTTCGGGTAAATGAAATTACCCTCTGCATCTTTTTTGGTGTGAATGTGGCATGGTAAATCCAGCACATCATTTCCATCTTGATCTTTTACTTTCTTGGGGTTCCATGGCCCTTTGGGCTTCCCCTTGAACTTTCCTTGAGTCACGGCTAAGGCTTCACCAGGAGTGGCTGGCTCGGCTTTGCGCTTCTGCTTCCGACTGGAGTTTCCTCCTCCGGTTTCGTGGGCGACTGTTTTGTGCTTGCCACTCCGGAGTCGGTCTTCTTCTTCACCGTTGGCGTACTTGGTGGCAATTTCCATCATCCGAGTCAGAGTCATATCTCCTGTCCGACCGAATTTCATATTCAACTCCCGATATTTGACGCCTTCTTTAAAGGCACAAATTGCCTGATGATCAGACACATTCTCCACCGTGTGGTGCAATGTGATCCATCTCTGGATATAATCTCTCAAAGTTTCATTCAGTTTCTGAATGCAACATTGTAATTCTGTCAGCCCCGCCAGCCGTTTGCAAGTACCTTCGAATGTTCTGACAAATACTCGGGAAAGATCTTCCCAAGTATAAATGCTACCAGGTGCTAACTGATTCAGCCACGCCCTGGCTGAGCCCTCCAACATCAAAGGAAGGTGTTTCATGGCCACCTCATCATTGCCACCACCGATCTGAACAGCCACTCGGTAATCTTCAAGCCAAGTATCAGACTTGGACTCACTAGTGAACTTACTGACTCCAGTCGCCAACCTGAAGTTGGGAGGAATCACCGCAGCCCTGATGGCTCTGCTGAAGCACTCTGGACCTGAGACACGTGCTCTGCTGCTGGTTGGAAAATCTCTGTCGGGACCTTCTCTGTGAGCTCTGTTTCTGTCGACCAGACCCTGAATGAGAATAGATCTCGTGTCACTCCCTGGGGTCGACTGGAATCCTTTGCCCACCACTATGAGGGCGTCTGTCATCCTGTTGCCGGGGCACGTACGATCCACTCCTTGGGGGTGGCGTGGGCACTCGACGATGATCGTCGTGATCGAGTCGGTGATCATACTGCTCGCGGCCTCTGTACTGATCTTGTCGATCTCCACGTCCATCACGCCTCGGGGGCGATCTTGGGCTGTGAGCCGACTGGAATGTGTCTGCAACCACGGATCTGCTGTGCATCCTATTCTGCGACTGAGATACTACTGTGTTCTGCTCACCCGTGGCTCGGAGCAAGGCCCGGATCTGCACCAGACCCTGACCAGCTTCTGACTGGGAAGGTTGAATTGACTCTGCTATTCGGGCTGTAGCTGCGAGATTCTGGATTGGAGTTCGGTATACCTGAGTCGGAGGCGGAAAAAGTTGACGTCGACTGTATTCAGGAGCACACCACCTAGCACGCTCGTCGAGTGCGCGCTGGAGGTTCTCCAGTCGAGTGCACTCAGCCAAGCTGGCCAGGCGCGCCTCCTCCAAGGCCTGGGCCTCAGGGGTTTCTCCAATTATAGGAGTGTGAAGTGCATCCATGTTCCGGCGGCAAAGTTCTTATCTCTGCCGCGAAGAGAAGGGTTCGGGGCGGTACTCTTCATGAACACGCGACAGACCACCGCCCCCACCGCCTCCGTCTTCACGGGTGAAGCCAGGAGGACTGCGTGGTCCATTGACCATCAAAACTTCCGCCGCAGGGTCGCTGTTGTCGCACTCGGATGCAGTCTCTACGGAGCCAGTCGACAGATCGAACAGGCCGTAGAGGGTTTCGTCGGGCTCGATTGCCGTGACTTGGGGGGTGGCCGACTGGCGAGCTACCGCATGCTTCACCCACCGCTGAAGCCTCGATCGACCGGAACATTTGCTCCGGCGGGCCGCAGGGAGGGGGGAAGCTACAGGAGCCGACCGATACTGGGTCGACGGCTGCCGCAGGAGGACGCCGCGGACGCATGCGTGAAAGTGCATCACCCCACGGACGGGGAGTGCGTCGACGTCGAGTGGAGCCTCCTGAAGCCAAGCGGAGTCGTCAGCGATAAACACGAGCGCGCCGAGATGGATCTCGCGGCCCTCAGCCAAACCTCCGCCTAAAACCATGATGAAGGGGATCGGAAAAATTGCAACTTCTCCAACAAGTCGCTAAGACACCTGCCCCAAGGTGGGCGCCAACTGTCGTGGTTCTAAGTCTGACAGTTTAATGGGCGGTAGGTATGTAGAGGCAAGATCCTAGCTTTGGAGGAGTTGTACACACGAGTTTTACGAGTTCAGGCCCTTCTCGGAGGAAGTAACAGCCCTACGTCTCGGAGCCCGGAGGCGGTCGACTGGATTATATGCGTGTGTGTTACAGGGGGTGCGAACCCTTGTCCCTGAAGAGGGGGTGGCTTATATAGAGTTCGCCAGACCCCTCCCGCCCTCAGTTACAAAGGGTTTAAGGTACATAAAGATAGAGACGTTACTGGTAACGCCTGTAATAAAAGTACATAATGAACATTAAGGCTATGACTTAAATCCCGACCATTGCAGAGTGGAGTGGCTCTAGATCTTCTGGTAGTCGAGTGGTTGTCCGTTCGGTCGAGTGTCTTCTAGACTGTCGAGTGGAACATGACTTCATGGTCGAGTGGATGATGATTTTTCTTCGAATGCTCCTGGCACCTTTAGGGATGTCCTTGGGGAGGGTATCTTGAACAGATCCATGACCCTACCCTAGGTACATAGCTTCATCAGCCTGCTCCTTGACAGCTTTCCCCTCGGTTCGGCCAGGGCCTTTTTAAGGGCCTCGACCTCGGTCGCCGCTCCTACACATATCATGACATTACGGTCAATATACATCATTTATTTTTTACGAATATATAGCGAGTCATTACATACCTTGCTGGTCTTCCAGCTGCTTCCTCGCTTGGCCGAGCTCCTCCTCGGCCCGCTCCAGTCTCTGCTTTAGTCCAGAGACTTTGGCAGTGTGTGAGGTCGCGGCCAGCAACGACACCTGCTTATTCACATAAGACAAATTTAGTTAGTTTCCTGCAAAATTTAATTGATCCTCTGTCCGGCTTTTCTTTCCGAACACCGGACAGTGTCTCAGGGGCTACTGTCTATATTGGGATTTTCTCTTTTGCGCCGTTTACCTCAAAACCTGTTAGCAGGCCGCTGCAGGCTTCGGTCAGTCTGCTCTTGACGGACTGAACCTTCTCAATCACCGTACCAATAAGGATACGATGTTCTTCCACAATGGAAGCGCCTCGTAGCGCTTCCAGTAGATTATCCGGCGCCTCTGGTTGGACAGAGGTCACCGGCGGGACGGGCACGCCTCCTTCTCTTGAAGGAGGCTGCTTGTTGGATTCCGGATCCGTATGGGTCTCTGGATCCATGCTCGGATGGGGGCCGAACTGACCATGCCCCCCATCGTCAGTCTCCATGGGGGTCTGTTCCCCCATGTGTCCGGCGGCCGAGGTTTCGCCCTCCGGCGCCACCATGACGGCCTCCTGAACCTCTCCCTGGCCTGGGAAGGTCCTTTGGGACAGCACCTCATCGTCTCCCTTGGGCTTGGGAGAGTAAGCGGCCGTCGGTGACTCGCTGGCCATCACCTTTGAATCCAACGAGCCTCTTGATGAGGATCGCTGGGAGCTGTCGTGGGCCGGACTACAATAACATGATTAACCATATTAATACCATAAAGTGGAGAGGCTGGATAATGGACGCGTGCGGGTTCTTAGTACTCATGATGCAGCCAGGGGCTTGTTCCGGGGACATCACTCTGGACTGCTGTCGATGTCCCACGCGGAGTTATCCGCGAGAGGGCCTTTCCCCCTCTTGGGCGCCTCCGCCTCCAGATTTGTGGAGGCCACCCTCTTCTTCCTCCCCCCATCAGGGGGAGAGTCGCTCTCCTCCTCCTCCTCGTCTTCGGCGGCAAGGGAGTGGGTCTTGTCTTTGGACGTCACGTCCGAAGCACCCTTGCGGTGGGGGCCACTCCGAACCCCCTTGGCCTTCTTCTCCAGTGCCTTATAGGGCGCCGGTACCAGCATCTTCGCCAAATCCGCTTCCTCGGGCAGCGGAGCCGGACACCAAATCCGCTTTGCTCTCTCCGTCCATACCTAAAATAATAAAGTTTAGATATCCTCCTTGAAACAAGCAAGTAGAGGATGCGTATAAAGGCTTACCTCGTTGGCGGAATGGGTAATGTCGTGCCCGTGGTCCGAGTCTATGGCTGGCGGCGCCTCGTTGCCTTTAAAGAGCAACTTCTAGGCATCTTCGTGAGTGGTTCCGAAGAGCCTTTCCAAAGTTTGGTGCTTCTTCGGTTTGAATTCCCATAAAGGGCGGCTTCGGCTTTGGCATGGGAGAATCCGGCAAACTAGCATCACCTGGATTACGTCGACGAGCTTAACATTTTTAGCCACCATGCTTTGAATGCACGTTTGTAGCGCTATTAGCTCGTCTGACGAAGACCAATTTGGACCCTTCTCAATCCAGGAGGTGAGCCGCATTGGAGCTCCAGAGTTGAATTCGACAGTCGCGGCCCAGGTGTGGCCGCGGGGCTCTGCGATGTAGAACCACAGTTTCTTCCACTCCTTGACAGTCTCCACGAAAGTACCTTTTGGCCAGGTGACATTGGGTAGCTTGCTCACCATGGCGCCTCCGCACTCCGCGTGCTGGCCATCCACCACCTTCGGCTTCACGTTGAAGACCTTGAGCCACAATCCGAAGTGGGGTTGGATGCGGAGGAAAGCCTCACACATGACAATGAATGCCGAGATGTTGAGGAAAGAGTTCGGGGCTAGATCATGGAAGTCTAGCCCGTAATAGAACATCAGCCCGCGGACGAAAGGGTGGAGTGGAAACCCTAGCCCGCGGACGAAATGAGGGATGAATACCACCCTCTCATTGGGCTTCGGTGTAGGGACGAATTGCCCCTTGGTCGGAAGACGATGGACGATTTCCTTCGCCAGATACCCGGCCGCCCGAAGCTCAGTAATGTCCTTCTCCTTGATGGAGGAGGCCATCCACTTGCCTTGACCTCTAGATCCGGACATGGTTGAGTGCTTGCTTGAGTTGGGAAAGATGAGAACTTGGGCGTTGGAGCTCAAGAATGGAAGGGCAGAGGAAGAGAGAAGGCGTTGGAGAAGAAAGGGAGTCCTTATCCCCTTATAAAGGCAGTGGATATCGAACGCCTCCCCACTCATCCTAAAACTCACCTATTCCCAAGGGCTGTGCAAATGGCACGGTTGGATTACCCACGCCCGTATTGATGAGAATCCCGCAATAGGGGGACACTATCTCTGCTTTGACAAGACGTGCCAATGGAAACCGCATCTTGAAACACAGAATGACACACAAAAATGGTTCGATATAATGACCGGACAGGCGTGATGTCATCTTGCAAAAGTTGTCAGCAGATGGGACTCGTGAAATATTATACTCTCTACGGCTGTGTGTGCGGTACTTGTGTTGCAGATCCGAATACGTTCGTTTCATTCGAAGACTATCTTGGAGTATTCGGAAAGGGGAACTCGCCTTGCAATGCCGAAGACAATCTGCGCATCGGACACCTCATCATTGAAGCCTGGTTCAGGGGCTACTGAGGGAGTCCTGGACTAAGGGGTCCTCGGGCGTCCGACCTGTTGGACATGGGCCAGACTAATGGGCTGTGAAGATACAAGATCGAAGACTCTCTCCCGTGTCCGGATGGGACTCTCCTTGGCGTGGAAGGCAAGATTGGCGACCAAATATGAAGATTCCTTTCTCTGTACCCGACCTTGTACAACCCTAGTCCCCTCCGGTGTCTATATAAACCGGAGGGCTTAGTCCGGATCAATATATATTCAATCATAGTCATACAGGCTAGATGATACGTCTCCAACGTATCTATAATTTTTGATTGTCCCATGCTATTATATTGTCTGTTTTGGATGTTAATGGGCTTTATTTTACACTTTTATATTATTTTTGGGACTAACCTATTAACCGGAGGCCCAGCCCAAAATTCTGTTTTTTTGCCTATTTCAGTGTTTCGTAGAAAAGGAATATCAAACGGAGTCCAAACGGAATGAAACCTTTGGGAGCGTGATTTTTGGAACAAACATGATCCAGGGGACTTTGAGTGGACGTCAAGCAATCAACGAGGCGGCCACGAGGCAGGGGGGCGCGCCCACCCCCCTAGGCATGCCCTCCACCCTCGTGGGCCCCTCGTTGCTCCACCAACCTACTTCTTCCTCCTATATATATTGACATACCCCGAAAACATCCAGGAGCACCACGAAACCCTATTTCCACCGCCGCAACCTTCTGTACCCAAGAGATCCCATCTTGGGGCCTTTTCCGGAGCTCCGTCGAAGGGGGCATTGATCACGAAGGGCCTCTACATCAACTCCATGGCCCCTCCGATGATGTGTGAGTAGTTTACCTCAGACTTCGGGTCCATAGCTAGTAGCTAGATGGCTTCTTCTCTCTCTTTGGATCTCAATACGAAGTTCTCCTCGATTCTCTTGGAGATTTATTCGATGTAATCTTCTTTTGCGATGTGTTTGTCGAGATCCGATGAATTGTGGGTTTATGATCAAGTTTATCTATGAACAATATTTGAATCTTCTCTGAATTCTTTTATGTATGATTGGTTTATCTTTGCAAGTCTCTTCGAATTATCAGTTTGGTTTGGCCTACTAGATTGATCTTTCTTGCAATGGGAGAAGTGCTTAGCTTTGGGTTTAATGTTGCGGTGCTCAATCCCAGTGACAGAAAGGGAAACAACACGTATTGTATTGTTGCCATCGAGGATAAAAAGATGGGGTTTATATCATATTTCATGAATTTATCCCTCTACATCATGTCATCTTGCTTAAGGCGTTACTCTGTTCTTATGAACTTAATACTCTAGATGCATGCTGGATAGCGGTCAATGTGTGGAGTAATAGTAGTAGATGCAGAATCGTTTTGGTCTACTTGTCTCGGACGTGATGCCTATATACATGATCATGCCTAGATATTCTCATAATTATTCGCTTTTCTATCAATTGCTCGACAGTAATTTGTTCACCCACCGTAACACTTATGCTATCTTGAGAGAAGCCACTAGTGAAACCTATGGCCGCTGGGTCTATTTTCCATCATACAAGTTTCCAATCTATTTTATTTTGCAATCTTTACTTTCAATCTATATCATAAAAATACCAAAAATATTTATCTTATTATTATCATCTCTATCAGATCTCACTCTTGCAAGTGGCCGTGAAGGGATTGAAAACCCCTTTATCGCATTGGTTGCGAGGTTCTTATTTGTTCGTGTAGGTACGAGGTGACTCGCGCGTGGTCTCCTACTGGACTGATACCTTGGTTCTCAAAAACTGAGGGAAATACTTACACTGCTTTACTGCATCACCCTTTCCTCTTCAAGGGAAAACCAACGCAATGCTCAAGAGGTAGCAAGAAGGATCTCTGGCGCTGTTGCCGGGGAGATCTACGCCAAGTCAAGACATACCAAGTACCCATCACAACTCTTATCCTTCGCATTACATTATTTGCCATTTGCCTCTCATTTTCCTCTCCCCCACTTCACCCTTGCTGTTTTATTCGCCCTATCTTTCCGTTCGCCTCTTTTCCGCTTGCTTCGTCGTTATGGCTAGTCCTTTATCCGCTCCTTTGTCTCCCGAGAATGAAGTTCTTAATTTTAAACAAAGGAAGGGAGAAAATCTAAAAGATTCCTGGTACAGAATTTGCAATGCGCAAAATAGATCTACTAGGAAGCAATCTACTTTCGTTCTTCTTCGCAATTTTTATGTAGGCATCACTCCTTGGAATAGATATATTCTTGATACCATTACTGGAGGAAATTTCTTGGGTAGCCATACTTTTGATTCTTATAACGCTATGATAGATTTGTTTGGCCCATCACCTATTTTGGTTAATGGAACTATTTTAACTTTGGAACATGTGATGCAACGGTTTGAAATTATTGAAAATAAAGTTGCCACCATAGAGTTAATTGAAAATTTGGATAGAAAGATCCATAACCAAATTACCCAATACGGATCTAAGGTAGGAGTTGCTCTTATTTTTTTTAAAGAAAAGGGACCTATGGTTAATGAAAAGATAGATCAAGATTCTACTAGAATTGATAAAATTGAGGATATTATTACCAACCTTGGGTCTTCCTTTTCTTCCGTGAAAACACTCCTCCTAATGCTAAGATTGCCAAATTGATGTATGTTCCTAAAAATAAGGGTGAAACTTCTAGTAAGGAAAATGCGGACCTCAAATCCATAAGTGTTCACCCCAATTTTCTCATTATCCTTAAGGAACCTTTTGCTACAAATGATTTTCTTGATTTCGTGCCTAGGAGTTTGATAATTAATAAAAAGAAAGAAACTCCTAAAATTTATAGGTGTCTTATTGAAGAATTGCCTACCAAAGATGGCAATACCTAGATCTATCCTCGCTTTTATGCCTAGCTAGGGGGATTAAATGATAATGCTTATTGGGAGTCAACCCAATTTTATTTCTATTCCTTGATTTTTGCTCCTATTTAGTAATAAATAATTTATCTAGACTATGTTTTGGTTGTGTTTTTTGTGTTTAATTAGTGTTTGTGCCAAGTAGAACCGTTGGGAAGACTTGGGGAAAGTCTTTTTGATCTTGCTGTAAAAAACAGAAACTTTAACGCTCATGAGGATTGCTGCCATTTTTGATTGGAGAGTGCTATTTAGTTAATTATTTTTGAAGATGATTAATAGATAAATTCCTCAAGTCCAGCAATTTATTTTATAATTTTTGGGGTTCCATAAGTTTGTGTTAGTTACAGATTACTACAGACTATTCTGTTTTTGACAGATTCTGTTTTTCGTGTGCTGTTTGCTTATTTTGATGAATCTATGGTTAGTAATAGAGTTTATAAACCATAGAAGTTGGAATACAGTAGGTTTAACACCAATATAAATAAATAATGAGTTAATTACAGTACCTTGAAGTGGTGTTTTCTTTTCTTTCGCTAACGGAGCTCACGAGATTTTCTGTTAAGTTTTGTGTTGTGAAGTTTTCAAGTTTTGGGTAAAGATTTGATGGATTATGAAACAAGGAGTGGCAAGAGCCTAAGCTTGGGGATGCCCAAGGCACCCCAAGGTAAAATAAAAGGACACCAAAAAGCCTAAGCTTGGGGATGCCCCGGAAGGCATCCCCTCTTTTGTCTTTGTTCATCAGTAACTTTACTTGGAGCTATATTTTTATTCGCCACATGATATGTGTTTTCCTTGGAGCGTCTTGTATGATTTGAGTCTTTGCTTTTTAGTTTGCCACAATCATCCTTGCTGTACACACCTTTTTGAGAGAGACACACATGAATTGGAATCTATTAGAATACCCTATGTGCTTCATTTATATCTTTTGAGTTATATAGTTTTTGCTCTAGTGCTTCACTTATATCTCTTAGAGCACGGTGGTGGTTTTATTTTATAGAAATAATTTATCTCTAATGCTTCACTTATATTATTTTGATAGTCCTTTATAACAACAGGGCAATTTGCTTTTAGTCATAATAAGAAGCTTTCATATAAGTGCATTGAATACTAAGAGAAGTTTGATACTTGATGATTATTTTGAGATATGGAGATAGTAATATCAAAGTTGTGCTAGTTGAGTAGTTGTGAATTTGAGAAATACTTGTGTTGAAGTTTTCAAGTCCCGTAGCATGCACGTATGGTAAACGTTGTGTAACAAATTTGAAACATGAGGTGTTGTTTGATTGTCTTCCTTATGAGTGGCGGTCGGGGACAAGCGATGGTCTTTTCCTACCAATCTATCCCCCTAGGAGCATGCGCGTAATACTTGGTTTTTGATGACTTGTAGATTTTTGCAATAAGTATGTGAGTTCTTTATGACTAATGTTGAGTCCATGGATTATACGCACTCTCACCCTTCCATCATTGCTAGCCTCTTCGGTACCGTGCATTGCCCTTTCTCACCTTGAGAGTTGGTGCAAACTTCGTCGGTGCCTCCAAACCCCGTGATACGATACGCTCTATCACACATAAACCTCCTTATATCTTCCTCAAAACAGCCACCATACCTACCTATTATGGCATTTCCATAGCTATTCCGAGATATATTGCCATGCAACTTTCCACCGTTCCGTTTATTATGACACGCACCATCATTGCCATATTGCCTTGCATGATCATGTAGTTTACATCGTATTTGTGGCAAAGCCACCATTCATAATTCTTTCATACATGTCACTCATGAGTCATTGCACATCCCGGTACACCGCCGGAGGCATTCATATAGAGTCATATCTTGTTCTAGTATCGAGTTGTAATCGTTGAGTTGTAAATAAATAGAAGTGTGATGATCATCATTAATAGAGCATTGTCCCAATAAAAAAAGAGAAATGCCAAATAAAAAAAGAAGGCCCAAAAAATAAAATAAAATAAAAAGGGGCCGTCGGTGTCAAAACCGGCGGATCTCGGGTAGGGGGTCCCGAACTGTGCGTCTAGGCGGATGGTAACAGGAGGTAGGGACACAATGTTTTACCCAGGTTCGGGCCCTCTTAATGGAGGTAAAACCCTAGGTCCTGCTTGATTGATATTGATGATATGGGTAGTACAAGAGTAGATCTACCACGAGATCAAGGAGGCTAAACCCTAGAAGCTAGCCTATGGTATGATTGTCCCTACGGACTAAAACCCTCTGGTTTATATAGACAACGGAGAGGGCTAGGGTTACACAGAGTCGGTTACAATGGTAGGAGATCTACATATCCGTATCGCCAAGCTTGCCTTCCACGCCAAGGAAAGTCCCTTCGGACATGGGACGAAGTCTTCAATCTTGCATCTTCATAGTCCAGGAGTCCGGCGAAGGTATAGTCCGGCTATCCGGACACCCCCTAATCCAGGACTCCCTCAGTAGCCCCCGAACCAGGCTTCAATGACGACGAGTCCGGCGCGCAAAATTGTCTTCGGCATTGCAAGGCGGGTTCTCCTCCAAATTCCGTGTACCTGTTGAATAATGTCCGGTTTCTTGTAAATGTAGCGCTCCTTGGCTTCTACGCCCAATAATAGCCGTCTTCCACGTGTCAAACGAATACGAAAAGTCAGGGTGTTTTTATATTTACACCCCTAGCCGCGTGAATAAGCCGCCTATTTAAGGAGACGAGGATTTAGATCCAAACCACACCTTCTCCCCTCCGTGAGTATTCATCAGAGCGTATCCGACAGAGGTCCATTCTATCATGGCCGGCCGCCGCAGCTCCTCCTCTCGCCCTTCCAGCCCTCAGCCTGGAGATTGGGAGAGATGCTCCATCCCGCACAGCGAGCTAGTGACGCTCCAGACCAAGGGATTTCTCCCCCCGGCCTATATGGTCTCGGTTCGAGCCGGACTTGCCACCTATAATGGCGGAGAGCAAGCGGAGAGCGCCCCCAATCCCTCCAAAGGAGAGCAGGTATGCCTTGTCCCTTACTTAATAAGAGGGCTCGGATTTCCAATTCATCCGTTTCTTCGGGGGATCCTGGTGTTCTACGGCCTCCAGCTGCACAACCTCACACCTGCCTCCATATTGCATATCGCGGGCTTCGTAGCCCTTTGCGAGCTGTTTTTGGGCTGCAAGGCTCATTTCACGCTGTGGAAAAGGCTATTCTGCCTTGTGCCCCGTTCTCAGAAGGGGTCAATATATAAAGTGGGCAGAGCCGAAGTGTGGCGCATCGCCGGGACCGGATATCTATCTGGAACCCCAAAGAAGGCGTCCGAGGACTGGCCTTCGGAATGGTTTTATATAGAGGACGTCCCGCTGCCGGATCCTGTCCGGATCGGCCTCCCTGAGTTCGACAGTGCTCCCCTAAAGAAGTGCCTAAGCTGGCGTCCACGGAGCCCTCAGAGGGAAAGCGACAAGGACGTTCTTTACCTGGTGGACCGGATAAGATTGTTAGCTCATTCCGGACTGACCATGATCGGGGTCATGGCCGCATGCATCATGCGAGGGGTGCAGCCGCTCCAGTATAGAGGCCACCCCATGTGGGACTTCAACGGGGAGGACGACGCCACCCGTCACGGCCGTAAGGGGCCGGATTCGGCTGCCACTCTAATAAATATCTTGTCCACTTTGTACAAGGGAGAAGAGGAGGAATTTCTCCGCGTCAACCCACAGGGTGGATTTTCTACGTACAATCCCCCAAGTTGGGTAAGTGGACACTTTTACTTGCCCATTCGTTTTATATTCCCATCGTTAAATATTCAGTCTAGCGACTTCAACGCAGGAACTGCGCCAGGTTGTTAAAGAAATAAACAGCCCTCCTCCACAACCCGAGGATCCGGGATGGTCCCTCGATCCGGCCTCTCAAGAGGATCCAGACTTATCTGTGGAGCTGATTGATGGGGTGTTTCATCAATTGAGCAAGGACAACACCTTGGTGGCCATTACGGCCGATTACCCAGGGCTACTCCCAGCCTCACAGGTAACTGAGACCGAAGTCCCATCACTTTGAAAATGGATCTATCCTCGCGTGTTTTTGATTGCCGTATGACAACCGTGTTTTGCAGGGGAGGTCCTTGAGATGGGAGGCCGAGCCTGCGGCGACTAGCCAACGAGGGGCGGCAAGGCCCCGCGGGCTGAAAAGAAGTGCGGTCCGGACTGAGACGCCGGCGCAAAGGTATAGCACGCCATCTTATTCCCAGGTGTTATTCCTTCAAGGCATATTAACGCTCGTGCCCTCTTCAGGACGAAGAGACCTCGCCGGACTATACCCGGAGAGGTTGCCAATCGCGCTTCCACCAGCCAAGCTCCAAAGCCTGGTCCGGAAGCGGAGGCGAACACAAAGCGCGCACCGGACGCTCCTCCGACAGAGGATGCGGACAGGCTGTCTGCCACCAATTCCGAGGTGGAGAGTGCCATGAACCACAGGCGTCGCCGGACAGTTCTTCGCGATGCTTGTTTCTCCCAAGAGGCATTGGATGGATTCAATTCGGGAGATGCGTACCTCCGTGCCGCTCAAAATGGTCTAGCCAGAGCCACGAAGCAATATGTAAAAGACATACGGGTAAGAAAATTTTGGTAATTATATATATACTAGTAGCCCTCGAGACTTGAAACAGTTAGAATAAATGATTTAAGGATCATTTGTTATGCAGGTTCTTACAGAAAAGAATACCCTACTGTCCCAGGAGCTGGAAGAGTGCAAAGCCCAACTTGAGGCCGCACTAGCCGCGGCAGGGGAGCCCAAGGAGACCCCCTCTGGTAATATACGCTTTGAAATATAAGTATTTTGCGAAGTGCGGCGTGGGTGCAAATCTGATAAATGAAATTGCAGATGGCGCCAGATTAAATCCGGAAAAGCAACAACTCCTACGCTAGCTGAAGGCTGGTGAGAGTGTGCTGACAAAGGTGAGGCGGGAGAAGAACGATCTCCAAGATGCCAACACCAAGCTGGGCGTTGAACCGAAGGATGTTCGTGCCCAGCTGTTGGACTCCGTTAAGGAGAATCAGTGGCTTTTGACGCGACATATTTAGTAAGTGCTTAAACGAACTTTGAAAAAAGAGTTCGACAAGGAAGTCGACTAACAGAGTAATGTCTGTAGGTATGCTAACAGGTCGTCCTGCAGAGGAAATGCCCGGTTCTATGGGTGACCTTCTTCCCGAGCTCTCACAACTGCACGAGCGAGTTCGGCAGGTGATGCGAGGCGTTGCCCAGGCCTTGTGGCCATCCGTCTCCATGCCCGAAGGCCTTGGAGAGCTTGTAGAGAAGCTGAAGGGAGCGCGGCGGCGCTTCCGATTGTGGAAGATGTCGGCCTGCCGTCAAGGCGCCAGGGAGGCCTGGGCCATGGTGAAGACGCGGTACACGAAGGCTGACCCAAACCACATGGCCGAGGTCAAACCCATGGGGCCCGATCGGAAGGAGATCCCTATGAGCTTAGTATACGGCCAAGTAGAATTGGCCGCAAAGTATTCCCAACAGGACTGTAAGCTAGACAACCTATTAGATGGTATTGAAGAGGAATACAATCAGTCAGATTGACTATGTAATTTTAATTGACATGTGTAATGCCTTCTAGCCGGATTGTAGATCATTTGTCATGGCTGACCTTTTCGCTTCAACCTTGGGACCTGACGGTCCGGAGTGTGTCCGAATACCCTCGCGGTTATATAAGAACCGGGGTATGCATGGAGACCAGGCGTAGGGGTCATTAGTGCTTGAACAGACAAGTGCCCAACTAGTTATGTCATATTACATGGTTAGTAAGAAACATCTTCCAGGGAGAATAGTTCCGTTAGGGATTCCTTTCCCTCGGAGGCATGCCCTAAAGTGCATGTCCATTCTGCGAAAAGAGACGCAGGAAAAACATCTGGGGGCGTATAGATAAATAAGTGAAAAAAGATCATCTTTAGTTCACCGACCGAATATTCCCTTAAGAACGCTAGCTTTCGGCTTCACCCAGTCTGAGGTACACATCCGGCTGACCCGGCAGTAACAATCGCAGAGGTGCTCCCTTTACCTCCTAGCCGAACAATCGGGAACGTAGGGGTAAGCACAGGAGCCAGGCAACCCAGCTTGGCCAAAACTTAAGTCATATCGATGCATATAATGGTGAATAAAAGGTACATGCGGAAGTGTGACACATGTGTTGGGCATGAAGCCCGTATAAATAAGCTTTTGTTTAAAGAAGCCCCTAGGTTTAATGAGCGCGGATAGCGCGTCACTTTATGAGCCTTTAAAGGCTATAAGAGAGAGAGGAGAAGGAGAGAAATGTAAGATAGAAAGTATATAAAAAAATGGACAGAGGAAGGAGACGAACACAGAGTCCGGCGCTAGGCATAGAATCTTCGGAGACGGGCTGCGTTCCATGGGTTCGGCTCGAGTCGGTTATCCGATGCATCTCGCAGGCGGTACGCTCCACCAGTCAGGACTTGGTCAATTATGAAGGGACCTTGCCACTTGGGCTTGAGTTTGTCCTTTTTCTTGTCCGGCAGGCGTAGAACTAATTCGCCAACGTTGTAATTTTTGGCCCGTACTTCTCTGCTTTGGTATCTTCGAGCCTGCTATTGATAGAATGCAGAACGGGCTTTTGCCATGTCTCGCTCTTCCTCCAAGGCGTCCAAACTGTCCTGCCGATCGAGCTCGGCTTCTCTTTCTTCGTACATGCGCACTCGAGGTGAGTCATGAATTATGTCGTAGGGCAAAACTGCCTCTGCAACGTACACCATGAAGAATGGTGTGTATCCGGTGGTGCGATTCGGCATGGTCCGCAGCCCACAGAGTACGGAGTCGAGCTCCTCTACCCAGTGCGTATTAGATTCCTTAAGGGACCGCACTAATCTGGGTTTGATGCCGGTCATGATAAGACCATTTGCACGTTCGACCTGGCCGTTAGTTTGTGGGTGATAGACGGAAGCATAATCGAGCTTAATGCCCATGTTTTTGCACCAGAGTTTTACCTCGTCGGCCGTAAAGTTCGTGCCATTATCAGTGATGATGCTGTGGGGGACGCCGTAACGGTGTACAACCCCGGATATAAAGTCTATCACCGGTCCGGATTCGGCCGTCTTAACAGGCTTGGCTTCTATCCATTTGGTGAACTTATCCACCATGACCAGTAAGTATTTTTTCTTGTGGGTTCCGCCTTTAAGGGGTCCAACCATGTCAAGCCCCCAGACCGCAAAGGGCCAAGTGATGGGGATAGTTTGGAGGGCGGTGGGTGGCATATGGCTTTGGTTTGCAAAAAGCTGGCAACCGACGCATCATTGGACTAAGTCCTGGGCGTCTGCCCGGGCCGTCGGCCAATGAAAGCCTGTACGGAAGGCCTTGCTTACAAGGGACCGAGCTGCAACGTGATGACCGCCAAGTCCGGCATGAATTTCAGCCATGAGGTTCCACCCTTCCTCTTCGGAGATGCACCTTTGAAGGACTTCGGTAGTGCTTTTCTTATAAAGCTCTCCCTCATGGATTTTATAGGCTTCAGATCACCGCACTATGCAGCGTGCCTCATTTTGGTCCTCGGGGAGTTCCTGCCTAGTAAGGTAGGCGAGGAATAGTTCTGTCCACGGGGTGATGACAACCATTATTATGTGGGCTGAAGGTGTTATTTCATTGGCAGAGCCTCCAATTATGCCAGAGTGTTTGGTGTCGGGCAGTGCGGTTGGGTCCGGGCTGTTATTGCCGGGTTCCCCTTCCCATACTACGGATGGCTTGAGCAGCCTTTCCAAGAAGATGTTGGGGGGACTACATCGCGTTTTGCACCGATGCGTGCCAGGACATCTGCTGCCTTATTATTTTCCCGGGCTTTATGGTGAAATTCGAGCCCTTCGAACCGAGCTGACATTTTTAGGATGGCGTTGCGATAAGCTGCCATTTTTGGATCCTTGGCATCAAAGTCTCCATTTATTTGGGATATTGCGAGGTTCGAGTCCCTGCGCACCTCTAGGCGTTGAATGCCCATGGATACTGCCATCCGGAGACCATGTAAAAGGGCCTCATATTCGGCTGCATTGTTGGAGTTTGTGTACATTATCTGGAGTATGTATTGAACTGTGTCTCCTGTGGGGGACGTCAAAACGACACCAGCCCCTAGACCGGCCAACATTTTGGAGCCGTCGAAGTGCATGACCCAGTTTGAATATGTGCCGTACTCTTTAGGGAGTTTGGCCTCCGTCCATTCTGCGACGAAGTCGGCCAAAACTTGTGACTTGATAGCTCGCCGTGGCTTGTAAGTTATGTCGAACGGGAGGAGCTCAATGGACCATTTTGCAATCTGGCCCATCGCGTCGCGGTTGTTTATAATATCGTTAAGTGGCACTTCCAAGGCTAATGTTATTGAACACTCTTGAAAGTAGTGTCGCAGCTTCCGGGATGCCATAAATACCGCGTACACAATCTTTTGATAATGCGGGTACCGTGACTTGCACGGAGTAAGGACAGTGGACACATAGTAGACCAACTTTTGAAGGGGGAATTTGTGTCCGTCCGTTTCTCGTTCGACTGGGTTTGTTGCCAAGATGGCTTTTATTTCGTCGAGTCCGGCCGTGGCTGCATCTGTCCACTCGAAGTGTTCGGTGCGCCAAAGGAGGCGGTAAAGGGGTAGGGCCTTTTCTCCCAAGCGGGAGATAAAGCGGCTTAGAGCCGCCACACATCTGGTTAATTTTTGTATTTGTTCGAGGTCCTTCGGGATATCCAATTGTGACAGAGCTCGAATCTTGGCTGGATTTGCTTCAATTCCTCTACCGGATACATTGAAGCCCAAGAGCTTTCCGGCTGGAACATCGAAAACTCATTTTTCCGGGTTGAGCTTGATGTCGTATGTTCGGAGGTTATCGAATGTTAGCCTCAAGTCGTCTACTAGAGATTCGACATGTCTTGTTTTAACGACCACATCATCTACGTATGCCTCCACTGTTTTGCCGATCTGGTTTGCCAGACATGTCTGAATCATGCGCTGATATGTTGCGCCAGCGTTTTTGAGCCCGAAGGGCATTGTGTTGAAGCAGAATGGGCCGTATGGTGTGATGAATGCCGTTGCGGCTTGGTCTGACTCTGCCATCTTTATTTGATGGTAGCCGGAGTATGCGTCGAGGAAACACAACGAATCATGTCCTGCGGTAGCGTCGATAATTTGATCGATGCGGGGGAGAGGGAAGGGATCCTTTGGGCAAGCCTTGTTAAGGTCTTTAAAATCAACGTACAAGCGCCGGGATTTGTCCTTCTTTGGTACGATCACTAGGTTTGCTAGCCAGTCCGGGTGTTTTATATCTTTGATGAATCCGGCCTGCAATAGCTTGGCTAGTTCCTCTCCCATGGCCTGTCTCTTAGGTTCAGAAAAACACCGAAGAGCCTGTTTGACTGGCTTGAATCCTTTTAGGATATTTAAGCTGTGTTCGGCCAGCCTACATGGGATTCCTAGCATGTCTGAAGGGTGCCAGGCGAAAATGTCTCAGTTCCCTCGTAGGAACTCTCGCAGTGCGGCGTCTACATCAGGGTTTAATTGTGCCCCGATGGAAGCTGTTTTATTGGGGTCCGTTGGATGGACCTGGAATTTGACTATTTCGTCCGCCAGTTTAAAGGAGGTGGACTTGGATCTTTTGTCGAGTATCACATGGTCCCTATTCACTGTGGAGCGCAGCGCAGTCAGTTCCTCAGCCGCTAGGGCTTCGGATAGCACCTCGAGGGCCAGTGCGGCTGTCTTGTTTTCGGCGCGGAGTGCTATGTCCGGATCACTAGAGAGAGTGATGATTCCGTTAGGCCCGGGCATCTTGAGCTTCATGTACCCATAATGGGGTATTGCTTGGAAGATTGTAAATGCTTCCCACCCTAGCAAAGCGTGATATCCGCTACTGAACGGGGCCACTTGGAACGTGACTTCTTCGGACCTGTAATTATCCGGCGTGCCAAACACCACATCTAGTGTGATTTTTCCTGTACAGCGCGCTTCCCGACTGGGGATTATTCCTCTAAAGGTTGTGCTGTTTCGCTCAATGCGGTTCCAGTCTATTTCCATTTTTTGAAGGGTTCCCTCATAAATGAGGTTCAATCCGCTGCCGCCATCCATGAGTACCTTGGTAAGACGAAAGCCTTCCACTATTGGACTGAGGACCAATGCGGCTGGTGCTCGGGCTGTTCGGAATTTAGGTTCATCACTGGCGTTAAAAGTAATAGCCGTGTCACTCCATGGGTTTATTGTTGCTACTTGGTAGACTTCAGCAAGGCTGTGGAGTGTTCTTTTTCGCATATTATTTGATGCGAAAGTCTCGAAGACTGTTAATACCGTACTGATGTCTCTGGGGTGGCTTTCTGTGGCTTCTGGAATTAGAAGATCTTCGCCATTTTTTTGCCACCTACCGGAGTATCCAACATGCTCTAAGGCTGTGGGTTGGTGTGGCGCCCTCTGCACTGTGAATTTTACAGGGTCCATTAAGCCATCCTTCCAGTACGGTTCCGTGCCCTGTAGAGGGCTTTTGCTTTTTGGTATTGAACCCGGGTGTCTGGCGATGATGCACCCTTTTATTTCGGACTGGGTTTGTATTCAGGGCCGGATTGCCCCAAAATTTTATTTCGGTTTTCCACGCGCTTTCCATCGCACAGTACTTTCGTACCATGGACGCCAAGTCAGCGAAGCGTGTAATATCAAGGCGACTTATGGCGTTGAGGATTCCCTTGTCCGTGTAATTATTGCAGAAGAATGAAATTGCCTCTTCCTCACGGTAGTCCTTTATCCTGTTCATAACCAGGAGGAATCTGGCCCAGTAATGATGTACTGTTTCTTCGGGCTCTTGCCTAATTTGGGATAGGTCGCTTATGTACGGGTGGGTGGGTGGAATCAAATCCGAGACCTCACCCAATCTGAGACCCAGGGGCCAAGGAGTTTCCGAACTTGGAAGTTTGGATTCTTGGATGCTGTCCAATGAATCTAGCCCGTCGCCTGACTTTAAGTTCAGGTCTTGAGTGATGTCCTCCCCTCCGCGGGTATCCGGCTTGGAGGGATCGGGAATCCAGACATAGCTAGTCCTTAAGATAGATGAAGGGTCGCCGCACTGTCCGTCTACCACGGCAACGTGATGGGTGACCTGGGGAGAGTTAATCTCTCTCAGATCGGGTTTAGGCCCAATCTGGTCGTAATCCGTAGCGACTCCCAGGGCGGCGATGCGATCCAAGAGCTCGTTTAGGGAAGAGAGCTCCATTGGATCTCGCTGCTCGGCGAATTCCGAGCTGACGTGAAGATTGCTTTCGATGACCCGAGAGGTCATCGTCGGCACAGTAGCCGAACAGGCGGTCATAAGGAAACCACCTAGCTGGAGAGTTTGGCCGACAGCCAAAGGTCCCTTAGCAATGGTGCCGTCTTTAAAGACGGGATGAGGCATCCTTCCTGATGGCGACGACACAGAGGAACTCTCAATGAAAGCACCAATGTCGGTGTCAAAACCGGCGGATCTCGGGTAGGGGGTCCCGAACTGTGCGTCTAGGCGGATGGTAACAGGAGGCAGGGGACACAATGTTTTACCCAGGTTCGGGCCCTCTTGATGGAGGTAAAACCCTATGTCCTG
The DNA here is from genome assembly GCF_056163025.1 of Triticum urartu. Classification (NCBI taxonomy): domain Eukaryota; kingdom Viridiplantae; phylum Streptophyta; class Magnoliopsida; order Poales; family Poaceae; genus Triticum; species Triticum urartu. The sequence goes on along the minus strand of NC_141879.1, from coordinate 464,433,410 downwards.
CTTGATTGATATTGATGATATGGGTAGTACAAGAGTAGATCTACCACGAGATCAAGGAGGCTAAACCCTAGAAGCTAGCCTATGGTATGATTGTCCCTACGGACTAAAACCCTCCGGTTTATATAGACACCGGAGAGGGCTAGGGTTACACAGAGTCGGTTACAATGGTAGGAGATCTACATATCCGTATCGCCAAGCTTGCCTTCCACGCCAAGGAAAGTCCCTTCCGGACACGGGACGAAGTCTTCATTCTTGTATCTTCATAGTCCAGGAGTCCGGCCGAAGGTATAGTCCGGCTATCCGGACACCCCCTAATCCAGGACTCCCTCAGGGGCAATGCTACTATCCTTTTTCCACACTTGTGCTTCAAAGTAGCACCATGATCTTTATAATAGAGAGTCCCTTGTTTTGTCATTTTCATATACTAGTGGGAATTTTTCATTATAGAACTTGGCTTGTATATTCCAACAATGGGCCTCCTCAAGTGCCCTAGGACTTCATGAGCAAGCAAGTTGGATGCACACCCACTTAGTTTCTTTTGTTGAGCTTTCATACATTTATAGCTCTAGTGCATCCGTTGCATGGCAATCCCTACTCCTTGCATTGACATCAATTGATGGGCATCTCCCTAGCCCATTGATTAGCCGCGTCAATGTGAGACTTTCTCCTTTTTTGTCTTCTCCACATAACCCCCTACATTATATTCTATTCCACCCATAGTGCTATATCCATGGCTCACACTCATGTATTGCGTGAAAGTTGAAAAAAGTTTGAGATTACTAAAGTGTGAAACAATTGCTTGGCTTGTCATCGGGGTTGTGCATGATGAGAGCATTCTTGTGTGACGAAAATGGAGCATGAACAAACTATATGATTTTGTAGGGATGAACTTTCTTTGGCCATGTTATTTTGAGAAGACATAATTGCTTAGTTAGTATGCTTGAAGTATTACTGTTTTTATGTCAATATTAAACTTTTATCTTGAATCTTTAGGATCTGAACATTCATGTCACAATAAAGAAAAATTACATTGAGAAATATGTTAGGAAGCATTCCACATCAAAAATTCTGTTTTTGTCATTTACCTACTCGAGGACGAGCAGGAATTAAGCTTGGGGATGCTTGATACGTCTCCAACATATCTATAATTTTTGATTGTTCCATGCTATTATATTATCTGTTTTGGATGTTAATGGGCTTTATTTTACACTTTTATATTATTTTTGGGACTAACCTATTAACCGGAGGCCCAGCCCAAATTGCTGTTTTTTTGCCTATTTTAGTGTTTCGTAGAAAAGGAATATCAAACGGAGTCCAAATGGAATGAAACCTTCGGGAGCGTGATTTTTGGAACAAACGTGATCCAGGGGACTTGGAGTGGATGTTAAGCAATCAACGAGGCGGCCACGAGGCAGGGGGGCGCGCCCACCCCCTAGGCACGCCCTCCACCCTCGTGGGCCCCTCATTGCTCCACCGACCTACTTCTTCCTCCTATATATATTGACATACCACGAAAACATCCAGGAGCACCACGAAACCCTATTTCCACCACCGCAACCTTCTGTACCCAAGAGATCCCATCTTGGCGCCTTTTCCGGAGCTCCGCGAGAGGGGGCATTGATCACGGAGGGCCTCTACATCAACTCCATGGCCCCTCCGATGATGTGTGAGTACTTTACCTCAGACCTTCGGGTTCATAGCTAGTAGCTAGATGGCTTCTTCTCTCTCTTTGGATCTCAATACAAAGTTCTCCTCGATTCTCTTGGAGATCTATTCAATGTAATCTTCTTTTGCGGTGTGTTTGTCGAGATCCAATGAATTGTGGGTTTATGATCAAGTTTATCTATGAACAATATTTGAATCTTCTTTGATTTCTTTTATGTATGATTGTTTTATCTTTGCAAGTCTCTTTGAATTATCAGTTTGGTTTGGCCTACTAGATTGATCTTTCTTGCAATGGGAGAAGTGCTTAGCTTTGGGTTCAATCTTGTGGTGCTCGATCCCAGTGAAAGAAAAGGAAACGACACGTATTGTATTGTTGTCATCGAGGATAAAAATATGGGGTTTATATCACATTGCATGAATTTATCCCTCTACATCATGTCATCTTGCTTAAGGCGTTACTCTATTCTTATGAACTTAATACTCTAGATGCATGCTGGATAGCGGTCGATGTGTGGAGTAATAGTAGTAGATGCAGAATCGTGTCGGTCTACTTGTCTTAGACGTGATGCCTATATACATGATCATGCCTAGATATTCTCATAATTATTCACTTTTCTATCAATTGCTCGACAGTAATTTGTTCACCCACCATAATACTTATGCTATCTTGAGAGAAGCCACTAGTGAAACCTATGGCCCCGGGTCTATTTTCCATCATACAAGTTTCCAATCTATTTTATTTTGCAATCTTTACTTTCAATCTATATCATAAAAATACCAAAAATATTTATCTTATTATTATCATCTCTATCAGATCTCACTCTTGCAAGTGGCCGTGAAGGGATTGACAACCCCTTTATCGCGTTGGTTGCGAGGTTCTTATTTGTTTGTGTAGGTACGAGGTGACTCGCGCGTGGTCTCCTACTGGATTGATACCTTGGTTCTCAAAAACTGAGGGAAATACTTACGCTGCTTTACTGCATCACCCTTTCCTCTTCAACGGAAAACCAACGCAGTGCTCAAGAGGTAGCACTAGACTTCTAGGGTTTAGCCATTATGATCTCGTGGTAGATCAAGTCTTGTAATACTCATATTCATCAAGATCAATCAAGCAGGAAGTAGGGTATTACCTCCATAGAGAGGGCCCAAACCTGGGTAAACATTGTGTCCCATGTCTCCTGTTACCATCGACCTTACACGCACAGTTCGGGACCCCCTACCCGAGATCCGTCGGTTTTGATACCGACAGGGGGGCACCCTCCCCTGCCTTTCCCTGCACTCCAAATAAGGAAAGGGACCCCAAGTAGGATTCCTCCTACCTTGGCGCCTCCTTTGACTGCTCCTTCCTCCCTCCCACCTATATATATATGTGGGAGGGAGGGGGTGCCTAGCACACAACAGACAATTGCCTAGCCGTGTGTGGCGCCCCTCCATTGTTTACACCCCCGGTCATATTTTCGTAGTGATTAGGCGAAGCCCTAGGGAGATCACTTCACCATCACCGTCACCACACCGTCATGCTGACGGAACTCATCCACTACCTCGATATCTTGCTGGATCAAGAAGGCGAGGGACGTCACCGAGCTGAACGTGTGCTGAACGCGGAGGTACCGTACGGTCGGTACTAGATCGGTTGCATCGCGAAGGAAGTTTGACTACATTAACCGTGTTGTGAAATGCTTCCGCTTACGGTCTATGAGGGTACGTAGACACACTCTTCCCCTCGTTTCTATGCATCTCCATGGATAGATCATTGCGTGTGCGTAGATTTTTTTGTTTTCCATGCAACGATTCCCAACAGTGGCATCATGAGCCAGGTCTATGCGTAGATGATATGCATGAGTAGAACACAAAGAGTTGTGGGAGGTGATAGCCATACTGCTTACCACCAACGTCTTATTTTGATTCAGTGGTATTTTGGGATGAAGCGGCCCAGAGCAAACTTACATGTCCACGCACATGAGACTGGTTCCACCGACTGACATGCAACTATTTTTGCATAAGGTGGTTGGCGGGTGCCTGTTTCTCCTACTTTAGTTGAATCGAATTTGAGTACAGCCGGTCCTTGAAGAAGGTTAAAACAGAAAACTTGACGAAACACCGTTGTGGTTTTATGCGTAGGTAAGAATGGTTCTTGCTAGAAGCCCGTAGCAGCCACGTAGAACTTGCAACAACAAAGTAGAGGACATCTAACTTGTTTTTGTAGGGCATGTTGTGATGTGATATGGTCAAGACATGATGTGATATACGTTATTATATGAGATGATCATGTTTTGTAGAAGTTACTGGCAACTTGCAGGAGCCTTATGGTTGTCTCTTTATTGTATGAAATGCAAACTCCATGAAATTGTTTTACTTTATCACTATGCGTTCGCAGTAGTTGTAGAAGCAATAGTTGGCGAGACGACCACGACGCTACGATGGAGATCAAGGTGTCAAGCCAGTGACGATGGAGATCATGACGGTGCTTTGGAGATGGAGATCAAAAGCACAAGATGATGATGGCCATATCATGTCACATATTTTGATTGCATGTCACTAATGCATGTCGGTCCTAAACAAACGGTTTTTTTACCCCTTTCCGTGACGGCATTTGGAACCGTCGCCAAGTGAGTGTGGGCGATAGGGGGGTCCTTCCCACACGACCCAGAAACCGTTGGGGATATGCCCTCCTAGCACACACGCTCGGCAAAATGAGGTTGTGTGCGACCGGTAAGCACTCAAATACAGAAATACATATAGTAGTGCTAAAAAATACAATATACAGGCAAAATCATTTCTGGTCGTAAGTACATCCCACATAGTCAGTCACCACTAAATGTTCCCGTTCGTATATACATGCCACGCAGTCACTACAAGGAAAACCTTTGCGCAAGGTGGCGTAACACAAACAGTTTTGAAGAGAATCTTGTGTGTGATTGTTCATTGATCCAACATGGTTTATTCCTAGAAACTGTTGCGTTGCCTTAGGTCATCGCCCATGGTGTTTTCTCATTAACCGTTTGCAATAAGAAAACCCAATTAGCAAGCTAATTGGCCAATTAGCAGGCTAATTGGCCTATTATTAATAATCCATTTACTAATCTAATTGACATTCATATTAAGCACATAATATATTCCATTTCCATATTAAGGAAGCAGGATTTCATAATTGGTATACATCAGAGTACAACATGATATAGCTTCAGCACTCAGCTACCCCATTACACAACTGCACCAGCAACAAGTTTCACATGCAACATCTAGAACCTTTCGAAATTAGCATCATAGACGGTACATAGAGAGATGCATCTCATCTGGAAAACTGCTGAAGCGGAAGGCGAATATTGAGCCTTCATTCATGTTAAAGGTCTTTGCAACTTTAGGCCAGTGCCTGTGGATGATTGACCGTCCATCCTTCGACCTCTTCAGGAACACTTCAATATTGAACCATGGGTGTTGTATGAAAACTTTCCCCGCCTCCTAACCATAGAGGTGGTTTGAGAGGTAATCATCAGTGAACACTGAAAACAAGGATGTGCATAAATATCTTATCTATATTGGAAATGGGGCAAAGGAATAAAAAAGGCAAGGTATAGTAGTTAGTACCATCTTGTAAACCTCAGTGCTTCCCATTGTTTCCCTGCAACACATATAAGGTAGTTAGTCATCAGGTTAAGTAAGGGTTCGCATGCTATCAGTAAAATATGTTGATGAAAAATAAGCACATTGCAGATTCATCAGATTATTTCAAGCCACATGGAAAACCCATTTATCCAAACCAAGCATGATTAAGAACTAGGAAATATAGCACTTGTATATGTTTCTCATGTATTAAGTGCAGCCAAATTCGATTTATTCCTCACATGGTATACAATAACAGAATGCAGCCACATCAATTGAACATCGCATTGCAGAATTGAACCAAGCAGTTAACTAAACACCACAACAAATGAACCAAACGTTAACTGAGCACCACATTGCACAATATAACATACTCCTAATAGAATATCAGACAGTTAACCAAACCAAGCATGCTTAACAACTTGGAAATATAGCAATTGTATTTGTTTCTCATGTATTTAGTATAACCAAATTTGATTTATTCCTCACATGGTATACAATAACAGAATGCAGCCACAACAATTGAACATCGCATTGCAGAATTGAACCAATCAGTTAACTAAACACCACAACAAATGAACCAAACATTAACTGAGCACCACATTGCACAATATAATGATACTCCTAATAGAAGATCAAACAATTAACCAAACCAAGCATGCTTAACAACTTGGAAATATAGCAATTGTATTTGTTTCTCATGTATTTAGTACATCCCAATTTGATTTATTCCTCACATGGTATACAATAACAGAATGCAGCCACAACAATTGAACATGACATTGCAGAATTGAACCAAGCAGTTAACTAAACACCAGAACAAGTGAACCAAGCCACAACAAATGAACCAAGCAATTAACTAAACACCAATTGAACAATATAACATACTCCTAATAGAATATCAGACAGTTAACCAAACCAAGCATGCTTAAAAACTTGGAAATATTGCACCCTGAAGAATTGAACATCACATTTGCAGATTTGAACCAAGCAGTTAATTGAACACCACATTGCAAGACATATAGAACATATACACTATAGCAGAAGATTGTATGGTGAAAGTAGATAGCACAATTCACTAGAATTTGTTAAGGAAAGGCAGTAGCTAGCAAACTGAGCATGGGTCCTTATAGTGAGCTAATAAGACAAGCTACTCCTCATTGTCGGAGATATCGATGGCGATTGGCTCCTTGGAGATGGAAGAGGGCGAGGCCCCTCTTGGAAATATGCCCTAGAGGGAACAATAAAATGGTTATTATTATATTTCCTTGTCCATGATAATTGTCTATGGTTCATCTATAATTGTATTAACCGGAAACCGTAATACATGTGTGAATACATAGATGACAACATGTCCCTAGTGAGCCTCTAGTTGACTAGCTCGTTGATCAATAGATGGTTATGGTTTCCTGACCATGGACATTGGATGTTGTTGATAACGGGATCACATCATTAGGATAATGATGTGATGGACAATACCCAATCCTAAGCATAGCACAAGATCGTGTAGTTCGTTTGCTAGAGCTTTTCTAATGTCAAGTATCATTTCCTTAGACCATGAGATTGTGCAACTCCCGGATACCACAGGAATGCTTTGGGTGTATCAAACGTCACAACGTAACTGGGTGGCTATAAAGGTGCACTACAGGTATCTCCGAAAGTGTCTGTTGGGTTGGCATGAATCGAGACTGGGATTTGTCACTCCGTATGAGGAGAGGTATCTCTGGGCCCACTTGGTAATGCATCATCATAATGAGCTCAGTTTGACTAAAGAGTTAGTCACGGGATCATGCATTGCGGAACGAGTAAAGAGACTTGCCGATAACAAGATTGAATGAGGTATGGGGATACCGACGATCGAATCTCGGGCAAGTAACATATCGATGGACAAAGGGAATTGTATACGGGATTGATTGAACCCCCGACATCATGGTTCATCCGATGAGATCATCGTGGAACATGTGGGAGCCAATATGGGTATCCAGATCCCGCTATTGGTTATTGGCCGAAGAGGTGTCTCGGTCATGTCTGCATGGTTCCCGAACCCGTAGGGTCTACACACTTAAGGTTCGGTGATGCTAGAGTTGTTATGGGAAATAGTACATGGTTACCGAAGGTAGTTCGGAGTCCCGGATGAGATCTCGGACATCACGAGGAGTTCTGGAATGGTCCAGAGGTGAAGATCGATATATTGGACGAAGGGTATTGGAGTCCGAAAGTGTTCCGGGGGTACCAGGCTATGGCCAGCATGACCGAAAGGTGTTTCGGGAGCCCCGACAAGTGTTGCAGGGCCTCATGGGCCAAGGGGAGGGGCAAACCAGCCCACTAAGGGGTTGGGCGCCCCCACACACTTTTCCCATGTTACTTAAGGAGGTGGGGTGCCTCCACCTGGCTTCGGAGGCAAGCCTCCACCTGCTTGGCTTGGGGGGCAAGTCTCCCTAGGGTTTCCCTAGGGAGATCCAATCTGCCCTAGCTGCTGCCCCCTAGGGGAAACTCTAGGGCGCCTCCCCCTCTCCCCTTCCCCCTATATATAGTGAGGGGGTGGGAGGGCAGCCATACCCTTCCCCTGGCGCAACCATCCCCCTCTCCAACTCCTCCTCCTCTTCCGTAGTGCTTGGCGAAGCCCTGCCAGAGAACCACGTGCTCCTCCATCACCACGCCGTCATGTTGTTGGAGTTCTCCATCAACTTCTCCTCTCCCCTTGCTGGATCAAGAAGGAGGAGACGTCCCCAGGCTGTACGTGTGTTGAACGCGGAGGCGCCATCCGTTCGGCGCTAGATCGGATCTTCCGCGATTTGAATTGCCGTGAGTACGACTCCATCAACCGCATTCTTGTAACGCTTCCGCTTAGCGATTTTCAAGGGTATGAAGATGCTCTCTCTCTCTCTCTCTTGTTGCTAGCATCTCCTAGATTGATCTTGATGATACGTAGGAAAATTTTGAATTATTACTACGATCCCCAACAGTGGTATCAGAGCTAGGTCTATGCGTAGATTCTATGCACGAGTAGAACACAAAGTAGTTGTGGGCGATGATTTAGTCGATTTTCTTACTGTTACTAGTCTTATCTTGATTCGGCAACATTGTGGGATGAAGCGGCCCGGACCGACCTTACACGTACGCTTATGTGAGACAGGTTCCACCGACAGACATGCACTTGATGCATAAGGTGGCTAGCAGGTGTCTGTCTCTCCCAGTTTAGTCAGATCAGATTCGATGAAGAGGGTCCTTATGAAGGGGAAATAGCAATTGACATATCACCGTTGTGGCTTTTGCGTAGGTAAGAAACGTTCTTGCTAGAAACCCATAGCAGCCACGTAGAACATGCAACAACAATTAGAGGACGTCTAACTTGTTTTTGCAGGGTATGCTATGTGATGTGATATGGCCAAAAGGATGTGATGAATTATACATATGTGATGTATGAGATTGATCATGTTCTTGTAATAGGGTTCACGACTTGCATGTTGATGAGTATGACAACCGGCATGAGCCATAGGAGTTGTCTTAATTTATTGTATGTCCTGCGTGTCAATGAAAAAAACACCATGTAATTACTTTACTTTATTGCTAACCGTTAGCCATAGTAGTAGAAGTAATAGTTGGCGAGACAACTTCATGAAGACACGATGATGGAGATCATGGTGTCATGTCGGTGACGAAGGTGACCATGCCGCGCCTCGAAGATGGAGATCAAAAGGCGCAAGATGATATTGGCCATATCATGTCACTTTATGATTTGCATGTGATGTTTATCATGTTTGCATCTTATTTGCTTACAACGACGGTAGCATAAATAAGATGATCCCTCACAAAAAATTTCAAGGAAGTGTTTCCCCTAACTGTGCACCGTTGCAAAGGATCGTTGTTTTGAAGCACCATGTGATGATCGGGTGTGATAGATTCTAACGTTCGCATACAACGGGTGTAAGCCAGATTTACACATGCGAAACACTTAGGTTGACTTGACGAGCCTAGCATGTACAGACATGGCCTCAGAACACAAGAGACCGAAAGGTCGAACATGAGTCGTATAGTAGATGCGATCAACATGGAGATGTTCATCGTTGATGACTAGTCCGTCTCACGTGATGATCGGACACGACCTAGTCGATTAGGATCATGTATCACTTAGATGAATAGAGGGATGTCTATCTAAGTGGGAGTTCATTAAATAATTTGATTAGATGAACTTAATTATCATGAACATAGTCTAAATTGTCTTTGCAAATTATGTTGTGGATTAATAGCTCGCGCTTTAGCTCCTTGTTTTAATACGTTCCTAGAGAAAGACTAAGTTGAAAGATACTGTAAGCAATTGTGCGGACTAGGGCCGTAGTCTGAGGATTGTCCTCACTGCTACACAGAAGGATTCTGTCCTTGATGCACCGCTTGGTGTGCCAACCCCTTTGGTGTCGTCTATGGATGTTGTGAACATCTAGCAGACACGTTGTGATGACTACCTGATAGTTTAGTGCGCCATGCTTTACGTCTTAGAGTCGGGGCTCCAAAAGCATTTTGAACGCCATGGAACATATGAGATGTTCCAAGAGCTGAAATTGGTATTTCAGGCTCATGCCCGTGTTGAGAGGTTTGAGACCTCTGACAAGATCTTTGCCTACAAGATGGAGGAGAATAGCTCAGCCAGTGAGCATGTGCTCAAAATGTCTGGATACTTCAACCGCTTGAATCAAGTGGGAGTTAGTGTCGGTGTCAAAACCGGCAGATCTCGGGTAGGGGGTCCCGAACTGTGAGTCTAGGATCGATGGTAACAGGAGACAGGGGATATGATGTTTACCCAGGTTCGGGCCCTCTCTATGGAGGTAATACCCTACTTCCTGCTTGATTGATCTTGATGAATATGAGTATTACAAGAGTTGATCTACCACGAGATCGTAATGGCTAAACCCTAGAAGTCTAGCCTAAGGCCCTGTTTGGTTCGACTGTGGATTTTTAAAAGCAGCTGTGAAAAATCCGCTATGGAAAAATAGTTGTGGAAAATCTGATGTGAAAAAGATGTAGGTCATTTGGCAAACCAGCTGATACAGCTTTTTCAGATTTTGGCCCGCAGCGGAATCGGATTTTGGAAAGCACATCCCGGGTTGCTTCCGCTTTTGGTTCAGATTTTGGCAGCGGATTTCTGGAATTAGATTCTGCTGGGTTCGCCCTTTGGTTCAGATTCTGCTGCGCGGCAGCGGAATCCGTCGATAAAAGCTGAACCAAACAGGGCCTAAGAATATGGTAATGAGTATATGTGTTGTCCTTTCCGTACTATCCCCTTCGGTTTATATAGACACTGAGGGGATCTAGGGTTTACATGGGGTCGGTTACATAAGAAGGAATCTTCGGTCGCCAGGCTTGCCTTCCACGCCAAGTAAAGTCCAATCCGGACACGGTGCAGTCTTCGGGCTTCATGTCTTCACAGCCCATCAGTCCGGCCCATAGATAACAGGCCGGACGTCCGAGGACCCCTTAGTCCAGGACTCCCTCAGTTAGTCTTCCAAATAAGAGAGTGATTGACAAAAGTTCTCCAGTCACTATCACCAAGCTGCTAGAGTTTCGTGATGAACTATAACATGCAAGGTAAGATGATCCCGGAGCTGTTCGTCGTGCTTAAGGCCGTAAAGGTAGAAATCAAGAAGGAGCATCAAGTGTTTATGGTTTACAAGACCACTGGTTTCAAACAAGGGCAAGGGGAAGAAGGGAAACTTCATGAATGGCAAACCAGTTGCCTCTCCAGTGAAGAAACCCAAGAACCCAAACCCGAGACGAAGTGCTTCTATTAGGGGAACGGTCACTTGTAGCGGAACTGCCTCAAATACTTGGTAGATAAGAAGGCTGGCAACTTCAACAAAAGTACATTTGATATATGTGTTATTGATGTGTACCTTACTAGTACTCCTAGTAGCACATGGGTACGGTTCAGTTGCTAATATTGGTAACTCGAAACAAAAGCTACGGAATAAACGGAGACTAGCTAAGGGCGAGGTGACGATGTGTGTTGGAAGTGTTTCCAAGGTTGATGTGATCACCATTGCATGCTCCCTCTACCTTCGGTGGCTGCGTTGAGCATGAACATGATTATATCATGTTTATTGCAATACGATTATTCATTTAAGTCAGTGAATAATGGTTATTCTGTTTACATGGATAATACCTTCTATGGTCATGCACCCAATGTGAATGGTTTATTGAATGTCGGTCGTAGTGACACACATGTTCATAACATTGATGCCTAAAAGATGTAGAGTTGATAATGATAGTACCACTTTCTTGTGGCACTGCCGCTTAGGTCATATTGGTGTAAAGCGCATGAAGAACCTCCATGCCGATGGACTTTTGAATTCACTTGATTTTGAATCACTTGACACATGCGAACTATGCCTCATTGGCAAGATGACTAAAACCCCATTTTCTTCGAAACAATGGAGCGAGCAACCAACTTATTGGAAATCATACATACTGATGTGTGCAGTCCCATGAGCGTTGAGGCTCGTGGTGGCTATCGTTATGTTCTCACCCTCACTGATGACTTAAGTAGATATGGGTATGTCTACTTAATGAAACACAAGTCTGAGACCTTTGAAAAGTTCAAGGAATTTCAGAGTGGGGTAGAGAATCAACATGACAGGAAAATAAAGTTCTTACGATCATATCATGGAGGGGAATATTTGAGTCACGAGTTTGGCACGCACTTAAGGAAATGTGGAATTGTTTCACAACTCACACCGCATGGAACACCTTAGCATAATGATGTGTCCGAACATCATAATCACACTCTATTGGATATGGTGCGATCTATGATGTCTCTTACCGATCTACCGCTATCATTTTGGGGTTATGCATTAGAGACAATTACATTCACTTTAAATAGGGCACCATCTAAGTCCGTGGAGACGACACTGTTTGAACTATGGTTTGGCAAGAAACCTAAGTTGTTGTTTATTAAGGTTTGGGGCTACGATGCTTATGTCGACAGGCTTTGGCCAGAAAAGCTCGAACCCAAAGCGGAAAATTGTGTCTTCATAGAATACCCAAACAAGACGATTGGGACAATTGGGTATACCTTCTATCTCAGATCTGAGGGCAAAGTGTTTGTCTCTAAGAACATGTCCTTTCTCAAGAAAGAGTTTCTCTCGAAAGAATTGAGTGGGAGGAAGATAGAACTTGATGAGGTTGTTGAACCTTTACTTAAACCAGAGAGTAGCGTAGCACAGAAAGATGTTTCTGTGGCACCTACCTCAGTTGAAGAGAAAGCTAATGATTATGATCATGAAGCTTCAGATCAAGTTACTATCGCATGTCGTAGGTTGACAAGGGTGTGTACAACTTCTGAGTGGTAACCTTGTCTTAAAGGTCATGTTGTTGGACAACGATGAACCTATGAGCTATGGTGAAGCGATGGTGGGCCCGGTTTCCAACAAATGGCTGGAAGCCATGAAATCCGAGATAGGATCCATGTATGAGAACAAAGTATGGACTTTGGTGGACTTGCCCGATGATCGGTAAGCCATTGAGAATAAATGGGTCTTTAAGAAGAAGACAAACACTGATGGTAATGTCACCATTTATGAAGCTCGACTTGTCTCAAAGAAGTTTCCGACAAGTTCAAGGAGTTGACTGTGATGAGACTCTTTCAATCATAGTGATGCTAAAGTCTGTTAGAATTATGTTAGCAGTTGCTGCATTTTCATTTATGAAATCTGGTAGATGGATGTCAAAACAAAGTTTCCTTGACGGTTTCCGTGAGGAAAGATTGTATGTGATACAACCAGGAGGTTTTTTCGATCCTAACGATGCTAAAAGGTATGCAAACTCCAGCGATCCTTCTATGGACTGGAGCAAGCATCTCGGAGTTGGAACATATGCTTTGATGAGGTGATCAAAGCATTTGGGTTTATACAAAGTTTGCAAGAAACTTGTATTTGCAAGAAAGTGAGTGGGAGCACTACAACATTTTTATAAGTATATGTGGATGACATATTGTTGATCAGAAATGATGTGGAATTTCTGGAAAGCATAAAGGGTTGTTTGAATGGAGTTTTTCAAAGGAAGACCTGTGTAAAACTGCTTACATGTTGGGTATCAAGATCTATAGAGATAGATCAAGACGCCTGGTAAGACTTTCATAGAGCACATACCTTGACATGATCTTGAAGGAGTTCAAGATGGATCAGTCAAAGAAGGAGTTCTTGCCTGAGTTTTAAGGTGTGAAGTTAAGAATTGAAGCTCGAGCACGACAGAAGAAAGAGAAAAGACGAAAGTCGTCCCCTATGCCTTAGCCATAGGCTCTATACAATATGCCATGCCGTGTACCGCGACGTGCCTTGCCATGTGTCTGGCAAAGGGGTATAAGAGTGATCCAGGAGTGGATCATTGGACAACGGTCAAAATTGTCCTTAGGAATAAGGAAATGTTTCTCGATTATGGAGGTGATGAAGAGTTTAGCGTAAAGGGTTACATCGATGCAAGCTTTTAACACCTATCCGGATGACTCTGAGTAGCAAACTGGATACGTATAGTGGAGCAACCATTTGGAATAGCTCCAAGTGGAGCATAGTAGCAACATCTACAATATGAAATAGAGATTTGCTAAGAACACACGGATCTGAATGTTGCAGACCCGTTGACTGAAACCTCTCTTGTAAGCATAACATGATCAAACCCAAGAACTCATTGAGTGTTCATCACTAGTGATGTGAACTAGATTATTGACTCTAGTAAAATCTTTGGGTGTTAGTCACATGGCGATGTGAACTATAAGTGTTGATCACATGGCGATGTGAACTAGATTATTGAATCTAGTGCAAGTGGGAGACTGTTGGAAATATGCCCTAGAGGCAATAATAAAATGGTTATTATTATGTTTCCTTGTCTATGATTCATGCTATAATTGTATTAACCGGAAACCGTAATACATGTGTGAATACATAGATGACAACATGTCCCTAGTGAGCCTCTAGTTGACTAGCTCGTTCATCAATAGACGGTTATGGTTTCCTGACCATGGACATTGGATGTTGTTGATAACGGGATCACGTCATTAGGATAATGATGTGATGGACAAGACCCAATCCTAAGCATAGCACAAGATCATGTAGTTCATTTGCTAGAGCTTTTCTAATGTCAAGTATAATTTCCTTAGACCATGAGATTGTGCAACTCCCGGATACCGTAGGAATGCTTTGGGTGTATCAAACGTCACAACGTAACTGGGTGGCTATAAAGGTGCACTACATGTATCTCTAAAAGTGTCTGTTGGGTTGGCACGAATCGAGACTGGGATTTGTCACTCCGTATGACGGAGAGGTATCTCTGGGCCCACTCGGTAATGCATCATCATAATGAGCTCAGTTTGACAAAAGAGTTAGTGACGGGATCATGCATTGCGGAACGAGTAAAGAGACTTGCCGGTAACAAGATTGAACAAGGTACGGGGATACCGACGATCGAATCTAGGGCAAGTAACATACGGATGGACAAATGGAATTGTATATGGGATTGATTGAATCCCCGACATCGTGGTTCATCCGATGAGATCATCGTGGAACATGTGGGAGCCAATATGGGTATCCAGATCCCGCTATTGGTTATTGGTCGGAGAGGTGTCTCGGTCATGTCTGCATGGTTCCCGAACCCGTAGGGTCTACACACTGAAGGTTCGGTGACGCTAGAGTTGTTATGGGAAATAATATGTGGTTACCAAAGGTAGTTCGGAGTCCTGGATGAGATCTTGGACGTCACGAGGAGTTCCGAAATGGTCTGGAGGGGAAGATCGATATATTGGACAAAGGGTATTAGAGTCTGGAAGTGTTCCATGGGTACGAGGCTATGGCTAGCATGACCAAAGGTGTTTCGGGAGCCCCGACAAGTGTTGCAGGGCCTCATGGGCCAAGGGGAGGGGGCAAACCAGCCCACTAAGGGGCTGTGCGCCCCACACCCTTTTCCCATGTTACTTGAGGAGGTGGGGCGCCTCCACCTGGCTTGGTAGGCAAAGCCTCCACCTGCTTGGCTTAGGGGCAAGTCTCCCTAAGGTTTCCCTAGGGAGATCCAATCTGCCCTAGCTGTCGCCCCCTAGGGGAAACCCTAGGGTGCCTCCCCCTCCCACTCCCCCTATATATAGTGAGGGGGTGGGAGGGCAGCCATACCCTTCCCCTGGCGCAGCCCTCCCCCTCTCCAACTCCTCCTCCTCTTCCGTAGTGCTTGGCGAAGCCCTGCCGGAGAACCACGAGCTCCTCCATCACCACGCCGTCGTGCTGCTGGAGTTCTCCCTCAACTTCTCCTCTCCCCTTGCTGGATCAAGAAGGAGTAGACGTCCTCGGGCTGTACATGTGTTGAACACGGAGGCGCGATCCATTCGGCGCTAGATTGGATCTTTCGCGATTTGAATCGCCGCGAGTACGACTTCATCAACCGCGTTCTTGTAACGCTTTCGCTTAGCGATCTTTAAGGGTATGTAGATGCACTCCCTCTTTGTCGTTCCTAGCATCTCCTAGATTGATCTTGGTGACACGTAGGAAAATTTTGAATTATTACTACGATCCCCAATAGCCTCCGCATCGTGGGTGCCCTCGTTGTAGTGGTGAGTTGCCTGAGCCGCTCCGGGCACCAACCTGCTGGCTCTCGAGATGAGGTAAGCACATGCACACTGAGAAAACATCTCATAGTCTTCGTCGAAGGCACCGACGGTGGCCTCGAGAAAACGCCACGAACTGTCGTTTAAAGTATTCAACCATGTCGCAGCGTCGGCGCGCGAGGCATCAACGGTGGCCTCGACGGTGAAGTGCTCCTCCAAGATCTGGGGGTCGGCACAAATGGCAGCCATTGTGACCTCATCCACGCGTGTGGCCGCGATTTGCTTCTCTGCTGCCAAATGCTCTTTGAGGTCTTGGCTATAATGCGTCCACCATGGCTTAGGCTGACGCTTATTTGGTGGAGGCGTCGGTGATTTGGGTGGAAGGTGTCGCGCTCGCGCCGGCGGTTGGGGCATGTGGGTTGTGGAAGGAGGAGGAGGATGGGGGTCGGTTGTGGATTACCTGCCTGGATAGGCGAGGCCGAGCAGCGTGAAGGAGGGTCGACGGTGAGGAGGCAGCGGCGCTGCAAGCAAGGAGTGAAGGTTTCAACTTGGAAAGGAAGGCGAAAAGGGGGGAAATGTGGCTTTTGGTAAGGGGGAGGGGGCAGGGAGGTAGATATTTCCACGGAAGCCGAAAATTTGGATTCGCTTCAGCCAAAAAACTGGCACGCAAAGTGTTATCAGACACGGTCCCTTATTCAGACACGGTCTAAACATATTTTGTGCTGCATCTCACACGGTTGGTTATAATAAACTGTGTGGGATCTACTTGATTTTTCGTCTTGATTTGAATTATATAATGGGGTCACAGCGGCCATGGACAGTGTTTGAATTGCTAGACCTTTTATCTGCAGTGATCATAAAAGAATTGGAATTTTTCAGGGTTCGTTTGGACATTTTTATGCATTAAGTGAGTTTTCAATGTATTTATGTGCATAATTCAAATTTGAACTACATGCACATGCTCCAGTGCATATAAATTGGTTGAAAAATCAAATCTTTGTCCTTGGGTGCATGCTTAGGTCCCATGCAAGAAATGGGAATGAATGTCAAACACCCTGCCACCGTCACTCGGCCGCAAACATTGAGATACTTGGTTTTTAAATTCTAGTAAATCCAAAACTTGTCTGAAATTCATGAAACCTGGCTTGCTATCATGGAGCGGCATCAACATGGCGTGGTAAAGTTTTTGTCCCATTTGGGGCAGGTTTGGGTATATGCTTCGCACAAACCAGAGCTTCTCACACCAAGCATGATGGTTTCGGCAGGGAATGCCCCAACTTTGGGGACGAAACGATATCCATTACCTCTAATTGCTTTCAAAATTTTCTCGTGTCAACATAGAACAATAGGAGTGTTGTGTTATTTTTTGTGATTTTTGGGGTTCGTTTGGACATTTTTATGCATTAAGTGAGTTTTCAATGCATTTATGTGCATAATTCAAATTTGAACTACATGCACATGCTCCGGTGCATATAAATTGGTTGAAAAAAAAATCTTTGTCCTTGGGTGCATGCTTAGGTCCCATGCAAGAAATGGGAATGAATGTCAAGCACCGTGCCACCATCACTTGGCCACAAACATTGAGATACCTGGTTTTTAAATTCTAGTAAATCCAAAACTTGTCTGAAATTCATGAAACTTGGCATGCTATCATGGAGCGGCATCAACATGTCATGGTAAAGTTTTTGTCCCATTTGGGGTAGGTTTGGGTATATGGTTCTCACAAACCAGAGCTTCTCAGAACAAGCATGATGGTTTTGGTAGGGAACGCCCCAACTTTGGGGGCGAAACGATATCCATTGCCTCTAATTGCTTTCAAAAATTTTCTCGTGTCAACATAGAACAACAGGAGTGTTGTGTTATTTTTTGTGATTTTCGGGGTTCGTTTGGACATTTTTATGCATTAAGTGAGTCTTCAATGCATTTATGTGCATAATTCAAATTTGAACTACATGCACATGCTCCGGTGCATGTAAATTGGTTGAAAAATCAAATCTTTGGTCCTTGGGGTGCATGCTTAGGTCCCATGCAAGAAATGGGAATGAATGTCAAGCACCGTGCCACCGTCACTTGGCCGCAAACATTGAGATACCTGGTTTTTAAATTCTAGTAAATCCAAAACTCGTTTGAAATTCATGAAACTTGGTCTGCTATCATGGAGTGGAATCAACATGCTGTGGTAAAGTTTTTGTCCCATTTGGCACAGGTTTGGGTATATGCTTATCACAAACCAGAGCTTCTCACAACAAGCATGATGGTTTCGGTAGGGAACGCCCCAACTTTGGGGGCGAAACGATATCCATTGCCTCTAATTGCTTTCAAAAATTTTCTCGTGTCAACATAGAACAACAGGAGTGTTGTGTTATTTTTTGTGATTTTCGGGGTTCGTTTGGACATTTTTATGCATTAAGTGAGTCTTCAATGCATTTATGTGCATAATTCAAATTTGAACTACATGCACATGCTCCGGTGCATGTAAATTGGTTGAAAAATCAAATCTTTGGTCCTTGGGGTGCATGCTTAGGTCCCATGCAAGAAATGGGAATGAATGTCAAGCACCGTGCCACCGTCACTTGGCCGCAAACATTGAGATACCTGGTTTTTAAATTCTAGTAAATCCAAAACTCGTTTGAAATTCATGAAACTTGGTCTGCTATCATGGAGTGGAATCAACATGCTGTGGTAAAGTTTTTGTCCCATTTGGCACAGGTTTGGGTATATGCTTATCGCAAACCAGAGCTTCTCACAACAAGCATGATGGTTTCGGTAGGGAACGCCCCAACTTTGGGGGCGAAACGATATCCATTGCCTCTAATTGCTTTCAAAAATTTTCTCGTGTCAACATAGAACAACAGGAGTGTTGTGTTATTTTTTGTGATTTTCGGGGTTCGTTTGGACATTTTTATGCATTAAGTGAGTCTTCAATGCATTTATGTGCATAATTCAAATTTGAACTACATGCACATGCTACGGTGCATGTAAATTGGTTGAAAAATCAAATCTTTGGTCCTTGGGGTGCATGCTTAGGTCCCATGCAAGAAATGGGAATGAATGTCAAGCACCGTGCCACCGTCACTTGGCCGCAAACATTGAGATACCTGGTTTTTAAATTCTAGTAAATCCAAAACTTGTCTGAAATTCATGAAACTTGGCATGCTATCATGGAGCGGCATCAACATGCCGTGGTAAAGTTTTTGTCCCATTTGGGGCAAGTTTGGGTATATGCTTCTCACAAACCAGAGCTTCTCACAACAAGCATGATGGTTTCAGATAGAACACCTGTATGCAAAGTGAGAGCAGGATTTGTGCATCTCTTGAACACAAACGGTTCTTTTGGATGACCCGTGTGAATCACTAGCGGGGCGGCGCAGTACTATTCAATTTGACAGCGGGCGATGCAGTTCCCAATACGGCTTTAATGCAGACGAGGGAGAGGGTAGCGGTTCCCGAAATGTTGAACGACCAATAATGTATCCTCCTTCAATTAGCATCGTGTGAATGCATGAGGGAAGTAATGGGAGGACCGGGAAAAGAGGCAGCATGATGTGAATGCAACGCAGTTTGCACTCATATAAAGGCGCCCCTCCATTCCAATGCATCTACCACATCGTACGCACCTAAGAATTTGCCTAAGCACCTACACTAATAAGCGCAAAAGTGCCCACTCCAGACCCATGGCGGCGATGCGCGCGAGCAGCCAGCGGCTGTGCTAGATGGTCCACGATGCCGGCCTACGGCATGGCATCGTGGGTCGTCTCCATACGGTGTTGGCGACCGACTGGTGGATGGCTGCCGTCGACGCCAGCTACGACTCTCAGTTGTACCAGATGATCGTTCGCAGCACCAACAGGTTCACCGTCGTCAAGAAGCTCATGGACGACATCGCTGTACTCCTCCAGCCCACGTGCCTGGGCTCCTCATTGCCTGCCACCCTAATCGGCCTCCATGGCCGGAACCTCTTTGAAGCACCGGTGGCCCTGCGACTGCTCGCCGACGCCACGAAGAATGTCCACCTGGAGGTCGCGCTCGCCGCGAGGCGCCTCGCCCTGCAAGAAACCATCGACCTACACATCCATGTGTACGAATGAATCATGTACATGGGTATCTACAATGCCAGTGAGGACGCTATGACGTTGGCCTTCTTCAGCCGGCTGGAAGCCTTGGATGCCTTATTTGAGAAGCACCTTGACCTCGCCACACAAGCCGCCGCTCCTTAGCCACCGGTCGGTGGCCCGGCCGGCGCACTGAGTTGAGGAGGAGGAGGTTGTATGTTGATGGATGCATCTTTCTTCTTGCCTCCTGTAACCACCACTGCGATCGCATCATCGTGTCCTTAATTCTTATTTTGCTATTGCATTCTCGTTCTAGTCAATACAGATATGTGCGATCTCTTTGATCAATACAGACATGTTCGTTCCAGTCTTATTTTGATTGGCTTGAATGACGCACCATTAGGCACCGCAGCGCACTATGCTCGTTGTTAGCCACCGCATCGCGCTGTGCTCGTGTCCATTGGCGCGCTCTGCTCGCGTCCGTCAGCGCGCTCGGCTTGTGGACAGCTTTTCCTTGTGTGTTCAATTGCTATATGCATATATATATATATATATATATATACATAAACACTATACTGATCACGGGATCAGAATAATATTCTGATCACAACTTGACCTGCCCCGCTAGTAGTACGTTGAACTTCCCTGTGAACTAGGTTGAACTTCCGCCAACATTGCCCAAATGGGGCTTGCGATATACGTTGAAAAGCTATGGACACCAATATCATTACCCAACTTAAATTTTTAGCAAAATATAAGCGGTTTAAGAGCAGTTTTGAAAACCGTTTTTTCTTCGCACAAAAAGCGTGAATCGTATTTTCGATCGCATTTCTAAACCGTTTATCGGAATGAGGCATATAATATGGCGTTGGAAAGCTGCTGAAAAACCGCTCCTTCCACATGTTCAAAGTTTTCTCTAATACCCTATGGTTAAAGAGTAATTTGAAAAAACGTAAAATTTTGTAAACCGAACAGCTGAGTTCGTTTTTTCGATGTCATTTCTAAATGGCTAATCCAATGGAGGCATATGATACGGCGTTGGAAAGCTTATGAAAATGCGCTACTTTTTCATCTTGAAAGTTTTTTTTTCTAATTTTGAATGGTTTAAGAGTAATTTAGAAAATGGTCCAAGTCCTACCGAGTTCGTATTTTCGAGCTAATTTTTTAACCGTACGTCCGAATGCAGCAAATGATATGGCGTTGGAAAGCTTGAACAAATGCGAAACTTTTTGGTATGTATTGTTTCTCCCAATTCTTTATGGTTTTAAGTCAGTTTCGAAAATGGCGAAAAACGTATTTTCACCGTAATTTCTACAAACTTTATCGGAATGGGACAAATAATATACCGCTGAAAAGCTACGGAAAATGCTAAACCTTTTCATTTTGATGGTTTTCTCTGATTCCTAGCCATTTTCAAGTAATTTCGAAAACGGCGGGATCATGTGTTCTGCCTTTATCGCGAAACAGATTCTTCGAAAATGCATTGCGTGAAGAACCTGAACTTCTCGGCGCGTGTACCTAAACTTCACTCTATTTTTTCACGTTCTTTTCTTGCTCGTAGATCTCCATCCACTGCAAGTAGCTCTCCATCCATTCACCGGAATTGAGCAGGTGATATACCGATGGAAAGCTGTTGTAAACACGCAAGTTTCTCGTGTTGTTCATTTTTTCATACTCGCGACAGTTTTAAAAGATTTTCATGTGAAATTCATTCAGTGTAGTAGTTGAACTTCCTGCTGTTTTCACGTTGAACTTCTGTGACATATTTTTGTTTGTAATTTACCTCATCCATTCGTTAGTGTTACACAAATGATTTTCCTTTTGTACAAACCCTTCTCACAATAATTTTTTTAACTTCCTCCGACCGGGGACTTGAACTTACACAAATGATATTCCTGTCATTTTGAAGTAAATTAGAAAATGACAAGATCATGATTTCTGCCTTCATCGCGAATGGAAATGCACTGCATGAAGTAGTTGAACTTCGCGGGCATGTCTTTTTGAACCTCACTCTGTTTTGCTGTTTTTTTCACTGCGTGAAGTAGTTGAACTTCACCCTGTTTAACTTTATTTGTATTTTTCTTTATATGAAATACACACCATGTAGTACATGAACTTCCGGTTGTTTATCACTTTGAACTTCTCTCTAGTTTGAGAGAATTATTTTAAAACACAAAAAACAACATATTTTTTATGTATTTTGGACATCTAAATACACGGTGAACCTCTCTCACAAGAATTTTTTGAACTTTTCCTCGCTGAGCACTTGAACTTCTCAACCATTTTTTTCATTTATGAGTTGTTTTTAAAAGTGCAAAAAATGGTGTTGTGTTTTTTTATTTTTTGAACAGGTAAATCCTAGGTTTTAATAAACTCCGAACTTCTCTGTTATTTCAATTTGAACTTCACCTTTTTATATTTTGAGTAAAGAATTATATTTGATTTTTATACAAATAAATCGAACATCAAAATACAAGGTGAACCTCTCTTGCAAGAATTTTTGAACTTCCCTGGATAGAGCCCTTGAACTTCTTTCAACAAACCTTTTAAGCTTTTTGTTTTCTATTCTTATATTCTTGTCTGAAATGCATTCCGTGTAGTAGTTGAACTTACTGATGTTTTCACCTTTAACTTCTGTCACGTATTTTTGTTCAACCTCTCTCACGAGAATTTTTGAACTATCTCACGCCGAGCAGTTGAACTTCTAGCAACAAAACTTTCGGCCTTTGCTTTTTCATTCGTTTTTTTCATACATTGAAAATTCTTTCATATAGAAATTTCATGCACACCACGTAGTACGTGAACTTCTGGCAGTTATCAAACTGAACTTCTCTCGGTTACGTGAAAATATCTGAGTTTTGTATAGACATTGAACCACTCTACCTTTTTTTATTTGAACTTTATTTTTGTATTTTTAGAAATGTGGAAATTATAGGGTTTTTTTTGAAACATCAAACTTCTTCGTTGTTTTGAAATTAAACTTATTGGTTTTATTCTTTAGTAACTAGAAAAATCTAGTTTTTCAAATAAAAATGCTCCACTTTTTCCAATTGAATTTCTTACTTTTATTCTCTAGTAACATGAAAAAATGAGTTTTTTTAAATACATTGAACTACTCCATTTTTTGAAATTGAACTTCTTGGTTTTAATCTTTAGCATTGGGGAAAATCTAAGTTTTTATAAACATCAAACAACTTCATATTTTTTAATTTTGGATATCTTGGTGTTATTCATTAGTAAGGGGAAAAGTCCTGGTTATGTAATAAATATCGAACCGCTCAATTACTTAAAGTTGAACTTCTATGTCTTATTTCTAAAAGAAGGGAAAAAAAAATCAGTTTTTCTAAACTTTTTGAATTGCTCGGGTTTTTTTAATTTGACCTTCTTGATATTGTAATAAACATTGAACTTCCCCATTATTTAAATTTGAACCTCTAGGTTTTTTTGTAGAACGGGGAAATTCCATTTTCTCTATAAATTTTGAGTTGCTCTATTTTTTTAATTTGGCCTTCTTGGGTTATTCTTTAGTAACGGAAAAAATCCTAATGTAGTAATAAGCATTGAACCACTCTATTATATGTATTTGGACTTCTAGTTTTTTTAACGAGACAATCACCTTTTTAAGTTTTATTTTCCTTTTAGTAATGAAAAAATCTCAATAATTTGTAGTAAACATCGAACTTCCTTCTCTTTCTCGGTTGTTTTCTTCGTTCTACATGAGAAAATATAGTTTTTCTCATTTTGTGTACTAAGCACACACACACATCACATCCACACATTTTTTGGTAGTCAAATGAAAAAGGTTACAGCCCCACAGGCATAAACAATCGAACTCCCCTTAATTTTGAGCAGTAATAGATGAAGTTCTCATGTAAAAAATTGTCTTGTCTCTTATACTAGTGGGTGGAGCCTCACAAGTGGACGGCGGTGCGCGTTGTTGGATAGGCGAGAAGGAAGAATGGTGATGCCTGGGAAGGTTGGATTCAATTGTCGCTTCAGTCGTACTTTTTTTTAATTTAGAAACAGTGAAATATCTGCTTCAAAGTGTTCTGTTATTTTTGTACTGCTCTATATTTTTAATTTGAGCTTCTCGGTTTTTTTTGTAACGGGAAAATCATAATTTTCTGGTAAACATAGAGACCTTTCCGTGATTTATACTCAAACTACTAGTTTTTCTTTAAAAATGGGCAATTCCATTTTTTATAAACTGTTTTTAAAATAAGAGCAGTCCAAAGATATTACACCGCATGTTTAGAATCAGAGCAATCCAATGATATTCCAAATAGTAACAAAATGACCACATTATATACAAAGAGAAATGCAATGTTCGGGTATCATTTTTCTACTACGCACACACCTTTGTTCTCATCCACCTCCCAAAGAAAATCAGAGCCACCACCACTGAAAGCTACTCATGTAAATAGAATAAAGATGAATACTTTTTGCAAAAGCAAGCGACTACAAGTTGAAGGGACTAGTTCTAACGCGTGTAGTATTAGCTCCTTCATGTTGACCAATTCCACCAAGAACAATCCATGTGTGGAACAGGCCGAGCGGAATGAGGGAACGTGAGTAGGAGCTGCTCCAACATGACCTGCTGAAAGAAGTTAGGTGCATCCCTGGCGTGCAGCTTCTTGCGCCCCTTCTCCATCTCTGCCTAGGCCGTTTACCCATGTGGCTTCTCAGGCACTACAGAGTTGAGGCCTTGAGGGTGCACGTTCGCTCGGGGGAATAACACGGACTTCTGAACTGTTGTAGAACAAAAAAATATACAGGCGATTCAGCCGCAAACTCCTCAAAATTGTAACAAGTCCAGCACATCATAGTGGCGATTATACAGGTAAAAACAAGTTCACAGAGAGGATACCGGGAGCCGTGGTCGTGCTGTGCTACTCGTCGAAGTTGGACGTCGCCATTAGAATTTTGAACTTCTAGGGGGCAGCTGCTGTTGCTTGATGAGGAACCAAAAACTGCCTCGCTGTTGTCGGTGTGGCCAGCGTGGCAGGCGAAAGCAGAGTGTTTCTCGTGGCCCATGCACGCCACCAGGTCCTCGGCGCTGGCGAAGCTCATGGAGAAGACGTGGGTGAAGCCATGCGTGAGCGCCTCCTGGTTCAACACGTCTTTTCCCCTACAACCCAACACAAGGAGCAATCAACCTAACTCTAGATAGAAAAACTTCTGAATGGCGATGCCTAATCCTGATCTGTTGTTGCTCAATTAAAATCTGACATAGTTTTTGTTCACTGGTGCAGTAAAGGTGTAGCAGACATTTTGAAGTGTACCATGCAGTAAAGATGGAATCCCTTTTTTGGAACAAAACAAATGAAATGCAAATGCATACCACCCGAAGAATTTGACGGTGTCGAGCTCCCCGGCAAGCTTGGTGAGCTCCTCAATGATGTCGTCCACCACCATGCCCTCCTTGAACCTTACCAGGCACAGGTGCTTGAACTCCATGGCTCAACAAGTCACAAGTGCAAAGCTACGCCAAGCTTTCTGCTCCGGTGGCTTTGCACTTTGCAGCGGATGCGTATCATCACGCCACGGCGCTGGCCGTTTTATGGACAGGATGAGAGCTCTGCTTCGGTGTTGTCGGTGTGGACTTCTGAACTGTTGTAGAATAAAAAAAATATACAGGCGATTCAGTCGCAAGCTCCTCAAAATTGTAACAAGTCCAGCACATCACAGTGGCGATTATACAGGTAAAAACAGGTTCACAAAGAGGATACCGGGGAGCCGTGGTCGTGCTGTGCTACTCGCCGGAGTTGGACGTCGCCATTAGAATTGAACTTCTAGGGGGGGCGACGGCTGCTGCTTGATGAGGAACCAAAAATTGCCTCGCTGTTGCGGTGTGGCCAGCATGGCATGTGAGGTGGTCCATGTCTACCTGCACGCGATGGGGGGAGTGGTGCCTGAGCTCTGCCGGCGGCATCCTCGGGGAGGCGGAGGGTGCAGATCGCAGGTGGGATCTCTACGGCACGTAACAAATACGAGATGCAGGCAGCGGCGCGGTGCAGGTCGCGTAGGAAGGAAGGGAAGGTCGAGCCGGAGGGGGAGGGGAGGCCGCGTCGGAGTGGCAGAGGTGGTCGGGGTGGAGGACGGCGGCGAAGGTGGTCGGGGTGGAGGGCGGCGTAGGAGGTGGTCTAGGTGTTGGGCGGCGCAAGAGGTGGTCGGGGCGGTGCCTGCAGTGGTCGTAGGCGGCGGTAGAGGTCGTCGGGACTGGCGGGTTGTGCGGTGGTGGCGTCCGATTCAGGCGGAGGTCCAGCGGCGATGGGATCGGGGGAAGGCGGGGATCGGGATTGGTAAGTGGTGGGTCGATCTGTTCGGGTCGTGGGGATGAGGGTTTCTTTTTTCTTGTCCGCGGGTTCCGCAGTTCAGGAACATATCCACCGGGCTCTATATAGAGCACCGTGATCCAAATAACTATTATGATCCCAGGATCAAAATAGTGCTACTCTCTCTCTCTCTCTCTCTATATATATATATATATATATATATGGTTGCTCGCCGTTGAGGCGACCACGGAGCGCTCTGCTCGCATCCCTTTGCACGTGCTCTGCCAATGGTTGGGCGTGTGCACGATCACGTCGGGGGCCCCGTATGCATGCGGTTGCACAACGCACGTTGCCACGCGATGCAGTTACGTGCGGCACACTGGAGTTACGTGTTGCAAATTAGAACTGCCATCAGGGCCTGCCGATATTCCTGGCCATTCGGTTTCCCCTTTAATTCCCGCGGCCATTATAACCTTAGTCTCTTCAACCTTTCGATCGCGCCCCACAACACAACAAGCACACCCACAACGACACATAGAGAGGGGATGTACGGCGGCGCTCCAATGGAGTTCGGCGAGCATAGAGTGGAGACCCACGCGAGGGAGACAGATCTCTCGGTGGTGTACACCATTGACCCGGCCATGGTAGACAACTACATCAACAGCATTGAGCAGTTGCTTGCTGGGGACAAGTACAAGGTGGTCGGCATCGACCTCAAGTACACCACCGGTCGTCCCGGCATAGATCAGAAGGTTGCCGTCGCCTAGTTGTGCGTGCGCCATCATGTCTTCATATACCGCTACTGCATGGCCACAGAGCCTTGCGACCGTTTCAATAGGTTTGTCAATAGCACTGACTACAAGTTCGCCACGGTGGATACCACCAATGATGTAAAAGCGCTCAGTGTTACGGGCTTGGCCTGCAAGAACCTTGTCGAAATCCGTGACCACTACATGGTCTAGGGTAGCACGAAGAAGGACTCCCTGGTCAAACTCGCCTCAACCATCATCGACCCCTACTACGAAAAGATGAAGCAGGATGCCCGGAGAACAAGTCCCGTATCCTGGCACGGGGCCTAGATGCGGCAACTGGATGAACCTCTCCTCAGGTTTGCGGCCAAGAGTGTGTACACATGCTACGAGATGCACAGGCGGATCGTTGACATGAGGAAGTGCCTCATTACCCAAATCGATGAGCCCGGATCGAGCCACAAGCAGAGCAAGCAGCGTCACAAGAAGTAGATGATGATCAGATGATCATTTATGCTTGTTAATCATGCATGTAATATATAATTTACTTTATTGGTGTGTGGAAATGTCATGTGTGTAGTAGCCACCTATGTAATTATGCATGTAATAGTTTACTTTGGAGTGTGCAAATGCCATGGTTGCAGTAGCCACCTATGTAAGTGGATGTTTAATTTGGTTATGCAAGCATGTCCTTATAAGTGTGTGTGTATATATGTTGTTGTTATGTATGGAATCCCATCGCACAACACACATGTCTTATTAGCAGCAACCGCCTGTGTTCTTATTGGTCTTCAGACACATTTCTGATTACAGACCTGTTTGTCGCGTATCACACACATCTTGTTAAGTTGAACCATTTCTGTTCTCCTGTCTCAACGCAAACAGTTCATCCGAGTGAACTCCCATGCCGTATATCGCACACACCTTTGATTTGGCTGACCGTTTCTTTTGTGTTGCCTAATCACAAACAGTTCATCCGAGTGAACCGTATGTTGTGTATCACACACGCCTCCATCTGGCTGCCCGTTTCTTTTGTTCCTCCTCATCACAAATAGTTCATTGAACTGAACCGTATGCCCTTCGTTGCACACGCAACTAAAACCTGAACCGTGTTTGATGCATCCGTCATCGCAAACATTTTACACATTTCTGACGGTCTTCATACAGTACTGTTTGTGATTATGGCATCGCACACAGTTTCTCGAAGGGTCTCCGATCGTAGTGTCATGTTAGCAGCATCCTGCAGTAGTGTGTGATGTTTATCTTATTTGCATCTTATTTTTCTTAGAATGGCGGTAGCATTATAAGATGACCCCTTCACTAAATTTCAAGGTAAAAGTGTTCTCCCTGAGCATGCACCGTTGCTATAGTTCGTCGTTTCGAGACACCACGTGATGATCGGGTGTGATACACTCTACGTTCACATACAACGGGTGTAAGATAGTTTTGCACATGCAGAATACTTGGGTTAAACTTGATGAGCCTAGCATGTACAGACATGGTCTCGGAACACTGGAGACTGAAAGGTCGAACATGAGTCATATAGTAGATATGATCAACATAGAGATGTTCACCATTGATGACTACCCCATCTCACGTGATGATCGGACATGGGTTAGTTGATTTGGATCATGTATCACTTAGATAAACTTGAGGGATGTTTATTTAAGTGGGAGTTCATTAGTAATTTGATTAATTGAACTTAATTTATCATGGACTTAGTCTTGATAGTTTTGCATATTTATGTTATAGATCAATAGCTCGCGTTTTAGCTCCCTTATTTTTGATATGCTCCTAGAGAAAACTAAGCTGAAAGATGATAGTAGCAATGATGTGGACGGGGGTCCGAGATCTGAGGATTATCCTCATTGTTGCACAGAATAATTATGTCCTTGATGCCCCGCAAGGTGACAGACCTATTCTAGGAGCATATGTAGACGTTATGAACGTTTGACAAGCTCAATATAATGAATACTTGATAGTTTAGTGCGCCATGCTTTACGACTTAGAATTGGGGCTTCAAAGACGTTTTGAACGCCATGGAACACATGAGATGTTCCAAGAGCTGAAATTGGCATTTCAGACTTATGCCCGTGTTGAGAGGTATGAGACCTCTGACAAGTACTTTACCCACAAGATGGAGGAGAATAACTCAGCCAGTGAGCATGTACTCAGAATGTCTGGCTACTACAATCACTTGAATCAAGTGGGGGTTAATCTTCCAGATAAGATAGTGATTGTCAGAGTTCTCTAGTCACCATCGCCAAGCTACTAGAACTTCATGATGAACTATAATATGCAAGGGATGACAAAAACAATTCCCAAGCTCTTCGCGATGCTGAAATCGACGAATGTAGAAATCAAGAAAGAGCATTAAATGTTGATGGTTAACAAGACCACTAATTTCTAGAAAAGGGTAAAAGGGAAAGAAAGGGAACTTCAATAAGAATGGCAAACAAGTTGCCGCTCCCATGAAGAAACCCAAAGCTAGACCCAAGCCTGAAACAGAGTGCTTCTACTGCAAAGGAAATGGTCACTGGAAAAGGAACTACCCCAAATACTTGGCGGATAAGAAGGATGGCAAAGTGAACAAAGGTATATTCGATATCACTGGTACGCGTCGGGGCTATACAAACGGTTTTTAACCCCTTTCCATGATGGCATTTGGAAACGTCACCAAGTGAGTGTGGGCGATAGGGGGGTCCTTCCCACACGACACAGAAACCGTCGGGGATAGGCCCTCCTGGCACACAGGCTGGGGAAAAATGAGCTCGTGTGCGATCGGGCAAGGCATCGAAACCTAACCATTTCCGTTCTTATGTACATCCCACACGGCGAATCCTGGAAAAACATTTCTGTTCTTATTTATATCACACATAGTCAATCCAAGGAATACTTTTTCGTTCTTATGTACATCCCACATAGTCAATCCAGGGAAAACATTTCTGTTCGTATGTATATCACACAGTCAATCCAAGGAATACGTTTCTGTTCTCATGTACATCCCACACAGTTGATGACCCACAAGTATAGGGGATCTATCGCAGTCCTTTCGAAAAGTAATAGTGTCGAACCCAACGAGGAGCAGAAGGAAATGATAAGCAGTTTTCAGTAAGGTGTTCTCTGCAAGCACTGAAATTATTGGTAACAGATAATTTTTTGAAAAGGTAATTTGTAACGGGTAACAAGTAATAAAAGTAAATAAGCTGCAACAATATGGCCCAATCCTTTTTGTAGCAAAAGACAAGCCTGGACAAACTCTTATATAAAGTAAAGCGCTCCCGGGGACACATGGGAATTATCGTCAAGCTAGTTTTCATCACGCTCATATGATTCGTGTTCGTTACTTTGATAATTTGATATGTGGGTGGATCGGTTCTTGGGTACTGCCCTTCCTTGGACAAGCATCCCACTTATGATTAACCCCTCTTGCAAGCACTCGCAACTACAAAAGAAGTATTAAGGTAAACCTAACCATAGCATGAAACATATGGATCCAAATCAGCCCCTTACGAAGCAACTCATAAACTAGGGTTTAAGCTTCTGTCACTCTAGCAACCCATCATCTACTTATTACTTCCCAATGCCTTCCCCTAGGCCCAAATAATGGTGAAGTGTCATGTAGTCGACGTTCACATGACACCACTAGAGGAGAGACAACATACATCTCATCAAAATATCGAACGAATACCAAATTCACATGACTACTTATAGAAAGACTTCTCCCATGTCCTTAGGAACAAACGTAACTAATCACAAATCATATTCATGTTCATAATCAGAGGGGTATTAATATGCATAATGGATCTGAACATATGATCTTCCACCAAGTAAACCAACTAGCATCAACTACAAGGAGTAATCAACACTACTAGCAACCCACAGGTACCAATCTGAGGTTTTGAGACAAAGATTGGATACAAGAGATGAACTAGGGTTTGAGATGAGATGGTGCTGGTGAAGATGTTGATGGAGATTGACCCCCTACCAATGAGAGGATCGATGGTCATGACGATGGTGATGATTCCCCCCTCCCGGAGGGATGTTTCCCTGGCAGAACAGCTCCGCTGGAGCCCTAGATTGGTTCCTCCAAGGTTCCGCCTCGTGGCGGCGGAGTTTCGTCCCGTGAGCTTGCTTATGATTTTTTCTAGGGCAAAAGACTTCATATAGCAAAATATGGGCACCGGAGGCCCGCCAGGGGGGCCACGAGGCAGGGGGCCCCCCACCCTCGTGGATGGTGGGTGGCCCCCCTCTGGTGCTTCCTTCGCCCAATATTTTTTATATATTATAAAACTGACTTTCGTGAAGTTTCAGGACTTTTGGAGTTGTGCAGAATAGGTCTCTAATATTGGCTCCTTTTCCAGCCCAGAATTCCTGCTGTCGGCATTCTCCCTCTTCATGTAAACCTTGTAAAATAAGAGAGAATAGGCATAAGTATCGTGACATAAGCTTAGACCTCGCTTGTCCTCAAGCGAAAGCCGATATCGAAAAATATGTCCACATGTTTAGAGATAGAGGTGTCGATAAAATAAAATACAGACATGAGGGCATCATGATCATTCTTAGAACAGCAACATATATATATATTGTCATATGGTTTCTTATGCTAAAGTGTCAATTCATTCACAATTTCAAGTATGAATCAAAAACTTCATTGAAAACTAACAAACTATAATCTCAGTCATTGAAGCAATTGCAATTTATCATAACATCGGAAAGAGTCAATATAAGAGCTTTTCAGCAAGTCCACATACTCAACTATCATTTAGTCTTTCACAATTGCTAACACTCATGCAATACTTATGGGTATGAAGTTTTAATCGGACACAGAGAAAGATAGGGGCTTATAGTTTTGCCTCCCAACCTTTTACCTCAAGGGTAATGTCAACAATAATAGTTCATGAAAACTCACATCCAATTAGCTATATATATATCAGGATCTTTCCAACACACAGTTCTTGCCAAAGGATAAAATGTAAAAAGGAAAGGTGAAGATCACCATGACTCTTGTATGAAGTATAAGACAAGAATAAAAGATAGGCCCTTCGCAGAGGGAAGCAGAGGTTTTCATGTGTTTTTATGGTTGGATGCATGAAATATTAATGCAAAAGAACGCCACTTTATATTGCCACTTGTGATATGGACCTTTATTATGCAGTCCGTCGCTTTTATTTCTTCCACATCACAAGATCGTGTAAAGCTTATTTTCTCCACACTAATAAATCATACATATTTAGAGATCAATTTTTATTGCTTGCAACAATGACAACTTACTTGAAGGATCTTACTCAATCCATAGGTAGATATGGTGGACTCTCATGGCAAAACTGGGTTTAAGGATATTTGGAAGCACAAGTAGTATCTCTACTTGGTGCAAGGAATTTGGCTAGCATGAGAGGTAAAGGCAAGCTCAACATGTTGGATGATCCATGACAATATAATTTATTTCAGATGTAAGAAAACATAACCCATTACGTTGTCTTCCTTGTCCAACGTCAAATTTTTAGCATGTCATATTTTAATGAGTGCACACAATCATAAAATATGTCCAAGATAGTATATTTATATGTGAAAACCTCTCTTCCCTCAATATTCTTTCATGAATTGTTCAAGTGACCAATACAATTTTTGCTAACCTTCAATAAATTTACCACCTTTACTTCTTATATGTGAAGTCATCACTCCCCATGGGATAAGCATATGAAACATGTAAAATTTCAGATTTATTATATTCAATTCATTCAACCATTTACTCATAGGATATATGTGAAGCACGTGAATGAATAACAAACTACTCCGAAAGATATAAGTGAAGATCAATGAGTAGTTAAATAATTATTTAGCTATGTGAAGACTCTCCCATTTAATAATTTCAGATCTTGATATTTTATTCAAACAACAAGAAAAACAAAATAAAATGACATTCTAAGAATAGCAAGTATCACGTGAAGAAGCAAAAACTTAGGATCAACCGATACTAACCGATAGTTGTCGAAGAATAAAGGTGGGATGCCAACCGGGGCATCCCCAAGCTTAGACGCTTGAGACATCTTGAAATATTATCTTGGGATGCCTTGGGCATCCCCAAGATTGAGCTTTTGTGTCTCCTTAATTCTTCTCATATCACGGTCTCCCTAAATCTCAAAAGCTTCATCCACACAAAACTCAACAAGGACTCGTGAGATAAGTTAGTATAAACCAATGCAAAAACCTTATCATACTCTACTGTAGAAAATCACTAAAACTATTATTCAACATTGCATACTAAATTCCTCTGCATATTTAATAGTCCTATCCTCAAATAGAATCATTAAAGAAGCAAACATATGCAAACATAACAGCAATCTGCCTAAATAGGACAGTCTGTAAAGAATCCATCAAGATCCATACTTTCCTAGATCCAAAAATTATGAAAGAAAATTCCCACTGTAACAAATTTATCAGAGATTATTATTCAAAAGGTTTCAACATTTTATCACATTCTTACTTTTCTAGGGAATTTTTGCAACAGCGGTAAACTTTTTGTTTTCAAACAGCAACACGTATACTTGTAAAATAGGCATAGTAAAGGCTATCAATGCCACTTTTATTGAAATAAAAGATGCAAAACATTGTTCTAAATAACAGCAAGAAAATCCTAACAAAATAAATTGATGCTCCAAGCAAAACACATATCATGTGGTGAATAAAAATATAGCTCCAAGTAAAGTTACCGATGAACGAAGACGAAAGAGGGGATGCCTTCTGGGGCATCCCCAAGCTTAGGCTCTTGGTTGTCCTTGAATATTGCCTTGGGGTGCCTTGGGAATCCCCAGTCTTAGCCTCTTGGCACTCCTTATTCCATAGTCCATCGAATCTTTACCCAAAACTTGAAAACTTCACAACACAAAACTTAACAGAAAACTCGTAAGCTCCGTTAGTATAAGAAAATAAATCACCACTTAGGTACTGTTGTGAACTAATTCTAAATTCATATTGGTGTAATATCTACTGTATTCCAACTCATCTATGGTTCATACCCTCCGATACTACTCATAGATTCATCAAAATAAGCAAACAACAATAGAAAACAGAATCTGTCAAAAACATAACAGTCTGTAGTAATATGGATCAAACGTATACTTATGGAACCCCAAAAATTCTAAAATAAATTTCTGGACGTGAGGAATTTATCTATTAATCATATGAAAAAAGAATCAACTAAGTAGCACTCTCCAGTAAAACATATCATCTAATCTCGTGAGCGCTAAAGTTTCTGTTTTTTACAGCAAGATCGCAAAGACTTTCCCCAAGTCTTCCCAAAGGTTCTACTTGGCACAAACACTAATTAAAACATAAAACCACATCTAACCATAGGCTAGATAGATTATTTATTGCTAAATAGGAGCAAAAAGCAAGGAACAAAAATAAAATTGGGTTGCCTCTCAACAAGCGCTAATGTTTAACGCCCCTAGCTAGGCATGATGATTTCTATGATGCTCACATAAAAGATAAGAATTGAAATATAAAGAGAGCATCATGAAGAATATGACTAGCACATTTAAGTCTAACCCACTTCCTATGCATAGTATTTTGTGAGCAAACAACTTATGGGAACAATAATCAACTAGCATAGGAAGGCAAAACAAGCATAACTTCAAAACTTTAAGCACATAGAGAGGAAACTTGATATTATTGCAATTCCTACAAGAACATATTCCTCCCTCATAATATTTTTCAGTAGCTTCATGAATGAATTCAACAATATAACTATCACATAAAGCATTCTTTTCATGATCTACAAGCATAGGAATTTTATTACTCTCCACATAAGCAAAATTCTTCTCATTCGGAATAGTGGGAGTATCATAAGAAACTCGAATACTAAAATTGTTTCCATATTAAAAGAGTAATGTTCAGAAAAGGGGTAATCATAATCATGAAAAGTTTTATAAATATAATCATCATTACTTTTTATAGCATAAGTATCATCACAATAATCATCATAAGTAGCAACTTTGTTCTCATCATAATCAATTGAAACCTCTTCCAAGATAGTGGAATCATTACTAAATAAAGTCATGACCTCTCCAAATCCACTTTCATAATTATCACAATAAGATTCAACATCCTCCAAAATAGTGGGATCAAAAAGTTGACACTCTTCCAAACCCACTTTCATCAATATAATCATCATAAGTAGGAGGCATGTTATCATCATAACAAATTTGCATATCAAAACTTGGGAGGCTAGAAATACCATCTTCATTAAACATAGCATCCCCAAGATTGGGACAAACATTAATTGCAGCAAATATATTCTCAAACATGTCATTCTCATCAAACATAGCATCCCCAAGCTTGGGCCTTTTCATATCATAAGCATAATCACTCTCATCATTAATAGTATGGCTAGCACCAATAGTATAGCAATTATCATCATCACAATGAGTAATAGGGGCAACATCATTTGGGAGGGATACCTTTTCACCTTTACTTCTCCGTCTTTTCTTTTTCTTCTTCACATTATGTGTGGGTTAAATCCTCTTTTTGGAGCTCCTTATTGATGAGATTGGTTGAATAGAAGGCTCCTCCTCGTTACCTGATTCTTCATAAGAAATAATAGGAGGATATTGGGAAGTATCTCCCCTTTCATTAGTATTCTCTTCATCCTCTATTTGTTTTCTTTTCTTTATGTAATTGGCAATATAAGGATTGTCAATGCAATTCACCGCACAACACATAAAAATTTCTTCTAGATCAATATCGAGGAATTTCTCAAGGTTATATTCTGGAATATGCTTAGTTATACGTTTCATTTATTCATAACCCAAAAGCAAACTAAGTTCATTATGATGTGCAAGGGAAATCAAATCATCACAATTTTTGGACACGATACGATCATGAAACAATTTGCATTGGAGATTTAAATGACCATGTTCACTACAAAGTTCACAAGTATGGCGAAGAAATTTTAAATTTTCAGCACAAACATCTAGCCTCTCTTGCAACCATTTGGTTTCTAAATACTTATGCCTCTTGCAAAATCTATCTTCCCTATTTGGTGTGTACTTGCAAACTCTATGCACTCCACAAAAGTTGACATGCTTATAAGAGACATTTTCATCATGACTAGTGCAATCATCATTAGTACTATGGATATTCAAGGAGTTCATACTAACAACATTGCAATCATGCTCATCATTCAAAGATTTAGTGCCAAGAATTTTAGAGACTTCTTCTTCTAGCACTTGAGCACAATTTTCCTTTCCATCATTCTCATGAAAGATATTAAAAAGATGAAGCGTATGAGGCA
Source organism: Triticum urartu (assembly GCF_056163025.1). NCBI lineage: Eukaryota > Viridiplantae > Streptophyta > Magnoliopsida > Poales > Poaceae > Triticum > Triticum urartu. Next base: position 464,397,195 of record NC_141879.1, on the reverse strand, counting down.
AACTCAATTCCATTTTTTTGTAATTTTCTTTTATAAACTAAACTAGTGATAAAACAAGAAACTAAAAAATTCGATTGCAAGATCTAAAGATATACCTTCAAGCACTCACCTCCCCGGCAACGGCGCCAGAAACTGAGCTTGATGTGTACTACACAACCTTCTTCTTGTAGACGTTGTTGGGCCTCCAAGTGCAGAGGTTTGTAGGACAGTAGAAAATTTCCCTCAAGTGGATGACCCAAGGTTTATCAATCCGTGGGAGGCATAGGTTGAAGATGGTCTCTCTCAAACAACCCTGCAACCAAATAACAAAGAGTCTCTTGTGTCCCCAACACACCCAATACAATGGTAAATTGTATAGGTGCACTAGTTTGGCGAAGAGATGGTGATACAAGTGCAATATGGATGATAGATACGAGTATTTGTAATCTGAAAATATAAAAACGGCAAGGTAACTAATGATAAAAGTGAGCGTAAACGGTATTGCAATGCTACGAAACAAGGCCTAGGGTTCATATTTTCACTAGTGCAAGTTCTCTCAACAATAATAACATAATTCGATCATATAACTATCCCTCAACATGCAACAAAGAGTCACTCCAAAGTCACTAATAGCAGAGAACAAACGAAGAGATTATGGTAGGGTACGGAACCACCTCAAAGTTATCCTTTCTGATCGATCTATTCAAGAGTCCGTAGTAAAATAACATGAAGCTATTCTTTCCGTTCGATCTATCATAGAGTTCATACTAGAATAACACCTTAAGATACAAATCAACCAAAACCCTAATGTCACCTAGATACTCCAATGTCACCTCAAGTATCCGTGGGTATGATTATACGATATGCATCACACAATCTCAGATTCATCTATTCAACCAACACAAAGAATTTCAAAGAGTGCCCCAAAGTTTCTACCGGAGAGTCAAGACGAAAACGTGTGCCAACCCCTATGCATTCGCAAGTTGATCACCAAAACATACATCAAGTGGATCACGTGATATCCCATTGTCTCCACAGGTAAGCACATGCAAGACATACATCAAGTGTTCTCAAATCCTTAAAGACTCAATCTGATAAGATCACTTCAAAGGGAAAACTCAATCCATTACAAGAGAGTAGAGGGGGAGAAACATCATAAGATCCAACTATAATAGAGAAGCTCACGATACATCAAGATTGTACCATCTCAAGAACACGAGAGAGAGAGAGAGATCAAACACATAGCTACTGGTACATACCCTCAGCCCTAGGGTGAACTACTCCCTCCTCGTCATGGAGAGCGCCAGGATGATGAAGATGGCCACCGGTGAGGGATCCCCCCTCGGCAGGGTGCCAGAACGGGTCTAGATTGGTTTTCGGTGGCTATAGAGGCTTGCGGTGGCGGAACTCCCGATCTATTATGCTCCTCGATGTTTTTAGGGTATATGGACATATATAGGCGAAAGAAGTCGGTCAGGGGAGCCACGAGGGGCCCACGAGGGTGGGGGGCGCGCCCAGGGGGTAGGGCACGCCTCCCTGCCTCGTGGCTTCCTTGAAGGTTCCCTGACGTCTACTCCAAGTCTCCTGGATTGCTTCCGTTCCAAAAATAACTCCCCCGAAGGTTTCATTCCGTTTGGACTCCGTTTGATATCCCTTTTCTTCGAAACACTGAAATAGGCAAGAAAACAGCAATTTGGGCTGGGCCTCCGGTTAATAGGTTAGTCCCAAAAATAATATAAAAGTGTTTAGTAAAGCCCATAAACATCTAAAACAGATAATATAATAGCATGAATACTTCATAAATTATAGATACGTTGGAGACGTATCAGAGGCCACGTGCCCGCTCAGGTGGTCCAAGTGCTCCATTACCTTCAGCTCGTCCGACTAGCTCAAGTGCGCGACAACCGCTGGCGCCTTCCCGATGCTCTGCCTACCCATCATCAGCAATGTCCAAGTCACCAAGACCCTCATCGACGGCGGCGCAGGGCTCATTGTCCTGCCCGTCGAGACGTTCGATCGCCTCCAAGTGCCATACGATCAGCTACAACCTACCAAGCCCTTCTCAGGAGTGACCGACGGCTCCACCACCCCGATAGGGCAGGTCCGCCTCCCCGTCACATTTGGCTAGCGCGACAATTACTGCACCAAGCTCATCGACTTCAACATCGCCCACATCCGTCTGCCATACAACACCATCCTTGGGTACCCAGCCCTGGCCAAGTTTATGGTGGTGACCCATCACGGCTACAACATCCTCAAGATGCCACGGACTGGCGGCGTCAGCTCGATCGCCTGCGAGGAAAGATAAGAGGTGTGATCCCTCGAGCGCGCGTACCAAGCTGCAGCGGTCGAAGACCCCGACAACGAAGGCACCCTGTACCCTCCCGAGGCCAACCCCAAGAAGAAGAAGAAGAAGAAGAAGAAGAAGCTACTCCACCAAGGGCCTCAGGAAAGCGGCGTTTCTAGTGGCGCCACCTCAGGATCTGCGCCCGCAGCTGGGGCGCCTCCTTCCCTCACATAGGAAGGCATGCCCGGCGCCCTCCTCAGGCTGGGCTCGGGGGCTCTCTTCTGGAGGATCTCAGACCTGGCCAACGTCATGAGGGAGGCGCTCGGGCACCACGTGGATGCGTGCTTCGCCGCACGTTTCCTCCAAGAGGGCACAAGGCACGTAGCGCCTAGTGCTTAGGAGTTCATCACCAAGGTGACTGAGGAGCTTCAGGAAGCAAGAGCCATGCGCGGCGACCGCTGCCCACCACTTGGCGCAGCTCCCCATCCTGGTGAGGACGGCGGGCTACGCATCTGCGTCGACATTCCAAGGCTCAATAGGGCTGCATCTCAGGGGCGCTTCTGGCCATCGAGTGTTAGACGGTGCGAGGGTCCCCCTCACAGCTACGTTCGCATGCCTTTCGACCTGCCGAATGCGGCTGTCACCTTCCAGCGCCACCTGTGGAGCATTCTAGCGGCTGAGGAGGCCAGGCACCATGCAGTCCTGGCGGATATGGTGATGATTCTTCAAAACCACCCGAGCCCCCAGAGCCTCCTGAGGCTCAGGGCCCTGGTGGCTCGTGAGGAGCGACCTCCCCAGCAGACATCTTCACCTGCTTCAACACCTCTTCAGCGACAGTACCAGGTGACTCTTTCTGGTTCATTCAGCTGGGGGCGCCCCTCGGGCTGCATCATCCCCAGGTTGCATGGGCATGTCCCTGCGATGTGTACCCTTTTGCATCTTTAGCTTACTCTATTGGGAGCGCCTCACGGGCTGCATCATCCCCAGGCTGCTCGGGTCCGTCCCAGTGGCAAGTATCGTTCTTGCATCTATCTGAACTAGCTTGCCCTCTTGCATGGATTACCTTATGATTATCACCTGCCTGTCCAGTACTTCGATACCATGAACGTTGCACGCCCTTGCAAGCCTGCCCATGACCGCCTCATGATTAAGGACTGGCACGACGTATGTGCTCGGGTCTGTCCCTGCAACGTCGCCAAACCCAAGAGGCTGAGCTCTGGCTCGCGGGCTCGCTCCCGTGTACGTGACCTCCCATGGACCTTGGTGCCTTGTTCTCGCATGAGCTAATCGCAGACGGACAGGACAGGGCGCGTGACCCGGTGCCTCGCCACCATGGGAGCCGCGCGCCGGTCGTCTTTCTTCAGGATTCTTCACATGAGAAGACTAGGCACGACGTTTGTGCTCGGGCCCATCCCTGCAGCATCGATAAACCCAACGACTGAGCTCTGTCTGGCGGGGCAGCCCCGTTCACGTCACCTCCTGGAGTCATTGGTGTTTGGCGTTCTCATGTGATCGCCTCAGGAGATTCGTCCGTCGCAAGATGCCTAACCATCTCCCAGGGACACCACAGCCATCAAGAATCAAGACCAGGCGCAACCCGCCTTGAGGTAGGGCCTCGTGAGTCCCGCACTGGCTCATGAGTGCCCAGACACACCTCGTCTAGCCCTGCCATGCAAGCCACATGTCAGGGCGGGGTTGTACATGCCCCGGGGGCTCCACTCAGAGGGAGCCCTCACCCATGCACCAGTGGAAGCACCATGCTCCACGCTGGCAGTCGACATGGTCGAGGAGCGGCTATGCCCATGCAAGTACGAAAGCGCTACGCTCCGCGCTGGTGATAAACAACGGAGGACGGCCCCATGGCCGTACCAACCTCAGGGAGCCTCCGGACTCAGTGTCCAGCCTCGTCGCAACACTTCCCCTCGGGAGGGTCGCGCGAGGGGGCTGGGCATGGGGGCTACGCTTGGGTCACGGCCGAGCATATGCCACCCTGCCAGGTCCCTCGGACCTGGTCGTTACGCATCCCTCCCGAGCAGAGCCTCGGTGGAGGAAAAGGTATGAAGGCTATTTGGACGTCAAGAGGGACTCCTGAGCATCAAGACTCACGAGCCTAACTGGCCACGTAGCCCCTCACCCATTGGCCCCGTCCTGGTGATCTGGACGGCCCAACGGCAGCTGAGGTACACGCGTGGCTGGGCCCTGCCGACGTAGAACGCTAAGGCCTACTTTCGCAGCTCCTCCCCGTAGGTTGTTTGCGTGTCAAGGGGGACTCCTGAGCATCACGACTCAGGAGCCTAACTGGCCACGTAGCCCCTCACCCCCTGGCTCCGTCCTGGTGATCTAGACGGCCCAGTGGCGGCTGAGGTACGTGTGGGGTTGGGCCCCGCCAACGTAGAACATCAAGCAAACGGGAAGGAAATCACGGAACATTAGCAAAATATTACAAGACATACTGTTCTTCAAACACCAAACAGAAGTTTTGACGCCTCCACGAGGCACGTTTCATATCACAGGAAAAGTAAAAATGGGAAGGAGCACCATCGTTTACCACCAAGCCTCCTCTTCAGCCTTGGGCGCCGTCATCAGGAAGCGCCCTCCTGTCGGCAGCGTCACCGTCGCCTGTATCGTCGGCCTTGGTCGCAGGACCGGTGGCACCATCGGCTGGAGGCGCGGGGTCGATGGCAAGGAACTTCTTCAATAAGGCCTCCACCTGGCCCTTCACAGCTTCGGCAGCAGCCGCGCAGTGCTCTTCATCCACAGGCTCGAGCAGGACACCAAGGTCGGCATTAGGATCGCGAAGGTGAAGGTGTCTGAGGACGCGCGTTAGGGCCGATGAGGAGAGCGCCCGCGCTCCCCCTCCATCATGGGGCCGATTCCGTTGACGACACCCTCAAGCGTCGTGGCAAGCTGAGGAAGTAGCTGGATGGGACCTTCGTCATCAGTCACCAACGGTTTTCTTGTAGAGCTCCTATAGTGCCTCACGGGACCTCTCCTCAAGAGATTTGAAGGCCGCGCGATCCTTAGCAAGAACCTTCGCCTTGGTTTCCAGCAGGACCTTCTCCGCCTCCACCTCCTTCTCCAGCTTCTCCAGGTGGTCGCGTTCCACGGCCTGCGCCTGCGCCAGCCGCTCTAGCTCAGCATCGCGGACGACGACCGCTTCTTCTCGAGCCTTCAACTTCTCCTCCCATGCCTCGTGCTGGCAAGCCGCGGCAGCGTGCTCCTTGCACAGGTTCTCCAGCTCGCCCTTCAATGCCGCCACGCGGGCAGCCGCGGCCAGATCGACGGCCCACTTACCCTCCTCGGAAGCTACCACAGCCTGAGCCCAGGCCGCCCTCACGGACGTGTCGGATCGCAGCCACCCCGCAATCAACTCCAGGCGCCCTAACGCGAGGCGACGATCGGTGCCCTGAAGATCGCCCCAAAGCTGGGTCAGCGTGGAAAGAGCCTCCTCTAGAGCGTCAGGCGAAGCGGAAGGATCATGGCCCTGTGGCATGATGGGATGAGGAGAAGACAGTGTCGTCGCCAGGGCTTGCGAGTTGGTGGCGGCAGAAGGAGCTGGGGGCTCTTGGGCCCTTGGGACCTCGACAGCCAAGCCGGAAGCTGGTGCCTCCAGAGCCGACTTGGCTGTGGAGGTCGCCTTCTCCCGAGATCGGTCCTCCGGGCCTCGCGAGGATGACCGGGCCGGCGAGGCGCGAGCGCCTTCAATACTCTCCCACGCCAGGGGAGGCACGGTCGTGGAAGGCTGTTGGGTCCCAGGGGGCGTGGCCGCTCCCTCTCTCTTCTTCTTCGCCGCCAGTGTTGGCCTGGTGGCGCAAAGGAAAAGCGTCAAGAAGCAGCGACAGGAGCAGGAACAGAATCAAGACAAAGCACTTACTAGTCCATGATGGCGTAATCTCTTGGCCTCTTCTAAAGCACGAAGTCGAAGACTTCGCAGCCTGGGGCGCCAGCGTGCGAGCCCCTAGAGCAGAGGAGGCCGTGGTAGCTGGCCCTGCGGCAGCACCAGCCGGCATCAAGGCAGGAGCACCACCTCGGGAGATCAGCAACGACCTGCTCTTCATCGGAACCCCTGTCGGCGACTTCTTCGGGAGGGGGGGGGGTGACCTTGGACCTCGTGGTGATCCCACCAAGGGGCAGGGCCTGCCTCACCGGATGGTCGTCGTCGTCGTCAGGGAAGGCGCGGAGGAGATCTGTCATGCACCGAGGGGAAGTCTCCCTTGACCCCTCCCGGGTCACCTCCGAGTCCGGCTCCTCCTCCTTGTCGGAGTTACCAGAGGACAGCTCCACTGGGGCCTCGGCGAGCGCCGGCGGCACGGGCCCATACTCGTTGAAGACGGGCATGGCGGCAACAATCTCTACCCCGTCAGCGCGGCGGTACAACGGGAGATGCGAGTCCGGCGAGAACTCCTGGTCTTCCCCGGCCAGGAGGCGCAGGGCCGCATCCAGCTCCTAGTCGGACAAAGAGTCAGGGCGCAGGTGGAGATCGCCCCCCTCGTCCTCGAGCTTCCACAAGGGGCGTGAATGCGCCTAGAGCGGGGCCAGGAACTGCGCTAGGAACTCCTTGAGTATCATGGCCCCCGTCAACTTCTGCGCCTTCGGATCATCAGGCTTCAAGTCAGCGGCCATCTTCTCCAGCACTTGCTTCGCCTGGGGGTCGGCGAGCTTCGCGCTAAGCAGCCCTCGTGAGAAGAAGGCAACCCTGTCGGCAGCGACAACCGGGGGTAGGAGCACTTGGCATCCACGAGGACCCATTTGTTCCTGAAGCCCTTGGCCTTCTTCCCCGCCTCCGAGATCGCGTTGGTACCATTGGCCGCGATGAAATTGGCGCACCCCGAGTAGTGGCCATCCTTGACCCGAAGGTAGAAGAAGTGGCGCAGCAGCGCCATGGACGGCATCACCCCCACGAATGCCTCGTAGTAGAAGGCAAAAATCGACAGGAGGAGAACGGGGTTGGGATGGAGGTGGAGAGCGTGGAGGTTGTAGTGGCTGAGCACAACATAGAAGAAATCGGAAAAGGGCGGGACCAACCCCACGAACACACTATTCAAGAAGAAAGGACGAAAGGTGCTACCCGGAGCCTTAGGTTTGGCGGAGCCAGCCCGTAGCGCCGCCTCCCTTCCTTCGTCGCCGTCGCCCACCGTCATCTGGCGCGCGGCGACAAGCTTTTCCTCCGAAACAGTGGGTGCGCTCAAGGCCGGCTCGTACCAGGTGGGTGAGCGCGAGGCCTTAGTCTTGTCGGGCGCCATCAGATGCAAGCTCGGGGAGGATTTCCGGCAGATTGGGGGTCTCTTGGGGCGAGAAGGAGAAAGGGGATCTGGAGCAAGGCAAAGGAAGACAATGAAGGCTCTGCGGCACGCGCCAGCCTTTTGTCAGTCGAGGAAAGTTACCGAGGCAGCATGGGGAAGCGAAGATGCCCACGTCCTGTCAATCGCCACACGTCAATCAAGGCCATAGGCAGTTGGGGCCCGCGGCGCTCTGCACTTGCCCTTTGGCTTCACCTCGAAGCCAAGTCCTAGCCCACCTTGGGCCCGGGGGCTACTGTTGGCGTCCGGGGAACGAGGGTACCCAGACTTGCCTGCCTGCAGCCCATGGCGTGGCTCTACCGGTGGCCCGATATGGCCCATCTTCATCAGCAACCACTTAAGACCCTCGCGAGGGGCCAAGCCTCGTGAGGCGTATGACACATGACCTCCTCAGGGGAAGCCTCACTAGGCTGGCTCCCGAGGAGCGGAGATATCAAGGCGGGGGGCACCTCACGAGGTTCGCGTGACGTGAGCCGTGACGACCGGAGCCAGGCAGGCGCCAGCAGGCGCAGAGTGCCAGTTTCCTCTTTGGTGTTAAATAAGCAGGAGCAGGCGAGGAGTCCCGAGGCATCAGGCAAAGGTTTCCATATCGATGCAACAAGACCAAGACCAGCAGGACGGCAGGACGGAGGTCACCGCGGAGCCCACAGCAGCATCACCCCACTAGAGCCTTTGGCAGGGGAAGACCACCTTTTGTCAGGATAACTTGTACTAGTTGTCTCCCTTCAAAATTGGCCGTTGTGGGATCCCTTCCCACCTAACATTTGGGAAGAGGACCAGGGCCTCTATAAATAGGGCTAGCCACCACCATAGCGAGGGATGGATCATTCAGACCATCCTCAGACACACCAGCTATCGAGCTCAAGAACACCTCTCCTTAGGAGGCTGTTAATCCACTATATTAATTCATCCTCAGCCCACGAGGCAATCCACCACATCACACTAGAGTATGGTGTTACACCACAACGGTGGCCCAAACCAGTATTAAACCCCGTGTCTCTTGTTCCTTGGGTTCGGCGAGCTAGGCCTTGAGATCATTGCGAGAGCGAGCTAGGAAGAGAGAGATCTTCGTGCGCACCCCAGAGTTCGAACCTCAAGGGTTTGCCGAAACCCCGAATCCGACAATCTTCCCATGAGTCCTTGATCTTGATCGTACACATTTGCGTGTATGATTGAATCAAGGGCGTCAAAAGTTGGTATCAGAGCCGACTGCCTGTAGGAATTCCCCTTTCCAACTCCTTGGCCGAAGTTGAGTCCAGTCACTGAAAAACTTTTACTAACATGGCTGTGTGTCTTACGGGCCCACGTCGCCATTGAGTGGTATTAGGATCTTTTACTCCTCGTCTATACTCTGGGACTCTGATCTCTCTTCCATTCGAGTTAAATGAATTTACTAAATCTAACATTAGGATCCCGTGATCACATTCACCCCAAAGTTGGATAAGCCATAGTTATTCCTTAGAATAGTATCTTGAATAGTACACACACTGTCCTGTTGACTACTATGTGGTATCCATCGTACCTCTTTCATTATGCATGTTTGATCGTGAATGATCCTTTGTCTTTACAAATGCTCGATGCTGAATTACCCCCGTTACATGTTAGCAGGATGGTTAGACCCGTTGGTCATGGCCGTGGTGCCAATGATCCACCACCTACCGAATTCTTTGCCGGAATGATGCAACAATTTGAGATGAACCGCCAGTTCATGGAAGGGATGATGGCTCAGTTTCCTCATCCGAACATGAATCAACAGCCAACCCCAGTAACTCTGCAGGACTTCATGCGCCTCAACCCAACTATTTACTGCAGCTCAACTCAACCCCTTGATGCTGATGACTGGCTCCGTGACATCACATATGAAATGGAGTCTGCTAGTGTGGCCCTTGCTAGCTATGTCACCTTTGCATCATTCTTTTCGAAGGGTCCCGCTACTCAATGGTGGGACAGCCACAGGCGTACCCTACCTACTGGAACGGTCATCACTTGGCCGGATTTCCAAGCCGCTTTCCGTGCCCGCTTCATTCCTCAGGGAATCATGGACATGAAGAAGCGGGAGTTTCGCAACCTCACCCAAGGCAACAAGACTGTATATGCTTATCAGCGGGAATTTCTGGACTTGTCACGTTATGCTGAAGAAGACATTACAACTAATGCTCGTAGGCAAGAAAAGTTCTGTGATGGACTTCACCCTGATATCAAGCTAGCACTTCTCGTTCATGACTTTGCCGACTTCGCCACCTTGGTGAACAAGGCTATTCAATTTGAGACTGGTCTTTAGGAACACCAGGGATCCCTCAGGCGCTGCCGTGATGCTGACTCATCTTCGGGACCGTCAGCATAGAAGAGTCGGATATGGATTCCCCACAACATGTTTCGTCCAACTGCACCTACACCAAGACAGTCCTATGTGCACCTCGTGTGCCTCCTCCATCGCAGAGGCAGCCTCTTCGAGCTGTATCACCCCAAGCTCCTGCTCCCAATCCTAATGATGGTCTGTGCTTCAGATGTGTCCGTCCAGGTCACCTTGCCAAAGAGTGCAATCAGAAAAGGAACCAGCTGGCTCTGCCTTCAACTAGCCGTAACAATCAGCCCCATAACAACAATGCCAGACCTTATGGTCGTGGTCAGGCTAATCATGTTGATCCGAATGAAGCTCAAGACCATTCTGCCACTGAGATGGGTACTGTCGATGTCAAAACCGGCAGATCTCTGGTAGGGGGTCCCGAACTGTGCGTCTAAGGCGGATGGTAACAGGAGGCAGGGGACACGATGTTTACCCAGGTTCGGGCCCTCTTGATGGAGGTAATACCCTATGTCCTGCTTGATTGTTCTTGATGATATGAGTATTACAAGAGTTGATCTACCACGATATCGTAGAGGCTAAACCCTAGAAGCTAGCCTATGGTATGATTGTATGTTGTCCTACGGACTAAACACTCCAGTTTATATAGACACCGGAGGGGGCTAGGGTTACACAAGGTTGGTTACAAGGGAGGAGATATACACAGCCGTATTGCCTAGCTTGCCTTCCACGCCAAGTAGAGTCACATCCGGACACGGGACAAAGTCTTCAATCTTGTATCTTCATAGTCCAACAGTCCGGCCAAAGGATATAGTCCGGCTGTCCGGAGACCCCCCTAATCCAGGGCTCCCTCAGTAGCCCCTGAACCAGGCTTCAATGACGATGAGTCCAGCGCGAAGTATTGTCCTCGGCATTGCAAGGCAGGTTCTTCTCCAAATACTTCATGGAAGATTTTTGAACACAAGGATAGTGTCCGATTCTGCAAAACAAGTTCCACACCCCACCGTAGAGAGAATAATATTTCCATAAATCTAATCTGCTGACACGTTTTGGTAGCAGAACATCACGTCACGGCCCGGTCCTTATCTGAACCGTTTTTTTTCAACCAGCACTGCGCATATTGCGAGGCGGCTTTTCTGTCACGTCTTGTCAAAGCAGAGATTGTGCCCCCCTTATTATGGGATTCTCATCAATATGGACGTGGGTAACCCAACCGCGCCTGTTGGTATGACCCCTAGATCTTAGGCAAGTCCAAAACGACCATGAGGAGGACGCTTGATATTCACCATCTTTATAAAGAGGACGAGGCCTTTTCTTTTTTCCCTCTCGTGCTCAATCAAATCCTTCCCCCGCCTCGAGTTTTAACACCCAAAGCTCAGGTCAGGCGCTTCGGACCTTCAACTATGTCTGGATCCAACCTTCAAGGTTGGTGGATGCCTTCCTCTGTCATAGAGGAGGACATCAAGAAGCTGAGAGAGGCCAGATATCTGACCGCCAAAATTTCGCATAGGCTGCCTGCCCGAGGGCAGGTCATCCCTACTCCCGAACCCACCGAGAGTGTCGTGTTCATCTCCCACTTCCTCCGAGAACTAGGCCTCGCTCTGGATCCCTTTGTTAGGGGTCTTATGTTCTATTATGGGCTGGATTTCCATGTTCTGGCTCCGTATTTCCTTCTTCACATCTCGTCATTTATTGTCGTATTTGAGGCCTTCCTCCGCATTACCCCTCACTTCGGCCTGTGGCTCAAGACCTTCGATGTGAAGCCGAAGATGATCGAGGGGCGGTACGCAGAGTGCGGAGGTGCCTTAATAAGCAAAATCGTTGATGCTCCATGGCCAGAGGGTTCCTTCCCAGAGGTGTCCAGATTGTGGCAGCCGGAGTGGTTTTACATCACAGCTCCCCAAAGTGCCAAGTGGGTAGCCGCCCCACCTTTCGCTCGGCCCCCCCATCGCAACTGATGTCATGGATCAGCAAGGGGCCGAGCTAGGGTCCAGCAAAGGACGTGCCAATATTGCAGAGCCGTATCCGAGATCTCTTTGAGAGAGATTTTAGTCTGGTTATGGTAATGCAAGTTATGCTAGTTCGTCGAGTCCAGCCTTGCAAACGTCGGCCCCTCCGTATGTGGGAATTCAACCCGGAAGGACCGCGAGCTATTCAGCATTTCCTCGGCATGACGCTCGAAGAGATGTACAAATCGTTCTTCGGACCCCAAATAGAGTTTCCGGACACCACCGAGGATGTGGGTTTGAGCTGCAACCACCCTTCTACCCAAGTAAGTAATCCCATGGCCGAACCTGCTATTCTTTTATTTATCATGGCATCATTCTAAGGAGTCGCTCTTTGACCAGGACTGGATAACAAAGGTGAAGATGATCAGGTGTTCGGCCCCCCTTCCTGAGGGCTTGGACAATCCGGTACTGGACAAGATGCTCGAGCTGGCGCCTTATCTAGTGCCCTCAAAGGAAGATGAAGGGGGGATTAAAGAGGGCGAAAGTGGGCCTCACTCGCTGCTCATTCCAACTGGGGGAATGAGCGCCTCCGCGAGGGAGGATAACCAGGGGGAAGAATCTGACATTCTTTCTCCCCGGGGAAGGAAGAGGACTACCTCTGAAGATCCGGAAACTAAGGTTTCCAAACAGGAGAAGAAATCTTCGCCAGAGGGTCCTGCCTCGGAGGGTATTCTTGCCGCACAATGTCCGCGCGGGGATCATCCCTCTACCGAGATGTAAGTAATCAAAAAGTATTTAATAGTGAAAATATCCTACCTTACTTCCGAAGACAATAACCGATGCTTATAAATTGTAGTCCGGATCATAGCCCTTCTCGACAGAGTTCGTCTTCGGGGGATCTTCTTCCGGAGATGATGGAGAGCGAAACGCCTCCCCCTGACACCCCGCCTCATGAGGCGGGCGACCCTGAAGTGTCGTCGCGGAGGGTATCTCCGGATCCGCCAAGGCCAGAGGATAACCCTTTGGCTACCCGGAATCCCCAGTATCCGGCTCCTAAGGAGAGCGGCAGCAAGAGTCCGGAACCGTACAGTGTGCGGTCGGATGCACTGAAGGATCTTCTGGAGCAAGCGGCCGTCTCGGAAGCACATCATACGCTGATGGGTACGGTAATTGAAAGGATTTCATCCGCTGAAAGCGGATTTCATGAAGCCTTTATGAGTCTGCTGAAAGGCTTTGAGGTACGTGAAAGAGTGTATGTTTTTTATAGTACCGCACACGTTAGGTGTGCCCTATGCAGATAGTAGCCCCTGAGACTCTGGTTGTCGCCGAGAACGGCGGCAACCCGAGGATCATATTCCTAGGTAATAACCCGACTGCCTTTATGTGCAGGTGGCTGAGGCTTCGGTGCTTAGTCAAACTGATGGGTTTACCGAGCTAAAGCGGAAACTTGATGCGGCCGATGCCAATATCATGCTTGTCAATCAGCGGCTTGACGAGGCACAGGGTAAGTGATTTCTCTGGTGATCGTCACATAATAATAGGAGCATGATGCAAGTATAATATGTTGTGACTGCAGATGGATCTGCCACCATGGAGACCCTTCGGGCGGAGCTTGCTCGAGCCAAGGAACAAGCAAGGAGTAGCAATGCGGCCGCTCTAAAGGCGGCCGAAGAGTTGAGGGCCGAACAGGCCGCGCATTACAAGAGCAAGGAAAGAATGGCCAAAATGGCTGTAGAGTTAAAAGATGCCGCTGACCGTTACCAGCTTCTTGAGGAAGAAAGCCGAGCGAGGGCGACGGACCTGGAGAAGGCCCTGATAGCTGCCAAGCAAGCCCGCTCCAAAATTAGAGCGACGAAGGAGGAGCTGCATCAAGCTGTAGATATCGTGTCTGGGAAGCCCTTCTTGTTGCGGACTAAATTTGGAGATCCGAAGTATGCTCCTCTTGACCGACAATGGAGTTCTGCGGATGCCTACATGGATTTGGCTGCAAGTGCTGCTGATGCAGCCGAGTATTTCAAGGATCAAAATGATCACGAAGTGGAAAAAGCTGTTCTGGACATAGTTTCATGTTCCAGTCCGTCCGCTGCTGTTGAATGAGTGAATGGCCAAGTGGGCCGAGCTCCATAGGTTGTCCGGATTTGCCATGAGGTCCGTTGTGGATCATCTGTGGCCGGGGGGCCAAGGCCGAATAGCTATTTTAGTTTAGTGCAACAATTCCTTGGTGTTGTGCCGCGCATCGATGCTATGAAGAGATCGGCTTGCATAGAGGGTGCATGGATGGCCTTTGCCCGTGTCAAGACATACTGGGCGGAGATGGAGGCCACCACTGTTGCGACATAGGGTTCAGCCGTAGGCCGAGTGGCTTCCGAGCACTACTTTGAAGAAGTTCTTGAAGGCACTCGTTCGATAGAGGCTTAGTGCTCGAAGAATATTATGTTCTAGTGACATGTACTTCCATTGTAAAAACAATGTTTTATTGAGTTATCAAGGCTGTATTTATACTTTTGCCCGAAAGTACTATGATGCCTCCTGTGCGACCTTTTATGTATATATGTATATAACCTGAAAGTTTGCAGTCGTCGGCTTCCGCCCCCACGCATATAATGCAGGGGTGTTCACCGAAAACACGTATCCACACTTGATCCAACGTCTTGGTCCATTAAGGAGGTGGTAGCGCAGCGAACGAGGCAATCAGACTATAATGCTTTAACAATTTCACTTAGCCATAGGAGTTTGACGGTGGGGCTACTATATAGCCCCTGATACTTCTACGCTCGTCCGAATACGGGGTGCGTACGTACATGACCGAGAAACGACCCTTCGTTAATGCGGAGGAATCCTGAAGATTCCGCTGAGTCATCGAGTGGCTGACCAGTCTCTCGCTATATCATGACAGTCAGTTTTCGGCTTTCTCTACTGAGGTCCGAGGTGCTCATCCGGATGAACCAGGGCACAATCGCAGTAGTTCTCCTAGTGCTACCTTAGCCGATATAACAGAACATAAGGTACCAAAACGTGGGAGCCGGGCAAACCCAACATTTTACCAAAGACATGATTCGGAGCTGATGCATATAGGGCCAAACTCGCGACGCCGAACACTCCCTAAGGTGTTCGGTCTTTATAACATATACCGGGCTAAACAATGACCTTAATAATAAACCCCATGTGTCCAGGTACGTGCAATATCCCGACATGGCCACATGCCAATAACGTCAGCATCATTCTCGGTTGTGTGGAGTATCCGGAGGATGTGAGCAATAAGAGACAGTAAAAAAGGTTTACGCAGGGTCTTAATCTAAAAAGAAACCTTTGGGCGGGTCCCTGCTGCACGTCTGCGCCTGTGTCTCCGTTGTGCCGTGTCCTGGATGAGTGTAGCACGATTATCATCTGTAAAAGGAAAGAACTTAGGTGAAAGTTGCCGTGCCAAAAAAAAGAATTGGTTATTATCAATGAACTATCAAAATTCAAGAGAAGTCAGGTTGAGCCGGGCTGGCCCTGATTACACGCGGGAAGCCCCTGGTATCGTCTATGAGGGTTTGATCATCAAACCAATCTCATGTATACGTGATAGAGCACCGGACTCGTCTAACCGTGTCCATGGTCTTGACGACCTGTCATTTTTTCTGTTGGTGAGGCCGTCTAGTTCGCGGCTGTTAAAGCCGCCGCATCCTCTTCCTTACATAAAAAACGTTCGGTATTTCCGCTAACTGTGATGATGCCACATGGACCGGGCATCTTAAGCTTGAGAAAAAGCATAATGCGGTATTGCGTTAAAACGAGCGAAAGCCGTTCTTCCGAGTAGTGCTTGATAACCACTTCAGAATGGAGCGACGTGGAAAGTTAACCTTTCGCTTCAGAAGTTATCAGGAGAACCGAATACCACCTCTAGCGGTAGAGAGCTCATACAGCGGGCCTCTTGGCCTGGTATTACTCCCTTGAAGGTAGTATTACTGTGGCTTATTTGTGTCGGGTCTATCCCCATTTTGCAGACTATGGTCTTGACACCCCTAGCTCTGCTTATTGTCATGTCATGCTTAGTGTTGCATCTATTTGCTTATATTTACCATTTCTTCCCCCTCTTCTCTCCGGTAGACTCCGAGGCTGATGATGCCCTGGTGATCGACTACATCACAATGACACTTCTTCCTTTTCAGCAGAGCTTCCAGGCAAGCCCCCCGATCACTCTGATATTGCCCATTCCATTCTCTCTCATGCTTGCATTAGATTTTGCTACTGTTATTGTTTGCTTATATTCTTATGCATAGCTTATTTTTGCTACCTGCTTTCATACCTTACCTGCTTACTCTAAACTGCTTAATATAGGTTGGTTAGAGATCCATCAGTGACCCCCACCTTGTCCTAGTTGCCCCCGCTCTATGTTTGATGACTCGATCAACGTGATCGACGTCCAGGCCCCGACACTGCACATCACCCCCTCAGTTGTATGACTTTGCAGAGTTACTATCGAGTGCAGAGGGTGATACCTCGTCAACACTTCTCATGTTAACCTTGTAGTGTAGCTATTCGGTCGTGGTTATCGAGGGTGATTCCTTATTCACCACTCCCGATAACAACTCTGTTGTGCAACCCCTCAAGTGTGGACCAACAAGGGTGATTCCTCCAAGTCCACCTTGATGGTTACATCAGGTGGAAATCCATCGAGGGTGATTCCTTAGGTTTCCCCCTTGTTGTTTCAGACACACGGTTACTTTGACTTACCATAGAACCATGATGACTTCGGGTCGGCCCCGAGGGGTACCTGATGACCCACAAGTATAGGGGATCTATCGTAGTCCTTTCGATAAGTAAGAGTGTCGAACCCAATGAGGAGCAGAAGGAAATGATAAGCAGTTTTCAGTAAGGTATTCTCTGCAAGCACTGAGATTATCGGTAACAGATAGTTTTGTGATAAGGTAATTTGTAACGGGTAACAAGTAATAAAAGTAAATAAGGTGTAGCAAGATGGCCCTAGACAAACTCTTATGTAAAGGAAAACGCTCCCTAGGACACATGGGAATTATCGTCAAGCTAGTTTTCATCACGCTCATATGATTCACGTTCGGTAATTTGATAATTTGATATGTGAGTGGACCGGTGCTTGGGTACTGCCCTTCCTTGGACAAGCATCCTACTTATGATTAACCCCTATTGCAAGCATCTATAACTACAAAAGAAGTATTAAGGTAAACCTAACCATAGCATGAAACATATGGATCCAAATCAGCCCCTTATGAAGCAATGCATAAACTAGGGTTTAAGATTTTGTCACTCTAGCAACCCATCATCTACTTATTACTTCTCAATGCCTTCCGCTAGGCCCAAATAATGGTGAAGTGTCATGTAGTCAATGTTCACATGACACCACTAGAGGAGAGACAACATACATCTCATCAAAATATCGAACGAATACCGAATTCACATGACTACTTATAGCAAGACTTATCCCATGCCCTCAGGAACAAACGTAACTACTCACAAATCATATTCATGTTCATAATCAGAGGGGTATTATGCATAAAGGATCTGAACATATGATCTTCCACCAAATAAACCAACTAGCATCAACTACAAGGAGTAATCAACACTACTAGCAACCCACATGTACCAATCTGAGGTTTTGAGACAAAGATTGGATACAAGAGATGAACTGCGGTTTGAGATGAGATGGTGTTGGTGAAGATGTTGATGTAGGTTGACCCCCTACCGATGAGAGGATCAATGCTGATGACGATGGTGATGATTTCCCCCACCCGGAGGGATGTTTCCCCGGCAGAACAGCTTCGCCGGAACCCTAGATTGGTTCCGCCTCGTGGCGGCGAAGTTTTGTCCCGAAAGCTTCCTTATGATTTTTCCAGGGTGAAAGACCTCATATAGCCAAAGATGGGCACCGGAGGCCTGCCAGGGGGCCCACGAGGTAGGGGGGCGCGCCCAGGGGGCAGGGCGCGCCCCCCACACTCGTGGATGGTGGGTGGCCCCCTCTGGTGCTTCCTTCGCCCAATATTTTTTATATATTCTGAAATTGACTTCCGTGAAGTTTCAAGACTTTTGGAATTATGCAGAATAGGTCTCTGATACGTCTCCAACGTATCTATAATTTTTGATTGTTCCATGCTATTATATTATCCATCTAGGATATTTTATATGCATTTATATGCTATTTTATATGATTTTTGGGACTAACCTATTAACCTAGAGGCCAGTGCCAGTTTCTGTTTTTTTCCTTGTTTTTGAGTATCACAGAAAAGGAAAACCAAATTGTCGTGGGTTTGTCATGGCAGATGTCCTTGTGAAAGGAATTAGTCATGGAGCCATCGCAATGGGTTATATTAAAGGGGTTAAACCGAACAAGGGGACACGGGGAGTTTTATACTAGTTCGGCCCCTTCAAGGAAGGTAAAAGCCTACGTCTAGTTGTGATTGGTATTGCTAGGGTTTCGAAGGCCAGGGAGCGAATCCGCTTTGTCTGGCTCTCGAGTTGTTGTCTCTCTCCTAAACCGCTGCCGGGTCGTCCCCTTATATAGATGGGTGGCGCCCGTCGGTTTACAGAGTCCCGCAACCGACTCATAAACGTGTCCGGTTCGGTCTCCACTCTTTCTATCTTACAATGCAAGTTACATACTAATTCTGGTTCACGGCTACAGGCCTTAAACCGGTTTCTGGGCCCTGGGCCTTTCCTCTTATGTCTACATGGGCTTCAAGCATAATCCACTATGGATGAAGTTAACCCGGCCTTTCCTGGCCGGTTTACGCCCAATAGTAATATCCCCAACATTAGGCCCAGATTGATTTGAACAAGTTTCATGTCAATCTTCATTACATAGAAAAATTCCTCCTTTGCATTTTCCCCTTGATCTTGTAAACCGCCGTGACGTCATGCTCCAGGTCCTTTAACAAACCGCCCTGACGTCATCTATTCGTCGAAGCTGAAGATTACCTTCATTAATGCATATTCAGTCATCGAGGCGACACCATTATTACTTATCCATTTTTTGAGCTCCTCGATTCCTACACTTGCCGTTGTATCGCTTCGCCTTATAAATAGGGGCAGGGGACCCTTTTCTTTTCTTTCCGCTACCCCTTCGCCCCTTCTTCTTCCTCGCAAGGCCTCCGCTCCTGAGCGCCGCCGCCATCATCAAGCTTCACCTCTGCTTCATCGTCGGCCGCTGCATCACCCTGATCGAACCAGAAAACCGCGGCATCTCTCCGCCGTTCCTGTGACACTGGTAACCCTTCTTTACTTCCACCCTAGATCTTGTCTTTTAGGGTTTCACTGTTCGTCGGAGTTCATCGAAAACCTTAGTGCTATTCTTCTCTTTTCTTCTCTGTAGCATCCAAGGCTAGGTTGGACCTGTTATTCTTGCGCGACCGTAGCCATAATCGTATTCTGCTCATTAAACTCCCCCTTTATATCAATAACAACTTATCTGAATCTGCCGAACTGTTTAAATACCTAAAGCTTGAACCTGAATATATTCCAGTTCCCATCATACTTTAGATCTGAAATTTTCATATAACTCTGTGAAATCTGTTTCCCCTTACTTAGGTATTTTTAGATCTGTACTCCTCACACCAATATAGGCGGTTTAACTTTGCAAGAATGATAATCCGGTACACACCATTAGTCCCCTTGTTGAACCGCCAATGTACTTCCCCTTATAGCCTTTATTTAGTAAATTCTGGTATAGAATTGCCAACTCTAGTTTAGGAATATGCTTATATCCTTGATATGACCTTGTCCTTCACTATTATATCAGTCTCCGGTTTACGCAATTTTATGTACCAGTATATGTTGATTTCATTACATCTTGCATGTCATCCCGAGTGATTTGTAAACCGGCCTTTCTTTTCCAGCCTTTTTTTCTTAACAATGGCCAAGCAATTTACTGCTTGCAACTGGGCTCGTTCCCGGGTCACCGAGGAACAATTGAACGATATGGTTAGCATTGGTACTTTGCCGAAGAAAACCGAAATTAAATGGCGAGTTCCAGGAGCAGAAAATCCTCCGACCCCGAGGCAGGGTGAGGTGGTGGTCTTTGTCGACCACATAGGCCGTGGCTTCAAACCGCCAGGGTCAAAGTTTTACCGAGATGTGCTTGCCAGTTTCCAACTTCATCCTCAAGACATCGGGCCCAACTCAGTATCCAATCTATGCAACTTCCAGGTCTTCTGTGAAGTGTACTTACAGGAAGAACCAGCTGCGGAGCTATTCCGGGACTTCTTTCATCTGAACCAGCGCACATAATTTGTAAATGGTCCCAACACTGAACTGGGTGGTGTCTCAATTCAGAAGCGGAAGGAAGTTGAATTTCCTCATGCCAAATTGCATAGCCACCCTAAGGAATGGAACCGGTCTTGGTTTTACTGTAGAGATACTTCTCCTGAAGATGAGAATCCCCTCCCAGGCTTTCGTGATTACCGGCTTTCCAACACCCATCCAATGCCACAACGCTTAAGTTCCATAGAAAGGGCCAAATATGCCCCTCAACTCGCCAAACTACGGGCTTTTACGGCCAATAGTTTAACATGCGTTGATTTCGTGCGCTGTTGGATATCTTGGAGCATCTTGCCGTTAAGCCGGCGCCCCGGTTTAATGTGTGAGTACACCGGTGATGTTGAAGACCCTCAACGCCATTGCAACATTCAGGTGACCGATGAAGAAGTCACCGAAGGTGTAAAGAAAATTTTGAATGAATCGGAATTAGTCTGTAGTCAAACCGGCTTGAACCCCTTCTATACTAAGAACAAACCGCCTGCTGTAAGCACTATACTTCCTTTTCATCTTTGATATTTTTAATTTGCTCAACTTGTAATCCTTCTTCTGTGTATGTATGTATAGGGTGATGATCCCTTCTGGAAATGGAAATCCGTAGAGAAAGCAGTAAAGCCAACCGGGGATAAAGTGGTCAAACCATCTCGCCCCAAAACCAAAGCTGTCAAGCAGACGTCAAAATGGAAAACGGTTGACCGGATCAACATGGAACTTGATGACGATGCTGATGATCCGGAAGTTGAGGTAGAACTTGACTCACTTGGCTCCCTTTTCATGCACCTCATTAACAATGATCTTTATCAGGAGGACGTAGAAGGCAGCCAAGCTGATGGCGTAGAGGTAATTACCCTTTCCTCCGGTTCAGACTCTATGCCAACACAAAAAACCCGTCAAGTAGTCCGGAAAGTAAGATTTTCTCATCCTCTTGCTTACTTGGACCCAACATTTATTTTGAAGACTCAGCAGCATGAAGCTTGCCGGACAACCCGACACAGTGGCCAACAGGTCACTTCGGCCGGTTTACCTGACACCCCAGTTCGGAAGCGCCGGTCTGAGGTCTCTCCCACTTCTGACAATTCTTACCCCAAGGCAGGTTATTTCAGACAACCTCTTAATCCGTCCGATTCAAATTATCAGGTGACACCTCCCTCATCCTCTGGCGAGTCAATAGTAACTCAACTCCCTCCTCTAAAAACTGTGGCTGGGTAAGCTTTTAAAACCTTTCCTTTCAATGTGTTGTAAACCTTGAATAAGATGCTAAACCTCTTTTAATTTTGTCTGTAGAGCCAAAGCCAGACCCAGCAAGAAAGCTCGGGTCAACAATCCGCCCGAAGACCCGGCCACTTTTTAAGAAGAACCAAGAGGTGAACCGAACCAAACTTGTGAACCGGAGGGCCCTCATCCTGAAGCCGCCTCTGACGACCCGCCCCTTCAAGGTCCAAAAACTGATGAACCAATAGACACTGAGCCCGCCGCGCCTGTTACTGAACCGGCAGCACCAAATCGGGCTAGTCCGGTGAGAGATGCTGAGACTCCATTATCACCAGCCAAAAACACTGAAGGCCAAGGAGACGATGTTATCATTACTGGAATGGGCCACAGCTCTCCTGGCCATCCCGTAGTCTTGGCTCAACATAGTGCCAAAGAAGAGCGGGCTGCTAGGGAAAAAGGCAAATGGAATAGTGATCTATCAAGTTATGCCCATCTCAACGCTGAAGAGCTTCACTCCGGTTTTTAAACCGTTTGCACTCAAACCGTGACTATGAAGCCGGTTTGGTGAATTTGATGAAGGAACGATATGAGGTATTTTCATCTCCCTTTGCTTGTTGGTTCAAAGTTGAAATACTAACCCAAGTAGCCCCCAAGGGCCGTTTTATGATGTTAATCATAAACCGGGTCTTCGTAGCACTTTAAGTCTCTCTTCATTGAACCTCAAAATGTCAGGTCTCTAATAAAAACCAAGATCCATCCTTTATCAATTATAGAACTTTCCGCAGCGTAGCCCCCAAAGGTCGGTTTAACTTGGCAAGTTAATCTGGGTTTTAATCCATGCGTCCGTTTTGAACAGACGTACATTAGCCCCCAAGTGTCAAGGATAATGCTTGCATTGTTCTGGAGACTTATATAAAACGTAGTGATTTAGAGCAAATAGGCATTAGCCCCCAAGTACGAAGTGCATAACTTGTTATACACTTTGTACTTTAGAACACACATATATATATATATCCTGCTGTTTGACATATCTTCAATGTTGTAGGCTGAACTGAGTAATAGAGATGCCCGAAACGCTGACTTGCAACAGAATGTGAAGACACAACAGGCAGAAGCTGCGAAAGCCAAAGAGGAGCTGACCAAAGCCCTGGCTGCAATGGAAAAGCTGAAAGAATCTTTGAACAAAGATCGTGCTGACTGGGAAACCGAAAAATCCGGTTTAACAAAAAGAGCTGAAGACGCCGAGGCAGCCCTGAAACCAGTTGTAGATGAACTAGCTGGCTTGAAACAGAAAATCAACGCTATGACTTCTGCTATCTTTGGTAAGTATCTCCTTATGTGTTTTGTGCAATTCATGGAACCTTATCATTGATCAGAATGCTGACATTAAACCGTGACAGGCACTCGCATCGCTCATCTCGGCACCGATGTGCGAATGATGCTTAAAGCGGCATATACTTTGATTGAACAGCTGTATTCTGGGTCGCAGCAGGCTATTTGCACAGCGGCATATAATAAACCGGCGCTAACGCTGATAAAGGAAACTCTTGAGAAGCTGGCCATGTTACTAGCCCGGATTGCTGAATTGAAGAAAGCAGCCGCAAGAGCAGGTGCATTAACTGCACTAATCAGGGCAAAGGCATGGATCCCTGATCTTGAAGCGGAGGACATTATCAAAGGATACCCAGGTGTAAAGGAGGACGGTTCAAACTTCGACAATGATGACCTCCGAAGGCTGACCAAAGAAATGCGGCCAGTAGCCAGCAAACTGGCAGAGGACACAGACTTGTCTCATTTCCAACCGGCTTATGACGCTGAAGGGAAGAAACAGCCTGCCGAAATCCATGAAGTTGAAGAACTTATACCTCCAATTCATAAGCATACCTACGCTCCTGATATTAACCCTTCCAGCCTTATCCATGAAGAGGCTGTGTTTCAAGCGTTAACTGGAATCGATTGGTCGACGGTTGATTTCCAGCATCTAGGGAGGGATGAAGAAGAAGTGGTCGCACCAACTGACCCTCAACCATCAAACCGTCCAAACGAAGCATCTTAAACCGTCCGCCGGTTTACCAGCTATTGTGTGCCAATGCTTAAAAACACCTAGTCAATTGGAACCATTTGAAAGCTTCATGTAATAGGATAGCAGAAAACTCCTTTTATCTGTCATGCCATCGAGCATGTTTTGTGACACTTTGCTGATGTGAAAACTTGCTCTACCTTTTGGGATCGATTTATCCTTAACCCAGGAATAGTTTCATTCCTGAATACAAAAACTTGCCAAGTGTCCTAGTGGTTTACCACTGGACGGGTTATGATGCTCAACATATATACAATACTTAGATGAATGATCAAAGTTGTTGTATAAAAATTAATATGTGCAACATACCTCGTTGGTTGACCAACTGTTTGGTAAAGGCATTAACACCAATCCGGAGTATTAATAACTCCATCCTTATAGTGCCGGATTATGATAATAAACTGTACCGGGATATAATAATCATCGAGTTTTCTTTATAGCACTGGCAATTTAGTCAAACCAGACCGGGGCAACGAACACCGGTTTATAACTGATCATGTACTGACAACTTGTAGTTGAAAGGCAAGCCGGGTCAAGGGCACCGGTTTATCAGAAGACATTTATGAACTTTTATAAAGTAAAAAACCTTAACAAATAAGAGTCATAAAGGAAATATGCAAGGCTTTTTACGAGCTGCCAGGCTCCAAATCGAGGCTTTTCATGGGCTGTCAGGCCTCTGAGTTAAACCATTTAACTAAGCCTTTTAAGATGGGCCTCCAATTAACCAATCGTCGTTTTAACTTTGAAAAGTTCAGGGCATGTAAAAGATTGACTTGTCAAACGTTCGACGGGTCATACCAGGATTACCTGGACAGGAGTGGCTTACTTGATGAAGGCAGGTTAACCCGGGGTTTTAGGTGAATACACCAGGCTTCCAAGCCGTGGCTTGATAGCCAATTACGAGGGTCCTTTCAAACTCTTTGTTGCTTTGCAAAAAGAGCCCCCAAGTAACTTTGTGAGCTGTGCTCAGTGGGTGCCCATGTTTGAGTTTGTGCTTTGTGCAACACTCTCTTTGGCCCCACATAATTTCCTTTGTGGCTTAAACGCCTACCAAGAGGTGTAGCTATGGTGCGATAACAACCAAGCCCCCTAGTGATATCCCTTTGTGGTTTCAAACCAATCAAGAGGTGTAGCTATGGTTCAGATATGACCAAGCCCCCTAGTGATTTTCTTTATATGTGTGCGGCTGCAGAGACCGGATTAACAAAAAACTCCACTTTAGCAGTAGAAAACTCTTGTAAGCACACACATGATGTAAAAAGAACAGATACCCCGCTTTAATGGAGGCTCTGGTTTATTATATAATATATACATCGTCATAAATATGTACATATGAAGAGCCTATGGCTCAAGTATAGTAAGGCCAAAGAAGAGCTATGTTCCATGGCCGCTTGGTCTCCTCCTTAGATTTACGTGAGTCTTGGTGCTCTTGAACATCAATGAGGTATTATGACCCGTTGTGTAGATTCTTGCTGACCACAAAAGGTCCTTCCCAAGGTGGGGATAATTTGTGCATATCAGCTTGATCCTGAATGAGCCGGAGCACCAAATCGCCCTCTTGAAAGGTTCTGGTCTTAACCCGGTGGCTATGATATCGTCGAAAATCCTGTTGATAAATCGCCGAACGTGCTGCTGCAAGATCACATTCTTCATCTAACAGGTCCAGAGAATCCTGACGTGCTGTCTCATTATCCGCTTCAACATAAGCTACCACCCGGGGCGAATCGTGACGGATGTCACTAGGGAGAACCGCCTCTGCTCCATAAACCATGAAGAAAGGTGTGTAACCCGTCGATCTGTTAGGTGTGGTGTTGATGCTCCATAACACAGAAGGTAATTCCTCCACCCAACAACCCGGTGACCGCTTCAAAGGAACCATAAGCCGGGGTTTAATACCTCTCAAAATTTCTTGATTTCCCCTTTCCGCTTGACCATTAGATTGGGGGTGAGCCACTGATGCTATATCAAGCCGGATGTGCTCACGTTGACAAAATTCCTCCATCTCTCCCTTTGACAGATTAGTACCATTATCAGTTGTAATGCTGTGTGGAAAACCAAACCGGAATATCACCTTTTTGATGAATTGAACCGCCGTGGCCGCATCACACTTACTGACTGGTTCTGCTTCCACCCATTTTGTGAATTTATCAACTGCCACTAATAAGTGGGTCTTTTTGTCCTTGGATCGCTTGAAGGGTCCAACCATATCAAGCCCCCAAGTCGCAAACGGACAAGTTATTGGAATCATCCTCAACTCCTGAGCCGGAACGTGATCACGGCGTGCGAATTTTTGACAACTGTCACATCTCTTGACTAAATCCTCCGCATCAGCATGTGCTGTTAACTAGTAAAAACCATGGCGAAAAGCTTTAGCAACCATATACTTTGAACCGGCGTGGTGACAGCAATCCCCTTCATGGATTTCTCGCAAAATCTCACAACCCTCTTGAGGAGAAACACAACGCTGAATTGCTCCTGAAACGCTGTAACGATGTAACTCCCCGTTGAGTATGGTCATGGACTTGGAACGCCAGATTATCTGTCGGGCCAACGTTTCATCGTCTGGTAACTCGCCCCGGTTCATGTAAGCCAGATATGGGATTGTCCAATCCGGTATGACGTGCAAAGCTGCCACCAATTGAGCCTCCGGATCAGGAATAGCCAATTCTTCTTCTATTGGTACCTTGACTGACGGACTATGCAATACGTCAAGAAAGACATTTGGTGGAACCGGTTTACGCTGAGAAACAAGACGACTTAAAGCGTTTGCCGCTTCATTCTTTCGCCGGTCTACATGGTCCACCTGATAACCCTTGAAGTGACCAGCCGCTGTATCCACCTCTCGCTGATATGCAGCCATGAGCGGGTCTTTAGAATCCCAAGTGCTAGACACCTGCTGAGCCACCAGATCTGAATCGCCGAAGCACTTAACCCGGCTTAAGTTCATCTCCTTAGCCATCCGAAGACTGTGGAGCAAAGCCTCATATTCAGCTGCATTGTTAGTACAAGGGAACATTAAATGGAGGACATAACAAAACTTGTCACCTCGTGGGGAAGTTAGTATGACTCCAGCCCCCGAGCCCTCCAACTGCCTGGATCCATCAAAATGAATAGTCCAATACGTATTATCTGGTTTCTCTTCTGGTGCCTGTAACTCCGTCCAATCATTGATGAAGTCCACGAGTGCCTGAGATTTGACCGCTGTGCGGGGTATATATTTGAGCCCATGAGGTCCAAGCTCAATAGCCCACTTGGCAATCCGGCCAGTTGCTTCTCTGTTTTGAATGATATCTCCCAGAGGGGCTGAACTGACCACTGTGATGGGATGGCCCTGAAAATAGTGTTTAAGCTTCCGGCTTGCCATAAACACTCCATACACCAGCTTCTGCCAATGTGGATACCTCTGCTTTGACTCAATGAGTACCTCACTGATATAATAAATCGGCCGTTGAACCGGATACTCCTTGCCAACTTCCTTGCGGTCCACCACGATCGCCACGCTAACAACTCAGGCATTTGCAGCCACATATAGCAATAATGGCTCCTTATCGATCGGTGCTACAAGCACAGGCGGTTTAGCTAACTGCCTCTTCAGATCCTCAAACGCTTTATCAGCTGCCTCGCTCCAGACAAAATTATTTGTTTTCTTGAGCATCTGATATAAAGGGATGGCCTTCTCCCTGAGATGACTGATAAAACGGCTCAAAGCTGTAATCTGGCCGGCCAGACGTTGAACGTCATTGATACACGCCGGTTTAGACAAAGATGTGATTGCTGATTTTTTTCCGGATTAGCCTCAATGCCTCTGTTTGACACCAGGAAACCCAAGAGCTTGCCTGCCGGGACACCAAAGACACACTTCTCCGGATTGAGCATCATCTTGTAAACCCGGAGGTTGTCAAAGGTTTCTCTTAAATCATCCATCAATGTTTCCTCCTTTCTGGACTTTATCACAATATCATCCACGTATGCATGAACATTGCGCCCAATCTGCTTATGAAGGCAATTCTGAACACAACGCTGGTAAGTTGCCTGGGCACTCTTGAGTCCAAAGGGCATGGAGACATAGCAGAAGGCTGCAAAGGGAGTTATGAAAGCTATCTTCTCCTGGTCCTTAACCGCCATTTTGATCTGATGATAACCAGAATAAGCATCCAGAAAACACAAACGGCCACAACCTGCCGTAGTATCAATTATCTGATCAATACGAGGGAGGGCAAAGGGGTCTGCAGGGTAAGCCTTGTTTAAGTCTGTGTAATACACACACATACGCCAAGTGCCATTTTTCTTAAGAACCAGCACCAGATTAGCCAACCACTCTGGATGAAAGACCACCACGATAAACCCTACGGCCAACAACTAAGCTACCTCTTCACCGATAGCCTTACGCCTTTCTTCATTGAAGCATCGGAGAAACTGCCGGACCGGTTTAAACTTAGGATCAATGTTAAGTGTGTGCTCAGCGAGTTCCCTCGGTACACCTGGCATGTCAGAAGGTTTCCATGCAAAGATGTCCTGGTTCTCAAGGATGAACTCGATGAGCACGATTTCCTATTTGGGATCTAGGTTAGCACTGATGTTGAATTGCTTGGATGAGTCGCCAGGAACAAAATCAATCATCTTAGTGCCTGTAGCCGATTTGAACTTCAACGCCGGATCATGTTCCGTAGTCGGCTTTTTCAAAGAGGTCATATCTGCCGGATCAACTTGCTCCTTATAGAATTTCAACTCCTCCGTGGCACAAACCGACTCAGCATAAGCCGCATCACCTTCCTCACACTCCAAAGCGATCTTTCTGCTTCTATGTAGTGTGATAGTCCCCTTATGACCTGGCATTTTAAGCTGCAGATAAACATAACACGGCCTCACCATGAATTTAGCATAAGCCGGCCGCCCAAACAGGGCGTGATACAGACTTTTGATTTTCACCACCTCAAAAGTCAATGTTTCTGACCTTGAATCATAATCATCTCCAAAGCCACTTCTAAGGCTATCTTGCCCACTGGATATGCGGACTTACCAGGCACCACACCATGAAAAATGGTATTTGACGGTTTAAGTTTCTTATCTGTCAACCCCGTTCGGCGGAATGTATCATAATATAGAATGTTGATACTACTTCCCCCATCCATGAGCACTTTAGTGAACTTATATCCCCCAACTTGAGGGGCCACTACTAGGGCCAAGTGACCCGGATTGTCAACTCGGGGTGGGTGATCCTCTCTACTCCACAAAATGGGTTGCTCAGACCAGCGTAGATACTGAGGCACTGCCGGTTCAACAGAG
The DNA here is from genome assembly GCF_056163025.1 of Triticum urartu. NCBI lineage: Eukaryota > Viridiplantae > Streptophyta > Magnoliopsida > Poales > Poaceae > Triticum > Triticum urartu. Next base: position 464,368,529 of record NC_141879.1, on the reverse strand, counting down.
TTTACTGCCCTCTTGTGAAGCTTCTGGTCACGCTTACACAAGCTAGTAGTGAAGACATGATATTGCCCACTATTTAACTTCTTAGGATTGCTCTGATAACCTGACTGCTGCTGCTGGTTCCCTTGATGGTTGTAGCCTCCCTGGTTGCCTTGGTGCCCTTGATTGATGTGTCCGGTTTGATTACCTTGAAATCCTGAACCGGAACTGCTACCTCCGTAACCCGGCCCGTGGAAACCACCTCCTGAACCGCCGGGCGGGCCATTATCATACTGGAACATATTGGAGTTCTTAAAATCCCGCATGATATAACAGTCCTTCCAAAGATGCGATGTTGGTTTCTCCTTTGATCCATGCTTTGGACAGGGCTAATTTAACAGGCGCTCCAAATTGGGGCCTGAACCTCCGCCCCTCTGGGGCTGCTGGCCCTTGCGGTGCTGGCCATTCTCCTGAGCATTGGTGTTAGCGACAAAGTCCAAGCTGCTGTCGGCCTTGCGCTTACCACTGTTCCCGTGGCCTGCCGGATTATGCTGCTGACCCTTGGCTTGCCGTTCTTCTTCCCTTTCCCCGGTTTATCCTCCTCTGAGTCCGGGTCCTTGGTATTATCTAAATCGGCGTACTTAACCAAAGCGGCCATGAGCATTGACATATCATTCTAGTGACGTTTGAGCCTTCATAACTTCTATTTGAGCGGCAGAAAATGTCAATTGCCCTCCAATGTTAGTACTGCGGTATCTGCATTGATACGATCCGATGAATGTAAAATCGCTGAGACCCGCTTGACCCAATGGGTCGTGGACTCCCCCTCCTCTTGGACACAAGAGGCCAGATCCACGATTGACATGGGCTCCTTACAAGTATCTTTGAAGTTCTGGATAAACCGGTTCTTCAATTCGGCCCATGATCCGACGGAGTTAGTTGGTAAGCTCTTCAACCAAGTACGAGCTGTTCCTTCCAACATCATGGTGAAGTATTTAGCACACACTGCCTCATCCACATCTAACATCTCCATTGCCATCTCATAGCTCTCAACCCATGTCTCTGGTTGTAAATCGATGGTGTAATTTGGTACCTTACGAGGTCCCTTGAAGTCCTTGGGCAATCTCACATTACGCAAAGCGGGGGTGAGACATGACACCCCTAAGGAACTGAATACTACACCTGGTTCTACTGAAGTGGTAGGGTGAACCGGAGTATGTTGACGCGCTCCGTGTCGAGCTGCTAACTCGGCCTCCCGATGCGCGCGACCGTGATCCACAACATCCTGTGCATTAGCGCCTCCCCCTGCCGAGTTGTGTGCTCATGGTGAATTACGGCGGCGTGCACTGCTTGACACAGCCGATTCATCTTCAACATGTCTGCTATAGCTCCGGCTCGGACGGGGAGTGGAATGAATCCTCTCACGACTGTGTGAATATGCCTGCTGCTGATTTAGCGCCGTTTGAAGGAGATCTCTGGCCCGACGTGCCTCAATCGCAACTGGTGATTTGCCATCGATTGGGAGGGCTGCCAGGCATGAAGCGGCGGCCACGATATTGTCCAACGGGTTGGAATAATGCCCGGGAGGTGTTGGTACATACTGTGGCACAACGTTGTTTTGACAAGGCGGGTCCATCGTGCGCGGTTGAACCGGCGCTCTTGTTCCTGGTGCCTCCGCCCGGTTTAGTATTGGCTGGTTACTAGCTCCTGCTCCTGGTGTGTTGAAGAGATTTCGTGGCTCATAACCCGACGGGAGATGTGATCGGTACCTTCTTCTCATGACTTCTTCGGAAGCGTTCTGATCCAGTCTAATCCGGTAGGCCTGAGCTTCCAACTCGGCCCGTTCTGTAGCCATCCTAGCGTTCTCTGCCGCTAGGTCTACTTTAGCCTGAGCTATTTGATCCTTCACCTTCGCAATCTCCGTGTTGTGCTGATCCCGGGCTGCTGCATCCACCTCTGCGGCCATCAATGTTGCCAAAGCGTCGAACAGGTTAGACAGGACTTGAGCCGGAGGTGGCGCAGAGCTTCCTGCCCCCGCCGGCGTGGCCTTTGTTGAACCGGAGAGTATTGCTGCAGCAGTTGATGAGTGAGGCACCGACTGTGTACCGGCCATGAAGATAGCGGCCCCGTTTGGCAGATCAGGGGGGTCCGAAATACTGTTGCCCCCGGATCGTCCACCAATCCGGCCATCCTGCAACTGATAGAGCGATTCGGTCTCTCCGGAAGACTCGTCGTCGGAACAGACAACGGTTTCTCGATCGGCCGCCGGTCCGTCCTCGTATTCTGCTCCATGGATGACACCTACGAAAACATGCTTCATCATGGGCTGAACCGGCGAAGAACTTGCACGCCGAGCCATTTCGATGATGTCGGTGCAGGTGTCCAGCTCAGGGCCAGTTCGCCAATCTTGCCGATGAAGATGTGAATCCCACCAAAGGGGACCCGGTATCCATATTCAATTGAATCGGCCTCAGGACCCCATCCTGCGTTGTCGATGTAGAGCTTGCCGCGGGGACTCTTCGTCATCCGGCCCACAGCGTATCCCTTGAGTCCATCAAAGATGCCCTTAAAGAAATCAAAACCATCGTGCGATAGCCCCATGGTGGGCGCCAACTGTCGTGGGTTTGTCACGACAGATGTCCTTGTGAAAGGACTTAGTCATGGAGCCATCGCAACGGGTTAGCTTAAAGGGGTTAAACCGGACAAGGGGACACGGGGAGTTTTATACTAGTTCGGCCCCTTCAAGGAAGGTAAAAGCCTACGTCTAGTTGTGATTGGTATTGCTAGGGTTTCGAAGGCCAGGGAGTGAATCTGCTTTGTCTGGCTCTCGAGTTGTTGTCTCTCTCCTGAACCGCTGCCGGGTCGTCCCCTTATATACATGGGTGGCGCCCGTCGGTTTACAGAGTCCCGCAACCGGCTCATAAACGTGTCCGGTTCGGTCTCCACTCTTTCTATCTTACAATGCAAGTTAAATACTAATTCTGGTTCACGACTACAGGCCTTAAACCGGTTTCTGGGCCCTGGGCCTTTCCTCTTATGTCTACATGGGCTTCAAGCATAATCCACTACGGATGAAGTTAACCCAGCCTTTCCTGGCCGGTTTACGCCCAATAGTAATATCCCCAAGACAAATGGAGTCCAATTGACCTGAAATTTCACGGAGATCATTTTTGGACTAGAAGAAGCCCACGAAGAACCGGAGATGGGCCAGAAGAGTCCTGAGGCCACCACAAGGGTGGGGGGCACGCCCTACCCCCCTGGGCGCGCCCCCTACCTCATGGCCGCCTCGGGGACCCCCAGAGTTGTTCCCGACTCCAACACCTCTTATATATACCCAAACTTCCAGAAAGAAACCTAGATCGGGAGTTCCGCCATCGCAAGCCTCTGTAGCCACCGAAAACCAATCTAGACCCGTTCCGGCACTCTCCCAGAGGGGGGAATCCCTCTCCGGTGGCCATCTTCATCATCCCGACGCTCTCCATGACGAGGAGGGAGTAGTTCACCCTCGGGGCTGAGGGTATGTACCACTAGCTATGTGTTTGATCTCTCTCTCTCATGTTCTTGATTTGGCATGATCTTGATGTATCGCGAGCTTTGCTATTATAGTTGGATCTTATGATATTTCTCCTCCTCTACTCTCTTGTGATGAATTGAGTTTTCCCTTTGAAGTTATCTTATCATATTGAATCTTTAAGGATTTGAGAACACTTGATGTATGTCTTGCATGTGCTTATCTGTGGTGACAATGGGATATCACGTGATCCACTAAATGGATGTTTTGGTGATCAACTTGCGAGTTCCATGACCTTGTGAACTTATGCATAGGGGCACATTTTTGTCTTGACTCTACGGTAGAAACTTTGGGGCACTCTTTGTAGTTCTTTGTGTTGGTTGAATAGATGAATCTGAGAATGTGTGATGCATATCGTATAATCGTACCCACGGATACTTGAGGTGACTTTGGAGTATCTAGGTTACATTATGGTTTTGGTTAATTTGTGTCTTAAGGTGTTATTCTAGTACGAACTCTGTGATAGATTTAACGGAAAGAATAGCTTCTTGTTATTTTACTACGGACTCTTGAATAGATCGATCAGAAAGGATAACTTTGAGGTGGTTTTGTACCCTACAATAATCTCTTCATTTGTTCTCCGCTATTAGTGACTTTGGAGTGACTCTTTGTTGCATGTTGAGGGATAGTTATATGATCCAATTATGTTATTATTGTTGAGAGAACTTGCACTAGTGAAAGTATGAACCCTAGGCCTTGTTTCCTAGCATTGCAATACCGTTTGTGCTCACTTTTACCACTTTCTACCTTGCTGTTTTTATATTTCCAGATTACAAAAACCTATATCTACCATCCATATTGCACTTGTATCACCATCTCTTCGCCGAACTAGTGCACATATACAATTTACCATTGTATTGTGTGTGTTGGGGACACAAGAGACTCTTTGTTATTTGGTTGCAGGGTTGCTTGAGAGAGACCATCTTCATCCTACGCCTCCCACAGATTGATAAACCTTTGGTCATCCACTTGAGGAAAATTTGCTACTGTCCTACAAACCTATGCACTTGGAGGCCCAACAACGTCTACAAGAAGAAGGTTGTGTAGTAGACATCAAGCTCTTTTCTGGCGCCGTTGCCGGGCAGGTTAGCGCTTGAAGGTATCTCTATAGATCTTGCAATCAAATCTTTTAGTTTCTTGTTTTATCACTAGTTTAGTCTATAAAACAAAACTACAAAAAATGGAATTAAGGTTGCCTCATATGCTTCATGTTTTTAATGTCTTTCATGAAAATAAGGATTCCGATAATTGTGCCGAAGTGTTAGAAGAAGAATTCATTAGAATGTTTGGCACTAAATCTTTGTATGATGAGCATGTTTGTGATGTTGTTAGTACGAACTCTTTGAATATCCATAATACTAATGATGAGTGCACTAGTCATGATGAAAATGTCTCTTATAAGCATGCCAATTTTTGTGGAGTGCATAGAGTTTGCAAGTACACACCAAATAGGGAAGATAGATTTTGCAAGAGGCGTAAGTATTTAGAAACTAAATGGTTGCAAGAAAGGCTAGATGTTTGTGCTGAAAATTTAAATTTTCTTAGCCATCCTTGTGAACTTTGCAAATTGTTTCATGATCGAACCGTGTCCAAAAATTGTCATGACTAGATTTCCCTTGCGCATCATAATGAACTTAGTTTGCTTCTGGGTTATGAAGAAATGAAATGTATAACTAAGGATTTTCCATAGTTTGTCCTTGATAAAGTTCTTGATTTTGATTTAGAGGAAATTTATATGTATTGTGCGGTGAATTGCATTGAAAATCCTTATATTGCCAATTACATAAAGACAAGAAAACAAATAGAAGATGAAGAGAATACTAATGAAAGGGAAGAGACTTCTCAATATCCTCTTATTATTTCTTATGATGAATCAGGTAACGAGGATGAGCCTTCTATTCAACCAATCTCATTAATAAGGAGCTCCAAAAGGAGGATTGAACCCACACATGATGTGAAGAAGAGAAAGAAAAGATAAATGGTATCTCTCCCAAATGATGTTGCTCCTATTACTCATTGTGATGATGATAATTGTTATACTATTGGTGCTATACATAGTATTGATGATGAGAGTGATTATGCTTATGATATGAAAAAGCCACAAGCTTGGGGATGCTATGTTTGATGAAGATGATATTTTTTGTCCCCCAAGTTTTGGTCAGCAAATTTATTATGATGATAGCATGCCTCCTATTTATGATGATTATATTGATGAAAGTGGGTTTGGAAGAGTGTCAACTTTTGGAAGTAATGATCCCACTATTTTGGAGGGCGTTGAATCTTATTGTGATAATTATGAAAGTGGGTTTGGAGAGGTCTTGACTTTAGTTAATGTTAATCCCACTATTTTGGAAGTGTGTCAACTTTGCATACATGTGGATCGTGTTAAGAATATGTTTTGTGATAGCTATATTTTTTAGTTTTCTTATGATCCTACATGTAATTATTATAAGGGAGGAACATATGCTTGTAGGAATTGCAATGATATCAAGTTTCCTCTCTATGTGTTGAAAATCTTGAAGATTTGCTTGTTATACCTTCCTATGCAAGTTGATTCTTGTTCTCACAAGTTGTTTGCTCACAAAATCCCTATGCATAGGAAGTGGGTTAGACTTAAATGTTCTAGTCATATTCTTCATGATGCTCTCTTTATGTTTCAATTCTTATCTTTTATGTGAGCATCATTGAAATCATCATGCCTAGCTAGGGGCGTTAAACGATAGCGCTTGTTGGGAGGCAACCCAATTTTATTTTTGTTCTTGTTTAGTAACAAATAAGTCATCTAGCCTCTGTTTAGATGTGGTTTTATGTTTTAATTAGTGTTTGTGCCAAGTAGAACCTTCAGTAAGACTTGGGTGAAGTCTTTGCGATCTTGCTGTAAAAAACAGAAACTTTTGTGCTCACAAGATTAGCTGCCATTTTTTTACTGGAGAGTGCGTGTAGGTTGATTCTTTTTGAAGATGATTAATAGATAAATTCCTCAGGTCCATCAATTTATTTCAGAATTTTTGGAGTGACAGAAGTATTCGAAACCTACAGATTACTACAGACTGTTTTGTTTTTGACAGATTCTATTTTCTATGTGTTATTTGCTTATTTTGATGAATCTATGAGTAGTATCGGAGGGTATGAACCATAGATAAGTTGTAATACAGTAGATATTACACCAATATGAATTTATAATGAGTTCACAATAGTACCTAAGTGGTGATTTATTTTCTTATACTAACGGAGCTTACGAGTTTTCTGTTAAGTTTTGTGTTGTGAAGTTTTCAAGTTTTGGGTAAAGATTCGATGGACTATGGAATAAAGAGTGGCAAGAGCCTAAGCTTGGGGATTCCCAAGGCACCCCAAGGTAATATTAAAGGACAACCAAGAGCCTAAGCTTGGGGATGCCCCGGAAGGCATCCCCTCTTTCGTCTTCGTCTATCGGTAACTTTACTTGAGGCTATATTTTTATTCACCACATGATATGTGTTTTGCTTGGAGCATCATTTTATTTTCTTTTGTTTTGCTTGCTATTTGAATAAAATACCAAGATCTGAAATTATTAAATGTTAGAGAGTCTTCACATAGTTGCATAATTATTTGACTACTCATTGATCTTCACTTATATCTTTTGGAGTAGTTTGTCATTTGCTCTAGTGCTTCACTTATATCTTTTTAGAGCACGGCGGTAGTTTTATTTTGAAGAATTTGTTGAACTCTCATGCTTCACTTATATTATTTTGAGAGTCTTTAGAACAGCATGGTAATTTGCTTTGGTTATTCCTAATATGATAGGCATCCATGATAGGTATAATAAAAACTTTCATATAAAGTGCATTGAATACTATGATAAGTTTGATACTTGATGATTGTTTTGATATATGAAGATGGTGATATTAGAGTCATGCTAGTTGATTAGTTGTGAATTTGAGAGATACTTGTGTTAAAGTTTGTGATTCCTGTAGCATGCACGTATGGTGAACCGTTATGTGATGAAGTCGGAGCATGATTTATTTATTGATTGTCTTCCTTATGAGTGGTGGTCGGGGACGAGCGATGGTCTTTTCCTACCAATCTACCCCCTAGGAGCATGCGCATAGTACTTTGTTTCGATAACTGATGTCTACTATGCAACCTTCTTCTTGTAGACGTTGTTGGGCCTCCAAGTCCAGAGGTTTGTAGTACAGTAGTAAATTTCCCTCAAGTGGATGACCTAAGGTTTATCAATCCATGGGAGGCCTAGTATGAAGATGGTCTCTCTCAAGCAACCCTGCAACCAAATAACAAAGAGTCTCTTGTGTCCTCAACACACCCAATACAATGGTAAATTGTATGGGTGCACTAGTTCAGCGAAGAGATGGTGATACAAGTGCAATATGGATAGTAGATAATGGTTTTTCTAATCTGAAATTATAAAAACAGCAAGGTAACAAGTAATACAAGTGAGTGTAAACGGTATTGCAATGCTAGGAAACAAGGCCTAGGGTTCATACTTTCACTAGTGCAAGTTCTCTCAACAACTATCTGTCAACATGCAACAAAGAGTCACTCCAAAGTCACCAATAGCGGAGAACAAATGAAGAGATTATTGTAGGGTACGAAACCACCTCAAAGTTATTCTTTCGGATCGATCTATTCAAGAGTTCGTACTAGAATAACACCTTAAGACACATATCAACCAAAACCCTAATGTCACCTAGATACTCCAATGTCACCTCAAGTATCCGTGGGTCTGATTATACGATATGCATCAAACAATCTCAGATTCATCTATTCAGCCAACACAAAGTACTTCAAAGAGTGCCCCAAAGTTTCTACCAGAGAGTCAAGATGAAAACGTGTGCCAACCCCTATGCATGAGTTCACGAGCGGAACCCGCAAGTTGATCACCAAAACATACATCAAGTGGATCACGTGAATATCCCAATGTCACCACAGATAAGCACATGCAAGACATACATCAAGTGTTCTCAAATCCTTAAAGACTCAATCCGATAAGATCACTTCAAAGGGAAAACTCAATCCATTACAAGAGAGTAGATGGGGAGAAACATCATAAGATCCAACTATAATAGCAAAGCTCGCGATACATCAAGATCATACCATCTCAAGAACACGAGAGAGAGAGAGATCAAACACATAGCTACTGGTACATACCCTCAGCCCTGAGGGTGAACTACTCCCTCCTCATCATGGAGAGCGCCGAGGTGATTAATATGGCCACCGGTGAGGGATTGCCCCCTCCAACAGGGTGCCGGAACGGGTCTAGATTGGTTTTCGGTGGCTACGGAGGCTTATGGCGGTTTCTATATTTTCTGGAGGTTTCTATATTTATAGGATTTTTTGGCATCGGTCTCACGTCAAGAAGGTTCCCGAGTCGTCCACGAGGCAGGCCCACGCGCCTGGGAGGGGGGGGGGTGGGCGCGCCCCCACCCTCATGGACGGCCTGGGACTCTTCTGGCCCAACTCTTTTACTTCGGGGTCTTCTTTTGGTCCATAAAAAATCGTCAAAAATTGGCACGTCAATTGGACTCCGTTTGATATTCCTTTTCTATAAAACTCAAAAACAAGGAAAAAACATAAACTGGCACTGGGCTCTAAGTTAATAAGCTAGTCCCAAAAATCATATAAAATAGCATATAAATGCATATAAAACATCCAAGGTTGATAATATAATAGCATGGAACAATAAAAAATTATAGATACGTTGGAGACGTATCAATAACTAATAGATTTTTGCAACAAGTATGTGAGTTCTTTATGACTAATGTTGAGTCCATGGATTATACGCATTCTCACCCTTCCACCATTGCTAGCCTCTCTTGTGCCGTGCATATTTCGCCGGTACCATAGACCGACCATTACCTTCCTCAAAACAGCCACCATTCAGAGATATATTGCCATGCAACTTTCCACCGTTCCATTTATTATGACGTGCTCCATCATGTCATATTGCTTTGCATGATCATGTAGTTGACATCGTATTTGTGGCAAAGCCACCATTCATAATTTCATACATGTCGCTCTTGAATCATTGCACATCCCGGTACACCGCCGGAGGCATTCATATAGAGTCATATTTTGTTCTAAGTATCGAGTTTAATTCTTGAGTTCTAAGTAAATAAAAGTGTGATGGTCATCATTATTAGAGCATTGTCCCATGTGAGGAAAGGATGATGGAGACTATGATTCCGCCACAAGTCGAGATGAGACTCCGGACGAAAAAGAAAAAAAAAAGAAAAAAAGAGGCCATAAAAAAAGAGAAGGCCCAAAAAAACAAAAAACAGAAAAATGAGAAAAAAAAGAGAAGGGGCAATGCTACTATCCTTTTACCACACTTGTGCTTCAAAGTAGCACCATGATCTTCATGATAGAGAGTCTCCTATGTTGTCACTTTCATATACTAGTGGGAAACTTTCATTATAGAACTTGGCTTGAATATTCCAATGATGGGCTTCCTCAAAATGCCCTAGGTCTTCGTGAGCAAGCGAGTTGGATGCACACCCACTTAGTTTATTTTTGAGCTTTCATACACTTATAGCTCTAGTGCATCCGTTGCATGGCAATCCCTACTCACTCACATTGATATCTATTGATGGGCATCTCCATAGCCCGTTGATAGCCTAGTTGATGTGAGACTATCTTCTCCTTTTTGTCTTCTCCACAACCACCATTCTATTCCACCTATAGTGCTATGTCCATGGCTCACGCTCATGTATTGCGCGAAGATTGAAAAAGTTTGAGAACATCAAAAGTATGAAACAATTGCTTGGCTTGTCATCGGGGTTGTGCATGATTTAAATATTTTGTGTGATGAAGATAGAGCATAGTCAGACTATATGATTTTGTAGGGATAGCTTTCTTTGGCCATGTTATTTTGAGAAGACATAATTGCTTGGTTAGTATGCTTGAAGTATTATTATTTTGATGTCAATATTAAACTTTTGTCTTGAATCTTATGGATCTGAATATTCTTGCCACAATAAAGAAAATTACATTGATAAATATGTGAGGTAGCATTCCACATCAAAAATACTGTTTTTATCATTTACCTACTCAAGGACGAGCAGGAATTAAGCTTGGGGATGCTTAATACGTCTCCAACGTATCTATAATTTTTGATTGTTCCATGCTATTATATTATCCATCTAGGATGTTTTATATGCATTTATATGCTATTTTATATGATTTTTGGGACTAACCTATTAACCTACAGCCCAGTGCCAGTTTCTGTTTTTTCCTTGTTTTTGAGTATCACAGAAAAGGAAAACCAAACGGAGTCCAATTGGCCTGAAATTTCATGGAGATCATTTTTGGAACAGAAGAAGCCCACAGAGTACCGGAGATGGGCCAGAAGAGTCCCGAGGCCACCACGAGGGTGGGGGCGCGCCCTACCCACTGGGCGCGCCCCCTACCTCGTGGCCACCTCGGGGACCCCCTGACTTGTTACCGACTCCAACATCTCTTGTATATACCCAAACTTCCAGAAAGGAACCTAGATTGGGAGTTCCGCCGTCGCAAGCCTCTGTAGCCATTGAAAACCAATCTAGACCCGTTCCGGCACCCTGCCGGAGGGGGGAATCCCTCTCTGGTGGCCATCTTCATCATCCCGACACTCTCCATGACGAGGAGGGAGTAGTTCAACCTCGGGCCTGAGGGTATGTACTATTAGCTATGTGTTTGATCTCTCTCTCTCTCTCTCTCTCTCTCTCTCTTTCTCCCGTGTTCTTGATTTGGAACGATCTTGATGTATCGCGAGCTTTGCTATTATAGTTGGATCTTATGATGTTTCTCCCCCTCTACTCTCTTGTGATGAATTGAGTTTTCCCTTTGAAGTTATCTTATCGGATTGAGTCTTTAAGGATTTCAGAACACTTGATGTATGTCTTGCATGTGCTTATCTGTGGTGACAATGGGATATCACGTGATCCACTTAATATATGTTTTGGTGATCAACTTGCGAGTTCTGTGACCTCGTGAACTTATGCATAGGGTTGGCACACGTTTTCGTCCTGACTCTCCGGTAGAAACTTTGGGGCACTCTTTGAAGTTCTTTGTGTTGGTTGAATAGATGAATCTGAGATTGTGTGATGCATATCGTATAATCATACCCACGGATACTTGAGATGACATTGGAGTATCTAGGTGACATTAGGGTTTTGGTTGATTTGTGTCTTAAGGTGTTATTCTAGTATGAACTCTATGATAGATTGAACGGAAAGAATAGCTTCGTGTTATTTTACTACGGACTCTTGAATAGATCGATCAGAATGAATAACTTTGAGGTGGTTTCGTACCCTACAATAATCTCTTCGTTTGTTCTCCGCTATTAGTGACTTTGGAGTGACTCTTTTTTGCATGTTGATGGATAGTTGTATCATCCAATTATGTTATTATTGTTGAGAGAACTTGCACTAGTGAAAGTATGAACCCTAGGCCTTGTTTCCTAGCATTGCAATACCATTTGTGCTCACTTTTACCACTTGCTACCTTGCTGTTTTTATATTTTTAGATTACAAAAACCTATATCTACCATCCATATTGCACTTGTATCACCATCTCTTCGCCGAACCAGTGCACCTATACAATTTACCATTGTATTGGGTGTGTTGGGGACACAAGAGACTCTTTGTTATTTGGTTGCAGGGTTGCTTGAGAGAGACCATCTTCATCCTACGCCTCCCACAGATTGATAAACCTTAGGTCATCCACTTGAGGGAAATTTGCTACTGTCCTACAAACCTCTGCACTTGGAGGCCCAACAACGTCTACAAGAAGAAGGTTGTGTAGTAGACATCAAGCTCTTTTCTAGCGCCGTTGCCGAGGAGGTTAGCGCTTGAAGGTATATCTTTTGACCTTGTAATCGAATTCCAGCTGCAGAATTCCAACACATTGCACTGGATCTTTCCAACACATTGTGCTTGCCAAAGGATAAAATTTAAAAAGGAAAGGTGAATATCACCATGACTCGTTTTATGAAGTATAAAACAAGAATAAAAGATAGGCCCTTCGCAGAGGGAAGCGGAGGTTGTCGTGCGCTTTTATGGTTGGATGCACGAAATCTTAATGCAAAAGAACGTCACTTTATATTGCCACTTGTGATATGGACCTTTATTATGTAGTCCGTCGCTTTTATTTCTTCCATATCACAAGACCGTATAAAGCTTATTCTCTCCGCACTAATAAGTCATACATATTTAGAGAGCAATTTTTATTGCTTGCACCGATGACAACTTACTTGAAGGATCTTACTCAATACATAGGTAGATATGGTGGACTCTCATGGCAAAACTGGGTTTAAGGATATTTGGAAGCACAAGTGGTATCTCTACTTGGTGCAAGGAATTTGGCTAGCATGAGGGGGAAAGGCAAGCTCAACATGTTGGATGATCCATGACAATATAATTTATTTCATATGTAAGAAAACATAACCCATTACGTTGTCTTCCTTGTGCAACATCAACTTTTTAGCATGTTATATTTTAATGAGTGCTCACAATCATAAAAGATGTCCAAGATAGTATATTTATATGTGAAAACCTCTCTTTCTTTATTACTTCCTATTAATTGCAACAATGACCAAAACTATGCTTGTCAACTCTCAACAACTTTTATTCATCATACTCTTTATATGTGAAGTCATTACTCTCCATAAGATCAAGATTATCTCTTTATTTCTTTTTATTCTTACTTTTATTCCCTCAAGATCATAGCAAGATGGCAAAGCCCTTGACTCAACACTAATCTTTATTATATATGGCTCACAGACTCGATTACATAGAAGGATCATAAAGCAAAACTCAAAACTAAATCATACTAAAACTTTATTCTACTAGATCAAGATATAACCAAAAGGATCGAACTAAGAAAAACGGTAAAGATAAAAGTGTGTTGGTGATACGATACCGGGGCACTCCCCCAAGCTTGGCAGTTGCCAAGGGGAGTGCCCATACCCATGTATTTATGTCTCTTTCTTCGAAGGTGGTGATGCGATATTATTGGCGATGATGCCCCTCAGGATGCAATTCTCTTCCTCGAGCTTATTAACTTGTTGCTTGAGGTCCATTATTCCCTTACGGAGCTTGCCCGTGACGGCTAAAGCTCCTTTCACCCATGTATGTTGCATAGCTGCGGGAGAACAAGTAACACTCTTTTTCATATTTTCATAAGAAAGAAATCTAACATTGGAAGGGATGACCAAGTTTGAAATAGCTGAGCTCTGTAGTTCCCCCATCGTGAATCCGACTCGGAAACGAGAAGTAACTTCTTGATCCTCTTCCATGGCATCTATCCTTTTCAAGTCGGCCTCCATCTCTTTCTCCGCTTGTCGGATTTCGGGTTCCGGCAAAACCCTTGAGGTTCGAACACTGGGGTGTGCACGACGAACTCTCCTCCCTCTAGCTCACGCCCTCACCGCGACCTCAAGGCTCAGTGCATCGAACTCGCAGAACAAAGGGACACAAGATTTATACTGGTTCGGGCCACCGATGTGGTGTAATACCCTACTCTAGTGTGGTGTGGTGGATTGCCTCTTGGGCCGAGGATGGACAGTTACAAGGGAAGAACAACCTCCTGAGGAGAGGTGCTCTTGTTCTTGGTGAGTTTGTGTGGTGGCCTTGGTGGAATGGATCCGGTCCAAGATGATATGCCTCCCTACGGTGGTGGTTAGTCCCATATATAAAGGCCCGGGTCCTCTTCCCAAATATTAGGCGGGAAGGGATGCCACAATGGCCAATTTGAAGGGGGAAGCTAGTACAAGCTATCCTGACAAAAGATGGTCTTCGCCTGCCAAAGGCTCTAGTGGTGACGCTGTCCTGGGCTCCACGGTGACCTCCGTCCTTCCGTCCTACTGGTCTTGGTCTCGTTGCACCGATATGGAAACCTTTGCCTGATGCCTCGGGACTCCTCGCCTGTGCTTGCCTCTTTAGCACCAAAGAGCAAACGAGGACACTGTGCGTGCTGGCGCCCACCTGGTGCCTGCCTGGCCTTGGTCGTCATGGCTTGCGTCATAGGAACCTCGCGAGGTGCCCCTTGCCTTGATCTCTCCGCCCCTTGCGAGCCAGCCTGGTGAGGCCACCCCCGAGGAGGTCTTGTGTCGTCTGCCTCGCGAGGCTCGGCCCCTCGCGAGGGTCTTGAGTGTTTGCTGGTGAAGATGGGCCGTACGGGGCCGCTGACAGAGCCACGCCATGGGCCGCAGGCAGGCAAATCTGGGGACCCCAGTTCCCAGGACACCGACAGTAGCCCCCGGGCCCAAGGCACGCTTGGACTTGGCTTCGAGGCGAAGCGAAGGGGCAAATGCAGAGTGTCGCGGGCCCCAACAACCTGCGGCCTCGGTTGACGTGTGGCGATTGATGGGACGTGGGCGTCTCCACTTCCTCACGCCGCCTCGGCAACTGCACGACTTGATGAGTGATGTAGGGTGGGAACCCTAGGGGCCGATCTTTCACGGAAGGAGCGGATCCCGCGAAGAACACGAGGAACACGAGGGGGAAAACAAGGGAAATCACGAGGGGAAACACGAGAGAATCACTAAAACCAACAAGAAATAGTCACACATATGCTAGATCCTCAAACACATAAGAGATACATGATCCACGGTCAACTAAGGACAACACAAGTAGCACGATATTCTCCGTGAGGAGGTCTTGAAGTTCTTCCCATTAAGGGGTCTTGAATCCGCTTGGGGGATCTTCTCCGAAGGAGGCGCGATCTCCGAGGAGAACGTAACCAAGTGGATGAGCAAAGCTCTCACACAAATATGAGCTAATCCTTTGCTAACCCTAAAACATAGGTAGGAGGAGAGTATATATAGTCTAGGGGGGTGAAAGGGTACATGGGCTTCGACCCTTTACTGTGCGCAGACAGACAGGGCCGGACATCCGGGCGTCAGGCGGGATGTCCGGGCCTTCGGGAGGAGCAGGACGTCCGGGTCTAGGGCCGGATGTCCGGGCTGACGGGGCACCTCTTCTGTCTTCTGGATCGGTGGTGTCCGGATATCCGGGCGGGAGGCCGGATTTCCGGGTTGGGGCTGGATGTCCGGGCTGGTCGCCGGATGTCTGGGCCCTGTAGACCTGGCCGCTGGTCCGTTGCTACAGGTGACACCTCCAGGGGCCAGATGTCCGGGGTCATGCCCGGATGTTCGGGGCCTGGAGTTGTTCTTGACTCCTTCCATCGGTTCTCTTCATCAATGAACTTGGCGGCTTGTCCGTCTTCACGTGCATCTTCGGGAGGGTCCTCTTGGTACCTAATCATGCACAACATCTCGGACTTAGGAAGTTGCCATGTCTCAAGAGGATCATATGTAATATCACTAAGGAGAGAAGTCACCTCGGTCTCGAGAGCTCTAGCTCTAGCTCGTGTCATAGGTCCTCTTGGCACTTCGTGAGGCGATGGTAGGTCCATGGGGATGACCGTAGGATGCTCCGCATCATCTCCCCTTCCTTGGGGAAGATCCGACCTCGGATCGAAATCCTCATCACCATGGTAGGGCGAGAGATATTTGACATTGAAGATGTCGCTCATGGAGTACTTGTCGCGTGCAATGTCTATCTTGTAGGCATTGTTGTTGTAGCGTTTAAGCACCTTGAAAGGTCCATCCGCTCGTGGTCAAAGTTTGGACTTGCGTTTGTCGGGGAAGCGGTCCTTGCGAAGGTGTAGCCACACAAGATCTCCAATGTTGAATACCATGTGGTGCTTGTTGATGTTGCGCTTGGTCGCAAGTCGTTGCACTTGGTGCTTGATGGTGTGCCTTGTATCTTCATGCACCTTCTTGACATGGTGCACACGTGCACTTGCGTCCATATTGATGCGCTCTTCTAGTGGTTGAGGTAGAATGTCCAAAGGGGACAATGGGTTGAATCCATAGACGACCTCGAAGGGGGACTTGCAGGTAGTTGAGTGTCTTGCGCGGTTGTAGGCGAACTCGGCGATAGGTAGACACTCCTCCCACTCCTTGATTTTCTTCATGATTAGCACTCGAAGTAGAGCGGAGAGTGTGTAGTTGGTCACCTCTGTTTGGCCGTCGGTTTGAGGATGGTAAGCCGTGGAGAAGAGTAGCTTGATTCCGAGCTTGACGCATAGGTTCTTCCAAAAGTAGCTTAGGAACTTGACGTCGCGGTACGAGACAATCGTCTTTGGCACTCCATGTAGACGCAATATGTCCCTACAAAAGAGATTGGCAACATGTGAAGCATCGTCCATCTTGTTGCAAGGAATGAAATGTGCCATCTTAGAGAATCGATCCACAACAACAAATACCGAATCCTTTCCATTTGTAGTTCTAGGCAAACCAAGTACAAAATCCATGCTAATATCTTCCCATGGTTGGTATGGAATTGGGAGAGGCATGTAAAGGCCATGGGGTTGAGCTTTAGACTTAGCTTTGCGACATGTAGAGCATCGGTTGGTGAAGCTGTTGACGTCACGAAACATATTGGGCCAATAATAGTTCTTGGAGATCGTAGCAAAAGTCTTGTTACGTCCAAAATGTCCCATTAGTCCTCCTACATGAGATTCCTACAAAAGCAATAAACGAAGAGAAGACTCGGGGATGCAAAGTTTGTTAGCTCTCATAAGATATCCATCTTTGATGTAATAGCATTCCCAAGATGTATGCGTCAAACATTTTGCATAAGGAGTAGCAAAAGTTGGATCATGCGCATACAAGTCTTTTATGTGCTCAAAGCCAATGACATCCAATTCAAGTTGAGTAACAAGCATGCATATGCGGGAAAGAGCGTCCGCCACAACATTTTCCTTACCTTTGATGTACTTGATGACATAAGGAAAAGACTCAATGAATTCACTCCACTTAGCATGACGCTTGTTCAACTTAGTTTGACCCTTAAGGTATTTAACCGTTCCATGATCGGTATGAATGATAAATTCATGAGGGCGAAGATAATGTTCCCATTCATGCAAAACTCGCACTAAAGCATATAACTCTTTGTCATGGATGGGGTAATTTGTGCTCCGGAAAGTTTCTTACTAAAGTAAGCTATGGGGCGCTTCTCTTGCGTTAACACACCTCCTATGCCATTACCACTAGCATCATAATGAATCTCAAAGGGCTTGTCAAAGTTGGGTAATGCAAGCACGAGAGCATGAGTAAGCAAATTCTTAAGCTCATTGAAAGCGGTATCTTGGGATAGTCCCCAAACAAAAGGCGCATTTTTCTTGATCAAAGCATGCAAAGGTGAAGCAATGGTGCTAAAGTCCTTCACAAATCTATGGTAGAAACCGACTAAACTAAGGAAGCTACGCACTTGATGCAAGTTGGTTGGTTGTGGTCAAGTTTTAATAACATTGATCTTGGAGTCATCAACATGAACACCCTTAGAGGAAACAACAAAACCCAAGAAAACGAGCTTATCAACGCCAAAAAGGCACTTTTCCATGTTAGCATAGAGATGCTCTTTTCGAAGAGTTTGCAAAACGGTTCAAACATGGGTGACATGATCTTAAAGAGATTTGCTATAAACAAGGATATCATCGAATTAGACAACAACAAACTCACCAATGTAAGGGCGAAACACATAATTCATAAGACGCATAAAAGTACCCGGTGCTTCCGATAAACCCATAGGCATGACTAACCACTCATACGAACCAAACTTTGTTTTGAAAGTGGTCTTCCGTTCATCACCCTCTTGTATGCGGATTTGATAGTAACCACTTTTAAGATCAATTTTGGAAAATATAGTGGCATCACTAAGTTCATCAAGCATATCATCAAGGCGTGGAATGGGATACCTATAGAGAACGGTGATAGCATTGATAGGTCTACAATCGGAACACATGCGAAAGCTACCGTCTCTTTTTGGCACAAGACTGACCGGAACGGCACAAAAACTCAAACTTTCGCGCACATGTCCATGGTCTATGAGATGCTTTACTTGCCTTTGTATTTCTTTGGTTTCTTCGGGGTTGACACGGTACGAAGCTTTGTTCGAAAGAGGTGCTCCGAGGATGAGGTCGATGCGGTGCTCGATGCCTCATAGTGGGGGTAGTCCCGGAGGTAGCTCGTCAGGGAAAACTTCTTGGAATTCCTGCAAAAGAGAAGACAACACTAAAGGTAGACTGTGAGAGGTGTTAGCTTGTGGTGTGTTATCCTTGCACAAAAGGATGTAGTGTATCACACTAGATGGTTATCACACACTTCTCTTATCTCACGTTTGGTGGCAAATAGAACTAGGTTCTTATTTTCGCTCATCGTGGAGGCACTCGATTTGGGCTTGTGGTGCTCACTCTCTTTTTGGTGGTTCGCTCTCTCACTATTCTCTCCATGATGGGTGGCTTTCTTGTCGGCGATCACTTGGCTTGGAGACATAGGGCGAAGTACGTCCTCCTTTTCTTTCATCTTGAAGATGTAGTGGTTCATTCGGCCATTATGGATGACACCTCTATCAAATTGCCATGGCCGACCAAGAAGAAGGTGGCAAACGGTCATTGGAACGACATCACACTCCAAAGTGTCTTCGTAAGCGCCGATTTTGAAGGAGACTTGCACTCTATGCTCGACTTGAATAGTGCCGGAGTCGCTTAGCCATTGAACTTTGTAGGGATGTGGGTGCTTCATCTTGGGCAATTGGAGCTTGGAGCAAAGTTCTTCACTTGCTAGGTTATGACAACTCCCTCCATCGATGATGACCTTGATGGACCTTCCATTGATGCCGGCCTTGGCATGGAAGATGTGGCATCGTTGGTCTTCTTGTTGGTGAGGTTGAAGGGTCAAGACCTTGGATACAACTAGAGCGGGACTTGGATCTTCATCACAAAAGACTTGTTCCTCTTCATCGTTCACTTGCCGGTGCATGGCGACTTGCTCAAGTGCTTCCGTTTCTCCTTCACTCATGGAGTCGTATGTACCATCGTCGTTGAGGATCATGGTCCGCTTGTTGGTACACTCAAAGGACTTGTGGCCTCGGCCTCCACATGTGAAGCATTTGAAGGAACTCGTCTTGACGGTCTCATCGGTTTGGGTAGATGATGATGAAGCTCTCAGCTTGAAGCTGCTTGTAGTAGGAGGATGACTTGGAGTTGTCGAATTTTCTTGTAACTCTACTTGTCGACGTTGCTTGTAGAAGGCTTGGTTGAGGTAGACGGTGGTGGAGTCGTTAAAGCTTGGGTGTTGGAGAAGCCGTATGACTTGGATGAGAACTTGGCATACTTGAAGTCTTCTTGCACTTGACGTTCCTCTTTGGTAGCTTGATGCACTAGCTCGATGAGGTTCGAGTATGGTTGGAAGTCGGCGATCTTCTTGATGGGGTGATTGAGTCCATTCAAGAAACATGCCATAGTTTGCTCATCATCTTCCATGACATTGGCTCGTATCATGGCACTCTCCATTTCCTTATAGTACTCTTCAACGCTCTTGGTTCCTTGCTTGAGTAGTTGGAGTTTCTTGAAGAGGTCGCTGTTGTAGTAGGTTGGCACGAAGCGTGCTCTCATGACATCCTTCATTTGCGTCAATGTAGTGATTGGTGGTTCGCCTCTTGCCTCTCGGCGCTCAATGACTTGTTCCCACCAAATGAGGACATAGTCTTGGAACTCAAGGGATGCCATCGCGATCTTCTTATCTTCTTCATAGTTGTTCAAACGGAAGATTTTGTCAACCTTCAATGCCCATGAGAGGTACTCTTCGGGATCATTGCTTCTGGAAAACTTGGGCATGGTGAACTTTAGCTTGCTGTAGTGTTGCTCTTCATTGTGTTGGGGTCGAGGATGACGATGCCCATGTTGTTGAGGATTGGCAAACTCGTGTTGCTCTTGATGAGGAGGGTTGTCATCCTCATGTTGCTCTTGTCGTGGAGGATTTCCATTGTCTTCATACTCTTGGTGAACTTGGGGTTCTTGTGGAGCTTGTGGAGGAGATTGTCGAGCTCGAGGACGAACTTGAGGAACTTGACGATGTGCACATGATTGGTAAATCCTCTCTTGAAGTTCTTCATGAAGTGCTTCTTCTTGTTCATGCTAATGGCGATTGCGTGTGGCGACGGCGTGACTTGAATCTCGAAGGGCACATTGCGCCTCAAGTGCTTGAGCTTCACGTAGTTGTTGTCCATGGCGTTGTGCCTCGGCATCTTGTGCATCTTGGTGTAGGTGTGCTCGCTCTTCCTCTTCCCGTTGGCGTTGTCGTTGCCGTTCTAGTGCTTGCGCAAAGGTAGCTTGGTTTTGACGGTGTCGGTGCTCTTGAGAGTCATTGTCGCGTAGAGGATTGAGGCTTGCTTGACGATCGTTGCACGTGGCAAGTCGAAGAGTGTTCGATGTCCGTGTACTTGAGCCGTAGAGAGTGAAGTCGGAGTGTCGACTTGAGCGGCTCCATCTTGATGAGGACGAAGTGGAAGAAGGGCGGTTGAGCAACAAAGCACGAATCTCGTCCATTCTTGCATCATTCTCTTGCTTGTGATCATCGAGCTTGTGGTCGAAGTAGTCTCTTGTACGTTGCTCAGAGAGTCGGAAGTCGGTGGCGAGGTTGTCGATGCGTTCACTCATTGCTTGTTTCTCTTGATGCAAAGCACATTGTGCACCAAAGAGGTGGCTCTTTGTGACGTTGGAGTTCATGTCGTTGTCTTGCCCGATGAAGAGTGGGTTGGTAGAAGTACTTGGCCTATCCATCATTCCAAGGAAAATATGTGAGTGGTAGAAAGAGAAGAACGTATACCAAATGTACCTGGACCAAAGTTGAAGGTGGATCAAAGATCACTCCAATGTGGAACAAGGAAATAGCACAATTGGTACCAATTCTTGTCGGTTTCTCACACCTACACAAGTAAAAGCTTATGGTTGATCTTGGTTAGGATGGTGGCACAAAATTTGATGCAATTGTTAGTGAGCTTCAATAATGTTGGAAAAGATTCACAAGTTTGAAATTCAACAAGTAGACCAAGCAATATAAGGTACACGGAAACACACACACAAAGAGATAAGTGGGGTCGTGCAACAAAGGATGAGCCAAAATGTGGAATCCACGAAGATGATCTTGTTGCACAACACTAGAGAGATGCTAGCACGATTGCACAATAGGCGGATACGAAGACTTGTGCACAACCTACTAAGCAAAAATGCAACGACTTCTATCCCAAGTATGCTCTATGTATGGCGTTTCGATGATATGATCCAAGATGATCTAGTATGACAATCTTAATGTTGTATGATGCTATGGTTCTTGCTTAAAAGCTCTTTGCTTATCTTTCCTTTTTTCTTAAAAGCTTGTTTGGCTCTTTGTGTTTGAGCTCTTTTCTCATTCAATGCTTCACGAACCAAGAAAGCAATTGTGTATGCGATGACAACCTAGTGACACAAGAGATGATACCAAGATATGTATGTATGCTGGATGTCCGGGCTTGATGGCTGGATGTCCGGGCTGTCGGCCAGATGTCCGGGCTCTGGATCCGTGGACGAACTCGAAGATCTTCGCGTGGAGAGTTCAAATCCGGGAAAATTCAGAGAAATTTGTAGATGGAAATTGGGGAAAAGCGGATGGAAAGCTAGATCTACCTGCAACACATGAAATCCGCGGATCAAATCCAACAAAATATCATCACACCAACAAATCACAAAAAAAATTGGGGCTATTTTTGTGGGGAAATTTTTGAATTAGGGACAAAATCAACAAAAACAAGGCTAGAAACACAACGGGGAGGCTCCGAAATCGTGATCAACATGGCTCTAGATACCAAGATGATGTAGGGTGGGAACCTTAGGGGCCGATCTTTCACGAAAGGAGCGGATCCCGCGAAGAACACAAGGGGGAAAACGAGGGAAATCACGTGGGGAAACACGAGAGAATCACTAAAACCAACAAGAAATAGTCACACATATGCTAGATCCTCAAACACATAAGAGATACATGATCCACGGTCAACTAAGGACGATACAAGTAGCACAATCTTCTCCATGAGGAGGTCTTGAAGTTCTTCCCGTTAGGGGGTCTTGAATCTGCTTGGGGGATGTTCTCCGAAGGAGGCGCGATCTCTGAGGAGAAGGTAACCAAGTGGATGAGCAAAGCTCTCACACAAATATAAGCTAATCATTTGCTAACCCTAAAATGTAGGTAGGAGGAGAGTATATATAGTCTAGGGGGGTGAAAGGGTACATGGGCTTCGACCCTTTACTGTGCGCAGACAGACGGGGCCGGACGTCCGGGCGTCGGGCCGGATGTCCGGGCCTTCGGGAGGAGCCGGATGTCTGGGCTGACGGGGCACCTCTTCTGTCTTCTGGATCGGTGGTATCTAGGCGGGAGGCCGGATTTCCGGGTCGGGGCCGGATGTCCTGGCCGGTCGCCGGATTTCTGGGCCCTATAGACTTGGCCGCTGGTCTGTTGCTGCAGGTGACACCTCCAGGGGCCGGATGTCCGGGGTCATGCCCGGATGTCCGAGGCCTGGGAGTTGTTCTTGACTCCTTCCGTCGGTTCGCTTCATCCATGAACTTGGCGGCTTGTCCGTCTTCACATACATCTTCAGGAGGGTCCTCTTGGTACCTAGTCATGCACAAGATCTCAGACTTAGGTAGTAGCCATGTCTTGAGAGGATCATATGTAATATCACTAAGGAGAGAAGTCACCTCGGTCTCGAGAGCTCCGCTTGAGTCATAGGTCCTCTTGGTACTTCGTGAGGCGATGGTAGGTCCATGGGGATGACTGTAGGATGCTCCGCATCAACGAGTCCCTACTGCATGCAAAAAAAGGTCATTATTACCTTAGATCATGGAGGCCGGCGGTTGGCCTCCTCTTGGCTATAAATGGGAAAGGGGGAGCGGAGCCCCCATCACCCATCTCTTCCTTTGCTTCTCCTGCTTCTTCTCCCTTGCTTCCTCTCTAGGAGCGACAATCATGGCACCGATACGGAGGTTCTCGGCCGCAGAGAAGGGAAAACCCCCCTCGACGAGCCCGGGCCACTTCCGCCAAACAAGAGGCTGGCCCACCACCACGGCATGGTCGTGAGGCCAGAGGTGTCGAGGCCTTGGTGTGAGCGGCCACCTCCTGGGTATCTGCTGCCTCTGTACGCCCAAGCCGAGGGCTCCGGAGGGAGGGGCAGCGAGCGGCGCCACCCACGCCGTGGTGATGCACGTCGTCGCCCCAAGAGCCCACGCCGCGGACTCCTCAAATGACCTCGTGATGTGGGCGGCGTTGCCTCCGCGCACTTGGATTCATTTCCCACAGTTCTTCTCCGCCGGGATGTCACCGAGGGCCCCCCTCGAGCTTTGGCTACAGCACACCGACTGCGACGCCCCGGCGACTGGAGCAGAGGTCGAAGCCGCCTCCCTAGGCAAGATCTTTATGACCTGTGGCTAGGGCGAGGTTGCCCGAGTCTGCCATGCGGAAGGCGCCATCGCCATCCACTTCGAGTACGATGATGCATCCACAATGTTCTTCAAGGTCTTCGACGAGGAAGGCCGCCGCTTGGAGTGCTGTCCCGAAGGAGGTTGCCAGGACGGCGCAGCGGCCAACACCGTGCCTACCGCTGGCCTCGCCAGCAGCTCCTCCAGCGGCAGCGGTGACTCCTGTTGGTCCAGCGATTCTCCCGAGCCCGATGAGACTCCGGAGATGAGCGATGACAGCTACGTGCCCCCGAGCTCTCGCCGCACCCGGAGCAAGGCCGCAGCGTCCGGCTGCCACCGTCACTGATCTGGATGAGGTTGGCGCTGGCCTCCATGGCCCACTATTGATGATGGCGTCGGCAGCGTTTGGCACGTGTGGATAGGGCCCCTAGAAACTTCCTTCTTTTGCTCTGTGCGAGGAATTAAGATGGACCCCGTGGGGGCGTGTAAAGGGTCCGTAATATTTTTTGTTGATATTATCCTTATTATAAAAATTTGCAAATGCATGTCCTGCTTCGGCTCGGTCTCCCCTTTCCAACCCCGCGGCAGCTTGGTGCTCTACGCCGACAGGTCCCGGTCCCCAGGCAGGCTGCAGCCGTCACTGGTATGCTAGGTCGCGATGCCGTGGTCAAGGCCAGGAGATGAGCGGCTCGAGGTCCATTAAGAGCTCCTGAGGCGCGATGCTCAAGAGGTCCCCTTTAGCGCGCAAGTAGCTACCTAAAGGTGGGAAAGGGAGGCGACGCCGCCGCAACAGGGCTGCGAAAGATGGGTATCTTATGCCATAGTGTTCGGTCAACCCGGGTGCGAAACTTATCTTGGTAGTCCAGAGTTGATTCCTTGTGCTGCACCAGGCTTGTGCGTCACCGGCCGTAACGTAGCCAGGTTAGGCCCGCGTGGGCCTTCCGCTCTTCTCCACGCTCTTCTTATGTGCTCTACGTCCTTAGGTCCCGGCCCTCGAGCGAGCTCAGCCGCCCGCTAGTATGCCAGGTCGCGGTGCCGTGGTCAAGGCTAGGGGGTGAGGGCTGGAGAGCCAGTAAGAGTTCCTGAGTTACGATGCTCAGGAGCCCCCCTTTTAATGCACACGCGAATTGCATGGGAGAAGAGGGAGCCTGCGGTCCGCCTGCTGTTGTCCTCAGGAGGTTCCTGCAGGTTAGCGTGAGTGTTGGGGAACGTAGTAATTTCAAAAAATTTCCTACGCACACACAAGATCATGGTGATGCATAGCAACAAGAGGGGAGAGTATGATCTACGTACCCTTGTAGATCAACAACGGAAGCGTTGACACAACGTAGAGGAAGTAGTCGTACGTCTTCCCGATCCGACCGATCCAAGCACCGTTACTCCGGCACCTCCGAGTTCTTGGCACACATTCAGCTCGATGACGATCCCTGGGCTTCGATCCAGCAAAGCGTCGGGGAGGAGTTCCGTCAGCACGACGGCGTGGTGACGATCTTGATGTTCTACCGTCGCAGGGCTTCGCCTAAGCACTGCAACAATATGACCGAGGTGGAATATGGTGGAGGGGGCACCGCACACGGCTAAGGAACGATCATGAAGATCAACTTGTGTCTCTATGGGGTGCCCCTTGCCTCAGTATATAGAGGATGGAGGAGGAGGAGGCCGGCCAAGGCTTGGTGCGGCCAGGATGTGGAGTCCTACTAGGACTCCAAGTCCAAGTAGGAGTCCACCAAGAGGGGAGGAAGGGAGAAGGAAGTGGAGGAGAAGGAAAGGTGGCCGGCCCCCTTTTCCTTAGTCCAATTCGGACTAGAGGGGAGGGGGGGGGGGCGCAGCAGCCCCTTGGCCCTTTCTCCTCTTCCCACTAAAGCCCATCAAGGCCCATTGCTTCTCCCGTAACTACCCGGTACTCCGAAAAATACCCGAATCACTCGGAACCTTTCCGATGTCCGAATATAGTCGTCCAATATATCGATCTTTACGTCTCGACCATTTCGAGACTCCTCGTCATGTCCCCGATCTCATCCGGGACTCCGAACTCCTTCGGTACATCAAAACTCATAAACTCATAATATAACTGTCATCGAAACCTTAAGCGTGCGGACCCTACGGTTCGAGAACAATGTAGACATGACCGAGACACGTCTCCGGTCAATAACCAATAGCGGGACCTGGATGCCCATATTGGCTCCTACATATTCTACGAAGATCTTTATCGGTCAGACCGCATAACAACATACGTTGTTCCTTTTGTCATCGGTATGTTGCTTGCCCGAGATTCGATCGTCGGTATCCAATACCTAGTTCAATCTTGTTACCGGCAAGTCTCTTTACTCGTTCCGTAATACATCATCTCACAACTAACATATTAGTTGTAATGCTTGCAAGGCTTATGTGACGTGCATTACCGAGAGGGCCCAGAGATACCTCTCCGACAATCGGAGTGACAAATCCTAATCTCGAAATACGCCAACCCAACATGTACCTTTGGAGACACCTGTAATGCTCCTTTATAATCACCCAGTTACGTTGTGACGTTTGGTAGCACCCAAAGTGTTCCTCCGGCAAACGGGAGTTGCATAATCTCATATTCATAGGAACATGTATAAGTCATGAAGAAAGCAATAGCAACATACTAAACGATCGGATGCTAAGCTAATGGAATGGGTCATGTCAATCAGATCATTCAACTAATGATGTGACCTCGCTAATCAAACAACAACTCTTTGTCTATGGTTAGGAAACATAACCATCTTTGATTAACGAGCTAGTCAAGTAGAGGCATACTAGTGACATTCTGTTTGTCTATGTATTCACACATGTATTATGTTTCCGGTTAATACAATTCTAGCATGAATAATAAACATTTATCATGAAATAAGGAAATAAATAATAACTTTATTATCGCCTCTAGGGCATATTTCCTTCAGTCTCCCACTTGCACTAGAGTCAATAATCTAGTTCACATCGCTATGTAATTAACACCAATAGTTCACATCTTTATGTGATTGGTTCACATCTTCATGTGACTAACACCCAAAGGGTTTACTAGATTCAATAATCTAGTTCACATCGCTATGTGATTAACACCCAAAGAGTGATCATGTTTTGCTTGTGAGAGAAATTTAGTCAACGGGCCTGCCAAATTCAGATCCGTATGTATTTTGCAAAATTATATGTCTACAATGCTCTGCACGGAGCTACTCTAGCTAATTGATCCCACTTTCAATATGTATCCAGATTGAGACTTAGAATCATCTGGATCAGTGTCAAAAACTTGCATCGACGTAACCCTTTATGACGAACCCTTTTTGTCACGTCCATAATCGAGAAACATATCCTTATTTTACTAAGGATAATTCTGACCGCTGTCCAGTGATCTACTCCTAGATCACTATTGTACTCCCTTGCCAAATCAGTGCAGGGTATACAATAGATCTGGTATACAGCATGACATACTTTATAGAACCTATGACCAAGGCATAGGGAATGACTTTCATTCTCTTTCTATCTTCTGCCGTGGTCAGGCTTTGAGTGTTACTCAACTTCACACCTTGTAATACAGGCAAGAACTCTTTCTTTGACTGCTCCATTTTGAACTACTTCAAAATCTTGTCAAGGTATGTACTCATTGGAAAAACTTATCAAGCGTCTTGATCTATCTCTATAGATCTTGAAGCTCAATATGTAAGCAGCTTTACCGAGGTCTTTCTTTGAAAAACTCCTTTCAAATATTCCTTTATGCTTTCCAGAAAATTATACATTATCTCCGTTCAACAATATGTTGTTCACATATACTTATCAGAAATGTTGTAGTGCTCCCACTCACTTTCTTGTAAATACAGGCTTCACCGTAAGTCTGTATAAAACTATATGCTTTGATCAACTTATCAAAGCGTATATTCCAACTCCGAGATGCTTGCACCAGTCCATAGATGGATCGTTGGAGCTTGCATATTTTGTTAACACCTTTAGGATTGACAAAACCTTCTGGTTGCATCATATACAACTCTTCTTTAAGAAATCCATTAAGGAATGCAGTTTTGTTTATCCATTTGCCAGATTCCATAAAATGCGGCAATTGCTAACATGATTCGGACAGACTTAAGCATATATACGAGTGAGAAAATCTCATTGTAGTCAACACCTTGAACTTTTCGAAAACCTTTTGCGACAATTCTAGCTTTGTAGATAGTAACACTACTATCAGTGTCCGTCTTCCTCTTGAAGATCCATTTATTTTCTATGGCTTGCCGATCATCGGGCAAATCCATCAAAGTCCATACTTTGTTCTCATACATGGATCATATCTCAGATTTCATGGCCTCAAACCATTTCGCGGAATCTGGGCTCATCATCGCTTCCTCATAGTTCGCAAGTTCGTCATGGTCTAGTAACATGACTTCCAGAACAGGATTACCGTACCACTCTGGTGCGGATCTCACTCTGGTTTACCTACGAGATTTGGTAGTAACTTGATCTGAAGTTACATGATCATCATCATTAGCTCCCTCACTAATTGGTGTAGTAGTCATAGGAACAGATTTCTGTGATGAACTACTTTCCAATAAGGGAGCAGGTACAGTTACCTCATCAAGTTCTACTTTCCTCCCACTCACTTCTTTCGAGAGAAACTCCTTCTCTAGAAAAACTCTGAATTTAGCAACAAAAAGTCTAGCCTTCGGATTTGTGATAGAAGGTGTACCCAACAGTCTCCTTTGGGTATCCTATGAAGACATATTTCTCCGATTTGGGTTTGAGCTTATTAGGATGAAACTTTTTCATATAAGCATCACAACCCCAAACTTTAAGAAACGACAACTTTGGTTTCTTGCCAAACCACAGTTCAGATTGTGTCGTCTCAACGGACTTAGATGGTGCCCTATTTAATGTGAATGCAGCTGTCTCTAATGCATAACCCCAAAACGATAGTGGTAGATCGGTAAGAGACATCATAGATCGCACCATATCTAATAAAGTATGGTTATGACATTCGGACACACCATTATGCTGTGGTGCTCCAGGTGGCATGAGTTTGTGAAACTATTCCACATTGTTTTAATTGAAGACCAAACTCGTAACTCAAATACTCTTCTCTACGATCAGATCGTAGAAACTTTATTTTCTTGTTACGATGATTTTTCACTTCACTCTGAAATTCTTTGAACTTTTCAAATGTTTCAGACTTATGTTTCATCAAGTAGATATACTCATATCTGCTCAAATCATCTGTGAAGATCAGAAAATAATGATACCTGTCGCGAGCCTCAGTATTCATCGGACCACATACATCAGTATGTATGATTTCCAACAAATCTGTTGCTCGCTCCATTGTTCCAAAGAACGGAGTCTTAGTCATCTTGCCCATGAGGCATGGTTCGCAAGCATCAACTGATTCATAATCAAGTGATTCCAAAAGTCCATCAGCATGGAGTTTCTTCATGCGCTTTACACCAATATGACCTAAAAGGCAGTGCCACAAATAAGTTGCACTATCATTATTAACTTTGCATCTTTTGGTTTCAATATTATGATTATGTGTATCACTACGATCGAGATCCAACGAACTATTTTCATTGGGTGTGTAACCATATAAGGTTTTATTCATGTAAACAGAACAACAATTTATTCTCTTACTTAAATGAATAACCGTATTACAATAAACATGATCAAATCATATTCATGCTGAACGCA
Organism: Triticum urartu; assembly: GCF_056163025.1. Lineage (NCBI taxonomy): Eukaryota > Viridiplantae > Streptophyta > Magnoliopsida > Poales > Poaceae > Triticum > Triticum urartu. Next base: position 464,339,026 of record NC_141879.1, on the reverse strand, counting down.
AACACCAAATAACACTTATTTAGGTTCAACACTAATCCCGAAATTATAGGGAGTGTGCGATGATGATCATATCAATCTTGGAACCACTTCCAACACACATCGTCACTTCACCCTTAACTAGTCTCTGTTTATTCTGCAACTCCCGTTTCGAGTTACTAATCTTAGCAACTGAACTAGTATCAAATACTGAGGGGTTGCTACAAACACTAGTAAAGTACACATTAATAAGATGTATATCAAATATACTTATGTTCACTTTGCCATCCTTCTCATCCGCCAATCACTTGGGGTAGTTCCGCTTCTAGTGACCAGTCCCTTTGCAGTAGAAGCACTTAGTCTCAGGCTTAGGACCAGACTTGGGCTTCTTCACTTGAGCAGAAACTTGCTTGCCGTTCTTCTTGAAGTTCCCCTTGTTCCCTTTGCCCTTTTCTTGAAACTAGTGGTCTTGTTAACCATCAACACTTGATGTTTTTCTTGATTTCTACCTTCGTCGATTTCAGCATCACGAAGAGCTTGGGAATTACTTTTGTCATCGCTTGCATATTATAGTTCATCATGAAGTTCTACTAACTTGGTGATGGTGACTAGAGAATTCTGTCAATCACTATTTTATCTGGAAGATTAACTCCCACTTGATTCAAGCGATTGTAGTACCCAGACAATCTGAGCACATGCTCACTAGTTGAGCGATTCTCCTCCATCTTTTAGCTATAGAACTTGTTGGAGACTTCATATCTCTCAACTCGGGTATTTGCTTGAAATATTAACTTCAACTCCTGGAACATCTCATATGGTCCATGACGTTCAAAACGTCTTTGAAGTCCTGATTCTAAGCTGTTAAGCATGGTGCACTAAACTATCAAGTAGTCATCATATTGAGCTAGCCAAACGTTCATAACGTCTGCATCTGCTCCTGCAATAGGCCCGTCACCTAGCGGTGCATCAAGGACATAATTCTTCTATGCAGCAATGAGGATAAAAATCAGATCACGGATCCAATCCGCATCATTGCTACTAACATCTTTCAACACAATTTTCTCTAGGAACATATCAAAATAAACATATGAAAGCAACAATGCGAGCTATTGATCCACAACATAGATATGCTAATACTACCAGGACTAAGTTCATGATAAATTAAAGTTCAATTAATTATATTACTTAAGAACTCCCACTTAGATAGAGATCCCTCTAATCTTCTAAGTGATCACGTGATCCAAATCAACTAAACCATAACCGATCATCACGTGAAATGGATTAGTCTTCAATGGTGAACATCATTATGTTGATCATATCTACTATATGATTCACGCTCGACCTTTCGGTCTCCGTGTTCCGAGGCCATATCTGCATATGCTAGGCTCGTCAAGTATAACCCGAGTATTCTGCGTGTGCAAAACTGGCTTGCACCCGTTGTAGATGGACGTAGAGCTTATCACACCCGATCATCACGTGGTGTCTGGGCACGACGAACTTTGGCAACAGTGCATACTCAGGGAGAACACTTCTTGATAATTAGTGAGAGATCATCTTATAATGCTACCGTCAAACAAAGCAAGATAAGATGCACAAAAAAGATAAACATCACATGCAATCAATATAAGTGATATGATATGGCCATCATCATCTTGTGCCTGTGATCTCCATCTCCAGAGCACCGTCATGATCACCATCGTCACCGGCGTGACACCTTGATCTCCATCGTAGCATCGTTGTCGTCTCGCCAATCTTATGCTTCTACGACTATCGCTACCGTTTAGTGATAAAGTAAAGCATTACATCGCGATTTCATTGCATACAATAAAGCGACAACCATATGGCTCCTGCCAGTTGCCGATAACTTGGTTACAAAACATGATCATCTCATACAATAAAATTTAGCATCATGTCTTAACCATATCACATCACAACATGCCCTGCAAAAACAAGTTAGACGTCCTCTACTTTGTTGTTGCAAGTTTTACGTGGCTGCTACGGGCTTAAGTAAGAACCAATCTCACCTACGCATCAAAACCACAACGATAGTTTGTCAATTTGACTCCGTTTTAACCTTTGCAAGGACCGGGCGTAGCCACACTCGGTTCAACTAAAGTTGGAGAAACTGTCGCCCGCAAGCCACCTATGTGCAAAGCACGTCGGGAGAACCGGTCTCGCGTAAGCGTACGCGTAATGTCGGTCCAGGTCGTCTCGTCAAACAATACCGCCGAACCAAAGTATGACATGCTGGTAGGCAGTATGACTTATATCGCCCACAACTCACTTGTGTTCTACTCGTGCATATAACATCAAACCATAAAACCTAGGCTCGGATGCCACTGTTGGGGAACGTAGTAATTTCAAAAAATTTCCTACGCACACGCAAGATCATGGTGATGCATAGCAACGAGAGGGGAGAGTATGATCTACGTACCCTTGTAGATCAACAACGGAAGCGTTGACGCAACGTAGAGGAAGTAGTCGTACGTCTTCCCGATCCGACCGATCCAAGCACCGTTACTCCGGCACCTCCGAGTTCTTGGCACACGTTCAGCTCGATGACGATCCCCGGGCTCCGATCCAGCAAAGCGTCGGGGAGGAGTTCCGTCAGCACGACGGCGTGGTGACGATCTTGATGTTCTACCGTCGCAGGGCTTCGCCTAAGCACTGCAACAATATGACCTAGGTGGAATATGGTGGAGGGGGCACCGCACACGGCTAAGGAACGATCATGAAGATCAACTTGTGTCTCTATGGGGTGCCCCTTGCCTCAGTATATAGAGGATGGAGGAGGAGGAGGCCGGCCAAGGCTTGGTGCGGCCAAGATGTGGAGTCCTACTAGGACTCCAAGTCCTAGTAGGAGTCCACCAAGAGGGGAGGAAGGGAGAAGGAAGTGGAGGAGAAGGAAAGGTGGCAGGCCCCCTTTTCCCTAGTCCAATTCGGACTAGAGGGGAGGGGGGGGGGGGCGCAGCAGCCCCTTGGCCCTTTCTCCTCTTCCCACTAAAGCCCATCAAGGCCCATTGCTTCTCCCGTAACTACCCGGTACTCCGAAAAATACCCGAATCACTCGGAACCTTTCCGATGTCCGAATATAGTCGTCCAATATATCGATCTTTACGTCTCGACCATTTCGAGACTCCTCGTCATGTCCCCGATCTCATCCGGGACTCCGAACTCCTTCGGTACATCAAAACTCATAAACTCATAATATAACTGTCATCGAAACCTTAAGCGTGCGGACCCTACGGTTCGAGAACAATGTAGACATGACCGAGACACGTCTCCGATCAATAACCAATAGCGGGACCTGGATGCCCATATTGGCTCCTACATATTCTACGAAGATCTTTATCGGTCAGACCGCATAACAACATACGTTGTTCCTTTTGTCATCGGTATGTTGCTTGCCCGAGATTCGATCGTCGGTATCCAATACCTAGTTCAATCTCGTTACCGGGAAGTCTCTTTACTCGTTCCGTAATACATCATCTCACAACTAACATATTAGTTGTAATGCTTGCAAGGCTTATGTGACGTGCATTACCGAGAGGGCCCAGAGATACCTCTCCGACAATCGGAGTGACAAATCCTAATCTCGAAATACGCCAACCCAACATGTACCTTTGGAGACACCTGTAATGCTCCTTTATAATCACCCAGTTACGTTGTGACGTTTGGTAGCACTCAAAGTGTTCCTCCGGCAAACGGGAGTTGCATAATCTCATAGTCATAGGAACATGTATAAGTCATGAAGAAAGCAATAGCAACATACTAAACGATCGGATGCTAAGCTAATGGAATGGGTCATGTCAATCAGATCATTCAACTAATGATGTGACCTCGCTAATCAAACAACAACTCTTTGTATATGGTTAGGAAACATAACCATCTTTGATTAACGAGCTAGTCAAGTAGAGGCATACTAGTGACATTCTGTTTGTCTATGTATTCACACATGTATTATGTTTCCGGTTAATACAATTCTAGCATGAATAATAAACATTTATCATGAAATAAGGAAATAAATAATAACTTCATTGTTGCCTCTAGGGCATATTTCCTTCAGTGAGGTGGGACACAAATTGCCACTACGACTGCCGATTTGCCACTGGTCGCTCCGCAAGTAGATGAAGGCACTGAGGGTTTGGTGAGGTGACATGCACGGGCGTGCTGCGAGCCAGAGCTCGACCGCTCAGATTTGCCAGCGTTGCAGGGACGGACCTGAGCACAAGCGTCGTGCCAGCATGAATGGCTCCCGTGGTGGGCGGCAACCAAGCAGGTGATGACTATAAATAATCCATGCATGGGAACCGGATAGCTTAGATAGATGCGAGAACGATACATGCCGCTGGGACGGACCCGAGCGGCCTGGGGATGATGCAGCCTGAGGGGTGCCCCCAGTAAAGTAAGCTAAAGACGTAAAAAGGATACATGCCGCAGGGACAGGCCCACGCGACGTGGGAATAATGCAGCCCAAGGGGCGCTCCGAGCTGAATGAACTTGGAAAATATCACCTGGTTTGGTTGTCGAAGGAGCGTTGGGGTAGCTGAAGGCGCGCGCTAAAGAAGTCGCTCCTCACAAGCCGCCAAGATCGTGAGCCTCGGGAGGCTCTGGGGGCTTGGGTGGCTCCCCGAGGACCATCTCTCTCTCCGCCAGGACCGCATGATGCTTGGCCTCCTGGGTTGCCAGGATGCTCCTGGCATGCGGACATAGCTGTGAGGTGGGCCCTCGCAACGTCCCACAAGCGAAGGCCAGAAGCGCTCCTGAGACGCGGCCCTGTTGAGCCCTGGGATGTCGATGCAGACACGCAGCTCGCCACCCTCGCATGGATGGGGAGCTGCACCAGGTGGGCGATGGTCGCCGCGTATCGCCCTTGCTTCCTGATGCTCCTGGGTGGCCTTGTCGATGAACTCCTGATCGCCAGACGCTCCTTGCCCGGTGCCCTCCTGTGGGAAACATGCCGCGAAGCACGCCTCCACGTGGTGCCCGAGCGCCTCCCTCATGATGTTGGCCAGGTCTGAGGCCCTCCAGAAGAGAGCCCCCAAGCCCTGCCCGAGGAGGGCGCCAGGCGTGCCTTCCTATGCGAGGGAGGGAGGCGCCCCAGTTGCAGGCGCCGATCCTGATGTGGCACTGCTAGAGGCGCCGCTCCCCTGAGGCCCTGTGCAGAGTAGTTGCTTCTTCTTCTTAGGGGTGGCCTCCAGAGGGTACGCACCCTTGCTGTCAGGGTCTTCAATTGCTGCGGCTTGGAAGGCGCGCTCGAGGGAGCACACCGCATCTCTTTCTTCGCAGGGGACTGTGATGATTCCGCCGCTTCCTAGCATCTTGAGGACGTTGTAGCCATGGTGGGCCACTGCCATGAACTTGGCCAGAGCCGGATACCCGAGGATGGCGTTGTACAACAGACGGATGTGGGCGACGTCGAACTTGACGAGCTTGGTGTGGTAGTTGTCGCGCTGACCGAAGGTGACAGGGAGACGAACTTGCCCTATCGGGGTGGTGGAGCCGTCAGTCACTCCTGAGAAAGGCTTGGTGGGTTGAAGCTGATCGTATGGCACTTGGAGGCTATCAAACGTCTCGACGGACAGGACACTGAGCCCCGCGCCGCCGTCGATGAGGGTCTTGGTGACTTGGACATTGCTGATGACGGGTGAATAGAGAATCGGGAGGACGCCGGCGATTGCCGCGCACTTGAGCTAGTCAGCCGAGCTGAAGGTGATGGCGTACTTGGACCACCTGAGCGGGCGCGTGGCCTCGAGCCTGGGGAGGGCTGCATTCACCTCGCAAGAGAACTGCTTGAAGATGCGCTGGGAGGTCGGGGCCTGAGCACCACCCAAGATGCAAGCGATGGCGCGCGGTTCCTGGAAGCCCCCAGCCCCCTCATCTTGATGGTGGTCGTCATTCCTTCTTGGTGGAGGTGGCAGCGGAGGGAGGCCGACATTGCCCTGAGGACGGTCCTCGCGAGGCTGGTCGCGCCAGGCGCCCTCACGAGGTTGCTCTTGCCAGTGGTCCTCACGAGGCCGGTCGCGCCACACCTGGCGGGGGCCGCGGTCGTCCCAGCGTCCTCCACCTCGTCCTCCTCCTCGGCCATAGCCCCGATCGTTGCGCTCGGGTCGTCAACCGAAGCGTCCATCTCAGATGGCCCTGAGCTCTTGACAATCGTTGGTGTTGTGGCTATGTACGTTGTGGAAGGCGTAGAACGGACGGCTGCCCTTGGACGACTCGGGGTGGTCCCGGCCGCGCTTCATGTCTGACTCTGCCACGAGTACGGCCACTCCCTTGCGCTTCACGTCCTTGATCTTGGCCTTCTTCTCCTCTAGGTTGGCCTCGGGGAGCTTGAGGAGGGAGAGACGCCCCTCCTCAGCTCTTGCACACTTGGTTGCTATGTTGAACAGCTCCAGAGTTGTGCATAGCTCCTCGTGGATGGCGAGCTCCTCCTTCATCTTGACATCATGGACGCCATAGGAGAACGCTGATATGATGGCCTCGTCCGTCACCTTGGGATCTTGAGACGAACGCTATTGAAGTGCTAGATGTACTTCTGCAGGGTCTCTCCCGGCTGTTGCTTGATGCAGCGCAGGTCACCCGCGGTCGGAGGACGGCCACGAGTACCCTGGAAGTTGGCGATGAAGCGGTTGCGCATCTCTCCCCAGGAGGAGATTGATCCCGCGGGCAGGTTGAGGAGCCATGAGCGGGCGCCATCCTTGAGAGCGATGGGAAACCAGTTCGCCATGACTTTTTCATCACCGTTGGCCGCCTCAATGCTCAGCTCGTAGAGCTGCCGGAACTCCGCAGGGTCAGGGGTGCCGTCATAGAGCGGAGGCAGATCTTGAACTTGCCTGGCCAAACGACAGTGTGCAGCTCGGGAGCGCAGGTGCGGCAGCCTGCGGTGGCCACTGGGGCCCTCTGCAGGGGTGGAGCCTTCCCTTAATGTTCGCGCATCGCCGGCGCAGGCGGCACGCGGTCTTGTCGTGGTGCCGGGAGCGCTGGGGCGTTTTCTTGCAGCTGGTGATGACCCACAAGTATAGGGGATCTATCATAGTCCTTTCAATAAGTAAGAGTGTCAAACCCAACGAGGAGCAGAAGGAAATGATAAGCGGTTTTCAGCAAGGTATTCTCTGCAAGCACTGAAATTATAGGTGACAGATAGTTTTGTGATAAGATAATTTGTAACGAGCAACAAGTGACAAAAGTAAATAAAGTGCAACAAGGTGGCCCAATCCTTTTTGTAGCAAAGGACAAGCCTGGACAAACTCTTATATAGAGAAAAGCACTCCCTAGGACACATGGGAATATCGTCAAGCTAGTTTTCATCACGTTCATATGATTCACGTTCAGTAGTTTGATAATTTGGTATGTGGGTGGACCGGTGCTTGGGTACTGTCCTTACTTGGACAAACATCCCACTTATGATTAACCTCTATTGCAAGCATCCGCAACTACAACGAAAGTATTAAAGTAAACCTAACCATAGCATGAAACATATGGATCCAAATCAGCCCCTTACGAAGCAACACATAAACTAGGGTTTAAGCTTCTGTCACTCTAGCAACCCATCATCTACTTATTACTTCCCAGTGCCTTCCTCTAGGCCCAAATAATGGTGAAGTGTCAGGTAGCCGACGTTCACATAACACCACTAGAGGAGAGACAACATACATCTCATCAAAATATCAAACGAATACCAAATTCACATGACTACTAATAGCAAGACTTCTCCCATGTCCTCAGGAACAAACGTAACTACTCACAAAGCATATTCATGTTCATAATCAGAGGGGTATTAATATGCTTATAGGATCTGAACATATGATATTCCACCAAATAAACCAACTAGCATCAACTACAATGAGTAATTTACACTACTAGCAACCCACATGTACCAATCCCGGACTTAGAGACAAGAATTGGATGCAAGAGATGAACTAGGGTTTGAGAGGAGATGGTGCTAGTGAAGATGTTGATGGAGATTGACCCCCTCCGATGAGAGAATCGTTGGTGATGACGATGGCGATGATTTCGCCCTCCCAGAGGGAAGTTTCCCCGACAGAACAGCTCCACCGGAGCCCTAGATTTATTCCGCCAAGGTTCCGCCTCGTGGCGGTGGAGTCTTGTCCCGAAAGCTGGCTTATGATTTTTTCCTCAACGAAAGACTCCATATAGCAGAAGATGGGCATCAGAGGGCCACCAGGGGGCCCACGAGGCAGGGGGCGCGCCCAGGGGGGTAGGGTACGCCCCCACCCTCGTGGCCAGGGTGTGGGCCCCCTCTGGAACTTCTTGCGCTCAGTATTTTTTCATATATTCTGAAAATAGCTTCCGTGAAGTTTCAGGACTTTTGGAGCTGTGCAGAATATGTCTCTAATATTTTCTCCTTTTCCAGCCCAGAATCCCAGCTACCGACATTCTCCCTCTTTATGTAAACCTTGTAAAATAAGAGAGAATAGGCATAAGTATGGTAACATAATGTGTAGTAACAACCCATAATGCAATAAATATCTATATAAAAGCATGATGCAAAATGGACGTATCAACTCCCCCAAGCTTAGACCTCGCTTGTCCTCAAGCGAAAGCCGAAATCGAAAAATATGTCCACATGTTTAGAGATGGAGGTGTCGATAAAAATAAAATATGGACATGAGGGCATCATGATCATTCTTAGAACAGCAACATATATATATTGTCATATGATCTCTTATGCTAAAATAACAATTCAATCACAATTTCAAGTATGAATCATAAACTTCATTGAGAACCAACAAACTCTAATCTCAGTCACTGAGGCAATTGCAATTTATCATAACATAGGAAAGAGTCAATATAAGAGCTTTTCAGCAAGTCCACATACTCAACCATCTTTTAGTCTTTCACAATTGCTAACACTCACGCAATATTTATGGGTATGAAGTTTTAATCGGACACAGAGAAAGATAGGGGCTTATAATTTTGCCTCCCAACATTTTACCTCAAGGGTAATGTCAACAATAATTGTTCATGAAGACTCACATCCAATTAGCTATATATATAAGGATCTTTCCAACATATTGTGCTTGCCAAAGGATAAAATGTAAAAGGAAAGGTGAAGATCACCATGACTCTTATATAAGGTAGAAGATAAAAGTAAAAGATATGCCCTTCGCAGAGGGAATCAGAGGTTGTCATGCGCTTTTATAGTTGGATGCACAAAATCTTAATGCGAAAGAATGTCACTTTATATTGCCACTTGTGATATGGACCTTTATTATGCAGTCCGTCACTTTTATTTCTTCCATATCACAAGATCGTATAAAGCTTATTTTCTCCCACACTAATAAGTCATACATATTTAGAGAGCAATTTTTATTGCTTGCACCGATGACAACTTGCTTGAAGGATCTTACTCAATCCATAGGTAGATATGGTGGACTCTCATCGCAAAACTGGGTTTAGGGATATTTGGAAGCACAAGTAGTATCTCTACTTGGTGCAAAGAATTTGGCTAGCATGAGGGGAAAGGCAAGCTCAATCATGTTGGATGATCCATGACAAAATAATTTATCTCAGATGTAAGAAAACATAACCCATTACGTTGTCTTCCTTGTCCAACGTCAACTCTTTAGCATGTCATATTTTAATGAGTGCTCACAATCATAAAAGATGCCAAGATATTGTATTTATATGTGAAGACCTCTCTTTCTTTATTACTTCCTATTAATTGCTACGATGACCAAAACAATGTTTGTCAACTCTCAACAACTTTTATTCATCATACTCTTTATATGCGAGCTCATTACTCTCCATAAGATCCATATGATCTCTTTGTTTCTTTTTATTTCTTCTCTTTTATTTTATTCACTCAAGATCATAGCAAGATAATCAAGCCCTTTACTCAACACTAATCTTTATTATATATCTCAGGGACTCGATTACATAGAGGGATCATAAAGCAAAACTCAAAACTAGATCATACCAAAAAATTTATTCTGCTAGATCAAGATATTTCTAAAAGGATCGAACTAAGAAAAACAATAAAGATAGAGATGTGATGGTGATACGATACCGGGGCACCTCCCCCAAGCTTGGCAGTTGCCAAGGGGAGTGCCCATACCCGATGCTCAGTTCTTCTTTGTTGGTGAAGATGGTGATGGTTTTGTTGATGGCGTAGGCTTGTCGTCCCTCTTCCAAGGCATAGGATCACCATCATAGAAGGATGATCGAGTCTCCTGAAACCTCAAATCTGCAGCCAAACTCATCCTCTTGAATCTATATTCATACTCACAGTTTTGATTTTGCAGGTCATAGATCTGGGCTTGGAGGTGCTCGATTTTCTCATAAAGCTTGAAGATGTCCTCCCCAACGTCCTTGACGTCCAGCTTGTGGTTGTTGGTGAACTCCGTGATCATAATGTGATTGGAGTCAAGTCCATGCTCCACCATCTCTTGACACTTGAAAACTTCTTGCTCCAATGCCTCGAGCCTTGCCTCCGTGCTTCCGGTCTTCCTTGGTCCCTCAACATCGCGGATGTGCAACAACCCCTCACGCATCTCAATGGTTTGAGGGTGTTGCAGCACTTCCGCGAGGTAGGGGTTGATGACCTTCTCGAAGAACTGGTCCTTGGGGACACTTGAAGACGACATGACGACCTGGATCTGTTAGAAAAACAGCTCGAAACAAAGACAGAGGATATTTGCGTGATACGGGAGTTAAAACTTTCGGGAGATTATATAATGAATTTTTACCGACCAAAATACGTAATGTGCAAGAAAACGGAGTCCGGAGAGCACACGAGGTGCCCATGAGGTCGGGGGCGCGCCCAGGGGGGTAGGGCGCGCCCTCCACCCTTGTGGATCCCTCGTGTCCTTCCCGGACTGCTTCTTATTTTTCTATTTTTCTAAATATTCCAAAACAGAGAAAAATTGCCATTAGAACTGTTTTGGAGTCGGTTTACTTACCGTATCACATACCTATTCCTTTTTGGAGTCTGAAATGTTCCGGAAAGTGTCCCTTATGTATTCCACTAGGGTTACGGTTTCAATAATATTGGATTCAACATTTATAGGATTACCTGAGATATAATGTTTAATTCTTTGACCGTTAACCACCTTTGGATTTGTGCCTTCGAAGTTGTTGATTTTTATGGCACCGGAACGATAAACCTCCTTGATAACGTAAGGACCTTCCCATTTAGAGAGAAGTTTTCCTGCAAAAAATCTTAAGCGAGAGTTGTATAGCAATACATAATCACCTACATTAAACTCACGCTTTTGTATCCTTCTGTCATGCCATCTTTTAACTTTTTCTTTAAACAATTTGGCATTCTCATAGGCTTGGGTTCTCCATTCATCAAGTGAGCTAATGTCAAATAATCTTTTCTCACTGGCAAGTTTGAAATCATAATTGAGCTCTTTAATAGCCCAATAAGCCTTATGTTCTAGTTCGAGAGGTAAGTGACATGCTTTTCCATAAACCATTTTATACGGAGACATACCCATAGGATTTTTATATGCAGTTCTATAGGCCCATAATGCATCATCAAGTTTCTTGGACCAATTCTTTCTAGATCTATTAACAGTCTTTTCCAAAATTAATTTAGTTCTCTATTACTCAATTATACTTGACCACTAGACTGTGGGTGATAAGGAGATGCTATTCTATGATTAACATCATACTTAGCAAGCATTTTACGGAAAGCACCATGAATAAAATGTGAACCACCATCAGTCATTAAATATCTAGGGACTCCAAACCTCGGAAAAATAACTTCTTTGAGCACCTTAATAGAGGTGTTATGATCAACACTACTAGTTGGAATAGCTTCTACCCACTTAGTAACGTTATAAACAGCAACTAAAATATGTGTATATCCATTAGAGGCAGGAAAAGGTCCCATGTAATCAAATCCCCAAACATCAAAGTTCAATAACAAGTGAATAATTCATAGGCATTTCTTGATGTCTACTAATATTACCAATTCTTTGACATTCATAACAAGATACAACAAACTTATGGGCATCCTTGAAGAGAGTAGGCCAATAAAAACCGGATTGCAATACCTTATGTGCAGTTCTATCTCCAGCGTGGTGTCCTCCATAAGCTTCGGAGTGACACTTGCGTAGGATCTGTTCCTGTTCATGCTCAGGTACACAACATCTAATAACACCATCTACTTCTTCTTTATAAAGATGTAAGTCATCCCAAAAGTAATGTCTCAAATCATAGAAAAACTTTTTCTTTTGCTGGTATGTGAAACTAGGTGGTATAAATTTAGCAACAATATAATTAGCATAATCAGCATACCATGGAGCAGTACGAGAAGCATTTATGACATTTAATTGTTCATCAGGAAAGCTATCATCAATAGGTCGTGGGTCATCAAGAACATTCTCTAGCCTAGACAAGTTGTCTGCAACGGGTTTCGCAGCTCCCTTTCTATATATAATATGCAAATCAAATTCTTGTAGCAAGAGAACCCATCTAATAAGTGTAGGTTTAGCATCTTTCTTTTCCATAAGATATTTAATAGCAGCATGATCCGTGTGAATTGTTACTTTAGAATCAACAATATAAGGTCTGAACTTATCACAAGCGAATACAACTGCCAAAAATGTTGGAAATATGCCCTAGAGGCAATAATAAAATGGTTATTATTATGTTTCTTTGTCCATGATAATTGTCTATTGTTCATGCTACAATTGTGTTATCCGGAGATCGTAATACATGTGTGAATACATAGACCACAACACGTCCCTAGTGAGCCTCTAGTTGACTAGCTCGTTGATGAAAAGATAGTCATGGTTTCCTGACTATGGACATTAGATGTCATTGATAACGAGATCACATCATTAGGAGAATGATGTGATGGACAAGACCCAATCCTAAGCATAGCTCAAAGATCGTGTAGTTCGTTTGCTAGAGCTTTTCTGAATGTCAAGTATCATTTCCTTAGACCATGAGATTGTGCAACTCCCGGATACCGTAGGAGTGCTTTGGGTGTGCCAAACGTCACAACGTAACTGGGTGACTATAAAGCTACACTAGGGTATCTCCGAAAGTGTCTGTTGGGTTGGCACGAATCAAGACTGGGATTTGTCACTCCGTATGATGGAGAGGTATCTCTGAGCCCACTCGGTAATGCATCATCATAATGAGCTTAATGCGACCAAGTGGTTGATCACGGGATCATGCATTACGGTACGAGTAAAGTGACTTGCCGGTAACAAAATTGAACGAGGTATTGGGATACCGACGATCGAGTCTCGGGCGAGTAACGTACCGATTGACAAAGGGAATTGTATACGGGATTGATTGAATCCTCGACATCGTGGTTCATCCAATGAGATCATCGTGGAGCATGTGGGAGCCAACATGGGTATCCAGATCCCGCTGTTGGTTATTGACCGGAGAGTCGTCTCGGTCATGTCTGTGTGTCTCCCGATCCCGTAGGGTCTACACACTTAAGGTTCGGTGACGCTAGGGTTGTAGAGATATTAGTATGCAGTAACCCGAAAGTTGTTCGTCTCGGATGAGATCCCGGACGTCACGAGGAGTTCCGGAATGGTCCGGAGGTGAAGAATTATATATAGGAAGTCCAGTTTCGGCCATCGGGAAAGTTTCGAGGTCACCGATATTGTACCGGGACCACCGGGTGGGGCCACCTATCCCGGAGGGCCCCATGGACTGAAGTGGGGAAGGGAACCAGCCCCTGGTGGGCTGGTGCGCCCCCCTTGGGCCTCCCCCTGCGCCTAGGGTTGGAAACCCTAGGGGTGGGGGGCGCCCCACTCGGCTTGGGGGGAAAGCCACCCCCCTTGGCCACCGCCCCCCTTGAGATCCAATCTCTAGGGCCGGCACCCCCCCTAGGGGCCCTATATATAGTGGGGGGAGGGAGGGCAGCCGCACCCTAGCCCGTGGCGCCTCCCTCTCCCTCTCGCTGAGCTTGGCAAAGCCCTGCCGAGATCACCGTTGCTTCCACCACCACGCTGTCGTGCTGCTGGATCTCCATCAACCTCTCCTTCCCCCTTGCTGGATAAAGTTGGAGGAGACGTCTTCCCAATCGTACGTGTGTTGAACGCGAAGGTGCCGTCCGTTTGGTGCTCGGTCATCGGTGATTCGGATCACGACGAGTACAATTCCATCAACCCCGTTCTCTTGAACGCTTCCGCTCGCGATCTACAAGGGTATGTAGATGCACTCCCCTTTCCCTCGTTGCTAGATACCTCCATAGATTGATCTTGGTGATGCGTAGAAAATTTTAAATTCTGCTACGTTCCCCAAAAGTGGCATCATGAGCTAGGTCTATGCATAGTTTCTATGCACGAGTAGAACACAAAGCAGTTGTGGGCGTCGATATTGTCAATTTACTTGTCGTTACTAGTCTTATCTTGATTCGATGGCATCGTGGGATGAAGCGGCCCAGACCGACCTTACATGTACGCTTACGTGAGACTGGTTCCACCGACTGACATGCACTAGTTGCATAAGGTGGCTAGCGGGTGTCTGTCTCTCCCACTTTAGTCGGATCGGATTCGATGAAAAGGGTCCTTATGAAGGGTAAATAGAAATTGGCATATCACGTTGTGGTTTTGGCGTAGGTAAGAAACGTTCTTGCTAGAAACCTATAGCAGCCACGTAAAAACTTGCAACAACAATTATAGGACATCTAACTTGTTTTTGCAGCATGTGCCATGTGATGTGATATGGCCAAAAGGATGTGATGAATGATATATGTGATGTATGAGATTGATCATGTTCTTGTAATAGGAATCACGACTTGCATGTCGATGAGTATGACAATCGGCAGGAGCCATAGGAGTTGTCTTAATTTATTTATGACCTGCGTGTCAACATAAACATCATGTAATTACTTTACTTTATTGCTAAACTGTTAGCCATAGTAGTAGAAGTAATAGATGACGAGAAAACTTCATGAAGACACGATGATGGAGATCATGGTGTCATGCCGGTGACGATGATCATGGCGCCCCGAAGATGGAGATCAAAAGGAGCAGATGATATTGGCCATATCATGTCACTATTTGATTGCATGTGATGTTTATCATGTTTTACATCTTATGTGCTTAGAACGACGGTAGCTTAAATAAGATGATCCCTCGTAATAATTTCAAGAAAGTGTTCCCCCTAACTGTGCACCGTTGCGAAGGTTTGTTGTTTTGAAGCACCACGTGATGATCGGGTGTGATAGATTCTAACGTTCGAATACAACGGGTGTAAGCAAGATTTACACACACAATACACTTAGGTTGACTTGACGAGCCTAGCATGTACAGACATGGCCTCGGAACACGAAAGACCGAAAGGTCGAGCATGAGTCATATAGAAGATACGATCAACATGAAGATGTTCACCGATGTTGACGAGAACGTCTCACGTGATGATCGGACACGACCTAGTTGACTCGGATCATGTTTCACTTAGATGACTAGAGGGATGTCTATCTGAGTGGGAGTTCATTGAATAATTTGATTAGATGAACTTAATTATCATGAACTTAGTCTAAAATCTTTGCAATATGTCTTGTAGATCAAATGGCCCACGCTAATGTTGCCCTCAACTTCAACGCGTTCCTAGAGAAAACCAAGCTGAAAGATGATGGCAGCAACTATACGGACTGGGTCCGGAACCTGAGGATCATCCTCATAGCTGCCAAGAAAGATTATGTCCTAGAAGCACCGCTAGGTGACGCACCTATCCCAGAGAACCAAGACGTTATGAACGCTTGGCAGTCATGTGCTGATGATTACTCCCTCGTTCAGTGCGGCATGCTTTATAGCTTGGAACCGAGGCTCCAAAAGCGTTTTGAGCAACACGGAGCATATGAGATGTTCGAAGAGCTGAAAATGGTTTTCCAAGCTCATGCCCGGGTCGAGAGATATGAAGTCTCCGACAAGTTCTTCAGTTGTAAGATGGAGGAAAATAGTTCTATCAGTGAGCACATACTCAAAATGTCTGGGTTGCATAACCGCTTGACTCAGCTGGGAGTTAATCTCCCGGATGACGCGGTCATTGACAGAATCCTTCAGTCGCTTCCACCGAGCTACAAGAGCTTTGTGATGAACTTCAATATGCAGGGGATGGAAAAGACCATTCCTGAGGTATATTCAATGCTGAAATCAATGGAGGTGGAGATAAAAAAGGAACATCAAGTGTTGATGGTGAATAAAACCACTAAGTTTAAGAAAGGCAAGGGTAAGAAGAACTTCAAGAAGGATGGCAAGGGCGTTGCCGCGCCCGGTAAGCAAGCTGCCGGGAAGAAGCCAAAGAATGGACCCAAGCCCGAGACTGAGTGTTTTTATTGCAAGGGAGTGGTCACTGGAAGCGGAACTGCCCCAAATACTTAGAGGACAAGAAGGCCGGCAACACTAAAGGTATATGTGATATACATGTAATTGATGTGTACCTTACCAGTACTCGTAGTAGCTCCTGGGTATTTGATACCGGTGCGGTTGCTCACATTTGTAACTCAAAGCAGGAGCTGCGGAATAAGCGGAGACTGGCGAAGGACGAGGTGACGATGCGCGTCGGGAATGGTTCCAAGGTCGATGTGATCGCAGTCGGCACGCTACCTCTACATTTACCTACAGGATTAGTTTTAAACCTCAATAATTGTTATTTAGTGCCAGCTTTGAGCATGAACATTGTACCAGGATCTCATTTAATTCGAGATGGCTACTCATTTAAATCCAAGAATAATGGTTGTTCTATTTATATGAGAGATATGTTTTATGGTCATGCTCCGCTGGTGAATGGTTTATTCTTAATGAATCTCGAGCATAATGTTACACATATTCATAGTGTGAATACCAAAAGATGTAAGGTTGATAATGATAGTCCCACATACTTGTGGCACTGCCGCCTTGGTCACATAGGTGTCAAACGCATGAAGAAGCTCCATGCAGATGGACTTTTGGAGTCTCTTGATTACGAATCATTTGACACGTGCGAACCATGCCTCATGGGTAAAATGACCAAGACTCCGTTCTCAGGAACAATGGAGCGAGCAACCAACTTATTGGAAATCATACATACTGATGTGTGCGGTCCAATGAGTGTTGAGGCTCGCGGTGGCTATCATTATGTTCTCACCCTCACTGATGACTTGAGTAGATATGGGTATGTCTACTTAATGAAACACAAGTCTGAGACCTTTGAAAAGTTCAAGGAATTTTAGAATGAGGTTGAGAATCAACGTGACAGGAAAATCAAGTTCTTGCGATCAGATCATGGGGGAGAATACTTGAGTCACGAATTTGGCACGCACTTAAGGAAATGTGGAATAGTTTCACAACTCATGCCGCCTGGAACACCTCAGCGTAATGGTGTGTCCGAACGTCGTAATCGCACTCTATTGGATATGGTGCGATCTATGATGTCTCTTACCGATCTACCGCTGTCATTTTGGGGCTATGCTTTAGAGACTGCCGCATTCACTTTAAATAGGGATCCGTCGAAATCCGTTGAGATGACACCGTATGAATTATGGTTTGGGAAGAAACCTAAGCCGTCGTTTCTAAAAGTTTGGGGATGCGATGCTTATGTCAAGAAACTTCAACCTGAAAAGCTCGAACCCAAGTCAGAAAAATGCGTATTCATAGGATACCTTAAAGAAACTATTGGGTATACCTTCTACCTCAGATCCGAAGGCAAGATCTTTGTTGCCAAGAATGGATCATTTCTAGAGAAAGAGTTTCTCTCGAAAGAAGTAAGTGGGAGGAAAGTAGAACTTGATGAAGTATTACCTCTTGAACCGGAAAGTGGCGCAGCTCAGGAAAATGTTCCTGAGGTGCCTGCACCGACTAGAGAGGAAATTAATGATGATGATCATGAAACTTCAGATCAAGTTGCTACTGAACTTCGTAGGTCCACAAGGACCTGTTCCGCACCAGAGTGGTATGGCAACCCTGTCTTGGAAATCATGTTGTTAGAAAACGGTGAACCTTCGAACTATGCGGAAGCGATGGCGGGCCCAGATTCTGACAAATGGCTAGAAGCCATGAAATCCGAGATAGGATCCATGTATGAAAACGAAGTATGGACTTTGACTGACTTGCCCGATGATCGGCGAGCCATAGAAAATAAATGGATCTTTAAGAAGAAGACAGACGTGGATGGTAATGTGACCATCTATAAAGCTCGGCTTGTCGCTAAGGGTTATCGACAAGTTCAAGGGGTTGACTACGATGAGACTTTCTCACCCGTAGCGAAGCTGAAGTCCGTCCGAATCATGTTAGCAATCGCCGCATTCTATGATTATGAGATATGGCAAATGGACGTCAAAACGGCATTCCTTAATGGTTTCCTTAAGGAAGAATTGTATATTATGCAGCCGGAAGGTTTTGTCGATCCTAAGAATGCTAATAAGGTGTGCAAGCTCCAACGCTCGATCTATGGGCTGGTGCAAGCATCTCGGAGTTGGAACATTCATTTTGATGAGATGATCAAAGCATTTGGGTTTACGCAGACTTATGGAGAAGCTTGCATTTACAAGAAAGTGAGTGGGAGCTCTGTAGCATTTCTCATATTATATGTGGATGACATACTGTTGATGGGAAATGATATAGAATTCTTGGAAAGCATAAAGGCCTACTTGAACAAGTGTTTTTCAATGAAGGACCCTGGAGAAGCTGCTTATATATTAGGCATCAAAATCTATAGAGATAGATCGAGATGCCTCATTGGTCTTTCACAAAGTACGTACCTTGACAAGATATTGAAGAAGTTCAATATGGATCAGTCCAAGAAGGGGTTCTTGACTATATTGTAAGGTATGCAATTGAGCACGGCTCAATGCCCGACCACGGCAGAAGATAGAGAAAAGATGAGTGTCGTCCCCTATGCCTCGGCCATTGGGTCTATTATGTATGCCATGCTGTGTACCAAACCTGATGTAAACCTTGCCGTAAGTTTGGTAGGAAGGTACCAAAGTAATCCCGGCATGGAACACTGGACAATGGTCAAGAATATCCTGAAGTACCTGAAGAGGACTAAGGATATGTTTGTCGTTTATGGAGGTGACGAAGAGCTCATCGTAAAGGGTTACGTCGATGCTAGCTTCGACACAGATCTGGATGACTCTAAGTCACAAACCGGATACGTGTATATTTTGAATGGTGGGGCAGTAAGCTGGTGCAGTTGCAAGCAAAGCGTTGTGGCGGGATCTACATGTGAAGCAGAGTACATGGCAGCCTCGGAGTCAGCACAAGAAGCAATCTGGGTGAAGGAGTTCATTACCGAACTAGGAGTCATTCCCAATGCGTCGGGACCGATGACTCTCTTCTGTGACAACACTGGAGCTATTGCCCTTGCCAAGGAGCCCAGGTTTCACAGGAAGACCAGGCATATCAAGCGTCGCTTCAACTCCATTCGTGAAAGTGTTCAAAATGGAGACATAGATATTTGTAAAGTACATACGGACCTGAATGTAGCAGATACGTTGACTAAACTTCTCCCTAGAGAAAAACATGATCAACACCAGAACTCTATGGGTGTTCGATTCATCACAATGTAACTAGATTATTGACTCTAGTGCAAGTGGGAGACTGTTGGAAATATGCCCTAGAGGCAATAATAAAATGGTTATTATTATATTTCTTTGTTCATGATAATTGTCTATTGTTCATGCTACAATTGTGTTATCCGGAAATCGTAATACATGTGTGAATACATAGACCACAACACGTCCCTAGTGAGCCTCTAGTTGACTAGCTCATTGATCAAAAGATAGTCATGGTTTCCTGACTATGGACATTAGATGTCATTGATAACGGGATCACATCATTAGGAGAATGATATGATGGACAAGACCCAATCCTAAGCATAGCTCAAAGATCGTGTAGTTTGTTTGCTAGAGCTTTTCCGAATGTCAAGTTTCATTTCCTTAGACCATGAGATTGTGCAACTCCCGGATACCGTAGGAGTGCTTTGGGTGTGCCAAACGTGACAACGTAACTGGGTGACTATAAAGGTGCACTACGGGTATCTCTGAAAGTGTCTGTTGGGTTGGCACGAATCGAGACTGGGATTTCACTCCGTATGACGGAGAGGTATCTCTGGGCCCACTCGGTAATGCATCATCATAATGAGCTCAATGTGACCAAGTGGTTGATCACAGGATCATGCATTACGGTACGAGTAAAGTGACTTGCCGGTAACGAGATTGAACAAGGTATTGGGATACCGACGATCGAGTCCCGGGCGAGTAACGTATCGATTGACGAAGGGAATTGTATACAGGATTGATTGAATCCTCGACATCATGGTTCATCCGATGAGATCATCGAGGAGCATGTGGGAGCCAACATGGGTATCCAGATCCCGCTGTTGGTTATTGACCGGAGAGTCGTCTCGGTCATGTCTGCGTGTCTTCCGAACCCGTAGGGTCTACACACTTAAGGTTCTGTGACGCTAGGGTTGTAGAGATATTAGTATGCGGTAACCCGAAATTTGTTCGGAGTCCCGGATGAGATCCCGGACGTCACAAGGAGTTCTGGAATGATCCTGAGGTGAAGAATTATATATAGGAAGTCCTGTTTCGGCCATCGGGAAAGTTTCGGGGTCACCGGTATTGTACCGGGACCACCGGAAGGGTCCCGGGGGTCCATGGGGCCACCTATCCCGGAGGGCCCCATGGGCTGAAGTGGGGAAGGGAACCAGCCCCTGGTGGGCTGGTGCGCCCCCTTGGGCTTCCCCCTGCGCCTAGGGTTGGAAACCTTAGGGGTGGGGGGTGCCCCACTTTTCTTGGGGGCAAGCCACCCCCCTTAGCCGCCGCCCCCCCTTGAGATCCAATCTCTAGGGCCGGCGCCCCCCTAGGGGCCCTATATATAGTGGGGGGGAGGGAGGGCAGACGCACCCTAGCCCCTGGCGCCTCCCTCTCCCTCCCGTGACACCTCTCCCTCTCGCTGAGCTTGGCGAAGCCCTGCCGAGATCACCGTTGCTTCCACCACCACGCCGTCGTGCTGCTGGATCTCCATCAACCTCTCCTTCCCCCTTGCTGGATCAAGTCGGAGGAGATGTCTTCCCAACCGTACGTGTGTTGAATGCGGAGGTGCCGTCAGTTCGGCGCTCGGTCATCGGTGATTTGGATCACGACGAGTACAACTCCATCAACCCCGTTCTCTTGAACGCTTCCGCTCACGATCTACAAGGGTATGTAGATGCACTCCCCTTTCCCTCTATGCTAGATAACTCCATAGATTGATATTGGTGATGCATAGAAAATTTTAAATTCTGCTACGTTCCCCAACAAAAAATTCTTTTTCAGTAGTAGCATAATTTCTCACAGCATTGTCTAGAGTTTTACTAGCATATTGAATAACATTTAATTTCTTATCAACTCTTTGCCCTAGAACATCACTTACAACATAATCACTGGCATCACACATAATTTCAAAGGGTAAATTCCAATCAGGTGGCTGAACAATAGGTGCAGAGATCAATGCTTTCTTAAGTATTTCAAATGCTTCTAGGCAATCATCATAAAAAACAAATGGTATATATTGTAATAAATTAGTTAGAGGCCGAGAAAATTTTGGTAATTCCTTAATGAACCTCCTATAAAAACCGGCCTAACCAAGGAAACTTCTTATACCTTTGATGTCCTTGGGACATGGCATCTTTTCAATAGCATCACCCTTAGCTTTATCAACTTCAATACCTCTTTCAGAAACTTTATGCCCCAAGACAATACCTTCATTAACCATATAGTGGCACTTCTCCCAATTCAAGACAAGGTTAGTTTCTTCACATCTCTACAAAACTCGATCAAGGTTGCTTAAGCAATCATCAAAAGAGGATCCATAGACGGAGAAATCGTCCATGTAAACCTCACAAATCTGTTCACAAAAGTCACAGAATATAGCCATCATGCATCTTTGGAAGGTAGCAGGTGCATTACATAAACCAAAAGGCATACGTCTATAAGAAAAACTACCGAACGGGCAAGTAAAAGTGGTCTTAGATTGATCATCAGCTGACACATGTATTTGAGAGAAATCAGAATAACCATCTAGAAAGCAAAAATATGTATGTTTGGATAATCTTTCTAGAATTTGATCAATAAAAGGTAAGGGGTAATGAACTTTTTTAGTAGCCTTATTTAATTTGCGGAAATCAATTACAATCCTATAACCTGTAATAATTCTTTGCGGAATCAATTCATCTTTATCATTAGGAATGACAGTAATACCTCCCTTTTTAGGGATACAATGGACATGACTTACCCACTAACTATCAGCAACGGGATAAATTATACCTGCCTCAAGGAGCTTTAGTATTTCCTTTCTTACCACTTCTTTCATCTTAGGATTCGGCCATCATTGGTGATCACGAACTGGTTTGGCATCTTTCTCCAAATTTATTTTGTGTTGACATAGTGTGGGACTAATGTCCTTAAGATCATCGAGAGTATATCCTATAGCAGCACGGTGCTTCTTCAGAGTTTTCAATAATCTCTCTTCTTCATGCTCTGAAAGGTTAGCACTAATAATAACAGGATATATCTTTTTCTCATCAAGATAAGCATATTTAAGAGTATCAGGTAACGGTTTGAGCTCAAACACGGGATCACCCTTGGGTGGAGGAGGATCCCCTAGGATTTCGACAGGCAAATTGTGTTTCAGGATGGGTTCCTGTTTAAAGAATACTTCATCTATTTCCCCTCTTTCGTTCATAAACATATCATTTTCATGGTCTATCAAATACTATTCTAAAGGATCACTAGGAGGCACGACAATAGAAGCAAGACCAATAATTTCATCTTTACTATGCAATTCCTCTTCACGGCGTTGTCTACGCAATTTAGAGAAATTAAATTCATGAGACATATCACCTAAACCAATAGTAACAACATCCTTTTTGCAATCTATCATAGCATTAACTGTGTTCAAGAAGGGTCTACCAAATATAATGGGACAAAAGCTATCTTGTGGGGAACCAAGGACAAGAAAATCAGCAAGATATTTAGTTTTCCCACACAAGACTTCAACGTCTCTAACAATTTCAATTGGTGAAATAGTATATCTATTGGCAAGTTTAATTGTGACATCAATATCTTCTAACTTAGCAGGTGCAATATCATGCATAATCTCGTTGTACAAGTCAATAGGTATTGCACTAGCACTGGCACCCATATCACATAAGCCATGATAACAATGATCTCCTATTTTAACAGAAATAACAGGCATGCCTACCACGGGTCTATGTTTATCTTTAGCACAAGGTTTAGCAATTCTAGCAGTCTCATCACAGAAATGAATAACATGCCCATCAATATTATCAGACAAGAGATCTTTAACAATAGCAATATTAGGTTCAACTTTAACTTGCTCAGGAGGTGTATAAGTTCTAATATTGCTTTTACGAACCACAGTTGAAGCTTTAGCATGATCTTTTATCCTAACAGGAAAAGGTGGTTTCTCAACATAAGCAGTAGGAACAATAGTGTCGGATTTTGGGTTCCGGCAGACCCTTGAGGTTCGAACACTGGGGTGCGCGTGGAGATCTCTCCCCTACCGATCTACGTCCAATCTCCTCACGTGATCTAAGCTGGGAACAATGAATAACACAAGGGACACGAGGTTTATACTGGTTCGGGCCACCGTTGTGGTGTAATACCCTACTCCAGCGTGTGGTGTGGTGGATTGCCTTAGGGGCTGATGATGAATAGTACAAGGGAAGAACAGCCTCGCGAGAGGTGTTCTTGAGCTGGTGCGATGAACTGCTTGGATGAGCCAGTCCCCTCTCTCTCTCTGCTCTTGGGTGTGTCGATCTCTCTCTCGATGTCTCGATCGATGATCCTCTACCCTGTGGTGGCTAGCTCTATTTATAGAGGCCCTGGGTCTCTCCCCAAATAATGAGCGGGAAGGGCGCCAACAATTGGCCATTTTGAAGGGGAACATCTAGTACAAGTTATCCTGACAAAAGGTGGTCTTCGGCTGCCAAAAGCACTGGTGATGACGCCGTCTTGGGCTCCACGGTGACCTCCGTCCTGCCGCTATGTTGGTCTTGGTCTCGTTGCACTGGAATGGCAACCTTTGCTCGATGCCTTGGCATGTGCTTGCCCCCTTTGCACCAAAGGGGAAACAAGGACACTGCGCAGGCCGGCGCCCGCCTGGCGCCCGCCTGGTCTCGATCGTCATGGCTTGCGTCATATGCTCCTCGCGAGGTACCCCCGCCTTGATCTCTCCGCCTCCTCGCGAGCCTACCTGATGTGGCTGCCTCTGAGGAAGCTTCTCGTCGTCTGCCCCGCGAGGCTTGGCCCCTCTTGAGGGTCTTGAGCTTGAGCTGATGAAGATGGGCGCGCTGGGCCCCCACTTGAGCCACGCCGCAGGCCGCAGGCAGGCAAGTCTGGGGACCCCTGTTCCCAGAACGCCGACAGTACCCCCCGGTCCTAAGGCGCGCCCGAGCTTGGCCTAGCAAGGAAGCAAAGAGGCAAGCGCGAAGCGCCGCGGGCCCCAATAGCTTGCGGCCTTGGGCATCGCGTGGCGATTGATTGGTCGTGGGCGTCTGTGCTTCCCCACGACGCCTTGTTGTGCGCCCGGCTAAGCAGACCCGCAGTTGCACACAGTTGTTCCTCCTTTCCGCTGCTTGCCCACCTCCTACCTTTCCTTCCTCTTCGAGCTCCAGCCTCCGCCGCCAACCCAGCTCGAGTTCTTGCCTCTCTTCACCGCCATGGCGCCGACGAAGAAAGGAAGGGTAAAGAAGCCCGCGCCTTCGCCCCGCACACCTCCGGCGGCGGCCCCCGCCGTTTCTCGGTCGATCATACTCAATCCAGAAGCTTTGAACAAGGTCCGCTCCGCCCTTGCCACGATCTTCAATGAGTGCGGCAGGACCACAATCTGGCCTGCGTCCCATGCCTCCCTTGATAGGATCATCACGGAGGTCCGATTCTTCGCCGATGCTCTATGGGCGGGTCTGGTTCCCCCCTTTCCGCCTTCTTCAATGCGGTGCTCTCCCATTATCAGATCCACATGATGCACCTTGGGCCAGAGTCCATTACTCTTCTAGCTGTATTCGCTTTTGTTTGCAAGGCGATGATAGGCATTCCTCCTTCCGTTGCCCTGCTGCACCACTTCTTTTCCTTGCGCCTGAGCGACCCCACTCAGTGCTCAGGGTGTGTGAGCTTCTTCGCTGTGCCAGAGACCACCACTTCAGGGATCGACTTCGGCCTTCCTTCTCTTGAGGCCAGGTTCAGAGAGCGTTGGCTGTACGTGGATGTCGGAGTGCCCAACCCTTTGCTCTCGCACCCGACCTCGCCTGCTGTTCCAAACCCAGGCTGGAATCATGAGGTGCTCGCGAGCCCCTGGCTCGCCTTCGTCTGGCGCCGCTTTCAGAGTTTGAGGGCGCTCAATGTGTCAGCGCTCAAGGTGGTGAAGGAGTTCCTCCAATGTCACATTGCTCCTCTCCAATGCCACTCTCGCCGGATGTGGGACTTTGCAGGGCATAGAGACCGCATGCGGTTTCAGGAGGAGGACTTGGCGCCTGAAGTGCTGCGGACGGTGCTCAGGGTCTTGACTGGCGATCCTTCCCTGGGCAGCCTTCGGAGCAATGGTGTCCTCTTGTATCTTTGCTCTGGCAGGGCCGATTTTGTGAGGCAGATGCCCAGCTTTGATGAGTGGGGACTGCGCCCGGCTGGCTTCATGGGGCCCCCCAAGAACCCAGCCGCCGTAGTTGCTTCCCCTGCCGCCCACAGCGGTCCTTCCTCGGGCGACAGGGCGGGGAGACGAGAACCGGCGGGAGTTGAGGCGACCGATGTTGAGGTGCCGACGCCGCGAGAAGCCTCGAAGGCGGCGTCTCCCGAGGCCCACCCTGGAGCGGCGGTGGGTGCGGAGTCGTGGCTTATGGTTCCTGACGCCGGGGCTCCCGAGGCCCCAGCCGTTCCTCATGAGGCGACGCCTGATGGCGCCCCTCAGGATGACTCCTCCAGCGCTGATTATGTTGACGCTTCTTCCGCACCAGAGGCCGACCCCTGCGCTGAGCGCTTAGGTCGGTTCCGCGTAGACTTCGTGGCCCTCTGCAAGAGAAAGGAGGCCTTGGGTGGCGACGACCACCCTTGCCGCTTGTTGAAGCGCAGGAAGTACTTTGCCATGGACGAGTAAGTCTTCTTCTTTCTTTGCTCATTTACTTTGCTATCCCTGCGACTGATTGTGGCCCTTTCAGGTCCTGCCCTATGAGACTCGCCGAGTCAGCCCGGGAGCCATCCCCCCAAGTTTCGCCTTCTCCGTTGGCCCTGGGCTCACCGAGCTTGAGCGGCACCCCTGCTGCCAGACCGGTTGATGGAGTGGTCCGTTCCATAGGGCACCTCGAGCCTGCGCGCCCGCTGTCCTTTCTTCATGAGTCCTCCTAGGGCACATCCGGCTTGCCCCGCGTTCCTCCTCTAATCATAGATGGTGAATGGTTGAAGTCTGTCTTTGGCTCCTCCTCTGTGGGTGGACCGATGCCAGGCCTGATTCCCAGAGAGGTCCGTTCAGCGATGGCTAGGGCGCCAGCCCCCAGCTCCGCACCGGGAGGGGGGCTTGCTGCATCGGGGCCCTCCGCATGCTCCGGTGGAAGAGGGTGATGCGGATGACGTGCTCAGGCGCGTCCGGGAGCGACACGCCCTTCGCGAAGAGTTCCTCCAGAGGGCGGCGGATGCGGTGAGCCAGATCGGGGCAGAGCTTGCTGACGAGGATGCGCGCCTCGAGGCCGAGGGTTTGCGCCTTGCTGAGGAGAGGCGCAAACTAAGGGTAGCCGTCGCCCTCGCGCGTCACCAACGTGATCTCGACAACGCGAAGGCTGAAGCGTCGCTGGTAGCTTCGCGGGAGGCCTGCTCCCAGGCCGTTGAGGAGGCTCGGGAGGCAGACCGATGACGCAAGGATGCGGAGGAGCTCGCATGGGAGCTCCAAGCCTGGAGAAACTCCCTAGAGCAGCAAGTGGAACTGTGCCAGGCGGCCCTTGAGTCGATGGGGGGCCCCTCTGTTGACCGGGTGGAGCTTCTGAAGCGCGAGGAGGCGCTGATGCTGGAGGCCGCCGAGTGCAATCTTGACCTTGAGCGGTTGGAGACGAGGGAGCACCTAGTGGCTCGGGCGGAGGATGACGTTGCCGCGCGTGAAGCCCGGGCCCAGGAAGAAGTCGATCGCCGCGTGGCGGAGGCTCGCTCGGCCTTCGAGCGTGAATACGAGACGAGGTTGGGGCTGATCAGGGCCGAGGCTGAGGGCAGGACCGCAGCCCTCAGGGCCAAACAGGCCGAAGCGACGTGGCGTGTGGACTCCTCCGCAGCCGCCCTCAGCGCGGCACAGGCGGAGCTATCCTCTTCCCGGGCCGAGCAGCTTCTTCTCCAACGGAGGGTTGATGACGCCGAGGCCGTCGCGCAGCGGAATGAGGACGAGATCCGTCGGCGGCGGGTTCTGGAGCGTGAGCATGCCCCCATGCTTCAAACGCTCAGAGAAAGGGCCAATACAGCTTTGGGCAACATCTGCGAGGCTGCCACTAAGGAGCCGCACGAGGTCAACTACGCCGGCAACCTCCAGTTTTTCACCGATGTGGTGACGCTTCTGGAGAACCACTCCGAAAGGTCCCGTTGGCTTGTTGAAGAGAGGAGCTGAGCCTTGCTCGGGCGTGCATTCTCCCGCGTCTTCAGCTATCTACTGGGCAAGGACCCCCACTTCGACTTTGACGCTGCCATCGCACCCTTGCCCATAGCCGTCCGAGGCGACCTGGCGCGATGGGTGGAGGACAATGTGGACGCCCTCATTAGGGCCTTTGCGTCTGATGATGATGGCGTGGTCGTGGCTGCCAATGAAGGCGGTGTTGTGGACGAGCCTGGCGCTGACGGAGATGCTGGAGGTGGCAATGTCAACGACGCCAGTGATGCCTCCGAGGATGCCCAAGAAGACGCCGTGAGTGATATGTCTGACTGACCGCATGTCGCTGCTGTTTATCCTGCACGAAGAAGGTTCGGGCTTAGCCCTGAAGAATGTAAGAGCATTTTGGGAGGAGAAGCCCCTCATGTAAAGGTTTGCAATTAGTACCCCGGTAAGCATAATGTTGCATGTGAACTTAGCCGCTGGCCCGGTGATGGGTCAGCTATCTTGTGTACCTTCAGACCCCGACGAGTCCCGAGCGGGCCTGCGGGGGCCGCCGCACCTCGGGTGTCTTCTGATTAACTTGTAGATTCTGCGATGAAAACCTCCGGAAAGGGTGCGGTAATAGCGGTCCTGGTTGTAAGCGTGCCTGGCCCGGCCCGGCTCGCGAAGGGCTCGCGAGGGGGGGGGCAGCCGATGCTAACTTTGGACGCAAAGCCGAAACCAGAACGTGAGAGATTGCTCGAACGAGACTAAACACCCCTTCCCCCAAACACACGCAAGCATCGAGCTCAAATCCAACTTAAATCCAAATCGAAGAACTTTGTCAACAAGGAAAGGCAAAAGCAAAAGGCCGCGTCTGGCACCTAGTCTAGTATTCGACGTCTTCTCACCAGCGCGGAGCTAAGTGCTGCCACTGGGCGTGGGCGGGAGCCCCCGAGGCCCGAGGACGGCTCTCCGGAGACTCTGGGGCATGTACAACCCCACTCATTATTACGTGAGAGTGTCACAGGCGGCGAGCTTCACAGGCACTGGGCCTTCTTCACAGGTACCGGCCTTGCTTCATATCGCCAGACGAGGGCCCCGCCTTGCACCTCACTCTGCCGCCATCGACGGTGACCGAAAACCAGGAGTACGCCAATGGGGCAGAGCGGTCGCCAGCGGTTCCCCCGACGACCACGGGTCCCCTGCCGGGGGCAGGCCCTGGGGCACCTCCCCGGCAGGGGCCCTACCTCCTGAGAACGCCTTGCTCCGACCGCCGTGGGGATGAACCCGAATCTTGGCCCCTCTCCTGCAGCCCCCTGCGCCCTCCTCTTGAGGGGTATGAGGCTGCAGGATTGGGGCAACCACCTGCTGCGGCGACCTGTATCTCCTGCGACCCATGGTTAGCATAAGCTTCCTCCTGAGGGATGAGTGGTACCCGATAGTTGCCGCCGCAGGTGCGGTTGTCGAGGCTCTCCTAGGTTTCCTGAAAGAGCTCAGCCCCTGGCGTCTCCTCGCCCCAGCCTGGCCCAAGGAATGAGCCATGATCTTCTTCCAGTGCGCACCCCTGATCCACCATGCGGGGCACATAAGCTTCTGGGGCCACCGCAACGTGCGCCTCGTCGTAGAGCCCCGCATGCCACGCAGCCTGGCTTGGAGCGCCGTCTTGGGGGTGATGGCACGGCGGTCCACCGAAGCCAAAGGCCACGGCGTGCACCCCTTCGCTGGCTAGAGAAGAGGCCGGCGTGACTTGTCGCCCGGTGCCGGCGGAGGTGTTGACGCTGAAAGGGCCCTGGAGTCCGCTGGAAGTTGCGTGCGCGCGCACGACGCCGCCATACGGCCCGCCGGGGGCCTGGGGTGGCAGCTGGACGCAGAAAGGAGGTGTTTCTGAGGCGTCGGCGTCCAGGAGCTCGGCTACTCGCTCCAGCAACATGTCGTGGCCGTCCTCCAGTAGCCGGCACCATAGCAGCTCTCGGGCCACCGTGAGCGCGGCCCTGGAGTTCGCTTGCTCCCGTCGGGTGTACGGCACCGTGGCCGCAACGTGGTTTGAGGCCCTTGCTGTGGCCCGCACCTGCCGTGGTGTGAGGGCAGGCGGCGTCTGGCCGCGTTGCCCGCGCCCCGCAGCGCCCTGCGGAGCGCGGGCTTCCTGAGGTGCAAGGTTGAGGTCACCCTGGGTTGGTGACACGGCGTGGGTGGGCCACGCTGCCCAGCGGTCGGTGTTGGCAGCCGGGTCGCTTGACATCTAAACGGCGAGGTGACGGAATGTGATGCGGAGGAAGAAGGATTCCGGCGCACCCTTACCTAGCGCGCCAAAAGTCGGATTTCAGGTTCCGGCAGACCCTTGAGGTTCGAACACTAGGTGCGCGTGGAGATCTCTCCCCTTCCGATCTACGTCCAATCTCCTCGCGTGATCTAAGCTGGGAACAACGAACAACACAAGGGACACGAGGTTTATACAGGTTCGGGCCACCATTGTGGTATAATACCCTACTCCAGTGTGTGGTGTGGTGGATTACCTCAGGGGCTGATGATGAATAGTACAAGGGAAGAACAGCCTCGCGAGAGGTGTTCTTGAGCTGGTGTGATGAACTGCTTGGATGAGTCAGTCGCCTCTCTCTCTGCTCTTGGGTGTGTCGATCTCTCTCTCGATGTCTCGATCGATGATCCTCTAGCCTGTGGTGGCTAGCTCTATTTATAGAGGCCCTAGGCCTCTCCCCAAATAATGAGCGGGAAGGGCGCCAACAATTGGCCATTTTCAACGGGAACATCTAGTACAAGTTATCCTGACAAAAGGTGGTCTTTGGCTGCCAAAAGCACTGGTGATGACGCCGTCTTGGGCTCCACGGTGACCTCCGTCCTGCCGCTATGTTGGTCTTGGTCTCGTTGCACTGGAATGGCAACCTTTGCCCGATGCCTTGGCCTGTGCTTGCCCCCGTTGCACCAAAGGGGAAACAAGGACACTGCGCAGGCCGGCGCCCACTTGGCGCCCGCCTGGTCTCGATCGTCATGGCTTGCGTCACGGGCTCCTCGCGAGGTACCCCTGCCTTGATCTCTCCGCCTCCTCGCGAGCCTGCCTGATGTGGCTGCCTCTGAGGAAGCTTCCTATCGTCCGCCCTGTGAGGCTTGGCCCCTCGCGAGGGTCTTGAGCTTGAGCTGATGAAGATGGGCCGCGCTGGGCCCCCACTTGAGCCACGCCGCAGGCCGCACGCACGCAAGTCTGGGGACCCCCGTTCCCAGAACACCGACAAATAGGATCATTATAAGTGGCAGTCTTTTCTTCAACTTTAATAGGTGCAGCTACTTTTACTTGAATGGGAGGATGATATTTAAACCACTTATCCCTAGGGAGATCAACATGAGTAGCGAAAGATTCATAGAAAGAAGCTACTATTTCAAAGTCAAGTCCATATTTAGTGCTAAATTTATGGAAAACATCGGTATCCATAAAAGATTTAACACAATCGAACTTAGGTGTCATACCTGACTCCTTACCTTCGTCGAGGTCCAATCTTTAGAGTTGCGTTTAATTCTTTCCAATAAATCCCATTTGAATTCAATAGTCTTCATCATAAAAGAGCGAGCACAAGAAGTATCGAGCATGGTGCGATTGTTATCAGAAAGCCGAGCATATAAATTTTGAATGATTATTTCTCTTGGAAGCTCATGATTGGGGCATGAATATAACATTGATTTAAGCCTCCCCCAAGCTTGAGTGATGTTTTCTCCTTCGTGAGGCCAAAAATTATATATATAATTGCGATCACGATGAACAAGATGCATAGGATAAAACTTCTGATGAAATTCCAATTTCAATCGTTTTTAGTTCCATGATCCCATATCATCACATAGCCTATACCATGTCAATGCATCTCCCTTCAAAGATAAAGGGAAGACCTTCTTCTTAATAACATCATCGGGCACACCTGCAAGCTTAAATAATCCACAAACTTCATCCACATATATTAGGTGCTCATCAGGATGCATTGTTCCGTCTCCTGCAAAAGGATTAGCTAGCAGTTTTCCTACCATACCCGAAGGAATCTCAAAGTAGACATTTTAATTTTCAGTAGGTTCAATAGGTTTAGGAGCAACTCTTTGCTCTACTGGTCGGGGTGAAGATACCCCGAACAAGCCCCTCAGAGGATTAGATTCCATAGTAAAAAGTGACAGTAAATTTCAGCACACTATATAAATTTTTCCTTACCAAATTCCACCTACCAAAGGTGCTTCACTCCCTGGCAACGGCGCCAGAAAAGAGTCTTGATGACCCACAAGTATAGGGGATCTATCGTAGTCCTTTTGATAAGTAAGAGTGTCGAACCCAACGAGGAGCAGAAGGAAATGATAAGCGGTTTTCAGCAAGGTATTCTCTGCAAGCACTGAAATTATAGGTGACAGATAGTTTTGTGATAAGATAATTTGTAACGAGCAACAAGTGACAAAAGTAAATAAAGTGCAGCAAGGTGGCCCAACCCTTTTTGTAGCAAAGGACAAGCCTAGACAAACTCTTATATAGAGAAAAGCGCTCCCGAGGACACATGGGAATATCATCAAGCTAGTTTTCATCACGTTCATATGATTCGCGTTCGGTACTTTGATAATTTGGTATGTGGGTGGACCGGTGCTTGGGTACTGTCCTTACTTGGACAAGCATCCCACTTATGATTAACCTCTATTGCAAGCATCCGCAACTACAGCAAAAGTATTAAGGTAAACCTAACCATAGCATGAAACATATGGATCCAAATCAGCCCCTTACGAAGCAACGCATAAATTAGGGTTTAAGCTTCTGTCACTCTAGCAACCCATCATCTAATTATTACTTCCCAATGCCTTACTCTAGGCCCAAACAATGGTGAAGTGTCATGTAGTCGACATTCACATAACACCACTAGAGGAGAGACAACATACATCTCATCAAAATATCGAACGGATACCAAATTCACATGACTACTAATAGCAAGACTTCTCCCATGTCCTCAGGAACAAACATAACTACTCACAAAGCATATTCATGTTCATAATCAGAGGGGTATTAAGATGCTTATAGGATCTGAACATATGATCTTCCACCAAATAAACCAACTAGCATCAACTACAAGGAGTAATTAACACTACTAGCAACCCACAGGTACCAATCCCGGACTTAGAGACAAGAATTGGATACAAGAGATGAACTAGGGTTTGAGAGGAGATGGTGCTGGTGAAGATGTTGATGGAGATTAACCCCCTCCCGATGAGAGGATCGTTGGTGATGATGATGGCGATGATTTCCCCCTCCTAGAGGGAAGTTTCCCCGGCAGAACAGCTCCGCCGGAGCCCTAGATTGATTCCGCCAAGGTTCCACCTCGTGGCTACGGAGTCTCGTCTCAAAAGCTGGCTTATAATTTTTTCCTCAATGAAAGACTCCATATAGCAGAAGATGGGCATTGGAGGGCCACAAGGGGGCCCACGAGGCAGGGGGCGCGCTCAGAGGGGTAGGGCGCGCCCCCACCCTTGTGGCCAGGGTGTGGGCCCCCTCTGGAACTTCTTGCGCTCAGTATTTTTTATATATTCTGAAAATAGCTTCCGTGAAGTTTCAGGACTTTTGGAGCTGTGCAGAATAGGTCTCTAATATTTGCTCCTTTTCCAGCCTAGAATCCCAGCTACCAGCATTCTCCCTCTTTATGTAAACCTTGTAAAATAAGAGAGAATAGGCATAAGTATTGTGAAATAATGTGTAATAACAGCCCATAATGCAATAAATACCGATATAAAAGCATGATGCAAAATGGACGTATCAGCCGGGGAACCTCTTGGTAGCTTCGTTCTTCACGCATGGGCACACGACATGGCGGATCACGCCGCGGGACCGCGCGTCTTGGGCGAGGACACCGTCTTGACGCGAAGGGGGTGGTGGCGCTCCGTGAGCTGTTGGTCTTGGCACGAGGGCGTCGTCTTGATGCGGAGGCGGCGGAGGCGCTTCGTGAGCTACATCCCCCGCGGCTGGAGGTGGGCGAGGCATCGAGAGGGATGGTGCAGGAGAGCCCCCAGCGGCGCTGACGAGCTCGGCGATGTGGCCTAGCCAGTCCTCATAGAGGTCGTCGACCGGGTGGTAGCGTAGGAGCTCGCGTGCCATGAGCAGCGCAGCCTGCGCGTCTGTGGGTGCGCGGCGAGCGTGAGACGATGAGCCAGCTGGAGTCAGCGACGGGTTGGAGGTGCGGCCGTCCTGCCGCACGGAGGGGTGCAGTGATGATGCTTGTTGCTTTTTTGCTGCCGGGCCGGTAGCGGCGTTGGCAACAGTAGATGGAGAACGACGGGGAGGCTTGCCGACAGGGGCTGTCTGAGCGATACGGGCGGCGAGGGCGGCCCGACGCTCGGCGCGGGCTCGACGCGCGTCTGACATGGATGCGGTGGAGTGGTGGAAGACGGATCAACCGAAGGAAAGCTTCAGCACACCCCTACCTGGCGCGCCAAATGTCGGATTTCAGGTTCCGGCAAAACCCTTGAGGTTCGAACACTGGGGTGCGCACGAAGATCTCTCCCCCCTCTAGCTCACGCCCTCACCGCGATCTCAAGGCTTAGCGCGTCGAACTCGCAGAACAAAGGGACACAAGATTTATACTGGTTCGGGCCACCGATGTGGTGTAATACCCTACTCCAGTGTGGTGTGGTGGATTGCCTCTTGGGCTGAGGATGGAGAGTTACAAGGGAAGAACAGCCTCCTGAGGAGAGGTGCTCTTGTGCTTGGTGAGTTTGTGTGGTGGCCTTGGTGGAATGGATCCGGTCCAAGATGAGATGCCTCCCTACGGTGGTGGCTAGTCTAGTCCTATATATAAAGGCCCGGGTCCTCTTCCCAAATATTAGGCAGGAAGGAATCCCACAATGGCCAATTTGAAGGGGGACAGCTAGTACAAGCTATCCTGAAAAAAGATGGTCTTCGCCTGCCAAAGGCTCTGGTGGTGACGCCGTCCTCGGCTCCACAGTGACGTCTGTCCTGCTAGTCTTGGTCTCGTTGCACCAATATGTAAACCTTTGCTTGATGCCTCGGGACTCCTCGCCTGCGCTTGCCTCTTTAGCACCAAAGAGGAAACAAGGACACTGTGTGCACTGGCGCCCGCCTGGTGCCCTCCTGGCCTTGGTCGTCATGGCTTGCGTCATAGGAACCTCGCGAGGTGCCCCTTGCCTTGATCTCTCCGCCCCTCGCGAGCAACCTAGTGAGGCCGCCCCCGAGGAGGTTTTGTGTCGTCCGCCTCACGAGGCTCGGCCCCTCACGAGGGTATTGAGTGTTTGCTGGTGAAGATGGGCCGTATGGGGCTGCTGACGGAGCCACGCCGTGGGCCGCAGGCAGGCAAGTCTGGGGACCCCCATTCCCAGGATGCCGACACCGCTGATGGCCCAAAGCGGTTAGCATCACTGTTTGCTCCTGGTCGCGGTGTTGGATGAGACACCCGGCTCTCTCCGACTTACTCTTGAGAAGACATCTTGATCTAAATCTGAAGCGGAACAGTTCGAAACAAAAACAGGAGATATTTGTGTGGTACGATGGTCAAAACCTTCGGGAGATTATATAATGAATTTTTATTGACCAAAAGAAGTATTGTGTAAGAAAACGGAGTCCGGAGGGCACACGAGGTGCCCACGAGGCGAGGGGCGCGCCCAGGGGGGGTAGGGCACACCCTCCACCCTCGTGGATGCCTCGTGTCCTTTCCGGACTGCTTCTTATTTTCCTATTTTCTTAAATATTCCAAAACGAAGAAAAATTGCTATTAGAACTGTTTTGGAGTTGTTTTACTTACCACACCACATACATCTTCCTTTTCAGAGGCTGAAACATTCTAGAAGGTGTCTCTTATAAACTGCTCCGGGGTTACGGTTTCAATGACAATAGTTTCAACATTTATAGGATTACCTGAGATATAATGTTTGATTCTTTGACCGTTCACCACCCTCGGATTTGTGCCTTCAAAGTTGTTGAATTTTATGGCACCGAAATGATAGACCTCCTCAATAACGTAAGGACCTTCCCATTTAGAGAGGAGTTTTCCTGCAAAAAAATCTTAAACGAGAGTTGTATAACAATACATAATCACCTACATTAAACTCACGTTTTTGTATCCTTTTTCATGCCATCTTTTAACCTTTTCTTGAAACAGTTTGGCATTCCCATAGGCCTGGGTTCTCCATTCATCAAGTGAGCTAATGTCATATAGTCTCTTCTCACCAGCAAGTTTGAAATCATATTGAGCTCCTTAATGGCCCAATATGCCTTATGTTCTAGTTCGAGAGGTAAGTGACATGCTTTTCCATAAACCATTTTATATGGAGACATACCCATAGGATTTTTATATGCATTTCTGTAGGCCCATAATGCATCATCAAGTTTCTTGGACCAATTCTTTCTAGATCTATTAACAGTCTTTTGCAAAATTAATTTAAGCTCTCTATTACTCAGTTCTACTTGACCACTAGACTGTGGGTGATATGGAGATGCAATTCTATGATTAACATCATACTTAGCAAGCATTTTACGGAAAGCACCATGAATAAAATGTGAACTACCATCAGTCATTAAGTATCTAGGGACTCCAAACCTCGGAAAAATAACTTCTTTAAGCATCTTAATAGAGGTGTTATGATCAGCACTACTAGTTGGAATAGCTTCTACCCACTTAGTAACGTAATCAACAACAACTAAAATATGTGTATACACATTAGAGGAAGGAAACGGTCCCATATAATCAAAGCCCCAAACATCAAATGGTTCAATAACAAGTGAATAATTCATAGGCATTTCTTGATGTCTACTAATATTACCAATTCTTTGACATTCATCACAAGACAAGACAAACTTCCGGGCATCCTTAAAGAGAGGAGGCCAATAAAAACCGGATTGCAATACCTTATGTGCAGTTCTATCTCCAGCATGGTGTCCTCCATAAGCCTCGGAGTGACACTTGCGTCGGATTTGTTCCTGTTCATGCTCAGGTACACAACGTCTAATAACACCATCTACTCCTTCTTTATAAAGGTGTGGGTCATCCCAGAAGCAATGTCTTAAATCATAGAAAAACTTTTTCTTTTGCTGGTATGTGAAACTAGGTGGTATAAATTTATCAACAATGTAATTAGCATAATCAGCATACCATGGAGCAGTACGAGAAGCATTTATGACAACTAATTGTTCATCAGGAAAGCTATCATCAATAGGTAGTGGGTCATCAAGAACATTCTCTAACCTAGACAAGTTGTCTGCAACGGGGTTCTCAGCTCCCTTTCTATCAATAATATGCAAATCAAATTCTTGTAGTAGGAGAACCCATCTAATAAGTCTAGGTTTAGCATCTTTCTTTTCCATAAGATATTTAACAGCAGCATGATCAGTGTGAACAGTTACTTTAGAATCAACAATATAAGGTCTGAACATATCATAAGCAAATACAACCGCTAAAAATTCCTTTTCAGTAGTAGCATAATTTCTCTGGGCACTGTCTAGAGTTTTACTAGCATATTGGATAACATTTAATTTCTTATCAACTCTTTGCCCTAAAACAGCACCTACAGCATAATCACTAGAATCACACATAATTTCAATGGGTAAATTCCAATCAGGTGGCTGAACAATAGGTGCAGAAATCAAGGCTTTCTGAAGTATTTCAAATGCTTCTACACAATCATCATCAAAGACAAATGGTATATCTTTTTGCAATAAATTAGTCAGAGGCCGAGAAATTTTTGAGAAGTCCTTAATGAACCTCCTATAAAATCCAGCGTGACCAAGGAACATCTTTTTGTAAGAGATTATTCAGAGGCCTGGAAATTTTTGAGAAGTCTTTAATGAACCTCCTATAAAACACGGCACGACCAAGGAAATTTCTTATACCTTCAATGTATTTAGGACACGACATCTTTAGGACAATT
Organism: Triticum urartu; assembly: GCF_056163025.1. Lineage (NCBI taxonomy): Eukaryota > Viridiplantae > Streptophyta > Magnoliopsida > Poales > Poaceae > Triticum > Triticum urartu. Next base: position 464,301,623 of record NC_141879.1, on the reverse strand, counting down.
CAATACCTCTTTTAGAAATTTTATGCCCCAAGACAATACCTTCATTAACCATAAAGTGGCACTTCTCCCAATTCAAGACAAGATTAGTTTCTTCACATCTCTGCAAAACATGATCAAGGTTGCTTAAGCAATCAAGAAAAGAAGTTCCATATACAGAAAAATCATCCATGAAAACCTCAAAAATCTTTTCACAAAAGTCAGAGAATATAGCAGTCATGCATCTTTGAAAGGTAGCAGGTGCATTACATAAACCAAAAGGCATACGTCTATAAGCAAAGGTACCGAAAGGGCAAGTAAAAGTGGTCTTTTCCTGATCCTCTTTCGACACATGTATTTGAGAGAAACCGAAATAACCATCTAGAAAGCAAAAATTTGTATGTTTAGATAACCTTTCTAGCATTTGATCAATAAAAGGTAAAGGGTAATGGTCCTTTTTAGTAGCTTTATTTAGTTTGCAAAAATCAATTACCATTCTATAACCTGTAACAATTCTTTGTGGGATCAATTCATCTTTATCATTAGGAACAACAGTAATACCTCCCTTCTTAGGGACACAATGGACAGGACTTACCCACTGACTATCAGCAACGGGATAAATTATACCTGCCTCCAGAAGCTTTAGTATTTCTTTTCTTACCACTTCTTTCATCTTAGGATTTAACCATCGTTGGTGATCAACAACCAGTTTAGCATCTTTTTTCAATTTTATTTTGTGCTGGCATAGAGTGGGACTAATGCCCTTAAGATCATCAAGAGTATATCCAATAGCAGCACGGTGCTTCTTCAAAGTTTTCAATAATTTCTCCTCTTCTTGCTCTGAAAGGTTAGCACTAATAATAACAGGATATATCTTCTTTTCATCAAGATAAGCATATTTAAGAGTATCAGGCAATGGTTTAAGCTCAAACACGAGATCACCCTTGGGTGGAGGAGGATCCCCTAGAATTTCGACAGGCAAGTTGTGTTTCAAAATAGGTCCCTGTTTAAAGAATACTTCATCTATTTTCCTTCTTTCATTCATAAACATATCATTTTCATCGTCTAGCAAATATTTTTCTAAAGGATCATTAGGAGGCACGACAATAGAAGCCAGACCAATAATTTCATCTTTACTAGGCAATTCTTTATCATGGGGTTGTCTATGAAATTTAGCAAAATTAAAGTCATGAGACATATCCCCTAAACCAATAGAAACAATATCCTTTTTGTAGTCTATCTTAGCATTAACAGTATTCAAGAAGGGTCTACCAAATATAATGGGACAAAAGTCATCTTGTGGGGAACCAAGAACAAGAAAATCAGCAGGATATTTAACTTTCCCACACAAGGCTTCAACATCTCTAACAATCCCAATCGGTGAAATAGTATCTCTATTGGCAAACTTAATTGTAACATCAATACCCTATACTCTGCAGGTGCAATATCATGCATAATTTCTTCATATAAAGAATGAGGTATTGCACTAGCACTAGCACCCATATCACATAAGCCATGATAGCAATGATCTCCTATTTTAACAGAAATAATAGGCTTGCCTACAACATGTCTATGTTTATTTTTAGTATCTGGTCTAGCAATTCTAGCAGCTTCATCACAAAAGTAAATAACATGCCCATCAATATTATCGGCCAAGAGATCTTTAACCATAGCAATACTAGATTCAACTTTAATTTGCTCAGAGGGTGTAGGTGTTAAAGTATTAATCTTGCGAACCACAATTGAAGTTTTAGCATGATCCTTTACTCTAGTAGGGAAAGGTGGTTTCTCAATATAAGCGGTAGGAACAATAGGATCAACATTATAAGTGATAGTCTTTTCTTCAACTTTAATAGGTTCAACTACTTTTACTTCAATGGGAGGATTATATTTAAACCACTTCTCCTTAGGGAGATCAACATGAGTAGGAAATGATTCACAGAAATAAGCTACTATCTCAGAGTCTAGTCCATATTTAGTGCTAAATTCACGGAAAACATCGGTATCCATAAAATATTTAACACAATCAAACTTAGGGGTTATACCTGACTCCTTACCTTGGTTGAGATCCCAATCTTTAGAGTTGCATTTAATTCTCTCCAATAAATCCCATTTGAATTCAATAGTCTTCATCATAAAAGAACCAGTACAAGAAGTATCGAGCATGGAGCAATTATTGAGAGAGAGCCGAGCATAAAATTTTTGAATAATAATTTCTCTTGAGAGCTCATGATTGGGGAATGAATATAACATTGAATTAAGCCTCCCCCAAGCTTGAGCGATGCTTTCTCCTTCGCGAGGCCAAAAAATATATATAATTACGATCACGATGAACAAGATGCATAGGATAAAACTTCTAATGAAATTCCAGTTTCAATCGGTTGTAGTTCCATGATCCCATATCATCGCATAGCCTAAACCATATCAATGCCTTTCCCTTCAAAGATAAAGGGAAGACCTTCTTCTTGATAACATCCACAAACTTCATCCACATAGATTAGGTGCAAATCGGGATGCAATATTACATCTCCTGTAAAAGGATTAGCTAGCAGTTTCTCTATCATACCCGAAGGAATTTCAAAGTAAAAATATTTAGTATGTTGAGGAGCAAATCTTTGCTCTACTGGTCGGGGTGAAGATACCCCGAACAAGCCCTCAAAGGATTATCTTCCATAATAACAAGTGACAGTAAATTTCAGCACACTATATAAATTTTTCCATACCAAATTCCACCTACCAAAGGCGCTTCACTCCCCGGCAATGGCGCCAGAAAAGAGTCTTGATGACCCACAAGTATAGGGGATCTATCGTAGTCCTTTTGATAAGTAAGAGTGTCGAACCCAACGAGGAGTGATACGTCCATTCTACATCATGCTTTTATATTGATATTTATCGCATTATGGACTGTTTTTTCACTTTATGTAACAATACTTATGGCTATTCTCTCTTATTTTACAAGGTTTACATAAGGAGGGAGAATGCCGGCAGCTGGAATTCTGGGCTGGAAAAGGAGCAAATATTAGAGACCTATTCTGCGCAACTCCAAAAGTCCTGAAACTCCATGAAACGTCTTAAAACAAATAAAGAAAAATCCTCGCCAAAGATGAAGGCCAGGGGGCCACACCCTGCTCACGAGGGTGGGGGGCGCGCCCCCTACCTCGTGGCCCCCCTGGTGGCTCTCCGACGTCCATCTTCTCCTATATGAAGTCTTTCGATGAGAAAAAAATAAGGAGGAACTTTTCAGGACGAGACTCCGCCGCCACGAGGCGGAACCTTGGCGGATCCAATCTAGAGCTCCGACAGAGCTGTTCTACAGGGGATACTTCCCTCCGGGAGGGGGAAATCATCACCATCGTCATCACCAACGCTCCTCTCATCGGGAGAGGGAAATCTCCATCAACATCTTCACCAGCACCATCTCATCTCCAAACCCTAGTTCATCTCTTGTATCCAATTCTTGTCTCAAAGTCCGGGATTGGTGCTAGTAGGTTGCTAGTAGTGTTGATTACTCCTTGTAGTTGATGCTAGTGGGTTTATTTGGTGGAAGATCATATGTTCAGATCCTATATGCATATTATTACCCCTCTGATTATGAACATGAATATGCTTTGTGAGTAATTAAGTTCGTTCCTGAGGACAAGGGAGAAGTCTTGCTATGAGTAGTCATGTGAATTTGGTATTCGTTTGATATTTTGATAAGATGTATGTTGTCTAGCCTCTAGTGGTGTTATGTGAACGTCGACTACATAACACTTCACCATTATTTGGGCCTAGAGGAAGGCATTGGGAAGTAATAAGTAGATGATGGGTTGCTAGAGTGACAGAAGCTTAAACCCTAGTTTATGCGTTGCTTCGTAAGGGGCTGATTTGGATCCATATGTTTCATGCTATGGTTAGGTTTACCTTAATACTTTTGTTGTATTTGCGTATGCTTGCAATAGAGGTTAATCATAAGTGGGATGCTTGTTCAAGTAAGAACAGCACCCAAGCACTGGTCCACCCACATATCAAATTATCAAAGTATCGACGCGAATCATATGAACGTGATGAAAACTAGCTTGACGATATTCCCATGTGTCCTCGGGAGTGCTTTTCCTATTATAAGAGTTGTTCCGGCTTGTCCTTTGCTACAAAATGATTGGGCCACCTTGCTGCACTTTATTTACTTTTGTTACTCGTTACTCGTTACAATTCATCCTATCACAAAACTATCTGTTACTACTTATTTCAGTACTTGCAGAGAATACCTTGCTGAAAACCGCTTATCATTTCCTTCTGCTCCTCGTTGGGTTTGACACTATTACTTATTGAAAGGAATACGATAGATCCCCTATACTTGTGGGTCATCAAGACTCTTTTCTGGCGCCGTTGTCGGGGAGTGTAGCGCCTTTGGTAGGTGGAATTTGGTAAGGAAAAATTTATATAGTGTGCTGAAATTTACTGTCACTTGTTACTATGGAAAGTAATTCTCTGAGGGGCTTGTTCGGGGTATCTTCACCCCGTCCAGTAGAGAAAAGAGTTGCTCCTCAACCTACTGAACCTATTGAAAAAGAAACTCCTTTTAAATTTCCTTCGGGTATGATGGAAAAACTGCTAGCTAACCCTTTTACAGGAGATGGAACAAAGCATCCTGATGAGCACTTAATATGTGTGGATGAATTTTGTGGATTATTTAAGCTTGCAGGTATACCCGATGATGTTGCTAAGAAGAAGGTCTTCCCTTTATCTTTGAAGGGAGACGCATTGATATGGTATAGGCTATGTGATGATATGAGATCATGGGACTATAAAAGATTGAAGTTGGAATTTCATCAAAAGTATTACCCTATGCATCTTGTTCATCGTGATCGCAATTATATATATAATTTCTGGCCTCGCGAAGGAGAAAGCATTGCTCAAGCTTGGGGGAGGCTTAAATCAATGTTATATTCATGCCCCAATCATGAGATCCCGAGAGAAATAATTATGCAAAGTTTTTATGCTCGGCTTTCTGATAACAATCGCACCATGCTCGATACTTCTTGTGCTGGCTCTTTTATGATGAAGACTATTGAATTCAGATGGAATTTATTGGATAGAATTAAATGCAACTCTGAAGATTGGGACCTCGACAAAGGTAAGGAGTCAGGTATGACACCTAAGTTTGATTGTGTTAAATCTTTTATGGACACCGATATTTTCCGTAAGTTTAGCACTAAATATGGACTTGACTCTGAGTTAGTAGCTTCTTTCTGTGAAACTTTTGCTACTTATGTTGATCTCCCTAAGGAGAAGTGGTTTAAATATCATCCTCCCATAGAAGTAAAAGTAGTTGCACCTATTAAAGTTGAAGAAAAGACTGTCACTTATAATGATCCTATTGTTCCGACTTCTTATGTTGAGAAACCACCTTTCCCTATTAGAATAAAGGATCATGCTAAAGCTTCAACTGTTGTTCGTAAAAGCAATATTAGAACTTATACACCTCCTGGGCAAGTTAAAGTAGAACCTAATATTGCTATTGTTAAAGATCTCTTGTCTGATAATATTGATGGGCATGTTATTCAGTTTGAAGGTGAAACTGCTAGAATTGCTAAAACTTGTGCTAAAGATAAACATAGACCTGTGGTAGGCGTGCCTGTTATTTCTGTTAAAATAGGAGATCATTGTTATCATGGTTTATGTGATATGGGTGCAAGTGCTAGTGTTATACCGCATACTTTATACGAAGAAATTAAGAATGAAATTGCACCTGCTGAGTTAGAAGATATTGATGTTACTATTAAACTTGCTAATAGAGATACTATTGCACCAATTGGAATTGTTAGAGATGTTGAAGTCTTGTGTGGGAAGACTAAATATCCTGCTGATTTTCTTGTTCTTGGATCCCCACAAGATAGCTTTTGTCCCATTATATTTGGTAGACCCTTCTTAAATACTGTCAATGCTACCATAGACTGCACAAAGAATGTTGTTATTATTGGATTGGATAATATGGTTCATGAGTTTAATTTCTCTAAATTTAGTAAACAACATTGTGAGGAAGAATTACCTAGTAAGGATGAAATTATTGGTCTTGCTTCTATTTCCGTACCTCCTAGTGATCCTTTAGAACACTATTTGCTAGACCATGAAAATGATATGTTCATGAATGAAAGAAGGGAAATAGATGAAGTATTCTTTAAACAGGAACCTATTCTGCATCACAACTTGCCTGTTGAAATCTTAGGGGATCCTCCTCCACCAAGGGTGATCCCGTGTTTGAGCTTAAACCATTGCCTGATAATCTTAAATATGCTTATCTTGGTGAAAAGAAGATATATCCTGTTATTATTAGTGCTAATCTTTTAGAGCATGAAGAAGAAAGATTATTGAAAACTCTAAAGAAGCATCGTGCTGCTATTGGATATACTCTTGATGATCTTAAGGGCATTAGTCCCACTCTATGTCAACATAAAATAAATTTGGAAGCAGATGCCAAACCAGTTCCTGATCCTCAACGACGTCTGAATCCTAAAATGAAAGAAGTGGTAAGAAAAGAAATACTAAAGCTTCTGGAGGTAGCTATAATCTATCCCGTTGCTGATAGAGAGTGGGTAAGTCATGTCCATTGTGTCCCTAAGAAGGGATGTATTACTGTTGTTCCTAATGATAAAGATGAATTGATTCCACAATGAATTATCACAGGTTATAGGATGGTAATTGATTTCCGCAAATTAAATAAAGCTACTAAGAAAGACCCTTACCCCTTACATTTTATTGATCAAATGCTAGAAAGATTATGCAAACATACACACTATTGCTTTCTAGATGGTTATTTCGGGTTCTCTCAAATACCTGTGTCGGCTAGAGATCAATCAAAGACTACTTTTACATGCCCTTTTGGTACTTTTGCTTATAGACGTATGCCTTTTGGTTTATGTAATGCACCTGCTACCTTTCAAAGATGCATGATGGCTATATTCTCTGACTTTTGTGAAAAGATTTGTGAGGTTTTCATGGACGAATTTTCCATCTATGGTTCCTCTTTTGATGATTGCTTGAGCAATCTTGATCGAGTTTTGCAGAGATGTGAAGAAACTAATCTTGTCTTGAATTGGGAAAAGTGCCACTTTATGGTTAATGAAGGTATTGTCTTGGGGCACAAAGTTTCTGAAAGAGGTATTGAAGTTGATAAAGCCAAGGTTGATGCTATTGAAAAGATGCCATGTCCCAAGGACATCAAAGGTATAAGAAGTTTCCTTAGTCACGCTGGATTTTATAGGAGGTTCATTAAGGACTTCTCAAAAATTTCTCGGCCTCTGACTAATTTATTGCAAAAAGATATACCATTTGTCTTTGATGATGATTGTGTAGAAGCATTTGAAATACTTAAGAAAGCATTAGTCACTGCACCTGTTGTTCAGCCACCTGATTGGAATTTACCCTTTGAAATTATGTGTGATGCTAGTGATTATGCTGTACGTTCTGTTCTAGGGCAAAGAGTTGATAAGAAATTAAATGTTATTCATTATGCTAGTAAGACTCTAGACAATGCTCAAAGAAATTATGCTACTACTGAAAAAGAGCTTTTAGCAGTTGTATTTGCTTGTGATAAGTTCAGATCTTATATTGTTGATTCTAAAGTAACTATCCAAACTGATCATGCTGCTATTAAATATCTTATGGAAAAGAAAGATGCTAAACCTAGACTTATTAGATGGGTTCTCTTGCTACAAGAATTTGATTTGCATATTGTTGATAGAAAGGGAGCTGAGAACCCCGTTGCAGACAACTTGTCTAGGTTAGAAAATATTCTTGATGACCCACTACCTATTAATGATAGCTTCCCTAATGAACAATTAAATGTTATAAGTACCTCTCGTAGTACTCCATGGTATGCTGATTATGCTAATTATATTGTTGCTAAGTTTATACCACCTAGCTTCACATACCAGCAAAAGAAAAAGTTATTCTATGATTTAAGACATTACTTTTGGGATGACCCACATCTTTATAAAGAAGGAGTAGATGGTGTTATTAGACGTTGTGTACCTGAGCATGAACAGGAACAGATCCTACGCAAGTGTCACTCCGAGTCTTATGGAGGACACCACGCTGGAGATAGAACTACACATAAGGTATTGCAATCTGGTTTTTATTGGCCTACTCTCTTCAAGGATGCCCATAAGTTTGTCTTGTCTTGTGATGAATGTCAAAGAATTGGAAATATTAGTAGACATCAAGAAATGCCTATGAATTATTCACTTGTTATTGAACCATTTGAAGCTTGGGGCTTTGATTATATGGGACCTTTTCCTGCCTCTAATGGATACACACATATTTTAGTTGTTGTTGATTACATTACTAAGTGGGTAGAAGCTATTCCAACTAGTAGTGCTGATCATAACACTTCTATTAAAATGCTTAAGGAAGTTATTTTTCCGAGTTTTCGAGTCCCTAGATATTTAATGACTGATGGTGGTTCACACTTTATTCATGGTGATTTCCGTAAAATGCTTGCTAAATATGATGTTAATCATAGAATTGCATCTCCTTATCACCCACAGTCTAGTGGTCAAGTAGAGTTGAGCAATAGAGAGCTCAAATTAATTTTGCAAAAGACTGTTAATAGTTCTAGAAAGAATTCGTCCAAGAAACTTGATGATGCATTATGGGCTTATAGAACTGCATACAAAAATCCTATCGGTATGTCTCCATATAAAATGGTTTATGGAAAAGCATGTCACTTGCCTCTCGAACTAGAACATAAGGCATATTGGGATATTAAAGAGCTTAACTATGATTTTAAACTTGCCGGTGAGAAGAGGTTATTTGATATTAGCTCACTTGATGAATGGAGAACCCAAGCTTATGAAAATGCCAAGTTGTTTAAAGAAAAAGTTAAAAGATGGCATGACAAAAGGATACAAAAGCGTGAGTTTAATGTAGGTGATTATGTATTGCTATACAACTCTTGTTTAAGATTTTTTGCAGGAAAACTTCTCTCTAAATGGGAAGGCCCCTATGTTAACGAAGAGGTCTATCGTTCTGGTGCCATAAAAATCAACAACTTCGAGGGCACAAATATCTCAGGTAATCCCATAAATGTTGAAACCAATATTATTGAAACTGTAACCCCGGAGGAATACATAAGGGACATTTCCAGAACGTTCCAAACTCCGAAAAGGAATAGGTATGTGGTGCGGTAAGTAAACCGACTCCAAAACAATTTTTAAGGCAATATTTTTCCGTTTTGGATTATTTAGAAAAATAGAAAAATAAGTAGCAGTCCGGGAAGGACACGAGGGCCCCACGAGGGTGGTGGGCGCGCCCTACCCCCCTGGGCGCGCCCCCTACCTCGTGAGCACCTCGTGTGTCTTCCGGACTCCGTTTTCTTGCACGTTACGTATTTTGGTCAGTAAAAATTCATTATATAACCTCCCGAAGGTTTTGACTCCCGTATCACGCAAATTTCCTCTTTTTTTGTTTTCGAGCTTTTGCCGCTGCAGATTAGAGCAAGATGTCTTCTCAAGAGTCAATCGGGGAGAGCCGGGTATCTAATCCGGCACCGGAACCAAGGGCAAACAGCGACGCTGACCACTTTGGGCCAGCAACGGAGGAGGAGATGGAGGCTGACTTGATGAGGGTAGATGCCATGGAGGATCAAGAAGTCACCTCTCGCTTCCGAGCTGGATTCACGATGGGGGAACCACAGAGCTCAGCCATTCCAAACTCGGTTATCCCTTCCAATGTTAGATTTCTTTCTTATGAAAATATGAAGAGGAGAGTCACTTGTTCTCCCGCAGCTATGCAACACCCTTGAGTGCAAGGAGCTTTAGCTGTCACAGGAAAGCTTCGTAAGGAAATAATGGACCTCAAGTAGCAAGTCAATAAGCTCGAGGAGGAGAACCGTATCCTCAGGGGAATAATCGCCAAGAATATTGCACCAACAACAAAGAAGGAGACATAATCACATGGGTATGGGCACTCCCCTTGGCAACTGCCAAGCTTGGGGGAGGTGCCCCGGTATCATATCACAATCACAACTCCTATCTTTACCATTTTTCTTAGTTCGATCCTATTAGTAGTATCTTGATCTTGTCGAATAAAGTTTATGGCATGATCTAGTTTTGAGTTTGCTTTATGATCCCTCTATGTAATCGAGTCCGTGAGTTATATATAATAAAGATTAGTGTTGATTCAAGGGCTTGATTATTTTGCCATGATCTTGGGTGAATAAAAGAAAAGCGAAAAAGAAAAAAAAAGAAAAAAAAGTTCATATTGATCTTATTGAGAGTAATGACTTCACATAGAGAGAGTATGATGATTAAAAGTTGTTGGGAGTTGGCAAGCATAGCTTTGGTCATTGTTGCAATTAATAGGAAGTAATAAGGAAAGAGAGGTTTCACATATAGATATATTATCATTGACATCTTTTATGATTGGGAGCACTCATTAAAATATGACATGCTAAAGAGTTAATGTTGGACAAGGAAGACAACGTAATGAGTCATGTCTTTCCTATATCTGAGATAAAGTATGTTGTCATGGATCCTCTAACTTGTTGAGCTTGCCTTTCCCCCTCATGCTAGCCAAATTCTCAGCACCAAGTAGAAATACTACTTGTGCTTCCAAATACCCTTAAACCGGTTTTGCCATGAGAGTCCACCATATCTACCTATGGATTGAGTAAGATCCTTCAAGTAAGTTGTCATCGGTGCAAAGCAATAAAAATGGCTCTAAATATGTATGATTGATTGGTGTGGGATAAATAAGCTTTATACGATCTTGTGATGTGGAAGTAATAAAAGCGACAGACTGCATAATAAAGGTTCATATCACAAGGTGCAATATAAAGTGACGTTCTTTCGCATTGAGATTTTATGCATCCAACCATAAAAGCGCATGGCAACCTCTGCTTCCCTCTGCGAAGGGCCTATCATTTATTATTATCTTCTACCTTATGCAAGAGTCATGGTGATCTTCACCTTTTCTTTTTCATTTTATCCTTTGGCAAGCTCAGCATGTTGGAAAGAACATGATATATATATATATATATATCTAATTGGATGTAGGGGAGCATGAACCATTATTGTTGACATTACCCTTGAGGTAAAAGGGTGTGGGGCAAAACTATAAGCCCCTATCTTTCTCTGTGTCCGATTAAAACTCCGTAACCACAAGTATCGCGTGAGTGTTAGCAATTATGGAGGACTAAATGATAGTTGAGTATGTGGACTTGCTTTTTTAGCTCTGACATAGACTCTTTCTGATGTTATGATAAATTGCAATTGCTTCAATGACTGAGATTATAGTTTGTCGGAGCCCAATAAGGTTTATGATTTATACTTTTGCATTGTGAATAGATCATCACTTGAATATAAGTAATCATATGACAAAATCTATATATGTTGCTGTTATGAGAATAATCATGATGCCTTCATGTCCGTATTTTATTTTTTATCGACGCCTCTACCTCTAAACATGAGGACATATTTATTGTTTTCGGCTTTTCGCTTGAGGACAAGTGAGGTCTAAGCTTGGGGGAGTTGATACGTCCATTGTGCATCATGCTTTTATATCGATATTTATCGCATTATGGACTATTATTTCACTTTATGTCACAATACTTATGGCTATTCTCTCTTATTTTACAAGGTTTACATAAGGAGGGAGAATGCCAGTAGCTGGAATTCTGGGCTGGAATAGGAGCAAATATTAGAGACCTATTCTGCGCAACTCCAAAAGTCCTAAAACTCCACGGAATGTCTTAAAACAAATAAAGAAAAATCCTCGCCAAAGATGAAGGCCAGGGGGCCCACACCCTGCTCACGAGGGTGGCCCCCCCCTAGGGCGCGCCCCCTACCTCGTGGCCCCCCTGGTGGCTCTCCGATGCCCATCTTCTCCTATATGAAGTCTTTTGATGAGAAAAAAATAAGGAGGAACTTTTCGGGACGAGACTCCGCCGCCACGAGGCGGAACCTTGGCGGATCCAATCTAGAGCTCCAGCAGAGCTGTTCTACCGGGGATACTTCCCTCCGGGAGGGGGAAATCATCACCATCGTCATCACCAACGCTCCTCTCATCGGGCGAGGGTAATCTCCATCAACATCTTCACCAGCACCATCTCATCTCCAAACCCTAGTTCATCTCTTGTATCCAATTCTTGTCTCAAAGTCCGGGATTGGTGCTAGTAGGTTGCTAGTAGTGTTGATTATTCCTTGTAGTTGATGCTAGTTGGTTTATTTGGTGGAAGATCATATGTTCAGATCCTAGATGCATATTATTACCCCTCTGATTATGAACATGAATATGCTTTGTGAGTAATTACGTTCGTTCCTGAGGACAAGGGAGAAGTCTTGCTATGAGTAGTCATGTGAATTTGGTATTCGTTTGATATTTTGATAAGATGTATGTTGTCTAGCCTCTAGTGGTGTTATGTGAACGTCGACTACATAAAACTTCACCATTATTTGGGCCTAGAGGAAGGCATTGGGAAGTAATAAGTAGATGATGGGTTGCTAGAGTGACAGAAGCTTAAACCCTAGTTTATGCATTGCTTCGTAAGGGGCTGATTTGGATCCATATGTTTCATGCTATGGTTAGGTTTACCTTAATACTTTTGTTGTAGTTGTGGATTCTTGCAATAGAGGTTAATCATAAGTGGGATGCTTGTTCAAGTAAGAACAGCACCCAAGCACCGGTCCACCCACATATCAAATTATCAAAGTATCGAATACGAATCATATGAACGTGATGAAAACTAGCTTGACGATATTCCCATGTGTCCTCGAGAGCGCTTTTCCTATTATAAGAGTTTTTCCGGCTTGTCCTTTGCTACAAAAGGATTGGGCCACCTTGCTGCACTTTATTTACTTTTGTTACTCATTGCTCGTTACAATTCATCCTATCACAAAACTATCTGTTACTACTTATTTAAGTACATGCAGAGAATACCTTGCTAAAAACCGCTTATCATTTCCTTCTGCTCGTCGTTGGGTTCGACACTCTTACTTATCGGAAGGACTACGATAGATCCCCTATACTTGTGGGTCATCAAGGAGCAGAAGGAAATGATAAGCAATTTTCAATAAGGTATTCTCTGCAAGCACTAAGATTATCGGTAAGAGATAGTTTTGTGATAAGGTAATTTGTAATGGGTAACAAGTAATAAAAGTAAATAAGTTGCAGCAAGATGGTCCAATCCTTTTTGTAGCAAAGGACAAGCCTGGACAAACTCTTATATAAAGGAAAACGCTCCCGAGGACACATGGGAATTATCGTCAAGCTAGTTTTCATCACGCTCATATGATTCACGTTCGGTACTTTGATAATTTGATATGTGGGTGGGCCGGTGCTTGGGTACTGCCCTTCCTTGGACAAGCATCCCACTTATGATTAACCCCTATTGAAAGAATCCGCAACTACAAAAAAGTATTAAGGTAAACCTAACCATAGCATGAAACATATGGTCCAAATTAGCCCCATACGAAGCAACACATAAACTAGGGTTTAAGCTTATGTCACTCTAGCAACCCATCTTCTACATATTACTTCCCAATGCCTTCCCCTAGGCCCAAATAATGGTGAAGTGTTATGTAGTCGACGTTCACATGACACCACTAGAGGAGAGACAACATACATCTCATCAGAATATCGAAGGAATACCAAATTCACATGACTACTTATAGCAAGACTTCTCCCATGTCCCCAGGAACAAACGTAACTACTCACAAATCATATTCATGTTCATAATCAGAGGGGTATTAATATGCATAAAGGATATGAACATATGATCTTCCACCAAATAAACCAACTAGCATCAACTACAAGGAGTAATCAACACTACTAGCAACCCACAAGTACTAATCTGAGGTTTTGAGACAAAGATTGGATACACAAGATGAACTAGGGTTTGAGATGAGATGGTGCTGGTGAAGATGTTGATGGAGATTGACCCCCTCCCGATGAGAGGATCGATGGTGATGACGATGGTGATGATTTCCCCCTCCCGGAGGGATGTTTCCCCGACAGAATAGCTCCACCAGAACCCTAGATTGGTTCCTCCAAGGTTCCGCTTCGTGGCGGCGAAGTTTTGTCCCGAAAGCTTGCTTATGGTTTTTTCCAGGGCGAAGGACCTCATATAGCCAAAGATGGGCACCGGAGGCCTACCAGGGGGCCCACGAGGCAGGGGGCGCGCCCAGGGGGTAGAGCACGCCCCCACCCTCGTGGATGGTGGGTGGCCTCCCTCTCGTGCTTCCTTCTCCCAATATTTTTTATATATTCTGAAACTGACTTTTGTGAAGTTTCAGGACTTTTGGAGTTGTGCATAATAGGTCTCTAATATTAGCTCCTTTTCCAGCCCAGAATTCCAGCTGCCGGCATTCTCCCTCTTCATGTAAACCTTGTAAAATAAGGGAGAATAGGCATGAGTGTTGTGACATAATGTGTAACAACAACCCATAATGCAATAAATATCGATATAAAATCATGATGCAAAATGGCCGTATCAGTACCCGCGAGTGATGTGAAGTCGGGTTGATTTGGAGGATACCCGCAAGTTTTCAATGCGGCGTGGCCGGGCATTCTTAGGCCTTGCCGCAAGTCCATGAGACGGGGCGATGGGATCACATATCATGGATCATTGATCGTTATCGCACTACCAAGACACTAACGGTTTGGATATTTGATCCGAGTAGGCATTTGGCCTTTTTCGGACTAACCACCGCGCGGGAGTAAGTATGGGCACTCTTCATCGTATGTATCAGCCGAAAGTTCAATGGACCTCAGCGATGGAACGACACACGCCGGGTTGGACTGGAATGCCTCGCTTGTATAAGGGGGATATGTCTGCTCACCGGCCACATACGCAACATGCAGGATTGCAAAGGGCGATGGCCCATGACCCCTTCACATTTAGGATGTAGACCAGCGTGCTGGCCTCTCTATTGAGCCTAGGTAGGACTACGATGTGTTGATCAGCCAAGGCCGGTTATGACCTGATGGTGTGTCCGACCAGAGTTGATCGAGCGTGTTGGGTAAGTTGGTGCACCCCTGCTGGGAAGTATTCTATCTATTCGAATAGCTGTCTCCATGGTAACAGAAGCTCAGAGTTATCCCAATCTATACAACATGTAATGGAAATGATGGCTTCGCGATTGTTTCCTCGCAGGGAGTTGAGGAATTGATCTCTGGGCATGTTACAACATACTTACTATTATTATCATATGCCACTCTTATCTCTTCTAATGTTGTAATATACTTGGAGCTGCTTGAAGATGCTAGTCTTCAATAGGCTAGGCTTTCCCCTTCTCTTCTGGCATTCTGTAGTTCAGTCCACAGATACTACCCATTTCATTGACACCGATGCATATGTAGTGTAGATCCTTGCTTGCGAGTACTTTGGATGAGTACTCACGGTTGCTTTGCTCCCTCTTTCCCCCTTTTTCCTTTCTTTCCGGATGTCGCAACTAGATGGTGGAGCCTAGGAACCAGACACCACCGTCGACAACAACTACTACTACGAGGGTGCTTACTACTACATGGAGGCCGCTGACGACCAGGAGTAGTTAGGAGGCTCCCAGGCAAGAGGCCTTGCCTTTTCGATCGTTGTTGCTTTTGTGCTAGTTTTCTTAAGGCAAACTTGTTCAACTTATGTCTGTACTCAGATATTGTTGCTTTCGCTGACTCTTGTGTATTCGAGCTTATGTATTTGAGCCCTCGAGGCCCCTGGCTTGTAATATAAAGCTTGTATTATTTTAATTTATGTCTAGGGTTGTGTTGTGATATCTTCCCGTGAGTCGTTGATCTTGATTGTACACATTTGCGTGTATGACTAGTGTATGATTGAATCAAGGGGTTCACAAATTGTTAATTGCAACAGGCTTAACGGCATCCTAATTCATGTTTTGTAAGTTTGTATCCATTGAAATACAACTCTTTAAAAATGGATTCAACTGTTAATTGCAACATGCTTAATGGCCATTGAAACTGGTACTGTTAAAAATGCAATTGGCAGAGTTAAAAATCACAAGGCAGGTGCTGCCAGAGCAGATAATGGCCTAGTTATCTATAAAAAGGTAGGGAAAATAGCTAAAACATGTTAGGCATGTTTACTTCAACATGCTTAATAACTCGACCGTACAAAACATAGCCATTAATTGCAACTAGTATTGGTAAGATTGAACTAGTGAGTACATACTTGGTAAGTCCTGAGAGGTAGTTTCTGGGGCACTTCATCTTGGCCAGAGCCCGCCCAAAGTCAGCGGCGGCGGAGGCGAGCTGTTCCTCCGGGTCGAAGCGTGGATTAGTGCCACTGACACGTGTACCTACAGGCAACCAGTAAATGGTAGAGGTTAGACTGCAATTGCACAAATGATATGAAATACTATAAGACATGGGATGCAGCTAACCTCGATGGCAAACAACAGCATCGGCCGTTATGACCCTGTGTAAGTACATGGACAGGCATGTTAAGTACAACAGGGTTAGCATCCACCAAAAATAGCAAATGGGCAACATCACTAGTATATCTTCATCGCGGAGAGTAGCATGGTAGCAAAGGGAAAGATTAAAAAATGGATACAACTGTTAATTGAAACAGGCTTAACAACATCCTAAGTCATGTTTTGTAAGTTTGCAGCCATTGAAATACAACCGTCTAAAAATGGATTCAACTGTTAATTGCAACAGGCTTAATAGCCATTGAAACCGGTACTGATAAAAATGCAATTGGCAGAGTTAAAAATCACAAGGCAGGTGCTGCCAGAGCAGATAATGGCCCAGTTGTCTATAAAAAGGTAGGGAAAATAGCTAAAACATGTTAGGCATGTTTACTTCAACATGCTTAATAACTCGACCGTACAAAACATAGCCATTAATTGCAACTGGTTTTGGTAAGATTAAACTGGTGAGCACATACTTGGTAAGTCCTGAGAGGTAGTTGCCGGGGCACTTCATCTTGGCCAGAGCCCGCCCAAAGTCAGCGACGACGTAGGCGAGCTGTTCTTTGCTACCTCTTGAGCATGCGTTGGTTTTCCCTTGAAGAGGAAAGGGTGATGCAGCAAAGTAGTGTAAGTATTTCCCTCAGTTTTTGAGAACCAAGGTATCAATCCAGTAGGAGACTACACGCAAATCACCTAGTACCTGCAGAAACAAATAAGAACCTTGCAACCAACGCGATAAAGGGGTTGTCAATCCCTCCATGGCCACTTGCAAAAGTGAGATCTGATAAAGATAATAAGATAAATATTTTTGGTATTTTTGTTGTATAGATTGAAAAGTAAAAATTAAAAGGCAAAGTAAATAGTAAACTAGAATTGTAGATCGGAAATTTATATGATGTAAAGTAGACCCGGGGGCCATTGGTTTCACTAGTGGCTTCTCTCAAGATAGCATATATTACAGTGGGTGAACAAATTACTGTCGAGCAATTGATAGAAAAGCGCATAGTTATGACAATATCTAGGCATGATCATAAACATAGGCATCACGTCCGTATAAAGTAGACCGAAACGATTCTACATCTACTACTGTTACTCCACACATCGACCGCTATCCATCATGCATCTAGAGTATTAAGTTCATAAGAATAGAGTAACGCATTAGGCAGGATGACATGAT
This sequence comes from Triticum urartu, assembly GCF_056163025.1. Lineage (NCBI taxonomy): Eukaryota > Viridiplantae > Streptophyta > Magnoliopsida > Poales > Poaceae > Triticum > Triticum urartu. The sequence goes on along the minus strand of NC_141879.1, from coordinate 464,284,064 downwards.
GTAGAGGGATAAACTCAAACAATATGATATAAAACCCATCTTTTTATCCTCGATGGAAACAATATAATACGTGTCAGTTCCCTTTCTGTCACTAGGATCGAGCACCACAAGATTGAACCGAAAGCTAAGCACTTCCCCCATTGCAAGAAAGATCAATCTAGTAGGACAAACCAAACTGATAATTCGAAGAGACTTACAAAGACATCAAATCATGCATATAAGAATTCAGAGAAGAATCAAATAATGTTCATAGATAATCTTGATGATAAACCCACAATTCGTTTGATCTCGACAAACACACCGCAAAAAGATTACGTCGAATAGATCTCCAAGAACATCGAGGAGAACTTTGTATTGAGAACCAAAGAGAGAGAAGAACACATCTAGCTAATAACTATGGACCCAGAGGTCTGTGGTAAACTACTCACACATCATCGGAGAGGCTATCGTGTCAATGTAGAAGGCCTCCGTGATCGAATCCCCCTCCGGCAAATCACTGGAAAAGGTCCCCAGATGGGATCTCACGGGTATAGAAGGTTGCGACGGTGGAAAAGTGGTTTCGTGGCTCCCCTGGATGTTTTCAGGGTATAAGAGTATATATAAGCGAAAGAAGTAGGTCGGTGGATCTCCATGGGGCCCATGAGGGTGGGGGCGTGCCTACCCCCCAGGGCGCGCCACCCTACCTCGTGGCCGCCTCGCTGCTTCCTTGACCTCCACTCCAAGTCTCCTGGATTGCGTTTGTTCCAAAAAAGATCGTCGCGAAGGTTTCGTTCCGTTTGGATTCCGTTTGATATTCCTTTTCTGCGAAACACAGAACTAGGCAAAAAACAACAATTTGCATTGGGCCTTCGATTAATAGGTTAGTCCCAAAAATAATATAAAAGTGCATATTAAAGCCCATTAAACATCCAAAACAGATAATATAATAGCATGGAACAATCAAAAATTATATATATGTTGGAGACGTATCAAGCATCCCCAAGCTTAATTCCTGCTCGTCCTCGAGTGGGTAAATGATAAAAACAGAATTTTTCATGTGGAATGCTTTCTAACATAATTTTCAATGTAATTTTCTTTATTGTCACATGAATATTAAGATCCGAAAGATTCAAGACAAAATTTTAATATTGACATAAAAACAATAATACTTCAAGCATACTAACCAAGCAATTATGTCTTCTCAAAATAACATGGCCAAAGAAAGTTATCCCTACAAAATTATATAGTCTGGCTATGCTCTACCTTCATCACACAAAATATTTAAATCATGCACAACCCCGATGACAAGCCAAGAAATTGTTTCATACTTTTGATGTTCTCAAACTTTTTCAATCTTCACGCAATACATGAGCGTGAGCCATGGATATAGCACTATAGGTGGAATAGAATGGTGGTTGTGGAGAAGACAAAACGTTGAAGATAGTCTCACTTCAACTAGGCATATCAACAGGCTATGGAGATACCCATCAATAGATATTAATGTGAGTGAGTAGGGATTGCCATGCAACAGATGCACTAGAGCTATAAGTGTATGAAAGCTCAAAAAAATAAAACTAAGTGGGTGTGCATCCAACTTGCTTTCTCACAAAGACCTAGGGCATTTTTAGGAAACCCATCATTGGAATATACAAGCCAAGTTCTATAATGAAAAATTCCCACTAGTATATGAAAGTTACATCATAATTAGGAGACTCTCTATTATGAAGATCATGGTGCTACTTTGAAGCACAAGTGTGGAAAAAGGATAGTAGCATTGCCCCTTCTCTGTTTTCTCTCTTTTTTTATTTGGGCTTTTTTATGGCCTCTTTTCTTTTTCTTTCTTTCTTTCTTTCTTTTTTTCATCCGGAGTCTCATCCCGACTTGTGGGGGAATCGTAGTCTCCATCATCCTTTCCTCAGCGGGACAATGCTCTAATAATGATGATCATCACACTTTTATTTACTTACAACTCAAGAATTACAACTCGATACTTAGAACAAAATATGACTCTATGTCAATGCCTCCGGTAGTGTACCGGGATGTGCAATGAATCAAGAGTGACATGTATGAAAGAATTATGAAGGTGGCTTTGCCACAAATACGATGTAAACTACATGATCATGCAAAGCAATATGACAATGATGGAGCGTGTCATAATAAACAGAATGGTGGAAAGTTGCATGGCGATATATCTCAGAATGGCTATGAAGATGTAACATCCCAAATTTTCAATTTGGAATGTTATACATTAGGTCATCTTTGCATATCATATTTTATTGCATTTTGGCTTGATCCTAGAAATTCTACGCAACTCAAGGACCCACGGAGAGAGTTGGGGGATTTCGTTATTTTCATATTTGAGTTTTTCTCGAATTTGGAAAAGAGGATCGCTTGATTTTAATTATTTTCTCTTCGATATTTATTTTATAAAAATAAAAGAGAGCGGATAAAATGACTTCCTCAAAATAAAGAAATATTGGAGATTTAATGTTACAATCAACTAAGAGTTTTATTTGGATTTTTATCGCTATTTTATTTGAATTAGGAAAAATATGTGTTTTTCAAAATTGCATTAGAGGCCCAAATAAATGTTCGACTTGTGCGGTAGATTTTTAGACGGCCGGGAAAATTTATTTCAGGATTTTTGGAGTCCGTTTAGTATTTCTTTTATTTGTTTTTCTGTGCGGAATTTTTTTCAAAAAAAAGAGGAAACCGACTTTGGGCCATACCCTCCCGGGAATCCGCCCGGGGGGGGGGGGGGGCTTTATAAGCCGCGGAGGCCGCAGCCCCGCAGCCCACCAGCCCGCCCCGCCAAAACCCTAGCCGCGCCAGCCTGCCCCCCGCCCGCGCCGCGCTGCCCCGCCGCCGACCCGCCGGAGCCGCGCCGCCGCCTCGCCACCTCGCCGTCGTTGCCAGAGTTTGCCGCCGCAGGTTTCCTTTGGCCGGTTCTGTTTTTCGGTTAAAACCTAGATGTCTCTTTTTATTATTTAGATCGGTTTTATTTTTTCTGGTTTAGTTATATAGCAGACGTTCGTCCATACGTTCGTTTTAACGAACGGGTTTTTGCCCGCTAGCCGCAGACAGCGAACGTCCGTTCGTTAGCATGTTCGTCCGTTTTTCTTTTTCTCGGATTTTTTCGCGATTATTTTCGATCGCGATTTCTGATCCGATTTTTGTTTTAGTTTAACTTTTCGCTCGTTTATCGGAATCAGGCGATTCAAGCGCCTAGAGTTTCGTCTCGAAGCCCTCTTTCTGTTTAATCAACTTAAACAAGTTTTTGCTACTGTAAAATTTGACTTCAGCCCTCTTCTTAAGTTGAACTTTCTGGTTAGATATTCTTATTTGAGTTTTACCCGTGCATTTTTGCTTGATTGCTTACTGTATGCTTGTTTGATTGCGATAGAGTACCCGGAGTGCGAAGCGTGCTACTACGAGTCTCTAGGTTTCACGGATCATCAGCAAGGCAAGTAACACTTTGATCATACCTCTTTACTACCCAGTTTTATTGCATTAGATCAATCCTCAAACAATTGCATGATTAGGATCTGATTAATGTGGGTTTTGGGAAGTAGATGAGGTAGTACCTATTCACCTGTTTACTATCATACCTTTGGGAATTACTTCTACGTTGCTTATATTGCTATGCTATGCTCGTAGACGTGGTTTGGGTTTGAGTGTATTCATGACAGATGTGAGTATTGTTAATTAATGGTTAACTTAAGGTGGCAACTTTAATACACATCTGGGTGGATTGAGGCACCTGGGGAACCTAGTGTTGCCTGTATTTTTGGAAATCCCGGGGTACCGTGTGATTCTCCTATGGACTGCCACCCAGGCTCAAAGGGATCATAAGATTATTCATGCTAGAAACTTCCGTGTGCAGCCACATGCCATTATGGGCTCTGGCATAGTTGAGTAAGTTGTGGAAAACCTTTCCATGATGGGCTAGCAGATGTGGAGGATTGTAGGTGTACAGGCCTATCTATCGGTTAAGGGGACCTCTTCAGAAAGACTGTGTCTCGGTCATCCGTTTCTCAAACATCATGCAATGCGAGAAATTCAACGGAGGAGATCGAGTCTTGTGGGGAAAAGTGCACAAACCTCTGCATAGTGTACAAACTAATCATTGTTAGCCGTGTCCCCGGTTATGGACATCTTGAGTATCTAGTTCTTGGATTATCATGTGGATCTCATCACTCTTAATATAATTTGATTGGGTTTAATGATGATGCTTAATTGGGATTGAGTTGGGTGAACCTTCTCAATGTTTAACAACCACCGTGATAGTTAAATAAAATTTATTCCTTTGTTGTAGGAAAAAATTGGCTTTCCGCAAAACATATTAACCATACAGCCTCCACCAGCCATATATGCATGTAGTGATAGCATTATTCTGTTCATTACTCTCTTGTGTTACATTGCCAGCATATTCCATGTCCTGGCCCGTTTCGGGCTGCAACGTATCATGTTGCAGACTTTTCAGACGAACAATAAGGAGCCTTAGGTCGTGGTCTTTCACTCAGTGATGCCGTTGGAGTTGATGGACTCACTTTATCTTCCAAGCCTTCCATGTTATCATATTAGATGCCTTAAGCCATATTTATTGTAAAAAGTTCTATTTTGAGACATTCGATGTAATAAGTGTGTGATTGCTACTCTGTTATAAATCCTCAAGTACGGTGCGTGTCAGCATTACCGATCCAGGGATGACACTGATGCAGAGAGATCAGACTATTTGAGGTCTGGTCGCTACAAGATGGTATCAGAGCACACGCTGACTGTAGGACACGACCACTAAGCTAAAGCCCTAGATCACTACTCTCTTCTCATTCATGACTCCTCTCCATTTTCTAGTCTTTAGAATGGCGGACGCAAGAAACAAGTTTGCACTACCAGATGAAGACACACCTTTTGGACACCACTTAAAAGAAGTCACTAGGTACCTGAACATTGGAATACCAAGCTTCACCGGGACTTACAACGCCACTTTACCAGAAGAGAAGCGTTGGATGATTCGAGTTCAAGTTCCAGGAAGGACATTCACGCCAGTCACTAAGCCCATAGAGTTTTCCTTTGATGCACCAACCTGGAGTCTAGGAAAGAGTATGGCAGCCCACATCACCATGGGACGCATTGGAGAAGTTTACCAAAAGGATATCAAGGATACTATCTACCAGATTTGTGGGCACCGAGATGAGCAATGGGAGATGATTAGCACCAGGAAGGATAGATCCATTGCAGCTTTCATCCAAGAGTTAAACCAGCACATTTGTCGCCAGGAGAACCAGATGTGTGCAGGCATGATAGATCTGAAGAAGGCGATGACCAGGATCACGGAGCTGGAGGAAGAACTCAAGTCTACACATGATGGATACGAGGAGGAAATGATGATACTAGTGGAGATGAATGATGATCTGACAAGGAAGCTAGGTGTATTCATGGGAGACCCCGCGCCAGGAGGAGAAGACGACGATTCTACTTGCCCGGAGAACTACATCATCATCGACGACACCGACTCGGACCCCGCCGATAGCGATGATGACTATGTTGATGAAGTTGGAGTGGATATTACGGAGTCTTCCACCGATCAATTTTTCTAGTCGACCACCATATCAGTAGTAGTATTCCACCATGTATATAGTATAGTCCGAGCACTTTTGTAATGATAGTTCTAGACTGATTGTATGCCCTTGCTTGATTGATTGAGTGATATGATTGTGTTTGTCTCATGTGCATATGGGTAGTGTTTTCTCACTAGACCTCATTCTATTCTATTCTCTTCCCTCTAAACCCTCAGATGCCTCTGAGACGTGACCCCGGATTTACCTTTCCATCGGAGCTCACTCAGTTGATCCAGCAGCAGAATACCTTGATGCAGTTGTCAGTTCAGAACCAAGGCAACAACAACAACAACAACCCACCACCACCACCCCCAGCTGACAACTTAGCCCGTTTTCTGAGGTTGCAGCCGCCGGTGTTTTCTAGTAGCACCGAGCCGATAGTGGCAGATGATTGGCTCCGCATGATTGGAAGGCAATTAACCACTGCAGGATGCATAGATGCTGAAAAGGTGCATTTTGCCGCGCACCAACTGGATGGACCAGCAGCCTCATGGTGGGAGAATTACACTGTCACCTATCCTATAGCCAATGTTACATGGGACCCAGTTCCAGTAGGCTTTTCAAACTCGAGAGGACCCTACAGCATAACCATGGAGGTCACAATCACACTAGAGGAAGTTCGCACAACCATAGTGGCTCCAAGAGCGGAAATGGTAATGGAGGAAGCAATGGACAGAACCGCTCCAACCCAGCAACCCCCGCCAAGAAAGATCTAAGCCATGTTACTTGCTACAAGTGCCAGAAGACCAGACATTACGCCAATGAATGTCCTGAAGCTAACAACGGAAACGAAAAAGGAAGTTCTGGGAAGAATCCCAACCCTTTCAACAGGGGACAAGTGAACCACGTCATGGAGGAGATTGAAGCCCAGCCAGATGCAGTAATAGGTATGTTTTTGGTTAAGTCATTTACTGCAGTCATTCTTTTGATATTGGTGCATCGCATTCATACATATCAAGGGGATTTGTGGATAAGTATAAGCTGCCCACCAAAGTTCTTAGTACACCTATGTTAGTGAGCTCGCCAGGAGCAGAGTATATGGCAAGCCAAGGATTTTTTCAGATGCCATTGACCATAGGTAGGCATGTTTTCCCCTCAGATCTAATAATTTTGGAGTCTCAAGGTTTGGATGTGATTCTGGGTATGGATTGGCTATCAATGTATGGAGGAAACATCGATTGCACCAGTAAGTCGATCTTGCTCACCACCCCAGAAGGAAGAAGGATCAAGTATGTATCCCGGCATGTGCCGATTAGGACTCAAGTAAATTCCTTATCAGGAGTTGTATAGGTGGAAGTACCAGTGGCGAGGGATTTCCCGGATGTATTTCCAGAAGAGTTGCCAGGCATGCCACCGGATAGAGACATCGAGTTTTCGATTGAGCTTTTGCCAGGCACAGGGCCAATATCTAAGAGACCGTACAGGATGCCCGCACAGGATTTAGAGGAAATTAAGAAGCAGATTAATGAGTTACTGGATAAAGGATATATTCGCCCAAGCTTGTCACCTTGGGGATCACTAGTACTTCTAGTGGAGAAGAAGGATGGATCGTTGAGGATGATTGTTGATTATCGAGGATTGAATGAGGTGACGATCAAGAACAAGTACCCACTACCAATGATCAATGATTTGTTTGATCAGCTGCAAGGAGCTAAGGTGTTTTCCAAGATCGACCTGCGATCAGGGTACCACCAGCTGAAGATTCGAGAGCAGGACATACCTAAGACAGCTTTTACCACGAGGTACGGGCTATATGAGTATACTGTTATGTCATTTGGCCTGACTAACGCACCTGCCTATTTTATGAACATGATGAACAAGGTGTTTATGGAGTTTTTGGATAAGTTCGTAGTGGTGTTCATTGATGATATTCTGGTCTACTCGAAGAATGAAGAGGAGCATAAAAAGCAGTTGCGATTAGTACTTGGGAAGCTTAGAGAACATCAGCTATACGCCAAGTTCAGCAAGTGTGAGTTTTGGTTGAAGGAAGTTGGATTCCTTGGACATGTTATATCTGGAGAAGGAATAGCGGTAGACCCCACCAAAGTCGTCACTGTGACAAATTGGGAGGCATCCACGTCAGTTGGAGAGATCCAGAGTTTTCTTGGACTCGCAGGATACTACCGGAGGTTCATTGAGAATTTCTCGAAGATTGCAAAGCCTATGACGGAGTTGTTAAAAAAGGACACCAAGTTCAAATGGACTGAGGAATGTGAGGCCAGTTTTTAGGAGTTGAAGAAACGCTTGGTTACATCACCAGTGTTGATCCTGCCAGATCAACACAAGGATTATGAAGTGTATTGCGATGCTTCTCGTCGAGGACTTGGAGCAGTGCTTATGTAGGAAGGAAGAGTTGTTTCATATGCCTCATGATAGCTTAAAACCCATGAGTTAAATTATGCTACGCATCATTTGGAGTTAGCAGCCGTAGTGCATGTGTTGAAGACTTGGAGACATTTTCTCATCGGAAACCATTGTGAGGTATACACGGATCACAAGAGTTTGAAGTATATCTTCACGCAGGAGGAGTTGAATCTCAGTCAGAGGAGATGGTTGGAACTCATTAAGGATTATGACATGAAGTTGCACTATAATCCCGGAAAGGCTAACGTAGTAGCCGATGCGTTGAGCCGCAAGAGTCATGTCAATACACTCATGACCGGAGAGTTACCCAAGGAGTTAGCAGACAATCTTCGCGAGCTATGCTTGGAGATAGTTCCGAGAGGTTATGTAGCAGCATTGGAGATTCGGTCTACATTGATGGATAAGATCAGAGAAGCTCAGAAGACAGACAAGGAGATTGCCGAGATAAAGGAAAGGATGAGCAAAGGAAAGGCTAAAGGATTTCGTGAGGATGAGCACGATACCTTATGGTTCGAGGACCGCGTATATATGCCAAATGATCAGGAGATCAGGAAGCTGATTTTGCAGGAGGCCCATGATTCTCCATATTCGATTCACCCAGGAAATACTAAAATGTACATGGATTTGAAGGATAGTTTCCGGTGGACCGGAATGAAGAAGGATATTGTGGAGTATGTAGCAGTTTGTGATGTATGTCAGAGAGTGAAGGCAGAGCATCAAAAGCCAGCAGGATTGCTACAACCATTGCCGATACCCGAATGGAAATGGGACAAGCTAGGTATGGATTTTATCATGGGATTGCCCAGGACTCGTTCAGGCTATGAATCGATATGGGTTGTAGTCGATCGTTTGACGAAAGTAGCTCATTTCATCCCAGTGAAAACCACTTACACAAGTGCTAAGTTAGCAAAGATATACATGACCGGGATCGTATGTTTGCACGGAGTTCCGAAGACCATTGTATAAGATAGAGGAAACCAGTTTACCTCAAAGTTTTGGAATCAGTTGGATGAAACTTTGGGAACCAGGCTAGAGTTCAGTACAGCTTTTCACCCGTAGATAGATGGACAGACTGAGAGAGTCAATCAGATTTTGGAGGACATGTTGAGAGCTTGTGCGCTAGACCATGGATCTAGTTGGGACGACAATTTGCCTTACGCAGAGTTCTCTTACAACAACAGCTATCAAGCCAGCTTGAAGATGGACCCTTTCGAAGCATTGTACGGAAGGAGGTGCAGGACACCGTTGTTGTGGGATGAAGTTGGAGACCGACAATTGTTTGGACCAGATTTGATTAAAGAGTCTGGAGAGAAGGTTAAGCTGATTTGCGATAGACTCAAGGTAGCCCAGTCCAGGCAAAAGACCTATGCGGATTCTAAATGCAAGGAAACAGTTTACGAAGTCGGAGACATAGTGTATCTTCGTGTATCACCCCTTCGAGGAGTGAAGCGCTTTGCAGTTAAGGGAAAGTTAGCACCACGTTTTGTGGGACCATACAAAGTTTTGGAACATATGGGAGAAGTTTCTTACAAGTTGGAATTGCCCGAAGGATTGTCAGGAGTTCACGATGTGTTCCAAGTTTCTCAGTTGAAGAAGTGCCACACAGAGATTGCTGATATTCCTCTAAGAGATACAGTGCCACTGGAAGCGATACAGTTGGATAGCGATTTGACCTACGAGGAAAAGCCAGTCAAGATTCTCGAGTTTGCCAGCCGAGTTACACGCAGCAAGGTTATCAAGTTTTGCAAGGTTCAGTGGAGCCACCATATCAAAGATGAAGCCACCTGGGAACGCGAGGAAGACCTATGGAAAGATCACCCTCACCTATTTTCTAGCCAACCCGAATCTCGAGGGCAAGATTCATCTTAAGGGGGTATGTAACACCGACGATGCGGCTATATCTCCTACGTGTCGGAGCACGACTTAGAGGCATAGCCGCATAGTAGGCATGTCGCAAGAGGGGTAATCTTTACACATCCCATGTACTGAATAAGAAAGGGATAAAGAGTTGGCTTACAATCGCCACTTCACACAATACATAAATAGCATTACATCATCCAGAATATAATCAAGGTCCGACTACGGAACCAAATAAAGAAAGACAACCCCTAATGCTAGATCCCCGATCGTCCCGACTGGGCTCCACTACTGATTAACTGGAAATGAAAAACAACACGATGAACATGATCTTCATCGAGCTCCCACTCGAGCTCAGTTGTGTCATCTGCACTGGTATCATCGGCACCTACAACTGTTTTGGAAGTAATATGTGAGTCACGGGGACTCAGCAATCTCACACCCTCGCAATCAAGAGTATTTAGGATTATGGGTAGGAAAAGGTAGTGAGGTGGAGCTGCAGCAAGCACTAGCATATATGGTGGCTAACTTACGCAAATGAGAGCGAGAAGAGAAGCAAAGCATGGTCGTGAACTAGAAGTGATCAAGAAGTGATCCCGAAAGCTACTTACGTTAAAGCATAACACAAGAACCGTGTTCACTTCCCGGACTCCGTCGAGAAGAGACCATCATGGCTACACACGCGGTTGATGCATTTTAATTAAGTTAAGTTTCAAGTTTTCTACAATCGGACATTAACAAATTCCCATCTGCCCATAACCGTGGGCATGGCTTCCGAAAGTTCAAAAACCCTGCAGGGGTGTTCCAACTTAGCCCATCACAAGCTCTCACGGTCAACGAAGGATATTCCTTCTCCCAGGAAGACCCGACCAGACTCGGAATCCCAGTTACAAGACATTTCGACAATGGTAAAACAAGACCAGCAAGACCGCCCAATGCGCCGACATCCCGATAGGAGCTGCACATATCTCGTTCTCAGGGCAACACCGGATGAGCGCTCCGTACAACTAAAACCAACCTTCAAGTTTCCCCGAGGTGGCGCTGCAAAGGACTCTAGTTCGGACCAACACTTAGACAAGCACTGGCCCGGGGGGGCTTAAAATAAAGATGACCCTTGAGAGCACGACTCCCAAGGGAAAAGTATGTGGTGGTGAGGCAAATGGTAAAACCAAGGTTGGGCCTTGATGGAGGAGGTTTATTCAAAGCAAACTGTCAAGGGGTCCCCATAACACCCAACCGTGTAAGGAACGCAAAATCAAGGAACATAACACCGGTATGACGGAAACTAGGGCGGCAAGAGTGGAACAAAACACCATGCATAAGGCCGAGCCTTCCACCCTTTACCAAGTATATAGATGCATTAATTAACAAAAAAGATATTGTGATATCCCAACATATCCATGTTCCAACATGGAACGAACTTCATCTTCACCTGCAACTAGCAACGCTAGAAGAGGGGCTGAGCAAAGCGGTAACATAGCCAAACAACGGTTTGCTAGGAAAGGCGGGTTAGAGGCTGACATGGCAAAATGGGAGGCATAATATAGCAAGTGGTAGGTATCGCAGCATAGCAATAGAGAGAGAAACTAGCAAGCAAAGATAGAAGTGATTTTGAGGGTATGGTCATCTTGCCTGAGATCCCGCAAGGAAGAAGAACTAGTCCATGAAGAAGACAAACGGACAAAGTCGAACGAATCCTCACAAACACGACGTTATCGGAACTAACCCGAAGAAGCAATACCGGAAAGAAGGAAACAACATAGTAAACAACCATCACATAAACATGGCATGATGCGCAACCAAGTATGATGCATGTCCGGTTTAATTAGGCAGGGCATGGCAAAGTGCACAAACAAAACTACAACTTAAGTGGAGCTCAATATGCAACGAGTTGTATATTGACGGAACACCACATGACTTATTTAGTTCTCTCCTGTTTATGTACTCAACAATATTAAATGTTGGTTAGCATGGCAAGAGGTGAAGCATACATAAACTAACTATCTAGTCAAGTTTAAATGAGGTCGGAAATAACAAACCACAATTCCGGTAAATCCTCATGAGCATATATTAGATTTGGTACTGTTCTGCCCTAAAGCATATTTTAGAGTTGTTAAACATGCAAAGCAATGACACCATGTTAAACTAGGCAATTTTCTACCCCATTTACATATAAAGATTATTTAAATCCAAGCTACGGTTAATTAGTTATGAAATAAATCATTTTACATGGCAACATGGGAAAATATATGCAAACATAATTTTAAACATTTTAAACATGCATGAAAGTTGGATATTATGAAACTAGATGAAATTCTAGTCATTTTACATATATAAATTATTTACATCCGATGCACGGTTGTGAAGTTATTAAATGCATGAAGTTACAGGGTTTTCTGTAAAACTGTAATCTCCTGGAAAATGATTAAATTCGTCCAGAGAAAAAAAATGTTATACGGGACGAATCTGAATGCACTGCTGGCCCTGCTGGCCCAACAAAGAGGGGGGCTGTGGGGGATCACATTGGCCTGCGAGGCCTAGCTGGAGAACGCCCTGGCGCTGGGCCTTAAGGCGATGCAAAGGGGGCGGCCCATATGCACTACCGCTCGTCCTCCCTGCTCGAACGAGCACAGAAAATAGAGGAGGCGGCGCACAGCATGGCAGCGTCCAACGACGGGTCCCAGGGGCGTGGACCAGCAAGGAGGTGACTGGAGGTTGTAGATCCGAGCACGGGACAACAAGGGCAACCGGATCCGGGGCGGAGAAGGCCGGCGACGTCGACTTGCGAAGGGCATAGAGAGAGAGAGACCATGAGAGAGCAGAGAGACAGGGACGGAGCGACAAAGAGAGAGGAAGGCAGGGAAGGCAGTCTGGCGGATGAGGGAGCCCCTCAGTGGGCTCTCGGGCACAGGACGGTGGCCTGGTTTTGGGTGTGGGCGATCTCTTGAGTGGCTCGAGGCAGAGGCACCATGGATCGAGAGAAGGGAGTTCGGGTTCGTCTGCTCGTGCACGGGCATGACGAGAAGGAGGCTGCGACGCGAGGCTTGGTGTGGTACTGCTGCGCGAGGAGTCCGGCGAGGTCCGGCCGGAGCGGCGAGGAGACAGGAGGGGCAAGCCGTGGAGGCCTCGGGCAGTTGCAGGGGCTCGGGCTCCTCGATCCAGATCGAGGCAAGGAGGGGCTATGCTCTGGAATAGCTGGTTGGTGAAAATGAGGAGATTAGATGGGTGAGATCCCGATGGGACCAGGAGGTGGCGGTGGGATGGATGGAATGGACGGGACAGGCTAGTGGTCTAGGGTTAGGCTATATATAGCAGGTGGATTATGTTAGGGGCTGTCGGATCCCTCCCATCGTAATCGGGCGATCGAGAAATAAATAGTTAGGAAGTCCAAATGGGAAAAAGGAGATGTTTTGTAGATGTTTGGGGATGATCCGAATCCAACGGGGACGACTGCCCGGGTCGGGTCCGGGATAGCTTTCGGACGCGCGCGCGAGGAGGGCCGTGGGCTGACGAGAGAGGTTAGGTTGGGCCTGGCGGTATGTAGTGGACTATGTAGACGGTCTAGGGAGGAAAAAGAGGGAAAGCCCGGCACATGTTTCCGGATACCGGAAATGTCCGACGTATGACCGGCTATACTGCCGCTATAGTTATCCGCTGGGGCATCAAACGAACTCCGAATGCGATGAAACTTGGCAGGCGGCCTACTGACAACATAACAACACCGCATGCCAACTTTCAACCCATTCCGAGAACATTATCCGGCCACTTATAAAATAATATTTCGGACATGCCGCTGGCGCGTGCGAGTGTGGCTGGGCTCAAAACGGACAACGGAAAGAACTGGGGAACCGGGACGGATGCAAGTTTTGAAAACATGATGATGCAATGCACATGATGACATGGCAAGATGCAACACACAAGCAAATGACATGGCAAGGACAACAAATAACTGGAAGACACCTGGCGCAACGGTCTCGGGGCGTCACAACACTCCACCACTATGAGAGGATCTCGTCCCGAGATCTAGGATGGCACCGGAGGGAAATGGAAGAGAAAGAGAAGAGGTAAAACTAAGTTGCTTCTTTGACCAATGAGTGAAACCAAAGAACCTTGCAAGGTTGAACCATTTGAGAAAAGAAAACAACAGAGATGATCGAAATTGAAAACACTCCGTTAGAAAAGAGGAACACAGAACATTACTAGAGCCTTGTAGGTTGAAATACATAAGAAAAAGGGTTGCAATGGACAAGAAGTACATGCAAGCACTCCGGTAGAAATGAGATGTACAAGGAACGATAAAGGTCAATTACGACAACACTCCGGTTAAAACAAGATAGAGAAGGAATAAGAATGATATAATTTGGACAACACTCCGACTGTAAATGGAAGGAATTGAATATGAACTTGGGAAGATAAGAGTATACTTGATGAAATGAACAACACACTGCCTCCAGTACTATTGAAAGAATGGCACAAGAGGTAAGAAATATTTTAGACAGCACTCCAGTTGAGAAGGGAGGCAAAACTTGACAAAATGGGAAGAACTTGAAAAGAGGGAACGACACTCCGGTTAAATGGATAAGCAAAGGGAAAGAACATGATCTTTGACAAAAATGGGATGATGAGTGAAGAGAGCAACATCGCTATGCCTCCGAAACGAAAGAATATAAGTTGAATCGTTGGAAAGGAAAGAATTGAGAAGAAAATGACAACTTCTGCCACTACTGATCTTGGAAAGCACCCTTCCAAGAAGGTTATGACGGAGTTTTTGGGAAATGAACAATGAAAAGAATAAACTTGTTGTGGGCTTATTGAAAACATCTCAAAAACTTGAGGTGAAAACCTGCCACAAACGGAAACAATTGCTTGCTTTAGAGCGACGGAGATGAAAACATCTTTCATCGCGAGAACAGGAGGAAACTTGGATTATTGATAAGCACCCCAATAGCAACATTCCTTAGGGAAGGTTTTAGGTGAAATATAACCCAAGATAACTACAATGAAGAGATTGATGGGTTTAAGATACCCCATTCTTGACAACATGTGAATCATGAAACATGAACTCAAGTTATGACGAATGACATAGCACCACCTCAAATGATACGGTAGAAAGAATTGCACTTCGGAATGCAAGATGAAGAAGGCTTGAACTCCTCAAACAAAACATGTGTTGGGCATCATGTTTATTTTAGAGTATATCTTGGCGGATCTTAGCTCCGAGAGAAATCTTGAAGAACAATTGAAGAATGAAAAGTATCCTTGCAAACCATCATGTTGAGCCTTCATGAAGAACTCCCATAATAAAAGAATGATCAAAAGGAAGTGAAGGATGAAAAGAATAAGACTTGAAGCCTTCCAATGATTAGATGGAGCTTTGAAATGATATAACCGAGAAAAACTTGGAACTCCGGAAAGAAAAGATAAAGCATCTCGGACCGATAATGTGATATGATGAACCACTCCGGAAAGAAGAAACTAGATCACTTGGATGAAACAATAATAAGAATTACGTTATGCGTATCCTTCACCAATTAAATTGATGAAGAGCAAACGGATTTGGCATACTACTTATTCTCGTAGAACGGATTAATATAGATATGGCGCAAACTTGGGAAGGTCTTCAACGGACCACCGGTAGGATTTGAAAACAACGAATGAATTGATATGAAAATGAAGGAAGAAGAATCTTGAACAAACCACCATAAGGATTGAAAATGAAAGTAGCAAAGGCACAATTCATCGGGAAGAATTGGAAAATGAATGAAGATACTTGCTAGCATTTAGATACATGACAACGACGAGATCCTGAACTGATTATAGGATATTTGAACAATGCACCGGTAAGATTTGTATAACGAGAGCTGAAAGCTAGAACGAATAATATTTGAAAAGATGGCCTTCGGAGGAAAGAAATGGAAACAACTCATGAAATGCTCCGGATGGGTGAAAAGAATTCTCAAAATCAAAAAACTATGAGAGGATGGCGTCAAGCTTGAACTACGCATCTCTGAAAGAATGGATAAGATATGGAGGAAAAACTCTTCTTCGGTCTTCAAATATTGAGAATGACGATGAGAAACAACACCATGAATTGTTGAGATACTCCGGAATAATGCAGAATATAAAGTTTGAATCAACAATGAAAGGAATTTGAAAGGTCTTGGAGAAAGACATTTGACTGATGATAACTCATCCTTACATCAACCTTTGAAATGAATTTGAGAATAGCTCCAAGAAAATAGAAGAGTCGGGTAAGATCCTGGGAAAGAACTGTGGGTTAGGGCCCACTCAAAAGATACACCGTTGAAATGGTTTTGAAGAGAGATTGCACCGGTTCAATTAAATAGCTTGAATGAGATAACATGCTCGAAAGAGCTTGAACGAATGGAGAGACTTCCCATCAATAAAAGGATACTTGATTAAGACATCTGATTCCTTGAAGGAAAAAGGGGTGGGTGGGTGGGAAAAACAAAGGCAACTTGGGAACGGATGAAATGAACACCGTTGGGAAACTGAGAGGTGATCTTGCGGATGTTGAAAAAGATCGGATCCACTTGAAGAGAAGCACACCAGTTGGAAAAGAATTGGCATGACAATGAGGACACCGCTTAAGGAAGGTATGGAATCAACACTTGACATTGAAGCAACTCGAATACCACAACTCAAAACAAAACAAAGGATTGTCTTGCAAAATAAGGCGGAACAAACATATGATAGAGATTTCGTCCGAAGTTTTCATGGTGGGTGTCGGATTTCGGGTTCCGGCAGACCCTTGACGTTCGAACACTGGGGTGCGCGCGGAGATTTCGCCTCCTACCTCCCTGCACCCCTCCGCCATGCTAGGATCAAAGCTACGAAAAGAACAACACGAGGAACACAGGGTTTATACTGGTTCGGGCCACCGTTGTGGTGTAATACCCTACTCCAGTGTGTGGTGTGGTGGATTGCCTCTTGGGCTGATGATAGTGGACAGTACAAGGAAGAACAGCCTTGCGAGGGTCTGTTCTTGGCTGGGGCAATGAACTGCTGCGAGGAGTTCAGCCACCTTTCTCTATCTCTCTCTATCTCTCTCTCTCTTTACCACCTCTCTACTTGTCGAGCCCTTGGAGGAGACTGAGCCGAACCCCCCTTTGCTACGCGGGTGGCTGGTCCTATTTATAGTGGCCCTGGTCCTCTCCCCAAATATTGAGCGGGAAGGGAGCCAACAATGGCGGGCTAATTTGAAGGGGGACAGCAAGTATCAACTATCCTGACAAAAGTAGTCTTCGCCTGCGCAAAGCTCTGGTGATGACGCCGTCTTGGGCTCCACGGTGACCTCCGTCTCGTAGTCCTCCTGGTCTTGGTCTCGTTGCACCGAAACGGCAACCTTTGCCTGATGCGTCGGTACTCCGCGGCTGCGCTTGTCCCCTTTGCACCAAAGAGGAAAGGAGGATGCTGCGCGGGCTGGCACCCACCTGGCGCCCTGAGTCGTCATGGCTTGCGTCACGGGCACCTCGCGAGGTACCCCGCCTTGATCTCTCCGCCTCCTCGTGTTCTAGCCTGACGAGGCCATGCCTGAGGAAGCTCCGTGTCGTCCACCCCGCGAGGCTTGGCCCCTCGCGAGGGTCTTGGGTTTGTGCTGGTGAAGATGGGCCATACTGGGCCCCCCTTTGAGCCACGCCACAGGCCGCAGGCAGGCAAATCTGGGGACCCCCGTTCCCAGAACGCCGACAGTAGCCCCCGGGCCCAAGGCGCGCCCGGACTTGGCCGTGCAGGGAGGCGGAAGGGCAAGAGCGAAGCGCCGCGGGCCATAACAGCCTGCGGCCTTGGGCGCCGCGTGGCAGTTTATTGGATGTGGGCGGCACTGTTCCCCCACGCCCTCCTTATCTTGCGCCTTGCTAGGCGGACCCGTAGCCGCACACAGTCGTTCCCCTTTCATCGCCCGAGCGCTTCCTATCCTTCCTCCGCTCCAACCCTGGTTTCTGTTTTCAATTCAGTCTCGAATCATTCCCCCCCCCTTTGCTATCGCCATTGCCCTGACGAAGAAGGGAAGAGGGAAGAATCCCGCGTCTCCGCCTCGCCTGCCGCCGTTGGCGGCCCCGCCGAGGGTTTGGGTAAGGTCAGCTTGGCTCTGGCCACCATCTTCAATGAATGCGGGAGAATGACGGCCTGGCCCGCGTCCCACTTCTCCATCGGCAGGATAGTTACCGAGGTCCCATATTTCGCCGACGCCCTGTGGGCAGGTCTGGTTCCCCCTTTTTCTGATTTCTTCAATGCCGTGCTCTCCCACTATCAGATCCACATGCTGTATCTGAGTCCTGAATCCATCACCCTCCTTTCGGTCTTCGCCTTCATCTGCGAAGCCATGGTGGGCATCCCTCCTTCGGTTGCCTTGCTGCGTCACTTCTTCTCGCTGCATCTTGTCGACCCTACCCAATGCTGGGCGTGTGAAAGCTTCGTTGCCACGCCAGAGACTGCCGCCTCTGGGATTGACTTCAAGCTCCCCTTGCCCGCGGTTGGGTTCCGCGAGCGGTGGCTGTATGTGGATGCGGGGGTGCCCAGCCCCCTGCTAACGGAGCCGGCCTTGCCTGCTGTCCCCAATTTGGGCTGGGGCCAGGTGGCGCTTGAGAGCCCCCGGCTCGTCTTCGTCTGGCGCCGCTTCGCGCTCTTAAGGTCGCATGGCGTGACAGTGCCCAAGGTGGTGAAGGAGTTCCTGCTATGCCGCGTTGCTCCTCTTCAACGCCACTCTCGCCGGATGTGGGCCTTCCATGGGCGCGAGGATAGTATGAGGCTCCAGGAAGAGGACCTGGCTCCTGAGGTGCTGAAGACGGCGCTCTTGACCCTAGCTGGGGACCCCAACCCTGGCAGCGTCCGGCAGGGAGGGGCCTTGATGTACCTCTGCCAGAGCAGGGTCAACTTTGTGAGGTAGATGCCTGCCTTTGATGAGTGGGGGTTGCGCCCTGCCGGCCTTCAGGGGTCTCGTGAGAATCCGGTGGTGGTGACCGCCCTTCCAGTCGGCCAAGGCATCCCGCCCTCGAGTGGCGAAGCAGGGAGGTACGAGGCGCCAGAGGTCGAGGGGGCTCCCGGCGTGGTGAGGGCATCGGGCGAGTCTCACGAGGAAGCAGTTATCGGGGCTCGTACCACTGAGGCTGAGGGTGACAAACAGCTGCCCTCTGCGCCCACGACTGGGGCCCCAGAGGCTCCAGTTGCTTCTCTCGGGGAGGCGATTGACGGCGCACATCAGGCAGGCGCCCCTGACGCTGATCGTCTTGACGCTCCATCCTCGTCGCAGGTCGGTCCCTGCGCCCGACTCTTAGGCCGCTTCCGCGTGGACTTTGGGGCTCTCAGGAAGAGAAGGGAGGCCCTGGGCGACGGTTACCCTTGTCGCCTGCTGAAGCGCAGAAAGTACTTCGCCACTGATGAGTAAGCCTTCTCCTTTCCCTGCTCCTGATCCTTCCGTTGCTCTTACTGACGCTTGCTCCGCAGGCCCCTTCCAGCCGAGCTTGCTGAGACGGCTGAGGGGCCGTCCCCTTTGGCTTTTCCCCCTCCACCGTCCTCGAGCGCCTCGAGTAGCGGAGCCCTTGTGGTGAGGGCGATCGAGGAGGCGGACCATCCCGAGGCGTATCATGGCCCCGCGCACCTCGCGATCCTCCTTCGCGAGCCTTCTCGTGGCATAGCCAACCTGCCATGGGCTTCTCGCCTAGTCGTGGACTGCGATTGGCTGAGGCGCTTCCTGCTCTCTTCTCCTGAGGTCGGGCTGGCCCCAGGCCGGGCTTCTGACGCGGCGTGCCCGGCCGTCGCGAGGGCGCCAGCCCCCAGCCCCCAGCCCGGAGGGGGAGCGCTGACCTGCAGCCCCCGGCGCTTGCTTGGGGCAGATGATGGTGTGAAAGACGTGCTTGAGCGCGCTCGGGAGCGTCGCGCTCTCCGCCAAGGATTCCTTCGAAGGGCGACTGACGAAGTGAGCCTGCTTGGTGAGGAGCTTGCTGATGAAGACGCGCGCCTTGAGGCCGAGGGCCTGTGCCTAGCTGCAGAGAGGCGCGAGCTGGAGGGCGCCATCGCCCTTGCGTGCCATCAGCGCGACCTTGACGAAGCAGAGGCCAAGGCGTCGTTGGTGGCCTCTCGGGAAGCCCGATCTCGGGCTGCTGAGGAAGCTCGGGACGCTGACAGGCGGCGAACGGCCGCAGAGGAGTGGGCTCGGGAGCTCCTGGCCTGGTGCCACTCGCTGGAGGAGCAGGTGGATCTGCGCGAGGCAGCCCTCGCGTCGATGAGGGTGGCCTCCGGCGACTCGGCGGAGCTCCAGAAGCGTGAGGAGGCGCTGACGCTGGAAGCCGCCGAACATACCCGCGAGTACGAGCGTCTGGAGACGAGGGAGCGCTTGGTGACGCAGGCGGAGGACGATGTCGCTACACAGGAAGCCCGTGTTCTGGAGGAGGTCGGACATCGGGTGGCGATGGCGCGTTTGAACCTCGAGCACGAGTTCGAGGAGAAGCTGGGGTTGATCCGGGCCGAAGTCGAAGGCAGGACTGCTGCCCTGAGGGCCAAGCTGGAGGAGGTGATGCGGCGGGCCGATGCTTCTCGGGCCGCCCTTGAGGTGGCGCAAGGTGGGCTAACCACCTCCCAGGCTGAGGTGCTCCTTCTTCGCCAGCGGGTGGAGGAGGCTGAGGCCGTCGCGCGCCAGAACGCGGATGAGATACGTCAGCGGCAGCTCCTGGAGCATGAGCACGGCCCCATGCTGACCACGCTCCGGGAGAGGGCCAAGGCGGCCTTGGGCAACATCTGTGAGGAGACCGTTGGCAAGCCGCACGCAGTTAACTACGCGGGCAACCTTCAATTCTTTATTGATGTGGTGACGCAGCTGGAGGCGCAGTCGATCAGGGCTGACAGGTTGGTGGAGGAGAGGAGCCGCGCCTTTTCTCGTGTCTTCAGCCATCTCCGGAGCATGGATCCCCACTTTGATTTCGACGCCACCATCGCCCCAGTCCCCCAGGCCGTCCGAAGTGAGCTGGCGCACTGGGTGGAAGACCATGTGGAGGCTCTTATCAGGGCCTTCGCCTCGGACAACGACGACGCGATTGTGGCGGCCGACGAGGGCGGCGTGACGGGCGGCCCTGACGCCGCTGGTGGCAACGCGGGCAGCGGGGGCGAGTTCAGTGACGCCAGCAACGGCCCCGATGGCGCTCCTGAGGATGCATTGGGAGATTCATCCGACTGATTGCGCATTGTTCCTGCTTACCCTGTATGAATAGGACTCAGGTTTTGGCCTGATAGCTGTGAGAGCATTTTGGAGGGGGAGCCCCTCATGTAAAACTTGTGCTTATCGTATCAGTAGAAGCTACATTGTCCATGCGCCCGCGCCAAGTTGTTGGCTTAAGCGACGCGCTGGTCGGCTAATTTACCTTTGTCCCATGCTGGCCCTGGGGCAGCTCGCAGGAGGCTGCGGAGCCGGGAGTGTTTCCTGATTAAATCCGTCGGACCTACAGTAAGACGCCCTCCTGAGAGGACGCGGCGGCGGCAGTCTGGACTGCGCGCGAGCTAGGCCTGACCCGGCTCGCAAGGGGCTCACGAGGGGAGGCAGCTGAGGCGAAGCGGTAACCGAAACGCGAGAAATTGCTCGAACGAGACTAAGCACCCCTTCCCCGAACACACGCAAATCTCAAATTGGAATCCAACTAGAACCCAACGGGGGAAAGAAGCAGCCAAAGGGAAGAGCAACAAAAGCAAACAAAAGGCCGCGTCTGGCACCTAGTCTAGTCTTGGACGTCTTCTCACCAGCGCGGAGCTAAGTGCTGCCACTGGGCATGGGAGGGAGCCCCAGGGCCTGAGGCCGGCACCCCTGAGACTCCGGGGCGTGTATAGCCCCTCTCATTATTACGTGAGAGTGTCACGGGGCGGCGAGCTTCACAGGCACTGGGCCTTCTTCACAGGTACTGGCCTTGCTTCATATCGCCAGATGAGGGCCCCGCCTTGCGCCACACTCTAGTGCCATCAGCAACGACCGGAAACCAGGATGCCGCCCGATGGGGTAGAGCGGTCGCTAGCGGTTCCCCCGACGACCACGGGTCCTCCGTCGGGGGCAGGCCCTAGGGCACCTCCCCAGCAGAGGGCCTACCTCCTGAGAACGCCTTGCTCCAAACGCCACGGTGGCGATGTCGGATCCCTGCCTCTCTCCTGCGATCCATGGTTAGCGTATACCTGCTCCTAAAGAATTATCGGTACCCGATAGTCGCTGCCTCCAGCGTGGCCAGTGGGACTGTCCCGAGGCTCCTGGAAAGGCTCAGCTTCTAGTGCCTCGTCCCCCCAGCCTGGGCTGAGGAGCGAGCTTTGTCCGTTCTCGTGAGGGTGTCCTTGGTCCATCATGAGGGGCATGTACTCCTCCGGCGCCGTCATCCCGAATGCCTCGCCGTAATACCCCGCATGCCACGCGGTCCTGCCTGACGCGCCCACCACGGGGTGGCAGCGCGGCCGCCCGCTGGGGCCACAGGTCGCGTTGAGCCCTTCTTCTTCACGGACCGGGGGCGGGGGCAGCGCCGCCGCCGGTCCAGCGCTGACAGCCTCGCTGGCTTCGGAGTAGCCCTGGAGCCCGCGGGCGCGCGCGGGGCCCCCGCGTGGGTCGCCCTGGGCTTGAGATGGGAGCTGGGTGGAGAAGGGGTGAGCCCCCGAGGCGGCGAAGCCCAGGAGCTCTGCCACTCGCTCCAGCAGCACGTCGTGGCCACCCTCCAGCAGTCTGCACTGCAGCAGCTCTCGAGCCACCGTGAGTGCGGCTCTTGAATTCGCCTGCTCCCGGTGGGTGTACGGTGTCGTGGTCGCAGCGTGATTGGAGGCCCTAGCTGCCGACCGCGCCTGTCGCGGTATAAGAGTAGTCGAAGCCCGTCCGTGTCACCCGCGGCCCGCAGCGCCCTGCGGACCGCGAGCTGCCTGGGGCACGGGGTCGCTGAGCGGTTCTGCGCGGGCGGGCCACGCAGCCCATGGGTCTGGGTTGCCCTCCTGGTCGCCGGGCATGGTGATGGCGACGCGACGGGGCATGGAGCGGTGGAAGACGAATTCCGGCGCACCCCTACCTGGCGCGCCAAATGTTGGATTTCGGGTTCCGGTAGACCCTTGAGGTTCGAACACTGGGGTGCGCGCGGAGATTTCACCTCCTACCTCCCTGCACCCCTCCGCCACGCTAGGATCAAAGCTACGAAAAGAACAACATGAGGGACACAGGGTTTATACTGGTTCGGGCCACCGTTGTGGTGTAATACCCTACTCCAGTGTGTGGTGTCGTGGATTGCCTCTTGGGCTAATGATAGTGGACAGTACAAGGAAGAATAGCCTTGCGAGGGTCTGTTCTTGGCTGGGGTGATGAACTGCTGGGAGGAGTTCAGCCACCTTTCTCTATCTCTCTCTCTCTCTCTCTCTCTCTCTCTCTCTCTCTCTCTCTCTTTACCACCTCTCTACTTGTCGAGCCCTTGGAGGAGACTGAGCCGAACCCGCCTTTGCTATGCGGGTGGCTGGTCCTATTTATAGTGGCCCTGGTCCTCTCCCCAAATATTGAGCGGAAAGGGAGCCAACAATGGCGGGCTAATTTGAAGGGGGACAACAAGTATCAACTATCCTGACAAAAGTAGTCTTCGCCTGCGCAAAGCTCTGGTGATGACGCCGTCTTGGGCTCCACGGTGACCTCCGTGTCGTAGTCCTCCTGGTCTTGGTCTCGTTGCACCAAAACGGCAACCTTTTCCTGATGCCTCGGTACTCCGCGGCTTCGCTTGCCCCCTTTGCACCAAAGAGGAAAGGAGGACGCTGCGCGGGCTGGCACCCGCCTGGCGCCCTGAGTCATCATGGCTTGCGTCACGGGCACCTCGCGAGGTACCCCGCCTTGATCTCTCCACCTCCTCGCGAGCCAGCCGGACGAGGCCGTGCCTGAGGAAGCTCCGTGTCGTCCGCCCCGCAAGGCTTGGCCCCTCGCGAGGGTCTTGGGTTTGTGCTGGTGAAGATGGGCCGTACTGGGCCCCCCTTTGAGCCACGCCGCAGGCCGCAGGCAGGCAAGTCTAGGGACCCCCGTTCCCAGAACACCGATAGTGGGGCCCACACGGGCTCGATCGTACAGCACCATCATGTACAAGGCAGTGCACATGACATACGAAGCGTCCCCGAGTCAGCATAGCCAAGGACTCTTTAAGACACAACGAGACCACTGTAAAACCAACCGTGGATAGGTGGACCACTAGACGTCAAACCCCAATCTCATATCATGCATCTGTCGGAAAGATATCCTAGGAGCTACTTGAATTCCCACTTATAAACTCCCGAAACTTTCTGGTTATGCAATCAGGTGTTGGGGATACAGGGGAAGCATAATATCTCACCCAAAACTAGCAATCCTACATCCAGCTATATCCATCCTTCAACACATAACCAAGAAACCTTCGGAAATCATTTACCTCAACCTTCGAAAAGCATCTGTTATACGAGTTATGGCAATACTCCCGAACTCCCGCCCCAGTACTGGGTGGTGTCAAGGTTATCTCACCAACAGCTGCATATCAGAGTTCGATGTCGGCGAAACTCAGGTATTCCAGAACTGCAACGATAAAATTGTGATGACAACACCTCGGAGCTCAACTCCCCGGGACACTGCCACAACCCCTAAATGTCAGGAGGCACCAAGAACAATGTTCTCGTCAAAAACCATCGGACCGATTCTAAGATACCCGCGTGATCCTAAATTTTTTTAGTGAAATTTGAGGAGAGAAGAGTCAAAACTCTACGTCAGGAGGCCTCACCAGAGCGACGAAGGGACTGAGGATTAAAAAGAATCCTACTCTCCGATATATATTATCCTAAGACTCAAAACATTTTGTTCTAGACTCAACAACGTCAGCGATTCGATCAAGTAGGGGGCTCCTAAGTCAGGGAAGGCTCTGATTACCATCTTGTAACACCCACGATGCGGCTATATCTCCCACGTGTCGGAGCACGACTTAGAGGCATAACCGCATTATAGGCATGTCGCAAGAGGGGTAATCTTTACACATCCCATGTACCGAATAAGAAAGGGATAAAGAGTTGGCTTACAATCGCCACTTCACACAATACATAAATATATCATTACATCATCCAGAATACAATCAAGGACCGACTACGGAACCAAATAAAGAAAGACAACCCCTAATGCTAGATCCCCTATCGTCCCGATTGGGCTCCACTACTGATCAACTGGAAACGGAAAACAATACAATGAACACGATCTTCATCGAGCTCCCACTCGAGCTCAATTGTGTCATCTGCACTGGTATCATCGGCACCTACAACTGTTTTGGAAGTGATCTATGAGTCACAGGGACTCAGCAATCTCACACCCTCGCGATCAAGAGTATTTAAGCTTATGGGTAGGAAAAGGTAGTGAGGTGGAGCTGCAGCAAGCACTAGCATATATGGTGGCTAACTTACGCAAATGAGAGTGATAAGAGAACCAAAGAACGGTCGTGAACTAGAAGTGATCCTGGAAGCTACTTATGTTCAAGCATAACACAAGAACCATGTTCACTTCTCGGACTCCGTCGAGAAGAGACCATCACGACTACACACGTGGTTGATGCATTTTAATTAAGTTAAGTTTCAAGTTTTCTACAACCGGACATTAACAAATTCCCATCTGCCCATAACCGCGGGCAGGGCTTTCGAAAGTACAAAAACCCTGCAGGGGTGTTCCAACTTAGCCCATCACAAGCTCTCACGGTCAACGAAGGATATTCCTTCTCCCAGGAAGACCCGATCAGACTCGGAATCCCGGTTACAAGACATTTCGACAATGGTAAAACAAGACCAGCAAGACCGCCCGATGCGCGGACATCTCGATAGGAGCTGCACATATGTCGTTCTCAGGGCAACACCAGATGAGCACTCCGTACAACTAAAACCAACCCTCAAGTTTCCCTGAGGTGGCGCTGCAAAGGACTCTAGTTCGGACCAACACTTAGACAAGCACTGGACCGGGGGGCTTAAAATAAAGATGACCCTCGAGAGCGCGACTCCCAAGGGAAAAGTAGGTGGTGGTGAGGCAAATGGTAAAACCAAGGTTGGGCCTTGCTGGAGGAGTTTTATTCAAAGCGAAATGTCAAGGGGTCCCCATAACACCCAACCGTGTAAGGAACGCAAAATCAAGGAACATAACACCGGTATGACGGAAACTAGGGCGGCAAGAGTGGAACAAAACACCAGGCATAAGGACGAGCCTACCACCCTTTACCAAGTATATAGATGCATTAATTAACATAAAAGATATTGTGATATCCCAACATATCCATGTTCCAACATGGAACAAACTTCATCTTCACCTGCAACTAGCAACGCTAGAAGAGGGGCTGAGCAAAGCGGTAACATAGCCAAACAACGGTTTGCTAGGAAATGTTGGTTAGAGGCTGACATGGCAAAATGGGAGGCATGATATAGCAAGTGGTAGGTATCGCAGCATAGCAATAGAGAGAGCAACTAGCAAGCAAAGATAGAAGTGATTTCGAGGGTATGGTCATCTTACCTGAGATCCCGCAAGGAAGAAGAATGAGTCCATGAAGAAGACAAACGGACGAAGTCAAACGAATCCTCACAAACACGATGTTATCGGAACTAACCCGAAGAAGCAACACCGGAAAGAAGAAAACAACATAGTAAACAACCATCACATAAACATGGCATGATGCGCAACCAAGTATGATGCATGTCCGGTTTAATTAGGCAGGGCATGGCAAAGTGCACAAACAAAACTACAAGTTAAGTGGAGCTCAATATGCAACGAGTTGCATATTGACGGAACACCACATGACTTATTTAGTTCTCTCCTGTTTATGTACTCAACAATATTAAATGCTGGTTAGCATGGCAAGATGTGAAGCATACATAAACTAACTATCTAGTCAAGTTTAAATGAGGCCGGAAATAACAAACCACAATTCCGGTAAATCCTCATGAGCATATATCAGATTTGGTAATGTTTTGCCCTAAAGCATATTTTAGAGTTGTTAAACATGCAAAGAAATGCCACCATGTTAAACTAGGCAATTTTCTACCCCATTTACATATAAAGATTATTTAAATCCAAGCTACGGTTAATTAGTTATGAAATAAATCATTTTACATAGCTATAAGGGAAAATATATGCAAACATCATTTTAAACATTTTAAACATGCATGAAAGTTGGATATTATGAAACTAGATGAAATTCTAGTCATTTTACATATATAAATTATTTACATCCGATGCACGGTTGTGAAGTTATTAAATGCATGAAGTTAGAGGGATTTTCTGTAAAACTGTAATCTCCTGGAAAATGATTAAATTCGTCCAGAGAAAAAAACGTTATACGAGCGGAATCTGAATGCACTGCTGGCCCTACTGGCATAACAGAGAGGGGGGCTGTGGGGGCTCACATTGGCCTGCGAGGCCTAGCTGGAGAACGCCCTGGCGCTGGGCCTTAAGGCAATGCAAAAGGGGCGGCCCATATGCACTACCGCTCGTCCTCCCCGCTCGAATGAGCACAGAAAACAAAGGAGGCGGCGCACGGCATGGCAGTGTCCAACGACGGGTCCCGGGGGCGCGGACCAGCAAGGAGGTGACTGGAGGTTGTAGATCCGAGCACGGGACGACAAGGGCAACCGGATCCGGGGCGGAGAAGGCCGACGGCGTCGACCTGCGAAGGGCATAGAGAGAGAGAGACCATGAGAGAGCAGAGAGACGGAGAGGGAGCGACGAAGAGAGAGGAAGGCAGGGAAGGCGGTCTGGCGGACGAGGGAGCCCCTCAGGCATGGGCTCTCAGGCACGGGACGGTGGCCTGGTTTCGGGTGTGGGCGATCTCTTGAGTGGCTCGAGGCAGAGGCACCATGGATCGAGAGGAGGGACTTCGGGTTCGTCTGCTCGTGCACGGGCACGACGAGAAGGAGGTTGCGATGCGAGGCTTGGTGTGGTACTGCTGCGCGAGGAGTCCGGCGAGGTCCGGCCGGAGCGGCGAGGAGACAGGAGGGGCAAGCTGTGGAGGCCTCGGGCGGCTGCAGGGGCTCGGGCTCCTCGATCCAGATCAAGGTAAGGAGGGGCTATGCTCTGGATTGGCTGGTTGGTGAAAATGAGGAGATTAGATGGGTGAGATCCCGATGGTACCAGGAGGTGGCGGCGGGATGGATGGAATAGACGGGATAGGCTAGTGGTCTAGGGTTAGGCTATATATAGCAGGTGGATTAAGTTAGGGGCTATCGGATCCCTCCGATCGTAATCGGACAATCGAGAAATAAATAGTTAGGAAGTCCAAATAGGAAAAAGGAGATGTTTTGTAGATGTTTGGGGATGATCCGAATCCAACGGTGACGACTGCCCGGGTCGGGTCCGGGACAGCTTTCGGACGCGCGCGCGAGGAGGGCCTCGGGCTGAGGAGAGAGGTTAGGTTGGGCCTGGCGGTATGTAGTGGACTGTGCACATGTTTCCGGATACCGGAAACGTCCGACGTATGACCGGCTATACTGCCGCTATAGTTATTCGATGGGGCATCAAACGAACTCCGAATGCGATGAAACTTGGCGGGCGGCCTACTGACAACATAACAACATCGCATGCCAACGTTCAACCCTTTCCGAGAACATTTTCCGGCCACTTATAAAATAATATTTCGGACATGCCGCGGGCGCGTGCGAGAGTGGTTGGGCTCAGAACGGACAACAGAAAGAACTAGGGAACCGGGGCGGATGCAAGTTTTGAAAACATGATGATGCAATGCACATGATGAGATGGCAAGATGCAACACGCAAGAAAATGACATGGCAAAGACATCGAATAACTGGAAGACACCTGGCGCAACGGTCTCGGGGCGTCACATGGTAGGTTTGTAACATCCCAAATTTTCAATTTGGAATGTTATACATTAGTTCATCTTTGCATATCATATTTTATTGCATTTTGGCTTGATCCTAGAAATTCTACGCAACACAAGGACCCACAGAGAGAGTTGGGGGATTTCGTTATTTTCATATTTGAGTTTTCTCGAATTTCGAAAAGAGGATCATTTGATTTTAATTATTTTCTCTTTGATATTTCTTTTATAAACATAAAAGAGAGGGGATAAAATAACATCCTCAAAATAAAGAAATATTGGAGATTTAATGTTAAAATCAAATAAGAGTTTTATTCGTATTTTTATCGTTATTTTATTTGAATTAGGAAAAATATGCATTTTTCAAAATTGCATTAGAGGCCCAAATAAAAGTTCACCTTGTCCGGTAGATTTTTACAGGACGAGGAAAATTTATTTCAGGATTTTTGGAGTCCGTTTAGTATTTCTTTTATTCGTTTTTTTGTGCGGAATTTTTTTAAAAAAAGAAGAGGAAACCGACTTTGGGCCTTACCCGCCCGTGGATTCTGCCCCCCTGGGGGGGCTTTATAAGCCGCCGAGGCCGCAGCCCCACAGCCCACCAGCCCGCCCCGCCGAAACCCTAGCCGCGCCAGCCCGCCGCGCCGCCCCGTCGCTGACCCGCGAGAGCCGCGGCACCGCCTCGCCACCTGCCGCCAGAGCCGGAGTTCGCCGCCGCTGCCGGTTTCCTTTGACCGATTCAGTTTTTCAGTAAAAACCTAGATGCGTTTTTTAGTATTATTTAGATCGGTTTTATTTTTATTTATCCGGTTTAGTTATATAGCGGACGTTCGTCCGTACGTTCATTTTAACGAACGGTTTTCGCCCGTTAGCCACAGACAGCGAACATTTGTTTGTTAGCCTGTTTTTCAGTTTTTCTTTTTCTCGGATTTTTTCGCGATTATTTTCGATCGTGATTTCTGATCCGATTTTCGTTTTAGTTTAACTTTTCGCTCGTTTATCGGAATCAGGCGATTCAAGCGCCTAGAGTTTCGTCTCGAAGCCCTCTTTCTGTTTAATCAACTTAAACAAGTTTTTGCTACTGTAAAATTTGACTTTAGCCCTCTTCTTAAGTTGAACTTTCTGGTTAGATCTTCTTATTTGAGTTTTACCCGTGCATTTTTGCTTGATTGCTTATTGTATGCTTGTTTGATTGCGATAGAGTACCCGGAATGCGAAGCGTGCTACTACGAGTCTCTAGGTTTCACGGATCATCAACAAGGCAAGTAACACTTTGATCATACCTCTTTACTACCCAGTTTTATTGCATTAGATCAATCCTCAAACAATTGCATGATTAGGATCTGATTAATATGTGGGTTTTGGGAAGTAGATGAGGTAGTACCTATTCACCTGTTTATTATCAAACCTTTGGGAGTTACTTCTACGTTGCTTATATTGCTATGCTATGCTCGTAGACGTGGTTTGGGTTTGAGTGTATTCATGACAGATGTGAGTATTGTTAATTAATGGTTAACTTAAGGTGGCAACTTTAATACACATCTGGGTGGATTGAGGCACCTGGGGAACCTAGTGTTGCCTGTATTTTTGGAAATCCCGGGGTACCGTGTGATTCTCCTATGGAGTGCCACCCAGGCTCAAAGGGATCACAAGATTATTCATGCTAGAAACTTCCTTGTGTAGCCACATGCCATTATGGGCTCCGGCATAGTTGTGTAAGTTGTGGGAAACCTTTCCATGATGGGCTAGCAGATGTAGGGGATTATATGTGTACATGCCTATCTATCGGTTAAGGGGACCTCTTCGGAAAGACTGTGTCTCGGTCGTCCATTTCTCAAACATCATGCAGTGCGAGAAATTCAACGGAGGAGATCGAGTCTTGTGGGGAAAAGTGTGCAAACCTCTGCAGAGTGTACAAACTAATCATGGTTAGCCGTGTCCCCGGTTATGGACATCTTGAGTATCTAGTTCTTGGATTATCATGTGGATCTCATCACTCTTAATATAATTTCATTGGGTTTAATGATGATGCTTAATTGGGATTGAGTTGGGTGAACCTTCTCAATGTTTAACAACCACCATGATAGTTAAATAAAATTTATTCCTTTGTTGTAGGGAAAAATTGGCTTTCCGCAAAACATATTAACCATACAGCCTCCACCAGCCATATATGCATGTAGTGATAGCATTATTCTGTTCATTACTCTCTTGTGTTACATTGCCAGCATATTCCATGTGCTGACCCATTTCGGGCTGCAATGTATCATGTTGCAGACTTTTCAGATGAACAGTAAGGAGCCTTAGGTCGTGGTCTTTCACTCAGTGATGCCGTTGGAGTTGATGGACTCACTTTATCTTCCAAGCCTTCCATGTTATCATATTAGATGCCTTAAGCCATATTTATTGTAAAAAGTTCTCTTTTGAGACATTCGATGTAATAAGTGTGTGATTGCTAATCTATTATAAATCCTCAAGTACTGTGCGTGTTAGCATTACCGATCCAGGGACGACACTGATGCACAGAGATCAGACTGTTTGAGTTCTGGTCGCTATAGGAAATGCCATAATAGGTAGGTATGGTGGCTGTTTTGAGAAAGGTAAATGGTGGGTTTATGGTACCGGCGAAAGTTGCGCGATACTAGAGAGGTGTTACGCCCTCGATGCGGCTACATCTCCCATGTGTTGAAGCACGACTTAGAGGCATAACCGCATTGAAAGCAATGTCACAAGTGAGGTAATATTCACACAACCCATGTAATACATAAGGGAAAGATACATAGTTGATTTACAATCACCACTTCACACAATACATGAATAAAGCATTACATCAACCAAACACTCATGGCCCGACTACGGCGCCAAAATAAAAGATAACCCAACATGCGACACGGTCCCGATCACCCCCAACTGGGCACCACTACTGATCATCAGGAAAAGAAACATAGTATCGTTGAGAGTCCTCGTCGAACTCCCACTTGAGCTCGAGCGCGTCACCTGGAGCGGAATCGTCAGGCCCTACATCTGGTGTAATGGTAATCTGTGAGCCACAGGGACTCAGCAATCTCGCACCCTCGTGATCAAGACTATTTAAGCTTATAGGTAAGGCAAGGTAAATATGTGGAGCTGCAGCAAGCGACTAGCATATATGGTGACTATCCTGTTCGCAAAAGAGAGCGAGAAGAGAAGGCAAAGCGCGAGCGAGAAACTAGAGAGCAACCTGCGCAAGCATTACTCCAACACCGTGTCCACTTCCCGGACTCCGCCGAGAAGAGGCCATCACGGTAACACACTCAGTTGATTCATTTTAATTAAGTTAAGGTTCAAGTTATCTACAACCGGACATTAACAAATTCCCATCTGCCCATAACCGCGGGCACGGCTTTCAAAAGTTCAAATCCTTGCAGGGGAGTCCCAACTTAGCCCATGACAAGCTCTCACGGTCGACGAAGGAATAGACCTCCTCCCGAGACGTTCCGATCAGACTCGGTATCCCGGTTCTTCAAGACAACTCCGACAATGGTAAAACAAGTCCAGCAACACCACCCGCTGTGCCGACAAATCCCGATAGGAGCTGCACATATCTTGTTCTCAGGGCACACCGGATAAGCTAAGCGTACGGGAGCCAACGTAACCCAAGTTGCCAAGGGACGGCCCCGCATGGTGCTCTAGGTTGGACCAACGCTCAGAGGAGCACTGGCCCGGGGGGGTTTAAAATAAGATGACCCTTGAGTCCGCGAAACCCAAGGGAAAAGGCTAGGTGGCAAATGGTAAAACCAAGGTTGGGCATTGTTGGAGGAGTTTTATTCAAGGCGGACTGCCAAGGGGTTCCCATTATAACCCAACCGCGTAAGGAACGCAAAATCCGGGAACATAACACCGATATGACGGAAACTAGGGCGGGAAGAGTGGAACAAAACACTAGGCGAGAGGCCGAGCCTTCCACCCTTTACCAAGTATATAGATGCATTAAGATAACATGGCAATATAATGATATCCCAACAAGTAAATAATGTTCCAACAAGGAACGGTCTCCAATCTTCACCTGCAACTAGCAACGCTATAAGAGGGGCTGAGCAAAGCGGTAACATAGCCAATCAACGGTTTGCTAGGACATGGTGGGTTAGAGGTTTGACATGGCAATTTGGGAGGCTTGAAAGCAAGTGGTAGGCATCGTAGCATTGGCATAGCAAAAGAGCGAGCAATCTAGCATAGCAAAGATAGTAGTGATTTCGAGGGTATGATCATCTTGCCTGAAATCCCGCAAGGAAGAAGAACGAGTCCATGAAGAAGACAAACAGACATAGACGAACGGGTCCTCACAAACACGACATTACCGGAACCAACCCGAAGAAGCAAACACTGGAAAGAAACACACAACATAGTAAACAACCAACACATGAACATGATATGATATGATATGCGGGATGCGGTATGCGATGCATATGCAAGATTTGACAAGGGATGCATGAACCTGGCCTCAACATGGAAATCCAAGTGTGCCACTGGAAAGATGAGATGAAATCGCTTGAAAACGATATAAAGAACGCCGGAATCGGAGTTACGGTTTGGAAATGGCAAGCAATTCAAATATGGCACCGGTTTGCGATATACAGCAAGTAGCCATCTAAATGCAACAAGTTAAACATGCTACAGCACCCAAACATGGCATCAAAATACATGGCAGGGATCCATTCATGATGCTTAACAAAAGACTAGCACTGAGCTACGGCCAATTCATCCATTAACAGGTTCAAACAAGCATGGAAAACATGCATATGGTAAACAGATTTCAGACTTAGTGAAATTAACACTTGTCTGGAATTTCAGATCAGATAGCACTCTTCGAAGCAACAAAACTACATTCTACAGGCCCTGAACATGGAAAAGTAAAGCATGGCGTGGAGCTACTCAAAGAGCTTAACAAAAGTCCATTAGTGACCTTAAGCCAAAAGGGATCATAAAATACAATTGCAAGCATGTGAACATGGCAAAAACATAATCAGTTCTCAGACTTAGTGAAAACTGGAGCATGCTGAAAACAGATATCAAGTAGGCATGTTTACGAGCTCGATGCACTCACTACGGAGCAAGTCATGACAAGATAAGCATACACCCATCAAAAATACACATTATACAAGCTATACATGTCAAGAACAATAGCATAGCATGCACGGATCAACTACAACATCTTCGGCAAAATCGCTAACAAGTAGACAATCTGCCTAGATTCACGAAATAGCAAAAGTAGAGCTCGATTGACTCAAGCTAGGGTGCTCCATAATTTCAAACAAAGACATGGATGGATAGAGCACTACAAGATTAACAAAACATCCTTACTGATCATCCTCAAAAGAGGCACAGATCACTAGGAAACAACATGAACATATGGCCATATGAGATAAACAGGTCAAGGACATAGTGGAAATGCTAAGTCCTGAAATCAGCATTACCAAGTGCCTCACTTTGCAAGCTTGTGCTAGTCACCACACACATCACAAAAATACATGGGTTGCACCTCTGGAAAGATGGCAAAACCCCTAACAAAACATATGTAGAGCTCATGGGCATATCATGCACACAATAATCATGGCAAAAATGACAAATATCTAAATGGAGCAGCAGATCTGGCAATTATCTCAAGTAGCACTTTTCTAACAGCATTTCGGGAATCAATATGAACTCAAATGAAAATGATGCAATGAGATGAAATGATGTACTCTCTGAGACGAACATTTTGATATGCTATATGCCCAAAACGGAGCTATGGATGCAAAGTTACGATGCTATGAACATGTGCATAATAATTAGGGTTTCGTGAGTAGAAAGTCAACCGAGGCAAACGGATCTCAGATCCAGATCGGGTCGGCATTGTTCATGCACGCAGCCCGAGGTTCACCGAAGGCGGATCTCGCCGGAAGGAAGGACGGGGAGGAGCTCCGGTGGCCGGATCCGGAGCATTAGGCGGCGGTGGCGGCGGGGCGCCTCGGTGGCGGCGGCGGGGCCACGCCGGCGAAGGGCGGCGCCGGCGGGAGGGAGCGGTGGCGCCGGATGGCGACCCTGGCCGGCAAAGGCGGCGGCGAGAGCAGCGCGGCCGCGGGCGGGCGCGGATGGCGGCGGCCGGCGGATTTGGGCCTGCCTCGGGCCCCGCGGGCCGGCGGCGGCGGGAGGAGGAGAGAGAGGGCGGCGGGGTGAGGTGGCGAGGCCAGATTGGCTGAGGGTGAGGGCGGACACGTCCGGTCACCGGGCAGACATGTCCGGCGGCGCGAGGGAGAGGGAGGCTAGGGTTTCGTCCGCGAAAATGGACGGGGAGGACATATTTATAGGTAGAGGGAGCTAGGAGAGTCCAAATGAGGTGCGGTTTTCGGCCACGCGATCGTGATCAAACGACCGAGAGGATGGAAGGGGTTTAGGTGGGTTTTGGGCCACTTTGGAGGGGTGTTGGGCTGCAACACACACGAGGCCTTTTCGGTCCCTCGGTTAACCGTTGGAGCATCAAACGAAGTCCAAATGATACGAAATTTGACAGGCGGTCTACCGGTAGTAAAACAAGGCCGCTTGGAAAGTCGCGGTCCGATCCGGAAATGTTTAATCCCCACACACGAGAAGAAGGTAGAAATGACCACCGGAGGAGAACGGAACGCCGGATTGGAAAACGGACAACGGGGAAAATGCTCGGATGCATGAGGCGAACACGTATGCAAATGAAATGCACATGATGACATGATATGCAATGCATGACACGCAAGCAATGACAAGGCAACAACAGCGATTAACTGGAGGACACGTGGCACATCGGTCACAGGGCGTTACAACACTCCATCACTACGAGAGGATCTCGTCCCGTGATCTAGAATGGCACCGGAGGAACAACGGAAGAGAAAAGTGGAGAGGTAAAACTAAGTTGCTTCATTGACAAACGAGTGAAACCACGAACCTTGAAGAGGTTAAGCCACTCCGGGAGAATAACACAACGGAGATGAACGAAGTTGAAAGCACTCCATTAAGAAATAGGAACAAGTAAGAACAAATTCGGGAAGCACTCCGGTTTAGAAGGTATGCAAGACTTGATAAGGCGAAAGGAACTTGAGCAAAAGGGCACAACACTCCGGTTAAATGCACAATCATGAAAAGAACATAATCTTTGATGAAGCGAGATGATGGTTGAAGAAAACAACATCACAATGGCTCCGGAACAAAAGAATAGAAGATAGATAATTGAAATAGAAGAAATGAGTAGAAAATGCCAACTTCTGCCAAAAGAGCTTGAGAAGGCATCCTTAGGAGAAGGGTCGAACGGAGTTGTTGGAAAACCAACAACGAAAAGAACAAGGTTGTAGTGGGCTTATGGAGAACATCTCAAAACTCTGAGGTGAAATTCTGCCACTAACAGAAACGATATATTAGATTGATAACAACAAGGAGATGTGAAGCTTAATTCACCGGGAGGATAGAAGAATAACTTGGGTCATTTATAAACACCATAGATAGCAACAATCCTTAGGGAAGGCTTTAGGTGAAATATAACCCAAGACAGCTCCAATGACGAGATTGATGGATTTAAAATATCTCAATCTTGACAGCATGTGAATCATGAAAACATGAACTCAAATTATCAAGAATGACATAATACCACCTCCAATAATACGGAAGAAAGAATTGCACTCTGGATAGCAAGATGAAAGAATACTTGAGCTCCTCTGACAAGAATGTAGATGAACACTTCGAGAAGGAATCAAATCCTTGATGAACCATCATGCAGAACCTCCATGAAGAACTCCGTTAAACAAAAGAATGATCAAACGGAAAGAAAGGGTAGTTGAAAACACAAGGTGAAGCCTTGCAATGATTTAGATGGAGCTTCGCGACGAGATAATGCGGAAAAGCTTGGAACTCCAGAAAAAAAAAGATGAACAAATGAAATCAAGAATTTGATGAGCCTCCGGAGTGAGGAATTAATCACTTGGATGAGACAAGAATAAGAATTACATTATGCTTATCCTTCATCAATTAAATTGATGCCAAGCAACGGATTTGGCACACTACTTATTCTCGTAGCAAGGATTAAGAGAGATATAGCGCCAACTTGGGAAGGTCTTCTTTGAACCACCGGTAGGATTGACAACGAATAAATTGATAAGGAAGAGAAACCTAGAAGAACCACCGTAAGAAATGAAAATGAACGAAGATACTTGAGAGAATTTAGATACAACTGAAACGAAGAGATCACGCGCTGATTAAAGAATATTGAATGATGCACCGGTGAGATTTGGGGAACGAGAGCTGAAAGCTGAGAATGAACAAGTCTTCTGAAATGATGGGCTCCGGATAATCGAACTGAAAATACCCTTGAATATATCCTGATGGGTGAAAAAAAATATTCTCACAATCGAAAATAATTATGAGAGGATGGCAACAAGCTAGCACCATGAATCTTGAAGAGAGTGGAGCAAGATTAAAGAGAAACTCTTCTTCGGTCTTCAAAAGATGAGAATGACAACGAGAAACACCACCAAGAATTATTGAGGCACCGAAATAAAGAAGAATATAAAAGTTGAATCAACAATGAAATGAATTTGAAAGATCTTGAAGAAAGACATTTAACTGATGATAAGTCATACTTACGTCAAACTTGGAAAGGAAATTTTTGAGGATAGCTCCAGGAAAATAGGAAGAGTCAGGTAAGATCCTGGGAAAAGACCTGTGGGTTAGGGCCCACTCAAAGAAACACCGTTGAACGATTCAAAAGAGAGAAAGCACCGGTTGAATTAAATGACTTGAATGAGGGAACATTCTCGAAATAGGTTGAACGGATCTTGGATGACAAGGCGAGCCTTCTGAGATATCTTCAGGGCACCGGAACAAATGAATATCAAGAAATGAATGATTATGAGGTGCACCGGCATGAGAAAAGCATTTGAAATACAGAGAAGAATATGGTCGACACCGAGAGCTTGAATAGAATCCACTGGAGAAGAAAACGAGTGAAAAGTGATGAACTTGAAGCTCCGTTAGAATCTTCATGAGAATCACCGGATAAGAATATTGATAGAAAAGAATGGAGAGACTTCATAAACGATAAGATGGATACTTGATTAAGACTTCTGAGTCCTCGAAGAAAAGCAAAGGGAGGGAGGGTGGGAAAAAAACAAAGACAATTTGGAATGGATGAAACGAACACCATTGAGAAAAAATGATACTTGATGTTGCGAATGTTGAAGTGATCGGATCCACTTGAAAAGAAAACACGCCGGTTGAAAAGGATTGACATGACAGACTCGATGATCGAGAAGGATTAGTATTCACATCGAAGTATGAGAACACCATTTAGGAAAGGTATGGACTCACACTTGACATTGAAGCAACTCGAATACCACAACTCAAACAAAACAAAGGATTGGCTTGCGAAATAAGCCGGAACAAACATATGATAGAGATTTCGCCCGAAGTTTTCGTGGTGGGGCCTACACGGGCTCGATCGTACAGCACCATCATGTGCACCAAGGTAGTGCACATGACATACGAAGCGTCCCCGAGTCGGCATAGCCAAGGACTCTTTAAGACACAACGAGACCACTGTAAAACCAACCGTGGATAGGAGGACCACTAGACGTCGAACCCCAATTTCATATCATACATCTGTTGGAAAGATATCCTAAGAACTACTTGATTTCCCACCTATGAAACTCCCGAACCTTTCCAATTATGCAATCAGGTGTTGGGGATACAGGGGAAGCATAATATCTCACCCAAAACTAGCAAATCCTACATCCAGCTGTATCCATCCTTCAACACATAACCAAGAAAACTTCGGAAACCATCTACCTCAACCTTCGAAAAGCATCCATTATACAAGTTATGGCGATACTCCCGAACTCCCACCCCAGTACTGGGTGGCGTCGAGGTTATCTCACCAACAAACTGCATAAAAGAGATTTTCGATGTCGACGTACTAAACTCAGGTATTCCAGAATTGCAATGATAAAATTATGACGACAACACCTCAGAGCTCAACTCCCCGGGACACTTCCACAAAACCCCTGACAGGAGGCACCAAGACAATGTTCTCATCATAAAACCATCGGAACGATTCCAAGATACCCGCGTGATCCTAAAATTTTTTTTAGTGAAATTTGAGAAGAGAAGAGTCAAAACTCTATGTCAGGATGCCTTACCAGAGCGATGAGGAGACTGGGAAGTAAAAAGAATTCCTAAACTCTCTGGTATATAATTCCTAGATGACTCAAAACATTTTTCTAGACACAACTCGGCCGCTAATAACGATCAAGCAATGGGGCTCCTAAGGTCGGGGAAGGCTCTGATTACCAACTTGTTACGCCCTCGATGCGGCTATATCTCCCACGTGTCGAAGCACAACTTAGAGGCATAACCGCATTGAAAGCAATGTCGCAAGTGAGGTAATCTTCACACAACCCATGTAATACATAAGGGAAAGATACATAGTTGGCTCACAATCGCCACTTCAAACAATACATGAATAAAGCATTACATCAACCAAACACTCATGGCCCGACTACGGTGCCAAAATAAAAGATAACCCAACATGCAACACGGTCCCAATCACCCCCAACTGGGCACCACTACTGATCATCAGGAAAAGAAACATAGTATCGTTGAGAGTCCTTGTTGAACTCCCACTTGAGCTCGAGCGCGTCACCTGGAGCGGAATCGTCAGGCCCTGCATCTGGTGTAATAGTAATCTATGAGCCACAGGGACTCAGCAATCTTGCACCCTCGCGATCAAGACTATTTAAGCTTATAGGTAAGGCAAGGTAAATATGTGGAGCTGCAGCAAGCGACTAGCATATATGGTGACTATCCTGTTCGCAAAAGAGAGCGAGAAGAGAAGGCAAAGTGCGAGCGAGAAACTAGAGAGCAACCTGCGCAAGCATTACTCCAACACCGTGTCCACTTCCCGGACTCCGCCGAGAAGAGGCCATCACGGTAACACACTCAGTTGATTCATTTTAATTAAGTTAAGGTTCAAGTTATCTACAACCAGACATTAACAAATTCCCATCTGCCCATAACCGCGGGCACGGCTTTCGAAAGTTCAAATCCCTGCAGGGGAGTCCCAACTTAGCCCATGACAAGCTCTCACGGTCGACGAAGGAATAGACCTCCTCCTGAGACGTTCCGATCAGACTCGGTATCCCGGTTCTTCAAGACAACTCCGACAATCGTAAAAGAAGTCCAGCAACACCACCCGCTGTGCTGACAAATCCCGATAGGAGCTGCACATATCACGTTCTCAGGGCACACCGGATAAGCTAAGCGTACGGGAGCCAACGTAACCCAAGTTGCCAAGGGATGACCCCGCACGGTGCTCTAGGTTGGACCAACGCTCAGAGGAGCACTGGCCCGGGGGGGTTTAAAATAAGATGACCCTTGAGTCCGCGAAACCCAAGGGAAAAGGCTAGGTGGCAAATGGTAAAACCAAGGTTGGGCATTGCTGGAGGAGTTTTATTCAAGGCGGACTGCCAAGGGGTTCCCATTATAACCCAACCGCGTAAGGAATGCAAAATCCGGGAACATAACACCGATATGACGGAAACTAGGGCGGCAAGAGTGGAACAAAACACTAGGCGAGAGGCCGAGCCTTCCACCCTTTACCAAGTATATAGATGCATTAAGATAACATGGCAATATAATGATATCCCAACAAGTAAATAATGTTCCAACAAGGAACGGTCTCCAATCTTCACCTGCAACTAGCAACGCTATAAGAGGGGCTGAGCAAAGCGGTAACATAGCCAATCAACGGTTTGCTAGGACATGGTGGGTTAGAGGTTTGACATGGCAATTTGGGAGGCTTGAAAGCAAGTGGTAGGCATCGTAGCATTGGCATAGCAAAAGAGCGAGCAATCTAGCATAGCAAAGATAGTAGTGATTTCGAGGGTATGATCATCTTGCCTGAAATCCCGCAAGGAAGAAGAACGAGTCCATGAAGAAGACAAACGGACGTAGATGAACGGGTCCTCACAAACACGACGTTACCGGAACCAACCCGAAGAAGCAAACACTGGAAAGAAACACACAACATAGTAAACAGCCAACACATGAACATGATATGATATGCGGGATGCGGTATGCGATGCAT
Source organism: Triticum urartu (assembly GCF_056163025.1). NCBI lineage: Eukaryota > Viridiplantae > Streptophyta > Magnoliopsida > Poales > Poaceae > Triticum > Triticum urartu. The sequence goes on along the minus strand of NC_141879.1, from coordinate 464,243,313 downwards.
ATGCAAGATTTGACAAGGGATGCATGAACCTGGCCTCAACTTGGAAATCCAAGTGTGCCACTGGAAAGATGAGATGAAATAACTTGAAAACGATATAAAGAACGCCGGAATCGGAGTTACGGTTTGGAAATGGCAAGCAATTCAAATATGGCACCGGTCTGCGATATACAGCAAGTAGCCATCTAAATGCAACAAGTTAAACATGCTACAGCACCCAAACATGGCATCAAAATACATGGCAGGGATCCATTCATGATGCTTAACAAAAGTCTAGCACTGATCTACGGCCAATTCATCCATTAACAGGTTCAAACAAGCATGGAAAACATGCATATGGTAAACAGATTTCAGACTTAGTGAAATTAACGCTTGTCTGGAATTTCAGATCAGATAGCACTCTTCGGAGCAACAAAACTACATTCTACAGGCCCTGAACATGGGAAAGTAAAGCATGGCATGGAGCTACTCAAAGAGCTTAACAAAAGTCCCTTAGTGACCTTGAGCCAAAAGGGATCATAAAATACAATTGCAAGCATGTGAACATGGCAAAAAAATAATCAGTTCTCAGACTTAGTGAAAACTGGAGCATGCTGAAAACAGATATCAAGTAGGCATGTTTACGAGCTCGATGCACTCACTACGGAGCAAGTCATGACAAGCTAAGCATACACCCATAAAGAATACACATTATACAAGCTATACATGGCAATAATAATAGCATAGCATGCACGGATCAACTACAACATCTTCGGCAAAATCGCTAACAAGTAGACAATCTGCTCAGATTCACGAAATAGCAAAAGTAGAGCTCGATTGACTCAAGCTATGGTGCTCCATAATTGCAAACAAAGACATGGATGGATAGATCACTACAAGATTAACAAAACATCCTTACTGATCATCCTTAAAAGAGGCACGGATCACTAGGAAACAACATGAACATATGGCCATATGAGATAAACAGGTCAAGGACATGGTGGAAATGCTAAGTCCCTGAAATCAGCATTACCAAGTGCCTCACTTTGCAAGCTTGTGCTAGTCACCACACACATCACAAAAATACATGGTTTGCACCTCTGGAAAGATGGTAAAACCCTTAACAAAACATATGTAGAGCTCATGGGCATATCATGCACACAATAATCATGGCAAAAATGACAAATATCTAAATGGAGCAGCAGATCTGGCAATTATCTCAAGTAGCACTCTTCTAACAGCATTTCGGGCATCAAGATGAACTCAAATGAAAATGATGCAATGAGATGAAATGATGTAATCTCTGAGGCGAACATTTTGATATGCTATATGCCCAAAACGGAGCTACGGATGCAAAGTTACGATGCTATGAACATGTGCATAATAATTAGGGTTTCGTGAGTAGAAAGTCAACCGAGGCAAACGGATCTAAGATCCAGATCGGGTCGGCACTGTTCATGCACGCAGACCGAGGGTCGCCGAAGGCGGATCTCACCGGAAGGAAGGACGGGGAGGAGCTCCGGTGGCCGGATCCGGAGCATTAGGCGGCGGTGGCGGCGGGGCGCCTCGGTGGCAGCGGCGGGGCCGCGCCGGCGAAGGGCGGCGCCGGCGGGAGGGAGCGGTGGCGCCGGACGGCGACCCTGGCCGGCAAAGGCGGCGGCGAGAGCAGCGCGGCCGCGGGCGGGCGCGGATGGCGGCGCTCTGTAGCGCGGGAGGCGAGGCGCGCGGGTGGCAGCGGCCGGCGGATCTGGGCCCGCGCGGGCCTGCCTCGGGCCTCGCGGGCCGGCGGCGGCGGGAGGAGGAGAGAGAGGGCGGCTGGGTGAGGTGGCGAGGCCGGATTGGCTGAGGGTGAGGGCGGACACGTCCGGTCGCCGGGCGGACATGTCCGGCGGCGCGAGGGAGAGGGAGGCTAGGGTTTCGTCCGTGAAAATGGACGGGGAGGACATATTTATAGGTAGAGGGAGCTAGGAGAGTCCAAATGAGGTGCGGTTTTTGGCCACGCGATCGTGATCGAACGACCGAGAGGATGGAATGGGTTTAGGTGGGTTTTGGGCCACTTTGGAGGGGTGTTGGGCTGCAACACACATGAGGCCTTTTCGGTCCCTCGGTTAACCGTTGGAGCTTCAAACGAAGTCCAAATGGTACGAAACTTGACAGGCAGTCTACCGGTAGTAAACCAAGGCCGCTTGGCAAGTCTCGGTCCAATCCGGAAATGTTTAATCCCCACACACGAGAAGAAGGTAGAAATGACCACCGGAGGAGAACGGAACGCCGGATTGCAAAATGGACAACGGGGAAAATGCTCGGATGCATGAGATGAACACGTATGCAAATGAAATGCACATGATGACATGATATGCAATGCATGACACGCAAGCAATGACAAGGTAACAACAGCGAATAACTGGAGGACACGTGGCACATCGGTCACGGGGCATTACAAGAGGCTAGCAATGGTGAAAGGGTGAGAGTGCGTATAATCCATGGACTCAACATTAGTCATAAAGAACTCACATACTTATTGCAAAAATCTATTAGTTATCGAAACCAAGTATTACGCGCATGCTCCTAGGGGGATAGATTGGTAGGAAAAGACCATCGCTCGTCCCCGACCGCCACTCATAAGGAAGACAATCAAAAAATAAATCATGCTTCAACTTCATCACATAACGGTTCACCATACGTGCATGCTACGGGAATCACAAACTTTAACACAAGTATCTCTCAAATTAACAACTACTCAACTAGCATGACTCTAATATCACCATCTTCATATCTCAAAAAAATCATAAAGAATCAAACTTCTTATAGTATTCAATGCACTTTATATGAAAGTTTTTTATTATACCCATCTTGGATGCCTATCATATTAGGACTAATTTTATAGCCAAAGCAAATTACCATGCTGTTCTAAAAGACTCTAAAAATAATATAAGTGAAGCATGAGAAATCTATAATTTCTATAATATAAAACCACCATCGTGCTCTAAAAAGGTATAAGTGAAGCACTAGAGCAAAATTATCTAGCTCAAAATATATAAGTGAAGCACATAGAGTATTCTAATAAATTCCGATTCATGTGTGTCTCTCCATAATGTGTGTACAGCAATTATGATTGTGGTAAACTAAAAATCAAAGACTCAAATCATACAAGACGCTCCAAGCAAAACATATCATGTCATGAATTAAAATATAGCCTCAAGTAAAGTTACCGATAGACGAAGACGCAAGATGGGATGCCTTCCGGGGCATCCCCAAGCTTAGGCTTTTGGTTGTCCTTGAATTTTATCTTGGGGTGCCTTGGGCATCCCCAAGATTAGTCTCTTGCCACTCCTTGTTCCAAAATCCATCAAATCTTTAGCCAAAAACTTGAAAACTTCACAACACTAAACTCAACAGAAAATCTAATGAGCTTCGTTAGTATAAGAAAAAACCCACCACTTTAAGGTGATGTAATGAACTCATTCTTTATTTATATTGGTGTTAAACCTACTGTATTCCAACTTGTCTATGGTTCATACCCCCCGATACTAGCCATAGATTCATCAAAATAAGCAAACAACACACGAAAAACAGAATCTGTCACAAACAAAACAGTCTGTACTAATATGTAGGTTTCGAATACTTATGTAACTCCAAAAATCCCGAGAAATTAGGACATCCTAAATAATTTGTATATTGATCTACTTCAATTGGAATTCGTATTTTATCACTCTCTGGTAAATAAAAAAAATTTATTCTCATGAGCGCATACTTTCTGTTTTTTCCAGCAAGATCAAATAACAATCACACAAGAAGATCCTAAAGGCTTTACTTGGCACAAACACTAATTAAAACATAAAAAACACAATCATAACAGAGGATAGATGAATTATTTATTACTAAACAGGAACAAAAATAAAATTGGGTTGCCTCCCGACAAGCGCTATCGTTTAACGCCCCTAGCTAGGCATAAAAACAAGAATAGATCTAGGTATTGTCATCTTTGGTATGCAATCCATATGTGGCTCTCATAATAGATTCATAAGGTAATTTAATTTTCTTTCTAGGAAAGTGTTCATTGCCTTTCCTTAACGGAAATTGGAATCTAATATTTCCTTCTTTGATGTCAATAATTGCACCAATCGTTCTAAGGAAAGGTCTACCAAGAATAATAGGACATGTAGGATTGCAATCTATACCGAGAACGGTGAAATCTACGGGCACATAATTCCTATTTGCAACAATAAGAACATCATTAATCCTTCCCATAGTTTTCTTAATGGTGGAATCCGCAAGATGCAAATTTAAAGAACAATCATGAAATTCACAGAAACATAACACATCACACAAAGTTTTTGGAATCGTGGAAACACTAGCACCCAAATCACATAAAGCATAGCATTCGTGGTCTTTAATATTAATTTTAATAGTAGGTTCCCACTCATCATAAAGTTTTCTAGGGATAGAAATTTCTAATTCAAGTTTTTCTTCATAAGATTGCATTAAAGCATCAACGATATGTTTAGTAAAAGCTTTGTTTTGATCATAAGCATGAGGAGAATTTAACACGGATTGCAACAAGGAAATACAATCTATCAAAGAGAAATTATCATAATTAAATTCCTTGAAATCCAAAATAGTGGGTTCATTGCTATGTAAAGTTTTGACCTCTTCAATCCCACTTTTACCGATTTTTGCATCAAGATCTAAAAACTCCGAATCATTGGGACGGCTTTTAACTAAAGTTGACCCATATCCAGTCCCATCTTTATCAAGATTCATATTGGAAAACAAATATTTAATAGGATACGCATAAATAACTTTTAGATCTTCATCCTTATTATCATGAAAACTAGAAGAACATGCTTTTACAAAGCAATCTTTTTTAGCACGCATCCTAGCGGTTCTTTCTTTGCACTCATCAATGGAAATTATCATGGCTTTGAGAGACTCATTGATGTCATGCTTAGGTGGAATAGATATAAGTTTCAAAGAATCAACATCAAGAGAAATTCTATCCATGTTCCTAGCCAACTCATCAATCTTAAGCAATTTTTCTTCAAGCAAAGCATTGAAATTCTTTTGTGAATTCATAAATTCTTTAACACTAGTCTCAAAATCAGAGGGCATATCATTAAAATTTCCATAAGATTTGTTGTAGGAATTACCATAATTATTAGAGAAATTACTAGGAAACGGCCTAGAATTAAAATTTCCTCTATACGCGTTGTTACCAAAATTGTTCCTACCAACAAAATTCACATCCATAGATTCATTATTATTCTCAATCAAAGTGGACAAAGGCATATCATTAGGATCAGAAGAAACACTCTTATTAGCAAACAATTTCACAAGTTCATCCATCTTTCCACTCAAAACATTTATCTCTTCTATCGCATGAACCTTTTTACTAGTGGATCTTTCGGTATGCCATTGAGAATAATTAACCATAATATTATCTAGGAGTTTAGTAGCTTCTCCTAAAGTGATTTCCATAAAAGTGCCTCCCATGGCCGAATCTAAAAGATTTCTAAAGCAAAATTCAACCCAGCATAAAAAATTTGTATAATCATCCATAAATTCAAACCATGTGTAGGGCAATTACGTATCATTAATTTCATCCTCTCCCAAGCTTGTGCAACATGCTCATGCTCAAGTTGATTAAAATTCATAATATCCTTTCTAAGAGAGATGATCTTAGCAGGAGAAAAATACTTAGAGATAAAAGCATCTTTGCACTTATTCCATGAATCAATACTATTTTTAGGCAAAGAGGAGAACCAAGTTTTAGCACGATCTCTAAGCAAAAATGGAAAGAGCTTCAATTTAACAATATTATTATCCACGTCTTTCTTCTTTTGCATATCACACAAATCAATGAAGTTGTTTAGATGGGTAGCGACATCTTCACTAGGAAGGCCAGAAAATTGATTTTTCAGAACAAGATTCAACAAAGCGGTATTGATTTCACAAGATTCAGCATCGGTAGTAGGAGCAATCGGAGTTAAAATCATTATTGTTGGTATTGGAAAAGTCACATAATTTAGTATTATCTTGAGCCATCGTGACAAACAATCAATCCCGGCACACAAGCAAACAAGAGGCAAGCGAAAAGAGACGAATGGAAAAAGGGCGAATAAAACGGCAAAGGTGAAGTGGGGGAGAGGAAAATGAGAGGCAAATGGCAAATAATGTAATGCGAGGGATAAGAGTTTGTGATGGGTACTTGGTATGTCTTGACTTGAGCGTAGATCTCCTCGGCAAGGGCGCCAGGAATCCTTCTTGCTACCTCTTGAGCATGTGTTGGTTTTCCCTTGAAGAGGAAAGGGTGATGCAGCAAAGTAGCGTAAGTATTTCCCTCAGTTTTTGAGAAGTAAGGTATCAATCCAGTAGGAGACTACACGCAAATCGCCTAGTACCTGCACAAACAAATAAGAACCTTGCAACCAACGCGATAAAGGGGTTGTCAATCCCTTCGCAGCCACTTGCAAAAGTGAGATCTGATAAAGGTAATAAGATAAATATTTTTGGTTTTTTTGTTGTATAGATTGAAAAATAAAGATTGCAAAATAAATAGTAAACTAGAATTGTAGATCGGAAACTTATATGATGTAAAGTAGACCCCGGGGGCCATAGGTTTCACTAGTGGCTTCTCTCAAGATAGCATATATTATGGTGGGTGAACAAATTACTGCCGAGCAATTGATAGAAAAGCACATAGTTATGAGAATATCTAGGCATGATCATAAACATAGGCATCACGTCTGTATCAAGTAGACTGAAACGATTCTGCATCTACTACTATTACTCCACACATCGACCGCTATCCAGCATGCATCTAGAGTATTAAGTTCATAAGAACAGAGTAACGCATTAGGCAAGATGACATGATGTAGAGGGATAAACTCAAACAATATGATATAAACCCCATCTTTTTATCCTCAATGGCAACAATACAATACGTGTCGGTTCTCTTTCTATCACTGGGATCGAGCACCGCAAGATTGAACCCAAAGCTAAGCACTTCCCCCATTGCAAGAAAGATCAATCTAGTAGGCCAAACCAAACTGATAATTCGAAGAGACTTGCAAAGATATCAAATCATGCATATAAGAATTCAGAGAAGAATCAAATAATGTTCATAGATAATCTTGATCATAAACCCACAATTCATCGGATCTCGACAAACACACCGCAAAAAGATTACATCAAATAGGTCTCAAAGAACATCAAGGAGAACTTTGTATTGAGAACCAAAGAGAGATAAGAAGCCATCTAGCTAATAACTATGGACCCGAAGGTCTGTGGTAAACTACTAACACATCATCGGAGAGGCTATGGTGTTGATGTAGAAGCCCTCCGTGATCGAATCCCGCTCCGGAAGATCACCGGAAAAGGTCCCCAGATGGGATCTCATGGGTACAGAAGGTTGCGGCGGTGGAAAAGTGATTTTGTTGCTCCCCTGGATGTTTTTAGGGTATAAGAGTATATATAGGCGAAAGAAGTAGGTCGGTGGAGCTCCGTGGGGCCCAAGAGGGTGGGGGCGCGCCTACCCCCTAGGGGTGCCGCCCTACCTCGTGGCCACCTCATTACTTCCTTGACCTCTACTCCAAGTCTCCTGGATTGTGTTTGTTCCAAAAAAGATCCTTGCGAAGGTTTCGTTCTGTTTGGATTCAGTTTGATATTCATTTTCTGCGAAACACTAAAATAGGCAAAAAACAACAATTTGCACTGGGGCTTCGGTTAATAGGTTAGTCCCAAAAATAATATAAAAGTGCATATTAAAGCCCATTAAACATCCAAATCAGATAATATAATAGCATGGAACAATCAAAAATTATAGATACATTGGAGACGTATCATTCTTCCGGGTCGAAGCGTGGATCAGTGCCACTAACATGTGTACCTACAAGCAACCAGTAAATGGTAGAAGTTAAACTGCAATTGCACAAATGATGTGAAATACTGTAAGACATGTGATGTAGCTAACCTCGACGGCAAACAATAGCATCGACCGTTATGACCATGCATAAGTACAAGGACAGGCATGATAAGTACAACAGGGTTAGCACCCACTAAAAACAGAAAATGGGCATCATCTCTAGTGCTATCCTGAGTCATGTATTGTAAGTTTGTTGCTGGTATTGGTGAAATTGAGCTGGAAACGGTAATATTTGAACATCACACAGTGTGCAGTACTAAAATAAACAAGGCACGAACATGCTTAATACATCAACCGTACAAATCATAGCCATTGCAAGTGGTATTGGTAAGATTTAGCTAGTCAGATCTTACCTGTTAAGTCCTAGGGGGTAGTCGTTGGGGCACTTCATCTGGGCCAGAGCCTGCACCATGTCAGCGGTGGCGGAGGCGAGGTGTTCCTCCGGGTCAACACGCACAGCGGCCATCGTGCCATGGACCGCCATCAGCTCCTGGCGGTGGGGATTGGAGGCATGAGGATGTTTTGCAGGCGCCATTTAAGCAATCAGGCTGGGGACGTGATAGAGATCGGTGGGTTACCTGACTGGATCTGAGCAGAATGTTGATGTGGTTGAAGCTGTGGTTGCAGCGGCGGCGGTTTGAGCTGCCAGTAGGGGGAGTCGCGCGGGGGGGGGAGATACTGAGGAAATTTGATGGGTGGGGATGTGGTTGGAGGAATAAATTCTGAAATTGTGCGCCTAATGAAAATTTCGCTACGACAATTGAAACTTTGGTGCGGGGAAACACACAACGCAGACGAAGCGCGTAAAATACTCGTGTGCGAGAAAACAGAAAATTGGCAGATCCCATCACCAAAAAAATGTACATGTGTAGTTGATTTTTTCGGTCAATGGTACGCCTGCTTTATTAGGAAACATAGCACAGGTAACTGACTTATGGATCATTAACGCAAAAAAACGCAGACGGGTATGGCATAGAAACCGTGTGTTTTGTGATCTTCTAATGATTAATGCAAAAAAACGCACACAGGCGCACATGCTAATCAACTCTCAAAGCCCTCAAAGGATGCTCTTACCAACATTGTACATTAATACTACAAACTTAAAGTACTACCGGTAATTTGCTCTAATACTACAAACTTAAACTACTTCTCACATGCTGCCATCGGGGCATGCTGGCCAAACACCGGCGTTCTCCTTCCCGGCCTTGTAGGCGGCAACCCACCGTGCTTCGATCTCCGCCAAGCTCTCCTCACCATAGCGTGCAGCCTCTTCTTTGTTGCGACGGCAGGAATCTCTTTTCTTGACCGCTTTCTACCTTTTCTGCTCCTTCTGTGCAGCTTTGGCCGCCTCTAGATCCACCATCCATTCGGCAGTGGCAGCCTCAAAGTCCGCCCACGTAACTGTGTGGCCGCTGGTGGCAATGAACTTGGTGCGGCGAGATGCCATCGCTTCCTTACCATGTGTGCGGTCGCTGGCGGCGAGGAACGCGGCATGGAGGGATGCCATCGCTTCCTTACCAGTTACTGTGTGCCGCGGTGCCATGGACGACGCTTGGAGAGACTCTGGGACGGAGGGGCCAGGCACCCGTACAGTGCGGTGGTATTCAAGAGCTCAATGACAAACGACAACAGAGATTTGGCTTCCCTTACAATTTTGCTCGTTCATTATCGCACACGGTTCAATGGCTTTTGGAAACAGTGTGCGCTGAGCCTATTATGTGTTGCGTTATGATTGGCCGGAACCCCAGCCACGCGGATCATGCATGTGCACCGTAGGATGTGCCGCGATCGAATGGCAATCCACATCCCTCACATCACACCCGTGCAGTTGTAGCTGGATTGTAATTATATGCGCTAAATGCCTAGAAAATGCACATAATCCCCTAAATAAGGTAAATGAGCCAGAAAAATGCCAAATTTGAACACGGTGATTTGCAGGGTGTATGTTCGTCATAGAAAAAACTCCAGGGCAAAGAATGGATAAAATTTGGATTCCCCTTCAATCTTGGTGATTTCCCTCTCGATAGCATGGAACTTCTTTGGTGATGGTTCGATTTATGAATGGCGTGCATGACGACATAAGCCAAACCTTCTCAAATTTTTACCCGATCATGGTGACGTCATACCATGGCACCATGCCAGCCGTCATGTTTTTCAAGCATTTATTTCTTTTTTCTATAGTTGAAAACCCAATAAACAAATGTTTTTGGCTGACTATTGCCACACATTTCATCGAAATATCTGTCCATTCCTTGTAAAAGGCATTAGAAATTACTAAATGGCACGAGCATGGTTTTTCAGGCCGTTCTTGTGCACCCTTTCATGCATCGATTGTTTGAACTTGAATTATGTGCATTAATGCCTAGGGAACGCACATAATCCCCTAAATATGGTAAATGAACCCGGAAAAGTGCCAAATTTAAACAAGGTGATTTGCAGGGTGTATGTTCATCATAGAAAAAAGAACTCGTGGACAAAGGACAAAGGAAATTTGGAGCCCCCTTCAATCTTGCTGATTTCCCCCTTGAAACCATGAAACTTCCTCGGTGATGGTTCGATTTATGAAAGGCGTGCAACACAACATAAGGAAAACATTCTCAAATTGTTACCAGGCCACGGTGAGGCCATACCATGGTGCCACACCAGACGTCATGTTTTCCAAGCATGTATTTCATTTTTGTATAGTTGTTAACCCAGTAAACGACGCGTTTATGGTTGACTATTGCCACACATTTCCTTGAAATATCTACCCATTCCTTGTAAAAGGCATGAGAATGTACTAAGTAGCACGAGCATGGTTTTCCAGACCGTTCTTGTGCACCTTTTTATGCATCGATTGTTCGAATTTGAATTGTGTGCATTAATGCCTAGAAAATGCACATAATCCCATAAATATGGTAAATGAGCCCGAAAAAATGTCAAATTTGAACTCGTTGCATTTGAGGCGGTATGTTGATCGTTGGAAAAAATTGAATGACAAACTAGGATAGAAATTTGGATTCCCCTTCAATCTTGGTGATTTCCCTCTCGAAAGCATGGAACTTCCTCGGTGGTGGTTCGATTTATGAAGGGCATGCATGACGACATAAGCCAAACCTTCTCAAATTTTTACCAGGGCATGGTGAGGTCATACCATGGCACAATGCTAGGCATCATGTTTTTCAAGCATTTATTTCATTTTTTTCTATAATTGAAAACCCAACAAACAAACATTTGTGGTTGACTATTGCCACAAATTTCATCAAAATATCTGTCGATTCCTTGTAAAAGGCATGAGAATTTACTAAATGGCACGAGCATGCTTTTCCAGGACGTTCTTGTGCACCCTTTCATGCACCGATTGTTTGAACTTGAATTATGTGCATTAATGTCTAGGAAATGCACATAATCCCCTAAATATGGCAAATGAACTCGGAAAAGTGCCAAATTTGAACATGCAGATTTGCAGGGTGTATGTTCATCATAGAAAAAACTCATGGGCAAAGGAAATTTGGACCCCCCCTTCAACCTTGGTGATTTCCCCGTCAAAACCATGAAACTTCCTCGGTGATGGTTCGATTTATGAAAGGCATGCATGGTGACATAAGGAAAACATTCTCAAATTTTTACCAGGGCACGGTGAGGCCATACCATGGCACCACATCAGACGTCATGTTTTCCAAGCATGTATTTCATTTTGTATAGTTGTTAACCTAGTAAACGACGCGTTTATGGTTGACTATTGCCGCACATTTCCTTGAAATATCTGCCCATTCCTTGTAAAAGGCATGAGATGTACTAAATAGCACGAGCATGGTTTTCCAGACCGTTCTTGTGCACCTTTTCATGCATCGATTGTTTGAATTTGAATTATGTGCATAATTAATGCCTAGAAAATGCACATAATCCCCTAAATATGGTAAATGGGCCCGGAAAAATGTCAAATTTGAACACGTTGCATTTGAGGTGGATGTTGATCGTTGGAAAAACTGTATGACAAACTAGGATGGAAATTTGGATTCCCCTTCAATCTTGGTGATTTCCCTCTCAAAAGCATTGAACTTCCTCGATGATGGTTCTATTTATGAAGGGCGTGCATGTCGACATAAATCAAACCTTCTCAGCTTTTAACCAGGGCACGGTGAGGCCATACCATGGCACCATGCCAGGTGTCATGTTTTTCAAGCACATATTTCATTGTTCAATAGTTGATAACCTAGTAAATGACGCGTTTGTGGTTGACTATTGCCACACATTCCCTTGAAATCTCTGCCCATTCCTTGTAAAAGGCTTAAGAATTTACTAAATACCACGAGTATGTTTTTTCTAGACCGTTCTTGGGCACCTTTTCAAGCACCAATTGTTTGAATTTGAATTATGTGCATTAATGCCTACAAAATGCATGTAATCCCCTAAATATTGTAAATGAACCCGGAAAAGTGCCAAATTTGAACACGGTGATTAGCAGGGTTTATGTTCATCATAGAAAAAAACTCATCGATGAAGGACAAAGGAAATTTGGATTCCCATTCAATCTCGGTGATTTACTATCACACACGATTCATCTCTGTCGCCTCTGTGAAGCGTATGTGTTTACTCACACATGCAAAAGGAAACAAGAAAACCCTCACCCACTTAGTCCCCACCCACTCGCCGCGGACTCCTCCACAACTCTGCACCTCATCAACTTCTATCGCGGTGGCCACCCTAAGCTCGACGGCTATTGTCGGCGGGCGTAGGTCGCGCTCCAAACGGCACGGGATTTCGCCCCTACCGCTTTCCACCGCCTATCTGCATGGACATTCTAGACTCTGGTCGACTAGGGTTTTCTGCGGTATTGGGCCAGGGATTTTTCTCATGGAGAAGGTAATCAACTTAGTGAAATACTCACTCATCTCTTATCGCAGTCCGTCCATCGCTGTTAATCAACCGGCAGAAATCGCCGTGGAATCATTTTTGTTCTAGCTGATTTGAAGGTATTCATTCATGTGACCATTGTGCGAGCACAAATCGGTCAAGTATGGTGGCGGCGAGTCGGAACCGAAGTTCTTTCTCACCATTCCGGATGACTTCAGGGAGCGCTCGGTATGTTCAATCTCAACCTACCACTATTGGCATGGCCTAAATTTGTGAGCATATATCGTCGGTTGCTACATTACCTATATATTTGCATCAAATCTTTGTTACATTATCTATTTTTAATTCTATATTTTTGTAATTTGCTTTCAACTATATATTGATCCATTCTATCACTTACTCCCATATTTGCATCTTGCTCTGTTATTCCAATATATCTAATTTACGTTCTTAATTTTCATTTCAAGCAGTACATCCCTTGCTTTGCAAGAATAGGAGTAGAAGGAAATCTTGGGCTTTACTTTGTTGATGACTCCTAGGATGTCATATTGACAACGCAACATGGATTTACAATGACAGTTAGCGTAAAACTTGATAAAGATGGTCACTCCTATTTTAATGCGGACCTTTGGAGAAAAATGTCTAAGTGTTATGAATTGAAAGCTGGCAATAAAATTATAGTGCGTGCACCACAGCCTGGTCTAATTAACATGTATGTTTACTTCCCCAACGTCATCAACCGATCAAAGACTGATTGAGGTTAGTGTCCTTTCAACTTTCTCCATGCTGTCATATTACTTAGCAAAATCGGGGTATTTGTTCTGACTAATTGATCACTATTTAAGCAACCAATTGTGATTTCATATTCTGACTCCGTTCCTAGGCAGTAACAAATTCTATTTACCAATTTATGTGCACTATATATTCTTATGCCATGTTATAAATAAATAATACCTTTCCACTTAAGCAGCATATGTTGGATGCATAGTGAACGATCTGTATGTTACTAAGTGTACCAAATTTCACTGGAAGGACTTGAAGCATGTCATAAACTTTATTGATAATCTGACAGAGATAGCACAGCGTATGAACGCCGGATTTTGGACGGGATTAATTAGACCTATGGTGCACATATTGAACAAGACCAATCATGTGCACAAAACGTTGGTAAAAAGTCTTATTTTAATGTTGATGCTCATAAACTATATATATATATCTTCAACGATATGTTACATTTGGTTTTTATTTTACATGTCAACAGAAATTGCCCGCTGTAGCAGTTCCTGGACCGATTTCCCAGCGTGGTCGAATTACATGTGTGCCTGCTAATAATGCCAAAGTGATTTCAAGGTATTGCATTTCCCGCAAAAATGGAACCATTCAAATTAACAAGTTCTCGCTTGTCATGGCAACGCATCCATATTGGAAAATTGGAGACACTGTTCTACTCATGCTCTACCAAGGCATAGGAGGGCTCTTCCTTTTTATTGATGAGATGCCGAGTCGCCGTGATCAAGCTGCTTCCAGCAGATAGTTGTGGTTGTTGGCCCTCAGCCTCTTAGAATGTGCTAGCTGTTACTATGTTAAGTATGTAGATATGAACCATATGGTTGTTAGCCCTTAGCCTCCTAAAATGTTAGTTGTTACTACGTTAAGTATGTAGATATGCACCATATGGTTGTCAAAACCGTGTTACGAAGATCCTCCTTTTGTCAAATAGTGTAACCACTATATATATGTTACTCAAATGTTTTTACCCAAGTTCTTAAATTTTCATGGAAAGTATTAGTATTGTACACAGTTCATTGAGTTTAAGCGTGTGCCCGATGTCCAGAAGGCATTTGCATATTAACTGTCCATATAGCAAATTCACACACATGTTAACATAAGGAAACATATGTGTAACTTACTAGTCATTGCACACGAGTACTCGCAGATGCATCGTGTGCGATACTCCTAGCCACCGCAAGCAACTAGTTTGCATTTTTCAAAGTTTTTTGTACACACAGAATCGCACATGGACTAATCATATTAACCATCTGTGTTGTAATTAAGGTAAACCTAACCATAGCATGAATCATATGGATCCAAATCAGCCCCTTACAAAGCAACGCATAAACTAGGGTTTAAGCTTCTGTCACTCTAGCAACCCATCATCTACTTATTACGTCCCAATGCCTTCCTCTAGGCCCAAATAATGGTGAAGTGTTATGTAGTCGATGTTCACATAACACCACTAGAGGCTAGACAACATACATCTTATCAAAATATCAAACGAATACCAAATTCACATGACTACTCATAGCAAGACTTCTCCCTTGTCCTCAGGAACGAACGTAATTACTCACAAAGCATATTCATGTCCATAATCAGAGGGGTAATAATATGCATATAGGATCTGAATATATGATCTTCCACCAAATAAACCAACTAGCATCAACTACAAGGAGTAATCAACACTACTAGCAACCTACTAGCACCAATCCCGGACTTTGAGACACGAATTGGATACAAGAGATGAACTAGGGTTTGGAGATGAGATGGTGCTAGTGAAGATGTTGATGGAGATTTCCCTCTTCCGATGAGAGGAGCGTTGGTGATGACGATGGTGATGATTTCCCCCTCCCGGAGGGAAGTATCCCCGGCAGAACAGCTCTACCGGAGCTCTAGATTGGATCCGCCAAGGTTCCGCCTCGTGGCGGGTGAGTCTCGTACCGAAAAGTTCCTCCTTATTTTTTTCTCATCGAAAGACCTCATATAGGAGAAGATGGGCAACGGAGAGCCACCAGGGGGCCCATGAGGTAGGGGGCGCGCCCTAGGGGGCGCCCCCCACCCTCGTGAGAAGGGTGTGGGCCCCCTGGCCTTCATCTTTGGCGTGGATTTTTCCTTATTTCTTTTAAGACGTTCCATGGAGTTTCAAGACTTTTGGAGTTGCGCAGAATAGGTCTGTAATATTTGCTCCTTTTCCAGACCAGAATTCCAGCTGCCGGCATTCTCCCTCTTTATATAAACCTTGTAAAATAAGAGAGAATAGCCATAAGTATTGTGACATAAAGTGAAATAACAGTCCATTGCGATAAATATCGATATAAAAGCATGATGCAAAATGGACGTATCAACTCCCCCAAGCTTAGACCTCGCTTGTCCTCAAGCGAAAAGCCGATAACAATAAATATGTCCCCATGTTTAGTGGTAGAGGCATCGATAAAAATAAAATACGGACATGAAGGCATCATGATTATTCTCATAATAGCAACATATATAGATTTTGTCATATGATTACTTATGTTCAAGTGATGATCTATTCACAATGCAAAAGTATAAATCATAAACCTTATTGGGCTCCGACAAACTATAATCTCAGTCATTGAGGCAATTGCAATTTATCATCACATCGGAAAGAGTCTATGTCAGAGCTAAAAAGCAAGTCCACATACTCAACTATCATGTAGTCCTCCATAATTGCTAACACTCACGCGATACTTGTGGTTACGGAGTTTTAATCGGACACCGAGAAAGATAGGGGCTTATAGTTTTTCCCCACAACCTTTTACCTCAAGGGTAATGTCAACAATAATGGTTCATGCTCCCCTACATCCAATTAGATATATATATCATGTTCTTTCCAACATGTTGCGCTTGCCAAAGGATAAAATGAAAAATAAAAGGTGAAGATCACCATGACTCTTGCATAAGGTAGAAGATAGTAATAAAGGATAGGCCCTTCGTAGAGGGAAGCAGAGGTTGCCATGAGCTTTTATGGTTGGATGTATAAAATCTCAATGTGAAAGAACGTCACTTTCCAGTATCACCGAGCCGATTGTAGCAGATGATTGGCTCCGCAAGATAGCTAGGGAGTTGACCACAGCAGGATGCATAGATGCGGAGAAGGTTAAGTTTGCCGCACATCAGTTAGAAGGACCCGCGGCATCTTGGTGGGAGAATTTCACAGCCACCTTCCCAGTTGACACTGTCACATGGGACCAGTTTCAGCAGGCTTTCCGTACTGCCCATGTTTCAGCAGGAGCAATGGCCATGAAGAAGCGTGAGTTTCGTAACTAACGCCAAGGAGGACGGACAGTTGGCCAGTATGTGGAGGAGTTTAGTAAGCTAGCACGTTATGCCCTAGATGACGTTGCTACGGATGCAGCTAAGTAGGAGAAATTCCTGGAAGGATTGAATGATGAGTTGAGTATGCAGTTTATGGTAGCCACCTTCAACAACTACCAGGAGTTGGTAGATCGTGCACTTATGGTTGAAGGGAAGCAGCAGCAAATTGAGAACCGCAAGAGGAAGTATGGACAAGGAAAGTATAATTCAGGAGCTCAGCAGAAGCCTCGTTTTACCCCTAGACCGGGAGGACAATTTCAGCATACCCATGGAGTAGGTAGCTCGCACAATCACAATGGCACCAAGAATGGTAATGGGAATGGAGGAAGCAATGGACAGAACACCTATGCTAGTAAGCTCACCAGGAGCGGAGTACATGGCCAGTCAAGGATGTTTTCAAGTGCCATTAAGTATAGGAAGGCATGTTTTCCCAACGGACTTAATTATTTTGGAATCCCAAGGTCTGGATGTGATTCTTGGTATGGATTGGCTGTCGATGTATGGAGGAAACATCGATTGTGCTAGTAAGACAATTTTGCTCACAACGCCAGAAGGAAGAAGGATCAAGTATGTATCCCGGCATGCGCCAAACAGGACACAAGTAAATTCCTTATCTGGAGTTGTGCAGGAGGAAGTACAAGTGGTAATGGATTTTCCTGATGTATTTCCCGAAGAGTTGCCAGGCATGCCACCGGATAGAGACATTGAGTTTTGATTGAGCTATTGCCAGGCACTGGGCCAATATCGAAGAGACCATATAGGATGCCAGCAAAAGATTTGGTGGAAATTAAGAAGCAGATTAAGGAGTTACTGGATAAAGGATATATTCGCCCAAGTTCTTCGCCTTCGGGATCACCAGTACTTCTAGTGGAGAAGAAGGATGGATCGTTAAGGATGGTTGTTGATTATCGAGGATTGAATGAAGTAACGATCAAGAACAAGTACCCACTACCAATGATCAACGATCTGTTTGATCGGTTGCAAGGAGCTAAAGTGTTTTCCAAGATCGACTTGCGATCTGGATACCACCAGTTGAAGATTCGAGAACAGGATATACCGAAGACAGCTTTCACCACAAGATATGGACTGTATGAGTATACCGTTATGTCATTTGGACTGACTAACGCGCCTGCCTATTTTATGAACATGATGAACAAAGTGTTTATGGAATTTTTGGATAAGTTCGTCATAGTGTTCATTGATGATATCCTGGTATATTCGAAGAATGAAGAGGAGCATAAGGAGCATTTGCGTTTGGTACTTGGAAAGCTCCGAGAACATCAGTTATATGCCAAATTCAGCAAATGTGAGTCTTGGTTGAAGGAAGTAGGATTCCTCAGACACGTTATATCTGGAGAAGGTATAGCAGTAGATCCCGCTAAAGTTGAAACCGTGACCAAGTGGGAAGCCCCAACTACCGTTGGAGAGATCCGGAGTTTTCTTGGACTCGCAGGATACTACCGGAGATTTATTGAGAATTTCTCAAAGATTGCGAAACCTATGACGGAGTTTTTGAAGAAGGATACTAAGTTCAAATGGACTGAGGAGTGTGAGGCTAGTTTCCAGGAGTTGAAGAAACGTTTGGTGACCTCACCAGTGTTGATTTTACCTGAACAAACCAAGGATTATGAGGTGTATTGCGACGCTTCACGTCGAGGACTTGGAGCAGTGCTTATGCAGGAAGGGAGAGTTGTTTCATATACTTCACGACAACTGAAGCCCCACAAATTGAATTATGCTACGCATGATTTGGAGTTAGCAGCCGTAGTGCATGCATTGAAGACATGGAGACATTTCCTCATTGGAAATCATTGTGAGGTGTACACGGATCACAAGAGTTTGAAGTACATTTTCACACAGAAGGAGTTGAATCTCAGACAAAGGAGATGGTTGGAGCTCATCAAGGATTATGATATGAGATTGCATTATCATCCCGGGAAGCCTAATGTAGTAGCTGATGCATTAAGCTGCAAGAGCCATGTCAATACGTTAATGACGGGAGAAATACCCAAGGAGTTAGCAGAAAATCTTCGTGAACTATGTTTAGAAATAGTTCCGAGAGGCTATGTAGCAGCGTTGGAAATTCAGTCAACCTTGATGGACAGAATCAGAGAAGCTCAGAAAACTGACAAAGAGATTGCCGCTATAAAGGAGAAACTGAGCAAAGGAAAAGCTAAAGGATTTCGCGAGGATGAGCACGACACCCTATGGTTTGAAGACCGTGTTTATGTGCCCAATAACCCGGAGATTAGGAAGTTGATTCTGCAAGAGGCCCATGATTCACCGTATTCGATTCACCCAGGAAATACCAAGATGTATTTGGATTTGAAGGATATTTTCTGGTGGACCGGAATGAAGAAGGATATTGCGGAGTATGTAGCAGTTTGTGACGTATGTCTGAGAGTAAAGGCAGAGCATCAGAAGCCAGCAGGATTGTTGCAACCATTGCCGATACCCGAATGGAAGTGGGATAAGTTAGGCATGGATTTTATCACGGGATTACCAAGGACTCGTTCAGGCTATGACTCGATTTGGGTTGTAGTTGATCGATTGACGAAGGTAGCACATTTCATCCCAGTAAAGACCACTTACACCAGTGCTAAGTTGGCAAAGATATACATGACCAGGATCATATGTTTGCATGGAGTTCCGAGGAGCATCGTATCAGATAGAGGAACCCATTTTACCTCAAAGTTCTGGAAGCAGTTGCATGAGACTTTAGGTACCAGGTTAGAATTCAGTACAGCTTTTCATCCGCAGACAGATGGACAGACTGAGAGAGTCAATCAGATTTTGGAGGATATGCTGAGAGCTTGTGCGCTAGATTATGGATCTAGTTGGGACGATAATTTGCCATATGCAGAGTTTTCTTACAATAATAGCTATCAGACCAGTTTGAAGATGGCACCTTTCGAAGCTTTGTACGGAAGGAGGTGTAGGACACCATTGTCATGGGACGAAGTTGGAGACCGCCGGTTGTTTGGACCAGATCTGATTAAGGAGTCTGAACAGAAAGTGAAGTTGATTCGCGATAGGCTCAAGGTAGCCCAGTCCAGGCAGAAGAGCTACGCAGATTCTAAACGCAAGGAGACAGTTTACGAAGTTGGAGACAGAGTTTATTTTTGAGTATCCCCACTTCGAGGGATTAAGCGCTTTGGAGTTAAGGGGAAGTTAGCGTCATGATTTGTAGGGCCATATCGAGTTTTGGAGCGTATGGGAGAAGTGGCCTACAAGTTGGAATTGCCAGAAGGATTGTCAGGAGTGCATGATGTGTTTCACGTTTCTCAGTTGAAGAAGTGTCACGCGGAGATGGCCGACATACCTTTGAGAGACACAGTGCCATTAAAAGCAATTCAGTTGGATAACAATTTGACCTATGAGGAGAAACCAGTCAAGATTCTTGAGTTTGCCAGCCGAGTTACTCGTAGCAAGGTTATCAAGTTTTGCAAAGTTCAGTGGAGCCACCACACGGAGGATGAAGCCACCTGGGAGCGAGAGGAAGATTTGCTCAAGGACCACCCTCACCTATTTTCTAGCCAACCCGAATCTCGAGGGCGAGATTCATCTTAAGGGGGGTAGGTTTGTAACATCCCAAATTTTCAATTTGGAATGTTATACATTAGATCATCATGCATATCATATTTTATTGTGCTTTTGGTTTTGATCCTAGAAAATCCTAAGCAACTCAAGGACCCACGGAGAGAGTTGGGGATTTCGTTATTTACATATTTGAGTTTTCTCAAATTATGTAAACAGGATCATTTGATTTTATTTATTTTATCATCAATTATTTCTATTACAAAAATATGAGAGAGGGAATAAAATGACTTTCCCAAAATATAGAAATATTGAGGATTTAATAAAAAAATCAAATAAGATTTATTTCGGAGTTTTTCGGTATTTTTATTTGAATTTAGGAAAAATGCGCGTTTTTCAAAGTTGTAGTTTGGGCCCAGATAAATGTTCACTTTATCGGGCTTGATTTTAGGAACCCGGCAAAATTTATTTCGTGATTTTTGGAGTCCGTTTAGTATTTCTTTTTATTTTTCTTCCGAGCGGATTTATAAAAAAAACGCGCCGAACCGACTTCGGGCCGTATTCGGCCTGGACTCCGCCGGCCGAGGCTTTATAAGCCGACCGCCCCAGCCCGAGAGGGAGCCAGCCCACCCCGCCTAACCCTAACCCTAATCCGCCGCCGCCGCCGGAGTTGCGCGCCTTTCGAGGTTCGCCGCCGCCTCGATTTCCGTGCAGTTTTTTTTTAAAAAAAATCTGTTCCTCGTTTTCGTTTTTCGTCGGATTTTCCGCGGTTATTTTCTGATCGTGATTTCTGATCCGATTTTCGTTTTAGTATAACTTTTCGCTCGTTTATCGGAATTAGGCGATTCAAGCGCCTGGAGTTTCATCTCGAAACCCTCTTTCCGAATAATCAACTTAAACATGTTTTTGTTATTGTAAAATTTGCCCTAGATCCAGATTACTAGAACGAAGTTGTTTTCTTTCGCCGTTTGATTTCTTTTGCTTTGTTCGATTTGATTCTTTTTGCCAACCGGAGTTCTTAAGTTGAACCTTCTGGTTAGATCTTCTATTTGAGTTTTACCTGTGCATTAGATGAATACTTATTGTATGCTTGTTGTTTGTCTGCGATAGAATACCCGGAGTGCGCCGCCTGTTACGTTGAATCTCTAGGTTACGCGGATCATCAGCAAGGCAAGTAACACTTTGATCATACCTTTTCTACAACCCAGTTTTATTGCATTAGATCAATACTCACACCAGTGCATGATTAGGATCTAATTAAATTGTGGGATGGGAATTAGATGAGGTAGTACCTATTACCTGTTTATTATCAAACCTTTGGGAGTTACTTCTACGTTTGCTTATTATGCCATGCTATGCTAGTAGACGTGGATTGGGTGAGTGATATCCATGACAGATGTGAGATTGTTAATTAATGGTTTATCTAAGGTGGCAACCTAACACACATCTGGGTGGATTGAGGCACCTGGGGTTACCAGGACTTGCCTGTTTTTATTTGGACCGCCACCCAGGCTCAAAGGGATCATGAGATTATTCATACTAGAAACTTCCGTGTGCAGCCACAAGCCATTATGGGCTCTGGCATAGTTGACTAAGTTGTGCGAACTCTTACAGTGGTAGACTAGCAGATGTAGGGATGTAGGTGGTACGGTCTACCCGATCGTAAGGTGCTAGCGCTTCTGAAAGACTATGTCTCGGTCATCCGTCTTCTCAAACACCCTGTAGTGCGAGAAACCAAACGGAGGCGATCGAGTCTTGTGGGGAAAAGTGCGCAAACCTCTACAGAGTGTAACAAACTAATCATGATTAGCCGTGTCCCCGGTTATGGACTTCTTGAGTATCTAGTACCTGGATTTTCATGTGCATCTCAACATGTTACTCTAAAATTAATATTGTGGGATTTTTAATGATGTTACTTAATTGGGATTGAGAATGCTGTCAACCATTCTCAATGTTTCACAACCACCATGATAGTAATTAATCTTATTCCTTTGCAGTAGGGAAAATTGGCTTTATGCAAAAACAGTAACCATAGAGCTTTCCACCAGTCAAATATGCATATAGAATAGTTGTTGCATTCCATTACTCTCTATGTGTTACCTTGCCAGCATATTCCATGTGCTGACCCGTTTTCGGGCTGCAACATTAATGTTGCAGACTTTTCAGACGACGATTAAGGAGTTTTAGGTCGTGGTTCTATACTCAGTGATGCCGTTGGAGTTGATGGACTCACTTATCTTCCAAGCCTTCCGCTGTTATCGTCACTAGATGGCCTTAAGCCATATTTATTGTAATAAGTTCTCTTTTGAGACACTCGATGTAATAAGTGTGTGATTGCTACTCTACTATAAATCCTCCGAGTACTGTGTGGTGTCAGCATTATTGATCCAGGGATGACACCGGAGCACAGAGATCAGACTGTTTGAGGTCTGGTCGCTACAGAGATGGTATCAGAGCACACGCTGACTGTAGGACACGACCACTAAGCCAAAGACCTAGATCACTAGATCACTCTCTTCTCTTCTGACTTCTCATCTTTTCTACTCTTTAGGATGGCTGATGCAAGGAACAAGTTCACACAACCAGATGAAGATACACCCTTTGGACGCCACTTGAAGGAAGTCACTAGATACCTGAACATAGGAATACCAAGCTTCACGGGAACCTACAACGCCACTTTACCTGAAGAAGAGCGCTGGATGATACAAGTTCAAATTCCAGGAAGGACGTTCATGCCAGTCACTGAGCCCATAGAGTTTTCTTTTGATGCACCAACTTGGAGTCTAGGAAAGAATATGGCAGCTCACATCGCCATGGGACGCATTGGAGAAGTCTACCGCAAGGATCTTAAGGATACTATCTACCAGATTTGTGGGCGCCGAGATGAACACTGGGAGATGATCAGCACCTTGAAAGATAGATCAATTGCAGCTTTTATTCAGGAGTTAAATCAACATATTCGACGCCAGGAGAATCAGATGTGCGCCGACATGATAGATCTGAAGAAGGCTAAGACTAGAATCAATGAACTAGAGGAAGAACTCAAGGCTACACGTGAAGGTTATGAAGAAGAAATTGAAGTACTGGTGGAGAAGAATGACGATCTGATCAAGAAGATTGGAATATTTATGGGAGGCCCGACACCAGTAGATGAAGACGAAGAACCCGAGGAGATTAGCCCGGAAGACTACATCATCATTGACGGCACCGACTCGGAACAAAATAGTAGCGATGATGACTATGTGGATGAAGCAGGAGCAGATATCATGGAGTCTACAACCGTAGAATATTTCTAGTAGACCACCTCATCAGTAGTAGTAGTCCACCATGTAAATATAGTAGTCCGAGCACTTTTGCGATAGTTAGATCGATTGTATGTCTTGTTTGATTGATTGAAGTGAATTGTGTGCTTTTGCCTCATGTGCATATGGGTAGTGTTTTCCCTTTAGACCCCCTCTATTCTTATATCTCATTTTTCTAAACCCTCAGATGCCTCCGAGACGTGACCCCGGATTTGCCTTTTCGCCGGAGCTCACCCAGTTAATCCAGCAGCAGAACACCTTGATGCAGTTGCTAGTTCAGAATCAGAATCAGGGGAACAACAACAACAACCCACCACCACCACCACCACCTGTTGACCACTTAGCCCGTTTTCTTAGGCTGAATCCGCCGGTGTTTTCCAGTAGCACCGATCCGATTGTAGCAGATGATTGGCTCCGCAAGATAGCTAGGGAGTTGACCACAGCAGGATGCACAGATGTGGAGAAGGTTAAGTTTGCCGCACATCAGTTAGAAGGACCCGCGGCATCTTGGTGGGAGAATTTCACAGCCACCTTCCCAGTCGACACTGTCACATGGGACCAGTTTCAGCAGGCTTTCCGTACTGCCCATGTTTCAGCAGGAGCAATGGCCATGAAGAAGCGTGAGTTTCGTAACTAACGCCAAGGAGGACGGACAGTTGGCCAGTATGTGGAGGAGTTTAGTAAGCTAGCACGTTATGCCCTAGATGACGTTGCTACCGATGCAGCTAAGTAGGAGAAATTCCTGGAAGGATTGAATGATGAGTTGAGTATGCAGTTTATGGTAGCCACCTTCAACAACTACCAGGAGTTGGTAGATCATGCACTTATGGTTGAAGGGAAGCAGCAGCAAATTGAGAACCGCAAGAGGAAGTATGGACAAGGAAAGTATAATTCAGGAGCTCAGCAGAAGCCTCGTTTTACCCCTAGACCGGGAGGACAATTTCAGCATACCCATGGAGTAGGTAGCTCGCACAATCACAATGGCACCAAGAATGGTAATGGGAATGGAGGAAGCAATGGACAGAACTGCAGCACCCCATCAACCCTAGCCAAGAAGGATTTGAGCCATGTCACTTGCTATAAGTGTTCGAAGCCAGGACATTATGCAAATGACTGTCCTGAAGGCCAAAATGGCAATGGAAGTTCTGGGAAGAAGCCGAACCCTTTCAACAGGGGACAGGTGAACCACGTTAGCGTGGAGGAGGTTGAAGCTCAGCCCGATGCAGTAATAGGTACGTTTTTGGTTAAGTCATTTACTGCACTCGTTCTTTTTGATACTGGAGCATCACATTCATACATATCAAGGGGATTTGTGGAAAAGTGTATCCTGCCCACTAGGATTCTCAAAACACCTATGCTAGTAAGCTCACCAGGAGCGGAGTACATGGCCAGTCAAGGATTGTTTCAAGTGCCATTAAGTATAGGAAGGCATGTTTTCCCAACGGACTTAATTATTTTGGAATCCCAAGGTCTGGATGTGATTCTTGGTATGGATTGGCTGTCGATGTATGGAGGAAACATCGATTGCGCCAGTAAGACAATTTTGCTCACAACGCAAGAAGGAAGAAGGATCAAGTATGTATCCCGGCATGCGCCAAACAGGACACAAGTAAATTCCTTATCTGGAGTTGTGCAGGAGGAAGTACCAGTGGTAAAGGATTTTCCTGATGTATTTCCCGAAGAGTTGCCAGGCATGCCACCGGATAGAGACATTGAGTTTTGATTGAGCTATTGCCAGGCACTGGGCCAATATCGAAGAGACCATATAGGATGCCAGCAAAAGATTTGGTGGAAATTAAGAAGCAGATTAAGGAGTTACTGGATAAAGGATATATTCACCCAAGTTCTTCGCCTTGGGGATCACCAGTACTTCTAGTGGAGAAGAAGGATGGATCGTTAAGGATGGTTGTTGATTATCGAGGATTGAATGAAGTAACGATCAAGAACAAGTACCCACTACCAATGATCAACGATCTGTTTGATCGGTTGCAAGGAGCTAGAGTGTTTTCCAAGATCGACTTGCGATCTGGATACCACCAGTTAAAGATTCGAGAACAGGATATACCGAAGACAGCTTTCACCACAAGATATGGACTGTATGAGTATACCGTTATGTCATTTGGACTGACTAACGCGCCTGCCTATTTTATGAACATGATGAACAAAGTGTTTATGGAGTTTTTGGATAAGTTCGTCGTAGTGTTCATTGATGATATCCTGGTATATTCGAAGAATGAAGAGGAGCATAAGGAGCATTTGCGTTTGGTACTTGGAAAGCTCCGAGAACATCAGTTATATGCCAAATTCAGCAAATGTGAGTTTTGGTTGAAGGAAGTAGGATTCCTCGGACACGTTATATCCGTGGAAGGTATAGCAGTAGATCCCGCTAAAGTTGAAACCGTGACCAAGTGGGAAGCCCCAACTACCGTTGGAGAGATCCGGAGTTTTCTTGGACTCGCAGGATACTACCGGAGATTTATTGAGAATTTCTCAAAGATTGCGAAACCTATGACGGAGTTTTTGAAGAAGGATACTAAGTTCAAATGGACTGAGGAGTGTGAGGCTAGTTTCCAGGAGTTGAAGAAACGTTTGGTGACCTCACCAGTGTTGATTTTACCTGAACAAACCAAGGATTATGAGGTGTATTGCGACGCTTCACGTCGAGGACTTGGAGCAGTGCTTATGCAGGAAGGGAGAGTTGTTTCGTATACTTCACGACAACTGAAGCCCCACAAATTGAATTATGCTACGCATGATTTGGAGTTAGCAGCCGTAGTGCATGCATTGAAGACATGGAGACATTTCCTCATTGGAAATCATTGTGAGGTGTACACGGATCACAAGAGTTTGAAGTACATTTTCACACAGAAGGAGTTGAATCTCAGACAAAGGAGATGGTTGGAGCTCATCAAGGATTATGATATGAGATTGCATTATCATCCCGGGAAGCCTAATGTAGTAGCTGATGCATTAAGCTGCAAGAGCCATGTCAATACGTTAATGACGGGAGAAATACCCAAGGAGTTAGCAGAAAATCTTCATGAACTATGTTTAGAAATAGTTCCGAGAGGCTATGTAGCAGCGTTGGAAATTCAGTCAACCTTGATGGACAGAATCAGAGAAGCTCAGAAAACTGACAAAGAGATTGCCGCTATAAAGGAGAAACTGAGCAAAGGAAAAGCTAAAGGATTTTGCGAGGATGAGCACGACACCCTATGGTTTGAAGACCGTGTTTATGTGCCCAATAACCCGGAGATTAGGAAGTTGATTCTGCAAGAGGCCCATGATTCACCGTATTCGATTCACCCAGGAAATACCAAGATGTATTTGGATTTGAAGGATATTTTCTGGTGGACCGGAATGAAGAAGGATATTGCGGAGTATGTAGCAGTTTGTGACGTATGTCTGAGAGTAAAGGTAGAGCATCAGAAGCCAACAGGATTGTTGCAACCATTGCCGATACCCGAATGGAAGTGGGATAAGTTAGGCATGGATTTTATCACGGGATTACCAAGGACTCGTTCAGGCTATGACTCGATTTGGGTTGTAGTTGATCGATTGACGAAGGTAGCACATTTCATCCCAGTAAAGACCACTTACACCAGTGCTAAGTTGGCAAAGATATACATGACCAGGATCGTATGTTTGCATGGAGTTCCGAGGAGCATTGTATCAGATAGAGGAACCCAGTTTACCTCAAAGTTCTGGAAGCAGTTGCATGAGACTTTAGGTACCAGGTTAGAATTCAGTACAGCTTTTCATCCGCAGACAGATGGACAGACTGAGAGAGTCAATCAGATTTTGGAGGATATGCTGAGAGCTTGTGCGCTAGATTATGGATCTAGTTGGGACGATAATTTGCCATATGCAGAGTTTTCTTACAATAATAGCTATCAGACCAGTTTGAAGATGGCACCTTTCGAAGCTTTGTACGGAAGGAGGTGTAGGACACCGTTGTCATGGGACGAAGTTGGAGACCGCCAGTTGTTTGGACCAGATCTGATTAAGGAGTCTGAACAGAAAGTGAAGTTGATTCGCGATAGGCTCAAGGTAGCCCAGTCCAGGCAGAAGAGCTGCGCAGATTCTAAACGCAAGGAGACAGTTTACGAAGTTGGAGACAGAGTTTATCTTCGAGTATCCCCACTTCGAGGGATTAAGCGCTTTGGAGTTAAGGGGAAGTTAGCGTCATGATTTGTAGGGCCATATCGAGTTTTGGAGCGTATGGGAGAAGTGGCCTACAAGTTGGAATTGCCAGAAGGAATGTCAGGAGTGCATGATGTGTTTCACGTTTGTCAGTTGAAGAAGTGTCACGCGGAGATGGCCGACATACCTTTGAGAGACACAGTGCCATTAAAAGCAATTCAGTTGGATAACAATTTGACCTATGAGGAGAAACCAGTCAAGATTCTTGAGTTTGCCAACCGAGTTACTCGTAGCAAGGTTATCAAGTTTTGCAAAGTTCAGTGGAGCCACCACATGGAGGATGAAGCCACCTGGGAGCGAGTGGAAGATTTGCTCAAGGACCACCCTCACCTATTTTCTAGCCAACCCGAATCTCGAGGGCGAGATTCATCTTAAGAGGGGTAGGTTTGTAACATCCCAAATTTTCAATTTGGAATGTTATACATTAGATCATCATGCATATCATATTTTATTGTGCTTTTGGTTTTGATCCTAGAAAATCCTAAGCAACTCAAGGACCCACGGAGAGAGTTGGGGATTTCGTTATTTACGTATTGAGTTTTCTCAAATTATGTAAACAGGATCATTTGATTTTATTTATTTTATCATAAATTATTTCTATTACAAAAATATGAGAGAGGGAATAAAATGACTTTCCCAAAATATAGAAATATTGAGGAATTAATAAAAAATCAAATAAGATTTATTTCGGAGTTTTTCGGTATTTTTATTTGAATTTAGGAAAAATGCGCGTTTTTCAAAGTTGTAGTTTGGGCCCAGATAAATGTTCACTTTATCGGGCTTGATTTTAGGAACCCGGCAAAATTTATTTCGTGATTTTTGGAGTCCGTTTAGTATTTATTTTTATTTTTCTTCCGAGCGGATTTATAAAAAAAAACGCACCGAATCGACTTCGGGCCGTATTCGGCCTGGACTCCGCCGGCCGAGGCTTTATAAGCCGACCGCCCCGGCCCGAGAGGGAGCCAGCCCACCCCGCCTAACCCTAACCCTAATCCGCCGCCGCCGCCGGAGTTGCGCGCCTTTCGAGGTTCGCCGCTGCCTCGTTTTCCGTACAGTTTTTTTAAATAATAATAATTTCTGTTCGTCGTTTTCCTTTTTCATCGGATTTTGCGCGGTTATTTTCGTTTTAGTATAACTTTTCGCTCGTTTATCGGAATCAGGCGATTCAAGCGCCTGGAGTTTCGTCTCGAAACCCTCTTTCCGAATAATCAACTTAAAAATGTTTTTGTTACAGTAAAATTTGCCCTAGATCCAGATTACTAGAACGAAGTTGTTTTCTTTCGCCGTTTGATTTCTTTTGCTTCGTTCGATTTGATTCTTTTTGCCAACCGGAGTTCTTAAGTTGAACCTTCTGGTTAGATCTTCTATTTGCGTTTTACCTGTGCATTAGATGAGTACTTATTGTATGCTTGTTGTTTGTCTGCGATAGAATACCCGGAGTGCGCCGCCTGTTACGTTGAATCTCTAGGTTACGTGGATCATCAGCAAGGCAAGTAACACTTTGATCATACCTTTTCTACAACCCAGTTTTATTGCATTAGATCAATCCTCACACCAGTGCATGATTAGGATCTAATTAAATTGTGGGATGGGAAGTAGATGAGGTACTACCTATTACCTGTTTATTATCAAATCTTTGGGAGTTACTTCTACGTTTGCTTATTATGCCATGCTATGCTAGTAGACGTGGATTGGGTGAGTGATATCCATGACAGATGTGAGATTGTTAATTAATGGTTTATCTAAGGTGGCAACCTAACACACATCTGGGTGGATTGAGGCACCTGGGGTTACCAGGACTTGCCTGTTTTTATTTGGACCGCCACCCAGGCTCAAAGGGATCATGAGATTATTCATACTAGAAACTTCCGTGTGCAGCCACAAGCCATTATGGGCTCTGGCATAGTTGACTAAGTTGTGCGAACTCTTACAGTGGTAGACTAGCAGATGTAGGGGATGTAGGTGGTACGGTCTACCCGATCGTAAGGTGCTAGCGCTTCTGAAAGACTATGTCTCGGTCATCCGTCTTCTCAAACACCCTGTAGTACGAGAAACCAAACGGAGGCGATCTAGTCTTGTGGGGAAAAGTGCGCAAACCTCTACAGAGTGTAACAAACTAATCATGATTAGCCGTGTCCCCGGTTATGGACTTCTTGAGTATCTAGTACCTGGATTTTCATGTGCATCTCAACATGTTACTCTAAAATTAATATTGTGGGATTTTTAATGATGTTACTTAATTGGGATTGAGAATGCTGTCAACCATTCTCAATGTTTCACAACCACCATGATAGTAATTAATCTTATTCCTTTGCAGTAGGGAAAAATTGGCTTTATGCAAAAACAGTAACCATAGAGCTTTCCACTAGCCAAATATGCATATAGAATAGTTGTTGCATTCCATTACTCTCTATGTGTTATCTTGCCAGCATATTCCATGTGCTGACCCGTTTTCGGGCTGCAACATTAATGTTGCAGACTTTTCAGACGATGATTAAGGAGTTTTAGGTCGTGGTTCTATACTCAGTGATGCCGTTGGAGTTGATGGACTAACTTATCTTCCAAGCCTTCCGCTGTTATCGTCACTAGATGGCCTTAAGCCATATTTATTGTAATAAGTTCTCTTTTGAGACACTCGATGTAATAAGTGTGTGATTGCTACTCTACTATAAATCCTCCGAGTACTGTGTGGTGTCAGCATTACTGATCCAGGGATGACACCGGAGCACAGAGATCAGATTGTTTGAGGTCTGGTCGCTACAAGATCAATATGAACTTTTTGTTTCTTTTTATTATTTTTCTCTTTTCTTTTATTCACCCAAGATCATGGCAAAATAATCAAGCCCTTGACTCAACACTAATCTTTATTGTATATAGCTCACGGACTCGATTACATAGAGAGATCATAAAACAAAACTCAAAACTAGATCATGCCATAAACTTTATTCTACTAGATCAAGATACTACTAATAGGATCAAACTAAGAAAAACGGTAAAGATAAGAGTTGTGATTGTGATACGATGCTGGGGCACCTCCCCCAAGCTTGGTTGTTTCCAAGGGGAGTGCCCATACCCATGTGATTATGTATCCTTTGTCAGTGAAGAAGATGGTGGTGATGTTGGCTTAGTTGATGGCTTAGGCTTCTCCCTTAATTTGCGCTTGAGGATGGCATTTTGATCCCTCAGATCATCAATCTCCCACTCCAGGGTTAATATCTTTTTGCATAGGTCCTGCTTATTTTCCTGCAAAAGACAAAAAGGGATAAACTCAAACTTGGGTTTCTTTACCCTATCAGGGAGACTTGACTTTTTGAACTCCACGTGCATGTCCCCAGGTTGAGGTAATGGTGCTTCATCTTCATCTGAGCTTGTCTCCTCCTTCCCTTTGGGTTCATAGTCCTCTTCTTCCTCCGTGGTCCATCCATTATGTTCCACATCTCCATAGACCTTTGGATTGGCTAAGTAATCATCCACATAGCTTTATCCTTCCGAATCCTAGGAAGACATGTTGATTTAATCTGCAACAGGACAGCTTGAAACAAAGACAGGAGGTTTTTGCGTGATACGGGAGTCAAAACCTTCGGGAGAATATATAATGAATTTTTACCGACCAAAATACATAACGTGCAAGAAAACGGAGTCCGGAAGGCACACGAGGTGCTCACAAGGTAGGGGGGGCGCCCACCACCCTCATGGGGCCCTCTGTCCTTCCCGGACTGCTACTTATTTTTCTATTTTTCTAAATATTCCAAAACGGAGAAATATTGCCTTAAAAATTGTTTTGGAGTCGGTTTACTTACCGTACCACATACCTATTCCTTTTCGGAGTCTGAAACGTTACGGAAAGTGTCTCTTATGTATTCCTCCGGGGTTATGGTTTCAATAATATTGGTTTCAACATTTATGGGATTACCTGAGGTATAATGTTTAATTCTTTGACCGTTTACCACCTTCGGATTTGTGCCCTCGAAGTTGTTGATTTTTATGGCACCGGAACGATAGACCTCTTCGATAACATAGGGGCCTTCCCATTTAGAGAGAAGTTTTCCTGCAAAAAATCTTAAACGGGAGTTGTATAGCAATACATAATCACCTACATTAAACTCGCTCTTTTGTATCCTTTTGTCATGCCATCTTTTAACTTTTTCTTTAAACAACTTGGCATTTTCATATGCTTGGGTTCTCCATTCATCAAGTGAGCTAATATCAAATAACCTCTTCTCACCGGCAAGTTTAAAATCATAGTTGAGCTCTTTAATAGCCCAATATGCCTTATGTTCTAGTTCGAGAGGTAGGTGACATGCTTTTCCATAAACCATTTTATACGGAGACATACCCATAGGATTTTTATATGCAGTTCTATAATCCCATAATGCATCATCAAGTTTCTTGGACCAATTCTTTCTAGACCTATTAACGGTCTTTTGCAAAATTAATTTGAGCTCTCTATTGCTCAACTTTACTTGACCACTAGACTGAGGGTGATAAGGAGATGCAATTCTATGATTAACATCATATTTAGCAAGCATTTTACGGAAGGCACCATGAATAAAGTGTGAACCACCATCAGTCATTAAATATCTAGGGACTCCAAACCTCGGAAAAATAACTTCCTTAAGCATTTTAATAGAACTGTTATGATTAGCACTACTAGTTGGAATAACTTCTACCCACTTAGTAACGTAATCAATAGCAACTAGAATATGTGTGTATCCATTAGAGGCAGGAAAAGGTCCCATATAATCAAAGCCCCAAACATCAAATGGTTCAATAACAAGTGAATAATTCATAGGCATTTCTTGACGTCTACTAATATTACCAATTCTTTGACATTCATCACAAGACAAGACAAACTTATGAGTATCCTTGAAGAGAGTAGGCCAATAAAAACCAGATTGCAATACCTTATGTGCAGTTCTATCTCCAGCGTGGTGTCCTCCATAAGACTCAGAGTGACACTTGCGTAGGATCTGTTCCTGTTCATGCTCAGGTACACAAGTCTAATAACACCATCTACCCCTTCTTTATAAAGATGTGGGTCATCCCAAAAGTAATGTCTTAAATCATAGAAGAACTTTTTCTTTTGTTGGTACGTGAAGCTAGGTGGTATAAATTTAGTAATAATATAATTAGCATAATCTGCATACCATGGAGTACTACGAGAAGTACTTATAACATTTAATTGTTCATCAGGAAAGTTATCATTAATAGGTAGTGGGTCATCAAGAATATTTTCTAACCTAGACAGGTTGTCTGCAACAGGGTTCTCAGCTCCCTTTCTATCAACAATATGCAAATCAAATTCTTGTAGCAAGAGAACCCATCTAATAAGTCTAGGTTTAGCATCTTTCTTTTCCATAAGATATTTAATAGCAGCATGATGTGTTTGAATAGTTACTTTAGAATCAACAATATAAGATCTGAACTTATCACAAGCAAATACAACTGCTAAAAGTTCTTTTTCAGTAGTAGCATAATTTATTTGAGCATTGTCTAGAATCTTACTAGCATAATGAATAACATTTAATTTCTTATCAACTCTTTGCCCTAGAACAGCACCTATAGCATAATCACTAGTATCACACATAATTTCAAAGGGTAGGTTCCAATCAGGTGGCTGAACAACAGGTGCAGAGACTAATGCTTTCTTAAGTATTTCAAATGCTTCTACACAATCATCATCAAAGACAAATGGTATATCTTTTTGCAATAAATTAGTCAGAGGCCGAGAAATTTTTGAGAAGTCCTTAATGAACCTCCTATAAAATCCAGCGTGACCAAGGAAACTTCTTATACCTTTGATGTCCTTGGGACATGGCATCTTTTCAATAGCATCAACCTTGGCTTTATCAACTTCAATACCTCTTTCAGAAACTTTGTGCCCCAAGACAATACCTTCATTAACCATAAAGTGGCACTTTTCCCAATTCAAGACAAGATTAGTTTCTTCACATCTCTGCAAAACTTGATCAAGATTTCTCAAGCAATCATCAAAAGAGGAACCATAGACGGAAAAGTCATCCATGAAAACCTCACAAATCTTTTCACAAAAGTCAGAGAATATAGCCATCATGCATCTTTGAAAGGTAGCAGGTGCATTACATAAACCAAAAGGCATACGTCTATAAGCAAAAGTACCAAAAGGGCATGTAAAAGTAGTCTTTGATTGATCTCTAGCCGACACAGGTATTTGAGAGAAACCAGAATAACCATCTAGAAAGCAATAGTGTGTATGTTTGCATAATCTTTCTAGCATTTGATCAATAAAAGGTAAGGGGTAATGATCTTTCTTAGTAGCTTTATTTAATTTGCGGAAATCAATTACCATCCTATAACCTGTGATAATTCTTTGTGGAATCAATTCATCTTTATCATTAGGACCAACAGTAATACATCCCTTCTTAGGGACACAATGGACAGGACTTACCCACTCACTATCAGCAACGGGATAGATTATACCTACCTCTAGAAGCTTTAGTATTTCTTTTCTTACCACTTCTTTCATTTTAGGATTCAGACGGCGTTGAGGATCACGAACTGGTTTGGCATCTGCTTCCAAATTTATTTTATGTTGACATAGAGTGGGACTAATGCCCTTAAGATCATCAAGAGTATATCCAATAGCAGCACGATGCTTCTTTAGAGTTTTCAATAATGTTTCTTCTTCATGCTCTGAAAGGTTAGCACTAATAATAACAGGATATATCTTCTTTTCATCAAGATAAGCATATTTAAGATTACATGGCAACGATTTAAGCTCAAACATGGGATCACCCTTGGGTGGAGGAGGATCCCCTAAAATTTCAACAGGCAAGTTGTGATGCAGAATAGGTTCCTATTTAAAGAATACTTCATCTATTTCCCTTCTTTCATTCATGAACATATCATTTTCATGGTCTAGCAAATAATGTTCTAAAGGATCACTAGGAGGTACGGCAATAGAAGCAAGACCAATAATTTCATCCTTACTAGGTAATTCTTACTCACGATGTTGTTTACTAAATTTAGAGAAATTTAACTCATGAACCATATCATCCAAGCCAACAGTAACAACATTCTTTTTGCAGTCTATGGTAGCATTGACAGTATTTAAGAAGGGTCTACCAAATATAATTGGACAAAAGCTATCTTGTGGAGAAGTAAGAACAAGAAAATCAGCAGGATATTTAGTTTTCCCACACAAGACTTCAACATCTCTAACAATTCCAATTGGTGCAATAGTATCTCTATTAGCAAGTTTAATAGTAACATCAATATCTTCTAACTCAATAGGTGCAATTTCATTCTTAATTTCTTCATATAAAGTATGCGGTATAGCACTAGTACTAGCACCCATATCACATAAGCCATGATAACAATGATCTCCTATTTTAACAGAAATAACAGGCACGCCTACCACAGGTCTATGTTTATCCTTATCACAAGGTTTAGCAATTCTTGCAGTTTCACCTTCGAACTGAATAACATGCCCATCAATATTATTAGAAAAGAGATCTTTAACAATAGCAATATTAGGTTCTACTTTAACTTGCTCAAGAGGTGTATAAGTTCTAATATTACTTTTACGAACAACAGTTGAAGCTTTAGCATGATCCTTTATTCTACCAGGGAAAGGTGGTTTCTCAATGTAAGAAGTAGGAACAATAGGATCATTATAAGTGACAGTCTTTTCTTCAACTTTAATAGGTGCAGCTACTTTTACTTCTATGGGAGGATGATATTTAAACCACTTCTCCTTAGGGGGATCAACATAAGTAGCAAAAGATTCACAGAAAGAAGCTACTATCTCAGAGTCAAGTCCATATTTAGTGCTAAACTTACGGAAAATATCAGTATCCATAAAAGATTTAACACAATCAAAATTAGGTGTCATACCTGACTCCTTACCTTCGTCGAGGTCCCAATCTTCAGAGTTGCATTTAATTCTATCCAATAAATTCCATCTAAATTCAATAGTCTTCATCATAAAAGAGCCAGCACAAGAAGTATCGAGCATGGTGCGATTCTTTTCAGAAAGCCGAGCATAAAAACTTTGCATAATTATTTCTCTCAAGAGCTCATGATTGGGGCATGAATATAACATTGATTTAAGCCTCCCCCAAGCTTGAGTGATGCTTTCTCCTTTGCGAGGCCAGAAATTATATATATAATTGCGATCACGATGAACAAGATGCATAGGATAATACTTTTGATGAAATTTGAACTTCAATCTTTTATAGTCCCATGATCTCATATCATCACATAGCCTATACCATATCAATGCGTCTCGCTTCAAAGATAAAGGGAATACCTTCTTCTTAGCAACATCATCGGGTATACCTGCAAGCTTAAATAATCCACAAACTTCATCCACATATATTAAGTGCTCATCAGGATGCTTTGTTCCATCTCCTGTAAAAGGGTTATCTAGCAGTTTTTCTATCATACCCGAAGGATACTCATAAGGAATTTCATTTTCAATAGGTTCAGTAGGTTGAGGAGAAACTCTTTGCTCTACTGGACGGGGTGAAGATACCCTGAACAAGCCCCTCAGAGAATTACTTTCCATAGTAACAAGTGACAGTAAATTTCAGCACACTATATAATTTTTTCCTTACCAAATTCCACCTACCAAAGGCGCTACACTCCCCGGCAACGGCGCCAGAAAAGAGTCTTGATGACCCACAAGTATAGGGGATCTATCGTAGTCCTTTCGATAAGTAAGAGTGTCGAACCCAACGAGGATCAGAAGGAAATGATAAGCGGTTTTCAGCAAGCTATTCTCTGCAAGTACTTAAATAAGTGGTAACAGATAGTTTTGTGATAATATAGGTTGTAATGAGCAACAAGTAACAAAAGTAAATGAAGTGCAGCAAGGTGGCCCGATCCTTTTGTAGCAAAGGACAAGCCGGAACAAACTCTTATAATAGGAAAAGCGCTCCCGAGGACACATGGGAATATCGTCAAGCTAGTTTTCATCACGTTCATATGATTCGCGTTCGATACTTTGATAATTTGATATGTGGGTGGACCGGTGCTTGGGTGCTGTTCTTACTTGAACAAGCATCCCACTTATGATTAACCTCTAT
Source organism: Triticum urartu (assembly GCF_056163025.1). Lineage (NCBI taxonomy): Eukaryota > Viridiplantae > Streptophyta > Magnoliopsida > Poales > Poaceae > Triticum > Triticum urartu. The sequence continues at coordinate 464,206,357 of NC_141879.1, read as the reverse complement.
TGCAAGCATCCGCAACTACAACAAAAGTATTAAGGTAAACCTAACCATAGCATGAAACATATGGATCCAAATTAGCCCCTTACGAAGCAATGCATAAAGTAGGGTTTAAGCTTCTGTCACTCTAGCAACCCATCATCTACTTATTACTTCCCAATGCCTTCCTCTAGGCCCAAATAATGGTGAAGTGTTATGTAGTCGACGTTCACATAACACCACTAGAGGCTAGACAACATACATCTTATCAAAATATCAAACGAATACCAAATTCACATGACTACTCATAGCAAGATTTCTCCCTTGTCCTCAGGAACGAATGTAATTACTCACAAAGCATATTCATGTTCATAATCAGGGGGGTAATAATATGCATATAGGATCTGAACATATGATCTTCCACCAAATAAACCAACTAGCATCAACTACAAGGAGTAATCAACACTACTAGCAACCTACTAGCACCAATCCCGGACTTTGAGACAAGAATTGGATACAAGAGATGAACTAGGGTTTGGAGATGAGATGGTGCTGGTGAAGATGTTGATGGATATTGCCATCTCCCGATGAGAGGAGCGTTGGTGATGACGATGGTGATGATTTCCCACTCCCGGAGCGAAGTATCCCCGGCAGAACAGCTCTGCCGGAGCTCTAGATTGGATCCGCCAAGGTTCCGCCTTGTGGCAGCTGAGTCTCGTCCCGAAAAGTTCCTCCTTACTTTTTTTTCTGAACGAAAGACCTCATATAGGAGAAGATGGGCATCGGAGAGCCACCAGGGGGCCCACGAGGTAGGGGGCGCGCCCTAGGGGGGCGCCCCCCACCCTCGTGAGAAGGGTGTGGGCCCCCTGGCCTTCATCTTTGGCGTGGATTTTTCTTTATTTCTTTTAAGACGTTCCGTGGAGTTTCAGGACTTTTGGAGTTGCGCAGAATAGGTCTCTAATATTTGCTCCTTTTCCAGACCAGAATTCCAGCTGCTGGCATTCTCCCTCTTTATATAAACCTTGTAAAATAAGAGAGAATAGCCATAAGTATTGTGACATAAAGTGAAATAACAGTCCATAATGCGATAAATATTGATATAAAAGCATGATGCAAAATGGACGTATCATGCCGCGTTAGCAGTATCCTGCAGTAGTGTATACATGTTATTGATGTGTACTTTACTAGTGTTCCTAGTAGCCCCTGGGTATTTGATATCGGTTCAGTTGCTAAGATTAGTAACTCAAAATAGGAGTTGCAAAATAAACAGAGACTAGTTAAGGGCGAGGTAATGATGTGTGTTGGAAGTGATTCCAAGGTTGATAAGATCACCATCGCACACTCCCTCTACCTTCGGGATTAGTGTTGGACCTAAATAAATGTTATTTGGTGTTTGAGTTGAGCATGAATATGATTGGATCATGTTTATTGTGATACAGTTATTCATTTAAGTCAGATAATAATTGTTGTTCTGTTTACATGAATGAAACCTTCTATGGTCATACACCCAATGTAAATGGTTTATTGAATCTCGATCGTAGTGATACACATATTCATTATATTGATGCCAAAAATGCAAAGTTGATAATGATAGTGCAACATATTTTCTGGCACTGCCGTTTAGATCATCTTGGTGTAAAGCACATGAAGAAACTCCATGCAGATGGACTTTTGGAATCACTTGATTATGAATAATTTCATACTTGCGAACCATGCCTCATGGGCAAGATGACTAAAACTCCGTTCTCCGGAACAATGGAGCGAGCCAATGACTTATTGGAAATAATACATACCGATGTATGCGGTCCAATGAGTGTTGAAGCACGTGGCGGGTATTGTTATTTTCGAACCTTCGTAGATGATTTGAGTAGGTATGGGTATATCTACTTGATGAAACACAACTTTGAAACATTTGAAAAGTTCAAAGAATTTCAGAGTGAAGTGGAGAGTCATAGTAACAAGAAAATAAAGTTTCTATAATCTTATCGTGGAGGAAAAATTTTGAGTTGCGAGTTTGGCCTCCATTTAAAACAATGTGGAATAGTTTCACAACTCACGCCATCTGGAGCACTATAGCGTAATGGTGTGTCCAAACATCGTAATCGTAATTTATTGGATATGGTGTGTTCTATGATGTCTCTTACTGATTTACCACTATCGTTTTCGGGTTATGCATTAGAGACAACCGCATTCACGTTAAATAGGGCACCATCTAAATCCGTTGAGACAACACCGTATGAACTATGGTTTGGCAAGAAACCTAAGCTGTCGTTTCTTAAAGTTTGGGGTTGTGACACTTATGTCAAAAGGCTTCAGCCTGATAAGCTCGAACCCAAATCTGAGAACTGTGTCTTCATAGGATACCCTAAGGAAACAATTGGGTACACCTTCTACCACAGATCCAAAGGCAAGATCTTTGTTGCCAAGAATGGAACATTTCTAGAGAAGGAGTTTCTCTCAAAAGAAGTGAGTGGGAGGAATGTAGAACTTGATGAGGTAATTGTACCTTGATACGTCTCCAACATATCTATAATTTTTGATTGTTACATGCTGATACATCTCCAATGTATCTACAATTTTTTATTGTTCCATGCTATATTATATTCTGTTTTGGACATTATTGGGATTTATTATACACTTTTATATTATTTTTTGGACTAATCTATTAACCGGAGGCCCAGCCCAGAATTGCTGTTTTTTTGCCTATTTTAGGGTTTCGCAGAAAAAGAATATCAAATGGAGTCCAAACGGAATGAAACTTTCGAGAACATGATTTTTGGAAGGAACATGATCCAGAGGACTTGGACCCTACGTCAAGGCATCAACCAGGAGGCCACGAGGTAGGGGGCGCGCCCTCCACCCTCGTGGGCCCCCTGTTGCTCCACCGACGTACTCCTTCCTCATATATATACCTACGTACCCCCAAAATACAAGATACGGAGCCAAAACCCTAATTCCACCGCCATAACTTTCTGTATCCACGAGATCCCATCTTTGGGCCTGTTCTGGAGCTCCGTCGGAGGGGGCATCGATCACGGAGGGCTTCTACATCAACACCATAGCCCTTCAGATGAAGTGTGAGTAGTTTACCTCAGACCTACGGGTCCATAGTTATTAGCTAGATGGCTTCTTCTCTCTTTTTGGATCTCAATACAAAGTTCTCCCCCTCTCTTGTGGAGATCTATTCGATGTAATCTTCTTTTGCGGTGTGTTTGTTGAGACCGATGAATTGCGGGTTTATGATCACATTTATCTATGAACAATATTTGAATCTTCTCTGAATTCTTTTATGTATGATTGGTTATCTTTTGCAAGTCTTTTCGAATTATCAGTTTGGTTTGGCCTACTAGATTGATCTTTCTTGCAATGGGAGAAGTGCTTAGCTTTGGGTTCAATCTTGCGGTGTCCTTTCCTTGTGACAGTAGGGCAGCAAGGCATGTATTGTATTGTTGCCATCGAGGATAACAAGATGGGGTTTATTTCATATTGCATGAGTTTATCCCTCTACATCATGTCATCTTGCTTAAAGTGTTACTCTGTTCTCTTGAACTTAATACTCTAGATGCATGCTGGATAGCGGTCGATGTGTGGAGTACTAGTAGTAGATGCAGGCAGGAGTCGGTCTACTTATCTCGGACGTGATGCCTATATACATGATCATACCTAGATATTCTCATAACTATGCTCAATTCTGTCAATTGCTCAACAGTAATTTGTTTACCCCCCGTGAATACTTATGCTCTCGAGAGAAGCCACTAGTGAAACCTATAGCCCTCGGGTCTATCTTCCATCATATTAATCTTGCAATACTTAGTTATTTTTATTGCCTTTTATTTTACTTTGCATCTTTATCATAAAAATACAAAAAATATTATCTTATCATAACTATCAGATCTCACTCTCGTAAGTGACCGTGTAGGGACTGACAACCCCTTATCGTGTTGGTTGCGAGGATTTATTTGTTTGTGTAGGTACGAGGGACTCGTGCGTGGCCTCCTACTGGATTGATACCTTGGTTCTCAAAAAATTGGGGAAATACTTACGCTACTCTGCTGCATCACCCTTTCCTCTTCAAGGGAAAACCAACGCAAGTGCTCAAGAGGTAGCAAGAAGGATTTCTGGCGCCGTTGCCGGGGAGGTCCAAAAGTCAACATACCAAGTACCCATCACAACCCTTATCTCCTGCATTACATTATTTGCCATTTGCCTCTCGTTTTCCTCTCCGGCACTTCACCCTTGCCATTTTATTCACTCTCTCTCTCTATCCTCCCTCTCTTTCTTTATTTGCCTCTTTTTGCCCGTTTCTTGTTTGCTCGTGTGTCGGATTGCTTGCTTATCGTTATGGCTAGTCCCCTATCTTCCCCTTTGTCTCCCGAGTTTGAGGTTCTTCACTTAAAACAAAGACAAGGAGAAAATTTAAAATATGTTTGGTTTAGAATGATGGGGTTTTATCGTAATTGCACCCTAGAGGTGAATTTTAGAATTCTGCTTCGCAACTTTAATGTTGGATTAAATTAATCTCATAGACAACTCTTGGATTGCGTTGCCAAAGACAATTTTATTGAAATTGATCCCAGTATTGCTCATGAAATTATAGAGGGTATAGTGGGAACACTACCCCAACAAAAGGGGCATCATCATACCCAAGAAGAAACGCAAATTTCCGAGAAAATTTGCGAAGTAACCAAGATCTTACAAAAATCTCTTGAACATCTTAAGAGTGTTAGCGGGAATCTCCAGCGCATGAATATGTTGATTACCCTTCGGAATAAGCGTTTGGATTCTTTAGATATCACAATTTCCGAATATGAGGGTAAACGTAAGGAACCTCTCGGATTCGAGCATAACTCCATAAAAAAAATTAAAAACCCAAGATGATATTACCTAGATCTATCCTTGCTTTTTATGCCTAGCTAGGGGCGTTAAACGATAGCGCTTATTGGGAGGAAACCCAATTTTATTTGTATTCCTTGTCTTTTGCTCCTGTTTAGTAATAAATAATTTATCTAGACTTTGTTTTGGTTGTGTTTAATTAGTGTTTGTGCCAAGTAGAACCGTTGGGAAGACGTGGGGAAAGTCTTGTTAATCTTGCTGTAAAAAACAGAAAATTTAGCGCTCACGAGAACTGCTGCCATTTTATTTGGAAAGTGATATTTAGTTAATTATTTTTTCAGATGATTAATAGATAAATTCCTCACTTCCATCAATTTATTTTAGAATTTTTGGGGTTCCAGATCTTGCGTTAGCTACAGATTACTACAGACTGTTCTGTTTTTGACAGATTCTGTTTTTCGTGTGTTGTTTGCTTATTTTGATGAATCTATGGCTAGTAAAATAGTTTATAAACCATAGTGAAGTTGGAATACAGTAGGTTTAACACCAATATAAATAAATAATGAGTTCATTACAGTACCTTGAAGTGGTGTTTTGTTTTCTTTCGCTAACGGAGCTCACGAGATTTTCTACCTTAAGTTTTGTGTTGTGAAGTTTCAAGTTTTGGGTAAAGATTTGATGGATTATGGAACAAGGAGTGGCAAGATCCTAAGCTTGGGGATTCCCATGGCACCCCCAAGATAATCTAAGGACACCTAAAAGCCAAAGCTTGGAGATGCCCCAGAAGGCATCCCCTCTTTCGTCTACTTCTATCGGTAACTTTACTTGGAGCTATATTTTTATTTACCACATGATATGTGTTCTGCTTGGAGCGTCCTGTATTGTTTTAGTCTTTATTTGTTAGTTTTCCACAATCAGCCTTGCTGCACACACCTTTTTGAGAGAGACACACATGATTCGGAAATTATTAGAATACTCTATGTGCTTCACTTATATCTTTTGAGTTATATAGTTTTTGCTCTAGTGCCTCACTTATATCTTTTAGAGCACGTCGGTGGATTTGTTTTATAGAAACCATTGTTCTCTCATGCTTCACTTAGATTATTTTTGAGAGTCCTACAAAACAGCATGGTAAATTGCTTTAATTATTTGAGGCATTCAAGATTAAATAAATAAAAATTTCTTATGAGTGTGTTGAATACTATGAGAAGTTTGAAACTTGAAAATTGTTTTGAGATATGGAGATGGTGATATTAGAATTGTGCTAGTTGAGTAGTTGTGAATTTGAGAGATGCTTGTGTTGAAGTTTGTGATTCCCGTACCATGCACGTATGGTGAACCGTTATGTTAAGAAGTCGGAGCATGATGTATTTATCGATTGTCCTCCTTATGAGTGGCGGTCGGGGAGGAGCGATGGTCTTTCCCTACCAATCTATCCCCCTAGGAGCATGCGCGTAGTACTTTGCTTTAATAACTAATAGATTTTTGCAATAAGTATGTGAGTTCTTTGTGATTAATGTTGAGTCCATGGATTATACACACTCTCACACGTCCACCATTGCTAGCCTCTCTAATACCGCGCACTTTTCGTCGGTATCATACACCCACCATATACCTTCCTCAAAACAGCCACCATACCTACCTATCATGGCATTTACATAGCCATTCTGAGATATATTTCCATGCAACTTTCCACCATTCCGTTTATCATGACACGCTCCATCATCATCATATTGCTTTGCATGATCATGTAGTTGACATTTTAGTTGTGGCAAAGCCACCGTTCATAATTCTTTCATATAAGTCACTCATGCATCATTGCTATCCCGGTACACCGCCAGAGGCATTCATATAGAGTCATACTTTGTTCTAGTATCGAGTTGTAATCATTGAGTTGTAAATAAATAGAAGTGTGATGATCATCATTCATAGAGTATTGTCTCAAAAAAAAGAGAGAAAGGCCAAAGAAAAAAAGAAGGCCCAAAAAAGGGGGCAATACTACTATCCTTTTTCCACACTTGTGCTTCAAAGTAGCACCATGATCTTCATGATAGAGAGTCTCCTTTGTTATCACTTTCATATACTAGTGGGAATTTTTCATTATAGAACTTGGCTTGTATATTCCAACGATGGGCTTCCTCAAAATGCCCTAGGTCTTCGTGAGCAAGCAAGTTGGATGCACACCCACTTAGTTTCTTTTTGTTGAGCTTTCATATATTTATAGCTCTAGTGCATCTGTTGCATGGCAATCCCTACTCACTCACATTGATATCTATTGATGGGCATCTCCATCGCCCGTTGATACGCCTAGTTGATGTGAGACTATCTTCTCCCTTTTTGTCTCCTCCACAACCACCATTCTATTCCACCAATAGTGCTATGTCCATGGCTCACACGCATGTATTGCGTGAAAAAATTAAAAAAGTTTGAGAACATTAAAAGTATGAAACAATTGCTTGGCTTGTCATCGGGGTTGTGCATGATTTGAATACTTTGTGTGGTGAAGATGGAGCATAGCCAGACTATATGATTTTGTAGGGATAACTTCCTTTGGCCATGTTATTTTGAAGAGACATAATTGTATGCTTGAAGTATTATTATTTCTATGTCAATATTAAACTTTTGTCTTGAATCTTTCGGATCTGAATATTCATGCCACAATTAAGAGAATTACAATGAAATTATGCCAAGTAGCATTCCACATCAAAAATTCTGTTTTTTATACTTTACCTACTCGAGGACGAGCAGGAATTAAGCTTGGGAATGCTTGATACGTCTCCAACGTATCTATAATTTTTTATTGTTCCATGCTATATTATATTCTGTTTTGGACATTATTGGGTTTTATTATACACTTTTATATTATTTTTGGGACTAACCTATTAACCGGAGGCCTAGCCCAGAATTGCTGTTTTTTGCCTATTTTAGGGTTTCGCAGAAAAAGAATATCAAACGGGGTCCAAACGGAATGAAATTTTCAGGAACGTGATTTTTGGAAAGAACATGATCCGGAGGACTTGGACCCTACATCAAGACATCAACCAGGAGGCCACGAGGTAGGGGGCGCGCCTACCCCCCTGGGCGTGCCCTCCACCCTCGTGGGCCCCCTGTTGCTCCACTGACGTACTCCTTCCTCCTATATATACCTACGTAACCCGAAACTACCATATAAGGAGCCAAAACCCTAATTCCACCGCCATAACTTTCTGTATCCATGAGATCCCATCTTGGGGCCTTTTTCGGAGCTCCGCCGGAGGGGGCATCGATCACGGAGGGCTTCTACATCAACACCATAGTCCTTCCGATGAAGTGTGATTAGTTTACCTCAGACCTATTGGTCCATAGTTATTACCTAGATGGCTTCTTCTATCTTTTTTGATCTCAACACAAAGTTCTCCCCCTCTCTTGTGGAGATCTATTCGATGTAATCTTCTTTTGCGGTGTGTTTGTTGAGACCGATGAATTGTGGGTTTATGATCAAGTTTATCTATGAACAATATTTGAATCTTCTCTGAATTATTTTATGTATGATTGGTTATCTTTGCAAGTCTCTTCGAATTATCAATTTGGTTTGGCCTACTAGATTGATCTTTCTTGCAATGGGAGAAGTGCTTAGGGTTAAATCTTGCGGTGTCCTTTCCCAGTGACAGTAGGGGCAGCAAGGCACGTATTGTATTGTTGCCATCGAGGATAACAAGATGGGGTTTATTTCGTATTGCATGAGTTTATCCCTCTACATCATGTCATCTTGCTTAAAGCATTACTCTGTTCTCTTGAACTTAATACTCTAGATGCATGCTGGATAGCGGTCGATGTGTGGAGTAATAGTAGTAGATGCAGGCAGGAGTCGGTCTACTTGTCTCGGACGTGATGCCTATATACATGATCATACCTAGATATTCTCATAACTATGCTCAATTCTGTCAATTGCTCAACAGTAATTTGTTTACCCGCCGTGAATACTTATGCTCTCGAGAGAAGCCACTAGTGAAACCTATGGCCCTCGGGTCTATCTTCCATCATATTAATCTTCCAATACTTAGTTATTTTTATTGCCTTTTATTTTACTTTGCATATTTATCATAAAAATACCAAAAATATTATCTTATCATATCTATCAGATCTCACTCTCGTAAGTGACCGTGTAGGGACTGACAACCCCTTATCACGTTGGTTGCGAGGATTTATTTGTTTGTGTAGGTACGAGGGACTCGTGCGTGGCCTCCTACTGGATTGATACCTTGGTTCTCAAAAACTGAGGGAAATACTTACGCTACTCTGCTGCATCACCCTTACCTCTTCAAGGGAAAACCAACGCAAGTGCTCAAGAGGTAGCACATGCTATTATATTGTCCAGCTTGGATGTTTTATATGCATTTATATGCTATTTCATATGATTTTTGGGACTAACCTATTAACCTAGAGCCCAGTGCTAGTTTCTGTTTTCCCTTGTTTTTGAGTTTCATAGAAAAGGAATATCAAATGGAGTCCAAATGAGCTGGAAATTTACGGTGATTTTTTATGGACCAGAAGAACCCCCGAAGCAAAAGAGTTGGGCCAGAAGAGGCATGAGGCCTCCGCAAGGGTGGAGGGCGCTCCCTACCCCCCTAGGGGCGCCATCCGGTCTTGTGGGCTCCTAGTGGACCCCCCTGACTTGTTCTCGATGCCAAAAATTCCTATAAATATAGTAACCCCTAGAAGTAAACCTAGATCGGGAGTTCCTAGGGCATATTTCCTTCAGTCTCCCACTTGCACTAGAGTCAATAATCTAGTTCACATCACCATGTGATTTAACACCCATAGTTCACATCGCTATGTGACCAACACCCAAAGAGTTTACTAGATCCAATAAACTATTACTATCACTGTTACAGTTACTGTTCCTGCTATCACTACTATCAAAGCTATCATATTACTGTGCTATTGATGACTTTGCTGCAGATAATTAATCTCCAGGTGCGGTTGAATTGACAACTCAACTGCTAATACTTGCAAGTATTCTTTAGCTCCCCTTGTGTCAAATCTATAAATTTGGGATGCATACTCTACCCTCAAAAACTATTGCAACCCCCTATACTTGTTGCTTATCAGTGACCAACACCCAAAGAGTTTACTAGAGTCAGTAATCTATTTCACATAGCCATGTGATTAACACCCAAAGAGTACTAAGGTGTGATCATGTTTTGCTTGTGAGAGAGGTTTAGTCAACGACTCTGTCACATTCAGATCCGTATGTATTTTGCAAGTTTTATGTCTACAATGCTCTGCATGGAGCTACTCTAGCTAATTGCTCCCACTTTCAATATGTATCCAGATCAAGACTCAGAGTCATCTGAATCGGTGTTAAATCTTGCATCGACGTAACCCTTTACGATGAACTCTTTATCACCTCCATAACCGAGAAACATTTCCTTAGTCCTCTTAGGTAACTAAGGATAAATTTGACTGCTGTCCAGTGATCTACTCTTGGATCACCATTGTACCCCTTGCCAAACTCATGGCAAGGTACACAATAGGTGTGGTACACAGCATGACTTACTTTATAGAGCCTATGGCTGAGGCATAGAGAATGACTTTAAATCTCTCTTTATCTTCCGTCATGGTCGGGTTTTGAGTCTTACTCAACTTCACACCTTGCAACACAGACAAGAACCCTTTATTTGACTGATCTATTTTCAACTTCTTCAAAATCTTGTCAAGGTACGTGCTTTGTGAAAGTCCTATCAAGTGTCTTGCTCTATCCCTATAGATCTTGATGCCCAATATATAAGTAGCTCCACCGAGGTCTTTCATTGAATTTTTTATTCAAGTATCCTTTTATGCTATCCAGAAATTCTATATCATTTCCAATCAATAATATGTCATCCACATATAATATCATAAATGCTATAGAGCTCCCACTTACTTTCTTGCAAATACAAGCTTCACCATAAGTCTGTATAAAACCATATGCTTTGATCACCTCATCAAAGCATATATTCCAATTCCGAGATGCTTGCACCAGTCCATAGATGGATCGCTGGAGCGTGCGCACTTTGTTAGCACCTCTAGGATCGACAAAACCTTCTAGTTGTATCATATACAACTCTTCTTTAAGAAATCCATTGAGGAATGCAGTTTTGACGTCCATTTGCCAGATTTCATAATCATAATATGTGGCAATTTCTAACATGATTTGGACAGACTTAAGCATCGCTACGGGTGAGAAAGTCTCATCGTAGTCAACCCCTTGAACTTGTCAAAAACTTTTTGCGATAGGTCGAGCTTTGTAGATGGTAACGTTACCATCAGTGTTAGTCTTCTTCTTGAAGATCCATTTATTTTTTGTGGTGTGTCGATCATCTGGCAAGTCAACCAAAGTCCACACTTTGTTCTCATACATGGATCCTATCTTAGATTTCATGGCCTCAAACCATTTATCGAAATCTGGGCTCATCGTCACTTCTTCATAGTTCGTAGGTTCATCATGGTCTAGTAACATGACTTCTAGAATAGTATTACTGTACCACTCTGGTGTGGAATGTGCTCTGGTTGGCCTACGAGGTCCTGTAGTAACTTGATCTAAAGTTTCATGATCATCATCATTAGCTTCCTCTCTAGTTGGTGTAGGCATCACGAGAATGGATTTCTCTGGTGAGCTAATTTCCAATTCGAGAGAAGGTACAATTACCTTATCAAGTTCTACTTTCCTCCCACTCACTTCTTTTGAGAGAAACTCCTTCTCTAGAAAGGATCCATTCTTAGCAACAAAGATCTTGCCTTCGGATCTGTGGTATAAGGTGTACCCAACAATTTCTTTTGGGTGTCCTATGAAGACACACTTCTCCAATTTGAGTTTGAGCTTATCAGGCTAAAGCCTTTTGACATAAGTGTCTCAACCCCAAATTTTAAGAAACAGCAACTTAGGTTTCTTGCCAAACCATAGTTCATACGGTGTCATCTCAACGGATTTATACAGTGCCCTTTTTAACATGAATGCATTTGTCTCTAATGCATAAACCCAAAACGATAGAGGTAAATCGGTAAGAGACATCTGTCGGATTTTGAGTTCCGGCAGACCCTTGAGGTTCAAACACTGGGGTACGCGTGGAGATCTCTCCCCCACCGATCTACGCCCAATTTCCTCGCGTGATTTGAGCTGGAAACAACGAACAACACAAGGGACACAAGGTTTATACTGGTTTGGGCCATCGTTGTGGTGTAATACCCTACTCCAGTGTGTGGTGTGGTGGATTGCCTCAAGGGCTGATGAGGATCAGTACAAATGAAGAACAGCCTCGCGAGAGGTGTTCTTGAGCTGGTGTGATGAACTGCTAGGGTGAGTTCAGTCGCCTCTCTCTCTTTCTCTGCTAGGGTTCTACCAGATTTTTAGATGTTTTCTAGCTGTTTTCTCAATGTTTCTACTCAGTGGTGGTTAGCTCTATTTATAGAGGCCTTGTGCCTCTCCCCAAATAATGAGCGAGAAGGGTGCCAACAATTGGCCATTTTGAAGGGCAACATGTAGTACAAGTTATCCTGACCAAAGGTGGTCTTCAGCTGCCAAAAGCACTGGTGATGACGCCGTCTTGGGCTCCACGGTGACCTCCGTCCTGCCGCTTTGCTAGTCTTCGTCTCGTTGCACCGTAATGGCAACCTTTGCCCGATGCCTTGGCCTGTGCTTGCCCCCTTTGCACCAAAGAGGAAACAAGGACACTGCGTAGGCCAGCGCCCGCCTGGCGCCCTCCTAGTCTCGATCGTCATGGCTTGCGTCACGGGCTCTTCGCGAGGTACCCCTGCCTTGATCTCTCCGCCTCCTCGCGAGCCTACCTGACGAGGCTGCCTCTGAGGAAGCTTCCTGTCGTCCGCCCCGCGAGGCTTGGCCCCTCGCGAGGGTCTTGAGCTTGAGCTGATGAAGATGGGTCGCGCTGGGCCCCACTTGAGCCACGCCGCAGGCCGCAGGCAGGCAAGTCTAGGGACCCCCGTTCCTAGAATGCCAACAGTAGCCCCCGGGCCCGAGGCGCGCCCGGGCTTGGCCTAGCAGGAAAGCAAAGGGGCAAGCACGAAACGCCGCGGGCCCTAACAGCCTGCGGCCTTGGGCGTCGCATGGCGATTGATTGGACGTGGGCGACTGCGCTTCCCCACAACACCTTGGCAACTGTCCATCTAACAAAAGAGGTGCCCGGGCCAGACTTACTTGCTTTGTTCTCCTTCGCCTTGCTCCAGATCCCCTTTCTCGCTCTCCTCCTCCTCCTTGCTTCCGAAATCCTCCAGATCTATCTCAATCCTTCTCATCCGGCATGCCATGGCGCCTCGCAAGTCCTCGACTGAGGCCTGGTACTCGCCGGCCCTAGATTCCCCGAACCTGTCGGAGAAGAACCTCGCCCTTACGCGCCTGATGACAGTGGCGCAGGGCAGCAAGGGGGCGACTGTGCTCAAGGCCGGCTCCGACCAGCCTGAAGTCAAGGGGAGCACCATCTATCCGCTCTCTGTGAGCGCCATTGTCGCCGGTCTGGTGCCTCCTTTCTCTGAGTTCTTCTTTGTTGTTCTCCGCCAGTACAACTTGCAGGCTCTGCATCTCCACCCCAACTCCGTTATTTTCCTGGTGATTTTTGCTTACTACTGTGAGGCTCACGTCGGGGTAAAGCCCTCAGTGGCCTTGTTGCGTCACTATTTTTCTCTCCGGGTTTCTGGTGTCCATGCCTCCGCGTGTGCGAGCTTTATCGCGTACTCCAACTCCAATGCTACCTCGAAGCCTGGGAAGAGGATCGAAGGCTTCCGGAGCAAGTGGGTCATGGTGGATGTCGGGCGTCTACAGCCCCATCTGGTGCTGCCTACGGGGCAGCCCAAGGCCGTCGACGCATTGTCCCGCGCTGAGCTTGTCGACCCTCGTGCGAAGGCGGTGCTGAAGAGGATGGACGCGGACCTGAGGCAAAGCAACTTGGGGGCGGCGAAGCTGACCGGGGCCTCGCTCCTGAGGGAGTTCCTGGAGCACCGGGTGGCTCCACTCCAGGAGCACTCGCTCCCATTGTGGAGGCTTGGGGAAGCGGGCGATGCCTTGTGCCTAAGCTCGGAGGCCCTGACCGATGAGAATCTAGTAGCGGCCCTCCATTCCTTGGTTGGGGGAGACGTGGTGAAGTCGGTGGGCGCCCCCGTCCCCCTGTTCCTTCGCGACGACTGGGAGCAGGTGGTGAACGCCATGCCCACCTTCAACGGTGAGGGGCTGGTGCCCGCGGTAGCTCCCAAGGATGTTGCGGTGCTGGCGATGGTGGAAGTGTCCTCCGGCAGCTCCAGCGAGAGTGAGGAGGAAGAAGAGGCTGAGGAGGAAGAGTCCGTCTTCGAGGCGACTGGCGAGGATTCGGGGGAGTCCTTCCCTCGGCTCAGGTCTCGGGCCCTCCGCTCCATGCCGGATGACGACGATGCCGGCGCCGGGCGAGGAGGGGAGGACTCTCCCTTGGTCACAAGGAAGGGCAGGTCAGGGCTGGTTCCCCCAGGGTCCGCTCCGATCCATGGGCGGTCTGAAGCCAGCCCCAGCCCTCCCGACGTGGCTTCTGCTTCCGGGCCTCCCGAGGCTGACCCGAGCTGCAGGCTCTCGGGCTTCAAGTTCGGCCGGAAGTTGCTTGGATCCGCGAGCGACGACCTGTAAGTGCTTGATTCCCGCTTTGCTTGGTTTCTGCCGCCGAGGCTTGACGTCCATATTCTCTTGTCAGGCCGGCGCCTGCGGCGAAGAGGTTGAGAGGGGCTTCTTCGGCTCCGCTTGGGGCGAGTCCACGTGTTGGGGCAGTGCCTTCGTCCGCTGGGGAGGAAGATGGCGCCGCTCGCGCCTCCCTGGTCCGATCGTCCTCGCGAGGCCGCCTGGGGCGCCTTGGCGAGGAGTCAGCCCCCGTGGTCCCGCTGACCCTGGAGTCGACTGCGCTCGATGCTGCAGCTGGGGCGACCAAGGCCCAGGGGGTTCCTTCCTGCCTAGGCGTGATCACGTCGCCGTCTTCTTCGCCCGCTCCGCCGATTCCTGCTTCTTCTGCTTCCTCTGCTGCCGTCCTGGACCAGGTCGCCAGCGAACTGAGCTAGCTGTGGGAGGATCTTCTGAGCGCAAACCCTCGCCTAGCGGCGGGCGCCTGGAGCTAGCTTCTGGCTGGGCCCGTTCTGCTGCCTCTGTCCGAGCAGCGCTGAGCCAGGCCGTGGCGGCCTCCGATGGGGAGAAGCAGGCTACCAACCAAGCCAAGGCCGCCCGCGACGCTGCCCTGGGCGACGCTGCGGCTGCCAAGGCTCGCTGCGAGGAGCTGGAGGTCGAGATGCAAGGCCTGCGCGACGAACTCACCAAGGAGGTCCACAGCCGCCAGGAGAAAGAGAAGGAGATGAAGGCTCGGGAGGCCGCCGTCAAGGACCGGGATGCCAAGCTCGATGACCACCACGGCGAACTGGAGACGCTGGAGCGGTCGCTGCAGGCGGAGAGGGCCGAGCTGGACGTCAAGGCGAAGGTCCTGGCGGAGGATCGGGTGGCCTTCGCGAAGATGGAGAAGAGGGCTTGTGCCGCGCTGAAGACGCTCTACGAGAGCGGCTTGGAGGAGCCGCTGGCTGGCACGGAGGATGGCCCCGCCAAGCTACTCCCCTTCCTGGTCCGTGCGCTTGAAGATGTCGTAGACGGCATTGGCCCCATGGCCGAGTCCGAGGCGCATGCCCTGTCTTCGGCGGCGCTGACGCGTGTCCTCAGCCAAGTCTACCTGCGCGACCCCAGCGTCGACGTCAACAGCCTGTTGGAGCCCGTGAGCGGCGACGTTGCCGCCGCTGCCACTGAGGCCGTGAAAGGCCGAGCCAAAGCTTTGCTGGGGAGGTTCCGCGCCTTCGGCATCTTGCCCGGGCGCGGTGCCGCCAGCTCCGCGGCCCCAGGAGGCGGCGCCACTGGAGAGTGATCCCTTCGCGGCTTCCGTCCTATTTTTATTCCTGCAGCACGCACCATGCCTCGCGGAGGCATTTAAACTTGTGTTTGGCATCATAAAACAATCTATAGCTTGAAATATTTGCTTTGAATTTCCTGGAATTTTCAAATTTCTCCCCTACTTGCTCGCGCTCTACGTCGGCAGGGCCCAGCCCCGCGCATACCTCACCCAGCATTAGCCCCGACCGGAAACTAGGACGGGACTAAGGAGTGAGGGGCTACGTGGCAAGTTAGGCTCCTGAGTCACGATGCTCAGGAGTCCCCCTTAACGCACAAGCAACAAGTAGGAAAGGGGGGAACGAGGAGTGGATTGATCGTTATGCATCGGCAGGGCCCGGCCCCGCGCGTACCTCACCCAGCGTTAGCCCCGACCGGAAACCAGGACGGGACTAAGGAGTGAGGGGCTACGAGGCAAGTTAGGCCCCTGAGTCGCAATGCTCAGGAGTCCCCCTTGACGTTCAAACGGGTTTCCATACCTTGGCTCCGCTCGGGGAGGGGCGCCTGACGACCAGGTCCGGGGGACCTGGCTGGGCGGCGTGCGCTCGGGCGAGGCCCGGGCATAGCCCCCGTGTCTAGCCCCCTCGTGCGGCGCTCCCGAGGGGAGGCGTTGCGATGGTGCCGTACACTGAGCTCTGGCTCCCTGAGGTTGGTACAGCCGGAGGCCGCCCTCAGTTGTTTATCACCAGCGCGGAGCATAGCGCTTTCGTATGTGTACGGGCATAGCCGCTCCTCAACAGTGTCGTCAGCAAGCGCGGAGCATGGTGCTTCCACTGGTACGTGGGAGGGGGCTCCCCTCCAGGAGGAGCCCCCGGGGCGTGTACAGCCCGGCCCTGACAGGTGGCCGGCACGGTAGGGCTAGGAGAGGTGTATCTGGGCACTCGTGAGCCAACGTGGGACTCACGAGGCCCTACCTCGAGGCGGGTTGTGCCTGGCTCTGGGCCTTTATCAATGGTGTGTTCCTGCAGGGTGGTTAGGATGCAAATGCTCTACGTCCTCAGGTCCCGGCCCTCGAGCGAGCTTAGCCGTTGCTGGTATGACAGGTCGTGATGCCGTGGGTCAAGGCCAGGGGGTGAGGGCTGGAGAGCTAGTAGGAGTCCATGAGTCGCGATGCTCAGGTACCCCCCTTTTAACGTGCAAGCGCTTTGCATGAAAGCGGAGAAGTCCGCAATAAGCAACAGGTGATAATTGAGCGCGAAAGAGCAAATTCATTTTAAGTAGACACGGGAAAAGCAAACACTGCAGGGCCAGGCCCAAGCAGCTCGGGGATGATGCAGCCCGAGGGGCGCCCCCGACAAGGTAAGTAAAGAGCATAAGCAAAACGGATACATGCCGCAGGGATGGACCCGCGCGGCCTGGGAATGATGCAGCATTGTGGGCGCTCCCAGTTGAAAACAGAACTTAGAAAGATGTCACCTGGTGCCATTGAAGATGGAGTGATGTTGAAGAAGCGGGCGATGCACGATGAAGACGTCGACCCTCACGAGCCCCCAGGCCCAGGAGCCTCGGGAGGCTCCGGGGGCACAGGTGGGTCTCCGAGAGCCATCTCCATCTCCGCCAGGACCGTACCATGCCTGACCTCCTGAGCCTCCAGAATGCTCCTCAGCAGGCGCCGATGAGCGGCGACCGCGTTCGGCAGGCCGAAAGGCATGCGAACGTAGCTGTGAGGCGGACCCTCGCAACGCCCCACGCGTGAAGGCCAGAGGCGCTCCTGAGACGCGGCTTGGTTGAGCCCCGGTACGTCGACGTAGACGCGCAGCCCACCATCCTCACCTGGATGTGGGGCCATGGTGGGGGAGCGGTGGCTGCCGCGCATGACTCTCGACTCCTGTAGCTCCTGAGTGTTGCTTGCGATGAACTCCTGAGGGTTTGGTCTTCCTTGCCTTGTACCTTCCTGAGGGAAACATGCCCAGAAGCACCCCTCCAAGTGGTGCCCGAGCGCCTCCCTCGCGACCTTGGCAAAGTCGGTGGCTCTCCAAGAAAGAGCCCCCGAGCCCTGCCTGCGGAGGGCGCCGGGCACGCTTTCCTATGCAAGAGAGGGTGGCGCTCCCTGATTGGGCGCAGATCCTGACAAAACACCTCCGGAGGCGCCTCCCTCCTGATGGCTTGGGCCAGGCAAAGCCATCTTCTTCTTGGGGGTCGCCTCGGGAAGTCTTCCATTTACACGGTCCGGGTCTTCGATTGCTGCGGCTTGGAACGTGCGCTCAAGTGAACACATTGCGTCCCTTTCTTCATAGGGTACGGTGATGACTCCACCACTTCCTGGCATCTTGAGGACATTGTATCCATGGTGAGTCACTGCCATGAACTTTGCCAGGGCTGGGTACCCGAGGATGGTGTTGTATGGCAGACGGATGTGGGCGACGTCGAAGTGATGAGCTTGATGCAGTAGTTGTCGCGCTGCCCGAAGGTGACTGGAAGGCAAACCTGCCCTATCGGAACAGTGGAACCATCAGTGACTCCTGAGAATGGCTTGGTTGGCTGAAGCTGATCGTACGACACTTGGAGATTGTTGAACGTCTCGACGGACAGGACGTTGAGTCTTGCTCTGCCGTCAATGAGGGTCCTGGTGACCTGCACGTTGTTGATGACTGGGGAGCAAAGCATAGGGAGGACTCCGGCCGTTGCCGCGCACTTGAGCTGATCCGCTGAGCTGAACATGATAGCGCACGCGGACCACCTGAGAGGGCGCGTGGCCTCAAGCTTTGGGAGGACTGCATTCACCTCGCGAGCAAACTGCTTGAAGATGCGTTGTGAGGCTGGGGCCTGCGCGCCACCCAAGATGCAAGCGATCGCGCGCGGCTCCTGGAAGCCCCCGGCCCCCTCGTCCTGATGTTGGTCTTCATTCCTCCTTGGTGGTGGCGGCAGAGGAGGAAGGCCTGTGTTGCCGCGCGGGCAATCCTCACGAGGCTGATCTCTCCAGCCTCCCTCGCGAGGCTGGTCCTGCCAGTGATCCTCGCGAGGTCGGTCTCGCCCCCCTTGGCGAGGGCCACGGTCTTCCCATCGTCCGCCACCTCTTCCTCCTCCTCCGCCATAGCCCATGTCGTTGCACTCGGGGCGTCGGCCGACACGTCCATCTCTCACGGCCCTGAGCTCTTGACATTCGTTGGTGTTGTGGGTGTGGAGGTCGTGGTACACGCAGTACCGGCTGCCTTTGGATGACTTAGGCTGATCCCTGCCTCGCTTGGTGTCTGGCTCCACTGCAAGCACGGCAGCCCCCTTGCGCTTCACATCCTTGGACTTTTGTTTCTTTTCTTCTCGGTCGGCAGCCGGGAGCTCGAGGAGGGAAAGGCGCCCTTCCTCAGCCCTGGCGCACTTGGTCGCCAAGTTGAACAGCTCCAGGGATGTGCATAGGTCTTCATGGATTGCTAGCTCCCCCTTCATCTTGACGTCGCGTACGCCATCGGAGAAGGCCGAGATGATGGCTTCTTCAGTCACCTTGGGGATCTTGAGGCGAGCGTTGTTGAAGCGCTGGATGTATTTCTGCAGGGTTTCCCCTTGGTGCTGCTTGATGCGGCACAGATCGCTCACGGCCGGGGGCCGGTTGCGAGTGCCCTAGAACTTGGCGATGAAGCGAGTGCGCATCTCGTCCCAGGAGGAGATTGTGCCAGGAGCCAGGTGTGGGCCCCGTCCTTGAGCACCATGGGAAACCAGTTCGCCATGACCCTTTCGTCTCCGTTGGCGGCTTTGATGCATAGCTCGCCCAAAGGAACGGAGTTGATGCTCCCACATCCATAGCATGAGTAGTTGAAGCAAGTGAATGATTTGAAATTCGAGTTATTTCACAGAATAACACTCTTAGAGCTGCAGGAACTCCGCCGGGTCCGCCGTGCCATCGTAGCGAGGGGGCAGGTCTGGCTTGAACTTGCCTGGCCATGCGACGCCGCTTAGCTCGGGGGATAGGGCACGGCAGCCTGTTGTGGCCACCGGTGCCTTTTGCTGGTACTGGGCTTGCTCATGGGGATTACCGCGCGCCGCCGCTTGGAGCAAAGCAGGGTCTTGACGTGGAGGTGCGGGGACGCGCTCTTGGTGCGTCGGTGCTGGGAGCGCGCGAGCACCTTCTTGGGGACGAGGAATCTCTTGGCAGCTCCTTTCTTGCTGTGCAGGCGCCGGACGCGGAGGGTCTCACCCAAGGGGCTGCGCGCCTTGGAGCCAAGGCGCCTCCATGGAGAGGAGGTGGTGGAGGCACCTCCTGATCCTCGCCTCCTGCGCGGAATGGAGGGCGAGGCAGCGAGAGGGACGGCAAGGGGGATCCCCCTGCGGCGCTGACGAGCTCGGTGATGCGGATGAGCCAGTCTTCGTAGAGGTCGTCGACGGGGCGGTAGTGCAAGTGTTCTCTTGCCAGGAGCAGTGCGGCGTGCGCGTCCATGGGGGCACGACGGGCGTGGGACAACGAAGCGGCTGGAGTCAGCGATGGCGTGGCGGTGCGGCCCTCCCGCCGTACCGAAGGATGCTGGGAGGAGGCCTGCTGCTCGTTCCCCGCTGGGCCGGTGGCGGCATTGGCGGCAGGCGACGGGGAACGACGAGGACGTCCGCCGACGGGCGCCGTCTGGGCGACGCGGGTGGCGAGAGCCGCCCGGCGCTCGGCGCGAGCCCGACGAGCGTCAGCCATGGACACGACGGAAGATCACACACGAACGGCGGAAGAAAGATTCCGGCGCACCCCTACCTGGCACGCCAAATGTCGGATTTCGGGTTCTGGCAGACCCTTGAGGTTCGAACACTGGGGTGCGTGCGGAGATCTCTCCCCCACCGATCCGCGCCCAATCTCCTCGCGTGATTTGAGCTGGAAACAACGAACAACACAAGGGACACAAGGTTTATACTGGTTTGGGCCACCCTTGTGGTGTAATACCCTACTCCAATGTGTGGTGTGGTGGATTGCCTCAGGGGCTGATGAGGATCAGTACAAATGAAGAACAGCCTCGCGAGAGGTGTTCTTGAGCTGGTGCGATGAACTGCTAGGGTGAGTTCAGTCGCCTCTCTCTCTTTCTCTGCTAGGGTTCTACCAGATTTTTAGATGTTTTCTAGCTGTTTTCTCAATGTTTCTACTCTATGGTGGCTAGCTCTATTTATAGAGGCCCTGGGCCTCTCCCCAAATAATGAGCGGGAAGGGCGCCAACAATTGGCTATTTTGAAGGGGAACATGTAGTACAAGCTATCCTGACCAAAGGTGGTCTTCGGCTGCCAAAAGCACTGGTGATGACGCCGTCTTGGGCTCCACGGTGACCTCCATCCTGCCGCTCTGCTGGTCTTGGTCTCGTTGCACCGGAATGGTAACCTTTGCCCAATGCCTTGGCCTGTGCTTGCCCCCTTTGCACCAAAGAGGAAACTAGGACACTACGCAGGCCGGCGCCCGCCTGGCGCCCGCTTGGTCTCGATCGTCATGGCTTGTGTCATGGGCTCTTCGCGAGGTACCCCTGCCTTGATCTCTCCGCCTCCTCGCGAGCCTGCCTGACAAGGCTGCCTCTGAGGAAGCTTCCTGTCATCTGCCCCGCGAGGGTCTTGAGCTTGAGCTGATGAAGATGGGCCGCGCTGGGCCCCCACTTGAGCCACGCCACAGGCCGCAGGCAGGCAAGTCTGGGGACCCCCGTTCCCAGAACACCGACAACATCATAGATCGCACCATATCTAATCAAGTACAGTTACAACGTTCAGACACACCATTACGCTGTGGTGTTCCAGGTGGCGTGAGTTGTGAAACTATTCCACATTGTTTTAAATGAAGACCAAACTCGTAACTCAAATATTCGCCTCCGCGATCAGTTCGTAGAAACTTTATTTTCTTGTTACGATGATTCTCCACTTCACTCTGAAATTCTTTGAACTTTTCAAATGTTTCAGACTTGTGTTTCATTTAGTAGATATACCCATATCTGCTCAAATCATCTGTGGAGGTTGGAAAATAACAATACCCGCCACGTGCCTCAACACTCATCAGACCGCATACATCAGTATGTATTATTTCCAATAAGTCATTGGCTCGCTCCATCGTTCCGGAGAACGGAGTTTTAGTCACCTTGCCCATGAGGCATGGTTCACAAGTATCAAATGATTCATAATCAAGTGATTCCAAAAGCCCATCTGCATGGAGTTTCTCCATGCACTTTACACCAATATGACCTAAACGGCAGTGCCACAAATATATTGCACTATCATTATCAACTTTGCATCTTTTGGCATCAATATTATGAATATGTGTATTACTACGATCGAGATTCAATAAACCATTTAAATTGGGTGTATGACCATAGAAGGTTTTATTCATGAAAACAGAACAACAATTATTCTCTAACTTAAATGAATAACGACAAAAGTAACGAGCGAACGTTCTGGAATTGACAAAAGGTGCGAACGATTTCACAGCCGTCCGATCTGCATCTATCGTCGCGAGTAAATTGCCTCATTGCATCTCAGCGTCTCTCGGGCGAGGGAGTTATCCCGCGCCCTCTCTCCCTCTGGCAAGTGGCCCCGCCCGCCGCGGCTTCCTCCAATCCCCACTTCCCTCACCCACGATCCCCTCTCTTCTTCTCCCGAACTGCAACGGCTCTCGCTCCACTCCGCCCACTCCTCCCACTTCGCCATTACTTCTCCTCTTCCTCTTCCTCCGAGCAATTCGGCTCCAAATCGCTCGAGTTTCTGCAGATATCACGCGGATGGGCGCTGGTTGCTTCCGCGGCGGTCGTCGGCAACTTGTTCCGGTGAGATTTTCCTCCCCTCCCCCCCCCCCGGTTCGTTGTTGGGTAAAGCCTGGGGTTCCGCGGATGATAGCGCCATAATTGGTTTTGATGTTGTAGCGACCTGTTTTTCGTCAAGTTGTTTTGATCGAGTTGCGAGTGCATATGTGAGTTCATTCCATTCTAGGTCGTACGGGGGGAGGGGGATAAATTGTGTATTAGGCGTAGATGGCGATGAAATAGGTGGTTGAAGATCGTTTTTGACGGTGGGTGGTTTCTATGAGTCTGATCCGCGCGTGGTTCCTTCCATTTTTAACAATTTTTTGGAATGTGGATGTGAACTCTATACCCACCCCCTCCCTGATGTGTTTTCGGATGCAGATCTGGGATGTTGTATTGCGTGAGGTGCTGCTTGTTTAGATTCACATTTGCAACTGTAAATTGTGGTCGGTGCACAACTATCAGGACTCGTTCATTAAAGTTACCACCGGAATTGTTAAGTGTTACCACGAAATCCATGATAGCACATGCTTCAGATATAGCTTACTTGCGTAATGTTTTTTCCAAGTCCTTTTTTGCTTTGTCATTAGCACTGATTTTTGTTAGCGGTTACCCTGCAACCTGTCTGTGGTCCACTTGTTTTATATCTATCATTCTGTTTGATTTTTGCCATGTCTTATTTACTTCAAACTAGCACTTGGATTGTTAAGTAGTTTCCATTTTAATTACTCTATCTGCATTTTCAAATCACCCATTTGTCTCAGTATCTATTTTCAATGACATTTTAAGAAAGCTCATTATCTATTTTTCAATGACATTTTAAGAAAGTTATCATGGCTGTTAAATTCTGGCTATCTTTTTGTTTTGTTATCTCATTGGTTGTTGTGTCTTCCAATTCACCTTTTGTAACTCCTTACTTGGCAGTCCTTTAATATTGTTTTGTTTCTCAGGGGCACGATGCCAAGGAAGCGCAAAGGTTCTGGTGATGGCCATGAGGGTGTTCCTTCCAAAAAGCCGAAGCGCCCTCCACCTCGGAACAGGGCTTCGCCAAACTCACTTCTGGCTGCGTGTAAAGATATGTCTGATGGTAGAAAAAATGCTATCGATGAAATGGACTTGAAAAGCCTTCGAGAGATCAAGTGCGACCACCTCTTCAATTTTCTTTGTGAGTGGCTTGCTGGGTTATACGAGCCAGACTCCCGTGAAGTGGTTGTTCCGGGGCGTGGGAGGATCCCTGTTAACGAAGAGTCGGTTCATCGTGTGATGGGTGTGCCCCATGGTGGGAATGATGTCCCTTACAGTCTGCCCACAGAAGCTGATATTGAGTTAGGGATTGAGATGTTTGGTGAGCTTGGTTACACACCGAAGATGACTGATTTCCTTAATCTCATAACAAGTTCTACCAATTATGATGAGAAGTTCAAGCGGATGTGGCTTATGCTTGCCGGCAATACTGTCATTGCTCCTACTACATCCAACAAGATCAGCCCTATATGGTATGGTGTGCTGGTAAGTACTGGTAACCTATGCTTTCGTGGCTGATAACTTGCATTATGTTCACATGGTAACTGTATTGCTTTATATCATGTAGATTTTTTGTTCATTTACTTCCTTGTTTTTTCAGCAAAACATTAATACAGTCAAGGACTTGAATTGGTGCAAGTTCATTGCTAGTGAGCTCCATAAGGCACTTTTGAAGGGGAGGCCTACAAAGGGGTGTCTTCTTTTCTACAATGTAAGCGATGGTGCTTTTTTCCTGCTGTCTGGTTGTGTATTTCTGACAGCAATGACTCTTTTTTTACCAACTTCTGTACATTGATGCTATCGATCTTACTGGTCTTGGTATCTCATTGCCCGTTGGAGCGTTTGCTATCAATGTTTGGACAAAAGAGAAGATATCTGAATTTCTTAGTATGGATGTCCAAGCGGACGGAATTTCTTATGGCAAACTACCGGTAACTTTGTTTTTCTTTTCCTTCTAATCAGTTCATGTACTTACTGCAAATGCATTTGTTCTTTATACTTTTCTTTACTCGTTTTCATTCTCAACAAATCACCAGTTGAAACCCCAGTTTGGTGTCGATTTCTGCTTGTTTGGCGGTTTACAAGGTCTTGGGAAGTTCATGCGTGTGCATGTCCCACCAAACTGCAATGAAGAGGTATGCTTTTTTTGTTTATATCTATTCTAGTAATTTGTAGCCTTTTTCTTTGTTGTTGATACATTTTTTGATGGTAACTGATGACTATGCAACCTTATAAGTGTTTTTGTATTACACATCTGAAATTTTTTCTTCATTAGCTATTTTTATGTTGTGTTTTTATGGTGGTAACTTTTGTTGCATGCACATGGTAATTTTGTGTCTGTTTTACCTGATAAATCATGTTTTACCAATCTAAATTTTATTTTTTAACAGTTGATAACTTGTGTGGTAATTGGTTGATACTTTCTGTTGCACTCACATGATAACTTTAGAATGGAAACCCTGTCTATTTTTTAAGTTCTCTTATGATATCTTGTTTTGTTTGTTTTATTAATGAGTAGAAACTTGCAAAGGCTTCTGAGCTCGTGGGTCGGTTTTCATCTGGCTTGGTTGGCCTGCTTGGCGATCTTGTGCAAGGGTTCATCTCACTTGATGATGAAGGCTGTTCATATGTGTCCCGTCGACTAGACACTGATCTTAGGGTGATTTCTTCTGCTACCCGGAATATGGCGAAGCCCTCTCCTACCCGCCGTACCCGTCAATCGGAGAGTCCCGGCAAGAATATTATGGATGAGTCTGATACTGACCATGATACGAATGAAAATGACGGGGACGAATCTGATGATGATGATGATGACTTTACGGTTTTGTATCATCGTTCTTCTTCCCGCAGCGGGGCAGAGAATGTGGCCTCTGGTAGCAGGGCAGCGGATGTGGATACAACTCACTCAGGCAATGCAAACGCTGAATTGCGTGACAGTGTAACAGAAAATGTAGAAGGCATACCTGATAGTGTAGCAGGAAATGTGGACCCAACTCAATCAAGCGATGCAAACGCTGAAGCACGTGACAGTGTAGCGGGAAATGTCGAAGGCATATCAGACCATGCGGGCGATGAACCTGTTATTGAGTCCTAGATATTGCTCACTGGTACTTCTAACACGGTGTGAAGCAGCTCAGGGGATGGCGTGCTCAGCCAGCGTGATAAGACAGACACGCAATTTGATTTGGCCACTGAGTCTTCTGTTAAAAGATGCGGTGCTCAGCTTGCCAAAAATTTGGCTTACATGCGGAGGCGCAAGAAGTTGAAGCTACCATCTCCACCCCGTTCTGTTCCGCCACCTGAGCCTGTCCAGCTGTCAGAAAGGGACATCCATTTATCTGTCATGAAAGTTGTTGTAGAAGAGCTTGGGATCCGTGTGGCTGACAAGGGCACCGGTGAGGTCATTCGACCCTCAACTGGTACTAAACAGGTTCCACGCAGGTGAAATATCCTTTTGTATTTTTCTACTTCTTGTATTTTCTTCAGTTCTAACACTACATGGTAGCTTCAACTCATTTTATGTGATAACTTCAGTAGGACCCTTCTAATAACTTCACCTTTTTTGTCTTATACACATCTTCTAAACTACTGGTCCAATCTCTTTGTTCACTACTTCATTTTATTTTTTCAGGGCACCCTGCAAACAAGTTGGTACACTTGAGGCGTCATCCAGTATCCCAAAGTCTAGGTAATCTGTTGGACCAATTGGTCTTCAATTGATTATCTTTTGTTAAAAAATATGTTGCAGATTTATTATTATTATTATTTTTGCATGGTAGTTTTGAACTGTTTGTCTGGTAATTTTAGTAGTATTACAATGGTAACCTGTAACTGTCTACTTGTTTTTATGCATCTATGCTCTTTTTATATGGTAACTTTTTTTTAGGATTCACACCTGCTACTTCTTATAAATAGCTATTTGTGTCTGTTCATTTTAACACTACATCTCACAACTTATCTTTTTTTTGCAGGAAGTCAAGTGGAATTAATGCCGCTAAAAAGGTGCGGTTTACCAAGACTAGGTCTTCTCCTCGACTAAGAGCAGCATCTTCGCAGCCGATAGAGGTTGTGGATCTTGAAGATCAGCCCACGTTGACGTCTCCTGTTGTCGGTTCACAACCTATTGTGATGGGCTCTTCGCCAGCGTCCGTCGAAGCAGCAGCTGCTCCCGAAGTTGCATCTGATGCTGTTGAATCTGTAGAACAACTGGCTACAGTGGCCACCGTCACTGCTGTTGTTGAAGAGCTTGCCACTGCAGCTGTTAATGATGAAATTGATGCTGATGAAACTCCTGTCGCGGACACTGGTATGCACTGATTGATAACTAGTCTGATGTTAAACATACATATCTAGTTTGTTCAATGTGATAACTTTTTTGTCCTCTCATTTTATGCAGCTCAACATGTTACTGAACCAGTCACCGAAGCTGCCCAAGTGTCCATGCCCCCTGAAGCCGGAGTGGCTGTTGTAGTGACTGGTGTTGATGCAGGAAAAACAGCTCCAGGTATGGAGTGTTCTGATGGTAACTATAACATGTTGTGGTGGTAACTCTTACTTGTTTATGATGGTAACTATAGTGTATTTTCTGATGGTAATTGTACTTGTATACTACAGTCCCAGCTGTCAATTCTGATGCTCAAGATGAAATTGCTGAACTTCAAGTTGCGGATGATTCCCAGAATGTCCAATTGCATCACTAAGTTCAAGCTGAAGACGTTGTTGTTACTCCAGAAGCTGCAAGTGATGATGCTGTATTTAGAGTTGATGGTGATTTCACCCCACCAAGCTGCTCTCTCGGACTTGGCTCCATTTTTGGTGTGACGCTTGAAGCTCCACCAGTGGCAGCTGTGGTTCAGGGTATCCCTTCATCACCTCATGCACCACAAACAGTAGCAGGAGCACCACAAGCAACAGAAGTGCTAGAATCAGTAGCCGCACCGCAAGCAGCAGAAGTACTACATGCAGCAGCTACAACATTAGCTGATTCAGACGCGATCGTAGCGCCTGCCTCTACTGCCGCAGAGATAGTTGAGGGCATAGACGTTGAACCGATTGCTTGGGCGCTGCCTGCCAACTCCGGTAAGTGAAGACCTTTTTGTGTCTTCACTTCATAGCAACGATTGAATGACGGAGGCACTTGATCGAAGACCTTTTTAAATGTTTTTATGTGCTTTCTTCCGTATTTAAGTCAGTTTTTTTCCTTTTTCCCTATGTCTGTGTGCGTGTGTGGATGAATGTAATATGACTCTTTATGCTTTTGTGTTATGTGAAATGAACCATTTTGTGATTCTCGTTCACCATAATTTGTGTGTTGTGCTTTTGTATTTATTTATCTGTATGTGTGTACTCCTGATTGTGATTACTGATTACAATGTATTATTTTTACCTCCCATGACAACATTAATGTGTGTTGTTTTCATAATATAACCCCCCTTCTCCCACCTGGTAACTTACCTTCTCCCACCTGGTAACTCACCTTCTAACTACCTGGTAACTTGATATGCTACACGATGGTAACACCTCTCATTACTCTAACAACATGCTCCACTAGCCTACCTTAGACCATATGTTCTATGGTGATCTAAGCTAACCAGTTTTTTGCATGACATCTTCTGCATTTTTTTTCTGGTCACGGTTAATAACAGTTTTTTTGAACATTTTTTCATGTTTTTGCCTGAACAGTGATGTCCTGGTAAATGTAATTGTTTTGGCACGATAACTTTGACTCTAACCACATATTATCTTACCCAATAAGTTTTTTTCACAACACTCCTATTTTTTTGTTGTGTTGATAATTCACTCATTACTTTTAGCTGGTAACATCCATTGGATTATACTGGTAACTATCACTCTATCCCAACGTTACCTTGCCCAACAAATATTTTTTGCGACAGCCCCTTGTTTTTTAGTGTGCCCACGGAGCTCATGAGTGTTATTTTCTGTATATGCATTTTTTTGGTTTGTTTATCGTTAATATCCTTTTCTCATGCCCCTAATCTTACCTATTTTTTTATGTTCATGAAAAGACCGTCGTGTTCGGGTGTACGATGTCGAACTTGACGATGATGAAGTACTTATGTGGTGGGAAGAATTTGAACTTAACAACCCATCAGCCAAAGGAAAAGATGTTGTGCAAGGAGGTAATCAATTTTTGTTAGTTTGAGAATGCCAAAGTTGTGACATACCATATCAATGCCTGCTGATAACTTCTGTCCAAACTGCTGATAAATTATACATAAACATTCTGATAACTTATGATCTACCACTTTTGGTTGAAACCCTTTAGATTGTTTAACCTTTTTTATCATCACCAATCCTTGCTACGCCTTTCATATTGTGTTGCAGATAATTGTCAAAGTCCCACATTTGCTACACCACACTTACCCCAACCCAAAGAGTGTATGCAGCCCAGTGCCACACCTAGATCACTAATTCGGAAAGTTAGGGCTACCCGCCCATCACAATACCTGCTGCCGCCATTTTCGGACCTCATCCCCAGCGAAGACGATGAGGCTGTTTACGCTGAAGTTATCAAGCACACAACTGATTCAAACTCCAAGATTAAGGAGTAATATACGACTATTTTCTTAGTTTTTCATGCATTTTTGTTGCCATTCCATTTGTTTTTTAGACTCTTCCCCTTTGGTATTGCAGCGTCAGGGTAATCAACATTGATGGGAGGTGGGTCACACTCGGCGAGCTTGCTAATTGTGTGAGAGAAACGGGGCACGTTTCAACCAGTATTGCTGAGTTGCATGTTCGTGTTCTTCAATATTTGGAAATGCCAAAAAAAATTATCTTCCCTTGGTTGTTGTCCATTTATCTGCTTATTGGAGACTTCAACTGTAAATCTATACTTCATCATTTCCGACGGGACCAGCACTACATTCTGAGCCATCAAAATGAGGTACTTTCTGGGTTTTCT
The DNA here is from genome assembly GCF_056163025.1 of Triticum urartu. Taxonomy (NCBI): domain Eukaryota; kingdom Viridiplantae; phylum Streptophyta; class Magnoliopsida; order Poales; family Poaceae; genus Triticum; species Triticum urartu. The sequence continues at coordinate 464,177,016 of NC_141879.1, read as the reverse complement.
TGCCACTCTACACTTTTAATATCCATTGTCTACACTTTTTTTACAGTGCATTTTTTCATGATAACTTCATTATACACAATCCGGTATGATAGTTCATTTACTTTTGCATGGTAACTCTAGCACTCATTTTCTGGTAACTTGTTTCCTCTGCCATGATAACTTATATTGTTTTGCATGGTAACTTTAGCACTCAGTTTATGGTAACTTGTTTCTTCTGCCATGATAACTTTTTCTTGTGTTCCCTGTATTTAAATATGGCTCCCTCTTTTTTGTTACTGCTATGATTATTGTAGCTTCTATTCCCTGCCTTGCAAAAGTTGGGACCGGGACCATATGATGGTCATTGGTATGTACTGTCGCTGAATCTTAAGGTGAAACGATTTGAGGTGCTGGATTCGTTGCGTGAAGAAGATAGTCCATCTTTAATCGAGCACGCAACAAGGTACATGAATGCTATAAAGAAGGCTTGGTTGATTTCATACAAGGACTCGCACAAGCAAATTCAAGATTATGAACTCGTGTATATTGATGTTTTTAAACAAGAGAACGGGTTAGTTGTTTGTCTGTGTTCCCTATTGTAGATGTAGCCCCATTTGTTTGATAACATGTTTTATGTACTCATACACATACTCTGTTTTCAGCATTGATTGTGCCTACTTCGCTTTCATGTCTTTGGAACTGTGGAATGGGAAAATTATTCCTGCCTTCACCCATGAGCAAGTACCGGCACTCAGAAAATTTTTGACATCAAGGTGGCTAAATCACACTCAAAACAGATGCAAAGAGTGGTGCTACCATTTGTTTGGCAACAGTTCGTGAGGTATCAACTATCATCATCTTCTTTTTTTTCGTTGTGAGAGCATTTTTCAGTGCTGGTCTTAAATTGATGGTAACTAGTCGAAAGAAGCATTTTAGCATTTTCTTGGTTGGCACACTGGTTGTTTTTTAGTGTCTTGTCATGACACATATAAGAAATTCAGTACCAGATGGTAACATATAGCTTACGTGGCTGCTATTTTTCTTATATAAATGGGCTGATAACTAGTTTGTTCTCTCATTCTTTGTTGGTCATGAAATTTATCTGGTAACTTGCATTTAGTGTTGAAAACTCATTGTAGTGTAATGACACATGTAAAACATATAGGAAATTGATGATAGCCCACAAATAACTTACCCAATATGTTTACGATAACTTTCACCACACAATTCTTAAAATTCCAACCCACAAATCTGCTGATAACTTACATAAATATAGGTGCTATAATTCGGATTACATTTTTTGCACTGATAACAATCAGCAAAACAAATGAAGATAAGTTTCTTGTCCATTCATTTGTAGCGACGATCTTGTTTTTCTCTTTCATTCATCTTGTTAGAGGTGATGTGCACTTCCGCTTGTCGTGGTGCACGCTGCCGCAAACACTGCACTTTCTTTGTTTTGCTGGTTTTGCAATGTCAAAGGGATGCTGATGCTTCTTTGTTTTCGGCCGTCCTTTCATGATAGTCTTCGGAGGGTCTAGTATCGTTTTTGTGTTCGAGGAATGGGATGCAGCAGCTGGCATGTTGGCGCTAGCTTGTATTGTCACAGGGATGCTTGTTTGTCCCGTGTTTGGGTTCTCCATGTTAGGTATGTTTGTTTGCTGTTCGGCATGGACAGCTTCACTCGTTGCAACCACTGGAATAGAACATGGGTCTTGTTGTGATTGGAACAATCCTCTAGCTTCTTCCTTGTCCTTTCTGGCCTTCTTACGTTGGCTTTTTGTTAGCTCGTCCATTTCTTCCTTGAAAGCATATAGGTGCTTCTTGGCCACCCTGGCCCCATCATCTGTGAGGCAAGCGTCCTTGGTTGTTGCCTTGAAGTCCCTTAGCATTGATGTATATCGCATGACGCTTTTTCCCTCCTCTGGCATGCTCTTACTAACTGTTGGTTGTTCAAAATCAGGTTTGATTAGATCTTCCTGTTGATCCCAAGTCCACCTCTTTAGAATATACTTCTCAGGTATCTCGTAGACCCCAATTTGGTCCATCACTCGTAAGACATGTGCGCAGAGTATACCATCTCGCTCAAACTTGCAGCAAGTGCATGAATATGTCCCTTCATCCTTGTTTGCTTGCACATGGTAGTCCCTGCCCCCATATTTTGGTATGATTCCTCTGACTGAGCCAACCTTGAATGACTCATCTTGCAATGTGTCACATCTGTAGCCAGTTTTCACCTTCATCTCCATCTGGAATTTGGTGAAAATATTATGCGTGTAGAGGCCCTGCACCTGTAACTCGAGCGGGTTGAAGGAGTATGTTTCCACCTCTTTGTACACTGTTTCCAGGTGCTCTTTTGACACGCTCACCATCACCTTCTCCTGTATTGCAGTGTACTGTTTTGCAAATTCCACTAGCAAGTTATTTGGGTTGACGTACTTCTTCAACACAGCGTTGAATCCTTCGCTCCTTGCTGTTGTCTGCAAGAACGGGAAGAAGTCGTGCATGTAGTACACAGGGACCCAACATTCCCTGTTTTCCCATAGCCAGTGAAAATGCTCGTTGTCCGTTTGCCCATGATCATCTAGCATCTTCCACCATTTTTCCTCAAACTCGTCAACTGCGTTCAAAAACCAAGTAGATGGTGATTTCAGTGCACACGTCATGGTAATTCTAATACACTTAACATGATAAATTGCTTCAAGGGACAGTATGTGGTAATTTTTAGTGCACACCCCGTGGTAATTCTAATACACTTAACATGATAACACCTCATGGTACTCATGTTCTCATATAACTCTTTTCACTGCATGCAATAGTGAAAAGGATGGTAAGTCAACTACACATATCATGATAAGTTTTGATGCACTTATCATGATAACTTCCTTCATGCAACACTAGGTGGTTGTAGTCGATGCAGATTTTGGGAACTATAACTACATGGCAAACATGCTAAAGTGGTCATGGTCACTTAAGAACATGAGTACTAGTAACTCTTTCACAACAGTCCAGTTTTTCACACGAGTACCTTATTTTTTATCAATGTGGGAAAAATGTGTAATGCTGGTCATAATTTACTATAATTCAGCATGGTAACATTGGATATCGCGACACAGTTATGTAGTTTGTGGCAATATGAGTAGAGTGTGTTGTGTGAAAATACAATACCATTCAAGCTGTTGTCAACACAATCTTTGAATGCTTTGTTCAGTGGTTCATCATCGGCCATTAACCTCCCAAGCTTCTCTTGTGCTTTCTTCATAATGTGCCATCTGCAATTTCTGTGTACTATCCCGATGAACACCTCGTCAATAGCATTCCTCATGGAAAAGTCCTGATCTGTGATTATGTTCTTTGGTGCAACCCCACCCATCGCATGCAAGAATGTGTTAAACAGCCACACAAAGTTGTCAGTCAGTTCGTTTCGAATGAAACCACAACCGAATTGGATTGATTGCCCGTGGTTGTTAATGCCAATGAAGGGGCACATGGCATCTTGTACATATTAGTCATGTACGTTGTGTCGAAAGACACAATGTCGTTGTATTTTGCGTATGCCCTACGTGATGCACCATCTATCCAGAACACGTTTTCCACCCTGTCTTCATCATCAAGTTTCATTCTCCAATAGAAATCTGGATCCTTTGCCCTGAGCTCCTCAAAGTATGCAATTGTGCTCCCCACGTCTGCATTACGGTACTCCTTGCGAAACTTGGCTCGCTGATTCGCCACGTCCTGTGTTGTGTATGGTACATTCTCAGCATCACCATAGAACCATGAAATTAGTTGCATTTGCCTTGCGGTTTCTATGTTGCATTCATGTAGAATCCATAAGAAATCTTGCTCGTCTTTGGGAATGTTCCTATGTGAGGCTAGAAATTTTGTCAGAGATGGCTTTCTTATCAGTGGATGGTTGTGGTTATCATCAAAGCGTTCGACTCTCCACCACGCATCCTTGTGCGTAAGGTAAAGGTGGGCTGGACACTCAGACCTCTTAACCTTACGCCTTTTTCTCTTCTTCACGATACCTTCTAGGTTCAGTACATCCTGCTCCTCCTCCTTCTTCCTCTTTGGCTTGCCGCCTTTCCCACACACCAGGAGTGCTTTGCTCACTGTGTTGTCCTTCAGTGTTCTTGTGTAAGCTATCCTTGTCCCAAATCCATTTCTGAGTGCATATAGCTTGTAGTGAGCAACAGCCTCCTCAAAACTTTCAAACTTCATTGTTGTATCAGGAGCCTTAGGTGTGGAGTATGCCTCAGCGTTAACCCCTCCTTGATCAGCGTTGAGCGCTCCTGTTTCTGGACTTGCTGGCTCGCTGACCGAAACATCATAGAACCTTTCTTCTCCCCCAACACTAGAACTTGCTTCCTTGTTTGGCTCATGGATCCTCTGGTTAGATGTAGGTGGAGCACCTGCATGTTTTTCACATGAAATGTTTTGTCATAACATGATTTATCATTGTTTGGTGGTAACTTGCATTGAATAAGTGTGGTAACTTGTAGTATGCTGTGATTATAATATTATGCTTCCAACATAAACATATAGTGTGCCACTTTTTGTAAGTGGGTTGCCACTTACCTGAACCAAAGCCAGTTGTACGCGCATCATCATCACGTTGTTTCTCTTGTCCAGCACTATCTGTGGCATTTGTGTTATATCCATGGTTTTCCGACATGTTATTGAAGCACCTGCTTACACATGTTAATAGCATATGTGAGACAACTGAAAATAACACTACTGTTTACATACATCAATCACATTTTTGCACATTGTGCATGCTATCTTTTTTGTACTTTTTTGTGATTCTTTTTTGAGTTGACATGGATATTATCATTTTTTATGCAGGTAACAATTCGTTACTCATTTGGGACTCTACTCTACTCGGCACACCATTCCCTGCTTCAAAAATCAATTCAATTTCTTTCTTGATGGCAACTTTTTGCATAGATGCACCATGATGGCATGGTAACAGATGACAATACTGATGATAACTTTTGTATGAAAAAATGTGGTAGCTTTCTCTACAATAATTATAGCCTAATTGTAACAAGAGTGGATTCTGTTATGGTGTTGTGGCTTCCTTTTTTACATCCAGCAAGAATTTTTTGTTGCCTAATTTCACTGTTTTTGTGCAACAAGTTCAAAAGGAGTTGTCTTTTTTCAAGAAAAAAATCTTTTGCATATGCCCTGATAACTCATGTATTCTGTCATGATAGCTTATATGCACATAGTACAATAAATTAGAAAAAAAATGGCACTTTTTTCTTCCTTTTTTCATGGGGCTATTTTGGGTTGAACTGAAATGGAATTGAGATACAGTAGGGAGTGCTTAGAATGTACCTGATCCGCCTGGATTCTTGCTGGATTCTAGACGCCTGGTAGGTTCTGGTGTCCCTGGTGGTAGATCAAGCCGAGATCGGGTGGTAACTTGAGACCCCCAAGCGTTCCTGCATGATTTTGCGAAGGTTTTGCTGGATTCTGGACGCCTGGCGAGTTCTTGCGTCCCCGGTGGTAGATCAAGTCGAGATCCGGTGGTAACTTCAGTTTCCTCAAGTGTATTGCATGTTATGTGAAGCAATTGCTGGGTGAAATCGGGGGGGAGGGGGGGAGGGGGTGGGTAGGGGACGGATATGAATGGTTGAGTTCGTCGCCAGGGAGAGAGGAATAGGGAAGAGGAGGGTCGATGGAGAGTGTTTGTTGCGTTTTCTTGCTGTGGAGGTAAGAAAGTTGGGCTCACGTGATGTTTGTGGGCCAGGGTCAAGTCATGGGCCAGGGTCACGTGAGGGGCGCTGAGATGGGCCTCGCGATTGCCTCCGCTCGACGGCTCGGCCTCGCGCGCTACGCGCACTCGGCCTCGTGAAGGTGGGATCGTTCGGACCTTTTCTATAGGTATGAACGTTTGGTATATATCGCAGTCCAATGAATAATCGTATCGCAATAAACACGATCCAATCATATTCACGCTCAATGCAAAACACCAAATAACATTTATTTAGGTCCAACACTAATCCTGAACGTAGAGGGAGTGTGAGATGGTGATCTTATCAACCTTGGAATCACTTCCAACACACATCTTCACCTCGCCCTTAACTAGTTTCTGTTCATTTTGCAACTCCTATTTTGAGTGACTAATCTTAGCAACTGAACCGGTATCAAATACCCTGGAGTTACTATGAACACTAGTAAAGTACACATCAATAACATGTATATCAAATATACCTTTGTTAATCCACCAAGTATTTGGGGTAGTTCCGCTTCCAGTGACCATACCCTTTGCAGTAGAAGCACTCAGTTTTAGGCTTCGGTCTAGCTTTGGGCTTCTTCACGGGAGTGGCAACTTGCTTGTCATTCTTCTTGAAGTTCCCTTTCTTTTCCTTTGCCCTTTTTCTTGAAACTAGTGGGTTTTGTTAACTATCAAGGCTTGATGTTTTTCTTGATTTCTACCTTCGCTGATTTCAGCATCGCGAAGAGCTCGGGAATCATTTTGGTCATCCCTTGCATATTATAGTTCATCACTAAGTTCTAGTAGCTTGGTGATAGTGACTACAGAACTTAGTCAATCACTATCTTATCTGGAACAACTCCCACTTGATTCGAGTGATTGTAGTACCCAGACATTCTGAGCACATGCTCACTAGCTGAGCTATTCTCCTCCATCTTGTAGGCAAAGTACTTGTCAGAGGTCTCATACCTCTTGACACGGGCATGAGTCTGAAATACCAATTTAAGCTCTTGTAACATCTTATATGCTCCGTGGCATTCAAAACAATTTTGAAGTCCCAGTTCTAAGCCGTAAAGCATGGCGCACTAAACTATCAAGTAGTCATCATATCGAGCTTGCAAAACATTCATAATTTCTGTATCTGCTCCTGCAACAGGTTTGTCACCTGGTGGTGCATCAAGGCCATAATTCTTCTGTGTAGCAACGAGGATAATCCTCAGATCACGGACCCAGTCCGCATCATTGCTACTATCATCTTTCAATTTTTCTCTAGGAACATATCAAAAAAATATAGGAGCTATATCGCGAGCTATTGATCTACAACATAGATATGCAAATACTATCAGGACTAAGTTCATGATAAATTAAGTTCAATTAATCATATTACTTAAGAACTCCCACTTAGATATACATCCCTCGAGTCATCTAAATGATTACGTGATCCAAATCAACTAAACCATGTCCGATCATCACATGAGATGGAGTAGTCATCAATGGTGAACATCTCTATGTTGATCATATCTATGATTCACATTCGACCTTTCGGTCTCCAGTGTTCTGAGGCCATGTCTGTACATTCTAGGCTCGTCAAGTTTAACCTGAGTATTCTGCATGTGCAAAACTGTCTTGCACCCGTTGTATTTGAAAATAGAGCCTATCACACCCGACCATCATGTGGTGTCTCAGCATGATGAACTGTCGCAACGGTGCATACTCGGGGAGAACACTTATACCTTGAAATTTTAGTGAGGGATCATCTTATAATGCTACCTCATACTAAGCAAACTAAGATGCATAAAAGATAAACATCACATGCAATCATAATATGTGACATGATATGGCCATCATCATATTGTGCCTTTGATCTCCATCTCCAAAGCACCGTCATGATCCCCATCATCACTGGCTTGACACCTTGATCTTCATCGTAGCGTTGTGGTCGTCTCGCCAACTATTGCTTCTACAACTATCGCTAACGCATAGTGATAAAGTAAAGCAGTTACATGGCGTTTGCATTTCATACAATAAAGATACAACCATAAGGCTCCTGTCGGTTGCTAGTAACTTCTACAAAACATGATCATCTCATACAATAACGTATATCACATCATGTCTTGACCATATCACATCACAACATGCCCTGCAAAAACAAGTTAGACGTCCTCTACTTTGTTGTTGCAAGTTTTACGTGGCTGCTACGGGCTTCTAGCAAGAACCGTTCTTACCTACGCATCAAAACCACAATGGTGATTTATCAAGTTTGTTGTTTTAACATTCAACAAGGACGGGCCGCAGTCAAATTCGATTCAACTAAAGTTGGAGAAACAGACACCCGCCAGCCACCTTTATGCAAAAGTAGTTGCATGTCTGTCGGTGGAACCGGTCTCATGAACGTGGTCATGTAAGGTTGGTCCGGGCCGCTTCATCCAACAATATCGCCGAATCAAAATAAGACATTGGTGGTAAGCAATATGATGATCACCGCCCATAACTCTTTGTGTTCTACTCGTGCATATCATCTACGCATAGACCTGGCTCGGATACCATAGATGGGAAACGTAGCATGCAATTTCAAAAAAATTCCTATGCTCATGCAAGATCTATCTAGGAGATGCATAGCAACGAGAGGGGAGAAGTGTGTCCACGTACCCTCATAGACCAAAAGCGGAAGCGTTTGACAACGCGGTTGATGTAATCGAATTTCTTCTCATTTTGACCGATCAAGCACCGAACGTACGGCACCTCCGAGTTTTGCGCACGTTCAGCTAGATGATGTCCCTCGAACTCTTGATCTAGCAAAGTGTCGAGGGAGAGTTCCGTCAGCACGATGGGATGGTGATGGTGATGGTGAAGTGATCCGCGCAGGGCTTCGCCTAAGCACTACGAAGATATGACTGGAGGCATAAACTATGGAGGGGGGCGCCGCATACAGCTAACAATTGTTGGTGTGTGTTCTAGCGGTTCCCCCCTCATATATATATATATATATATATATATATATATATATATATATATATATATATATGTCGGAGGGGAGGAGAGGCAGCCAAGGGGGCGGCCCAAGTAGGAGGAATCCTACTTGAGGTCCTCCCAATTCGGCCTCCCCCCTTTCCTTTTTACCGGAGGGGGAAAGGAAAGAGAGGGGGAGGGAAGGAGGGGGGAGGATGAATCCTCCCCTTTCCTTCTCCCGTCCCCTCTTTCCTTTTCCTCCTATTTCGGCCTAGATGGGGGCGCACCAGCCCCTTGTGGGATGGTCTGTCCCTCTCTTGGTCCATAAGGCCCATATCTTTGCCGGGGGTGCCCGGAACCCCTTCTGGTGACTCGATATGTACCTGATACCCTCTGGAACACGTTCGGTGTCCGAATAGTATCGTACTATATATCAATCTTTACCTATCGACCATTTTGAGACTCCTTGTCATGTCCGTGATCTCATCCGGGACTCCGAACAACATTCTATCACCAAATCACATAACTCATATAATACAAAATCGTCATCGAACGTTAAGCGTGCGGACCCTACGGGTTCGAAAACTATGTAGGCATGACCAAGACACCTCTCCAGTCAATAACCAACAGCAGAACCTGGATGCTCATATTGGCTCCTACATATTCTACGAAGATCTTTATCGGTTGAACCGTTATAACAACATACGTTATTCCCTTTGTCATCGGTATGTTACTTGCCCGAGATTCGATCGTCGGTATCCACATACCTAGTTTAATCTCATTACCGGCAAGTCTCTTTACTCGTTCTGTAATACAGCATCCTGCAACTAACTCATTAGTCACTTTGCTTTCAAGGCTTCTTATGATGTGTATTACTGAGAGGGCCCTGAGATACCTCTCCGATACTCGGAGTGACAAATCAAATCCTAATATCGATCTATGCCAACCCAACAAACACCTTCGGAGATACCTGTAGAGCATCTTTATAATCACCCAGTTATGTTGTGAAGTTTGATATCACACAAGGCATTCCTCCGGTATCCGGGAGTTGCATAATCTCATAGTCGAAGGAATATGTATTTGACATACAGAAAGCAATAGCAATAAAACTGAATGATCCATATGCTAAGCTAACGGATGGGTCTTGTCCATCACATCATTCTCCTATTGATGTGATCCCGTTATCAAATGATAACACATGTCTATGGTTAGGAAACCTTAACCATCTTTGATCAACGTCTAGTCTAGTAGTGGCTCACTAGGGACATGGTATTTGTTTATGTATTCACACATGTATTTAGGTTTCCGATCAATACAATTCTAGCATGAATAATAAACATTTATCATGATATAAGGAAATATAAAATAACAACTTTAATATTGCCTCTAGGGCATATTTCCTTCAGTTGATGCATGTTTTCGTCCTACGTTCTCCGATAGAAACTTTGGAGTGGTTCTTTGTTGCACGTTGAGGGATTGTTATATGATCTAATTATGTTATCATTGTTGAGAGAACTTGCACTAGTGAAAGTATGAACCATAGGCCTTGTTTTCAAGCATTGCAATACCATTTTCGCTCACTTTTGCTACTAGTTACCTTGCTGTTTTTATACTTTCAGATTACAAATACATATATCTACTATCCATATTGCACTTGTATCACCATCTCTTCGCCGAACTAGTGCACCTATACAATTTACCATTGTACTGGGTGTGTTGAGGACACAAGAGACTCTTTGTTATTTGGTTGTAGGGTTGTTTGAGAGAGACCATCTTCATCCTATGCCTCCCACGGATTGATAAACCTTAGGTCATCCACTTGAGGGAATTTGCTAATGTCCTACAAAACTCTGCACTTGGAGGCCCAACAACGTCTACGAGGATAAAGTTGCGTAGTAGACACCATACCTTCTCTCAATTTGGAAAGTAGCACATCAGAGAAATATGTTCCCATGATGCCTACACCAACTAGAGAGGAAGTTACTGATGATGATCATGAATCTTTGTATCAAGTTACTACTAGACCTCGTAGGTCGAACAGAGTACATTCCGTACCAGAGTGGTACGGTAATCCTATCCTGGAAGTCATGTTACTGGACCATGACAAACCTATGAACAATGAAGAAGCTATGATGAGCCTAGATTCCGATAGATGACTTGAGGCCATGAAATCTGAGATAGGATCCATGTATGACAACAAAGTGTGGACTTTGGTGGATTTGCCTGATGATCGGCAAGCCATAAAGAATAAATGAATCTTCAAGAAGAAGAGAGACGCTGATGGTAATGTCACCATCTACAAAACTCGACTTGTTGCAAAAGGTTTTTGACAAGTTCAAGGGGTTGACTACGATGAGACCTTCTCACCCGTAGCGATGCTTAAGTTAGTCCGAATCATGTTAGCAATTGCCGCATTTTATAATTATGAAATCTGGCAAATGGACATCAACACTGCATTCCTTAATGGATTTGTTAAAGAAAAGTTGTATATGATGCAACCAGAATGTTTTGCCGATACTAAAGGTGCTAACAAAGTGTGCAGGCCCCATTGATCCATCTATGGACTGGTGCAAGCATCTTGGAATTAGAATATACGCTTTGATGAGGAGATCAAAGCATATGGTTTTATACAGACTTACGGTGAAGCCTGTATTTACAAGAAAGTGAGTGGGAGCTCTGTAGCATTTCTAATATTATATGTGGATGACATATTATTAATCGGAAATGATATAGAATTCCTGGATAGAACAAAAGGATACTTGAATAAGATTTCTTTAATGAAAGACCTCGGTGAAGCTGCTTATATATTGGGCATCAAGATCTATAGGGATAGATCGAGGCGCTTAATAGGACTTTCACAAAGTACATACCTTGGCAAAGTTTTTGAAGAAGTTCAGTCGAAGAAAGAGTTCTTGCCTATGCTACAAGGTGTGAAGTTGAGTAACACTAGAAGCCTGACCACGGCAGAAGATAGAGAGAGAATGAAAGTCATTCCCTATGCCTAAGCCATAGGTTCTATAAAGTATGCCATGTTGTGTGCCAGACCTATTGTGTACCTTGCCATGAGTTTGGCAAAGGGGGTACAATAGTGATCCAGGAGTCAATCACTGGACGGCGGTCAAAATTATCCTTAGAGAACTAAGGAAATATTTTCTCATTATGGAGGTGATAAAGAGTTCGTCGTAAAGAGTTACGTTGATGCAAGCTTTGACATCGATTCAAATGACTATGAGTATCAATCTGGATACATATTGAAAGTGGGAGCAATTAGCTAAGAGTAGCTCCACGCAGAGCATTGTAGACATAAAAATTTGCAAAATAAATATGGATCTGAATGAGACAGACCCGTTGACTAAACTTCTCCCGCAAGCAAAACATGATCACACCTTAGTACTCTTTGGGTGTTAATCACATGGCGATATGAACTAGATTACTGACTCTAGTAAACTCTTTGGGTGTTGGTCACTGATAAGCCACGAGTATAGGGGATTGCAATAGTTTTGGAGGGTAGAGTATGCAACCCAAATTTATAGATTCGACACAAGGGGAGCCAAATAATACTTGCAAGTATTAGCAGCTGAGTTGTCAATTCAACCGCACCTGGAGATTAATTATCTGCAGGAAAGTGATCAGTAGCATAGTAATATGATAGCTTTGATAGTAGTGATAGCAGCAACAGTAATGGTAGCAGTGATAGTAATAGTTTTATAGTAGTGACGATAGTAACAGCAGCTGTAGTAGCTTAGCAAGATCAATATGTAGGAAATCGTAGGCATTGGATCGGTGATTTCTTGGATGATATTCAACATATAACAGTCATAACCTAAGGCGATACGGCACTAGCTCCAATTCATAAATATAATGTAGGCATGTATTTCGTAAATAGTCATACGTGCTTATGGAAAGAACTTGCATGACATCTTTTGTCCTACCCTCCCGTGGCAGTGGGGTCCTATTGGAAACAAAGGGATATTAAGGCATCCTTTTAATATAGAACTGGAACAAAGCATTAACACATAGTGAATACATGAAATCCTCAAACTACGGTCATCACCGGGAAGTATCCCTACTATTGTCACTCCAGGGTTGCCGGATCATAAGACGTAGTAGGTGACTATAACTTGCAAGATCGGATCTAGAACATAGATATAATGGTGATAACATAAACGGTTCAGATCTGGAATCATGGCATCCGGGCCCAAAGTGACAAGCATTAAGCATGGCAAAGTCATAACAACATCAATCTCAGAACATAGTGGATACTAGGGATCAAGCCCTAACAAAACTAACTCGATTACATGATGAATCTTATCCAACTCCTCACTGACCAGCGAGCCCATGAAGGAATTACTCACTCTCGATGGATAGCATGATGGAATTGGCGATGGAGGAGGGTTGGTGATGACGAAGACGGAAGATCCCCCTCTCCGGAGCCCCAAACGGACACCAGATCTGGCCTCCCGATGAAGAACGGGGGGTGACGGCGGCTCCGTATCGCGAAACGAGATAATTCTTCCTCCCTGATTTTTTCTGGAAATATGTGATTTTATAGCGTCGGTTTCAGGGTCTACGGGGCCACCAGGTGGGGACAACCCACCTAGGCAAGCCTGGAGGGGGGCGCCCTGGTGGGTTGTGCTACCCAGGGGCCCCACTCCAGTGGTTCTTGGCTCCAGTAGTTTCCTTTATTCATATAGAAATTCCTCGTAGAGTTTTGTTCCAATCCGAGAGCTTTTACTTCTGCACAAAAACAACACCATGGTAGTTTGCTGAAAATAGCGTCAGTCCGGGTTAGTTTCATTCAAATCATGCAAAATTAGAGTCCAAAACAAGAGGAAAAGCATTAGGAAAATTATATACGACAGAGATGTATCATCTCCCCCAAGCTTAAACCTTTTCTTGTCCTCAAGCAATTCAGATGATAAACTAAAAGTGAAAAAGAAGAACTTTTACGAACTCTTTTGCTCTTGTTTACATAAATAAGCTTAAACAACACCCCGGTTTTCAGCCAAGATTATAACTAACCATGTCGACAATAACTCTTAAAAATTATATTAACTCATATCAATGACATAATCAGCTAGCGAGCAATAATAAGATATCTTAAACAACAACATGTTGTCAAAACAACCATGATATAATATGACAATACTGGTATCTCGCTAGCCCTTTCTGAGACCATAAAACATAAATGTAGAGCACCTCCAAAGTTCAAGCAGCGACTAAACATTGTAATTCATGGTAGAAAAGATCCAGTCATGATGCACCCAACATTAGCTACACAAAATGCATGAGTATGACAAGAGTGCTCTCAGGTTCCGGCGCTTATTTGAGAAGGTGATGACACAACATAAAAGTAAATAGATAGTCCCTTCGCAGAGGGAAGCAGTGATTTGCAGCGGTGCCAGAGCTCAGGTTTTTTAAACAAATGTAAATGAAATTTTGAGAGGTGCGCCCTTCTTGTTTACTTCACGACCATTATTTATCAATATCTTCCACGCTAAACACATTAGTGGAGGTTCCCAAGCGATAAAGTAAAGGTTATGGCTACGTAGGAGTTTTTATTTGATTATTTGTAAGCTCTTTTCTTTTTGTAGTTTGGGAATGGGAACCCCTATTACCAACCCTCTCGTGCAATGACGAGTGAATAAACACTCATCATGAGATTAACCCGCTTAGCATGGAAGATACCGACTACCTCCTGTCGCTCTATGAACAATCCAGGCACACAAAAAAGGATATTTATTTGAAGTTTTTAGAGGTGGCACATGCAAATTTACTTAGGACGGGAGGGTAATACCGCATATAGGTAGGTATGGTGGACTCATCTGGAATAACTTGGGTTCAAGGTTTTTGATGCACAAGCAGAATTCCCACTTAGTACAGGCGAAGGCTAGCAAATAAGTTGAACAGCGGCCAGCTAGAGCAACAATGGTCATGAACATGCATTATGCATAAGTAACATTGGATACTAGCATGAGTAGGATATGAACACCATGAACATAAATATCACAGAGGCTATGTTGGTTTTGATTCAACTACATGATGAACATGTGCCAAGTCAAGCCATTCGAACATTCAGAGGAGGATACCATACTATCATACTACATCACAATCATTTTAACACAATGTTGACATCGAAGATAAATCATTATCCACTCCTAGCTACTTATGCATGGCATGAGAAACTATGATCTCTAATTGCCATTGCAAACATGTTTGATCATAATAGGCTAAATCATGGATACTAGGTTAAACATATTTACAAAAACAGAACAAGTCGAGTTCATACCCGTTTCTCTCTGCCACGGCCAGTTCATCAAATATCGTCATTATTGCCTTTCACTTGCACGACCGAATGATCTGAAAATAATAATAGTGCAAGAGTGCCATGGACTAATCTGGAATCTTCAAACACTTTATTCAAAAGGAGAATACATGGTAATATGGGCTCTCTGTTAGATCAACAATAATGCATATGAGAGCCACTCAGCATTTTCATCATGGTCTTCTCCTCGGTATGACTCAAAAGAAAGAAAAAGAAATTCAGAGAAACACATTGAAATATTTTTGGAGTTTTTGGTTTTTATTAAACAAGCAAATAAAAGGGAAAAGCAAAAAACGAGAAAAAATATTTACACGGGAAAGCTCCCAACAAATAAAAGAAGAATAAGGAAATCTTTTTGGGTTTTCTTTTTAGATACTACAGCTAACTACGCTAGAAAGAAAATAAAAAAGAAGCAGGAAATATTTTTGGATTTTCTCAAAGTTTTTCAAACACACAAGAAGAAAGAAGATAAATTTAGCATGGATAATACAATGAAACAGTATGGACACCGACAACTGAAATGAAATGTATGAACATGAACGTAATGTCGGTGGAAATACGTACTCCCCCAAGCTTAGGCTTTTGGCCTAACTTGGTAATCACCACTCGAAGAAGCCATGAGGTCCTATGTTGAAGTGCTGGGGAGCGGGAACCTGAGGGTCTGATAACCCACAAGTATAGGGTATCGCAACAGTTTTCGAGGGTAGAGTATTCAACCCAAATTTATTGATCCGACACAAGGGGAGCCAAAGAATATTCTCAAGTATTAGCAGCTGAGTTGTCAATTCAACAACACATGGAAACTTAATATCTACAGCAAAGTGTTTAGTAGAAAAGTAATTCAATAGTAGTCATAACGGTAGAAAAAGTAATATTTTTGCTTTTATAGTGATTGTAACAGTAGCAACGGAAAAGTAAATAAGCGAAGAACAATATAGGAAAAGCTCGTAGGCAATGGACCAGTGATGGATAATTATGTCGGATGCGATCAATCATGCAACAGTTATAACATAGGGTGACACAGAACTAGCTCGAGTTCATCAATGTAATGTAGGCATGTATTCCGAATATAGTCATACGTGCTTATGGAAAAGAACTTGCATGACATCTTTTGTCCTACCCTCCCGTGGCAGCGGGGTCCTATTGGAAACTAAGCGATATTAAGGCCTCCTTTTAATAGAGTACCGGACCAAAGCATTAACACATAGTGAATAGATGAACTCCTCAAACTACGGTCATCACCGGTAAGTATCCCGATTATTAATTGTCACTTCAGGGTTAATGGATCATAACACATAATAGGTGACTATAGACTTGCAAGATAGGATCAAGAACTCACATATATTCATGAAAACATAATAGGTTCAGATCTGAAATCATGGCACTCAGGCCCTAGTGACAAGCATAAAGCATAGCAAAGTCATAGCAACATCAATCTCAGAACATAGTGGATACTAGGGATCAAACCCTAACAAAACTAACTCGATTACATGATAAATATCATCCAACCCATCACCGTCCAGCAAGCCTACGATGGAATTACTAACGCACGGCGGTGAGCATCATGAAATTGGTGATGGAGGAAGGTTGATGATGACGATGGTGATGGATTCCCCTCTCCGGAGCCCCAAATGGACTCCGGATCAGCCCTCCCGAGAGAGTTTAGGGCTTGGCGGCGGCTCCGTATCATAAAACGCGATGAATCCTTCTCTCTTATTTTTTTATCCCCGAACACGAATATATGGAGTCAAGATGGACGTCGGTGGAGCATAGAGGGGCCCACAAGGCAGGGGGCGTGCCCAGGCGGGTAGGCGTGCCCCCACCCTCGTGGACAGGGTGTGGGCCCCCTGACGTGGATCTTTTCGCCAATATTTTTTATATATACCAAAAATAATCTCTGTTGATTTTCAGGTCATTCCGAGAACTTTTATTTCTGCACAAAAATAACACCATGGCAATTCTGCTGAAAATAGTGTCGGTCCGAGTTAGTTCCATTCAAATCATGCAAGTTAGAGTCCAAAACAAGGGCAAAAGTGTTTGGAAAAGTAGATACGACGGAGACGTATCAACTCCCCCAAGCTTAAACCTTTGCTTGTCCTCAAGCAATTCAGTTGATAAACTGAAAGTGATAAAGAAAAACTTTTAAAAATTTTGTTTGCTCTTGTTGTTGTAAATTGTAAAGCCAGCATTCAAGTTTTCAGCAAAGATTATGAACTAACCATATTCACAATAACATTTAGGTCTCATGTTTACTCATATCAATGGCATAATCAACTAGCGAGCAATAATAATAAATCTCGTATGACAACACTTTCCCAAAACAATCATAATATGATATAACAAGATGGTATCTCACTAGCCCTTTCTGAGACCGCAAAACATAAATGCAGAGCACCTTTAAAGATCAAGGATTGACTAGACATTGTAATTCATGGTAAAAGAGATCCAGTCAAGTCATACTCAATGTAAACTAACAATAATACATGCAAATGACAGCGGTGCTCCCCAACTGGTGCTTTTTAATAAGAGGATGATGACTCAGCATAAAAGTAAATGGATAGGCCCTTCGCAGAGGGAAGCAGGGATTTGTAGAGGTGCCAGAGCTCGGTTTTCAAATAGAGATGAATAATATTTTGAGCGGTATACTTTCATTGTCAACATAACAACCGAGAGATCTCGATATCTTCCATGCTACACACATTATAGAATGGTAAAGTTTATACTCCCCCACCACCAAAAAGCATCAATCCATGGCTTGCCTGAAACAACGGGTGCCTCCAACTAACAACAATCCTGGGGGAGTTTTGTTTGCACTTATTTTGATTTGATTTGAGCATGGGACTGGGCATCTCGGTGACCAACCATTTTCTCATGAGTGAGGAGTGGAGTCCACTCCTCTTGAGAATAACCCGCCTAGCATGGAGGATACAGACAGCCCTAGTTGATACATGAGCTATTCGAGCATACAAAACAAAATGTTTATTTGAGAGTTTGGCACATACAAATTTACTTGGAACGGCATGTAGATACCGTATATAGGAAGGTATGGTGGACTCATATGGAATAACTTTGGGGTTTATGGAATTGGATGCACAAGGAGTATTCCTGCTTAGTACAAGTGAAGGCTAGAAAGAGACTGGGAAGCGGCCAGCTAGAGTGCGACAACAGTCATGAACATGCATTAAAATTAATCAACACTGAATGCAAGCATGAGTAGGATATAATTCACCATGAACATAAATATCGTGGAGGCTATGTTGATTTTGTTTCAACTACATGCATGAACATGTGCCAAGTCGAGTCACTCGAATCGTTCAAAGGAGGATACCACCCCATCATACCACATCACAACCATTTTAATAGCATGTTGGCACGCAAGGTAAACCATTATAAACTCCTAGCTAATTAAGCATGGCATAAGCAACTATAATCTCTAATTGTCATTGCAAACATGTTTCATTCATAATAGGCTGAATCAGGAACGATGGACTAATCATATTTACAAAAACAAGAGAGGTCGAGTTCATACCAGTTGTTCTCATCTCAATCAGTTCATCATATATCGTCATTATTGCCTTTCACTTGCACGACCGAACGGTATGGATAATAATAATAGTGCATGTGCATTGGAGTAAGCTGGAATCTCCAAGCATTCAATTCAAGAGAGAAGACAAGGTAATATGGGCCCTTTGTTAGATCAACAAAATGCATATGAGAGCCACTCAAAGTTTTCATCAAGGTCTTCTCCTCTCGACCCCCAAATAAAAAGAAAAGAAACAAAACTATTTACACGAGAAAGCTCCCAACAAGCAAAAGAACAACGAGAAATATTTTTGGGTTTTCTCTTTAATTACTACTACTACATGCATGAAAAGTAAACTAGCTAAAAGCTACAACTAATTTTTTGGTTTTTATTAAGGCTTTTCAAACACACAAGAAGAAAGATTTCAAAAGAAAATAAACTAGCATGGATGATACAATGAAAAAGTATGAGCACCGACAACTGGCATGACTGTGTGAACATGGATGTAATGTCGGTGAGAAATACGTACTCCCCCAAGCTTAGGCTTTTTGGCCTAAGTTGGTCTATGCCCATGGATCAAAGCTGCTCTCTCCGGTGTACTGGGGAGGATCCTCAGGCTGCCACTGGTTGACGATCTCCTTCGGATTCCACTGATAAAAAGACTGACGGTGAGGATCAAGTGGTGGCTCTGGCTCTGCAGCTGACATCTGGCCCCGGTACGCATGAATGGCCTCAGGCAAAATGAGGTGTGTGCCTGAAAATATGTTAAACAAAGAGGGTGCAGGCAAGGTAATAATATCACAATAATTTTTACCAAATATTACTTTGTGCTTAAGTATCTTATTCTTATCCTGAACAATAAACTCATGTGCTACCATACTCTTATAACCTAGAACAATAGGAGGCAGCAAATTTTCCTCTTTCTCATAATGCCTGATAGGTATGTTAAAGTGTGCAGCAAGGCGCGAGGCGAAGATGCCTCCAAGGACGGGGCCCTTAGTACGGTTCAAATTTAACCGTTTAGCAACAATAGCGCCTAAACTGAAGGTAGTATCATGAAACAAGGCATGGCGCAAAATAACAATATCAGGAGCACTAATGTTTCCACAGTTCCTGCAACCAATTAAGCATCTACTAGCAAATATTGCAAAGTAATGTAGAATAGGAAAATGTATGCTAGTGATTCTCGCATCGGAAACTTTCCTCGTTTCCCCTACAGCAAGCATATCAATAAATCCCTCCACATCATTACGATGTGGTTCCTCTATGCTGCCCTCAAAGGGTATCAAAACAGACCCGGCAAAAATCATAAAGTGACATCTCCTTATGCTCATCATATAAATAAAATTCCACCAAAGGTGGTGATCTCCTAGCATGGAAATGAAAATTTTGCTCACAAATATTGGTGAGTAAGAGATACTGTTCACGCTGGTCGTGGAGGAAGGCGGTGAGGCCTACATTCTCAGCCAAATAATAAAAATCTTCATGAATCCCGCCTTCTCTCAAGAACTCATCACAAGGCCATTCACATGGCCGAACCTCCACAGTACGAGGGAGATTATACTTGGGCTTCTTGTTCTCTTCACTTTGCTTATCCTTCGAGCTTCGGCTCGATGAGCCCCTCAAAAATCTCTTCATCTTTTTCTGAAAATTTCTGAAATTTTTAGTAACTTAAAATAAAAGTGAACCAAACTCAACAAGATTGATAGCAACTACTCTTACAAGTTTCTAGAGGCCATATCATGCATTAAAACTAATTTTGACCACATAAATTTGACATGCAAGCTCAAGAACAGGGTCACCTAAGCAGCAAAAATTTCAATAAATAAAGCACTAGAACAAAAACTAATTGGACCATTGGAGGAGTCACATATCAAAGAACAATCCCCCAAAGCAGTTTTGTGAATGGGGTTTTGAGCAAGGAGATCGAAAATGGCAGCAAGATGAGCTAGGACTCGGGTTTGAGCTAGTGTATGATTTTTTTTCTAGAGCAAGACAAAGTGTGTGGGTGCAAGGATAAGTGGAGGGGACCCACGTGGGGTCCACGAGGCAGGGAGCGCGCCCAGGGGGTGGGCGCGCCCTCCACCCTCGTGGGCACGTGGCTGCTCCCCCTATTGTGTTCTCAGTGCCTAAAATCTTCAAATATTCTAGAAAAAATCATATTTCATTTTCAGGACAATTGGAGAACTTTTATTTTTCGGGGTATTTTTTATTGCATGGATAATTCAGAAAACACACAGAAAATACTATTTTTCCTTTATTTAATATAAATAACAAAAAGTGAAAAGAGGGTACAGAGAGTTGTGTTTTCTAAATTCATCCATCTCATGCTCATAAAAAGGAATCCACTAACAAGGTTGGTCAGGTCTTGTTAACAAACTCATTCCGAATAACATGAAACCGAAGAATTTTCGAACTAGGTTACCTCAACGGGGATATGCACATCCCCAACAATAAGAATATCATATTTCATCTTGATAGTAGGGAGAGGAAATTCAAAACCTCCAATAGTAATCGTTGAAATTTTTCCAATAGAATTTATACTGTGGACTTGATGTTGTTTCCTTGGAAAGTGTATCGTATGCTCATTACCATTAACATGAAAAGTGACATTGCCTTTGTTGCAATCAATAACAGCCCCTACAGTAGTCAAAAAGGGTCTACCAAGGATAATGGACATACTATCGTCCTCGGGAATATCAAGAATAACAAAGTCCGTTAAAATAGTAACATTTGCAACCACAACAGGCACATCCTCACAAATATCGACAGGTATAGCGGTTGATTTATCGAACATTTGCAAAGATATTTCAGTAGGTGTCAACTTATTCAAATCAAGTCTACGATATAAAGAGAGAGGCATAACACTGGCTCCGAGATCACATAAAGAAGTTTTAACATAGTTTCTTTTAATGGAGCATGGTATAGTTGGTACTCTTGGATCTCCAAGTTTCTTTGGTATTCCACCCTTAAAAGTGTAATTAGGAAGCATGGTGGAAATATCAGCTTCTGGTATCTTTCTTTTATTAGTAACAATATCCTTCATGTATTTAGCATAAGGGTTCATTTTAAGCATATCAGTCAAATGCATATGCAAAAAGATAGGTCTAATCATTTCAGCAAAGCGCTCAAAATCCTCATCATCCTTTTTCTTGGATAGTTTAGGAGGAAAAGGCATGGGTTTCTGAACCCATGGTTCTCTTTCCTTACCATGCTTCCTAGCAACGAAGTCTCTCTTATCATAACGTTGATTCTTTGATTGTGGGTTATCAAGATCAACAACAGGTTCAATCTCTACATCATTGTCATTGTTAGGTTGAGCATCAACATGAACATCATCATTAACATTATCACTAGGTTCATGTTCATTACCAGATTGTGTTTTAGCATCAGAAATAGAAATATCATTGGGATTCTCAGGTGTGTCAATAGCAGGTTCACTAGAAGCATGCAAAGTCCTATCATTTTTCTTTTTCTTCTTCTTAGAAGAACTAGGTGCATCTACGTTAGTTCTCTGAGAATCTTGCTCAAGTCTCTTAGGGTGGCCCTCGGGATACAAAGGTTCCTGAGTCATTTTACCACCTCTAGTCATGAATCTAACATCATTATCATGTTTCTTATTAGTTAATTCATTGAGCAAATCATTATGAGCCTTAAGTACTTGTTCTACTTGAGTGGTAACCATAGAAGCATGTTTACTACTAAGTTTAAGTTCACCTTTAACTCTAGACATATAATCACTCAAGTGTTCAAGCATATCGGCATTGTGTTTCAATTGTCTACTCACATAAGCATTGAAGTTTTCTTGCTTAACCATAAAGTCATCAAACTCATCCAAACATTGGCTAGCAAACTTAGTAAATGGGATTTCACATTCATCAAATCTATAGAGAGAATTTACCTTCACTACCTGTGTCGGGTTATCAAGACCATGTATTTCTTCAATAGGTGGTAAATTCTTAACATCTTCAGCTTTAATACCTTTTTCTTTCATAGATTTATTTGCCTCTTGCATATCTTCGGGACTGAGAAATAGAATACCCCTTTTCTTCGGAGTTGGCTTAGGAGTTGGTTCAGGAAGTGTCCAATTATTTTCATTAGTCAACATATTATTGAATAGCAATTCAGCTTGATCAACAGTTCTTTCCCTGAAATAACAACCAGCACAACTATCCAGGTAATCTCTAGAAACATCAGTTAGTCCATTATAAAAGATATCAACTATTTCATTTTTCTTCAGAGGATGATCAGGCAAAGCATTAAGTAATTGGAGAAGCCTCCCCCAAGCTTTTGGGAGACTCTCTTCTTCAATTTGCACAAAATTATATATTTCCCTTAAAGCAGCTTGTTTCTTATGAGCGGGGAAATATTTAGCAGAGAAGTAATAAATCGTATCCTGGGGACTACGCACACAACCAGGATCAAGAGAATTAAACCATGTTTTAGCATCACCCTTTAATGAGAACGGAAACAACTTAAGGATAAAGTAATAGTGAGTTTTCTCATCATGAGTAAACAGGGTGGCTATATCATTTAATTTAGTAAGATATGCCACAACAGTTTTAGATTCATAGCCATAAAAAGGATCAGATTCAACCAAAGTAATTAACTCGGGATCGACAGATAAATCATAATCCTTATCAGTAATAAAGATAGGTGAAGTAGAAAAAGCACGGTCATATTTCATTATAGCATTCAAAGACTTTTCTTTGAGCTTAGCTAATAATTTCTTAAGATCAGATCTATGATTGCAAGCTAAGAAGTCTCTAGCAGTTTCTTCATCCATAACATAACCCTCAGGCACAATAGGCAATTCATATCTAGGGGGAGAATCTTCATCATCACGTTCATCAATATTATCAGTTTTAAGAATTTCATTCTCTCTACCCCTAGCCAGTTGTTCATCAAGAAATTCACCTAGTGGCACAGTATTATCAACCATAGAAGTAGTTTCATCATAAGTATCATGCAAAGCAGAAGTGGCATCATCAATAACGAGCGACATATCAGAATGAATAGCAGGTGTAGGTGTCGCAAGTTTACTCAAAATAGAAGGTGAATCAAGTGCAGAGCTAGATGGCAGTTCCTTACCTCCCCTCGTAGTTGAGGGAAAAATCTTGGTTCTTTGGTCTTTGAAGTTCTTCATAGTGATCAACAGATATAAATCCCACGTGACTCAAAGAATAGAGCTATGCTCCCCGGCAACGGCGCCAGAAAATAGTCTTGATAACCCACAAGTATAGGGGATCGCAATAGTTTTCGAGGGTAGAGTATTCAACCCAAATTTATTGATTCAACACAAGGGGAGCCAAAGAATATTCTCAAGTATTAGCAGCTGAGTTGTCAATTCAACCACACCTGGAAACTTAATATATGAAGCAAAGTGTTTAGTAGCAAAGTAATATGATAGTGGTGGTAACGGTAGCAAAATTAATATTTTTGGTTTTATAGTGATTGTAACAGTAGCAACGGAAAAGTAAATAAGCGAAGAACAATATAGAAAAAGCTCATAGGCAATGGACCAGTGATGGATAATTATGTCGGATGCGATCAATCATGCAATAGTTATAAAATAGGGTGACACAGAACTAGCTCTAGTTCATCAATGTAATGTAGGCATGTATTCCGAATATAGTCATACGTGCTTATGGAAAAGAACTTGCATGAAATCTTTTGTCCTACCCTCTGGTGGCAGTAGGGACCTATTGGAAACTAAGGGATATTAAGGCCTCCTTTTAATAGAGTACCGAACCAAAGCATTAACAAATAGTCAATACATGAACTCCTCAAACTACGGTCATCACCGGTAAGTATCCCAATTATTGTCACTTCGGGGTTAACGGATCTTAACACATAATAGGTGACTATAGACTTGCAAGATAGGATCAAGAACTCACATATATTCATGAAAACATAATAGGTTCAGACCTGAAATCATGGCACTCGGGCCCTAGTGACAAGCATTAAGCATAGCAAAGTCATAGCAACATCAATCTCAGAACATAGTGGATACTAGGGATCAAACCCTAACAAAACTAACTCGATTACATGATAAATCTCATCCAACCCATCACCGTCCAGCAAGCCTACGATGGAATTACTCACGCACGGCGGTGAGCATCATGAAATTGGTGATGGAGGAAGGTTGATGATGACGATGGCGATGGATTCCCCTCTCTGGAGCCCCGAACGGACTCCAGATTAGCCCTCCCGAGAGAGTTTAGGGCTTGGCGGCGGCTCCGTATCATAAAACGTGATGAATCCTTCTCTCTTATTTTTTTCTCCCCGAATACGAATATATGGAGTCAAGATGGACGTCGGTGGAGCATCAGGGGGCTCACGAGGCAGGGGGTGAGCCCAGGGGGTAGGCGCGCCCCCACCCTCGTGGACAGGGTGTGGGCCCCCTGACGTGGATCTTTTTGCCAGTATTTTTTATATATTCCAAAAATAATCTCCGTTGATTTTCAGGTCATTCCAAGAACTTCCATTTCTGCACAAAAATAACACCATGGCAATTCTGCTGAAAATAGCGTCAATCTAGGTTAGTTCAATCCAAATCATGCAAGTTAGAGTCCAAAACAAGGGCAAAAGTGTTTGGAAAAGTAGATATGATGGAGACGTATCAGGGTCCCACTCCTGAGGCTCCTCCTGTGCTGCAGCTAGGTTGTTCCGATAGGCGACAATGTCCTCAGGCATAATCCGGTTTCCGCCCCTGGCAATAGGATCAAACAAAGCAGCTGCAGGCAATGGGATAATATCACGAGTGTCCACACTGAAAACCAGGTTATAAGGAATAGGAATATTTGTGTAATCGCCATCAATAAAATGGTGGTGTTCCATAGCCTGACGATCTAAATAAACCTTAGGTAAAGGATAATCATGTTGGCGTATCAGAACATTAAAGTGAGTCGCCAAGCGAGTAGCGTAAATACCACCATGTATTTTGCCCTTGGATCTGTTAACATGGAGGCGACATGCCACAACAGCTCCTAAGCTATAAGTGTTGTCGCCGTAAAATGCATGACGCAAAATAGCAAAGTCTGGAGCACTAAGTGCACCTCCTTTGTCTATAGCAAGCAAACACTTTGCAATGAATAAAGCAAAATAATGCACAGCAGGAAAGTGTATGCTAGTGGCAGTGACACTTGACACCCCTCTCTCATCCCCCACAGTTAGAGTGCGGTAAAAACCATCAAACTCCGCGAGCCTAGGCTCAACTAAACTCCTGTCAGAAGGGATCATGCATATATCACAAAATTCAGTAAGTGGTATCTGACAGGTTTCAACATATATATTAAACTGCACCTCAGGGGGGTTATTCCTAGGAAGGAAACAAAAATTTTGCACAAAGGAATTTGTGAGCAGATGATATTGTTCACATTAAGTTGCGATGAAGTCGGTGAGGCCGACATTAGCAGCATATTGTGCAAACTCCTGAAGGATTTCGGCCCCTTCCATGAACGGGTTATGCGGCCATTGGCACGGCCATACCTCTGCCATTCTCTGGGTATGGAGATCACTGTCAGATGACTCCCCAATGACTCCCTTGGAGTTCTTCTTGGAAGCAAACTTCCTAAAGATACTCATCTTTTTCCCACAAACAAAATTCCGAAATTTTTAGTCCACAAAATTTTTCTCAACAAAACTCTACAAGATTGATAGCAACAACTCATAAGGATGCATAGAGGCCATAGCAAGCATTCAAACTACTTAGAACTCTAAGAATCCAACATGCAAGCTCATCTACAGCAGCACCGACAGTAGCTAATTATTCAAAATATAAACCACTAAAGCAAAAACTAATTGGACAAACGGAGGAGTCACATACCAAGCAACAATCCCCTGAAACCGTTTCAGAAACGGAGCTTTGAGCAAAGAGATCAAAATCCATGGGTTTGAGAGCAAGAACACGAGAGAGAGAGAGAGCAATGGTGATTTTTTCTGGAAGTAGGTGGTGACACTACAAAAAATACACTTCCGTGATGATACGTGTTTGTCACAGTAGGTCGCGTTTTTTGTCATGCATGTACATCCATGACAAATTTATGACAGAATCAAGATAGTCATACCTGTGCTGTCGTAGAAGTGTTCCATGACATTACCAAAATTATCATCATGGAAGTGTCCACTTCCATTGTTGGGGAACGTAGTAATTTCAAAATTTTCCTACGCACACGCAAGATCATGGTGATGCATAGCAACGAGAGAGGAGAGTGTTGTCTACGTACCCTCGTAGACCGACAACGGAAGTGTTGACACAATGTAGAGGAAGTAGTCGTATGTCTTCCCGATCCGACCGATCCAAGTACCGAACGTATGGCACCTCCGAGTTCTGCACACGTTCAACTTGGTGACGTCCCTCGAGCTCCGATCTAGCAAAGTGTTGAGGGAGAGTTTTGTCAGCATGGCGGCGTGATGACGGTGATGATGTTCTACCGACGCAGGGCTTCGCCTAAGCACCGCTGCGATATGACCGAGGTGGAATATGGTGGAAGGGGGCACCGCACACGGCTAAGGAACGATCACGAAGATCAACTTGTGTGTCATGGGGTGCCCCCTTTCCCCCGTATATAAAGGAGGGAGAGGGGGAGGTGCGGCCGGCCCAAGGGGTGCGCCTGGAGGAGAACTACTCCCACCGGGAGTAGGACTGCCCCCTCTTGCCTTGTTGGAAAAGGAAGGGGGAAGGGAGAAAGAGGAAAGGGGGGCGCCCCCCCCCCCTTCCTTGTCCTATTCGGACTAGGGGGAGGGGGCGCGCGGCCTGCCCTGGCCGGCCCTCCTCTTCTCCCTTAGGGCCCATGTAGGCCCAATAACCCCCGGGGGGTTCCGGTAACCCCCGGTACTCCGATAAAATCCTGATTTCACCCGGAACGTTTTCGATATCCAAATATAGGCTTCCAGTATATCAATCTTTATGTCTCGACCATTTCGAGACTCCTCGTCATGTCCGTGATCACATCCGGGACACCGAACAACCTTCGGTACATCAAAACACAAAAACCCTAATTACGATCATCATCGAACTTTAAGCGTGCAGACCCTACGGGTTCGAGAACTATGTAGACATGACCGAGACACATCTCCAGTCAATAACCAATAGCGGAACCTGGATGCTCATATTGGCTCCTACATATTCTACGAAGATCTTTATCGGTCAGACCGCATAACAATATACGTTGTTCCCTTTGTCATCGGTATGTTACTTGCCCGAGATTCGATCGTCGGTATCTCAATACCTAGTTCAATCTCGTTACCAGCAAGTCTCTTTACTTGTTCCATAATACATCATCCCGCAACGAACTTATTAGTTGCAATGCTTGCAAGGCTTGAGTGATGTGCATTACCGAGAGGGCCCAGAGATACCTCTCCGACAATCGGAGTGACAAATCCTAATCTCGAAATACACCAACCCAACAAATACCTTCGGAGACACCTGTAGAGCACCTTTATAATCACCCAGTTACGTTGTGATGTTTGGTAGCACACAAAGTGTTCCTCCGGTAAACGGGAGTTGCATAATCTCATAGTCATAGGAACATATATAAGTTATGAAGAAAGCAATAGCAACAAACTAAACGATCAAGTGCTAAGCTAATGGAATGGGTCAAGTCAATCACATCATTCTCCTAATGATGTGATCCCGTTAACCAAATAACAACTCATGTCTATGGTTAGGAAACATAACCATTTTTTATCAACGAGCTAGTCAAATAGAGGCATACTAGTGACACTCTGTTTGTCTATGTATTCACACATGTATTATGTTTCCGGTTAATACAATTCTAGCATGAATAATAAACATTTATCATGATACAAGGAAATAAATAATAACTTTATTATTGCCTCTAGGGCATATTTCCTTCAGTCTCCCACTTGCACTAGAGTCAATAATCTAGATTACACAGTAATGATTCTAACACCCATGGAGCCTTGGTGCTGATCATGTTTTGCCCGTGGAAGAGGCTTAGTCAGCGGGTCTGCAACATTCAGATCCGTATGTATCTTGCAAATTTCTATGTCTCCCACTTGGACTAAATCCCGAATGGAATTGAAGCATCTCTTGATGTGCTTGGTTCTCTTGTGAAATCTGGATTCCTTTGCCAAGGCAATTGCACCAGTATTGTCACAAAAGATTTTCATTGGACCCGATGCACTAGGTATGACACCTAGATCGGATATGAACTCCTTCATCCAGACTCCTTCATTTGCTGCTTCTGAAGCACTATGTACTCCGCTTCACATGTAGATCCTGCCATGACGCTTTGTTTAGAATTGCACCAAATGACAGCTCCACCGTTTAATGTAAACACGTATCCGGTTTGCGATTTAGAATCGTCCAGATCGTGTCAAAGCTTGCATCAATGTAACCATTTACGATGAGCTCTTTGTCACCTCCATATACGAGAAACATATCCTTAGTTCTTTTCAGGTACTTCAGGATGTTCTTGACCGCTGTCCAGTGATCCACTCCTGGATTACTTTGGTACCTCCCTGCTAGACTTATAGCAAGGCACACATCAGGTCTGGTACACAACATTGCATACATGATAGAGCCTATGGCTGAAGCATAGGGAACATCTTTCATTTTCTCTCTATCTTCTGCAGTGGTCGGACATTGAGTCTTACTCAACTTCACACCTTGTAACACAGGCAAGAACCCTTTCTTTGCTTGATCCATTTTGAACTTCTTCAAAACTTTGTCAAGGTATGTGCTTTGTGAAAGTCCAATTAAGCGTCTTGATCTATCTCTATAGATCTTAATGCCCAATATGTAAGCAGCTTCACCGAGGTCTTTCATTGAAAAACTCTTATTCAAGTATCCCTTTATGCTATCCAGAAATTCTATATTATTTCCAATCAATAATATGTCATCCACATATAATATCAGAAATGCTACAGAGCTCCCACTCACTTTCTTGTAAATACAGGCTTCTCCAAAAGTCTGTATAAAACCAAATGCTTTGATCACACTATCAAAGCGTTTATTCCAACTCCGAGAGGCTTGCACCAGTCCATAAATGGATCGCTGGAGCTTGCACACTTTGTTAGCTCCCTTTGGATCGACAAAACCTTCTGGTTGCATCATATACAACTCTTCTTCCAGAAATCCATTCAGGAATGCAGTTTTGACATCCATTTGCCAAATTTCATAATCATAAAATGCGGCAATTGCTAACATGATTCGGATAGACTTAAGCATCGCTACGGGTGAGAAGGTCTCATCGTAGTCAATCCCTTGAACTTGTCGAAAACCTTTCGCAACAAGTCGAGCTTTTTAGACAATAACATTACCGTCAGCGTCAGTCTTCTTCTTGAAGATCCATTTATTCTCAATTGCTTGCCGATCAACGGGCAAGTCAACCAAAGTCCACACTTTGTTCTCATACATGGATCCCATCTCAGATTTCATGGATTCTAGCCATTTTGCGGAATCTGGGCTCACCATCGCTTCTTCATAGTTCGTAGGTTCATCATGATCTAGTAGCATTACTTCCAGAACAGGATTACCGTACCACTCTGGTGCGGATCTTACTCTGGTTGATCTACGAGGTTCGGTAGTAACTTGATCTGAAGTTTCATGATCATTATCATTAGCTTCCTCACTAATTGGTGTAGGTGTCACACAAACCGGTTTCTGTGATGTACTACTTTCCAATAAGGGAGCAGGTACAGTTACCTCATCAAGTTCTACTTTTCTCCCACTCACTTCTTTCGAGAGAAACTCCTTCTCTAGAAAAACTCCAAATTTAGCAACAAAAGTCTTGCCTTCGGATCTGTGATAGAAGGTGTACCAAACAGTCTCCTTTGGGTATCCTATGAAGACACATTTCTCCGATTTGGGTTCGAGCTTATCAGGTTGAAGCTTTTTCACATAAGCATCGACCATTTCGAGACTCCTCGTCATGTCCGTGATCACATCCGGGACACCGAACAACCTTCGGTACATCAAAACACAAAAACCCTAATTACGATCGTCACCGAACTTTAAGCGTGCGGACCCTACGGGTTCGAGAACTATGTAGACATGACTGAGACACGTCTCCGGTCAATAACCAATAGCAGAACCTGGATGCTCATATTGGCTCCTACATATTCTACGAAGATCATTATCGGTCAGACCGCATAACAATATACGTTGTTCCCTTTGTCATCGGTATGTTACTTGCCCGAGATTAGATCGTCGGTATCTCAATACCTAGTTCAATCTCATTACCGGCAAGTCTCTTTACTCATTCCGTAATACATCATTCCGCAACTAACTTATTAGTTGCAATGCTGGCAAGGCTTGAGTGATGTGCATTACCGAGAGGGCCCAGAGATACCTCTCCGACAATCGGAGTGACAAATCCTAATCTCGAAATACACCAACCCAACAAATACCTTCGGAGACACCTGTAGAGCACCTTTATAATCACCCAGTTACGTTGTGACATTTGGTAGCACACAAAGTGTTCCTCCGGTAAACGGGAGTTGCATAATCTCATAGTCACAGGAACATATATAAGTTATGAAGAAAGCAATATCAACAAACTAAACGATCAACTGCTAAGCTAATGGAATGGGTCAAGTCAATCACATCATTCTCCTAATAATGTGATCCCGTTAACCAAATAACAACTCATGTCTATGGTTAGCAACATAACCATTTTTTATCAACGAGCTAGTCAAGTAGAGGCATACTAGTGACACTCTGTTTGTCTATGTATTCACACATGTATTATGTTTCCAGTTAATACAATTCTAGCATGAATAATAAACATTTATCATGATACAAGGAAATAAATAATAACTTTATTATTGCCTCTAGGGCATATTTCCTTCATCCATGACGATAAATCGCGCGTCACAGAAGTGCTTTTGTCAAGGGTGACCGACACGTGGCATCCACCGTAACGGAACGCCGTTAAGCTATCGGGTCGGGTTTTGGATCCGATAACCCGTTAACAGCCCCGACTAATGGGGATTTTCCACATGTAAAATCATCATTGGCTGGAGGAGACACGTGTCATGTCCGCGTTGGCATAGGTGTCACTCATCCAATGGGCGAGACGCGCCTATGATATGTTGACACGTGGACCGGCCTATCAAGTTTAAATGGGCAGGCCCAACTGAAGGCCCACAAGATTTTGCGGACCATAATGGGCCGGCCCAGCTAAAGGCCCACGAGATTTTGCGGACCATAATGGGCTGGCCCAGCTAAAGGCCCACAAGATTTTGCGGGCCAT
Organism: Triticum urartu; assembly: GCF_056163025.1. Classification (NCBI taxonomy): domain Eukaryota; kingdom Viridiplantae; phylum Streptophyta; class Magnoliopsida; order Poales; family Poaceae; genus Triticum; species Triticum urartu. Next base: position 464,145,295 of record NC_141879.1, on the reverse strand, counting down.
AATGGGCCGACCCAGGTAAAGGGCCACAAGATCTTTGTGTGCCATAATGGTCCGGCCCAGGTAAAGGCCCACAAGATTCTTGCGGATCATAATGGGCCGGCCCAGCTAAAGGCCCATGAGATTTCGCCGACATTAATGGGCCGGCCTAGCTGTAGGCCCACAAGATTTTGAGGACCCTAGTAGGTCGGCCCATTAACTGGCTGCCATGTTTTGGGCCAAATGTCGGCCCATATTTGATCCGGTCCATTAATGGCCTGCCACGCTCCGGGCCTAATAGTGGCCCATATGAGATCCGGCCCGTTAAAAGCCTACCACGATCTAGGACAAATTACGGCCCAGATCAGGTCCGGCCCTTTAAGAGGCTTTGGGCTCAATTATGGCCCATATCAGATTCGGCCCGTCAACTGGACACTATGCTTTTGGGCCCACTTGCTAAAGGCCCACTTAGTAATTCGGCCTGATATTAGTTTTGGCCTGTTAAGGGCCCATTTAACATTTTGTCCCTATATTAATTTCGGCCTGTTAAAAGCTCGTCATATAGTTGGGCCTAACTACGGCCCGGTTTGCATCCGGCCTGCTCGCAGCCGATATCTGATTGGGCCAAATAAGGACCGAGACAATTTTGGCCTGTTAAAAGCCCATGATTTGATTCGCACAATCATGGGTCAGGGTTCATTTCGGGCTGCTACCGGCCCGTGAGCTGTTCGGCACATTTCAGGCCCAACCTACATCGTGATTGCATGATGGCCCGATTATGTACCGTAATTTTACAGTTTGGCCGGTTTACTACGAAGACATGATATATATACACTAAAATAACTGCAGCATCGTGAATAAGAAAAAACCTAGACTATACAATAAAGAAATTACGGCATATTACATCCACTGGGCATCAAAGTTCGCCACTATGATAATAAAGCACAAGCAGACAGCAGATTACATACACAGGGCATCAAAGATAGCCACCAGTGCAAATAAACACACCGACAAAATAATATGCAAAACCGACAGCACTTCAATAGAGTTCAAGAAAGGTTAGCCCTGCTGGGGAGCTGCAGCGCAAGCAGCTGAGCAAGATGATGAGACTGCGCTTATTCAACACTTATATCTTCCTCACTCTGAAAGATAAATAAGCAGACAGATGACAGGTTTTGCACATAAAAGTATCAGTGCTGACAATTCATCACATTTCTTACTGACGAATAAAGTGACACAGTTTAAAATTGCATTAACACAATATGGTATTGTTCAGGTCAAGACATGGCAGGAAATGACATTGTGAAGGAGTTGGCAGCTTCACGACACCACTGGATTACAGATCAAGAACTCATAAGTATCAATGGTTAGTGTGCTGTCAATTTATACCATTTCAGATTGGCAAATAAAGAGGCGGTTTAAATAATAGTAGAATGATATGACATTGTTCATAGTTAAGACATTGCAGAATATGACATTGTGTTGTAGTGGGTAGGTTCACCACACCACTGGATTACGGATGAAGAACAGAAGCATACATGCAGTGCAAAAGAAGATCACTTGCTCTGTATAGTTTAATTTACATGGTATGAAGAAGGAACTTGGTTGTACAACTGAAAACTCCACCATTCACTGTTCATCCAACCCCCCCCCCCCGCCCCCGCAACGCTCACTGTTCATCCAATCGATCGGCTTCAGTTAGCAGCAGCAGCGAAGGAATCGCTCGATCGGGTTTAGTTAACAGCCATCGATCGATCGCTCGGGTTTAGTAACGCGTAGCCTGTAGTGCAATTCCTCGGGTTCAGTTAGAGCCCAACGTCTCACTCGGGTTCAGTTAGAGCCAACGCCTCGCACACACGCGCGTACGTGTACGAGAAAAACGTGCATTGCTCGGCCCCCGACCTCCCACCATAACTGGGAACTCCTCAAAATTTTCCTCGCCCTCGCTTCTACCACGGTTTTTTCCATCATGGACGGCCCAAAGAATGTCATGCAGCTGCGTCTCCGGCCTGCCTAGGACAAAAAGCCCATTTTCTATCATGATTTTTTTTCATAGATGTAGGAGCCCACCACATCTATGATGATACCAGGTTTTGTCACAATTATTGTCATAGAAGTGTCATATGTATGACAGAAAAAATTTCGTTCGGCCCAAAATGTCACGGATGTGTCTTTTTTTGTAGTGTGATGTGGGATGAAGAGATAAGTGAGGGGGGCGCGTGGGGACCACAACCCACTAGGGAGCGTCTGGGGTCCTGGCGCGCCCAGGTGGGTTGTGCCCACCTAGTGCACCCTCTGATGTTATTTGCACCATAAATTCTTAAATGTTCAGAAAAGATTGTATTAAATTTTTAGAACATTCTGCGAACTTTTATTTTTGGTTCTTTTTTATTGCACGGAAAATTCAAAAAATAGATAAAACATGGCATTTTATTTTATTTAACTAATAAAAACAAAAAACAAAAGGTAGGGACAGAAGGTAGTGCTCACTAAATTCAGCAACTTCATACCTCTAAAAAATGATCAATTAATAAGGTTGATCAAGTCTTATTAACAACCACTTTCAATTAGCATGAAACCGAAGAACTTTCATAACTCACTAAGTTACCTCAACGGGGATATGAATGTCCCCAACAATAAGCATTTCATATTTCTTTTTAACAGTGGGTAGAGGTAGTTGAAAACTTCAATAGTGATTGTCAGAGATGTTTCAATAACGTTAATATCATTCACTTGGAATTGTTTCTTCAAAAAGTGCACTGTATGCTCATTACCATTGATATGAAAAGGGAGCTTGCTTTTATTGCAATCAATAACAGCCCCTACAATATTCAAAAAGGGTCTCCCAAGGATAATCGACATGTTGTCGTCCTCAGGCATCTCAAGTATAACAAAGTCTATCAAAATAGTAACATTAGCAACAACAACGGACAGATCCTCACAAATACCGATAGGTATGGCAGTTGATTTGTCAGCCATTTGCAAAGATATTTCAGTAGGTATGAGTTTATTCAAATCAAGTCTTTTATATAAAGAGAAAGGCATAACACTAACACTAGCTCCCAAATCACATAAAGCAGTTTTCACATAGTTTCTTTTGATGGAGCAAGGTATAGTTGGTATTCCTGGATCTCCAAGTTTTTTAGGTACTCCATCTTTAAAATTATAATTAGCAAGCATGGTGGAGATTTCAGCTTCCGGTATTTTTATCTTATTTATGATGATGTCTTTCGTGCACTTTCCATAAGGAGGCATTTTTAAGATGTGAGTCAAGCGAGTACACAAAAAGACTGGCCTCCGCATTTCAGCAAAGCGTTCAAATTCTTCATCATCTTTATTTTTAATTGAATTAGGTGAAAGGGCATAGGTTTTTGAACCCATGGTTCTCTTTCCTTACCGTGTTTTCCAGCAACAAAGTCTCGTTTATCATATCTTTTATTCTTGGGTTGTGGGTTATCAAGATGAACTGGTGGTTCTGTCTCAACATCATTGTCTAGTTCTTTATTATTTGTTTGAGTATTTTCATGAACCTCATCATTATCTTTTTCATTATAAGAAGGTGAGTGTTCATTACTAGATTGAGTTTCAGCATCAGAGATATAAACTTCATTATCATTATCAGGAGGTTTTTCTACTTCAGGTTCACTAGAGGCATGCAAAGTCCTATCATTTTTCTTCTAATTTTTCTTTTTAGAAGGACTAGGTGCATCAATGTTAACCCTTTGAGAGTCTTGTTCAATTATCTTTGGGTGTCCCTCAGGATAAAGTGGTTCCTGAGTCACCTTACCTCCTTTAGTGGCTACTCTAACAGCAAAGTCATTTATATTGTTGTTCATTTCATCTAACAACTCTCTTTGAGATTTAGCAACTTGTTCTAACTGAGTTTGAACCATAGAAGCATGCTTCCCCACACCTCTAACATCATTTGAAATTCTAAATAACAAGTCACTCAAGCGAGCAATCATATCAGAACTGTATTTCAATTATTTCATAACATTTGCATTGAAGTGATCTTGCTTTCTAATGTAATTTTAAAACTCATAAAGGCATTGGCTAGGGTGCATATTGTGAGGATTATCGTTATCATTGAATTTCATTAGAGAATATACCTCTACCACCTTAGGTGGTGGTGGTGTATCAAGCCCATATATTTCTTCAATAAGAGGTAAAATTTTGACATCCTCAGCTTTAATACTTTTTTCCTTAATAGATTTCTTTGTCTCTTGCATATCTTCAGGACTGAGATATAAAATACCCCGCTTCTTCGGAGTGGGTTTAAGCGGTGGTTCGGGAAGAGTCCAATCATCATAATTTTTCAATATGTTATTCAATAATTTTTTAGCTTGCCCAATAGTTCGTTCCCTGAGAACACAACCAGCACAACTATCTAGGAAATCCCTAGAAGCATTGGTTAGTCCATTATAGAAGATATCAAGTATTTCATTTTTCTTAAGAGGATGATCTGGCAAAGCATTAAGAAATTGGAGAAGCCTCCCCCAAGCTTGTGGGAGACTCTCTTCTTCAATTTGCACAAAGTTAAATATTTCCTGTATGGCAGCTTGTTTCTTATGAGTTGGAAAATATTTTTTAGAGAAGTAATAAATCATATCCTGGGGACTACGCACACAACCAGGAGCAAAAGTATCGTACCAAGCTTTAGCATCACCCTTTAATGAGAAAGGAAATAATTTGAGAATATAATAATAGTGAACTTTCTCATCATGAGAAAAAAGGGTGGCTATATCATTCAACTTAGTAAGATGTGCCACAATAGTTTCAGTTTCATAACCATGGAAAGGATCAGATTCAACCAAAGTAATCAACTCTGGGTCGACAGAGAATTCAAAATCCTTATCATCAACAAAGATAGGTGAAGTAGTAAACTGAGGATCACATTTCATTTTAGCATTCAAAGTTGTTTCTTTATACTTGCATAATAATTTTTCTATATCATCTTTATCCTTACAAGCAAGAATATCTCTAGTTGTCTCCTCATTCATAACATAACCTTCCGGTACCTTAGGCAATTCATATCTAGGAAGGCTAGTTCTAATAGGTGTTTAAGTTTCAAGCTCTTCATTAGTTTCTACAATTTCATCAGTTTCAGCATTCTCAAAAGCTTTAGTTCTAGCAAGTTGTTCATCAAGAAATTTACCTACTGGCACATTATCATCAAGCAAGGTACTAGCATCATAAATAACTTGCAACATATCAAAATTAATAGCATGTGGTGGTGTCGCAAGTTTACTTATAACAAAAGGTGAATCTAAAGCGAAGCTGGATGGCAGTTCCTTACCGCCCCTCGTCTTAGAGGGAAACAATCTTAGTCTTAGAATCCTTCAGATTATTCATAGTGATAAATTGATAATAATCCCAAGTGACTCAACAAATATAGCTATGCTCCCCAGCAATGGCGCCAGAAAAAGGTCTTGATAACCCACAAGTATAGGGGATCACAACAGTTTCGAGGGTAGAGTATTCAACCCAAATTTATAGATTCGACACAAGGGGAGCCAAAGAATACTTGCAAGTATTAGCAATTGAGTTTTCAATTCAACCACACTTGGAGATTAATTATCTGCAGCAAAGTGATCGGTAGCACAGTAATATGATAGCTTTGATAGTAGTGATAGCAGCAACAGTAACGGTACAGTGATAGTAATAGTTTTGTAGTAGTGACGATAGTAACATCAGTAGTAGTAACTTAGCAAGATCAATATGTAGGAAAATCGTAGGCATTGGATCGGCGATTTGTTAGATGATATTCATCATATAACAGTCATAACCTATGACGATACGACACTAGCTCCAATTCATAAATATAATGTAGGCATGTATTCCGTAAATAGTCATGCGTGCTTATGGAAAGAACTTGCATGACATCTTTTGTCCTACCCTCCCATGGAAGCGGGGTCCTATTGGATACTAAGGGATATTAAGGCCTCCTTTAATAGAGAACCGGAACAAAGCATTAACACATGATGAATACATGAACTCCTCAAACTACGGTCATCACCAGGAAGTATCCCGACTATTGTCACTCCGAGGTTGCCAGATCATAACAAGTAGTAGGTGACTATAACTTGCAAGATCTGTTCTAGAACATAGCTATAATGGTGATAACATAAACGGTTCAGATCTGAAATCATGGCACTCGGGCCCAAAGTGACAAGCATTAAGCATGGCAAAGTCATAACAACATCAATCTCAGAACATAATGGATACTAGGGATCAAGCTATAACAAAAATAACTCGATTACATGATGAATCTCATCCAACTCCTCAACGACCAGCGAGCCTACGAAGGAATTACTTACTCCCGGTGGAGAGCATCATGGAATTGGCGATGGAAGAGGGTTGGTGTTGACGAAGACAGAAGATCCCCCTCTCTGGAGCCCCAAACAGACTCCAGATCTGGCCTCCCAATGAAGGACATGAGGTGACGGCGGCTCCGTATCGGGAAACGATATAATTCTTCCTCCCTGATATTTTCTGGAAATATGTGATTTTATAGTGTCGGTTTCAGGGTCTGCGGAGCCACCAGGTGGGGACAACCCACCAGGGCGCGCCTAGTGGGTTGTGCTCACCCAGGGGCCCCCTCCGGTGGTTCTTCGCTCTAGTATTTTTATTTATTCATATAAAAATTCCTCGCAAAGTTTCGTTCCAATCCGAGAACTTTCATTTCACACAAAAACAACACCATGGTAGTTCTGCTTAAAACAGCGTTAGTCTGGGTTAGTTTCATTCAAATCTTGCAAATTAGAATCCAAAACAAGAGGAAAAGCATTAGGAAAAGTAGATACGACGGAGACATATCACTCACATGGCGATGTGAACTATGGGTGTTAATCACATGGCGATGTGAACAAAATTATTGACTCTAGTGCAAGTGGGAGACTAAAGGAAATATGCCCTAAAGGAAGTAATAAAGTTGTTATTTTATATTTCCTTATTTCATGATAAAGGTTTATTATTCATGCTAGAATTATATTGATCGGAAACTTAAATACATGTGTGAATACATAAACAAATACCGTGTCCCTAGTATGCCTCTACTAGACTAGCTCGTTGATCAAATATGGTTAAAGTTTCCTGACCCTGGACATGTGTTGTCATTTGATAATTATATCACATCATTAGGAGAATGATGTGATGGACAAGACCCATCCGTTAGCTTACCATAATGATTGTTTAGTTTTATTGCTATTACTTTCTTCATGTCAAATACATATTCCTTCGACTATGAGATTATGCGTCTCCCGGATACCGGAGGAATGACTTGTGTGCTATCAAACGTCACAACTTAAATGGGTGATTATAGAGGTGCTCTACAAATTTCTTCGAAGGTGTTTGTTGAGTTGGCATAGATCGAGATTAGGATTTGTCACTCCGAGTATCGGAGAGGTATTTCTGGGCCCTCTTGGTAATACACATCATAAGCTTGCAAGAAAACGACTAAGGAGTTAGTCATGAGGTGATGTATTACGGAACGAGTAAAGAGACTTTCCGGTAACGAGATTGAACTAGGTATGAAGATACCGACGATCGAATCTCGGGCAAGTAACATACCGATAGACAAAGGGAATTACGTATGTTGTCATAACGGTTCGACCGATAAAGATCTTCGTAGAATATATAGGAGCCAATATGGGCATCTAGGTTCTGTTGTTGGTTATTGACCAGATAGATGTCTCGGTCATGTCTACATAGTTCTCGAACCCATAGGCTTCGCACGCTTAACATTCGTTGATGATATAGTTATATGAGTTATATGTTTTGGTGACCGAATGTTGTTCGGAGTCCCGGATGAGATCACGGACATGACAAGGAATCTCGAAATGGTCAAGAAGTAAAGATTGATATATAGGACAATGGCATTGGGACACCGAAAGTGTTTTGGGACGTACCGGAAAGGAATCAGGTCACCGGAAGGGGTTCCGAGCACCCTTCCGGCAAGTTATGGGCCTTATGGGCCAAAGGAGAGGACATACCAGCCCACAAGGGGGCTGGTGCGCCCCCTCCCTTGTTTGGCCAGCCCTAGGGAAGGAAAAAGGGGAGGGCTAGCCCCTCCTGCCTTTCCCTCTCATGGGAGAAAGGAAAGTGGGGGGCACCCTCCCCTGCCTTTCCCCGCAGTCCAAATAAGGATAGGGGCGCGGCTTGGGAGGGACCCCAAGTAGGATTCCTCCTACTTGGGCGCCTTCTTTGGCTGCTCACAACAGACAATTGCCTAGCCGTGTGCGGCGCCCCCCTTCATCGTTTACACCACCCAGTCATATTTCCGTAGTGCTTAGGTGAAGCCCTGTGGAGATCACTTCACCATCACTGTCACCACACTGTCGTGCTGACGGAACTCACCTAATACCTCAACGTCTTGCTGGATCAAGAAGGCGAGGGACATCACCGCTGAATGTGTGCTGAACGTGGAGGTGTCATACGTTCGGTACTAGATCGGTTGGATCGCGAAGGAAGTTCGACTACATCAACCGCATTGTGAAACGCTTCTGCTTACGGTCTACGAGGGTACGTAGACACACTCTTCCCCTCGTTGCTATGCATCTCCATGGATAGATCATTGCGTGTACGTAAAAAAAATTTGTTTTCCATGCAACGATTCCCGACAGATACAAGCTCTTACGGCTAATTATGTTGTTGCTTCCAGTCCAAAGGCTTCTATGAAAAGAGGGGGTTGGACTCGTCCCTGGTGGGATTTGTGAAACTTAATATTGATACTTCTTTTGACCATGATCTTGTTAAAGGTATGGCTGGGACTGTCCTGAGGAACGATAAAGGGAATTTTATTGCAGGGGGTACTTGGAAAAGTATCATTGCGTCGACGCTCTAACAACAGAAGCTTGGGCTCTCAGATTCGGTATTTCACTAGCGCAATGTGTGGGTTGCAATCGCCTTGTTATTAATTTTGATAATTTGGAGGTTGTTGAAACGATGAATAATGGCGGATGGTCAGCAGGAGCGGCGGCGGCAATTTTTGATGATTGCTATTTTTTGGCGTGTGATTTTCCTACCTCTAGATTTGAACACTGTCATAGGGAAGCCAATAAGGTTGCGCACGAGCTTGCTAGGTTGGCTAGATTTTCTTCTACTGTTGATTAGTTTGAGGAGCCTATGATTGAGATTGTACCATTCCTCACAAACGATGTATCTATTATTTCGGTTGAATAAAGTTCGTATGTTTTAAAAAAAGCTCCAGTGGTTAGCGAGTTTGGATGTAGAGCGAACTGCATGAGTTCGAATTCCATTAGTAACTACTTTTTGTGTGGGGCTTTCCGCGCTATTTACTGTTCGAGCCGGCCCAACTTGCAGGGCGCGTGGGCGCCGTTTCTCCTAGCCGAGGATCTCTTCCGAAGAGGCAAGGTGATACAACCAGCTGAGCTAGCGAGCTTTGTTGATCGTAAGACAACACAAATCCTTAAGAAAAAAACCCGAGCGCATATTTGAAATATTTCCGTAATTTCATACGCAATTTTTTCTTAGGCAACGCAAATCATTAAAAACGGTAACATTTTCTGAAAACCGTGAACAATTATTTTGAAACGGGAACATTTTTTGTAACAACAAAATTTGGAAAAGTGGGCATTTTCTTTAGCTCCCAAACAAAATACGAAACATGAACATTATTTGAAAATTGTGAACAATCATTTTGAAACGTGAACAATTTTTGTAATTCGACAACAAAGTTTGGAAAAGCAGACATTTTTGTAAGCTCCCAAACAAAATATGAAACATGAACATTTTTTGAAAACTATGAACATTTTTTAAACTCCTAAAAAGTGGAAACATGATCATTCTTCAAAATTATTGAAAATGGGAACTTTTTTTAAAGTTTTGAATAATTTTTAATAACCTTACGAACAATTTATGAAAAAACACAAACAAAATTGGAAAACATGAACTTTTTTTGAAATTTACAAACAATTTTTGAAACACAAACAATTTTTCATACTCTTCAAAGATGGAAATATGAATATTTCTAAATTTTTGTGATTTTTTTATTTCGTGAGCATTTCAAAGAAAAGCATTCTGAACAAAATATTGAACCACAAACATTTTTCGAAATTTGCGAACATTATCTTGAAAAATGTGAACATTTTTTGAAAATCTGAAATGCATGAACTTTAGACACATTTTGAAAACACAAACATTTTTTAAATGTGAGAACATTTTTCGAAAACACAACATTTTTTCCAATTTTTTAACATCTTTTTTGAAAACACAAGTTTTTTAAAAACTCAAACATATTTTCAAATTTTTGAATAATTTTGAATTCTAAACATTGTTAAATTTTGCGCATTTGAAAAAAGAAACCGAAAAAGGGGAGAAAAGAAAAGGAAGAAAGAAACAGAAAAGATAAAAGTGAAAATGAAAATAAAAAAGACACAGAAAAGAAAAAAACTAAAAAAATCCTAAATAAAAATTAGCCACAAAAAACTACATGAAAAAAGAAAAACTGATTCAGGGAACCTTCTAGAAGGTTCCCAAAACCGGAGAAAACCGTTGCTAGGCTAATCGCTAACGGGTCGGCCCAGACCGTGAACCCTCGACATCTTGACGCAACGTGCGTCACATAGGATTTTCTAAGCAAGACGTCCAATTTTGAAGCGAGACGACATAAGTGGGCTGCTGGCCTATTATTCCCTGCATCAGTTTGGGAAAGTTGTAGAAGATTTTCTCTGATTTTTGGGATGAGTTTCTTCGGTTTTCTCAAAAATCTTACTTTAATTCTCTTTGTTCTTTTTATCTGTGTATTTTCATTTTAAATTTTAAATTTCACTTTCATTTCCGCAAGGTTCAAGCAATACAACTTTTATAAAAAAAGTTTAAATTGCGGATTTTTAAAATTTGAATATTTTTTAAAATTTTCATGAACAACTTTTTCCCAAACCCGCAAGCTTTCCTCAATTTCATGGATATGTTGTTTAATCTGTGACATTTTTTTCAAAATCATGAAGTTTTAAAATTTTCACAAACTAGCTCTAGTTATCCAAGCTATGGCGTTTAATTTTGTTGGGGGGGGGGGCGTGAATACCTCACCCGCCTGAGTTGCTGGAGAAGACCGTTGTCAGGGCAACAAGTACTGATGTTGATGCTTCTTTCTTAGAGGAAGATTACTCAGGCTCTTGAGGGAGTTGTTACTTGTGACCACAGAGGTGACTTTATTGGAGCTACGATGCTAAGGCTGGAACATGTAGCAGATGTGGTATCATAGTGAGTCCGCTGCATTGCACAAAGGTTTGAAGCTAGCCCAACGCTTTCACCGTTAACCCATGGGTACGAAAATCATCCCCAACCCCAACCCCCACTCTTTCTTCTTATACTTCATATAATAGAAGACATGCATCAAACCGCCTCGATGCACTAATATTTCATCGGTGGGATGGATGATATAATAATTGTAGACCCATTGAACCTTAATGTTGTATACTCGACGGTAGCCCTCCTTTTTTAAAGGATGTTTTTATTTACTAAAAATATAGCATCAAGCGGATAAAAGCATGATGAGCTACATCGACAATCTGACAAAAGAGAGTACAAAAACGGGTGTATTAGCAACAGTAAAGTCATATAGGACCCACAATGCTCCTATGTCGAAAAAGATGGTGGACCAACCCAACGATTATGATGGCGGCTCCTATCCTCAATAATACTATGCTCCCTAGTTTTAAAGAGCTCGCATTCAATTGAGATCTCCAACTGAAATTGGATCACCCGATTTTGACCGGGTCAACAATTTACCAAATCTCCCTCATTCAATTATTTTATACTATACACTATGCTCACTAACTTTAAGGCCTCATAATTAATGAAGGTCTTCAATTTAGAATCAGGTCACCCAATTTTGACTGAGTCAATAATTTATCAATGAGCTCTCCCATTATTTTCTTTTAATTTCCTGCGATCCCTAATTCTGAAGCTTTTTCATTCCATTGAGCTATTCAATTTTGGATTTGGTTTAAATTTTTACCAGGTCAACTATTTTTCAAATCAATCAGCAGCAACCGGCCTATATCAACATATCAATCCTATGAACTCTTCCACCACCTAGAATAAAGAAGTGCCATTATGTGATACTATAGCACCAATATAGTACATGCAGTCACCGACACAGAAATTTTTCAACATAAATATATGTTGGTTAGCGGATAACACAGAACCACGCCACAAAAAGCACATCAAATCACTACATTATAAATAAAAAATACTCCATCATCTTCCCCGCCCGCCAAACTAAATATCCCATCAGTTTCAAAATATAAGGGGTATTGGTTTTTTGGAAATTCAAAATTTCTTTAACTTTGACCAAGTTTAGAGTAAAAAATATCAACATCCACAATATTAAACAAAAAGTAAGGTAATTCATTTCATGATGAGTCTAATCATACCGATTTGATATTATGGTTTCGATATATTTCTCTACAAATTTGATTAAACTTAAAATGTTTGATGTTCCAAATGATGGAAATATGCCCTAGAGACAATAATAAAGTTGTTATTTATATTTCCTTATATCAAGATAAATGTTTATTATTCATGCTAGAATTGTATTAACCGGAAACTTAGTACATGTGTGAATACATAGACAAACAGAGTGTTAGTAGTATGCCTCTACTTGACTAGCTCGTTGAATCAATGATGGTTATGTTTCCTAACCATAGAGATGAGTTGTCATTTGATTAACAGGATCCCATCATTGGAGAATGATGTGATTGACTTGATCCATCCATTAGCTTAGCACGATGAATGTTTAGTTTGTTGCGATTGCTTTCTCCATAACTTATACATGTTCCTATGACTATGAGATCATGCAACTCCCGAATACCGGAGGAACACTTAGTGTGCTATCAAACGTCACAACGTAACTGGGTGACTATAAAGATTCTCTACAGGTGTCTCCGATGGTGTTTGTTGAGTTGCCATAGATCGAGATTAGGATTTGTCACTCCTTGTATCGAAGACGTATCTCTGGGCCCTCTCGATAATGCACATCACTATAAGCCTTGCAAGCAATGTGACTAATGAGTTAGTTGCGGGATGATGCATTACGGAACGAGTAAAGAGACTTGCCAGTAACGAGATTGAACTAGGTATTGAGATATCGATGATCGAATCTCGGGCAAGTAACATACCGATGGCACAAGGAACAAACGTATATCGTTATGCGGTTTGACCGATAAAGATCTTCATAGAATATGTGGGAGCCAATATGAACATCCAGGTTCCGCTATTTGTTATTGACTGGTGATGAGTCTCGGTCATGTCTACATAGTTCTCGAACCCGTAGGGTCTGCACGCTTAACATTCAGTGACGATCGGTATTATGAGTTTATGTATTTTGATGAACCGAAGGTAGTTCGGAGTCCCAGATACGATCACGGACATGACGAGGAGTCTCGAAATGGTCGAGACATAAAGATTGATATATTGGGCAGCTATATTCGGACACCGGAAGTGTTCCGGGTGATTTCGGAGAAAACCGAAGTGCCGGAGGGTTACCGGAATCCCCCCCGGGAACTAATGGGACACATGGGCCTTAGTGGAGAGAGAGAGAGCCGGCCAGGGTAGGCCGCGCGCCCCCTCCCCCTCTGGTCCGGATTGGACTAGGGAAGGGGGGGCGGTGCCCCCCTTTCCTTCTCCCTCTCCTCCTTCCTTTCCCCCTCCTAGTAGGACTAGGAAAGGGGAGTCCTACTCCTACTAGGAGGAGGACTCCTCCTCTCCTGGCGCGCCCCAAGGGCCGGCGGGCCTCCCCCTTGCTCCTTTATATACGGGGGCAGGGGCACCCTAGAACACACAAGTTGATCATTGATCTCTTAGCCGTGTGCGGTGCCCCCTCCACCATAATCCACCTCGGTCATATCGTCATAGTGCTTAGGCAAAGCCCTGCGCCGGTAGCTTCATCATCACCGTCATCACGCCATCGTGCTAACGAAGCTCTCCCTCGACACACAGCTGGATCGAGAGTTCGTGGGATGTCACCGAGCCGAACGTGTGCAGATCGGGGAGGTGTCATACTTTTGGTACTAGGATCGGTCGGATCGTGAATACGTACGACTACATCAACCGTGTTGTCATAACGCTTATGGTCTACGAGGGTATGTGGAAAACACTCTTCCCTCTCGTTGCTATGCATCACCATGATAGATCTTGCGTGTGCGTAAGATTTTTTTTGAAATTACTGCGTCCCCCTACAGTGGCATCCGAGCCAGGTCTATGCATAGATGTTATATGCATGAGTAGAACATAAAGGAGTTGTGGGCGTGGGTATATACATATTGCTTGCCGTCACTAGTTTATTCTTGATTCAATGGTATTGTTGGATGAAGCGGCTCAGACCGACATTACGCGTACACTTACGCGAGATTGGTTCTACCAACGTGCTTTGCACACAGGTGGCTGGTGGGTGTCAGTTTCTCCAACTTTAGTTGAATCTGATTCAATGAACAGGGTTCTTTCTGAAGATCAAAAAGCAATCACTATACCGCATTGTGGTTTTTGATGCGTAGGTAAGAACGGTTCTTGCTCAGCCCGTAGTAGCCACGTAAAACTTGCAACAACAAAATAGAGAACGTCTAACTTGTTTTTGCAGGGCATGTTGTGATGTGATATGGTAAAGACATGATGCTACATTATATTGTATGAGATGATCATGTTTTGTAACACAGTTATCGGCAACTGGCAGGAGCCATATGGTTGTCGCTTTATTGTATGAAATGCAATCACCATGTAATTGCTTTACTTTATCACTAAGCGGTAGCGATAGTCGTAGAAGCAATAGTTGGCGAGACGGCAACGATGCTTCGATGGAGATCAAGGTGTCAAGTCGGTGACGATGGTGATCATGACGGTGCTTTGGAGCTGGAGATTAAAGGCACAAGATGATTGAGGGAGTCCTGGATTAGGGGGTCTCCGGACAGCCGGACTATCTCCGTTGGCCGGACTGTTAGACTAAGAAGATACAAGATTGAAGACTTTGTCTCGTGTCCGGAAGGGACTCTACTTGGCGTGGAAGGCAAGCTAGGCAATACGTATATGGATATCTCCTCCTTTGTAACCGACCTTGTGTAACCCTAACCCTCTCTGGTGTCTATATAAACCGAAGGGTTTTAGTCCATAGGACAACAATCACAACATACAATCATACCATAGGCTAGCTTCTAGGGTTTAGCCTCTCTGATCTCATGGTAGATCTACTCTTGTACTACCCATATCATCAATATTAATCAAGCAGGACGTAGGGTTTTACCTCCATCAAGAGGGCCCGAACCTGGGTAAAACATCGTGTCCCCTGCCTCTTGTTACCATCCGGCCTAGACGCACAGTTCGGGACCCCCTATCCGAGATCCGCCGGTTTTGACACCGACATTGGTGCTTTCATTGAGAGTTCCTCTGTGTCGTTGTTGTTAGGCTTGATGGCTCCTACAATCATCGACAGCGATGCGGTCCAGGGTGAGACTTTTCTCCCCGGACAGATCTTCGTATTCGGCGGCTTTGCACTGCGGGCTAATTCGATTGGCCATTTGGAGCAGATTGAAAGCTATGCCCCTGGCCATCAGGTCAGATTTGGAATTTTGAACTACACGGCCGACGTCCGCGAACACTTGATCTTCGACGGATTCGAGCCATAGCCGGGCGCGCCGCACTGTCTCGATGGGTATGACCTAGCTCTGCCGCCAAACAGTACCCCAAAGGCCGCGCCCGCATCAGCTCCGACCCTTAGCTCGGAGTCAAGTGCGCCAATCGAGGACGGGTGGCTAGACACCACCTCAGGGGCTGCAGTCTCGACGGCGATCGAGCCAAACACCAGCATAATCCTCTGCGCAGCCCGTGACTCTAAGGTGCCGGACTCTTTTTCTGACTCCGAACCGCACGCGCCCCTGCCAATCGAATCCGATTGGGCACCGATCATGGAATTCACCACCGCGGATATCTTTCAGCACTCGCCCTTCGGCGACATTCTGAATTCACTAAGGTCTCTCTTTGTCAGGAGATCCCTAGCCGGATTATGGCCAACAGGATTGGGATGCGGACGACGAAGAAATTCGACGCCCACCCACCACCCACTTCGTAGCCACTATCGATGATTTAACCGACATGCTCGACTTCGACTCCGAAGACATCGACGGTATGGACGACGATGTAGGAGACGAAACATGAACCAGCACCTATAGGGCACTGGAAAGCCACCTTGTCATATGACATATACATGGTGGATACACCCAACGAAGGCAATGGCGACGGGATAGCGGAGGATGACCCCTCCAAGAAGCAACCCAAGCACCAACGTCAGCGGCGCCGCTCTAAGTCCCGCCAAAGCAAAAGTGGTGATATCGGCACAGGAGATAATAATACTCCGGATAGTGCCGAAGACAACAACAATCCCCTCCAGCAAGATTTAGAGCAGGAGGATGGAGGAGCCAGCTCTCCTAAGAGAGCGGCAGACGGAGAGGAGGAGGATGACAATCACATGCCCCCCTCCGAAGACAAGGCAAGCCTCGGCGACGATGAATTCGGCGTACCAGAGGATGCCGTTGAACAAGAGCGCTTCAAGCGCCGGCTTATGGCCACGACAAATAGCCTGAAGAAAAAGCAGCAGCAGCTTCAAGCTGATCAAGATCTGCTAGCTGACAAATGGACTGAAGTCCTCGCGGTCGAGGAATATAAACTCGAGCGCCCCTCCAAGAGTTACCCAAGGCGCGGGTTACTACCCCGACTGGAGGAAGAAGCATATGATACGGCTGATCGGCCACCTCGTGGCCGCGATAGAGAGGCATTCCAGCCAAAAGCTCAGCCTCCACACCAACGCCATTCAAATAAAAAGGCATGGGGAGATACGCCAGACCTGCGAGACATATTGGAGGACAAGGCAAAGCATTCAAGATCGATCTACGGATCACGAGGGCGCACCACTCTGCGAGACGACAAACGTCACGCCGGATACAGTAAAAGCAAATCCGGCCGGGCCGAACACAGCGGGCAAGACCCATTCGAGCTGCGTCGAGATATAGCCCAATACAGAGGCGCCACACACCCCTTATGCTTCACAGACGAAGTAATGGAACATCAATTCTCAGAATGTCTCAAACCTGTAGACATTGAATCATACGATGGCACAACAGATCCCGCAGTATGGATTGAGGACTTCCTCCTCCACATCCACATGGCCCGCGGTGATGACTTACACGCCATCAAATACCTCCCACTAAAGCTCAAAGGACCAGCACGGCATTGGCTTAACAGCTTGCCAGCGGACTCCATTAGCTGTTGGGAAGATCCGGAAGCCGCATTCCTCGGCAACTTTCAAGGCACCTATGTGCGACCACCAGACGCCGATGACTTGAGCCACATAATTCAGCAGCCAGAAGAGTCGGCCAGGCAATTCTGGACTCGGTTCCTTACAAAGAAAAATCAAATTGTCGACTGTCCGGATGTGGAGGCCTTAGCGGCTTTCAAGCACAACATCCGGGACGAGTGGCTAACCTGGCACCTTGGTCAGGAAAAGCTGAAACCTATGGCAGCTCTCACGACGCTCATGACCCGCTTTTGTGCGGGACAAGACAGCTGGCTGGCTCGCAGTAATAACATATCAAAGAACCATGGTACCTCAGTTACCAAGGACGGCAATAGCAGGTCACGTCGCAACAAGCATAAGCGCCGCATTAACAGGGAAAATACTGAGGATACGACCGTCAATGTCGGATTCAAAGGATCTAAACCCGGTCAGCGGAAAAAGCCATTCAAACAAAGTACGCCGGGTCCGTCCAGCTTGGACCGTATACTCGATCGCTCGTGTCAAATACACGACACCCCAGACAAGCCAGCCAATCACACCAACAGGGATTGTTGGGTGTTCAAGCAGGCCGACAAGTTAATTGCTGAAAACAAGGAAAAGGGGCCGCATAGCGATGACGAGGAGAATCCCCGGCAGCCGCATACCGGAGGACAGAAGAGGTTTCCCCCACAAGTGCGGATGGTGAACATGATATACGCAACCCACATCCCCAAGAGGGAGCGGAAGCGTGCACTCAGGGACGTATATGCGTTGGAGCCAATCGCCCCAAAGTTCAACCCTTGGTCCTCCTGCCCGATCATCTTCGATCGCAGGGACCACCCCACTAGTATCCGTCATGGCGGATTCGCCGCACTGGTCCTAGACCCAATCATCGACGGATTTCACCTCACTCGAGTCCTTATGGACGGCGGCAGCAGCCTGAACCTGCTTTATCAGGACACAGTGCGCAAAATGGGTATAGACCCCTCAAGGATCACACCCACGAAAACGACCTTTAAGGGCGTCATTCTAGGTGTAGAGGCCCATTGCACAGGCTCAATTACACTGGAAGTGGTCTTCGGATCCCCGGATAATTTCTGAAGCGAAGAGTTAATCTTCAATATAGTCCCGTTCCGCAGTGGTTATCACGCGTTGCTCGGGCGAACCGCATTCGCTAGATTCAATGCGGTACCGCATTATGCATACCTCAAGCTCAAGGTGCCAGGACCTCGCGGAGTTATTATAGTCAATGGAAACACAGAGCGCTCTCTCCGAACAGAGGAGCACACCGTGGCCCTCGCAACAGAAGCGCAAAGCAGCCTCTCAAGGCAATCAACCAGTTTGGCGTTTCAAAGCCCGGACACCTTCAAGCGCACTTGGGGAAATCGGCAAATAGACCGCCTGGCGCGATCTGAGCTCGCGTAGCAATACGGTGGCCACCCCAATCCCAGCCCAACGGTGATATTCGTGCCGCGCGTACATAATTACGCATTAAAAATACCATGGGCACAGGTGGGGAGGGGGGCACAACTGCGGCACGCCCCAAGACGCGGCTTAAACCGCACTAGGGGCTTCCTGTTTGGTTATTTTTCTTTTCTTTCAGGACCTTAATCTCTGGAAACACTGTCCGGCATCACTATTGCCGAACACATGATGCAACAACCAAGGAGGCAAACAGCTACGTCATACCACAGAATTCCCAGGTCGATTACAGTAACGATTTCACATCACTCCTTAGCTTGCCCTTGGAAGGGACTTAGTCCTACTCTTTGCTTATCGCACTATCTGTGTCACTCTGCTTTAACGCAATTTTTTAATAAACAATGCATGACATTACGACTATTATTGCATTCTTGTTATATATATATGTGTGTGTGTGTGTGTGTTCATTAATGACGCCTTGCAACCATACACGCTGGTACGGCCAATACACCAGGGGCTTACGTACCCCATAATGCGGTGTGAAAAGTCTGAGCACTTTCACAAGTGCGGCACCCCGAACTTATAGCATTATATGCATCAGCTCCGAATCATGTCTTTGGTCAAATTTTGGGTTTGCCCGGTTCCTATGTTTTGGTACCTTATGTTCCGCCCTATCGGCTAAGGTAGCGCTAGGAGAACTACTGCGATTGTGCCCCGGTTCTGCCGGGCTGAGCACCTCAGTAGAGAAAGCTAAAACTGACTATCATGATAAGGCGAAAGACTGGTCGCTGTTCGGCGAGGTTTTTCGAGTCCCTAAAGACTTATGCCGCTTAGGGCGAGGGGCCGGCCCAGTCCGGCTTACAAGCGTGTATCGCGCCCCGAATTCGGCCTTCCGAATACTAGGGGCTTCACCAAAATTTAAAATTATAGAATTCTATGGCTAAGTGAGAGTGATAAAGCATTATTAGTCCGGTTGCCTTGTTCGTTGTGCTGAGCACCTCCCTCGAAGGACCCAAATATGGGAACAAGAGTGCTCAGGTTTATCCCGAACACCCCAGCACTCGTGGCATGGGGGCAGAAACCGAGGACTAGCCACCTCTCAGATTGGATAAACAGCCAAACAGAAGGTAATATTTTAAATTCAAACAAGCGTTGCATAGCGCATATGAAACATGTTTTCATAAATACAGGATAAAATGAGCGAGTTTACTCAAATATTACATCTTTTGAACACTCATCCGCGATAAGACGGGCACCCGGCAGAACACCGTCGTAGTACATCTCGGGGTGGCGGTGCTCCTTGCCCTCCGGCGGCCCCTCCTTGATCAGCTTCACGGCGTCTAGCTTGACCCACTGCAATTTCACACGGGCGAAAGCCCGGCGTGCACCTTCAATGCAGACGGATCGCTTAACGACCTCCAGCCGCGGGCAGGCATCCACAAGCCGCCTCACCAGGCCGAAGAAGCTGTTCAGAAGGGCGTCGCCAGGCCACAGCCAGACTATAAAGCCCTTCATGGCCTGATCGGCCGCCTTATGTAGCTCGACCATCTGCTTCATCTGGTCGCTCATCGGCACCGGATGTTCGGCCTCAACATACTGTGACCAGAACAGCTTCTCCGTCGAGCTTCCGTCCTCGGCCTGGTAAAATTGTGCGGCATCGGACACACTGCGGGGCAAATCTGCGAATGCTCCTGAAGAGCTCCGGATCTGGGTAAGTAATCGGTAATTTACTTTTACATGCTTGCTTTGCACATAGAAAGCCTTACCCGCCGCTATCTTCTTCATTGCGTCGATCTCCTGGAGGGCCTTCTGGGCCTCAGCCTTGGCACTCTTTGCGCTCTCAAGGGCCGCGGCAAGCTCAGACTCTCACGTCTTCGAGTCAAGCTCCAACGCCTCGTGCTTTGTCACGAGAGCCTGGAGCTCTTGCTGCACCTCGCCCACCCGAGCCTCGTGCTTCTCTCGCTCGGTGCGCTCCTTGGCCATTGTATCTTCGGCCTTGGTTAGCGCTTGCTTCAGGGTCGCCACCTCGGTCGTGGCCCCTAGCAAACATACAATGATCCTGTCATTTTGCAATTGCGTCCTTTTTAATATATACATTTTTATAGACAGGGTATTACTTACCCTTGTTCTCCTCGAGCTGCCTCTTGGCAAGGCCGAGCTCTTTCCTGGACCCCTCGAGGCCCTGCCTTAGTACGGCGACCTCCGTAGTCAGTGCGGCGGATACCAGCAGCGAAGCCTGCATACGCATATTGACATACTTATATTAGACTCCTGCGATATTATTTGATCCTCTGTTCGGCTTTTCTTTGTGAACACCGAACAAAGCATCAGGGGCTACTGTCTATGCGGTAACATTTCTACTACATTTTAAAACACTTACCTCAAAGCCTGTTAGAAGGCTGGCACAGGCTTCAGTCAATCCGCTCTTGGCGGACTGAACCTTCTGGATCACCGCACTCATGATAGTGCGGTGCTCCTCGTCGATGGAAGCGCTACGAAGCGCTTCCAGCAGATTGTCCGGTACCTCTGGATGGACAGAGGTCACCGGCACAAGCGTCTTGCCCCTCCTAGAAGGAGGCCGCCTGCCCGAGCCCGGAACCGCTGGAGGGTCCGGCACGGTGTTCGGCTGAGGGCCGAACTCGGAGCTCTCGGGGGCCCCGTCCCCACGGCTCCCGGAGTCCGGAAGGTCGCCTTGAGGCGCCTCCAGGACTGTTTCCCCTCGATCCGGTGCCTCTTGAGACAACACCTCGGCGTCGTCGGCAGGATGAGGGGAGGTGGCGGTCGGGACTGGATCGCTATCCATGTCCGACAAGCCCAAGGAGCCGTCCGATGATACATTGATACTGGCTCATGGCGGCCTGCATAATTGCGTTTGACGTTAGGGAAAGCAGTGCGACAAAGGAATCCTAGGAGTTACTCTGGTATCCGAATACTTACGATCTCCCCGGGGGCTTGACCCTGGGCAACCACTCGCCTTCGCCTTCATCGGCGGCGGAGGAACTGTCCGGAAGGAGAGTCCTTCCCTTCTTGGACCCTCCGGTCTCCCCGGTTGGGGCGGCCTTCCTTTTCTTGTCTCCTCCAGTTGATGGGGGAGCATCTTCTTCTTCCTCTTCCTCGTCTTCAGGGGAAGAGTGCGCCGCAGAGTCATCGGACGGTGAGTCCGACGACGCCTGGCGTCGGGAACTCTTTTGGGTTCCCTTGGCCTTCTTGGTCTTCTCCGACACCTTATAAGGGGCCGGAGTCAGCATCTTCGCCAGAAGAGCGTCTGCGGGGCCTTCAGGCAAAGGAGCCGGACAGTCGATCTGTCAGGCCATCTTCTGCCAGTCCTGTCAAAGGTACGGGAGTTTAGATCCCGCATAGAGTCAATCTATATAAAAAATAAGTATCCTGTGAAAGGTAAAGCAGCTTACCACACTGGCTTGGCGCTTCGCGCTGAATCCGCGATCCTCAGTAATAGGGGGAGAGACCTCGGCACTTTTGAACAGCACTCTCCAGGCGTCTTCGTGAGTCATGTCGAAGAGCCTGTTCAGAGTTCAGTGCCGCGCCGGATTGAACTCCCACAAGGTGAACTCCCATTGTTGGCACGGGAGTATCCGGCGGATGAGCATAACCTGGACTATGTTGACAAGCTTGAGCTTCTTGTCCACCATGTCTTGAATACATGTTTGGAGTCCGGTCAGCTCTTTCGAACTACCCCAGGACAGGCCCTTCTCTTTCCAGGAGGTGAGCCGCATGGGAATGCCAGATCGGAACTCGGGGGCCGCTACCCATACGGGGTCGCGTGGCTCGGTGATATAGAACCATCCCGATTGCCACCCCTTTATGGTTTCCACAAAGGAGCCCTCGAGCCATGTTATGTTGGGCATCTTGCCCACCATGGTGCCTCCGCACTCCGCCTGGCGGCCGCCCACCACCTTCGGCTTGACATTGAAGGTCTTCAGCCATAAGCCGAAGTGGGGCTTGATGCGGAGGAAGGCCTCGCACACGACGATAAACGCCGAGATGTTGAGGATGAATTTCGGGGCCAGATCGTGGAAATCCAGGCCGTAATAAAACATGAGCCCCCGGACGAAAGGATGGAGAGGGAATCCCAGTCCGTAGAGGAAATGGGTGAGGAATACTACCCTCTCATGGGGCCTGGGGGTGGGGATGAGCTGCCCCTCATCGGGGAGCCGGTGCGCGATGTCGTCGGGCAGGTATCCGGCTCTCCTCAGTTTCTTGATGTCTCCCTCCGTGATGGAGGAGACCATCCACTTGCCTCCCGCTCTGTACATGGTTGGAGAAGGTTGAGGCAGAAGTGTGGGCTTGGGCGCTAGAGCTCGAGTGTGCGAAAACGGATGAGCAAAGGAGGAAGAAGGCATGGATAGAAAGGTGAATCCTTATCCCTTTATATGGGCGGACGAAACTAAGCATCCCCACTTGCCTGGTAAAACTCGCTTATCCCCCAAGCGCTGCAATTGATGGTGCGGTTGGGTTACCCACGCCCATATTGATGAGAATACCGTAATAAGGGGACACGATCTCTGCTTTGACAAGACGTGTCGAAAAACTGCCTCGCGTTATGTGCGGGGCTGGTTAAAAGAAACGGTTCGAATAATCACCGGGCCATGACATAACGTCATGCTGCCAAAACAAGCTAGCAAATTAGATCTGCAAAAATATTATTCTCTCTACGGTGGAATGTGGAACTTATTTTGCAGGGTCGGACACTATCCTCGTATTCAAATTCTTCTGATGTATTCGGAGAAGGAACCCGCCTTGCAATGCCGAAGACAATATTGCACGCCGGACTCATCGTCATTGAAGCCTGGTTCAGGGGCTACTGAGGGAGTCTTGGATTAGGGGGTCTCCGGACAGCCGGACTATCTCCTTTGGCCGGACTGTTAGACTAAGAAGATACAAGATTGAAGACTCCGTCTCGTGTCCGGAAGGGACTCTACTTGGCGTGGAAGGCAAGCTAGGCAATACGTATATGGATATCTCCTCCTTTGTAACCAACCTTTTGTAACCCTAACCCTCTCCGGTGTCTATATAAACCGAAGGGTTTTAGCCCGTAGGACAACAATCACAACATACAATCATACCATAGGCTAGCTTCTAGGGTTTAGCCTCTCTGATCTCATGGTAGATCTGCTCTTGTACTACCCATATCATCAATATTAATCAAGAAGGACGTAGGGTTTTACCTCCATCACGAGGGCCCTAACCTGGGTAAAACATTGTGTCCCCTGCCTCCTGTTACCATCCGGCCTAGACGCACAGTTCGGGACCCCCTACCCGAGATCCGCCGGTTTTGACACCAACAATGATGATGGCCATATCATATCACTTATATTGATTGCATGTGATGTTTATCCTTTATGCATCATATTTTTCTTAGTTCGGCGGTAGCATTATAAGATGATCTCTCACTAAATTTCAAGGTACAAGTGTTCTCCCTGAGTATGCATCGTTGCTACAGTTCATCGTGCCGAGACACCACGTGATGATCGGGTGTGATAAGCTCTATGTTCACATACAATAGGTACAAGCCGGTTTTGCACACGCAGAATACTCGGGTTAAACTTGACGAGCCTAGCATATGAAGATATGGCCTCGGAACACTGAGACCGAAAGGTCGAGCGTGAATCATATAGTAGATATGATCAACATAGTGATGTTCACCATTGAAAACTACTCCATCTCACGTGATGATCGGACATAGTTTAGTTGATATGGATCACGTGATCACTTAGATGATTAGAGAGATGTCTATCTAAGTGGGAGTTCTTAAGTAATTTGATTAATTGAACTTTAAGTTATCATGAACTTAGCACCTGATCGTATTTTGCATGTATATGTTGTTGTAGATAGATGGCCTATGTTGTTGTTACGTTGAATTTTAATGCGTTCCTAGAGAAAGCTAAGTTGAGATGATGGTAGCAACTACACGGACTGGGTCCGTAACTTGAGGATTATCCTCATTGCTGCACAGAAGAATTATGCCGTGGAAACACCGCTAGGTGACAAACCCGCTGCAGGAGCAACGCCAGATGTTGTGAACACCTGGCAGAGCAAAGCTGATGACTATTCGATAGTTCAGTGTGCCATGCTTTACGGCTTAGAACCAGGACTTCAATGACGTTGTGAACGTCATGGAGCATATGAGATGTTCCAGGAGTTGAAGTTAATATTTCAAGCAAATGCCCGGATTGAGAGATATGAAGTCTCCAATAAATTCTACGGCTGCAAAATGGAGGAGAATAGTTCTATCAGTGAACATATACTCAGAATGTCTGGGTACAACAACCACTTGACTCAGCTGGGAGTTAATCTTCCTGATGATAGTGTCATTGACAGAGTTCTTCAATCACTGCCACCAAGCTACAAGAGCTTCATGATGAACTATAATATGCAAGGGATGGATAAGGCAATTCCTGAGCTCTTCGCAATGCTAAAGGCTGCGGAGGTAGAAATCAAGAAGGAGCATCAAGTGTTGATGGTCAACAAGACCACTAGTTTCAAGAAAAAGGGTAAAGGGAAGAAGGGGAACTTCAAGAAGAACAGCAAGCCAGTTGCTGCTCAAGTGAAGAAACCCAAATCTGGACCTAAGCCTGAAACTGAGTGCTTCTACTGCAAAGGGACTGGTCATTGGAAGCGGAACTGCCCCAAGTATTTGGCGGAGAAGAAGGATGGAAAAGTGAAAGGTATATTTGATATACATGTTATTGATGTGTACCTTACTAATGCTCGCAGTAGTGCCTGGGTATTTGATACTGGTTTAGTTGCTAACATTTGCAACTCGAAACAGGGGCTACAAATTAAGGGAAGATTGGCTAAGGACAAGGTGACAATGCGCGTGAGAAATGGTTCCAAAGTCGATGTGATCGTCGTCGGCACGCTACCTCTACATCTACCTTCAGGATTAGTTTTACACCTAAATAATTGTTATTTGGTGCCAGCGTTGAGCATGAACATTATATCTGGATCTTGTTTGATGCGAGACGGTTATTCATTTAAATCAGAGAATAATGGTTGTTCTATTTATATGAGTAATATCTTTTATGGTCCCTTGATGAGTGGTCTATTTTTGCTAAATCTTGATAGTAGTGATACACATGTTCATAGTATTGAAACCAAAAGATGCAGAGTTGATAATGATAGCGCAACTTATTTGTGGCACTGCCCTTTGGGTCATATTGGTGTAAAGCGCATGAAGAAACTCCATTCTGATGGACTTCTGAAATCACTTGATTATGAATCACTTGGTACTTGCGAACCATGCCTCATGGGCAAGATGACTAAAACTCCATTCTCCAGAACAATGGAGCGAGCAACAGAGTTATTGGAAATCATACATACTGATGTATGTGGTCCAATGAACATTGAGGCTCACGGCAGATATCGTTATTTTCTCACCTTCACAGATGATTTGACCAGATATGGGTATATCTACTTAATGAAGCATAAGTCTTAAACATATGAAAAGTTCAAAGAATTTCAGAGTGAAGTGGAAAATCATCGTAACAAGAAAATAAAGTTTCTACGATCTGATCATGGAGGAGAATATTTGAGTTATGAGTTTGGTATTCATTTGAAACAATGCGGAATAGTTTCGCAACTCACGCCACCCGGAACACCACAGCGTAATGCCGAACGCCATAATCATACTTTACTATATATGGTGCGATCCATGATGTCTCTCACTGATTTACCGCTATCATTTTGGGGTTATGCTTTAGAGACAGCTGCATTCACATCAAATAGGGCACCATCTAAATCCGTTGAGACGACATCTTATGAACCGTGGTTTGGCAAGAAACCCAAGTTGTCGTTTCTTAAAGTTTGGGGCTGCGATGCTTATGTGAAAAATCTTTGACACTGATCCAAGGACATCTTATGAACCGTGGTTTGGCAAGAAATCCAAGGATATATGTCTCGTTTATGGAGGTGACAAAGAGCTTGTCATAAACGGTTACGTCGACGCAAGCTTTGACACTGATCCAGATGACTCTAAGTCACAAACCGGATACATATTTTTATTAATTGGTGGAGCTGTCAGTTGGTGCAGTTCCAAGCAGAGCGTCGTGGCGGGATCTACGTGTGAAGCGGAGTACATATCTGCTTCGGAAGCAGCAAATGAAGGAGTCTAGATGAAGGAATTCATATCCTATCTAGGTGTAATACCTAGTGTATCAGGTCCAATGAAAATATTTTGTGACAATACTGGTGCAATTGCCTTGGCAAAGGAATCCAGATTTCACAAGAGAACCAAACACATCAAGAGACGCTTCAATTCCATCTGCGATCAAGTCAAGGAGGGAGACATAGAGATTTGCAAGATACATACGGATCTGAATGTTGCAGACCCGTTGACTAAGCCTCTCTCACGAGCAAAACATGATCAGCACCAAGACTCCATGGGTGTTAGAATCATTATAATGTAATCTAGATTTTTGACTCTAGTGCAAGTGGGAGACTGAAGGAAATATGCCCTAGAGGCAATAATAAAGTTGTTATTTATATTTACTTATATCATGATAAATGTTTATAATTCATGCTAGAATTTTATTAACCGGAAACTTAGTACATGTGTGAATACATAGACAAACAAAGTGTCACTAGTATGCCTCTACTTGACTAGCTCGTTGAATCAATGATGATTATGTTTCCTAACCATAGACATGAGTTGTCATTTGATTAACGGGATCAAATCATTGGAGAATGATGTGATTGACTTGACCCATCAGTTAGTTTAGCACGATGATCGTTTAGTTTGTTGTTATTGCTTTCTCCATAACTTATACATGCTCCTATGACTATGAGATCATGCAACTCCCGAATACCGGAGGAACACTTAGTGTGCTATCAAACTCACAACGTAACTGGGTGACTATAAATATGCTCTACAGGTGTCTCCGATGGTGTTTGTTGAGTTGCCATAGATTGAGATTAGGATTTGTCACTTCGTGTATCGGAGAGGTATCTCTGGGCCCTCTCGGTAATGCACATCACTGCAAGCAATGTGACTAATGAGTTATTTGCGGGATGATGCATTACAGAACGAGTAAAGAGACTTGCCGGTAACGAGATTGAACTAGGTAGTGAGATACCGACGATCGAATCTCGTGCAAGTAACATACCAATGGCAAAGGGAACAAACATATATCATTATGCGGTTTGACCGATAAAGATCTTCGTAGAATACGTGGGAGCCAATATGAACATCCAGGTTTCGCTATTGGTTATTGACTGAAAATGAGTCTCGGTCATGTCTACATAGTTCTCGAACCCGTAGGGTCCACACGCTTAACGTTCAGTGACAATCGGTATTATGAGTTTATGTATTTTGATGAACCGAAGGTAGTTCGGAGTCTCGGATATGATCATGGACATGACGAGGTGTCTCTAAATGGTCGAGACATAAAGATTGATATATTGGACGGCTATATTCGGACACCGGAAGTGTTTCGGATGATTTCGGAGAAAACCAGAGTGCCGGAAGGTTACCGGAATCCTCCCGGGGAACTAATGGCACACATGGGCCTTAGTGGAGAAAGAGTGGGCCAGCCAGGACAGGCCGCGCGCCCCTCCCCCTCTGGTCCGAATTGGACTAGGGAAGGGGGGGGGGGGCGACGCCCCCCTTTCCTTCTCCCTCTCCTCCTTTTGCTCCTCCATTTACTTATATAAGGTCATTATAGAATATAGTTCTTCCGTTCCTAAATATAAGTCTTTTTAGACATTTCAAATGGACTACAAAATACGGATATACGTAGACATATTTTAGAGTGTAGATTCATTCATTTTGCTCCGTATGTAGTCACTTGTTGGAATCTTTAAAAAAACTTATATTTGAGAACGGAGGAAGTACATTTTACATCTATACAAGTCCACCATCGGTAATCGAGGCAAAACTAATGATGTTTTCTCGAACTAGCAATTTATTTAATACTTACATGCATGTAGTCATAATGATACTTAGCTACTTTCTCCACTCAGTTTTCTTGCATACATGCGGTGTATTAATCATTCCAGTAAACAAAAAAAATTAGGTTGCAAAACATGTACTCCCGTCATTCCAAAATATAGTGCGCCCGCGCTTCTCGAGGTCTAACTTTGACCATAAATTTAACCAACGAGACCAACTGCGACGGAAGAAAAAATTATATAATTGAAAACTTCTTTCGAATACGAATTCACTGATATAATTTTTGCTCCCGCCGCAATCGGTCTTGGTAGTAGTTAAATTTACGGTCAAAGTTAAAGCACGGGATAGAGGAAGCACTACATTGTGGAATGGATGGAGTATTAAGTTTTACCTCGATATCTGTAATTTAAGTTTGTGGTCTTGTATATAAAAATGAAGGGAGTAATTGTAATATGCGAGAGGCCGACAAGCGAGTGCAACAGTGGCGTAGTCCCCGTGCGTGGGGTCGGCGCCCCGTTAGATGCTCAGGCCACTGAACAGCAAAATGCGGTACAGCTGACGAGCAAAAGCTGCGATGTTCTCCTTCTGTGAAATGGCAGGGGAAGAATCCCCGGTTTCGTTTTGTGTTGAAATGGACGGGTCTACGGATCGAACGATTCACATGTTGGGGACGAAAAAACCACCCAAAAGACAAATCCGACGTCTCGACCGCATCTGGAAAACCAAAACGTCTTGATCGCATCTGGTTTGTTGGGCCTGTTCCACCCGCGAGCCGAGAAATCCGAAATTCGAAACTGCCCTAGTGAGTGGGCCGTTCTCCACGTGGCCTCTTAATTCCGGGGCGGCGAGGGGCTCCGGGCCCGAGGGCCCACCTTGTCCCCCTGACCCGTTTATTTATGCGCTGGGTGCGGTGCCATGCGGCGCCCTGATTTAATACTCGGACCGACCAACCAAGACGCTCCCCATTCATTCAAATTTTGAAACCGGCCGGATTATTAGCACCAACAGAAGCGCAGATCGCACATCGCGCTTGACACGACGGGTTACCCTTTTTAGTAATAGTGGTGATCGGGTTTGGCAGGGCAGGCTGTCCACAAAAAGCTCGCGCGATTTGGCGTGTAACGGCCGTACTGGCAGATTTGGAGTTTTTGAATTAGTTACTGCGATGCTTACTTGAATTAGCAAGTGAATTGCCCCTAATCATTGTAGGCAGTGGGCGTAGCAGGCAGGGTCATGTTCGGAGCGACTACTGTCGATTGGCTCCGTAGCATTCAACGTGTCACGTGTGGTCAATCATGTGCGCGCGCGCGCATGCATGCCTCCCGAGATCGTTGGAAATTCTTACCAGCCGGATTAACACGAAGGGGAAACACAGACCGCAGAGGAACCAGGAAAAAGTTGGCCGTCAAAGCTCGCATGATTCGGCAAGCACGTAGGCGCACATGCAGTGCATGGGCCCAGCTACCCGGAATTAGTCACTTTCAATTTCAAATAATATTACTCAGTCTCGAGTCTTTACCACGCTGACCTGCTACTGTGCGTACATTTTGTTGATCCCACCATGCGACTACTCAGTCTCCAGAGTTTACCATGGTCAAAGCCTTGCAGAAGCTAGCACCTGAAATGCCGCGAGCAAGCATATATGGTTTGAGTGAAACCTTTCAAACGTGCATCGTCGAGCTTCGTCCGTAACTCCCAATTTTCTTTGCAAATCAGGAGCATTCATTCTTAGTAATAGCGTTCAACCTTGAAGAGCATGTCGAAGATGGTATTGTTTGGAAGCACACGAAAAACAGTCAATACTCGGCGGCCACTGCGTACTTTGCGCAATTCATGGGGGCTACCTTCTCACCGATGCGAGGGGTGCGAGAGACGCGAGGTGGGCTGTCCTGCTCGTGATGGTGACGACTGCTACTGCGGATCCAACGCCCCGTTTGGATCCGTCGCGGGGAGGCCTTTCGCTGACCGGCGGCGCATGGAGGGACCGGTGAGGAGATGCCGGATCTCCGCCGGAGTACCGACGACAACATATGTCTTCGTGGCGAGGTTCTGCTCGGTTCCAGCCGGCCACGAGGTCGGGAAGACGTGGCTTCCGATGAAAATCGCGCCAGACTGTGGTCTTGGCGGACGATGGCGGCATCTCAGACGTCGTTTCCTTCTGCAGGCATCGTCGTTGCAGGTCTCATCAACCTGATCGGGAGGTTCCGGGGGAAACCCTAGATCTGGGTCTACCGGATCGGACGATGACGGTGCTATCGGTATCGTTCTCCCTCATGGGGGCATCGTTTTGGAGCGAGTGCTGGTTGGAGGGGGCAAGAGGAGGAGCGGTGTTTCATCTGCTCCATTGATGACGGCGGATCTCGGCGGCGTGGCGCAGTGGAGACTCGGCGCCTGATGAGCGAAGATGGACTCGCGCAGGAGGGTGACGCTGCCTGGCGTCATGGTGGCGTCGGCGGCAGTTGGACCGGCCAAGGTTGATGCAGCAGTACAGCTCTGAAGATGAATTCGTGGCAGGTGGCTGCGGTGGCCTCATACCCGGCAGGGGTCCTGGTTGAGAAGCACGCCGGACTGGTGGGTGCCCATACCCAGCAGGCGTCCTGGGTGGGACCTCAAGTCTTTAGATGTTTAGGTTTGGCTGCGTGGTCTGTTTGGTATTAGGCCCAGACTTTCAGCGTCCCTACATCAACTGGATAGGGATAGCGACAGTTGTTGCTTAGTTTGATGGCTTTAGACTTATTGTTGTATGACTCTATACGGTTTTGTGATAATAATTAATAAAGTGGCCGTATGCATCGTCCAGATGCAGAGGCCGGGGGTCGTCCTCCTTTTCTAAAAAAAACTTCTCGCCGATGCTGCACGCGGTGTGGAATACCTTGGCACTGCTTAAAGTCAAGTTCTTTGCATGGCGAGCAATTCAAGGAAGGATTTGGACGGCCGATATATTGGCTAAGCGGGGTTGGCCAAATTGCAACTTTTGCCCCCTTTGCAAGAGAGAGAAAGAATCTAGAGCTCACCTTTTCTACAAGCGTAAATTCACTCTTTGTCTTTGGAATTTGGTCAATGAGTGGCTACACCTTGAGCACACCGACACTTTCTCATGGCATCTTGAGCCCGACGGTCATAGATTGATGGATTAATCGTTTTCACAAAAGCGCCTCAAATTGAAAGGCTCGTGCATCCCTTACCATACTCATTTCTTTGTTTATTTGGAATGAAAAAAATGCAAGAGTATTTCACAACAAGTCCTCTCTGCCACCGATTCTGCTCAACAATATCAAGCTTGAGGCTTCACTTTGGGCGATTGCGGGCGCCAAAAAGTTAGGGACCATTATTTTGGAAGAGTAATAAATTTGTATTTTCGAGTTTGTAACACAAATGCTCTATTGGCAAATCTTTAACCAAATTTCAAACCGTAAGCAGATAATAAGGGAGATTGGCACCATGTTTATCCAAGCACACCTCTACCTATCAGCACCAGGATTTTCCGCACATAAATGGGCACCAAAGTTTGCCGGCATACGCACAAAATTACACTGAAAATAAATAAACTTTATGCTAATTAAGCTCCTTCACCTCTTTTAGGATGGAGGCAATTTATGAACGATCATCCTCGTTGCTAGCCCAATTTATCAAGACTTGGCAATCGCTTTCAACAATCACTTTCTACAAGAAGCGGCTTTATCGTGCACCACATCCACGAGTTCTACCACCTACAACACGACACTGTAGATATAATTTGTTGGAAGCTAACCTCGGACAACGCTTACTCTGCTACCTCAACCTATATCATTTACTTTGCGAGGCTTATTGGCTTAGGCATGCATTATGTGGTTTGCAATTTGCCCCCACCTCCAATCCCACTCCCACTCCAAATGCTTTGATCGCTTGCTCTTAAATACGGTTGTGGACGAGGAGAGACTCCAACACATAGGATGGCCTAATTGCGGACCTTGTCAACTCTGCAAGAGAGGAATGAAGTTTGTTTCCTGCCTCCTCTCAAGTGCAGATTCACAACCATAATTTGGAACATGATACTCTCCAGTCTCCACGCTTGGTGATAATCCACAAGTATAGGGGATCGCAATAGTTTTCGAGGATAGAGTATTCAACCCAAATTTATAGATTCGACACAAGGGGAGTCAAAGAATATTTGTAAGTATTAGCAACTGAGTTGTCAATTCAGTCACACCTGGAGATTAATTAACTGCAGCAAAGTGATCGGTAGCACAGTAATATGATAGTTTTGATAGTAGTAGCAATAACAATAGCATAGATAACAGTGATAGCAGTAATTTTGTAGCAAGTGCAACAGTAATGATAGCAGTAATAACTTAGCAAGAACAATATAGGATAAATTCATAGGCATTGGATCGGTGATTTGTTGGATGATATTCATCATGTGACAGTCATAACCTAGGGTGATGCGGCACTAGCTCCAGTTCATAAATATAATGTAGGCATGTATTCCGTAAATAGTCATATGTGCTTATGGAGAGAACTTGCATGGCATCTTTTGTCCTACCCTCCCGTGGCAGCGGGGTCCAATTGGGAACTACAGGACATTAAGGCCTCTTTTTAATAGAAAACCAGAACAAAGCATTAACACACGGTGAATACATGAACTCCTCAAACTACGGTCATCACCGAGAGTGGTCCCGACTATTGTCACTCCGGGGTTGCCGGATCATAACAAGTAGTAGGTGACTATAACTTGCAAGATCGGATCTAGAACATGGATATAATGGTGATAATATAAACGGTTCAAATCTGAAATCATGGCACCCGGGCCCAAAGTGACAAGCATTAAGCATGTCAAAGTCATAGCAACATCAATCTCAGAACATAGTGTATACTAGGGATCAAGCCCTAAGAAAACTAACTAGATTACATGATGAATCTCATCCAACTCCTCACCGACTAGCGAGTCTATGAAGGAATTACTCACTCCCGGTGGGGAGCATCATGAAATTGGTGATGGAGAAGGGTTGGTGATGACGAAGAACGAAGACCCCCCTCTTCGGAGCCCCAAACGGACTCCAGATCTGGCATCCCGATGAAGAATAGGAGGTGACGGCGGCTCTGTCTCGTGGATCGCGATAATTCTTTCTTCCTGATTTTTTTTCTAGAAAAATAGGATTTTATAGCGTCGGTTTCAAGGTCTACGGGGCCACTAGGTGGGGACAATCCACCTGGACGCGCCTGGGGGGCAGGTGTGCCCTGGTGGGTTGTGCCCACCCAGGTGCCCTCCTCCAGTGGTTCTCTACTCCAGAAATTCTCTTTTATTGTATAAAAAATCGTCGCAAAGTTTCGTTCCATTTCGAGAACTTTTATTTGTGCACAAAAACAACGCCATGGTAGTTCTGGTGAAAACAGCGTCAGTCCGGGGTTAGTTTCATTAAAATCATGCAAATTAGAGTCCAAAAGAAGAGGAAAAGCGTTAGGAAAAGTAGATACGTTTGAGATGTATCAAACCCCCCAAGCTTAAACCTTTGGTTGTCCTCGAGCAATTCAGTTGATAAAATGAAAGTGAAAAAGAAAAACTTTTACTAACTCTTTTGTTCTTGTTTGCATAAATAAGCTTAAACAACACCCAGGTTTTCAGCCAACATTATAACTAACCATGCCGACAATAACTCTTAAAAATTATATTTACGCATATCAATGACATAATCAGCTAGCGAGCAATAATAATATATCTCAAACAACAACACATTGTCAAAATAACCATGATATAATATGACAATAGTGGTATCTCGCTAGCCCTTTCTGAGACCGCAAAACATAAATGCAGAGCACCTCCAAAGTTCAAGCAACGACTAAGCATTGTAATTAATGGTAGAAAAGATCCAGTCATGATGCACCCAACATTAGCTACACACAATGCATCAGCATGACAGTAGTGCTCTCAGGTTCTGGCGCTTATTTTAGAGGGTGATGACACAACATAAAAGTAAATTGATAGTCCCTTCGCAGAGAGAAACCGTGATTTGCAGCGGTGTCAGAGCTCAAGTTTACTTCATGACCATCAGTTATCTTCACGACCATCGTGAAATTTTAAAACAGAGGTATCAATATCTTCCATGCTCTGGCACCGCTGCAAATCGCAGAGAAAAAAGTAAATAGATAGTCCCTTCTTATTTACTTCACGGCCATCAGTTATTAATATCCTCCATGCTAAGCACTCTAGTGGCGGTTCCCAAGCGATAAAAGTAAAAGTTTACTCCCCCTCCACCAATAATCACACTCCACGGCTTGTTTGAAACAACGGGTGCCGTCCATACCAACAACAGTCCCGGGGAGTTTTGTTTAATTATTTGCATTTTGAGTTCGGGACTGGGAATCCCTATTACCGTCCTTCTCTCATGCGATGGTGAGTGAATAAACACTCAACCCGAGAATAATCCGCTTAGCATGCAAGATACCGACCACCTCCTATCATTTCTGTAGCGAACCGACCTCAAACGGTCAAGTCTCTGTGCTTCAGCGTCATCCATGGATCAGTAATGCTGACACACACAGTACTCGAAGGACTTATAACAGAGTAGCAATCACACACTTATTACATCTAATGTCTCAAAAGAGAACTTATTACAATAAATATGGCTTAAGGCCATCTAATACGATAACAGCGGAAGGCTTGGAAGATAAAGTGAGTCCATCAACTCCAACGACATAGCTGAGCTGCACGACAACGACCTAATGAACCTTACTCCTCGTCTGAAAAGTCTGGAACATAATACGTTGCATCCCGAAAACGGGTCAGCACATGGAATATGCTGGCAATATAACACGGTAGAGAAAGAACAGAATAATGCTATCACTATATGCATATTTGGCTGGTGGAAAGCTCTAAGGTTAAAGTTTTGCGAAAATCCAATTTTTCCCTACATCAAAGGAATATATTTTATTTAACTATCATGGTAGTTGAAACATCATTGAGAAGGTTCCTCCAACTCAATCCCAATTAGAAGTAATTATCAACCCAACAATATTAATTTAGAGTGATGAGATACATATGATAATCCAAGTACTAGATACTCAAGATGTCCATAATCGGGGATACGGCTAACCATGATTAGTTTGTACACTCTGCAGAGGTTTGTGCACATTTCCCCACAAGACTCGATCTCCTCCGTTGGATTTCTCGCAATACATGGTGTTTGAGAAACGGATGACCGAGACACAGTCTTTCAGAAGCATTAAATCTCTACTCCGGATAGACTATATCACCTACAACCCACTACATCTGCTAGTCTACCTCTTCAAGAGCTTCATGCAACTTACTCAACTATGCTAGAGCCCATAATAGCTTGTGGCTGCACACGGAAGTTTCTAGCATGAAATATCTCAGTTCCCTTTGAGCCTGGGTGGCGGACCTTAGGATTATCACACGGGTACTCCGGGATATCCTAGGACAACTGAAAGGATCGATACGGTCGACTAGAGGGGGGGGGGGTTGAATAGGAGACTACAAATTTTAATCTTTCTTGTAGATTTTAAGGCTTAGCGGATAAAAGAGTTCACTAGATATGCAACTAGGTGAATGCAACCTATATGACAAGCAAGCTCCAAGAAGAAAAGCTAGGCAAGAAACTACTTAGCAAGCCAACAAGCATACAACAACAAAGAAAGGTGCGGGAAAGGATTAACCACAAGTGAGACGAGGACGCGGATGTTAACCCGAAGTTCACTCTTCCTTGGGGAAGAGCTAATCTCCGTTTGGAGCGGTGCCGGAGCCAAAGCTTGCAGAATGCCACCAAGGGCTCACCGTATTCTCCTTCGAGTCACTCCCAATGGATGAGCCTCGAACCACTCGGGGTTGGTCTTGAAGGCGACCACCACACCTTTACAAACTTCTCCGGAGCACACCACAAGCAAGGAAGCTTCCGGAGGAACCTCTAACCGCCTAGGAGCCCAAGCTCCAAGAGTAACAAGCCAACGGGGAGGAAATGTTGCGGGGAACGCGATTTGGTTTGGTCAAGTTGTAGATCGGATCTTGCTCTCCCAATCCCCAAAGTTTCAACAAGTTTGGGTGGGGGGATTGAGAGTATTGAGCAAAATGGGGTGTAGCAATGGTGGATCTCAACAAGACATTAGGGTTGAGGGTTGGAGCAGGAAGAAAGGCCTTCTTATAGTGTTCATGGGCTGGTGGGGATTTCTGCCCGTTGGACCCCGTGCGCATGAGCTAAGTCAGCCCCGCACGCACGGGGTATCCAGAGACAAACGCACCACCCCGTGCGCACGGGGGTCAAAAGACCCCGTGCGCACGGGGTATCCAGGGAGTTACGCAGTACCCCGTGCGCACGGGGGTCAAAAGGCCCCGTGCGCATGGGGTACCCAGTCCCCCATGCGCACGGTGTACCCAGTAACTTACTGTTGCAACTTTCCGAGTACCACAGCACACACACTAGGTTCATATGAGGTGGTTGGAGTGGGAAGGGTAAGAGAGTAAGGCTCTACAAAGGCATTCCCACACAACATTTATCCACATAGACCCCTCTTAATAGTGCGGTATTTCCTACGACTCGAAGCAAACCAAAACTAAACCTTCGAAGTGTCGAAAGACCACGCCTTTGTCCTTTTTGAAATGGGGGGTCGCACATCTCCATCGCGGGCACTTAGAACCAATAACCTGAGATAAACTTTAGCAACCGATATTAGTTCAACTAACCACATTTTCATCACACCAAAATATAGCTTAAGTGCCATTAGCACTTTCAATCTCCCCCTTTTTGGTGCATTGATGACGTGGTTAGAGCATGGCAAAGAGGATAAACAGATAGAAAGCCATGGAACAAATAATGATCATGATAGCTCCCCCTATATGTGTGCCCGAAAACAAGAATGCATCTAGTACACCCATAGGAGGTTCGACCAAGATCTTTATTGATAAGTCATGAGATTCATCAAAATAAACTTATAACGGTGCCTAGATCTCATGACACAGTGTGGTGAGAAAATAATGTGAGACCCAATAAGCATAAGAGGATAATAGCAAGGTTCAATAATAAAGCTAGAGTCTCACAATAACGCTAGAGGCTCACAACCACACAGACGGAAAGGAAATAAGAGTATCTCAAGCCAACTAAAACCAACCAACAGCGAGAAACACGAGGCTTGAGATCTCAACATACCCACGAACACACAACCACACACACCACTTCTCCCGCTTTGTCATCAAGACAACAAAAAGGAGACAAATGGCGACACGAGACCCACTAGACAAGAGGAGGAGCACTCGAGGCATCATCATCATCATCAAAATGCCACCCCGACCATTGGGAAAGACCGAGCAGTGGCCTCACTGTCGACGTCCTTAGAACCTGGACCAACATCCTCACCAGCAGCAGCCCTTGCTGCCTTCTGCTCACGCCGAACAAGCTTATCCTTGTTGATTTCCTTGATCTGACGACGCTAAATCGAATGACACATCTTGAACATGTTGCTCAAGGTCTTGAACAGCGACTTCTTCTCTCCCTTGGCAAAGATGGCCTCAGAGCCAACAGACTTGGCCTTACCACAAGGGATCCGTGAGGTAGAGGACATGCCTGGAGTGTAAGTAGCACGATCCTCAGGCCTAGGGTGGCGCCCCTTCTTGATGGGCACATAGGGAGCAGGAGCAGCTAGGGTCCAGTTGGAGTTGCACTTGGGAACAACAGTCTTGAAGCTAGCAATGTACTTTGCTGGACAGACGGTCTCAATCAACGCCTATATGAAAGGAGCATAGATCAAAGACTTGTTCTCTTGTACACACTGACGCAGCTCGTAGTACATGACATCCAGAACATCCACTTTCTTCTTCTGATGAAGATACACAAAGACATCAAGCATTGAGCTCCAAATGTTATGGGAATCCCCGGCCTTTGGAGTGAGGGTATACCGCAGGATATGGCGCATGGTGTCATAGAGGGGCAAGAGGTCTTTGATTAACCCAGTGACAAACGACTTCTCTTGTTTGTAAGCAAAGGCAATCTCATCCTTAGTGCACTGCCCACTTTCCCGAACAATGCCAAACTCATCAGAAATAGTCTCCTCATTCATGAATGGGTAGGGAATGATCTCGGAGAACTTTGCCATAGGAGCTGAGCACTGATACGTTCCGGACATCCATGTGAGGGTGCGAGCAGAATCATTGGAGAAGTACAGAGTGGCAAAGAACTGCATCACTAGATCTTCATTGTAGGGGTGGTTGAAGGTGACAAACGGAATCAGACCCAGTCATCCAAGAGCGGAGTACACACCGGGATACAGGTGATCATTGTCGCGCAATCTCTCAGTGTTGACTTGCTTGTGAGGAGCAAACTTCTTTGACTTGGTCATAAGAAGCTCATGATAGATTCTTTGCTGAAACCCATTCTTGAAACGGGGATCCATTCCCATACTCGTGGCCTTAACATACAGATGGTTCTGTCTCTCAGCCCAGATCTCTGGCTTGGTCCACTTGACAAGAGGCATATTCCGGAGGTCACGCCTGCCCGGAGTGGCTTCCTCCGAACTAGACTCCTCTTCCTCTTCTTCATCTTCCTCATCACGATCATCTTCTTCATCTTCCTCACCACGATCCTCTTCTTCTTCTATCTCATCATCTTGTGCGTCATATTCTTCCTCAAATTCATTGGAAGCCTCAATAACGGGCCGCTTTGAGGCTGCACGGCGAGCACGGCCCTGACCTGTCCCAGACCCCTGACCCATGCCTTCAGACGGCTGACGACGAGCAATGGTGAAGTCCTTTGATCCTCCTTTTGCACGCTTGCGACGAAGCTCAGACCTCTTGTCAGCGGAGTCTGAAACACACACAAAAACCCAACAACACAAAGCACGAGGCACAAATGAGTACAAGTGCAAGATAAATGGCAAGGAGATAGACAAAAGTCTTGGCAATAGTTCCTGGATAGCCCGTGCGCACGGTACAGGACCGTGGGCACGGGGCCCCGTGCGCACGGGTGTCAAACACCCCATGGACACGGGGGTCTCCCAGCGGCAGCCACTACCAGAAAGAGCTCCGGGAGTGGGTGCAACAGAGGGACCAACAGATCTAAGCACTAGACTTCTATCTACAAACAAGTTGAGGCCAAACGAATCTAGGGAGCAAAGAAACCCTAAAGCTAGAACAAAAGAAGGAAACTCAAGGAGATGGAACAAGAGGAGAGGACCAACCGGAGGAGGACCCCATCAGGATCGAGATCCACGGAGGAAGAACTCCGACAAAGCCCGGAGGAGATCCGGCGAGTGGAGGCGACAGCGGCGGCGCTGGAGGCTTCCTGGGGAGTGGAGGGGGCGAATGGGTGGGAATGAACCTGAGCCTCCCCCATGCCCCACCTCTTCAGGACCGAAAACTGCAGACCCCGTGTGCACGGGCTAAGTGAGCCCTGTGCGCACGGGGGTCCCGTGCGCACGGTACAGAGCCCGTGGGCACGGGGGCCCCGTGTGCACGGTATAGGCCCGTGCGCACGCTACAGGCCCGTGCGCACGGGGTATTCAGGAACTTTGACATGAGTGGATCTTTAAATACAAGGCTGAGTGTATACTCTTACCCCTACTTCACAAGGCACTCGGTCTACATTTCTGAACACGCCGCGAGGAAAGTCCTATCACTATGGAAAGGGTATATGTGGAGCACTTGTACCAAAAAGAAGCGAGGAGAACCAACCAAAAAAAGAAAAGAAACACCACACCACACACACGAAACAAACACGGACATAACCCTCAAGCGAGGGCGGTGGCCGAGGCCACCATGTTTGAGTTTACTTGGTATGGCACCGCGAAGATATGAACCTTGGGCCCAAGACCAATACTCATCTTTGAAGCACAAGTACCACCTAAAGTGGCTTATGTGAAAGATTGTGTTTGTTTTATGCACTTCTAGGATAAGATAGCTCATGAGTTGAGCTAGCTCCCCCTAGACATGTGCCTACATCTAAGCAAGATAGTACATGAGTATGTGTGTGCGAGCAAGAGTTTCATCCGAAGTTACTAATATCCACGATATTTAGCTCATACCTTAACTCGCGGAATCTTGCTTCGTCAAGGGGCTTGGTGAAGATGTCTGCTAGTTGATTCTCGGTGTTGACATGGAGTAACTCAATGTTTCCCTTGGCCACATGATCTCTAATGAAATGATGACGAATCTCAATATGCTTGGTCTTGCTATGTTGAACCAGATTCTCGGTGATCTTGATGGCACTTTCATTGTCACACCAAAGAGGCACTTTGTCACATTTGACACCGTAATCCATCAAAGTTTGCCTCATCCATAGTAATTGGGCACAACAACTTACGGCAGCAATATACTCGGCTTCGGCTGTGGAGATAGATATACAATTTTGCTTCTTTGAAGACCAACTTACCAACGATCTCCCTAGGAATTGACATGAGCCGGATGTGGACTTGCGATCAACCTTGTCTCCGGCCCAATCCGAATCTGAGTAACCCATTAACTCAAATGATGATCCCTTGGGATACCAAAGGCCCGAGTTTGGGGTATGAACCAAATATCGAAGGATCCTTTTCACTGCCGAATAGTGGCTCTCCTTAGGAGCGGATTGAAATCTTGCACACATACACACACTCAACATAATATCTGGCCTAGATGCACAAAGGTAAAGCAAGGAACCGATCATAGAGCGATATACCTTTTGATCCACTTCTTTACCATTTGGATCAAGATGAAGTTGACCATTTGTGGCCATGGGTGTCTTCATTGGCTTGACATCTTGCATTTTGAATCTCTTGAGCATGTCTTGGATATAACGAGATTGATTGATGAAGGTTCCGCCTCTCAATTGCTTCACTTGAAAACCGAGAAAGAACTTCAACTCTCCCATCATGCTCATCGCAAATTCCTTAGTCATAAGATTCTCAAACTCAACGTTAATAGCATGGTTAGTTGACCCAAAGATAATATCATCAACATATATTTGGCAGACAAACAACTCTCCTTTTACCCTCTTCGTAAAGAGAGTGGAATCTATTACCCCAATCTGGAACCCCTTCTCGCTTAGGAACGCTGTAAGGTGATCATACCAAGCACGAGGTGCTTGTTTGAGTCCATAGAGTGCCTTATGGAGTTCATAAACGTGAGAGGGATGATCGGGGTCTTCAAAACCGGGAGGTTGCTTGACATACACCAACTCCTTAAGAGGACCATTAAGAAATGCACTCTTAACATCCATTTGATATAATTTGAAATCATGATGAGAGGCATAAGCAAGCAAGATGCGAATGGATTCGAGACGGGCAACGGGGGCAAAAGTTTCACCAAAGTCCAAACCTTCAACTTGGGTGAAACCTTGTGCCACTAACCTTGCCTTGTTCCTTATTACTTGTCCATATTCATCTTGTTTGTTCTTGAAAATCCACTTTGTTCCAATGACATTATGAAATTCC
Source organism: Triticum urartu (assembly GCF_056163025.1). Classification (NCBI taxonomy): domain Eukaryota; kingdom Viridiplantae; phylum Streptophyta; class Magnoliopsida; order Poales; family Poaceae; genus Triticum; species Triticum urartu. Next base: position 464,103,323 of record NC_141879.1, on the reverse strand, counting down.
TTGGGTCTTTCTACAAGGGTCCACACTTTGTTGCATGTGAAGTTGTTGAGTTCTTCATGCATGGCATATATCCAATCCGGATCGTCAAGGCATCTTCCACCTTAAGGGGTTCAACACAAGAGACAAACGAGTGATGTTCACAAAAGTTTGCCAAATTTCTACGAGTAGTTACCCCCTTTTTGATGCTTCTGTAGATGTTCTCGGTGAGGTGTTGAAGATGTTTTAGCTTGGCGACCACTTTTTGCTCTTTGCGGTCAAGCTCTTCTTCACTTGGTTTTGGACTTGATGAAGAAGCTTGCCCTTGAGATTGCTTTAGCCTTGGAGACACTCTTCTCTTTGCAACCATAGGTTCTTGCTCAGTAGGAAGTGATGACAATGAAGACACTTGTGGTTGGGGTTGATCTAGATCTTGATCATGACTTTGAGCTTGATCTTGAGCCTCAATGATTGGTTTCATTATTTGGAAGAGTTTGCTCTTGATCTTGCTCAGGAATATGAGGGTCTTGATCTTATTCTTGGATAGGTTCATTACTTCCCAAGGCATCTTGTACAAGTGGTGTCGGTGATGACTTCCCTTGTGGAGAATCCTCAAGAGGGGCTCTTACTCCTTCTTCTTCTACTTGGACATGGGGTGTTTCTTGTGGGAGAATGTGGCCTATCCCCATTGTCCTTATAGCTTGTGAAGGAGCCTCATCACCTACAACACTAGGAACAATTTGCTCCATGCGGGAGCCGTTATCTTCATCAAACTCCACATTTACCGTTTCCTCAATGCATCTGGTGGATTTATTGAGAACTTGGTAAGCATGAGAGTTTGATGCATATCCAACAAATATGCCCTCATAAGTTCTAGACTCAAATTTAGCTAACTGGGATCTTTTGTTTAAAATGAAACACTTACAACCGAATACCCGAAAGTATTTGACGTTGGGCTTTCTCCCAATTAGGAGCTCATAAGGGGTCTTGTTCTTGAGCTTGCGAAGATAAAGCCGGTTTGAATCATGGCACGCGGTATTGATGGCTTCTTCCCAAAGCTTGTATGGTGATTTGTACTCATCAAGCATGGTCCTAGCCATCTCAATAAGAGTCCGATTCTTCCTCTCTGCAACACCATTTTGTTGGGGAGTATATGGTGCGGCATATTGGTGCTTTATCCCCTCTTCACTCAAGAATTCATCCATTGTATAGTTTTTGAACTCGGTGCCATTGTCACTTCGGATTGCCTTGATCTCACAGTTATGTTGACGTTGAGCTTCTTTGGCAAAGTTGATGAAGGTTTCTTGAGTTTCATCTTTAGTCTTGAGAAAGAACACCCAAGTATATCTTGTGAAGTCATCAACAATGACAAGGCAATATCTCCTTCCTCCCAAACTATCATATGTTGGAGGCCCAAATAGATCCAAATGGATAAGCTCGAGGGGCCTCAAGGTGGTGATGATAGTCTTCACTTTATGAGCTTTTTCATGAAGCTTTCCGGAAATGCAAGCACTACAAGGACGATCTTTGGCAAAAGACACATTGGTTAGTCCAAGAATGTGCTCCCCCTTTAAGAGAGCTTGTAAATTTCTCATGCCCACGTGGGCTAGCCTACGGTGCCATAGCCACCCCATGTCAGCCTTGGCCATTAGGCATGTTGCAAGATGAGTTTTCTCTTTTGAGAAATCAACCACGTAAAGGTTGTCTTCAACATGCCCAACAAAGACCACTTTGAGATTGCTCCTCTTAAAGACGGTCACATGGAATTCACCAAAATGTGAATCATATCCGGCACGAGCCAATTGAATAGTTGAAAGTAAATTGTAGTGAAGGGATTGGACAAGCATGACATTTGCAAGAGATGAATCATTAGAGATTACCACCTTGCCCAAACCCAATACCTTTCCCTTGCTATTGTCACCGAAGGAGATGTTCGAAGAGGCCTTGAGTGAATCAACGAACTCCACAAGCATCTCCCTTTCTCCGGTCATATGATTGGTGCATCCACTGTCGATCACCCATTGAGTTCCACCGGAGACATAGTCCTACAATAATCAAGCTTTGGTTATAGGTACTCATTTTGCAATGGGTCCTGGTGAGTTAGCAACAAGGGTCTTGGGAACCCAAATAGTCCAAGCATAATCATCATAGTTAGTTCCAACAAATTTTGCAAAGGTATAGCCATCATCTCCTCTCATGAGAACATATGATGGATTGTTCTTGCCGGCAAAATTCTTGGGAATAGCCTTGTCCCTAATGACCTTACCATTCCCAGCACCCTTCATTTCCTTCTCCTTCTCCTTGTGCCCTTCTTGCACAAACACTACCTTTTGGGGAGGGGAAGGAGTTGGACCGATCTTCTTGTTCTTCTTCTTCTTGTTGTTCTTACCACTCTTAGATGCGGGATTAAACCCAACTCCCTCCTTGGAAACACACTCCTTTTGGTTGCTCAAGAGATCGTTTAGGTTTTTCTCCCCTTGGATGCATGATACAAGCCCTTTCTCAACTTGAGCTTTCAACTTCTTATTTTCCTCTTGAAGGGAGGTGCAATCATGAGCAAACTTAGCCATACAAGCATCATCATTTAAATCAATATGAGGTACGGAAGTGAGAGCCTTAATGGTTGTAGATTTTAATTGAGCATAAGACTCGGTGAGAGCAATGAGGTCACCTTTGACAACCTTGGAACTAATCACAAGGAACTCATGCTCCTCAACAAGTCTTGTATGGTCAACTAGAAGTTTTTCAACTCTAACGTTAAGAGCATCTTTATTCTCAAGAGCAAGTTGCAACACATCGTTGGTTTTAACAAAGTCAATTTGATGAGCAAACAAGGCTTCCTCAAGTGATGCTCTCATGACACTCTCTTCATTAAGTTCGTGCTCGAGGAGATCAACTCTCTCTTTTTCCTCTATAAGGAGGTTCTCAACGTTATCAATAAAGTCATCGCGTTCAGCGTGTGACTTAAGGAGATCGCCAAAATGAGCACGAGCTTCACCATGAAGAGTTTTCATGAAAGCCATTAAGGATTCCTCATCATTATCCACACCCTCCTCACACTCATCCTCCACTATCCCACATGAGACATTGGGAGTGTATTTGTCGGGTCTCTTGGGTTTGGACTTTGTTTTTACCTCTTTGGCCATGAGGCGTCGATGAGTGAATGGCTTGTCCTCGTTTGGAGAGTCGAAGAGGCTGGTGGTGGTGGAGGAGGTAGTGGCATGCATGGCGAAGGCGGCCGTGCCCACTTGATCATCATCACCGTCATCTTCATCTCCAGACATGTATTCTTCATGAACAAGAGCCTTGTCATCCTTCCTCTTTGCAAACTTGGTGAACTTCTTCTTCTTAAGCACAAGCTTCTCGGACTTGTCTTCACGTCTCTCATATGGACAATCATGAACAAAGTGTCTTGGGCTATCACAATTGTAGCATTTCCTTCGTCCAAGAGATCTTCCTTGAAGATTTCTTCCTTTGTTTGCCATGGTCCCGGTGTACTTCTTGACTAAGAGAGCCAAGTCTTCTGCAAAATCATTTGCCGGGCACGAGGTATCATTATCCTCCTCACATATCTCTTCACTCACTTCTTCCTCCCTTGAGGATTGGCTCATCACTTTCTTGGCCTTCAAGGCAAGATTGGAGTTCTTGGTTGCTTGAGCTATTGCAAATGTTTTCTTGGACTTTGTTTCCAAAAGAACATGGGTAGAGAAGGTGGAAACAACTTGAGCCGAAGTCAACTTGTGATAGTCCGGACATTGATGAACCATCATGACCATGGTATGTTCTGTGAGAACCATAGCATCTATGAACTTGTCCTTGATGAATTCATCATTTTCCCAAGTGCACCCAAAGGTTCTCAAGTTGAGCACAAGGGACATCAACCTTCGGTAAACCTCTTCTGCGGACTCACCCTCATTCCTCACAAAGAGATTGACTTCTTGTTTGAGCAAGGCCAACCGAGATCTTCAAATTGCTTCATCTCCTTCAAGAGCCTCCTCAAGGCAATCCCAAATTTCCTTTGCGGTTTTGAGAAGAGCAATGGAATAACTATAGTCTTCAGTCACAGTGTTGCGAAGCATGTTGTGTGCGGTAGCATTGAGTTGATCGTCAACTGCTTCCCTTGGAGTGAGATTCATTGGGTCCTTGGGGTTGAATCCATTGACCACAATCCACCACAATTGAGTTGAAGCACTGCGCATGTGAGACTCCATATCTAGCTTCCACTTAGCAAATGCATTAGCTTTGAAAGGGGGCGGAGGCCCAACAGGATTAATGCGGGGATGTTGCAAGGGTTGAGGAGAGTAAAAGGGTTCCACGGCATTGTACTGGGGAACTTGAGTATGAGCCGGGGAAGCAAGAGGTTCCCTCGAGTAATCCGCATCATGAACCTCATTTGGGTTAAACGAGTTTGATGCGGACGTTGATGGCTTTAGGCGAGCATCAATTTCCTCCTTGATTGAGGCTTGAACCTCTTTCAACATAGAGACTTTGAGGTCCGCAAACATTGAAAGAATATCGGCCGCGGTCAAGGGGACATTCGGGTTAGTAGTAGCGGCAGGAGCAACGACCGGAGCACCAAGTGTCTCAGTCGCGGCGGGGGGTTGGTTTTGACCATCCCCCACAACGGGTAGGCCACCTCCCTCATTCCCTAGATCGACCATATCCTCTAAGGTTGTAAAACCTTATATTAGAGCACGAGGCTCTGATACCAATTGAAAGGATCGATACGGTCGACTAGAGGGGGGGGGGTGAATAGGAGACTACAAATTTTAATCTTTCTTGTAGATTTTAAGGCTTAGCAGATAAAAGAGTTCACTAGATATGCAACTAGGTGAATGCAACCTATATGACAAGCAAGCTCCAAGAAGAAAAGCTAGGCAACAAACTACTTAGCAAGCCAACAAGCATACAACAACAAAGAAAGGTGCGGGAAAGGATTAACCACAAGTGAGACGAGGAAGCGGATGTTAACCTGAAGTTCACTCTTCCTTGGGGAAGAGCTAATCTCCGTTTGGAGCGGTGCCGGAGCCAAAGCTTGCGGAATGCCACCAAGGGCTCACCGTATTTTCCTTCGAGTCACCCCCAACGGATGAGCCTCGAACCACTCGGGGTTGGTCTTGAAGGCGACCACCACACCTTTACAAACTTCTCTGGAGCACACCACAAGCAAGGAAGCTTCCGGAGGAACCTCTAACCGCCTAGGAGCCCAAGCTCCAAGAGTAACAAGTCAATGGGGAAGAAATGTTGCGGGGAACGCGATTTGGTTTGGTCAAGTTGTAGATCGGGTCTTGCTCTCCCAATCCCCAAAGTTTCAACAAGTTTGGGTGGATGGATTGAGAGTATTGAGCAAAATGGGGTGTAGCAATGGTGGAGCTCAACAAGACATTAGGGTTGAAGGTTGGAGGAGGAAGAAAGGCCTTTTTATAGTGTTCATGGGCTGGTGGGGATTTCTGCCCGTTGGACCCCGTGCGCACGGGCTAAGTCAGCCCCATGCGCACGGGGTATCCAGAGACAAATGCACCACCCCGTGCGCACGGGGGTCAAAACCCCGTGTGCACGGGGTATCCAGAGAGTTATGCAGTACCCCATGCGCACGGGGGTCAAAAGGCCCCGTGCGCACGGGGTACCTAGAGAGTTACCTAGTACCCCGTGCGCACGGGGTACCCAGTAACTTACTGTTGCAACTTTCTGAGTACCACAACACACACACTAGGTTCATATGAGGTGGTTGGAGTGGGAAGGGTAAGAGAGTAAGGCTCGACAAAGGCATTCCCACACAACATTTATCCACACAGACCCCTCTTAATAGTGCGGTCTTTCCTACGACTCGAAGCAAACCAAAACTAAACCTTCGAAGCGTCGAAAGACCACGCCTTTGTCCTTTTTGAAATTGGGGGTCGCACATCTCCATTGCGGGCACTTAGAACCAATAACCTGAGATAAACTTTAGCGACCGATATTAGTTCAACTAACCACATTGTCATCACACCAAAATATAGCTTAAGTGCCATTAGCACTTTCAACAACACTGGATTCTCCAGGTGCCCGACAAGCAATCCACCCAGATGTGTATTAAAGTTGCCACCTTAAGTTGAACCATTAATTTACAATCTCACATCTGTCATGGATTCACTCAAACCCAATCCATGTCTACGAGCATAGCATAGCAATATAAGCAGCGTAGAAGTAACTCCCAAGGGTTTGATAATAAACAGGTGAATAGGTACTACCTCATCTACTTCCCAATCCCACATGTTATCAAGTCCTAACCGTGCAATGTTTGAGGGTTGAAACTAATGCATAAAACTGGGTGATAAAGGGGATATGATCAAAGTGTTACTTGCCTTGCTGATGATCCGTGAAACCTAGAGACTCGATGTAGCACGCTTCGCACTCCGGGTACTCTATCGCAATCAAACAAGCATCCAATAAGCAATCAAACAAGGGCACGGGTAAAGCACAAGTAAGAAGATCTAACCAGAAAGTTCAACTTAGGAACTCCTGTTTGCAAAAAGAATCAAATCAAACGGAGCAACGAAACTCAAACGGCGAAAGAAACAAGCTTCATTTACTATTCTGGACTAAAGTCAAATTTTACAGTAGCAAAAACTTGTTCAAGTTGGTTAAACGGTAAGAGGGATTCGAGACGAAACTCTGGGCGCTTGAATCGCCTGATTCCGATAAATGAGCAAAAAATCATACTAAAACGAATATCGGATCAGAAATGCGATCGAAAATAATCGCGGAAAATCCTAGAAAAAAAAACTGACGAACAGGCTAACGAACGAACGTTCGCTGTCTGCGGCTAAACAGTGAAAACTGTTCGTTAAAACGAACGTAAAAACGGGCATTCATTAAATAACTAAACTGAAAAAATAAACCAAACCGGATCTAAAAAACGGATCTAGGGTTTCGAAAAAAAACAAACGGTTTTCTCACGAAAACCGAGGCTGCTACCTCGGGTTCGACGAGGCGGCGCGGCGGCGGTGCGGCTCCGGCAATGGCGCATGGCGACGCGGCGGCACGTGGCGGCGGCGCGTGTCGGCGGTGGCGGCGTGGCGGCTAGGGTTAGGGCGCGAGGCGTGGGTGGGCTTCGGCAGGCGGCTGTGGGCTTCGGCGGCTCGGGGGTGGCGGCTTATAAAGCCCCCCCGGGCGGAGTCTCGCACAGGTACGGCCCGGAGTCGGTTGACTTAAAAAAAATTCCGACATGCAGAGAAAAAAAGAAAAGAAATACTAAACGGACTCCAAAAGTCCCGAAACAATTTTGCCCGTCCTCGAAAAATAAGCCGGACAAGGTGAACATTTATTTGGGCCTAAAATGCAATTTTTAAAAACACATATTTTCCTAATTCAAATAAAATAGCTATAAAACTCCGAATAAAAATCTTATTTTATTTTAATATTAAATCTTCGATATTTCTCTATTTTGAGGAAGTCATTTTATCCTCTTTCTTTTATTTTTATAAAAGAAATATTCGAAGAGAAAATAATTAAAATCAAATGATCCTCTTTTCAAAATTCGAGAAAACTCGAATATGAAAATAATGAAATCCCCAACTCTCTCCGTAGGTCCTTGAGTTGCGTATAATTTCTAGGATCAAGCCAAAATGCAGTAAAATATGATATGCAATGATGATCTAATGTATAACATTCCAAATTGAAAATTTGGGATGTTACAGTTTCATGAACGATCCATGCACACAAAAAAGATATTTATTTGATTTTTTTAGAGATGGCACATGCAAATTTACTTAGGACGGCAGGGTAATACCGCATATAGATAGGTATCGTGGACTCATCTGGAACAACTTGGGTTCAAGGTTTTTGATGTACAAGCAGAATTCCCACTTAGTACACGCGAAGGCTAGCAATTAGGTTGAGAAGCGGCCAGCTAGAGAGCAACAACGGTCATGAACATGCATTATGCATAAGTAACATTGGACACTAGCATGAGTACGATATGAACAACATGAACATAAATATCATGGAGGCTATATTGGTTCTGATTCAACTACATGCATGAACATGTGCCAAGTCAAGCCACTCGAACATTCAGAGGAGGATACCATATCATCATACTACATCACAATCATTTTAACGCAATGTTGATATCCAAGATAAATCATTATCCACTCCTAGATAATTATGCATGGCATGATAAACTATCATCTCTGAATGTCATTGCAAACATGTTTAATCATAATGGGCTGAATCATGGATACTAGGTTAAACATATTTACGAAAACAAAACAAGTCGAGTTCATACCCGTTTTTCTCTATCACAGCCAGTTCATTGAATATCGTTATTATTGCCTTTCACTTGCACGACCGAACGATGTGAAAATAATAATAGTGCAAGAGTGCCGTGGACTAAGCTGGAATCTGCAAACATTTTATTCAACAGGAGAAAACAAAGTAATATGGGCTCTTTTTTAGATCAATAATAATGCATATGAGAGCCACTCAACATTTTCATCGTGGTATTCTCCTTGGTACGACTGAAATAAAAAGAAAAGAAATTCAGAGAAACACAATGAAATATTTTTGGAGTCTTTGGTTTTCTTGAACAAGCAAATAAAAGGGAAAAGAAAAAATGAGAAAAACTATTTACACGGGAAAGCTACCAACAAGCAAAAGAAGAACTAGGAAATCTTTTTGTGTTTTCTTTTTAGCGCTACAGCTAACTACTCTAGGAAGGAAAATCAAAAAGAAATAGGAAATATTTTTGGATTTTCTGAAAGTTTTTCAAACACACAAGAAGAAAGCGAGAAAATAAATTTAACATGGATGATACAATGGAAAAGTGTGGACACCGACAAATAAAATAAGTGAACATGAATATAATACCGGTGGAAATATGTACTCCCCCAAGCTTAGGCTTTTGGCCTAACTTGGTAATCGATCAGTAGCCTGGATAGTAGTCGGGGTGCTGAGGAGCGGGAATCCACGGATCCCACTGCTGAGGCTCCTCCTCTGCTGCAGCCTAGTTGTTCCGATATGAGATGATGTCCCCAGGCATAATCCTGTGTCCGCCTCTAGCAAAAAGGATCAAACAAAGCAGGTGCAGGCAGTGGAATAATATCACGAGTGTTTTCACTAAAACCCAGGTTATAAGGGATAGGAATGTCAGGAAAATCACGTGCAATAAACTGGTGGTGTTCCATGGCCGCACGATCTAGGTAAACCTTGCGCAAACGATAATCATGTTAGCGTATCTGAATGTTAAAGTGAGTTGCCAAGCGAGTAGCATAAATACCCACCATGTATTTTGCCCTTGGATCCGTTAATGTGGATGCGACATGCCACGATAGCTCCTAGGCTATAAGTGTTGTCGCCGTGAAGTGCGCGATACAAAACAACAAAGTCTGGTGCGCTGAGTGCGCCTACTTTCTCTCTAGCAAGCAAACACTTAGCAATAATTGAATCAAAGTAATGCAAGGTAGGAAAGTGTATGCTAGTGGCGGTGACACCCGACGTCCCTCTCTCATACCCCGCTGTAAGAGTGTGGTAAAAGCCATCAAACTCCGTGGGTCAAGGCTCAACTAAACTCCCGCCAGAAGGAATCATACATATGTCACAAAATTCAATAAGTGGTATTTGACGGGTTTCAACATATAAATTAAACTCCACTACAGGGGGATTATTCCTAGGAAGAAAATGAAAACTTTGCACAAAGGAATTTGTGAGGAGATGATACTGCTCACATTCAGCTGTGATGAAGTCGGCGAGGCCGGCATTAGCAGCATATTGTGCAAACTCTTGAAGGATTCCAGCCCCTTCCATGAACGGGGTATGCGGCCATTTGCATGGCCGTACTTACGCCAACCTCCGGGTATGGAGATCACTGTCAGACGAATTCCGAATAACTCCTTTTGAGTTTTTCTTGGAAGCAAACTTCCTAAAGATATTCATCTTTTTCCTATGAAAAAAATTCTGAAAATTTTAGTCCACAAAATTTTCTCAACAAAGCTTTACAAGATTGATAGCAACTACTCATAAGGATATATGGAGGCCATAGCAAGCATTCAAACTACTTAGAAATCTAAGAATTCAACATGCAAGCTCATCTACAACAGCACCAAGAGTAGCTAATTATTCAAAATATAAACCACTAAAACAAAAACTAATTGGACAAACGGAGGAGTCACATACCAAGCAAAAATCCCCCGAAACAGTTTTGGAAATGGAGCTTCGAGCAAAGAGATCGAAATCCGCGGGTTTGAGAACAAGAACACGAGCGAGAGAGAGAGCAATGGGGAAATTTTTCTGGAGGTAGGTGACGATGTGGTGTGAAGGGATAAGTGAGGAGGCCCATGTGGGGACCACAACCCACCAGGGCGCACCTGGGGGTCTTGGCGCGCCTAGGTGGGTTGTTCCCACCTGGTGCACCTCCCTCTGATGTTACTTGCACCAAAAAATCTTAAATATTCAGGAAAATTTCGTTTTAAATTTTCAGGGCATTATGAGAACTTTTATTTTTGGGTCATTTTTTATTGCACGGGAAATTCAGAAAACAGACAAAACATGACATTTTATTTCATTTAACTAATAAAAACAGAAAACAAAAGATAGGGACAAAAGGTAGTGCTTACTAAATTCATCAACTTCATACCTCTAAAAAATGATCCATTAATAAGGTTGATCAAGTCTTATTAACAAGCACTTTCGATTAGCATGAAACCAAAGAACCTTTGTAAATCACTAAGTTACCTCAACGGGGATATGAATGTCTCCAACAATAAGCATTTCATATTTCTTTTTGGCAGTAGGTAGAGGTAGTTGGAAGCTTCCAATAGTGTTTATTGGAAATTTTTCAATAACATTAATACCATTCACTTGGAATTGTTTCTTCGGAAAGTGCACGATATGCTCATTACCATTGATATGAAAAGTGACCTTGCTTTTATTGCAATCAATAACAGCCCCTGCAGTATTCAAGAAGGGTCTACCAAGGATAATCGACATGTTGTCGTCCTCGGACATCTCAAGTATAACAAAGTCAGTCAAAATAGTAACATTAGCAACAACAACGGGCACATCCTCACAAATACCGATAGGTATGGCAGTTGATTTGTCAGCCATTTGCAAAGATATTTCAGTAGGTGTGAGCTTATTCAAATCAAGTCTTTTATATAAAGAGAAAGGCATAACACTAACACCAGCTCCCAAATCACATAAAGCAGTTTTCACATAATTATTTTTGATGGAGCAAGGTGTAGTTGGTATTCCCAGATCTCCGAGTTTTTTAGGTACTCCATCTTTAAAAGTATAATTAGCAAGCATAGTGGAGATTTCTGCTTCCCGTATTTCTCTCTTATTGGTGATGATGTCTGATACGTCTCGAATGTATCTATAATTTTTATTGTCCCATGCTATTATATTATCCATCTAGGATGTTTTATATGCATTTATATGCTATTTTATATGATTTTTGGGACTAACCTATTAACCTAGAGCCTAGTGTGAGTTTCTTTTTTTCCTTGTTTTTGAGTATCGCAGAAAATGAATATCAAATGGAGCCCAATTGACCTGAAAATTTATGGAGATTATTTTTGGACCAGAAGAAGCCCACGGAGTATTGGAGATGGGCCAGAGGAGTCCCGAGGCACCCACGAGGGTGGGGGTGCGCCCTACCCCCTGGGCACGCCCCCCTACCTTGTGGCCGTCTCGTGGACCCCCCTGACTTGTTCCCGACGCCAACGCCTCTTATATAACCCCAAACTTCCATAAAGAAACTTAGATCGGGAGTTCCGCCGCCGCAAGCCTCTGTAGCCACCGAAAACCAATCTAGACCCGTTCTGGCACCTTGCCGGAGGGGGGAATCCCTCTCCGGTGGCCATCTTCATCATCCCGGCGCTCTCCATGACGAGGAGGGAGTAGTTCACCCTTGGGGCTGAGGGTATGTACCAGTAGCTATGTGTTTGATCTCTCTCTCTCTCTCTCGTGTTCTTGATTTGGCACGATCTTGATGTATCGCGAGCTTTGCTATTATAGTTTGATCTTATGATGTTTCTCCCCCTCTACTCTTTGTAATGGATTGGGTTTTCCCTTTGAAGTTATCTTATCAGATTGAGTCTTTAAGGATTTGAGAACACTTGATGTATGTCTTGCTTGTGCTTATCTGTGGTGACAATGGGATATTCACGTGATCTACTTGGTGTATGATTTGGTGATCAACTTGCGGGTTCCGTGACCTCGTGAACTTATGCATAGGGGTTGGCACACGTTTTCGTCTTGACTCTCCGGTAGAAACTTTGGGGCACTCTTTGAAGTTCTTTGTGTTGATTTAATAGATGAATCTGAGATTGTGTGACGCATATCGTATAATCATACCCACGGATACTTGAGGTGACATTGGAGTATCTAGGTGACATTAGGGTTTTGGTTGATTTGTGTCTTAAGGTGTTATTCTAGTACGAACTCTAGGATAGATTGAACGGAAAGAATAGCTTCGTGTTATTTTACTACGGACTCTTGAATAGATCGATCAGAAAGGATAACTTTGAGGTGGTTTCGTACCCTACAATAATTTCTTCGTTTGTTCTCCGCTATTAGTGACTTTGGAGTGACTCTTTGTTGCATGTTGAGGGATAGTTATATGATCCAATTATGTTATTATTGTTGAGAGAAATTGCTCTAGTGAAAGTATGAAGCCTAGGACTTGTTTCAACGCATTGCAATACTTTTTTTGCTCACTTTTATCATTAGTTACCTTGCTGTTTTTATATTTTCAGAATACAAAAACCTATATATACCATCCATATTGCACTTGTATCACCATCTCTTCGCTGAACTAGTGCACCTACACTACAAAAAAATACACTTCTGTGATGATACGTGTTTGTCACAGTAGGTCGCGTTTTTTGTCATGCATGTACATCCATGACGATTTTATGACAGAATCAAGATAGTCATACCTTTGCCGTCGTAGAAGTGTTCCATGACATTACTAAAATTATCATCACGGAAGTGTGCACTTCCATGACGATAAATCACGCATCACAGAAGTGCTTTGGTCAAGGGTGACCGACACGTGGCATCCACCATAACGGAACACCGTTAAGCTATCGGGTCAGGTTTTGGATTCGATAACCCGTTAACAGCCCCGACCAATGGGGATTTTCCACGTGTAAAATCATCATTGGCTGGAGGAAACACGTGTCGGCTCATCGTTGGGACAGATGTCATCCACTCATTGGACAGAAGGCGCCTATGATACGTCGACACATGGCACGGCCCAATAGAGGCCCATTCCTGTGAAAAGGCCGGCCCATTTGACTTGGTCAAAAGGTGGCGAGCCGGCCCATGGAAAGCCTGTTAATGTCCTGTTCGCATATAGCCCATCTACAGCCCGCTAACCCAAGGCCCGTTACGCCCTATCCGAATTAGGCCCAGTAGCGTCATCTGGGCCATCCAATATGATTCCATCCCGTTTTCACTTCTGGCCCATGTATGGCCCATGACGTCTTTCGGCCCATATGAGGCCCTATGTAACTCTTGGCCTATTAACGGCCCGTGGTGAAACTAGCCCGTAATGAACAGTGTATCGCTTTACACCCATTAACGGCCCGTGGTGAAACTGGCCCATAATGAACAGTGTATCACTTTATACCCATTAAGGGCCCGTTATTCTGTTGGGCCGTTTCCAGCCCATGTTATCTTTCGGCCTTCTCAGAGCCCATTTTTTCTTGGGCTCATTTCCAGCATTCGTTTACTTACGGCCCGTTACTGTCATTTTTTGCTTGTGGGCCAAATTCAGCCCGTGGTTACAGTCGGCCCGTTTGTGGTCCGTTAATACGTTGAGCCGTTTTCATAGCGCCATCAAATACGGCCTATTAACGATGGCCCGTTATGGTCAGCCCATGAACGGACGATTCCAACTCTAGCCCGTTTACGGCCATAATGCGACCTATTATTGGCCCATGTTTGGCCAATCGATCATACGACCCGTATAAGGCCCATTGATGATACAGCCCGTAGAAGGCCCATTGTTTCTACGGCCCGTAGAAGGCCTACTGTTTCTACGACCCGTAGAAGGCCCACTATTTCTATGGCCCGTAGGAGGCCCAGTGTCACTACAGTAAATATTACCCATGGTTATTGTGGCCTAGTTTTAAAAAATAGGTTATTGCAGCCACTAGCAAACCGCGGAAAAAGAACTGCACTGACTACAAGCAAACAAATAAACAAGACAACAAGGAAATAAATAAGCAAGCAACTTATGCTAGGCTATCACGGTTATTACACATATTACATCCACTGGACATCAAAGTTCGCCACTAGTGCAAATATAGGGAACAAAGCAGCATATAAACGCCGCAGCAAAACAAGTCCAGAACTGAAACCACTTCAGAAGAGTTCAAGAAACAATATCCTGGGTACCCATAATGCTGGCAAGATGCTTAGCAAGCTTATTAACTTTCTTTTGTTTGGTGCTTAAATCCTCCAGCGCTTGCTGTTGCACAAGAAAGTATGCATCTGAATTCTGCAGGGACTTCCTCTGTCCTTCGGCTTCTTGCCGCAGCATAGCTAACTGATACCTTTCATCTTGTAGCTGAGACTGAAGAAGCCGAAGTGATTCAGGCAGCGAGTTCAAAGAGCTGGTGCCAGCGGTACTGGCCAGTAACACGAACACTACATCAATGCAGGACTGTGGGGTTTTCTCACTGTCTACAAGATCGTTTTTATCACCTTTCTTGGAGACCAACAGGGTTGTCTCACTATCTTGAACCTTATCTGCATTACTTTCTCTACCATTGCATAGTGGGGTGCTCTTCTCCAATATTTTGTTTGCATACTACAAGAGAAACAAGCAGACGCATCACAGGTTTAGCTTGTAGTATACGAAACTCATTTTGGTAAACTGGTTCAGTAGTAAGGTGGACAGGATAACAGCATGAAACAAACATATATCTATGTACTATGGTCACTGTATTGTCCATACCATTCTACTTTATGTTCCCTAATCAAGATAGAGACACAATTCAACTCATATATTTTTAAGACACATCAGTATAGACAGAATATAAGTGTGAGAAACTACACAGCATTGGCAGCACTTTAATGTGCATCACATGAGAACATAACTGTTTATACAACTTAAACTGAAATCAACATAGAGCAAGAAGTTAGAACAGCAATCCAGTTAAAGAAATAGGTTTAAAACATACTTGTTGCGCCATTGGAGTCAATTGGATCCTTTAAATTCGGAAGTAGTTGGTATGAGTAAGTACAGTGATGCAACAACAAAGGAGTATGGACCATAGCTACGGAATCTGACTTGAGAACAGTTGCTCTTCTGCTTTAAACATGGAGTTTGGGTTAGCTGTGGTGGTCTTCGTGCTTTGGGCACTGCAGTAGCTTTACAAACTGCTCGTGTGGGGGTACTCTGTGGTGGACATGGTGCTTTGTCAACTATAAGTGGGTTACTATCCGCTGGGGTTGCGGTTAGATGGGTTGTAGCTGGTTCTCTGCCCAATGGTGTAAGTGTGCAATCTAGAAGAGTCTCGATTATGTGTGATGGGGCTAGTTTGTGGGCCAGTACAACCATGGTTCTATCTGCATCGATGGGTAGCACTGTCTTTTGTGAAGAACGGGTGTTTGCTCCCTTAGATACTGCCATCACCCCCTCCAATTCAAATGGCTGATAAACAAGAAAAGAACTTGAACGTACATACATTGTATGATAGACAGATGTGGTAATTCACATATATGTTGTCTAACCAAACAGGACAGCATGACACAATTTCACATATATCATGCCTAACTAAACATGATAGCATGACACAGTTTCAGATATATGATGGATAACTTAACAGGATATAATGGCATAATTCAACATATGATGAGTACCTAAACAGGATGACATGACAAAACTATATGATGTCTTTCTAAAATAGGTTGGGATGAAATAATTCACATACATGTTGTCTAAGTATACAAGATGGCATGATATAATTGACATAATTGATTCATATACTAAGCAGCTGGCACTCGCATGTATGATCTCTAAACTAAGCAGATAGAATTCAATATTGTGCATATGATGTCTAAACTAAGAAATGCAAGACACCATATGCATCATATGAGAAATATAAACATTGCAACTTAGAGCATACACCTCAGGTGGGATATAGGACTGGTCATCTGTCTCTGAATCCTCCTCTGAGGAGCTCCCTGTAACCATCGAGATATATGCTTCAACAGGTACCATTGCCTACTCTGAAGACCTTGTTTTCACTCCAGATTTTTTTCCATAACCGGCTCAAATGGCTGATACACATGAAGAGTAGTTCAATATACACAGATTGTCGAAAAATGGAATACGTAATGAAAAAAAAGATGGCATGAGATAATTCACATATATGATGCCTGGCTCCATGGCGGTGCATAATTCACATATATGATAATTGGCTGAAAACATGGCATTGCAATTCACATATCTGATATAGAAAGCAAACATGAGGCATTCACAGAAAGCATGTCTAATCTAAGCAGATGGCATGACAATGCAAGACACCATATGCATGATATGAGCAATATAACCCAGCCAAATTAGAGCATGCACCTCGGGGGGGGGGGGATACGACTGGTCATCTCTCTCTGAATCCTCCTCTGAGGAGCTATCTGTAACCAGCAAGAAATCTGCATCGACAGGTAGCACTGACTACTCAGAAGACCTTGTTTTCACTCCAGATTTTCCCATGACTGACTCAAATGGCTGATGCACAGGAAGAGTAGATGAATGTATAAACATTGTTGACAAATGGAATACATTATGGAAAAAAATATGGCACGATACAATTCACATATACGATGACTGGCTAAACAGGATGGCATTGCATGATTCACGTATATGATGCCTGTCTAAAGAAGATGGCATTGCATAATTCCCATATACTCCCTCCGTTCCTAAATATTTGTCTTTTTAGAGATTTCAAATGGACTACCACATACGGATGTATATAGACATATTTTAGAGTGTAGATTCACTCATTTAGTTCCTTATGTAGTCACTTGGGCTTTGTTTGGATGTTCGTATTGGGCCGTTGAATTGGATTTGGTAATGGGCTGACCCCAATACAGACGTTTGGATGTACTCTGAAACAACCCACTGAAATGGAAACGACTACGCTGGAGTTTTCGCTCATACGCGCCCACCCATCACGCCAATACAGAGGCCTGGACCTTCGATTTCGCCTGAATTGCTTCCCTCCCGCAAAACAAAACGCTTCGTCAGTTCTTTCCTCCCCCTACCATGAGACAGAGGGTTCGAGAGAGGAAACCGACGCCGGGCAGATCGACCGGGGCGCCCTCGCAGACCCACCACGCCGGCCGGCGTAGGTATGGTCGCCGCCTCCCCTCCCCTTCTTCCTCTGCCGCCGTCCCTTCCCCTCCTCCGGCGCTACCCCTTCTCGCTCTCTCTGCCCCTGCTCGCCATGGCCAGATCGGATCTGAAGCCAATGGTGGCAGTCCACTCCGGCGCCGGCCCTTCCTTTCCTCTCCAGCCGTGCGGTGCACCACTGCCGGTGCACATCTCCTCTCCCTCAGACCACCTCCTGGGCCGCCCCTTCTTCTGTGTGTCCAGCCAGCCCCTTCTTCATCCATGATTCTTCCCTATCTCCAAGCAGCCTACTCTGTTTCCTTTCCTTCCCAGCCCTTTTGTCAATGATTTGCTGAGCACTGATGTATCCTCTTGTTGCAGGTTGGATTAAAAGTTGGAAGCCATCTAGGCCGACCTGAGGTATGAATATGCAGTTTTGTGAACTATGCTTGTGGTGGTCTGATGCATATGCTTGTCTTATGATGAATTTCATGCATATGGTGGTCTGATGCATATGGTCATCTTGAATGATGCATGGTTATATTGAAATTAGCCCAAAGTTAACATAATATATCTGCATTGTAGCTGCATGTCACAAATGAATTTGATTGCTTCCATTACCGAAGAGAACAAAAGAAGAAAAAGGAAAAGGATCATCTTGACAGCGATGTATGTTGAGTCAGTTTGTCTTGGCCTAGCTTATCTTAGTACGCAAAGAGCACCGAAGAGTTTCCATGCTTTAGTGACGAAGAGCTTCGATATGTTCATAGGAAGTACTTGCTGAAAGAAATGTACAATGGGTCAGAAGTAACTTGCTATGATGAGTTGCGCTTAACCAAAAGGAATTTTCATGATCTTTGCATGATGTTGCGTATGAAGTGTGGTCTGAAAGATAGCGTATATGTCACTATAGAAGAAAAGGTTGCTATGTTCTTGTTGGTGGTTGGACATGGTATTAAAATGAGAGTGTTGCGTGGCACTTACAAACGTTCTTTAGAGACTATCAGTAGGCACTTCTCGAATGTGTTGACAACCATTCTTTCCCTAACCAGGGAGTTTATCAAGCTTCCCGATCCTTCTATTGAACCTCCAGATGATTACAAATGGAAGTGGTTTGGAAATGCCTTGGGAGCACTAGATGGGTGTCATGTTGATGTTTCTGTCGTTGCGGCTGACGAAGGGAGGTATAGGAACAGAAAGCAAGACATCACCACTAACATGCTAGGTGTTGTTGACTGGAACATGAAGTTTCTTTATGTTCTACCTGGCTGGGAGGGATCTGCATCTGACTCCAGAGTGTTGCGTGATGCAATGAGAAATGATCGTCAAGATGCATTTGTTATACCTCATGGTATGATTGTTTCTCTTGGCATTTTGTTTCTTTTTGTGTTAATGTTAGCTAAATCTAATTGCTGCACCATAGGAAAATACTACTTAGTGGATGCTGGCTACACCAATGGACCTGGATTTCTGGCTCCATTCAGATCGACTAGATACCACTTGAAAGAGTGGGTCTCAAGTCAACAACAACCCCAAACTGACAAAGAGTTGTATAACTTGCGCCATTCTCGGGCTAGAAATGTTGTGGAGAGAACTTTTGGCCTATGGAAGAAAAAATGGGCTATTCTACGAATTCAATCTTTCTTTGACATAAAGGACCAGGTAACAAGTGTCCATATGGTGTTGAATAACATATGGACTGTATGACATGCTAATTTAAATATAAATCATTGCAGATTCGAATTATTAATGCTTGTTGTGTGTTACACAACTTTGCAAGGGATAGGCAGCATATGATGGATGATTTATTGCTACAGGAAGTTGATGCTGACCTAGCAAATTTGGAACATGAGCCCGTGGATGAAACTGACTTGATTACATCTATTCAAGTCACTAATGAATGGACCAACTTTTGGCAACAATTATCGCAAGACATGTATGCTGAATACCTTCTCAAGCATGCTGAATTAGAGATGGCGTAGTTAGTTGATGGTGGATTAGTTAGTGGATGTGCCTTGGTGGTGGTTGTCTCATTTTGTGTAGTGCCTGGGTGGTGGTTGTCTCATATTGGTAGTGCCTAGGTGATGATGGTAGCTTGCTGATTGTCTTTTGTGTGATAGCTTGGCTGACCATGATGGTGCCTTGTGTGGTCTTTTGTACATGCATCATCTTCATATTAATATATATGTGATGGATTTTCTCGAAATTTGCACTCTCATTCAACATTTATTTGACCCGAAATACTTCTTTCCTTTGTGCAAAATTGTTATTCTTTGTAGCAGCATGGCTGAAGGAACTGGTACTGGAAAGAGGACTTATGTCACATGGGATGATGAGATGGACACTGCCTTGCTTGAGGTACTTGTTCATCATCACAACATGGGTGACCATTCACAAAATGGATGGAAATCACATGTGTACAGTGCAGCTATCAAGAATGTGAAGGAGAAGTGCAATAAGGATATCACGAAGAACAACATATCAGGAAGGCTTAGGACTTTCGACAATCAATTTGAAATCATTAACAAGATCCTTTCTCAAAGCGGTTTTGGTTGGGATTGGGTCAATAATAAGCTATCCACTGATAGCGACGATGTGTGGACTAAATATTTGGAGGTAACTTCTATACATTTGCATTGTTTTAATTTTTTTTTGTATGTAACAAAACAGGGCAGCAACTTTACTTCTCTGATGGGTGTATTGTGCAGGCTAATAAGAAGGAGAAAGCATTAGCTTCTTACAAGACCAAAGTAGTGAAGCACTGGGAAGCCATCTCTACGATATATTCAAAAGATCATGCGGACGGTGAAGGTGCCAAGACAGGTGCCGAGACTGCTGCTGAGACTGCTGCAGATCTAGAAGAAACAATTGAAGTCTCTCCAGAAACGGTACCAAAGAGACAATGAACAGGTGATGCCATTATGTGCATGATTGGAGAAATGAGGACTACTTTCAAGGATGCTCTGAAGACAACTGATCCACTTCCATTGCCAAAGGTTACTACTCCTTCTGAAATACTTGCTGCACTTGAGTTGATACCAGAGTTGGCAGAAGTAGACATGTTGCGTTCTTACGGAAAGTTGATTCTTAATGAGCGCTTGTTTGAAGCTCTAATGGAGCTTCCCATGCACATGAGGAAGGCTTGGTTGCTATTATTGCCTTGAAGTTATGATAGTTATGATTCCTGTGTCTTGTTAAACTTCTTGGAACTATGTACTCTTTGGTGTGTTATGATTCCTTGAACTATGTATTATTGCCTATCTAAACTATTCGGTTTGTTACATTTGGAACTATGTACTATGTACTGTTCAACTTCTACTTATTTCAACAATTGTGATGTTACATTTGGAACTATGTGCCGTTGAGAATTTGAGACATCTATTTAAACTATATGTGTTGTACTGTGTTGGTGTAAAATTATTTTTGATTATTTTTGTGTCAATATTATATGATGTCATCCTCGATTTCTAGAATAATTGATGATAATTTTTACTATATAATGATCCAATTATTGTCATGCAACTACTGTTTTAGTGCATATAGTAATGTTGCTATGCAATTCCAGTGTTTGACATCCAAACACGATTCTGTATTGAAACCTCAGGATGATTCCGTGAGCCAATTCGATATACATCCAAACAACCGAATTCGTATTCATGTCGATTACAGTTTCCTATCTGAATTGGAATTGAAACCAATACAATACATAGGCCTCCAATACAGACATCCAAACACAGCGTTGTTGAAATCACTGAATAGACAAATATTTAGGAATGGTGGGAGTATGATATAGAAACCAAACAAGTGGCATTCACACAAAGCAAATCTAAACTAAGCCGATGACATATAAGATGTATAATGTAAGCAATGCAAGGCGCCATATGCATGATATGACCAACATCAACATGTCAGGTTAGAGAAAACACCTCAGGTGGTAAACAGGCATGGTCGGCTCCTTCTGAATCTCCATCTGAACAGTTATCTTCCTCTGGAATACAATCTGGAAATGCAGGAGGGGGGGCACTTCTCCCACCATGGAGCGGTGTCTGCATGACCTTATATTCGCACGCAACGGTCTTCCCTTTTTCTCTACATGTTCAGTACGATTGTGTACAATATCTGACATGCATAATAAAAAAATAGTTAGATTTTGTAAGGCCTAAGGGGCGCATGCAAAAATCAAGACTAATGGTAGCAAACGAGTGGATGGATCCAAAACTAATGATAGCAGGTAGATTATAGCTTCAGTTTAAAAATATAGACAATGGATCATCTATTGTGTGTTGCCCACCCAACATGAACCACATAGAAGACCCCAGATGAACCAGATAGTAGACAGATACTATTCGTTGCTGGCTTGATACGAGACCCATGGGAAATTCAAAACTTAAGATTGAACGATAAAGTAGCAGGTAATAATAACCGATGTATAACGTAAGCAAACACGAAAGACTGCGACCTCTCTTCCGGAACTGTGTAGGCCTCAGGTTCATCTGCTCAGTCGATGATGGTAATGCAGTTGGCGTGGCTACCGGCAACGGGGAAGATGATCTAAGGCAGTGAAAGGAAGTCTGCAGGGGGGATCTCTGCTGCAGTGAACGCTTGTGTCGATGGTGCACCTCAGGTGGGTGGATGACGGCACGACAGGAGCAGGACATAACACACAGAGTTTTCTTTGACGCCTATCTGAAAATGAAGTAAATCTGCAAGGCCTCCTTAGAATTAGAGGATTCTATAAACGCAAGGACATGAAAAACACAGGAATAGGATAGGAATGCACGTGCAAAACAGAGCATTTGGAAACATAGGATTTCAGTTAACCTGGGCATAGCCTTGTGTACATTGGAAGAACAGAGGAATGGAGAAACAAAGTGATGCTACGAGTGTACAACCTCTTTGGCATAGCCTTGTGGACCTCAGCATCATTGGGTTGGACGTGGAGGATGGTGATGATGCTGGTGTGACTGTCGGAGGCGGGGAAGAAGATCCGAGGCCTCTGGAAATGGCGTCGAGGGTACTGCTCCGCTGTGATGGATGGTTCCGTCGTTGGAGCAGCTCCTCTAAGGTGTACGGTGACGAGGCTGAAGCATGACAAGACAGACAACGTTAATCTGAAGTGGGACCCTAATATCATCTGCAATAGATGATGTAAAATACATCACCAAAAAGTGCTAGATGTAAAACGCATCAGCCGCGCCACGGCCACTCCGCCAGATGCTGTAAGTACTGTTCACTCTGAACTTAACTGAAGAAAATGAACTTCATAGTCGAAATTAAATTTTACTGTCGAAACTGATTGAACTAGTAACAGAGCATTGCAATAGATGTTTAGGGCGTTCGAGCACTAGTAGCAGAGAAGCAGTGATCTAAATCAGCAGACGCTCGAGCAGGGAACGTACTAGCAGAGAGCAAGTCGTGCAGTAGCACCGCGAGTGAGTGCTAAAGCAGCAACTCCTGTAGCTGTTGGAGGTCGTGCAGCAGCAGCAGCAGTGCAAGCGAGAGCAAGAGCAGAGC
Organism: Triticum urartu; assembly: GCF_056163025.1. Classification (NCBI taxonomy): domain Eukaryota; kingdom Viridiplantae; phylum Streptophyta; class Magnoliopsida; order Poales; family Poaceae; genus Triticum; species Triticum urartu. Next base: position 464,080,510 of record NC_141879.1, on the reverse strand, counting down.
AGCAACACGAACGAAAGCAGGAGCAGTGCAGCAGTGCGACCGACAGCAAGAACAGAGCCACAACGCGAGCGGGAGTCGGAGCAGCTGCAGCTAGTGCCGTTGTGGAAGTCGCCGCTGAGGAAGCAACGACATGGGGGAGAGACGCCGTGGATGATGTGGCCGGCGACGGCGCCGTCGATGGAGACACGCCATGTCTGCTCGGTATCGAGCACCGGCAGCCCCGTGAGATCGAATAAAAGATAAAATGCAGCGGTGAGTGCAGAACCTCCTTGGTGGCGCCGAGTTGGCCTCGGCTTCATCAGAGGAATTGGTGAGGGTGCTGCGGTTCCGGTGGGGCAGGTCAAGATGGCGCTGTGGGGATTGAGGTGGCGCGATAAACGAGGCGAACGTCGGGGCAGCTCGTTGGAGGTGGAGGACGGGGAGGCTGATCCAGCGGGACGATGAGATCGACAACGGATCCTCATCCGGTGCGGTGGATGAGGGATGGCGAGCAGTTGCGGTGGACGACGTAGTCGGGGAAGAGTCTCTGGCTTGGCGGCGGTCGGGAGGCCGACGGAGGAGCGTGGTGTTTCGCGGGTTTTGGCAGCCTCGGTGTACGAATGGGGGGGGCGAAGGGGGAGGGGGAGCCAACCTTAGGGACGCGCTTGTCCGAAATGTAGGGTAAGTTACCAGCGTACCCCCACCGGTTTTGACACCGCAGTGTGGAGCTTCATTTCCGGCTGAGGGGTAGAAGGGGGATTTCGCGTGTCTGGGCTGCGGGAGCGATTTCAGATGAGGAGGGAGTTCTCGCGCATGTCGAAATTTCGGGATAACAAGGCGCGGCGCGGGTTGAAGAAGCGGGAGTTTCAAAGCAGGTGAGACAAAAGATACTCGAGCTTGAAAATTTCAGGATAACAAGGTGCGGATTCCTTGTTCGGCAGAACAAACTTAACGTGTAAAAAAACAATTCATACAAGACACAAGAGAGTCATGTCCCCTTTTACTATATTGCTATAGATGCCATTGAAAAAACTACAAGAAAAATGTAAAAAAATCGGGAGAACAAGATTACCCTGCACAGTACCAAATCGATCCGCACTTCCCTCAACAACAACAAAAAACAAATCAATTCCCACCAAAGAAAGAGTAATGTCCCTTTTTATATGATTACAGATGCCATGATCTCGAATTTCAATTTTTGAATCCATGTTATGTTGAATTCGAATATATCGTTAGGTGACCTTGCGGTTTATAATTGATGTAGTCGTACATTTTAATCTTCCATCATATATGAACATTTTACTCCACCATGTGAACATATATATTGTCATCTACCATATGGACTAAATTTGAATTAATTTTCCTTATTTGAATACGATTGTTGTCAAGTTATACAATAATTTAAATATTATCTTGATAACAAAAAACATACATATAGCAGTAATCATATTTCACTATGAACTACATGTACCATACGCTCTCCAATTCAAATATTTGTATCCATTTTATGTTGAATTCAAATCATAGTACATTATTGGTCTAGGTAGCGAGATGTTTGGGATAATCTAAACCCTATTTTCATATGTATAATTTTTGGCTGAATTGGGACAAGTTTTGGTATAAGCCTCTTGCAAAACCGGAGATTCTCTCAACAAGCCTCGTGGTTCCGAGAGGGAACGTGTCACCTTTATGTGCGAAACGATATACGCTGCCTCCCCCCTGATTTTATTTACAGAGGCAACATAGAACTATATGAGTGCCCTGTTAAATTTTGGAATTATTTCGGGTTCATTTGGCCTTTTTATACATTAATTGAGTTTCTGGACTTTTAATGTGCATAATCTAAGTATGAATTGCATGCACATGCTCCGGTGCACCAAAGTGGGTTAAAAAATCACATGTGTGTCCTTGGTTGAATTTCCAGGTCCCATGGAAGAAATGAGAATGAAATTCAAACATCTGGGCATCATGACTCGGCCGAGAACATCGAGAAACTTTGATTTTAAATTCATGTAAATCCAAAACTTGCTTGGAAATCATGAAACTTGGCATGGTGTCATGTCATGGCACTAACATGTTGTGGTAAAAAATTGGGCCGATTTGGAAGCTCGTGGTTCTAAGAGGGAACGTGCCACCTTTGAGTGTGAAACGATATACGCTGCCCCCCTTGAGTTTCTTAACAAAGGCAACATGGAACTACATTAGTGCCCTATTAAATTTTGGAATTATTCTGGGTTCGTTTGTTGTTTTTTATACATTAATTGAGTTTCTAGTCATTTAATGTGCATAAGTCAAATTTGAACTACAAGCACATGCTCTCGTGCACCAAAGTTGGTTGAAAAATGACATTTGTGTCCTTGGGTGAATTTCTAGGTCCCATGCAAGAAATGAGAATAAAATTAAAACATCTGGGCATCGTGGCTCGGCCGAGAACATTGAGAAACTTGGTTTTAAAATTCTTGTAAATCCAAAACACGTCTGAAAATCATGAAACTTGGCATGGATGTCATGTCATGGTACTACCATGTTGGGGTAAAAAAATTGGCCGAATAGGAACAGATTTTGGTATAAGCTTCTTGCAAACCGAAGCTTCTCTCAAGAAGGCTCGTGGTTCTGAGAGGGAACGTGCCACCTTTGAGTGCGAAACGATATACGTTGTCCCCCTTGAGTTTATTTACAAAGGCAACATAGAACTACATGAGTGCCCTGTTAAATTTTAGAATTATTCCGGCTTCGTTTGGCCTTATTTACACATTAATTGAGTTTTTGGTCATTTAGTGTGCATAATTCAAATTTGAACTACAAGCACATGCTCCCGTGCACCAAAGTTGGTTGAAAAATCACATTTGTGTCCTCGGGTGAATTTCTACTCCCTCCTTTCCATCTATATAGGCCCTAATGCGTTTTTCGAGGCTAACTTTGACCAAACTTTAGAGCAATAATATATGACATGCAACTTACACAAAGCATACCTTCAAATTTGTATGTCAAAGGAGCTTCCAATAATATAATTTTCATAGTATACATCTCATGTGCTATTAATCTTGTCAATAGTCAAAGGTTGTCTTGAAAAACACATTAGGCCCTATATAGATGGAAGGAGGGAGTAGGTCCCATGCAAAAAATGAGAATAAAATTCAAACATCTGGGCATCGTGGCTCAGTCGAGAACATTGAGAAACTTGGTTTTAAAATCATGAAACTTGGCATGGTGTCATGTCATGGCAGTACCATGCCGTGGTAAAAAAAATTGGCCGAATAGGAACAAATTTTGGTATAAGCTTCTTGCAAATCGGAGCTTCTCTCAAGAAGGCTCGTGGTTCTCGGAGGGAACGTGTCACCTTTGTGTGCATAATTCAAATTTGAAATACAAGCACATGTTCCAGTGCACCAAAGTTGGTTGAAAAATCACATGTGTGTCCTCGGGTAAATTTCTAGGTTCCATGCAAGAAATGGGAATGAAATTCAAAATTCTGGGCGTCGTGGCTGGGTTGGAAACATTGAGAAACTTAGTTTTTTAATTCCTGTAAATCCAAAACGCGCATGAAAATAATGAAACTTGGCTTGTTGCCATGACATGGCACCAACATGCTGTGGTAAATTTGCAGTCCGATTTGCGAAGGCGCACACATTAACAATCAACAAAGTCACTTTGGAACAAGTGCTCTCACGTTACAATCGGAAACACAAGTATTATTGAAACCGTGGGCGTTCTACTTACTAGTACCATTTACGTGCCGCCACGCGTCCCCATTTTTTATTAGCTAGGAGGCGTCGTGCAGGGTAGCTATTTGAGTACGAGAGGCGTGCGGTCAGACCCCTGCGCGTGCTTATCGGGAGGAGAGCCCTTTGACCTCCATCTACCGTCCACCTCTCTCCCAAGGTCTCCATTAATGGCGCTTGAGCCTCTGTTTAATGGCGTGGCTATGTCTCACTCGACTGAGATTTAAGAGAGAAAAAAGAAAATCTGAAAGCACAGATCTTCATGTAAGATCCGACGGACCTATATAGCATCTACTGCGACTTATAGCAAGACTGATGAATATATAAGGACGATTAATTTTTTTTGATAAAAGAAGGGCTTGCCCCTTCCGATTTTCATTACTGAAAACCACCACAATTCACAAGAAGTTCAGCACAACTCCAGCCTAACACGAAGGACTAAAGGCTACCAGATTGAAATCGCAACATCCCAAGTGGCCAACAAAGGCCAAACATCCGTGCTAGAACCCAACATTTCACGACCGACGATACAATCCACAACCTAAACCGATTATTACATCAAAAGAAACCAGGAAACTGAAGGAAGCCTAGTAGCAACTAGAAGAACAACAGCGCCAGGGTCGCCACAATAAGAGTTTTCTTCATTCCAGCCTCGCAACATTGATCTTCCACAGAAAGATAAGGACAATTAATTGTCTTACATAATTAGAAAGATAATTAAAAAATCCACATGCGGCTACGACTGAAATACACAAGGGAAAAAGAAGAAGGAAGACAAGGATCTGGCTCGCTGGTCTCTACTTCCTTGATGCGTTGCTGCAGGCCGCGGGAACTAGTCTCCGCGGCGAGCGGCGATGAGCTCTTTCGTGTCCTCAAGATGCTGCTTGAGAACATCCACGGATTCCTCCACCAGCCTTTGGTGCTCGTTGCGGAGCATGTCATTCTGTAGGATCGAAAGTATGTCTAGAGGGGGGTGATTAGACTACTTGACCAAATAAAAACTTAAACTTTTCCCAATTTTAGTTCTTGGCAGATTTTAGCTATTTTAGGACAAGTCAAGCAATCATCACACAATTCAAGCAAGCATGCAAAGAGTATATTGGCAGCGGAAAGTAAAGCATGCAACTTGCAAGAATGTAAAGGGAAGGGTTTGGAGAATTCAAACGCAATTGGAGACACGGATGTTTTTCCCGTGGTTCGGATAGGTGGCGCTATCCTACATCCACGTTGATGGAGACTTCAACCCACGAAGGGTAACGGTTGCGCGAGTCCACGGAGGGCTCCACCCACTAAGGGTCCACGAAGAAGCAACCTTGTCTATCCCACCATGGCCATCGCCCACGAAGGACTTGCCTCACTAGCAGTAGATCTTCACGAAGTAGGCGATCTCCTTGCCCTTACAAACTCCTTGGTTCAACTCCACAATCTTGTCGGAGGCTCCCAAGTGACACCTAGCCAATCTAGGAGACACCACTCTCCAAGAAGTAACAAATGGTGTGTTGATGATGAACTCCTTGCTCTTGTGCTTCAAATGATAGTCTCCCCAACACTCAATTCTCTCTCACAGGATTTGGATTTGGTGGAAAGAAGATTTGAGTGGAAAGCAACTTGGGGAAGGCTAGAGATCAAGATTCATGTGGTAGGAATGGAATATCTTGGCCTCAACACATGAGTAGGTGGTTCTTTCTCAGAACATATGAGTTGGAAGTGTAGATGTGTTCTGATGGCTCTCTCCACGAGTGAAGAGGAGGTGGAGGGGTATATATAGCCTCCACACAAAATCCAACCGTTACACACAATTTACCAATCTCGGTGGGACCGAATCAACAAACTCGGTCAGACCGAAATAGTAAACCTAGTGACCGTTAGAGATTTTCGGTGGGACTGACATGCAACTCGGTAGGACCGATATGGTTAGGGTTAGGGCATAACGTAATCTCGGTGAGACCGATTACACAAACTCGGTGAGACCGATTTGGTAATAAGCTAACCAGAGGGTTGGTCAGGCAAACTTGGTGGGACCGATTCGCTCTTCTCGGTGAGACCGAAATGTTACGAAAAGGAAACAGTGAGTTTACATTGCAATCTCGGTGGGACCGATCCGCTCTTTTGGTGAGACCGAAAAGTTACGAAAAGGAAACAGAGAAATTGCAATCCCATCTCGGTGAGACCGAGATCCCTATCGGTAGAACCGATTTGCTTAGGGTTTGGCAATGGCTATGACAAGTGAAACTCGGTGGCGTCGGGTTGAAAGAATTGGTAGGGCCGAGTTTAGCTTTGGGTTTAGGTCAAATGTGGATATGGGAAAGTAGCTAAGGATTTTGGAGCATATCATTAAGCACATGAAGCAAGAGGCTCATTAAGCAACACCTCATCCCTCCTTGATAGTATTGGCTTTTCCTATGGACTCAATGTGATCTTGGACCACTAAAATGTGAAATGAAGAGTCTTGAGCATATGAGCTAGAGCCAATCCTTTGTCCTGAGCATTTTGAGGGTTCCACTTTCACCATCCATGCCATGCCAATCATTGAGCTTTCCTGAAATGATCATCTTGGAATAGCATTAGCTCAATGAGCTATATGTTGTTATGAATTACCAAAACCACCTAGGGATAGTTGCACTTTCAATCTCCCTCTTTTTGGTAATTGATGACAACATATAGATCAAAGCTTCGACAAATAATAATAAGAATGAAATATATCATTGCTTTGAGAAGTATGTGATAAGTAAGAGCTCCCCCTAAATTTGTGCATATTTAAAATTTGCTTTGGACTGCAAATGCACAAAGAGTTAGAGTCATGGGTTACTCTTCCATGTCACATACATCTTGGTGGAGCGCTCAAAAAGATAAGAATGAAATACATGCACTCATCACCAAAGAAAGTGAATGATCACATAAGATAGATAAGATATATCAAGCATGCATAAGTGTAGCTTATGATCAAACACATGATCATCAATGTCTCACAAGCATATCAAAGTATCTCAACCAAAAGCAAACAAAGTTTGAAAAACCACCAAATAAAGCAAGAGAGAATAAAAGCAACACTCTCTCTCTCGAAACCTATGATCTATACATTTTTCTCCCCCTTTGGCAACAAGTTACCAAAAAGTTCCTAGAAAATGCATAGTGCTAGATCGACTCTCAGGCTTGATCTTCTGGTGGTGGTGGATTCTGGATCACTCCAAGGATGAAGGCTTCTGTAGACGTGGTTGGAGCTGGAGCTGAAGTAGATGCTGGAGCTGGTTGGGCTGGTGCTATGGCTGGAGCTGAGGTGGTGGCTCTGGTGTCAGGAACTGGCACTGCAGTCGACCTCTGAGCTCGTGGCACTCTGGCAAATGCATCAGTTGTAGTCTTCCCTCTCCTCTCCTGCATGTCATCTTGAAGTTGCTCCACTACAGACTGAATCTCTGTTACTTTGACATCCATGTCATAGAACTTTTGTTCTATGATCCTCTCTAAGCTCACCTGATTCTGAGTGAGGGTGGCCAGTCCTTTCTCAATCCTCAGTGTGGATGCAATCAAGTAACTAAGCTGCTCTTGCTTGTTTTTCAGGAAATACTCAGGTGCCTCCTCTTGAGTTGGCATCTTGGCAGCTTTCTCCTTCCTTGCCTTCTCCTTCTGTGCTTGAGCATGAACTAATGATGGATCATCCTTGTTCATCACAACTTCATTATCTTCAAAATCTGGATGAATAGGCAAATGTTCCTTGTCCAATAGGTATATGCCTGTGCCCATCTTGGAGTTAATCAGCTCCTGGATCTGAGGGGCATAACCACAGCTCCTCTTCTGATCTGCTGCAGTTCTCTTGATGGTCTCTACCCTGAGGCTCATGACTTTGAATTTCTGTGGCACATCAAAGATATGAAGCAAGTTGATTGCATGGCCTCTGATCATCTTGTGATCACCTGACTTGGGCAATAGACTGTGCTTCAAAATCCAATTGATAGTTGGCAACCCTGACAGAAGATAATGTACAGACCCAAACTTGAAAGTATCAAGTGCCTTGTTTGGAATCTCCTTGTACATGTTGGACATAGAGTTGTGGTCCATCTTCTTCTTGGCATATATGTCTAAGTCATCCTCATGATCCTCTGGGGCATTGATGAGCTGTGCCCACTCAGCAACTGTTGATTGGTACCTCGTACCTTTAGACATCCACACAATCCTTCCATCTGGATAGAAGTGTGCTGTGGAGTAGAACTGCATGATCAGCTCTTCATTCCACTTTGTGAGCTTCTTCCCAACAAAGTCTGCTACTCCACAAGCCTTGAAGCTGTCTTGCACTCCAGGATAGTGCTCTTCATTGTCCTTGATGAACTGCCAATCTACCCATCTCATGTCACAAACAATGGGCTTCTTATCCAACAAGACTGTCTCATAGAAGTCCTGCTGTTCCTTAGTGTGGAACCTATAGTCAACAGCAGTTCTTCTTCTTGTAGCATATGGATCTTTTGCTCTCCACTTTCTCAGCCCTGAGTCTCTTCTGATCTTCATGTCCTCAGCCACAGGATGAGCATCATTGTGGTCTGGGATCTTGGGCTTTAGCTTCCTGAGAACTTGGCCTTCCTCTTCTTCTGCAGTGTCAGGCACTGGGGCCTTGTTCTTTTCAGCAGCTGGTATGCTCCTGGTATTCCTCTTAGGTGCACTCTTGGGCTTGGAGGCTGCTTTGGGTGCTTCTTTGGGCTTTGATGTTGCAGCCCCTGACTTTATAGCATCACCCATTAGCTTTTGTGCCTTGGGTGCTGGTGCAACAACCTCTTCTTCCTCTTCCTCTTCAGAATCTCTCATGATTGAGGATCTCCCAAGCACTCTAGCAGTGATCTTTTTGATCCTCTCCTTCCTCTTCTTCCCTTCTGCAGCAACCTCTTTGGGTTCAGATCCCAAAGGGACTTGAGTAGATGCTCTGGCCTTTGGCATAGGCTGCCTTCCTGCTGGCCTTTTAATTTTCAATCCTGGCTTTGTGCTTTGAGCTGAGCCATATTCCTTCTTGAGCACAACTTTCTTGGAAGTGGCTTCTTCTTCTGCCACATAGTCCTCATCCTCTGATTCTGAGGTTCTTTTCTTCCTTTGTCTGGTGGCAGCTTTTGGCAAGTTACTAGGAGTGCTCCTGCTGCCTTCATCTGAGGAACTGGAGGGACTAGTGCCCTCACTCATGTGCATTTGCTGCTCTGACAGGTTTTGGCTATCACTCTGATCTGACATGATGAACAAGCTGACTGCTGACCCTGTGAACAGTTTATAGATGAGGTAGAGTGGATGAGCATCACAAAATGCAGGGATTTTTGCAAAAGAATGATTCAAAATCTTAGTTTTAGTTTCCCACAGAAATCATTTCGGATCTACCGATTTTTAAACTCGGTGATACCGAAGCAGTTTTGGAACCTAAACTAGCGAACTCGGTCAGACCGAGTCATAGTTCGGTGGCACCGAGACTGCTAGGGTTTCACAAAGTTCCAAAATCGGTCACACCGATTAGTAATTCTCGGTCAGACCGAGTCTCACTTGTGCAATGGCATGAGCCAAATCGGTGGGACCGACTTTTTCAACTCGGTGGGTCCAAGATGGTTTCGGCGGAAACCTAACCCTAAAATTTTCGAATCAATCCTATTCTACGAACGCATTGACTGGATAGGAGTGTTTCAATCGTGGCTAGAAACAATAAGATCACAATGTGCTAGGAGTTAGATTGGGGATAGCACAAAGATCGAGTCCATACCCTAGTTCGGCGGAGACTCGCTACGGCGGCAATGGCGGGGTTGAATTCCGTTGACGGCGATGGAGACCAGCGACTGGAGGCGGCTGTCAGCGAGGAGACGATCCGGAGACCACGTTGGCAGAGCGAGCTATCGCGCGGGCGAAGGGGTTTGGAGAAATTTCCAAATTTTTGCCCGTGCCCATATATAGCCCGACCCTGTCGGTGTGACCGAGTGGAACAACTCGGTGGCACCAAGATGCAAAACTGTATACAGTTATTGCAACTCGGTGTGACTGAATGGTTCAAATCGGTTGCACCGAGATCGAAAATTCAGATCAACTTAATGATCTCGGTAGGACCGAAAGTAGGATATTGGTCAGACCGAGAATCACAAAGAGGTTTTGGAAGTTTAAGTATATGACGAATCAGGGACTCCGAGTGCTCCTCACACAGAGTGGTTCGAATCTGACTTGATCAAATTTTGTGATGTAGCATGAATAGAGTTTGAGACGAGAAAAGCATAGATAGCTAGAGGAGGTTCTTAGGCATTCTTGTCCATCCACTTGGCAAAAGGAAATAAAACCAAACAATCAAAACAACAAGTGGATGTCCTCAATGAGTAAAATATGCAACCAACATGCTCACACAATAAAATGGCAATTGAAATATGTGACAAAGCATGCACAACCAATTCTAGCATCTATCAAGCAATTGGCGATGACTAGGTCATCTATATATGAGTATATTGACTTAGGAGTAAAGTGAGAACACTTGATCATAGGTCATACTCATCGTTTAAGCTCAAGTGGGGTTACCACTTTTACATAAAGCATTGTTGTGTTCACATCTTTAGAGTTTCTTTAGCTCAAGTCTTAGAGTAAAGCTCCCCCTAGATGTGATATCCCCCCTAAGAGGGATGAACTAACCTTGGGTTTTGTCGATGATGACTTCATGTAGATGTTGAAGATGTGGATGCTCAATGTTGATGTAGATCACTTGGAGCTATCCATTTGAGTGAATTGCACTTTCAATACCTACATGGGTTAGTCCCACAAGGAACAAACAAGGATATCCATAGACATAGAGTGATGCACACACAAGATGATGTCCATGAAAACTTTTAGGTTACCTTGTCCCTTGTCTTACCAACAAGAGGGTTTGTGACTCCTTGAACTAGTGCAAGATGTGGAAGTTGATTGCACTTGTTCTTGCCAAAATAATAAGAGTGAAGTATGTTGGCGGAGTCACCCTCAAGAACTCTCTAGTTCTTCTTCTTTTGGATCCACACCATCTTGATGGGAATCCTTGGAGTTGTAGTCGTACTTGATGAAGTGGAACTTGAAGTGGTCTTGGGAATCCACTTGACTAAGGTCTTAGGAGCTTCTTCAAATGCATTAATTTCCTCTTGAAGCTTGTCCTTGCCTTTTTGCTTGTAGTCTTGTGGTGGAAGATCATCTTGAGCTTGTGTCCCCTTGAAGGAAGTAGGATCATACTTCTCTTGTTGAGGAACAAACTTTGTCTTGGGGTATTGATCTTCTTCCCACTCAACTCCATTGGCATTGAACTTTCGTTCAAGACCAACACCTTGATTCTTCCGGTGCCTTCCTTGCTTGCGCACAATTTCCTCGAATTGCTTACTCCCGGCAAGGCTTTTGTACACTCCTTTCTCTATAATTCCCTTCAATAAGCTATTTTCTTGCTCAAGTGTAACTTGGCTAAGAGAATCATTAGTGGAATCAAGAGAACTACTAGAAGCAACAATATTGGATTTAGCATGATCATTGTTACTACTAGAGGAAGAATCTTTCTTGTTCTTGTTACTAGACTTGACTTGAGGCATGTAAGTGGATAAGAGTAAATGCTTGGCAATGTAAGAAGAACTTTTCTTGCGGAGATCATCATTGATTGCCTTTAAAAACTCATGCTCTTGCTCAAGATTGAGCTTTTCAAAGCGTAACTTCTCATGAGCTCTTAAAAGTTCTCGATGATCTTCGAAGATAGTTTCATGAGCTAACTTAAGAGTGTTTAGTTCTTTAGTTAGAGACTCAATCTTCTCCTTATCATTGTCATTCGTTTTATCTTGATTAGCATGATTAATTGACGTTTCATCATAGTATTCATCACTAGAGTTGTCAACAAGTAAATCATCATCACCTAACAAGTCATCTTCATCACTATTAAAATCAACATACTCGGGGTGTGTTACCTTAGGACCTTTGGCCATGAAGCATCTTCCAATTACTTCATTTGGTGAGTCAAATATGTCGTAGGAGTTGGTTGACACAAGTGCTAGACCGGCAACACCTTCATCTTGAGTATATTCGGAATCGGAGTGATAACTTCTCTCGAAGTGGTTGTCGGAGTCGGAGCCGGATACCCATTCACCAACATGAGCTTGATGTCTTCGTTTTGTGTAGCTCCTTGATGATTTTTCCTTCGTTTCCGAATCCTTGCTTCTCCGTGAGTGTCTTCGTTCATAACGATCATCTCTACTCCTTCTCTCTCTTGGTGGTGATTCTTCTCTTTTGCTTCTTCTTTTTGGAGAGTCTTCTCTTCTCTTGTAGGGAGCCGTACACTCATTGGAATAGTGTCCGGGTCTTCCACAATTGTAGCAGTTTCGCTCTCGACTAGAAGATCTTTTGTCATTGTAGGACCTTGACTTGGAGCTTCTATCTTTGCTTCTACTCTTGTAGAACTTGTTGAAGTTTTTCACCATTAAGATCAATTCTTCATTGAAGTTTTGTTTCTCACTTGATGATGTAGGGGCTTCACATGAGGCTTTGTTGGCACCACTTGATTTGTTGTGAACTTCCTCTTTATCTTTAAGTGACATCTCATGCGCAACAATTCTTCCAATTACCTCCGTTGGCTTGAGATCTTTGTAATTGGGCATCATTTGGATCAATGTGCACATGGTATCATATTTTCCATCCAAGGCTCTTAGAATCTTCTTGATGATGAATCTATCGGTCATCTCTTCACTCCCTAAGCCGGCAATCTCATTTGTGATGAGAACAAGCCTAGAGTACATTTCAGTGACACCTTCACCATCCTTCATTTTGAACTTGTCAAGTTGACTTTGAAGCACATCCAATTTGGATTCCTTGACGGAGTCGGTACCTTCGTGCATATCAATCAAAGTGTCCCAAATTTCCTTTGCATTCTCAAGACGGCTGATTTTGTTGAATTCTTCGGGGCACAATCCGTTGAAGAGAATATCACAAGCTTGAGCATTGTATTGCAACATCTTCAACTCATCCGCGGTAGCTTCACGGTTTGGTTCTCTCCCATCAAAGAAGTCACCTTGCAAACCAACACACACAATAGCCCAAACGGCAGGGTTATGTCCAAGAATATGCATTTTCATTTTATGCTTCCAACTAGCAAAATTAGTACCATCAAAGTAAGGACCTCTACGGTGATAATTTCCCTCGCTAGACGCCATACTCTCCTAGGTTGTCAAACCAAGGCTATGACCACCAAAAGCTATGGAAATCAAAGCAAATGGAGGCCAAAGCTCTGATACCACTTGTAGGATCGAAAGTATGTCTAGAGGGGGGTGATTATACTACTTGACCAAATAAAAACTTAACCTTTTCCCAATTTTAGTTCTTGGCAGATTTTAGCTATTTTAGGACAAGTCAAGCAATCATCACACAATTCAAGCAAGCATGCAAAGATTATATTGGCAGCGGAAAGTAAAGCATGCAACTTGCAAGAATGTAAAGGGAAGGGTTTGGAGAATTCAAACGCAATTAGAGACACGGATGTTTTTCCCGTGGTTCGGATAGGTGGTGCTATCCTACATCCACGTTGATGGAGACTTCAACCCACAAAGGGTAACGGTTGCGCGAGTCCACGGAGGGCTCCACCCACGAAGGGTCCATGAAGAAGCAACCTTTTCTATCCCACCATGGCCATCACCCACGAAGGACTTGCCTCACTAGCGGTAGATCTTCATGAAGTAGGCGATCTCCTTGCCCTTACAAACTCCTTGGTTCAACTCCACAATCTTTTCGGAGGCTCCCAAGTGACACCTAGCCAATCTAGGAGACACCACTCTCCAAGAAGTAACAAATGGTGTGTTGATGATGAACTCCTTGCTCTTGTGCTTCAAATGATAGTCTCCCCAACACTCAATTCTCTCTCACAGGATTTGGATTTGGTGGAAAGAAGATTTGAGTGGAAATCAACTTGGGGAAGGCTAGAGATCAAGATTCATGTGGTAGGAATGGAATATCTTGGCCTCAACACATGAGTAGGTGGTTCTTTCTCAGAACATATGAGTTGGAAGTGTAGATGTGTTCTGATGGCTCTCTCCACGAGTGAAGAGGAGGTGGAGGGGTATATATAGCCTCCACACAAAATCCAACCGTTACACACAATTTACCAATCTCGGTGGGACCGAATCAACAAATTCGGTCGGACCGAAATAGTAAACCTAGTGACCATTAGAGATTTTCGATGGGACTGACATGCAACTTGGTAGGACCGATATGGTTAGGGTTAGGGCATAACGTAATCTCGATGAGACCGATTACACAAACTCGGTGAGACCGATTTGGTAATAAGCTAACCAGAGGGTTGGTCAGGCAAACTTGGTGGGACCGATTCGCTCTTCTTGGTGAGACCGAAATGTTACGAAAAGGAAACAGTGAGTTTACATTGCAATCTTGGTGGGACCGATCCGCTCTTTCAGTGAGACCGAAAAGTTACGAAAAGGAAACAGAGAAATTGCAATCCCATCTCGGTGAGACCGAGATCCCTATCGGTAGAACCGATTTGCTTAGGGTTTGGCAATGGCTATGGCAAGTGAAACTCGGTGGCGCTGGGTTGAAAGAATCGGTAGGGCCGAGTTTGGCTTTGGGTTTAGGTCAAATGTGGATATGGGAAAGTAGCTGAGGATTTTGGAGCATATCATTAAGCACATGAAGCAAGAGGCTCATTAAGCAACACCTCATCCCTCCTTGATAGTATTGGCTTTTCCTATGGACTCAATGTGATCTTGGACCACTAAAATGTAAAATGAAGAGTCTTGAGCATATGATCTAGAGCCAATCCTTTGTCCTTAGCATTTTGAGGGTTCCACTTTCACCATCCATGCCATGCCAATCATTGAGCTTTCCTGAAATGATCATCTTGGAATAGCATTAGCTCAATGAGCTATATGTTGTTATGAATTACCAAAACCACCTAGGGATAGTTGCACTTTCACATTCTCGTCCATAAGTTTCTTGACGATGACGCCGGTCCTCTTCAACAAGGCACCGGTCTCCTCCTGCTGGTCTGCACTTCGGACGATCTTCTCCCTCAGCAGGTCGCGCTCGGCCCGGAGCCTCTCATTGCCCTCCCTTAGTTGCCGGATGACGCCGGTAGCCTATTCAAAAGAGGGTTTCATGTCGTCCTGCAACCTCGCCCAGCTGGAGATCTGATCCATCTGGCTATGGACGATCGCATGCATGCGCCTGTAACAGTCGTCGCCTGCCCGCGAGAAATTTTCCCAGGCCACCGCGGCGCGGCGGGACATCTCTGCTGCATTCGTGGCGCGGCGGGACATCTCTGCTGCTTCCGCGGCGCGCCGGACCAGTCTGCTGCATCGACGGTGCGGCGGGACCTCCATGCTGCTTCAGCGGCGCGGCGGGACCTCTGTGTTGCTACTTCCGTGCGGCGGGACATGTCGGCTGCTCTCGCAGCGAGGCGGGACATCTCTCGTGCTTCCGCTTCCATGCTCGCCTCTCCCTGGTGGCAATCTCTCGACCCAGAACTCACGCTGGCCATGGCAGACGCAAGGGAAGGATGCTGAATGACTTGTTTGTTTTTGTGGATGAGGAGTTGAGGAGGAATGTGCAGTCATCTTGGCATACTAGTATTTATAACCGAGTACTAATACGCTCCTAAGTGGGAAACTGTTTAGGTTGTGATCGGTGTGAATAGGTTTGCAATTCAATATAGCGTGGTACTAATACGCTCCTAAGTGGGAAACCGTTTAGGTTGTGATCGGCGTGAACAGGTTTGCAATTCAATATAGCGTGGAGTAATTTGCAATTTAAATTTTTAGTTTTTCCATTTTATAAGGCTTAATTTGGTTGTTCCCCAACACATGTTCAGATTCCAAGGTGCATTAAATCATTGCATGCAAGTATTAAGATAAAATTGACCAATGCATGTACTTTATGCATGCATGCATTGCAATTAATGCATTGATAAACATATTTTTTTGAGAAAAACAAGAGCATTAATTAGGTGCTTTTGCAAACTACAAAAAATATTCCAGCACTCACCATCTTGGTTGGTGAGATTTTTGAATTAAGCCCTATAAACCGGAAAGGAGGGAGTACTGCTGTGTACGTGCAATAATTGGCACCGTCGTATACATATCTTACGGTTAATGGGGCGTTCCACAGGAATAGCCGTGTGGCGAGCTCTAGGCTAGTCTTTTTTTCAGACGCATTAAACCTATCTCTCGGGACTTCTCGCACGCACCATCGTGCCACCCACAAAAACTTGTACTATGAGTTTAGTAGTATGTTATACAGGAAGAGAAGAGGTGCACGCATGCACTCGTCCTCTCACACACGCGTCTGTTTTTTCTCGAAAAGGAGGATGATGACCCCCGGCCTCTGCATCTGGGAGTCACACACGCATCTGTAGGTACGAATTGTAGTGTTCTCAACCATCCGATTGGCTCTATCATGGCCCTCCCTTGCACTGCAGAAATCAATCCAACAACACATCAATCAAGAAACCTGCACCTTGCTCAATCAGCCGAACGGACGAGGTGTATTCCAACCTCATACACTGGAGGCGTCAAGGGGCGGAGGCACAAGGGGCATTGGAGCACGGTGAGGTCCATCGAGACCTTAGAGAGCTCCATCCGGTCTGCATGATCTCGCCCTCCTCGTGCACAACCATCTCTCGACTGGGGCCGGGGTATTACAAAGCTTTACCGTCACATATTTTATACTACTTCAAGGTGCATTAAATCAACACATGCAAGTATCAAAAGGAGAGTCACAGCATGCATGCATTGTAATTAATGCATCGGTAAACGCAAATTATTGAAATATATCGAGTGCAGTGCTTTGATGTGTCGCGTCAACTCGTACATCAACGAGAAGTTTGATTATCCTCTCCCTCGCGGACTTAACTGCACCTGCCTTTGCCTGTATGACAGGTTGGCCACACACCTGTCGGGCCCACCTGTCATACACGCAAAGGCAGGAGTGTCCCTCCCTCGCCCATGAGCGTGGTGGCTGGCAAGACTAGGAGAAGCTTTCGCTACACGCTCTCCCTCCCGCACGCGGTGGACATGCAGCAGTTCAATCGGTGTCAGATGGCCAGAAGCATACTGTAGTACTCCTCCAGTGCAGTAGTACTCTATCATTGTTCGACTTCCCGAAGAGGCGAAGAGCCAAGCGCAGCCCGGACGCTCGTGTGGCAGTTTCATGTGTAGAGTAGTCTAGGATAGCGTGTACCATGCCTGTAAGCTTAAAATCGTTGGGGTCGGCTCCATGCTATGTGGCTGTCTCAAAGTTTTTTTTGAAAAAATAAAATAGTCTTCTGGCCCTACCTGACACCCTGGTGATTGTAGTTTGCACGCTCATCTGGTCAAGACAGGAATATATATTTTAATTTGTTTTTTTCGAAAAGGGGGGACTCCCCGGCCTCTGCATCAGAACGATGCATACGGCCACATATATTTTAATTTGTGGTGGGTAAATGTTAGAGGTTGAGCAAATATATTGTACACTGCGGGTCTTTCAGCCAAGTTTAGAGGCAAGCATGTGGGGCCAGTGCTATGATGTGTCGTGTCAACTCGTACAACGAGGAGAAGCTTGATTTTACTACACGCCTTCTCCCTCACCCATGCGCGCGGTTGCTCACAAACGAGGACATGCTTTTGCTTAGTAGTACTTCTACAACAATCTATCCGTCCTGCTCGCGGTGGACGGACATGCAGTAGTGGATTCGACACTGTAGAAGCAGCAGTAGTAACATCATTGTTCGTCTTCTCGAAGAGGCGAAGAGCCAAGCGCAAACCGAACATTGCAGTTGCGAACATTGGAGCACGCATATAGCCAGGCTCTTGCATGAGACAAAATTGCTATGTGAGCCCACTATTGTACTAGTACGTACAACTACTTGCTAGTATAGCCCCACCACTCCAATCCATCTACTCCCAAGTCTCTGCGCAACAGTGCTCACTCCAATCCAAGACCAAGTGACCAGAAGCCACAAGCACCTATGGAGGCGATGGACGCGAGCGGCAGTCGGCTGTGCCAAATCATCCAAGGCGCCGGCCTGCGGCCCCGCACCGTGCAGCGTTTCCAGATGGTGTTGGCGACCGCAGGCATCGTTCCTGCGGTCATCACCGCCGAGGGAGGAAACCCACAGGTGCCGGAGGGGCCCGATCCTCTACCCGTGTCGTTCTCTCCGACACAGTGCCGACTCCGGAGGTCCTCCGACCCTTCTTCCTCCCTGCCGTATTGTCCGCAGATCCGACCTGCCGCCGGCGACATCCCGGCGACCCTCAGGTATAAGTTCTTCGAAAGCAGCCTTGCTCTATTACCCCAGCTCCTCACGTGTCTGCATGTGCATCTTTTTCTACTCCCATCAGCTCTTCCAAAGCCACCTAAATTTTTAGTATTATTAGAGGTAAAGCTACTTCCTGCATTTGGATCTAGGGCTTTGTTCAAACAACGAAGAAAGGGGGAAAGTTGTAGCATGAATCGAGGACTTGGTTCAAAGAGGAAATAATATGGTGAAAGTAGTAGAGACCGGATACCCAACCGGTCTCTTGGTTGAAAAGGGAAATAATGGGAAAATGCAGTACAAATTGGATAAGGAACAGATCTATTATTGTTTGAAAAAGGATAGAAAGTGGCGGCTGGTGAAAGTCAATAGAGTATGTCCAGGATTAGATTTGCTGCCATCACATAGTAAAAGGTCTCCAGGATTAGATTTGCTGCCCTCACATAGTAAAAGGTCTCAGGATTAGATTTGCTGCCCTCACATAGTAAAAGGTCTCAGGATTAGATTTGCTTCCCTCACATAGTAAAAGGTCTCCAGGATTAGATTTGCTGCCCTCACATAGTAAAAGGTCTCCAGGATTAGATTTGCTGCCCTCACATAGTAAAAGGTCTCCAGGATTAGATTTGCTGCCCTCACATAGTACAAGGTCTCCAGGATTAGGTTTGCTGCCCTCACATAGCATGAACAAACTCGGCATCACCACTTTATGCCTCCTTTTAGTTACATTGTGCTGATGCGTCCACTATCGCATGTCCTTATACCAACCTTTTGTTGTTGTTAATGTAAGGGCACATGTAAAATGAAGCGATCACACTGTTACCTTAGGGACATGTCTAACCAGTGTTATTGTTAATCTAATGCCTCTAGTGATAAGATGTAATTAAACGGTGTTACAAATGGCACTCCTGCTGTTTTCCCCAGTATGATAAGTAAGTTGCTCCTTTACACTGCTGAGTGTCCTGGTGTCCCCATGGTCCCACGCCCTTAAACCAACTCTTTAGCTGCTGTTGATTTACTGTGTCTGGTAAACAAGCAATGCCACCATTAAAGTAATCCCATATTTGAGGAATCTCATTGTTGATCGTAATGCTTCTGGTAACATGAAGCATTGCTGACGTTTTAAAATTTCTACTGTCCTTGCGTGATTGCCATGAACATAATTAAGATGCTTCTTTTCATTTTGTGTATGTTTCGTATATTCTTATTGACCAACAACTGTTTACTTTCTATCTTTTTGTGCAGATAGGGATATCCATTTCACCTTGTTGCTATTGTGACCTTTTGGTGAACTGCACAAAACACTTTTTTGGAATGAGTATCTTGTGCAGTTCAACTAAAATGTCACGTGGGCAACATCTCTCAATTTTGGTGGAACTGCACAAAATGGTGATTGGACTTTCCAAAATCTCCGTCAAGTTCTACTGGTAATCTCGTGCAACATTTTATTAGCCTTTGCAAGATGGAGCCATCATTGTCACCACAATGGCACTTTATTTTAGTGGAACTGCACAAAAGGATAAGAAAATTATAGTTGCACCTTACATGAGCGGGACAACCAACCTTAATGTTCCTCAATTTTAGTGCAACTACTAAAGAAGAACCTGCCAGCTCACAAGAGCAAGTAGTTCTTGCTAGCTGAATGATGCAATCTTTGCTTCATTTCAGGTGAACTGCATAAATAGGCGAATGAATTGAATCATGGAACTCCAGGAAGACCTCATCAAGTAGAGCTGGAGGTTGAGTTCAAGGAGGCCGCTATTAAAGCAAAATCATGCTCTCCTGTCTCCTTGTTTGTGCTGTGCAAATAGGAATACTCAACTACAGATGTTGTGACGGTCAAGAGCATTCGCCAAGTTCTTCGATTGTATGACATGGCTAGCCAAGATGGATTTAATCCCGATATTCACTTTATCAAAAGGCTCTAATGGGTTGGTTCTGAATCTTGCAAGCTAGGAACCAGTGAGATGTGTAGGCATCTTTGTTGTACTTATTATTTGAATCTTATTTGTTGGTTCTGAATCTTGCAAGCTAGGAATCAATGAGATGTGTAGGTATCTTTGTTGTACTTATTATTTGGATCTTATTTGTCAGTTCTGAATCTTGCAAGCTGGGAATCAATGAGATGTGTAGGCATCTTTGTTGTACTTATTATTTGGATCTTATTTGTTGGTTCTAAATCTTGCAAGCTGGGAAACACGGCATGATGATGCAGAGGACAACAACCATAACAAACAGTTCAAACTTGGTAGTATTATCTTTGTGAAAGTGCGACAAATGTGCTGATCGTGTGTGTCCTGAGAATAATAATTCTAATTGTTGTGCATGTTGATCTTGTGGCACTGATAGAACGAGCGAATGCATTGCTTGTTTTAAGTATAAATTTCTATTAGAGCTAATAAAATTGAAGTAAAGTGACCACTAACTCCTGTTATTACAGTACCAATACAGACCCGCTCGTGAACCGACGCGTGGCCGAGGGTGCATCTTCTGCTGGGCGTGCAGCGGACGAGGGAGGGGTAGTAACTGTTGTCGCCTGTACACACTCAGCTTACTGTTGAATCCAGTTCCCCAAGAGCTGAAAAACGAACTGCTGCCGCCGCCTACACACTCGTTCACTCGAAGAGACTCCAATGGCGATCCGAGGGGTGAGCCTGTTGGATATGGACTTCAGCAAGGAGTTCCCCTTTGAGTTCGCCGTTCAGTCCTATGGCTGCACCAAGTTGAATGTGATGTACACCAATGATACGGACTCGGTGAAGCTCTGCCTTGCCTCAGTCCTATGGCTGCACCAGGTTCGGGAGCATTCGCCCGTTTCATCGGCAGCGCCGACTGCACCTTCGCTATGATGGAGAGAAGTAAGAACGCGACGATTCGGCCATCTGGTGCAGCAAGCTTGTCGACATCTAGAAGCAATACAAGATCATCAGCAATGGTCAGGAGAAGGACTCCGTGGTTGACCTCGCTGAGACCATCATCGACCCCTAATACGCCAACATGAAAGAAGAAGACCTGAACACGTGGGAGGTACCTCTGAATCTAGCCTACATAACCTACGCGGCCAAGGACGCATATGCATGCTACGACATGTACAGGCAGATCTTGGACATGAGGGTGTGTCTGCTTCCCGTAATCGACGAGTACACGGACAGCCGCAGCGTCATGATCAAGCGTGCCAGGAAGGTCTAGATGCTGTACTTTATCTGTTTATAAGCACCTTTATCATCTGAGTGTTTCATGCATTAACCTATGTGTCGTAATTATCTGTTTTGTCCAAAATATTTCTTTTAAGAACCCATTAACCTGATTGCTTTTTTAGTGGTATTTGCTTATGTATGTAAACTAGTTCACTTGTCCGTAAAAAAAACTAGTTCACTCGGCTGCCGTGCTTTGAATCTCCTTCCTCCCAACATATTCCCATCCTCAAGTGGACCCAGCAGGTCTCTGAATTTTCTCCCACTTTCTTTTTCGATGTAAACTGAGTTTTCTCCTAGTACTTTCCCCTAGAACCAACTCAACTGTCCCACGTCTAGCCTAAAAAATAATAATACCCCACATACTATTAGCTCATCAAATTAAAATGATATTTTATTTCGTAAGTTGAAAGTTCTTACAAAATAATAATAATTGTTTATATATAACTTGGCAAGTTAACTGTTAGTGATTGCGTACATAAGCTTGCAAAGATTTTACTGGCGTGCAATCATGTGTTTATGTTTTTATAACATTTTTCCGTCTAGCCCAACATGATATTTTCACCCAGCCCAACAAGTCCGCGGATTTCGAGAAAAATGCAAATGGGATTTAAACAGGCTGCATAGATTTTTTTTGACAGAAAGACTGTAAGGGAACCCCCTACAATATAATTGGTGCAACAAACCCAAATTGCAAGTACCATGCCTTGAACCTGGGTGGGTGGGAAGGCATCAACCCCTTCCCACCACTAGACTATGCCTTAGTCTGCAATGGGCTGCATAGATGCTACATCATTGTTTCACCCAGCCCACCAAATGGACTAAAAAACAAATGGACTGGCTGACATGTGGGCCAGTAGGTCGAAGCCTAAGAAGGCGTTGGATTTACATCCAACGGTCGGCATTATTCTTCAATCTCTCGTCTTCTTGCTCCAGCCGCCCAAAGCAGCGCCGGTCGTGCCGCGTGCTCCTGCCTCCCATGGCCGGCTGTGATGCCGCGGAGGCCTCGCCGCCCCCTACTACTCCCACCGCTGGCCCAGGGTATCCCTCTACTTACCCACACCCCCCGTTATTCCGCGGCGACGGCAGCCTCACGCCGCAGCCGAACCAGTGAACCCTCGTACTCCTCTCCGCGTGGGCATCCACTGTCGCGTCTTCCCCGGCTCCGCGTCGTCCCCTTCCTAGGCCTCGCCGTCGTCCACCGCCTTGGTGCTCTCGGCGCGGCGTGGTCAATGTGGTCAACGACCGACTTCCATCGGAAGAGTACTGTACGTGGAGAGGCTGACAGCTGGGTCCACGGCCATAGCCGAGTTTTTTTGTGATTTGCCAAGTAAGTCGCTTTGTCAGGCCTGTTGGGCTGCAAATATTTCAAGACGAGGAGAGCTTCATTCGGCTGGCCGAGAAAATGGCCTATCAGTAATCAGAAATGGGTTGTACATTTTTAAAACACATCAAACCGACAATTAGTTTCAAATATCTTTTTTTCATTTCGAGATTTTAAATTACATTAATTTTTATGCGTGGAGAATTTGTTGGATTTTATATTGATATACATTTATTTTTAAAATAAGTTTGAATGTGAGTCGAAATTTTGGGATTAAAAACAGTTCGGACCGCACCGAAATATGCAAAATTTCGTATAATTTTTTAACCGTGGCCACAATATGGGCTGTAATGCTAACAAAAAGAATACGGGCTCCAAAAAAACCTTAAGATTAGCAAATGGCCTGTAAATTATTAGAAATAATGGCAGATGGGATGTATGCTGTTTTCCACAGATTTGAGGCTTTCCTAAAAAAGGTTGAGGCACAAGCAGTGACTGTTGGATGTCCATCGAACAGCCGTCGTGCTTCTTCAATCTCTGCTCTTCCTGCTCCAGCCGCTCAAACACGCGCCGGCGGGACTGCCTGCTCCCCCTCCTCCCCATGGCCGGCTGTGCTGCCGCGCAGGCCTCAACGCCCCACCGTACTCCCATCGCTGGCCTAGCCATCCCTCTACTCACCCACACCTGTTGTTATTCTCCGGCGACGGCAGACGAACCAGTAAACCCTCATACAGTCGTACTCCCCTCCGCGTGGGAAACAACTGTCGAGTCTTCCCTGCCTCTATGTCGTTCCCTTCCTAGGCCTCGCCGTCGTCCACTGCCCTGGTGCTCTCGGCGCGGCCTAGTCAACGTGGTCAACGACCGACATGCATCTGAAGTGGACTGTACGTGGAGAGGCTTACAGCTGGGTCCACGACCGCACGCAAGGAAATGCCTCCTTATTACACGCAAAATAATGATTCCTCCACCTGACATTAGGGACCCATCGAAAGGGCCTCTGTATTTCGCGAAAAAACGTTACCGCCGCTGACAGCTCGGATCCACCAGCTATATCTTCGCACGCAAGGAAGTGCCTCCTTATTACGCACAAAAAAATGAATACCCCCCCTGTTAGCTAGGACCCAGTATAGTGGCAGGTTGACTTGTGGACCTACTAAGTTGACGGGGACGGAGGGCTTTGTCAACTTAGTCAATATGCACGATTCTAGCTCCAGTGATTGTATGATGTCCATCCAACGGCCATAGTGCTTCTTCAACCTCTGGTCTTCTTGCTCCAGCCGCCCAAACCAGCGCCGGTCGTGCCTCGTGCTCCTGCCTCCCGTGGCCGGCTGCGATGCGGCGGAGGCCTCACCGCCCCCTACTACTCCCACCGCTGGCCAGGCCATCCCTCTACTCACCCACACCCCCTGTTATTCTGCGGCGACGGCAGCCTCACACCGCAGCGAACCAGTGAACCCTCGTACTCCTCTACGCGTGGGCATCAACTGGCATGTCTTCCCCGGCTCCGTGTCGTCCCCTTCCTAGGCCTCGCCGTCGTCCACCGCCCTGGTGCTCTCGGCGCGGCATGGTCAACGTGGTCAAGGCACGACTTCCATCGAACGTGGACTGTACGTGGAGAGGCTGACAGCTGGGTCCACGGCCGCAGCAAGGAAGTGCCTCCTTATTACGTGTAAAATAATTATTCCTCCACCTGACAGTGGGGACCCACCGAACGGGCCACCGTATTTCACGAAAAAAAGTTTGCCCCTGACTACTGGGACCCACCAGCTACATCTTCGCACGCAAGGAAATGCGTCCGGGCAAAAAAAACCGATTCGCCCTTGTGACTGCTGGGACCCACCAGCTACATCTTCACAGGCAAGGAAGTGCCTGACAGTAGGGACCCACCTGGTCGAAGTGTACATAGCGTTGTCATTCTGGTCGCGAACGTGTATGTACATATATACTGGTGGATGTAGAGGCACGCACGTCTCGTAGTAGAGGCGCGCACGTAGCATGTACACGTACGTACAGCGGCCAGGGTGCAAGAAAGAAATACGGCCACATATGTGTACATACGGGCGGGGTCTCGAACGCCTACTCGCGCATACATATGGCCAGGGCTCGTGTACATGGCTGGGTCGGAACGGAGAAACAGCGTCGTCGTCGTGTTCATGAGGAGGCAACGGAATGCGTTGTGTTCATGGGGAGGCAACGGAATGCGTCATGTTCATCGGGAGGCAACGGAACGCGGGGAGCCCACCGGCTGGGTCGGAACGGAATGCGTGGTCGTGTTCATCGGGAGGGCTTGGACAGAACAGGCGATGGAAACGAGGCCTGGCGTACCGCACAACGGAGGAAACGGACCTCCTACGTTCGGAACGGGGTCCTGTTGATCGGGAGGGGTCTGGCGTACCGCAAAACAGAGGAAACAAACCTCCTTCGGTCGAAATGGGGGTCCTGTTGATCGGGAGGTGTGTGGCGTACCGCAAAACGGACGAAACGGACCTCCTACGGTCGAAACGGGGGTCCTGTTGATCGGGAGGGGTGTGGCGTACCGCAAAACGGACGAAACGGACTTGTGTTGGAGTGCTACGGTCAAAACGGGGGTCCTATTCATCGGGAGGGGTGTGGCGTACCACAAAACAGGACTCCACGGGATACTGTTCATCTCCACCGTCGACCTCCTCCGGCCTCCACGGGCTCCTGTTCATCCAGCCTCCACCGCGAGCTACTCTACCGGCTACTGTTCAACCACCCCTCCACGGGCACCCCTCCATCGTCTACTGGTCATCTAGCCCTCCACACCACGGGGTCCTGTTCAACCACCCCTCCACGGGCACCCCTTCACCGTCTACTGTTCATCCAGCCCTCCACCACACCACGGGGTCCTGTTCATCCAGAGGCAACGCCACCACTTACTGTTCATCCACCCCCCCGCAACACTCACTGTTCATCCCGGAGGCAGCATCGGTCGGCTTCAGTTAGCAGTAGTAGCGAAGGAATCACTCGATCAGGTTCTGTTAACAGCCATCGATCGATCGCTCGGGTTCAGTAACGTGTAGCCTGCAGTGCAATCGCTCGGGTTCAGTTAGAGCCCAACGCCTCGCTCGGGTTCAGTTAGAGCCAACGCCTCGCACACACGCGCGTACGTGTACGAGAGAAACGCGCATCGCTCGGCCCCTGACCTCCCACCATAACCGGGAACTCCCCGAAATTTTCCTCCCCCTCGCTTCTACCACGGCTTTTTCCGTCATGGATGGCCCAAAGAATGTCATGCAGCTGCGTCTCCGGTCCGCCCAAGATGAAAAGCCCATTTTCTGTCATGATTTTTTGTCATAGAAGTAGGAGCCACCACATCTATGATGATACCGGGTTTTGTCACAATTATCGTCATAGAAGTGTCATATGTATGACAGAAAAAAAATTCGTTCGGCCCAAAATGTCACGGATGTGTCTTTTTTTGTAGTGCTATATAGTTTACCATTGTATTGTGTGTGTTGGGGACACAAGAGACTCTTTGCTATTTGGTTGCAGGGTTGTTTGAGAGAGACTATCTTCATCCTACGCCTCCCACGGATTGATAAACCTTAGGTCATCCGCTTGAGGGAAATTTGCTACTGTCCTACAAACCTCTGCACTTGGAGGCCCAACAACGTCTACAAGAAGAAGGTTGTGTAGTAGACATCAAGCTCTTTTCTGGCGCCGTTGCGGGGGAGGTTAGTGCTTGAAGGTATATCTTTAGATCTTGCAATCAAACCTTTTTGTTTCTTGTTTTATCACTAGTTTAGTCTATAAAAGAAAACTACAAAAAATGGGATTAAGGTTGCGTCATATGCTTCATCTTTTTAATGTCTTTCGTGAAAATAAGGATTCCGATAATTGTGCCAAAGTGTTAGAAGAAGAATGTATTAAAATGTTTGGCACTAAATCTTTGAATGATGAGCATGGTTGCAATGTTGTTAGTATGAATTCCTTGAATATCCATGATGCTAATGATATGCAAAGCCACAAGCTTGGGGAAGCTATGTTTGATGAAGATGATATACCCCCCCCCAGTTTTGATGAGCAAATTTATGATGATGAAAGCTTGCCTCCTATTTATGATGATTATATTGATGAAAGTGGATTTGGAGAGGTCATGACTTTATTTAGTGATGAATCCACTATTTCGGAAGAGGTTCCAATTGATTATGAGAACAAAGTTGCTATCTATGATGATTATTGTGATGACATGTATGCTATAAATAATAATGATAACCATGAAACTTGTCATCATGATTTTAATTTTCAATTGGATTATGCCTCACATGATAGTTATTTTGTTGAATTTGCTCCCACTTCTATTCATGAGAAGATATTTGCTTATGTGGAGAGTAATAAAAATTCTATGCTTGTGGCTCATGAAAAGAATGCTTTTTGTGATGGTTATATTGTTGAATTCATTCATGATGCTACTGAAAATTATTATGAGAGAGGAACATATGCTTTTACATATTGCAATAATATAAAGTTTCCTCTCTATATGTTGAAAATCTTGAAGTTTTGCTTGCTTTACCTTCCTATGCAAGTTGATTCTTGTTCCCATATGTTGTTTGCTCGCAAAATCCCTATGCATAGGAAGTGGGTTAGACTTAAATGTGCTTGTCATATGCCTCATGATGCTCCCATTATGTTTCAATTTTTATCTTTTATGTGAGCATCATTGAAATTATCATGGCTAGCTAGAAAGACAACCCAACACCTTTACCTACTATTTTTGTGTGTTCACATGATTAAGATACTGTAGTAATCACGTTTATAGTTTTTGTTTCAATAAAGTGCCAAGTAAGACCTTTGGGATGGCTTACGGTGATAGTTGATTTAATCTTGGTGAAAAATAGAAAGTATGCGCTCATGAGAATAATTTTCATTTTTTACCAGAGAGCGATAAAATACTAATTACAACTGAAGTAGATCAATATAAAAATTATTTAGGTCTTCCTAATTTCTCAGAATTTTTTGAGTTCCAGAAGTATTCGAAACCTCCAAATTGCTACAGTCTGTTCTGTTTTTGACAGATTCTGTTTTCTATGTGTCATTTGTTTATTTTGATGAATCTATGAGTAGTATTGGAGGGTATGAACCATAGATAAGTTGTAATACAATAGATATTACACCAATAGGAATTTAGAATGAGTTCACAACATTACCTAAGTGGTGATTTATTTTCTTATACTAACAGAGCTTACTAGTTTTGTATTAAGTTTTGTGTTGTGAAGTTTTCAAGTTTTGGGTAAAGATTCGATGGACTATGGAATAAGGAGTGGCAAGAGCATAAGCTTGGGGATGCCCAAGGCACCCCATGTTAATATTAAAGGACAACCAAGAGCCTAAGCTTGGGGATGCCCCGGATGGCATCCCCTTTTTCGTCTTCGTTCATCGGTAACTTTACTTGGAGCTATATTTTTATTCACCACATGATATGTGTTTTGCTTGGAGCGTCATTTTATTTTGTTTTGTTTTGCTTTCTATTTGAATAAAATACCAAGATCTGAAATTCTTAAATGTTAGAGAGTCTTCACGTAGTTGCATAATTATTCAACAACTCATTGATCTTCACTTATATCTTTCGGGGTAGTTTATCGTTTGCTCTAGTGCTTCACTTATATCTTTTTAGAGCACGGAAGTGGTTTTATTTTTAAGAAATAGATGAACTCTCTTGCTTCACTTATATTATTTTGAGAGTCTTTTAGATCAACATGGTAATTTGCTTTGGCTATGAAATTAGTCCTAATATGATAGGCATCCATGATGGGTATAATAAAAACTTTCATATAAAGTGCATTGAATACTATGAGAAGTTTGGTACTTCATGATTGTTTTGAGATATGAAGATGGTGATATTAGAGTCATGCTAGTTGAATAGTTGTGAATTTGAGAGATACTTGTGTTAAAGTTTGTGATTCCCGTAGCATGCACGCATGGTGAACCGTTATGTGATGAAGTAGGAGCATGATTTATTTTTTGATTATCTTCCTTATGAGTGCCGGTCGGGGATGAGCGATGGTCTTTTCCAACCAATCTATCCCCCTAGGAGCATGTGCATAGTACTTTGTTTCGATAACCAATAGATTTTTGCAATAAGTATGTGAGTTCTTTATGACTAATGTTGAGTCCATGGATTATACACACTCTCACCCTTCCACCATTGCTAGCCTCTCTAGTACCGCGCAGCTTTCGCCGGTACCATAAACCCACCATTTACCTTCCTCAAAACAGCCACCATACCTACCTATCATGGCATTTCCATAGCCATTCCGAGATATATTGCCATGCAACTTTCCACCATTCCATTTATTATGACACGCTTCATCATTGTCATATTGCTTTGCATGATCATATAGTTGACATCGTATTTGTGGCAAAGCCACCGTTCATAATTTCATACATGTCACTCTTTAATGATTTCACATCCCGGTACACCGCCAGAGGCATTCACATAGAGTCATATTTTTGTTCTAACTATCGAGTTGTAAGTAAATAAAAGTGTGATGATCATCATTATTAGAGCATATTCCCATGTGAGGAAAGGATGATGGACACTATGATTCCCCCACAAGTCGGGATGAGACTCCAGACAAAAAATAAAAAGAATATAAAAAAGAGGCTATAAAAAAGAAAAGGCCCAAATAAAAAATGAGGGAAAAAGAGAGAAGGGGCAATGCTACTATCCTTTTACCACACATGTGCTTCAAAGTAGCACCATGATATTCATGATAGAGAGTCTCCTATGTTGTCACTTTCATATACTAGTGAGAATCTTTCATTACAGAACTTGTACATACATTTATAGCTCTAGTGCATCCATTGCATGGAAATCCCTACTCACTCACATTGATATCTATTGACGGGCATCTCCATAGCCCGTTGATACGCCTAGTTGATGTGAGACTATATTCTCCATTTTGTCTTCTCCACAACCACCATTCTATTCCAAATATAGTGCTATATCCACGGCTCATGCTCATGTATTGCGTGAAGATTGAAAAAGTTTGAGAACATCAAAAGTATGGAACAATTGCTTGGCTTTTCATCGGGGTTGTGCATGATTTAAATATTTTGTGTGATGAAGATAAAGCATAGCCAGACTATATGATTTTGTAGGGACAACTTTCTTTGGCCATGTTATTTTGAGAAGACATAACTGCTTGGTTAGTATGCTTGAACTATTATTATTTTTATGTCAATATTAAAATTTTGTCTTGAATCTTTCGAATCTGAATATTCTTGCCACAATAGAGAAGATTACATTGATGAATATGTAAGGTAGCATCCCACATAAAAAATTCCGTTTCTATCATTTACCTACTCGAGGACAAGCAGGAATTAAGCTTGGGGATGCTTGATACGTCTACAACGTATCTATATTTTTTTTATTGCTCCATTCTATTATATTATCCATCTAGGATGTTTTATATGCATTTATATGCTATTTTACATGATTTTTGGGATTAACCTATTAACCTAGAGCCCAATGCCAGTTTCTGTTTTTTCCTTGTTTTTGAGTATCACAGAAAAGGAATATCAAACGGAGCCCAATTGACCTGAAAATTTCGGAGATTATTTTTGGACCAGAAGAAGCCCACGGAGTATTGGAGATGGGCCAGAGGAGTCCCGAGGCACCCACAAGGGTGGGGGGAGCACCCTACCCCCTGGGCGCGCCCCCTACCTCGTGGCTGCCTCGTGGACCCTCTGACTTGTTCTCGACGCCAACGCCTCTTATATAACCCCAAACTTCCAGAAAGAAACCTAGATCGAGAGTTCCGCCGCCACCAGCCTTTGTAGCCACCGAAAACCAATCTAGACCCGTTCCAGCACCCTGCTCGAGGGCGGGGAATCCCTCTCTGGTGGACATATTCATCATCCCGGCGCTCTCCATGACGAGGAGGGAGTAGTTCACCCTCGGGGCTGAGGGTATGTACCAGTAGCTATGTGTTTGATCTCTTTCTCTCATGTTCTTGATTTGGCACGATCTTGATGTATCGCGAGCTTTGCTATTATAGTTGGATCTTATGATGTTTCTCCCCCTCTACTCTCTTGTAATGGATTGAGTTTTCCCTTTGAAGTTATCTTATCGGATTGAGTCTTTAAGGATTTGAGAAAACTTGATGTATGTCTTGCATGTGCTTATCTGCGGTGAAAATGGGATATTCACGTGATCTACTTGATGTATGTTTTGGTGATCAACTTGCGGGTTCCGTTACCTCATGAACTTATGCATAGGGGTTGGCACACGTTTTCGTCTTTACTCTCCGGTAGAAACTTTGGGGCACTCTTTGAAGTTCTTTGTGTTGGTTGAATAGATGAATCTGAGATCGTGTGATGCATATCATATAATCATACCCACGGATACTTGAGGTGACATTGGAGTATCTAGGTGACATTAGGGTTTTGGTTGATTTGTGTCTTAAGGTGTTATTCTAGTATGAACTCTAGGATAGATTGAACAGTAAGAATAGCTTCATGTTATTTTACTAAGGACTCTTGAATAGATCGATCAGAAAGGATAACTTTGAGGTGGTTTCGTACCCTACAATAATCTCTTTGTTTGTTCTCCGCTATTAGTG
Organism: Triticum urartu; assembly: GCF_056163025.1. Lineage (NCBI taxonomy): Eukaryota > Viridiplantae > Streptophyta > Magnoliopsida > Poales > Poaceae > Triticum > Triticum urartu. The sequence continues at coordinate 464,049,473 of NC_141879.1, read as the reverse complement.
ACTTTGGAGTGACTCTTTGTTGCATGTTGAGGGATAGTTATATGATACAATTATGTTATTATTGTTGAGAGAACTTGCACTAGTGAAAGTATGAACCCTAGGCCTTGTTTCAACGCATTGCAATACCGTTTTGCTTACTTTTATCATTAGTTACCTTGCTGTTTTTATATTTTCAGATTACAAAAACCTATATCTACCATCCATATTGCACTTGTATCACCATCTCTTCGCCGAACTAGTGCACCAACACAATTTACCATTGTATTGGGTGTATTGGGGACACAAGAGACTCTTTGCTATTTAGTTGCAGGGTTGTTTGAGAGAGACCATCTTCATCCTACGCCTCCCACAGATTGATAAACCTTAGGTTATCCGCTTGAGGGAAATTTTCTACTGTCCTACAAACCTCTGCACTTGGAGGCCCAACAATGTCTACAAGAAGAAGGTTGTGTAGTAGACATCAATGTCTTTCATATACTTTGCATAAGGAGGCATTTTAAGGATATCAGTCAAGCGAGTACGCAAAAAGACTGGCCTCAACATTTCAGCAAAGCGTTCAAATTCTTCATCATCTTTCTTTTTAGTTGACTTAGGTGGAAAGGGAATAGGTTTTTTAACCCATGGTTCTCTTTCCTTACCGTGTTTTCTAGCAACAAAGTCTCTTGTATCATATCTTTTATTTTTAGGTTGTGGGTTATCAAGATCAACTGTAGGTTCTATCTCAACATCATTTTCTGGTTCTTCATTATTTGGTTGACTATTTTCATGAACCTCATCATTAAATTTTTCATTATCAGAAGGTGGGTGTGCACTACCTGGTTGAGTTTCAGCATCGGAGATAGAGACTTCACTGTCAGGAGGTTTTTCTACTTCAGGTTCACTAGAGGCATGCAAAGTCCTATCATTTTTCTTCTTCTTTTTCTTTTTAGAAGGACTAGGTGCATTAGTGTTAGCTCTTTGAGAGTCTTGTTCAATTCTTTTTGGGTGTTGTGGGAGTCCTGGATTAGGGGGTCTCCGGATAGCCGGACTATATCCTTTGGCCGAACTGTTAGACTATGAAGATACAAGATTGAAGACTTCGTCTCGTGTCCGGATGGGACTCTACTTGGCGTGGAAGGCAAGCTAGGAAATACGGATATGCATATCTCCTCCTTTGTAACCGACCTTGTGTAACCCTAATCTCTCCGGTGTCTATATAAATCAGAGGGTTTTAGTCTGTAGGACAACATACAATCATACCATAAGCTAGCTTCTAGGGTTTAGCCTCTCCGATCTCGTGATAGATCTACTCTTGTACTACCCATATCATCAATATTAATCAAGGAGGACGTAGGGTTTTACCTCCATCAAGAGGGCCCGAACCTGGGTAAAACATTGTGTCCCCTGCCTCCTGTTACCATCCGCCTTAGACGCACAGTTCGGGACCCCCTACCCGAGATCCGTCGGTTTTGACACCGACATTGGTGCTTTCATTGAGAGTTCCTCTGTGTCATCGCCGTTAGGCTTGATGGCTCCTACTATCATCGATAGCGATGTAGTCCAGGGTGAGACTTTTCTCCCCGGACAGATCTTTGTGTTCGGCGGCTTTGCACTGCGGGCCAACTCGCTTGGCCATCTGGAGCAGATTGAAAGTTACGCCCCTGGCCACCAGGTCAGGTTTGGAAGCTTAAACTACACGGCCGATATCCATGGAGACTTGATCTTCGATGGATTCGAGCCCCTGCCTTGTGCGCCACACGATCACGATGAGTACGATTTAGCTCTACCATCAGACAGTGTTCAGGAGATCGCACAGGCAGCCGCTCCGACCCTCAATTCGGAGCCAGTTGCACCGTCCATGGATGGGTGGATGGACCCCGCCACAGAGGCTTTACCCTCAGCGGCGTTCGAGCCGAATATCAACCTTACCCTTCACGAGAGCCGTGTTTCCAAACTGCCGAATCCTTCTCCGGCCACGGACTCCGAACCGCCTGTGCCCATTCCTATCGAATCCGATTGGGCGCCGATCATGGGGTTTACCTCTGCGAATATTTTTCAGCACTCACCCTTTGGTGACATACTGAACTCATTAAGGTCTCTCTCCTTGTCAGGAGGATCCTGGCCGAACTATGTCCGACAGGACTGGGATGCGGACGACGAAGAAATTCGCGGCCCACCCACCACCCACTTAGTAGCCACTATCGATGACTTAACCGACATGCTCGACTTCGATTCCGAAGAAATCGATGGTATGGACGACGATGCGGGAGACGAAGAGGAACCACTGCCCATAGGGCACTGGACAGCCACCTCATCATACGATATATACTTGGTGGATACACCCAAAGAAGGCAATGGCGACGAGATAGCGGAGGATGACCCCTCCAAGAAGCAACCCAAGCGCTGACGTCGGCGGCGCCGCTCTAAGTCCTGCCAAAGCAAAAGTGGTGATACCGGCACAGGAGATAATAACACTCCAGATAGTGCCGAAGACAACAACAATCCCCTCCAGCAAGATTTAGAGCAGGAGGATGGAGGAGCCAGCCCTCCTGAGAGAGCGGCAGATGGAGAGGCGGAGGATGATAATTACATGCCCCCTCCGAAGACGAGGCAAGCCTCGGCGATGACGAATTAGCCGTGCCAGAGGATCCCGTTGAACAAGAGCGCTTCAAACGCCGGCTTATGGCCACGGCAAATAGCCTTAAGAAAAAGCAGCAGCAGCTTCAAGCTGATCAAGATCTGCTAGCTGACAAATGGACTGAAGTCCTCGCGGCCGAGGAATATAAACTCGAGCGCCCCTCCAAGAGTTACCCAAAATGCAGGTTGCTACCCCAACTAGAGGAAGAAGCGTATGACGCGGCTGATCGGCCACCTCGTGACCGCGATAGAGAGGCATTCCAGCCAAAAACTCAGCCTGCACCCCAACGCCATTCAAATAAAAAGGCATGGGGAGATACGCCAGACCTGCAAGACATATTGGAGGACAAAGCAAAGCATGCAAGATCGATGTACGGATCACGAGGGCACGCCACTATGCGAGACGATAAACGTCACACCGGATACAGTAAATGTAAATCCGGCTGGGCCGAACACAGCGGGAAGACCCATTCGAGTTGCGTCGCGATATAGCCCAATACAGAGGCGCCGCACACCCCTTATGCTTCATAGATGAAGTAATGGATCATCAAATCCCAGAAGGTTTCAAACCTGCAAATATTGAATCATACGACGGCACAACAGATCCCGCGGTATGGATTGAGGATTTCCTCCTCCACATCCACATGGCCCGCGGTGATGACTTACACGCCATCAAATACCTCCCACTAAAGCTCAAGGGACCAGTGCAGCATTGGCTTGACAGCTTGCCAGCGGAGTCCATTAGCTGTTGGGAAGATCTGGAAGCCGCATTCCTCGACAACTTTCAGGGCACTTATGTGCGGCCACCAGATGCCGATGACTTGAGCCACATAATTCAGCAGCCAGAAGAATCAGCCAGGCAATTCTGGACTTGGTTCCTAACAAAGAAAAATCAAATCGTTGACTGTCCGGATGCAGAGGCCCTAGCGGCTTTTAAACACAACATCTGCGATACGACAGTCAATGCCGGATTCAAAGGCTCTAAACCCAGTCAGCGGAAAAAGCCATTCAAACAAAGTACGTCGGGTTCGTCCAGCTTGGACCGTATACTCGATCGCTTGTGTCAAATACACGACACCCTAGAAAAGCCAGCCAATCACACCAACAGGGATTGTTGGGCGTTCAAGCAGGCCGGCAAGTTAATTGCCGAAAACAAGGACAAGGGGCCACATAGCGATGACGAGGAGGAGCCCCGGCAGCCACACACCGGAGGACAGAAGAGGTTTCCCCCACAAGTGCGGACGGTGAACATGATATACGCAACCCACATCCCCAAGAGGGAGCGGAAGCGTGCGCTCAGGGACGTATATGCGTTGGAGCGAGTCGCCCCAAAGTTCAACCCATGGTCCTCCTATCCGATCACTTTCGATCGCATAGACCATCCCACTAGTATCCATCATGGCGGATTCACCGCACTGGTTTTGGACCCAATCATTGACGGATTTCACCTCACTCGAGTCCTTATGGATGGCGGCAGCAGCCTGAACCTGCTTTATCAGGACACAGTGCGCAAAATGGGTATAGACCCCTCAAGGATCAAACCCACAAAAATGACCTTTAAAGGCGTCATTCCAGGCGTAGAGGCCCATTGCACAGGCTCAATTACACTGGAAGTGGTCTTCGGATCCCCGGATAACTTCCGAAGCAAAGAGTTAATCTTCGATATAGTCCCGTTCCGCAGTGGTTATCATGCACTGCTCGGGCGAACTGCATTTGCGAGATTCAATGCGGTACCACATTATGCATACCTTAAGCTCAAGATGCCAGGACCTCGCGGGGTTATTACAGTCAATGGAAACACAGAGCGCTCTCTCCGAGCGGAGGAGCACACCGCGGCCCTCGCAGCAGAAGCGCAAAGCAGCCTCTCAAGGCAGTCCACCAGTTCGGCGTTTCAAGACCCGGACACCTTCAAGCGCGCTTGGAGCAATCGGCAACTAGACCGCCTGGCGCGATCTGAGCTCGCATAGCAATGCGGCCCCCACCCCAGTCCTAGCCGAACGGCGAAACTCGTGCCACGCGTACATAATTACGCATTAAAAATACCATGGGCACAGGTGGGGAGGGGGGCACAACTGTGGCACGCCCCAAGACGCGGCTTAAACCGCACTAGGGGCTTCCCGTTTGGTTATTTTTCTCTTTTTCAGGACCTTAATCTCTGGAAACCCTGTCCGGCAGCACTATTGCCGAACACATGATGCAGCAACCAAGGAGGCAGAAAGCTACGTCACACCACGGAATTCCTAGGTGGGTTACAATAACGAGCGAAATATTTTATATAATACTGTTCCTCAGCTTGCCCTTGGAAGGGACATAGTCCTACTCTTTGCTTTTCGCACCATCTGTATCATTCTGCTTTAACGCACCTTTTTGAATAAACAACGCATAACAACGACTATTATTGCATTCTTGTTATATATATATATATGTGTTCATTAATGACGCCTTGCAACCGTACACTTTGGTACGACCAATACACCAGGGGCTTACGTGCCCCACAATATGGTGTGAAAAGTCCGAACACTTCCACAAGTGCGGCACCCCGAACTTATAGGATTATATGCATCAGCTCCGAATCATGTCTTTGGTCAAATGTTGGGTTTGCCCGGCTCCTATGTTTTGGTACCACTACAAAAAAAGACACATCCCTGACATTTTGGGCCGAATGAAATTTTTTTCTGTCATACATATGACACTTCTATGGCGATAATTGTGACAAAACCCGGTATCATCATAGATGTGGTGGGCTCCTACTTCTATGACAAAAAATCATGACAGAAAATGGGCTTTTCGTCCTGGGCGGGCCGGAGACGCAGCTGAATGACATTCTTTGGGCCGTCCATGACGGAAAAAATCATGGTAGAAGCGAGGGGGAGGAAAATTTCGGAGAGTTCCCGGTTACGATGGGAGGTCGGGGCCGAGCGATGCGCGTTTCTCTCGTACACGTACATGCGTGTGTGCGAGGCGTTGGCTCTAACTGAACTCGAGCGAGGCGTTGGGCTCTAACTGAACCAGGGCGATCGCACGATAGGCTATGCGTTACTGAACCCGAGCGATCGATCGATGGCTGTTAACTGAACCCGATCGAGCGATTCCTTGGCTACTGCTGCTAACTGAAGCTGATTGATGGGATGAACAGTGAGCATTGTGGGGGAGGGGCGGTTGTATGAACAGTGAGCGGTGGCATTGCCTCTGGATGAACAGGACCCTGTGGTGTGGTGGAGGGCTGGATGAACAGTAGACGGTGGAGGGGTGCCCGTGGAGGGGTGGATGAACAGGACCCCGTGGTGTGGAGGGCAGGATGAACAGTAGACGGTGGGAGGGTGCCCGTGGAGGGGTGGTTGAACAGGACCCCGTGGTGTGGAGGGCTGGATGAACAATGGACGATGGAGGGGTGGTTGAATAGTAGCCGGTGGAGTAGCGCGCGGTGGAGGCTGGATGAACAGGAGCCCGTGGAGGCTGGAGGAGGTCGACGGTGGATGAACAGTAGCTCGTGGAGGCTGGAGGGGTCGACGGTGGAGATGAACAGTATCCTGTGGAGTCCCATTTTGCGGTACGCCACACCCCTCCCGATGAACAGGACCCCCGTTTCGACCGTAGCGCTCCAACACAAGTCTGGTTCCTCCGTTTTGTGGTACGCCACACCCCTCCCGATCAACATGACCCCCGTTTCGACCGTAGGAGGTCCGTTTCCTCCGTTTTGCGGTACGCCACACCCCTCCCGATCAACAGGACCCCCGTTTCGACCGTATGAGGTCCGTTTCCTCCGTTGTGCGGTACGCCAGGCCTCGTTTCCATCGCCTCTTCCGTCCAAGCCCTCTCAATGAACATGACCACACATTCCGTTCCGACCCATGAACACGACGACGACGTTGTTTCTCTGTTCCGACCCAGCCATGTACACGAGCCCTCGCCGTATGTATGCGCGAGTAGGCGTTCGAGACCCCGCCCGTATGTACACATACGTGGCCGTATTTTCTTTCTTGCACCCTAGCCGATGTACGTACGTGTACATGCTACGTGCGCGCCTCTACTACGACAAGTGCGCGCCTCTACTACGACACGTGCGCGCCTCTACATCGACCAGTATGTATGTACATGTTCGCGACCAGAATGTGAACGCTACGTACGCTTCGACCAAGTGGGTCCCGACTGTCAGGCACTTCCTTGCCTGCGAAGATGTAGCTGGTGGGTCCCAACAGTCAGGGGGGCGAAATACGGTGGCCCGTCCGGTGGGTCCCTGCTATCAGGTGGGGGAATAATTATTTTGCACGTAATAAGGAGGCACTTCCTTGCTGCGGCCGTGGACCCAGCTGTCAGCCTCTCCACGTATAGTCCACGTCCGATGGAACCCATTCCTTGACCATGTTGACCACTCCGCGCTGAGAGCACCAGGGCGGTGGATGACGGTGAGGCCTAGGAAGGGGACGACACGGAGCCGGGGAAGACGCGGCAGTGGATGCCCATGCGCAGAGGAGTACGAGGGCACTGGTTCGCTGCGGTGTGAGGCTGCCGTCGCCGCAGAGTAACAGGGGGTGTGGGTGAGTAGAGGGATGGCCTGGCCAGCGGTGGGAGTAGTAGGGGCGGTGAGGCCTCCGCCACATCGCAGCCGGCCACGGGAGGCAGGAGCATGAGGCATGACCGGCGCTGGTTTGGGCGGCTGGAGCAAGAAGACCAGAGGTTGAAGAAGCACGATGGCCGTTGGATGGACATCGTACGGTCACTGGAGCTAGAATCATGCATATTGACTAAGTTGGCAAAGCCCTCAGTCCCCGTCAACTTAGTAGGCCCACAAGTCGGCCTGCCACTATACTGGGTCCCAGCTAAGACGGGGAGTATTCATTTTTTTGTGCGTAATAAGGAGGCACTTCCTTGCGTGTGAAGATATAGTTGGTGGGTCCGAGCTGTCAGCGGCGGTAAAATTTTTTCGTGAAATACAGAGGCCCTTTCGGTGGGTCCTAGATGTCAGGTGGAGGAATCATTATTTTGCGCGTAATAAGGAGGCATTTCCTTGCGTGCGGCCGTGGACCCAGCTGTCAGCCTCTCCACCTAAAGTCCACTTCAGATGCATGTCGGTCGTTGACCACGTTGACCAGGCCGCACCGAGAGCACCAGGGCGGTGGATGACAGCGAGGCCTAGGAAGGGAACGACACGGAGGCAAGGAAGACTCGGCAGTTGTTTCCCACGCGGAGGGGAGTACGACTGTACGAGGGTTTACTGGTTCGTCTGCCGTCGCCGGAGAATAACAACAGGTGTGGGTGAGTAGAGGGATGGCTAGGCCAACGATGGGAGTACAGTGGGGCGGTGAGGCCTGCGCGACAGCAGAGCCGGCCACGGGGAGGAGGGAGCAGGCAGTCCCGCCGGTGCCTGTTTGAGCGGCTGGAGCAGGAAGAGCAGAGATTGAAGAAGCACGACGGCCGTTGGATGGCCATCCAACAGTCACTGCTTGTGCGTCAACCTTTTTTTAGGAAAGCCTCAAATCTGTGGGAAACATCATACAGCCCATCTGCCATTATTTCTAATAATTTACAGCCCATTTGCTAATTATTAAGGTTTTTTTGGAGCCCATATTCTTTTTGTTAGCATTACAGCCCATATTGAGGCCACGGTTAAAACATTATACGAAATTTTGCATATTTTGGTGCGGTCCGAGCTGTTTTTAATCCCGAAATTTTGACTCACATTCAAATTGATTTTAAAAATAAATGTATATCAATATAAAATCCAACAAATTCTCCACGCATAAAAATTAATGTAATTTCAAATCTCAAAATGAAAAAAAGATATTTGAAACTAATTGCCGGTTTGATGTGTTTTAAAAATGTACAACCCATTTCTCATTACTGATGGGCCATTTTCTTGGCCAGCCGAATGAAAACTCTCCTCCTCGTCTTGAAAGATTTGCAGCCCAACAGTCCTGACAAAGCGACTTACTTGGCAAATCACAAAAAAACTGGGCTGTGGCCGTGGACCCAGCTGTCAGCCTCTCCACGTACAGTACTCTTCCGATGGAATGTCGTTGACCATGTTGACCACGCCGCGCCGAGAGCACCAAGGCGGTGGACGACGGCGAGGCCTAGGAAGGGGACGACGCGGAGCCGGGGAAGACGCGGCAGTGGATGCCCACGCGGAGAGGAGTACGAGGGTTCACTGGTTCGGCTGCGGTGTGAGGCTGCCGTCGCTGCAGGGCTGGCTAGTGGTGGGAGTAGTAGGGGCGATGAGGCCTCATCGGCAGCACAGCCGGCCACTGGAGGCAGGAGCAGGCGGTCTCCCCGGCGCTGGTTTGGGCGGCTGGTGCAAGAAGAGCAGCGATTGAAGAAGCAGCAGGACCATTCGATTCAAATCCAACAGTTACTGCTCCTAGAATCGTTTGTTGACTAAGTTGACAAGCCTTGCGTACGCATCAACTTAGTAGGCCCACAGGTTAGCCTCCCAACCGGTGCACCCCAGATGTCAGTGGGAGGAATCATTTTTTTCTCGTAATAAGGAGGCAGTTGATTGCGTGCGGCCAGGCCAGCGGAGGGAGTTGGGTGGGCCGGGGAAGCCTGCGCGGCATCACAACGGGCCACAAGAGGAGGGAGCAGGCAGTCCCGCCGGCGCTAGTTTAGGCGGCTGGAGCAGGAAGATCAGAGATTAAAGAAGCACGTTGGCCGTTGGATGGACATCCAACACTAACTACTGCTAGAATCGTGTGTTCACTGACAAAGCCTTTCGTAAACAAGTCAGCCTCGAAATCTGTGGCGTGTACAGCCCATTTGCTATTATTTTTATATTTTTTACTCATTTTCTAATTCATATGGAATTTATTGCAGCCCTTTTTCCACTTTTAGAATTGCTGGCCATTTTCTGGTCAGTACCAGGGTCAAAAAATTAACTAAATATGTGGGAAATTTTGAAAATTCGCAAATTTTTGTTGGGGAATGAAATATTCTTAATCCAAAAATTAATAGCCATAGTAAAACAAATTTAAAAATAAATTAGTACTATGTCATGTTAAATCCAATGAAATACATATAAGATATCAGTGAAGAACAAAAACAAAAAAAGAAACTTATATCCCATTTGCTATAAATATTTTGGAATTTTCAACCCCTTTTGATATTACTTTTAACACACATTGACCATACTCTTAAGCCAGGCCGAAATGCATCCCTCCTCGTCTTGAAAGATTTCCAGCCCAGTAATTCGGAGAAAACAAATAGGCCTAGCTTGGGTATTCTTTAAAAACAAATATTGGGCTAGCTATTTTCCCAAAGAACTGGTGCATGAGCATTTAGCTTTATTTATTTATTTATTTACTTATTTATGTTTAGGGGACCATGAGCATGTACCTGGGCCGGATTCATGTGAGAGCCTCCCTTCTAGTTAATTATGGGCTTCTCTATTGGGCTTTCATCAGTGGGCTACATGTTATCAACAAGTGGAAAATGTGTTCCGAGTTTCAAAAAAAATGTGTTCCGTACGATAAATAGTATGCGCTACGTATGGTACGGGGCACTAAAGGATCGAGCCGTGCAACGACTTCCAAAACATTGTGTTTGTCGTTCTAACAACACATTTATTCAACCAACAGACGAAATATACTACTGATTGTACATTGAAAACAACAGCAGCAGTAAACAGACGAAATATACTACTGATTGTACACGTCCGCTTAGTAGGCCCACAAGTCAGTCACCAAATCTAACGGGTCCCAGCTGTCAACGGGATGAATAATTTTTTTTGCAAAACAAGGAGGCACTTCCTTCCGTGCGAAGATACAGCTGGTGGGTCCCAGCTGTCAGGTGGAGGAAACATTTTTTCAGCTTAATAAGGAGGAACTTTCCTTGCGTGCGACCATGGACCTCGTGGGTCCCAGCCGTCAGGCTCTCCACGTAAATTCCTCTTCCGATGACTCTCGTTTGTTGACCAGGCTGCACCGAACACAGCGAGGCGGTGGACGACGGCGAGGCCCCAGATGGGAACGACTCGAAGATGGGAAAACGCGGCAGTGGAGTCACAGATTGAGAGGAGGAGAAGGGTTATAACTGGTTCTGTTGCGGCGTGGGGCTGTAGTCTGTGGAGAATAATAGGAGGTGTCGAGGGATGGAGGGATAGCCTGGCCGGTGGTGGGGTAGCGCTTCGCAGTGATGCGTGCTAAGCAAAGCCGCTTGCCGCCGGAGGCCGGACCAGGCGGTCCCGGCGACGCTGGAGGAAGAAGACGAGAGATTGAAGGTGCATGCCGGCCGTTGGATATAAATCCAATGGCTGTGGATGACACAATCATTTGTTACCAAGTTGACAATGCCCTGCATAGGCTTCGACCAATTGGCCCACATGTCAGCCTGCAAAATGTGGCATATATTTAACCCATGTTTTCTAGAATGTACAGTCCATTTGCTGGGCTAGGTGAACAAATAATTTCGCGTCAATCAGGCCCATTTATATTTTCTAAGAAATCCTAGCCCATTGGCACTTCCTTGAAATACACGTATTAGGTGGGCTCGTTATATATACGTATAATGTTATGTTAGAAGGAGCAATTAATATCAAAGAATAAACCGGAGAGGCACATTTTTTATATGTATAATTAAGAAATTAGTGAGTTATTGGTCAAAATAAAAATGAGCGCGTTATTATTAAATTGGTCCTTAAAATCTTCGCAATCACCAGGATTTTCCTTGCGTGTGAGTCAAAAACAACCAGGATTTTCCTTGCCTGTGAGTCAAAAACAACCAGGATTTTCCTTGCCAACTTCCGTTAAACATTTACTTTTATAAGTTGGGATGTTTTTATAATGTATATATAAGTCTCTATAAAATATACGATAATGGTAATAATATAAATATGTATAATGTGGTTAGAAGGGAAAACATAAATTGGACACGGCATTACTTTTATAAGAGACCTGCGTTTTATACCCCATAGTAGGCATACTTACAAGTTCACACACAAATACAACAGAAAAGGTAAACATTCATATCAAACTCAAGTTCACAGGACACATTTATATCCATAGCCAACATTCACAATCAACAACTCAAAAGATTCATATATACACAAGCTCAGCATATCTATGCATCCAAATGATTGATAGATCACACGACAATATTCATACATAATTTACAAAAAGATTCAGATATACACATGTTCAGTATGTTTATGCATCCAAATGATTGAGATCACAGCCAATATGATCCATGGATGAACTTTAATTACCTAGGGTACGGACTGGTAAATGGTGTTCAATCGGAGGTACTTCTTGCTAAAATTAGTTCTTGTACGAGTAAACTTTCGAGTACACATAAGAGGCAGCACAGACAATCTGAACTTGGCTTGTATGTTTATCCTCAAATAGTGGCCTCGTGCCAAGGGAGGTTTGAGCAACTTGGCCACTACTTTCATACAACTAGTTTACTGGCTCATCTTGGTCCTGTATCTCGCCAAAATTCTACATTGCAGACGAGAAAGGAGGCGGTTGAGAAAATGAACCACCCAAATTTTTTGTGCAGTTCAACTGAAATGGAGCATCCTTGGCGTGCAGACTGATTAAGTGCCAGATGAATATAAGCGTTAACCAACTTGTCTGGAATCTTTAGACTCCATGCCATATAGTTCGCTACCATATGTGCCGATAACCAAAAGGCACAAGTTGGGACCAAAGACTGGACTGCGTTTTTCTGGGCTATGCACCAAGCAATATTTTTGGCGTTCACTCTCCTAACACTTGGAGTTTGACAATTGGTTGACGCCGGTTGATACTCGAATGAATATAGGCACTTCTTGTCAACATCTGGTCATTTTGTGCAGTTCTACTGAAATCACCTGATGTAATGATTTGCCTGCGAGTTCAGGCTCCAAATTACTCCTTTATGAAATCAGCAAACAGTAGCACAATACCAAATTACCAATACATATGACAGGCACAATAATCAGGATAAAGACCAGTACCAACCTGTGTGAGGTAGCATATCAATTACTATTTCCTTTGACTGGAAGCCGAGATAAGCCAAGCGACTGATAGCAAAGGAAGAAAGCATGCAGAGTTTAGCGACTGACAGGAAAGGACGGAAGCTGTCGAGGCAATGAAGCACCCAAAGTTTTTGTGCAGTTCCACCAAAATCAAGCATCCCTGTTGGCACATATATTGAGAGAGTGAGATTACTGTAATAGTGGGACTAGTTTATGAAACATACACTAACAAATAGAAGCACCCTCATTATCTTAATGGGTAAAGTTAGCAACATAGTAGTCTTGCTTAAATAGAGGTATTAGTTTATTTAATCAGTGCCAATTAGCTCAACTCAACACTCAAAGCATTGCCATTTATCATAGGTTGCAAAACTTTAACGTGCAAAGATAAAGGAGTTTCTCATGACAGTAGCACGATACCAATAGAGATGACAGCAAACTAATATGGATGAAGGCCTTAGGCCCGTACCAACCTGAGAAAAAAAGCTTATTCATGTAGTCCCATAAGAGATGATAAAGCACTCGCTGGAATCGCACAATAGTATATATTTTTGTGCACTTCAAATGTATGGTTGAAATCACTCTTGTTTACCAGTGCTGAGATTATATCGAAAGATTATCAAGAACTTCCAGCAGAGTTAAAGCACTGGCTGGGATACAGTTCATTGTATTGTCTTGTGTAGTTCCATTTAATGTATGATTGGCACAACATGATCCCTGTTTGCACAAGTAGGAACAAGGTGAAACCTTCATTAGCTTAGTGAGAAAGGATAGGAAGACATTAGCATATTACTCAACCAGTAGCATCAAATTCATGATGGACAATACATAAAACATTGCCTCATTGAACCAATGGCAATAAATTGACATGCAAAACGATAGCACTATTATGTCATGACACTAATAATATTCCCTCCCTGCTCCACCACATGATTCACCTCCATAGACAAACATACACACGTACATGATTCAACATAGGGTCCTACTAAAGATTTGTTTAACTCCAACAGGAAAATTAGGCAGTAATAAATTAGTGGTACTTAAGTACTCCTAATTAATTAAGTGAGACAGCAAAAGTGGAAGGGCTCCCTGGAGGATCGTCTCACATGTAAGGTAGTCGTTGCCGGAGCCCTTGAATGGCCTCGACTTGAGGCCTCTGGCTTCAGCAAGATCGCCTTGGCACTGTTTATTCTTCTTCTTCTTCCTCTTCATGCTCTATTTCTCTTTCTCCTCACCAGTTGGTGAAACCAAGTACATGATTGGCCTTCTAATTCAGAATTGGTTTTGTCAGTGAGGGAGTACAAGTGTACTAGTAAAAAACAACATTATTTTCTCATGGCAGTCAGAAAATAGAGATGAGCACATGCATTAAATATCATTCTTACCTAAAGGAAGGTTATGGAGCCAATATGGATGATGAGGATTGGAACACAGATCTCCCTTTGTGCAGTTCCACCAAAATGAACCAGCTGTTCCATTCTGACATTCCAGTTAAACAGCAGAAAAGTCACTTCTTTTAAGAAGAGTTTTGTGCAGTGCACCAAAAGGTCACAACAGCAACCAGGTGAATTGGATATCCCTGTTTGCACAAAAAGGCACAGAGGAAACAGTCAGAGTCTCAAACAATTACAGGCAAAAACATTTGGCTAAACTTGTCATGGCTTATAATAGTGGCATGGCTTCATTTTTACCAGGGACATTAGATGAAGAACAGCTAAGGCTGCGTTCGATTCACAGGTTTGGTGCAGGATTTTCGTAGGAACATATTCCTACGGTATTGTTTCCCTTCCAACCGTTCGGAACACGGGAAAGGTGAATAGTGTTTCATAGGAAAGCTGGTCTGGTAGTACTGATTCCATAGGATTAGAAACATCCACGCGCTGCTCATTTTTTGGGCGGAAGCCCGAGGCAGGCGCTCGCTGCCATGCGTTAGACAGGTTGCTGTGCTGTGTTGCCGGAATAAAAAAATCAACCTATGTGTGGTACGTGAGGTGAGGACAAGAGTAGTCACTGTGCAGCTGAATAAACAAATAGCATCTCATACTGCCAAGCATGCTACTCTAAAAAAACAAATCTGTACATTTCGTAGTCCATCCGAACACATCCTCTTGAGAGTTTCCTCCGGTTCGCTGTTCCATAGTTTTATACCTACATTCCTTTCCTATTCCTCTATTTTCATCAAGACCTATGTTTTCTACCCCTTTATTCCGAACGGAGCCTAAATATTTGGTATAAGGGCATGGGACAGTGGGTGCACCAGCAGTCCAGCACCATGTACGTAAACAGGGGCATAAAGTGGTGATTCATAGTTTGTTGCCCCGAGAAACAAACATCCAAGAAACATATCTGGGTTGGTCCCATTTTTTCACTCTAGCCACCTACTCCTATGTGTGGATAGAAAATCTAGTCCTGGTCATACCACTGTGTACAGCGTTACCCCTGTATTTCCCTTTTCGACCAAGAGACCGGTTGGATGACCAGTCTGTACTACTTTCACCCCCTTTCCTTCATGTTTGTACCAAGTCCGATGTACATACTAAATTCCCCCACCCCCACTTTATTTCTTGTTTGAACCAAGTAGTACAAGATTCGACTCCATGAAGTAGCTTTACCTCTAACAATAGAAGAAAAAAATATGTGACGTTGGACCATCCGATCGAGAGGGGCTGAGAGGTAGAAAATGATGCACATGCAGCGACGTAGCAAGCTGGGGAAGTAGAGCTAAGGCGGTTTCGAATGAAGAATACCTGAAGGTCGTCGGGATGTGGATAGGTGGGCGGCGGGAGGCCGGATCCGCCCATAGGCAACGACGAAGGGATCGGAGGACCTCCCGCGTCGGCGCTCGGCCAGAGATAACGGTGCGGCCGGCAGTGGGTCTCATCCCTCGCTGTCGACGACGGCCTAAACGCTGCCCCTCCTCCCCTTCACCGGCGGAGGGGGTTACGTCCGGATCTGTAACCAGCGGTGAGGATAGAAAGCCAGTGTTTTTTGAAGGGAGAAAGACAGTGTTACTACCCCTATCTTGTTTAGATCTGGAGAGGATGAGAGTGTGTGAATAGAGCAACCCTAGCAAGCAAGCGCGGAGGCTCCGGCCTATATATACGTAGTGAGCAACCCTAGCAAGCAACCCTAGCAAGCAAGCAACCCCTATCTTCATCAACTCGTACAAGACTGAGAAATTTGATTACTACAACACCCTCTCCCTCGCGGACTGAGCTCCGGTGCCTTAACTGCACCTGCCTTTGGCTGCATGACAGGAGGGCCAACCACCTGTTGGGCCCACCTGTCATAGACGCAAAGGCAGGAGCAGTAAGTAGAAGCTTTCGCTACACGCTATCCCTCCCGCACGAGGTGGACGGACATGCTGCAGTGGATTCGATACTGTAGAAGTAGGAGTAACATCATTGTTCGTCTTCTCGAAGAGGCAAAGAGCCAAGCACAACCCGAACAGTTGCGAACGCTCGCGTGGTGCGGTTCCTTGGAGTACTAGCCAGGCTCTTGCATGAGACAAAATTGCTATTGTTTAACAATTAAACTCCATTATCCATTGGTTGATACTCATTCTACGTAGGTCCACGCGCTTAGCACCGTTTCCTCCTAGGGTCACCAATGTTTATTTGCTAATTAATAGCATTGCATGCAATGAACTAGCCATTGCAAGTCATTAAAAGCATGCACACCTCTCATCTCTTATTGGTTGATATGTCAAGAAACAAGAAACAAGGTAGAAGTTAATGCACCGCGCCTAAGTGTTTTGGGACTACGTATTTGGTTTTCATAAGATGACTTACACACCTAGACGGAGGGAGTAGTATAGCCCTGTAAACTGGAAAGGAGTATTTGCCTTTCTAGAGATTTCAATAAGTGACTAGACTACACCGTGTGCAGTACTCCCTCCCTTCTGGTTTATAGGGCTCAAATCTCAAATCTCATGAACCAAGGCATTTTGCGATTGGAGAAATGTATCTCGTACTTTACAGAACTACCCTAATTAAACTCATGCATTAATTACGTAGTTCTCTCGTTTTCCTATCCGCCTTGGTCGCGGTGCACAATAATGAGCACTCCTACTCCCTCCTTTCCAGTTTATAGGGCTTATCTCAAAATCTTAGTTTTTTTCATTTTATAAGGCTCAATTTGGTTGTTCCCCATCACAAGTTCAGATTCCAAGGTGCATTAAATAATTGCATGTAGGTATTAAGAGAAAATTGACCAATGCATGTACTTTATGCATGCATGCATTGCAATTAATACATTGGTAAACATACATTTTTGAAGAAAACAAGAGCATTAATTGGGTGCTTTTGCAAATTACAAAAAGGATTCTACCACTCACCATCTACCTTGGTTGGTGAAAATTTTGAATTGAGCCCTATAAACCGGAAAGGAGGGAGTATATGACTAGCCGCTCTATCTACATGCGGGACATTTCAAAGCATCCGGGCCCGCGTGCCATCCACCAAATCACAGCGAGGTGCTACAGTCGAGACTCACCTGTCACCCCGGTGTGGCCGTCATGACCCGTCATATCACAAAACGCACACCTTTACTAGCAGTGGTAAGGTGGCCTCCAAGTTGGACTGGACGAAGCAACCATCATTTCACTGGAACGCTCGTTCAAGCCCTTTCTTCCCTTTCTCGAAGAAAACCTCACTCCAGGCTACTCACTTCTGACATTTTTCTTTTGTACCAACGAAGGAAAGGCGGGGGAATCAGTTATGCTGCTATATTTTCATTCCAAGAATCTTCTTTTTGCGAAGCACCGACCGATTCTCACATCCTATTCTTGTCCCGTTTTCATTGCGATTGTGGTTTCCTTTCGATTGCTTTTTGTTTGTCAGTTCATTGATGGATCCTGGAGCACAAGGCAAAGAGTTGTCGGCGGACAACCCACTGGAGACAGCGATCTCCAGGAAGCGAGCACCGACCAACGAGTTGACCATGTTGGCAGGCCAACCCATGGAGACGAAGAACTCCAAGAAACAAGCACTGGCCCAAGAGTTGAGGACGTTGGTGGACGAACTCCTCAAAGAAAGTTGGAAGAACAGCAATGGCCCCATCGTGCCTATCCCAGGAACTCTGATTGCCACCTATGTGAGGCTCAAGACCGAGTTTGAGGAGATAGTCGCCGTTGAGAAGCAGTATTCCCCTGGCAAGGTGATGGCCCCCATCGAGGACGAGGAGATGGCCCCCGAAGGGATGAGATCCCCCGGTGAGCTGCACAAGGTAAAAAATAATGGCTTATTACCATAGTTGTGGTTTTTGATTATTTGCAATGTGCTTGCTAATATGTTAGGGTTGTGCAGGTGCCGGTGGACGTCCTTGATGATTCCGATGTCATGGCCTATCCTGTTGGCATCGCCCCGGAGATCAATTCCGATGCCGCTGTCCATCTTGTGGACATAGCCCTAGTGATTGATTCCGATGTCGTGGTCAGTCCTACGGATATCGCCCCAGAAATCGATTCCCATGCCGCTGTCCGTGCTGTGGTCATTGCCCGAGAGATCGATGACAAGAAATAGTTGGTCGCGCTAATCCTTCAAGGTAGTTTGCATTGCCCTGTGTTTAATTACCAGAATGATGCGTGTTATCAAACCATCTTAGGGCTAGTGCACTGTCTTGTGTGGGCGGACCTTGCTACTTTTGTTTGATAGTGAATCATGCGAACCCTCTCCGAGTTATGGAAACATATGTATCCTCACCAGCTTTTGATGTAATATATGGCATGATTAGATGTAAGTTTGAACTGTTTATCATATCAGCAGGGCTTGTTTGATGATTCTTGGTGTTAGTAGGCTAGCTACTGTGCGAGCTATAGTACTTGCAAAACACTCATTGAAGAGAAACGTTGGGGCTGATGAGCTCGTGGTACGCTTATACTTATCCCTCGTTGATCGACCAACAACCCTAGCTCCTAAAATTGTAGGCTTAGCAATCGATGACCTAGGCGGGCTAGTTTGGCCTAGTGGGTTTCAGTGATATGACGTGCAACACAAAATCATAGCAGTGCAGAGACGTACTCCCTCCGTTCCAAAATAGATGACCTAGGCGGGCTAGTTTGGCCTAGTGGGTTTCAGTGATATGACGTGGTACCGTGTCGTCTAGTCTTCGCGTGTGGTAGCAGTATCGCGGGTACAGTAAGTTTTCTTGAAGAAGCGGAATTCAACAAAGTCATGATGGCTCCTTCGTCTGAACAACTTACAGTGGGAAAGGTTGGGCCTGCGATACGACCGGGGTAGATCAGGATAATTTTGTGCATGGCAGGTGGACCAGGATGGTCGACGTCCCACATGTCAGCGAATGAAAGTATTCTTTCCGATATAGAGGACGAGAAACGAGTATTCATTGTTTATTTTTGATGAAAGCTATTGTCTCCACTGTTACGATGGATGAGTGTGAAACACGGCAGCCCAGTGAACTTGGCATGTGCACCACTCCCTCCTTCCTCATGTAATGCCCAGGTTACAGACTTTTCTCACTTTCTCTCTATCTATTTCCTCTCAAATGTTTTTTACCTTTCTTTTTTAAGACACAATTGTTTTTTATGCCTTTTTTAGAATTATTTTTTTATACCTAGGAGCACGTGTAGAGACGGGCTCTTGCAGAGCCCACTCCTTGACTTTGTCAATGCCTCTCTCTCCTCCACATAAGGAGTACTACTTGCTATGCATGCATGCGGCGGGCAGCTGGCGTCTTGAGGGGCCAGGGCGGTGAGAGCGGGCTCCGGAAGCGGTCCGGACTCTAGAATAATTTTGGTTTTTACAGTATTTCTTTCTCCATTGACAGGTAGGCCCGCGTAGATAGATAAAGAACACGAGCTAATGAGGCGCATGTGGACTGTTTGACTGGTCAACCAGACAAATACGGAGCTATACGCTGAGCCAGTGACCGTATAATCACCATATCTCGTATACAATGATCAAAGTGAGCTACCAAGACAAGTTCGATGACCGCCAATGCATTTTACTCGGTAATAAATGACCATGATTGAAGGGGAATCCAAATTTGCTTCGTCTTCTGTCCTTGAGCTCTTGACAAACCAATGCACTATACGGTTGTCCGGCCACTCCACCCAGAGCTCTCACCAAGCGTCGTTCATGCCACCACGCCGCACACTAACCGGTAAGGCAGCGATGGCATCCCGCCGCGCCGAGTTCCTCGCCGCCCACGACCGCATACAAAATGGTAGGGAAGCGATGGCATCCCGCCGTGCCGAGTTCATCGCCGCTCGCGACCTCACAACTATGTGGGAGGAATTTGAAGATGCCAAGGCCGAATGGGCGGTAGAGCAAGAGGTGGCCAAAGCCGCATAGAGGGAGCGGAAAAGTCAGAAAGCACTCAAGAAAAGAGAGGCTCGCCGCCGCAAGAAAGAAAAGGACGCACGCGCTGCTGCGGAGAGGTCGGCGGAGATCCAAGCACGGTGGGGTGTCGCCGACAAAGCCAGGAAGGAGAACGACGACGTCTGGCCAGCATGTGAGAAGTAGTAGTACTAGTAGTTAGTGTGTGTGTGTGTGTCTGAGTACGAGCATGTACCAGTACTACTAGTTACTACTGTAGTTTTTAGAGCAAATTACCAGTACATTAGCCTAGACTAAATGGAAAAATTCCTAACCTAAGCATCAAATGACATCTTTTTCTCTATACGAATTGAGATGCATGTCATCTCACTTCCTATGATTTTCATATTCCTATCCTATGAATGAAAGGAGGCCTCTGTTGTAGTAACTACTGTAGCTAGCAGTACTGCTGGTACAGTAGTTTTCTTCAAGAAGTGGAATTCAACGAAGTCATGATGGTTCCTTCGTCCAAGAAACTTCAAAGTGGGAAGTGGGCATGTGATTTGACGGCTCATTAGTCATTTTTACTGCGGCGCGACGACCTGGGTGACTCCCTTGGAGTTCTGCGTGCATGGCAAGTGGACCAGGATGGTCGACGTCCCACATGTTGGCGAACGGAGTAGTATTCTTTCCGATATCGAGGTATAGTATCACTGCTGATTGGTTCGCAAAAAAATAGTATCACTGTCGATTTATAATTAATTTTTATTTCTGATGAATGCTAGCGTTTCAACTCTTACGACGAAGGGTGCCAAACACGGCATGTGCTGGATGTCCCACGCGTCAGCGAAAGGAGTGGGACATGAACAGTGTGGTAGAGCCCAGTGTAAAAAACAGCATGGTAGAGCGTCTCCACTTCTTCCACTTCTGGGTCGGAGACCACACGTAGTAGTACTTAGTTGTATGAACGATACAAAGTGCGACCTGGAGACAAAGACACGTTTTTCGCAAAAAATGGAGACAAAGACACGTCTAGTTGGAAGGTCTCGGGGCATACACGTAAACAAATATAAAAGTTAATATGTGCCTCCAACTAATATAGTAGTAGTAGAGTACTTAGGCACGTACTCCATAACATCACCGTGCATTGCACGTACAACATTTAGTGGTAGTATGTAGTAAGAGACAAATGCCGCCCAAGAGTTCCCTTCTCGGCCTACTTTTGGGTGTTTGGTAGAGTGTATGGAGGGTGCATGAGTCCACACTAGTTTAGCACAAATACACTAGAAGCATGCATGAAGAGAGCATGCATGAAGAGGGGTGTTGAGTTGAGCATGCCTGAAGAGGGAACAACTATGCTAAGACGAGAACGCAACCAAACACCCCCTATATGCCACGCATGTTCATACGATTTGTGCCTTTCTACTTCACTTACTGCGCTACATTACTCAGGTTCGTACGTCCACTCCTGGGTACATGTTCGTCTCGTAGTTCCAGTCCCACGTGTTCTACATATAGATGGAACGATCCTTGCATAACACGTGCACCTTGATGCTAGATGTCTCGCGTGTTGGCAAAAGGATGAACAAAGCTCACGTAAAAAAATAGAGTGGAAGAACATAGATTCCGGACGACTGAGAAGGAGCAAGGAACCTCGTGGTGGAGCGTCTGCACTCATAATATTTAATATTATTCAGTGATATAAAATTAATCAATCATCTCCACAGTGGACTGGAAGAGTACGAAACACGGCAGCCAAGTGCAGTTACATCATACTAGTACATGGCTAACCCACGCTATCACCATATTTCATGGCTTCCGTGCGACACCTATCTCTAGTAATCCAGCAGCCTGTATCGCTTCTCCCTCCTCGTTTCTATCAAAGTGCGGCGGGCTGGCGTTTCTACCGTCTATTGAGGTCGGTTAACTATCACATGTTAGCGACATGCCAAGAGCATTCTAAAAAAAATTCCTTTCACGTTCCATTTTCAAAAAGAAAAAAATCCTTTCACGTACGAATTTGCCTGTATGCTTTGAGCAACTTGCATGTCCTATACTGCTCCTGTTTGATACTCTAACTTAGCTAGAGGTTAGAGTAACTCATGACTAACCCTGAAATAACTGTAGCCAAAGAGGTGTTTGGGTGACAGGGTTATATTGACAATAAATGCACTTCATGGAGAGAGAAAAATGATTTTTTAGTGGTCCCAATGAGAACTATCTCTAGTTTAAACCCTCATGGGTGGGATAGTTTTTTTTGGTGGGTTCGGTGCAACTTGCTCCAATTTAAACCCTCATGCTTGGATAGTTTAGGGCTATTGAGCCCCAACTAGCTCAAACTAACTCTAACCCATGGATCCAAACAGGGCCTATGGCCAGTCTCAACGCGGAGCAGTCGCGTGCACCGGGAAGCGGCGCTCTCTCGGCCGCCGCGCCACTTCAAAGCCGGCGCCAGTGAGAGGACGCCTCCGCTCTGGCCGGGCATTAATGCGGCACTGACGCTCCAGGGCGACGCTGATCGTTTCACGCGGGAAGCGCGCGCTGGCAAGGGAGTATAGGTTTTGAACCGTTTCAGGTGTAGTACCGGTAGTTTGCAAAACTACTCAATTATTGCACTCGATTTCCTAGGAAATTGTGGTAAAAATGTTACTCCACAGCCCGCTTCCCTTCTCCTTCCTCTTCCACCGCCCGCGCACGTCCGCGGGAAGCGACCGGTCAACCCTTATATAGGAGTGCTAGCACAAAAAGATGCATGCATGGCCACTAAAATTTCCATATTAAAGCGCCGCTCCGGCGGGAGTATGGCATATGTTGTTACCTTCGGCCGGCCCATGGCTACCGGGCAACGGCGACCAGAGAAGAGGCGGCGGGAGGGGAATGAATGCAGCTACTGTTTGGGTTCGCCTTCCGGCTTAAATAAATGCGCAGCATCACGTGTACCCACGGGTGCACAAATTGTAACATACGTGTCTGCTTAAGTGGGCGTCACGTAACTGGTGTGTGTGTGAGAGAGATTCTAAGAGATAGAGTGCGTGTGTGCGACTCTACTCTTTGGACATGTACTCAACCTTTTGCATCGGGATATAAGTATAATGGTATTTACTTTAGCTAGTGATTTACGTGGCCATGTTAACGTGGTTGTGTCAAAAAAATGTCACTTCCTGCTCGTGATTTGCATTATATAATTACAAGCAAGATTCTCGTGCATTTCACGGAACATCAATATGCATTTTTTTACAGAACACCTGTTGTGATTGACCCATGCAGGAGTAATCCCATGTGTAAAAACTAATGATATCTCGAGAATTTTATCGGAAAACTGGTATCTCGAGAATGTCATTGAAAAAATGAAAGATGAGAGATAAGGCGAGGAGGAGTGGAGCGTGGTGGTGACTGGTAGTCGGAATTGGCAGAGGCATGGGGATGGATGGCGCCGGCAGGTGGCAGCGGCCACCATGCATGCTAGATTGTTCCAGAGACTTATTCCTTTTTAATTGCTGAGCAATGAGGTTGCGGGAGATAATGATGTGGAGAGAGGTGCATGTATCTTTTGTAAAATTATCATAGTTTGCTTTCTATCCTCAGATATAGATCATACGGTCTGTATTACAAGATGGCAGGCACACCATCACCACCAACTCGTTTTTTTATAAGGGTACAGATGATAAGTTTGCTGACTACTAAAGTAAAGTGGAATTTGTCCATGTTATGCAAGTAAATAAAGCTGATTGTTCATCATACAGGTAAGGTTGGATGAAGGGTGGTAGGAACAAATGCTCCGCCTAGAGCATGTGTGTGTGAGATGGAGTCTTAGTGTGTGTGGGGTGTGTGTGTGTGAGAGAGAGAGAGAGATGGAGTCTTAGCTTGTGTGTGTGTGTGAGAGAGGGAGAGAGATGGAGTCTTAGTGTGTGTGTGGAGGGGGGCGTGCTTGCGTGTGTGTGTGTTTGTGTGTGTGTGAGAGAGAGAGAGATGGAGTCTTAGTGTGTGTGTGTGTGTCGCGGGGTCCTCTGTGGCGGATGTAATTTAAGTGTCCATGGCTTTCATCATAGAGAGGTGATGTGTATGGCAGAGGCCACCAACGATGGGGTGCGAGAGAGAAAATGCCCGTAGAGAGGGAAGAGAAGGTGTGTGCGTGTGAGAGGAGTCGACTTCGAGAGAACGTGTTTGTTCGAGAGACACCGAGGAAGACTACTATATATCAATGCTGCATGTAGGCGGGAATTAAACTAATGGATGGTCTTATTGGTTTCAGGGATATAGGGGAAGAGTGAGAGGCGGGGGGGGTGGTAGCTAGAAGGAGATTGTTAAGTGTGAGTGTGTGTTTTACCCATCCAGGCGGAAGTTATGTGCACAAAAGAGGAGAACAATTCGATGTGGCATTAGGATTGAGGGTAATTAACTACGTATGGAGACATAGAGACCTTGAACGTGCATGTGTGAGGGGTATACATGTATACGTGGGATGTGTGTGTGTGTGCGCGCGCGCATGATCGAGATAAAAGAAAGAAGACATAAGTCATAAGATCAACGACATGGGAGAGACGGATCGGTATGACAATATGCATGCATGTGAGAATGCATGGAAGAAGTCCCGACCATTGAGCATGTGTTTTTGTCTTTAAGAGATAGTGGCATGGGCTGGAGCATGCATCTATGGCGAGCAGAGGGAGTGAGGCGCAACGATTGTGCAAAAGAGACCAACCTATAAATGCATATGTATGGATAGACATATATAGTGTGGGTGATAGGAAGCAAGACTCCGTGTGAGAAAGAAATGTTGACGGAGAAACTACAGATAGATACAGAGATGGAGATGCTAGCTAGAGGGACATCCGCTAGTTTGGGTGTTGGAGATGACCGTCGGGTGGTTCAAAGGGTGAAGTTATATATGTGTGTGAGAGTGCACTTGACTGCATGTAGAGAGAAACATATGTAGTGTGCGTGATAGGAATCAAGAGTGAGGGCGAGAAAGAAGGTTGATGGAGAAACAGATAAATAGAAATATAAAGATGCTAGCTAGTGTGCGTTAGAGATAGGAGTATAGTGGATCAGAAGGCTGGGTTATGTGTGTGGGTGTGAGAGAGATAGAGAGAGGGTGCGTGTGAGTCACATACAAACAGATATCAGAGAGAAATGAGATCCAGAGAGACGGAGTTTTGTGTCTGCGAGAGAGAAAGATATTTCACAACGAGAGTGATAGCTAGAGAGACATATGAGGGAACGCAAGATATCTCTAGGGAGAGAGGGTGTGTGTGAGCGACATACAAGAGAATAATGGAGAAATATGAGACCCTGGGAGACAGAGTTTGTGTTTATGTGTGAGAAAGAGATATTGAAGAGGAAGAGTTGTAGGTTCTCATATCTAAGGAGCGAAAGACATCTCTGTATGAGGGGTGTGCGAGTGGCACACATGGGAATAGTAAAGAGAAATGAGACCCCGGGAGACAAAGTTTTGTGTTTGTGTGAGAGAAAGAGATTCCACATGGAGAATCATAGTTAGAGACACATAGCAGGGAGCGAGATATACTTAGAGAGAGATAGAGTGATGAAGGTCGAGGGAGAGAGTACCGTCAGTGTGTTAATAAGATAAAAGATCATTGTCGACATACAGGTAGCACGAGAGATACCTGAGAGATGATGAACGCGTATAGGTCCAGAGAGATAGTCCTATATAAGCATGAGTGATAGCTATATGAGACGAATATCTGGATTAAAGTGGATTCAAATATTTAAACTGGAGATCACGACATCGATAATATCATAACACAAATTGGTGTATCAAACATGCATATTCATTTGAATTTGGGCACACGTGTAATGTTATATAGTTTATCAATATTCGTGATCCATAGATTCTTCAATTACAAACAATGCATGGTTTATATGCAATTAATGTCTAAACGGGATTACACTATATGTTGCGTGTGTGAAACACATCATACATGTTTGAGAAGTAAAAAAACCCCGCATGAAACACACATTAATTGGAGACGGTTAGCGAGGAATGCATATATTGGATTTCAACATAAATTGGTTTCAAATATTTGAAAATCCAAATTGATGGATACAACCTTATGAATCTGAGATCATGCCATTTGTAAACCATATTTATGTATAAATGGTGTTGTGCTTTTGAAAGTATATATAAAAAATGATGTATATAGAATGTAATTCCAATTGAAAATGGACCCCGCCCGAAAAAAATAGAATACAAACGGGATTCGAATTGAGTTGGCACGGTAAACGTGCACTCTGCAAAATTTGAAGCGGGGGAAGTCGCAGTAACCGCCCGAAACCAAAATCTGCAAGATGGAAATCACTATTGCCTATCCCTGCCACGCAAAGCCTATATGCTGGATTTCTATAGGTTTTGATAGGGGTAGGTTTGTAATTTCACCCAAACGTGACGTAACCGCCTCTCACCCGGATTCATACATGGTGGGCGCCAAAACACAGTGTGTCCTCGGCCGAAATCGACTCCCTCCCCGATTCATATTCATACACGGTGGGCGCCAAAAACAAAATCTCGTTGACAAATATTCGGTGTATGCGAGATTACCGTCCTATCCCCAACCGACTAGTGTTGCTGTGATGTAGTAGAAATTTGAAATGGGGGCTAAGTTTGTAAATTTCCTCGCATTTGAGAGAAGCGCGCCCTGAATACATGGTTCCCCCCTTCCTCTCTACCTCCCTTTTCCCCATTCATACTCCGTGGGCGCCAAAACACCCTCTCCACCCCACCCTCCTCCGTCCGCCGCCGTACGCCACCCCATCCACCGCCGTCCTCCTCCACCATGCCGGAGCTGATACCCCGACGCTGCCGTCCATTACGAGAGATCGACCTCTCTCATCCACGGCTTCGGACCGGGATCCTTGCGTCCCGTCCTCTCGCTTCATCCCCGCCGTCGTCCACCTTGCCGGCGCCGCTCCTACGACCGTCTTGTCCACCGCGCCCCGTCGCCACCGTCTACCCTCTAGATCTGCTTCCACGCCACCGACGGCCATCGCTACCGCAGCACCGTCAAATTCTCAGCAGATGCGTACACGGCGCCGCACCAGAGGCGGTACTCTTTTGTATCTGCTCAACTTATTTATCGCAGCAAGAAAATAGATTGCCACTGCTTTACTCTGATTTCTTGTCTTGGTTGCGAAGTTGCCTTTGTCCGGTTTGCACCTTCAGATCCTCCATGGCACGCTCAACACCATACTCGCAATGCTCATGGTTTTCCCCTTTTATATTCCACACTAGTTAAATCATAGTAGACTAAATTTCCAAATTGGGTCAGTCGATTTTTCAAAGCTCGCCGGAGTTCGCCGGTGCGATCGAAGGGGCTCGGGTGGGGACAGTGGTTTTAGGGGCGGTGGTGGGGCCTCGTCGAACGAAGAAAACTCGACGCGGGTGGGGCGGGGGTGGGGGTGGGGGTGGCGGAGGAACACAGGCGGTGGGGCCGGTGGTTCGGCCGGCGGCCCGTGCGGTGTTCTGTATAGGAAGCACAGTATGTTCCTTGTCAGGAAGGGGAGCAGGGACATCTGCAGTCTAACAGCCGATAGAGCTGGCCTGTACGTGATCGATAGGCTTTCAATTACTAGCGGCAATACAACACCATAATTTCCAGCCAGTTCCACTTTCCCGATTTATATATCCTGGTTATGGTGTACCCCTGTTATGTACACTATGATCTGCCTAGTTGCTGTGTGCTCTTGTTATCATGGTTTGGCAATAAACTCTCTATACAGTATATTATGAACCTATCATCTGCCAGCTATCCTTACTTCTGGAGCCTATTTTTTGTGTACTTGTGCCATATTATATAAATGCACGCACCATATTACAGCACACATGAGCTCTCTCATCAGAATCCAGTGATAGCACACAAGTGTTTACAAGGGCGCCTCTATATTAGAATATCATCTGCATTACAAAGATAATCTCACAACTATTTAAGTTTTCATGGTTCTCAGATATCATACGCAATTACAGTGAATATCAGAATTCGCGCATCAGAAGAATATTGTGGAACACTGCAATGACTTACAAAATTGGCACCAAGGCATTGAGTGCCATTCTGGAAGCAATGAAACTCGTACGCTCCCCACCTGTTGATTCTTGTTCAGAATATCATCCTAATGAATATTCTAACCTCGAGGAGTCAAAGGCAGATGGCATGTCCTATTCACCCATCAAGGTGCCTGTTCTAATTTGGCAAGGTTTTATTGATTGCGCGTATCTTGCATATGTTGTCTTGCATTTCTTCTTCTTTGTTGCACCGCCATCTGCTTAGTTTACTCATCATATATGTCAAGATGCCATGCCCATCCATTATCAATACATATTCCATCTGTCATCATACCATGTTTTTCCACTCAAATGCTTACATTAGTGTAGAATATATCCAATGCCAATGTTTTTATCAATTGTTCGCTCCAAATTATCTGATCTGTATGAATGCTTACATTAGTGTAGAATATATCCAATGCCAATGTTTTTATCAATTGTTCGCTCCAAATTATCTGATCTGTATGAATGGTTACATTAGTGTAGAATATATCCAATGCCAATGTTTTTTTAGCTCTGCATTGTTCTTGTAAGTACATGCTGTCCTTTATCAGTGTACTTATAATGACAGGTAGGTGTTCATGTACCATCACTCTGCAGCTTATTTTCCTTTACCCTCCATTTTCTACACATCAGATCTATATTTACTCTTACCATAAGGTTGGTACTGAAGAAGTTTAGCTGTGCATTGCTCTTGGCTGTACCTTTTGCATGTATCGCTGCACTTACATTTATAGCTACTTGGTTATGTAGCATCACTCTTCATCTTATCTTAAATATTCTACATTTTTTCGTATATTATCACATCTATATTTACTCTTAACAAAATGTAGAATAAAGGCAATGCTTTTGAAGAAGATTCTGTGGTAAACTTCTTGAATTGCCCCCCCCCCCCCATCAGCATGGACAAGGCCTTTATAGAGCCTGTCTTCACCAATAATGTAAGTTTGTCCATCTCAAGCCTTCAAACTTTGTTGTATATATTTGGTTAGGCATGACTGCAACAGCTGTTTATTTTTGGTGTTTGCATCAAATTGCTTGTTTAAAGTTTATTATATGTAGTTCATAAACAAAAGTTCGTCCTTTCTCAATTTAAGTTTTCAGTTGTACAACCAAGTTCCTTCTTCATACCATGTAAATTAAACTATACGGAGCAAGTGATCTTCTTTTGCACTTCATGTATGCTTCTGTTTTTCATCCGTAATCCAGTGGTGTGGTGAACCTACCCACTACAACACAATGTCATATTCTGCAATGTCTTAACTATGAACAATGTCATATCATTCTACTATTATTTAAACCATCTCTTTATTTGCCAATCTGAAATGGTATAAATTGACAGCACACTAACCATTGATACTTATGAGTTCTTGATCTGTAATCTAGTGGTGTCGTGAAGCTGCCAACTCCTTCACAATGTCATTTCCTGCCATGTCTTGACCTGAACAATACCATATTGTGTTAATGCAAATTTAAACTGTGTCACTTTATTCGCCAGTAAGAAATGTGATGAATTGTCAGCACTGATACTTTTATGTGCAAAACCTGTCATCTATCTGCTTGTTTATCTTTCAGAGTGAGGAAGATATAAGTGTTGAACAAGCGCAGTCTCATCATCTTGCTCAGCTGCTTGTGCTGCAGCTCCACAGCAGGGCTAACCTTTCTTGAACTCTATTTAAGTGTTGTCGGATTATTTTGTCAGCGTGTTTGTTTGCACTGGTGGCGATCTTTGATGCCCAGTGTATGTAATCTGCTGTCTGCTTGTGCTTTATTATCATTAGTGACGAACTTTGATGCCCAGTGGATGTAATATGCTGTAATTTCTTTATTGTATAGTATAGGTTTTTTCTTATTCACGATGCTGCAGTTATTTTGCTGTATGTATATCCTGTCTTCGCAGTAAACCGGCCAAACCGTAAAATTACGGTACATAATTGGGCCGTCATGCAATCACGATGTAGGTTGGGCCTGAAACATGCCGGTCAGCTCACGGGCCGGCAGCAGCCCGAAATGCACCCCGGCCCATGATTGTGCGAACCAAATCATGGGCTTTTAACAGGCCGAAAAATTGTCTCGGTCCTTGTTTAGCCCAATCAGATATCGGCTGCGAGCAGGCCGGATGCAAACCAGGCCGTAGTTAGGCCCAACTGTATGACGGGCTTTTAACAGGCTGAAATTAATATAGGGCCGAAATGTTAAACGGGCCCTTAACAGGCCAAAACTAATATCAGGCCGAATTACTAAGTGGGCCTTTAGCAAGTGGGCCCAAAAGCATAGTGTGCAGTTGACGGGCCGAATCTGATACGGGCCATAATTGAGCCCAAAGCCTCTTAAAGGGCCGGACCTGATCTGGGCCGTAATTTGGCCCAGAACGTGGTAGGCCTTTAACGGGCCGGATCTCATACGGGCCACTATTAGGCCCGGAGCGTGGCAGGCCATTAATGGACCGGATCAAATATGGGTCGGCATTTGGCCCAAAACATGGCAGGCAGTTAATGGGCCGTCCTACTAGGGTCCACAAAATCTTGTGGGCCTACAGTTGGGCTGGCCCGTTAATGTCGGTGAAATCTCGCGGGCCTTTAGTTGTGCCGGCCCATTATGACCCGCAAGAATCTTGTGGGCTTTACCTGGGCCGGCCCATTATGGCACACAAAAAAATCTTGTGGGCCTTTAGCTGGGCCAGCCCATTATGGTCCACAAAATCTCGTGGGCCTTTAGCTGGGCCGGCCCATTATGGTTCGCAAAATCTTGTGGGCCTTCAGTTGGGCCGGCCCATTTAAACTTGATGGGCCGGTCCACGTGTCAACATATCATAGGCGTGTGTCACCCATTGGATGAGTTGACACGTGTCTCCTCCAGCCAATGATGATTTTACACATGGAAAATCCTCATTGGTCGGGGCTGTTAACGGGTTATCGGATCCAAAACCCGACCTGATAGCTTAACGGCGTTCCATTACGATGGATGCCACGTGTTGGTCACCCTTGACGAAAGCACTTCTGTGACGCGCGATTTATTGTCATGGAAGTGGACACTTCCATGATGATAATTTTGGTAATGTCATGGAACACTTCTACGACAGCACAGGTATGACTATCTTGATTCTGTCATAAATTTGTCATGGATGTACATGCATGACCAAAAAACGACCTACTATGATAAACACGTATCATCACGGAAGTGTATTTTTTTGTAGTGTACCTTACGTTCCGCTCTATCGGCTAAGGTAGCACTAGGAGAACTACTGCGATTGTGACCCGGTTCTGCTGGGCTAAGCACCTCAGTAGAGAAAGCTAAAACTGACTGCCATGATAAGGCGAGAGACTGGTCATTGTTCGGCGAGGTTTTCGAGTCCCTAAAGGCTTATGCCGCTTAGAGCAAGGGGCCGGCCCTGTCTGGCTTAAAGGCGTGTATCGCGCCCCGAATTCGGCCTTCCGGATACCAGGGGCTTCGATGAAATTTAAAATTATAGAATTCTATGGCTAAGTGAGAGTGATAAAGCATTATTAGTCCGGTTGCCTTGTTCGTTGTGCTGAGCACCTCCCTCGAAGGCCCAAACATGGGAACAAGAGTGCTCAGGTTTATCCCGAACACCCCTGCACTCGTGGCATGGGGGCAGAAGCCGAGGACTAGCCATCTCTCAGATTGGATAAACAGCCAAACAGAAGGTAATATTTTAAATTCACACAAGCGTTGCATAGCGCATATGAAACAAGTTTTCATCATACATGATCACACGAGCAAGTTTACTCAAATATTACATCCTTTGAACATTCGTCCGCTACAAGACGGGCACCCTTCAGGACACCCTCATAATAAATTTCGGGGGTGCGATGCTCCTTGCCCTGCGGCGGCCCTTCCTTGATCAGCTTCACGGCGTCTAGCTTAGCCCACTGCACCTTCACACGGACCGCTTGACGACCTCCAGCCGTGGGCAGGCATCCACAAGCCGCCTCACCAGGCTGAAGTAGCTGTTCGGAAGGGCGTCGCTAGGCCACAGCTAGACTATAAGGCCCTTCATGGCCTGTTCGGCCGCCTTGTGTAGCTCGACCAGCTGCTTTAGCTGGTCGCTCAGAGGCATCGGGTGTTCGGTCCCAGTATACTGAGACCAGAACAGCTTCTCCGTTGAGCTTCCCTCCTCGGCCTGGTAAAACTGTGCGGCATCCGACACGCTGCGGGGCAAATCTGCGAATGCTCCTGGAGAGCTCCGAATTCGGGTAAGTAATCGGTAATTTACTTTTACATGCTTGCTCTGCATATGGAATGCCTTACCTGCCGCTATCTTCTTCATTGCGTCGATCTCCTGGAGGGCCTTTTGGGCTTTGGCCTTGGCACTTTTTGCGCTCTCGAGGGCCGCGGCAAGCTCAGACTCTCGCGTCTTCGAGTCAAGCTCCAACGCCTCGTGCTTCGTCACGAGAGCCTGGAGCTCTTGCTGCACCTCTCCCACCCTAGCCTCTTGCTTTTCTCGCTCGGTGCGCTCCTTGGCCGCATTATCTTCGGCCTCGGACAACGGTTGCTTTAGGGTCGCCACTTCGGTCGTGGCCCCTGGCAAATTCATGATGATCCTGTCATTTTGCAATCGCACTCTTTTTATACATATCCACAGACTAGGTACTACTTACCTTTGTTCTCCTCGAGCTGCCTCTTGGCAAGACCGAGCTCGTCCTGGGACCCTTTAAGGTCCTGCTTCAGTACGGCGACCTCCGCAGTCAGTGCGGCGGACGCCAGCAGCGAAGCCTGCATATGCATATTGACGTACTCATATTAGACTCCTGCGATATTGTTTGATCCTCTGTTCGGCTTTTCTTTGTGAACACCGAACAGAGCATCAGGGGCTACTGTCTATGCGGTAATATTTTCCTATATTTCAAACACTTACCTCAAAGCCTGTTAGAAGGCTGGCACAGGCTTCAGTCAATCCACTCTTGGTGGACTGAACCTTCTGGATCACCGCACTCATGATAGTGCGGTGCTCCTCGTCCATGGAAGTGCTGCGAAGCGCTTCCAGAGATTGTCCGGCGCCTCTGGATGGACAGAGGTCACCGGTACAGGCGTCTCACCCCTCTTAGAAGGAGGCTGCCTGCCCGAGCCCGGAACCACTGGAGGTTCCGGCGCGGTGTTCGGCTGAGGGCCGAACTTGGAGCTCTCAGGGGCCTTTTCCCCTTTGCTCTCGGAGTCCGGGAGGCCACCTTGAGGCACCTCCGGGACTGTCTCCCCTCGACCCGGTGCCTCGTGAGATAGCACCTCGGCATCGTCCGCAGGATGAGGGGAGGTGGTGGCCGGGACTGAATCGCTATCCATATCCGACGAGCCCAGAGAGCCATCCGATGATACATCGATACGGGCTCGGGGCGGCCTGCATAATCATATTTTGGCGTTAGGTGAAGTAGTGCGACAAAGGAATATTATGAGTTACTCTGGTATCCGAATACTTACGACTTCCCCAGGGGCTTGGCCCTGGGCAGCCACTCGTCTTCGCCGTCGGCGGCGGTGGTAGAGCTGTCCGGAAGGAGAGTCCTCCCCTTCTTGGACCCTTCGGCCTCCCCAGTTGGGGTGGCCTTCCTTTTCTTGTCTCCCCCGTCTGGAGGGGGAGCATCTTCTTATGCCTCCTCGTCTTCGGGGGAGGATTGCGCCATAGAGTCCTCGGACGGAGAGTCCGATGATGCCTGGCGTCGGGAACTCTTTCGGGTTCCCTTGGCCTTCTTGGTCTTCTCCGGCACCGTATAAGGAGCCGGAGTCAGCATCTTCGCCAGAAGAGCGTCTGCTGGGCCTTCGGGCAAAGGAGCCGGATAGTCGATCTGTCCGGCCGCTTCCTGCCAGTCATATCAAAGGTACAGGAGTTTAGATCTGGCATGGAGTCAATCTATGAAAAATAGGTATCCTGTAAGAGGTAAAGCAGCTTACCGCGCTGGCTTGGCGCTTCGCGCTGAATCCACGATCCTCAGTAATGGGAGGGGGGACCTCGGCGCTCTTGAACAGCACCCTCCAGGCATCTTCGTGAGTTGTGTCGAAGAGCCTGTTCAGAGTTCGATGCTGCGCCAGGTCGAACTCCCACAAGTTGAAGGCCCGTTGTTTGGCACGGGAGCATCCGGCGGTGGAGCATGACCTGGACTACGTTGACGAGTTTGAGCTTCTTGTTCACCATGTTTTGAATACATGTTTGGAGTCCGGTCAGCTCTCCCGAACTACCCCAGGATAGGCCCTTCTCTTGCCAAGAGGTGAGCCGCGTGGGGAAGCCAGATCGGAACTCGAGGGCCGCTACCCACGTAGGGTCATGCGGCTCGGTGATGTAGAACCACCCCGATTGCCACCCCTTTATGGTCTCCACGAAGGAGCCCTCGAGCCATGTGATGTTGGGCATCTTGCCAACATTGCACCTCCGCACTCCGCCTGGTGGCCGCTCACTACCTTCCGCACTCCGCCTGGCGGCCGCTCACTACCTTCGGCTTGACATTGAAAGTCTTCAGCCATAAGCCAAAGTGGGGCTTGATGCGGAGGAAAGCCTCGCACACGACGATAAACGCCGAGATGTTGAGGATGAAGTTCGGGGCCAGATCGTGGAAATCCAGGCCGTAGTAGAACATGAGCCCCCGGACAAATGGGTGGATAGGAAATCCCAGTCCATGGAGGAAATGGATGAGGAACACTACCCTCTCATGGGGCCTGGGGGTGGGGATGAGCTGCCCCTCTTCTGGGAGCCGGTGTGCGATGTTGTCGGGCAAGTATCCGGCTCTCCTCAACTTCTTGACGTGTCCCTCCGTGACGGAGGAGACCATCCACCTACCTCCCGCTCCGGACATGGTTGGAGAAGGTCGAGGTGGGATGCGAACTTGGGCGCTGGAGCTCGAGTGTGCGAAGGTGGATGAGCAAAGGAGGAAGAAGGCGTGGATGAAAAAGTAAATCCTTATCCCTTTATATGGGCGGACGAAACTATGCGTCCCCACTAGCCTGGTAAAACTCGCTTGTCCCCAAAGCGCCGTAATCGATGGCACGGTTGGGTTACCACACACGTATTGATGAGAATCCCATGATAAGGGGACACGATCTCTGCTTTGACAAGATGTGTCAAAAAACTGCCTCACGTTATGTGCGGGGCTAGTTAAAGGAAACGGTTCGAATAATCACCGGGCCGTGACATAATGTCGTGTTGCCAAAACAAGTCAGCAAATTGGATTTGTAGAAATATTATTCTCTATACGGTGGTATGTGGAACTTATTTTTCTGGGTCGGACACTATCCTCATATTCAAATTCTTCCGTGGTATATTCGGAGGAGGAACCCGCCTTGTAATGCCGAAGACAATACTGCGCGTCGGACTCATCGTCATTGAAAGCCTGATTCAGGGGCTACTCTGGGAGTCCTGGATTAGGGGGTCTCCGGACAGCCCGACTATATCCTTTGGCCGGACTGTTAGACTATGAAGATACAAGATTGAAGACTTCGTCTCGTGTCCGGATGGGACTCTACTTGGCGTGGAAGGCAAGCTAGACAATACAGATATGTATATCTCCTCCTTTGTAACCGACCTTGTGTAACCCTAATCTCTCCGGTGTCTATATAAACCGGAGGGTTTTAGTCCGTAGGACAATATACAATCATACCATAGGCTAGCTTCTAGGGTTTAGCCTCTCCGATCTCGTGGTAGATGTACTCTTGTACTACCCATATCATCAATATTAATCAAGCAGGACGTAGGGTTTTACCTCCATCAAGAGGGCCCGAACCTGGGTAAAACATTGTGTCCCCTGCCTCCTGTTACCATCCGCCTTAGACGCACAGTTCGGGACCCCCTACCCGAGATCCGCCGGTTTTGACACCGACAGGTGTCCTTCAGGATAAAGTGGTTCCTGAGTCATTTTACCTCCTCTAGTTGCTACTCTAACAGCAAAGTCATGTATGTTATTGTTCATTTCATCTAGCAACTCTCTTTGAGATTTAGCAACTTGTTATAATTGGGTTTGAACCATAGAAGCATGTTTTCCCGCATCTCTAACATCATTTGAGATTCTAAATAACAAGTTACTCAGGTGAGCAATCATATCAGAATTGTATTTCAATTGTTTCATAACATTTGCATTGAAGTGAACTTGCTTTCTAATGTAATTTTCAAACTCATTAATGCATTGGCTAGGGTTCATATTGTGAGGATTGTCATTATCATTGAATTTCATTAGAAAATTTACCTCTACCACCTTAGGAGGTGGTGGTGCATCAAGCCCATGTATTTCTTCAATAGGAGGTAAAGTTTTGACATCCTCAGCTTTAATACTTTTTTCCTTCATGGATTTCTTTGCCTCTTGCATATCTTTAGGACTGAGATATAATATACCGCTCTTCTTCGGAGTGGGATTAGGCGGTGGTTCAGGAAGAGTCCAATCATCATAATTTTTTAATATGTTATTCAATAATTCTTCAGCTTGCCCAATATTTCGTTCCCTGAAAACACAACCAGCACAACTATCTAGGAAATCCCTAGAAGCATTGATTAGTCCATTATAGAAGATATCAAGTATTTTGTTTTTCTTAAGAGGATGATCAGGCAAAGCATTAAGCAATTGTCAGAGCCTCCCCCAAGCTTGTGGGAGACTCTCTTCTTTAATTTCCACAAAGTTAAATATTTCCTGCAAGGCAGCCTGTTTCTTATGAGTAGAGAAATATTTTTCAGAGAAGTAATAGATCATATCCTGGGGACTACGCACACAACCAGGAGCAAGAGTATTCTACCAAGCTTTAGCATCACCCTTTAATGAGAACGGGAATAATTTTAGAATATAGTAATAACGAGTTTTCTCCTCATGAGTAAAAAGGGTGGCTATGTCATTCAAC
Source organism: Triticum urartu (assembly GCF_056163025.1). Taxonomy (NCBI): domain Eukaryota; kingdom Viridiplantae; phylum Streptophyta; class Magnoliopsida; order Poales; family Poaceae; genus Triticum; species Triticum urartu. The sequence continues at coordinate 464,012,749 of NC_141879.1, read as the reverse complement.
TTAGTAAGATGTGCCACAATAGTTTCAGTTTCATAACCATGGAATGGATTAGATTCAACCAAAGTAATTAACTCTAGGTCGACGGAGAATTCATAATCCTTATCATCAATAAAGATAGGTGAGGTAGCAAACTTAGGATCATATTGCATTCTAGCATTCAGAGATTTTTTTTATACTTGCATAATATTTTCTCTAGATCATCTCTATCCTTACAAGCAAGAATGTCTCTAGTTGTCTCCTCATTCATAACATAACCTTCTGGTAACTTAGGCAATTCATATCTAGGAGGGCTAGTTCTAGTAGGTGTTTCAAGATTTTCAGTTTCAAGCTCATCATCAGTTTCAACAACATCATGTTGTCTTACTCTAGCAATTTGTTCATCAATAAATTCACCTAATGGCACATCATCATCAAGCAAGGTACTAGCATCATCATAAGTATCATTCATAGCAGAAGTAGTATCATCAACAAGTTGCGACATATCAGGATTAATAACATGTCGTGGTGTTGGAAGTTTATTTATAACAGAAGGTGAATCTAAAGCAGAGCTAGATGGCAGTTCCTTACCTCCCCTCGTCTTAGAGGGAAATATCTTAGTCTTAGCATCCTTCAGATTCTTCATAGTGATAAATTGATAATAATCCCAAGTGACTCAACAAATACAGCTATGCTCCCCAACAACGGTGTGAGAAAAAGGTCTTGATAACCCACCAGTATAGGGGGTCACAACAGTTTTCGAGGGTAGAGTATTCAACCCAAATTTATAGATTCGACACAAGGGGAGCCAAAGAATATTTGTAAGTATTAGCAATTGAGTTGTCAATTTAGTCACACCCGGAGATTAATTATCTGCAGCAAAGTGATCAGTCGCACAGTAATATGATAGTTTTGATAGTAGTAGCAATAACAATAGCAACGATAACAATGATAGCAGTAATTTTGTAGCAAGTGCAACAGTAACGATAGCAGTAGTAACTTAGCAAGAACAATATAGGATAAATTCGTAGGCATTGGATCGGTGATTTGTTGGATGATATCCATCATGTGACAGTCACAACCTAGGGTGATACGGAACTAGCTCCAGTTCATAAATATAATGTAGGAATGTATTTCGTAAATAGTCATACGTGCTTATGGAAAGAACTAGCATGACATCTTTTGTCCTACCCTCCCGTGGCAGCAAGGTCCAATTGGAAACTAAGGGATATTAAGGCCTCCTTTTAATAGAGAACCGGAACAAAGCATTAACACACGATGAATACATGAACTCCTCAAACTACGGTCATCACCGGGAGTGGTCCCGACTATTGTCACTCCGGGGTTGCTGGATCATAACACGTAGTATGTGACTATAACTTGCAAGATCAGATCTAGAACATGGATATAATGGTGATAACATAAACGGTTCAGATCTGAAATCATGGCACCCGGGCCCAAAGAGACAAGCATTAAGCATGACAAAGTCATAGCAACATCAATCTCAAAACATAGTGGATACTAGGGATCAAGCACTAACAAAACTAACTAGATTACATGATGAATCTCATCCAACTCCTCACTGACCAGTGAGCCTACGAAGGAATTACTCACTCCCGGTGGGGAGCATCATGGAATTGGCGATGGAGAAGGGTTGGTGATGACGAAGAACGAAGACCCCCCCCCCTCTCCGGAGCCCCAAATGGACCCCAGATCTGGACTCCCGATGAAGAACAGGAGGTGACAGGGGCTCCGTCTCATGGATCGTGATAATTCTTTCTCCCTATTTTTTTCTAGAAAAATAGGATTTTACAGCATCGGCTTCAGGGTCTGCGGGGCCACCAGGTGGGGACAACCCACCTGGGCGCGCCTGGGGGGCAGGCGCGCCCTGGTGGGTCGTTCCCACCCAGGTACCACCCCCCTCCAGTGGTTCTCAACTCCAGAAATTCTCTTTTATTGTATAAAAAACCCTCGCAAAGTTTCGTTCCATTCCGAGAACTTTTATTTCTGCACAAAAACAACACCATGGTAGTTCTGCTGAAAACAGCGCCAGTCTGAGGTTAGATTCGTACAAATCATGCAAATTGGAGTCCAAAACAAGAGGAAAAGCGTTAGGAAAAGTAGATACGTTGGAGACGTATCACTTGGCATCCACAACATCCATCTAGAAGATTAGCACATGTCTACCTCTCTGAAAGAGTGGTGGACAAGTTTAATCCGTCAACATGTCGCGACACGACGAGGTCGGTGTACTCTCGCCATCTTGATCTCACATCAGATTTGGAACAAGCGGAATGCGCTCGTCTTTCACCATGTTGCGACCCTCCTAGAGACCATGTTGACCAATAGCAAAGCTGATGCCCGAAACTAGAGACGGCAGGCACCAAGCACTAAGCTCTCTAATGCCACGATAGTAATTCATTCTAGAAGTTTTTCCCGTGTCTTACTCTATATTTTGCAACATATTAGTTGATGTGATATGCCACCTCTCGACTATCTGGTGTAATGTTTGGGTTCTTTATACATAACTTGATTTCTTTTGCGCCTTGCTTAATCAATGAAAAGGCAAAACTTTTGCCTTTATTAAAAAATGGGCTACCCCGGTCATGCCATTATGCACACCCAAACAACATGAAGACACTTTTTTGAACCATGCATGAAGGCTACATGTGATTTCATAGTGAAGAAGGTGACACAATGTCAAACTCAGCTTAAAAACTAAACGACCCAAGGATCGCCAACCAAAGAATTGGCAACCACGATCAGGCCCAACCTTAACTACAACATACAGCATGGAAGCAAGGATTGTCCACTGCAAGAACATGAAACCAATTGGTAACAAAATGAGCAAACTCAGCAACATCGACCGGAGAACAAGTATCACATGGATAAATCCACCTCTAGCCTTCAGGTAAACCATTTGCACACAACATAACCGAGCAGTAAGACCACGAACTCAACATCGTTAGATCTGCCGCCACCATGACCATAAGAGGGAACCCATGGGGTGGACAACATGAAATAGATGGAGGAGGAGGGTTCACTCGATCATGAAGCCAACCATGACCGACAACCTGGTGGGGAGGAGGCAAACCCCTGAGCAACATGAGTCAAAACACTGGTAGGGCCCGAATCACTGTGAGCCAAAATTCACGATGGTATCCTGCAAGTGCACATGGTTATGTAGCATAATCAGTGATAAGTAAGTGTCGAACCCTCATGAAGCAAAAAAAGATGACACTGCTAGCCCTTCTGCCGCACTGCCACAAACACAATTATGGTCGCACACAAACCAAAGTTTGAAAATAGTTTACTTTTATTGGTTGCTAGGGAAAACAAATAAAGAGAGGTTTTAACTAAACTATAAATGGAAAAGTAAAAGCTAAAATAAAAATAAACAAAAATAAATGGAACATCGCTTGAGTAGTAAAGGTGTTCTCGGGAGTTTCGAGATCATTACTACTAGTATGATCTACACAACATATGCAAATGCATAGTTTTAGGTTTGCATCTTTAATACACTTTGTATAGTCATGTGTGCGCAAAGCCAAATAACGATACATGCATACATGCCACAACCACACATCACGCATGCCACCACCGTCCTCCCCTAATGGGTTACAATAACAATGATTAAGGGTTCTAAGTTATTCCCCTATCTAAGGTCAGGGAAGGAGGGAGATAAATATTGTCACTAAATACCTCCACGACCCACCATCACAAAGGTAGTAAATCCCCCAAGTCCAAAATGGACAACATCGAGTGACCGGTCTTCGCAACATGACGAGGAATAATTAACTCATCACATATAAAGAGGATACTGATCTTTTATAGGCGTCCAGTTCTAATCGTACTAGAGTTCATCCATAACCCCAAAAACTAATACAACTACTCAAACATGTGCGGGGTTTACATAGAACAAAGAGTCAAGTTACAAGCCGATGTCAAGTCAGGGGAGGAAAAAGGCATGGCGGTGTTGGTGGAGATGGCACCAAGCCGAAGGCCGTTGCGGGGCATCAGTGGGGCCTTCTCTTTCTTCTTCTTGTCTCAACCCTTCTTCTATGATGGAGATGGCCTTGCTGCAGCAATGGAGGTGTCACTGGTTGTGGTGGAATAGATGAGGCTTGATGAAAATTGATAATGTTTATTATTGGCGGCTAGGGTTGGAGGTGTATATATAGGAGACCTCCAAAAGCCTCCTCCATAGATGTATCTTATCTCCTTCGATCCAAGGGCTCTAGATGAGCCAAATCCTCTCCCAAATCATCCCCTAGTGGCCAAGAAAGTCATGGGAACAAACAGAGACGAAATACATGAAGAATCACAGAAGTTAGGGTTGTTTTCGCAGCCATCGACATCTGAGCATGCCAGCTCATACCACGCGTTGTCTTATCTCCTGGAGTGTGAGCATAGTTTCATATTTTGATTGTCATTTCCTCATACGAATTCCGATTTTGACGTTCTTAGGCTCGTTGGATTCATATAAAAAAGCCAATACAACCATGGTGTTGGATCTTCATTTTGGGCTCCTTGGGAAATCTCAATTTGCAAAAGTCCACAAAAGGCCTTCAGCTAGTGCTTATAAATCCTCTGTATTGATCCCAACATTGGTTCTTTCATCTTGCTATGTCCATGGAAGGGTCAATACATCTATAGAGACAACAAAGTGTTGGGGAACGCAGTAATTTCAAAAAAAATCCTACGCACACGCAAGATCGTGGTGATGCATAGCAACGAGAGGGGAGAGTGTCGTCCACGTACCCTCGTAGACCGTTAAGTGGAAGCGTTATGACAACACGGTTGATGTAGTCGTACGTCTTCACGGTCGACCAATCCTTAGTACCGAACGTACAGCACCTCCGCGTTCAGCACATGTTCAGCTCGGTGACGTCCCGCGAACTCTCGATCCAGTAGAGCTCAAGGGAGAGTTTCATCAGCACGACGGGCGTGGTGACGATGTTGATGAAGCTACCGTCGCAGGGCTTCTCCTAAGAACCACTACAGTATGACCAAGGTGGATTATGGTGGAGGGGGCACCACACACGGCTAGGAGAGGTCAATGATCAACTTGTGTGTCTTTGGGGTGCCCCCTGCCCCCGTATATAAAGGAGCTAGGGGGAGGCGGACGGCCAGGAGGAGGGCGCGCCAAGGGGGAGTCCTACTCCCACTCCTCCTTTCCTAGTAGGAGTACGAGAAGGGGAAAGGGAAGGAGAGAGGAGGAAGGAAAGGGGGGCGCCGCCCCCCTCCTTGTCCAATTCGGACTAGAGGGGGAGGGGGAGCGCGGCTGCCCTGGCCGCCCCTCCTCTTCTCCACTGTGGCCCAATAGGCCCATTACATCCCCCGGGGGGTTCCGGTAATCCCTCGATACTCCAGTATATGTCCAAAACACTTCTGGTGTACGAACATAGTCATCCAATACATCGATCTTTATGTCTCGACCATTTCGAGACTCCTCGTCATGTCCGTGATCATATCCGGGACTCCGAACTACCTTCCGTACATCAAAACACAAAAACTCATAATACCAATCGTCATAGAACTTTAAGCGTGCGGACCCTACGGGTTCGAGAACTATGTAGAAATGACTGAGACACGTCTACGGTCAATAACCAATAGCGGAACCTAGATTCTCATATTGGTTCCTACATATTCTACGAAGATCTTTATTGGTCAAACCGCATAATAACATACGTTGTTCCCATTGTCATCGGTATGTTACTTGCCCGAGATTCGATCATCGGTATCTCAATACCTAGCTCAACCTCATTACTAGCAAGTTTCTTTACTCGTTCTGTAATGCATCATCCCGTAACTAACTCATTAGTCACATTGCTTGCAAGGCTTATAGTGATGTGCATTACCGAGAGGGCCCAGAGATACCTGTCTGGCAATCGGAGTGACAAATCCTAATCTTGATCTATGCCAACTCAACAAGTACCATCGGAGACACCTGTAGAGCACCTTTATAATCACCCAGTTACGTTGTGACGTTTGGTAGCACACAAAGTGTTCCTCTGGTATTCGGGAGTTGCATAATCTCATAGTCATAGGAACATGTATAAGTCATGAAGAAAGCAATAGCAACAAACTAAACGATCATCGTGCTAAGCTAACGGATGGGTCAAGTCAATCACACCATTCTACTAATGATGTGATCCCGTTAATCAAATGACAACTCATTTCTATGGTTAGGAAACTCAACCATCTTTCATCAATGAGCTAGTCAAGTAGAGGCATACTAGTGACACTATGTTTGTCTATGTATTCACACATGTATTATGTTTCCGGTTAATACAATTCTAGCATGAATAACAAACATTTATCATGACATGAGGAAATAAATAATAACTTTATTATTGCCTCTGGGGCATATTTCCTTTAGTCTCCCACTTGTACTAGAGTTAATAATCTAGATTACACAGTAATGATTCTAACACCCATGGAGTCTTGGTGATGATCATGTTTTGCTCGTGGAAGAGGCTTAGTCAGCGGGTCTGCAACATTTAGATATGTATGTATCTTGCATGTCTCTATGTCTCCCACCTGGACTTGATCCCGGATGGAATTGAAGCGTCTCTTGATGTGCTTGGTTCTCTTGTGAAATCTGGATTCCTTTGCCAAGGCACTTGCACTAGTATTGTCACAAAAGATTTTCATTGGACCCGATGCACTAGGTATGACACCTAGATCGGATATGAACTCCTTCATCCAGACTCCTTCATTTGCTGCTTCCGAAGCAGCTATGTACTCCGCTTCACACGTAGATCCCACCACGACGCTTTGTTTAGAACTGCTCCAACTGATAGCTCCACCGTTCAATATAAACACGTATCTGGTTTGCGATTTAGAATCGTCCAGATCAGTGTCAAAGCTTGCATCGACGTAACCATTTATGACGAGCTCTTTGTCACCTCCATAAACGAGAAACATATCCTTAGTCCTTTTCAGATATTTCAGGATGTTCTTGACCACTGTCCTGTGATCCACTCCTGGATTACTTTGGTACCTCCCTGCTAAACTAATAGCAAGGCACACATCAAGTCTGGTACACAGCATTGCATACATGATAGAGCCTATGGCCGAAGCATAGGGAACACTTTTCATTTTCTCTCTATCTTCTGCAGTGGTCGGGCATTGAGTCTTACTCAAATTCACCCCTTGTAACATAAGCAAGAACCCTTTCTTTGCTTGATCCATTTTGAAATTTTTCAAAACTTTATCAAGGTATGTGCTTTCTGAAAGTCCAATTAAGCGTCTTTATCTATCTCTATAGATCTTGATGCCCAATATATAAGCAGCTTCTCCAAGGTCTTTCATTGAAAAACTCTTATTCAAGTATCCTTTTATGCTATCCAGAAATTCTATGTCATTTCCAATCAGCAATATGTCATCCACATATAATATTAGAAATGCTACAAAGCTCCCACTCACTTTCTTGTAAATACATGCTTCTCCAAAAGTCTGTATAAAACCATATGCTTTGATCACAGTATCAAAACGTTTATTCCAACTCCGAGCGGCTTGCACCAGTCCTTAAATGGATCGTTGGAGCTTGCACACTTTGTTAGCTCCCTTTGGATCAACAAAACCTTCTGGTTGCATCATATACAACTCTTCTTCCATAAATCCATTCAGGAATGCAGTTTTGACATCCATTTGCCAAATTTCATAATCATAAAATGCGGCAATTGGTAACATGATTCGGACAGACTTAAGCATCGCTACGGGTGAGAAAGTCTCATCGTAGTCAACTCCTTGAACTTGTCGAAACCTTTTGCAATAAGTCGAGCTTTCACTACTAGGGAAAAGCCTAGCAGCAGCGCGGGTTTTGGGCCTCTCAGTAGCGCGGGGGCCGGCGCTACTAATAAGGCGCTACAGCTAACGTATAGCAGTAGCGCCTCTTGTCCCATGCTACTTCTATACATGAATAGCTGTAGCGCTCTTTAGAAAAGGGCGCTGCTGATATTATCTGCAGCGCTGTTTAGTGGGAAGCGCTACTGGTAAGGTGGCGCTATAGCTAAATTTCCCCCCCTCGCTACTACTAGTTTTATTAGTTTTTTTCCCTGCATATTTGTTTTGTATTTGAATAGGCTTTATACAATAATCTTTAGCATATCATACACATACAAATGTAATCATAGCATATACATACAATTAGTCTCATCAAATCATGTCATCATCATAATCATCATCCAACACAAAGTGGTCTCTCGTCATCATCTCTAAAATAGCGATACAAGTCTCGATTACTTGCAAATACATCGTCATCCATCTAAACAATGATATACGCGAGAAGAGCTATCACTTTGAGTACATGAGTTCGTATCCCTCTCTCGCATTAGCGTGAACCTAAACTAACTACTGCCTGTCGCTCGGAAACCGGAAACCGGTACCTGGGCCTGACACTCCGACCACTTGTCGTATATATACTCCTGGCGTAGCACTTCTTCGCCATCTATGATCTATGCACCTGCATCGTCACATGAGTAGATGATATGCAACATATATAGTTGAGCAATAGAAAGAGACAGACTTGGCAAAAATAGAAACAACATATCATAAGCATAAATAACAAAGTTCATCGTACCCCAAAATGCCCTAACTAGAGTGATTTTCGCTAGTCGAGGAGGAGGACGGTTTAATTAGATCAAAAATAAAGTTTCACCGTGCATAACTCAAAGTTTTGTCATACAGAAAGTATGGAATAAACGGACACATTGTCATATATCGACAATCACTCCAACATGTCGTTCCATCCATCCAAGTCAGGGAGATAGTCCTCGAGCTTAGTGAAAGGCTTCATGTTGAGACACTGAGAGCCTATCCATGTTCGGACGTCTTCCCGCGACATTTGTCCTTCTCCGTAGAACATCCCTATTTTTCCAATGACCTCCTTCATGATGATTTGGGCAAGTTCGCGCTGGATGTTATAGAACTCAGCTCGAAGTCGATGATCCTCAATATCTCCTATGTCCTTTGCCCATTCCAGAATATGGGCATCGCCGGATCTAGGTGACATGCGAAGATTCTGGTGATCCCGTCCGTACTCCAGCATGTGGTGTAGGACATAGAATCCATCATTAAGAGAATCGTTCGGTTGCTGGATGCAGCAGAAGTCGGTCTTATGGCCGAAGGCGACCCTGCCGCCCCTTCTCTTCTTGTCCCTGACCTCTCCACCCCTTGCTTGGTAGTAAAACATAGCACTGTTGAGAACATCCTTGATGTGGGTGTAATCCTTTTTGTGGATGTTCTTCGATGAGTCCAAGTAAAGAGCGTGGGAGAATCGGGGGTAGAGGATGATGAGGACGGCGCGCCCGCCGCTGCGCAAAATAAGTCCACCTCAAATTAATTAGCCTCCACCGTGAAAATGAATGATTGAAATCGAAGGAAGGATAGCAGCGCGGATGACTTACATGGGATGATAAGGCATGAGAATTGCCTCCTTGTCCTTATTGTCGAGCATGAAATTGACGATGTAATCCCTCGCGTATTCACGGTGCTTTGCGCAAACTCCCAAGAAGCCCTCATGCATGTAGTACGGGTCAGCGACACAGATATGAGATATCTGCTCAACCCTAATGATGTAGTTCATGTGCAAGGCATAAAGGCGGACAAATGTAAAATCCAACTTCTTCACGTGAAACATGTCGAATATGTAATCGAATCGGAGGAAGAACTTATCCACGGGTAAGTTGTCGACGTACGACATTTGCCGCGGAATGTTAACCACGTAGAGTGGGTATCCTGGATCTTTCGAGGCGATGAGGCCTTTCTCTACCCGTAGGACATCGTCATGAAGTCTCCTTAGATCGCCGAATCTGACCCGTAGCGCTGTTGTGTGTAGGATTGGTTAACCAGGGATATGCCATTTATCCGCATCGGGGATATCTATACGGTCCTGAAGCCAAGGCTGCTGAGGCGGCTGGATCATAGAATTAGCTTTTTTGCCTTTCCTCGCTCTCTTCCTAGACTTCTTTACTACCGGAAGGTCATCCATAATACGTTGAGATGGCAATTCAGGCACCGACTCATGACGCTCAAACCCCGAGGAGGCGCCAGTATAGACATACTGTTCAGCGCCATCATCGTCCTCATCCTCATCCATGGCGACATCATCAGCGACTAATGGAGCCTCCTCCTTACCCCGTCCGCTATCACCCAACCCGACACCCGACGCTAATTGGGTAGGTGGGGTGTTGATGTTCATACCTTGCTGAGGTTGCGTGCTCGTGGGTGTGGTCCCGGCCACCTCCAGACGAAGCAGACTCTTTGGCCACAACAGGACCCACCCATTGCAACAATCACCAAGCCGCCGCGGTGTCTCGTCGTCATCCCCCACTAGTATTGGAGGAGGCAAATTCTCGTGGCCCGGTTTGACACTGGCCACGGAAACCTTGAAGACGTTCGGGGGGATCGGCCGGCTGTGGAACAATGGTTCCTTCGGCTCCATTATCGTCGCCTTCCCCACGTCCACCTTCTGGTCGCCGATGGTGTACAATATGGTGCACGGGGTTTCGTCGGCCTGCAAAGAAAAGTCTGCGACGTGAGACATCCGAAAGGCAACGAAAACGGGAGATTATACATTTATATTGAAGGGGGCCGGTGTGACAGATACCGTGAGGGCATCAAGATCAACCAAAGACGAAGCACCACCGAGCACGTCCGGTGCAGGAGCCGGTGCGGGAGCATGTGCGGGAGCCGGTGCGGGAGCAGGTGCTGGTGCAACGCTAGTCGAGCTGCTCCCCAAGAAGTCGGCAAGGGGAAAGTCCTCTGCATTTTTTTTCTGGATTTTGCCTTGTCCAAGTGAAAACGCCCGTGACCAAGGAAGTAGAAAAATCTTCAACCACCTGTTTTGCGGCAGCTACCGCTGTTGCGACTGTCTGAAATGATTTCTTCTCAACCGCAATCTCAACCTTCTTGTCGATGTTTTCTTCAGTTAATCTCCGTCTTTCCTTTCTCTCCTCCGTGGTCTCACAGTAGTACTTCTTCCACGTGGCGCCGTCTCCGACACCGTGCACGCGTCCATACGACGGTCGAGTATCCACCGGTTGTTGTTTCAATATGTTCAACGCCCGGTTGAATGGAGTGTCCCACTTGGGCCTTGCCAATGCCTCAGACGGCGAGTCGCTTTCGGCCGCAATTCGGTGCTGCTCTCTCTGCAAAAGGCACAAGGATCATTTACAAATATGACTAACGTGTGCAGTCGAATTGATCAGAAACTAAAATTACCAGCAGTCTCATGAACTCCGTAATGACCGGTTTTGTCTCGTAAACCTTCTTCACTGGGTCCCAACGGTGCCGGGCCCTGAGGACGTCACGCTCCTGCGGGACGGTGAAATCCGCCAAGGGGTCTGGGATGCCCAGACTCGCGGCTTCCGTGTCCTCCTTGGCCCATTTGGACCTCTTTCCGACGTAACCACGGCTTCCAAGGTGGTGGCTCCCAATGTTCCTCTCTTGAAGCCCCTTCATCTACTTAGACTTTTTTTGGCAGCTTCGGCCTCGCAAGCCTCCTTGAATATTTTAAACTGCTCTTCCATGATTGTCGGATTATCCTTTACAATCTCGGAGTAGGGTTCCTTCTTGTCGATGATCTTTGCTTTCACTCGATTTTTTCAGGCGGCCAACGCGTCGCTAAACTTGGTCATGGCGTGTTTGTTTATCTTCTTCATTGTCGGGTCCTCATCTAGATCTCAATATCCTTCTCATTCCGGCCCAGGAACAACAATATCTGGTGAAACTTCTTTAGGAGGGAGCTCCTCATATTTTCTATCTTCTGTAGTTTCTCATCGTTGATGGTGGCGGTTGTCCATACGATGCAGCCTATTTGATTGCTGTAGCATCGACGCGCTTCCTCAGGCGCCTTTGGCTCAAAATTGCCGTCGTCCACCTCTGTGACCACCAGTCTAGTAGTCCTGAGTTTGTTAGGAGGCCGTTGCCTCTTTGCTTTCGGTTCTACACCGGCTCCGCTACCCGAGGCAGCGCCGGTCTCAGTCTTAGCGCCGGTCTCGATGCCGGTCTGAGTCTCAATGCCGGTCTCGATGCCGGTCTGAGTCTCAGCGCCGGTCTCAGTCTCAGCACCGGTCTCAGTCTCAGCGCCGGTCTCGGTCTCATCGACAAGGCTCAAAAATTCATCTGCCGCCCGGTAAACGTCGTCGCAATCACCAGAACTCTGTCCTTCATCGTTGCTAGCCATGTTTCCTACGATTAAATCTAGTCAATTAATTCTAGACCTAATAAAATGAATAATGACATAAAAAGGCCTATTGTTTTGCAGGAATGTTGACTCCTTCCCGGTGCGGCAAATCCTGGGCACTCGATATGTCCTAGTTTGTAGCACAAGTCATGCCGAAATTCACAGAAAATTTCGGCATGACCTTTGCTAAAAAGTGGACAAATCGAGAACCTGAATTTTGCCGGAACGGAAATGAATCAACATTCCAGCAAAACATAGGCCACTCGTATTCATTCCCTGGAAACAACAAAAGGCCACTTGGGCACAATCGAACCACTTCAATGTCGATTATGATAAATGAGCAAACACAATTGAGGATTTTTCATATATCATGACCACTTCAAATTTGTATCTCCTAGTGTTTGACACTTCAAGAAAATCTACACAAATATCATGCTCTCTGAAACTCAATTCAAAAACCAAATATAGATGGAGGCAGATGTGACGATGAAGGCAGGGGCATCTCTATCAAAGCCCTAGTTAAGCATATACATGTTTTTCCTACGGCGAGGGGGGCAGATGTGGCGAGGGAGGCAGGGGCGTCTTTGTCAAAGCCCTATCTAAATTCTTTTCCTAACTAAATTAACCTAACTAATTTAGAGAGAGAGAGAGGAGGGGTGGGGGCTTACAAAGGATGGCTCCGGTGGTGGCGCGGGAGGCAGTGGTGGCGAGGGAGGCAGGGGCGTCTCTGGTGACGGCGAGGGAGGCAGTTGTGGCGAGGGAGGATCCGGTGGCGTCAACTGTGGCTCCGGTGGCGTTGATGAGGCCACGCGGCTCCAGTGGCGTTGGGTGCGACCCCCGTGGCGTCGACGGTGCGCGGTTCTGGTGGCTCCAGGGGCGTCGACGTCGGCAGGAGACAGCGGCGAATTCGGGCGACGGCGAATCGGGCAGACGGCGGCGGGGTGGGGCGAGGGATTTGGGGGAGAAGTGGTGGCCAGGGGGTGGTTTTTTTGGTTAAGTCAAACTTAGCGGTAGCGCTTTTCACGAAACGCGCTATAGCTAAGTTAGCTATAGCGATTTTCACGAAGCGCGCTACTGCTATAGCTATGTAATTTCCTTCATATTTCTTATTTCCTTTTCTGTTTCTACAGCGGGGGTCTAGGAAACACGCTGCAACTACGTTAGCTATAGCGCCTCCTACGAACAGACGCTACTGCTACGCCTTTCTCCTTTTTTCGCTTTTTCATTTATTTTCCTCTACATTTTATTTTTCCTTTCTCCTTTTTCTATTTCTTTCTTTTTCATTTACTTTTTCAATTGTTTTTTATTTTATTTTATTTCCATTAGCAGTAGCGCTCTCCGCGCGAAACGCGCTGCTACTTATGTCCTAGCGGTAGCGCGCTTCTGCCAAGACCGCTATTGCTATGCGTAGCCTACCGTTTTAGCAATGGGAATATTAGTGGTAGCGTTTTTCCATGTGCACGCGCTACTGCTACTGTTGTATCTGTAGCACAGTTTCCGCACGCACGCTACTACTATTTAGCACTAGCACCCATTTTTGACACACGCTACTGCTAAATTTCTGTGTATAAGGTTTTCCCTAGTAGTGTTTGTAGACAGTAACATTACTGTCGGCGTTATTCTTCTTCTTGAAGATCCATTTATTCTCGATGGCTTGCCGATCATCGGGCAAGTCAACCAAAGTCCATACTTTGTTCTCATACATGAATCCCATCTCAGATTTCATGGCCTCAAGCCATTCTGCGGAATCTGGGCTCACCATCGCTTCTTCATAGTTCGTAGGTTCATCATGGTCAAGTAACATGACTTCTAGAACAGGATTACCGTAACACTCTGGTGCGGATCTTACTCTGGTTGACCTACGAGGTTCGGTAGTAACTTGATCTGAAGTTTCACGATCATTCTCATTAGCTTCCTCACTTATTGGTGTAGGTATCACACGAACCGGTTTTTGTGATGAACTACTTTCCAATAAGGGAGCAGGTACAGTTACCTCATCAAGTTTTACTTTCCTCCCACTCACTTCTTTTGAGAGAAACTCCTTCTCTAGAAAGGATCCATTCTTAGCAACGAATGTCTTGCCTTCGGATCTGTCATAGAAGGTGTACCCAACAGTCTCCTTTGGGTATCCTATGAAGACACATTTCTCCGATTTGGGTTCGAGCTTACCAGGTTGAAGCTTTTTCACACAAGCATCGCGGCCCCAAACTTTGAGAAATGACAACTTTGGTTTCTTGCCAAACCACAGTTCATAAGGTGTCATTTCAACGGATTTTAACGGTGCCCTATTTAAGGAAGGACAACTTTGGTTTCTTGCCAAACCACAGTTCATAAGGCATCGTTTCAATGGATTTCAATGGTGCCCTATTTAACGTGAATGCAACCGTCTCTAAAGCATAACCCCAAAATGATAGCGGTAAATCAGAGACATCATGGATCGCACCATATCCAATAAAGTACTATTACGATGTTTGGATACACCATTACGCTATGGTGTTCCGGGTGGCGTGAGTTGCAAAACTATTCCGCATTGTTTCAAATGTAGACCAAACTCGTAACTCAAATATTCTCCTCCACGATCAGATCGTAGAAACTTTATTTTCTTGTTACGATGATTTTCCACTTCACTCTGAAATTCTTTGAACTTTTCAAATGTTTCAAACTTATGTTTCATTAAGTAGATATACCCATATCTGCTCAAATCTTCTATGAAGGTGAGAAAATAACGATACCCGCCGCGAGCCTCAATATTCATCGGACCATATACATCAATATGTATGATTTCCAATAAATCTGTTGCCCGCTCCATTGTTCTGGACAACGTCATTTTAGTCATCTTGCCCATGAGGCATGGTTCGCAAGTACCAAGTGATTCATAATCAAGTGATTCCAGAAGTCCATCAGTATGGAGTTTCTTCATGCGCTTTACACCAATATGACCCAAACGGCAGTGCCACAAATAAGTTGCACTATCATTATCAACTCTGCATCTTTTGGCTTCAACATTATGAATATGTGTATCACTACTATCAAGATTTAACACAAATAGACCACTCTTCAAGGGTGCATGACCATAAAAGATATTACTCATATAAATAGAACAACCATTATTCTCAGATTTAAATGAATAATCGTCTCGCATCAAACAAGATCCAGATATAATGTTCATGCTTAACGCTGGCACCAAATAACAATTATTCGGGTCTAAAATTAATCCCAAAGGTAGATGTAGAGGTAGCGTGCCGGCGGCGATCACATCGACTTTGGAACCATTTCCCACGCGCATCGTCACCTCGTCCTTAGCCAGTCCTCGATTAATCAGTAGTCCCTATTTTGATTGCAAATATTAGCAACAGAACTAGTATCAAATACCCAGGTGCTACTGTGAGCTCTAGTAAGGTACACATCAATAACATGTATATCACATATACCTTTGTTCACCTTGCCATCCTTCTTATCTGCCAAATACTTGGGGCAATTCCGCTTCCAGTGACCAGTCTATTTGCAGTAGAAGCACTCAATCTCAGGCTTACGTCCAGACTTGGGTTTCTTCTCCTGAGCAGCAACTTGTTTGCCGTTCTTTTTGAAGTTCCCCTTCTTCTTCTCTTTACCCCTTTTCTTGAAACTGGTGGTCTTATTGACCATCAACACTTGATGCTCCTTCTTGATTTCTACATCCGCCGCCTTTAGCATTGCGAAGAGCTCAGGAATTGTCTTATTCATCCCTTGCATATTATAGTTCATCACGAAGCTCTTGTAGCTTGGTGGCAGTGATTGGAGACCTTTTTCAATGACACTATCAACAGGAAGATTAACTCCCAGTTGAGTCAAGTGGTTATGATACCCAGACATTCTGAGTATATGTTCACTAACAGAACTATTCTCCTCCATCTTACAGCTGTAGAACTTATTGGACACTTCATATCTCTCAATCCGGGGTTTTGCTTGAAATATTAACTTCAACTCCTGGAACATCTCATATGCTCCATGACGTTCAAAACGTCGTTGAAGTATCGGTTCTAAGCCGTAAAGCATGGCACACTGAACTATCGAGTAGTCATCAGCTTTACTCTGCCAGACGTTCTTAACGTCATCAGCAGCATCTGCAGCAGGCCTGGCACCTAGCGGTGCTTCCAGGACGTAATTCTTCTATGCGGCAATGAGGATAACCCTCAAGTTACGGACCCAGTCCATGTAATTGCTACCATCATCTTTCAACTTTGCTTTCTCAAGGAACGCATTAGAATTCGACGAAACAACAACATGGGCCATCTATCTAAAATAACATAGACAAGCAAAATACTATCAGGTACTAAGTTCATGATAAATTTAAGTTCAATTAATCATATTACTTAAGAACTCCCACTTAGATAGACATCCCTCTAATCATCTAAGTGATCACGTGATCCATATCAACTAAACCATAACCGATCATCATGTGAGATGGAGTAGTTTACAATGGTGAACATCTCTATGTTGATCATATCTACTATATGATTCACGCTTGACCTTTCGGTCTCAGTGTTCCGAGGCCATATCTGCATATGCTAGGCTCGTCAAGTTTAACCCGAGTATTCTGCATGTGCAAAACTATCTTACACCCGTTGTAGATGAACGTTGAGCTTATCACACCCGATCATCACGTGGTGTCTCGGCACGACGAACTTTGGCAACGGTGCATACTCAGGGAGAACACTTTTACCTTGAAATTTAGTGAGAGATCATCTTATAATGCTACCGTCAAACAAAGCAAAATAAGATGCATAAAGGATAAACATCACATGCAATCAATATAAGTGATATGATATGGCCATCATCATCTGGTGCCCTTGATCTCCATCTCCAAAGCACCGTTATGATCACCACCATCACCGGCGCGACACCTTGATCTCCGTCGTAGCATCGTTGTCGTCTCGCCAACTATTGCTTCTACGACTATCGCTACCGCTTAGTGATAAAGTAAAGCAATTACAGGGCGATTGCATTGCAAAAAATAAAGCAACAACTATATGGCTCCTGCCAGTTGCCGATAACTCCGTTACAAAACATGATCATCTCATACAATAAATATAGCATCGTGTCTTGACCATATCACATCACAACATGCCCTGCAAAAACAAGTTAGACGTCCTCTACTTTGTTGTTGCAAGTTTTATGTGGCTGCTACGGGCTGAGGAAGAACCGTTCTTACCTACGCATCAAAACCACAATGATAGTTCGTCAAGTTAGTGCTGTTTTAACCTTCTCAATGACCGGGCGTAGCCACACTCGGTTCAACTAAAGTTGGAGAAACTGACACCCGCCAGCCACCTGTGTGCAAAGCACGTCGGTAGAACCAGTCTCGCGTAAGCGTACGCGTAATGTCGGTCCGTGTCGTTTCATCCAACAATACCGCCGAACCAAAGTATGACATGCTGGTAAGCAGTATGACTTGTATCACCCACAACTCACTTGTGTTCTACTCATGCATATAACATCTACGCATAAACCTGGCTCGGATGCCACTGTTGGGGAACGCAGGAATTTCAAAAAAATTCCTACGCACACGCAAGATCATGGTGATGCATAGCAACGAGAGGGGAGAGTGTCGTCCACGTACCCTCGTAGACCATTAAGCGGAAGCGCTATGACAACGCGGTTGATGTAGTCGCACGTCTTCACGATCGACCGATCCTTAGTACCGAACATACGGCACCTCTGTGTTCATCACACGTTCAGCTCGGTGACATCCCACGAACTCATGATCCAGTTGAGCTCGAGGAAGAGTTTCGTCAGCACAACGGCGTGGTGACGATGTTGATGAAGCTACCGTCGCAGGGCTTCGCCTAAGCACCGCTACAGTATGACCGAGGTGGATTATGGTGGAGGGGGGCACCGCACACGGCTGGGAGAGATCAATGATCAACTTGTGTGTCTTTGGGGTGCCCCCTGCCCCAGTATATAAAGGAGCTAGGGGGAGACTGCCGGCCAAGAGGAGGGCGCACCCAGGGGGGAGTCCTACTCGCACTGGGAGTAGGACTCCTCCTTTCCTAGTAGGAGTAGGAGAAGGGGAAAGGGAAGGAGAGAGGAGGAAGGAAAGCGGCGCCGCCCCCCTCCTTGTCCAATTCGGACTAGAGGGGGAGGGGCGCGCGGCCTTCCCTGGCCGCCCCTCCTCTTCTCCACTAGCCCAATAGGCCCATTACATCCCCTGGGGGTTCCGGTAATCCACCGGTACTCTGGTATATGTCCGAAACCTCCCGAAACACTTCCTGTGTCCGAACATAGTCATCCAATATATCGATATTTACACCTCGACCATTTTGAGACTCCTCGTCATGTCCGTGATCATATCTGGGACTCCGAACTACCTTCGGTACATCAAAACACAAAAACTCATAATACCGATCATCACAGAACTTTAAGCGTGCGGACCCTACGGGTTCGAGAACTATGTAGACATGACCGAGACACATATCTGGTTAATAACCAATAGCAGAACATGGATGCTCATATTGGTTCCTACATATTCTACGAAAATCTTTATCGGTCAAACCGCATAATAACATGCGTTGTTCCCTTTGTCATCGGTATGTTATTTGCCTGAGATTCGATCGTCGGTATCTCAATACCTAGCTCAATCTCGTTACCGGCAAGTCTCTTTACTCGTTCTGTAATGCATCATCCTGTAACTAACTCATTAGTCACATTGCTTGCAAGGCTTATAGTGATGTGCATTACTCAGAGGGCCCAGAGATACCTCTCCGACAATCGGAGTGACAAATCCTAATCTTGATCTATGCCAGCTCAACAAGTACCATCGAAGACACCTGTAGAGCACCTATATAATCACCTAGTTACGTTGTGACGTTTGGTAACACACAAAGTGTTCCTCCGGTATTTGGGAGTTGCATAATATCATAGTCATAGGAACATGTATAAGTCATGAAGAAAGCAATAGCAACAAACTAAACGATCATCGTGTGTAACATCCCAAATTTTCAATTTGGAATGTTATACACTAGATCATATGCATATCATATTTTCTTGCATTTTGGTTGATCCTAGAAATTTCACGCAACTCAAGGACCCTCGGAGAGAGTTGGAGATTTCGTTATTTTCATATTTGAGAGTTCTCTCGAATTTTGAAAATAGGATCATTTGATTTATTTATTTTGTCTTCAATAATTTTTCCGGTGTCAGAATATGTGAGAGAGGGAATAATATGACTTTCCCAAATTTAGGAAAAATGAAGATATAATAAATAGATCAATTTTGCTTTCCGGTGTTTATTTGCATTTTATTTGGATAGGGAAAAATGCGCGTTTTCAAAAATTGCATTTTAGGTCCGGAGAAAAGTTCATTTTGTTCGGCTCATTTTTAGGAGTCGGAGAAAATTTACTTTAGATTTTTCGGAGTTCGTTTAGATCCCTTTTTGTTTTTTTTTCTGCGCGAGGAAACTATTTTAAAAAAAATTGAGCAGCGCCTTGGGCCAAAGGCCCAAGCCAAGCCACCTACCACCGCGCTCCCAGGCGCCAGGCGCCGAGCCAGGAGCCGGTCGGCCGCCGCCGCCTCTTGCTAGGACCGAATCCTTTTAGGATTCTAGGGCGCCCCCTTGTCCCTTTTCCTTATTTCGTTTTCTTTAGTCCTACTCCGTTTATTTTCTAGATCTTTCCTACTCCTATTCCAATTCCTTGTCCTCTACCCCAAGTAAACCCCTCCCCTCCCCAATATAAATACCCAAGCACCCCCCCCCCTCTAAACACATCAAATCAAAGCTCTCCTCCACGCCGCGCCTTACCGCCGCCAAGCCGCATCACACCGCGCCCTGCGTCACCGCCGCCGCGCCGCCTCACCCGCGCCGCCACCCCACACCCCGCGCCGCCGCCGCACCTTACCGCCGCCGCCCCACATCCCGCGCCGCCACCGCACCTTGCGCTGCCGCCCCACACCCGCGCCGCCGCCGCACCTTGCCCACGCCGCCGCCCTACGCCGACGCCGCCGGAGCCCCGCTCACCGGAGACCTCGCCAAGGTTGCCCCGCGCTACATCTATTCTTTTTCTCGGATCGTTTTCTTCTAATCGTTCCGATTCTTTTCTTCTCTAAACCGTTCCGGTTTTCTAGATCGGTTTTTCGTTCGGTTTTTCTTCTCCGAAACCCTAGATCGGATTCGTTTTCTTCTCCGATTTAGTTGCCTTTGGACCGTTCGTCCTAACGAACGTGATCACCTGATTCTTCTAGGTTAACGAACGTCCGTTCGTTTAATCGTTCTTCTTTTTCTTTTCGTCGGATTTATTCCGCGATCGCGATCTCAGATCCGATCTTCTTTCTAGTCTATCTTTTCGCTCGTTTATTGGAATCAGGTGATTCAAGCGCCTGGAGTTTCGTCTCGAAACCGCCGTTCCGTCTAATCAACTTGAACAAGCTTTTGTTACAGTAAAATTTTGACCTAGATTCAACTTGCTAGAACCGAGTTGTTTTCTTCCGCCGTTTGTTTTTCGTTCTTTCTTGCAACCGGAGTTCTTAAGTTGAATTACCTGGTTCGTTCTCTTGTTCGAGCTTTACCTGTGCATTAGATGAGTACTTATTGTATGCTTGTTGTTTGTCTGCGATAGATTACCCGGATTGCGCCGCTTGTTACTTCGAAACCCTAGGACTCGCGGATCATCAGCAAGGCAAGTAACACTTTGATCATACCTTTTCTACAACCCATGTTTTATTGCATTAGATCAATCCTCACACATTGCATGATTAGGATCTAATTAAATTGTGGGATGGGAAGTAGATGAGGTAGTACCTATTACCTGTATTATTATGAAACCTTTGGGAGTTACTTCTACGTTTACTTATTATGCCATGCTATGCTAGTAGACGTGGATTGGGTGAGTGATATCCATGACAGATGTGAGATTGATAATTTTAATGGTTTATCTAAGGTGGCAACCTAACACACATCTGGGTGGATTGAGGCACCTGATGTCTATCAGGACTTGCCTGTTTTTTTTGGACCGCCACCCAGGCTCAAAGGGATCATAAGATCTTTCATGCTAGAAACTTCCGTGTGCAGCCACATGCTACTATGGGCTCTAGCATAGTTGACTAAGTTGTGCGAACTCTTACGGGGTGGACTAGCAGATGTAGGGGATGTAGGTGTACCGGTCTACCCCACATGTAAGGTGCTAGTGCTTCTGAAAGACTATGTCTCGGTCATCCGTTTCTCAAACACCATGTAGTGCGAGAAAACAAATGGAGGCGACCGAGTCATGTGGGGAAAAGTGCGCAACCTCTGCAGAGTAACAAACTAATCATGATTAGCCGTGTCCCCGGTTATGGACAACTTGAGTATCTAGTACTTGAATATCATTGTGAATCTCAACATGTTACTTCTAATTAATGTTATTGGGTTTTAATTACTTTTAATTGGGATTGAGAATGCTGTCAACCATTCTCAATGTTTCACAACCACCATGATAGTAAATAAAATTTATTCCTTTGCATTAGGGAAAAACTGGCTTTATGCAAAACTGTAACCATAGAGCTTTCCACCAGCCATATATGCATATAGTATAGTTGTTTCATTCCATTACTCTCTATGTGATACTTTGCCAGCATATTCCATGTGCTGACCCGTTTTCGGGCTGCAACGTTAATGTTGCAGACTTTTCAGACGATGGTTGAGGTGCGTTTAGGTCGTGGCCCTATACTCAGTGATGCCGCTGGAGTTGATGGACCCATTTATCTTCCAAGTCTTCCGCTGTTATCTTTAAAATATGGCCTTAAGTCATATTTATTGTAATAAGTTCTTTTTGAGCCATCGATGTAATAAGTGTGTGATTGCAACTCTGCTATAAAACCTCGATGTACTGTGTGGTGTCAGCATTACTGATCCAGGGATGACACCGTAGCACAGTAGACGTGATCCATTCGGGTCAGGTCGCTACAGAGATGGTATCAGAGCACACGCTGACTGTAGGACACGACCACTAAGTTAAAGCCATAGATCACCCTTCTCTTCTCATTTTCTAACTCCTCATCTTTTCTACTCTATTAGGATGACGAACGTGAAGATTAAGTACGCCCAACCAGATGAAGGCACACCTTTTGGATTTCACCTGAAGGAAGTCACCAAGTACCTGAACATTGGATTACCAAGCTTCACGGGAACCTTCAACGCCACTCTGCCTGAAGAGGAGCGCTGGAAGATTCAAGCTCACGTTCCGGGAAGAACATTCGCGCCAATCACGAAGCCCATAGATAGTGTTTTCAATGCACCAACCTGGAGTCTAGGAAGGAGCATGGCAGCTCATATCACCATAGGACGCATTGGAGAAGTTTATCAAGAAGACCTCAAGGACACTATCTACCAGATTTGCGGACGTCGTGATGAACAATGGGAGTTAGTCAGCACCAAGAAGGATAGATCCATTGCATCTTTCATCCAGGAGTTAAACCAGCACATTCGACGCCACGAGAACCAGATGTGCAATGATATGGTAGAGTTGAAGAATGCGAAGGCAAGGATCATCGAGCTAGAAGGAGAACTAAAGTCTACACGCAAGGACTACATGGATGAGATCGTAGCTCTAGCAAGGCACAATTGCGATCTTAAGCAGGAGATTGAAGAACTCAAGAGGAAGTTAGCATCCCAGGAGGACGACAAGTACGTCGCATGTCCAGACAACTACATCATCATCGACGACACCGATTCGGATCCAAGTGAACCCGACTTTGAAGACGAAGCTGGAGTAGATATCATGGAGTCTTCCACCGGTTCAAATTTCTAGATGACCACCAGATAGTAGTAGTATTCCCCCATGTAAACATTATAGTCGAGCACTTTTGCGATAGTTAGACCGTTTGTAAGCCCTTGTTTGATTGATTGAAGTGAATTGTGTGCTTTTGCCTCATGTGCATATGGGTAGTGTTTTCCCTTTAGACCCCCTCTATTCTTAATTCTCATCTTTTCTAAACCCTCAGATGCCTCCGAGATGTGACAATGGATTTCCACCGGAGCTCACTCAGTTGATCCAGCAGCAGAATCAATTGATGCAGATGTTAGTTCAGAATCAGCAGAACAACAACAACAACCCACCACCACCACCTGTTGACCACTTAGCCCGTTTCCTTAGGCTGAATCCGCCAGTGTTTTCTAGTAGCACCGAGCCGAGAGTAGCAGACGATTGGCTCCGCAGGATAGGAAGGGAGTTGACCACTGCAGGATGGACGGATGGTGAGAAAGTGAAGTTTGCCGCACACCAGCTTGACGGACCCGCGGCAGCATGGTGGGAGAATTTCACAGCCACTTACCCAGTTGACACTGTCACATGGGATCAGTTTCAGCAAGCTTTCCGCACTGCCCATGTTTCAGCAGGAGCTATGGCCATAAAGAAGCGTGAGTTTCGCAACTTACGCCAAGGAGGAAGGACTGTTGGCCAGTATGTGGAAGAGTTTAGTAAGCTAGCCCGTTATGCCCCAGATGACGTTGCTACGGATGCAGCCAAGCAGGAGAAGTTTCTGGAAGGACTGAATGATGAACTAAGCATGTAGTTGATGGTAGCAAGTTTCAACAACTACCAGGAGTTGGTAGATCGTGCCATCATGATTGAAGGGAAGCAACAACAGATTGAGAAGCGTAAGAGGAAGTATGGACAGGGGAAGTATAACTCTGGAGCCCAGCAGAAGCCCCGTTTTACCCCTAAACCGGGATTTAAGTTTCAGCACACCCATGGAGGAGGTAGCTCGCACAACCATAATGGCCACAAGAATGGTAATGGGAATGGAGGAAGCAACGGCCAGAACCGAACAACCCCATCAACCCCAACCAAGAGAGACCTGAGTCAAGTCACCTGTTTCAAGTGTTCGAAGACCGGACATTATGCCAATGAATGTCCTGAAGGCCAGAATGGAAATGGCAATGGAAGCTCTGGGAAGAAGCCGAACCCTTTCAATAGGGGACAGGTGAACCACGTTAATGTGGAGGAGATTGAAGATCAGCCCGATGCAGTAATCGGTAAGTTTTTGGTTAAGTCATTTACTGCACTCGTTCTTTTTGATACGGGTGCATCGCATTCATACATATCAAGGGGATTTGTGGAAAAGTATAGCCTGCCCACTAGGATTCTTAAAACACCTATGCTAGTAAGTTCGCCAGGAGCAGAATACATGGCCAGACAAGGATGTTTTCAAGTACCATTGAGTATAGGAAGGCATGTATTCCCAACGGATTTAATTATTCTGGAATCCCAAGGTCTGGATGTGATTCTTGGTATGGATTGGCTGTCGATGTATGAAGGAAACATCGATTGCGCCAGTAAGACAATTTTGCTTACCACACCAGAAGGAAGAAGGATCAAGTATGTATCCCGGCATGTGCCAAACAGGACACAAGTGAATTGCTTATCAGGAGTTGTGCAGGAGGAAGTACCAGTGGTAAAGGATTTTCCTGATGTATTTCCTGAGGAATTACCAGGCATGCCACCGGATAGAGACATTGAGTTTTTGATTGAGTTATTGCCAGGTACAGGCCCAATATCGAAGCGACCGTACCGGATGCCAGCAAAGGATTTGGTGGAAATTAAAAATCAGATTAAGGGGTTATTGGATAAAGGTTACATTCGCCCAAGTTCTTCACCTTGGGGATCACCCGTACTTCTAGTGGAAAAGAAGGATGGATCATTAAGGATGGTTGTAGATTATCGGGGATTGAATAAAGTAACCATCAAGAATAAGTACCCACTGCCAATGATCAACGATCTGTTTGATCGATTGCAAGGAGCTAAAGTGTTTTCCAAGATCGATTTGCGATCAGGGTACCATCAGTTGAAGATTCGAGAGCAGGACATACCTAAGACAGCATTCACCACAAGATATGGACTGTATGAGTATACCGTTATGTCATTTGGATTGACTAACGCACCTGCCTATTTTATGAACCTGATGAACAAAGTGTTTATGGAGTTTTTGGATAAGTTCGTCGTAGTGTTCATTGATGACATCCTAGTTTATTCAAAGAATGAAGAGGAGCATAAGGAACATTTGCGTTTGGTTTTGGAGAAATTAAGGGAACATCAGTTATATGCCAAATTCAGCAAATGTGAGTTTTGGTTGAAGGAAGTTGGATTCCTCGGACACGTTATATCCGGAGAAGGTATAGCAGTTGACCCCACAAAGGTTGAGACCGTAACCGAATGGGAAGCACCAACAACAGTTGGAGAGATCCGGAGTTTTCTTGGACTCGCAGGATACTACCGGAGATTCATTGAGAACTTTTCAAAGATTGCAAGGCCTATGACTGAATTGTTGAAGAAGGATACTAAGTTCAAATGGACTGAGGAGTGTGAGGCTAGTTTCCAGGAGTTGAAGAAACGATTGGTTACCTCACTGGTATTGATTTTGCCAGATCAGACCAAGGATTATGAGGTGTATTGCGACGCTTCACGTCAAGGACTTGGAGCAGTGCTTATGCAGGAAGGGAGAGTTGTTTCGTATGCATCACGACAACTGAAGCCTCATGAGTTGAATTATGCCACGCATGATTTGGAGTTAGCAGCCGTAGTGCATGCATTGAAAACGTGGAGACATTTCCTCATTGGAAATCATTGTGAGGTGTACATGGATCATAAGAGTTTGAAGTACATTTTCACTCAGAAGGAGTTGAACCTCCGACAGAGGAGATGGTTGGAGCTCATCAAGGATTATGACATGAGATTGCATTACCATCCCGGAAAGGCTAATGTAGTAGCTGACGCATTGAGCCGTAAGAGCCATGTCAATACGATAATGATGGGGAAAATACCAAAGGAATTAGCAGAAAACCTTCGTGAGCTATGTTTGGAAATAGTTCCGAAAGGCTATGTAGCAGCATTGGAGATTCAATCAACATTGATGGATAAGATCAGAGAAGCTCAGAAATCTGACAAGGAGATTGCTGCTATAAAGGAGAAACTTAGCAAAGGAAAAGCAAAGGGATTTCGTGAGGATGAGCACGACACCTTATGGTTTGAGGACCGTGTTTATGTGCCCAATGACCCGGAGATCAGGAAGTTGATTTTGCAGGAGGCACATGATTCACCATATTCGATTCACCCAGGGAATACCAAGATGTATTTGGATTTGAAGGAAACATTCTGGTGGACCGGAATGAAGAAGGATATTGCAGCGTATGTAGCAGTTTGTGACGTATGTCAGAGAGTAAAAGCAGAACATCAAAAGCCAGCAGGATTGTTACAACCACTGCCGATACCCGAATGGAAGTGGGATAAGATAGGCATGGATTTTATCACAGGGCTACCCAGGACAAAAGCCGGATATGACTCGATATGGGTAGTAGTTGATCGTTTGACGAAGGTAGCACATTTCCTTCCAGTTAAGACCACTTACACCAGTGCTAAGTTGGCAAAGGTATACATGACTAGAATCATTTGTTTGCATGAAGTCCCGAGGAGTATCGTATCAGATACCAGTTTCGTTCCATGACAACAGTTACGAAGTTGGAGACCGTCAATTCTTTGGACCAGATTTGATTAAGGAGTCAGAACGGAAGGTTAAGTTGATTCGCGATAGGCTCAAGGTAGCCCAGTCCAGGCAGAAGAGCTATGCAGATTCTAAACGCAAAGAGACAGTTTACGAAACCGGAGACAGAGTTTACCTTCGAGTATCCCCACTTCGAGGAGTTAAGCGTTTTGGAGTTAAGGGAAAGTTAGCACCGCGTTTCGTTGGACCATTTAAGATCGTGAAACGTATGGGAGAAGTCGCTTATAAGTTGGAATTACCAGAAGGACTGTCAGGAGTTCATGATGTATTCCATGTTTCTCAGCTGAAGAAATGTCACGCCGAGATGGCGGAGGTACCGCTAAGAGATACAGTGCCATTAGAAGCAATTCAGTTAAAGGATGACCTAACATATGAGGAGAAGCCAGTCAAGATTCTCGATGTTGCCAGTAGAGTTACTCGCAGCAAGGTTATCAAGTTTTGCAAAGTTCAGTGGAACCACCACTCAGAAGATGAAGCCACCTGGGAGAGAGAAGAAGATTTGCTCAAAGACCACCCTCACCTATTTTCTAGCCAACCCGAATCTCAAGGGCGAGATTCATCTTAAGGGGGGTAGGTTTGTAACATCCCAAATTTTCAATTTGGAATGTTATACACTAGATCATATGCATATCATATTTTCTTGCATTTTGGTTGATCCTAGAAATTTCACGCAACTCAAGGACCCTCGGAGAGAGTTGGAGATTTCGTTATTTTCATATTTGAGAGTTCTCTCAAATTTTGAAAATAGGATCATTTGATTTATTTATTTTGTCTTCAATAATTTTTCCGGTGTCAGAATATGTGAGAGAGGGAATAATATGACTTTCCCAAATTTAGGAAAAATGAAGATATAATAAATAGATCAATTTTGCTTTCCGGTGTTTATTTGCATTTTATTTGGATAGGGAAAAATGCGCGTTTTCAAAAATTGCATTTTAGGTCCGGAGAAAAGTTCATTTTGTTCGGCTCATTTTTAGGAGTCGGGGAAAATTTACTTTAGATTTTTCGGAGTTCGTTTAGATCCCTTTTTGTTTTTTTTTCTGCGCGAGGAAACTATTTAAAAAAAATTTGAGCAGCGCCTTGGGCCAAAGGCCCAAGCCAAGCCACCTACCGCCGCGCTCCCAGGCGCCAGGCGCCGAGCCAGGAGCCGGTCGGCCGCCGCCGCCTCTTGCTAGGACCGAATCCTTTTAGGATTCTAGGGCGCCCCCTTGTCCCTTTTCCTTATTTCGTTTTCTTTAGTCCTACTCCGTTTATTTTCTAGATCTTTCCTACTCCTATTCCAATTCCTTGTCCTCTACCCCAAGTAAACCCCTCCCCTCCCCAATATAAATACCCAAGCACCCCCCCTCTAAACACATCAAATCAAAGCTCTCCTCCACGCCGCGCCTTACCGCCGCCAAGCCGCATCACACCGCGCCCTGCATCACCGCCGCCGCGCCGCCTCACCCGCGCCGCCACCCCACACCCCGCGCCGCTGCCGCACCTTACCGCCGCCGCCCCACACCCCGCGCCGCCGCCGCACCTTGCGCCGCCGCCCCACACCCGCGCCGCCGCCGCACCTTGCCCACGCCGCCGCCCTACGCCGACGCCGCCGGAGCCCCGCTCACTGGAGACCTCGCCAAGCTTGCCCCGCGCTACATCTATTCTTTTTCTCGGATCGTTTTCTTCTAATCGTTCCGATTCTTTTCTTCTCTAAACCGTTCCGGTTTTCTAGATCGGTTTTCGTTCGGTTTTTCTTCTCCGAAACCCTAGATCGGATTCGTTTTCTTCTCCGATTTAGTTGCCTTTGGACCGTTCGTCCTAACGAACGTGATCACCTGATTCTTCTAGGTTAACGAACGTCCGTTCGTTTAACCATTCTTCTTTTTCTTTTCGTCGGATTTATTCCGCGATCGCGATCTCAGATCCGATCTTCTTTCTAGTCTATCTTTTCGCTCGTTTATCGGAATCAGGTGATTCAAGCGCCTGGAGTTTCGTCTCGAAACCGCCGTTCCGTCTAATCAACTTGAACAAGCTTTTGTTACAGTAAAATTTTGACCTAGATTCAACTTGCTAGAACCGAGTTGTTTTCTTCCGCCGTTTGTTTTTCGTTCTTTCTTGCAACCGGAGTTCTTAAGTTGAACTACCTGGTTCTTTCTTGCAAAACTGCCACGTGGCAAAAATGATCCAATCAAAGGCAAATGCGGTAGATCCGGTGGAACCACCACTCGATCTGGATGTGGATGGTCTTGATCTGCAGCGAACACACAAATGACAAAGTCAATCTAGGGTGACCCCGCTGCCATTGATAATTGCGTCAACAAATGGTGGCAAGTAGGAATCAACTTGGGGCAATAGATGTTGTGAGTAGGTTGGATATGGGGGCTAGTGGGGAAGAGGTTAGGGCCACTGCTGAGCTAGGTTAAACCCGCCGCCGTCATAAGCCTCCCGGGCTTTCCAAACAGTGGTAAGGGGAGAGAGGCACATGTGCACTAGGGTTTGAGAGTAGTGTAGGGGTGAAGGTTCAGTAGTCACATGCAAGATGATACGTCCCTTTTGCATCATGCTTTTATTACCGATATTAATTACATTATGGGCTGTTATTACACATTATGTCAC
Organism: Triticum urartu; assembly: GCF_056163025.1. Taxonomy (NCBI): domain Eukaryota; kingdom Viridiplantae; phylum Streptophyta; class Magnoliopsida; order Poales; family Poaceae; genus Triticum; species Triticum urartu. The sequence continues at coordinate 463,983,474 of NC_141879.1, read as the reverse complement.
AATACTTATGCCTATTCTCTCTTATTTTGCAAGGTTTACATGAAGAGGGAGAATGCCGGCAGCTGGGATTCTGGGCTGGAAAAGGAGCAAATATTAGAGACCTATTCTGCACAGCTCCAAAAGTCCTGAAACATCACGGAAGTTATTTCCAGAATATATAAAAAATATTGGGCGAAAGAAGTTCCAGAGGGGGCCCACACCCTGGCCATGAGGGTGGGGGCATGCCCTACCCCCTGGGCGCGCCCCCTGCCTCGTGGGCTCCTTGGTGGCCCTCCGATGCCCATCTTCTGCTATATGAGGTCTTTCGTCCAAGAAAAAATCATAAGCAAGCTTTGGAGAAGAAACTCCGCCGCCACGAGGCGGAACCTTGGCGGAACCAATCTAGGGCTCCGACAGAGCTGTTCTGTCGGGGAAACTTCCCTCCGGGAGGGGGAAATCATCACCATTGTCATCACCAGCGATCCTCTCATCGGGAGGGGGTCAATCTCCATCAACATCTTCACCAGCACCATCTCATCTCAAACCCTAGTTCATCTCTTGTATCCAATCTTTGTATCCAAACCTCAGATTGGTACCTGTGGGTTGCTAGTAGTGTTGATTACTCCTTGTAGTTGATGCTAGTTGGTTTACTTGTTGGAAGATCATATGTTCAGATCCATTATGCATATTAATACCCTCTGATTATGAACATGAATATGCTTTGTGAGTAGTTACGTTTGTTCCTGAGGACATGGGAGAAGTCTTGCTATTAGTAGTCATGTGAATTTGGTATTCATTCGATATTTTGATGAGATGTATGTTGTCATCCCTCTAGTGGTGTCATGTGAACGTCGACTACATGACACTTCACCATTGTTTAGGCCTAGAGGGAGGTATTGGGAAGTAATAAGTAGATGATGGGTAGCTAGAGTGACAGAAGCTTAAACCCTAGTTTATGCATTGCTTCGTAAGGGGCTGATTTGGATCCATATGTTTCATGCTATGGTTACGTTTACCTTAATACTTCTGTTGTAGTTTCGGATGCTTTTTCAATAGGGGTTAATCATAAGTGGGATGCTTGTCCAAGTAAGGACAGCACCCAAGCACCGGTACACCCACATATCAAATTATCAAAGTACTGAACGTGAATCATATGAACGTGATGAAAACTAGCTTGACGATAATTCCCATGTGTCCTCGGGAGCGCTTTCCTTCATATAAGAGTTTGTCCAGGCTTGTCCTTTGCTACAAAAAGGATTGGGCCATCTTGCTGCACCTTATTTAATTTTATTACTTGCTACTCGTTACAAATTATCTTATCACAAAACTATCTGTTACCGATAATTTCAGTGCTTGCAGAGAATACCTTACTGAAAACTGCTCATCATTTCCTTTTGCTCCTTGTTGGGTTCGACACTCTTACTTATCGAAAAGGCTACGATAGATCGCCTATACTTGTGGGTCGTCACAAGAAAATACATTCTTAGGGTTTGCAGGTGGTATGAGTGAGGGTTGTAGGACATTACTGGACACGGGTTGGAATGTTCCTTGCTTGTGATGTGCTTCGGGAAGTTTGTAACGGTTCAATGGTCGCATTCAAGAGTAAACCTGAGTGATTTGAGGCTTATCCGTGGGGGTGACTAAAAGAGGAGATTAGGGTGAGCCCCTTGATGGCGCTCCAGAGCTTCGACTTCGACACCTCTCCAATGAAGATTAGTACCCTACAAAGAGTGTGAACTTTGGGATATATTTGCATCTCCGACTCACTTGTGGTTTATCCTTTTACGCATATTCCCCGCTTTTTTATGATTGCCATATAGATTGCTCTCACCGTAGATTGCATAAATTTGAAGGTTAAACTAAAATTCCTAGTCTTATATTCACACCCCTTAGTACAAGTGGTACCCCTAGTCCCAATACACTAGAAGACTCTCTTTCTAGGAAGCTTAGTAGTCACAGTGATAGAAAATGAAGATGCAAGAAGCAAGCACTATGAAAGCCCAGTCACCATCGAGTGAGACACAAGCCTCGGGTAAATTGCTCTAGTTGTGTCCGCCTTATTAATACTTGTGTTTAACATGTCTCTCTTTTAATACGGTCTATGGATTGAGTAATATTATCATGAAATTTTCATACATTGAAATCCCCAATCATGGATTGTGGTTTTTCTGGCAAAGAATTTTTGCCTGTCACTATTTTCTGACATTTCATCCGTCCAAAAATACAGGGTTTATTAGTTTATTACTACATTTTCCCTGATAATTTAAACCCCAAGGAATTTGATGAAAATTCACTTACGCATGTTAGGCTCATCACAATGAGAAGTATATGATACTAGTGTATGATACTACCTCCACAATGCATAGTATCATAACATGGTATCTGATACGTCCATTTTGCATCATGCTTTTATATCAATATTTATTGCATTATGGGCTGTTATTACACATTATGTCACAACACTTATGCCTATTCTCTCTTATTTTACAAGGTTTACATAAAGAGGGAGAATGCCGGCAGCTGGGATTCTGGGCTGGAAAAGGAGCAAATATTATAGACCTATTCTGCACAGCTCCAAAAGTCCTGAAACTTCACGGAAGCTATTTTCAGAATATATAAAAAATACTGAGCGCAAGAAGTTCCAGAGGGGGCCCACACCCTGGCCACGAGGGTGGGGGCGCGCCCTACCCCCCTGGGCGCGGCCCTGCCTCGTGGGCCCCCTGGTGGCCCTCCGATGCCCATCTTCTGCTATATGGAGTATTTCGTTGAGGAAAACATCATAAGCAAGCTTTCGGGACGAGACTCCGCCGCCATGAGGCGGAACCTTGGCGGAACCAATCTAGGGCTCTAGCGGAGCTGTTCTGCCGGGGAAAATTCCCTCCGGGAGGGGGAAATCATCACCAACGCTCCTCTCATCGGGAGGGGGTCAATCTCCATCAACATCTTCACCAGCACCATCTTCTCTCAAACCCTAGTTCATCTCTTGTATCCAATTCTTGTCTCTAAGTCTGGGATTGGTACCTGTAGGTTGCTAGTAGTGTTGATTAGTCCTTGTAGTTGATGCTAGTTGGTTTATTTGGTGGAAGATCATATGTTCAGATCCTATATGCATATTAATACCCCTCTGATTATGAACATGAATATGCTTTGTGAGTAGTTACGTTTGTTCCTGAGGACATGGGAGAAGTCTTGCTATTACTAGTCATGTGAATTTGGTATTCGTTCGATATTCTGATGAGATGTATGTTGTCTCTCCTCTAGTGGTGTTATGTGAACGTCGACTACATGACACTTCACCATTATTTGGGCCTAGAGGAAGGCATTGGGAAGTAATAAGTAGATGATGGGTTGCTAGAGTGACAGAAGCTTAAACCCTAGTTTATGCGTTGCTTCGTAAGGGGCTGATTTGGATCCATATGTTTCATGCTATGGTTAGGTTTACCTTAATACTTCTGTTGTAGTTGTGGATGCTTGCAATGGGGGTTAATCATAAGTGGGATTCTTGTCCAAGTAAGGATAGCACCCAAGCACCGGTCCACCCACATATCAAATTATCAAAGTACCGAACGTGAATCATATGAACGTGATGAAAACTAGCTTGACGATAATTCCCATGTGTCCTCGGGAGCGCTTTCTTCTATATAAGAGTTTGTCCAGGCTTGTCCTTTGCTACAAAAAGGATTGGGCCACCTTGCTGCACTTTATTTACTTTTGTTACTTGTTGCTCATTACAAATTATCTTATCACAAAACTATTTGTTATCTATAATTTTAGTGCTTGTAGAGAATACCTTGCTGAAAACTGCTTATCATTTCCTTCTGCTCCTCGTTGGGTTCGACACTCTTACTTATCGAAAGGACTACGATAGATCCCCTATACTTGTGGGTCATTAGGACTCTTTTCTGGCGCCGTTGCCGGGGAGTGAAGCGCCTTTGGTAGGTGGAATTTCGTAAGGAAAAACTTATATAGTGTGCTAAATTTACTGTCACTTGTTACTATGGAAAGTAATCCTCTGAGGGGCTTGTTCGGGGTATCTTCACCCCGACCAGTAGAGCAAAGAGTTGCTCCTCAACCTACTGAAAATGAAAATGTCTACTTTGAAATTCCTTCGGGTATGATAGAAAAACTGCGAGCTAATCCTTTTGCAGGAGATGGAACATTACATCCTGATGAGCACCTAATATATGTGGATGAAGTTTGTGGATTATTTAAGCTTGCAGGTATGCCCGATGATGTTATCAATAAGAAGGTCTTCCCTTTATCTTTGAAGGGAGATGCACTGACATGGTATAGGCTATGTGATGATATGGGATCATGGAACTACAAACGATTGAAATTGGAATTTCATCAGAAGTTTTATCCTATGCATCTTGTTCATCGTGATCGCAATTATATATATAATTTTTGGCCTCGCGAAGGAGAAAGCATCGCTCAAGCTTGGGGGAGGCTTAAATCAATGTTATATTCATGCCCCAATCATGAGCTCTCAAGAGAAATGATTATTCAAAAAATTTATGCTCGGCTTTCTGACAACAATCGCACCATGATCGATACTTCTTGTGCTGGCTCTTTTATGATGAAGAATATTGAATTCAAATGGGATTTAATGGAAAGAATTAAATGCAACTCTGAAGATTGGGATCTCGACGAAGGTAAGGAGTCAGGTATGACACCTAAGTTTGATTGTGTTAAATCTTTTATGGATACCGATGTTTTCCGTAAATTTAGCACTAAATATGGACTTGACTCTGAGATAGTAGCTTCTTTCTTTGAATCTTTTGCTACTCATGTTGATCTCCCTAAGTATAAGTGGTTTAAATATCATCCCCCATAGAAGTAAAAGTAGATGCACCTATTAAAGTTGAAGAAAAGACTATCACTTATAATGATCCTATTATTCCTACTGCTTATGTTGAGAAACCACCTTTTCCTGTTAGGATAAAAGATCATGGTAAAGCTTCAAATGTGGTTTGTAAAAGCAATATTAGAACATATACACCTCCTGAGCAAGTTAAAGTTGAACCTAATATTTCTATTGTTAAGGATATCTTGGCTGATAATATTGATGGGCATGTTATTTATTTCTATGATGAAACTGCTAGAATTGCTAAACCTTGTGCTAAAGATAAACATAGACATGTGGTAGGCATGCCTGTTATTTCTGTTAAAATAGGAGATCATTGTTATCATGGCTTGTGTGATATGGGTGCTAGTGCTAGTGCAATACCTATTGACTTATACAAAGAAATTATGCATGGTATTGCACCTGCAGAGTTAGAAGATATTGATGTCACAATTAAACTTGCCAATAGAGATACTATTTCACCAATTGGGATTGAAAGAGATGTTGAAGTCTTGTGTGAGAAAACTAAATATCCTGCTGATTTTCTTGTTCTTGGTTCCCCACAAGATAGCTTTTGTCCCATTATATTTGGTAGACCCTTCTTAAACACTGTTAATGCTAGGATAGACTGCGAAAAGGATGTTGTTACTATTGGTTTAGGTGATATGTCTCATGAGTTCAACTTTTCTAAATTTCATAGACAACACCGTGAAGAGGAATGCCTAGTAAAGATGAAATTATTGGTCTTTCTTCTATTGCCGTACCTCCTAGTGATCCTTTAGAACAATATTTGCTAGACCATGAAAATGATATGTTTATGAATGAAAGAAGGGAAATAGATGAAGTGTTCTTTAAATAGGTACCTATTCTGAAACACAACTTGCCTGTTGAAATCTTAGGGGATCCTCCTCCACCCAAGGGTGATCCCGTGTTTGAGCTTAAACCATTGCCTGATACTCTTAAATATGCTTATCTTGATGAAAAGAAGATATATCTTGTTATTATTAGTGCTAACCTTTCAGAGAAGGAGGAAGAAAAATTATTGAAAACTCTGAAGAAGCACCGTGCTGCTATTGGATATACTCTTGATGATCTTAAGGGCATTAGTCCCACTCTATGTCAACACAAAATAAATTTAGAGAAAGATGCCAAACAAGTTATTGATCATCAACGATGGCTGAATGCTAAGATGAAAGAAGTGGTAAGAAAAGAAATACTAAAGCTCCTTGAGGCAGGTATAATTTATCCCGTTGTTCATAGTCAGTGGGTAAGTCCTGTCCATTGTGTTCCTAAGAAGGGAGGTATTACTGTCGTTCCTAATGGTAAAGATGAATTGATTCCGCAAAGAATTATTACAGGTTATAGGATGGTAATTTATTTCCGCAAATTAAATAAGGCTACTACAAAAGATCATTACCCCTTACCTTTTATTGATCAAATGCTAGAAAGATCATCCAAACATACACATTTTTGCTTTCTAGATGGTTATTCTGGTTTCTCTCAAATACCTGTGACAGCTGATGATCAATCAAAGACCACTTTTACTTGCCCTTTCGGTACTTTTGCTTATAGACATATGCCTTTTGGTTTATGTAATGCGCCTGCTACCTTTCAAAGATGCATGATGGCTATATTCTCTGACTTTTGTGAAAAGATTTGTGAGGTTTTCATGGATGATTTTTCTGTTTATGGATCCTCTTTTGATGATTGCTTAAGCAACCTTAATTGAGTTTTGCAGAGATGTGAAGAAACTAACCTTGTCTTGAATTGGTAGAAGTGCCACTTTATGGTTAATGAAGGTATTGTCTTGGGGCATAAAATTTTTGAAAGGGGAGTTGTAGTTGATAAAGCTAAAGTTGATGCTATTGAAAAGATGTCGTGTCCCAAGGACATCAAAGGTATAAGAAGTTTCTTTGGTCATGCCGGCTTTCATAGGAGGTTCATTAAGGACTTCTCAAAAATTTCTCGGCCTCTGACTAATTTATTACAAAAAGATAAACCATTCGTCTTTGATGATGATTGTGTAGAAGCATTTGAAATACTTAAGAAATCATTGATCTCTGCACCTATTGTTCAACCACCTGATTGGAATTTACCTTTTGAAATTATGTGTGATGCTAGTGATTATGCTATGGGTGCTGTTCTAGGGCAAAGAGTTGATAAGAAATTAAATGTTATTCAATATGCTAGTAAAACTCTAGACAATGCCCAGAGAAATTATGCTACTACTGAAAAAGAATTCTTAGCAGTTGTATTTTCTTGTGATAAGTTCAGACCTTATATTGTTGATTCTAAAGTAACTATTCACACGGATCATGCTGCTATTAAATATCTTATGGAAAAGAAAGATGCTAAACCTAGACTTATTAGATGGGTTCTCTTGCTACAAGAATTTGATTTGCATATCATTGATAGAAAGGGAGCTGAGAACACTGTTGCAGATAACTTGTCTAGGTTAGAAAATGTTCTTGATGACCCACGACCTATTGATGATAGCTTTACTGGTGAACAATTAAATGACATAAATGCTTCTTGAACTGCTCCATGGTATGCTAATTATATTTTTGCTAAATTTATACCACCTAGCTTCACATACTAGCAAAAGAAAAAGTTCTTCTATGATTTAAGACATTACTTTTGGGATGACCCACATCTTTATAAAGAAGGAGTAGATGGTGTTATTAGACATTGTGTACCTGAGCATGAACAGGAAAAGATCCTACGCAAGTGTCACTCCGAAGCTTATGGAGGACACCACGCTGGAGATAGAACTGCATATAATGTATTGCAATCCGGTTTTTATTGGCCTACTCTCTTTAAGGATGGTCGTAAGTTTGTCTTATCTTGTCATGAATGTCAAAGAATTGGTAATATTAGTAGACGTCAAGAAATGCCTATGAATTATACACTTGTTATTGAATCGTTTCATGTTAGGGGCTTTGATTATATGAGACCTTTTCCTGCCTCTAATGGGTATACACATATTTTAGTTGTTGTTGATTACGTTACTAAGTGGGTAGAAGCTATTCCAACTAGTAGTGCTGATCATAACACCTCTATTAAGATGCTTAAAGAAGTTATTTTTCTGAGGTTTGGAGTCCCTAGATATTTAATGACTAATGGTGGTTCACATTTTATTCATGGTGCTTTCCGTAAAATGCTTGCTAAGTATGATGTTAACCATAGAATTGCATCTCCTTATCACCCACAGTCTAGTGGTCAAGTAGAATTGAGTAATAGAGAACTCAAATTAATTTTGTAAAAGACTGTTAATAGATCTAGAAAGAATTGGTCCAAGAAACTTGATGATGCATTATGGGCCTATAGAACTGCATATAAAAATCCTATGGGCATGTCTCCGTTTAAAATGGTTTATGGAAAAGCATGTCACTTACCTCTCGAACTATAACATAAGGCTTATTGGGCTATTAAAGAGCTCAATTATGATTTCAAACTTGCCGGTGAGAAAAGGTTATTTGACATTAGCTCACTTGATGAATGGAGAACCCAAGCCTATGAGAATGCCAAATTGTTTAAAGAAAAAGTTAAAAGATGGCATGACAAAAGGATACAAAAGCGTGAGTTTAATGTAGGTGATTTTGTATTGCTATACAACTCTCGTTTAAGATTTTTTGCAGGAAAACTTCTCTCTAAATGGGAAGGTCCTTACGTTATCGAGGAGGTCTATCGTTCTGGTGCCATAAAAATCAACAACTACGAAGGCACAAATCCGAAGGTGGTGAACGGTCAAAGAATCAAACATTATATCTCAGGTAATCCTATAAATGTTGAAACCAATGTTATTGAAACCGTAACCCCGGAGGAATACATAAGGGACACTTTCCGGAACGTTTTAGACTCCGAAAAGGAATAGGTATGTGGTATGGTAAGTAAACCGACTCCAAAACAGTTCTAATGGCAATTTTTCTCCGTTTTGGAATATTTAGGAAAATAGAAAAATTAGAAGCAGTCCGGGAAGGACACGAGGGCTCCACGAGGGTGGAGGGCACGCCCTACCCCTTGGGCGCGCCCCCTACCTCATGGGCACCTCGTGTGCTCTCCGGACTCCGTTTTCTTGCACGTGACGTATTTTGGTCGGTAAAAATTCAATATATAATCTCCCGAAGGTTTTGACTCATGTATCATGCAATTGTCCTCTATTCTTGTTTTGAGCTGTTTTTTGTCAGGGTTGTCAAGGCCAGGCATCATGCCGTCCCCTTCCTCCAACAATGGTGACAACGATGCTTGGTTAATGAAGATAGAGCTGAAGAGGGAAGAACCCGTGGAGATTAACAAGGATGAAAGGATCAAGAAGGCCACGGAGGACCAAGTTCGGGCAACAGAAGACATCCTTAAACTTGATCACAATCTTCTTACCCCAACTGAGATCGAAGCTTTCAAGATGATTGAGTTAGCTCGTATACAAAACAAGTATCTCACACGTGAAAATATTTTGTTGAAGGAGCATATAGTTGCACTCAAGGGCATTATATGCAAGTTGGAGGATCTCTTACACTCGATGTGCGACTACCCATCACCACCACCATCTGCTTCACCAGCAAAGGAGGCATAATCACATGGGTATGGGCACTCCCCTTGGCAACTGCCAAGCTTGGGGGAGGTGCCGCGGTATCGTATCACCATCACATCTCTATCTTTATCGTTTTTCTTAGTTCAATACTTTTAGTAATATCTTGATCTAGTAGAATAAAGTTTTAGTATGATCTAGTTGTGAGTTTTTCTTTATGATCCCTCTATGTAATCGAGTCTGTGAGCTATATAATAAAGATTAGTGTTGAGTCAAGGGCTTGATGATTTTTCTATGATCTTGAGGGAATAAAATAAAAGAGAAGAAATAAAAAGAGACAAAGAGATCATATGGATCTTATGGAGATTAATGAGCTCACATATAAAGAGTATGATGAATAAAAATTGTTGAGAGTTGACAAACATAGCTTTGGTCATCGTTGCAATTAATAGGAAGTAATAAAGAAAGAGAGGTCTTCACATATAAATACACTATCTTGGACATCTTTTATGATTGTGAGCACTCATTAAAATATGACATGCTAAAGAGTTGATGTTGGACAAGGAAGACAACGTAATGGGTTATGTTTTCTTACATCTGAGATAAATTATATTGTCTTGGATCTTCCAACATGATGAGCTTGCCTTTCCCCCTCATGCTAGCCAAATTCATTGCACCAGTAGAGATACTACTTGTGCTTCCAAATACCCTTAAACTAGTCTTGCCATAAGAGTCCACCATATCTACCTATGGATTGAGTAAGATCCATCAAGTAAGTTGTCATCGGTGCAAGCAATAAAAATTGCTCTCTAAATATGTATGATTGATTGGTGTGGAGGAAATAAGCTTTATACGATCATGTGATATGGAAGTAATAAAAGCGACAGACTACATATTAAAGGTCCATATCACAAGTGGCAATATAAAGTGACGTTCTTTCGCATTAAGATTTTGTGCATCCAACCATAAAAGCGCATGACAACCTCTGCTTCCCTCTGCGGTGGGTTTACTTTTATGTTTTCTTACATCTGAGATAAATTATATTGTCATGGATCATCCAACATGATTGAGCTTGCCTTTCCCCTCATGCTAGCCAAATTCTTTGCACCAAGTAGAAATACTACTTGTGCTTCCAAATATCCCTAAACCCAGTTTTGCCATGAGAGTCCACTATATCTACCTATGGATTGAGTAAGATCCTTCAAGTAAGTTGTCATTGGTGCAAGCATAAAAATTGCTCTCTAAATATGTATGACTTATTAGTGTGGGAGAAAATAAGCTTTATACGATCTTGTGATATGGAAGAAATAAAAGCGACGGACTGCATAATAAAGGCCCATATCACAAGTGGCAATATAAAGTGATGTTCTTTCGCATTTAGATTTTGTGCATCCAACCATAAAAGCGCCTGACAACCTCTGCTTCCCTCTGCGAAGGGCCTATCTTTTACTTTTATCTCCCACCTTAATTACATAAGAGTCATGGTGATCTTCACCTTTCCTTTTTACATGTTATCTTTTGGAAAGCACAATATGTTGGAAGGATCCTGGTATATATGGCTAATTGGATGTGAGTTTTCATGAACTATATTGTTGACATTACCCTTGAGGTAAAACGTTGGGAGGCAAAACTATAAGCCCCTATCTTTCTCTGTGTCCGATTAAAACTCCATACCCATAAGTATTGTGTGAGTGTTAGCAATTGTGAAAGACTATATGATGGTTGAGTATGTGGACTTGCTGAAAAGCTCTTATATTAACTCTTCCTTATGTTATGATAAATTGCAATTGCCTCAGTGACTGAGATTAGAGTTTGTTGGTTCTCAATGAAGTTTATGATTCATACTTGAAATTGTGATTGAATTGTTACTTTAGCGTAAGAGATCATATGACAATAAATATATAAGCTGCTGTTCTAAGAATGATCATGATGCCCTCATGTCCGTATTTTATTTTTATCGACACCTCTATCTCTAAACATGTGGACATATTTTTCGATTTCGGCTTTTTCTTGAGGACAAGAGAGGTCTAAGCTTGGGGGAGTTGATACGTCCATTTTGCATCATACTTTTATATTGATATTTATTGCATTATGGGTTGTTATTACACATTATGTCACAACACTTATGCCTATTCTCTCTTATTTTAAAAGGTTTACATAAAGAGGGAGAATGCCGGCAGCTGGGATTCTGGGCTGGAAAAGGAGCAAATATTGAGACCTATTCTGCACAGCTCCAAAAGTCATGAAACTTCACGGAAGCTATTTTCAGAATATATAAAAAATACTGAGCGTAAGAAGTTCCAGAGGGAGCCCACACCCTGGCCATGAGGGTGGGGGTGCGCCCTACCCCCTAGGCGCGCCCCCCTGCCTCGTGGGCCCCTTGGTGGTCCTCCGATGCCCATCTTCTTCTATATGGAGTCTTTCGTTGAGGAAAAAAATCATAAGCAAGCTTTCGGGACGAGACTCCGCCGCCACGAGGCGGAACCTTGGCGGAACCAATCTAGGGCTCTGGCGGAGCTGTTCTCCGGGGAAACTTTCCTCCGGGAGGGGGAAATCATCACCATCGTCATCACCAATGCTCCTCTCATCGGGAGGGGGTCAATCTCCATCAACATCTTCACAAGCACCATGTCCTCTCAAACCCTAGTTCATCTCTTGTATCCAATTCTGTCGGATGTGGGGTTCCAGCAAACCCTTAAGGTTTGAACACTGGGGTGCGCGAAAAGTCTTTTCCTCCCACTGATCTACGCCCTAGCTCGCTAAGATCTCACGGACGAACTCGCAACACAGAAAGATAGAAGATTTATCCTGGTTCGGGCCACCGTTGTGGTGTAATACCCTACTCCAGTGTGGTGGTGGTGGATTGCCTCTTGGACTGATGATGAATAATACAAGGGGAAGAATAGCCTCCTCAGGTTGAGGTGTTCTTGTGCTTGGCTAACTTGTGTGGGTGAGTTCTGGATGAACTGCTCGATGCCCCTACTGTGGTGGCTAGCTCTACTTATATAGGCCCTGGTCCTCTCCCCAAATATTGAGCGGGAAGGGATCCAACAACGGCGGGCAAATTTGAAGGGGGGCAACTAGTACAAGCCATCCTGACAAAGGTGGTCTCCGCCTGCGAAAGGCTCTGGTGGTGACGCCGTCTTGGGCTCCACGATGACCTCCGTCTTTTCGTCCTTCTGGTCTTGGTCTTGTTGCACCGATATGTCAACCTTTGCCTGATGCCTCGGTACTCCTCGCCTGCGCTGGCCTCCTTAGCACCAAAGAGGAAACAAGGACGCTGCGCGCGCTGGCGCCCGCCTGGTGTCGACCGTCACGGCTCACGTCACGAGAGCCTCGTGAGGTTCGCCTCGCCTTGATATCTCCGCTCCTCGTGAGCCTGCCCGACTAGGCCACTCCAGAGGAGGTCTCGTGTCGTCCGCCTCGCGAGGCTTGGCCCCTCGCGAGGGTCTTGGATGCCTTGTTGATGAAGATGGGCCGTACGGCCTACTGGCTTAGCCACGCCGCGGGCCGCAGGCAGGCAACTGTGGGGACCCCCGTTCCCAGAACACCGACAGTAGCCCCCGGGCCCAAGGTGTTCTCGGGCTTGGCTTCACGGCAAACCAAGGGTCAAGTACGGAGCAGCGCGGGGCCTAAAAGCCTGCAGCCTCGGTTGACGCATGGTAGTTGATTGGACGTGGGCGTCTCCACTTCCCCATGCTACCTCGGCAACTGCACGACTTGACAAGTCCCTGCGATATGCAAGGAAAACCATCATTACCTGTGATCGTGGGAGGTGCCGGTTGGCCTTCTCTTGCTATAAATGGGGAGGGGGGCAGAGCCCCCATCGCCCATCTGTTCCTCGCTTGCTTGCTTCTTCTTCGCCCCATTGCTTGCAGTGCCACCAATGGCGCCATGAAGGAAGTTCTCCGCTGCCGAGGAGGGAAAGGCCCCTCGCGAGGGACCCGGCTCCCCGGCGCCCAAGCGCGGACACGGCCGTCCATGCAAGCACACCGCGTCCCCTGCCGCGGCCCACCGTCGGAGCGGCGCCGCGGCACGCAGAGGGGGTCGTCCCAGCCATGGCGATCCAGTTGATGAGGGGAGGCGTGCTTTGGTAGTGCGCCCCCCCATCCGCGCTTCCACACGGTGGAAGTGTCACTGGAGTTTGTCGTCCGGTCAGAGAATCCGGTCGGCAACTGGCTCCAACTTCCGCGCTTCTTCGCCGACGAGCTACCGGCCTCTGGTCCAGGTGGACTCTGGCTGCAGGCGGATGGTTGATGTAGCAAGGCCTCTTGGGTTGTAGTCGCGACTTCCGCCGTAGGCAACATAGCCCTGGCCCGCGGCTGGCAGACGTTCGCCCGCGCGCGCGGCTTGGGCAGGCGGTGCACCCTCCACTTCAAGTACGATGGTGGATCGACCATCTATGTGAGGGTGTTTGGGGAAGATGGACGCCGCGTCGGGTGCGTCCCCGAGGCGAACGATGGTGAGGAGGTGCTCGGTCTTGGGGATGGTCGCGACGAGGATGAGGGCGAGCCATGTCTTGTCCAGCTACGGCGGCTCTTCCTCCGGCGACAGCTCCAGTAGTGGTGGCGACGACTAGCCGCCCGCACCGCCGCACCCGCTTTGAAGGTGGCAGTGGGTCATCCCGTTGCCGCGCCTTCGTGAAGCGTGAAGAAGGATCTGGCTAGGCTCGGGGTGCCGCTAGGGGTATGCCTCCGCGGATTGCTGCAACGCTACTTTTGTTTTACTCTTTCTCCTGCATCAAGAATGAAACTAGTATTGGCCCGAGGGGGCGTGTATCAAACTATAGTTCCTCGGTTGTTGCACTATGCGTGTTGTTCCCGTGTTGTGTCGTTATTTCATGCAAAGATAACTTAACCTGGTATATTCGGGACACCCTCTTCCTCACAAGGCACTCATTTCCTCGTGTCCATCTTGCCTTGGTGGCCTGCATTCGCTCGGGAACTGCAAAAACTCATCAAGAAGTGCGTTAAAAGATCCGTCGTTCACCCTGGCCCTGACCTAGCGCTTTGTATCACGGTACCCGAGGGGCACGGACTAGGAGAAGCACGCCAGCTTTTGGGCTCGAACGAGGGTGGCTCGCGAGAAGACAGAGAAGGGAGAAAAATGCTCGCGAGGGCACCTGCCTAGCCCCCTCGCGAGGCATGCGAGAGAGAGAGAACACGAGCAAATCCGAGCCGGAAAATGCAGTGAGAGGTGAGGGGGTCAGATCTGGAAGGAATGCCAAAAGCAAACTTCGATTAAGGAAAAGCGAGCCAATTGTGGAAAGAAAACGAAAAGCCGCGTCCGGCACCTAATCTAGTCTTCAAGTCTTCTTACCAGCGCAGAGCTAAGTGCTGCCACTAGGCATGGGCGGGAGCCCCAGGGCCTGAGGCCGCCACTCCTGAGACTCCGGGGCGTGTACAGCCCCAATTCATTATTACGTGAGAGTGTCACGGGCGGCGATTCTTCACAAGCACTGGGACTTCTTCACTGGCTCTGGGCCTTTCTTCACAGGCTCTGGGCCTTGCTTCAAGGGTAGAACTTCCTGGGGTGCTGGATGTTCCAGGCGTTTTGGATTGGTACCCCGTCTTGTGTCTCCAGGCGCACGGTGCTAGGCCTGGAGATGTGAACGACCTTAAACGGGCCCTCCCACATTGTTGAAAGCTTATGCAGCCCTTCCGTGGAGAGGACCCACCTCAGGACTAGGTCGCCCATCTCGAGTGTCCTGGAGCGGATGTTGCGGCAGTGGTATCGCCGCAGTGCTTGCTGGTACCTCGCCGCCCGTAGCGCAGCTTCGCGGCGACGTTCCTCCCCCAGTACGAGGTCCATCCCCCGTGTGGCGTCCTGCTGCGTTTCGTCGAACGCCAGGACCCGTGCGGAGTGATACTTGACCTCGTGAGGAAGGACCGCTTCAGCTCCATAGACGAGGAAGAATGGAGTCTCTCTCGTTGGCTTGGTGGTGGTGGTTCGAATGGACCACAGTACGGACTGGAGCTCGTCGTGCCAGCCCCTGCCACAGGCCTCCAGCTTCTTCTTGAAGGTCCTGGTCTTGAGGCCCCTCAGGACCTCCGCGTTAGCACGTTCGGCCTGACCATTACTCCTGGGGTGGGCCACCGAAGCGTAGCAGATCTGCGTTCCAAGATTAGCACAATAGGTTTTGAAGAGGTTGCTAGTAAACTGCGAATCGTTATCTGTGATGATGCGGTTGGGGACCCCAAAGCGGCTTACGAGGCCCTTGATGAACTTGACAGCAGAGCCGGATGGGATGGTATGGACGGCTTCCACTTCCGCCCACTTGGTGAACTTGTCAACGGCGACGTAGAGGTAGTGGTAGCCCCCTGGACCCCGAGGGAACGGGCCTAGGATATCCAGCCCCCATACCGCGAATGGCCATGTGAGTGGGATAGTTTGAAGGCCCTGAGCTGGCTGATGGATTTTCTTGGCGTGGAATTGGCAAGCTTCGCAGGATTTCACCAGCTCGGCCGCGTCGTTGAGTGTTGTAGGCTAGTAGAATCCACTGCGAAACACCTTGCCGACGAGGGTCCGTGACGACGAGTGGTGTCCCCAGTCCCCGCCATGTACGTCAATCAGCAACTCCCTTCCTTGATCGCTGGATATGCAGCATAGCGTGACATCGTTCGGTCATTTCCTGTATAACTCGTCGTCTTGGATACAGTATGCCGTGGCTTGCTGGGCCACGCGCTCCGCCTCCTCTTTCTTCTCCGACAGCGTCCCGTGTGTTAAGTACTCCTTGAATTCCTTGGTCCAGCATTCCTCCTGGGGCTCGAGCACCAAGAGCAGCCGAGCTCCTGAGGTCGGGCCACAGGCTGGGGCTCCCGTGGCCGGAGGCTGGGGGAGCTCCTCCCGAGGTTGAGTCATGCTTGAAAGAGGTGGCGCAGCTGATGGCTTGAAGAGTCGTTCCTCAAAGACGCCTGGCTCCTACGGTTGCCGCTTGGATGCTCTCCTGGCGATGTCATCGGCTTCCTTGTTGGTGCCTCGGGGCACGTGTTGTAGCTCCAGGCCCGAGAACTGCTTCTCCATCTTACGCACCTCCGCAAGGTAGGCCTCCATATGCTCGTCCTTCGGCTCGTACACCTTGTTGGAGAAGTTGACGAGGAGTTGTGAGTCGCCTCTGACGGTGAGGCGCTTCACCCCTAGAGCCGCCGCAGCCTTCAGGCCAGCTATGAGCCTTCGTATTCTGTGATATTGTTGGAGACCTTCTTGCCGTGCTGAAAGCAGAGTTGCACAGCGTAGTAGAGCTTGTCCTGGGTGGGCGAGATGAGCACTGCTCCAGCCCCCGCGCCCTAGTGCATGAAGGCGCCATCGAAATACATGACCTAGCAGTCCGGAGCCTCACTTCCTGGGGAGGTGGACCGGTCTTCTCCTTCCTCAAGTGTTGGGGCATCCGTCCATTTTGCCACAAAGTCAGTGAGTGCGGCCCCCTTGATGACCCTGGTAGTGCTGAACTCCAACTGGAATGCTTGCAACTCGATGCTCCACTCAGCGACCCTTTCGGCTGAGTTAGGGCTCCTAAGTACCCTCTTCAATGGGTAGGCTGAGACGACCTTGATGGGGTGGCCCTGGAAGTAGTGTCGCAGCTTGCGCGAGGCCACTAGGAGTGCGAACAGGAGTTTCTGGGGCATGGGGTAGCGTGCTCTTGCGTCCCATAGTACGATGCTGACAAAGTACACCGGGAGTTCGACGAGGGCTGATGCACTGTCAAGGCTCAGGTCCTACAGAAATCGGGGCATATCCTGAGGTGGAAGGATCCCTGAGACCCGATTGTCCTCAGGGGCTTCTGCGATGCCACCCTGCTGAGCTTGGCCTTCCACCGCTGATGCCTTTGTTGCACCTTCCTGACCCCGTGCCACTTCAGCCCTGGCTTGGCGCGGCGCGCCCTTGGCTTGGCGCTCCTCCCAAACCACCACCAACGCCGCGCTGGCGGAGTACGGGGTGGCAGCAAGGTAGAGTGCCAGAGGCTCGAGGGGTCGTGGTGCTACCATCACTGGGGGCTAGTAAAGTATTTCTTGAGGTCTTGGAAGGCCCAGTCGGCCTCCGGGTTCCACTCGAATGGGCCCTTCTTCTTCATGAGCTTGAAGAAAGGTAAGGCGCGGTCTCCCAGTTTGGAGATGAAACGCCCTAACGCGGTCACCCGCCCCGCTAGCTTCTGCATCTCTTTGAGGGTCTGTGGTGGGCTCATGTCTTCGATGGCCTTGATCTTCTATGGGTTAGCCTATATCCCTCTGTGGGATACGAGGAATCCCAACAGCTTGCCGGAGGGGACGCTGAACACGCACATCTCCGGGTTGAGCCTCAAGTTCACCTGGCGCAGGCTCTCGAAGGTCTCCTCCAAGTCTTGAATCAATGTCCTCGCCCCGGGAGACTTGACCACTATGTCATCGACGTAGGCCTCTGTGTTTTTCCCGAGTTGCCGCCCCAGAGCGATGTGCATCAACCGCTGAAAGGTCGCGCCCACGTTGCGCAGCCCGAAGGGCATGCAGGTGTAGTAGTACACCCCACATGGCGTCAGTAAGGCCGTCTTCTCCACATCTTCTACCGCCATTTTGATTTGATGATACCCTGAGAACGCATCCAGGAAGCACATCAGGTCACACTCGGCGGTGGAGTCGACAATCTGGTCGATGCGCGGGAGTGGGAACGGATATTGGGGGCGGGCTTTGTTAAGATTGGTGAAGTCGACGCACATCCGTTCCTTCCCGCCTTTTTTTGGGCACTACGACATGGTTCGCCAGCCATTCGGGGTATCGGACCTCTCGGATGGCACCTGCCGCTTCCAGCTTGCGTGTCTCTTGGACGATGAAGGCCTGCTTCTCAGTGGACTGCTGTCTTACTTGCAGCTTCACGGGGCGGATGTTGGGGCATACCCTTAGATGATGCTGGATCACCTCCATCGGGACCCCTACCAGCTGATTGGGCTCCCATGCGAATATCTCCTTGTTCGCGCGCAAGAACCCCACCAGGGCTTCTTCTTGTTCCGGGTCAAGGCCGGATCCTATGGTAAAGGTGGCTCCTGAATACCCGTCCTTGCTGACCGGCACCTGCTTGGTTTCCACCTTGTCTTGGGTGAACAGCTGCTTCTTCTTGGTGGGCGTGGCCTTCCTGGCCGCGGGGGTACCGGCGTCGGCGGGTTGTGCTGCTGCCGCGGTCTTGAAGGCGAGCCTGAGCGCCGTCACGGCGTCCTTAGTGTCCCCTTGATGGTGAGGACACCCTTGCTCCCTGACATCTTCATGAGGTTATAAGTCGGGTGAGTCGCTGTGACACCCCAAGACCGGATGCTTCAGATGCCTTCCTTGTTTTCCGAGATTCGTCATGTGTTTTGTTTTTGCTTGTTGCATTCACGTTTGCATCATGTGCATTGCATCATGTCATCATGCAACCCGTTTTAAAAACTCAACCGAATAAACCGTATGGATCTTCGATCCATTTAAACCGAGGGAATTCACATGGTGAGTTCTCTTTATAACATATCATCCCAGTATTTAGGGACCTACTATAAATATTCCATTAGTTTGGAATTAACCGCAAACACACTTGCAATTTAAACTCTCAAGTCTCTTCTGCTTCAAGTTTCACCTCCAAACTTTGCCAACAATTCTTTTCCCTTTTATCGAGACTCTTCTTGTTTTCCCAACATTTTTGGACTCTTAAAAAACCTTGAGTTTATTCAAACCATTTGAATTAAATTCAAATGTATTTGAATTTAGATCTTTCAATCATGCCACTTTCATTTTCCTAGATCAAGCTGAGTTTTGTGAGTCTAAGAAAATACCCTTTGCCTAAGTCCCTTCTCTTCCCTTTTTATTTTCCATTCTTTCTTTCCTTTTTTTCTTTCTTTGGTACGAGAGAATGAGGGAGAGAGGAGAACCCCAGTGCAGCCCAGTCAGTCAGTTGGGCCTCCAGCAGCCTCGTCCCACCAGTGGCCCAAGGCCCAGTCACGCCCCCCGAAAACCTAGCAAGCCCCTCCTCCTCGTTCCCTTCCACCGCCGCTTGCCCGATCCCCATCTCACTGCTCTGATACCAACTTGTGACGCCTCGATGCGGCTATATCTCCCACGTGTCGAAGCACGACTTAGAGGCATAACCGCATTGAAAGCAATGTCGCAAGTGAGGTAATCTTCACACAACCCATGTAATACATAAGGGAAAAGGATACATAATTGGCTTATAATCGCCACTTCACACAATACATGAATAAAGTATTACATCATCCAGATACAATCAAGGTCCGACTACGGAACCAAAATAAAAGAAAACTACCCCAAAAGCTACACAGATCCCCGATCGATCCCAACTGGGCTCCACTATTGATCAACTAGAACGAAACAACACAAAGAACAAGATCTTCATCGAGCTCCTCCTTGAGCTTGGTTGCGTCACCTGCACGGTTTCATCGGCACCTGCAAACTGGTTTTGGAAGTAACTGTGAGTCACGGGGACTCAGCAATCTCACACCCTCGCGATCAAGACTATTTAAGCTTATATGTAGGGTAAAAGGTATGAGGTGGAACTGCAGCAAGCGACTAGCATATTTGGTGGCTAACAT
Source organism: Triticum urartu (assembly GCF_056163025.1). Taxonomy (NCBI): domain Eukaryota; kingdom Viridiplantae; phylum Streptophyta; class Magnoliopsida; order Poales; family Poaceae; genus Triticum; species Triticum urartu. The sequence continues at coordinate 463,963,578 of NC_141879.1, read as the reverse complement.
ACGCAAATGAGACCGAGAAGAGAAGGCAAAAGCAGGGTCGAGAAACTATGATCAAGAAGTGATCCTAGAACAACCTACGTCAAGCATAACTCCAACACCGTGTTCACTTCCCGGACTCCGCCGAGAAGAGACCATCACGGTTACACACGCGGTTGGTGCATTTTAATTAAGTTCAACTTCAGGTTTTCTACAACCGGACATTAACAAATTCCCATCTACCCATAACCGCAAGCACGGCTTTCGAAAGTTCAATCCCTGCAGGGGTGTCCCAACTTAGACCATCACAAGCTGTCACGGTCAACGAAGGATATTCCTTCTCCCAAGACAATCCGATCAGACTCGGCATCCCGGTTACAAGACATCCTCGACAATGGTAAAACAAGTCCAGCAACACCGCCCGAATGTGCCGACAAATCGCGATAGGAGCTGCACATATCTCGTTCTCAGGGCACACTCAGATGAGACATCCTACGAGTAAAACCAACCCTCAAGTTGCCCCGAGGTGGCCCCGCAGTCTACTCGGTCGGACCAACACTCAGAGGAGCACTGGCCCAGGGGGGTTTAAATAAAGATGACCCTTGAGTCTGCAGAACCCAAGGGAAAGAAAAGGCTAGGTGGCGAATGGTAAAACCAATGTTGGGCATTGCTGGAGGAGTTTTATTCAAGGCGAACTGTCAAAGGGTTCCCATTATAACCCAACCGTGTAAGGAACGCAAAATCCGGGAACATAACACCGATATGACGAAAACTAGGGCGGCAAGAGTGGAACAAAACACCAGGCATAAGGCCGAGCCTTCCACCCTTTACCAAGTATATAGATGCGTTAATTAAATAAGAGATAATGTGATATCCCAACAAAATATCCATGTTCCAATAAGGACCAAACTCCAATCTTCACCTGCAACTAACAACGCTATAAGAGGGGCTGAGCAAAGCGGTAACATAGCCAAACAACGGTTTGCTAGGACAAGGTGGGTTAGAGGCTTGGCTCAACAATATGGGAGGCATGATAAGCAAGTGGTAGGTATCGCGGCGTAGGCATAGCAAAAGAGCGAGCATCTATCAAGCAAAGATAGAAGTGATTTCGAGGGTATGGTCATCTTGCCTGAGATCCCGCAAGGAAGAAGAACGAGTCCAACGGACGTAGTCGAACGGATCCTCACAACTCTGAAACGAAACCGAAGCTAACGCGAGAAGCAACCCGGAAAGAAGCAAACAACATAGTAAACAACCATCACATAACATGGCATGATGCGCAAACAATTATGATGCATGTCCGGTTTAAATATGCATGGCATGGCAAAGGGCACAAACAAAACTACAAGTTAAGTGGAGCTCAATATGCAACGAGTTGCATATTGACGGAACACCACATCAATTATTTAGTTCACTCTCGGTTAGGTACTCCACAATATTAAATGTTGGTTAACATGGCAAGAGGTGAAGCATAACAAAACTATACCATCTAACAATTTAAATGGGGCCGGATATAACAAATAACGAATCCGGTAAATCCCCCTATGCCTTAGTAATTTAATGCAACAACAAACTAAACATTTTAATTGTTGTTAACATGATGTGGATGACATGTGCAAGTTTTATGCAGTATTTATGAAAACGTTGACATGATAAGATAAGAGGCATTTGTCATCGTGGCGGAAACGAAAGGGGTGCCACGGCAACGACAGCGGAAATGGTGCCACGGCAACATTCCGGTTCCGGTAACTCGATTGAGATGCCGGTGCAAAAGGAAGTGTGACGGGAGCGTGTCATGCAAGATGATGGGGTGATCCCGGTTGCTGGGTTCCCACGGGTGGACGGCATGGCAACAAGGAGGAACATGCAAGCGACAATTTCAGACACAGTGCAAACATGGGGTTCATCTCATTCAACACGCATGCATTCGGTCCACGGGCGGTCGTCTCGGGGTTATACCTTACAAGGGAGCATACTCAGAGTGCTTCGAGTTCGTAGAGGAAGTAGTCATTCACGGCCGTCGTGGTAGTCGTGGTACATGTCCGGGAAGCGGTAGAGGTACGAGTCTTCGACAACGGTCGTCGTACATGTTCTGAGGTCGTCGGTAGAGGTTCTCGCGATCCCGGCGACGGTAGTGGAAGTAGATGTTCACGGCGACAGCGGTAGAAGTAGTTGTCCTATCGTTCATCGGCGATCATTAGGACGGTAGTGGTACAAGGTCGTCGTGGAAAGTAGTCGTACTCGCGAACTTGTCGGATCCACGGCGACGGTAGTGGAACTTCACGAATCCGTGGTCTCCGGGCGTAATGGTACTTGAAGAAACCCGAAACGTCCTTGATGATCAAGTCGGAAGACTCCGTGGATGTACATCTCATTTGTGCCATTTAGGATCATCAAGGACGTTTTGGGTTTCTTCAAGTACCATTACGCTCGGAGACCACGGATTCGTGAAGTTCCACTACCGTCGCCGTGGATCCGACAAGTTCGCGAGTACGACTACTTCCCACGACGACCTTGTACCACTATCATCCCGATGATCGCCGATGAACGATAGGACGACTACTTCTACTGCCGTCGCCGTGAACATCTACTTCCACTACCGTCGCCAGGATCGCGAGAACCTCTACCGACGACCTCGGAACGTGTACGACGACCGTTGTCGAAGACTCGTACCTCTACTGCTTCCCGGACATGTACCACGACTACCACGACGGCCGTGAACGACTACTTCCTCTACGAACTCGAACCACTCTGAGTATGCTCCCTTGTAAGGTATAACCGTGAGACGACCGCCCGTGGACCGAATGCATGCGTGTTGAATGAGATGAACCCCGCGTTTGCACCGTGTCTGAAATTGTCGCTTGCATGTTCCTCCTCGTTGCCATGCCGTCCACCCGTGGGAACCCGGCAACCGGGATCACCCCATCATCTTGCATGACACGCTCCCGTCACACTTCCTTTTGCACCGGCATCTCAATCGAGTTACCGGAACCGGAATGTTACCGTGGCACCCTTTCCGTTGTCGTTGCCGTGGCACCCCTTTCGTTTCCGCCATGATGACAAATGCCTCTTATCTTATCATGTCAACGTTTTCATAAATACTTCATAAAACTTGCACATGTCATCTGCATCATGTTAACAACAATTAAAATGTTTAGTTTGTTGTTGCATTAAATTACTAAGGCATAGGGGGATTTACCGGATTCGTTATTTGTTATATCTGGCCCCATTTAAATTGTTAGATGGTATAGTTTTGTTATGCTTCACCTCTTGCCATGTTAACCAACATTTAATATTGTGGAGTACCTAACCGAGAGTGAACTAAATAATTGATGTGGTGTTCCGTCAATATGCAACTCGTTGCATATTGAGCTCCACTTAACTTGTAGTTTTGTTTGTGCCCTTTGCCATGCCATGCATATTTAAACCGGACATGCATCATAATTGTTTGCGCATCATGCCATGTTATGTGATGGTTGTTTACTATGTTGTTTGATTCTTTCCGGGTTGCTTCTCGCATTAGCTTCAGTTTCATTCCGGAGTTGTGAGGATCCGTTCAAGTACGTCCGTTGGACTCGTTCTTCTTCCTTGCGGGATCTCAGGCAAGATGACCATACCCTCGAAATCACTTCTATCTTTGCTTGATAGATGCTCGCTCTTTTGCTATGCCTATGCCGCGATACCTACCACTTGCTTATCATGCCTCCCATATTGTTGAGCCAAGCCTCTAACCCACCTTGTCCTAGCAAACCGTTGTTTGGCTATGTTACTGCTTTGCTCAGCCCCTCTTATAGCGTTGTTAGTTGCGGGTGAAGATTGGAGTTTGGTCCTTGTTGGAACATGGATATTTTGTTGGGATATCATATTATCTCTTATTTAATTAATGCATCTATATACTTGGTAAAGGGTGGAAGGCTCGACCTTATGCCTGGTGTTTTGTTCCACTCTTGCCGCCCTAGTTTTCGTCATGTCGGTGTTATGTTCCCGGATTTTGCGTTCCTTACACGGTTGGGTTATAATGGGAACCCCTTGACAGTTTGCCTTGAATAAAACTCCTCCAGCAATGCCCAACATTGGTTTTACCATTTGCCACCTAGCCTTTTCTTTCCCTTGGGTACTGCAGACTCAAGGGTCATCTTTATTTAAACTCCCCCTGGGCCAGTGCTCCTCTGAGTGTTGGTCCGACTGAGTAGACTGCGGGGCCACCTCGGGGCAACTTGAGGGTTGGTTTTACTCGTAGGATGTCTCATCTGAGTGTGCCCTGAGAACGAGATATGTGCAGCTCCTATCGCGATTTGTCGGCACATTCGGGCGGTGTTGCTGGACTTGTTTTACCATTGTCGAGGATGGCTTGTAACTGGGATGCTGAGTCTGATTGGATTGTCTTGAGATAAGGAATATCCTTCGTTGACCGTGAGAGCTTGTGATGGTCTAAGTTGGGACACCCCTGCAGGGATTGAACTTTCGAAAGCCGTGCCCGTGGTTATGGGCAGATGGGAATTTGTTAATGTCCGGTTGTAGAAAACCTGAAGTTGAACTTAATTAAAATGCACCAACCGCGTGTGTAACCGTGATGGTCTCTTCTCGGCGGAGTCCGGGAAGTGAACACGGTGTTGGAGTTATGCTTGACGTAGGTTGTTCTAGGATCACTTCTTGATCATAGTTTCTCGACCCTGCTTTTGCCTTCTCTTCTCACTCTCATTTGCGTATGTTAGCCACCAAATATGCTAGTCGCTTGTTGCAGTTCCACCTCATACCTTTTACCCTACCTATAAGCTTAAATAGTCTTGATCGCGAGGGTGTGAGATTGCTGAGTCCCCGTGACTCACAGTTACTTCCAAAACCAGTTTGCATGTGCCGATGAAACCGTGCAGGTGACGCAACCAAGCTCAAGGAGGAGCTCGATGAAGATCTTGTTCTTTGTGTTGTTTCGTTCTAGTTGATCAGTAGTGGAGCCCAGTTGGGATCGATCGGGGATCTGTGTAGCTTTTGGGGTAGTTTTCTTTTATTTTGGTTCTGTAGTCGGACCTTGATTGTATCTGGATGATGTAATGCTTTATTCATGTATTGTGTGAAGTGGCGATTGTAAGCCAACTATGTATCTTTTTCCCTTATGTATTACATGGGTTGTGTGAACATTACCTCACTTGCGACATTGCTTTCAATGCGGTTATGCCTCTAAGTCGTGCTTCCACACGTGGGAGATATAGCCGCATCGAGGGCGTCACAGTCGCCGCCATGAACTGGGCGAGAGCCGAATACCCGAGGATGGTGTTGTACTGGAGACTGATGCGAGTGATGTCCAAGTCCACCAGCTCGGTGCGGTAGTTGTCGCGTGTGCCGAAGGTGACAGGGAGGCGGATCTACCCCAGAGAGTGGGCAGCTCCACCTCCCACTCCTGAGAAGGGCTTGCTAAGGCCGAGCCGCTCGAGTGGCACGTGGAGGAGGCTGAAGGCTTCTACGGAGAGCAAGTTGAGGCTAGCACCGCCGTCGATGAGGGTCTTGGTGACAGCCACGTTGCAGATGGTGGGCGTGCAGAGCATCGGGAGCATTCCGGAGCCGGCGGTGGAGTCGGGGTGATCTTCTGAGCCGAAGGTGAGTCCGGCCTCTAGCGCACCCCAACCCGGCGGAGCCCCCGGGTGCCTGGGGGTGGCCCCGATCTGACGGAGGAACGGCTTCGCGTGGCAGTCTGATGGTGGTGCATGAGAGCCGCCCGGCAGGGCCGCGACTACATGGTGCGTTGGCACCGCGTAGCGAGCAGTGAAGAGGTCGCGGAGTTCCCCCCAGGGGCCACCGTTGATCCAGGGAGGACGAGCAGTCAGGCACGCGGCTCGCCGGCGAGGGCCATTGGGAACCAGCTGGCCATGGAGATGATGGAGCGACGGAGTGATACGTCTCCAACGTATCTACTTTTCCAAACACTTTTGCCCTTGTTTTGGACTCGAACTTGCATGATTTGAATGGAACTAACCCAGACTGACGCCGTTTTCAGCAGAATTACCATGGTGTTATTTATGTGCAGGAGCAAACGTTCTCGGGATGACCTGAAAATTCATGGAGCCACTTTTCAGAAAATAAGAAAAATACCTGCAAAGGATGAAGGCCAGGGGGGCCGCCACCTGCCCACGAGGGTGGGGGCGCGCCCCCTACCTCGTGGGCCCCCTGTTGCCTCTCCGACTCCAACTCCAACTCCATATATTGAGTTTCAGGGAGAAAAAAAATCAGGGCGAAGAAATCATCGCGTTTTACGATACGAAGCCGCCGCCAAGCCCTAAAACCTCTCGGGAGGGCTGATTTGGAGTCTGTTCGGGGCTCCGGAGAGGGGAATCCGTCGCCATCATCATCATCAACCATCCTCCATCACCAATTTCATGATGCTCACCACCGTGTGTGAGTAATTCCATCGTAGGCTTGCTGGACGGTGATGGGTTGGATGGGATCTATCATGTAATCGAGTTAGTTTTGTTAGGGTTTGATCCCTAGTGTCCACTATGTTCTGAGATTGATGTTGCTATGACTTTGCTATGCTTAATGCTTGTCACTAGGGCCCGAGTGCCATGATTTCAGATCTGAACCTATTATGTTTTCATCAATATATGAGTGTTCTTGATCCTATCTTGCAAGTCTATAGTCACCTATTATGTGTTATGATCCGTTAACCCCGAAGTGACAATAATCGGGATACTTACCGGTGATGACCGTAGTTTGAGGAGTTCATGTATTCACTATGTGTTAATGCTTTGTTCCGGTTCTCTATTAAAAGTAGGCCTTAATATCCCTTAGTTTCCGTAAGGACCCCGCTGCCATGGGAGGGTAGGACAAAAGATGTCATGCAAGTTCTTTTCCATAAGAACGTATGACTATATTCGGAATAAATGCCTACATTACATTGACGAACTGGAGCTAGTTCTGTGTCACCCTAGGTTATGACTGTTGCATGATGAACCGCATCCCGCATAATTCTCCATCACCCATCCATTGCCTACGAGCTTTCCATATATTGTTCTTCGCTTATTTACTTTCCCGTTGCTATTGCTATCGTCACTACAAAATACCAAAACATTGCTTTTACTACCGTTACCTTTTGTTACCGTTACCACTATTATCATATTACTTTGCTACTAAATACTTTGCTGTAGATACTAAGTTTCCAGGTGTGGTTGAATTGACAACTCAGCTGCTAATACTTGAGAGTATTCTTTGGCTCCCCTTGTGTCGAATCAATAAATTTGGGTTGAATACTCTACCCTCGAAAACTGTTGTGATCCCCTATACTTGTGGGTTATCAAGACTATTTTCTGGTGCCGTTGCCGGGGAGCGTAGCTCTATTCTTTGAGTCACTTGGGATATATATCTGCTTATCATTATGAAGAACTTGAAAGATCCAAGAACCAAGATCTATCCCTCAACTACAAGGGGAGGTAAGGAACTGCCATCTAGCTCTGCACTTGATTCACCTTCTGTTTTGAGTAAGCTTGCGACACCTGCTTCTGCTATTCGTTCTGATATGTCGCATGTTATTGATGATGCCACTTCTGCTATGCATGATACTTATGATGAAACTACCTCTATGCCTGATACTACTATGCCACTTAGTGATTTTCTTGATGAACAACTTGCTAGGGCTAGAGAAATTGAAAATATTGAATCTGATGATACTGATGAAAGTGATGATGAAGAATCACTTGTTATTCCTAAGGGTTATGTTTTTGATCAAGAAGCTTCTTTAGCTATTTTAGCTTGCAAAAATAGAAATGAACTCAAAAGGTTATTAGCTAAATGGAGTAAGCAATCTCTAAATGCTAGAATGAAACCTTACCCTGCTTTTGCTACTTCACCTATCTTTGTTACTGATAAGGATTATGAATTCTCTGTTGATCCTGATATAATTACTTTGGTTGAATCTGATCCTTTTCATGGTTATGAATCTGAAACTGTTGTGGCACATCTTACAAAATTAAATGATATAGCTACCCTGTTTACTAAAGATGAGAGAACTCGTTACTTTTATATCCTTAAAATATTTCCGTTCTCATTAAAGGTGATGCTAAGATATGGTTTAATTAGCTTGATCCTCGTTGTGTTCGTAGTCCCCAGGATATGATTTATTACTTCTCTGCTAAATATTTCCCTACTCATAAGAAACAAGCTGCTTTAAGGGATATATATAATTTTGTGCAAATTGAAGAAGAGAGTCTCCCACAAGCTTGGGGGAGGCTTCTCAAATTACTTAATGCTTTGCCTGATCATCCTCTTAAGAAAAATGAAATACTTGATATCTTTTATAATGGACTAACCGATGCCTCTAGAGATTACCTGGATAGTTGTGTTGGTTCTGCTTTCAGGGAAAGAACACCGGATGAAGCTGAAATTCTATTGAATAATATGTTGACAAATGAAAATAATTGGACACCTCCGGAGCCAATTCCTAAACCAACTCCGAAGAAGAGGGGTATTCTATTTCTCAGTCCTAAAGATATGCAAGAGGCAAAGAAATCTATGAAAGAAAAAGGTATTAAAGCTGAAGATGTTAAGAATTTACCTCCTATTGAAGAAATACACAGTCTTAATTTACCGTCTGTTGAAGAAACATATGATCTTAATCCTTCACCTATTGAAGAAACTCATGGTCTTGATAACCCGACACAGGTAGTAAAGGTAAATTCTCTCTATAGATATGATAAAGCTGAAATCCCATTTACTAAATTTGCTAGCCCATGCTTAGATGAGTTTGATAAATTTATGGCTAAGCAAGAAGATTTTAATGCTTATTTTGGTAGACAATTGGAATACAATTCAAATATGCTTGAACACTTAGGTGATTATATGGCTAATGTCAAAGGTGAATTTAAACTTATTAGTAAACATGCTTCTATGGTTACCACTCAAGTAGAACAAGTACTTAAAGCTCAAAATGATTTTCTCAATGAATTGAATAGTAAAGATAATGATAATGCTGTAAGAGTTATGACTAGAGGTGGTAGAATGACTCAGGAACCCTTGTATCCTGAAGGCCATCCTAAAATAATTGAGCAAGATTCTCACAGAAATAATATAGATGTACCTAGTTCTTCTAAAAGGGAGATAAAGAAAAATGATAGGACTTTGCATGCTTCTAGTGAACCTCTTACTGAAACACCTGAGAATCCAAATGATATTTCTATTTCTGATGCTGAAACTCAATCTGGTCATGAACCTGAAACTAGTGACAATGTTAATAATAATGTTCATGATGATGCTCAACCTAGTAATGATGATGATATAGAAATTGAACATGTTGTTGATCTTGATAACCCACAATCAAAGAATCAGCGTTATGATAAGACTTTGTTGCTAGGAAACATGGTAAAAAAAGAGAACCATGGGTTCAGAAACCCATGCATTTTCCTCCCAAACCATCCAAGAAAAAGGATGATGAGGATTTTGAGCGCTTTGCTGAAATGATTAGACCTATCTTTTTGCGTATGCGATTAACTGATATGCTTAAAACCAATCCTTATGCTAAGTACATGAAAGATATAATTACAAATAAAAGAAAGATATCGGAAGCTGAAATTTCCACCATGCTTGCTAATTATACTTTTAAGGGTGGAATACCAAAGAAACTTGGAGATCCCGGTGTACCAACTATACCATGCTCCATTAAAAGAAACTATGTTAAAACTGCTTTATGTGATCTTGGAGCCGGTGTTAGTGTTATGCCTCTCTCTTTATATCATAGACTTGATTTGAATAAGTTGACACCTAGTGAAATATCATTGCAAATGGCTGACAAATCAACTGCTATACCTGTCGGTATTTGTGAGGATGTGCCTGTTGTAGTTGCAAACATTACTATTTTAACGGACTTTGTTATCCTTGATATCCCCGAGGACGATAGTATGTCTATTATTCTTGGAAGACCCTTTTTGAATACTGCAGGGGCTGTTATTGATTGCACTAAAGGCAATGTCACTTTTCATGTTAATGGTAATGAGCATACGGTACACTTTCCGAGGAAACAACCTCAAGTTCATAGTATCAACTCTATTGGAAAAATTCCATCGATTATATTTGGAGGTTTTGAATTTCCTCTTCCTACTGTCAAGAAGAAATATGATATTCTTATTATTGGGGATGTGCATATCCCCATTGAGGTAACATAGTGTTATTCGAAAATTTCTCCGGTTCCATGTTATTCGGAATGAGTTCGTTAACAAGACTTGATCAACCTTGTTAGTGGATTCCTTTTGATGATCATGAGATGGATGAAACTAGAAGTCACAACCTTCTGTATCCCACTTTTACTTTTTGTTATTTATATTAAAAAAAATATAAATATTTTTCTGTCTGTTATCTGATTATCCGTGCAATATAAAAATACCTCGAAAATAAAAGTTCTCCAAATGCCCTGAAATTTAAATATGATTTTTTCTAGAATATTTGAGAATATTTGGCACTGAGAACACAGCAGGGGGGCCAACCACCTGCCCACGAGGGTGGAGGGCGCGCCCTACCCCCCTGGGCGCGCCCCCCTGCCTCGTGGGCCCACGGTGGCCCTCCTCCACTTATCCTTTCACCCATACACTCCTTCTTCCTCCCCCAAACACGAATATCCAGCTCAAACCCGAGTCCAAGCTCGTTTTGCTGCCATTTTCGATCTCCTTGCTCAAAGCACCTCTCACAAAACTGCTTGGGGAGATTGTTCCTTGGTATGTGACTCCTCCATTGGTCCAATTAGTTTTTGTTCTAGTGCTTTATTCATTGCAAATTTTTGTTGCTTAGGTGACCTTGTTCTTGAGCTTGCATGTCAAATTTATATGGTTCCAAGTAGTTTTGATGCATGATATAGGCTCTAGGCACTTGTAGGAGTAGTTGCTATCAATATTATTGAGTTTGGTTTACTTTCATTTTGAAGTTACTAAAAATTTCAGAATTTTTTAGAAAATGATGAGGAGACTTTTGAGGGGCTCATCGAGCCAAAGCTCGAAGGAAAAGGCACCGAAGCCTAAGTATAATCTGTCGCGCACCACGGAGGTTCGGGCGTGTGAATGGCCTTCCGAGGATTTATTTAGAGCACCCGGGATTTATGAAGATTTTCATGAATTGGCTAAGAATGCAGGCCTCACCGCTTTCCTCCACGACCAATGCGATCAGTATCTCTTACTCACAAATATCTTTATGCAAAACTTTCATTTCCATTCTAGGAGCTCACCACCTACGGTGGAGTTTTATTTATATGATGAGCATAAGGAGATGTCACTTTATGATTTTTGTCGGGTTTGTTTAGTCCCTTTTGAGGGCAAGACAGAAGAACCACATCGCGATGATGTGGAGGGGTTTATTGATACTATCACTGTAGGGGAAACAAGGAAGGTTTCCGATGCACGAATCACTAGCATACATTTTCCCGTTTTACGTTATTTTGCATTATTTGCTAGTCCTTGCTTAATTGGTCACGGAAACTGTGGAAACCTTAGTATCCCTAATATTATTATTTTGCTCCACGGTTTATATGGTGATAAATCTGTTAGTATGGGCGGCATTATTGCCAAACGGTTAAGTCTGAACCGTACAAAGGGCCCCATCTTTGGAGGCATCTATGCTCCACGCCTAGCTTCACATTTTAACATACCTATTAGGCATTATGAGAAGGAATAAAAAGTGTTGCCTCGTGTTTATCTAGATTATAAAAGTATGGTGGCACATGATTTTATTGTTAAGAATAGGGAAGGAGAGCTTAAATATCAATTGTTCTTTAATAAACATCATCCTGAGACTATCACCCTGCCTGCTCCTTCTTTGTTTGATTTATCTGTAGGCTAGTACCTTGTTCCATTGAAGGCTATTCACGCCTACCGGAACCATGCACCAGCCATGGAGCCAGAGCCGGAACCACAGGTTGATCCTTCACGACAGTCTAATTACCAGTGGGATCAGGAGATGATTGTCAGCCAGTGGCAATTGGAGTCTTCCTCTTCTTCTTCTCAGTACGGCCCCAACTATTATTATGGATATCCGCCAGGCCAGCCGTGGCCATAGACCAACTTAGGCCAAAAGCCTAAGCTTGGGGGAGTACGTATTTCCCACCGACATTACATTTATGTTCACACACTCATTGCTAGATGTCGGTTCTCATACTTTTTCATTGTATCATCCATGCTAGTTTATTTTCCTTTTTTATGCTTTCTTTTTGTGTGTTTAATAAACCTTAAGAAAAAACAGAAAAAAATTAGTTGTAGCTTTTAATCAGTTTAATTTCCATGCTTGTAGTAGTAATTAAAAAGAAGAAAACCCAAAAAGATTTCATGTTCTTCTTTTGCCTGTTGGGAGCTTTCCTGTGTAAATAGTTTTATTTCTTTTCTTTGGGGGTCGATAGGAGAAGACCATAATTAAATTGTTGAAGTGGCTCTTATATGCATTATTGTTTATCTAACGAAAGAGACCATATTATCTTGTCTTCTCCTGTTTATTGAATGCCTGCAGATTCCAGCTTAGTCCAATGCACGTGCACTATTATTATTATTCACATCGTTCGGTCGTGCAAGTGAAATGCAATTATGATGATATATGATGGACTGGCTGAGATAAGAAAAGCTGGTATGAACTCGACCTCTTTTGTTTTTGTAAATATGATTAGTTCATTGTTCCTGATTCAGCCTATTATGAATAAACATGTTTGCAATGACAATTAGAGATCATAGTTTCTTGTGCCATGCTTGATTAGCTATGATTTATAATGGTTTACCTTGCGTGCCAACATGCTATTAAAATGGTTATGATGTGGTATGATAGGGTGGTATCCTTCTCGGAATGATTTAAGTGACTTGACTTGGCGCATGTTCACGCATGTAGTTGAAACAAAATCAACATAGCCTTCATGATATTTATGTTCATGGTGGATTATATCCTACTCATGCTTGCATTCGGTGTTGATTAATTTTAATGCATGTTCATGACTGTTGTCGCTCTCTAGCTGGTCGCTTCCCAGTCTTTTGCTAGCCTTCACATGTACTAAGCGGGAATACTGCTTGTGCATCCAAACTCCTTAAACCCCAAAGTTATTCAACATGAGTCCACTATACCTACCTATTTACGGTATCTACCTGCCATTCCAAGTAAATTTGTATGTGCCAAACTCTAAACCTTCAAATAAATATCCTGTTTTGTATGCTCGAATAGCTCATGCATCAACTAGGGTTGTCTGTATCTTCCATGTTAGGCGGGTTATTCTCAAGAGGAGTGGACTCCGCTCCTCACTCACGAGATAAATGGCTGGTCACCGAGATGCCCGGTCCCATGCTTTATGCAAACTAAATCAAAATAATTGCAAATAAAACTCCCCCTGGGACTCTTGTTAGTTGGAGGCACTCGTTGTTTCGAGCAAGCCATGGATTGATGCTTGTTGGTGGAAGGGGGAGTATAAACTTTACCATTCTATTTGGGAACCGCCTATAATGTGTGTAGCATGGAAGATATCGCCATCTCTTGGTTGTTATGTTGACAATGAAAGTATACCGCTCAAAATATTATTCACCTCTGTTTCAAAACCGAGCTCTGGCACCTCTACAAATCCCTGCTTCCCTCTGCGAAGGGCCTATCTATTTACTTTTATGCTGAGTCATCATCCTCTTATTAAAAAAGCACCAGTTGGAGAGCACCGCTGTCATTTGCATTCATTATTGTTAGTTTATATTGAGTATGACTTGACTGGATCTCTTTTACCATGAATTACAATGTCTAGTCAGTCCTTGGTCTTTAAAGGTACTCTGCATTTATGTTTTGCGGTCTCAGAAAGGGCTAGCGAGATACCACCTTGTTATATCATATTATGATTGTTTTGAGAAAGTGTTGTCATCCGAGATTTATTATTATGGCTCGCTAGTTGATTATGCTATTGATATGAGTAAACTTGAGACCTGTGCGTTATTGCAAATGTGGTTAGTTATAATCTTTGCTGAAAACTTGAATGCTGGCTTTACATATTTACAACAACAAGAGCAAACAGAGTTTGTAAAAGTTTTTCTTTATCACTTTTAGTTTATCAACTGAATTGCTTGAGGACAAGCAAAGGTTTAAGCTTGGGGAGTTGATACGTCTCCAACGTATCTACTTTTCCAAACACTTTTGCCCTTGTTTTGGACTCTAACTTGCATGATTTGAATGGAACTAACCCAGACTGACGCTGTTTTCAGTAGAATTACCAGGTGTTATTTATGTGCAGGAGCAAACGTTCTCAGAATGACCTGAAACTTCACGGAGCCACTTTTCAGAAAATAAGAAAAATACCTACAAAAGATGAATGCCAGGGGCCACCACCTGCCCACGAGGGTGGGGGCGCGCCACCCTACCTCGTGGGCCCCCTGTTGCCTCTCCGACTCCAACTCCAACTCCATATATTGAGTTTCGGGGAGGAAAAAATCAGGGAGAAGAAATCATCGTGTTTTAAGATACGGAACCGTCGCCAAGCCCTAAAACCTCTCGGGAGGGCTGATCTGGAGTCCGTTCGGGGCTCCGGAGAGGGGAATCCGTCGCCATCGTCATCATCAACCATCCTCCATCACCAATTTCATGATGCTCACCGCCGTGCGTGAGTAATTCCATCGTAGGCTTGCTGGACTGTGATGGGTTGGATGGGATCTATCATGTAATCGAGTTAGTTTTGTTAGGGTTTGATCCCTATTGTCCACTATGTTCTGAGATTGATGTTGCTATGACTTTGCTATGCTTAATTCTTGTCACTAGGGCCCGAGTGCCATGATTTCAGATCTGAACCTATTATGTTTTCATCAATATATGAGTGTTCTTGATCCTATCTTGCAAGTCTATAGTCACCTATTATGTGTTATGATCCGTTAACCCCGAAGTGACAATAATCGGGATACTTACCGGTGATGACCGTAGTTTGAGGAGTTCATGTATTCACTATGTGTTAATGCTTTGTTCGGTTCTCTGTTAAAAGGAGGCCTTAATATCCCTTAGTTTCCGTAAGGACCCCGCTGCCACGGGAGGGTAGGACAAAAGATGTCATGCAAGTTCTTTTCCATAAGCACGTATGACTATATTCGGAATACACGCCTACATTACATTGACGAACTGGAGCTAGTTCTGTGTCACCCTAGGTTATGACTGTCATGATGAACCGCATCCCGCATAATTCTCCATCACCGATCCATTGCCTACGAGCTTTCCATATATTGTTCTTCGCTTATTTACTTTCCCGTTGCTATTGCTATCATCACTACAAAATACCAAAAACATTGCTTTTACTACCGTTACCTTTTGTTACCGTTACCACTATTATCATATTACTTTGCTACTAAATACTTTGCTGCAGATACTAAGTTTCCAGGTGTGGTTGAATTGACAACTCAGCTGCTAATACTTGAGAGTATTCTTTGGCTCCCCTTGTGTCGAATCAATAAATTTGGGTTGAATACTCTACCCTCGGAAACTGTTTGCGATCCCCTATACTTGTGGGTTATCACGGAGCGACGAACTGATGGAAGGGAAGCTACGACGCACCCCTACCTGGCGCGCCAAATGTCGGATGTGGGGTTCCGGCAAACCCTTAAGGTTCGAAAACTGGGGTGCACGTGAAGTCTTTTCCTCCCACCGATCTACACCCTATCTCGCTAAGATCTCGCGGATGAACTCGACGAACTCGCAACACAGAAAGACACAAGATTTATACTGGTTCGGGCCACCGTTGTGGTGTAATACCCTACTCCAGTGTGGTGGTGGTGGATTGCCTCTTGGGCCGATGATGAACAATACAAGGGGAAGAACAGCCTCCTCAGGTTGAGGTGTTCTTGTGCTTGGCTAACTTGTGTGGGTGAGTTCTGGATGAACTACTCGGTGCCCCTACTGTGGTGGCTAGCTCTACTTATATAGGCCTTGGTCCTCTCCCCAAATATTGAGCGGGAAGGGAGCCAACAACGGCGGGCAAATTTAAAGGGGGCAGCTAGTACAAGCCATCCTGACAAAGGTGGTCTCCGCCTGCGAAAGGCTCTGGTGGTGACGCCGTCTTGGGCTCCACGATGACCTCCGTCTTGTCGTCCTTCTGGTCTTGGTCTTGTTGCACCGATATGGCAACATTTGCTTGATGCCTCGGTACTCCTCACCTACACTGGCCTCCTTAGCACCAAAGAGGAAACAAGGACGCTACGCGCGCTGGCGCTCGCCTGGTGTCGATCGTGACAGCTCACGTCACGAGAGCCTCGTGAGGTTCGCCTCGCCTTGATATCTCCGCTACTCGTGAGCCTGCCTGACTAGGCCACTCCAGAGGAGGTCTCATGTCGTCCGCCTCGCGAGGCTTGGCCCCTCGCGAGGGTCTTGGATGCCTTGTTGATGAAGATGGGCCATACGGCCTGCTGGCTTAGCCATGCCGCGGGCCGCAGGCAGGCAAGTCTGGGGACCCCCATTCCCAGAATGCCGACAAATTCGTGTCTCTAAGTCTGGGATTGGTACCTGTAGGTTGCTAGTAGTGTTGATTACTCCTTGCAGTTGATGCTAGTTGGTTTATTTGGTGGAAGATCATATGTTCAGATCCTATATGCATATTAATACCCCTCTGATTATGAACATGAATATGCTTTGTGAGTAGTTACGTTTGTTCCTGAGGACATGGGAGAAGTCTTGCTATTAGTAGTCATGTGAATTTGGTATTCGTTCGATATTTTGATGAGATGTATGTTGTCTCTCCTCTAGTGGTGTTATGTGAACGTCAACTACATGACACTTCACCATTATTTGGGCCTAGAGGAAGGCATTGGGAAGTAATAAGTAGATGATGGGTTGCTAGAGTGACAGAAGCTTAAACCCTAGTTTATGTGTTGCTTCGTAAGGGGCTGATTTGGATCCATATGTTTCATGTTATGGTTAGGTTTACCTTAATACTTCTGTTGTAGTTGTGGATGCTTGCAATGGGGGTTAATCATAAGTGGGATGCTTGTCCAAGTAAGGACAGCACCCATGCACCGGTCCACCCACATATCAAATTATCAAAGTACCGAACGCGAATCATATGAACGTGATGAAAACTAGCTTGACGATAATTCACATGTGTCCTCGGGAGCGCTTTCTTCTATATAAGAGTTTGTCCAGGCTTGTCCTTTGCTACAAAAAGTATTGGGCCACCTTGCTGCACTTTATTTACTTTTGTTACTTGTTGCTCGTTACAAATTATCTTATCACAAAACCATCTGTTATCTATAATTTCAATGCTTGCAGAGAATACCTTGCTGAAAACCGCTTATCATTTCCTTCTGCTCCTCGTTGGGTTCGACACTCTTACTTATCGAAAGGACTATGATAAATCCCCTATACTTGTGGGTCATCAGTATCATACAAACCTCATTTATTGTTATGCATGACACATACTAGCACATCATTTAATATGATACGATATTATAACGTGATACTCAACTCTTTCTTTCCTCATTTAATTGTGTGTTACCTCAGCTAAAATGTGTAGTTTGGCATGCACGATACTACCTATCACACTCACATTGTGACCAGCCTTAGTCATATTGGTACGAACATTGTTAATGTATATAACGTTGAATTATAGATGGGATTTGGCCCATATAAGACAATAATTCATGTAAATCTCTAAGGCCCGTGTAGGTGTATGGCTGGTTGAATTATAAATGGGCATTCCACTTTGCACCATGAATGTTTCAGATTTCTGGAGCAGCAACTACGAAAAGATTGGGTTGTTCACCATCAAGTCTGCCTATAGAATGCTAGTAGAAACTAGGCAAAGAAGAGAGGCTTGGCTTGAGGGTTTGGCAGGCTCTTCCAGAGGGAACAGAGCAGAAGAGGTGTGGAAAAATCTTTGGAAAACCCAGGTACCAGGAAAGATCATAATGTTTCTTTGGAGGCCCATAGACACATGTCATCTTCGACATCATGTGTCCTTTGCGGTGCGCTAGACTCATGGAGGAAATCCCTGCTGGAATGTACGACTTTGAGGTGTTCATGGGCCCCTATCGATGAGGAACTTGGGCAAAATTTTGTCTCTACGATGGAACCTAATGCGAAACAATGGCTCTTCTGACTTCTCGAGTCATTATCACATGAGCAGTTTGTGAAGATGGTGGTCACACTCTGGGCCATTTGATCGCCATGACAAAAGGCTATCCATGCAGGAATCTTTCAAACACTAGCGGTGTTGCATGCTTTCTTAAACGGACTCATAGCCGAGCTCCAGATGCTACAAGAGAAGAAGCCGAGAGTAGTAGCAGCGACTATAGCCTCGATGAGCTCGGGAGTCGCAAAACCAAAGGTGGCCACACTAGATTATGCTAAAATCCACATTGATGCAGCGATAAGGCCATGCAGGGGGATCGGCATCGGCAGTGTGTGATACGTCTCCAACGTATCTATAATTTTTGATTGTTCCATGATATTATATTATCAACCTTGGATGTTTTATATGCATTTATATACTATTTTATATGATTTTTGGGACTAACCTATTAACCTAGAGCCCAGTGCCAGTTTCTGTTTTTCCTTGTTTTTGAGTATCGCAGAAAAGGAAAACCAAACGGAGTCCAATTGACCTGAAATTTCACGGAGATCATTTTTGGACCAAAAGAAGCCCACGGAGTACCGGAGATGGGCCAGAAGAGTCCCGAGACCACCACGAGGGTGGGGGCGCCCCCCCCCCTACCTCGTGGCCACCTCGGGGACCCCCCTGACTTGTTCCCGACACCAAAACCTCTTATATATACATAAACTTCCAAAAAGAAACCTAGATCGGGAGTTCCGCCGCCGCAAGCCTCTGTAGCCACCGAAAACCAATCTAGACCTGTTCTGGCACCCTGCCGGAGGGGGGAATCCCTCTCCGGTGGCCATCTTCATCTTCCCGGTGCTCTCCATGACGAGGAGGGAGTAGTTCACCCTTGGAGCTGAGAGTGTGTACCAGTAGCTATGTGTTTGATCTCTCTCTCTCTCTCGTGTTCTTGATTCGGAATGATCTTGATGTATCGCGAGCTTTGCTATTATAGTTGGATCGCATGATGTTTGTCCCTGTCTACTCTCTTGTAATGGATTGAGTTTTCCCTTTAAAGTTATCTTATCGGATTGAGTCTTTAAGGATTTGAAAACACTTGATGTATGTCTTGCATGTGCTTATCTGTGGTGACAATGGGATATCACGCGATCCACTTGATGTATGTTTTGGTGATCAACTTGTGAGTTCCGTGACCTCGTGAACTTATGCATAGGGGTTGGCGCACATTTTCATCTTGACTCTCCGGTAGAAACTTTGGGGCACTCTTTGAAGTTCTTTGTGTTGGTGGAATAGATGAATCTGAGATTGTGTGTTGCATACCGTATAATCATACCCACAGATACTTGAGGTGACATTGGAGTATCTAGGTGGCATTAGGGTTTTGGTTGATCTGTGTCTTCAGGTGTTATTCTAGTACGGACTCTTGAATAGATTGATCGCAAAGAATAACTTTGAGGTGGTTTCGTACCCTACAATAATCTCTTCGTTTGTTCTCCGCTATTAGTGACTTTGGAGTGACTCTCTGTTGCATGTTGAGGGATAGTTATATGATCCAATTATGTTATTATTGTTGAGAGAACTTGCACTAGTGAAAGTATGAACCCTAGGCCTTGTTTCCTAGCATTGCAATACCGTTTACGCTCACTTTTACCACTTGTTACCTTGCTGTTTTTTTAATTTCAGATTACAAAAACTTATATCTACCATCCATATTGCACTTGTATCACCATCTCTTCGCCGAACTAGTGCACCTATACAATTTACCATTGTATTGGGTGTGTTGGGGACACAAGAGACTCTTTGCTATTTGGTTGCAGGGTTGTTTGAGAGAGACCATCTTCATCCTACGCCTCCCACGGATTGATAAACCTTAGGTCATCCACTTGAGGGAAATTTGCTACTGTCCTACAAACCTCTACACTTGGAGGCCCAACAATGTCTACAAGAAGAAGGTTGTGTAGTAGACATCAAGCTCTTTTCTAGCACCGTTGCCGGGGAGGTTAGCGCTTGAAGGTATATCTTTAGATCTTGCAATCGTATCTTTTAGTTTATTGTTTTATCACTAATTTAGTCTATAAAGGAAAATTAGAAACAAATGGGATTGAGGGTACCTCATATGCTTCATCTTTTTAATATCTTTCATGAAAATAAGGATTTCGATAATTGTCCCAAAATGCTAGAAGAAGAATGCATTAAAATGTTTGGCACCAAATCTTTGAATGATGAGCATGATTACAATGTTGTTAGTACGAACTCTTTGAATATCCATAGTACTAATTATGATTTCACTAGTCATGATGAAAATGTCTCTTATAAGCATGTCAATTTTGTGGAGTGCATAGGGTTTGCAAGTACACACCAAATAGGGAAGATAGATTTTGCAAGAGGCATAAGTATTTAGAAACTAAATGGTTGCAAGAAAGGCTAGATGTTTGTGCTGAAAATATAAATTTTCTTAGCCATCCTTGTGAACTTTGCAATGAATGTGGTCATTTAAATATCCAATGCAAATTATTTCATGATCGAATCGTGCCCAAAAATTGTGATGACTTGATTTCCCTTGCACATCATAATGAACTTAGTTTGCTTCTGGGTTATGAAGAAATGAAACGTATAACTAAGTATATTCCAGAATTTGCCCTTGATAAAGTTCTTGATTTTGATCTAGAGGAAATTTATATGTATTGTGCGGTGAATTGCATTGAAAATCCTTATATTGCCAATTACATAAAGTCAAGAAAACAATTAGAAGATGAAGAGAATACTAATGAAAGGGAAGATATTTCCCAATATCCTCCTATTATTTCTTATGATGAATCAGGTAACGAGGAGGAGCCTTCTATTCAACCAATCTCATTAATAAGGAGCTCCAAAAAGAGGGTTAAACCCACACATGATGTGAAGAAGAGAAAGAAAAGACGGAGAAGCAAAGCTAAAAAGGTATCCCTCCCAAATGATGTTGCTCCTATTACTCATTGTGATGATGATAATTGTTATACTATTGGTGCTATCCATACTTTTAATGATGAGAGTGATTATGCTTATGATATGAAAAGGCCCAAGCTTGGGGGTGCTATGTTTACTGAAGATGATATTTTTAGTCTCCCAAGTTTTGATGAACAAATTTATTATGATGATAGCATGCCTCCTATTTATGATGATTATTGTGATGACACTTATGCTATAGAAAGTAGTGATGATTATATTTATAAAACTTGTCATGATTATTATTACCCTTCTTCTGACCTTTACACTTTTAATGTGGAAACAATTTATAGTATTCGAGTTTCTTATGATACTCCCACTATTCCGAATAAGAAGAATTGTGCTTATGTGGAGAGTAATAAAAGTTCTATGTTTGTAGATCATGAAAAGAATGCTTTATGTGATGGTTATATTGTTGAATTCATTCATGCTGCTACTGAAAATTATTATGACGGAGGAATATATGCTTGTAGGAATTGCAAGAATACCAAGTTTCCTCTCTATGTGCTTAAAACCTTGAAGTTATGCTTGTTTTACCTTCCTATGCAAGTTGATTCTTGTTCCCATAAGTTGTTTGCTCACAAAATCCCTATGCATAGGAAGTGGGTGAGGCTTAAATGTGCTAGTTATATTCTTCATGATGCTCTCTTTATGTTTCAATTCTTATCTTTTATGTGAGCATCATTGAAATCATCATGCCTAGCTAGGGGCGTTAAACGTAAGCGCTTGTTGGGAGGCAACCCAATTTTATTTTTGTTATTTGCTTTTTTCTCCTGTTTAGTAATAAATAATTCATCTAGCCTCTGTTTAGATGTGGTTTTATGTTTTAATTAGTGTTTGTGCCAAGTAGAACCTTTGTGAAGACTTGGGTGAAGTCTTTGCGATGTTGCTGTAAAGAACAGAAACTTTTGCGCTCACGAGATTAGCTGCCATTTTTTACTGAGGGGTGCGTTTAGGTTTATTATTTTTGCAGATGATTAATATATAAATTGCTCACGTCCACCAATTTATTTCAGAATTTTTGGGGTTACATAAGTATACGTTTGATACAGATGTCTACAGACTGTTCTGTTTTTGACAGATTCTGTTTTTCGTATGTTGTTTGCTTATTTTGGTGAATCTATGAGTAGTATCGGAGGGTATGAACCATAGAGAAGTTGGAATACAGTAGATATTACACCAATATAAATAAAGACTTCACAACAGTACCAAAAGTGGTGATTTATTTTCTTATACTAACGGAGCTTACAAGTTTTCTGTTGAGTTTTGTGTTGTGAAGTTTTCAAGTTTTGGGTAAAGATTCGATGGACTATGGAATAAGGACTGTCAAGAGCCTAAGCTTGGGGATGCCCAAGGCACCCCAATGTAATATTAAGGACAACCAAGAACCTAAGCTTGGGGATGCCCCGGATGGCATCCCCTCTTTCGTCTTCGTTCATCGGTAACTTTACTTGACGCTATATTTTTATTCACCACATGATATGTGTTTTGCTTGGAGCGTCATTTTATTTTATTTTGTTTTGCTTGCTGTTTGAATAAAATACCAAGATCTTAAATTCTTAAATGTTAGAGAGTCTTCACATAGTTACATAATTATTCAACTACTCATTGATCTTCACTTATATCTTTTGGAGTAGTTTGTCATTTGCTCTAGTGCTTCACTTATATCTTTTTAGAGCACGGCGGTGGTTTTATTCTGAAGAAATAGATGAACTATCATGCTTCACTTATATTATTTTTAGAGTCTTTTAGAATAGCATGTTAATTTGCTTTGGTTATGAAACTAGTCCTAATATGATAGGCATCCAAGATGGGTATAATAAAAACTTTCATATAAAGTGCATTGAATACTATGAGAAGTTTGATACTTGATGATTGTTTTGAGATAAGAAGATGGTGATATTAGAGTCATGATAGTAGAGTAGTTGTGAATTTGAGAGATAATTGTGTTAAAGTTTATGATTCCCCTAGCATGCACGTATGGTGAACCGTTATGTGATGAAGTCGGAGCATGATTTATTTTTTGATTGTCTTCCTTATGAGTGGCGGTCGGGGACGAGCTATGGCCTTTTCCTACCAATCTATCCCACTATGAGCATGCGCATAGTACTTTGTTTCAATAACTTTGCAATAAGTATGTGGGTTCTTTATGACTAATCTTGAGTCCATGGATTATACGCACTCTCACCCTTTCACCATTGCTAGCCTCTCTAATACCGTGCACCTTTCGCCGGTATCATACACCCACCATATACTTTCCTCAAAACAACCACCATACCTACCTATTATGGCATTTCCATAGCCATTCCGAGATATATTGCCATGCAACTTTCCACCATTCCATTTATTATGACACGCTCCATCATTGTCATATTGCTTTGCATGATCATGCGGTTGACATCGTATTTGTGGCAAAGCCACCATTCATAATTATTTCATACATGTCACTATTGATTCATTGCACATCCCGGTACACCGCTGGAGGCATTCACATAGAGTCATGTTTTGTTCTAAGTATCGAGTTGTAATTCTTAAGTTGTATGTAAATAAAAGTGTGATGGTTATCATTATTAGAGCATTGTCCCATGTGAGGAAAGGATGATGGAAACTATGATTCCCCCACAAGTCGGGATGAGACTCCGGATGAAAAATAAGAAAAATATAAAAAAATAGGCCATAAAAAAAGAAGGCCCAAAAAAACAAAAAATGAGAGAAAAAGAGAGAAGGGGCAATGCTACTATCCTTTTACCACACTTGTGCTTCATAGTAGCACCATGATCTTCATGATAGAGAGTCTCCTATGTTGTCACTTTCATATACTAGTGAGAATCTTTCATTATAGAACTTGGCTTGTATATTCCAATGATGGGCTTCCTCAGAATGCCCTAGGTCCTCGTGAGCAAGCGATTTGGATGCACACCCACTTAGTTTCTTTTTGAGCTTTCATACACTTATAGCTCTAGTGCATCCGTTGCAAGGCAATCCCTACTCACTCACATTGATATCTATTGATGGGCATCTCCATAGCCCGTTGATACGCCTAGTTGATGTGAGATGTCTTCTCCTTTTTGTCTTCTCCATAACCACCATTCTATTCCACCTATAGTGCTATGTCCATGGCTCACGCTCATGTATTGCGTGAAGATTGAAAAAGTTTGAGAACATCAAAAGTATGAAACAATTGCTTGGCTTGTCATCGGGGTTGTGCATGATTTAAATATTTTGTGTGATGAAGATAGAGAATAGCCAGACTATATGATTTTGTAGGGATAGCTTTCTTTGGCCATGTTATTTTGAGAAGACATAATTGCTTTGTTAGTATGCTTGAAGTATTATTATTTTTATGTCAATATTAAACTTTTGTCTTGAATCTTTCGGATCTGAATATTCTTGCCACAATAAAGAGAATTACATGGATAAATATGTTAGGTAGCATTCCACATCAAAAATTTTGTTTTTATCATTTACCTACTCGAGGACGAGCAGGAATTTAGCTTAGGGATGCTTGATACGTCTCCAACGTATCTATAATTTTTTATTGTTCCATGCTATTATATTATCAACCTTGGATTTTTTATATGCATTTATATGCTATTTTATATGATTTTTGGGACTAACCTATTAACCTAGAGCCCAGTGCCAGTTTATGTTTTTTCCTTCTTTTTGAGTATCGCAGAAAAGGAAAACCAAACGGAGTCCAATTGACCTGAAATTTCACGGAGATCATTTTTGGACCAGAAGAAGCCCACGGAGTACCGGAGATGGGCCAGAAGAGTCCCGAGGCCACCACGAGGGTGGGGGCGCGCCCTACCCCCTGGGCGCGCCCCCCTACCTCGTGGCTGCCTCGGGGACCCCCTGGCTTGTTCCCAACGCCAAAACCTTTTATATATACCCAAACTTCCAGAAAGAAACCTAGATCAGGAGTTCCGCCGCCACAAGCCTCTGTAGCCACCGAAAACCAATCTAGACCCATTCCGGCACCCTGCCGGAGGGGAGAATCCCTCTCCGGTGGCCATCTTCATCATCCCGACGCTCTCCATGACGAGGAGGGAGTAGTTCACCCTCGGGGCTGAGGGTATGTACCAGTAGCTATGTGTTTGATCTCTCTCTCTCTCTCGTGTTCTTGATTCGGAACGATCTTGATGTATCGCGAGCTTTTCTATTATAGTTGGATCTCATGATATTTCTCTCCCTCTACTCTCTTGTAATGGATTGAGTTTTCCCTTTGAAGTTATCTTATCAGATTGAGTCTTTAAGGATTTGAGAACACTTGATGTATGTCTTGCATGTGCTTACCTATGGTGACAATGGGATATCACGTGATCCACTTGATGTATGTTTTGGTGATCAATTTGCGAGTTCCGTGACCTCGTGAACTTATGCATAAGGGTTGGCACACGTTTTCGTCTTGACTCTCCGGTAGAAACTTTGGGGCACTCTTTGAAGTTCTTTGTGTTGGTTGAATAGATGAATCTGAGATTGTGTGTTGCATACCGTATAATCATACCCACAGATACTTGAGGTGACATTGGAGTATCTAGGTGGCATTAGGGTTTTGGTTGATCTGTGTCTTCAGGTGTTATTCTAGTACGGACTCTTGAATAGATTGATCGCAAAGAATAACTTTGAGATGGTTTCGTACCCTACAATAATCTCTTCGTTTGTTCTCCGCTATTAGTGACTTTGGAGTGACTCTTTGTTGCATGTTGAGGGATAGTTATATGATCCAATTATGTTATTATTGTCGAGAGAACTTGCACTACTTAAAGTATGAACCCTAGGCCTTGTTTCCTAGCATTGCAATACCATTTACGCTCACTTTTACCACTTGTTACCTTGCTTTTTTTTAATTTCAGATTACAAAAACTTATATCTACCATCCATATTGCACTTGTATCACCATCTCTTCGCCGAATTAGTGCACCTATACAATTTACCATTGTATTGGGTGTGTTGGGGACACAAGAGACTCTTTGCTATTTAGTTGCAGTGTTGTTTGAGAGAGACCATCTTCATCCTACGCCTCCCATAGATTGATAAACCTTAGGTCATCCACTTGAGGGAAATTTGCTACTGTCCTACAAACCTCTGCACTTGGAGGCCCAACAACGTCTACAAGAAGAAGGTTGTGTAGTAGACATCAGTGTGCAGAGACCATAATGGTAATTATCTTGGTAGTTCATCTTTAATCATTGTTGTAGCTTGTGATCCAGTGGCGTTGGAGGGAATGGCATGCCGAGAGGCTCTATCGCTAGCAGCAAATCTTCACCTACATAACTTTGTTATTGCATGTGATTCAAAGCAAGTTGTGGGTGACATCAAACAAGTCAACCAAGGCAGAACAGGAGCACTCATCAGTGAGATCAAAACCAAAGTAACTTCTTTTAATTGTATCTTTACTTTTGAGGGTCGTGTGATCAATGTTGATGTATAGAGCTTAGCTAAAATTTCTCTTACTTTAGCCCTGGGTCGTTATGTTTGATTTGGCCAACCACATGACACGTATGGTATCCCACTAGTTGTGGTTTTCGATCAATAAAATTGGCTTTACCTCCCAAGAAAGGTGTATGGCGGGTGGTGAGAAGTTCAGTACCACCTCACAAGTTGAGATCCTTTATAAGGGTTCCTCTACTATACGACATCGGGAGCTTGAGAAGAGGAGTGGTACACACGCGCTCCTCCTCCTCCGCCGCCCGCTCACACATCTGTTTCGTGAATGAGCCGAGTTTAGATCTATACTCTCGCTTTATTTTTGTCACTCAGGAGTGGTTAAAAGGGGAATTGACATTTTTCGAGATGTTGGACCATGGACTATCGCAGACTTAGTCATGGGCCTAAATCCAAGCTCACAACTCCCTACCCGACGACATATATATCGGAGGCGTTGGCCAGTACAACCAACACACTCACTGCGTCCTTATGCAACCTTATCCGTCATTTACTGTTCCAAGCTATGTGCTACTTCAAACGTTCCTGCCCCGTCGATCACGTGCACGGTCGGACGAGAGAGTAGGCCTCCAAAACCCCGTCATTCGAGATCCTGCACTTGGAGAAGAGCGATAAGGTTTTTGGGAAGGGTCTCCATGCGACTGCTCCCGATCCATCTCCTTCTCTACTTCGACTACTTCCCGTGCACCAACGCCATGTCCGTCACCACCGCCAAGAAGGCCACAGACAAAACTGAGGTTGCTACTACTACTGCCGCGACCCTTGCATGGCCTACCGAAGGGTATGACTTGTTCATCCCCTAGTTGCTCGTTTATGTGCTAGTCATATATACTCTGTTGATAGATGTTTCGGTTCTATGCTATATACATGCTCACATATTTAGGTATCCATATATGAGTTGCATACTCTGAATGTCAGTTTACTGTTTACTTGTGGGTTAGATTAATCAAAAACATGCTAATATATCTAGCATATAAACCTGTCACCCAGGCCATGGAGGACTTGGAGCGCAGGTTGCAGCTTGCGATGGTGGTCTACGCCGCGGCAGCTCGTCGGGACCTGAGTCCGGGTTTCATCATCGAGGCGCTGGGTTGCCGAGTCGGGATCGAGGCGGACAGAGTCTCAATACACCGCTACAGGCCGAAGGATTTTCTCATCGTATTTGATAGGCCGGAGGACAGGAACAGATTGAGTGAGCTGCCGGAGGTTCTGCACAATGGAGTTAGGTTGTTCTTCCGGCCATGGAACCGCCAAGCGCAGGCAGTGCACGTGGCTTTCCAGTTCAAGGTGCAGCTCGTCCTTGAGGGCATCCCGCCGCATGCTTGGGAGCACGGGGTGGTCGAGAGCTTTCTTAGCTCCTCCTGTCTGGTGGACACCCTGGGACCGGAGACAAGCTCTCGTGCTGATCTATCAGCGTTCAGGCTGACGGCATGGACGGCCCAGCCGGAGGAGATCCCGTCGTTGAGGTGGCTGGCTGTGCCGGAGCCCGAGATGCGTTTGAAGGAAATATGCCCTAGAGGCAATAATAAAGTTATTATTTATTTCCTTATATCATGATAAATGTTTATTATTCATGCTAGAATTGTATTAACCGGAAACATAATACTTGTGTGAATACATAGACAAACTAAACGTCACTAGTATGCCTCTACTTGACTAGCTCGTTAATCGAAGATGGTTATGTTTCCTAACCATAGACATGTGTTGGTCATTTGATTAACGAGATCACATCATTAGGAGAATGATGTGATTGACATGACCCATTCCATTAGCTTAGCACCCGATCGTTTAGTATGTTGCTATTGCTTTCTTCATGACTTATACATGTTCCTGTGACTATGAGATTATGCAACTCCCATTTGCGAGAGGAACACTTTGTGTGCTACCAAACGTCACAACGTAACTGGGTGATTATAAAGGTGCTCTACAGGTGTCTCCAAAGGTACATGTTGGGTTGGCGTATTTCGAGATTAGGATTTGTCACTCCGATTGTCGAAGAGGTATCTCTAGGCCCTCTCGGTAATGCACATCACTTAAGCCTTGCAAGCAATGCAACTAATGAGTTAGTTGTGAGATGATGTATTACGGAACGAGTAAAGAGACTTGCTGGTAACGAGATTGAACTAGGTATTGAGATACCGATGATCGAATCTCGGGCAAGTAACATATCGATGACAAAGGGAACAACGTATGTTGTTATGCGATCTGACCGATAAAGATCTTCATAGAATATGTAGGAGCCAATATGAGCATCCAGGTTCCGCTATTGGTTATTGACCGGAGACGTGTCTCGGTCATGTCTACATTGTTCTCGAACCCGTAGGGTCCGCACGCTTAACGTTACGATGACAGTTTCATTATGAGTTTATATATTTTGATGTATCGAAGGTTGTTCGGAGTCCCGGATGTGATCACGGACATGACGAGGAGCCTCGAAATGGTCGACACATAAAGATCGATATATTGGACGGCTATATTCGGACACCGGAAGTGTTTCGGGTGATTTCAGAGAAAACTGGAGTGCCGGAAGGGTTACCGGAACCCCCCGGGGAAGTATTGGGCCTTAGTGGGCCTGAGGGGAGAGAGAGGGCAGCAGCCCAGGAGGTGGCGCGCCCCCTCCCATGAGGAGTCCGAATTGGACTAGGGGAGGGGGGCGCGGCCCCTCTTTCCCTCTCCCTCTCCCTCTCCCTCTCTTTCCTTCCCCCTTCTCTCTTCCTAGTTGGACTAGGAAAGGGGAGTCCTACTCCTACTAGGAGGAGGACTCCCCCCTCCTTGGCGCACCCCAAGGGCCGGCCGGCCTCCCCCCTTGCTCCTTTATATACGGGGGCAGGGGGGCACCTCTAGACACACAAGTTGATCTTCGTGATCGTTCTCTTAGCCGTGTGCGGTGCCCCCCTCCACCATAATCCTCAATAATATTGTAGCGGTGCTTAGGCGAAGCCCTGCGACGGTAGAACATCAAGATCGTCACCACGCCGTCGTGCTGACGGAACTCTTCCCCGACACTTTGCTGGATCGGAGTCCGGGGATCGTCATCGAGCTGAACGTGTGCTAGAACTCGGAGGTGCCGTAGTTTCGGTGCTTGATCGGTCGGGCCGTGAAGACGTACGACTACATCAACCACGTTGTCATAACGCTTCCGCTTTCGGTCTACGAGGGTACGTGGACAACACTCTCCCCTCTCGTTGCTATGCATCACCATGATCTTGCGTGTGCGTAGGAATTTTTTTGAAATTACTACGTTCCCCAACAGTGGCATCCGAGCCTAGGTTTTATGTGTTGATGTTATATGCACGAGTAGAACACAAGTGAGTTGTGGGCGATATAAGTCATACTACTTACCAGCATGTCATACTTTGGTTCAGCGGTATTGTTGGATGAAGTGGCCCGGACCGACATTACGCGTACGCTTACGCGAGACTGGTTCTACCGACGTGCTTTGCACACAGGTGGCTGGCGGGTGTCAGTTTCTCCAACTTTAGTTGAACCGAGTGTGGCTACGCCCGGTCCTTACGAAGGTTAAAACGGCACCAACTTGACAAACTATCGTTGTGGTTTTGATGCATAGGTAAGATTGGTTCTTGCTTAAGCCCGTAGCAGCCACGTAAAACTTGCAACCAACAAAGTAGAGGACGTCTAACTTGTTTTTGTAGGGCATGTTGTGATGTGATATGATCAAGACATGATGCTAAATTTTATTGTATGAGATGATCATGTTTTGTAACCGAGTTGTCGGCAACTGGCAGGAGCCATATGGTTGTCGCTTTATTGTATGCAATGCAATCTCCTTGTAGTGCTTTACTTTATCACTAAGAGGTAGTGATAGTCGTAGAAGCATAAGTTTGGCGAGACGACAACGATGCTACGATGGAGATCAAGGTGTCCGCCGGTGACGATGGTGATCATGATGATGCTTCGGAGATGGAGATCACAAGCACAAGATGATGATGGCCATATCATATCACTTATATTGATTGCATGTGATGTTTATCTTTTATGCATCTTATCTTGCTTTGATTGACGGTAGCATTATAAGATGTTCTCTCACTAAATTTCAAGATAAAAGTGTTCTCCCTGAGTATGCACCGTTGCCAAAGTTTGTCGTGCCCAGACACCACGTGATGATCGGGTGTGATAAGCTCTATGTCCATCTACAATGGGTGCAAGCCAGTTTTTGCACACGCAGAATACTCAGGTTAAACTTGACGAGCCTAGCATATGCAGATATGGCCTCAGAACACGGAGATCGAAAGGTCGAGCGTGAATCATATAGTAGATATGATCAACATAGTGATGTTCACCAATGAAACTACTCCATCTCACGTGATGATCGGACATGGTTTAGTTGACTTGGATCACGTAATCACTTAGAGGATTAGAGGGATGTCTATCTAAGTGGGAGTTCTTTAAGTAATATGATTAATTGAACCTAAATTTATCATGAACTTAGTACCTGATAGTATCTTGCTCATGTATGTTTGATTGTAGATAGATGGCTCGTGCTGTTGTTCCGTTGAATTTTAATACGTTCCTTGAGAAAGCAAAGTTGAAAGATGATGGTAGCAATTACACGGACTGGGTCCGTAACTTGAGGATTATCCTCATTGCTGCACAGAAGAATTACGTCCTGGAAGCACCGCTGGGTGCCAGGCCTGCTGCTGATGCAACTGACGACGTTAAGAACGTCTGGCAGAGCAAAGCTGATGACTACTCGATAGTTCAATGTGCCATGCTTTACGGCTTAGAACCGGGACTTCAACGACGTTTTGAACGTCATGGAGCATATGAGATGTTCCAGGAGTTGAAGTTAATATTTCAAGCAAATGCCCAGATTGAGAGATATGGAGTCTCCAATAAGTTCTATAGCTGCAAGATGGAGGAGAACAGTTCTGTCAGTGAGCATATACTCAAAATGTCTGGGTATACTAATCACTTGATTCAACTGGGAGTTAATCTTCCGGATGATTGCGTCATTGACAGAATTCTCCAATCACCTCCACCTAGCTACAAGAGCTTCGTGATGAACTATAATATGCAAGGGATGGATAAAACAATTCCCGAGCTCTTCGCAATGCTAAAAGCTGCGGAGGTAGAAATCAAGAAGGATCATCAAGTGTTGATGGTCAACAAGACCACTAGTTTCACGAAAAAGGGCAAGGGGAAGAAGAAGGGGAACTTCAAGAAGAACAGCAAGCAAGTTGCTGCTCAGGAGAAGAAACCCAAGTCTGGACCTAAGCCTGAAACTGAGTGCTTCTACTGCAAGCAGACTGGTCACTGGAAGCGGAACTGCCCCAAGTATTTGGCGGATAAGAAGGATGGCAAGGTGAACAAAGGTATATGTGATATACATGTTATTGATGTGTACCTTACTAGAGCTCGCAGTAGCACCTGGGTATTTGATACTGCTTCTGTTGCTAATATTTGCAACTCGAAACAAGGACTACGGATTAAGCGAACACTGGCGAAGGACGAGGTGACGATGCGTGTGGGAAATGGTTCCAAAGTCGATGTGATCGCGGTCGGCACGCTACCTCTACATCTACCATCGGGATTAGTATTAGACCTAAATAATTGTTATTTGGTGCCAGCGTTAAGCATGAACATTATATCTGGATCTTGTTTGATGCGAGACGGTTATTCATTTAAATCAGAGAATAATGGTTGTTCTATTTATATGAGTAATATCTTTTATGGTCATGCACCCTTGAAGAGTGGTCTATTTTTGATGAATCT
Organism: Triticum urartu; assembly: GCF_056163025.1. Classification (NCBI taxonomy): domain Eukaryota; kingdom Viridiplantae; phylum Streptophyta; class Magnoliopsida; order Poales; family Poaceae; genus Triticum; species Triticum urartu. The sequence continues at coordinate 463,931,438 of NC_141879.1, read as the reverse complement.
TGATAGTAGTGATACACATATTCATAATGTTGAAGCCAAAAGATGCAGAGTTGATAATGATAGCACGACTTATTTGTGGCACTGCCGTTTAGGTCATATCGTGTAAAGCGCATGAAGAAACTCCATACTAATGGACTTTTGGAACCACTTGATTATGAATCACTTGGTACTTGCGAACCGTGCCTCATGGGCAATATGACTAAAACACCGTTCTCCGGTACTATGGAGAGAGCAACAGATTTGTTGGAAATCATACATACAGATGTATGTGGTCCAATGAATGTTGAAGCTCGTGGCGGATATCGTTATTTTCTCACCTTCACAGATGATTTAAGCAGATATGGGTATATATCCTTAATGAAACATAAGTCTGAAACATTTGAAAAGTTCAAAGAATTTCAGAGTGAAGTTGAAAATCATCGTAACAAGAAAATAAAGTTTCTACGATCAGATCATGGAGGAGAATATTTGAGTTACGAGTTTGGTCTACATTTGAAACAATGTGGAATAGTTTCGCAACTCACGCCACCCGGAACACCACAGCGTAATGGTGTGTCCGAACGTCGTAATCGTACTTTACTTGATATGGTGCGATCTATGATGTCTCTTACAGATTTACCGCTATCGTTTTGGGGTTATGCTTTAGAGACGGCCGCATTCACGTTAAATAGGTCACCATCAAAATCCGTTGAGACGACGCCTTATGAACTATGGTTTGGCAAGAAACCAAAGTTGTCGTTTCTAAAAGTTTGGGGCTGCGATGCTTATGTGAAAAAACTTCAACCTGATAAGCTCGAACCCAAATCGGAGAAATGTGTCTTCATAGGATACCCAAAGGAGACAGTTGGGTACACCTTCTATCACATATCCGAAGGCAAGACATTTGTTGCTAAGAATGGATCCTTTCTAGAGAAGGAGTTTCTCTCGAAAGAAGTGAGTGGGAGGAAAGTAGAACTTGATGAGGTAACTATACCTGCTCCCTTATTGGAAAGTAGTATAGGGAGGAAAGTAGAACTTGATGAGGTAACTATACCTGCTCCCTTATTGGAAAGTAGTATATCACAGAAACCGGTTTCTGTGACACCTGCACAAATTAGTGAGGAAGCTAATGATGATGATCATGAAACTTCAGAACAAGTTACTACTGAACCTCGTAGATCAACCAGAGTAAGATCCGCACCAGAGTGGTACGGTAATCCTGTTCTGGAAGTCATGCTACTAGATCATGATGAACCTACGAACTATGAAGAAGCGATGGTGAGCCCAGATTCCACAAAATGGCTTGAAGCCATGAAATCTGAGATGGGATCCATGTATGAGAACAAAGTGTGGAGTTTGGTTGGCTTGCCCAATGATCGGCAAGCAATTGAGAATAAATGGATCTTCAGGAAGAAGACTGACACTGACGGTAATGTTACTGTCTACAAAGCTCGACTTGTCGCAAAAGGTTTTCGACAAGTTCAAGGGATTGACTACGATGAGGCCTTCTCACCCGTAGCGATGCTTAAGTCTGTCCGAATCATGTTAGCAATTGCCGCATTTTATGATTATGAAATTTGGCAGATGGATGTCAAAACTGCATTCCTGGATGGATTTCTGGAAGAAGAGTTGTATATGATGCAGCCGGAAGGTTTTGTCGATCCAAAGGGAGCTAACAAAGTGTGCAAACTCCAGTGATCCATTTATGGACTGGTGCAAGCCTCTCGGAGTTGGAATAAACGCTTTGATAGTGTGATCAAAGCATTTGGTTTTGTACAGACTTTTGGAGAAGCCTGTATTTACAAGAAAGTGAGTGGGAGCTCTATAGCATTTCTGATATTATATGTGGATGACATATTGCTAATCGGAAATGATATAGAATTTCTGGATAGCATAAAGGGATACTTGAATAAGAGTTTTTCAATGAAAGACCTCGGTGAAGCTGCTTACATATTGGGCATTAAGATCTATAGAGATAGATCAAGACGCTTAATTGGACTTTCACAAAGCACATACCTTGACAAAGTTTTGAAGAAGTTCAAAATGGATCAAGCAAAGAAAGGATTCTTGCCTATGTTACAAGGTGTGAAGTTGAGTAAGACTCAATGCCCGACCACTGCAGAAGATAGAGAGAAAATGAAAGATGTTCCCTATGCTTCAGCCATAGGCTCTATCATGTATGCAATGTTGTGTACCAGACCTGATGTGTGTCTTGCTATAAGTCTAGCAGGGAGGTACCAAAGTAATCCAGGAGTGAATCACTGGACAGCGGTCAAGAACATCCTGAAATACCTGAAAAGGACTAAGGATATGTTTCTCGTATATGGAGGTGACAAAGAGCTCATCGTAAATGGTTACGTTGATGCAAGCTTTGACACTGATCCGGACGAGTCTAAATCGCAAACCGGATACGTATTTACATTAAACGGTGGAGCTGTCAGTTGGTGCAGTTCTAAACAAAGCGTCGTGGCAGGATCTACATGTGAAGCGGAGTACATAGCTGCTTCGGAAGCAGCAAACGAAGGAGTCTGGATGACGGAGTTCATATCCGATCTAGGTGTCATACCTAGTGCATCGGGGCCAATGAAAATCTTTTGTGACAATACTGGTGCAATTGCCTTGGCAAAGGAATCCAGATTTCACAAGAGAACCAAGCACATCAAGAGACGCTTCAATTCCATCCGGGATCTAGTCCAGGTGGGAGACATAGAGATTTGCAAGATACATACGGATCTGAATGTAGCAGACCCGTTGACTAAGCCTCTTCCACGAGCAAAACATGATCAGCACCAAGGCTCCATGGGTGTTAGAATCATTACTGTGTAATCTAGATTATTGACTCTAGTGCAAGTGGGAGATTGAAGGAAATATGCCCTAGAGGCAATAATAAAGTTATTATTTATTTCCTTATATCATGATAAATGTTTATTATTCATGCTAGAATTGTATTAACCAGACATAATACTTGTGTGAATACATAGACAAACTAAACGTCACTAGTATGCCTCTACTTGACTAGCTCGTTAATCGAAGATGGTTATGTTTCCTAACCATAGACATGTGTTGTCATTTGATTAACGGGATCACATCATTAGGAGAATGATGTGATTGACATGACCCATTCCATTAGCTTAGCACCCGATCGTTTAGTATGTTGCTATTGCTTTCTTCATGACTTATACATGTTCCTATGACTATGAGATTATGCAACTCCCGTTTGCCGGAGGAACACTTTGTGTGCTACCAAACGTCACAACGTAACTGGGTGATTATAAAGGTGCTCTATAGGTGTCTCCAAAGGTACATGTTGGGTTGGCGTATTTCGAGATTAGGATTTGTCACTCCGATTGTCGGAGAGGTATCTCTGGGCCCTCTCGGTAATGCACATCACTTAAGCCTTGCAAGCAATGCAACTAATGAGTTAGTTGCGAGATGATGTATTACGGAACGAGTAAAGAGACTTGCCGGTAGCGAGATTGAACTAGGTATTGAGATACCGACGATCGAATCTCGGGCAAGTAACATACCGATGACAAAGGGAACAACGTATGTTGTTATGCGGTCTGACCGATAAAGATCTTCGTAGAATATGTAGGAGCCAATATGAGCATCCAGGTTCCGCTATTGGTTATTGACCGGAGACGTGTCTCAGTCATGTCTACATTGTTCTCGAACCCATAGGGTCCGCACGCTTAACGTTACGATGACAGTTTCATTATGAGTTTATATATCTTGATGTACCGAAGGTTGTTCGGAGTCCCGGATATGATCACGGACATGACGAGGAGTCTCGAAATGGTCGAGACATAAAGATCGATATATTGGACGGCTATATTCGGACACCGGAAGTGTTTCGGGTGATTTCGGAGAAAACCGGAGTGCCGGAAGGGTTACCGAACCCCCCGGGGAAGTATTGGGCCTTAGTGGGCCTGAGGGGAGAGAGAGGGCAGCAGCCCAGGAGGTGGCGCGCCCCCTCCCATGAGGAGTCCGAATTGGACTAGGGGAGGGGGGCGCGGCCCCTCTTTCCCTCTCCCTCTCCCTCTCTTTCCTTCCCCCTTCTCTCTTCCTAGTTGGACTAGGAAAGGGGAGTCCTACTCCTACTAGGAGGAGGACCCCCCCCCCTCCTTGGCGCGCCCCAAGGGCCGGCCGGCCTCCCCCCTTGCTCCTTTATATACGGGGGCAGGGGGCACCTCTAGACACACAAGTTGATCTTCGTGATCGTTCTCTTAGCCGTGTGCGGTGCCCCCCTCCACCATAATCCTCAATAATATTTTAGCGGTGCTTAGGCGAAGCCCTGGGACGGTAGAACATCAAGATCGTCACCACGCTGTCGTGCTGACGGAACTCTTCCCCGACACTTTGCTGGATCGGAGTCCGGGGATCGTCATCGAGCTGAACGTGTGCTAGAACTCGGAGGTGCCGTAGTTTTGGTGCTTGATCGGTCGGGTTGTGAAGACGTACGACTACATCAACCGCGTTGTCATAACGCTTCCGCTTTCGGTCTACGAGGGTACGTGGACAACACTCTCCCCTCTCGTTGCTATGCATCACCATGATCTTGCGTGTGCGTAGGATTTTTTTTGAAATTACTACATTCCCCAACAGCTTTCGCCGCTGATGGAGCCGACGATGCTTCCATATAAGATTCTCATCCACCTCGACGAGGTCACGGACTATTCTGCGGTGGAGGAGCCATGGTTCCTGGGTGCGTCGTCTTCGAGCAGCGGCCAGAGTGGGATACCGGATTCAGACGATGGCAGTGGTGGCGGCGGCGGTGGCCGGATTACCACCACGTGTCTTGACTGGAGTTTTAGGGTCAGGGATAACAGGGCCCTCCCCGGCACCGGGGGGGTGGTGGCGTCGCCGGCTGCGGCTTCGGCGGCGGCGCTTCAGCAGTCGCCAGCCTCACCTCGGCTGGTGAGGATTGGTGGATCCCAAGCATGCTAACGATGCCTGACATCACCCCGGCCAGCACTGTCTGCAATGTGTGGAACAATATTGAGTGTAGGCCTTCCGCTTTTGACCGCTTGACTAGACCGGAGGTGGAGACCGTTGGCCAGCATCATTTGGTTCAGCCAAAGACGGAGACGGGGAAGTTTTCAAGTGGGGGATAAGCTTCTCCGGTGCGCGAGCTGGCCACCAGACCACCGTTGGCGTCAATCGTGGTAGGACTGGCCGACAGCAGCGGCAACCAGGATCAGGTGGAGGATCCGAGGCAAGTGGTGGCTGGTGCGCAGGAGTTAAGGCCGGCTGGGATTGGCCAGGAGTTGGCGCACCACGAGCCTGCCCCATGCAGCACGGGGCCCCAGACCACTCTGGTGGCCAGGGCCGGGGCGAAACTAAAACTCAGGGGCCCTTAAAATTTTCTTTTGGTATCCGTTGATGAAAATTCACTTATGATAGTCTTATCCTGGACCCCTTCTCCTGTTGGTTGAGCGAAGGCGAATATAGATGCCACGTTGGGCAAGTAAGACAACAAAGGTATAGTGGAGGAGGTCCCAATGAGCCATGTTTGTGATTTTATGTGAGCATCAAAGTCATCATCGATGGCATTTGGAACCGTAAACAAATACCCTCCATGGTGGTTCATTGTGCCATCATGGGAAGACTTAGGAGATTACGATAGCTAGCAAGGCCTAGAAAATAGCCCCTTTCTTTGCAAGAGAAAATCTTTCAATAAAGAGACGCACATGCTAGCGCACTCATTGCTGAGAGATAGGGTTGGCCGTCGTGTGTGTCCAACAGCTTCGTCTAATGGCCTTTGCATCCCAATGTCTATTATTTAAATAAGGATGATATATGATTCTCAAAAAGATAAAATTATGACAGTCTCATCTCGAAAATTAACTAAAATGATATAGAAACAAAAACATGGATATGCATGTCAATTTAATAAGTAATATATCTTATAATTTTAGCACCCGTGACTGAGTGATCACCAAACTCTTATTGCCATTTCCCTAGCATGAATTTGTGGGTTAAATGGAATCACAACAGAGCAGAGCATGCATGAGAGAGAGAGAGTACACTCAAACAAAACCTAATTATATCCATGCATACACACCTGAAGATCAATCTTCATATTTTTAGATCATGAGGCCCTTGACTCCCATAATCCCCATGACCCCATAATAGTATTCAGAGTTGCCTCTGCCATGAAAAAATACCAGATAAATAAAAACTCGACGAATTATCAACATCTGGATTGAAACAACCATGCATGGATCAATCTTTTCATTGTCTGGACTCCAACCTGCACGACATCATCAAAGAAATTGGTTATGGAGTTCATGATCTACAACACCCATCTACAGATCTTCAGATTTGTAGATTATGAGGCCCCCAAAATACAATCTTAAGATTTGTAGATAATGAGGCCTCCGGAGGCGGGACGTGGGGTTGATGGTGTAGGACGCCCTGCACGAGCCCGGAGTCGCCGGCATGCGACTTGCGTCCGGGGCGAAAACAAATCTGCCAAAACCGCCGCGAACCGGTCTTCGCGAATCAGTCAATAGGTGAACTCGATGGGGAAGAAAACATGACGATCCTATACGTACTCGTGGGCTACTGACTACGTTCTTGGTTTCCCTGGGGCCTGGGCCATGGGCTAGCTGCATATGTCGAAGGGGGCCCCTGGACATCGGGGGCCCGGGGCGGCCGCCCCTGCTGCCCCCCTCAGGACCGGCCCTACTGGTGGCCATGGATGACAAACAAAGGGGATTGGTGAGCGAGGGACCCACTGCATAGGATGGGAGAGGCGGCCCCACGGGTCTGTTGGATGCTAGCGATCCAGTTGGGTCTGGCAATGAGTGCATGCAACTGGGCTCGGATTGCGAGGCTCATGGCGGTGAGCGGGATGCTTTGGTGGGGTCGATTCTGGCGCTGGGTGCAGCTCGGGATTTGGTGTCACCCGATCCCACCACTCAGGAGGCCATGCACGGGGCCCCACCAGAGGAGACTGATGGGACTCATGCGTTTGAGACTGCTGGTGGGGCAGAGGGGATTGATGGGAACCATGCACATGCATATGAGATCGTTGGTGGAGCCAAGGGGTTGCATGCCCCGGCCGCTCGTGGACTGGAACTTGGAGTTGTGCGAGTCTTAGCCATGCAAGGGAGCTGTTCCCACCCGCGCCTGCTGCTAGAGAGATCACCACTGAGGAGCAACGCATGATGACGACTGCGGTTACCGAGCGTGCTCGGGGAGGGATGATGGCGCAAGAATCCAGAGCCTTCGACAGGCTCAAGGCCTTCTACAACAATCCCATGAAGAAGTTGGCACCCCCGCTCCTCCGTGAGGTGCAAGCCTCCTCCCTCCGCCCCGAGGTTGAGCATTTCGCCCCCAAGAGGATGACCAGGGGTGCAAAGAGAAGTGCCAATGTCAGCGCTGCCAAGCCAAAATCGGCAGAGAATGTCCTGTTACGCGCACTCGGCCTTGTTCCTGATGACTTGGCGGCTGACGAGGCAGCAGTGCAAGAGCTCCAGAGTCTTTTTGACTCGCCCCTGTGCGAGTAGCACATCAGGGTAATCATGGCGCTGTTCGGGAAGGCTGTGACACCCACGGAGGAATTGGCGGGTGCGCGGGACACGGCCATCGCCGTGCTCTGATGCGCACACTGGTGTGGGTGGACGCCTAGCTTTCCAAAGATGTACAACCCAGAGGTTTGTGCTGGAACGTGTGCGGACTCAACAACCCCGCGAAGAAGAAGACAGTGAGGGAGTTTGTTACTTCGGTGAAAGTCAATTTGGTTTATTTGCAGGAGACTAAACTTGATGTAATCGATCAGTTCGTTGTAATGCAATGTGTCGGGCCGTCCTTTGAGGGTTTTGCTTATTTGCCGGCGGAGGAGACCTGTGGTGGCATCTTGCTCACTTGGGACACCACGGTGATCACAATTGACCACATCCAGTTGGACTCCAACTTTGTTACGGGCATGGTGACTAATAAGGACGAAGAGAAGTGGTGGATCTCTGCAGTGTATGCGCCCCAGGGTGATGAACTCAAAACGCAATTCCTCCTGGATCTATATGCCTGTAGAGCTTTATGCCCTGGCCCGTGGATGGTGCTAGGAGATTTCAACATGATCCTGCGGGCGTCGGAGAAGAGCAACGAGCACATTAACCGAACGGCGATGAACAAATTCCGAAGCTTTGTGGATGATCATGAGCTAAAAGGAGCTCCATATGCATGGTCGGATGTTCACTTGGTCGAACGAAAGAAATGCTCCCACCTTCACAAAGATAGACCGGGTGTTGGAGTGGTTTATTGGGAGTTGTTGCACCCGGATCACCTGCTCCAAGCCCTCTCCACGGGTGTTTCCGACCATGCCCCCTTGCATCTGTCGACAAACACTCATCTTCATCATAAGAAGCGATTTCGATTCGAGATCTTCTGGACTAAATTGGAGGGCTTTGACGATGCGATCCGGGAGGCATGGACTTGTAACGAGGAGATTGTGGATCCGTTCAAACGCTTGGATGCTCTATATAGAGTACGAGTCTCTACCTTCAGGCTTGGGGGCAACGAAAAGCTGGCAACATCAAAACCATCATGGTTGTGGCCAACTGGTTTATTCTAAGGTTCAACCAAGCCTCGGAAGTTCGCCAGCTCTCGGACATGGAATGGTGGTTGTGGAAGATGCTCAAGGTTGTGCTGTTGGGCCTTGCCTCGCTCCAGCGGACAATTGATCATCAGAGATCGCGCATCAGGTGGTTGAAAGAGGGGGACGCCAACACTAAGCTATTTCAGGCCGTGGCCAACGACAGGAGGTCAAAGAATTATATCGCTCAGCTTAAGCATGAGGAGGAGATCCTCATGGACCAAGGCATAATTGAGGACATGTTTGCCGGGGTCTATGACAGGCTGTTGGGTACGACCATTACGCGTGAGCACTCCTTAAATCTCGATCTGCTCGGCTTGCCACAGCTAAACCTCACGGACATGGAGGAGATCTTCACAGAGGAGGAGGTTTGGAGCGTGATCAAGGAGCTCCCACCGGATAGAGCCCCTGGCCCCGACGGCTTCATCGGGCTGTTCTATCACAAAGCTTGGCCGGTGATTAATCACAACATTATGGCAGCCTTGCTTAAGCTGTATGTGGGGGACGGCAGGGTTTTTTGCAAGATCAATAAGGCGCACATTGTGCTGATTCCTAAGACTGCGGAGGCCTTGGAGGTTAAGGATTTTAGGCCCATCAGCCTCCCTCACAACTTCTCTAAGCTCTTTGCCAAGATTCTGGCCACGCGGGCGCGCAGGAGATTGCACGAAGTAATCAGCGCAAACTAGTGAGCTTTCATCAAAGGAAGAAGCATCTATAATAACTACCTCCTAGTTAGGCAAGTCGCCGCAAAATCTATGTGGCTAAGATCAAGGGTCTCTTCCTCGAGCTTGATATCGCAAGAGCTTTCGACTTGCTCTCGTGGCCCTTCCTTCTGGAAGTTTTGAGGGCCAGGGGTTTCGGATGGAGGTGGATCGGATGGGTCTCCACGCTGCTATCTTCAGCAAGCACAAAGATCATTGTGAATGGGAGCCCGGGACGTACAATCTATCATGCTAAAGGCTTGAGCCAAGGGGACCCGATGCCCCCCTACTTTTCGTGATCGCCATGGACGTGCTTACAGCGTTGATCTGCAAAGCCACAGACGCGGGCGTGCTTAGTTTGTTCCGCGACATCCTGCCTTTACAAAGGCTGTCCATCTACGCGGACGATGTTGCCATGTTCGTCAAGCCGGAGACGTAGGATCTGCACTGCGTGAGAGAGATCCTCGAGGTCTTTGGTGAAGCATCGGGGCTCAAGATCAACTTCGCCAAATCAGCGGCTATCCTAATTCATGGAGCGGAGGAGGATGGGCAGAGAGTTAGAGTGATTCTTCGCTGCCAATTGGGTACATTTCCGTGCAAGTATCTCGGCATTCCTTTAATGATCCACCAGTTGCGCCGCATAGATTGGCACCCGCTCCTTGATCAGTTCGGGAAGGTGGTTCCAACGTGGAAGAAAGGGCTCATACACAGACCAGGCAAGCTCATCGTTCTCAAATCAGTGGCCTCTGCAAGGCCGATACACCAAATCATGGTTCTTGATGCCTTGGCTTGGGTTTTCGAGCAAAACAACAAATGGATGTGGGCTTTCTTTTGGGCCGGGGAAGATAAAGTCAATGGTGGGCAGTGCCTAGTGGCATGGGACACAATTTGCCGGCCGACGAGCTTTGGTGGGCTGGGCATCAAGGATCTGAGTCTGCAGGCCATTGATTTGAGAGTGCGCTGGGAATGGCTTCGCAGAACGGATCATCTCCGACCATGGCAGGGCATCCCGTTAGCTGTGGACGCCGAGGTTAAATCGATCTTCAATAGCTTCATCAAGATTACACTTGGAAATGGGGAGAGGGCCATGTTTTGGACAGACAGATGGATTCATGGATTCACGGTTGGCGAGATCGCTCCGATGATCTTGGAGATGGTTAACACCAGGGCGCGCAACGCCAGGACTGTCCGGCAGGCTCTAATGGATAACGTGGTCGCGAGATGTGCAAGGTGACATCTCTTTCCTAGCGCATATGCAGGTGGCTCATCTGTGCCTTGCCATCGCGACGGTGTCGCGGGACAATAACCTTCCTGATCAGTTCAGTTGGCCTGCTGACAAGTCTGGAGTCTACATCGAACTACCAGAAACTATGTATGGGCTTAGTGCGTTCGCCGACTGCCATGGCCATCTGGCGAAGCTGGGCACCGCTGCGTTGCAAGATCTTCGCTTGGCTCATGGTCCAGTACCGCTTATGGACTTCCGGCAGGCGCGCTCGGCACGGGCTCCAGGACGAGCCATTCGCTTGCTTCACCTGCTTGCAGGACCAAGACAACGTAGATCACATTCTCGCGAGATGTGTCTACGTGCGGGAGGTTTGGCATCGTTGCTTTGACACGATGCAAATGGACATTGCACCGCCAACCCAGAGTACCACATTTACCGAGTGGTGGTCCCAACAAAGGACGAGGTTCTCAGGCAAAATTCGTCGTGGTTTTGACTCCTTCGTGATCGGCACGGCATGGGCGTTGTGGAAGAGAAACACGAGGGTGTTCAATAGAGTGCACGATCAAAGGACGCCCGAGCAACTGGTGATGCTTGTGCTTTCGGAGATCAGGGAGTGATCGCTCGCTGGTTTAGGTGTAGGAGGCTTAGATCCTTTTGTGAGAGAGCGATTTTGTATTCGTTTCGGTGTTGGTGTTTGTCAAATAGGATGTGTTCGCATCTTGCTAGATTGATTGTAATTATCTTCTGCCTTTTATAAAAATATAGTACGTCATTTTGGCGTACTCTTGAAAAAAAAACGCAATTTGAAGTACGGTAGTACTCCGTCCGTACCTAAATGTAAGTCTTTGTAGAGATTTCACTATAAATTACATATGAAGCAAAATAAGTGAATCTACACTTTAAAATATGTCCATATACATCATTATGTAGTTTATAGTGAAATCTCTAAAAAAAATTTAGAAACGAAGGGAGTACTACTGTATTTGTCAATCTTCAGGGGATCGTACTGACTCACTTGACACAGATACGGTATCTGATCCATCCCACACGTGGACGTGTAATCGAACGCGAATCGCAAATCCCCGTAAACCCCCCTCCGCTTTCCACCTTTTTACAGTCCATCCAAACGCCTTTTGACTGACTGACCCCACCACCCCCACATCGTCCTTTTTACCGCAAACCCCACTATAAGCCCCCAAATTCCAACCCCTCCGCACACCCGAAGCTGCTACTCTGCTGTTCTCTGCCTCTGCATCCCCGCCTCCTTTTCCCATGGCCTCCAAGAACGCCCTGCTCGGCCGCCTCATCCTGCTCCTCCTCGCGTCCGTCGCCTCGACCTCCTCCTCGTCCAACTCCGGCAATGCCGAGACGGACGCGCTGATGGAGATCAAGGCGGCGCTGGACCCGTCGGGGCGCGCGCCGGCGCTGGCGTCGTGGTCCCGCGGCGGGGACCCGTGCGGCCGCGGGGACTACTTCGAGGGCGTCTCCTGCGACTCTCGGGGGAGGGTTTCCGTCGTCTCCCTGCAGGGGAGGCGGCTCTCCGGGAGCGTCTCGCCCGCGGTGGCGATGCTCCTGGGACTCACCGGGCTGTACCTACACTACAACGAGCTGGGCGGGGCGATCCCTCGCGAGCTGGGCGACCTCCCCGACCTCGCGGAGCTCTACCTCGGCGTCAACAACCTGTCCGGGGGCATCCCCATCGAGCTCGGCCGCCTCCATCGCCTCCAAGGTACTGTACTTACTACTGAGCGAGTTCTTCAGTTTTGAAAGTGGCACCGAAAAAATAATCCCACATTGTTATATTTGTAATCTGGCAAATCAGTTTTAGTACTTCTGGGTACGTAGTACGTGTATTTCTTATCCTGAATTTGATGACATTCGGTACACATCTGGTACTCAGAATTTGAATTTGTCAAGTACAGTACATTTTGTTTTGTTTTGTACTGGTGGCTCGCCCTCCCATTTCCCTGTCTGCTGCTAAATACCTGCATGGACCAAAACTTTGAATTCTTCTGATTACATCTTGTCCTATGCGGACTCGCTTGCACGGCTACTTGATGTGTGCATTCAACCTCTGAAATGCGATCCACATTTATTCCCTGTACATGGACTGTTCCTACAGCTCACAGTGGCCATTATAATTAATCATCTGTCCACTTCCAGGATTTGATTAATTAGCCGTACCAAAAAGTTGGAATACTAATCAATTTGCAACAGTATAATGGCTAAAATGGCTAATCGATTGTTCTTCTCTAATGGTAAATGGCTGAGAAGTTTGTGTTCTTCATTCCTGCAGTGCTGCAGCTGGGCTACAACCAGCTCTCAGGGAGCATCCCAACTCAGCTGGGTGAGCTCAAGAAGCTCACTGTTCTTGCCGTTCAGTCCAACCAACTCACCGGGGCGATACCGGCGTCTCTAGGGGACTTGCCGGAGCTGACACGTCTGGACTTGAGCTCCAATCACCTGTTTGGCTCCATCCCTTCCAAGCTTGCCGGTATCCCACAGATTGCAACATTGGACCTCCGAAACAATACACTTTCAGGAAGTGTTCCTTCTGGTAGGTAGTGTTCAACAATGGTGTCCATGGTTACAATTTCACTGCCTCTGCACCATCTGAATTGTCCACTGATATTCTGTAGGTCTGAAGAAATTGGGTCACGGGTTTAAGTTTGACAACAATTTAGAGCTCTGCGGGTCTCATTTTGATACTCTGAAAGCCTGTCCTAACGATGAGAACGTCGATGATCAAATGCCGCATAAACCCGAATCAACCTCCATCAAACCACAGCAAACTCCACAAAATACCAGTCAAAACAGAAATTGCGACAACGGCGCATGCTCGAGGTCATCGACACTCTCTTCTGGAGCTGTTCTTGCCGGAACAATCATTATTATAGCTGGTGTGGCGGCTTGTGGTCTATCTGTCTTCTCGTGGCACCGCCGGCAGAAGCAGAAGGTTGGTTGCTCTGTGGAGAGCTTGGAAGGCAGGCCTAGTTTGGAGCAATCAAAGGAAACATATCAGAAGAGTGCCTCCTCACTTATCAATGTTGAGTATTCCAGTGGCTGGGACACTTCGTCGGAGGGATCACAGCACGGAGTAAGGCTATCGCCGGAGGGGTCCCCGAGTGTGAGGTTCAATCTAGAAGAGGTGGAGTGCGCGACGCAGTACTTCTCGGACATCAATGTGCTTGGCAAGAGCACCTTTGCGGCGACACATAGAGGGATAATGCGGGATGGCTCGGTCGTCGCCGTCAAGAGCATCAACAAGAGCAGCTGTAAGTCGGAGGAGGCCGACTTCTTGAAAGGGCTCCGCATGCTTACATCGCTGCGGCATGAGAACCTTGTTGGCTTAAGGGGTTTCTGCCGCTCCCGTGCTAGAGGGGAGTGCTTCCTCGTCTATGAGTTCATGGCGAACGGTAGCCTTTCCCGGTATTTGGATATCAAGGACGGAGACGCCGAGACGAGGATCCTCGACTGGCCAACTCGGGTCTCCATCATCAGCGGCATTGCCAAAGGTATAATATACCACCATTTCTATCTGTTGAAACATGAAATAGACAGCCTAAGTTTCTGGGGCCAACATTTTTGTTGTTGTTGCCAGTAATACTTAAGCTGCATTTCGTGAAAGTGAACAAACTAAAATTGCTGGGCCATTTCAATGTTTATATAACCTAGTGATTAGTTCTACTCTCTGCACGTACTGAAATTCTGAATTATTTCAGGAATCGAGTACCTGCACAGCAGCAAACCGAGCAAGCCCCCTCTTGTCCACCAGAACATCTCGGCAGACAAGGTGCTCCTGGACCACCTGTTGGTGCCCCGCCTCTCTGGCTCCGGCGTGCACAAGCTGCTGGCCGACGACGTGGTCTTCTCCACGCTCAAGGGCAGCGCTGCCATGGGTTACCTGGCGCCGGAGTACACGACCACCGGCCGGTTCACGGACAAGAGCGACGTGTACGCTTTCGGGGTGGTCGTGTTCCAGGTGCTCACAGGCAAGAAGGCGGTCTCGCAGCACCTCCTCCGCTGCCCCGTGGGCGACGCGGAGCCCGGCGGTGCCGCCAAGCTCGACGACCTCGTGGACCCCCGCCTCGGGGCCAGGTTCTCGAGGCCCGAGGCTGCGAAGCTGGCCGGGATCGCGCTGCTGTGCACCAGCGAGGCGCCTGGCCAGCGCCCCGCCATGGCCACTGTGCTACAGCAGCTCGGCGCCCCCCAGTAATGAGTGATCGTTGCCGTTGCGTTAACTTCTTTCTTGTTAGCTAAGCTGCCATTTTCATTCTCAGCTCCAGTTCCATGGATCGGTTGGTATGTTCCTTGCTCAGGAACCTGACAGTTCGTCGCAAGCTAAGTTTCTGCTCTGTGCAGTTAGCCAGTTACTACTAGTAGTTAATCAATGGTTGCATCAATTTGGCAGCAACCACTTCAGTTCAGTCTGGTCCGGTGGCACTGATCACTGATTGTATCGTTATCTTTTCCCCTCTCTACTGTAAATGTGTGGTGTGGTGTGCTGCTACATTTTGGATACCCTGTTATCAGGTTGTAAATGCGCGGCACGAAATAAAGTCTAGCCTGTTTTGAGATTTCAAATGTGATGATGGCCCAGGCTACCTATGTACTGTACTGGAGTAGCTGATAGTACTAGGCACGCGGCACGCATGCTGCGCATTTAGGAGCCTCGGTCCTCCTCTGACCTCTGGGCTCTGCTCCGGTGCCATGTTGTTGTTACTGATCTTTGTTGCGTTGCAGGTTCCGGCCGGATCTGAGAGTAAAAGTGACAGCACCACTACCACCTCCTTCCATCTACATTTCCTTCTGGGAGGCGCTTCAGATCAGATCAGGCATTAAAACGTGGCTTCAGATACTGGTCCTGTTACTTTTGCTTCAGGGTACAGGGTAGAAGCTTTGGCAGAGTAGGATCGACTGTAACTCGTTTTTCCTTTTGACTGTCGGCTGTAATTTTTGGTGCAGGGAGAACATATCCTTTTGTCAGAACACCTCAGGTTTGGCACCCAAGACGGACGCCGTGTAGGCCTCAAGGTAATCAGACCCGGCTGTGGGAAAATATCCAGAAAAACGAATCCGCTCGAACTCCCTGGCTCCTCAGCGATTTGGGCCTCCTGGCCGTCCGATCGGTTCGCTTGATGGAGTTCCGGCCGTCGGATCGAGCCGCCGGCAGATCTCGTCCGTCGGATCGAATCCCCCTCCCCTGTAGCATGGTTGATCTCGTCTGGTTCGCGCCGTCGATTACTCCTTCTGTTTGACCGGTTGTCGCTGACCTGTGGGGTCCCGGCGGGTGGGTCGCGCCCGTCAGCGAGCGGGGTGTGCGGGTGCAGCCTGTGCGTTCAGTCGTGCGCGCGCCTGCGGTAAATATCCCGTGCCACCGCACGTAAATCTTGCCCCCCGTCGAGGGCTTTTTCGTCATTTCCTGTCCAGGCGGCGTACGTGGTGGACGGTGGTTGGCTCCGTGCGGCTATGTGGTGGGGGAGGGCGGCTGGCTCGCTTCTCGTTCGCCCCCTTCGTTCCCTTCTCTCTGTCTCTCCTCCCCCATCCCCCTCAATCCGAATCTTCCCCCGGAACCCAATCCATGGCGCCGCAGCGCTCGCTGCCCTCGGCCTCCTCACGCCGCCGCCGCTCGTCCTCCACGACTTCCCCCGCGTGCGTTCTCCTCTTCCTCTCCTCTGCGCCACGCCGGCTTCCGATCCCGCGCCTCCAACCCCTGATCCATCGACGCTGCCGGAATGCCCTTCGGCGGAGAGAAGGCCCAGGGCGACACCGGCCCCCAATCCCATGCGTCGAGCCCCTGCTTCGTGCATGGTGCTGGAGCACCCTTCAGCGCCGAGGAGGCGCAGCGCGACAAGGCCGCCGCCGGCGTCGGTGCTCCCTGGCGCGACACGACCTCCGCCGGCGTCGGTTCTCCAAGCACATCCACTCCGACGACGCCCAGGTGATCCATTCTCTTGCCTAGAGATGCTGGTCTATCTTCTCTTTCGGTTCTAGGTTTTCATGTTTACATTGATTTTGTGTCGGATTTATCATTGCAGGTCCTCTCTAGTTGTTGTTTGTTCCGTTTGTCGAAGCTTCGGCCAGCCTGCTGTTCGTTGCCGTGTCGAGATGTTGCAAGGT
Source organism: Triticum urartu (assembly GCF_056163025.1). Classification (NCBI taxonomy): domain Eukaryota; kingdom Viridiplantae; phylum Streptophyta; class Magnoliopsida; order Poales; family Poaceae; genus Triticum; species Triticum urartu. The sequence goes on along the minus strand of NC_141879.1, from coordinate 463,914,814 downwards.
TCGTGGTTGGCGAGCTCTTCCTTTTCCTTCCTGTCTAGCAGAGCTATTAGTTGTTATGTGCAGCTCCTGTAGCTTTTTGGATGTGTTGACTGCCCGAATCTTTTTCTTGGATGCATTGGTTGCTCGATCCTGGTTCTGATCGGATTCCTTTGGATAGATTAGGTGCTCGGTTCTGTTTGGATCCCTGGTATTTGTTGTTGCTTTGCAGGAGACTAGGCCTCGTGCCTATATCCGGGGTAGATTTTTGTTGCCTTTCTTAATTTGTCTGGTGCTGGGATGCATTAGGTGCTCGGATATTGTTGTTGTTGTGTAGGAGGTTGTCGTGGTCTGCCTAGATTCCTATGTTTTTGTTACCTTTTTTTTTGCCTGCTGCCTGATTTGTCCTTATCAGGGGTGACAAGGGAAGCGAAAGGTTTGGCACTGGCTCGCTAAGTTACTTACCTTGAACATGATAATAAATATAACATGGTTGTAGTTGTTAGTAATTAATTTCACCCATGTAACAATCCATTTTCCGAAAGCTAAATGTTTTATCTTCCATATTGTTGGTGTGTGACAGGTTAAAATGGCATGGACGAGTACTCATTTATTCATGGAGCTAGCGCAGAGCATCCTTTTTTGATAGAGGGATTTGGGCATCAATCCTTGGCCTTGCTCCTGATTATGTATGGGAAGTGGGAGTGCTAATTAGGCATTGGATGTATACTTTGCCTATGAAGATTAGTGGAACTGCTCAAATTTACCTCAAATATAGTTACAAGGTTACATTCTTCTTCACTTATATATGCTCTTTTTTATGCACTCTTGTTTCATTTATGGATTTGGTGTATCCTCAAGTATGTAAATCCACAAGGTATATAATTGGTACAGGATTAAGCACAAATTATTGAGAGCTGATGCTGAACAATGCACTTGAACTTTGAGCGATCTGTCAGCCATTGTTCAAATAACATCTTTATGTGCTTAGGATTAGGAGGATATATATGAACCCAACTTCGACACAGGTTTTGCATTGGCTGCATAGGCCGCTGCCCCGTTTATTAAGTTTGCTATCCATCTTACTCACATTGTTGGTTGTGGCTGCCATCATCATTATATTACAGGTTCTTCATTTCCTTCTGTTGTGCCACCCTGCATTCTTAACTATATGCTCTTTATGGAAATCATAGGTTAATGAAAAAGGCTATCTCATTGCAGGAGACATGTTCATTTTTTTTGAAGGATAAACTCTTCATGCCCCAACTACAACAAGAGGAGATAGCTCAAGGTAAATAAAAACTCAAAAGATTCAGCTTCTAGGTGTGTTCCACCTGGGTGATACTAATTCAGGTAGAATTCCTCTAGGTGTATTTTGTATGTTTTGGTGTTTTGGAATAGTAGTATCTAGCACCGTGATAATACTGCATACTGATTATACCTCCTTTGATACTTGTCTTTAGCTTTGTACATCAGATGATTCAACATTTTATTTTGTATTCTAGGCAATTTAATAATTATAAGAGTAAAGCCTACAATTGCAGGCTTACAAACAGTTCATGAGGCTTCCTTTGATATTTATTTTTTGCACATATCTCTGAATCTATAGCAGTTCAGATGTTTTCGCCATGCTAGGCCAAGCAGACCAATGGCATTCTTAACAGTATAATAGAATGCTGAATGGGAATGTCATAGTTTAGTCTTATGCCTTAATTTATTTCTTCGTTTTTCATATCTGTATTGTGAACAATGTTGACCGGCACCATCACCTGCTACAGGAGCTTAATTTATTGGGAACTGCATGTCCGTATTGTTAAAATCTCTAATCCATTTTTCAGATGCACTTTTGGTATTGTTCTGCAATCTGTTTACACATCCGGGACTGCTGTTGTTGTTGCTTGTGGTTGTCTCATGATCTTGGCTGTTGGTGGCTGGTACCAGCTCAGGTGCTACTCTATTCTTGTCGCTTCCTTCATGCCTTTCTATACGCACGCACGCTCGATCTTTTTTCTTTTGTATGATGTTATCCTAGGATATTGTTGTTGGAACTGCTGTTATTGTTGCTACGGGTTGCTCATGAGCTTAGTTACATTTTTAGGTTGCCCTGCTGGATGCCATTTTTAGGTTGTTGTGTACCTACGGATAGTTCGTTGTTCTGCAATACCATATTTAGTCTCACTTTGTTTACATGATTGCTGCTACATTCCGGAAACAATGGTCTGTTGGTTGCAGAATTATAGTGGCTAGCTGGGACAACTAATTCATTTCTTGGTCTTGATCAAAGATAACTGGATTATTGCCCTGCTTTATCCAGAAATATGAGACGAAGGGAGCCACCGGCGCTCTCAGCGGTTAGCGCATTTTGACCATTGGATCAATTTGCTTGATGGGTTTCTGGGCGTCCGATCGAGCGGTGGAAGGACGTCGGCTGTCGGATCGAATCCCCCTCCCTTGTAGCATGGTTGATCCCGTTTGGCTTGCCCCGTTGATTACTCCTTCCGTTGACCGGTTGTCGCTGACCTGGGGGGTCCCGGCGGGTGGGCCGCGCCCGTCAGCGAGCGGGTGTGCGGGTGCAGCCTGTGCGTTCAGTCGTGCGCGCGCCTGCGGTAAATATCTCGTGCCACCGCACGTAAATCTTGCCCCCCGCCGAGGGCTTTTTCGTCATTTCCTGTCCAGGCCGCGTGCGTGGTGGACGGTGGTTGGCTCCGTGCGGCTATGTGGTGGGGGAGGGCGGCTGGCTCGCTTCTCGTTCGCCCCCTTTGTTCCCTTCTCTCTGTCTCTCCTCCCCGTCCCCCCCAATCTGAATCATCCTTGGCCGCTTTGGTGCCATTGGCATTCATGCTCGTCGGTGGGATGGTGCAAGGCGCAACTCAGACATGGTTCCTCACCGGTTGGACGGCGTTCAGGCGAAACCCCGGTGCCCACTGAGTACTGCCTTGGCTACAACCTCCCTCGGTGAGCTCCATCTTCCCCTGCTCTGCTTAGGCTATTGTATGGGACATGGCCAGGCTATGATGATCAGTTATGGATGATATAGGCATGCTCTCGAGTAATCGAGGCACTTGTGGGTGTTAATTTGGATCCTCCGTCGTTTCTTTGAACTGTTTTGATCATGTTCTCATTTTAGTGACTCTGTCCTTGGATGGTCATTTCTGATGAGTGATAACCAAGGCAGTTTCACCCTCGTAAGAACATATTGATCTGGTGATCCATCCAGAAATAAGACCCGCGACAAGTTCCCTGGCTCCTCGGATCTCAGGCACTTTTGGCCGTCGGATCGATTTCCTGATGCGATTCTGGCCGTCGGATCTCGATCCGGATTGATCTCGGCCGTTGGATCGAGCCCGAGCTCCTATAGCAATGAATAGTTACTCCCGCGGTGAGATATCTCGTGCCACCGCGTTTGAATCACGTGCCCCGTCGGTCGGAAGCCATTCTTGCTAGGGCGATGATGATTAGCCATGGCTGAAATAAGTGTGCCTTTGAGCAATCGAGGCACCTGTGGGTATCAAGTTGGATCCTTCCTTGTCTATAGAATCCTTTTTGATCCTGTGATACTTATTGTTCTGTCCTTGGATGGTCATTCTTGTTGAGTGATAACCAGGGCAGCTCCACTGTATAAACAGATTGATCTGGCGATAGGAGATGATGGGGGTAGATTATATGATCGAGGAAAGGCGAATCTGAGCCCACTATGCATGGAACCCCGAACCCTTTTTATTTGTATTTAAAGGTGTTGCTTATTTATGCTCCAGTGTTTATAGTCGTCTTATGTAAATATTTCTTCTCTCTCATACCTTTGTTGCATATACGTTGTTCTTGATCTTTTATTGTTTGTTGTTGGTCCTTGATCTAATCTGGTTAAGAGTAAGTTGCACTTTGTTATTCTGGGATAAGCGATGGTTCGCAATGCTATTGGTTCTTCATGAGTTCAGAGGAGGATTTCTGATATGAGTCATGCCAGTAAGCTTTCTTGCAGGTACCCACACTTCTCTCTTCCTCCTGATTAGCCTGTTCTCTTTTCTATACGTGTCTACAAGTTGTGTGTCTACAAGCTGTGAATTACATATGTAAGTGAAATGTAGGTGTTTGTATTAGCGCAATGCTTTAATCAGTAGGGTCTTTCCCATCTATGATCAAGGTCGATTGCGTCAGCTCTGTTGTGGCTTTCATGTATATGACAATGGAATGATGTTAAATTATGGTATCGAGGCTTATTTTTTAAGCATGCCTAGGGTTTTGTTCCTGTTTGTGTTGATCTGAACATGTGCTCTGTTCATGTAGAAGAACTCATATGAATCTGTCTTAGGGAAATAATTGAGTACATGTGATCAGTATGTTAGCCAAAACTGAACATTTTATCTCTATTGAACTGAAAGGATTGTATATTTGATCGTTGTTTAACTGAAAAGATTGAACCCTTACTTTTGATCTCTGTTTAAGTTTAAAAAATCAACTGTTCCACAAACCTTCTATAGTTCAGAAACTGAATCTTTAGATGTACTCTGTTTTAGTGCAGAAAATGAATTTTAGCACACAAACTGAATTAGTACAGAAACTGAAAAGACTGAACCTTTACTTTTGATCTCAGTTTAAGTTTAAAAATTCAGATGTTCCACAAACCTTCGATAGTTCAGATACCGGACCTTTACATATACTCTGTTTTAGTGCAGAAAATGAATTAGAACAGGAACTGAAAAGACTGAACATTTACCGTTGATCTACGTGTAAGTTTAGAAGTTCAGCTATTCCACAAATATTCTTTAGTTTAGATACTGAATATTTAGATACACTCTGTTTTAGCGTAGAAAATGAACTTTAGCGCACAAACTGAATTAGCGCAGAAACCATTGCAAAAACTGATTTTTGATTTCTTTGCTTTCTTTAAGTGCAGGGATTTATTTATTTTCTTTCCGGAGCCGCGCCGCCGCCCTGTGACCAGAAGCATTGGGGATCTCGAGAGGGAATTTTGCAGTTGTGGCCATTTTAAAAATAGACCTCTGTGAAATCTATGTACTCCTGATACTATTATATCATGCTACATTTCCTGTGATATATCAAATATCTATCCTTTGTCCTAAACAAGAGGCCTTACGTTTATACTGAGCAATACTAATTTGGTCAGTATATAATATTGCAATGCTTATAACCCTTTGGTCAGTGACCCATCTGAATTGAGATGCATCATAATTATCTTAATATTATTTGTTCTGTTTCTTACTCACTGATCCATTCCACACAACAAGTATTCTTCCTGAGAACTATGCTCAGATAGTTGAATATATTATTTTGTACTTAATTGTTGAAAGATGGATTTGTATTACTAATGCTGAGATGGGCATTACAATTTTCTTTCAAGGGAACAGACCAAACCAAACTGCGACTTTATTTGTAAATATTTGAAATTTATATTATGTATCTTATGTGATCTCAGAGGACTTAATTTTTGTGTGGGGACCTCAAGCTACCTTTAGTGACTTACAAGCTATCAACCAACAAGAGTTTTCCCTGCTTTTGGAGCCTGCTAAGCTATCAACAAACAAAGAGGTTGCCCGTTCTCTTGCTAATGAAATATGTATTTACTAGAATTTTTGTTATTATCAGAAGAGGGTTATATTTTTATGGGAGGCTGCATTTGTAATGGTTCGGTATTTCTAAAGGGGTACATTTCTTTGTAGGTACTATGCTGAGACTGAAGAGGAGGCTAGCCAGCGGCCCATCTCTCTTGCCGTCACCGCTGAGCCGCCATGTCTCCTTCAGAGGCTTATTGTATTGCTACATGTTTATGCTTCTTATCCACTCACCCATTGTAGTGTAGGTTTGTGTTCTTGGATCTCTTTCCCTCCATTTCTTATTTTTGGTGAGCGGGTGAGCTAATTGGGCTATTTCCTCTAGGTCTGTTGCGGCAATTGAATGCTTCAAAGGATTTTAATGGAGTTCATTGTGGCTGAGTCGTGAATCTCCAGCTTGCTTCCATGTCTTTTCTCACTAGAGACACCTCCTGCCGGCGATGGCGATGACCGCTACCCTGCTCCTCTCCCGGCAAAGGCATGTCTACCTCTCCTGTGAAGTTGGCCATGTTTGCCTCTTCCTTCAGTTTTTCCTCTGTTTTTTGTTACACGACTTTGTGGTGCTTAGTGTATATATCATTCCCCCCTGTCCATTGATTGAACAACTCTGCTACATGTGATTGCATTAGCAAACTCCATTTTTGTTTATGTAGAAAAACAAAGGAGGCTCCATTTTTATGTATGTGGAAAAAACAAAGGAAACTGCATTTTTGTGTAATTACAAACAAATGAAACTCCATTTTTGTGTAATTACAAACAAATGAAACTCCTTTTTTGTGTAATTACAAACAAGAGACTTTTAGACGGCGAAGACTGCTGCCCTGATCCTAAGAGCCTACTGACATTTCACCAAATCTTGTTATAATTTTTTTATCAGCAGCAGATACTTTTAAATTTGTCTTTACAATTCCAAGTACATGAGCATACTGATCCTTCTATTTTTGATGTAGCAGAACAAACGTTCGTAATTTATACACCTAGGCTCAGCTTCTCTATATTGATACGAAGGCCTGGAGCGTTTCTTTGTTCCACGCCTTACAAAAACGAGCAAGGCTTATATAATATTTCTGGTTCCCTTCTACTGTGTGCAAACAGAACTTGGCGGCGCAATAGCAGCTCAACTACTATTGTTATTAATCAGGATAAATGCTTCTGCCTGGCTGGCACACATGCTTAGGCACAACAGTCTGCTCCAGCACCGCAGGGCAAGGCGCGCTGCAGGTCATTTATATAGCATCTCCTCATTTGTATATTATTCACATATAGCATCTCATTTCTTGGTTGATTGCTTACATGTATTCAACTTCTGCCTCTTTCGCTCCTAAGCTGGCCTCCCTCTCCTCGGTGCTCAGCGGGAGAAGCATGAGGTGATGCACCTTTGACCCCGTAGTGCTCGGCTCCAATTCATCAGGGAGGCCACTGGCAAGCATCAAGCTGCCCTTGGTGCTTCCTCGTCATCAAGGAGGAGGTCGGGTAGCACCGTCCTCAAGGTACGTCCTCGCTGCTTTGACCCGCCTCTTTCGTGCACTTGTCCTTCCCTATTTCTCTTACTGTCGCGGTGCTCGTGCCACTGCCGATCCTAACCTAGCTCGCCGTCACTCCTCGGCGCTTCGCAGGACAGGCACAACCGCGACACCGCAGAGATGGACGAGATTGTGGTGCTGCTCCTTCTTGTGGTGTATGCATCAGCGTGGGCAATGCTATTTGAAGACCATTCAAGTGATTTAAAGGAGAAGATGTCCAGACTGTAAGGAGGTTGAAGATGACGATCAAAAGATTGACATATTAAGCGACTGCCAAGAAGCCAATAATGCTTGCCCCCTGCCATTAGTAATACCCTTGCTTCTTTATGAAATCTTTCCTAACTATCGTTGCAGATTGTGAGATCCCTATTTAAATACATTACTCAGCAGCTGGCCGGTACAGAGTTGCGTGGCAGGCATATGTGTTCTCAGCCACCTTATCAATTGTAGGCTTAGAATGATTTGCTTCGTCCAAGTGTTGTTTGTCAACAATTCCTTTGTTTGTCCATGTCAATTCTGATTTTAGAGGATACATATGTTTTGGTAGGAAGTGTATTGTTCTTATGTTTTTTCCTGGTATGTACTGACTGATGCAGTAACTGATGCTTCAGATTATGAAATCCCTATTAAATGAATCGCTCGGTAATTGTTTGTATGAATGCATATGCTGAATCTGGGTTCCTACTAAGTCAACATTACCTGCTTGACCAAAACATTGGACTGGCACCCTCGCGCCAAGGCGCGATTCCGATCTAGTATGCATGAATGCTAAGGAATTTTGTAATCAAGTCAATTGATTTTGCCGCTCCTCTGTTGTAGCTTGAGGACTGTGCTTAACTCACTTGCATGAATTTTGTTACTACCTATTTTCATGGATTTTTCATATACTAGTAACTCACTTGTATGAATTTTGTTACTACCTGTTTTCATGGATTTTTTTGCGAAAGGTTTTCATTGATTTTTCATACCAGTACTCTCTCTGATCCATAATATGGTTCAGAGGGAGTACTAATTTTCATTCAGCATGCCATTTGGCGACTAACATTAACCCCGTTTTCGAGTTTGCTTTGTGTTTTGGAGTATAATTGCAAAATGGCAGGAATACCGAAACACAACGAGCTTTTAGGGACTGGGCTCGATCAAGCCCAAGAAAGCCCACTTTAGTCTGGGTTTCACGTGTTAGATGATACAGTTTAAACCTATTGTAATCTCAACTGTCTCCTATTTCTATTCCCTTTCGTAACTACCTCGTTCTCTCTTCTCTGTACGGGCTGTATCCTATCGATCAGCCTTGCCTTATATGCCACGAACAGGGGCTTTTCCTGTCACACATAAATATACACCACGCGGCTCCTTATGAGGAGTAGAAACGCTTCCATCAAATCTTACATGGTATACAGAGCCATCCTCTTCTCAATCTAGCCATTGAAAAAACCTCTCCATCGCCATGGCTTCGTCGACTACGGTCGTCCTCAACCTTGGTCCTCCACCAGCCGAGAAGTTGACAAAGGGGAACTATCTCCTATGAAAAGCCCAAGTGATGCCCGGCCTGCGAGGAGCGCAGGTCACAGGGCTCCTAGATGGAACCGACATCGCGCCCCCAGCCACAGTGGAGGAGCAGCAGTCGGACAAGACCATGGCTACGGTGCCAAACCCACTGTATGCGCCATGGCTGCAGAAGGATCAACAAGTTCTCATCCATCTGCTGAATTCTTTCTCAAAAGAGATCCTTGCTCAGGTTATTAGGAAGGAAAATACTTATGATTTATGGACTGCAATTACCACAATCTTTGCATCGCAGTCACAGTCTTGCATCACAAATCTGCGGATCGCCATCACCACCACAAAGAAGGGCACGATGTCGAGCTCCGCCTTCATCGCCAAGATGAAGAATCTCGGGGATGAACTTGCAGCAGCAGGTCGCCCTGTTTCAGACCCTGAGATGGTGGACTATGTACTCGCAGGTCTCGATCACGACTACGATCCCGTGGTGGCTGCCATCGGCGCTGTCAAGACGACCATCACAATTGACGAGCTCTTTGCCCAAATTTTCGCCGTTGACCAAAGGGTGGAGATGTTGGGTGATAGAATAGAAGGCGCCGACTTCAACTCTTCAGCGAATTTGGCATACAGGGGTCGTGGGCGCGGCAACAGAGGTCGTGACCGAGGCAACAGGGGGCGTGGCAGAGGAAGGCGCCCTCCCACTCCTTCTAGTTCCGGCACCAACAGTGGGAGAAGCTATCGAGGACGTCCGCAATAGGAGCAACGTCAACAACCAACTCGGGATTACCCAGAGTGCCAAATCTGTTACAAGTTTCATGCAGGAGGTGCTCGTGCATGTTGGGATCGCTATGAGGACGATGATTATGAGGAAAAGGAAGCAAATGCTGTCACCAACAGCTATGGCATCGACACCAATTGATATGCGGATACCGGAGCAACAAATCATATCACGGGAGAGTTGGACAAGCTAACCATCAGGGACAAGTACCATGGACCGGATCAAATTCACACCGCAAGCGGTTCTGGTATGAAAATTACTCATGTTGGTCATTTAGTTGTCAAAACTCCCATGAAAAATTTGCATCTAAATAGGGTTCTTTATGTTCCTGAAACTTCAAAAAATCTTGTCTCTATTCATAGGTTTACTCTTGATAATCGTGTTCTCATTGAATTTTATCCTTACTTCTTTTTTGTTAAGGACTTGGACACGAGGAGAATCCTTCTTAGGGGCAAGTGTGTGGGAGGTCTCTACCCACTTATATCATCATCGTCGTCGTCATCGTCAAATAAGCAAGCTTTTGTCGCCATCAAGCCGTCTTCTGCAAAGTGGCATAGTCGATTAGGTCATCCTTCATCAGCTATTGTTAAACTAGTTCTTAGCAAAAATAAGCTTCCCCATGAGTCTAGCATTGAGTCAGTTTGTGATCCATGTCAGCAAGCTAAAAGTCATCAGCTACCATATCCTATTTCTACCAGTATCTCTACTGCACCCTTACAACTTGTATTCTCAGATGTTTGGGGGCCAGCTCCTGTTTCAGTTGGTAGACACTTATATTATGTAAGTTTTATTGATGACTATAGCAAATTTACTTGGATCTATCTTCTTAAGAAACGATCTGAAGTGTTTCAAGTTTTCAAGAATTTTCAAAATCTTGTTGAAAGACAATTAAACACTAAGATCATTGCCATGCAAACTGACTGGGGTGGTGAATACAAGAAACTCAATTCTTTCTTTCAGCAACTTGGCATCTCGCATCATGTCCTCATGCTCACCAACAGGATGGTTCTGCAGAAAGAAAACATCGCCATGTTGTTGAGGTAGGGTTAGCCCTACTAGCTAATGCATCCATGCCACTCAAATTTTGGGATGAAGCATTCTTGACCGCTACATATCTCATAAACTTGCTCCCAAGTAAAGTCATCAAGTTCGAAACACCCATCACACGACTTTATGGCATTACTCCAGATTACAAATCTCTCCGTGTGTTCGGTTGTGCATGCTGGCCCAACCTTAGACCCTATAATACACACAAACTTGCTTTCCGTTCAAAGCAATGTGCTTTTCTTGGGTATAGCCCAATTCACAAGGGAGTCAAATGTCTAGACATCTCTACTGGTAGGGTCTACATCTCTCGTGATGTCGTATTTGATGAGTCTGTTTTTTCCTTGCATCTCTTCATCCTAATGCCGGAGCTCTCCTTAGGAAAGAAATCCTTCTTCTTCCTTCCATTCTACGAGATTTTGATCATGGGGGCGACAATTGTACTGACCAAAATGATAATTCTACCAGTGTCGGTATTGTATCTTTACCTGTGCAGGATCATGGAGAAAACGCAGAGGAAAATGGTGCAGAAAACTGTGCACAAAATGATGAAAATTTACCTAAAAACGGTGCTATATTTCACGAGGAGGAAGAAGACGTGGGCGCTGGACACGAGGAGGATCCGGTGTCACCAGGAACTCCTGGTCGTCAGGATTCCTCGGATCGCGCGAGAGGATCCGCTCAGGGAGGCGCGCTGGTCAGGCGCCGGTTCATCCAGCGAACGAGCGCCATGTCATTAGCTGTGAGGCCGGCTTCGGGTCCCACGCGCGGGCATGCGCAAGATACAGAGCCTGGTTTTCTGCGCTCCACACGCCACATGCAGGCGTAGACAGAGGAGGGCGCTGGATCTTCTGCGGCAACCAGCGCTGAAGCGGCGGCAAGTTTGGCCACACCATAGGCTACCAGCTTCGAATCTGGATTCGATGTGCAAAGCGGGTTAGATTCTTCCTCAGGATCTTCAATGGTCAGATCTTCTACACCAACTCCTGTACAACAAAATATACGTCCTGTTCAACCACAACCAGCTGTCGTTTCACGTGTTACGACCCGGCTACAGAGAGGTATAAGGAACCCAAAAATTCGAACTAATGGTACTATACCGTATGGCATGTTGTGTATTGCAGGAGAACCAACATTTTTAGATATTGCACTTGGAGATCCAAAGTGGAAAAATGCAATGGATGAAGAATACTCTGCACTCATGAGGAACAAGGCTTGGCATCTTGTACCAGAACAGAGAGGTAAAAATATCATTGACTGTAAGTGGGTTTACAGGATCAAGAAAAAGGCGGATGGCTCAACTGATAGATATAAAGCACGTTTAGTTGCAAAAGGTTTTAAACAATGTTATGGTCTAGATTATGAAGATACTTTTAGTTCTGTTGTTAAAGCTGCAACTATCAGACTTGTGCTAGCTATTGCTGTGTCCAGAGGATGGAGTTTGAGGCAGCTAGATGTTCAGAATGCGTTTTTGCATGGTATTCTGGAAGAGGAGGTTTACATGAGACAACCACCTGGGTATGAGAATAAGAAAACACCCCACTATGTTTGCAAGCTTGGCAAAGCTCTTTATGGTCTGAAACAATCACCAAGGGCGTGGTACTCAAGATTGAGCTCTCAGTTGAGGCACCTTGGTTTTGTTGCATCCAAGGCTGATACATCACCTTTTATTTATAACAAGGCAACCACAATTATATTTGTGTTGATATATGTTGATGATATTATTGTTGCAAGTTCTTCACAAAGTGCTACTAATGCTCTTCTACGTGATCTGAGTTCAGAATTTGCTCTCAAGGATCTTGGTGATCTACACTTCTTCTTAGGTATTGAAGTTAAGAAGATTCAAGATGGCATAGTACTTAATCAGGAAAAATATGCTACTGAACTTCTAACTCGGATGGGGATGAAGGATTGTAAGTCATCACCCACACCATTATCTTCTTCAGAGAAACTTTTCAGCATTTGAAGGTGAACCTCTTAAGGAATAAGAAAGCACAAGATACAGGAGTACTGTGGGAGCTTTGCAATATTTGACATTGACAAGACCAGATATATCCTTTGCTGTTAACAAGGTTTGTTAGTATTTACATGCACCTACTACTGCACAGTGGACAACTGTTAAAAGGATTGTGAGATACATAAAGTATACTGTAAGTTTGGGTCTTCAGTTTAGACGCTCCAGTTCTACTCTTGTTAGTGCTTTTTATGATGCTGACTGGGCAGGATGTAGTGATGACAGAAAATCAACTGGAGGTTTTGCAGTATTTTTTGGATCTAATCTCATTTCCTGGAGTGCCAGAAAATAGGCTACATTATCAAGGTCAAGTACAGAAGCTGAGTACAAATCTTTAGCAAATGCTACTGCTGAAATTATTTGGTTGGAGTCATTACTTCATGAATTAGGAATTAAACAACATCGTGCATCTTGCTTATGGTGTGATAATTTGGGAGCAACCTATCTTTCTGCTAATCCAGTCTTTCATGGTAGAACCAAACATATTGAAATTGATTTTCACTTTGTGAGAGAAAGAGTTGCAGAGAAGAAGCTGGACATACGGTTTATTCCTTCTAAGGATCAAGTGGCATACAGTTTCACTAAAGCTTTGCCAGTCAAGCCATTTGAAGAATTCAAGAGAAATTTGAATGTAGGATAGTTGAGATTAAGGGAGGGTGTTAGATGATATGGTTTAAACCTATTGTAATCTCAACTATCTCCTATCTCTATTCCCTCTCGTAACTATCGCGTTCTCTCTTCTCTATGCGAGTTGTATCCTAGCGATCAGCCTTGCCTTGTACGCCACGAACAGGGGCTTTTCCCGTCACACATAAATATACACCACGCGGCTCCTTACGAGGAGTAGGAACGCTTCCATCAAATCTTACATCACGCATGTAACATCCCCACCATCACACTACTGTAATCCCTTATGATCAGTGCCAAGTCATCTTGACTTATGAAGCTTAACCATGTTGGGATAATATCTCATTTCTAATTCCTTCTCTGAATTCCATTCAAATAAAAAAATGCAAAATGACGTTGATCAAAACTTGTTGGAAAAATGTTCACCTTTTAGCAAATAATCCAAAACTATTTAATGTTAAGGAACACAACATCATCATCAACTCTAAATGGGCCTAATGCATTTTAACAAAGCAAAAATAGCCTTTAAAATGCCCTTTTCTTTATTGTGTAAATTCAAATGAACTCCAAAAATGCCCAAACTTTTTGTGGCAGTGCTGGATATTGCAAAGTAATTATGTGACCAAGTTTCACATTTTTGCAAAATCTTATGGAAGCTCAAAATATTACTAAACCCCTTTCTGTAAAAAGAAAATAAAAAAGGCCACTGTGCACTGGCCTAAGTGCACAGTGCCTAGAGCCCAGCCCACCACGGCCTCCTCCTCCCCCTATTCTCTGTTCAAGCGACCGAGGCACGCCCGCCATCGCCGCCAAACCCACCTCGCCGCTACAGGCGCCGCGGGTGGATAAAGATCCACCTCTCCTCCCCCTGGCCTCCTCATCCATTCGCCCCCTCCTTGCTCTCCCTCGTTCACCCCTCTTCTTCTCTGTCTCGTTTGCCCGTGCGCGGTCGTCGACGCGCCGCCGTCGATCCCGCGGCCACCGCCTCCCGATCGCCTCGCCGACACGCCCTACCGCTCCGCCTCGCTCGGCTGCCTCGACTACACCTCGTCATCGAGCTTGGGAACGACCGCACGCTCGGGATCGACATCACCTCTCCTTCTCGGTTGCCGGCGCCCGCCGTCGTCTCCGTCCAATGCTGCTGCTCCTAAGCTCGCACGGGCCTTTCTTGGCCGCACGGTGAGCTCCTCCCTTCCTCCTTTCCTCTCCTCGCGCCGTGCTTTTCGTCGTAGCTAGCTCGCCCGCAATCCGAGCTCCGCCGTCCGCCATTGCCGTCGTAGGGCTCGCCACCGAGCTCATCCGCTCGAGCTAGTAGCTCCGACGAGCTCCTGGAGCGCCGTAGACCCCGCCTGGTTGGTTAGTTTGGCTGCTCACGCGCTCTAACGCTGAACCCGCTCGCGCCCGTACTCCGGCACCGTTTCTACTCGTCACCGGCGCCGTTCCGGTCGTTCCCGGCCCCGGCCGTCGCCTCCATCTTGCGTACGGCGTCGAACCGCGTCGAACGCACCTAGCTACGACCCCGGAAACCCCCTGTGCACGAAACCCGACCCCTCTCCCGGTGCGCGCCGCCGCGGGAGGCTCGCAGGAGGACTTCCGGCGCCGACGCCGGCGAGGCTGACCTGGCGCTGATGTATGGGGCCCGCTGAGCCACTGACGGGTGGGCCCAGTTGACTCGTTGACTGAGTCAACCCACTGACATGTGGGGCCGAGTCAATAAACGATTTAGATAAATAGAAAATCTGTTAATTAAATTGATTAATTAATCTATTCACCAATTATACACTGACAGTGGGCCCCGCTTGATAATTAGTATTAGATTAGTCCAATTAACACTGTTTAATTAGTCCAGTCACTGACCAGTGGGTCCCACTGGACCCACAAGTCAGGTTTGACCCCAGTCAACCATCCTGTTGACTGCTGACATCACGTCTACATCATGCTGACGTCATATTCCATTTCTGTTAATATAAAAAAATCCAGAAAATTGTATAAACTTTGAAAATTCATAGAAATTAAACCATAACTCGGATGAAAATGTTTTCTACATGAAAGTTGCTCAGAAAAATCCAACCAATCCGAATACGTGGTCCGTTCATGTGTCACATGCCCCTAGCATGTTGAACATGGAACTTCCCCCCTCTTTTCCTCTGTCCGGAATCCAACTAACGTTGGGAATTCATCCTCGGATGTTTATCCCCTCTGTCTGCAACGTGTAGTACTACGTTAGGGCAACCCTAGCTCTGCCTATCGTCATGTTATGCCTTGTGATGCATTGTTTGCTCTGTATTTACTGTTTCTTCCCCCTCTTCTCTCCGGTAGACCCCGAGACTGATGTTGCCCCTATGATCGACTACGTCGACGACGACCCCTCCTTGCCAGAGCAACGAGGCAAGCAAACCCCCCCTTGAGCATTCCGATATCGCCTATTTCTTTCCCTCTCATGCTTGCATTAGAACTGCTACTGCTTTCTGTATGATCCTACTCTGATGCATAGCCTGTTGTTGTTACCTGCTTTCATACCTTACCTGCTTATCCTAAACTGCTTAGTATAGGTTGGATAGTGATCCATTAGTGACCCCCACCTTGTCCCACTTGCCTCGCTTTATGTTCGATGACTCGATCAACGTGATCGACGTCCAGGCCCCGACACCGCACATCACATCTGCAGAGTTACCATCGAGTGCCGAGGGTGGAACCTCTTACATCACTCCTGATGAGATATCTGCAGTGTAGCTATCCGGTCGTGGTCATCGAGGGTGATTTCCTCCTTGACTACTTCCGATATGGCTCTGTCGTGCAACCCCTCAAGTGTGAACCTCGAGGGTGGATCCTCTTACGTTCACCTTGATGATAACATCGAGTGGAATTCACGAGGGGTGATTCCTCGGGTTTTCCCCTTGGTGTTAGACACACAGTTACTATGGTTACTATGACTTTGCACTGAGCCACGTTACTAAAGACGGGTCGGCCCTGAGGGGTACCCGCGCGAGCTTAATTGCGAGTGATGTGGAGTCGGGTTGACCTGGAAGGTGCCCGCGAGATACTTACGAGGCGTGGCCGAGCATTCTTAGCCCTTGCCGCAAGTACTCAAGACGGGGCAATGGGGTCACATCGATCGTGAGTCTCTGCTCGTTACCGCGTGCTCCTAATCCACTATGGTTTGGATATTTGATCCGAGGGGCCTCTGGCCTGATAGCACTAATCATCACGTGGGCATTGTATGGGCATTCTGCGTCGTATACATCAGCCGAAGCTTAATAGACGTCAGCGACTGAGCGGCGCGCGCCGCGTTGGACTGCGTAAGCTCCTGCCTTGTTTAAGGAGGTAGCTAGGTCTGCTCACCGGCCGCCCACACAACGTGCAGGAGTTCCCGGGGAGATGGCCCATGACCCCTGGGGGCATAGGTTTTAGTCTGCATGCTGACCTCTCTATTAAGCCTAGGTCGGGTTGCGACGTATTGTTTGGCCGAGGCCGGGCATGACCCAGGAAAGTGTGTCCAGCCAGAGTTAATGGAGCGTGGTGGGTAAGTTGGTGCACCCCTGCAGGGAAGAAAACAGCTATCGATAGCCTGTCCTACGGTAACGGACACTTGGAGTTGTATCCCGATCGATACAACTAGAACTGGATACTTGAGATGAGAAATGGATATAAGAAATGGATATGAGAAATGGATAATATGGCTCTGGGATTGCTTTCTCGCAAGGAGTCGAGAAATGATCTCTGGCCGAGGTTGATAACATTACTTCTACTTTACTTTATGCTACTCTACTCCCTCCTGTTGCCGCAAGATGGTGGTTTCTAGAAGATGCTAGTCTTCGATAGGCTAGGCTTTCCCATTCCCTTCTGGCATTCTGCAGTTTAGTCCACAGATACAACCCATTTTCCTTTGATACAGATGCATATTTAGTTTAGATCTGATGTAAGTCTTGCGATTACTTTGGATGAGTACTCACGGCTGCTCTGCTACCTCTTTTCCCCCATACCCGTTTGTTGCAACCAGATGACGGATCCCAGGAGCCAGACGACACCACTGATGACTACTGCTACCCTGAGGGTGCCTACTACTACGTGACGGCTGCTGACGACTTGGAGTAGTTAGGAGGCTCCCAGGCAGGAGGCCTTGCCTTTTCGATCAATGTTGCTTTTGTGCTAGCCTTCTTAAGGCAAAACTTTTCTAACTTATGTCTGTACTCAGATATTGTCGCTTCCGCTGACTCTTGTGTTTTCGAGCTTATGTATTCGAACCCTCGAGGCCCCTGGCTTGCAATATAAAGCTTGTATTATTTTAATTTGTGTCTAGAGTTGTGTTGTGATATCTTCTCGTGAGTCCTTGATCTTGATCGTACACTTTTGCGTTTATGATTAGTGTACGATTGAATCGAGGGCGTCACAAGTTGGTATCAGAGCCGACTGCCTGTAGGTAGCCCCCTTTCCAACTCCTTGGCCGAAGTCGAGTCTAGTCACTACAAAAACTTTTACTAACATGGCTGTGTGTCTTACGGGCCCACGTTGCTGTATGGGTGGTATTAGGATCTTTTACTCCTCGTCTATACTCTGGGACTCTGTTCTCTCTTCTATTTAGGGTTAAATGAATTTACTAAACTACATTAGGTTCTCGTAATGACTTTCCCCGGAGAGCCCCTTCATTCCGGATGGTTGCCTGCTTCACCAGAAGAATTCGAAGATACTCTCTGATATACTCCCGACAACTTGTGTTCAATTCTTTTGCAATTCCTTAACACCGTTGAATCCTTATGGATAAACGTGTACCCTCGCCGTTCTTACTTCCATCCCTAGTCGTTCTTGTTGCTACAAGATACCCGAAAGTATTCTTCGACTTTCTAGAATCCTTTTTCCGACTGCCTTGCAGCTCTTTTCTACCTGAATAACCCTACGAAAAATTCCTCACACTTATCAGAGATTCATTCATCCCCAGTTGATATTATGTATCACAAAATTCTTCGAATGTAATTCGATCTCCCAAAGATCCTCTGCAGCCTAGTGAAGGAAATATGCGCTAGAGGCAATAATAAAGTTATTATTTATTTCCTTATCTCATGATAAATGTTTATTATTCATGCTAGAATTGTATTAACCGGAAGTGAATACATAGACAAACAGAGTGTCACTAGTATGCCTCTACTTGACTAACTCGTTGATCAAAGATGGTTAAGTTTCTTAACCATAGACATGAGTTGTCATTTGATTAACGGGATCACATCATTAGGAGAATGATGTGATTGACTTGACCCATTCCGTTAGCCTAGCACTTGATCGTTTAGTTTGTTGCTATTGCTTTCTTCATGACTTATACATGTTCCTATGACTATGAGATTATGCAACTCCCGTTTACCGGAGGAACACTTTGTGTGCCACCAAACGTCACAACGTAACTGGGTGATTACAAAGGTGCTCTACAGGTGTCTCCAAAGGTACTTGTTGGGTTGGCGTATTTCGAGATTAGGATTTGTCACTCCGATTGTCGGAGAGGTATCTCTGGGCCCACTCGGTAATGCACATCACTATAAGCCTTGCAAGCATTGCAACTAATGAGTTAGTTGCGAGATGATGTATTGCGGAACGAGTAAAGAGACTTGACGGTAACGAGATTGAACTAGGTATTGAGATACCGACGATCGAATCTCGGGCAAGTAACATACCGATGACAAAGGGAACAACGTATGTTGTTATGCGGTCTGACCGATAAAGATCTTCGTAGAATATGTAGGAGCCAATATGGGCATCCAGGTCCCGCTATTGGTTATTGACCAGAGAGGTGTCTCGGTCATGTCTACATAGTTCTCGAACCCGTAGGGTCCGCACGCTTAACGTTCGTTGACGATATAGTACTATATGAGTTATGTATGTTGATGACCGAATGTTGTTCGGAGTCCGGGATGAGATCACAGACATGACGAGGAACTCCGGAATGGTCCAGAGATAAAGTTTGATATATGGGATAATAGTGTTTGGTCACCGGAAGGGGTTCCGGGTGTTTCTCGAAATGTTTGGGGTACGAGAACACTTTATTTGGGCCAAAGGGGAAAGCCCATAAGGTTTTTGGAAAACGCAAAAGGAAGTTTTGCGGAGTCCAGGGGCCAGACGCCAGGGTCCCTGGCGTCTGGGTCCAGACGCCGGGAACCCTGGCGTCTGGCCCTGGAGTCCGAGAAGGACTCTTGCCTTTCGGGTGAAACCGACTTTGTGGAGGCTTTTACTCCAAGTTTCGACCCCAAGGCTCAACATATAAATAGAGGGGTAGGTCTAACACCCAAGACACATCAAGAAACACCAAGCCGTGTGCTGGCAACCCCATCCCCTCTAGTTTATCCTCCGTCATAGTTTTCGTAGTGCTTAGGCGAAGCCCTGCGGAGACTGTTCTTCACCAACACCGTCACCACGCCGTCGTGCTGTCGGAACTCATCTACTACTTCGCCCCTCTTGCTGGATCGAGAAGGCGAGGACATCACCGAGCCGAACGTGTGCAGAACTCGGAGGTGCCGTGATTTCGGTACTTGGATCGGTCGGACGTGAATATGTACGACTACATCAACCGCGTTGATATAACGCTTCCGCGAATGTTCTACGAGGGTACGTAGACAACACTCTCCCCTCTCGTTGCTATGCATCACCATGATCTTTCGTGTGCGTAGGAAAATTTATGAAATTACTACGTTCCCCAACACCTAGTGCTCCCGAAAGTCTTGTCTGCTTGCATTATGGTTAATTCCATATTTCTAGTAATCTTCATTGACACCCTCTGTCACTATCGTTTTGAGTCCCTTGATCCAATATGTCACGAATGCTCGTAATCCTCAATCAGATCCTAGCATTCATCCTTGCGGCTCAAATGTCACTCCAAACCTGAGCATGTTCTTGTCAAATCAAACCTTGATTGATTGTCGATCTGTATCGATTCAACTCAATTATCTTTAGATCAGAGCCTCTGCTTCAGATCTTCTGTTTTGTAAACTAAAATTCCTTTGTATTCAAGCTTTGAAGTTATCCAGTTATATCTATAACCCGATGCCTTCACATTCTTCTTCTTCTTCTGGGTGAGTATCGATACTCACATCAGATCTTTTGGGACCGCCATATCCTTGGTTAGATTATTATCCGACAATGTCCTTCATATTCATTAAACTTGTGAGTTTTCCCTGACACATAATGCCGTTGGTAAATTCTATCATCTGCTTTTGTCAACCATGCTCTGCTTTCGAGCTGGTATATTTTAATCCTGAAGTTAGTGGTATATGTTCCTAATATACCCCTACGGGTTGAACCTATACCTTCCCTATCCGTGTGAACTCGAAAGAGATGTGAGTCATACTCTTCTGGTGCTTCACCAGATAAATCTTCCGCACTACAAATTCTTCGAAAACGAGGAGTGAATGAAAGGTTATGCATTGAAGAAGTGGGAGTCGACCTTGAACCTTGGTGTTCATGCCCATGGACCCAATGTAGAACTTATCATGGAAGCTGCTCGTAAAAATGATTAACCCTTGTTATAAGTTCAACTTGTATCGGTGGTTTGATCATTCATAACCGTGGTTCCGACCATAGTTTCTCCTTAATTCCATTTCCTAGACAAGTTAAAATACTTGTCTTCTGCAGACCATTTCATCTGTCCAACCTCTATTTTTGATCTACCTCGAGTATTGTCCCTTGATATCTCAAGGATATTGTGTCATTGCACTACCTCTTGTGAATTCTCATTGGAATGATACTCCATCACATCATTCCTAGCCTGATCGGCTATATCATTACCATGCTAAATTTTAACTATGCTACCTAGTATTTCTTCCCAGAGCACAATTTTCGATGATGAGGTAAGCCTACGTCGATCTTCCTCGTCATATCTTTTAGCCTTGAACAGCAAGCTTAATTTCGAGTTTGTGTCGTACCCGTGGTTCCAATAACCTTTCGGTTCATCATTCCTTTGACTTGATGTCATCGCTGATCAATTACATCTTCGTGAAATTGCTCGACAAATGTGTCGTGATCATCATCAACATTCTGAGCTCTTTCAGGATATCAATCTAATTCTTGAGGAGAAATACCATCCTTGCCCATCGATGATTGGTGTTGTCATCAACACCATCCTTGACGTCCTGCCAATACAGACTTGATCATGTTTTAGTTATATCTTACATTCCATGATATTCTTGGAAATGTTCCTTCGTGTCTCTTGTGATCTTCAGATCCAACCCTTACTTGGACTATGTTATTGCTACCTCGAAGCATCACAAAGGTATTCCGAATATCAACAAGAACATTGGAAGGTCATTGCCGAATGTTTCTTGATCTATTATCCAAACACCGTTGTATGGGTAATATCATGATTCTTACCTCGCCCCCTTTATCTAAATGCTTTTGAACTTGCTGTCATATCATGTATATCCTGCTCCGCTTCCCCCTTGGGAAGGATATACTCCCAATTCTTGTGTGTAAACACATTTTCCTTTCCAATGTTCTGATTAATCTAATGGTCACCTTTTCTTTTCCTTTGTTTTGTTTAACCTTTCTTGTGGTTTATGAGATCTAAGCAGTAATAGTTCCCTGCTTATGAAAACACCTCGGTGTACAATCGTGTCAGCAAGACCCTGTTACTATAGTTGATAACATTTCGGTAGCCACCGATGGACGAGAAATTTGCCTATTGGTCTGCCTCGTTCAACGAGCAGGGAAATAGTTCTCTCCGTCCCTCGCCCTTGGTACCAACGTTGTTGACAACATAACTGATAGTCTATCATCTGACATGCCTTGCTATCGGCCCCCTTTCTACTCTTAACCCACATGGTGGGCCCATAACCCACAGTTCCACAGGATCGAAACCTGACTCTCCTGTATGTCTTTTATTACGAAGTATCATTTGCTCTTGGCTTTGTGTGTTGTCACGAGCCACCGTCTGAGAGATGATCTATTCCTGATGCTCTGAACCCTCATCACACTCTGTTTAGGTATCGATCGTTTGTCCATTCACTTGAAACTCCCTATTGTACCTTCATATTTTGCTCTCGATGTTTTCTTAAGTTTCTACTCGAGAGATACTTCGGTCACATTCCCTGCATTGTTCACCAGACAATTAACCCCCCATAAGGGTCAGTACACCCGAAGTTACTCTTTACTTCCCCACTTAAATCTTGGGACGAGATTTCTTGTAGTGGAGGAGATTTGTAACATCCCCAGCATCACACTACTCTAATCCCTTATGATCAGTGCCAAGTCATCTTGACTTATGAAGCTTAACCATGTTGGGATAATATCTCATTTCTAATTCCTTCTCTGAATTCCATTCAAATAAAAAAAATGCAAAATGAAGTTGATCAAAACTTGTTGGAAAAATGTTCACCTTTTAGCAAATAATCCAAAACTATTTTCTATTAAGGAACACAACATCATCATCAACTCTAAATGGGCCTAATGCATTTTAACAGAGCAAAAATAGCCTTTAAAATGCCCTTTTCTTTATTGTGTAAATTCAAATGAACTCTAAAAATGCCCAAAATTTTTGTGGCAGTGCTGGATATTGCAAAGTAATTATGTGACCAAGTTTCACATTTTTGCAAAATCTTATGGAAGCTCAAAATATTACTAAACCCCTTTCTGTAAAAAGAAAAAAAGGCCACTGTGCACTGGCCTAAGTGCACAGTGCCTAGAGCCCAGCCCACCACAACCTCCTCCTCCCCCTGTTCTCTGTTCAAGCGACCGAGGCACGCCCGCCGTCGCCGCCAAACCCACCTCGCCGACCTCGCCGCTACAGGCGCCGCGGGTGGATAAAGATCCACATCTCCTCCCCTGGCCTCCTCATCCATTCGCCCCCTCCTCGCTCTCCCTCGTTCACCCCTCTTCTTCTTTGTCTCGTTCGCCCGTGCGCGGTCGTCGACGCGCCGCCGTCGATCCCGCGGCCATTGCCTCCCGATCGCCTCGCCAATGCGTCCTACCGCTCCGCCTCGCTCGGCTGCCTCGACTACACCTCGTCATCGAGCTTAGGAACGACCGCACGCTCGGGATCGACCTCACATCTCCTTCTCGGTTGCCGGCGCCCGCCGTCGTCTCCGTCCAATGCTGCTGCTCCTAAGCTCGCACGGGCCTTTCTTGGCCGCACGGTGAGCTCCTCCCTTCCTCCTTTCCTCTCCTCGTGCCGTGCTTTTCGCCGTAGCTAGCTCGCCCGCAAGCTGAGCTCTGCCGTCCGCCATTTCCATCGTAGGGCTCGCCACCGAGCTCATCCACTCGAGCTAGTAGCTCCGACGAGCTCCTGGAGCGCCGTAGACCCCGCTTGGTTGGTTCGGTTGGCCGCTTGCGCGCTCTAACGCTGAACCCGCTCGCGCCCGTACTCCGACGCCGTTTCTACTCGTCGCCGGCGCCGTTCCAGTCATTCCCGGCCCCGGTCGTCGCCTCCATCTTGCGTACGACGTCGAACCGCGTCGAACGCACCTAGCTACGACCCCGGAAACCCCCTGTGCACGAAACCCGACCCCTCTCCCGACGCGCTCCGCCGTGGGAGGCTCGCCGGAGCATTTCCGGCGCCGACGCCGGCGAGGCTGACCTGGCGCTGACGTATGGGGCTCGCTGAGCCATTGACGGGTGGGCCCAGTTGACTTGTTGACTGAGTCAACCCACTGACATGTGGGGCTAAGTCAATAAAACGATTTAGATAAATAGAAAATCTGTTAATTAAATTGATTAATTAATCTATTCACCAATTATACACTGACAGTGGGCCCCGCTTGATAATTAGTATTAGATTAGTCCAATTAACACTGTTTAATTAGTCCAGTCACTGACCAGTGGGTCCCACTGGACCCACAAGTCAGGTTTGACCCCAGTCAACCATCCTGTTGACCGCTGACATCACGTCTACATCATGCTGATGTCATATTCCATTTCTGTTAATATAAACAAATCCAGAAAATTGTATAAACTTTGAAAATTCATAGAAATTAAACCATAACTCGGATGAAAATGTTTTCTACATGAAAGTTGCTCAGAAAAATCCAACCAATCCGAATACGCGGTCCGTTCATGTGTCACATGCCCCTAGCATGTTGAACATGGAACTTCCCCCCTCTTTTCCTCTGTCCGGAATCCAACTAACGTTGGGAATTCATCCTCGGATGTTTATCCCCTCTGTCTGCAACGTGTAGTACTACGTTAGGGCAACCCTAGCTCTGCCTATCGTCATGTTATGCCTTGTGATGCATTGTTTGCTTTGTATTTACTGTTTCTTCTCCCTCTTCTCTCCGGTAGACCCCGAGACTGATGTTGCCCCTATGATCGACTACGTCGACGACGACCCCTCCTTGCCAGAGCAACGAGGCAAGCAAACCCCCCCTTGAGCATTCCGATATCGCCTATTTCTTTCCCTCTCATGCTTGCATTAGAACTGCTACTGCTTTCTGTATGATCCTACTCTGATGCATAGCCTGTTTTTGTTACCTGCTTTCATACCTTACCTGCTTATCCTAAACTGCTTAGTATAGGTTGGATAGTGATCCATTAGTGACCCCCACCTTGTCCCACTTGCCTCGCTTTATGTTCGATGACTCGATCAACGTGATCGACGTCCAGGCCCCGACACCGCACATCACATCTGCAGAGTTACCATCGAGTGCCGAGGGTGGAACCTCTTACATCACTCCTGATGAGATATCTGCAGTGTAGCTATCCGGTCGTGGTCATCGAGGGTGATTTCCTCCTTGACTACTTCCGATACGGCTCTGTCGTGCAACCCCTCAAGTGTGAACCTCGAGGGTGGATCCTCTTACGTTCACCTTGATGATAACATCGAGTGGAATTCACGAGGGGTGATTCCTCGGGTTTTCCCCTTGGTGTTAGACACACAGTTACTATGGTTACTATGACTTTGCACTGAGCCACGTTACTAAAGACGGGTCGGCCCTGAGGGGTACCCGCGCGAGCTTAATTGCGAGTGATGTGGAGTCGGGTTGACCTGGAAGGTGCCCGCGAGATACTTACGAGGCGTGGCCGAGCATTCTTAGCCCTTGCCGCAAGTACTCAAGACGGGGCAATGGGGTCACATCGATCGTGAGTCTCTGCTCGTTACCGCGTGCTCCTAATCCACTATGGTTTGGATATTTGATCCGAGGGGCCTCTGGCCTGATAGCACTAACCATCACGTGGGCATTGTATGGGCATTCTGCGTCGTATACATCAGCCGAAGCTTAATAGACGTCAGCGACTGAGCGGCGCGCGCCGCGTTGGACTGCGTAAGCTCCTGCCTTGTTTAAGGAGGTAGCTAGGTCTGCTCACCGGCCGCCCACGCAACGTGCAGGAGCTCCCGGGGAGATGGCCCATGACCCCTGGGGGCATAGGTTTAGTATGCGTGCTGACCTCTCTATTAAGCCTAGGCCGGGTTGCGGTGTATTGTTTGGCCGAGGCCGGGCATGACCCAGGAAAGTGTGTCCGGCCAGAGTTAATCAAGAGTGGTGGGTAAGTTGGTGCACCCGTGCAGGGAGGAAAACATCTATCGATAGCCTGTCCTATGGTAACGGACACTTGGAGTTGTATCCCGATCGATACAACTAGAACTGGATACTTGAGATGAGAAATGGATATAAGAAATGGATATGAGAAATGGATAGTATGGCTCTGGGATTGCTTTCTCGCAGGGAGTCGAGAAAGGATCTCTGGCCGATAACATTACTGCTACTTTACTTTATGCTACTCTCCTCCCTCCTGTTGCCGCAAGATGGTGCTTTCCAGAAGATGCTAGTCTTTGATAGGCTAGGCTTTCCCCTTCCCTTCTGGCATTCTGCGGTTTAGTCCACAGATACAGCCCATTTTATTTTGATACAGATGCATATTTAGTTTAGATCTGATGTAAGTCTTGCGAGTACTTTGGATGAGTACTCACGACTGCTTTGCTACCTCTTTTCCCCCATACCTGTTTGTTGCGACCAGATGACGGATCCCAGGAGCCAGACGACACCACTGATGACTACTGCTACCCCGAGGGTGCCTACTACTACGTGACGGCCGTTGACGACTTGGAGTAGTTAGGAGGCGCCCAGGCAGGAGGCCTTGCCTTTTCGATCAATTTTGCTTTTGTGCTAGCCTTCTTAAGGCAAAACTTGTCTAACTTATGTCTGTACTAAGATATTGTTGCTTTTGCTGACTCTTGTGTTTTTGAGCTTATGTATTCGAGCCCTCGAGGCCTCTGGCTTGTAATATAAAGCTTGTATTATTTTAATTTGTGTCTAGAGTTGTGTTGTGATATCTTCTCGTGAGTCCTTGATCTTGATCGTACACATTTGCGTGTATGATTAGTGTACGATTGAATCGAGGGCGTCACAACGCAGGTGGTCGATGGCATGATCGATCCTAGGGTTTTCTACATGCTGTTAGATATTCCAAACTCAATCTTAAAAAAACAGTCTTGCTAAGTCTGAGTCAATGTTATATTCGCGAGATATTACATTGAGATCGTGCAAAATTTTCTTTTTAGTTTTTTCTTTCTCTCTCTAACATGTTATGTCACTTGACTTAGACTTGATTAAATCTCGGTCGACTGAGACCTAGCCACGCCCGAAAAAAAGAGAGATATCTCTCCCTAATAATAAAGCACGGATTGACTCCTTGGGTTCACCGTCACAATACACTTCTTTCCATAATTTTACGCTTTCAATTTGAAATACACACACACAAACACACACACACACACGAGGTGGTACTAATTCGAGGACATATGCCATTTTAATTTGCCACTTAAGTCCGAAAACTGTTGGGCCACACGGCCACCGTGCTGGGCCTGGTCCACTTTTATTTTCCTTCAACTTAGGGGGCAAAAAATTAGTGCCGGCGGCGTGGGGGATCAAACCCACTACATTCCCTTCCATCGCAAAGGCTGCATCCAGCTGCTCTACTCCACAATTGCGTGCTGATTTAGGATTAGGTACTTAAGGAAATAGTCAGACATCGTCTGTCCCTGAATGGGCCTATCTGGCACCTCTGGTGGGCCTATGCGTGCACATAAAATCAGCCCATCAATCCGTTAATTTGCCTATTTATAAATAGTCCCACCTTGCTATCTTAAATTAAATTCTTCTAATTTATATATGTCTTTTAGGTTTCAGGGTCTTAAGGAGCGACTCAGGAGTCAAACTATTTCAAACAATCTAACAGATTAGATCTCAGAGAGAGATAACGAGGGACAACGATGAAGCCAAGGAAACGTTGTTGTGATCTAGGAATATCCTGAGACATTGATGGAGTAGGACATGCACACGTTACAGAAAACATGCACATGCATTGCCGCAAAGAGATGGTCGGTTATCTTTCCCTACTAATTATACTAATAAAGCAGCTATCGCTTCTGGTCGTACGTCATTAGAAATTTTGCAAAAAAGTCCCTCCGTTTCTGTAAATTCAACCCGCAGTCCCCTCTTAAGTGGCTGAAGTGAGAAAACGTTTCGTTTTTACATAAAAGACCCTGCATTTTTGGGTATCCAACCCGTGATCCTTTTTTAATCATCGGCAGGCTACCTGGATCGAGTCAACGCCGCTGCTCGAGCGACTGGCGGCGGCGCGGCTACTCGATGAATGGTGGCGGCGGCGGCCGGAGCTTGCAGGGGCCGGATCCGTGCATCGAAGGTACCGGGGAGGCGGATCCAGAGGTGTGCGGCGAGGTGGGAGCTCACCGGAGCCGAGCGACGGAGGGATCCGGCGCGATGGTGCGAATTCCTTGCAGTCGGAGGCGGGGCTTCATGGCTGGTAGGTAGAGCTCTGCAGGTATTGCCCCTTGCCCCTCTTTCCAGCCTGTTTCCTCTCTCTCTCTCTCTCTCTCTCTCTCGTGGTGAGCACCGACGACGGGGAACGGGTAGTGCCCAGGGTGGAGCTTGGCGAGTGCGGATGGGGGCAACGCGTACGTCGAGCACCCGCACATGCTTGCCGGAGAGTGTACAACATGGCAGGAAGATTGTGTGGGAGGACAATCGGCAGGGAGGAAGGAGAATGAGCAGCGAGTGGTGCTGGCGGATCTCCGCCCTGACCTGGGTTGAGCAGCTGCACGGGGCAGACACATGCAGCTGTTCGAGCTCTGGTGAGGGGGTGGCGGGGCCATGTCGTGTGCCAGGCAAGGTTGAGGATGGCTGGGCCGCTGGTGACGGAGTGGCGAGGCCGATCTGGCCCTCTCTATTTTGTTTCTCTGCAACCAGCACAGAGAAGCAGAAAGTTGCTACTCTTATGTCATATGACCTAACCAATCTCTCTCTCCTCTCTTGAACTAGCACTAAGGAGCCGACGCTGTTGGTAGCACTGAGAATGGAGGGAACATCAAGTCATTCTCCTCCTAGAAAACCAGATGTATAACCATTTGTTGCTGTTCGGATGGTGGCCACGGCGGCCAACTACAGCTGGTTCGTGTGCTCTTTTTGTTCAAATAAATCCATTCTTCAGTCCATGCTATTGTACGAGACCATTTTTTGCTGTTCAATGGTGTCCACGGCGGCCAACTACAGCTGGCTTGTGTGCTCTTTTTGTTAAAATAAAATCCATTCTTCAGTCCATGCTATTGTACCAGTTTGATGCGGTAGGTTGAAAAATTATTGGATTTCATTTGGTTCCTTGAAACTGAGAGACAATAATTTTGTTTGATTAATTTGTTGAAGCTACACACACATATATGGCTAAGCCCTATTTGTTGTTTGTTGTTATGCAAGCAAAGGATTTCGTCCGGTAAAACACCCAGCAACAGGGGTTTCTATAATGCTGATTGATTCAGAAACCCAAACAGTATGGGTGTAGTTCTTGCAATTAGAATTTTAGAATTACTAATATCCTTTGTATAATTATTTTTGCTGAGAACTTCTTCAAGATGCTCTGTATCCTCTGTGTGTAATGCACTTTGTTATTGGCGATGACTTCTGGATGGATTATGCCGGTTGAATAAACAACATCTTCGCACAAACTAACAATGGCAACATCCAGAAATTGAGAAAGCTTCTTCTCTGTTAACAAAATTGTCTACTCAGGACTGGAATTGGCATAGGATTTTTGGGTGGCTCTATGATGTAGCAGGTCTAGCTCACTTGGCCTTATCCTTTTAAAGATTGTTGCATTTCTCGTTGTCCAAATGCTCCAGCAGCCAAGGGTGATCTACTCCATGTAAAAAGGTTTCTACAGAGAGCCCTTCAGAGCAATAATCTATTTATTGGCAGAAGACAAATTGGTTTGATCAAAGGCAGGGAATAAATATTCAGAAGACAAATTGCAGACGACAACCCAGGTATTGTTCAGTTAGGTATTCAAAGTGTAATTAGTTGCCTTGATTCGATTCTTTTGGAAAAAATATTCAAACTTTTGACCCAAAGCGAGAACAACATGGCATTGTAGCTCATAAACTCCACTATGGCTTCCATTAGCAAGTTCTGGTAGCAAGTCAACTGCACACTATTGTAATTGGGGTGCAGAAGATGGAGGGGAATGGTCACTAATGACACAAGTGCATTGAGTGGTTGGCATCCTAAGTAATGGGTGTCAGCGGCTAATCTACCATATCTTGTGAGTATATTGCATGTGCTGTCCTAACATATACACATGTGGCAAGCCAGATAAGCCAAAAACCCTGCAATTTTCTTATTTATTGTTTTTCTTCAAGATTTTCAGTGAACTTAGGAGCTCTGAATATAAGAACCAAGTATCACTACTGAAATGACACATATAAAAATTATCAACCCTGTATTGAGAAAGCTAGAAAATGAAGTATGAAAAGTGTAATTCTGTTAGAACTCCTAAAACCTTGTCTTCAATGTGTGCGATTGTAGCCTCTTTGCGATTTTGGTTCACTTACACAGGAAATACTATTAGGAGCACACTATGATAAATACATGTAAAGTTTATCATCGGTAAATGAATATGAATCAAATTTCGTTTTCTTATGTTTACTATACAGGAACTGATCGTTCATGATCACTATAAGGATAAATTAGTGGGTTTACTTCATTCAGCAGCATATACAAATCTATTTGTTGTGTTTTTGGTTACTGGTATTACTGTTTTGAAGGGTATAAATAGCTAAATAATTTTAATTAGGTTTTTAGTCTCAGTATACAGTCAAACATCAGATGCAGTAATTTTGTAGAAGGAATGCAGCTCTTAGTCTAATAGTGATTTATGTTTTTTATGTGACATGGAGCGATCTGTGACTTTGAAGCACATGTGAATCTTGTGATTCTGCAAAATTTCTGTTACATGCTCATGGTTTTGCTATACCGCTCTGATCTGCAACCTACAAAATTGCTATCTGCCTAACACATAATGTTGGTTGTTAACTCCGAACATAATATCACTAGAGCTCTACATATGCATGTTCTTTTAAAAGGAAAATTAATATAAGTTTGTTTCTGGCTAATACACGGTATTGAAAGTAATAGTGTGAGGGAAACCAAGCATGTTCTATTAGGGAAGAAAATATTCTTTATTTTCTTTAATTCAATCAATAGACGAGTGTGTTTACCAAAAACTATACTATTACTTCTTCTGGTTGAAGGATTTGCATGCTTAGTAACACATGAAATGCTTAATATGAGCTCGATATTGATGATTTCAGTTTATTAGTTGTTACTGTCGCCCGATATTGATGATTTCAGTAACACATGTTCAGAATAATAGTGAGCTCGAGAGTGTGTCTCCTGGGAAGTCAGGCAAGTGTTACCGTTGCCCGGAGCTCAAATCGGCAAGCCTCTCCGATTCGGACCTCCTCATCGCCTTCCGCGCCATTGTCGACGCATACACACAGGCGCTCGAGAAGACCTAGCGCCGCTACAATGATGACACATCCCCTAGCTATAGATGGCGGCCACGGCGTAGATCCCTTGGCTGGGTTCGAGAGTCGTTGCCCGCCCGATGGCCAGCGCATGACATTCGAGGACTACTCCACCGTGTGCTGGCTGCTCAACAGGCTCCACGTCACCTTCCAGGAGCGCGACGTGTCCACCCACGCGCCCTACTGGGACAAGCTCCGCGTGCTGCTGCCGGGACAAACGGCTCCATGTCACTCTCACAGCGGCTGTTCACGGATGGTAGGTACATTGTTGGTTTTTTAGACTTGCAGCACTCTGAAATTATAGTAGTTAGGACTTGCTTTTCTACTTCAATTCCCAATTTAGTCTGTGTTATGATAGGTTGTAATATCTGAACTTAGCAATCAAAAGTATTAGTAGGTAGTACATGTTGTTTTACAGTGTACAACTTCTTCACCGACATTATTCAGTAGCTGTATCTTCTTACCAAATTCAGTGTAAGTTTTGCCTCTTGATTATAATCTCTACAGTAGGTGCATTGTGATTTTCCTTTTAATGCATAGAATAGAAAGTTTAGCGTAAGCGTGATTATAAGCTTTATTAGTCACTTTTCTCATGTTTTACAGTACATAATATAGGCAGAAGTAGTTTCTCCCATATTTTTTATGGACAATGTACCTGTGATGTACCTGTGATTCTAAGCTTTATTAGTCATAACAGACTCTATTTCATATGCTTTTAATTTCTTTTTCTTTTTAGTGTTAACCAAAGAATGTTGATCAGGTGGGGCATTAGCATTATCGAGAAGTAGTGATCTGCAAGACACAATCATGTGAAATTCAGAAGATTTGATTGCTAGGGATCCGGCCTGGATTGATCTGCCATGCTTCACTGCAGGTTTATCATACATATATATCTCCTTGTAATTTCCTATTTTCTAGCTTTGCTCTCCTCCTCTTCTTCTTCCATCTTTCTTTTCTGTTTTTGTCGGCGTTCTGGGAATGGGGGTCCCCAGACTTGCCTGCCTGCGGCCTGCGGCGTGGCTCAAAGGGGGGCCCAGCACGGCCCATCTTCACCAGCACAAACCCAAGACCCTCGCGAGGGGCCAAGCCTCGCGGGGCGGACGACATGGAGCTTCCTCAGGCACGACCTCGTCAGGCTGGCTTGCGAGGAGGCGGAGAGATCAAGGCGGGGTACCTCGCGAGGTGCCCGTGACGCAAGCCATGACGACTCAGGGCGCCAGGCGGGTGCCAGCCCGCGCAGCGTCCTCCTTTCCTCTTTGGTGCAAAGGGGGCAAGCGCAGCCGTGGAGTACCGAGGCATCAGGCAAAGGTTGCCGTTTCGGTGCAACGAGACCAAGACCAGGAGGACTATGAGACGGAGGTCACCGTGGAGCCCAAGACGGCATCACCACCAGAGCTTTGCGCAGGTGAAGACTACTTTTGTCAGGATAGTTGATACTTGCTGTCCCCCTTCAAATTAGCCCGCCATTGTTGGCTCCCTTCCCGCTCAATATTTGGGGAGAGGACCAGGGCCACTATAAATAGGACCAGCCACCCGCGTAGCAAAGGGGGTTCGGCTCAGTCTCCTCCAAGGGCTCGACAAGTAGAGAGGTGGTAGAGAGAGAGAGAGAGATAGAGAAAGGTGGCTGAACTTCTCCCAGTAGTTCATCGCCCCAGCCAAGAACAGACCCTCGCGAGGCTATTCTTCCTTGTACTGTCCACTATCATCAGCCCAAGAGGCAATCCACCACACCACACACTGGAGTAGGGTATTACACCACAACGGTGGCCCGAACCAGTATAAACCCTGTGTCCCTCGTGTTGTTCTTTTCATAGCTTTGATCCTAGCGTGGCGGAGGGGTGCAGGGAGGTAGGAGGTGAAATCTCCGTGCGCACCCCAGTGTTCGAACCTCAAGGGTCTGCCGGAACCCGAAATCCGACATTTGGCACGCCAGGTAGGGGTGCGTCGGAATTCGTCTTTCACCGCTCCGTGCCCCGTCGCGTCTCCATCACCATGCCCGACGACCAGGAGGGCAACCTAGACCCATGGGATGCATGGCCCGCCCGCGCAGAACCGCTCGCCTCGGGCGACCCCGTGCCCCAGGCAGCTCGCGGTCCGCAGGGCGCTGCGGGCCGCGGGCGACGCGGACAGGCTTCAACAACTCTTACACCGCGGCAGGCGCGGTCGGTAGCGAGGGCCTCAAATCACGCCGCGACCACGACACCGTACACCCGCCGGGAGCAGGCGAATTCGAGAGCCGCACTCACGGTGGATCGAGAGCTGCTGCAGTGCAGACTGCTGGAGGGCGGCCACGACGTGCTGCTGGAGCGAGTGGCAGAGCTCCTGGGCTTCGCCGCCTCGGGGGCTCACCCCTTCTCCACCCAGCTCCCATCTCAAGCCCAGGGCGACCCACGCGGGGGCCCCGCGCGCGTCCGCGGGCTCCAGGGCTACTCCAACGCCAGCGAGGCTGTCAGCGCCGGACCGGCGGCGGTGCTGCCCCCGCCCCCGGTCCACGAAGAAGAAGGGCTCAACGCGACCCGTGGCCCCAGCGGGCGGCCGCGCTGCCACCCCGCGGTGGGCGCGTCAGGCAGGACCGCGTGGCATGCGGGGCATTACGGCGAGGCATTCGGGATGACGGCGCCGGAGGAGTACGTGCCCCTCATGATGGACCAAGGACACCCTCACGAGAACGGACAAGGCTCGCGCCTCAGCCCAGGCTGGGGGGACGAGGCACTAGAAGCTGAGCCTTTCCAGGAGTCCCAGGACGGTCCCACTGGCCACGCTGGAGGCAGCGACTATCGGGTACCGATAATTCTTCAGGAGCAGGTATACGCTAACCATGGATCGCAGGAGAGAGGCAGGGATCCGACATCGCCACCGCGGCGTTCGGAGCAAGGCGTTCTCAGGAGGTAGGCCCTCCGCTGGGGAGGTGCCCCAGGGCCTGCCCCCGGTAGAGGACCCGTGGTCGTCGGAGGAACCGCTGGCGACCGCTCTACCCCATCGGGCGGCGTCCTGGTTTCCGGTCGTTGCTGACGGCACTAGAGTGTGGCGCAAGGCGGGGCCCTCATCTGGCGATATGAAGCAAGGCCAGTACCTGTGAAGAAGGCCCAGTGCATGTGAAGCTCGCTGCCCCGTGACACTCTCACGTAATAATGAGTGGGGCCGTACACGCCCCGGAGTCTCAGGGGTGCCGGCCTCAGGCCCTGGGGCTCCCTCCCACGCCCAGTGGCAGCACTTAGCTCCGCGCTGGTGAGAAGACGTCCAAGACTAGACTAGGTGCCGGACGCGGCCTTTTGTTTGCTTTTGTTGCTCTTCCCTTTGGCTGCCGCTTTCCCCCGTTGGGTTCAAGTTGGATTCGAATTTGAGATTTGCGTGTGTTCGGGGAAGGGGTGCTTAGTCTCGTTCGAGCAATTTCTCGCGTTTCGGTTACTGCTTCGCCTCAGCTGCCTCCCCTCGTGAGCCCCTCGCGAGCCGGGTCAGGCCTAGCTCGCGCGCAGCCCAGACTGCCGCCGCCGCGTCCTCTTAGGAGGGCGTCTTACTGCAGGTCCGACGGATTTAATCAGGAAACACTCCTGGCTCCGAAGCCTCCTGCGGGCTGCCCCAGGGCCAGCACGGGACAAAGGTAAATTAGCCGACCAGCGCGTCGCTTAAGCCAACCACTTGGCGCGGGCGCATGGGCAATGTAGCTTCTACTGATACGATAAGCACAAGTTTTACATGAGGGGCTCCCCCTCCAAAATGCTCTCACAGCTATCAGGCCAAAATCTGAGTCCTATTCATACAGGGTAAGCAGGAACAATGCGCAATCAGTCGGATGAATCTCCCAATGCGTCCTCAGGAGCGCCATCGGGGCCGTTGCTGGCGTCGCTGAACTCGCCCCCGCTGCCCGTGTTGCCACTAGCGGCATCAGGGCCGCCCGTCACGCCGCCCTCGTCGGCCGCCACGATCGCGTCGTCGTTGTCCGAGGCGAAGGCCCTGATAAGAGCCTCCACATGGTCTTCCACCCAGTGCGCCAGCTCACCTCGGACGGCCTGGGGGACTGGGGCGATGGCGGTGTCGAAATCAATGTGGGGATCCATGCTCCGGAGATGGCTGAAGACACGAGAAAAGGCGCGCCTGAGCAGGGCGCGGCTCCTCTCCTCCACCAACCTGTCAGCCCTGATCGACCGCGCCTCCAGCTGCGTCACCACGTCAGTAAAGAATTGAAGGTTGCCCGCGTAGTTAACCACGTGCGGCTCGCCAACGGTCTCCTCACAGATGTTGCCCAAGGCAGCGTTGGCCCTCTCCCGGAGCATGGTCAGCATGGGGCCGTGCTCATGCTCCAGGAGCCGCCGCTGACGTATCTCGTCCGTGTTCTGGTGCGCGACGGCCTCAGCCTCCTCCACCCGCTGGCGAAGAAGGAGCACCTCAGCCTGGGAGGTGGTTAGCCCACCTTGCGCCACCTCAAGGGCAGCCCGGGAAGCATCGGCCCGCCGCGTCACCTCCTCCAGCTTGGCCCTCAGGGCAACAGTCCTGCCTTCGGCTTCGGCCCGGATCAACCCCAGCTTCTCCTCGAACTCATGCTCGAGGTTCAAACGTGCCATCGCCACCCGACGTCTGACCTCCTCCAGGACACGGGCTTCCTGTGCAGCGACATCGTCCTCCGCCTGCGTCACCAAGCGCTCCCTCGTCTCCAGACGCTCGTACTCGCGGGTACGTTCGGCGGCTTCCAGTGTCAGCGCCTCCTCACACTTCTGGAGCTCCGCCGAGTCGCCGGAGGCCACCCTCATCGACGCGAGGGCTTCCTCGTGCAGCTCCACCTGCTCCTCCAGCGAGTGGCACCAGGCCAGAAGCTCCCGAGCCCGCTCCTCTGCAGCCGTTCGCCGCCTGTCAGCCTCCCGAGCTTCCTCAGCAGCCCGAGATCGGGCCTCCCGAGAGGCCACCAACGACGCCTTGGCCTCTGCTTCATCAAGGTCGCGCTGATGGCGCGCAAGGGCGATGGCGCCCTCCAGCTCGCGCCTCTCTGCAGCCAGGCGCAGGCCCTCGGCCTCAAGGCGCGCGTCTTCATCAGCAAGCTCCTCACCAAGCAGGCTCACTACGTCAGTCGCCCTTCGAAGGAATCCTTGGCGGAGAGCGCGACGCTCCCGAGCGCGCTCAAGCACGTCTTCCACACCATCATCTGCCCCAAGCAAGCACCGGGGGCTGCAGGTCAGCACTCCCCCTCCGGGCTGGGGGCTGGGGGCTGGCGCTCTCGCGACGGCCGAGCACGCCGCGTCAGAAGCCCGGCCTGGGGCCATCCCGACCTCAGGAGAAGAGCGCAAGAAGCGCCTCAGCCAATAGCAGTCCACGACCAGGCGAGAAGCCCATGGCAGGTTGGCTATGCCACGAGAAGGCTCGCGAAGGAGGATCGCAAGGTGCGCGGGGCCACGATACGCCTCGGGATGGTCCGCCTCCTCGATCGCCCTCACCACAAGGGCTCCGCTACTCGAGGCGCTCGAGGACGGTGGAGGGGGCAAAGCCAAAGGGGACGGCCCCTCAGCCGTCTCAGCAAGCTCGGCTGGAAGGGGCCTGCGGAGCAAGCGTCAGTAAGAGCAATGGAAGGATCAGGAGCAGGGAAGGAGAAGGCTTACTCATCAGTGGCGAAGTACTTTCCGCGCTTCATCAGGCGACAAGGGTAACCGTCGCCCAGGGCCTCCCTTCTCTTCCTGAGAGCCCCAAAGTCCACGCAGAAGCGGCCTAAGAGTCGGGCGTAGGGACCGACCTGCGACGAGGATGGAGCGTCAAGATGATCAGCGTCAGGGGCGCCTGCCTGATGTGCGCCGCCAATCGCCTCCCCGAGAGAAGCAGCTGGAGCCTCTGGGGCCCCAGTCGCGGGCGCAGAGGGCAGCTGTTTTTCACCCTCAGCCTCAGCGGTATAAGCCCCGATAACTGCTTCCTCGTGAGCCTCGCCCGGTGCCCTCACCACGCCGGGAGCCCCCTCGACCTCTGGTGCCTCGTACCTCCCTGCTCCGCCACTCGAGGGCGGGACGCCTTGGCCGACTGGAAGGGCGGTCACCACCACTGGATTCTCACGAGACCCCTGAAGGCCGGCAGGGCGTAGCCCCCACTCATCAAAGGCAGGCATCTGCCTCACAAAGTCGACCCTGCTCTGGCAGAGGTATAACAAGGCCCCTCCCTGCCGGACGCTGCCGGGGTTGGGGTCCCCAGCTAGGGTCAAGAGCGCCGTCTTCAGCACCTCAGGAGCCAGGTCCTCTTCCTGGAGCCTCATACTATCCTCGCGCCCACGGAAGGCCCACATTCGGCGAGAGTGGCGTTGAAGAGGAGCAACGCGGCATAGCAGGAACTCCTTCACCACCTTGGGCGCTGTCACGCCAAGCGACCTTAAGAGCGCGAAGCGGCGCCAGACGAAGACGAGCCGGGGGCTCTCAAGCGCCACCTGGCCCCAGCCTGAATTGGGGACAGCAGGCAAGGCTGGCTCCGTTAGCAGGGGGCTGGGCACCCCCGCGTCCACATACAGCCATCGCTCGTGGAACCCAACCGCGGGCAAGGGGAGCTTGAAGTCAATCCCAGAGGCGGCAGTCTCTGGCGTGGCAACGAAGCTTACACACGCCCAGCATTGGGTAGGGTCGACAAGATGCAGCGAGAAGAAGTGACGCAGCAAGGCAACCGAAGGAGGGATGCCCACCATGGCTTCGCAGACGAAGGCGAAGACCGAAAGGAGGGTGATGGATTCAGGATTCAGATGTAGCATGTGGATCTGATAGTGGGAGAGCACGGCATTGAAGAAATCAGAAAAAGGGGGAACCAGACCTGCCCACAGGGCGCCGGCAAAATATGGGACCTCGGTAACTATCCTGCCGATGGAGAAGTGGGACGCGGGCCAGGCCGTCGTTCTCCTGCATTCATTGAAGATGGTGGCCAGAGCCAAGCTGACCTTACCCAAACCCTCGGCGGGGGCCGCCAACGGCGGCAGGCGTGGCGGAGACACGGGATTATTCCCTCTTCCCTTCTTCGTCGGGGCCATGTCGATAGCAAAAGGAGGGGGGATGATTCAAGACTGAATTGAAAACAGAAACCAGGGTTCGAGCGGAGGAAGGACAGGAAGCGCTCGGGCGATGAAAGGGGAACGGCTGTGTGCGACTACGGGTCCGCCTAGCAAGGCGCAAGATAAGGAGGGCGTGGGGGAACAGTGCCGCCCACGACCAATCAACCGCCACGCGGCGCCCAAGGCCGCAGGCTGTTAGGGCCCGCAGAGCTTCGCTCTTGCCCTTCCGCCTCCCTGCATGGCCAAGTCCGGGCGCGCCTTGGGCCCGGGGGCTACTGTCGGCGTTCTAGGAACGGGGGTCCCTAGACTTGCCTGCCTTCGGCCTGCGGCGTGGCTCAAAGGGGGGCCCAACACGGCCCATCTTCACCAGCACAAACCCAAGACCCTCGCGAGGGGCAAAGCCTCACGGGGCGGACGACACGGAGCTTCCTCAGGCATGGCCTCGTCAGGCTGGCTCGCGAGGAGGCGGAGAGATCAAGGCGGGG
This sequence comes from Triticum urartu, assembly GCF_056163025.1. Classification (NCBI taxonomy): domain Eukaryota; kingdom Viridiplantae; phylum Streptophyta; class Magnoliopsida; order Poales; family Poaceae; genus Triticum; species Triticum urartu. Next base: position 463,876,509 of record NC_141879.1, on the reverse strand, counting down.
TACCTCGCGAGGTGCCCGTGATGCAAGCCATGACGACTCAGGGCGCCAGGCGGGTGCCAGCCCGCGCAGCGTCCTCCTTTCCTCCTTGGTGCAAAGGGGGCAAGCGCAGCCGTGGAGTACCGAGGCATCAGGCAAAGGTTGCCGTTTCGGTGCAACGAGACCAAGACCAGGAGGACTATGAGATGGAGGTCACCGTGGAGCCCAAGACGGCGTCATCACCAGAGCTTTGCGCAGGCGAAGACTACTTTTGTCAGGATAGTTGATACTTGCTGTCCCCCTTCAAATTAGCCCGCCATTGTTGGCTCCCTTCCCGCTCAATATTTGGGGAGAGGACCAGGGCCACTATAAATAGGACCAGCCACCCGCGTAGCAAAGGGGGTTCGGCTCAGTCTCCTCCAAGGGCTCGACAAGTAGAGAGGTGGTAAAGAGAGAGAGAGAGATAGAGAAAGGTGGCTGAACTTCTCCCAGCAGTTCTGTAACACCCCGGATATGACTTTCCCAATATGTATTCCAACTCTTGCCATTTCCGGCCTTAAGTTATTTTATTTTCTCGGGTTCGGGTTTTTGTCTCTGTGTGTTGTTGTCGTTGTCATGCATCTCATATCATGTCATCATGTGCATTGCATTTGCATACGTGTTCATCTCATGCATTCGAGCATTTTCCCCGTTGTCCGTTTTGCATTCCGGCGCTTCATTCTCCTCCGGTGGTCATTTCTACCTTTCTTTCGTGTGTGGGGATTAAACATTTCCGGATTGGACCGAGACTTGCCAAGCGGCCTTGGTTTACTACCGGTAGACCGCCTGTCAAGTTTCGTATCATTTGGACTTCGTTTGATACTCCAACGGTTAACCGAGGGACCGAAAAGGCCTCGTGTGTGTTGCAGCCCAACACCCCTCCAATTTGGCCCAAAACCCACCAAAACCCTCTCCATCATCTAGATCGTTCGATCACGATCGCGTGGCCGAAAACCGCACCTCATTTGGACTCTCCTAGCTCCCTCTATGCCTATATATACACCACCCTCCCGAAATTCGCGGATCCCCTTCGTCCAAACCCTAGATCCACCCTCTCCTAGCGTGCCGGACAAAAATCCAGCCACCGGACACGTCCGCTTTCTTCGCCGCCGCCTCCGCGCCAATCGCTGGCCGCCACGTGTCCCAGCCGGCGCCCCACTTCGCCGCGAACCGCGCCGGCCCGCGAAGCCCGCCGCGGGCCCTCCCGGCCCGCGCCCCCGAACCACGCGCCCCGCCGCCCGGCGACTCGCTGTGCCGCCCCGCTCTCCCCACCGCCTCGCCGGGACAGCCCGACACCGTCGCGCCTCTCGCCGCCCGGCGACGCCGCCGCCATCGCCGGCCACCGCGGCGCCATCGCCGCCTCGCCGCCACCGCGGTCGGAACCGCCGCAGGGGACGCCGCCCCCGCCGTCCGGCCTCCCCTCGTCTCCGGCAACCCCCTCGCCGGACCAACTCGACTCCGGCCGGCCCCTCCTCTCCAGCGAGTTCGTCGTCATCTACAGTGTTCTCCGGTGACCGCCTCGGGAAGCATGCAGATCTGGATCTGAGGAGATCCACTCGGTTGACTTTCCCCTCCTAACCCTAATTTATTTTGCGTTTTTCGTCATGTCGTAACTCCGGATCCGGAGCTCCGTTTTGGGCATATAGCATATCAAAATGTTCGTCTCAGAGAGTACATCATTTCATTCCATTGCATCATTTTCATTTGAGTTCATCTTGATGCCCAAAATGCTGTTAGAAGAGTGCTACTTGAGATATTTATCAGATCTGCTACTCCATTTAGATTTTTGTCATTTTTGCCATGATTATTGTGTGCATGATATGCCCATGAGCTCTACATATGTTTTGTTAAGGGTTTTGCCATCTTTCCAGAGGTGCAACCCATGTATTTTTGTGATGTGTGTGGTGACTAGCACAAGCTTGCAAAGTGAGGCACTTGGTAATGCTGATTTCAGGGACTTAGCATTTCCACTAAGTCCTTGATCTGTTTATCTCATGTTGCCATATGTTCATGTTGTTTCCTAGTGATCCGTGCCTCTTTTGAGGATGATCAGTAAGGATGTTTTGTTGATCTTGTAGTGCTATATCCATCCATGTCTTTGTTTGCAATTATGGAGCACCCTATCTTGAGTCAATTGAGGTCTACTTTTGCTACTTCGTGAATCTGGGCAGATTGTCTACTTGTTAGCGATTTTGCCGATGTTGTTGTAGCTGATCCGTGCATGCTATGTTATTGTTCTTGCCATGTCTAGCTTGCATTTTGTGTATTCTTGATGGGTGTATGCTTAGATTATCATGACTTGCTCTGTAGTGAGTGCATCGAGCTCGTAAACATGCCTACTTGATATCTGTTTCAGCATGCTCCAGTTTTCACTAAGTCTGAGAACTGATTATGTTTTTGCCATGTTCACATGCTTGCAATTGTATTTTCTGATCCCTTTTGGCTCAATATCACTAAGGGACTTTTGTTAAGCTCTTTGAGTAGCTCCATTCCATGCTTTACTTTGCCATGTTCAGGTCCTGTAGCATGTAGTTTTGTTGCTCCGAAGTGTGCTACCTGATCTGAAATTCCAGACAAGTGTTAATTTCACTAAGTCTGAAATCTGTTTGTCATATGCATTTTTGCCATGCTTGTTTGAACCTGTTAATGGATGATTTGGCCGTAGCTCAGTGCTAGACTTTTGTTAAGCATCTTGAATGGATTCCTGCCATGTATTTTTATGCCATGTTTGGGTGCTGTAGCATGTTAATCTTGTTGCATTTAGATGACTACTTGCTGTAAATCGCAGAACGTGGTCATATTTAAATCGCTTGCCATTTCCAAACCGTAACTCCGATTCCGGCGTTCTTTATATCGTTTTCAAGAGATTTCATCTCATCTTTCCAGTGGCACACTTGGATTTCCAAGTTGAGGCCAGGTTCATGCATTCCTTGTCACATCTTGCATATGCATCCCGCATCGCATCCCGCATAGCATACCATCCTTGCATCATATTGTTTGAGCCTTGCACGTGGTTGATTGTGTTCCATTTGCATGTTTGTCTTGTTTGGGTAGAGGCGGGAGACGAGTTCGCTAACGAGGATCCCGTTGAGTTTGCTTTCAAGGATCCAGTCAACTCTGACAACTTTGCAGGCAAGATGATCATACCCTCGAAATCACTACTATCTTTGCTTTGCTAGATGCTCGCTCTTTTGCTATGCCAATGCTACGATGCCTACCACTTGCTTTCAAGCCTCCCAAATTGCCATGTCAAACCTCTAACCCACCATGTCCTAGCAAACCGTTGTTTGGCTATGTTACCGCTTTGCTCAGCCCCTCTTATAGCGTTGCTAGTTGCAGGTGAAGATTGGAGACCGTTCCTTGTTGGAACATTATTTTACTTGTTGGGATATCATTATATTGCCATGTTATCTTAATGCATCTATATACTTGGTAAAGGGTGGAAGGCTCGGCCTCTCGCCTAGTGTTTTGTTCCACTCTTGCCGCCCTAGTTTCCGTCATATCGGTGTTATGTTCCCGGATTTTGCGTTCCTTATGCGGTTGGGTTATAATGGGAACCCCTTGATAGTTTGCCTTGATTAAAGCTTTTCCAGCAATGCCCAACCTTGGTTTTACCATTTGCTACCTAGCCCCATTTTCCCTTGGGTTTCCGGAGCCCGAGGGTCATCTTATTTTAACCCCCCCGGGCCAGTGCTCCTCTGAGTGTTGGTCCACCTGTCAGCTGCCAGTGGCCACTAGGGGAAACTCTGGGCTGGCCTACCCGTACCTAGGACAATCTGAGTGTGCCCTGAGAAAGAGATATGTGCAGCTCCTATCGGGATTAGTCGGCACATTCGGGCGGTGTTGCTGGATTAGTTTTAACCTGTCGAAGTGTCTTGAAGAACCGAGGTACCGAGTCTGATCGAAACGTCTCGAGAGGAGGTCTATTCCTTCGTTGACCGTGAGAGCTTGTCATGGGCTAAGTTGGGACTCCCCTGCAGGGATTTGAAATTTGGAAAGCCGTGCCCGCGGTTATGTGCAGATGGGAATTTGTTAATGTCCTGTTGTAGATAACTTGAACCTTAACTTAATTAAAATGAATCAACTGAGTGTGTTACCGTGATGGCCTCTTCTCAGCGGAGTCCGGGAAGTGGACACGGTGTTGGAGTATGGTTGCGCAGGTTGCTCTCTAGTTTCTCGCTCGCGCTTTGCCTCCTCTTCTCGCTCTCTTTTGCGAACAGGATAGCCACCATATTTGCTAGTCGCTTGCTGCAGTTCCACATATTTACCTTGCCTTACCTATAAGCTTAAATAGTCTTGGTCGCGAGGGTGCGAGATTGTTGAGTCCCTGTGGCTCACAGATTACTATTACACCAGATGCAGGGCCTGATGATTCCGCTCCAGATGGCGCGCTCGAGCTCAAGTGGGAGTTCGACGAGGACTCTCAACGATACTATGTTTCCTTTCCTGATGATCAGTAGTGGTGCCCAGTTGGAGGTGATCGGGACCGTGTTGCATGTTGGGTTATCTTTTATTTTGGCGCCGTAGTCGGGCCATGAGTGTTTGGATGATGTAATGTTATTTATGTACTTGATTGACGTGGAGAGTGTAAGCCAACTATGTTATCTCTCCTTTTATTATCTATATTACATGGGATGTTGTGAAGATTGCCTAACTTGCGACATATGCCTTCAATGCGATTATGCCTCTAAGTCGTGCCTCGACACGTGGGAGATATACTCGCATTGAGTGTGTTACAAGTTGGTAATCAAAGCCTTCCCCGACCTTAGGAGCCCCATTGCTTGATCGTTATTAGCGGCCGAGTTGTGTCTAGAAAAATGTTTTGAGGCATTTAGGAATTATATATCGGAGAGTTTAGGAATTCTTTTTACTTCCCAGTCTCCTCATCGCTCTGGTAAGGCATCCTGACATAGTGTTTTGACTCTTCTCTTCTCAAATTTCACTAATTTTTTTTAGGATCACGCGGGTATCTTGGAATCGTTCCGATGGTTTTATGATGAGAACATTGTCTTGGTGCCTCCTGTCAGGGGTTTTGTGGAAGTGTCCCGGGGAGTTGAGCTCTGAGGTGTTGTCATCATAATTTTATCGTTGCAGTTCTGGAATACCTGAGTTTAGTACGCCGACATAAAAAATCTCTTTTATGCAGTTTGTTGGTGAGATAAGCTCGACGCCACCAAGTACTGGGGCGGGAGTTCGGGAGTATCGCCATAACTTGTATAACGGATGCTTTTCGAAGGTTGAGGTAGATGGTTTCCGAAGTTTTTCTCGGTTATGTGTTGAAGGATGGATACAGCTGGATGTAGGATTTGCTACATTTGGGTGAGATATTATGCTTCCCCTGTATCCCCAACACCTGATTGCATAACCGGAAAGGTTCGGGAGTTTCATAGGTGCGAATTCTCATAGCTCTAGTTCTTCTTCCACGGATATTTGGTTTGAGATTGGGATTTCTTACCGAGTATTCGTTCTTGATCCATACCTTGTTGATTTATTTCTCTACCTTAATTTTAAGTGGCTTCTCAATTTATGGATATGTGACCATTTCAAGAGGAATACATTCGTTCATTTTGTTCGGATGTGAAGACTATATGTTGCAATTTTCATTCCGTTGGATTCAGCTTCATTTTATCTGTCTATGTGCTAACAGTGGTCAACCTCTCCAGGATGGCTCCCGCTTAGAGCACTAATCAGAATCAGAATCAGGATCCGCCACCACCTCCCCCTCCTCCGGAGGCATGGCAAGCTGTGATGGCTGCAACCAATGCAAACACACAGTTGATCATGCAAATTCTTCAAGCGCAATCAAGGCAACCAAGGGAACCAAAGCAACAATCAGAATCACTTTGCTACACTCAACCAGTTCCTTGCTAACGGGCCAAAGACTTTCAGCAATTGTGTTGAGGCAACCGATGCTGACGATTGGCTCGTGGATCTGTGCAAGCATTTCGAGTGCAGTAACGTCAGGCCTGAGGACTTTGTCAAGTTCGCTTCCTTCCAACTCAAAGATCAAGCTGCAGAATGGTTCCAGCAGTACAAGGATTCCAGAGGTGGACGTGTCATTACTTGGGATGAATTCCGTCAAGATTTCAGAGCTCACCATATCCCTCAGAGCGTGGTTGAAAGCAAGCGTGAGGAATTCCGCAACCTGAAGCAAGGCTCTTTGTCTGTCTATGACTACGACAAGTTGTTTCAGAAGCTCGCCCGTTTTGCCAAGCAGGACATCCCTGATGAGAAGAGCATGATATACCAGTTCAGGGGTGGTCTCAGAGAAGAAATCCAGCTCGCTCTTGTCCTCTTTGAGCCCTTGAGGTACGATGAGTTCTACAACATGGCATTGAAGCAAGAGGCCGCTCAACTGAGGTGTGATGCTTCCAAGAAGCGAGTCAGAGATGTTACTCCTTCTTCCTCTACTCAAGTGGCCAAGCAGCAGAAGTATTGGCTTCCTCCTCCTCCGTTCTGTCAGCCGTATCAGCAGAAGAGCAAAGGTGGCAGTGGATCTTACCACCCACCTAACCCTGGCTTTCAGAACAAGACTTCGTCTCAACCTCCAAGATCGAGTGCTCTATATCACCATCCGCTTTCAGAGGTCACGTGCAACAAGTGCCAACAGAAGGGTCACTATGCCAACAAGTGTCTCAATCAGAGGCGTCTTCCTCCTCCTCCTCCTGTCAGATCGGCAAGTACAGCTGTGGTCAAGCATAACCCCAAGCACGCCAAGGTCAACTTGATGAATGCAGCTCAGGCAGAGGATTCGTCAGATGTCATCATGGGTAACCTTCTTGTTAATGATATTCCAGCTAAAGTTCTTTTTGACACTGGTGCATCACATTGTTTCATCTCGAGACTGTTTACATCTAGGCATGAATTGGTTTCGCAAGTTTTGCCTAGTCCATTAGCAGTTGTCTCTCCCGGTAAGCGCATGCATGCTAACTCCATCGTTCCGGATGTTACTATCACCTTGGGTGACTACAAGTTTCTGGCTTCTCCAACGGTTCTTGGTGACTCGGATATTGATCTTATTCTCAGAATGTATTGGCTTTCTAAGCATAAGGCGCATCTTGATTGTGCAGCCAGGCAGATTCAATTGACTCATTCTTCTGAGGATGTAATTGTCTTTGCCGCTCGTGATGATACCATCCGTCTGTTTTCTCTCAATGAGAAGGGTGAACTCGATGCCATCTCGCAAATTCCAGTCGTTTGCGAATATCAAGACGTCTTTCCAGAAGAGCTTCCAGGAATGCCTCCGCACCGGCCAGTTGAATTCGTTATTGATCTTGAGCCCGATACGGAACCTGCGTGCAAGCGTCCTTACAAGCTCGGACCTGAAGAGTTGAAGGAGCTGAAGAAGCAACTCGATATTCAAGAGAGAATGGGTCTCATCCGGCCTAGTTCTTCTCCGTGGGGTTGTGGTGTTCTTTTTGTGAAGAAGAAGGATGGAACGGACCGACTTTGTGTTGATTACCGTCCATTGAACAAGAAGACCATCAAGAACAAATACCCACTTCCCAACATCAATGAGCTGTTCGAACAACTCAAAGGTGCCCAAGTATTCTCCAAGCTTGATCTCCGTATGGGTTATCATCAGATTCGAATCCGTGAGCAAGATATTCCCAAGACGGCTTTCAGGACAAGCTATGGTTCATATGAATACACTGTCATGTCTTTTGGCCTCGTCAACGCTCCTCCGACTTTCTCTCGCATGATGAACTTCATCTTCAACGCCTACACCAATGACTTCATTTTGGTCTATCTCGACGACATTCTGGTTTTCTCGAAGAACAAGGAAGATCATGCCAAGCACTTGCGTTTGGTACTCGATAAGTTGAGGGAACACAAGTTCTACGCCAAGTTCTCCAAGTGCGAATTTTGGCTCGATGAGGTTATTTATCTTGGTCATATCATCTCTGCCAAGGGCATTGCGGTGAATCCTGAGAAGGTGTCTGCAATTGTGAATTGGGAACCTCCTCAGAACGTGAAGCAACTCCGTAGCTTCCTCGGTCTCGCAAGCTATTGCCGAAGATTCATTGCAAACTTTTCTAAGATCGCGAAGCCTCTCTCAAATCTTCTCCAGAAGCACGTCAAGTACGTTTGGTCTCCGGAGTGTGACATTGCTTTCAACACTTTGAAAGAGAAATTGATCACTGCTCCAGTTCTGACTCTGCTCGATGAATCCAAGCCGTACGAGGTCTTTTGTGATGCCTCTCTCCAAGGTCTTGGCGCAGTATTGATGCAAGAGAAGAAAGTTGTTGCTTATACCTCTCACCAGTTGAAGCCCAACGAGAAGAACTACCCCACTCATGATCTCGAGTTGGCGGCAGTTGTGCATGCACTTTTGACTTGGAGACATCTCTTATTGGGAAGAAAAGTGGACATTTTCACTGATCACAAGAGTCTCAAGTACATCTTCACCCAGCCTAATCTCAACCTCAGGCAAACTCGATGGGTCGAAATGATTCAATAGTATAATCCAAGTATCGAGTATACTCCAGGCAAGGCTAATGTGATTGCTGACGCATTGAGCAGGAAGGCTTATTGCAACAGTCTAATTCTCAAGCCTTATCAACCCGAGCTTTGTGAAGCTTTACGCAAACTTAATCTGCAAGTTGTTCCTCAAGGCTTCCTCGCCAACCTTCAAGTCTCTCCTACCTTGGAATACCAGATTCACCAAGCTCAGCTTCTTGATGCTATGGTGAAAAAGGTGAAGATTGGGATTGCCAAGAGTCAACCCAAGTACAAGTGCTACCGCCTTGATGACAAGGATACTCTCTTCTTCGAGGATCGTATTGTTGTGCCCAAAGGTGACCTTCGTAAAGTGATCATGAACGAGGCTCACAATTCTCTCCTCTCCATCCACCCTGGGAGTATGAAGATGTATCAGGACCTCAAGCAGGTTTATTGGTGGACTCGAATGAAGCGCGAGATTGCTCAATTCGTGAACGAGTGTGATGTCTGCAGAAGAGTGAAGGCAGAACACCAAAGGCCAGCTGGTCTCCTCCAACCTCTTGCCATTCCAGAATGGAAGTTTGACCACATTGAGATGGACTTCGTGACTGGGTTTCCAAAGTCCAAACGTGGCAATGATGCTATATTCGTTGTCATCGACAAACTCACCAAAGTGGCTCACTTTCTGCCTATCAAAGAGTCAATCACTGCAGCTCAATTGGCGGAACTCTATACCTCTCGAATTGTCTCTCTGCATGGTATCCCTCAAGTGATCTCTTCAGACCGTGGCAGCATCTTTACCTCCAAGTTTTGGGATTCTTTTCAGAAGGCCATGGGCACCAACATCCGCTTCAGCACAGCTTTCCATCCTCAAACTAGCGGTCAAGTCGAGCGTGTCAACCAGATTCTTGAAGATATGCTCAGGGCTTGTGTGATCTCCTTCGGCATGAAGTGGGAGGATTGTCTTCCTTATGCTGAATTCTCCTACAACAACAGTTTTCAAGCAAGTTCGGGCATGGCCCCATTTGAAATCCTGTATGGCAGGAAGTGCCGTACCCCTCTCAACTGGTCCGAAACCGGTGAACGTCAGCTTCTCGGAAATGACTTAATCACAGAGGCAGAGGAAATGTGTAAAGTCATTCGAGATAACCTCAAAGCAGCCCAATCCCGCCAGAAGAGCTTCTATGATAGTAAGCACCATGATTTGGCTTTCGAGATCGGAGATCATGTTTACCTCCACGTCTCTCCGATGAAAGGTACTTGTCGCTTCGGTATCAAAGGGAAGCTTGCCCCCAGATACGTGGGACCTTTCAAGATTGTCAGCAAGAGAGTCGATCTCGCCTATCAACTCGAGCTTCCTTCAAACTTTGCAAATGTTCATGATGTGTTCCATGTCTCTCAGCTCCGAAAGTGCTTCAAGACTCCTGACCGCACTGTCAACTTCAAGGACATTGAGCTCCAAGAAGATCTATCCTATCGTGAGCACCCCGTTGCTATTCTCGAAGAGACTGAACGCAAGACTCACAACAAGTCAATCAAATTCCTCAAAATCAAGTGGTCACATCATTCCGACCGTGAAGCTACCTGGGAACGCGAGGATCACCTCTGTTCTGAGTACCCGGTGTTCTTTCAGTCCTAGATCTCGGGACGAGATCCTTTCGTAGTGGTGGAGTGTTGTAACACCCCAGATATGACTTTCCCAATATGTATTCCAACTCTTGCCATTTCCGGCCTTAAGTTATTTTATTTTCTCGGGTTCGGGTTTTTGTCTCCGTGTGTTGTTGTCGTTGTCATGCATCTCATATCATGTCATCATGTGCATTGCATTTGCATACGTGTTCATCTCATGCATTCGAGCATTTTCCCCGTTGTCCGTTTTGCATTCCGGCGCTTCGTTCTCCTCCGGTGGTCATTTCTACCTTTCTTTCATGTGTGGGGATTAAATATTTCCGGACTGGACCGAGACTTTCCAAGCGGCCTTGGTTTACTACTGGTAGACCGCCTGTCAAGTTTCGTATCATTTGGACTTCGTTTGATACTCCAACAGTTAACTGAGGGACCGAAAAGGCCTCGTGTGTGTTGCAGCCCAACACCCCTCCAATTTGGCCCAAAACCCTCTCCATCATCTAGAGCGTTCGATCACGATCACGTGGCCGAAAACCGCACCTCATTTGGTGTCGGGACCCCGATTCTAAGTCACACCGATCTAGCATGTAACACCTCATATCACTTTGCGGCCTCACGCACGGTATCCCCACGGGTGTCGCCTTACCATGGCCCGGAACTGTTTGCGCCTTTTGGCTCACGTATATGATAGTGTCGCTAGCATCCATATGACAGAGAACCCGGGTCGACATGGCTAGTCGTGAACCCAAAGCATCACAGACCTATGGAGACAGGAATACATGAATCACATCGAGCATGTCGGTCAACAGCGTATGAATCCGGGCTGTAGCACTGGGCTAACAGGACTCTGGAAGTCACCGCGTGACATTTCCCCGAAGGGACAGACATAGGAACGAAGTGGAATACATGCCGGCCAGTCAAGTGTTCTGAGCAGTAGTGCTGGGCTAGCAGGACTCCGGTGAACCGGGCTGTAGCGGACTACTATGGCTCAAGGAAGCACTAGACTACATTTCCCCATAAGAGAGGCTGCCAAGGACAAACAACTAGATTGTCGGATCCCACACATAGCAATACACGTCACACGTACGCATAACATGCAAGTATGTGATGTACAACATGGCATCACAACATAATGCAACTCATATAGATAAAGGCTCAGAAGAGCCACATAGCATAAATACAAATAGGGGTCACATGACCCATCATTTAGAGCATACAAGCAACGGAAGCATTACATGTCTGAGTACAGACAACTACAAAAAAAAAGGCCGAGAAGCCTGACTATCTACAAGTCCCTCCAAGGTACAAGATCGTAGCTGAGGTAACAAGCTATTCGTCGAAGTCCAAGCGGTACTACTAGTGACACAGATGTCTCATCTGCAAAACATAAATCAAGCAAACGTGAGTACAAAGGTACTCAACAAGACTTATGTCAGATCCTATCATACATGCATTTGTATCAAGAAGGTAATGTGGGGTTTAGTTGCAGCAAGCCAGCTTTGACTCAGTGGCTATCCTGTTCTACGACAATGAGAAACTTCTTTGAGGTGAGGCAGCGCACACGAGTCCACTAATCACCACATCAATACACTACTATGGATTCATCCCCGTCTCTCCTACGAGAAGGCCATCCATAGCACTCACACTTGTCTTGAGCATTTTAGAGTATCCACTTTAAGTTGTCTAGGTACCACGTAAGCATCCAAGAAGTCCATAACCGAGGACACGGCCATTCGAATAGATTATGATAACCCTGCAGGGGTGTACTTCATCACACACGCTCTCACCACTTATCACCATATACCTGTCATGTATCTCGGCAACCTTCAAGTGGAAGCCTGGCGAGGGTGTCGGCCACGACCTAACTAACCACGCAAGACTCTAATCCAGGTTTATCACCTATTTGGGTTCCATCCGCAAGGAGATCCGGCCGGGGTGTCGCTCACGGCCCCAAACGATGTGAGCAGGGTTCCCAAGCCCACCATCCGGGTGCCACTTGGTACACCGTGCCACCTGTGCCTAGTCTGTCCCGAGCCCACCCTGCCGGGTGCCACTCGGTAGAAAAATAGCACTACCTACAAACACCAGAAACTATTTGCAACTTCTGGACAGAGATCAAGGCGGTTAATAAGCCGAGAGAGCTTGGAGCGCCCGGAGCCCAATGTGTGGTAGTAGCTAGTCATTGGACAACTTGCACAGAACTCAGTTCTTAAGGACGGTCCCAATGAGACAACCCACCATGTACTCCTACATGGCCTCTCACCGCTACCTTTACCAAATCGTGTTCACACGCTTAACTCTCAGCACCAGAACATATCATAACACTCCAATTCATTCCTGATGAATCAGACCTGACACAACTCTAAGCAATAGCAGGCATGGCATGGTAGAAGCACATCATGGCTCAAACAACTCCTACATATGCTAGTGGGTTTCAACTATTTACTGTGGCAATGACATGTCATGCAAAGGAATGGGTTCAACTACCATAGCATAAAGTAGCAGTTGAATCGTTGTTGTTCTAATGCAATAAATGAGAGCAGGAGCGAGAGAGTAGGATTTTATCGGAATGAACAAGGGGGGGTTGCTTTCCTGGTAGATCAATAGGGGGGCACTGCTCCACTGATAGGTGCTCCCGAACACTTTTCGGAGCAGGACCTATCAAGAAGGAACGGTGTCGAAAATCAAACACAAGTATATGCAACAATATGATGCATGATCATGGCATGAATATGTGATGTTGTTTGAGTTAATGCATCTAGCATTTATTTAGTTGAGGTCCATTTGAACCAAGGGTTTTAATGCAACTCCAAAATAAGCTCTTAAATATGCCATAAGTGTGTTTTCATATATACAACATGTATAGGTTGGTTTGTCATGCATGAAAATGGTACAGATGGATAGATTGAATTTTTCTGATCATTTTTCATATATAAATTATTTCAATCTGAGCTACGGTTGAATTTCTATGATTTTTGGAAGTTTTGAATATATTCTGGAATTTCCTGATTAATTTTAAACCAGAAAATGAGATATTGCGTCAGCATGATGTCATGCCTGCGTCAGCAGGTCAACAGAGCCGACCAGGTCAAACCTGCCATGTGGGGTCCACACGTCAGTGACCGGTTAGTTAATAGAGTTAATTAGATATTAAACTAATCCTAACAAAAACATTAGCAGGGCCGGGCCCCACCTGTCATTGACCCTGGGTGGTCAAATCTGGACAACTGGGGGGGGGGGGGGTTAGTTAGCGCGTGTTGACCCGGTCAATCCCGCCGGCGTTTAGCCGCCGGCGAGGCCGAACGCGGCGGAGGGCTCGGGATCGTGTCTCCGGCGACCAAATGGGCCGCAGAGACCATCCCCGAGGAGCTGGTGCTCGCGCGCATCCAGTGGAGCAGTCGGGAGGCTGCGGGGGCGGCGGAGCTCGCTGGAGCGAAGCTCGCGGCGGCGGCCGGTGTTCGGGCGCGAGCGGGGATACGGCTGCGGTGTGCGAGGGCGAGAACAGAGAGGGGGAGGAGGAGGAGCAGCTCACGGCGATCTCGATGGGCTTGACGGCGAGCTCGGGGACGCGCCGTGGTCGACGGGGCGGCGATGGGGATCCACGGCGGCCGGCGGTGAATGAGACGACGGCGGCAATGATGGAGACCGTCCGGAGGTGCGTGGCTCGACGAGGAGGTAGCAGGCGACGTGGCGAAGGTTCTGAGCACGGGGAGAGGGCGAGGGGGAGGCGGTGGCTATGGCAACGGTGGCCGATGGCGACGGCAGCGCTTCGGGCGCGGGGAGAGGGAGAGATCCAGGAGAGGAGGGAGAGCGAGAGAGAGTGCGAGAGGTCCGGGGCAGCGCGTGGCGACGTTCGGGACGGCCAGGGCGTCGTGGGAGAGGCCAGGCAGGCAGGTGGCGTGGCCGGACGCGTGGCCGCACGCGTCGGGCGTGTGCCTCTATCCTCCTGGCGCGAGGAAGGGGACGACTGGCACTGCCAGTCAGCTGGGCTGGCCTGTTGGCCATTGGGCCAGGCCAGGCTGCACAGGGAGGTAAGTGCAGGTGGGGTTTCTTCCCTTTTGCTTCTATTTTGTTTTTGTTTTCTATTATCTGACATTTGTTTTGATTTAATAAAAATACTAAATCATTTTATTTTATTCTGTAAATTTTAGTAGGGACTAGTTGGACCACTCCAAAGCCCCTCACCAAAATTCAGAATTATTGGACAATATTTTATATATAATAAAATATTTATCCAACGCAAATAATTACTCGATTAATTCCAAATGCCCAAAATAAATACTTATGAGCTACTAAAGATATTGGTTTGATTTTTATCTATGTCCAATATTTTCAGAGAGCAACATGAACATTTTCTTGGACCTTTTTGGAGAAATTTTTATCTGGGTCATTTCCAGAAATGATTTCTGAGGGTTTCACAATCCCCATTTCAAAGTTAAATGAAATTTAAACATGATGCACACATGACTAGCTAGCCTAGGTCATACCAGAACTAGGGATGTGACAACTCTCCCCCACTCGAAGAAATCTCGTCCCGAGATTCAGGAGTCGGCGGGAAGAAAGCGGGGTACTCAAGTCGAAGACGATCTTCACGCTCCCAAGTAGCTTCTCTCTCGGAATGATGAGACCACTGAACCTTGAGAAACTTGATGTTATGACGTCGAGTGACATGCTCTGCTTGTTCAAGGATGCGAACAAGGTACTCTCGATATGTGAGGTTATCTTGGAGATCAAGCGTTTCGTGGTCCACTCCGCGGATGGGATCCGAGAAGCAACGCCTGAGTTGAGAGATGTGGAAGACATCATGAACTCGAGAAAGATGTGGTGGTAGTTCCAACTGGTAGGTAACCTCTCCTCGTTTAGCGAGAATGAGATAGGGACCAATGTAATGAGGAGCCAACTTGCCCTTGATACCGAATCGATGGGTACCCTTCAAAGGGGTAACCCGAAGGTAAGCTTTGTCGCCAATTTCATAAGCCACTTCCTTATGACTACGGTCATACTGGCCCTTTTGACGAGATTGGGCTATTTTCAAATTCTCACGAATGATGCAAACTTGTTCTTCTGCCTCCTGGATCATATCCGGTCCAAAGAATTGTCTTTCACCGGTTTCTGACCAGTTCAAAGGTGTTCGACATCTTCGTCCATATAGAATCTCAAAAGGAGCTTTCTTGAGGCTGGATTGGTAGCTGTTGTTGTAAGCAAACTCGGCGAAGGGAAGACACTTCTCCCAATCCATACCGAATGAGATAACACAAGCTCTAAGCATGTCTTCAAGAATCTGGTTGACCCTTTCCACCTGACCACTTGATTGAGGGTGGAAAGCGGTACTGAAGGAAAGATGGGTGCCCATGGCAGTTTGGAAGCTCTCCCAGAAATGAGAAGTGAAAAGACTACCACGGTCTGAATTGATCTCTAGTGGAACACCATGAAGTGACACTATTCGAGAAATATATAAGTCAGCGAGCTGACTAGCAGTGATACTCTCTCGAACAGGTAGGAAGTGAGCCACTTTGGAAAGACGATCAATGACTACGAAGATAGCATTATTCCCTCTCTTGGTCCTGGGAAAGCTGGTGATGAAGTCCATACCAACTTTATCCCATTTCCACTCAGGAATAGCTAAAGGTTGAAGGGTGCCAGTAGGTCTCTGATGCTCTGCCTTCACGCGACGACAAACGTCACAGTTAGCAATAAATTGAGCAATTTCTCTCTTCATCCTAGTCCACCAGAACCTCTGGCGTAGGTCCTGATACATCTTAGTACTACCGGGATGAATCGTGAGAGGAGATTCATGCGCCTCCTTAAGGATTAATTGTCGAAGATGTTGATTCTTGGGAACCACCAAGCGACTCTCAAAGAAAACAACACCACGATCATCTATAGAGAAACTACCACCAACTCCTTTGTTAATGTTTCTCTTGATCCGGGAAATTCCCGTATCCTACTTCTGAGCAGAGATGATTTGATCCACAAGAGTAGGTTTCGCCACCAAGGTAGAAAGGAATCCGTGAGGAGCAAGGTGGAGGTTAAGCTTACATAATTCCTCATGGAGAAGTGGTTGGCCCTGCTGCAACATGAGATTGTTGCAATAGGACTTACGACTTAGCGCATCAGCCATGACATTCCCCTTGCCTGGGGTGTAGGTAATCCCTAAGTCGTAATCTGAGATCAACTCCAGCCAACGTCTTTGCCTAAGGTTAAAATCTGGTTGGGTGAAGATATATTTGAGACTCTGGTGATCGGTGTAAATCTCGCAACGTTTACCAAGAAGGTAATGTCGCCAGGTCTTAAGTGCATAGACTATGGCTGCAAGCTCTAGATCATGTGTAGGATAATTCTCCTCATGTGGATGCAACTGTCGAGATGCATAGGCAATCACATGGCGATCTTGCATAAGAATGCAACCTAGTCCCTGTCGTGAGGCATCACAATAGATAACAAAGTCCTTAGTGAAATCCGGTGGCACAAGTATGGGAGCAGAAGTCAAGCGTCTTTTCAGTTCCTGAAAACTGTGCTCACACTGTGGGGACCACTCAAACTTTTTATCTTTCTTGAGAAGTTCCGTGAGAGGTTTGGCCACTTTGGAGAAGTTCTCAACGAATCGGCGACAATAACTGGCTAGACCAAGGAAACTCCTAACTTGCTTAACTGTTTCAGGCGGAGTCCAATCAAGAACGGCCTGAACTCTTTCGGGATTGACAGCAATGCCCTTACCAGAGATTACGTGGCCGAGATAGGTCACTTCTGGCAACCAAAATTCGCACTTGGAGAACTTGGCATAAAGGCGGTGCTCTCTGAGTTTTCCTAGCACAAGTCTAAGATGTTCGGCATGCTCTTCCTCGTTCTTCGAGTAAATAAGGATATCATCGAGGTAAACCACGACGAACTTATCTAAGTACTCCATGAAGATCGAGTTCATCAAGCGAGAGAAAGTAGCTGGAGCGTTGGTTAGACCAAAGGACATGTCGATGTACTCGTACTGACCATAACGAGTGACAAAAGCCGTCTTAGGAATGTCCCCATTTCTGATCTTGATTTGGTGGTAGCCTAACCTCAAATCCATCTTGGAAAAGACTGAGGATCCAGCGAGCTGATCATACAGGTCGTTGATCCTGGGGAGTGGATACTTGTTCTTTATCGTGACCAAATTAACGGGACGATAATCTACAACCATCCGGTCCGTACCATACTTCTTCTTGACGAAGAGAACGGGGAAAGCCCAGGGAGAAGAACTAGGACGAATGAAACCCTTTTGCAAGGATTCATCGAGTTGTTTCTTAAGCTCAGCTAGTTCTAAGGGTGCCATCTTGTAAGGTCTCCTAGAGATTGGAGCGGTTCCTGGGATAAGATCTATGACAAATTCTACATCTCTGTTAGGTGGAATACTTGGCAGTTCCTCTGGAAAAACATCCGGAAAGTCACGGACTACCGGGATATCTTCAAGGTCAGGAAGAGGGTTGGCATTAAGAGAATAGAGCTGACGCTTTGCAACCCTAGTGGAGACGGTGACTATCTTGCCAGATGGGTGTGTAAGCTGAACAGACCTAGTGTAACAATCAATCTTGGCATAATGAGCTTTCATCCAGTCCATACCCAAGATGATGTTAATATCCGTAGACTTGAGGGCTATAAGTGACGCAAGGAATACAAGTCTGTCAACAAGGATTTCATTACCATGGCTTACACTAGAAGTTTGCCATTTGGATCCAAGAGTTTGAATTACTAGTGGAGAGGGCATATCACAAAAGGATATGTTGTGCAAGCTGGCATAACTTTCGGAAATGAAGGAATGAGATGCTCCGGTATCAAACAGAACCGAAGCTGGATGACAGTTGACAAGGAGTGTACCAAGAATGACATCCGGATCATCATGAGTGTCTTTAGTTGAGACGTGATGCACACATCCACGTTCAGTGGGAGCTGACTTGACACTAATCATCTTGCGTGATGGCTTACCACGGCCAACAGACTTCTCAGGCTGGGGTGGAGCATAGTTGGTTTGAGAGCAGTCACGTGCATAGTGTCCTGGCTCTCCGCATGTGAAACAAGTCCCTGAAGTAGGACGTGGACCCGCATTGACAAGCGGTCTACCAATAGGCCTGGGTGGAGCATGTAACTAAACTGGGTGAGGTGCCACACAATATGGCCTTGGTGAATATCTGGGTGGAAGAGCGGAGTTCGGAACCAAAATCCGGCGCTTCTGCGAACTAGAACCGGAGAAAGAAACCAAATCACGGGTGTGCTTACGAAACTCCTCGTAAGTGAGCTGAGCTGTCTCCGCATTAATGGCCTTGTTCACAAGAGCCTGGAATGTATTGCAATGATGCAAGTGGAGATCACGACGCAACTTGGGGTTGAGACCCTTTCGGAACCTAGGCTGCTTCTTGGCGTCCGTGGACACCTCTTCTGTAGCATAGCGAGCAAGGTTCTCAAACTCTCTGCTGTAAACATCAACAGCCATCTTACTCTGGGTGAAACTACAAAACTCTTCTCTCTTGCAATCAATGAGAGCCTGAGGAATGTGATGCTCGCGAAAAGCCTCAGTGAAATCTCTCCAGGTGGTTTTCTGGCCAGCTGGAAGCATAGCCTCATAGTTCTGCCACCAAATACTAGTAGGACCTTCCAGATGATAAGCAGCGTAGGTGACCTTGTTACTTTCAGCTACGTTCGCTGAACGCAGCTTGTGTGTGATACTACGTAGCCAGTCATCTGCATCGAGTGGTTCAATGGAATGATGGAAGGTAGGTGGTTTCAGACCGATGAAGTCATGGATGGACACAAACTCTTTGTGCTGATGGGAGGTGTTCTCCTCAATACGTGCTAGCAAGCGGTTAGACTCACGCTTGTTTCTCTCAACCTCTAACATGAACTCTGCCAACAAAGACTGGTCGGGAGGATCCTCATCCCTACCTTCTCCGTGGTTCCGGCTACGAGCAACAGAACTTCGGTTAACCGGCAACATCCTGAAGAACGAAACCAAGGAAAACAAGGATGGAATCAGCATCAACTATAGGATGCAGAAGGTAGCACAAGAATTTAGTATCTCTCAAACTCCTAGGACAAATTCCGGCAGCATAACGGCAGTAAAATGCTCAAAATGAGACATCCTGCAAATGATGGGGTAGCATCAAACTCAACATCATCACCCAAGGTTTTGAGATATTACTAAACAGACTACACCGGAGGTACTCGAACTGGGATATGACTCTGATCAACCAATCCTAAGAGACTATGGAGTAGTAACACGTGATCCTGATAGACGGAAGAGAAAGCCTAGTTCCTTAACCCCGTAGGAAAGATAGGATGACTCAGATCAGAAGGCATGAGGCATAAGGAGTAAAAAGAGCCCTACGTTCCCTTTCACAATCAATTCCCCTATATAGCTAAAGAATTTCTAGACTCAACTTCGACTAGGTTGGCTTGGTAATCCTACAGGCAGTCAGGCTCTGATACCAAAGCTGTCGGGACCCGATTCTAAGTCACACCGATCTAGCATGTAACACCTCATATCACTTTGCGGCCTCACGCACGGTATCCCCACGGGTGTCGCCTTACCATGGCCCGGAACCGTTTGCGCCTTTTGGCTCACGTATATGATAGTGTCGCTAGCATCCATATGATAGAGAACCCGGGCCGACATGGCTAGTCGTGAACCCAAAGCGGCACAGACCTATGGAGACAGGCATACATGAATCACATCGAGCATGTCGGTCAACAGCGTATGAATCCGGGCTGTAGCACTGGGCTAACAGGACTCTGGAAGTCACCGCGTGACATTTCCCCGAAGGGACAGACATAGGAACGAAGTGGAACACATGCCGGCCAGTCAAGTGTTCTGAGCAGTAGTGCTGGGCTAGCAGGACTCCGGTGAACCTGGCTGTAGCGGACTACTATGGCTCAAGGAAGCACTAGACTACATTTCCCCATAAGAGAGGCTGCCAAGGACAAACAACTAGATTGTCGGATCCCACACATAGCAATACACGTCACACGTACGCATAACATGCAAGTATGTGATGTACAACATGGCATCACAAAATAACGCAACTCATATAGATAAAGGCTCAGAAGAGCCACATAGCATAAATACAAATAGGGGTCACATGACCCATCATTTAGAGCATACAAGCAACGGAAGCATTACATGTCTGAGTATAGACAACTACAAAAGAAAAAGGCCGAGAAGCCTGACTATCTACAAGTCCCTCCAAGGTACAAGATCATAGCTGAGGTAACAAGCTATTCGTCGAAGTCCAAGTGGTACTACTAGTGAGACAGATGTCTCATCTGCAAAACATAAATAAAGCAAACGTGAGTACAAAGGTACTCAGCAAGACTTACGTCAGATCCTATCATACATGCATTTGTATCAACAAGGTAATGTGGGGTTTAGTTGCAGCAAGCCAGCTTTGACTCGGTGGCTATCCTGTTCTACGACAATGAGAAACTTCTTTGAGGTGAGGCAGCGCACACGAGTACACTAATCACCACATCAATACACTACTATGGATTCATCCCCGTCTCTCCTACGAGAAGGCCATCCATAGCACTCACACTTGTCTTGAGCATTTTAGAGTATCCACTTTAAGTTGTCTAGGTACCACGTAAGCATCCAAGAAGTCCATAACCGAGGACACGGCTATTCGAATAGATCATGATAACCCTGCAGGGGTGTACTTCATCATACACGCTCTCACCACTTATCACCATATACCCGTCATGTATCTTGGCAACCTTCAAGCGGAAGCCTGGCGAGGGTGTCGGCGATGATCTAACTAACCACGCAAGACTCTAATCCAGGTTTATCACCTATTTGGGTTCCATCCGCAAGGAGATCCGGCCGGGGTGTCGCTCACGGCCCCAAACAATGTGAGCAGGGTTCCCAAGCCCACCATCCGGGTGCCACTTGGTACACCGTGCCACCTGTGCCTAGTCTGTCCCGAGCCCACCCTGCCAGGTGCCACTCGGTAGAAAAATAGCACTACCTACAAACACCAGAAACTATTTGCAACTCCTGGACAGAGATCAAGGCGGTTAATAAGCCGAGAGAGCTTGGAGCGCCCGGAGCCCAATGTGTGGTAGTAGCTAGTCATTGGACAACTTGCACAGAACTCAGTTCTTAAGGACGGTCCCAATGAGACAACCCACCATGTACTCCTACATGGCCTCTCACCACTACCTTTACCAAATCGTGTTCACATGCTTAACTCTCAGCACCAGAACATATCATAACACTCCAATTCATTCCCGATGAATCAGACCTGACACAACTCTAAGCAATAGCAGGCATGGCATGGTAGAAGCACAGCATGGCTCAAACAACTCCTACACATGCTAGTGGGTTTCAACTATTTACTGTGGCAATGACAGGTCATGCAGAGGAATGGGTTCAACACCGTAGCATAAAGTAGCAGTTGAGTCGTTGTTGTCCTAATGCAATAAATGAGAGAAGGAGCGAGAGAGTAGGATTTTATCGGAATGAACAAGGGGGGGGGGGTTGCTTGCCTGGTAGATCAATAGGGGGGCACTGCTCCACTGATAGGTGCTCCCGAACACTTTCCGGAGCAGGACCTATCGAGAAGGAACGGTGTCGAAAATCAAACACAAGTATATGCAACAATAGGATGCATGATCATGGCATGAATATGTGATGTTGTTTGAGTTAATGCATCTAGCATTTATTTAGTTGAGGTCCATTTGAACCAAGGGTTTAAATGCAACTCCAAAATAAGCTCTTAAATATGCCATAAGTGTGTTTTCATATATACAACATGTATAGGTTGGTTTGTCATGCATAAAAATGGTACAGATGGATAGATTGAATTTTTCTGATCATTATTCATTTATAAATTATTTCAATCTGAGCTACGGTTGAATTTCTATGAAGTTTTGAATATATTCTGGAATTTCCTGATTAATTTTAAACCAGAAAATGAGATATTGCATCAGCATGACGTCATGCCTGCGTCAGCAGGTCAACGGAGCCGACCAGGTCAAACCTGACGTGTGGGGTCCACACGTCAGTGACCGGTTAGTTAATAGAGTTAATTAGATATTAAACTAATCCTAACAAAAACATTAGCAGGGCCGGGCCCCACCTGTCATTGACCCTGGGTAGTCAAATCTGGTCAACTGGGGGGGTTAGTTAGCGCGGGTTGACCCGGTCAATCCCGCCGTCGTTTAGCCGCCGGGGAGGCCGAACGTGGCGGAGGGCTCGGGATCATGTCTCCGGCGACCAAATGGGCCGCGGAGACCATCCCCGAGGAGCTGGTGCTCGCGCGCATCCAGTGGAGCAGTCGGGAGGCTGCGGGGCGGCGGAGCTCGCTGGAGCGAAGCTCGCGGCGGCGGCCGGTGTTCGGGCGTGAGCGGGGATACGGCTGCGGTGTGCGAGGGCGAGAACGGAGAGGGGGAGGAGGAGGATCAGCTCACGGCGATCTCGATGGGCTTGACGGCGAGCTCGGGGACGCGCTGTGGTCGACGGGGCGGCGATGGGGATCCACGGCGGCCGGCGGTGAATGAGACGACGGTGGCGACGATGGAGGCCGTCCGGAGGTGCGTGGCTCGACGAGGAGGTAGCAGGCGACGTGGCGAAGGTTCTGAGCACAGGGAGAGGGCGAGGGGGAGGCGGTGGCTACGGCAACGGTGGTCGGTGGCGACGGCAGCGCTTCGGGCGCGGGGAGAGGGAGAGATCCAGGGGAGGAGGGAGAGCGAGAGAGAGTGCGAGAGGTCCGGGGCGGCGTGTGGCGACGTTCGGGACGGCCAGGGCTTCGGGGGAGAGGCCAGGCAGGCAGGTGGCGTGGCCGGACGCGTGGCCGCGCGCGCCGGGCGTGTGCCTCTGTCCTCCTGGCGCGAGAAAGGGGACGACTGGCACTGCCAGTCGGCTGGGCCGGCCTGTTGGCCACTGGGCCAGGCCAGGCTGCACAGGGAGGTAAGTGCAGGTGGGTTTTCTTCCCTTTTGCTTCTATTTTGTTTTTGTTTTCTATTATCTGACATTTGTTTTGATTTAATAAAAATACTAAATCATTTTATTTTATTCTGTAAATTTTAGTAGGGACTAGTTGGACCACTCCAAAGCCCCTCACCAAAATTCAGAATTATTGGACAATATTTTATATATAATAAAATATTTATCCAACGCAAATAATTACTGGATTAATTTCAAATGCCCAAAATAAATACTTATGAGCTACTAAAGATATTGGTTTGATTTTTATCTATGTCCAATATTTTCAGAGAGCAACATGAACATTTTCTTGGACCTTTTTGGAGAAATTTTTATCTGGGTCATTTCCAGAAATGATTTCTGAGGGTTTCACAATCCCCATTTCAAAGTTAAATGAAATTTAAACATGATGCACACATGACTAGCTAGCCTAGGTCATACCAGAACTAGGGATGTGACATTTGGACTCTCCTAGCTCCCTCTATGCCTATATATACACCACCCTCCCGAAATTCGCGGATCCCCTTCGTCCAAACCCTAGATCCACCCTCTCCTAGCGTGCCGGACAAAAATCCAGCCCCGGACACGTCCGCTTTCTTCGCCGCCGCCTCCGCGCCAATCACCGTCCGCCACGTGTCCCAGCCGGCGCCCCACTTCACCGCGAACCGCGCCGGCCCGCGAAGCCCGCCGCGGGCCCTCCCGGCCCGCGCCCCCGAACCACTCGCCCCGCCACCCGGCGACTCGCTGTGCCGCCCCGCTCTCCCCGCCGCCTTACCGGGACCGCCGGACACCGTCACGCCTCTCGCCGCCCGGCGACGCCGCCGCCGTTGCGGCCACCGCGGCGCCATCGTCGCGTCGCCGCCACCACGGTCGGAACCGCCGCAGGGGACGCCGCCCTCGTCGTCCGGCCTCCCCTCGTCTCCGGCAACCCCCTCGCCGGACTACCTCGACTCCGGCTGGCCCCTCCTCTCCGGCGAGTTCATCGTCATCTATAGTGTTCTCCGGCGACCGCCTCGGGAAGCGTGCAGATCTGGATCTGAGGAGATCCACTCGGTTGACTTTCCCCTCCTAACCCTATTTTATTTTGCGTTTTTCGTCATGTCGTAACTCCGGATCCATAGCTCCGTTTTGGGCATATAGCATATCAAAATGTTCGACTCAGAGAGTACATCATTTCATTCCATTGCATCATTTTCATTTGAGTTCATCTTGATGCCCAAAATGCTGTTAGAAGAGTGCTACTTGAGATATTTGTCAGATCTGCTACTCCATCTAGATTTTTGTCATTTTTGCCATGATTATTGTGTGCATGATATGCCCATGAGCTCTACATATGTTTTGTTAAGGGTTTTGCCATATTTCCAGAGGTGCAACCCATGTATTTTTGTGATGTGTGTGGTAACTAGCACAAGCTTGCAAAGTGAGGCACTTGGTAATGCTGATTTCAGGGACTTAGCATTTCCACTAAGTCCTTGATCTGTTTATCTCATGTTGCCATATGTTCATATTGTTTCCTAGTGATCCGTGCCTCTTTTGAGGATGATCAGTAAGGATGTTTTGTTGATCTTGTAGTGCTCTATCAATCCATGGCTTTGTTTGCAATTATGGAGCACCCTAGCTTGAGTCAATCGAGCTCTACTTTTGCTACTTCGTGAATCTGGGCAGATTGTCTACTTGTTAGTGATTTTGCCGATGTTGTTGTAGCTGATCCGTGCATGCTATGTTATTGTTCTTGACATGTCTAGCTTGCATTTTGTGTATTCTTGATGGGTGTATGCTTGGATTATCATGACTTGCTCTGTAGTGAGTGCATCGAGCTCATAAACATGCCTACTTGATATCTGTTTCAGCATGCTCCAGTTTTCACCAAGTCTGAGAACTTATTATGTTTTTGCCATGTTCACATGCTTGCAATTGTATTTTATAATCCCTTTTGGCTCAAGGTCACTAAGGGACTTTTGTTAAGCTCTTTGAGTAGCTCCATGCCATGCTTTACTTTGCCATGTTCAGGTCCTGTAGCATGTAGTTTTGTTGCTCCGAAGTGTGCTACCTGATCTGAAATTCCGGACAAGTGTTAATTTCACTAAGTCTGAAATCTGTTTGTCATATGCATTTTTGCCATACTTGTTTGAACCTGTTAATGGATGATTTGGTCGTAGCTCAATGCTAGACTTTTGTTAAGCATCTTGAATAGATTCCTGCCATGTATTTTTATGCCATGTTTGGGTGCTGTAGCATGTTAATCTTGTTGCATTTAGATGGCTACTTGCTGTAAATCACAGAACGTGGTCATATTTAAATCGCTTGCCATTTCCAAACCGTAACTCCGATTCCGGCGTTCTTTATATCATTTTCAAGCGATTTCATCTCATCTTTCCACTGGCACACTTGGATTTCCCAAGTTGAGACCAGGTTCATGCATTCCTTGTCACATCTTGCATATGCATTCCGCATCGCATCCCGCATAGCATACCATCCTTGCATCATATTGTTTGAGCCTTGCACATGGTTGATTGTGTTCCGTTTGCTTGTTTGTCTGGTTTGGGTAGAGCCGGGAGATGAGTTTGCTAACGAGGAGCCCGTTGAGTTTGCTTTCGAGGATCCAGTCTAACTCTGACAACTTTGCAGGCAAGATGATCATACCCTCGAAATCACTACTATCTTTGCTTTGCTAGATGCTCGCTCTTTTGCTATGCCAATGCTACGATGCCTACCACTTGCTTTCAAGCCTCCCAAATTGCCATGTCAAACCTCTAACCCACCATGTCCTAGCAAACCGTTGTTTGGCTATGTTACAGCTTTGCTCAGCCCCTCTTATAGCGTTGCTAGTTGCAGGTGAAGATTGGAGACCGTTCCTTGTTGGAACATTATTTTACTTGTTGGGATATCATTATATTGCCATGTTATCTTAATGCATCTATATACTTGGTAAAGGGTGGAAGGCTCGGCCTCTCGCCTAGTGTTTTGTTCCACTCTTGCCGCCCTAGTTTCCGTCATAGCGGTGTTATGTTCTCGGATTTTGCGTTCCTTACGCAGTTGGGTTATAATGGGAACCCCTTGATAGTTCGCCTTGATTAAAGCTTTTCCAGCAATGCCCAACCTTGGTTTTACCATTTTCCACCTAGCCCCTTTTTCCCTTGGGTTTTCGGAGCCCGAGGGTCATCTTATTTTAACCCCCCCGGGCCAGTGCTCCTCTGAGTGTTGGTCCACCTGTCAGCTGCCGGTGGCCACCAGGGGCAACTCTGGGCTGGCCTACCCGTACCTAGGACAATCTGAGTGTGCCCTGAGAAAGAGATATGTGCAGCTCCTATCGGGATTAGTCGGCACATTCAGGCGGTGTTGCTGGATTAGTTTTAACCTGTAGAAGTGTCTTGAAGAACCGAGGTACCGAGTCTGATCGGAACGTCTCGAGAGGAGGTCTATTCCTTCGTTGACCGTGAGAGCTTGTCATGGGCTAAGTTGGGACTCCCCTGCAGGGATTTGAACTTTTGAAAGCCGTGCCCGCGGTTATGGCAGATGGGAATTTGTTAATGTCCGGTTGTAGATAACTTGAACCTTAACTTAATTAAAATGAATCAACTGAGTGTGTTACCGTGATGGCCTCTTCTCGGCGTAGTCCGGGAAGCGGACACGGTGTTGGAGTAATGCTTGCGCAGGTTTCTCTCTAGTTTCTCGCTCGCGCTTTGCCTCCTCTTCTCGCTCTCTTTTGCGAACAGGATAGCCACCATATTTGCTAGTCGCTTGCTGCAGTTCCACATATTTACCTTGCCTTACCTATAAGCTTAAATAGTCTTGATCGCGAGGGTGCGAGATTGCTGAGTCCCTGTGGCTCACAGATTACTATTACACCAGATGCATGGTCTGATGATTCCGCTCCAGATGGCGTGCTCGAGCTCAAGTGGGAGTTCGACGAGGACTCTCAACGATACTATGTTTCCTTTCCTGATGATCAGTAGTGGTGCCCAGTTGAGGGTGATCGGGACCGTGTCGCATGTTGGGTTATCTTTTATTTTGGCGCCGTAGTCGGGCCATGAGTGTTTGGATGATGTAATGTTATTTATGTACTTGATTGACGTGGCGAGTGTAAGCCAACTATGTTATCTCTCCTTTTATTATCTATATTACATGGGATGTTGTGAAGATTGCCTAACTTGCGACATATGCCTTCAATGCGATTATGCCTCTAAGTCGTGCCTCGACACGTGGGAGATATAATCGCATCGAGGGTGTTACAAGTTCATCACCCCAGCCAAGAACAGACCCTTGCGAGGCTGTTCTTCCTTGTACTGTCCACTATCATCAGCCCAAGAGGCAATCCACCATACCACACACTGGACTAGGGTATTACACCACAACGGTGGCCCGAACCAGTATAAACCCTGTGTGCCTCGTGTTGTTCTTTTCGTAGCTTTGATCCTAGCGTGGCGGAGGGATGCAGGGAGGTAGGAGGCGAAATCTCCGCGCGCACCCCAGTGTTCGAACCTCAAGGGTCTGCCGGAACCCGAAATCCGACATTTTTTTTGTTACATAGAAGAGGTATGTTTCCTATTGCTGTATTTTTTTCCCAAAGTCTTTGTGTAGAGGGGTTAGGTCAGGTTGTCTAGGACAGGGTAGTTCCACCATATGCTATTGGGCCTCGCTAGAGTGCATTTATTCGGGGCTGGTTGTAAACGATCTAAAAGTTGTACTGATATCCCCGACATAAAATTTGAATAAAATTGATTTCGTTGTCGGCCGATTCTTTTGGCTATTGAAGCGAGACATACACTTCTCTTTTCTCATACATACAATTGTTTATTGTTTTGACATACATACAACTGTCATGATTTATTGGTATATTATCTGAAGATGCCCTAAGTTGGTGTTGCTTGATCTGAAAACCGTAGTTTGTCAAATCTACAAGACCATCTGTGAGATATTGAACTATGTGTAGTTTTTTTCCCGTTGCAACGCACGGGGCCTTTCGCTAGTTAAAAATTAAAAATAAAAAGGGAGGGGCCAGAAAAATTATGGTAGGACTAGACGAGGCAAGGGCTCAACCACACGCACAGACGTCATCAAAATCGTCGTCTCCGTTAAACTTGACAGCAGCTGCCTGCTTGACACGTTTGGGGGTATGGAGACATGCTACAAGGAGAGCTACAAGATCAATCGTTCTTGGCTCACAGCTCAAACCTGTACTGCCACATGACAGCTATGTTTTTTTTTACTTCTCCATCTATTTCTGCATATTAAGTCATAAAATCCCTCAATAATTGGTAAAGAGTAGAAGATATGTGCTAGAATCAACAATTCAACACATATAGTTACAAAACAAAAAAATATTATACTGATAAAAACACATCATAATCGACCAAACTTGCATGCAGAAGCGTTTTCAGAATAAAAGAAAATTAATACAAAGTAATATACCCTACTTAAATTAAATAGTATTTTAAGTAAAAACTGATTTGTATCCTTAGCGATGGATTCCACTAAAATGCATAATCAATCACTATATAATCAGATTGACGTAATATGACATTTTTATTTCGTTGGAATTGTACGGTTGCAATTTAAATCAAAATAACTAAAAGCTGTAAGAAAACAAAATACATCAAAATCGCAGCTGGAATAGTGCATTAAAGAGAATGGACCACAACCGATCATAAAAGAAAATTACATGACTCGGTCACATAATCTAGGATGTACTATACATTGTGTAATAGTGTAAGCTACAAAATACATCCATATGAGAATGTTCTGCTAATATTTAGGATGTTAGAGATTTGCACCAAGTTTATGAGCCATGATGAGCCGTTTCTACTCGATATCTTGATGTTGAAAGAGAGATGCACCCGTTGCAACGCATGGACCCTTTTGCTAGTTCCAAAATTATGTACGTCAGGTTAGAGTTTTAGTCATACACGTGATGGAAGTCAAGTCATATTCGGTTTTAGTCATAGAGTTTCCTGTGCGCCCGTCCGACGAATCCGATCGCTAGTTTAGCTAGCTAGCTTTCCTGCGTGTACTCCAAGGATCGGTCCAATAGCTTGATTTGGCCTAAGTTTTGTATGTGCGCGTATCCCGCCGGAAGAACTCGGCGGCGAGAAGGCAAGGATGCCAAGGCGGCGCGGCAGCCGCCGTGGGCGGAGGCGTCGGCGGCATCACCTCTACATCGTCTTTGATGACTGGTCGTGTGGATACTCCATCCGCAAGCTAAACCTGACGGCCGCCGTCTCCGGCCAAGCCGACGACGACGTGCCGGACCTGCCTCCGGCGTTCTTCCGCTTGGAGGCGACGCATGGGTGCGCGGAGTACTTCGCGTCGGCCTTCGGCACCAGGATCTTGGCGATGAGTACCAGGGATCCCGCAGGCCGCAGATTGCTGGCCGGGACCTTCGTCCCCATGCTGGACGTCCGCTCCATGAGCATGACCTTCGGCCCCGGGCAGGAGTACCCGATCAATCCCGTCTACCTCTCCGTCGGCAATAAGCTCTTCAGCCTGAGCGAATCCTCCTTCGAGATACTCGTCTGGGAGCCGACCTGCCCCCCGCCGCTGGGTCGGTCTCGCGGCGTGGAGTGGTCGTGGGAGCGGCTCCCGGACCCGCCGTTCAAGGTTTATACCGTTGCCTCCTACGCCGTGCACCCCGACGGGCGGACCTTACTTGTGAGCACCACCAAGATGAACATCACTGACACGGAAGAGGAGGAGGCCACCTTCACCTTTGACACGGAGGAACTGTCGTGGAAGCGACTTGGCAAGTGGGCGCTGCCCTTCGCCGGCCGCTGCCACTTTGACCCGCAGCTCGACGCCTTTGTCGGCCTCTCCAAAGACCCGGACACCCTCGGCCGACTCTGCTCCTGCTATGCGCTCGGCTCCACCGCCGGCCCCGCCCCGGCGTGGAAGCTCGGCAAGGAGAATCTGTTCAGCGAGGACCCGGCCGAGAGGCATGTAGGCGCTACCCTCGTCTACATGGGACAGCACCGCAAATTCTGCCTCGTACAGTGTGTCTCCATTGAGGACGACAACGCTCAACAGGAGCTCAAAGATGATCAGGAGTTCAAGGAGGAGGGCGAGGGATATGAGCGACCACCTGGTCCCTGTGTCTCCATTGAGGACGGCAACGCTCATCAGGATCTCAAAGATGATCATGAGTTCAAGGAGGAGGACGAGCGATATGCGCGACCACCCGGTCATTATGTCTCCATTGAGGACGACTACGTTCATCAGGAGCTCAAACATGATCAGGAGTTTAAGGAGGAGAACGAGGGGTATGTGCGACCACCCGATCGCTCTTTCCCCATTGAGGACGACGACGTTTATCAGGAGCTCATAGATGATCAGGAGTTCAACGAGGAGGACGAGGGATACGTGCCACCATGACCACCCGGTCGCTGTCTGTATCGATTGACCACATTCTCTCTCAGCCATGACATGAATGGAGACCTCACGACTGACAAGAGCCGTCTGGTGCAATACTACAAAGTGCCTAAAGCAACCACTCAGCGGTTCCTCGCTCAAGACCCTGTCGCATTTTGGATGTAAAATTACAAAATCATGTCATGATGATGAGTCCCTCTGTTTATTTTTCACTCAGTTGTGACTCTGTTGCCTTCCCATGTTTTCATGTGTATGAGAGAGTTCGCATCAAGAAAAAAGAATTCCATGCATGTTATGACATTTTTTCCCCGTATCGAGCTTTTTAGTGATTTTTTTCTGAGCTAGATCTTCATTGATTTTAACTCGATACAGCTAGCTTAGTAAGCTGCAAATAACACTTAAGACATCGCCTGTCGCCTGATACTAGCAAAGGAACGCATCATTTTAATTTATGCGTGGTGATTTTGCTATATCTGACGATCTACCATTAATTTTAACCTAAACGCTGACTGACGCCCGCGCGCTCTCCCGAACGCTGGAGCGGCCGCACGACGACCGTCCATCAGAAACAAGGACACCACACGTGGAGGAGAGAATCCGACCGAGATGCGGTGCCTTTTGTCGTTTTGGAATTTTGGAAACGCTCCCCTCCGGTTCTTCCCCATCTCCCATTCCCCTCTCTCATGCTTTCCACACGGGTCGATAGAATCCAACAATCCCTAGCCGCCGGAAATCGACCCACCGTAGCCGGCGAGAGTCCACCGCCGACGAGGAGAGCCTTTCCAGTTGGAACGACCACCCACATCGGGGCAGAGGGGAACCGCGTGCGTGACCAACAAGTGGACCGACGGGCGAGATGCTGCGCCGCGGACAAGACGGGGAGAAGAGAGGAAGGGGGCGCGCATGGGCGGCTGGCCGACAAGGAACCAACGCGTCTCTGCCACATCTACAAACCGCAGGTCAGTTTTCCGGCGGCTCTCCATTTTTTTTCTCGTCGTTTCTGGGAAAGAAGGGTAGGGGAGCAAACTGGAGACTAAAATCGTGAGCGGGCAGGCGAAATCATAGTCCTCGTCGGCGATTCAAACCAAAATCGCGTCAGAGTTGTTTGCCTAGAGCAAAACTTCATCTCTGTTTGCCTGCATATTGTGTTGGTTGCCTAATTACGTTCCCTACAACAAAACCTCATCTCTGTTGCCTGGATATTAGGCAAATATACGTTGTCCATTTATGTGTTTGTAGGCAACTCAAGTACTCATCCTGTATATATGTAGGCAAACTCACACAGTAGTTAAGCTGGACGAAGGTTTCTGTAGGCAACATCTATGTTTGTTTTGTAGGCAAATATATGTTGTCGATTTCTGTGTTTGCAGGCAAGCTTAAGTACTGTAATCTGAATTGTTGCTTGGTCCTTTTTTGTAAAAGGCCAATGTTTGTCAGCTTACTTGGTCTTTTTTTGTGTGTGTTTTCACATGGGGGGAATGTGATCAGTTTGTGTTCACTACAACACAAATATTGTGATTCATGTGCTCACAGAAAAATTAATAATCACAATCAAATTACAATAGGGAGTCCCAGGTTTTGACCCCATGATACATGCTACATCCTGGGATTATTCCTCTACTGAACAAACCATCATGTAGCATTTTCTAATCATATTATGTTTACAGAAACCACACATTTTGTTTCTAGATATGAAATGTCCTGTCATTTCTTTGCCTTTCTGCTCCAGATGATTACAATGCTCTTCACACTGTAGTTGAGTGCCATGCCCGCTGTAGAACTCTGAACCTTTTTACTGATAACCTCTAACAATCAGTTAATTTATGCCTTTTTTCCTTTTGATGTTCTCTAGCAATCATGTGTTGTTCATGACCTACCCCCCCTGCATTTTTTTTACTAAATCGTGTTTGGTGTTTTGAGTGGGAAATGAACATGATTTCTAGTAATCATGTTTTTGCAATCAGGGATATGCTTTTCTCCGTTTGAGTGAGAAATGAATAGTTTTCAGCAGGGAGCTTATGTTGGGGAACGTAGCAGAATTTTAAAATTTTCTACGCATCACCAAGATCAATCTATGGAGTCATCTAGCAACGAGGGAGAGAGGAGTGCATCTACATACCCTTGTAGATCGCGCGCGGAAGCGTTCAAGAGAACGAGGTTGATGGAGTCGTACTCGACGTGATCCAAATCACCGATGACCAAGTGCCGAACGGACGACACCTCTGCGTTCAACACACGTACGGTTGGGAAGACGTCTCCTCCAACTTGATCCAGCAAGGGGGAAGGAGAGGTTGATGAAGATCCAGTAGCACGACGGCGTGGTGGTGGAAGCAACGGTGATCTCGGCAGGGCTTCGCCAAGCGCAAGGAGACGGAGGAGTGTCACGGGAGGAAGAGGGAGAGGCCAGGGGCTTGGGTGCGGCTGCCCTCCCTCCCCCCACTATATATAGGGTACCTAGGGGGGGCGCCGGCCCTAGGAGATCCAATCTCCTAGGGGGGCGGCGGCCAAGGGGGTGCCTTGCCCCCCAAGGCAAGGGTGGCGCCCCCACCCCTAGGGTTTCCAACCCTAGGCGCATGGGGAGGCCCAAGGGGGCACACCAGCCCACTAGGGGCTGGTTCCCCTCCCACTTCAGCCCATGGGGCCCTCCGGGATAGGTGGCCCCACCCGATGGACCCCCCGGGACCCTTCCGGTGGTCCCGGTACAATACCGATTACCCCCGAAACTTTCCCGATGGCCGAAACTTGACTTTCTATATATAAATCTTCACCTCTGGACCATTTCGGAACTCCCCGTGACGTCCGGGATCTCATCCGGGACTCCGAACAACTTTCGAGTTACCGTATGCTAATATCTCTACAACCCTAGCGTCACCGAACCTTAAGTGTGTAGACCCTACGGGTTCGGGAGACATGCAGACATGACCGAGACGCCTCTCTGGTCAGTAACCAACAGCGGGATCTAGATACCCATGTTGGCTCCCACATGCTCCACGATGATCTCATCGGATGAACCACGATGTCGAGGATTCAATCAATCCATATACAATTCCCTTTGTCAATCGGTATGTTACTTGCCCGAGACTCGATCGTTGGTATCCCAATACCTAGTTCAATCTCGTTACCGGCAAGTCACTTTACTCGTGCCATAATGCATGATCCCGTGATCAACCACTTGGCCACATTGAGCTCATTATGATGATGCATTACCGAGTGGGCCCAGAGATACCTCTCCATCATACGGAGTGACAAATCCCAGTCTCGATTCGTGCCAACCCAACAGACACTTTCGGAGATACCTGTAATGTACCTTTATAGTCACCCAGTTACGTTGTGACGTTTGGCACACCCAAGGCACTCCTACGGTATCCGGGAGTTGCACAATCTCATGGTCTAAGGAAATGATACTTGACATTCGGAAAAGCTACAACAAACAAACTACACGATCTTTGAGCTATGCTTAGGATTCGGTCTTGTCCATCACATTATTCTCCTAATGATGTGATTCCATTATCAATGACATCCAATGTCCATAGTCAGGAAACCATGACTATCTTTTGATCAACGAGCTAGTCAACTAGAGGCTCACTATGGACGTGTTGTGGTCTATGTATTCACACATGTATTACGATTTCCAAATAACACAATTATAGCATGAACAATAGACAATTATCATGAACAAAGAAATATAATAATAACCATTTTATTATTGCCTCTAGGGCATATTTCCAACAGTCTCCCACTTGCACTAGAGTCAATAATCTAGTTACATTGTGATGAATCGAACACCCATGGAATTCTGGTGTTGATCATGTTTTGCCCTAGGGAGAGGTTTAGTCAACGGATCTGCTATATTCAGGTCCGTATGTACTTTACAAATCTCTATGTCTCCATCTTGAACATTTTCACGAATGGAGTTGAAGCGACGCTTGATATGCCTGGTCTTCCTGTGAAACCTGGGCTCCTTGGCAAGGGCAATAGCTCCAGTGTTGTCACAGAAGAGAGTCATCGGGCCCGACGCATTGGGTATGACTCCTAGGTCGGTAATGAACTCCTTCATCCAGACTGCTTCTTGTGCTGCCTCCGAGGCTGCCATGTACTCCGCTTCACATGTAGATCCCGCCACAACGCTTTGCTTGACTCTGCACCAGCTTACTGCCCCACCATTCAAAATATACACGTATCCGGTTTGTGACTTAGAGTCATCCACATCTGTGTCGAAGCTAGCATCGACGTAACCCT
Source organism: Triticum urartu (assembly GCF_056163025.1). Lineage (NCBI taxonomy): Eukaryota > Viridiplantae > Streptophyta > Magnoliopsida > Poales > Poaceae > Triticum > Triticum urartu. Next base: position 463,841,879 of record NC_141879.1, on the reverse strand, counting down.
TTACGACGAGCTCTTCGTCACCTCCATACACGAGAACATGTCCTTAGTCCTTTTCAGGTACTTCAGGATATTCTTGACCGCTGTCCAGTGTTCCATGTCGGGATTACTTTGTTACCTTCCTACCAAACTTACGGCAAGGTTTACATCAGGTCTGGTACACAACATAGCATACATGATAGACCCTATGACCGAGGCATAGGGGACGACACTCATCTTTTCTCTATCTTCTGCCGTGGTCGGGCATTGAGCCGTGCTCAATCTCGTACCTTGCAATACAGGCAAGAACCCCTTCTTTGACGGATCCATTTTGAACTTCTTCAATATCTTGTCAAGGTACATACTCTGTGAAAGACCAATGAGGCGTCTCGATCTATCTCTATAGATCTTGATGCCTAATATATAAGCAGCTTCTCCAAGGTCCTTCATTGAAAAACACTTGTTCAAGTAGGCCTTTATGCTTTCCAAGAATTCTATATCATTTCCCATCAATAGTATGTCATTCACATACAATATGAGAAATGCTACAGAGCTCCCACTCACTTTCTTGTAAATGCAGGCTTCTCCATAAGTCTGCGTAAACCCAAACGCTTTGATCATCTCATCAAAATGAATGTTCCAACTCCGAGATGCTTGCACCAGCCCATAAATCGAGCGTTGGAGCTTGCACACCTTGTCAGCATCTTTAGGATCGACAAAACCTTCCGGCTGCACCATATACAATTCTTCCTTAAGGAAACCATTAAGGAATGCCGTTTTGACGTCCATTTGCCATATCTCATTATCATAGAATGTGGCAATTGCTAACATGATTCGGACGGACTTCAGCTTCTCTACGGGTGAGAAAGTCTCATCGTAGTCAACCCCTTGAACTTGTCGATAACCCTTAGCGACAAGCCGAGCTTTATAGATGGTCACATTACCATCCGCGTCTGTCTTCTTCTTAAAGATCCATTTATTTTCTATGGCTCGTCGATCATCGGGCAAGTCAGTCAAAGTCCATACTTCATTTTCATACATGGATCCTATCTCGGATTTCATGGCTTCCAGCCATTTGTCGGAATCCGGGCCCGCCATCGCTTCTTCATAGTTCGAAGGTTCACCGTTGTCTAACAACATGATTTCCAAGACAGGGTTGCCATACCACTCTGGTGCAGAACGTGTCCTCATGCACCTACGAAGTTCAGTAGTAACTTGATCTGACGTTTCATGATTATCATCATTAACTTCCTCTCTGGTCGGTGCAGGCACCTCAGGAACATTTTCTTGAGCTGCGCCACTTACCGGTTCAAGAGGTAATATTTCATCAAGTTCTACTTTCCTCCCACTTATTTCTTTCGAGAGAAACTCTTTCTCTAGAAAGGACCCATTCTTGGCAACAAAGATCTTGCCTTCGGATCTGAGGTAGAAGGTATACCCAACAGTTTCTTTAGGGTATCCTATGAAGACGCATTTTTCCGACTTGGGTTCAAGCTTTTCAGGTTGCAGTTTCTTGACATAAGCATCGCATCCCCAAACTTTTAGAAACGACAGCTTAGGTTTCTTCCCAAACCATAATTCATACGGTGTCGTCTCAACAGATTTCGACGGAGCCCTATTTAAAGTGAATGTGGCAGTCTCTAAAGCATATCCCCAAAATGACAGCGGTAAATCGGTAAGAGACATCATAGATCGCACCATATCCAATAGAGTGCGATTACGACGTTCGGACACACCATTACGCTGAGGTGTTCCAGGCGGCGTGAATTGTGAAATTATTTCACATTTTCTTAAGTGTGTGCCAAATTCGTGACTCAAGTATTCTCCCCCACGATCTGATCGCAAGAACTTGATTTTCTTGTCACGTTGATTCTCAACCTCACTATGAAATTCCTTGAACTTTTCAAAGGTCTCAGACTTGTGTTTCATTAAGTAGACATACCCATATCTACTCAAGTCATCAGTGAGGGTGAGAACATAACGATAGCCACCGCGAGCCTCAACACTCATTGGACCGCACACATCAGTATGTATGATTTCCAATAAGTTGGTTGCTCGCTCCATTGTTCCTGAGAACGGAGTCTTGGTCATTTTACCCATGAGGCATGGTTCACACGTGTCAAATGATTCGTAATCAAGAGACTCTAAAAGTCCATCTGCATGGAGCTTCTTCATGCGTTTGACACCTATCTGACCAAGGCGGCAGTGCCACAAGTATGTGGGACTATCATTATCAACCTTACATCTTTTGGTATTCACACTATGAATATGTGTAGCATTACGCTCGAGATTCATTAAGAATAAACCATTCACCATCGGAGCATGACCATAAAACATATCTCTCATATAAATAGAACAACCATTATTCTCGGATTTAAATGAGTAGCCATCTCGAATTAAACGAGATCCTGATACAATGTTCATGCTCAAAGCTGGCACTAAATAACAATTATTGAGGTTTAAAACTAATCCCGTAGGTAAATGTAGAGGCAGCCTGCCGACGACGATCACATCGACCTTGGAACCATTCCCGACGCGCATCGTCACCTCGTCCTTTGCCAGTCTCCGCTTATTCCGCAGCTCCTGCTTTGAGTTACAAATGTGAGCAACCGCACCGGTATCAAATACCCAGGAGCTACTACGAGTACTGGTAATGTACACATCAATTACATGTATATCACATATACCTTTAATGTTGCCGGCCTTCTTGTCCGCTAAGTATTTGGGGCAGTTACGCTTCCAGTGACCACTTCCCTTGCAATAAAAACACTCAGTCTCGGGCTTGGGTCCATTCTTTGGCTTCTTCCCGGCAGCTTGCTTACCGGGCGCGGAAACCCCCTTGCCGTCCTTCTTGATGTTTTTCTTACCCTTGCCTTTCTTGAACTTAGTGGTTTTACTCACCATCAACACTTGATGTTCCTTTTTGATTTCCATCTCTGCTGATTTCAACATTGAATACACCTCAGGAATGGTCTTTTCCATCCCCTGCATATTGAAGTTCATCACAAAGCTTTTGTAGCTTGGTGGAAGCGACTGAAGGATTCTGTCAATGACCGCGTCATCCGGGAGATTAACTCCCAGCTGAGTCAAGCGGTTATGCAACCCAGACATTTTGAGTATGTTCTCACTGACAGAACTATTTTCCTCCATCTTACAGCCTAAGAACTTGTCGGAGACTTCATATCTCTCGACCCTGGCATGAGCTTGAAAAACCATTTTTAGCTCTTCGAACATCTCATATGCTCCGTGTCTCTCAAAACGCTTTTGGAGCCCCGGTTCTAAGCTGTAAAGCATGCCGCACTGAACGAGGGAGTAATCATCAGCACGTGACTGCCAAGCGTTCATAATGTCTTGGTTCTCTGGGACAGGTGCGTCACCTAGCGGTGCTTCTAGGACATAATCTTTCTTGGCAGCTATGAGGATGATCCTCAGGTTCCAGACCCAGTCCGTATAGTTGCTGCCATCGTCTTTCAGCTTGGTTTTCTCTAGGAACGCGTTGAAGTTGAGGACAACGTGGGCCATTTGATCTACAAGACATATTGTAAAGATTTTAGACTAAGTTCATGATAATTAAGTTCATCTAATCAAATTATTCAATGAACTCCCACTCAGATAGACATCCCTCCAGTCATCTAAGTGAAACATGATCCGAGTTAACTAGGCCGTGTCTGATCATCACGTGAGACGGACTAGCCAACATCGGTAAACATCTTCATGTTGATCGTATCTTCTATATGACTCATGCTCGACCTTTCGGTCTTCCGTGTTCCGTGTTCCGAGGCCATGTCTGTACATGCTAGGCTCATCAAGTCAACCTAATTGTATTGCGTGTGTAAATCTGGCTTACACCCGTTGTATTCGAACGTTAGAATCTATCATACCCGATCATCACGTGGTGCTTCAAAACAACGAACCTTCACAACGGTGCACAGTTAGGCCTTGTTCGGTTCCTTCAGATTTGAAGGGGTTTGGAGGGGATTGAGAGGGATTAAATCCCCCACAAGTCAAAATCCACCTCAATCCCCTCCAATCCTCTCCAATCCCCTTGTGGGAGGGATTAACCGAACAAGCCCTTAGGGGGAACACTTTCTTGAAATTATTATGAGGGATCATCTTATTTAAGCTACCGTCGTTCTAAGCAAATAAGATGTAAAACATGATAAATATCACATGCAATCAAATAGTGACATGATATGGCCAATATCATTTGCTCCTTTTGATCTCCATCTTTGGGGCTCCATGATCATCGTTGTCACCGGCATGACACCATGATCTCCATCATCGTGTCTTCTTGAAGTTGTCCCGTCATCTATTACTTCTACTACTATGGCTAACACTTTAGCAATAAAGTAAAGTAATTACATGACGTTTATGTTGACACGCATGTCATAAATAAATAAAGACAACTCCTATGGCTCCTACCGGTTGTCATACTCATCGACATGAAGGTCGTGATTCCTATTACAAGAACATGATCATCTCATACATCACATATATCATTCATCACATCCTTCTGGCCATATCACATCACACGGCACATGCTGCAAAAACAAGTTAGACGTCCTCTAATTGTTGTTGCAAGTTTTTACGTGGCTACTACAGGTTTCTAGCAAGAACATTTCTCACCTACACCAAAACAACAACGTGAATTGCCAATTTCTATTTACCCTTCATAAGGACCCTGTTCATCGAATCTGATCCGACTAAAGTGGGAGAGACAGACACCCGCCAGCCACCTTATGCAACTAGTGCATGTCAGTCGGTGGAACCAGTCTCACGTAAGCGTACGTGTAAGGTCGGTCCGGGCCGCTTCATCCCACGATGCCACCGAATCAAGATAAGACTAGTAACGGCAAACAAATTGTGACACTCCAAAAATTTCAATTTGGTTTTTATCAAAATCTTTATGTGATTTGGAGGAAGCTATTTAAAATTTTTCTTAAACCCTCTCCCCCTCAAAAACTTTTATGACAAATATTTTTGTACTCTTCTCAACCTTGATTTTTGGCCTTGAGAGCTTTTCATTTTTGTCTTGCCTCTACTCAAATTCATTTTTGAAATTTCTTCTATTAAAAAGAAACCCTAGGAGTTATGGGTTTATTCTTTTCCCCATTCAAAATTTCCTCTTTTGCCATGTCACTTTTTGACATAGCCTTCCAAAACCCCTCCCTGCCTTGGATCAAGTCAGGACTCCCATCTCCAGCAAGTCTCAAGCCATTTTTGGCTTTTATTCAATTTATTTTTCCTCAAAAACTATTTCTGCCATTATTTATGGGCCTAGGTGATTTGCAAAGGAAGTACCAAATTTCTTTTGAGTTTTGATCCCAAACCAACTCCTCTGACTAGTCCTTAGTACCCTCAACCTAGATCCATCAAGATCCACTTGGCCTCAGTTCAAATATTTAAAATTTTGTCCACTACAAGTTTGGACTAGAAATGCCATTTTTGGTGAAATTCATATTTTTCGTTTTCCAAAAATTCTGAGATAATTCATGCAGCTTCCAGATACACCAAGAGGCCACCTCACCAAAGATCAGCTCCAGAAAAATTTCCCACATGCCAAAATCATTTCATCGAACACCTGGCATGCACTGTTTCTGTCTGGATTCAGAAAAGTTCAGAGATTCAGTGTCTGGGTTCAGGCGACAGTGTCGTTTCATCAAAACCCGTCAACGATCTCGCCAGTAGCCTCCTTGGATCCTTGCTCCCTGTTCCCCCTCCTTATCCAAAGCGCCGCACACTCGTTTGGACGGGCACCATCGTCGGTGGTGATGCGTCTCGCCGACGCCGGCAGCTTCTGCGGTGGCAGAGCCACCCGTGGCGGCCAGCAGGGATCGGCACCACCTTTCGGCGCCGTCCAGCATCGCCCAAGCCACCAGTGGCCTCCGCGTGGCTGTCCGCTTGCCTATGCACGATGCGGCACCGACGCCGTGGCCTGAGCAGCACATCGCGTGCTCTCTGCCGCCGATGAGTCCCCTGAGCCGTTCCGTCGGGAACGTGGAGTAACACCCAAGGCAGGCCAAGCTTAGCACTTGAACGGAACTAGTGAACCCTCGCGGTGATGCCTAGCTCCCTAATCCACCTGACCGTCCTCTGCCTCACCGTAATCATCGCCGGCGTTATCCCGTTCACGACCACCGCCTCGGATCGGCTATAAAAGGAGCCCCCGAGCTCATTCACGACCCAGTGCCACACCTCCACCTCACCAGAGCCCCGCCTAGCCACTAGAAGGACCCCGAGGAGGTCACCTTCCCCGACTACGGCCGCCCCGTTCCGCCTCAGGCTCCGGCTTGATTCACTCAGGTGAGGCCACCCCCGCCTCCCAAACCGCATCAACAAACCCCTAGTGCACCCGGTACCCTAACCCGAGCCTCAATTCGATCATTGCAGCTCTCCTCCGCGAGATCAACCTCACCCGAACCATCGTCCGCGGGAGTTGCGGCCGCCGTCGACGTGGTGCTCACCGACACTCAACTCCACCACCCACAGGTGCGGCAGAACATGGTGAACACGTTGGTAACCCCCGATCCCCCTGCCTCGCCGTGGATCGCCGCCGGCGACCACCGCAGCCCTCGGGCGCCAGCACTCTGTTTCAGTTTTCAAACCCGACGGGTGGGACCTCCCCGTCAGTTTCTTCTTCTTTTTGAAACGTTTTCTAAAAACGCCTTCGGGCAAAACACGTCTTCCCCCTGGACTGACGTACTCTAGAGTGAAACATTTCCTGTTTTTATAAAATAAACCCTGAAAACTTTCTGTTTCATTACAGAAAGGTCCATGGACTAAAACTCTTATAACTTTTAAACAAAAGATGATTTTAACTTGAAACCTTTTCTGTCATCTTTACATTTCTGTCTAGTTTTTTGTCATATTTATTTGAAAAATATTTGGGATACTTTTTGTGCACGCACGGTATTTATGTAGTATCCGGTTTTTCTTTAGATACGTAGATACCGGGAGGAGTAAAGGAGACGCGTAGAGCTAGACTCCGACTTCTCTGAACCAGGCAAGCATGTTTGAACCTTTGATATGATGAGTGTTTTGCATGTTCGCTCGAGTAGTTTTCTCATGGCATGTCTATATAAGCATTTGTGAATGTTATGTACATGCAAGGCAAGCTACCGGTGAGCTTCGAAGTTGATGTGTTCTTATGATGATAAGATAACACGATCATGTGGTGACATGATAGGTTGCAGGCTGGTATTGTTGAAGCATGCCAGTTTTATGCCAACCGTGCACTCCAGTTTTAACGTGGGTCAAGTCTCGATCCCATTCGTTTCCCCTTCATGCTGCCACATGTTTTCTGCAAAGAGTCCGGTTTAGTAAGTTGCAAACCTCTTTCCTGGTACACACCAAACAGAGGGACCGCGATGAGGGTTCCATGGCCCTGGATTAAAGCCAGTCATCCGGTCAGGGGGCATGGGTGTTTCCGGTTGGGACCGAGAGGGGGGCACCCCTTAGAGCGCGCCATATAAATTTGATCCCATGCTATTCGAGGTCGTAGCCTCCCCGTCTTAAGGTTTTTGTTGAACGTCGCCGAGGGTGATCCCTGGCAACGGAATGTGGAATGGGTGTGTACCGGTTAGATGTGTTTCTTCTAAAACACCGTAAACGGAACTAGTCCTTGTGACTACTGAAATCCGTTGGCTGTGGTTAAAGAGTACAAACTCTGCAGAGTCAAAATCATTCGAGTATCCATGTCCACGATCAAGGACTTGGACATCATCTCAGTGCCAGTGTCAGTCTCAGTGTCAAATCTCAGTGTCAACCCTGGTGACAGTCTCCGGAGTATAAACATACAACCGAGAGTGGTAAACTCGGTTGAAGGTTATTCATGTGAATGGACTAACCAGTTTATTATTATACACTGAGTATTTCCTTGTGATGATTTGAATTCATGAGCTACTTAAATTCGAATGATAAACTATAAGCCCTTTATGTGATGTCACTCAAACGTCCGACTGTGGCATTATTGTTATTTACTTTTGATATAAGCCCTTTATGTGATGTCGCGCAGACGTTCGACTGTGGCATTATTGTTATTTACTTTTGATATAAGCCCTTTATGTGATGTCGCGCAAACGTCCGACTATGGCATTATTGTTATTTACTTTTGATATAAGCCCTTTATGTGATGTCGCTCTGACGTCTGACTGTGGCATCATTGTTATTTATTTTCATTATAAGCCCTTTTTGAGGTGTCGCCTAGACGCCCGACTGTGGCATGTCCTGTTATTTACTTTTCAATATAAGCCCTTTATGTGGTGTCGTCTCGACGCCCGACTGCGGCATGTTGAGTTTGTTTCCACCTTTCGAGGCGTCACTTCAGACACCCGATCGATTTTCAGTTATTTTTATTAGGATTTTGGGAGGACTACCGCCTGATTTCCTCATGTTTATCGTGCAGTGCAAATCTATTATTTGATTGTGCATACTGACCTGCTGATGTGCATCATGTTTACATTTGTTATATCTTATGTCCGAACTGTCTTGCGAGTACATTCAAAGTACTCACCTGGCTTGTTGATTTGGCCAGATGTTGACGAAGGTGATCTTATGGATGAAGAGTTCGATAGCGAGTCCGACGCCTAGAGGAGTCTCAGTCAGTCACGTGCGACCCTGGAGTTGTTCAATTGTATTATACACGCTTCCGCCACCCAAATAAAAATCATCAAGCCTCACTCCGACGCTTGATGAGTTGTAAGATTTCAGAGTCATGTCACCCACCTCACTGTGACATATCCACCACCACCTCTATTACGAGTCAGTAGTTATGCCACCATACCCTTGTGTCATATCTGCCCCTATGTATAATATAGGCGTGCTTGTAATAATTTGTTGAGCATCCTCAGCTCAACCATGTATAATATTAGTACTGCTGGATTTCTGTATCAAGGTTTTGTCTGCCAGTAAGAAGAATTCTTCTGTACTGGTTAATACAAAGGTCGGCTTTTCAATAAATGTTTTATTGGAAAGGCGGTCGTGACAAACTTGGTATCAGAGCCAGGCTGACTGTAGGAAGCCACTAGGTGCGATCGCTAATCGGTTATTAGCTTATTTTATTATTCTGCATATTGTAGCAATTTTCTGTTGGTCATCATAAATTTATGATTTGACTATTCGGGATTTTGTCTACTTTTGTAGATGGCGGGCAACGTTTGTGAGTCACAGGCGTTCGCCAATGTTCCTGAGGGGTTTGTCAAACTCCTCATCTCCATCACCAAGATCGCGATCGGGCCATCAGTCCGTCCGGAGTTCACACTCTACCAGCACAAGTTCAGCGACAGTTTGTCCATGTACCAGGCCGCAGTTCAGTTCAAGGGAGGACGCGCCGAGTTCCGCCGCTTCCGGTTCGTCGGGAGGGCCATGCCTACGGAGAGGCATGCCATGCAGACGGCTGCCCGCGAGGCAATAGCTCGTCTCCGGGATGTTCTTCCTTCAATGAAGACTCGTCGCTACCGCTACCTCCCATGCCACGTGCCATACACTTGCCACTATGCATTCGCTTGCACCAGGGGAGAAAGAGATGAGGCTATTGAGATGCTTGTTGAGTACCTCAAGGCACTAGAGGCAGCTTTCGACAACCTCGTGGACAACCTCGTAGCTGCTCGCATGGATTCCATCCATGGCTGCTCCGCCAACAGGAGGGAGCTCCTCCACATGGCACCACCACTGACGTTCGTCTCGTCCTCAGCATGATATACACCGGCCATCTTAGCCACCGCTCGTCGCCTACCCACCACTGAGGAGTTTGACCAGGTCATTGCTCCTACTCCCGTCAGAGACGCACCACCTGCCACACCCGCGCCAGCTCCACAACCCAGTACTTCGCGCCTGGAGACTATCATTGAGGAAGAGGTTGAGTCTCCAGCACCACTAGGTCTTACCCTCGGCAGGCCAAAGGAGGTCTTCACCATCTTCGACTGAGCACGCCTAGCAGCAGTGTGATGTGCCAGCTTGTATGATATGTTTATATGTACATAGGTTTGGTGAGTAGTAGTTTGTGTGCGCATCATGTAGGATCTCGGAGAAGTGCACTAGCCTAAATAACATGTCAGGAATGTGTACGCACATCCTAAGTGATGTATTGTATAATTAAGGCTTGCATGTAAGATATGTACTGAGCGGTCCTTCTCCACGCGCGATCTAGTGTTTATCTTGAAAAATCTGAGAGTTCTTAAAACTTTCGCCTTTTCAAAATTATTTTTTTATGACTCAATTTTCTCATGAGTTTGCAAAATTACCCCAGAGTGAAAATGCCTCGTCCCTGGACTCGTTCCATGCCAAACCCGCCGGAAGAAAATTATGGTGCCCAGACTAGCAACAACTTCACGCAGGGACAGTCAAGTCAGCAAGGCAGTGAGACAACATTTACTTAAGTATGCCGACTTTATGAGCAAAGCCAGCAGCAGCACCAGGAAATGATGAACCATGTTATCAATATGGGGAATCATCGTGAGCCTTATCAGCAGCACTCTAAATTGTCTGAATTACAAAAGACGCGTCCCCCAACGTTCTCTCATACTGATAAACCTCTTGAGGCCGATGATTGGCTTCGAGACATTGAGAGGAAGCTGATTATTGCACAGTGCTCAGACCGTGAGAAGGTACTTTATGCACCTCACTATCTCACGGGAGCAGCCGCGTCATGGTGGGAGAATTTCCTACACACGCACCCCGATGAAAACAGTATCACATGGGAAGATTTTAAAGAAGGATTTCATGGGGCGCACATTCCCAGGAGCATTATGAAGATCAAGAAAAGGGAATTTGACGACCTCAAGCAGAGAAGCATGATAGTGACTGACTACAATAGTCAGTTTACCCTATTATCTTGTTATGCCAACGAAGAATGTATGACGGAGAACAAAAAGATGGAGAAGTTTCTGGATGGTCTGGCACCAGCACTTCAATGCCAGCTGGTCGTACACACCTTTCCAGACTTCAAAACGCTTGTGAACAAGGCCATTACATTGGAAAATGAGCACCACAGCTTGGAGGAATTTTGCAAGCGGAAAAGGGACCAAGTTACTCATGCTCGCAACAACCGTCACAAGACTGACCCTCAGAAGATTGGAGCAAACCGACCCACAACCAATGTTCCGCGCCCAATCAAGAATTTTCACGCAAGGGACAAGGATTTTATGTATCGCCCAGGTGTTACTTGCTATGCTTGTGGGGAGGAAGGACACTATGCTAAACAGTGCCCAAAGCCAAGAAACTCGGCCCCAAAGCCGAACAACAATGGGAACAATTCAGCACCCAAGCGTAACAACTTCAACCCCAACAACAATCACAAGAAGGGTCACCTGAACCATGTGACCAAGGAGGAAGCACAAAATGCCCCGGATATCGTACTCGGTACGTTCCCTGTCAACACAATACCTGCCACGGTTTTGTTTGATTCTGGAGCTTCTCACTCGTTCATTTCTAAGAGTTTTGCTTTGCAACATGATTTTTCGATACTCCCTTTGGAAAAATCCATGATCATCAAGTCCCCTGGGAATAAGCAAGTCACTCAGAGTTACTGTCAAGGTGTGGTTATTGAGCTCAGAGGACTAAAATTTCAAGCAAACCTCATCGTATTGGAAAATAAAGGACTGGAGGTTATCCTAGGAATGGATTGGTTAACCACCAACAAGGGATTTATCGATTGCTTCAACCGGACTGTAATCCTCACTCATCATCACGGGAAGACAATAAAAATCGCAGCCCAAGAAAGACCAGGATCACGACAACCAAGATTGAACAAGGTGGACACCTCAGAGTTAAGCAAAGTTCCAGTGCTATGTGAGTTCCCCGACGTTTTTCCCGAAGAACTACCAGGCATGCCACCAGACCGGGAAATAGAATTCAGCATTGAACTAGCACCTGGAACCACCCCCATCTACAAGAAACCCTATAGGATGGCACCCTCCGAGTTAGTATAATTAAAGAAGCAAATAAAAGAATTTCTGGACAAAGGATTTATACGAGCCAGCTCCTCACCTTGGGGTTCGCCAGTATTATTTGCCAAGAAAAAGGATGGGACACTGAGATTATGCATAGACTATCGAGCACTCAATATGGTCACCGTCAAAAATAAATATCCGATGCCATGGATAAATGATTTATTTGACCAGCTCGCACAAGCCAAAGTTTTCTCAAAAATTGATTTAAGGTCAGGATATCATCAATTAAAAGTCTGGACAGAAGATATCCCTAAGATAGCATTCACCTCCAGATACGGACTATATGAGTTTACAGTAATGCCGTTTGGACTAACAAATGCCCCCGCATATTTTGTCCACCTCATGAACAAAGTGTTTATGAAATTTATGGACAAATTTGTCGTGGTGTTCATTGACGATATTCTGGTATACTCTAAGACACCAAAAGAGCATGCAGAACATCTCAGGATTGTACAGGGAGAGTTAAGGAAACACCAATTATACGCCAAATTCAGCAAATGTGAATTTTGGTTAAGACAGGTTGGTTTTCTAGGCCACGTATTGACCCAAGAAGGTGTTGCCGTGGACCCAGAAAAAGTCAAGGTAGTACTTGGCTGGAAACCACCAGCCAACGTAACAGATGTCCGCAGTTTTCTGGGAATGGCTGGATACTACCGAAGGTTCATTGAGGGATTCTCCACCATAGCGAAACCAATGACACAGTTACTCAAGAAGGAGAAGAAATTTGTGTGGACTGAAGCTTGCGAGAAGAGTTTCTAAGAACTCAAGAAGAAATTAACAACCGCACCAGTGTTAGTTATACCAGACATACACAAATTTTTTGAAGTGTATTGTGACGCATCCCGGAAAGGCCTCGAATGTGTACTGATGCAAGAAGGCAAGGTTGTCGCGTACGCTTCAAGGCAACTTCAAAAGCATGAAGAAAATTATCCCACTCATGACTTAGAATTGGCAGCAGTCATTCATGCACTCAAAGAGTGGAGACACTTTTTGCTTGGGAATCATTGTGAAATATATACGGACCACAAAAGTCTCAAATATATTTTCACACAGCCAGAGCTCAATTTGCGGCAACGGCGCTGGTTGGAATTAGTGAAAGACTATGATGTTGGCATCCACTACCACCCAGGAAAAGCAAACGTAGTGGCAGATGCTCTTAGTCGAAACCCCAGCTCGGACGACAACAGTCTGCAAGGCTTGAGACCTGAATTTCAATAGGAGTTTGCCAAACTCAACTTGATGATGGTCACGGAAGGCACTGTGTCAAATTTGGAAGTACAACCCACCCTTGTGGAGCAGGTTAAGAAAGCACAACATGGACACCCCAGCATCGAAGGCATAAAAAGAAAAGTGAGTATGGGCAAGGCCTCGGAATTCGTCATAGACAATGAGGAAATATTATGGTACGGAGACAGACTTTACGTGCCAAATATAGAGGGCCTCAAACAGCAAATCCTGACCGAAGCCCACACCGCTCCATATTCGATCCACCCTGGAGGAACCAAAATGTATAAGGACATTCAGGAAAGATTTTGGTGGCACAGTATGAAGAGGGATATAGCCACCTTCATTGCATGTTGTGATTCTTGTCAACGCATAAAAGCCGAGCACCAAAAACCAGCTGGACTACTTCAACCAAACAGGATACCTGAGTGGAAATGGGACGAAATAGGGATGGATTTCATTGTCGGACTACCTCGGTCACAACGCGGAAATGATGCCATATGGGTCATCACCGATAGATTAACCAAGGTGGCACATTTCATTCCAGTGAAGACAACCCACACCACTCAGAAACTTGCCAAGATTTATCTCTCCCGTATAGTTTGTCTGCATGGAGTTCCAAAGACTATAATATCCGACAGAGGCACTCAGTTCGTCTCGAAATTCTGGGATCATTTACAACAGGCTCTGGGAACTCAGCTAGCATTCAGTACAGCCTACCACCCCCAGACTGATGGACAAACTGAATGCGTGAACCAAATTCTAGAGGACATGCTAAGAGCATGTGTCCTCACCTATGGAACTAGTTGGGAAGAAAGCCTGCCATATGCCGAGTTCGCATACAACAACAGTTACCAATCCAGCCTACAAATGGCACCTTTTGAAGCCCTGTACGGACGGAGGTGTCGTACCCCATTAAATTGGTCAGAGATAGGAGACAGCCGTATCTTCGGCCCAGACATGCTCAAGGAAGCTGAAGAGAAAGTTAGACTCATCAGGGACCGACTCAAGACAGCGCAAAGTCGACAAAAGAGCTATTACGATCAGAAGCACCATGAAGTCAGCTTTGAACCCGGTGAATATGTGTACCTACGAGTATCCCCTATGAGGGGCCTGCAACGGTTCAAGGTTAAAGGAAAGCTAGCACCAAGATTTATTGGACCCTTCTGTGTGGTTGCACGGAGAGGCACCGTAGCCTACCAGCTAGACCTACCCAAGGAGCTATCAGACGTCCATGATGTGTTCCACGTCTCACAGTTGAGGAAATGTGTAAGCAACCCAGAGAAGCAGGTGTCAGATGAGAACATTGATATGCAACCAGACCTCACCTACAGGGAGCATCCAATAAAGATATTAGAGGAGTCTGAAAGGAGGACCCGTTAGAAAGCAATTAAGTTCTTCAAGGTTCAGTGGAGCAATCACACCGAGGATGAGGCGACATGGGAAAGAGAGGACTCTCTCTGGGCAGAATACCCACACCTATTTGAGGATCAGCTGAAATCTCGGGGACGAGATTTTTCTTAAGGGGGTAGGTGTTGTGACACTCCAAAAATTTCAATTTGGTTTTTATCAAAATCTTTATGTGATTTGGAGGAAGCTATTTAAAATTTTTCTTAAACCCTCTCCCCCTCAAAAACTTTTATGACAAATATTTTTGTACTCTTCTCAACCTTGATTTTTGGCCTTGAGAGATTTTCATTTTTGTCTTGCCTCTACTCAAATTCATTTTTGAAATTTTTTCTATTAAAAAGAAACCCTAGGTGTTATGGATTTATTCTTTTCCCCATTCAAAATTTCGTCTTTTGCCATGTAACTTTTTGACATAGGCTTCCAAAACCCCTCCCTGCCTTGGATCAAGTCAGGACTCCCATCTCCAGCAAGTCTCAAGCCATTTTTGGCTTTTATTCAATTTATTTTTCCTCAAAAACTATTTCTGCCATTATCTATGGGCCTAGGTGATTTGCAAAGGAAGTACCAAATTTCTTTTGAGTTTTGATCCCAAACCAACTCCTCTGACTACTCCTTAGTACCCTCAACCTAGATCCATCAAGATCCACTTGGCCTCAGTTCAAATATTTAAAATTTGTCCACTACAAGTTTGGACCAGAAATGCCATTTTTGGTGAAATTCATATTTTTCTTTTTCCAAAAATTCTGAGATAATTCATGCAGCTTCCAGATACACCAAGAGGCCACCTCACCAAAGATCAGCTCCAGAAAAATTTCCCACATGCCAAAATCATTTCATCGAACACCTGGCATGCACTGTTTCTGTCTGGATTCAGAAAAGTTCAGAGATTCAGTGTCTGGGTTCAGGCGACAGTGTCGTTTCATCAAAACCCGTCAACGATCTCGCCAGTAGCCTCCTTGGATCCTTGCTCCCTGTTCCCCCTCCTTATCCAAAGCGCCGCACACTCGTTTGGACGGGCACCATCGTCGGTGGTGACGCGTCTCGCCGACGCCGGCAGCTTCTGCGGTGGCAGAGCCACCCGTGGCGGCCAGCAGGGATCGGCACCACCTTTCGGCGCCGTCCAGCATCGCCCAAGCCACCAGTGGCCTCCGCGTGGCTGTCCGCTTGCCTATGCACGATGCGGCACCGACGCCGTGGCCTGAGCAGCACAGCGCGTGCTCTCTGCCGCCGATGAGTCCCCTGAGCCGTTCCGTCGGGAACGTGGAGTAACACCCAAGGCAGGCCAAGCTTAGCACTTGAACGGAACTAGTGAACCCTCGCGGTGATGCCTAGCTCCCTAATCCACCTGACCGTCCTCTGCCTCACCGTAATCATCGCCGGCGTTATCCCGTTCACGACCACCGCCTCGGATCGGCTATAAAAGGAGCCCCCGAGCTCATTCACGACCCAGTGCCACACCTCCACCTCACCAGAGCCCCGCCTAGCCACTAGAAGGACCCCGAGGAGGTCACCTTCCCCGACTACGGCCGCCCCGTTCCGCCTCAGGCTCCGGCTTGATTCACTCAGGTGAGGCCACCCCCGCCTCCCAAACCGCATCAACAAACCCCTAGTGCACCCGGTACCCTAACCCGAGCCTCAATTCGATCATTGCAGCTCTCCCCCGCGAGATCAACCTCACCCGAACCATCGTCCGCGGGAGTTGCGGCCGCCGTCGACGTGGTGCTCACCGACACTCAACTCCACCACCCACAGGTGCGGCAGAACATGGTGAACACGTTGGTAACCCCCGATCCCCCTGCCTCGCCGTGGATCGCCGCCGGCGACCACCGCAGCCCTCGGGCGCCAGCACTCTGTTTCAGTTTTCAAACCCGACGGGTGGGACCTCCCCGTCAGTTTCTTCTTCTTTTTGAAACGTTTTCTAAAAACGCCTTCGGGCAAAACACGTCTTCCCCCTGGACTGACGTACTCTAGAGTGAAACATTTCCTGTTTTTATAAAATAAACCCTGAAAACTTTCTGTTTCATTACAGAAAGGTCCATGGACTAAAACTCTTATAACTTTTAAACAAAAGATGATTTTAACTTGAAACCTTTTCTGTCATCTTTACATTTCTGTCTAGTTTTTTGTCATATTTATTTGAAAAATATTTGGGATACTTTTTGTGCACGCACGGTATTTATGTAGTATCCGGTTTTTCTTTAGATACGTAGATACCGGGAGGAGTAAAGGAGACGCGTAGAGCTAGACTCCGACTTCTCTGAACCAGGAAAGCATGTTTGAACCTTTGATATGATGAGTGTTTTGCATGTTCGCTCGAGTAGTTTTCTCATGGCATGTCTATATAAGCATTTGTGAATGTTATGTACATGCAAGGCAAGCTACCGGTGAGCTTCGAAGTTGATGTGTTCTTATGATGATAAGATAACACGATCATGTGGTGACATGATAGGTTGCAGGCTGGTATTGTTGAAGCATGCCAGTTTTATGCCAACCGTGCACTCCAGTTTTAACGTGGGTCAAGTCTCGATCCCATTCGTTTCCCCTTCATGCTGCCACATGTTTTCTGCAAAGAGTCCGGTTTAGTAAGTTGCAAACCTCTTTCCTGGTACACACCAAACAGAGGGACCGCGATGAGGGTTCCATGGCCCTGGATTAAAGCCAGTCATCCGGTCAGGGGGCATGGGTGTTTCCGGTTGGGACCGAGAGGGGGGCACCCCTTAGAGCGCGCCATATAAATTTGATCCCATGCTATTCGAGGTCGTAGCCTCCCCGTCTTAAGGTTTTTGTTGAACGTCGCCGAGGGTGATCCCTGGCAACGGAATGTGGAATGGGTGTGTACCGGTTAGACGTGTTTCTTCTAAAACACCGTAAACGGAACTAGTCCTTGTGACTACTGAAATCCGTTGGCTGTGGTTAAAGAGTACAAACTCTGCAGAGTCAAAATCATTCGAGTATCCATGTCCACGATCAAGGACTTGGACATCATCTCAGTGCCAGTGTCAGTCTCAGTGTCAAATCTCAGTGTCAACCCTGGTGACAGTCTCCGGAGTATAAACATACAACCGAGAGTGGTAAACTCGGTTGAAGGTTATTCATGTGAATGGACTAACCAGTTTATTATTATACACTGAGTATTTCCTTGTGATGATTTGAATTCATGAGCTACTTAAATTCGAATGATAAACTATAAGCCCTTTATGTGATGTCACTCAGACGTCCGACTGTGGCATTATTGTTATTTACTTTTGATATAAGCCCTTTATGTGATGTCGCGCAGACGTCCGACTGTGGCATCATTGTTATTTACTTTTGATATAAGCCCTTTATGTGATGTCGCGCAGACGTCCTACTGTGGCATTATTGTTATTTACTTTTGATATAAGCCCTTTATGTGATGTCGCTCTGACGTCCGACTGTGGCATCATTGTTATTTATTTTCATTATAAGCCCTTTTCGAGGTGTCGCCTAGACGCCCGACTGTGGCACGTGCTATTATTTACTTTTCAACATAAGCCCTTTATGTGGTGTCGCCTCGACGCCCGACTGCGGCATGTTGAATTTGTTTCCACCTTTCGAGGCGTCGCTTCAGACACCCAATCGGTTTTCAGTTATTTTTGTTGGGATTTCGGGAGGACTACCGCCTGATTTCCTCATATTTATCGTGTAGTGCAAATCTATTATTTGATTGTGCATACTGACCTGCTCATGTGCATCATGTTTACATTTGTTATATCTTATGTCCGAACTGTCTTGCGAGTACATTCAAAGTACTCACCTGGCTTGTTGATTTGGCCAGATGTTGACGAAGGCGATCTTATGGATGAAGAGTTCGATAGCGAGTCCGACGCCTAGAGGAGTCCCAGTCAGTCACGTGCGACCCTGGAGTTGTTCAATTATATTATACACGCTTCCGCCACCCAATAAAAATCATCAAGCCTCACTCCGATGCTTGATGAGCTGTAAGATTTCAGAGTCATGTCACCCACCTCACTGTGACATATCCACCACCACCTCTATTGTGAGTCAGTAGTTATTCCACCATACCCTTGTGTCATATCCGCCTCTATGTATAATATGGGCGTGCTTGTAATAATTTGTTGAGCATCCTCAGCTCAACCATGTATAATATTAGTACTGCTAGATTTCTGTATCTAGGTTTTGTCTGCCAGTAAGAAGAATTCTTCTGTACTGGTTAATACAAAGGTCGGCTTTTCAATAAATGTTTTATTGGAAAGGCCGTCGTGACACAAATTGACAATATCGACGCCCACAACTGCTTTGTGTTCTACTCGTGCATAGTAACTACGCATAGACCTAGCTCTGATACCACTGTTGGGGAACGTAGCAGAATTTTAAAATTTTCTATGCATCACCAAGATCAATCTATGGAGTCATCTAGAAACGAGGGAGAGAGGAGTGCATCTACATACCCTTGTAGATCGCGCGCAGAAGCGTTCAAGAGAACGGGGTTGATGGAGTCGTACTCGACGTGATCCAAATCATCGATGACCAAGTGCCAAACGGACGACACCTCCGCGTTCAACACACGTACGGTTGGGAAGACGTCTCCTCCAACTTGATCCAGCAAGGGGGAAGGAGAGGTTGATGAAGATCCACCAGCACGATGGCGTGGTGGTGGAAGCAACGGTGATCTCGGCAGGGCTTCGCCAAGCGCAGGGAGACGGAGGAGTGTCACGGGAGGGAGAGGGAGAGGCCAGGGGCTTGGGTGCGGCTGCCCTCCCTCCCACCCCCACTATATATATAGGGTGCCTGGGGGGGCGCCGGCCCTAGGAGATCCAATCTCCTAGGGGGGCGGCGGCCAAGGGGGTGCCTTGCCCCCCATAGCAAGGGTGGCGCCCCCCACCCCTAGGGTTTCCAACCCTAGGTGCAGGGGGAGGCCCAAGGGGGTTACACCAGCCCACTAGGGGCTGGTTCCCCTCCCACTTCAGCCCATGGGGCTCTCCGGGATAGGTGGCCCCACCCGGTGGACCCCCCGGGACCCTTCTGGTGGTCCCGGTACAATACCGATTACCCCCGAAACTTTCTCGATGGCCGAAACTTGACTTCCTATATATAAATCTTCACCTCCGGACCATTCCGGAACTCCTCGTGACATCCGGGATCTCATCCGGGACTCCGAACAACTTTCAGGTTACCGTATGCTAATATCTCTACAACCCTAGCGTCACCGAACCTTAAGTGTGTAGACCCTACGGGTTCGGGAGACATGCAGACATGACCGAGACGCCTCTCCGGTCAATAAGCAACAGCGGGATCTGGATACCCATGTTGGCTCCCACATGCTCCACGATGATCTCATTGGATGAACCACGATGTCGAGGATTCAATCAATCCGTATACAATTCCCTTTTTCAATCGGTACGTTACTTGCCCGAGACTCGATCGTCGGTATTCCAATACCTAGTTCAATCTCGTTACCGGCAAGTCACTTTACTCGTGCTGTAATGCATGATCCCATGATCCACCACTTGGTCACATTGAGCTCATTACGATGATGCATTACCGAGTGGGCCCAGAGATACCTCTCCGTCATACAGAGTGACAAATCCCAGTCTCGATTCGTGCCAACCCAACAGACACTTTCAGAGATACCTGTAATGTACCTTTATAGTCACCCAGTTACGTTGTGACGTTTGGCAAACCCAAGGCACTCCTACGGTATCTGGGAGTTGCTCAATCTCATGGTCTAAGGAAATGATACTTGACATTCGGAAAAGCTACAGCAAACGAACTACACGATCTTTGAGCTATGCTTAGGATTGGGTCTTGTCCATCACATCATTCTCCTAATGATGTCATTCCGTTATCAATGACATCCAATGTCCATAGTCAGGAAACCATGACTATCTTTTGATCAACGAGCTAGTCAACTAGAGGCTCACTAGGGACGTGTTGTGGTCTATGTATTCACACATGTATTACAATTTCCGGATAACACAATTATAGCATGAACAATAGACAATTATCATGAACAAAGAAATATAATAATAACCATTTTATTATTGCCTCTAGGGCATATTTCCAACAGCTTAATTGTGGACTTTAAACTTTTTTTTGTTTCTTTATCTGCAGGCAACAGAAAATAGTGGAAACTAGGCAAGAGACAACCTTTTCCGCCATCCCCTGGCTCGGCAGGTTTTAAGATGGAGGACTCTCCAGATCAATACGATGGCGAGGTATAAACCACACACATTTTTACATTGTGTTCTTCGTTCTTTTTTTCCACAACATTTTGCCATGTATTAGGCAAAGTAGAGAATCATTCAAAAAACCAAGAAGACTATTTCAGTAGGGAATTTATTCAGAATCAAGTCGAGCTACTCCCCACACACACCCCACACCCCTTGGAAATCGCCTAAGCCGATAATACCAACTCGCCTACCCGCGGCGTGCTAGGTCGCTTAACCCGTCGACCTACTCGCCCACACGCATCCCCACACCCCTCGGAAATCGACGTAAGCTGGTAAAACCAACTCGCCCACACACACCCCACACCCCTCGGAAATCGCCTAAGCTGACTATACCAACTCGCCTACTCGTGACGTGCTAGGTCCCTTAACCCGTCGACCTACTCGCCCACACGCATCCCCACACCCCTCAGAAATCGACGTAAGCCGGTAAAACCAACTCTCCACCGGCATGCTAGGTTGCTTAACTCGTTGACCTACTCGCCCACATGCATCCCCACACACCTCAGAAATCAACGTAAGGCGGTAAAACCAACTCACCCACCACCGGCATGCTAGGTCGCCTAACCCGTCGACCTAGTCGCCCACACGCGACTCCCACACCCTTCACAAATTGCCTAAGCTGGCAATACCAACTCGCCTACCCATGGGGTGCTAGGTCGCCTAACCCGTTGACCTACTGGCCCACACGGGACCCCCACACCCCTCAAAAATTGACCTAAGCCGGTAAAACCAACTCGCCCACCATCGACGTGCTAGGTCGCCTAACCTGTCGACCTAGTCGCCCACACGCGACCCCCGCATCTATCGGAAAACCGCATAAGTCGGTAATACCAACTCGCCTACCCACGGCATGCTAGGTCGCCTAAGCAGGCAACCTACTCGCCCATACGCACCCTGACACCCACCGGAAATTGGCCTAAGCTGGCAATACCAACTCGCCTACCCACGGCGTGCTAGGTCACCTAACCCGTCGACCTACTCGCCCACACGGGACCCCCACACCCATCGGAAATCGCCTAAGCCGGCAATACCAACTCGCCTACCCGCGGCGTGCTAGGTCGCCTAACCAGTCGACCTAGCCGCCAACACCCCCCCCCCACACACACAATCAGAAATCGACCTGAGCCGGCAATATAACCTCGCCTACCCCCGGCGTGCTAGGTCGCCTAACTAGTCGCCCTACTCGCCCACACGCACCCTTCCCCCCCCCCCCACAGACACCATCGAAAATCGACCTAAGCCGACAATACCAACTCGCCTACCTGTGGTGTGCTAGGTCGCCTAACCCGATGACCTACTCGCCCACACGTACCCTCACACCCATCAGGAATCGAGCTAAGTCAGTAAAACCAAGTCGCCTACCCGCGGCATGCTAGGTCGCCTAACTCGGCGTCCTACTCGCCCACATGCACCCCCACACCCATTGAAAATCAACCTAAGCCGGCAATAACAGCTCACCTACCCACGGCGTGCTAGGTCACCTAACCAGTCGACCTAGTCGCCCACACGCACTCCCATACCCCATTGGAACCCGCCTAAGCTGGCAATAACAACTCGCCTACCCTCGGGTGCTAGGTCGCCTAACCCGTCGACCTACTCGCCCACACGGGACCCCAACACCCCTTGGAAATCGACATAAGCCGTTAAAACCAACTCGCCCACCACCGGTGTGCTAGGTCGCCTAACCCGTCGACCTAGTCGCCCACACGCGACCCCCGCACCCATCGAAAATCGCCTAAGCCGCCAATACCAACTCGCCTACCCACTGCGTGCTAGGTCGCCTAACCAGGCGACCTACTTGCCCACACGGGACCCCCACACCCATCGAAAAGTCGCCTACGCCGGCAATACCAACTCGCCTACCCACGGCGTGCTAGGTCGCCTAACCGGGCAACCTACTCGCCCACACGGGACCCCCACACCCATCGAAAATCGCCTAAGCCGGCAATATCAAATCGCCTACCCACGGCGTGCTAGGTCGCCTAATCCGGCGACCTACTCGCCCACACGCACCTCCACACCCATCAGAAATCGACCTAAGCCGGTAAAACCAACTCGGTCTATGATCATTTTTTTGCTGCTGAGAATATTCCACCACTACAGGAGCTGACTTATGACTATAATTGTGAAATAAATCTTGTTCGTGACATGAATGGCGAAGTAAAAGTCAAATGCTGCCATTTTTGTGGTTCTCCACAGTGCCGCGACATCTTTATTAAAGACGTAGAAGGCTTGTTTTTCTTTTTCTTTTTACATCAGCATGGAAGGCTGTCAGCACTATGGTGGATTTAATTTCCATGAGAAATCCTTTGGAATGTTGTTGCCTCCTCTTTTAACCTTGCCATTGGCATCCTAGTAAATAATTGGAGTATGTAGATAGTGTTAGGTGTTCATATGGGCAAAGACTAAAGAGGTTGTGATTCTGTTATACCGTTTGTCCACCTACTACAGAACCTCGTGATTCATACAATTTCATTGTGAATTGCCTAGAGAGATTTCCGCAGCACAAGTACCGTGATTTCTACATTGCATGAGAGTCATAGTTTACTCTTTTGTTGCTATAACTGGTTTGAGGAAGCACATCCTGAACTTGAAAGGCTTGTACCTAAGGTGTAGTTGCTTTACAAGGTTCCACTAATCACCAAAAGCACACCAAACTCAGTGAGCAGCCTTTACAGGGTTGCAGGAATTTTTTTTCTACTAGTAGTTTCCAGGCTTTATTCGCCTGGCTACTTGGTGTTCTTGTAAGCAACTAGAATTTACTACTAGTTTTTTTGTAAGAAACTACAAATAAATTATTGACTAGTTTTTACTATACACAGATTACTAATAACACAAATAACTCTGCTTCTTTTTTTTTCTTTTCAGCAGAAGCAAGGTGCAAGACAATACAAAAGATACAATTCAAGATTTAACAACTTTTATCTAGCATCCATTTCTACAGGGTACGGGGATGCAAGAACAGGGGACAAGATCCAAGTCATGTTCTGCAAACACTTTGGTACATGGGGCAATTTTTGTAACTAGAAGATTAGGGGGGAAGGTACAGAGTGGAAAATACACTAGTTCTAGAACTAAAAGAAGTTCACGGCCAAAATAATTGGAACAACCTTTTTACCCTTTGTTGTTTCAATGGGAGAAACTTGCCCAACTCTGCCAATATTTTTGCCCATAATTCACCAAAAAATTTGCCTGATAAGCAAGAAGAGTTGCAAACACAATTGCGTTTTCAGAATTTTTTTCCCATGATTTTTTGCTTTGTTGTTTTCGCCCTTATTTTTACTCTGTTTTTTCACTGTAGGAGGAGAGCTCCCCAACGCTACGCCATGGCGTCCGGCGGTGGCTGGGGAAGGAGTTGCACAGGAGATCTGGGCTGGTGGGCATTGGGCTTTCTGGTGGTGGGTGGATGGGAGGATCACGTGAGGGAAAGGATGGTTGGTTGTAGAGACGTGGCAACAAGCGAGGGAAATTGGACTTGCCTTTTTTAGCACATGGGGTGGGGGACCGATAAGGACACTTTCCTTAAGTGCCGGCCGCGAGATCCACTCGCATAGCGCGTGGGCGCTGTGTAGCAACGTCCTAATTTTAATTGCACGTGTTTCATTCCTCCTACTATCTGAATGTGTTTGCTAGTGTGTGATGTTGTCTGAAACTCTGAATGTATGCATGTGGTTGGCCATATGAAAGCTGCAGGCGACAAAGATAACTTTAGAAGAAAAAAAGATGCTAGACCTCCATACATTGTAATTAAACTTGCACATGTACTCTCTCCGTCCCAGTAAGACAAGAATTTTGGGACGGAGGGAGTATATATTTCATCGCTAAGATAAAGTATGATATAGGGTCATTTTAGTGCTAGAAAGATGTATTCCCCCGGCAGTCAGGCTGCAGCTTATGTGCCCTGTTTGTGGAGAAATGTGCATATAAGTGGGGAGTGTTTGGTTGCCTGCATCAAGCCCAACCAGGCTCACGCGGGATGGAAGAGGCCTGTTTGGTTGCCTGGTTTCGCTGTTGGGCCTGCATCGCACGC
The DNA here is from genome assembly GCF_056163025.1 of Triticum urartu. NCBI lineage: Eukaryota > Viridiplantae > Streptophyta > Magnoliopsida > Poales > Poaceae > Triticum > Triticum urartu. The sequence continues at coordinate 463,817,079 of NC_141879.1, read as the reverse complement.
TTCTCAAAGCAGCCCAGAGCCTGGCTCGCTGGGAACGCTCGGATCGGCAGTTTCTCGCGAGCCAGGCTGAGTGCGGCGTGAGGTCGCACGTGCGGGGGCGACGCGAGGGCGAGGGGGGATGGCGGGAGATGGGAAATCTGGGGCGCCGTCCCGGCGCCAAATCTAGCCTCACCCCTTTTCACTCGCTCACCCATAGCCACTACCCCCCTTTCTTCCCTACTACCTCACCACCGACGATAGCTGCGATTTTAGATCAGCGCTAGAGGCGGCGGCGTTTGCGGCGGATCTGGTGCCCCTTCCTGTTGGCCACTGTCCGGTCGACCTTGTCTGTTCCATGGCTCCCCTTACGCCGTCCTCGTCTCCAATGCCGGTAAGCAGTACCCCCTCCCCCCTTCCTTTGGTCGGTGGTTAGGCCGTTAGGCAAGGTGTAGGATCGATTTCCCACTGAATGAACCATCGATGTCGACTAGGTTATGGACGCACGAATGAGGCTGATAATTCAGGCAGCAACATCGATTAGTATGATTCAGGCATGGGTCATGTTCATGCACCAGAGAGTTGTTTTTCGTGTTGGGAGACCTTTGATCCACTATAGTCCATTGTTTATCTGGGAACAGGAGAGGATCCAAAATCTGAACTACATCTACAACTACAATAACGTCGAGGCTCCATGGATGCTTCGAATGAAAAGAGAACCATTTTCCAAGCTTGTCAAGAACTTCAGGAGCAGGGGGGCTGCTACAAGATAACATCAACACCAGTGTGGAAGAGCAAGTGGCCATGTTACTCCATGTTGTTGGCCATAACCAGAGGTTCAGGGTCATTCACAACACGTTCAGGAGATCAATGGAGACCATCTCTAGGTACTTCAATAAGGTGGGGAGCTTACGGGAGAGATGATAAGGAGACCATCTGGCCAGACTCCACCCAAGATTCGTGGAAGCCCAAGATGGTATCCATACTTCAAGGTGAGCATTGAAAATATTCACTTTTCATGGCTTGATATGCTTGTATTGTTCAAGTTGAGCACTGACACAGGCTTGTGATGCCATTTTCAGGATTGCATTGGGGCAATAGATGGTACTCATGTCACTGCCAAAGTTCCTAGGTCACAGTCTACAGGATAAAGGGGAGGAAGCACAACACAAGCCAGAATGTGCTTGCTGCTGTTGACTTTGATCTGAAGTTCACATATGTGCTGGCTGGCTGAGAAGGGTCAGCGCATGATACTAACGTTCTCAGTGATAGCATGAGTCGACCTGATGGGATCAACATCCCCGACGGCAAGTTCTACCTTGGAGATGCTGGCTATGCATGTCGGCCTGGTATTCTTCCACCCTTTAGGAAAACCAGGTAGCATCTCAACGAGTTCTCTGGTAGGAACTATCCTAGGACTGCACAGGAGCTGTTTAATCTCAGACACTCTAGCCGTAGAGTAACTATTGAGAGGGCATTTGGAGCTCTGAAGAATAGGTTTAAGATCTTGGATCAGAAGCCATTCCACCCATACTACACTCAGGTTAAGCTTGTTCTTGCTTGTTGCATTCTGCATATCTGAATCCTCCAGTGGGGCTTTGATGAACACGTCCCTGAGGAGCAAGAGGTTGAGCCTGACGATGTTGTTAGCTCCGGCCATGGTGTGGAGGCATTTGACAATGATGCTTGGAAGAAAAAAAGGTTGAAGTGGGCAGAGACAATGTGGCTTAACAGAGGTCAGTGCAGGATTTGAAGAAGAGGAGAAAGAAGAAGAAGCAGCAGCAGCAGAAGTAGAAGCGGAAGAAGAGGAAGAGGAAGATCTAGTAGCAGCAACACCAATGAACTATCCCCTATTTTGCCAATGGCTGTTAATAACTTGAACTGTCATTTGATAGTATTTGGGATGATTTGTCATTTGTTTAACTAGCTGGCACTACATGTTCAGATTGTGTGTGGTAAGCTCACCACTAGTTAGAAGTGGTGACAACACCTTATGTAGGTTGCAACCAAACACCATGTCATATGTTCGCCTAATGCAATGTGGGCAACCAAACGCTGTGTCAAAAATGGTTGTCTCATGCAATTAAGGTACATGTAGGCAACCAAACTATGTGAATATGGGGTCTTTTTGCCTGCATCCCCTCAAACTGGCTCACTAGAGCCAGGCTCGCCGGGCCAGGCTCGATTGGCAATGTAACCAAACACGCCCTTGGAGTCTGATGAGTACGGTCATGCCAATGCTACATGGAATTGTTCCTTTTGTGAGACCTAGTTGGTTAGTTCTTGCTGGGACCTAGAACTGCTTGAAAAAGTTCCTCTGTTTGGCATGATAAATTAGGATGCAGCGCGATTTATAATTCAGTGGAAAGCATCATGTACAGAAAGCAACACATTGTTCACAACTACAGTTAAGACAATAAAAGCTTATAGATGAAAGAAATACAAGGAGCACTGGTGTTTCTCCTTTCCCTCTATATTTGGCGATTTTGATCACTGTATTTTCTTCCCCTTTTAAGCATTTTGTCGTATGCTGCATCGATATTGAAGGAAATATGCCCTAGAGGCAATAATAAAGTTGTTATTTATATTTCCTTATATCATGATAAATGTTTATTGTTCATGCTAGAATTCTATTAACCGGAAACTTAGTACATGTGTGAATACATAGACAAACAGAGTGTCACTAGTATGCCTCTACTTGACTAGCTCGTTAATCAAAGATGTTTAAGTTTCCTAGCCATAGACATGAGTTGTCATTTGATGAACGGGATCACATCATTAGAGAATGATGTGATTGACTTGACCCATCCGTTAGCTTAGCACTATGATCGTTTAGTTTATTGCTATTGCTTTCTCCATAACTTATAAATGTTCCTATGACTATGAGATTATGCAACTCCCGAATACCGGAGGAACACTTAGTGTGCTATCAAACATCACAACGTAACTGGGTGATCATAAAGATGCTATACAGGTGTCTCCGATGGTGTTTGTTGAGTTGGCATAGATCGAGATTAGGATTTTTCACTCCGATTGTCAAAGAGGTATCTTTGGGCCCTCTCAGTAATGCAAATCACTATAAGCCTTGCAAGCAATGTGACTAATGAGTTAGTTGCGGGATGTTGCATTACGGAATGAGTAAAGAGACTTGCTGGTAACGAGATTGAACTAGGTATGATGATACCGACGATCGAATCTCGGGGAAGTAACATACCAATGACAAAGGGAACAACGTATGTTGTTATGCGGTTTGACCGATAAAGATCTTCGTAGAATATTGTAGGATCGAAAGTATGTCTAGGGGGGTGATTAGACTACTTGACCAAATAAAAATCTAGCCTTTTCCCAGTTTTAAGTCTTAGCATATTTTAGCAACTTAGCACTAGTCAAGCAATCGACCTACACATGCAAGTCTAAGAGTATAGCAGCGGAATGTAAAACATTGCACATGAAGGTAAAGGGAGGAGTTTGGAGGGAGAAAACACAATGTAGACACAGAGATTTTTGGCGTGGTTCCGATAGGTGGTGCTATCGTACATCCACGTTGGTGGAGACTTCAACCCATGAAGGGTAACGATTGTGCGAGTCCACGGAGGGCTCCACCCACGAAGGGTCCATGAAGAAGCAACCTTGTCTATCCCACCATGGCCATCGCCCACGAAGGACTTGCCTCACTAGGGTATATCTTCACGAAGTAGGCGATCTCCTTACCCGTACAAACTTCTTGGTCAACTCCACAATCTTGTCGGAGGCTCCCAAGTGACACCTAACCAATCTATGAGACACCACTCTCCAAAAGGGAATAGACGGTGTGTTGATGATGAACTCCTTGCTCTTGTGCTTAAAATGATAGTCTCCCCAAAACTCAACTCTCTCTCACTGATTTGGATTTGGTGGAAAGAAGATTTGAGTGGAAAGCAACTTGGAGAAGGCTAGAGATCAAAATTCATATGGTTGGAATGGAATATCTTGGTCTCAACACATGAGTAGGTGGTTCTCTCTCAGAAAATGAATGTTGGAAGTGTAGGAATCTTCTGATGGCTCTTTCCATGAATGAAGAGTGGGTGGAGGGGTATTTATAGCCTCCACACAATATCTAACCGTTACACACAAATCACCAAACTCGGTGGGACCGAATAATGAAACTCAGTCAGTCCGATTTAGTTCAAAATGTGAACGTTAGGCTTTTCGGTGGGACCGACATATCAACTCGGTGTGAGCGATATCATTAGGGTTAGGGCATAACGTAATCTCGGTGAGACCGTTTACACAAACTGGTGGGACCGATTTTGGTAATAGCTAACCAGAGAGTTGGTCACGCAAACTCGGTGGGATTGATTCGCTCATCTCGGTGAGACCGAAACGTTACGAAGGGGAAACAGAGAGTTTGCATTGCGAACTCGATGGGACCAATCGCTCATCTCGGTTGGACCGAAACATTACGAAGAGAAACAGAGAGTTTGCAATCCCATCTCGGTGAGACCGAGATTCCTATTGGTAAGACCGAAGTGACTAGGATTTGTGGCAGTGACTATGTCAAGTGAACTCGGTGGCGCCGGGTAGAAAGTTTCGGTGGGGCCGAGTTTGACTTTTGGTTTGGGACATATGTGGATATGAGAAATTAGTTGAGGTTTTTTTGAAGCATATCACTAAGCATTTTGAGCAAGCAACCCATTAACAAACACCTCATACCCTTTTAATAGTATTGGCTTTTCCTATGGACTCAATGTGATCTTGGATCACTAAAAGTAAAATGTAGAGTCTTGAGCTTTAGAGCTTGAGCCAATATTTTTTCCTTAGCATTTTGAGGGGTCCACATTTCTAATCCATGCCATGCCAATCATTGAGCTTTCCTGAAATATTTATCTTGAGATATCAATAGCTCAATGAGCTATATGTTGTTAGGAATTACCAAAACCACCCAGGGATAGTTGCACTTTCAATCTCCCCCTTTTTGGTAATTTATGACAACATATAGATCAAAGCTTCGACAAATGATCATAAGATTGAAATACATCATCGCTTTGAGAAGTCTGTGATAAACAAGAGCTCCCCCTAAATTTGTGCATTATTTAAAATTTGCTTTTGAATGCAAATGCACAATCGATTAGGATGATGGGTTACTCTTCCATGTCACATACATCTTGGTGGGGCGCTCAAAATGATGGAAATTAAAAGCATGCACTCATCACCAAGCAAAGTGAATGATCATATATGGGATATAAGAGATAATATCATCCAGGCAAGCATTAAAGTAGCATATGATCAAACACATGATCAAACAAGTATCTCACACAGACATAGAGTATCAACCAAGCACACAATAAAGTTCAACCAAAAGCAAGAGAGACAAAGAAGCAAAAACACACTCTCTCGAAGCCTATGATCTATACATTTCTCCCCCTTTGGCAACAAGTTACCAAAAAGTTCGAAAATGCATAGTGCTATGCGTCTCTCAGGCTTGGTCTTCGGGAGGTGGTCTAGAGAGAACTCCAAGGACGAAGGCATCTATTGATGTAGTTGGAGCTGGTGGCGTGGGTGCTGGAGGTGGTACTGAAGTTGTTGCTGCTGGTGCTGATGATGTAGCTCTAGAATCTGGTACTAGCACTGCAGCAGACCTCTGACTCCTTGGCACATGCTGAAAAGCATCCGTAGTTTCCCTTCCTCTCCTCTCCTCAGCTTCCTCCTGGAGCTGCTCAACTGCAGTCTGTATCTCAGTCACCTTGAGGTCAAGATCATAGAATTTTGTCTCAACAATCCTTTCCAAGCTCTCTTGATTCTGACTCAGGGTGGCCAAGACCTTCTCAATCCCCAATGTTGCTTGTATCAGATAACCCAATTGATCTTGTTTGCTTTTCAGGAACACCTGAGATGCTTCCTCAGCAGTTGGCATCCTTGCAACTTTTTCTTCCTTTTCCTTGGCTCTCTTCTCCTGTGCTTGAGCTGATGAAGGTTCATTCTCATTCATCACAACTATGTTAGCTTCAAGTTCTGGGTGCAAAGGTAAGTGCTCCTTGTCCAACAGGTAGGTGCCTGTGCCCATATTTGAGTTGATGAGCTCCTGAATGTGTGCAGCACACCCACAAGATCTTTTCTGGTCAGCAACTGTCCTCTTGATTATCTCTACAATCAGACTCATGACCTTGAATTTTTGAGGTACATCAAAGATTTGCATGGAATGTACCCTAATCATCTTGTGATCTCCAGACTTGGGTAGCAAAGTATGCCTTAAGATGGTGTTGATAGTAGGCAGACCAGACAACAAATAGTGCACAGATCCAAGCTTGTGTGTCTCCAAAGCTTTATCAGGGATCTCTTTGTACATGTTTGCCATAGAGTTGCGGTCTTCTTCTTGGCATACACATCCAAATCATCACCATGTTCCTCTGGGGAATGGATCAACTTGGCCCATTCTTCAACAGTTGATTGGTACCTCGTACCTTCAGATATCCATACTATCCTTCCATCTGGATAGAAATGAGCAGTGGAGTAAAATTGCATAACTAGCTCATCATTCAATTTGGTCAACTTTTGACCCACAAACTCATCAACTCCACAAGCTCTGAAGCTTTCATGTACACCTGGGAAGAAGTCTTCATTCTCTGTTGGGGAACATAGTAATTTCAAACAAATTCCTACGCACATGCAAGATCATGGTGATGCATAGCAACGAGAGGGGAGAGTGTTGTCTACATACCCTCATAGACCGTAAGCGGAAGCGTTATGAAAATGCGGTTGATGTAGTCATACGTCTTCACGATCGACCGATCCTAGTACCGAAAGTACGGCACCTCCCCAATCTGCACATGTTCGGCTCGGTGATGTCTCACGAACTCACGATCCAGCAAAATGTCGAGGGAGATCTTCGTCCACACGACGGCGTGATGACGGTGATGATGATGCTACCGGAACAAGGCTTCGCCTAAGCACCGCTATGATATGACCGAGGTGGATTATGGTGGAGGGGGGCATCGCACACGGCTAAGAGATCAATGATCAACTTATGTGTCTATGGGGTGCCCCCTCCCCCGTATATAAAGGAGTGGAGGAGGGGGAGAGGGCCGACCTCCTAGGCGCGCCCAAGGGGGGAGTCCTACTCCCGGTGGGAGTAGGATTCCCCCTTCCCTAGTTGGAGTAGGAGAGGGAAGGAAGGGGGAGAAGGAGAAAAGGAAAGGGGGGCCGCCGCCCCTCCAATTCGGATTGGGCTTGGGGGGGGTGCCCCCACCTTGGACGCCGCATCCTCCTTTCCACCATGGCCCATTAAGGCCCATTGACACCCCGGGGGGTTCTGGTAACCCCCCAGCACTCCAGTATATGCCCGAACTCTCCCGTAACTTTTCCGATGTCCAAACATAGTCATCCAATATATAGATCTTTATGTGTCAACCATTTCGAGACTCCTCATCATGTCCGTGATCACATCCAGGACCCCAAACTACCTTCGGTACATCAAAACACATAAACTCATAAATACCGATCGTCACCAAACATTAAGCGTGCGGACCCTATGGGTTCGAGAACTATGTAGACATGACCGAGACACATCTCTGGTCAATAACCAATAGCGGAACCTGGATGTTCATATTGGCTCCCCACATATTCTACGAAGATCTTTATCGGTCAAACCGCATAATGATATACGTTGTTCCCTTTGTCATTGGTATGTTACTTGCCCGAGATTCGATCGTCGGTATCTCAATACCTAGTTCAATCTTGTTACCGGCAAGTCTCTTTACTCGTTTCGTAATGCATCATCCCGCAACTAACTCATTAGTCACATTGCTTGCAAGGCTTATATTGATGTGCATTACCGAGAGGGCCCAGAGATACCTCTCCGACAATCGGAGTGACAAATCCTAATCTCGATCTATGCCAACTCAACAAACACCATTGGAGACACCTGTAGAGAACCTTTATAATCACCTAGTTACGTTGTGAAATTTGGTAGCACACAAAGTGTTCCTCCGGTATTCGGGAGTTGCATGATCTCATAGTCATAGGAACATGTATAAGTTATGGAGAAAGCAATATCAACAAACTAAACAATCATCGTGCTAAGCTAACAGATGGGTCAAGTAAATCACATCATTCTCTAATGATGTGATCACGTTAATCAAATGACAACTCATGTCTATGGTTAGGAAACATAACCATCATTGATTCAATGAGCTAGTTAAGTAGAGGCATACTAGTGACATTCTGTTTGTCTATGTATTCACACATGTACTAAGTTTCTGGTTCATAAAATTCTAGCATGAATAATAAACATTTATCATGATATAAGGAAATATAAATAACAACTTTATTATTGCCTCTAGGGCATATTTCCTCCAGTCTTGCACTTGCACTAGAGTCAATAATCTAGATTACATTGTGCCGGGGTTTCTGATCCACGGGCACCTATGGGACCGGCGGACCGGGTCCCTTTTGGTCCGGCGAGGGGCGGAGGTTGCGCAAAGAGCAGATCGAGGCGAAGCAAGCGGGCGGTTGGTCGTGCGCGGAGTAAACCGAGGCGAAGCATGCGAGCGATTTACCCAGGTTCGGGCCGCAAGGATGCGTAAAACCCTACTCCTGCTTTGTGGATTGGTATTGATTTCTAGCTCGAGGGCGAGCGTGAGTGTGCGGAATTGCTGAACCTCGCGAGAGCTCTCGAGGTGGCCGACCCCCTCTACATTGCACACGGGCCTCCTTTTATACTCAAGGGGTTACCGACATAGAGCAACGGGGGCAAGGGCAAAAATGGAAAGGGTGCTGTGGGTAGGCACGGCTAGGTGCTGTAGTTGTCACAACTAGCGGCTACAGTGTTATCATACCTAACCCCGATGGCAGGGGACAAGGGCATTAAATGCCCGTCTGTGTCGCCTAGACGGCACCGAAAGGGACCGCTAGGGACGCCACCGTCTTGCCACGATGGTTGTCTTGTCAGCACCTGCGTGCCACCGCACGCCCCTAGCTGCACAGCCTCCTGCCACGTGCGCTCGGGAGGGGCCCCGGAGCGACACGTGGGTGGATGTGCTGGAGCGCGGGCGTGGAGTGGGGGTTTGCCGCGGCAAGCGCCTTGCCGCGGCCGTCGACTTGTCGCTTCCGGGAGCTTGTCGCTCGCCGGGCCTTGTCGGGGCGCGTAGCGCGCCGCGGCAAGTTCCTTGGAATGCCTCGGACGGCCTTCCCGGCAAGCGCCTCTTGCCGGGGTCTTGGGACGCTTCTGATGGCCTTCCCGGCAAGCTCCTCTTGCCGGGGTCCTGCCTTCTTCCCGGCAAGCTCCTCTTGCCGGGGTCTTGTCTTGAGTACTTTGTTCTTGAATGGTCTTTAGAGGGACCACAAGGAATCTTGGCGGTGACCTGGCAGGCCTTGCCGCGGGACGCTGCGACTGCCCGTGCACAAGTTCGGGGTACAAGGGTACCCCTACTCTAGTACACCGACAGGAGCCCCCGGGCCTGGGCCAGACACGGTGCCGAGCGCTGTTGGGCCAGGCCCAAAACAGTGCACGGGCACGCGCGGCCTAGGTCACGCCGCATATCTCTCCGCTTCCATCGCGCACGCCCGTAACCGCGCGTGTCGAACGCGGCGTCGTGGGTGACGCGGGCGGCGCGCGCGCGTGGGGCTAAGCCCCGCGAGCATGCGTCAAGCCATGATGAAGGTGAACGGCCCACGCCCTCTTCTCCACACGGAGGTAGGCGTGGGGGCGTGGCGCATTTACTGGACGGGGCCGGTGCGCGATTTCCGAAGCGCCCACTCCCCGAGATCACGGGGTAGGGTGAGGCCGCCCAATCCGTCGCCTCAGTTCTGCATCTTCGCCACGCGGCTCCCATGCATTTGGGATCACGGATGGTGGGAGCGGGAACCTGGGCCGTTGCGAGCAGAGGGGACGGGTCGGCCCGCCTCCCTGCTCTTCCTATGCCTTGATTCGCTGAGCGGGGCGGCTGGGCTCCCACTTCGCTCCTTTATAAGGAGCGGGAAGGGAGCACCGAATCCTGCACTCTCCCGTCTCCTCTTTTCTTCAGCTTCTGCTCCCCTTTCTCTCATTCGCCATGGAGAAAGGGAATCCTGGGCCTTCATCGGTGGCGGCGAGGGTCGCCGCCAGACAGCGCACCCTCCCCTTTTCCTCGCTCATGGTGGCAGAGCCAGCCGTAAGGGGAAGAGGGAGGGGGCGAGGTCGTGGACGGGTTCGAGGACGAGGTCGAGGTGCTCGGGGAAGAGGCGGACGGGGCGACGCGCCAGCTTCGCCCCCGCCGGCGGCTCCTCCCCCCACGGCGGTCCATATAGGGGACAACCCTTGCGAGTTCTTCGTCAAGCTGCGCCGGGCGCCTCGTCGTCGCCTCCGGCTCCCGGCTCCGTTCGCGGGCGCGATGGAGTCGGACCCGCCCGAGACTCTGAGATTACACATGAGGGGCTGTGGGATCAGCGGCACGCGAGTCCGCGTGGCGTTCCCAGCCCCTGGTGTGATGTATCTCGATTGAGGGTGTAAGACGTTCGCCCGCATCCACAGCTTGACGGGGGGACTCACCCTCCATTTTAAGCTGGTGGAGGGCGATCTCCTTTCCGTCAAGGTCTTCGGGTGCTTCGGCACCCGGGCGAAGTGCTGCGTGGACAGCTCCTCCGATAGCGAAGGCTCCTCCTCGAGCGAGAGTGACGAGGAGGAGAGCGGTAGTGATGGTGAGGGTGGCGGCCGGCAGGACAGCGGCTCCGACTAGGTGTCGGGCGCCGTCTCGTGCGGCACCGGCGACCCTATCATCCGCGGCGCCGGCTTCTTGAACTCCCCGGGGGCGTCTCCTTGGGCGGCTGGCATAGGGAGGTCGCGGAAGGGGAAGAGGGCTGGCGACAAGGCCGTCAGGTCGGAGTACGAGGGCGTGGTGCCCTCGACAGCATGCTGACGTCCTGCCGCCCCTCCTTCGCACCCTTCTCCCGGTGCCGCCATCACCGTCCGGCCCCCGGATGTTCTCTTGGTGTCTTCTGGCACCTGTAGCTCGCCTTGGCGCCCCTTTCCCCTTTTCGCCTGCTTGTTCTACCTCCTGAAGAGAGGGACAGGAAAAGGATTACGGGCACCTTATCTTTTTAATTGTAAGCCTTCGGGCCTTTAGCTGTATCTTGTAATCCTCTCTTTCATGTTTTTCATCCTCTATGGACTGTACCTGTATGGGATGTTTTTTGATGAAAAGGGGATGTTTGCCGGGTTATTTGCCTCGCGGGTCGAACCCACGCCAAGGAGAAAATCCTTGGTATCTCTCGGACAGGCATTCCATTCCCCGACAACAAGCCCCGCCGCCTTCCCACGCCGCTCGACCTTTGTCACGCCTTTGACGGAGGTGGGAACGAGGTGGGCGCGACCTCCTCGTTTCATCCCTTCTGCTGCCGCGACTACGACCAAACTTGGCCCCGGGAACGCGCTCCAGGGCCTAGAGTCGGGGGAGCACGGCAGTTTCCGGGAAGAAACGGGGTTTCGCATTCCCCAGTCCATAAGAGGATGCATGAAGTGGGATAAAAGACTTATCTGATATTGCAGCCCCCGGCAACTCCGGCTTGCCGGGGGGGGGGGGCATCTTGGCATTCGCAGCCCCCGGCGTTCTTGCCGGGGCCCAGGCGCCGGCACGCCCTTCTTCTCCTTTTCGCCTCCAGGTGGCCTGGCCAGGACGTGCGAGCCCTGCGAACGAAGGAAAAGCAAAGGGACGGACACTCAACCTCTAAGCTAGGGGTTAGCCGCTGTTAGGGACTATCGACCCTAACCAAGGACGAGACTCAGACTCAATCTAGCATGCATGCTATAGCCCCCGGGGTATGCAGCGCTTCATTTCTGGTGCTCAGGGTCTGCGCCTGGCTCTGTACAGAGGTTTACATGCAACAGCGGCAAGACTCGTACAGAAAGGTGGTTGCCGGACGGGGTCCGACAACCGCGCCTTACGGGTAAAACTTACGAAGATGCTCGATGTTCCAGGAGTTGCTCACTGGAAAGCCATCTTCGGTCTCAAGGCGGACAGCGCCAGGCCTTGTGACTCGTTTCACCCGGTAAGGGCCTTCCCACTTCGGCGTCGACTTGTTTGGATCTTGGCCGACTGAACGCGCCGAAGAACAAGGTCGCCTTCCTCGAAGCTTCTGGCACGGGCTGGGAGCGACGGCTCGCACAGCGGCCTGAAGACGATCTTCCTCAAGGAGCAGCGCGTCATCTTGCCGCAGCCGCTCTTGCTCAAGCTCATCATGAGCGAGCACTCGAGGTGACCCGTATACGAGTTCCGTGAGGATATCTGTTTCTGCGCCAGGGTCTGCGCCTGGCTCTGTACAAAGGATTACATGCAGCAGCGGCAAGACTTGCACAGAGAGGTGGTTGTCGGACGGGGTCCGACAACCGCGCCTTACGGGTAAAACTTGCGAAGATGCTCGATGTTCCAGGAGTTGCTCACTGGAATACCGTCTTCGGTCTCCAGGCGGACAGCGCCAGGCCTAGTGACTCGTCTCACCCGGTAAGGGCCTTCCCACTTCGGCGTCAACTTGTTGGAATTCTTGGCGGACTGAGCGCGCCGAAGAACAAGGTCGCCTTCCTCGAGACTCCTGGCATTGACTCTGCGGCTGTGGTAGCGGCGCAGAGCTTGCTGGTAGCGAGCAGCTCGCACAGCAGCCTAGAGACGATCTTCCTCAAGGAGCAGCGCGTCCTCTTGCCGCAGCCGCTCTTGCTCAAGCTCATCATAAGCGAGCACTCGAGGTGACCCGTATACGAGTTCCGTGGGGGTAACTGCCTCTGCTCCATAGACTAGAGCAAAGGGTGTCTGTCCAGTGGCTCGATTTGGCGTCGTTCTGATCGACCAAAGAACCACCGGTAGCTCCTCGATCCAGTTTCTTCCACACTTGTGCAGCCTGTCGAAAGTTCTGGTCTTGAGCCCGCGCAGCACCTCGGCGTTTGCCCTCTCCGCTTGACCGTTGCTCCTTGGGTGAGCAACAGAGGCGAAGCAGACTTTGGCGCCGAGATCTTGGATGTACTGCATGAAGGCGTGGCTCGTGAACTGTGTGCCGTTGTCGGTGATTACCCGGTTAGGGATCCCGAAGCGGCAAACAATCGACCTGAAGAACTTGACGGCTGACTCTGCGGTCACCTTCCTCACTAGTTCCACTTCCGGCCACTTTGTGAACTTGTCGATTGCGACGTACAAGTACTCAAAGCCCCCGACAGCTCGGGGGAAGGGGCCGAGGATGTCGAGCCCCCAGACCGAAAATGGCCAGGATAAAGGGATCGTCTGGAGAGCTTGAGCTGGCTGGTGTATCTGCTTGGAATGGAACTGGCACGCTTCACACTTGGTTACTTGTGCAGTTGCATCCTAGAGGGCTGTTGGCCAGAAGAAACCTTGCCGGAATGCTTTGCCGACGAGTGCTCTTGCGCCAATGTGGTGACCACATATGCCTCCGTGTATCTCTGCCAACAGCTTCTGTCCGTCTTCCCGGGGGATGCACCTCAATTTCACACCGTTGAGTCTTCTTCTGTACAGCGTCTTGTCGACGAACTGGTACATACTTGACTGCCGGGCTACTCTTTCAGCTTCTTCTTGCTCTTCAAGAAGTTCTCCTGTCTGAAGGAAACGGACAATCTGCTGCGCCCATGTTGGAGCCTGTGGCTCGACAACAAGGACTAAAGGCAACTCTGCTGCTGCGGGAACGTCCGCTTCTACGGTGAGAAGCTGTGTCTCTGCCGGAGCTTGACGTTCCGCGACAAGCTTGCCGGGAGCTTCAGCTTCAACGGAACAAACCCTAGGGCTTGCCGGAGTATCTGGCTCACCAGCGCCTTCGGTGTTGATCTTGGGGACCTTCTTGGCGGCGGCTTCGGGAAGCTCTGCCGGCAGGTAGTCACCAGGAATCAACTTCCTCTTCTTGCTTTGTCCGGTTGATGGTGTTACGGACGGTTGAGTCAGCTTGAGCACAAAGGTCCCTGGTTCCACAGGTAACTTAAGTGCAACGCACTTTGACAGGCCATCAGCAATGGCGTTCTGAGTTCTTGGAACGTGCTCCATTTGCAGGCCGTCAAAGCGCTCTTCTAGCTTTCTCACTTCGTCGACGTAAGCTTCCATCAACGGACTCTGATAATTCTTGTTTACTTGGCGGACGACAAGCTGTGAGTCACCGCTGACAATGAGCTTCTTAATCCCAAGGTCTGCCGCGATCCTGAGACCGGCAAGCAATCCCTCATACTCTGCAGTATTGTTTGTTGCTTGCTCCTTGGGAAAGTGCATCTGGACTATGTACTTGAGGTGCTCTCCGGTGGGCGCGATAAGCAGCACACCAGCGCCGGCGCCTTGCAGCGAGAAAGCACCATCAAAGTACATTAGCCACTCTTTGCTCGCTTCTTTGTCGGGGATGCTCGTCTCCGGGGTTTCTTCGTCCGGAGTTGGCGTCCATTCCGCTATGAATTCCGCCAATGCTCTGCTCTGGATAGTTGAAGTGCTTTCAAACTTGACACCAAAGCTTGACAGTTCCAGTGCCCACTCAACAATCCTGCCTGTCGCTTCAGGATTCTGCAGTATCCTCTTCAGCGGAAAGCGAGTGACCACTGTGATCTCATGTGCTTGGAAGTAATGGCGCAGCTTTCTCGAGGCCATGAGAAGGCCGAAAAGCAGTTTCTGCACACCAGAGTACCTTGACCTAGCCCCCTGCAAGAGGGAACTGACAAAGTAAACTGGGCGCTGCACCGTTTTCTTCCGTATCTCCTCGTGTATCAGCGCGGGTTCATCTTTGTCGGGACCAGAGCTTGTCGGGGAAGCCCCCTGCTTGTCGCTGGATGCGCTTGCCGCGGTTGCTGGCTCATCATCCGCCTCCCTCTCTGCCACTAACGCAGCACTAACCACTTGATTGGTTGCCGCTATGTACAGCAGCAACTTCTCTTGTGGCTTAGGCGCGACAAGTATTGGAGGGGAGGACAGGTATCTCTTCAGGTCTTGCAGCGCAGCTTCCGCGTCCGAAGTCCATTTCATTGGACCTGCCTTTTTCAATAGTTTGAAAAACGGCAGGGCGCGCTCAGCAGACCGAGAGATAAACCTGCTGAGAGCAGCCACGCAACCGGCAAGTTTCTGAACATCTTTGACGCGCTTCGGGGCTTCAATCTGCTCAACGGCCCTGATCTTGTCGGGCTTGGCTTCAATTCCCCGCTGAGACACGAAGAACCCGAGAAGCTTGCCGGAGGGAACTCCGAATACGCACTTCTCTGGGTTGAGCTTGAGGCTGATCTTGCGCAGATTTGCAAAAGTCTCGTCCAAGTCTTGGATCAGGGTTGCTCTGTCCTTGCTCTTGACCACTATATCATCCATGTAGGCTTCCACATTTCTGTGTATTTGTGGCTCAAGAGCAATATGGACTACTCTTGCAAATGTTGAACCGGCATTTTTTAATCCGAAAGGCATTCGTACAAAGCAGTACGTGCCACATGGAGTAATAAATGCGGTTTTCTCTTCATCCTCCTCTGCCATGAAGATCTGATGATACCCGGAGTATGCATCAAGAAATGAAAGCAAATCACACCCAGCTGTGGAGTCAACAATCTGGTCAATGCGCGGCAGAGGAAATGGGTCTTTGGGACAAGCTTTGTTAACATCGGTGAAATCGATGCAAAGCCTCCATTTCCCGTTTGCCTTGCGCACGACTACAGGATTGGCCAACCACATGGGATGGAGCACTCCTCTGACGAGGCCTGCTGCTTCCAGTTTCTTGATTTCCTCCGCAATGAATTCTTGGCGCTCCACCGCCTGCTTCCGGACTTTCTGCTTGACGGGCCGCGCGTGAGGACAGACGGCAAGGTGGTGCTCAATCACTTTCCTGGGAACGTCGGGGATGTCAGACGGTTGCCATGCAAACACGTCGACGTTCGCCCGCAGGAAAGCAACGAGCGCGCTTTCCTATTTAGGGTCAAGCGTGGCACTGATGGTGAAGGTACCACCAGCGCCATCCTCCTTGGCGGACACCTTCTTCGTCTCTGGCGGAGCCGCCATCGTCTTCTTGTGCCCGCCGGGGGAGCTCGATGGTGCGTCCTCGACGGCAGCGCAGCACTCCGAAGAGGCGCGCTTGCCGGAGTGGGCACCAGAGCTTTTGCCGGACTCGGTCTTCTTGCAAGTGGAGCTCGATGGTGCGTCCTCGACGGCAGCGCAGCACTCCGAAGAGGTGCGCTTGCCGGAGTGGGCACCAGAGTCCCTGCCGGACTTGGTCTTCTTGCCGGTGGAGCTCGATGGCGCGTCCTCGACGGCAGCGCAGCACTCCGAAGAGGTGCGCGCGCCGGAGTAGGCACCTGAACTCTTGCCGGACTTGGTCTTCTTGGTCCTGGGAGCTTCAGCGGCAAGTGGATCGCGGTCTGCCGTGGCTGCTGCTTCCCGGTAGATCTTGTCGGCACAGATAAGAGCGTCCTTCTTGTCGCCAGGGACAGAAATGACGCTTATCGGGCCCGGCATCTTCAGCACGTTATATGCGTAGTGAGAGGCCGCCATGAACTTGGCGAGCGCTGGACGGCCAAGTATCCCATTGTAAGGCAATGGGATATCGGCAACGTCGAACGTGACCCTCTCAGTCCTGAAGTTTAACTCGCTGCCGAATGTTACCGGCAGCGTGACCTTCCCCTTCGGCTTGCTCCTTCCCGGGTTGATTCCTTGGAATGTGCCGGTCTCTTCGAGCTCGCCGTCAGGGATCTGGAGTTTTCGGAGCACAGCGGAGGAGATCAGGTTTAAGCCGGCCCCGCCGTCGACTAGCATCTTGGTGACCTTGAGGTTGCGGATGGTTGGTGAAACCAACATCGGCAGACACCCGACCGCGGTTGTGCGATCAGGGTGGTCCTCAATGTCAAAGATGATAGGCGTGCTAGACCATTTCAGAAGCTTGCGCGATTCGATGGGTGGCTCCGCTGCATTGACTTCCCGCACCCACTGTTTGAGTTGGCGGTGCGAGGTATGCAGGGAAGCACCCCCGTCAACGCACAAGACCTCTTTGGCTTTCTGAAACTCCTGCTCACTAGTCTCAACGTCATCCATGTCTTCATCCTCGCCGTCGTCGTCGTCGTTGTCGCGACCGCGGGGAGGTCTGTCTCCTTGCCGCTGCTTGGCCTTTCCGCGGCGTCCTTCCTGGCCGGTGCGCTTCTGGCCAGGTTTCTCGGCACCCCCTTGGGCTCTCTCTTTGTCGCGCCGCTCGTACTCAGCCCTGTTGGGGAACGTAGCAGAAATTCAAAATTTTCCTACGTATCACCAAGATCTATCTATGGAGAAACCAGCAACGAGGGGAAAGAGAGTGCATCTACATACCCTTGTAGATCGCTAAGCGGAAGCGTTCAAGTGAACGGGGTTGATGAAGTCGTACTCGTCGTGATTCAAATCACCGATGATCAAGTGCCGAACGCACGGCACCTCCGCGTTCAACACACGTACGGAACGGAGACGTCTCCCATGCCTTGATCCAGCAAGGAGGAGGGAGAGGTTGATGGAGATCCAACAGCACGACGGCGTGGTGGAAGTAGCGGGATCCCAACAGGGCTTCGTTAAGCGCTGCGGGAGGAGGAAGATGTGTCACGGGAGGGAGAGGGAGGCGCCAGGTCTTAGATTGGTTTGCTCCTCCTTTTTCCCCACTATATATAGGGCCAAGGGAGAGGGGGAGGCTCAGCCCTTGCCCCTTCCTCCAAGGAAGGGTGCGGCCAAGGGTGGGGAGGAGTCCATCCTCCCCAAGGCACCTCGGAGGTGCCTTCCCCCTTTAGGACTCTCCCCTTTTTCTCTTCTCTTGGCGCATGGGCCTCTTGGGGCTGGTGCCCTTGGCCCATATAGGCCAAGGCACACCCCCTACAGCCCATGTGGCCCCCCGGGGCAGGTGGCCCCACCCGGTGGACCCCCGGGACCCTTCCGATGGTCCCGGTACAATACCGATGACCCCGAAACTTGTCCCGATGGCCGAAATAGCACTTCCTATATATAATTCTTTACCTCCGGACCATTCCGGAACTCCTCGTGACGTCCGGGATCTCATCCGGGACTCCGAACAACTTTCGGGTTACCGCATACTAATATCTCTATAACCCTAGCGTCACCGAACCTTAAGTGTGTAGACCCTACGGGTTCGGGAGACATGCAGACATGACCGAGACGTTCTCCGGTCAATAACCAACAGCGGGATCTGGATACCCATGATGGCTCCCACATGTTCCACGATGATCTCATCGGATGAACCACGATGTCAAGGACTTAATCAATCCCGTATACAATTCCCTTTGTCTATCGGTATGTTACTTGCCCGAGATTCGATCGTCGGTATCCAATACCTAGTTCAATCTCGTTACCGGCAAGTCTCTTTACTCGTTCCGTAACACATCATCCCGTGATCAACTCCTTGGTCACATTGCGCATATGATGATGTCCTACCGAGTGGGCCCAGAGATACCTCTCCGCTTACACGGAGTGACAAATCCCAGTCTCGATTCGTGCCAACCCAACAGACACTTTCGGAGATACCTGTAATGCACCTTTATAGTCACCCAGTTACGTTGTGACGTTTGATACACCCAAAGCATTCCTACGGTATCCGGGAGTTGCACAATCTCATGGTCTAAGGAAATGATACTTGACATTAGAAAAGCTTTAGCATACGAACTACACGATCTTTGTGCTATGCTTAGGATTGGGTCTTGTCCATCACATCATTCTCCTAATGATGTGATCCCGTTATCAACGACATCCAATGTCCATGGTTAGGAAACCGTAACCATCTATTGATCAACGAGCTAGTCAACTAGAGGCTTACTAGGGACATGGTGTTGTCTATGTATCCACACATGTATCTGAGTTTCCTATCAATACAATTATAGCATGGATAATAAACGATTATCATGAACATGGAAATATAATAATAACCAATTTATTATTGCCTCTAGGGCATATTTCCAACAGTCTCCCACTTGCACTAGAGTCAATAATCTAGTTCACATCGCCATGTGATTAACATTCACAGGTCACATCGCCATGTGACTAACATCCAAAGAGTTTACTAGAGTCAGTAGTCTAGTTCACATCACTATGTGATTAACACTCAATGAGTTTTAGGTTTGATCATGTTGCTTGTGAGAGAGGTTTTAGTCAACGGGTCCGAACCTTTCAGATCCGTGTGTGCTTTACAAATCTCTATGTCATCTCCTAGATGTAGCTACCACGCTCTATTTGGAGCTATTCCAAATAACTGTTCTACTTGGAGCTATTCTAAATTGTTGCTCCATTATATGCATCCGGTATCTCTACTCAGAGCTATCCGGATAGGTGTTAAGCTTGCATCGACGTAACCCTTTACGACGAACTCTTTTTACCACCTCCATAACCGAGAAACTTCCTTAGTCCGCTAGTTACTAAGGATAACTTTGACCGCTGTCCTGTGATCCATTCATGGATCACTCTTGTACCCCTTGACTGACTCATGGCAAGGCACATTTCAGGTGCGGTACACAGCATAGCATACTGTAGAGCCTATGTCTTAAGCATAGGGGACGACCTTCGTCCTTTCTCTCTATTCTGCCATGGTCGAGCTTTAAGTCTTAACTTCATACCTTAGAACTCAGGCAAGAACTCCTTCTTTGACTGATTCATCTTGAACACCTTCAAGATCATGTCAAGGAATGTGCTCATTTGAAAGTACCATTAAGCGTTTTAATCTATCCTTATAGATCTTGATGCTCAATGTTCAAGTAGCTTAATCCAGGCTTTCCATTGAAAAACACTTTCCAAATAACCCTACATGCTTTCTAGAAATTCTACATCATTTCTGATCAACAATATGTCAACATATACTTATCAGAAATTCTATAGTGCTCCCACTCACTTCTTTGGAAATACAAGTTTCTCATAAACTTTGTATACACCCAAAATCTTTGATCATCTCATCAAAGCATACATTCCAACTCTGAGATGCTTACTCCAGTCCTTAGAAGGATTGCTGGAGCTTTGCATACTTATTAGCATCTTTTCAGGATTGACAAAACCTTCCGGTTGTATCACATACAACCTTTTCTCAAGAAAAACGTCGAGGAGACAATGTTTTGACATCCTATCTGCAAGATTTCATAAATAATGCAGTAATCGCTAATATAATTCCAACAGACTCTTAGCATCGCTACGAGTGAGAAAGTCTCACCGTAGTCAACTCCTTGAACTTGTCGGGAAACTTCTTAACGACAAGTCGAGCTTTCTTAATGGTGACATTTACCATCATTGTCCGTCTTCCTTTTAAAATCCATCTGTACTCAACAGCCTTACGACCATCAAGTAGTTCTTCCAAAGTCTACACTTTGGTTTCATATATGGACTCTCTCTCGGATTATATGGCCTCGAGCCATTTATCGGAATCCGGGCCCACCATCGCTTCTCCATAGCTTGTAGGCTCATTGTTGTCTAGCAACATGACTTTCAAGACAGGATTATGTACCACTCTGAAGTAGTACGCATCCTTGTCATCCTACGAGGTTTGATAGTGACTTGATCCGAAGTCCCATGATCAATATCATAAGCTTCCACTTCAATTGGTGTAGGTGCCACAGGAACAACTCTTTGTGCCCTGCTATATACTAGTTGAAGTAACGGTTTAATAACCTCATCAAGTCTCCACCATCCTCCCACTCAATTCTTTCGAGAGAAACTTTTCCTCGAGAAAGGACCCGATTCTAGAAACAATCCCTTATTGCTTTGATCTGAGATAGGAGGTATACCCAACTATTTTGGGTGTCCTATGAAGATGCATTTATCCGCTTTGGGTTCGAGCTTATCAGCCTGAAACTTTTCACATAAGCGTCGCAGCCCCAAACTTTTAAGAAATGACAGCTTAGGTTTCTCTAAACCATAGTTCATACGGTGTCATCTCATCGGAATTACGTGGTGCCCTATTTAAAGTGAATGTGGTTGTCTCTAATGCCTAACCCATAAACTATTGTGGTAATTTGATAAGAGACATCATGGTATGCATCATATCCAATAGGGTGCAGTTATGATGTTCGGACACACCATCACACTATGGTGTTCCAGGCTGTATCAGTTGTGAAACAATTTCCACAATGTCTTAATTCTGTGCCAAACTCGTAATTCAGATATTCATCTCTATGATCATATCATAGATATTTTTATCCTCTTATCACGACGATCTTTCAACTTCACACTGAAATTACTTGAACCTTTCAATAATTCAGACTCGTGATTCATCAAGTAAATATACTCAACATCTACTCAAATCATCTGTGAAGTAAGAACATAACGATATCCACTACATGCCTCAGCACTCATTGGACTGCACACATCAAAATGTATTACTTCCAACAAGTTGCTTGCTAGTTCCATTTTACTGAAAACGAGGCTTTCAGTCATCTTGCCCATGTGGTATGATTTGCATGTCTCAAGTGATTCAAAATCAAGTGAGTCCAAACGGTCCATTTGCATGGAGTTTCTTCATGCATATATACCAATAGACATGGTTCGCATGTCCCAAACTTTTCAAAAATGAGTGAGTCCAAAGATCCATCAACATGGAGCTTCTTCATGCATTTTATACCGATATGACTTACGTGGCAGTGCCACAAGTAGGTGGTACTATCATTACTATCTTTTGGCATGAACATGTGTATCACTACGATCGAGATTCAACAAACCATTCATTTTAGGTGTAAGACCATTGAAGGTATTATTCAAATAAACAGAGTAACCATTATTCTCCTTAAATGAATAACCGTATTGCGATAGACATAATCCAATCATGTCTATGCTCAACGCAAACACCAATCTCGATGGTAGAGGGAGCGTGCGATGCTTGATCATATCAACATTGGAAACACTTCCAACACATATCGTCAGCTCACCTTTAGCTAGTCTCCGTTTATTCCGTAGCTTTTATTTCGAGTTACTAACACTTAGCAACCAAACCGGTATCTAATACCCTGGTGCTACTAGGAGTACTAGTAAAGTACACATTAACATAATGTATGTCCAATATACTTCTATCGACCTTGCCAGCCTTCTAATCTACCAAGTATCTAGGGTAATCCCGCTCCAGTGGTTGTTCCCCTTATTACAAAAGCACTTAGTCTCGGGTTTGGGTTCAACCTTGGGTTTCTTCACTAGAGCAGCAGCTGATTTGCCGTTTCATGAAGTATCCCTTCTTGCCCTTGCCCTTCTTGAAACTAGTGGTTTCACCAACCATCAACAATTGATGCTCCTTCTGGATTTCTACTTTGGCGTCAAACATCACGAATATCTCAAGGATCATCATATATGTCCCTGATATATTATAGTTCATCACGAAGCTCTAGCAGCTTGGTGGTAATGACTTCGGAGAAACATCACTATCTTATCTGGAAGATTAACTCCCACTTGATTCAAATGATTGTTGTACTCAGACAATCCGAGCACAAGCTCAACAATTGAGTTTTTCTCCTTAGTTTGCAGGTTAAGAAAATCGTCGGAGGTCTTATACCTCTTGACGTGGGCACGAGCCTGAAATTCCAATTTCAGCCCACAAAACATCTCATATGTTTCGTGACGTTTCAAAAACGTCTTTGGTGCCTCAATTCTAAACCATTTCGCTGAACTATCACGTACTTATCAAAACGTGTATGTCAGATGTTCGCAACATCCACAGACGACGTTCGAGGTTCAGCACACTGAGCGGTGCATTAAGGACATTAGCCTTCTATGAAGCAATGAGGACAATCCTCAGTTTACGGACCTAGTCCGCATAATTGCTACTATCAACTTTCAACTAATCTTTCTCTAGGAACATAACTAAACAGTAGAACTAAAGCGTGAGATACGACATAATTTGCAAAATCCTTTTTGACCATGTTCAGGATAATTAAGTTCATCTTATGAACTCCCACTTAGATTAGACATCCCTCTAGTCATCTAAGTGTTACACGATCCAAGTCAACTAAGCCGTGTCCGATTAACACGTGAGACGGACTAGTCATCGTCGGTGAACATCTTCGTGTTGATCGTATCTTCCATACGACTCGTGTTCGACCTTTCGGTCTCTGTGTTCCGAGGCCATGTCTTCACATGCTAGGCTCGTCAAGTTAACCCTAAGTGTTTTTGCATGTGTAAAACTTCTTACACCCGTTGTATGTGAACGAAAGGATCTATCACACCCGATTAACACGTGGTGCTTCGAAGCGACGAACTGTAGCAACGGTGCACAGTTAGGGGAGAACACTTCTTGAAATTGTTGTAAGGGATCATCTTATTTACTACCGTCGTTTCTAAGCAAATAAGATGTATAAACATGATAAACATCACATGCAATCAAATAATAGTGACATGATATGGCCAATATCATATAGCTCCTTTGATCTCCATCTTGGGGCTCCATGATCATCTTGTCACCGGTATGACACCATGATCTCCATCATCATGATCTCCATCATCGTGTCTTCTTGAAGTTGTCTCGTCATTGACATGCAAGTCATGATTCCGTTGACAAGAACATGATCAATCTCATACATCACATATATCATTCATCACATCCTTTTGGCCATATCACATCACATAGCATACCCTGCAAAAACAAGTTAGACGTCCTCTAATTGTTGTTTGCATGTTTTACGTGGCTGCTATGGGTTTCTAACAAGAACGTTTCTTACCTACGCAAAACCACAACGTGATATGCCAATTGCTATTTACCCTTCATAAGGACCCTTTTCATCGAATCCGATCCGACTAAAGTAGGAGAGACAGACACCCGCTAGCCACCTTATGCAACTAGTGCATGTTTGTCGGTGGAACCGGTCTCACGTAAGAGTACGTGTAAGGTTGGTCCGGGCCGCTTCATCCCACGATGCCGCCGAATCAAGATAAGACTAGTAACGGCAAGCATATTGAACAAAATCAACGCCCACAACTATTTTGTGTTCTACTCGTGCATAGAATCTACGCAATAGACCTAGCTCTGATACCACTGTTGGGGAACGTAGCAGAAATTCAAAATTTTCCTACGTATCACCAAGATCTATCTATGGAGAAACCAGCAACGAGGGGAAAGAGAGTGCATCTACATACCCTTGTAGATCGCTAAGCGGAAGCGTTCAAGTGAACGGGGTTGATGAAGTCGTACTCGTCGTGATTCAAATCACCGATGATCAAGTGCCGAACGCACGGCACCTCCGCGTTCAACACACGTACGGAACGGAGACGTCTCCCATGCCTTGATCCAGCAAGGAGGAGGGAGAGGTTGATGGAGATCCAACAGCACGACGGCGTGGTGGAAGTAGCGGGATCCCAACAGGGCTTCGTTAAGCGCTGCGGGAGGAGGAAGATGTGTCACGGGAGGGAGAGGGAGGCGCCAGGCCTTAGATTGGTTTGCTCCTCCTTTTTCCCCACTATATATAGGGCCAAGGGAGAGGGGGAGGCGCAGCCCTTGCCCCTTCCTCCAAGGAAGGGTGCGGCCAAGGGTGGGGAGGAGTCCATCCTCCCCAAGGCACCTCGGAGGTGCCTTCCCCCTTTAGGACTCTCCCCTTTTTCTCTTCTCTTGGCGCATGGGCCTCTTGGGGCTGGTGCCCTTGGCCCATATAGGCCAAGGCACACCCCCTACAGCCCATGTGCCCCCCCGGGGCAGGTGGCCCCACCCGGTGGACCCCCGGGACCCTTCCGGTGGTCCCGGTACAATACCGATGACCCCGAAACTTGTCCCGATGGCCGAAATAGCACTTCCTATATATAATTCTTTACCTCCGGACCATTCCGGAACTCCTCGTGACGTCCGGGATCTCATCCGGGACTCCGAACAACTTTCGGGTTACCGCATACTAATATCTCTATAACCCTAGCGTCACCGAACCTTAAGTGTGTAGACCCTACGGGTTCGGGAGACATGCAGACATGACCGAGACGTTCTCCGGTCAATAACCAACAGCGGGATCTGGATACCCATGATGGCTCCCACATGTTCCACGATGATCTCATCGGATGAACCACGATGTCAAGGACTTAATCAATCCCGTATACAATTCCCTTTGTCTATCGGTATGTTACTTGCCCGAGATTCGATCGTCGGTATCCAATACCTAGTTCAATCTCGTTACCGGCAAGTCTCTTTACTCGTTCCGTAACACATCATCCCGTGATCAACTCCTTGGTCACATTGCGCATATGATGATGTCCTACCGAGTGGGCCCAGAGATACCTCTCCGCTTACACGGAGTGACAAATCCCAGTCTCGATTCATGCCAACCCAACAGACACTTTCGGAGATACCTGTAATGCACCTTTATAGTCACCCAGTTACGTTGTGACGTTTGATACACCCAAAGCATTCCTACGGTATCCGGGAGTTGCACAATCTCATGGTCTAAGGAAATGATACTTGACATTAGAAAAGCTTTAGCATACGAACTACACGATCTTTGTGCTATGCTTAGGATTGGGTCTTGTCCATCACATCATTCTCCTAATGATGTGATCCCGTTATCAACGACATCCAATGTCCATGGTTAGGAAACCGTAACCATCTATTGATCAACGAGCTAGTCAACTAGAGGCTTACTAGGGACATGGTGTTGTCTATGTATCCACACATGTATCTGAGTTTCCTATCAATACAATTATAGCATCGATAATAAACGATTATCATGAACATGGAAATATAATAATAACCAATTTATTATTGCCTCTAGGGCATATTTCCAACAAGCCCTCTGTTGCTGGACGAGCTGCTCGACCTTCTTGCAGTTCTGGAGGTCATGGCCCTTGGTGCGGTGAATCATACAGTATCTCTTGCCGGAGCCGTCCCGCTTGTCGCCGACCGCCACGGCCTGACAGTTGGTGCACGCGGCAACTTCCTTGCCGGAGCTGCCAACTGTAGCCTTCGTGGCGTCACCTTCATTGCTGGACTGCTCAACGACCAGCACCTCGTTGTTCTGCTTCTTCCTGTTGTTGCGCCGCCGGCTTCTCTTTGCCGGGGCGGCATCCTCACTGTCAGATCCTCCTGCTCCAGTGCTTTCTCCGGGGAATTTCCTCCCCTCCTCAGCGCGTGCACATCTGTCGGCCAGGGCATAAAGCTCGCTGACGTCCCGAATCTTGCACATCGCCAGCTCCTCCCGCATCCTGCGGTTACGCTCGTTCTGATGGAACGCGCTGATTACCGCGGTGGGGTGGATATTTGGGATGTTGTGGTGTACACGGCTGAACCTCTGGATGTACTGGCGCAGGGGCTCTCCTTCCTTCTGGACGAGCAGATGAAGATCGCTCTCTTGGCCATGAGGTTTGTGGCCGCCTGTGAAGGCGCCAACAAACTGATGGCACAGCTCAGCCCAAGAGGATATGGAGTTGTCCGGCAAGTGCATGAGCCAGGACCTGACGTTGGGCTTGAGTACCAGCGGGAAGTAGTTGGCAAGGATCTTGTCGTCTCGCCCCCCAGCAGCCTGCACCGCGATGGTGTAGACGCTGAGGAACTCCGACGGATGCAACTTGCCGTCGTACTTCTCTGGTACGTCGGGCTTGAAGTTCTTCGTACTGGGCCAGTGGACTTGCCGCAGCTCACGAGTGAACGCAGGGCAACCTACCGGGTACGGCAGGTCGCCTGGTCCCCCTGGTGCATGCATGTCGACAGAAGGCCCAGCGCGCTGGTCTGACTGACGTCGCGCTTCTCTCCGGCGCTCGATGCGTATACGAGCGTCTTCCCGCTGCCGTTCTTGAAGAACTTGTCGTTGGTCACGACGAGCTCGCGGATCCGACGACGCGGTGGAGTCGCTGTCGTGGCGGATCCGACGGGTCGGCGATCTTGGCCCTCGGGGTGGGGAGTGCACAGTGGTTGCGCCCCCACCAGTCTTGTCTCCACCGGTTTGCGCCTGGCTGACTCGCTGCGGCTGCAACGTGCTCGGCTGCCGAGGAGTCGCCGTTGGCGAAGCCGATGAGACTCTGGATAGTGGCCCTCCAGTCGTCGATCTTGTCCGCCGCTGGAGGGTAGTCTAGGAGCAGCTGAGCTCGTGCCAGAGCTCCCGCTGCGGTGGCGGGCGGCGGTAGCGAACGGTGCGAGGAGCGGGATACGCTCGGACTCCTAACCACGTTAGAAGGAGCAGTATCCCGTCCAGGCGACCGTGTCTCGCTCGCGCCAGCTTGTTGACGCGCATGGTGGTCCTGGGCGCTCCGGGATCCACCAGCTCGATCTTGATCTAGCGAGCGCATGGTACCGTGAGTACCATGACGCTGCCGGTCCTGCGCCTCCTGAGATGGGCGCGGTGCATGCACGGACGCCGAGGTCTTGGAGTGCGCCCGGTCGTTGTGGGAGCCGGCCACGCCGCCGATGGGCAGCGCAGCCTTGCCCTGGGACCTGGCAGCACCAAGAGTTCCCTCGTCAATGCGTGCCCTTCTGCCGGCGCCTGCCCCACCGTCCGTTTGCTCCGGCGGTGGGTGGCTCGGCGCGGACGGAGCAGCTGCCTCCGAAACTTTCTTCTTCGGCGGCATGTTGATGAAGATGGTGAAGATCGATGAGGAAGATGAAGATCTAGCCCGCAAGAACGCCGGATCTGATTCACACAACTTCGACGCCCCCTACCTGGCGCGCCAGAGATGCCGGGGTTTCTGATCCACGGGCACCTATGGGACCGGCGGACCGGGTCCCTTTTGGTTCGGCGAGGGGCGGAGGTTGCGCAAAGAGAAGATCGAGGCGAAGCAAGCGGGTGGTTGGTCGTGCGAGGAGTAAACCGAGGCGAAGCACGCGAGCGATTTACCCAGGTTCGGGCCGCAAGGATGCGTAAAAACCTACTCCTGCTTTGTGGATTGGTATTGATTTCTAGCTCGAGGGCGAGCGTGAGTGTGCGGAATTGCTGAACCTTGCGAGAGCTCTCGAGGTGGCCGACCCCCTCTACGTTGCACACGGGCCTCCTTTTATACTCAAGGGGTTACCGACATAGAGCAACGGGGGCCAAGGGCAAAAATGGAAAGGGTGCCGTGGGTAGGCACGGCTAGGTGCTGTAGTAGGCACAGCTAGCGGCTACGGTGTTATCATACCTAACCCCGATGGCAGGGGACAAGGGCATTAAATGCCCGTCTGTGTCGCCTAGACGGCACCGAAAGGGACCGCTAGGGACGCCACCGTCTTGCCACGATGGTTGTCTTGTCAGCGCCTGCGTGCCACCGCACG
The DNA here is from genome assembly GCF_056163025.1 of Triticum urartu. NCBI lineage: Eukaryota > Viridiplantae > Streptophyta > Magnoliopsida > Poales > Poaceae > Triticum > Triticum urartu. The sequence goes on along the minus strand of NC_141879.1, from coordinate 463,789,014 downwards.
CCCCAAGCTGCACAGCCTCCTGCCATGTGCGCTCGGGAGGGGGCCCGGAGCGACACGTGGGTGGATGTGCTGGAGCGCGGGCGTGGAGTGGGGGCTTGCCGTGGCAAGCGCCTTGCCGCGGCCGTCGACTTGTCGCTTTCGGGAGCTTGTCGCTCGCCGGGCCTTGTCGGGGCGCGTAGCGCGCCGCGGCAAGTTCCTTGGAATGCCTCGGACGGCCTTCCCGGCAAGCGCCTCTTGCCGGGGTCTTGGGACGCTTCTGATGGCCTTCCCGGCAAGCTCATCTTGCCGGGGTCCTGCCTTCTTCCCGGCAAGCTCCTCTTGCCGGGGTCTTGTCTTGAGTACTTTGTTCTTGAATGGTCTTTAGAGGGACCACAAGGAATCTTGGCGGTGACCTGGCAGGCCTTGCCGCGGGACGCTGCGACTGCCCGTGCACAAGTTCGGGGTACAAGGGTACCCCTACTCTAGTACACCGACACATTGTAATGATTCTAACACCCATGGAGTTTTGGTGCTGATCATGTTTTGCTCATGAGAGAGGCTTAGTCAACGGGTCTGCAACATTCAGATCCGTATGTATCTTGCAAATCTCCATGTCTCCCTCCTTGACTTGATCGTGGATGGAATTGAAGCGTCTCTTGATGTGTTTGGTTCTCTTGTGAAATCTGGATTCCTTTGCCAAGGCAATTACACCAGTATTGTCACAAAAGATTTTTCATTGGACCCGATGCACTAGGTATGACACCTAGATCGGATATGAACTCCTTCATCCAGACTCCTTCATTTGCTGCTTCCAAAGAAGCTATGTACTCCGCTTCACACGTAGATCCCGCCACGATGCTCTGCTTGGAACTGCACCAACTGACAGCTCCACCATTTAATAAAAACACGTATCTGGTTTGTGACTTAGAGTCATCCGGATCAGTGTCAAAGCTTGCACCGACGTAACCGTTTACGACGAGCTCTTTGTCACCTCCATATACGAGAAACATATCCTTAGTCCTTTTCAGGTATTTTAGGATGTTCTTGACCGCTGTCCAGTGATCCACTCATGGATTACTTTGGTACCTCCCTACTAAACTGATAGCAAGGCACACATCATGTCTGGTACTCATCATTGCATATATGATAGAGCCTATGGCTGAAGCATAGGGAAGACCTTTCATTTTCTCTCTATTTTCTGTAGTGGTCGAGCATTGAGTCTGACTCAACTTCACACCTTGTAAGATAGGCAAGAACCCTTTCTTTGCTTGATCCATTTTGAACTTTTTCAAAACTTATCAAGGTATGTGCTTTGTGAAAGTCCAATTAAGCGTCTTGATCTATCTCTATAGATCTTGATGCCTAATATATAAGAAACTTCACCGAGGTCTTTCATTGAAAAATTCTTATTCAAGTATCCTTTTATGCTAATCAGAAATTCAATATCATTTCCGATCAACAATATGTCATCTACATATAATATCAGAAATGCTACAGAGCTCCCACTCACTTTCTTGTAAATACAGGCTTCTCCAAAAGTCTATATAAAACCATATGCTTTGATCACACTATCAAAGCGTATATTCCAACTTCGAGAAGCTTGCACCAGTCCATAAATGGATCGCTGGAGCTTGCACACTCTGTTAGCACCTTTTGGATTGACAAAACCTTTTGGTTGCATCATATACAACTCTTCTTTAAGATATCCATTAAGGAATGCAGTTTTGACATCCATTTGCCAAATTTCATAATCATAAAATGCAGCAATTGCTAACATGACTTAGACGGACTTAAGCATCGCTACCGGTGAGAAGGTCTCATCATAGTCAACTCCTTGAACTTGTCGAAAACCTTTTGCAACAAGACGAGCTTTGTAGACAGTAACATTATTGTTAGCGTCAGTCTTCTTCTTGAAGACCCATTTATTCTCTATGGCCTGCCGGTCATCGGACAAGTCAACCAAAGTCCACACTTTGTTCTCATACATGGATCCCATCTCAGATTTCATGGCCTCAAGCCATTTTGCGGAATCTGGGCTCATCATCGCTTCCTCATAGCTCGTAGGTTCGTCACGGTCAAGTAACATGACCTCGAGAACAGGATTACCGTACCACTCTGGTGCGGATCTTATTCTGGTTGACCGACGAGGTTCGGTAGTAACTTGATCAAAAGTTTCATGATCATCATCATTAGCTTCCTCACTTACTGGTGTAGGAATCACTGGAACCGATTTCAGTGATGAACTACTTTCCAATAAGGGAGCAGGTACAATTACCTCATCAAGTTCTACTTTCCTCCCACTCACTTATTTTGAGAGAAACTCCTTCTCTAGAAAGGATCCATTCTTAGCAATGAATATCTTGCCTTCGGGTCTGTGATAGAAGGTGTACCCAACAGTCTCCTTTGGGTATCCTATGAAGACACATTTCTCCGATTTGGGTTTGAGCTTATCAGGTTGAAGCTTTTTCACATAAGCACCGCAGCCCCAAACTTTAAGAAATGACAACTTGGGTTTCTTGCCAAACCACATTTCATAAGGTGTCGTCTCAACGGATTTAGATGGGCCCTATTTAACGTGAATGCAGCTGGCTCTAAAGCATAACGCCAAAATGATAGCGGTAAATCAGTGAGAGACATCATAGATCGCACCATATCTAATAAAGTATGATTACGACATTCGGACACACCATTACGCTGCGGTGTTTCGGGTGGCGTGAGTTGCGAAACTATTCCACATTGTTTCAAATGAAGGCCAAACTCGTAACTCAAATATTCTCCTCCACGATCAGATCGTGGAAACTTTATTTTTTGTTATGATGATTTTCCACTTCACTCTGAAATTCTTTGAACTTTTCAAATGTTTCAGACTTATGTTTCATTAAGTAGATATACCCATATCTGCTTAAATCATCTGTGAAGGTGAGAAAATAACGATATCTGCCGCGAGCTTCAATGTTCATTGCACCACATACATCAGTATGTATGATTTCCAATAACTTTGTTGCTCGCTCCATTGTTTCGGAGAACGGAGTTTTAGTCATCTTGCCCATGAGGCATGGTTCGCAAGTACCAAGTGATTCTAGAAGTCCATTAGAATGGAGTTTCTTCATGCGCTTTACACCAATATGACCTAAATGGCAGTGCCACAAATAAGTTGCACTATCATTATCAACTCTTCATCTTTTGGCTTCAATAAAATGAACATGTGTATCACTACTATCAAGATTTAGTAAAAATAGACCACTCATCAAGGGTGCATGACCATAAAAGATATTACTCATATGAATAGAACAACCATTATTCTCTGATTTAAATGAATAACCGTCTCGCATCAAACAAAATCCAGATATAATGTTCATGCTCAACGCTGGCACCAAATAACAATTATTTAGGTCTAAAACTAATCTCGAAGGTAGATATAGAGGTAGCGTGTCGACGGCAATCACATCGACTTTGGAACCATTTCCCACGCGCATCGTCACCTCGTCCTTAGCCAATCTTTGCTTAATCAGTAGCCCTTGTTTCGAGTTGCAAATGTTAGCAACTGAACCAGTATCAAATACCCAGGCACTACTGCGAGCATTAGTAAGGTACACATCAATAACATGTATATCAAATATACCTTTCACTTTGCCATCCTTCTTCTCGGACAAATACTTGGGGCAGTTTCGCTTCCAGTGACCAGTCCCTTTGCAGTAGAAGCACTCAGTCTCAGGCTTAGATCCATACTTGGGTTTCTTCACTTGAGCAGCAACTGGCTTGCTGCTCTTCTTGAAGTTCCCTTTCTTCCCTTTATCCTTTTTTCTTGAAACTGGTGGTCTTGTTGACCATCAATACTTGATGCTCCTTCTTGATTTCTACCTCCACAGCCTTTAGCATTGCGAAGAGCTCAGGAATCATCTTATCCATCCCTTGCATATTATAGTTCATCATGAAGCTCTTGTAGCTTGGTGGTAGTGATTGAAAAATTCTGTCAATGACACTATCATCAGGAAGATTAACTCCCAGCTGAGTAAAGTGGTTGTGGTACCCAGACATTCTGAGTATATGTTCACTGACAGAACTATTCTCCTCCATTTTGCAGCTGTAGAACTTATTAGAGACTTCATATCTCTCAATCCGGGCATTTGCTTGAAATATTAACTTCAACTCCTGGAACATCTCATATGCTCCATGACGTGCAAAACATCGTTGAAGTCCCGGTTCTAAGCCGTAAAGCATGGCACACTGAACTATCGAGTAGTCATTAGCTTTGCTCTGCCAGGTGTTCACAACATCTGGCGTTGCTCCTGCAGCGGGTTTGTCACCTAGCGGTGCTTCCAGGATGTAATTCTTCTGTGCAGCAATGAGGATAATCCTCAAGTTACGGACCCAGTCCGTGTAGTTGCTACCATCATCTTTCAACTTAGCTTTCTCTAGGAACGCATTAAAATTCAACGGAACAACAACACAGGCCATCTATCTACAACAACATAGACGTGCAAAATACTATCAGGTACTAAGTTCATGATAAATTAAAGTTCAATTAATCAAATTACTTAAGAACTCCCACTTAGATAGACATCTCTCTAATCATCTAAGTGATCACGTGATCCATATCAACTAAACCATGTCCGATCATCACGTGAGATGGAGTAGTTTTCAATGGTGAACATCACTATGTTGATCATATCTACTATATGATTCATGCTCGACCTTTCGGTCTCAGTGTTCCGAGGCCATATCTGCATATGCTAGGCTCGTCTGGTTTAACCCGAGTATTATGCGTGTGCAAAACTGACTTGCACCCGTTGTATGTGAGCGTAGAGCTTATCACACCCGATCATCACGTGGTGTCTTGGCACGACGAACTGTAGCAACGGTGCATACTCAGGGAGAACACTTATACCTTGAAATTTAGTGAGAGATCATCTTATAATGCTACCACCAAACTAAGAAAAATAAGATGCATAAAGGATAATCATCACATGCAATCAATATAAGTGATATGCTATGGCCATCGTCATCTTGTGCCTTTGATCTCCATCTCCAAAGAACCGTCATGATCACCATCATCACTGGCTTGACACCTTGATCTCCATCGAAGCATCTTTGTTGTCTCGCCAACTATTGCTTCTATGACTATCGCTACCGCTTAGTGATAAAGTAAAGTAATTACATGGCGATTGCATTTCATACAATAAAGCGACAACCATCTGGCTCCTGCCAGTTGCCGATAACTGTGTTTCAAAACATGATCATCTCATACAATAAAATTTAGCATCATGTCTTGACCATATCACATCACAACATGCCCTGCAAAAACAAGTTAGACATACTCTACTTTGTTGTTGCAAGTTTTATGTGGCTGCTACGGGCCGAGCAAGAACCGTTCTTACCTACGCATCAAAAACCACAACGCGTATAGTGATTGCTTTTTGATCTTCAGAAAGAACCATGTTCATTGAATCCGATTCAACTATAGTTGGAGAAACTGACAGCCACCAACCACCTTTGTGCGAAGCACATCGGTAGAATCAGTCTCACGTAAGCGTACGCGTAATGTCGGTCTGGGCCGCTTCATCCAACAATACCGCCGAATTAAGAAACAACTAGTGACGGCAAGCAATATGTTATATACCCACGCCCATAACTCCTTTGTGTTCTACTCATGTATATAACATCTACGCCTATATCTGGCTCGGATGCCACTGTCGGGGAACGCAGTAATTTCAAAAAAATTCCTATGCACACGCAAGATCATGGTGATGCATAGCAACGAGAGGGGAGAGTGTTGTCTACGTACCCTCGTAGACCGTAAGCGGAAGCGTTATGACAACGCGGTTGATGTAGTCGTATGTCTTCACGATCGACCGATCCTAGTACCGAAAGTACGGCACCTCCGCCATCTGCACACGTTCGGCTCGGTGACGTCTGATACATCTCCAACGTATCTATAATTTTTGATTGTTCCATGCTATATTATCTACTGTTTTGGACATTATTGGGATTTATTATCCACTTTTATATTATTTTTGGGACTAACCTATTAACCGGAGGCCCAGCCCAGAATTGATGTCTTTGCCTGTTTTAGGGTTTCGAAGAAAAGGAATATCAAACGGAGTCCAAACGGAATGAAACCTTCGGGAACGTGATTTTCTCAATGAACAAGACCCAGGAGACTTGGACCCTACGTCAAGACAAAAAAGAGGAGGCCACGAGGTAGGGGGCGCACCTACCCCCCCCCCCCCCCCTAGGCGCGCCCTCCACCCTCGTGCGCCCCCTGTTCCTCCACCGACGTACTCCTTCCTCCTATATATACCTATGTACCCCCAAACGATCAGATACGGAGCCAAAACCCTAATTCCACCGCCGCAACTTTCTGTATTCACGAGATCCCATCTCGGGGCCTATTCTGGAGCTCCGCCGGAGGGGGCATCGATCACGGAGGGCTTCTACATCAACAGCATAGCCCCTCTGATGAAGTGTGAGTAGTTCACCTCAGACCTACGGGTCCATAGTTAGTAGCTAGATGGCTTCTTCTCTCTTTTTGGATCTCAATACAATGTTCTCCCCCTCTCTTGTGGAGATCTATTCGATGTAATCTTCTCTTTGCGGTGTGTTTGTTGAGATCGATGAATTGTGGGTTTATGATCAAGTCTATCTATGAACAATATTTGAATCTTCTCTGAATTCTTTTATGTATGATTGGTTATCTTTGCAAGTCTCTTCGAATTATCAGTTTGGTTTGGCCTACTAGATTGATCTTTCTTGCAATGGGAGAAGTGCTTAGCTTTGGGTTCAATCTTGCGGTGTCCTTTCCCAGTGATAGTAGGGGAAGCAAGGCATGTATTGTATTGTTGCCATTGAGGATAACAAGATGGGGTTTTCATCATATTGCATGAGTTTATCCCTCTACATCATGTCCTCTTGCTTAAGGCGTTACTCTGTTTTTAACTTAATACTCTAGATGCATGCTGGATAGCGGTCGATGAGTGGAGTAATAGTAGTAGATGCAGGCAGGAGTCGGTCTACTTGTCTCGGACGTGATGCCTATATACATGATCATGCCTAGATATTCTCATAACTATGCTCAATTCTGTCAATTGCTCAACAGTAATTTGTTCACCCACCGTAGAATACTTATGCTCTCGAGAGAAGCCACTAGTGAAACCTATGGCCCCTGGTCTATCTTCATCATATTAATCTCCTAATACTTAGTTATTTCCTTTGCTTTTTTACTTTGCTTTTACTTTACTTTGCATATTTATCACAAAAATACCAAAAATATTATCTTATCATATCTATCAGATCTCACTCTCGTAAGTGGCCGTATAGGGATTGACAACCCCTTATCGCGTTGGTTGCGAGGATTTATTTGTTTTGTGCAGGTATGAGGGACTGGCGTGTAGCCTCCTACTGGATTGATACCTTGGTTCTCAAAACTAAGGGAAATACTTAAGCTACTTTGCTGCATCATCCCTTCCTCTTCGGGGGAAACCAACGCAGTGCTCAAGAGGTAGCAACGTCCCACGAACTCACGATCTAGCAAAGTGTCGAGGGAGAGCTTCGTCAGCATGACGGCGTGATGACGGTGATGATGATGCTAGCGGAATAGGGCTTCGCCTAAGCACCACTACGATATGACCAAGGTGGATTATGGTGGAGGGGGCACCGCACACGGCTAAGAGATCAATGATCAACTTGTGTGTCTATGGGGTGCCCCCACCCCCGTATATAAAGGAGTGGAGGAGGGGGAGAGGGCCGGCTTCCTAGGCGCGCCCAAGGGGGGAGTCCTACTCACGGTGGGAGTAGGATTCCCCCTTCCCTAGTTGGAGTAGGAGAGGGAAGGAAGGGGGAGAAAGAGAGAAGGATAGGGGGGACGGCCCCCCTCCAATTCGGATTGGGCTTGGGGGGCGCGCCCACCTTGGCCTCCTCCTCCTCCTTTCCACTTTGTCCTATTAAGGCCCATTGACTCCCCAGGGGGTTCCGGTAACCCCCCGGTACTCCGGTATATGCTTGAACTCTCTCGAAACCTTTCCGATGTCCAAACATAGTCATCCAATATATCGATCTTTATGTCTCGACCATTTCGAGACTCCTCATCATGTCCGTGATCACATCCAGGACGCCGAACTACCTTCGGTGCATCAAAACACATAAACTCATAATACCGATCATCACCGAACGTTAAGCGTGCGGACCCTACGAGTTCGAGAACTATGTAGACATGACCGAGACAAGTCTCCGGTCAATAACCAATAGAGGAACCTGGATGTTCATATTGGCTCCCACATATTCTACGGAGATCTTTATCGGTCAAACCGCATAATGATATACGTTATTCCCTTTGTCATCGGTATCTTACTTTCCCGAGATTCGATCGTCGGTATCTCAATACCTAGTTCAATCTCGTTATCGGCAAGTCTATTTACTCGTTCCTTAATGCATCATCCCACAACTAACTCATTAGTCACATTGCTTGCAAGGCTTATATTGATGTGCATTACCGAGAGGGCCCAGAGATACCTCTCCGACAATCGGAGTGACAAATCCTAATCTCGATCTGTGCCAACTCAACAAACACCATCGGAGACACATGTAGAGCACCCAGTTACGTTGTGATGTTTGGTAGCACACAAAGTGTTCCTCCGGTATCCGGGAGTTGCAAGATGGAGAAAGCAATAGCAACAAACTAAACGATCATCGTGCTAAGCTAATGGATGGGTCAAGTCAATCACATCATTCTCTAATGATGTGATCCCGTTAATCAAATGACAACTCATGTCTATGGTTAGGAAACATAACCATCATTGATTCAATGAGCTAGTTAAGTAGAGGCATACTAGTGACATTCTGTTTGTCTATGTATTCACACATGTACTAAGTTTCCAGTTAATACAATTCTAGCATGAATAATGAACATTTATCATGATTTAAGGAAATATAAATAACAACTTTATTATTGCCTCTAGGGCATATTTCCTTCATTCTCATCAATGTATTCCCAATCGACCCATTTCACATCATAGACAATTGGCTTCTTGTCAAGCAGAATGGTCTCATAGAAATCTTGCTGTTCCTTGGTGTGGAACCTATAGTCAACAGCAGTCCTCCTCCACATAACATAAGGATCAGATAGTCTCCACAATCTCAGTCCAGCATCCTTCCTGATATTCATGTCCTCAGCTACTGGATGAGCATCATTGTGGTCTGGAATCTTGGGTTTCAGTTTTCTTAGCACTAGGGCTTCATCATCCTCTTCTTCAACTTCAGGCACTGGGGCCTTGTTCTTCTCTTCAGCTGCGATGTTTCTGGTGCTTCTCTTGGGCTTAGAAGGCTTCTGAGCTTGAGTTGTTGCTTTGGGAGCAGTTTTGGGCTTTGATGTGGCAGCCCCTGACTTGATAGCATCTCCCATGAGCTTCTAAGACTTGGGAGCTGGAGCAGTATCCTCTTCCTCTTCATCTTCTTCTGGCTCTCTCATGATGGAGGATCTACCAAGCACTCTGGCAGTGGTCTTCTTGACCCTCTCCTTCCACTTCTTGCCATCTCCAGCCTCTTTGGGTTCAAGAGTGAACTCCATAGTTTCTTGAGTGGAGGCTATGGCCTTAGACATAGGAATCCTTTTTGCTGGTGCATTCTTATGTAACCCTGGCTTGGTTGTTGCAGCTGTGCCATACTCTTTCTTCAGCACCTTCTTCTTGGAGCTGACTTCCTCCTCAGTGGCCACATAGTCCTCATCTTCAAAATCTGAGGTTTTCTTCTTCCTTGACATGGTGGCTGCCTTTGGCAAATTACTGGGAGTGCTCCTGCTGCCATCATCTAAGGTACTTGAGGGACTAGTGCCCTCACTCAATTGCACTGGCTCTTTAGATCTGTTTTGGCTATCACTCTGGGCTGACATCTTGGCAAACTGACAGCAAACCCTATGAATAGATATATATTAGGTAGAATAGATGAGCATCACAAAATGCAGAGTTTTTGCAAAACTGATGACTCAAGAACTTAGTTTTAGTTCTCCACAGAAAGCATTTCGGAGCTACCGATTTGTTAAACTCGGTGATACCGAAGCAATTTTGGAACCTAAACTAGTGAACTCGGTCAGACCGAGTCACAGTTCGGTGGCACCGAGAATGCTAGGGTTTCATAGAGAATCGAACTCGGTCACACCGATTTGCAATTTTCAGTCAAACCGAAAACACATGTGCAATGGCCTAAGCCAAATCGGTGAGACCGATTTCTACAACTCGGTCAGTCCGAAATGAGTTCAGCGGAAACCTAACCCTAAATTTTTGAAACAAACCTAACCTAAATGATGTTTTTTGTGGATAGATTGTTTTCATACGTGGTAAAGATCATGGCAAAGCAATGTGCTATGAATCGGAGTAAGGAAATAGCACAAAGAGTTGAACCCATACCCTAGTTCGGCAGGAGTTCGCTACGGTGACAACAGCGGAGCAGAATTCCGTTGACGGTGGCGGAAACCAGCGGCGGGAGATCGCTGGCGGTGAGGAGACGATCCATAGACCCGAGGAGGCATAGGAGGATACGCGCGGGCTGAGGAGGTTTGAAAAATTTCCAAATTCTCACATGTGGGTATATCTATCCCGACCCTGTCGGTGTGACCGAGTGGAACAACTCGGTGGCACCGAGATGCAGAATCGCACGCGGTTACTGCAACTCGTTATGACCGAAAAGTTCAAATCGGTTGCACTGAGATGGAAAACCTAGATCAACTTAGTGAACTCGGTGTGATCGAAATGGATGACTCGGTCATACCGAAATGCACAAAGAGGTTTTGGAAGTTTAAGTCTATGACGAATCGGGGACTCCGAGTGCTCTTCAGACAGAGTGGTTCGAATCTGACTTGATCAAACTTTCTGATGTAGCATGAATAGAGTTTGAGACGAGAAAAGCATAGATAGCTAGAGGAGGTTCTTAGGCATTCTTGTCCATCCACTTAGCAAAAGAGAAAACGCCAAACAATCAAAACAACAAGTGGAGGTCCTCGAATAAGTAAAATATGCAATCAACATGCTCACACAATAAAATGGCAAATGAAATATGTGACAAAGAATGCACAAACACTCTAGCGTCTATCAAGCAATTGGCGATGACTAGGTCATCTATATATGAGTATATTGACTGAGGAGTCAAATGAGAACATTTGATCGTAGGTCATACTCATCGTTTAAGCACAAGTGGGGTTGCCACTTTTACATAAAGCATTGTTGTGCTCACACTTTTAGAGTTGCTTTAGCTCAATTGATTAGAGTAAAGCTCCCCCTAGATGTGATATCCCCCCTAAGAGGGATGAACTAACCTTGGATTTTGTCGATGATGACTTCATGTAGGTGTTGAAGATGTAGATGCTCAATGTTTATGTAGATCATTTGGAGCAATCCATTGGAGTGAGTTGCACTTTCAATACCTACACGTGTTAGTTCCACAAGTAACAAACAAGGATATCCATAGACATAGAGTGATGTTCACATAAGATGATGTCCATGAAAGCATTAGGTTACCTTGTCCCTTGTCTTACCAACAAGAGGGTTTGTGACTCCTAGAACTTGTGCAATATGTGTTAGTTGCGTGCACATGTCCTTGCCAAAATATATGAGTGAAGTATGTTGGCCGAGTCACCCTCAAGAACTCTCTAGTTCTTCTTCTTCGGGATCCACATCATCTTGATGGGAATCCTTGGAGCTGTAGTTGTACTTGATGTAGTCTTGGGAACCCACTTGACCAAGTCCTTGTGAGTTTCTTCAAATGCATCAATATCCTCTTGAAGATTGTCCTTCCCTTTTAGCTTGTGGTCTTGTGGTGGAAGATCATCTTGAGCTTGTGTCCCTTGGAATGAAATAGGATCATACTTCTCTGGCTGAGGAACAAACTTCGCCTTGGGTATTGATCTTCTTCCCACTCAACTCCATTGGCATTGAACTTCTATTCAAAACCAACACCTTGATTCTTCTAGTGTCTTCCTTGCTTGCGTATAATTTCCTCAAATTGCTTACTTCCAGCAAGGCTCTTGTAAACACCTTTCGCTATAATTCCCTTCAATGAGCTATTTTCTTGCTCAAGTGTAACTTGGCTAAGAGAATCATTAGTGGAATCAAGAGAACTACTAGAAGCAACAATATTGGATTTAACATGATTGTTGTTACTACTAGAAGAAGAATCTTTCTTACTCTTGTTGCTAGATTTAACTTGTGGCATGTAAGTAGACAAGAGTAAACGCTTGGCAATGCAAGAAGAACTTTTCTTGTGAAGATCATCATTGATTGCCTTTAAGAACTCATGCTCTTGCTCAAGGTTGAGCTTTTCAAAGCGTAATTTCTCATGAGTCTTTAAAAGTTCTCGATGATCTTCCAAGGTAGTTTCATGAGCTAACTTAAGAGTGTTTAGTTCTTTAGTCAGACGCTCAATCTCCTTCTTATCATCGTCATTCGTTTTATCTTGATTAGCATGATTAATAGTACGTTCATCATAGTTTTCATAACTAGAGTTGTCAACAAGTAAATCATCATCTCCTAGCAAATCATCTTCATCACAATTGAAATCAACATACTCGGGGTGTGATACCTTTGGGCCTTTAGCCATGAAGCATCTTCCAATTCCTTCATTTGGCGAGTCAAATATGTCGTAGGAGTTGGTTGACACAAGTGCTAGACCGGCAACACCTTCATCTTGAGTATATTCAGAGTCGGAGTGATAACTTCTCTTGGACTGATTGTCGGAGTCGGAGCCGGATACCCATTCACCAACATGAGCTTGATGTCTTCGTTTTGTGTAGCTCCTTGATGATTTGTCCTTCCTACCCAAATCCTTGATTCTCCGTGATGTTCTTCGTTCATAACGATCATCTCTACCCCTTCTCTCTCTAGGTGGTGATTCTTCTCTTCTACTTCTCCTTTTGGGTGGATCTTCTCTTCTTTTGTAGGGAGCCGTACACTCATTGGAGTAGTGTCCAGGTCTTCCACAATTGTAGCAATGTCATTCACGACTTGAAGATCTTTTGTCATTGTAGGACCTTGACTTGGAACTTCTCTCCTTGCTTCTACTCTTGTAGAACTTCTTGAAGTTCTTCACCATTAGGCTCAATTCTTCATTGAATGTTTGTTTCTCACTTGATGATGTGGGAGCATCACATGAGGCTTTGTAAGCACCACTTGACTTGTTGTGAAGCTCTTCCTTATCCTTGAGTGACATCTCATGAGCAACAATTCTTCCAATGACTTCCATTGGCTTGAGATCTTTGTAATTGGGCATCATTTGAATCAATGTACACACGGTATCATATTTTCCATCCAATGCTCTTAGGATCTTCTTGATGATGAATCTATTGGTCATCTCTTCACTTCCTAAGCTGGCAATCTCATTTGTGATGAGAGCAAGCCTAGAGTACATTTTAGCGACACCTTCACCATCCTTCATTTTGAACTTGTCAAGTTGACTTTGAAGCACATCCAATTTAGATTCCTTTACAGAGTCGGTACCTTCGTGCATATCAATCAAAGTATCCCAAATTTCCTTTGCATTCTCAAGACGGCTGATTTTGTTGAATTCTTCTGGGCACAATCCGTTGAAGAGGATATCGCAAGCTTGAGCATTGTATTGCAGCATCTTCAACTCTTCCGCGGTAGCTTGATGGTTTGGTTCTCTCCCAACAAAGAATTCACCTTGCAAGCCAATACACATAATATCCCAAACGACGGGGTTATGTCCAAGAATATGCATTTTCATCTTATGATTCCAACTAGCAAAATTAGTACCATCAAAGTAAGGACATCTACGGTGGTAATTTCCCTCACTAGACGCCATACTCTCCTAGGTTGTGAAACCAAGGCTATGATCACCAAACGCTATGGAAACCAAGCCAAATGGAGACCAAATCTATGATACCACTTGTAGGATTGAAAGTATGTCTAGAGGGGGGGTGATTAGACTACTTGACCAAATAAAAATCTAGCCTTTTCCCATTTTTAAGTCTTGGCAGATTTTAGCAACTTAGCACTAGTCAAGCAATCAACCTACACATGCAAGTCTAAGAGTATAGCAGCGGAATGTAAAACATTGCACATGAAGGTAAAGGGAGGAGTTTGGAGGGAGCAAACGCAATGTAGACATGAAGATGTTTGGCGTGGTTCCGATAGATGGTGCTATCGTACATCCATGTTGGTGGAGACTTCAACCCATGAAGGGTAACGGTTACAAGAGTCCACGGAGGGCTCCACCCACGAAGGGTCCACGAAGAAGAAACTTTGTCTATCCCACCATGGCCATCGCCCATGAAGGACTTGCCTCACTAGGGTAGATCTTCATGAAGTAGGCAATATCCTTGCCCGTACAAACTCCTTGGTTCAACTCCACAATCTTGTCGAAGGCTCCCAAGTGACACCTAACCAATCTAGGAGACACCACTCTCCAAAAGGTAATAGATGGTGTGTTGATGATGAACTCCTTGCTCTTGTGCTTCAAATGATAGTCTCCCCAACACTCAACTCTCTCTCACTAATTTGGATTTGGTGGAAAGAAGATTTGAGTGGAAAGCAACTTGGAGAAGGCTAGAGATCAAGATTCATATGGTTGGAATGGAATATCTTGGTATCAACACATGAGTAGGTGGTTCTCTCTCAGAAAATGAATGTTGGAAGTGTAGGAATGTTCTGATGTCTCTCTCCATGAATGAAGAGTGGGTGGAGGGGTATTTTGTAGCGACCAGACCTCAAACGGTCCAATCTCTGTGCTCTAGTGTCATCCCTGGATCAGTAATGCTGACACCGCACAGTACTTGAAGGATTTATAACAGAGTAGCAATCACACACTTATTACATCGAATGTCTCAAAAGAGAACTTATTACAATAAAATATGGCTTAAGGCCATCTAATAACGGTAACAGCGGAAGGCTTGGAAGATAAGTGAGTCCATCAACTCCAACGGCATCACTGAGTATAGAACCATGACCTAAAGGCACCTTACTCGTCGTCTGAAAAGTCTGCAACATGAACGTTGCAGCCCGAAAATGGGTCAGCACATGGAATATGCTGGCAAAGTAACACATAGAGAGTAATGAAAGAATAAGGCTATACTACATGCATATTTGGCTGGTGGAAAGCTCTATGGTTACAGTTTTGCGTACAGCCAATTTTCCCCTACTGCAAAGGAATAAATTTTATTTAACTATCATGGTAGTTGTTAAACATTGAGAGTGTAGACACCCTCTCAATCCCAATTAAGTATCATCATTAAAAACCCAACAATATTAATTAGAGTAACATGATGAGATTCACATGATAATCCAAGTACTAGATACTCAAGTTGTCCATAACCGGGGACACGGCTAACCATGATTAGTTTATACACTCTGCAGAGGTTTGCGCACTTTTCCCCACAAGACTCGATCTCCTCCGTTGAGATTCTTGCACTACATGGTGTTTGAGAAACGGATGACCGAGACATAGTCTTTCAGAAGCGCTAGCACCTTACGAATGGGTAGACCGTACCACCTACATCCCCTACATCTGCTAGTCTACCACTGTAAGAGTTCGCACGACTTAGTCAACTATGCTAGAGCCCATAGTAGCTTGTGGCTGCACACAAAAGTTTCTAGTATGAATAATCTCATGATCCCTTTGAGCTTGGGTCACGGTCCAAAAGAAAATAGGCAATCGTTGGAATACCCAGGTGCCTCAATCCACCCAGATGTGTGTTTAAGTTGCCACCTTAGATAAACCATTAATTTTTTAACAATCTCACATCTGTCATGGATACACTCACCCAATCCACGTCTACTAGCATAGCATAGCAATGTAAGCAAACGTAGAAGTAACTCCCAGGGTTTGATAATAAAACAGGTAATAGGTACTGTCGGTGTCAAAACCGGCGGATCTCGGGTAGGGGGTCCCTAACTGTGCGTCTAGGCCGGATGGTAACAGGAGGCAGGGGACACGATGTTTTACCCAGGTTCGGGCCCTCTTGATGGAGGTAAAACCCAACGTCCTGCTTGATTAATATTGATGATATGGGTAGTACAAGAGTAGATCTACCACGAGATCAAGGAGGCTAAACCCTAGAAGCTAGCCTATGGTATGATTGTTGTATATGGAGTTGATTGCCTACGGACTACAACCCTCCGGTTTATATAGACACCGGATAGGGTTAGGGTTACATAGAGTCGGTTACAATGGTAGGAGATCTTGAATATCCGCATCGCCAAACTTGCCTTCCACGCCAAGGAAAGTCCCATCCGGACACGGGACGAAGTCTTCAATCTTGTATCTTCATAGTCCAGGAGTCCGGCTGAAGGTATAGTCCGGCTACCCGAACACCCCCTAATCCAGGACTCCCTCAGTAGCCCCCGAACCAGGCTTCAATGACGACGAGTCCGGCGTGCAGATTGTTCGGCATTGCAAGGCGGGTTCTTCTCCAAATCCTGTGTACCTGTAGGAATAATGTCCAATTTTTGTAATGTAGCGCTCCTCGGCTCCCACGCCCAATAATGGCCATCTTCCACGTGTCAAACGAATGCGAAAAGCCAGGGCATTTTTACATCCACACCCCTAGCCGTATAAATGAGCCGCCTATTTAACGGGATGGGGATTTAGGTCCAAACCACATCTTCTCCTCTCCGCGAGTTATCATCAGAGCGCTTCCAGCAAAGGTCCATTCCAACATGACCAGCCGTCGCAGCTCCTCCCCTCGCCCCTCCGGTCCCAAACCCGGGGACTGGGAGAGTTGCACCATCCCGCATAGCGAGTTAGTGTCGCTTCAGGCCAAGGGATTTCTCCTCGGGCATACATGGTCCTGGTCCGAGCCGGTCTCGCCACCTACAATGGCGGAAAACAAGCGGAGAGCACCCCCAATCCTTCTAAAGGAGAGCGGGTGTGCCTCGTCCCCTATCTAATAAGGGGACTGGGGTTTCCAATTCATCCATTTCTCCGCGGGCTTCTGGAGTTCTACAGCCTCCAGCTGCACAATCTCACGCTCGCCTCTGTATTACATATTGCGGGTTTCGTCGCCCTTTGCGAGCTATTTTTAGGCGTTGAGGCTCATTTCGCGCTGTGGAAGAGGTTATTCTGCCTGGTGCCCTGTTCTCGAGAGGGGTCTATATACCAAGTGGGCGGAGCCGAAGTATGGCGCATCGCCGGGACCGGATACCTATCCGGAACCCCAAAGAAGGCGTCCGAGGACTGGCCTTCGGAATGGTTTTACATAGATGACGTCCCACTACCGGACCCTATCCGGGTCGGTCTCCCTGAGTTCAACAGTGCTCCATTGAAGAAACGCTTGAGCTGGCGTCCGTGGAGCTCTCAAAGAGAAAGCGACAGAGACGTCCTTTACCTGATGGGCCGGATAAGACTGTTGGCTCATTCCGGACTAACCATGATTGGAGTCATGGCCGCATGCATTATGCGGGGGGTGCAGCCACTTCAATATAGAGGCCACCCCATGTGGGATTTCAACGGGGAGGATGACACCACCCGTTACGGTCGTAAGGGGCCGGCCTCAGCTGCCGCTCTAGTAAAGATCTTATCCTCTTTGTACAAGGGAGAAAAGGAGGAATTCCTCCGCGTCAACCCGCAGGCCGGATTTACTATGTACGATCCTCCAAGTTGGGTAAGTGAACAACTGCGGTTGCCCGTTTGTTTTATACTCCCACGGTTAGATATGTAGTCTAACGACTTCAATGCAGGAACTGCGACAGGTGGTAAAGTATATAAACAGCCGCCCTCCACAGCTCGAGGACCCAGAATGGTCCCTCGATCCGGACTCCGAAGAGGATCTGGACATATCGGTGGAGCTTATCGACGGGGTGTTCCATCAACTAAGAAAGGACAATACCTTGGTAGCCATCACAGCTGATTACCCAGGGTTAATCCCGGCCTCCCAGGTGACAGAAACCGGAGTCTCATTCCCTTGAGAGAGATTCCACTCTCACGTATTCCGGTGTTTCTGACGACAACCGTGTTTTGCAGGGGAGATTTCCGAGGCAGGAGGCCGAACCTGCGGCAGCTAGCCAACGAGGGGCCGCAGGGCCCCGTGGGGCAAAAAGGAATGTAGTCTGGACTGAGATGCCGGCGCAAAGGTATAGCGCACCCTCTGTTTCCTTGGCGTTATTCTGTCAGGGCATATTAACCGTTCGTGCTATCTTCAGAACGAAGAGACCTCGCCGGACTACATCCGGAGAGGTTGCCAATAGCGCCACCACCAGCCAGGCTCCAACGTCTGGCCAGGAAGCGGAGGTGAGCACAAGGCGCGCACCGGACGCTCCTCCGACAGAGGATGCGGACAGGCTGTCTGCCACAAATTTTGAAGTGGAGAGTGCCATGAACCACAGGCATCGCCGGACAGTTCTACACGACGCTTGTTTCTCCCAAGAGGCCTTAGATGCCTTTAATTCGGGAGATGCGTACCTCCGTGCCGCTCAAAATGGTTTAGCCAGAGCCACGGAGCAGTATGTAAAAGACATACGGGTAAGAAAATTTTGGTCAAATATATATATATACCAGTAGCCCCCGAGACTTGAAATAGTTAGACCAACTGATTTAAGGATCATTTAATATGTAGGTTCTTACAGAGAAGAATACTGTACTGTCCCAGGAGCTGGAAAAGTGCAAGGCCCAACTAGAGGCCGCACTAGCCGCAGCAGGGGAGCCCAAAGAGACCCCCTCAGGTAAGATACACTTTGAAAGATTAGTATTGTGCGGTGTGGGTGCAAATCTGACAAATCATGTTGCAGATGGCGCCGGACTTGATCCGGAAAAGCAACAACTCTTACGCCGGCTAAAGGCCGGTGAGAGTACGTTGACAAAGGTGAGGCGAGAGAAGAATGATCTTCAGGATGCCAACACCAGGCTGGACGTCGAACTTAAAGATGTTCGTGGCCAGCTGTCGGACTCCACAAAGGAGAATCAGCGGCTTCGACGCGGCATATTTAGTAAGTGCTTGAACGAACTTTGAAAAAAGAGTTCGGCGAGGAAGTCGACTAATAGAGTAATGTCTGTAGGTATGCTCACAGGTCGTCCTGCAGAGGAGATGCCCGGTTCTACGGGTGACCTTCTTCCCGAACTCATGCAACTGCACGAGCGAATTCGGCAGGCAATGCGAGGCGTTGCCCAAGCTTTATGGTCTGCCCACTCCATGCCCGAGGGCCTTGGAGAGCTTGCGGAGAGGCTGAAGAGAGCTCGGCGGTGCTTCCGGTTGTGGAAGATATCGACCTGCCGACAAGGCGCTAGGGAGGCCTGGGCCATGGTGAAGACTTACGAAGTCTGACCCAAACCACATGGCCGAGGTCGGACCAGTGGGGCCTGACGGGAAGGAGATCCCTGTAAGCTTAGTATACGGCCAAGTAGAGTTAGCCGCGAAGTATTCCCAGTAGGACTGTAAATTAGACAGCCTGTTAGATGGTATAGAAGAGGAATACAATCAGTCAGAATGACTATGTAATTTTGAATTGACATGTGTAATGCCTTCTAGCCGGATTGTAGATCGTTTGTCGTTGCCGACCTTTTCGCTTCAACCTCGGGACCTGACGGTCCGGAGTGTGTCCGAATACCATAGCGGTTATATAAGAACCGGGGTATGCGTGGAGACCAGGCGTAGGGGTCATTAGTGCTTTATCAAACAAGTGCCCAACTAGTTATGTTATATTACATGGTTAGTAAGAAACATCTTCCAGAGAGAATAGTTCCGTTAAGGGTTTCTTTCGCTGGGAGGCATGCCCTAAAGTGCATGTCCGGACTGCGTGAAAAGACGCAGAAAAAGCATCTGGGGCGCATAAAATGAGTAAAAAGATCATCTTTTATTTCACCGACCGAATATTCCCTTAAGAACGCTAGCTTTCGGCTTCACCCAGTCTAAGGTACACATCCGGCTGACCCGGCAGTAACAATCGCAGAGGTGCTCCCTTTACCGCCTAGCCGAACAATCGGGAACGTAGGGGTAAGCACAGGAGCCAAGCAACCCAGCTTGGCCAAAACTTAAGTCATATCGATGCATATAATGGTGAAGAAAAAGGTACATGCGGAAGTTTGACGCATGTGTTGGGCGTGAAGCCCGTATAAATAAGCTTCTGTTAAAGAAGCCCCCAGGTTTAATGAGCGCGAGTGGCGCGTCACTAGATGAGCCTTTAAGGGCTATAAAAGAAAAGAGGGGAAGGAGAGAAATGTAAGACAAAAAATGCAAAAAATGGACAGAGGAAGGAGACGAACACAGAGTCCGGCGCTAGGCATAGAATCTTCGGAGACGGGTGGTGTTCCACAGGTTCGGCTCGAGTTGGTTATCCGACGCATCTCGCAGGCGGTACGCCCCACCAGTCAGGACTTGGTCGATTATGAATGGACCTTCCCACTTGGGCTTGAGTTTGTCCTTTTTCTTATCCGGCAAGCGTAGAACTAGTTTGCCAACATTGTAATTTTTGGCCCGTACTTCTCTGCTTTGATATCTTCGGGCCTGTTGTTGATAAAATGCGGAACGGGCTTTTGCCACGTCACGCTCCTCCTCCAAGGCGTACAAGTTGTCCTGCCGATCGAGCTCGGCTTCTCTTTCTTCGTACATGCGCACTCTAGGTGAGTCATGAATTATGTCGCAGGGCAGAACTGCCTCTGCGCCGTACACCATAAAAAATGGTGTGTATCCGGTGGTGCGATTTGGCGTGGTCCGCAGCCCCCATAGCACGGAGTCGAGCTCCTCTACCCAGTGCGTGTTAGATTCCTTGAGGGACCGCACCAGTCTGGGTTTAATGCCGCTCATGATAAGACCATTTGCGCGTTCGACCTGGCCGTTGGTTTGTGGGTGATAGACGGAAGCATAATCGAGCTTGATGCCCATGTTTTTGCACCAGAGTTTTACCTCATCGGTGGTAAAGTTTGTACCGTTATCGGTTATGATGCTATGGGGGACGCCATAACGGTGTACAACCCCGGATATGAAGTCTATCACAGGTCCGGATTCGGCCGTTTTAACAGGCTTGGCTTCTATCCATTTGGTGAACTTATCCACCATGGCCAGTAAGTATTTTTTCCTATCGGTCCCACCTTTAAGGGGTCCGACCATGTCAAGCCCCCAGACCGCAAAAGGCCAGGTGATGGGTATAGCTTGGAGTGCGGTGGGTGGCATATGGCTTTGGTTGGCAAAAAGTTGGCAACCAGCGCATCGTTGGACTAGGTCCTGAGCGTCTGCCCGGGCCGTCGGCCAATAAAAGCCTGTACGGAAAGCCTTGCTAACAAGGGACCGAGCAGCGGCGTGGTGACCACCGAGTCTGGCATGAATTTCAGCCAGAAGGTTCTGCCCTTCCTCTTCGGAGATGCACCTTTGAAGGACTCCGGCAGTGCTTTTCTTATAAAGTTCTCCCTCATGGACTCTATAGGCTTTAGATCGCCGCACTATGCAGCGGGCCTCGTTTTGGTCCTCCGGGAGTTCCTGCCTAGTAAGGTAGGCTAGGAATGGTTCTGTCCACGGGGCGATAACCGCCATTATTACGTGGGCTGAAGGTGTAATTTCATTGGCAGAGCCTCCAATTGTGTCAGATTGTTCGGCGTCGAGTGGTGCGGCTGGGTCCGGGCTGTTATTTGCGGGTTCCCCCTCCCATGCTACGGATGGCTTGAACAATCTTTCCAAAAAGATGTTGGGGGGGGGGACTGCATCGCGTTTTGCTCCGATGCGTGCCAAGACGTCCGCTGCTTGATTGTTTTCTCGGGCTATATGGTGAAACTCCAGCCCTTCGAACCGAGCTGACATTTTTAGGACGGCGTTGCGGTAAGCTGCCATTTTTGGGTCCTTGGCGTCGAAGTCTCCATTTATTTGGGATATCGCGAGGTTTGAATCCCCGCGTACCTCTAGGCGCTGGATACCCATGGATACTGCTATCCGGAGACCATGTAGGAGGGCCTCATATTCAGCTGCATTGTTGGAATCCGTGTACATGATATGGAGCACATATTGGATTGTGTCTCCTGTGGGGGACGTCAGGACGACGCCAGCCCCCAGTCCGGCCAACATTTTGGAGCCGTCGAAATGCATAATCCAGTTTGAATATGTGCCGTACTCTTTAGGGAGCTCGGCCTTCGTCCATTCTACGACGAAGTCGGTCAAAACTTGCGATTTAATAGCTCGCCGTGGCTTATAGATTATATCGAACGGGAGAAGCTCGAGGGCCCATTTTGCAATCCGGCCCGTTGCATCACGGTTGTTGATAATATCGTTTAGTGGCACTTCCGAGGCTACTGTTATGGAACACTCTTGAAAGTAGTGTCATAGCTTCCGGGATGCCATGAATACCGCGTATGCAATCTTTTGATAATGCGGGTACCGTGATTTGCATGGAGTGAGGACAGTGGACACGTAGTAGACCGGCCTTTGAAGGGGGAATTTGTGTCCGTCCGTTTCCCGCTCGACAACGAGCACTGCGCTGACAACTTGGTGTGTTGCTGCAATGTACAATAACATTGGTTCGCCGGTGATTGGCGCGGCCAGGACTGGGTTTGTTGCCAATATGGCTTTTATTTCATCAAGTCCGACCGTGGCGGCATCCGTCCACTCGAAGTGTTCGGTGCACCGAAAGAGGCGATAAAGGGGTAGTGCCTTTTCTCCCAAGCGGGAGATGAGGCGGCTTAAAGCCGCCACGCACCCGGTTAATTTTTGTATTTGTTTAAGGTCCTTTGGGACATCCAATTGTGACAAAGCTCGGATCTTGGCTGGGTTTGCTTCAATTCCTCTACCGGATACAATGAAGCCCAAGAGCTTTCCGGCTGGAACGCCGAAGACGCATTTTTCTGGGTTGAGCTTGATGTCATATTGTCGGAGGTTATCGAATGTAAGACTCAAGTCGTTTACTAGGGATTCAACATGTCTTGATTTGACAACCACATCATCCACATACGCCTCCACTGTTTTGCCGATCTGGTTTGCCAGACATGTCTGAATCATGCGCTGATATGTTGCGCCGGCATTTTTTAGCCCGAAGGGCATTGTGTTGAAGCAGAATGGGCCGTATGGTGTGATGAATGCTGTTGCAGCTTGGTCTGATTCTGCCATCTTGATTTGATGGTAACCGGAGTATGCGTCGAGGAAACACAACGAATCGTGTCCTGCGGTGGCATCGATAATTTGATCGATGCGGGGGAGGGGGAAGGGATCCTTTGGGCAAGCCTTGTTAAGGTCTTTAAAGTCGACACACAGGCACCAGGATTTGTCCTTCTTTGGTACCATCACCAGGTTTGCTAGCCAGTCGGATGTTTTATGTCTCTGATGAATCCGGCCTCCAATAGCTTGGCTAGCTCCTCTCCCATAGCCTGTCTCTTGGGTTCGGAAAAACGCCGAAGGGCTTGTTTGACATGTTTAAATCCTTTTAGGATATTTAAGCTATGTTCGGCCAGCCTGCGTGGGATCCCTGGCATGTCTGAAGGGTGCCAGGCGAAGATGTCCCAGTTCTCTTGTAGGAACTCTCGTAGTGCGGCGTCTGCATCAGGGTTCAGTCGTGCCCCGATTGAAGCTGTTTTATTGGGGTCCGTTGGATGGACCTGGAATTTGACTATTTTGTCGGCTGGCTTGAAGGATGTGGATTTGGATCTCTTATTGAGTATCACATCATCCCTGTTAACCGTGGAGCGCAGCGCAGTCAGTTCCTCGGCCACTAAGGCTTCGGATAGCGCCTCAAGGGCTAACGTGGCCGTCTTGTTTTCGGCGCAGAGTGCTATGTCCGGATCACTAGCTAGAGTGATAATTCCATTCGGCCCGGGCATCTTAAGCTTCATGTACCCGTAATGGGGTATTGCTTGGAAGATTGTGAATGCTTCCCGCCCTAGTAAAGCGTGATATCTGCTCTTAAATGGGGCCACTTGAAACGTGACTTCTTCGGACCTGTAATTATCCGGCGTGCCGAACACCACATCTAGTGTGATTTTTCCTGTGCAGCGCGCTTCCCGACTGGGGATTATTCCTCTAAAGGTTGTGCTGCTTCGCTCGATGTGGTTCCAGTCTATTTCCATTTTTTGAAGGGTTTCCTCATAAATGAGGTTCAGTCCGCTGCCTCCATCCATGAGCACCTTGGTGAGGCGAAAGCCGTCCACTATGGGACTGAGGACCAATGCGGCTGGTGCTCAGGCTGTTCGGAATCTAGGTTCATCACTTGCATTGAAGTTAATAACAGTGTCGCTCCATGGATTTATTGTTGCAACTTGATAGACTTCGGCGAGGCTGCGGAGTGTTCTTTTTCGCATATTGTTTGATGCGAAAGTCTCGAAGACTGTGAGAACGATACTGGTGTCCTCGGGCTGGCTTTCTGCGGCCTCCAGAATTAAGAGGTCCTCGCCAATTTTGGCCACCTGCCGGAGTACCCAACATGCTCTAAGGCTGTGAGTTGGTGTGGCGTCCTCTGTACTGTGAATTCTACAGGGTCCATCAAGCCACCTTTCCAGTACGGTTCCATGCCCTGTAGAGGGTTTTGGCTTTTTGGTGTTTATCCCGGGTGTCCTATGATGATGCACCCTCTTAGTTCGGACGGGATTACTATTCAAGGCCGGATTATCCCAAAATTTTATTTTGGTTTTCCAGGCACTTTCCATCGCACAATATTTTTGTACTATGGACGCCAAGTCAGCGAAGCGTGTAATATCACGACGACTTACGGCGTTAAGGATTCCCTCGTCCGTGCAATTACTATAGAAAATTGAGATTGCGTCTCCCTCGCGGCAATCCTTTATCCTGTTCATAACCAGGAGGAATCTGGCCCAGTAATGATGTACTGTTTCCTCGGGCCTCTGCCTGATTTGGGAGAGATCGCTTATGATTGGGTGGGCGGGTGTCGTTGAATCTGAAACCTCACCCAATCCAAGATTCGGAGGCCGAAGAGTTTCCGAACTCTGAAGTTCGGATTCTTGGATGTTGTCCAGTGAATCTGGCCCGTTGCCTGATCCTAAGCTCAGGTCTTGAGTTATATCTCCCCCTCCGCGGGTATCCGGCTTGGAGGGGTCGGGAATTCAGACGTAGCTACTCCTTAAAATAGATGAAGGGTCGCCGCACAGCGTCTCTACCACGGCAACGTGGTGGGTGACTTGGGGAGAGTTAATTTCTCTTAGATCGGGTTTAAGCCCAACCTGGTCGTAATCCGTAGCGACCCCCAGGGCGGCGATGCGATCCAAGAGCTCGTTTACGGAAGAAAGCTCCATTGGATCTAGCTGCTCGACGGGCTCCGAGCTGACGTGTAGGTTGCTTTTGATGACCCGAGAGGTCACCGTCGGCGCAACAGCCGAACAGGCGGTCATGAAGAAACCACCTAGCCGGAGGGTTTGGCCGACAGCCAAGGCTCCCTTAGCAACGGCGCCATCTTTAAAGACGGGAGGAGGCATCCTTCCTGATTGTGACGGCACAGAGGAACTCTCAATGAAAGCACCAATGTCGGTGTCAAAACCGGCGGATCTCGGGTAGGGGGTCCCAAACTGTGCGTCTAGGCCGGATGGTAACAGGAGGCAGGGAACACGATGTTTTACCCAGGTTCGGGCCCTCTTGATGGAGGTAAAACCCTACGTCCTGCTTGATTAATATTGATGATATGGGTAGTACAAGAGTAGATCTACCACGAGATCAAGGAGGCTAAACCCTAGAAGCTAGCCTATGGTATGATTGTTGTATATGGAGTTGATTGCCTACGGACTACAACCCTCCGGTTTATATAGACACCGGATAGGGTTAGGGTTACATAGAGTCAGTTACAATGGTAGGAGATCTTGAATATCCGCATCGCCAAACTTGCCTTCCACGCCAAGGAAAGTTCCATCTGGACACGGGACGAAGTCTTCAATCTTGTATCTTCATAGTCCAGGGGTCCGGCTGAAGGTATAGTCCGGCTACCCGAACACCCCCTAATCCAGGACTCCCTCAGGTACTACCCATCTACTCCCCAAAACCCACAATTTAATTAGATCCTAATCATGCAATGTGTGAGGATTGATCTAATGCAATAAAAACTGGGTAGTAGGAGGTATGATCAAAGTGTTACTTGCCTTGCTGATGATCCGCGAAACCTAGCGATTCGAAGTAGCAAGCGGCGCACTCCGGGTACTCTATCACAAACAAACAAGCATACAATAAGTACTCATCTAATGCATAGGTAAAACTCAAATAAGAGATCTAACCAAAAAGTTCAACTTAAGAACTCCAGTTGGCAAAAAGAATCAAAACGAACGAAGCAACGAAAGAAAAAGGGCAAAAGAAACAAGCTTCGTTTACTATTCTGGATCTAGGTCAAATTTTATAGAGGCAAAAACTTGTTTGAGTTTGTTAAATGGAAAGAGGGTTTCGAGATGAAACTCCAGGCGCTTGAATCGCCTGATTCCGATAAACAAGCGAAAAGTTATACTAGATCAAAAATCGGATCAGAAATCACGATCAGAAACAATCGCGGAATAATCCGAGAAAAAGAAAAACGATGAGCAGATTAACGAACGAACGTTCGTTATCTGGATCTAAACAAAGAACGCGTTCATTAAAACGAACGAACGAGCGAACACTCATTAATTAAACTAAACCGAAAAAAAACCGATCTAACTAAAAAAACGGAAACTAAAAAAACCAAACAAAAACCGGCAAGACCCAACGGTTTTCTAAAAAAACCGGCGGCGGCGGTCAACCTCGGCGGGCGGCGGCGGCTGGGGCGCTATGGCTAGGGTTAGGGTTTGCGGGGCGGCGGCATGGGTTAATCGGGCCCCGGGGTGGTGCTATATAAAGCGCTCGACCGGTAGGAGTCCGGGCTGAAACCGGCTCTAAGTCGGTTCACACTTTTTTTTTAATAATTTTCGCGCAGAAAAACAAACAAAAGAAATACTAATCGGACTCCAAAAATTCCGAAATAAATTTTCCCCGGCTTCTAAAATCAAGACGCACATGATGAACATTTATTTGTGCCCTAAATGCAATTTTGAAAAACGCGCATTTTTCCTAAATTCAAATAAAATGGCAAATAAATCCAAAATAAAATCTTATTTGATTTTATTATTAAATCCTCAATATTTATTTATTTTGGGAAAGTCATTTTATTCCCTCTCTCATATTTTTGTAATAGAAATAACTGAAGATAAAATAAATAAAATCAAATGATCCTATTTTTCCAAATTTGGGAAAACTCAAATATGAAAATAACGAAATCCCCAACTCTCTCCGAGGGTCCTTGAGTTGCGTGAAATTTCTAGGATCAACCAAAATGCAATAAAACATGATATGCAAAGATGATCTAATGTATAACATTCCAAATTGAAAAGAGGTAATATCAGTGCAAGTCATAGAACTTGTGCTGGATGTGCAGTTTGGTTCTAAAACTTGCAAAATACGGAACTTTGGTCACTTAACTTGTCTCAATGTGCAAATACGGTGCTTTCTACCATTTCAGGATGTACGGCCTGCACACGTGGCGTGCCAGCACGGCGTAGGCCCGCTTGTCAATGACCGAAAGCATTTTT
The DNA here is from genome assembly GCF_056163025.1 of Triticum urartu. Classification (NCBI taxonomy): domain Eukaryota; kingdom Viridiplantae; phylum Streptophyta; class Magnoliopsida; order Poales; family Poaceae; genus Triticum; species Triticum urartu. The sequence goes on along the minus strand of NC_141879.1, from coordinate 463,761,600 downwards.
TTTCAGATAACTCCCTTTCATTTTATTTATTTACACACAAAATTCCTCAAATAAAATTTAAAACTGCAACAATAGGGATTTGATCCCACAATCTGCAGCCCAGTTACTCACATACATTACCACCAGACAAAGCAGGCTAGACACTTAGTATTTACAAAAACAACTATATATCCTATACATATGGACTGTACAAATTATACTAAATTTTAAATCTAGACGGAAGACGCGAGCACCATGGTTCGAACCTGTTACCTTCTGAATGAAGGTCGCGTGTGAGTGGGATAACCTATCACACTTCATGTTTTAAATGGACAAACAACATTTATGCTGTCAGACCTCGCAAATTTTATATTTATGTTGTCAGTTCTTATGTCATGTCTATCCAAAACTAAATTATGTTTTTTCTAAATTTTTTATGGAATAGTGAAACTTTTCATCGTGATGTAGCTTAAGATTATTTACTATATTTAGGTTGAGCTGGCAGTATCCCTAGTAGATAATAAAAGGGTGGCTAAGACTACAAATTTGCACACAGTACCTAACTTTTAAATATAGCTTTCCCACAAAAGAAAATTTATATATAGCTGGCTGGACTTGGGGCTCATAAACTTGAAACTATACAACACAAAACACTTTTATCTATATTTATCTCTAAGAAACAAAAATCAAATCTGTCTTCAGCTAATTGTGAACAATGTAAAATGCAAAGGCAACATAAAGAAAAAACAAAATACATGAGAATATAAATTGTTAATTTTTTTAAAAAAAATATATGCTGTTTTCTTACATAAGTAAAAGAAAAAAAATTAGACAACAAAGATTTGGGTCCCTTTATAGTAACAAGTGTCATCATGGTCAGATGGTTAGCCCATGCACATGCAGCCAGCCACCTGCAGGACACAAAGGTTTGAACCATGGGGCTCACAATCTTTCGTTCAGATTTAGATATTATTCTGTATGGTCTTCAAAGGACATATCATGTATAGTTGTGAAAGTTTAACAAGAGTCATTATTGATCTGGTGGCTAAACATGCTAGTTGTTTAGTAGGGGATCATTCCTTTGATCCACACTGCGGTGTCTTTTTTTCATTTTATTTAACTGATTTTGTACGTGAGTAAATAAAATGTAAGGGAGTTATCTGGAAAAAAATGCTTCCAGCCGCCACTGACAGGTGGGCCTACGCCATGCTGGTAGGCCACATGTACAGGCCATACGTCCAGATACGAGAGGAAGCACCGTATTTGAATGTGCGAACAAGTTATATGATCGCAATTCCGTATTTTGCAAGTTTTAGAACCAAACTGCACATCAAACGCAAGTTGTATGACTCCCAGTGATATTGACTCAATTGAAAATTTAGGATGTTACAAACCTACCCCCTTAAGATGAATCTCGCCCTCGAGATTCGGGTTGGCTAGAAAATAGGTGAGGGTGGTCCTTCAGCAGATCTTCCTCTCGCTCCCAGGTGGCTTCATCCTCGGTGTGGTGGCTCCACTGAACTTTGCAAAACTTGATAACCTTGCTGCGGGTGACTCGGCTGGCATACTCAAGAATCTTGACTGGTTTCTCCTCATAAGTCAAATCACTGTCCAACTAAATCGCTTCCAGCGGCATTGTATCTCTCAGCGGTATATCAGCCATCTCTGCGTGGCACTTTTTCAACTGGGAAATGTGGAATACATCATGAACTCCTGACAATCCTTCGGGCAATTCCAACTTGTAGGCTACTTCTTCCCATACGTTCCAAAACCTTGTATGGTCCTACAAAACGTGGCGCTAACTTTCCCTTAACTCCAAAGTGCTTAACTCCTCGAAGTGGAGATACTCGAAGATAAACTCGGTCTTCGACTTCGTAAACTGTCTCCTTGCGTTTCGGATCTGCGTAGCTCTTCTGCCTGGATCGGGCTACCTTGAGCCTATCGCGAATCAATTTCACCTTCTGTTCAGACTCCTTAATCAAATCTGGTCCAAACAATTGACGGTCTCCAACTTCATCCCACGACAATGGGGTCCTGCACCTCCTTCTGTACAAGGCTTCGAAAGGGGTCATCTTCAAACTTGATTGATAACTATTGTTGTAAGAGAACTCCGCATATGGCAAATTGTCGTCCCAACTAGATCCGTAATCTAGCGCACAAGCTCTCAGCATATCCTCCAAAATCTGATTGACTCTCTCGGTCTGGCCATCTGTCTACGAATGAAAAGTTGTACTGAACTCTAGCCTGGTACCCAAAGTTTCGTGCAACTGATTCCAGAACTTTGAGGTAAATTGGGTTCCTCTATCTGATACAATGCTCCTCGAAACTCCGTGCAGACATACGATCCTGGTCATGTATATCTTTGCCAACTTAGCACTGGTGTAGGTAGTCTTCACTGGGATGAAATGAGCTACCTTTGTCAAACGATCGACTACAACCCAAATCGAGTCATAGCCTGAACGAGTTTGGGGCAAACCCGTAATAAAATCCATGCCTAGCTTATCCCACTTCCATTCGGTTATTGGCAATGGTTGTAGCAATCCCGCTGGCTTTTGATGCTCTGCCTTTACTCTCTGACATACATCACAAACTGCTACATACTCCGCAATATCCTTCTTCATTCCGGTCCACCAGAAAGTATCCTTCAAATCCAAATACATCTTGGTATTTTCTGAATGAATCTAATATGGTGAATCATGGGCCTCCTGCAGAATTAACTTCCTGATCTCCGGGTCATTGGGCACATAAACACGGTCTTCAAACCATAAGGTATCATGCTCATCCTCACGAAATCCTTTAAATTTTCCTTTGCTCATTTTTTCCTTAATAGAAGCAATCCCCTTGTCAGTCTTCTGGGCTTCTCTAATCTTATCCATCAAAGTAGATTGAATCTTTAATGCTGCTACATAGCCTCTCGGAACTATCTCCAAACATAGCTCTCGAAGATTTTCGGCTAAATCCCTTGGTAAATCTCCCGTCATTAAGGTGTTGACATGACTTTTACGACTCAACGCATCGGCTACTACGTTAGCCTTTCCGAAATGATAATGCAATCTCATATCATAATCCTTGATGAGCTCCAACCATCTCCTTTGCCTGAGATTCAACTCCTTCTGTGTGAAGATGTACTCCAAACTCTTATGATCCGTGTACACCTCACAATGGTTTCCAATGAGAAAATGTCTCCAAGTTTTCAATGCATGCACTACGGCTGCTAACTCCAAATCATGCATGGCATAATTCAACTCATGAGGCTTAAGCTGTCGTGAGGCATATGAAACAACTCTTTCTTCCTGCATAAGTACTGCTCCATGTCCTCGACATGAAGCGTCGCAATACACTTCATAATTTTTGTTCTGATCCGGCAAAATCAACACAGGTGATGTAACCAAACGTTTCTTCAACTCCTGGAAACTGGCCTCACATTCCTCAGTCCATTTAAACTTGGTATCCTTCTTCAACAACTCCGTCATAGGCTTCGCAATCTTCGAGAAATTTTCAATGAATCTACGGTAGTATCCTGCGAGTCCAAGAAAACTCCGGATCTCTCCAACTGTTGTTGGTGCTTCCCAATTTGTCACAATGTCAACCTTGGTGGGATCTACTGCTATACCTTCTCCGGATATAAAGTGTCCGAGGAATCCAACTTCCTTCAACCAAAATTCACATTTGCCAAACTTGGCATATAATTGATGTTCTCCGAGCTTCTCAAGTACCAAATGCAAATGCTCCTTATGCTCCTCTTCATTCTTCGAGTAAACTAGGATATCATCAATGAACACGGCGAACTTATCCAAAAACTCCATAAACACTATGTTCATCATGTTCATAAAATATGCCGGTGCGTTAGTCAGGCCAAATGACATAACGGTATACTCGTACAGCCCATACCTGGTGGTGAAAGTTGTCTTAGGTATATCCTGTTCTCGGATCTTCAACTGATGGTATCCTAATCGCAGATCGATCTAGGAAAATACCTTAACTTCTTGCAATCGATCGAACAGATCATTGATCATCGGTAGTGGGTACTTGTTCTTGATGGTTACTTCATTCAATTCTCGATAATCAACAACCATTCTTAAAGATCCATCCTTTTTCTCCACTAGAAGTACTGGCGATCCTCAAGGTGAAGAACTTGGGCGAATATATCCTTTATCCAATAACTCTTTAATCTACTTCTTAATCTCCTTCAAATCCTTTGCGGGCATCCTATATGGTCTCTTAGATATTGGCCCTGTGCCTGGCAAAAGCTCAATCAAAAACTCAATATCTCTATCCGGTGGCATGCCTGGCAACTCCTCTGGAAATACGTCAGGGAAATCCTTCACCACTGGTACTTCCTCCTGCACAACTCCTGTTAGGGAATTTACTTGAGTCCTCTTTGGCACATGTCGGGATACATACTTGATCCTTCTTCCTTCTGACGTTGTAAGTAAAATTGACTTACTGGCGCATTCAATGTTCCCTTCATACCTCGATAACCAATCCATGCCTAATATCACATCCAATCCTTGAGATTTCAATACTATTAGGTCCGAAGGAAATACATAGTTACCAATCCTTAATGGTAACCGATCACACCATAGACTAGCCATATATTCTGCTTCAGGTGAGGTTACTAACATGGGTGACCTAAGGGCTTGGGTTCACAGTTTATACTTATCCACAAATCCCCTTGAGATGTATGAATGTGATGCACCAGTATCAAAAAGGATGATTGAAGTAAAAGACTTAATCAAAAACTTACCTATTACTGCATCCGGTTGCTCTTCAACCTCCTCCACGTTTACGTGGTTCACCTGTCCCCTATTGAAAGGGTTCGGCTTCTTCCCAGAGTTTCCATTGCCATTTTCATTCTGGGATTCAGGACATTCATTTGCATAATGTCTGATCTTCTGGCACATAAAGCAAGTGACTTGGCTTAGGTCTCTCTTGGCTGGGGTTGATGGGTTGGTACGGTTCTGGTCGTTGCTTCCTCCATTCACATTACCATTCTTGGGGCCATTATGATTGTGCGAGCTACCTCCTCCATGGGTATGCTGAAAATGTCCTCCCGGTCTAGGGGTAAAACGTGGCTTCTACTGATCTCCGGGATTGTACTTACCTTGTCCATACTTCCTCTTGCGGTTCTCGATTTGCTGCTGCTTCTCTTCAATCATAAGAGCACGATCTACCAACTCCTGGTAGTTGTTGAAGCTTGCTACCATCAACTGCATGCTCAACTTATCATTCAGTCCTTCCAGAAACATCGCATGCTTAGCTGCATCCGTAGCAACGTCATCTGGGGCATAACGTGCTAGCTTAATAAAGTCCTCCACATACTGCCCAACTGTCCGTCCTCCTTGGCGCAAGTTGCGAAACTCATGCTTCTTCATTGTGACGCCCCCGATTCAATCGTACACTAATCATACACGCAAACATGTACGATCAAGATCGGGGACTCACGGGAAGACATCACAACACAACTCTACAAATAAAATAAGTCATACAAGCATCATATTACAAGCCAGGAAACTCGAGGGCTCGAATACAAGTGCTCGATCATAGACGAGTCAGCGGAAGCAACAATATCTGAGTATAGAGATAAGTTAAACAAGTTTGCCTTAAGAAGGCTAGCACAAACTGGGATACAGATCGAAAGAGGCGCAGGCCTCCTGCCTAGGATCCTCCTAAACTACTCCTGGTCGTCGTCAGCGGGCTGCACGTAGTAGTAGGCACCTCCCGAGTAGTAGTAGTCGTCATCGACAGTGGCGTCTGGCTCCTGGGCTCCATCGTCTGGTCGCAGCAATCGAGTATACAAAAGGGGAAAAGAGGGAGCAAAGCAACCGTGAGTACTCATCCAAAGTACTCGCAAGCAAGGAGCTACACTACATATGTATGCATTGGTATCGAAAGGATTAATGGTATCATATGTGGACTGAACTGCAGAATGCCGGAATAAGAGGTGGGTAGCTAGTCCTATCGAAGACTACGCTTCTGGTAACCTCCATCTTACAGTAGAAGAAGAGAGTAGATGGTAAGTTCACCCAGTATTATCGCATAGCATAATCCTAACCGATGATCCTCCCTGCGTCGCACTGTTAGAGAGCGATCACCGGTTGTATCTGGCACTTGGAATGGTGTGTTTTATTAAGTATCCGGTTCTAGTTGTCATAAGGTCAAGGTACAACTCTGGATCATCCTTTTACCGAGGGACATGGCTATTCGAATAGATCAACTTCCCTGCAGGGATGCACCACATTTCCCAACACGCTCGATCCCCTTTGTCCGGACACACTTTCCTGGGTCATGCCCGGCCTCGGAAGATCAACACATCGCAGCCCTACCTAGGCACATCAGAGAGGTCAGCATGCCGGTCTAAATCCTATGGCGCAAGGGTCTGGAACCATCGCCCATGACACACCTGCACGTTGCGAGGGCGGCCGGAAGCAGACCTAGCTTAGCAGGCGTTCCAGTCCAATCTGGCACGCGCCGCTCAGTCGCTGACGTCACGAAGGCTTCGGCTGATACCACGACGTCGAGTGTCCATAACTGTCCCCGCGTAGATGGTTAGTGCGTATAGGCCAGTGGCCAGACTCAGATCAAATACCAAGATCTCGTTAAACGTGTTATCTTGAAATAACCGCGAACGTCGACCACGACTAGGCCCACCTCTCTCCTAGGTGGTCTCAACCTGCCCTGTCGCTTTGCCACAAAAATCCACAAAGAGGGCCGTTCGGACAAAGGTCCTTTCAGCCCCCAATCCATGAATCACTCGCGGGTGCTCCACGAGCCGACCCGACTTTAGTCACCACATGTATCATGTATAAAGTATATAGTGTATACCCGTGATCACCTCCCGAGTAATCACGGCCCGATAGTATATCATGGAAGACGGACAAGAATGTAGGGCCACTGATGATAAACTAGCATCCTATACTAAGCATTAGGATTGCAGGTAAAGGTAACAACAGTAGTAGCAAGGACAGGCTATGCATCAGGATAGGATTAACGGAAAGCAGTAACATGCTACACTACTCTAATGCAAGCAGTATAGAGGAAAGTAGGCAATATCTGGTGATCAAGGGGGGGGGGCTTGCCTGGTTGCTCTGGCAAGAGAGAGGGATCATCAACACTGTAGTCATACTGGGTAGCAGCGGCGTCGGTCTCGGTGTCTAGCGAGAGAAGAGGGGGAAGAAACAATAAATATCAGAGCAATCAAATGTAACACAAAGCAAGATGCGTCAATACGTTGTGCTAGGGGTGACCTAACGTAGGGATAGGCGACACCGGCGAAGGGGGGGACATCCGGAAAAGTATTCCCGGTGTTTCGGGTTTTCGGGCAGATGAACCGAAGGGGGAAAATTGTGTGTTCACTATGCTAGGGATGTGTGACGGACGAACGGACTGCGTATTCGGATTCTTCTCGTCGTTCTGAGCAACTTTCATATAAAAAAACTTTTTCATCCGAGTTACAGATTATTTTCTACAGTTTTTCAAAGATTTAAACAATATTTTGAAAATCCCTGAAATTTTGCTAAGTCTGAGAATTCGTCAGTTTTAACATCACTTAGCTATTTTCAAAATGATACAACTATGGATCTGTACATCCTATGATTTGGTGACTTATATCAATTTTGACCAGTTTTCTGTGATCTACATGCTAGTACCAATTTCATCCATGATAGAAATCAATAGCTTGATCACCAACAGCTCTAAAGTAGCTATGAATATAAAGCAGTTTTCGGCTTTTCTGTTAACAGAACATTGAACTTTGTGATTTTCGTAGGATTTAAACCATGCATCAAAAGGATTTGGTCCAGTGGAACAAAATGAAGTTTGTCAAGTATACTTTCTACTGATATTTTCCATAGCCTTGTTAAGAGTTGTTTAACCGTAGTTTAGGGGCTGTCTAAATGGTTACTCATAGTATAATTTGAAAAGCTAGCTAGCGCTACAGTGCACATACCAAACACATAGCACACACACACTCGCACGGGAGCTCAGCCATGGCTGGTGTGTACGCACGGTCACTGAGGCCACGGCGGACGAAGCTAGCAGCAGAAGGCATGGGAGCGGGCGTGGCTCGGCGTGCATGTGCGGCGTAGCACGCTTAGGCGGGCGCGGGCAGGGATGGTCGCAACAGCAGCAGGCAACGACGACAGTACAAGCGGCGGCAGTGAGCAAAGTAGCAGCAGAGGAGCAGGCAGCAGCGACTGCAGTTGTGCACGAGCAGCGGCGACAAGGAAAGAAGCGGCAGCAGTGCGGCAAGCAGCAACAGCAGCGCAACTAGCAGCGGCCCTGCAGCAGTAGCAAGAGAATCAGCAGAGCAGGGGAGCGAGCAGCGGCCGGTGCCGGCGAGGCCAGGCGCATCTACGGGCCGCGGGAGCTCGGTTCTCACTGGAAGAAGCGCCACAGGGCACGGTTCGAAGTGCGCGTGGGTGCATTCAAACGCCGGTGCTCGCGCGCGATCAACGGAGCGAACCGCATCGGCGGAGGTGATCTACAATGGCGACGGCGTCGAGCAGAGGCGGCTGCCGGAGCTCGGACTCGGTGGGTTCGCGGCCACGGCCTTGCGTGTGACGAGTTGACGGGCTGGACGGCTTCTACGTGATGCCATGAGCATGATGGCGTGCTCGGCTGGTCCAGGAACGGACGACAGCAGCGTTGACAAGCTTGGCAGCGGCGGCGAGAGCAATGACAATGGCGGCAGCAGCTACGAGCATGAATATGGAGGGTAAGGAGAGTGGTTTCGAGCGGGATCTCACCGTGGAGCACAAGAAAGGCTCGTCGGGGGATAGTAGCTGCAGACGGCGCCGGAATCGACGAGGTTCGCCGACGAGGCAGAGGAAGAAGACGGCGTCGCGGGCGACGCTGCAGTGGCTCCAGGCTCGGTCCGGTGGGCGTAGACGATGTAGACAAGCATGGTGGGGTCGTGGACGGACTAGCTGGGCTCGGGGGCGACGGGGAGCGTGAGGGCGACGGCGGCCATGGCGGTGCGGCTCGGGTGCGCTCAGGGGAGAAGGAAGCGGCGAGGTGGACCTGAGGGGAGAGGGAGAGGGAGAGGAGTATGGAGGGGAACCCGAGGTGGCGCGGCGTGGCGATCTTATCCACCCACCGACGACAACGAGGTGGTCGGGGTCGACCCGGCTCAGCGCACGCGCTGTTCGGTCGGCCGAACAGTGTGCGTGGGGAAGGCAACAGAGGAAGTGGGGTTGGGCCGGCCGGGCCAGGTGAGCCGGTGGGGCGTTTCTTCTTTTTCCTTTTTTGTTTTAGTCTTTCTTTTTATTTGTTTTCTATTTTTTGTTTTCTACTATAGTTTCATTTATTACAGCTTTATAAAATACCAATTCAGCACCTAAATTAGTATCATTAATATAGGCCACTGCCAAACCTGGTTTGGACCCAAAATAAGTTAGTTTAATATTTTATAATTTAATAAGCAATTAAATTGTTATTTCTTCCACTGTTTTTATTTAGTTTAGGGAATTTAAACATTTTGAAAAAGGTTGGCTCCAACACCAAAATTAGTTGGGGGTTATTTTCCACATGATGGACATTTTAGTTTTCATGTTTGGGAAGTTTAGAATTTCACTTGTTATTTGAATTTTGAATTTGGATGGGACTTGATTCACCGCGAGATTAACAACAGTAACCGTGGTGACGTGGCATCATTAGCAGATGGTTACTGTAGCTTAACTATCCGGGCGTCACAATTCTCCTCCACTACAAGAAATCTCGTCCCGAGATTTAGGAGGTAGAGTTAATGGGAAGGAATTGATTACGAAATTCTAACGATTCTTCTCGATCTTGGTTGCTCTTTTCGAAGAGGTTGATCCATAGCATTGATGTCTTCGTTTCTCTGCTTCAATTCATCATGATGAAGTCAGCATCCTTTCTTTAGGAACTCCATCGTACTTACGAAAGAATAAAGGGGGTAGTCCGGGAGAACGGACCTCTGCAAGGTTGACTATCTGGTTGAAAACAATGGGGAAGGTGGCGGAAAGTAACTCTCGAATTGAAATTTAAGAAAATATCGAGAGCAAGGTAAGGAGGTATCATGGGAATCTTCGAGCGAGCAGGCAATCGTTCGATGCCTGATACAGGGCATGGAAGGAGTTCAAAGCAACTGGAATAAGTATTGTGTCTGATACCAGAATTGATGATCTCTCGGACGGTGGCTCATGAATTACCTACAAGGCCACGCGCGAGCAATAACTATGGAAACATGGGGTGTACAAGAGAGTCAGGTTTCGATCCTGTGAAACTGTGGGTTATGAGCCCACCATGTGGGTTAAAAGTAGGAGCGGTGTTGTGAAAGCAAGGCATGTCAGAGGGTAGCATGTCAGTTATGTCGGCAACAACATCGGTACCAAGGGCGAGGGACGAAGAGAACCATCTTCCTACTCGTTGAACAAGGTGGAACAATAGGCAAAGTTCTCGTCCATTGGTGGCTACCAGAATGTCATCAACAATAGTAATAGGGTCTTGCTGACAGAATTGTACAATGAGGTGCTTACATAAGCAGGGAAATATTGCTGCTTATATAATATAGATCACCAGAAAGGTTAAACAAAACAATGGAGAGGAAAGGTGACCATCAGATTAAATAGTACAATGGAAAGGAAAATGTGTTTAAACACATTATTCAGGGGTATATCCTTCCCAAGGAGAAACGGAGCATGATATCCATGACATGATATAATGTAGAAAACTCATTAGGAAAGGGGGAAGAAATTTCATGACATTACCCATACACCGATGTTTGGATAATTGAGCAGGAAACATTTAGCATTGTGCTTCAAATGTTCTTATTGAAAATCGGAGAACCACATTCATGCTTCGAGATAGCATTGACATGGTCATCATGTAATGGTTAGATTTTGGATACACAAAGGATCCATCAAGAATAACTTATAGAATAAGTTTTACAAGTTCATCATGGAAGAATGGATAACCTAGCTAACAAGGAAACTATAACAATAGGGCCTCCGGCCAGGTGTGCTCAGCACGATATTACCTTACCGGGTCATATAAAGACCATTGTAATTACTCTTGGAAATATGTTCCCACCATCATATCTGATTGAGGTTCAGATCTAATTGGTGTCGGGATACCTCAGACTTGGGATGCCTGAGAAGAAAAGGCGCAACACAATTGACGAGATGACATTGTAAGATTCTTAGGAAATGATCTATGGAAGCGAGTTCCGAAACAAGAGTTCATCATTAAACCAAGGAGAGGATGAGGAGGTGGCTGATGGATTCAACAACATTTCGTCAAGATTTCCAAAAAGATGGATTTCCACAATTATGTGAACAAGGAGACAATATTTGTCATATCAAATGATATAATGATGTATGGTCGAGGAAAAACATACACAATTAAACATTGGTTGAAAGGTGCACCCGAAATATGGGTTGGGTTGCACGATCAATGTTATAATGGTGACTTAATGAACAAAAGAATTGGAATGAAACTCGGCCATTCACTTCAAAGTAATAGGGTTGCTAGAAGTTTTGAATTCACACATCGTAGTTCAATTGTCGGTATTCCGGTTAGAAACAACACGGGTATCAAAAAAGAATGGTGAGGGTGAGCAGTATCACTATACCAAGAATTCTCAAGAGGTGGTGAAATTCTCACGACATTCTTGACATAATAGATGGTAATACTCAAGTGTAAAGAAGAACAAATGTTGGATAGCAAGGAACTCAAGGTATAACACAAAACACGATCAAGTTTGTGTTGGAGGGAGGGCAATAAAGTTGCCAACGATAACACAAATCATCGAGGGGCAAGGAGGGTATTTCTCATCAAGAATTTGACAGATATCTCGGAAGAACCCAGAATGTTGATGATGATCATGACACAAATTGTCGAGAGATTACAAGAAGATGTAATCAATCGACGATGACATCAAGTCAAAGGAATGATGAAGTGAAAGGTTATTGGAACCAAGGGTACGACACAAACTCGAAATCAAGTTTGTTGTTCAAGGAAAAATGATATGACGAGGAAAATCGACGTAAGACTAGCTCACCGTCGAAATTTGTGCTCCGGGAAGAAGGACCAGGTAGCACAGTTAAAATCAGCACGATAATGATATAGCCGATCGGGCTAGGAATGACTTGAAGGATTATTAAACTCATAAGCAACGAAAATTACTTAGGGTTATCGAACTGGAATGCGGAATCGGTTCACATATCGGTGTTCTTGGTTGACGACAACCCAAAACCCAAGAAAATTGGAATCGGTGAGAAATAACAGTTGATGAAGAACCCGTAAGAAGTTATGCAGTTCCATCATATTCTCAAGATATCAGAGTGTAATACTCGACGGTAGATCAAAGTAAAGGTTGGACTGGTGCAATGATCTGCAGAAGACAAGTACTTCAACTTGTCCGAGAAATGGTATTATGGAGAAAATATGTTTGGAACCACGGTTGCAAAGGACCAAACCCCAAATATACGATGAACTTATATCAAGGGAACAATTAATTTTAAGAGAAGCTGCCATGATAAGATCTACATCGTGTCTATGGGCATGAACACAAGGTCCAAGGTCGACTCCCACTTTTTCAATGTATAACCTTCCATTCACCTCTCATTTTTTATGGAGTTGTAATGTTGAAATTTTATCTGGTAAATCACCATGAGAATATGACTCGTGAAAACTCTCGGGTTTGCACAGATTAGGGAAGGCATTGGCCCAACCCATCGGGTATCTTAGGAATATATGTTATAAAGTTCAGAAGTAAATAACTCAGCTCGAAAGCAGAGCATCGTTACCCATATCAGAGAATAGGATTTACCAATGGCATTCTGTATCAGGGAAAGATCTTCTCGAGGTTTTTGTATACAAAGGACACTGTCGGATGATAATTCAACAAAGGATTTGACGGTCTACAACGGAGCTGATGTGAGCATCGGCACACAATCAGAAGAAGAAACAATGCAAGGAGATCAGATAATAGAAACAATTGGCTAGTCAAAGCTCAAATGCAAAGAAATTATGAATTCCAAGACAAGGGATCAGAAGCAATGCTCTGATTAGGGATAGATAAGTTGAATAGCCTTAGGGGTAGAATTGATGGTAATTTGATTGGTCGAGATCCAGCACATGTTTAAAATGTCGTCTGAGCCGGAAGTATGAATTCTAGGTTCTGATTGAGGATTGCGGGCATTAGCAACATATTGAATCATCAGACTCAATATGATAATGATAAAGGATGCCAATAAGAGTACCAGACTTATGGGGTTATCGATAATGCAGGCAAGCAAGAATTTCAAGAGAAATAGGTTGCTGAGGATTTTCGGAAGATTGAATAGCATTTCAAAGACTTTTTTTAAATACATGAATAACTGGGGATGAGCGGATACTCAGTAAGTGCGAGGAATTATCCGTAGGGGTATTCATGTGGCAAGGAATGCAGTAGTCACAAAGTATTCTCTGATCAATAGAGAGAATTTCGGGGTATCTTGTAATAGTAAGATCGACGAAGAATGATTGTATGAATGAAAAGTGTATGTCGTTATCCATATGGGTATACCGGTAATTTGAAATTGAAAAAGGAAAAGGGTACAAGGGTCTCAAGCAGCATCGAAGAGTATCTTCAAAATCTTCTGGGCAGCATGTGATCATCTGTAGTAAGGGGCTCTCCAGTAGGAAGTGGTTACGAGATCCTAGAATTAGAATTAGTAAAATCATTTAACCCGAATAGAAGAGAGTTCAGAGTCCCAGAGTATAGACGAGGAGTAAAAGATCCTAATACCACACAAATGGTGACGTGGGCCTGTAAGACACACAACCATGTTAGTAAAAAGTTTTGTAATGTCTAGACTCGACTTCGGCCAAGGAGTGTGGAAGGGGATTCCTACAGGCAGTCGGCTCTGATACCAACTTGTGACGCCCCCGATTCAATCGTACACTAATCATACACGCAAACGTGTACGATCAAGATCAGGGACTCACGGGAAGATATCACAACATAACTCTACAAATAAAATAAGTCATACAAGCATCATATTACAAGCCAGGGGACTCAAGGGCTCGAATACAAGTGCTCGATCATAGACGAGTCAGCGGAAGCAACAATATCTGAGTACGGACATAAGTTAAACAAGTTTGCCTTAAGAAGGCTAGCACGAACTGGGATATAGATCGAAAGAGGCGCAGGCCTCCTGCCTGGGATCCTCCTAAACTACTCCTGGTCGTCGTTACCGGGCTGCACGTAGTAGTAGGCACCTCCCAAGTAGTAGTAGTCGTCATCGATAGTGGCGTCTGGCTCCTGGGCTCCATCATCTGGTCGCAGCAATCGAGTATAGAAAAGGGGAAAAGAGGGAGCAAAGCAACCATGAGTACTCATCCAAAGTACTCGCAAGCAAGGAGCTACACTACATATGTATGCATTGGTATCGAAAGGATTAATGGTATCATATGTGGACTGAACTGCAGAATGCTGGAATAAGAGGGGGATAGCTAGTCCTATCAAAGACTACGCTTCTGATAACCTCCATCTTGCAGCAGAAGAAGAGAGTAGATGGTAAGTTCACCCAGTATCATCGCATAGCATAATCCTAACCGATGATCCTCCCTGCGTCGCCCTGTGAGAGAGCGATCACTGGTTGTATCTGGCACTTGGAAGGGTGTGTTTTATTAAGTATCCGGTTCTAGTTGTCATAAGGTCAAGGTACAACTCCAGGTCGTCCTTTTACCGAGGGACACGGCTATTCGAATAGATAAACTTCCCTGCAGGGGTGCACCACATTTCCCAACATGCTCGATCCCTTTGTCCGGACACACTTTCCTGGGTCATGCACGGCCTCAGAAGATCAACACGTCGCAGCCCTACCTAGGCACATCAGAGAGGTCAGCATGCCGGTCTAAATCCTATGGCGCAAGGGTCTGGAACCATCGCCCATGACACACCTGCACGTTGCGAGGGCGGCCGGAAGCAGACCTAGCTTAGCAGTCGTTCCAGTCCAATCTGGCACGCGCCGCTCAGTCGCTGACGTCACGAAGGCTTCGGCTGATACCACGACGTCGAGTGTCCATAACTGTCCCCGCGTAGATGGTTAGTGCGTATAGGCCAGTGGCCAGACTCAGATCAAATACCAAGATCTCGTTAAACGTGTTATCTTGAAATAACCGCGAACGTCGACCACGACTAGGCCCACCTCTCTCCTAGGTGGTCTCAACCTGCCCTGTCGCTTTGCCACAAAAATCCACAAAGAGGGCCGTTGGGACAAAGGTCCTTTCAGCCCCCAATCCGTGAATCACTCGCGGGTGCTCCACGAGCCGACCCGACTTTAGTCACCACATGTATCATGTATAAAGTATATAGTGTATACCCGTGATCACCTCCCGAGTGATCACGGCCCGATAGTATAGCATGGCAGACGGACAAGAATGTAGGGCCACTGATGATAAACTAGCATCCTATACTAAGCATTAGGATTGCAGGTAAAGGTAACAACAGTAGTAGCAAGGACAGGCTATGCATCAGGATAGGATTAACGGAAAGCAGTAACATGCTACACTACTCTAACGCAAGCAGTATAGAGGAGAGTAGGCGATATCTGGTGATCAAGGGGGGGGGGGCTTGCCTGGTTGCTCTGGCAAGAGAGAGGGGTCGTCAACACCGTAGTCGTACTGGGTAGCAACGGCGTCGGTCTCGGTGTCTAGTGAAAGAAGAGGGGGAAGAAACAATAAATATCAGAGCAATCAAATGTAACACAAAGCAAGACGCGGCAATACGTTGTGCTAGGGGTGACCTAACGTAGGGATAGGCGACACCGGCGAAGGGGGGGACATCCGGGAAAGTATTCCCGGTGTTTCGGGTTTTCGGGCAGATGAACCGAAGGGGGAAAATTGTGTGTTCACTATGCTAGGGATGTGTGACGGACGAACGGACTGCGTATTCGGATTCTTCTCGTCGTTCTGAGCAACTTTCATATAAAAAAACTTTTTCATCCGAGTTACAGATTATTTTCTACAGTTTTTCAAAGATTTAAACAATATTTTGAAAATCCCTGAAATTTTGCTAAGTCTGAGAATTCGTCAGTTTTAACATCACTTAGCTGTTTTCAAAACGATACAACTATGGATCTGTACATCCTATAATTTGGTGACTTATATCAATTTTGACCAGTTTTCTGTGATCTACATGCTAGTATCAATTTCATCCATGATAGAAATCAATAGCTTGATCACCAACAGCTCTAAAGTAGCTATGAATATAAAGCAGTTTTCGGCTTTTCTGTTAACAGAACATTGAACTTTGTGATTTTTGTAGGATTTAAACCATGCATCAAAAGGATTTGGTCCAGTGGAATAAAATGAAGTTTGTCAAGTATACTTTCTACTGATATTTTCCATAGCCTTGTTAAGAGTTGTTTAACCGTAGTTTAGGGGCTGTCTAAAGGGTTACTCATAGTATAATTTGAAAAGCTAGCTAGCGCTACAATGCACATACCAAACACATAGCACACACACACTCGCACGGGAGCTCAGCCATGCCTGGTGTGTACGCACAGTCACTGAGGCCACGGCGGCCGAAGCTAGCAGCAAAAGGCACGGGAGCGGGCGTGGCCCGGCGTGCGTGGGCGGCGCAACACGCTTAGGCGGGCGCGGGCAGGGATGGCCGCAACACCAATAGGCAGCAGCGGCAGTACAAGCGGCGGCAGTGAGCAAAGTAGCAGCAGAGGAGTAGGCAGCAGCGACTGTAGTTGTGCGCGAGCAGCGGCGGCAAGGAAAGAAGCAGCAGCAGTGCGGCAAGCAACAACAGCAGCGCAACTAGCAGCGGCCTTGCAGCAGTAGCAAGAGAATCAGCAGAGCAGGGGAGCGAGCAGCGGCCGATGCCGGCGAGGCTGGGCGCATCTACGGGCTGCGGGAGCTCGGTTCTCACCGGAAGAAGCGCCAGAGGGCACGGTTCGAAGTGCGCGTGGATGCATTCGAACGCCGGTGCTCGCGCGCGATCAACGGAGCGAACCACATCGGTGGAGGTGATCTACAATGGCGACGGCGTCAAGCAGAGGCGGCTGCCGTAGCTCAGACTCGGTGGGTTCGCGGCCACGGCCTTGCGTGTGACGAGTTGACGGGCTGGACGGCTTCTACGTGATGCCATGAGCATGATGGCGTGCTCGGCTGGTCCGGGAACGGACGACAGCAGCGGTGACAAGCTTGGCAGCGGTGGCGAGAGCAACGACAATGGCGGCAGCAGCTACGAGCATGAATACGGACGGTAAGGAGAGGGGTTTCGAGCGGGATCTCACCGTGGAGCGCAATAAAGGCTCGTTGGGGGATAGTAGCTGCAGACGGCGCCGTCGATGAGGTTCGTCGGCGAGGCAGAGGAAGAAGACGGCGTCGCGGGCGACGCTGCGGTGGCTCCAGGCTCGGTCCGGTGGGCGCAGACGATGTAGACGAGCATGGTGGGGTCGTGGACGGACTAGCTGGGCTCGGGGGCGACGGGGAGCGTGAGGGCGACGGCGGCCATGGCGGTGCGGCTCGGGTACGCTCAGGGGAGAAGGAAGCGGCGAGGTGGATCTGAGGGGAGAGGGAGAGGAGTGAGGAGGGGAACCCGAGGTGGCGCGGCATGGCGATCTTATCCACCCGCCGACGACAGTGAGGTGGTCGGGGTCGACCCGGCTCAGCGCGCGCGCTGTTCAGTCGGCCGAACAATGTGCGTGGGGAAGGCAACAAAGGAAGTGGGGTTGGGCCGGCCGGGCCAGGTGAGCCGGTGGGGTGCTTCTTCTTTTTCCTTTTTTGTTTTAGTCTTTCTTTTTATTTGTTTTCTCTTTTTTGTTTTCTACTATAGTTTCATTTATTACAGTTTTATAAAATACCAAATTAGCACTTAAATTAGCATTATTCATATAGGCCACTGCCAAACCTGGTTTGGACCCAAAATAAGTTAGTTTAATATTTTATAATTTAATAAGCAATTAAATTGTTTTTTCTGCCACTGTTTTTATTTAGTTTAGGGCATTTAACATTTTGAAAAAGGTTGGCTCCAACACGAAAATTAGTTGGGGTTATTTTCTACATGATGAACATTTTAGTTTTCATGTTTGGGAAGTTTAGAATTTCACTTGTTATTTGAATTTCGAATTTGGATGGGACTTGATTCACCGCGAGATTAACAACAGTAACCGTGGTGACGTGGCATCATTAGCAGATGGTTACTGTAGATTAACTATTTGGGTGTCACATTCATGGCCATAGCTCCTGCTGAAACATGGGCAGTACGGAAAGCCTGCTGGAACTAGTCCCATGTGACAGTGTCGATAGGGAAAGTGGCTGTGAAATTCTCCCACCATGATACTGCGGGTCCGTCAAGCTGATGTGCGGCAAACTTCACCTTTTCCGCATCTGTGCATCATGCCGTGGTCAACTCTCTAACTGTCTTGCGGAGCCAATCATCTGCTACTATAGGCTCGGTGCTACTGGAAAACACCGGCGGATTCAGCCTAAGAAAACGGGCTAAGTGATCAACAGGTGGTGGTGGTGGGTTGTTGTTGTTGTTTCCCTGATTCTGATTCTGGACTAGCAACTGCATCAATGTGTTCTGCTGCTGGATCAACTGAATGAGCTTCGGTTGGAAGGTAAATCCGGGGTCACGTCTCGGAGGCATCTGATGGGTTTAGAAAAGATGAGATTTAAGAATAGAGAGGGGTCTAAAGAGAAAACACTACCCATATGCACATGAGGCAAAAGCAAACAATTCACTTCATTCAATCAAACAAGGGCATACAATCGGTCTAACTATCACAAAAGTGCTCGGACTATTATATTTACATGGTGGACTACTACTACTGTTGGGGTGGTCTACTACAAATATTCTTCGGTTGCAGACTCCATGATATCTGCTCCAGCTTCATCAACATAGTCATCATCACTATCATCTGGATCCGAGTCGGTGTCGTCGATGATGATGTAGTCTTCCGGGCGAATCTCCTTGGGTTCTTCGTCTTCTTCTACTGGTGTAGGTCCTCCCATGAATATTCCGATCTTCATTGTTAGGTCGGCATTCTTATCCACTAGTACTTCGATTTCCTCTTTATAATCTTCATGTGTAGCCTTGAGTTCTTCCTCCAGTTCATTGATTCTTGTCCTCGCCTTCTTCAGATCTATCATGTCTGCGCACATCTGGTTCTCCTGACATCGAATGTGCTGGTTTAACTCCTGGTTAAAAGTTGCAATTGATCTATCCTTGTTGATGCTGGTCATCTCCCAGTGCTCATCTCGGCACCCACAATTCTGGTAGATAGTATCCTTGAGATCATTGTGGTAAACTTCTCCAATACGTCCCATGGCAATGTGAGCTGCCCTACTCTTTCCTAGACTCTAGGTTGGTGCATCAAAGGAAAACTCTATGGGCTCAGTGACTGGCATGAACGTCCTTCCGGGAACTTGAACTTGAATCATCCAGCGCTCATCTTCCGGTAAAGTGGCATTGTAGGTTCCGGTGAAGCTTGGTACTCCGATGTTCAGGTACTTAGTGACTTCCTTCAAGTGAAGTCCAAAGGGTGTATCTTCATCTGGTTGTGTGAACTTGTTCCTTGCATCCGCCATTCTAAAAGAGTAGAAAAGATGAGGAGTTAGAATGAGAAGAGTGGAGTCTGCAACCGAAGAATTTTTTAACAATCTCACATCTGTCATGGATACACTCACCCAATCCACGTCTACTAGCATATCATAGCAATATAAGCAAACGTAGAAGTAACTCCCAGGGTTTGATAATAAAACAGGTAATAGGTACTACCTCATCTACTCCAAAAACCCACAATTTAATTAGATCCTAATCATGCAATGTGTGAGGATTGATCTAATGCAATAAAAACTGGGTAGTAGGAGGTATGATCCAAGTGTTACTTGCCTTGTTGATGATCCGCGAAACATAGCAATTCGAAGTAGCAAGCGGTGCACTCCGGGTACTCTATCGCAAACAAACAAGCATACAATAAGTACTCATCTAATGCACAGGTAAAACTCAGATAAGAGATCTAACCAGAAAGTTCAACTTAAGAACTCCGGTTGACAAAAAGAATCAAAACGAACGAAGCAACAAAAGAAAAAGGGCAAAAGAAACAAGCTTCGTTTACTATTCTGGATCTAGGTCAAATTTTACAGAGGCAAAAACTTGTTTGAGTTGGTTAAACGGAAAGAGAGTTTCAAGACAAAACTCCAGGCGCTTGAATCGCCTGATTCCGATAAACGAGCGAAAAGTTATACTAGATCGAAAATCAGATCAGAAATCACAATCAGAAATGATCGCGGAATAATCCGAGAAAAAGAAAAACGACAAACAGATCAACGAATGAACGTTCGTTATCTGGATCTAAACGAAGAACGCGTTCGTTAAAACGAACGAACGCTCGCTAATTAAACTAAACCGAGAAAAAAAACTGATCTAACTAAAAAACGGAAACAAAAAAAACCGAACAAAAACCGCCGAAAACCAACGGTTTTCGAAAAAAACCGGTGGCCGCGGTCAACCTCGGCGCGCGGGTCCGGCGGCGACGACGGCTGGGGCGCGGCTGCTAGGGTTAGGTTTTGCGGGGCGGCGGCGGCTTGGGCTAATCGTGCCCCGGGGTGGCGCTATATAAAGGGCCCGGCCGGTAGGAGTGTGGGCCGAAACCGGCTCTAAGTCGGTTCACACTTTTTCTTTTAAATAATTTTTGCGCAGAAAAACAAACAAAAGAAATACTAAACGGACTCCAAAAATCCCGACATAAATTTTCCCAGGCTTCTAAAATCAAGCCGCACAGGATGAACATTTATTTGGGGCCTAGATGCAATTTTGAAAAACGCGCATTTTTCCTAAATTCAAAAAAAATAACAAATAAAATCTTGTTTGATTTTATTATTAAATCCTCAATATTTCTTTACTTTGGGAAAGCCATTTTATTCCCTCTCTCAAATTTTTGTAATAGAAATAATTGAAGATAAAATAAATAAAATCAAATGATCCTATTTTTCCAAATTTGAGAAAACTCAAATATGAAAATAATGAAATCCCCAACTCTCTCCGAGGGTCATTGAGTTGCCTTAAATTTCTTGGATCTACAAAAATGCAATAAAACATGATATGCAAAGATGATCTAATGTATAACATTCCAAATTGAAAATTTGGGATGTTACATATTTATAGCCTCCACACAAATTCTAACCGTTACACACAAATCACCAAACTCGGTGGGACCAAATAATGAAACTCGGTCAGACCGATTTAGTTCAAAATGTGAACGTTGGGCTTTTCGGTGGGACCGACATATCAACTCGGTGTGACCAATTTCATTAGGGTTAGGGCATAACTTAATCTCGGTGAGACCGATTACACAAACTCGGTGGGACCGATTTTGGTAATAAGCTAACCAGAGAGTTGGTCAGACAAACTCGGTGGGACCGATTCGCTCATCTCGTTGAGACCGAAACGTTACGAAGGGGAACGGAGAGTTTGCATTGCGAACTCGGTGGGACCGGTCGCTCATCTAGGTTGGACCAAAACATTATGAAGGGAAACAGAGAGTTTCCAATCCCATCTCGGTGAGACCGAGATCCCTATCGGTAAGACCGAAGTGACTAGGGTTTGTGGCAGTAGCTATATTAAATGAACTTGGTGGCGCCGGATAGAAAGTTTCAGTGGGGCCGAGTTTTACTTTTGGTTTGGGACATATGTGGATATGAGAAAGTAGTTGAGAGTTTTTGAAAGCATATCACTAAGTATTTTGAGCAAGCAACCCATTAAGCAACACATCATCCCCTTTTAATAGTATTGGCGTTTCCTATGGACTCACTGTGATCTTGGATCACTAAAAGTAAAATGTAGAGTCTTGAGCTTTAGAGCTTGAGCCAATCTTTTGTCCTTAGCATTTTGAGGGGTCCACATTTCTAATCCATGCCATGTCAATCATTAAGCTTTCCTAAAATATTTATCTTGAGATATCATTAGCTCAATGAGCTATATGTTGTTAGGAATTAACAAAACCACCCAGGATAGTTTCACTTTCAAATATGTAGGAACCAATATGAGCATCTAGGTTCCGCTATTGGTTATTGACCGGAGATGAGTCTCGGTCATGTCTACATAGTTCTCGAACCCATAGGGTCCGCACGCTTACACTACAAAAAAAGACACATCCGTGACATTTTGGGCCAAACAAAAAAAATTCTGTCATACTTATGACACTTCTATGACAATAATTGTGACAAAACCCGGTATCATCATAGATGTGGCGGGGTCCTACTTCTATGACAAAAAATCATGACAGAAAATGAGCTTTTCGTCCTGGGCGGGCTGGAGACGCAGCTGCACGACATTCTTTGGGCCGTCCATGATGGAAAAAACCATGGTAGAAGCGAGGGCGAGGAAAATATCAGGGAGTTACCGGTTACGGTGGCTAGTCGGGGGCTGAGCGATGCGCGTTTCTCTCATACGTACGCGCGTGTGTGCGGGGCGTTGCGCTCTAACTGAACTTGAGCGAGGCGTTGGGCTCTAACTGAACCCGAACGATTGCACTACAGGCTATGCGTTACTGGACCCGAGCGATCGATTGATGGCTCTTAACTGAACCCGATCAAGCGATTCCTTCACTACTGCTGCTAACTGAAGCCGATCGATGCTGCCTCTAGATGAACAACGAGCGTTGTTGGGGGTTTGGATGAACAGGAACCCGTGGTTGTAGAGGCCGTTGCCGCTGGATGAACAGTACCCCGATCGATAGAGCTGGTGGATGAACAGGACCCCGTGGAGGGCTGGATGAACAGGACCCTATGGAGGGCTGGTTGACCAGTAGCCAGTGGAGGGCTGGTTGAACAGTAGCCGGTGGAGGGCTTGTTGAACATGAGCCGGTGGAGGGCTGGATGAACAGTAGCCCGTGGAGGGGTGGTTGAACAGGACCCCGTGGAGAGGGCTGATTGAACAGTAGCCAGTGGAGGCTGGATGAACAGGAGCCTGTGGATGAACAGTCGTAGGTGGAGGCTGGAGGAGGTCGACGGTGGAGATGAACAGTATCCCGTGGAGTCCCGTTTTGCGGTACGCCACACCCCTCTCAGTCAACAGGACCCCGTTTCGACCGTAGGAGGTCCAACAGAAGTCCGTTTCCTCCGTTTTGCGGTACGCTAGACCCCCCCGATGAACAGGATCCCGTTTCGACCGTGGCCGATCGAACACAAGGTCGTTTTCTCTGTTCTGCGGTACGCCAAGCCGGTTGGCTCCCGATGAACACGACGACGCATTCCGTTCCGACCCAGCCGGTTGGCTCCCCATGAACATGACGACGATGCAGTTTCTCTATTTCGACCCAGTCGTGTACACGAGCCCTGGTCATACGTATGCGCGAGTAGGTGTTCGAGACCCCGCCGGTATGTACGTACGTGGCCGTATTTACTTTCTTGCACCCTGGCCACTGTACATATGTGTACATGCTACGTGCATGCCTCTACATCGACCAGTATGTACGTACACGTTCGCGACCAGAATGACAATGCTACGTATGCTTCGACCAGGTGGGTCCTGACTATTAGGCACTTCCTTACGTGCGAAGATGTAGCTGGTGGGTCCTAGCTATCAGGGGGTAAACGTTTTTTCACGAAATACGGTGGCCCGTCGGGTGGGTCCCTGCTGTCAGGTGGAGGAATAATTATTTTGCGCGTAATAAGGAGGCACTTCCTTGTTGCGTCCGTGGACCCAGCTGTCAGCCTCTCCATGTACAGTACACTTCCGATGGAAGTCGTTCCTTGACCACGTTGACCACGCCGCGCCGAGAGCACCACGGCGGTGGACGACGGCGAGGCCTAGGTAGGGGACGACGCGGAGCCGGCGAAGATGCGGCAGTGGAAGCCCACGCGGAGAGGAGTACGCAGGTTCACTGGTTCGGCTGCGGTGTGAGGCTGCCGTCGTCGCAGAATAATAGGGGGTGTGGGTGAGTAGAGGCGGATGGCCTGGCCGGCGGTGGGAGTTGTCGTGGAATTGTCACGGCAGATGTCCTTCGTGTCAGGACTTAGTCGTGAGGCCAATGCATCTATGTGATAGCTTGAGAGGGGTTGAGCGAGACGAGAGACGCGAGGTTTTTACCCAGGTTCGGCCCCTCACGGTGGAGGTAAAAGCCTATGTCCTGCTTCATTGATATTGATGATCATGATCAGTGTTACAAGGGTGCTCTATCTCGAGAGCTATGGACTTATCTGTCTAAACCTAACTTGTCCAACTTGTGGAACCTGTCCATCTTGGGGTGCCCTGCCCCTCCTTATATATGTTGAAGGGGCGGCTTACATGACTAGTCCTATTAGGATTAGGATTAGTCTATTACAAGTGGAGTCCTAGTCTTGCTTCCTTTGTAAGGGAATATTCCTTATGGTTTCCTCTTAAGCCGGCCCACCATAACACGAGCCGGCCTTCCTTGAACCGCCTACTGGGTCTTGTCACTCCTCTGACCTGCCTGCTAGGTCACCAATGAGTCACCTGGCTTGGTCGGGTCATCAGTGAGTGGAGAGATCCGAGCGGGTCATCAGTGAATCGCCAAGTCCGGCCGGGTCATACCGCGGGGTATATCCCCGATAGGAGTAGTAGGGGCGGTGAGGCCTCCGCGGCATCATAGCCGGCCACGAGAGGCAGGAGCACGCGGCACGACCGACGCTGGTTTGGGTGGCTGGAGCAAGAATACCAGAGGTTGAAGAAGCACTACGGCCGTTGAATGGACATCGTACGGTGACTGGAGCTAGAATCGTTCATATTGACTAAGTTGACAAAGCCCTCCATCCCCGTCAACTTCGTAGGCCCACAAGTCAGCCTCCCACACAGGGGGGGTATTCATTTTTTGTGCGTAATAAGGAGGCACTTCCTTGCGTGCGAAGATATAGCTGTGGGTCCGAGCTGTCAGCGGGGGGACCATTTTTTCGTGAAATACAGAGGCCCTTTCAGTGGGTCCAAGATTTCAGGTGGAGGAATCATTATTTTGCGCGTAATAAGGAGGCATTTCCTTGTGTGCGGCTGTGGACCCAGCTGTCAGCCTCTCCATGTACAGTCCACTTTCGATGGATGTCATGTGTTGACCACGTTGACCATGCAACGCCGAGAGCACCAGGGCGGTGGACGATGGCGAGGCCTACGAAGGGAACGACACGGAGCCGGGGAAGACACGACAGTGGCTGCCCACGCGGTGGGGAGTACGAGGGTTGACTAGTTTGGCTGCCGTCGCCGGAAAATAACATGAGGTGTGGGTGAGTAGAGGGATAGACAGGCTAGGGATGCGAGTATGGTGGGGCCGTGAGGCCTGCCCGGCAGCACAGCCGGCCACGGGAGGCGGGAGTAGGCGGTTCCGCCGGCGCTGGTTTGGGCGGCTGGAGCAGGAAGATCAGAGACTGAAGAAGCACGATTGTCGTTAGATTGACATTTAATGGTCTGACGCTGGTAGAGCCGATTGTTGACTAAGTTTCTTTTTTTGAGAAACCTTGTATACGCATGAACTTAGTAGGCCCACAAGTTAGCCTCCAAATCTGTGGCAGATAAGATAGAGCCCATTTGCTAAAAAATATAATTCACAGCCATTTGCTAATTCTTAAGTAATTTATTACAACCCATTTTCTGCCTAGAACCAAGGTCAAAAAGTTCAACCTTATTTTGCATATTTCGGTGGAGTCCAAACTGTTGTAACCCCGAAATGATAAACATTTTTTAAGAACTTATTGATTTTCCAACAAAATTGTTTTGTTTTTGTAAGCAAATAAGACGTGGGACAATTGAGTTGGTTTAAGGGAAATCCAGTGGTAAAAAATCAGCGCTGGGAGGGAAAACTACAACAAAAATAAGGATGTAAATATAAAAAGGGAACTTTATGTATTTTCAATATAATGATACATGTATATGAACTAGTAAAACTATAGGTAGAGATTAGAAAACAGATGTAGGACATGGCGTTTCAAGAGGAAAATAGAACTGGGCTGTGTGTTTGATTCAGTAAAAAAACTGTCTGCGGATGTTGTAAGATAAAATATAACTAACGTTGGCAGGCCAGAGGCCAGTAGATACCTGCTGGATCTTTGTGCCCCGTTGTTGTTATGGGCTGGGCTGTTAAAAACAACACCAAGCCTGGGCAGTCTACAGCCCAGTTGAAACTTGCCCGACCTGAAAAAACAATATATCTGCTCAACAAACGAGAGAATTCTACAAGTACAGACTGATAAATGGGATGCAACAGGTATATTGTTTTTTCATCATGATAATAAGTGCATGCACTTGTTTCAAAAAATTTGGAGAACTTGGAATTTGAACGGCAGGTGCTTATGCTACCCATCAAATAATATCAGGTGACTGAAAATTTGTTTCGAAACAAATGATTCAACTTTATATCCAAGTCGACCCTCGGCATGATGGTTGGAAGCAAATGCCAAGTTCATACCAAAAGATCGTTAACAACAATACCAACTTGCGGACGACAAGGTAGTACAAGTACCAATACCAAACTAACTTATAATCTTTTTACTCCTGGCCCTAGTGTGTTGGAAATATGCCCTAGAGGCAATAATAAAAGCATTATTATTATATTTCTTTGTTCATGATAATTGTCTTTATTCATGCTATAACTGTATTATCCGGAAATCGTAATACACATGTGAATACATAGACCATAATATGTCCCTAGTAAGCCTCTAGTTGACTAGCTCGTTGATCAACAGATAGTCATGGTTTCCTGGCTATGGACATTGGATGTCATTGATAACGGGATCACATCATTAGGAGAATGATGTGATGGACAAGACCCAATCCTAAGCATAGCACAAAGATCGTGTAGTTCGTTTGCTAGAGCTTTTCCAATGTCAAGTATCCTTTCCTTTGACCATGAGATCGTGTAACTCCCGGATACCGTAGGAGTGCTTTGGGTGTATCAAACGTCACAACGTAACTGGGTGACTATAAAGTTGCATTACAGGTATCTCCGAAAGTGTCTGTTGGGTTGACACGGATCGAGACTGGGATTTGTCACTCCGGATAACGGAGAGGTATCACTGGGCCCACTCGGTAATGCATCATCATTATGAGCTCAAGGTGACCAAGTGGTTGATCACGGGATCATGCATTATGGTACGAGTAAAGTGACTTGCTGGTAACGAGATTGAACAAGGTATTGGGATACCGACGATCGAGTCTCGGGCAAGTAACATACCGATTGACAAAGGGAATTGTATACGGGGTTGATTAATCCTCGACATCGTGGTTCATCCGATGAGATCATCATGGAGCATGTGGGAGCCATCATGGGTATCCAGATCTCGCTGTTGGTTATTGACCGGAGAGTCATCTCGGTCATGTCTGCTTGTCTCCCGAACCCGTAGGGTCTACACACTTAAGGTTCGGTGACGCTAGGGTTATGAAGATATGTATATGCAGTAATCCGAATGTTGTTCGGAGTCCCGGATGAGATCCCGGACGTCACGAGGAGTTCCGGAATGGTCCGGAGGTAAAGAATTATATATAGGAAGTGCTGTTTCGGCCATCGGGACAAGTTTCGGGGTTATCGGTATTGTACCGGGACCACCGGAGGGGTCCCGGGGGCCCACCGGGTGGGGCCACCTGTCCCGGGGGGCCACATGGGCTGTAGGGGGTGCGCCTTGGCCTATATGGGCCAAGGGCACCAGCCCTACTAGGCCCATGCGCCTAGGGTTTCCACCAAGGAAGAGTCCAAGTGGTGGAAGGCACCCCTAGGTGCCTTGGGGGGGAGGGAAACCTCCCCTTGGCCACCGCACCTAGGAGATCAGATCTCCTAGGCTGCGCACCCCCCCCCCCTTGGCCCTCCTATATATAGTGGGGGAGAGGAGGGATTTCATACCTCAGCCTTTGGTGCTTCCTCTCTCCCCGTTACGTCTCTCTCTCGCAGTATAGGCGAAGCCCTGCTACTGTGACGCCCTGCATCCACCACCACGCCGTCGTGCTGCTGGATCTTCATCAACCTCTCTTCCCCCCTTGCTGGATCAAGAAAGGAGGAGACGTCATCCATTCCGTACGTGTGTTGAACGCGGAGGCACCGTCCGTTCGGTGCTAAGATCATCGGTGATTTGAATCACGTCGTGTTCGACTACATCATCCCCGTTCTTTGAACGCTTCCGCTCGCGATCTACAAGGTACGTAGATGCATCTAATCACTCGTTGCTAGATGAACTCCTAGATGGATCTTGGTGAAACCGTAGGAAAATTTTTGTTTTCTGCAACGTTCCCCAGCAGTGGCATCATGAGCTAGGTCTATGCGTAGTTCTCTTGCACGAGTAGAACACAAAGTAGTTGTGGGCGTTGATTTTGTTCAATATGCTTGCCGTTACTAGTCTTATCTTGATTCGGCGGCATCGTGAGATGAAGCGGCCCGGACCGACCTTACACGTATTCTTACGTGAGACAGGTTCCACCGACTGACATGCACTAGTTGCATAAGGTGGCCAGCGGGTGTCTGTCTCTCCTACTTTAGTCGGATCGGATTCGATGAAAAGGGTCCTTATGAAGGGTAAATAGCAATTGGCATATCACGTTGTGGTCTTTGCATAGGTAAGAAACGTTCTTGCTAGAAACCCATAGCAGCCACGTAAAACATGCAAACAACAATTAGAGGACGTCTAACTTGTTTTTGCAGGGTATGCTATGTGATGTGATATGGCCAAAAGGATGTGATGAATGATATATGTGATGTATGAGATTGATCATGTTCTTGTACAAGGAATCACGACTTACATGTCGATGAGTATGACGATCTACAAGGATGATCATGGAGCCCCAAGATGGAGATCAAAGGAGCTATGTGATATTGGCCATATCATGTCACTATTATTATTTGATTACATGTGATGTTTATCATGTTTTGCATCTTGTTTACTTAGTACGACGGTAGTAAATAAGATGATCCCTTACAAAAATTTCAAGAAGTGTTCTCCCCTAACTGTGCACCGTTGCTACAGTTCGTCGCTTTGAAGCACCACATGTTAATCGGGTGTGATAGATCCTTTCGTTCACATACAACGGGTGTAAGAAGTTTTACACATGCAAAAACACTTAGGGTTAACTTGACGAGCCTAAGCATGTGAAGACATGGCCTCGGAACACAGAGACCGAAAGGTCGAACACGAGTCGTATGGAAGATACGATCAACATGGAGATGTTCACCGACGATGACTAGTCCGTCTCACGTGTTAATCGGACACGGCTTAGTTGACTTGGATTGTGTAACACTTAGATGACTAGAGGGATGTCTAATCTGAGTGGGAGTTCATTAATAATTTGATTAGATGAACTTAATTATCATGAACTTAGTCTAAAATCTTTACAATATGTCCTGTAGATCAAATGGCCAACGTTGTATTCAATTTCAACGCGTTCCTAGAGAAAACCAAGCTGAAAGACGATGGCAGCAACTATACGGACTGGGTCCGGAACCTGAGGATCATCCTCATAGCTGCCAAGAAAGATTATGTCCTACAAGCACCGCTAGGTGATCCACCCGTCCCACAGAACCAAGACGCTATGAACGCTTGGCAGACACGTACTGATGACTACTCCCTCGTTCAGTGCGGCATGCTTTACAGCTTAGAGCCGGGGCTCCAAAAGCGTTTTGAGAGACATGGAGCATATGAGATGTTCGAAGAGCTAAAAATGGTTTTTCAAGCTCATGCCCGGATCGAGAGATACGAAGTCTCCGATAAATTCTTCAGCTGTAAGATGGAGGAAAATAGTTCTGTCAGTGAGCACATACTCACTATGTCTGGGTTGCATAACCGCTTGACTCAGCTGGGAGTTACTCTCCCGGAGGACGCGGTCATTGACAGAATCCTCCAGTCGCTTCCACCAAGCTACAAGAGCTTTGTGATGAACTTCAATATGCAGGGGATGGTAAAAAACCATTCCTGAAGTATTTGCTATGCTGAAATCAGCAGAGGTAGAAGTCAAGAAGGAACATCAAGTGTTGATGATGAATAAAACCACTAAGTTCAAGAAGGGCAAGGGTAAAAAGAACTTCAAGAAGGACGGCAAGGAAGTTGCTGCGCCCGGCAAGCAAGCTGTCGGGAAGAAGTCAAAGAATGGACCCAAGCCTGAGACAGAGTGCTTTTATTGCAAAGGGAAGGGTCACTGGAAGCGGAACTGCCCCAAATACTTAGCGGATAAGAAGGCCGGCAACACCAAAGGTATATTTGATATACATGTAATTGATGTGTACCTTACCAGTACTCGTAGTAACTCCTGGGTATTTGATACCGGTGCGGTTGCTCATATTTGTAACTCACCACAGGAGCTGCGGAATAAACGGAAACTGGAAAGGGACGAGGTGACGATGCGCGTCGGGAATGGTTCCAAGGTCGATGTGATCGCCGTCGGCACGCTACCTCTACATTTACCTACGGGATTAGTTATAAACCTCAATAATTGTTATTTAGTGCCATGTCTGAGCATGAACATTGTATCAGGATCTCGTTTAATACGAGATGGCTACTCATTTAAATCCGAGAATAATGGTTGTTCTATTTATATGAGAGATATGTTTTATGGTCATGCTCCGATAGTCAATGGTTTATTCTTAATGAATCTTGAGCGTATTAATACACATGTTCATAGTGTGAGTACCAAAAGATGTAAGATTGATAATGATAGTCCCACATACTTGTGGCACTGCCGCCTTGGTCACATAGGTGTCAAACGCATGAAGAAGCTCCATGCAGATGGACTTTTAGAGTCTCTTGATTATGAATCATTTGACACGTGCGAACCATGCCTCATGGGAAAAATGACCAAGACTCCGTTCTCAGGAACAATGGAGCGAGCAACCAACTTATTGGAAATCATACATACTGATGTGTGCGGTCCAATGAGTGTTGAGGCTCGTGGTGGCTATCATTATGTTCTCACCCTCACTGATGACTTAAGTAGATATGGGTATGTCTACTTAATGAAACACAAGTCTGAAACCTTTGAAAAATTCAAAGAATTTCAGAGTGAGGTTGAGAATCAACGTGACAAAAAAAATCAAGTTTCTACGATCAGATCGTGGAGGAGAATACTTGAGTCACGAATTTGGCACACACTTAAGAAAATGTGGAATAGTTTCACAACTCACGCCGCCTGGAACACCTCAGCGTAACGGTGTGTCCGAACGTCGTAATCGCACTCTATTAGATATGGTGCGATCTATGATGTCTCTTGCCGATTTACCGCTATCTTTTTGGGGCTATGCTTTAGAGACTGCCGCATTCACTTTAAATAGGGCTCCGTCGAAATCCGTTGAGACGACACCGTATGAATTATGGTTTGGGAAGAAACCTAAGCTGTCGTTTCTAAAAGTTTGGGGATGCGATGCTTATGTCAGGAAACTTCAACCTGAAAAGCTCAAACCCAAGTCGGAAAAATGCGTCTTCATAGGATACCCTAAAGAAACTTATGGGTATACCTTCTACCTCAGATCCGAAGGCAAGATCTTTGTTGCCAAGAATGGGTCCTTTCTAGAGAAAGAGTTTCTCTCGAAAGAAGTAAGTGGGAGGAAAGTAGAACTTGATGAAGTATTGCCTCTTGAACCGGTAAATGGCGCAACTCAACAAAATGTTCCTGAGGTGCCTGCACCGACTAGAGAGGAAGTTATTCATGATGATCAAGATACTTCTGATCAAGCTCCTACTGAAATTCGAAGGTCCACAAGGACACGTTCCGCACCAGAGTGGTACGGCAACCCTGTCTTGGAAATCATGTTGTTAGAAAACGGTGAACCTTCAAACTATGAAGAAGCGATGGCGGGACCGGATTCCAACAAATGGCTAGAAGCCATGAAATCCGAGATAGGATACATGTATGAAAACGAAGTATGGACTTTGACTGACTTGCCCGTTGAACGGCGAGCCATAGAAAATAAATGGATCTTTAAGAAGAAGACAGACGCAGGTGGTAATGTGACCATCTATAAAGCTCGGCTTGTCGCTAAGGGTTATCGACAAGTTCAAGGAATTGACTACGATGAGACTTTCTCACCGGTAGCGAAGCTAAAGTCCGTCCGAATCATGTTAGCAATTGCCGCATTCTACGATTATGAGATATGGCAAATGGACGTCAAAACGGCATTCCTTAATGGTTTCCTTAAGGAAGAGTTGTATATGATGCAGCCGGAAGGTTTTGTCGATCCTAAGAATGCTGACAAGGTGTGCAAGCTCCAACGCTCGATTTATGGGCTGGTGCAAGCATCTCGGAGTTGGAACATTCGCTTTGATGCGATGATCAAAGCGTTTGGGTTTACGCAGACTTATGGAGAAGCCTGCGTTTACAAGAAAGTGAGTGGGAGCTCTGTAGCATTTCTCATACTATATGTAGATGACATACTTTTGATGGGAAATGATATAGAACTCTTGGACAGCATCAAGGCCTACTTGAATAAGAGTTTTTCAATGAAGGACCTTGGAGAAGCTGCTTATATATTAGGCATCAAGATCTATAGAGATAGATCAAGACGCCTCATAGGTCTTTCACAAAGCACATACCTTGATAAGATTTTGAAGAAGTTCAAAATGGATCAGTCCAAGAAAGGGTTCTTGCCTTTTTTGCAAGGTATGAAATTGAGCTCAGCTCAATGTCCGACCACGGCAGAAGAGATAGAAGAGATGAGTGTCATCCCCTATGCCTCAGCCATAGGTTCTATTATGTATGCCATGCTGTGTACCAGACCTGATGTAAACCTTGCCGTAAGTTTGGTAGGAAGGTACCAGAGTAATCCCGGCAAGGAACACTGGATAGCGGTCAAGAATATCCTGAAGTACCTGAAAAGGACTAAGGAAATGTTTCTCGTTTATGGAGGTGACGAAGAGCTCGTCGTAAAGGGTTACGTCGACGCTAGCTTCGACACAGATCTGGATGACTCTAAGTCACAAACCGGATACGTGTATATGTTGAATGGTGGAGCAGTGAGCTGGTGCAGCTGCAAACAGAGCGTCGTGGCGGGATCTACATGTGAAGCGGAATACATGGCAGCCTCAGAGGCAGCACATGAAGCAATATGGGTGAAGGAGTTCATCACTGACCTAGGAGTCATACCCAATGCGTCGGGGCCAATCAAACTCTTTTGTGACAACACTGGAGCTATTGCACTTGCCAAGGAGCCCAGGTTTCACAAGAAGACAAGGCACATCAAGCGTCGCTTCAACTCCATTCGTGAAAATGTTCAAGATGGAGACATAGAGATTTGTAAAGTACATACGGACCTGAATATAGCAGATCCGTTGACTAAACCTCTCCCTAGGGCAAAACATGATCAACACCAGAATTCCATGGGTGTTCGATTCATCACAATGTAACTAGATTATTGACTCTAGTGCAAGTGGGAGACTGTTGGAAATATGCCCTAGAGGCAATAATAAAAGCATTATTATTATATTTCTTTGTTCATGATAATTGTCTTTATTCATGCTATAACTGTATTATCCGGAAATCGTAATACACGTGTGAATACATAGACCATAATATGTCCCTAGTAAGCCTCTAGTTGACTAGCTCGTTGATCAACAGATAGTCATGGTTTCCTGGCTATGGACATTGGATGTCATTGATAACGGGATCACATCATTAGGAGAATGATGTGATGGACAAGACCCAATCCTAAGCATAGCACAAAGATCGTGTAGTTCGTTTGCTAGAGCTTTTCCAATGTCAAGTATCTTTTCCTTTGACCATGAGATCGTGTAACTCCCGGATACCGTAGGAGTGCTTTGGGTGTATCAAACGTCACAACGTAACTGGGTGACTATAAAGGTGCATTACAGGTATCTCCGAAAGTGTCTGTTGGGTTGACACGGATCGAGACTGGGATTTGTCACTCCGGATAACGGAGAGGTATCACTGGGCCCACTCGGTAATGCATCATCATTATGAGCTCAAGGTGACCAAGTGGTTGATCACGGGATCATGCATTACGGTACGAGTAAAGTGACTTGCTGGTAACGAGATTGAACAAGGTATTGGGATACCGACGATCGAGTCTCGGGCAAGTAACATACCGATTGACAAAGGGAATTGTATACGGGGTTGATTAATCCTCGACATCGTGGTTCATCCGATGAGATCATCGTGGAGCATGTGGGAGCCATCATGGGTATCCAGATCCCGCTGTTGGTTATTGACCGGAGAGTCGTCTCGGTCATGTCTGCTTGTCTCCCGAACCCGTAGGGTCTACACACTTAAGGTTCGGTGACGCTAGGGTTATGAAGATATGTATATGCAGTAATACGAATGTTGTTCGGAGTCCCGGATGAGATCCCGGACGTCACGAGGAGTTCCGGAATGGTCCGGAGGTAAAGAATTATATATAGGAAGTGCTGTTTCGGCCATCGGGACAAGTTTCGGGGTTATCGGTATTGTACCGGGACCACCGGAGGGGTCCCGGGGGCCCACCGGGTGGGGCCACCTGTCCCGGGGGGCCACATGGGCTGTAGGGGGTGCGCCTTGGCCTATATGGGCCAAGGGCACCAGCCCTACTAGGCCCATGCGCCTAGGGTTTCCACCAAGGAAGAGTCCAAGTGGTGGAAGGCACCCCTAGGTGCCTTGGGGGGGAGGGAAACCTCCCCTTGGCCGCCGCACCTAGGAGATCAGATCTCCTAGGCTGTGCACCACCTCCCCTTGGCCCTCCTATATATAGTGGGGGAGAGGAGGGATTTCATACCTCAGCCTTTGGTGCTTCCTCTCTCCCCGTTACGTCTCTCTCTCGCAGTATAGGCGAAGCCCTGCTACTGTGACGCCCTGCATCCACCACCACGCCGTCGTGCTGCTGGATCTTCATCAACC
The DNA here is from genome assembly GCF_056163025.1 of Triticum urartu. Classification (NCBI taxonomy): domain Eukaryota; kingdom Viridiplantae; phylum Streptophyta; class Magnoliopsida; order Poales; family Poaceae; genus Triticum; species Triticum urartu. The sequence goes on along the minus strand of NC_141879.1, from coordinate 463,726,853 downwards.
TCTCTTCCCCCCTTGCTGGATCAAGAAAGGAGGAGACGTCATCCGTTCAGTACGTGTGTTGAACGCGGAGGCACCGTCCGTTCGGTGCTAAGATCATCGGTGATTTGAATCACGTCGTGTTCGACTACATCATCCCCGTTCTTTGAACGCTTCCGCTCGCAATCTACAAGGTACGTAGATGCATCTAATCACTCGTTGCTAGATGAACTCCTAGATGGATCTTGGTGAAACCGTAGGAAATTTTTTGTTTTCTGCAACGTTCCCCAACATAGTGTTCGTCTGGTAGAAAGTCTTGCAGAGGACCAGCTCCCACTCCTTCTCTTGCTTGAGGTCCCCGAGGTGGTACTGGTGCATCACCCATTTGGTCCTCTACTGGTCGAAGTCTTGTTGGTGTGCAGCACTAGAACCTTTTTGATGCCCATCTGCCGGCCGTTGACCACCTTCGGCAAGGTATTGCCGGTCTTGTGCAACATCGCGTGCATGCCGCACTCCGACTATGTCTTGCAATGCGTCCACATGCCCCTTTTGAACGCCCTGGAATTGCACTGGAAGAAATGCTTGCTTAGGCCACTCAGTGTGATACCTACAGTATTGTCGAATGCAGGTTTTAGTATACGTGGTTGGCATTTTCATAACATTTTTGGCATGTTGCAGTCACTTGCTTCACTTTTTATTAACTGTCAAATTGTATTTGCTTCACTAGGTCTGCGTCTAAAAACAAAAATAGAGCTATAAACAAAGGAATATGTTTGTGCAAGTGGACGGCCGATCAGTGTCTTACCTGGAAGTTTCTCAGGATGGGTGTAGCATATGCCGTGCTCGCTGTCGATGGTTGGTATGAACAAATCGATGAGAGGGTGAGATCTCGCGCTGTCAGCAGTCACTTTGGCCTCAAGGTGCTTGATCAGCTCATGATCCATGGGATCAAACTTGATGCCAGCCAGCAGCTCCGGCCAATCCTTCTTGGACTTGCATCGGTTAATTCCAGTTATATGGTATTTAATGTATGATCAATCGACTGTTTTAAGTGAATGATGAAAGATTTCGACAGATAAGTGGTACTCCAAATCTGAAGTCCACAATACCCGAAGACGCCTCCGGGATTCTTGTGTCACCTCACGCGCAGCGTGTTGTCACGTCAATTCAATGTGTGGACATGATGAATAATTTGATTGACGTATACTAGTACTGCTACTGTACTACTGTCAGGGCCCCGATTCCATGTCACATCGGTCTAGCTGGTAACACCTCATATCACTTTGCGGCCTCACGCACGGTATTCCCACGGGTGTCGCCTTACCATGGCCCGGGACCGTTTGCGCCTTTTGGCTCACATATATGATAGTGTCGCTAGCATCCATATGACAGAGAACCCGGGCCGACATGGCTAGTCATGAACCCAAAGCGGCACCAACCTATGGGGACAGGCATACATGAATCACATCAAGCATGTCGGTCAGCAGCGTGTGAATCCGGGCCGTAGCACTGGGCTAACAGGACTCCGGGAACCCGGGCTGTAGCAGGCTAGGCAGGACTCCAGATGTCACCGCGTGACATTTCCCCGAAGGGACAGACACAGGAACGAAGTGAAACACATGCCAGCCAGTCAAGTGTCCTGAGCAGTAGTGCTGGGCTAGCAGGACTCCGGTGAACCGGGCTGTAGCGGACTACTATGGCTCATGGAAGCACTAGACTACATTTCCCCATAAGAGAGGCTGCCAAGGATAAACAACTAGATTGTCAGATCCCACACATACCAAGCATTTCAATCATACACACAATATGCTCGATATGTGTAAATACAACATGGCATCACAACATAACTTTACGACTCAAGTATTTATTCATTAGGCTTCGAAGAGCCAGATAAAACAAACATGGGTCTCATGACCCAACATTCAGAGCATACAAGTCAAAGCACATGCGGAAGCTTAACATGTCTGAGTACAGACATCTACAAATGAAAAAGGCTGAGAAGCCTGACTATCTACCAGATCTTGCCGAGGGCTCAAGATTGTAGCTGAGGTATCAAGCTAAACGTCGAAGTCCACATGGAACTACTAGCGAGACTGAATTTTCTCTGCAAAAACATAAATTAAGCAAACATGAGTACAAATGTACCCAGCAAGACTTACATCAGAACTAGCTACATATGCATCAGTATCAAGAAAGGGGTAGTGGAGTTTAACTGCAGCAAGCCAGCTTTGACTCGGTGGCTATCCTGAACTACGACTGCAAGTAACTCTTTTGAGGTGGCGCACATGAGTCCACATATTCACCATATCAATACACCACTATGGATCCGCTCCTGTCTCCCTACAAGAACGCCATCCATAGCACTCACGCTTATCTTGCGCATTTTAGAGTATCCACTTTCACTTGTCTATGAACTATGCAAGGGGTCCAAGTTTCCATATCCGAGGAATCCGACTATTCGAATAGATAATAAAAACCCTGTAGGGGTGTACTTCTTCACACACGCTCCCACCACTTACCGTCGTTTACACGACATGTACTCGGCAACCTGCAAGCGGAAGCCCAACGAGGGTGTTGGCCACGGCCTACCTAAACACTCAAGTCTCTAGTCTAGGTTTATCGCCTATCTAGGTTCCATCCGCAGGGAGTCCGGCCGAGGTTTCCACATACGGCCCCGAACGATGTGAACAGGGTTCCCGAGACACCAAACGGGCGCCCGGTACACCGTGCCACGGTGTATCTACCGCATCATAGACCACCCCTAGGATCAGCGCTATGCACGACCGCCAACACATAACCTACAAACACCAGAAACTAGTTGCAACTCCTGGACAGAGTACTAGGGTGATTAAGAAGCCGAGAGGGTCAATTAAGGATCCCAATGAGTGGTAGTAGCTGTTCATGGATCACAGACACAGAACTCAGTTCCTAAGAACGGTTTCAATGAGACAACCCACCATGTACTCCTACATGGCCTCTCACCGCTACCTTTACCAAATTGTGTTCACACACTTAGCTCAGACACAGTAGGACATGTTCATCACCATTCCAATTCATTCCCGATGAATCAGACCCGACACAACTCTATGCAATAGCAGGCATGACAAACAAGCATGAATGAGTAGGCACATCAGGCCTCAAACAACTCCTACTCATGCTAGTGGGTTTCATCTATTTACTGTGGCAATGACAGGTCATGCAGAGGAAAGGGGTTCAACTACCGCAGCATGTAATAGTTGAATCATTGTTGTCCTAATGCAGTAAAAGAGAGCAGGAGCGGGAGAGTGGGATTGTATCGGAATGAACAAGGGGGTTTTGCTTGCCTGGCACTTCTGAAGATAATATAGCTCTTCATCGGTGTCATCGAACTCATCATCGGAACACGTCTATCGAGAGGGGACAACCACCGGCAAACACAAAAAGAACACAATCAATGCAAATGCAACAATATGATGCATGATCATGACATGGAAATATGCTATGATTTGTACTAATGCATCTAGCAACAATTTAAATGAAGTCCATATGAACCAAGGGTTCATATGCAACTCCATAAGGGGTATTTAAAATGCCATTATCATGTTTTCACTTATACAGGGGGTATAAGTTGGTTGAACATGCATGAAAGTAGCATAGATGGATATATTGGATTTTTCTGATAATTTTTCATATATAATTTATTTCATTCTGAGTTATAGATTTTTTTCTATGATTTTTAGAAGTTTAGGCAATTTTCTGGAATTTCCTGAATAAGAATAAATCCAGAATATGAGTTATTTCGTCAGCACTGCGTCATTGTGACGTCAGCTGGTTAACTGGGCGCCTCCAGGTCAAACCTGACCAGTAGGGCCCACTGGTCAGTAGTTAGTTAACTAACTAGAGTTAGTTAGTGTTAAACTAATGCTAATCCTAGTTTAGTTAGTGGCCTAAGGCCCACACGTCAGTGACCCAGGGAGTCAAACTGGGCCCACCCGGGGTTAACTTGGTCAGCGGGGTCAAACCCCTGGCCAACAGGGTCAAACCTGCCGGCGGCTTGACGCCGGCAAGGCCAGACACGACACCGCGGCTCAGGAATGCGCTATAGGCGGCGGTTTCGCGCGCTGAGGGCACCAGGGCATAGCCCTTGCTCCCGCGCATCTAGTGGAGACACCAGCAGGTCACGGGGTCACCGGAATCGACGCCAGCGAGGGGTCGAGCGGCGGCCTGAGCTACGGGTGTGCTCGGGTTGGAGCTAGGGGGCACGTGGGGAGGAGCTGGTGGTGGCTATGGGTGCGCGAAGACACGCTGAGCACGGTGGTGCGCTCGGTTGCGGCTCTAGGTGGCGGTGGCCACGGCGGCGACATGGCTGGGCGGCGGTGAGTTCTTGAGTCCGGCGGAAATAGCGGCTAGAGCGGCCAAACGACATGGGAAGAAGAGGGGAACGGGTCAGCGGCTCACCGCGAGGACAAGGCCGGGGACGCTCTATGGGCGGCGAATCGAGCAACGATGGCCGTCGGTGCAGAGGACGAAGATGGCATCGAGGACGGCGTTGCAGGGCTTTTGGCAGGGCGTGGCTCGGTGGGAAGGAAGAGGGGGTCGAGGCGGAGCTTCTGAGCGCTTCGGCGAGGCGAGGCAGTGGCTGTGGCCACGGCAACAGCGAGCGGCGGCGACGGCTGCGCTCGGGTATGAGAGGGAGAGAGAGCAGAGGAGGGGGAGGAGCACGGGGAGAGTGAGAGAGCGGTCGGGGCGGCGTGGCTTCGCGAGGGAGGCCCAGGGCAACAAGGGGGAAGCGACAGGAAGCAAGAGGCGGCACGGGCGCGTGCCGGCGTGCGGCGATCACACGCCTCGCGTCCTTCTGGAGCAAGGTGGAGGACGACTGGCAGATGGGCCTGGTGGGCTGCTACAGTGCCAGGCCGGCCAGGTAAGAGCCAGGTAATCTCTCTCTCTCTTTGGTTAATGTTTTTTTCTATTTCTCTGTAACTTCTAGGCTTTATTAAAAATACGAGAACGTTCCAAAAATCCTGAAAGTAATTGTGGGCTCTGGTTGGAATATTCCCCACAGCCCTCACTTAAGTTCAGAATTAATTGAGCATTTAAAATATTATATAGCATTTAAATGCCCAATTGCAAATAGCATATGATTTAATTAAAAAATCCAGGATGGCCTAGAATTATGTGCATCATTTTTGTCAGAGGTGCTGGACCAATTCAAAAATGATGAACATTTCTAAAGGGCATTTTGGGATCATTGAAAAGATTTAAGTTTGAACCTGGTTGAATTTCATTTGCTGCTAGGGTTTATTATCCCCCATTTCAAGTTTCTTGAAAATAATAGAATGCATGATGCTCACTGATGCAACTATCTGCAAACAATTCTAGGGCTGTGACAACTCACCCCCATTAAACAAGAATCTCGTCCCGAGATTCAAGCGTGGGGAAAAAAGAAGGGGGCACACAAACTAACACGATCTTCATGATCCAGGTGGCACTTCATAAGAACGTTGATTCGATCACCATCATTGTCTCGAGGTCTTGCCTCGAGAACTCCAACTATCATGACAATTAGAGGAAAGAGAAAACTCTGGAAGGACCGATCTTATCGAAGATGGAACAACTCAGGATCAACTCATGGAGTGAGACATTGAAACATCTCTGGAGCTGAGACACAAAGTACACATCTAGAGGGGTGGAGTGGAACAGATGACGAGGGTTCACTAGGTAGACAACAATTCCACACCTAAGAGGGTGGTGAACGGTTGTCAATGTAGCGAGGATTTGAGTTGCCATGATACCATAACGAGACACCCTAGAGAAGGATGAGTCGTAGAATTTTCCCTTAAGTGGCAAAAAGAATTACTTTTGATCCAGAGATAAATAAAATTCTCTATACCAGCCTAGGGAAAATCTCGAGCAATCGTTTGAAGGAGTTCGAAAGAATGACATACCCTGACTAGAATGGATGATGTGGACTACCTTGTTGAAGACAACGCAATGGATGATTTTTGCTTATCATCGGAAATGGATGGGATCCATGGTAGGACCACTTTTGAAGATGATCCTGAACAGCAACTGTTGAGAAGGGCATTCCATAGTAGGATGACAAAATGGCGGTGCAAGCTGGGAACAAAATGCAAATGTTGGGAATGTTCCAACCATCATATCTGCCTGAGATTCAGATCTGGTCAGTAACAGGATACTTCAGACTCAACATGTGTGAAAAAGAAAAGTTGTAACACAAATCGACGAGATAACGTTGCGAGATTCTCGGGAAATGAACTACGATAGCAAGCCCCAAAACATGAGCGGGTTCTGCTACACACATGTGAACAAGCTGTCCCAGACAAGCATGACCACGTAGTAGTCTTATAATAAAACACTACCAAGTTCAGGTGGAGAACCATCGTCGAGGATATCAAAGTCCTTGCATAAGGCATGCTCTTAAGAAGGAACTTCTTCTCCTTGAACAAATCATTCAGTGGCTTGGTCTGCTAGGAAACACATATAGAACGGAGGCGGCCAACCTATCAAACCATAGAGTACTTCGCACATGCGTGACTAACTTGGGATGATTCCAGAGAAAGCAAAAACAATCTTTCTCGTATTCACGGTGGCAACTTCTTCCATCCAAGCATAAGCTTCATGAACGGAACATGAAGCATTGCTTACAAAGTTTTCAACACTAATTTACATGTTCAACATGAATCATGGACAAGATGAAATTGTTGTGAATGGGCTCAACAAAAAACCATCAAGGCTTCCATATAGATGGAATTCCATAATTAAGTGAACACGGTGATAGCATTGGTCAGACCAAAGGATGTAATGGTGTATGCCCGAGGGATCAACCACAAGTAAGACAACATTATGAACATCGTTGGTTCTGATTTGATTTGAGGATAGCCCACACTCAAATCAAAGTTTGGATAAGACAATAGATCCAATAACTTATCACGAGGACCAATTGATGAAAATTTTACCTTTCTTCAACACACACACACATAAAAGTTATCCCTTAACACGAACTAAGTCAGACAAGCTTTTATCTTCCAACTCTCCAAGTTGTTGTTTAGCTTAACCAACTAGCTCGGGGGTATCCAACACAGATTCTTGGAGAAGGAGTGGTTTACAAGAAACCAACTTGATCACGAACTCAACATAGCGGTCAGGTGACAACCTGGTAACACTTCCGAGAAGATATTCGGAAAATCACGAACCACCGAAATGTTATTAAGCTCAGGAGCAATCTTGCTTTCGAGGCAAGATGATATGATCAAAAGAGCGAGGGATTGACACAATCCTAACTTATTGATCGAAAAGTGCACTGGGAATAAGGCTAGGTAGCACGATCAATCTTAGGATGATGATTCAGTAACCAACACGCTAAGAATGAAATTATTATCCATTAACTACCAAGCAACGGAGTTGCTAGGAGTATAGATTTCACGCATCACGATTCACTTGTCGGATAACATGGGGACCAAGGAATAAATAATGATGGCAAGAAGTATTACTGTATCAAGAGTTCATAGGATGGTGTGCAATTTCCATGACATTCTTGATATAAAGATGGTAATACTCCGAGGTAGAACAGAATCAAAAGCTGGATTGGCATTTGATTTGCGGATTACAACTGCTTTGACCCAATCCTGGATATGGATGAGGTATTGGCGTCTGTTTCTCCTAGTCATTCTGGAATAGAATGGCTTGATGAACCACAAGAGTAATAGGCATCGATAACACGAGTGCACGACTACTCCTGACTACAAATTGATAGACGGAGGTAACAAACAACTAATGAGGGACAACTCAAAGAACATATGATTTTCTGAGTTGTGGATGCATGGATTAGTATGTCGATCAAGCTCAACATTTCTTCCGGATAACCCATGCAGAAAGGTAGAACTGGCAGATTCACAATGTAGAACGAAGAACTCATCAAGAGCACTCTGATTGTGATCTTTTGATCCAACAAACTTATGCCATAAGTGGTTCATAGTATTTGGAAGAAGGAAATACCACGGACCTCGAGGACTAATGCAAAGGTTACTAATAACCTAAAGGAACGAGCAAACACTATCAACATGAAGTAAGTAGGGTGAATCTCGGGTTCAAAAACCTAGGAATAGAATGCCTACTAACTAATGGCATCACGGGATGCTTCGGGATTAATGGCCAGAGTCATCACACTGGGAATACAAAGCATTGCTAGATTACTAGGTGACTCCCTAAGACACCTAGGGTCATAATAGTAGCTCCAACATATATGTCGAGGCAACAGAGTACCTCAAGTCACCGATTAGTGCGATTAATCTGGCCCAAATGGACATCATGGACATGGAAAGGATTTGCAAATGCATCAGACTGTTTAGAAACCTGGGATGACTCGGACAGCATAACGGCTGTAAATGCTCAAAAGATTTGAGACATCCTGCAAAATGGTGGCATAACCACTCAAAAACACAATATCAAGGTTCCGAGGTCTACTGTCAACATACGGAAGTAGTAGGAACAAAACTGAGGCTTGGAACTATCAATTCTATAAGTCTATGGATTAGTAACACATCATCCTGATAGATAGATGAGAAGGCCTAGTTCTTAATCCCCGTAGAAAAGAAGAGGTTGACTCAGATCAGAAGGACATAAGGTATAAGGAGTAAAAAGAGCCTGACGTTCCCTTCCACAATCAATTCCCTTACATAACTAAAGCATTTCTAGACTCGACTTCGACCAGTTTGGCTTGGTAATCCTACAGGCGGTCAAGCTCTGATACCAAAACTGTCAGGACCATGATTCCAAGTCACATCGGTCTAGCCGGTAACACCTCATATCACTTTGCGGCCTCAAGCACGGTATTCCCACGGGTGTCGCCTTACCATGGCCCGGGACCGTTTGCGCCTTTTGGCTCACGTATATGATAGTGTCGCTAGCATCCATATGACAGAGAACCCGGGCCGACATGGCTAGTCGTGAACCCAAAGTGGCACCAACCTATGGGGACAGGCATACATGAATCACATCGAGCATGTCGGTCAGCAGCGTGTGAATCCGGGCTGTAGCACTGGGCTAACAGGACTCCGGGAACCCGGGCTGTAGCAGGCTAGGCAGGACTCCAGATGTCACCGCATGACATTTCCCCGAAGGGACAGACACAGGAACGAAGTGAAACACATGTCGGCCAGTCAAGTGTCCTGAGCAGTAGTGTTGGGCTAGCAAGACTCCGGTGTACCGGGCTGTAGCGGACTACTATGGCTCATGGAAGCACTAGACTACATTTCCCCATAAGAGAGGCTGCCAAGGATAAACAACTAGATTGTCGGACCCCACACATACCAAGCATTTCAATCATACACACAATATGCTCGATATGTGTAAATACAACATGGCATCACAACATAACTTTATGACTCAAGTATTTATTCATTAGGCTTCAAAGAGCCAGATAAAACAAACATGGGTCTCATGACACAACATTCAGAGCATACAAGTCAAAGCACATGCGGAAGCTTAACATGTCTGAGTACAGACATCTACAAATGAAAAAGGCTGAGAAGCCTGACTATCTACCAGATCCTCCCAGGGCTCAAGATTGTAGCTGAGGTATCAAGCTAAGCGTCGAAGTCCACATGGAACTACTAGCAAGACTGAAGTCTCTCTGCAAAAACATAAATTAAGCAAACATGATTACAAATGTACCCAGCAAGACTTACATCAGAACTTGCTACATATGCATCAGTATCAAGAAAGGGGTAGTGGAGTTTAACTGCAGCAAGCCAGCTTTGACTCGGTGGCTATCCTGAACTACGACTGCAAGTAACTCTTTTGAGGTGGCTCACACGAGTCCACATATTCACCATATCAATACACCACTATGGATCCGCTCCTATCTCCCTACAAGAACGCCATCCATAGCACTCACGCTTATCTTGCGCATTTTAGAGTATCCACTTTCACTTTTCTATGAACTATGCAAGGGGTCCAAGTTTCCATATCCAAGGAATCCGGCTATTCGAATAGATAGTAAAAACCCTGTAGGGGTGTACTTCTTCACACACGCTCCCACCACTTATCGTCGTTTACACGACATGTACTCGGCAACCTTCAAGCAGAAGCCCAACGAGGGTGTCGGCCACGGCCTACCTAAACACTCAAGTCTCTAGTCCAGGTTTATCGCCTATCGAGGTTCCATTCGCAGGGAGTCTGGCCAAGGTTTCCACATACGGCCCCGAACGATGTGAACAGGGTTCCCGAGACACCAAACGGGCGGCCGGTACACCGTGCCATGGTGTATCTACCGCATCATAGCCCACCCCTAGGGTCAGCGCTACGCACGGCCGCCAACACATAACCTACAAACACCATAAACTAGTTGCAACTCCTGGATAGAGTACTAGGGTGATTAAGAAGCCGATAGGGTCAATTAAGGATCCCAATGAGTGGTAGTAGCTGTTCATGGATCACAGACACAGAACTCAGTTCCTAAGAACGGTTTCAATGAGACAACCCACCATGTACTACTACATGGCTTCTCACCGCTACCTTTACCAAATCGTGTTCAGACACTTAGCTCACACAGTAGGACATGTTCATCACCATTCCAATTCATTCCCGATGAATCAGACCCGACACAACTCTATGCAATAGCAGGCATGACAAACAAGCATGAATGAGTAGGCACATCAGGGCTGAAACAACTCCTACTCATGCTAGTGGGTTTCTTCTATTTACTGTGGCAATGACAGGTCATGCAGAGGAAAGGGGTTCAACTACCGCAGCATGTAACAGTTGAACCGTTGTTGTCCTAATGCAGTAAAACAGAGCAGGAGCGAGAGAGTGGGATTGTATCGGAATGAACAAGGGGTTTTTTCTTGCCTGGCACTTCTGAAGATAATATAGCTCTTCATCGCTGTCATCGAACTCATCGTCGGAACACGTCTATCGAGAGGGGACAACCACCGGCAAACACAGAAAGAACACAATCAATGCAAATGCGACAATATGATGCATGATCATGACATGGAAATATGCTATAATTTGTACTAATGCATCTCGCAACAATTTAAATGAAGTCCATATGAACCAAGGGTTCATATGCAACTCCATAAGGGGTATTTAAAATGCCATTATCATGTTTTCACTTATACAGGGGGTATAAGTTGGTTGAACATGCATGAAAGTAGCATAAATGGATAAATTGGATTTTTTTGATAATTTTTCATATATAATTTATTTCATTCTGAGTTATATATTATTTTCTATGATTTTTAGAAGTTTAGGCAATTTTCTGGAATTTCCTGAATAAGAATAAATCCAGAATATGAGTTATTGCATCAGCACTGCGTCATTGTGATGTCAGCTGGTTAACTGGGCGGCTCCAGGTCAAACCTGACCAGTAGGGCCCACTGGTCGGTAGTTAGTTCACTAGCTAGAGTTAGTTAGTGTTAAACTAATGCTAATCCTAGTTTAGATAGTGGCCTGGGGCCCACACATCAGTGACCCAGGGGGTCAAACTGGGCCTACCCAGGGTCAACTTGGTCAACGGGGTCAAACCCCTGGCCAACAGGGTCAAACCTGCCGGCGGCTTGACGTCGGCAAGGCCAGACGCGGCGGCACAGCTCGGGAATGCGCTATAGGCGGCAGTTTCGCGCGCTGAGGGCACCATGGCATAGCGCTTGCTCCCGTGCATCCAGTGGAGACACCAGCAGGTCACGGGGTCACTGGAATCAACGTCGGCAACGGGTCGAGCGGCGGCCGGAGCTACGGGTGTGCTCGGGTTGGAGATAGGGGCACGCGGGGAGGAGCTGGTGGTGGCTACGGGTGTGCGAAGACATGCTGAGCACGGTGGTGCGCTCGGTTGCGGCTCTAGGTGGCAGTGGCTACGGCGGCGACATGGCTGGGCGGCGGTGAGCTCTCGGGTCCGGCGGAAATAGCGGCTAGAGCGCCCAAACGACATGGGAAGAAGAGGGGAACGGGTCAGCGGCTCACCGCGAGTCCAACGAGCGCGAGGGCGAGGCCGGGGATGCTCTGTGGGCGGCGAATCGAGCAACGACGGCCGTTGATGCATAGGACGAAGATGGCGTCGAGGACGGTGTTGCAGGGCTTCCGGCAGGTCGTGGCTCGGTGGGGAGGAAGAGGGGGTCGAGGCGGAGCTTCTGAGCGCTTCGGCGAGGCGAGGCAGTGGCTGTGGCCACGACAACAACGAGCGGCGGCGCTCGGGCATGAGAGGGAGAGAGAGCAGAGGAGGGGGAGGAGCACGGGGAGAGTGAGAGAGCGGTCGGGGCGGCGTGGCGTCGCGAGGGAGGCCCAGGGCAATGAGGGGGAAGCGGCAGGAAGCAGGAGGTGGCACGGGCGCGTGCCGGCGTGCGGCGATCACACGCCTCGCGTTCTTCTGGCACGAGGTGGAGGACGACTGGCAGATGGGCCTGGTGGGCTGCTACAGTGCCAAGCCGGCCAGGTAAGCGCCACGTAATCTCTCTCTCTCTCTCTCTCTCTTTGGTTAATGTTTTTTTCCATTTCTCTATAACTTCTAGGCTTTATTAAAAATACCAGAACGTTTCCAAAAATCCTGAAAATAATTGTGGGCTCTGGTTGGAATATTCCCAACAGCCCTCACTTAAGTTCAGAATTAATTGAGCATTTAAAATATTATACAACATTTAAATGCCCAATTGGAAATAGCATATGATTTAATTCAAAAATCCAGAATGGCCTAGAATTATGTGCATCATTTTTGTCAGAGGTGCTGGACCAATTCAAAAATGATGAACATTTCTAAAGGACATTTTGGGATCATTGAAAAGATTTAAGTTTGAACCTGGTTGAATTTCATTTGCTACTAGGGTTTATTATCCCCCATTTCAAGTTTCTTGAAAATAATAGAATGCATGATGCTCACTGATGCAACTATCTGCAAACAATTCTAGGGCTGTGACAACTACTTACTAGTCGTATTTAGTGTCATATTTTAGCCATAGGTTTAACTAACAAAATGTCAATGCATGTCACCAAAAATTATTCCATTGGAAACTATGTTCAAATACGAATAAAACGATATAATTTTTTGTGACATGCATTAACATTTTGTTAGTGAAATTTATGGTCAAAATTTGACACAAATTACAAAGGGGGCCAGTAAACCAGGAGGGAGGTAGTAGTACGAGTAGCGCAATTGTAACACCCACGATGCGGCTATATCTCCTACGTGTCGGAGCACAACTTAGAGGCATAACCGCATTGTAGGCATGTCGCAAGAGGGGTAATCTTTACACATCCCATGTACTGAATAAGAAAGGGATAAAGACTTGGCTTACAATCGCCACTTCACATAAAACATGAATATAGCATTACATTCATCCAGATACAATCAAGATCCGACTATGGAACTAAAATAAAAACAACCCCAAAATGCAACAAAGTCCCCGATCGCCCCAACTGGGCACCACTACTGATCGTCTGGAAAGGAAACATAGTATCGTCCTGAGTCCTCATCAAACTCCCACTTGAGCTCAATCGAATCTCCTGGAGCCGTATCATCGGTCCCTGCATCTGGTTTTGGAGGTAATCTGTGAGTCACGGGGACTCGGCAATCTCACACCCTCGCGATCAAGACTATTTAAGCTTTTGGGTAGGTAAAAGGTATTTGAGGTGGAGCTGCAGCAAACGCTAGTATATATGGTGGCTAACATACGCAAATGAGAGCGAGGAGAGAAAGCAAAAGCACGGTCGTGAACTAGAAGTGATCAAGAAGTGATCCTGAAACTACTTACGTTCAAGCATAACTCCAACACCGTGTTCACTTCCCGGACTCCGCCGGAAAGAGACCATCACGGCTACTCACGCGGTTGATGCATTTTAATTAAGATAAGTGTCAAGTTTTCTACAACCGGACATTAACAAATTCCCATCTGCCCATAACCGCGGGCACGGCTTTCGAAAGTTCAAATCCCTGGAGGGGTGTCACAACTTAGCCCATCACAAGCTCTCACGGTCAACGAAGGATATTCCTTCTCCCAGGACGACCCGATCAGGCTCGGAATCCCGGTTACAAGACATTTCGACAATGGTAAAACAAGACCAGTAAAGCCACCCGAATGTGCCGACAAATCCCGATAGGAGCTGCACATATCTCGTTCTCAGGGCACACCGGATGAGCGCTCCGTACAGCTAAAACCAAACCTCGAGTTTCCCCCAGGGGGCGCTGCAAAGGACTATAGTTTGGACCAACACTCAGAGGAGCACTAGCCCCGGGGGGGGGGGGGGGGTTAAAATAAAGATGACCCTTGGGTTGGCTGACCCAAGGGAAAAAGGCTAGGTGGAAAATGGTAAAACCAAGGTTGGGCCTTGCTGGAGGAGTTTTATTCAAGGCGAACTGTTCAGGGGTTCCCATTATAACCCAACCGTGTAAGGAACGCAAAATCAAGGAACATAACACCGGTATGACGGAAACTAGGGCGGCAAGAGTGGAACAAAACACCAGGCGTAAGGCTGAGCCTTCCACCCTTTACCAAGTATATAGATGCATTAATTAAAATAAGAGATATTGTGATATCCCAACATATCCATGTTCCAACAAGGAATAAACTCAAATCTTCACCTGCAACTAACAACGCTATAAGAGGGGCTGAGCAAAGCGGTAACATAGCCAAGCAACGGTTTGCTAGGACAAGGTGGGTTAGAGGCTTGGCTTGGCAATATGGAAGGCATGATAAGCAAGTGGTAGGTATCGCAGCATAGGCATAGCAAAAGAGCGAGCAACTAGCAAGCAAAGATAGAAGTGATTTCGAGGGTATGGTCATCTTGCCTGCAAAGTTCTCCGAGAAGACGAAAGCTTGAACCTCGAATGGGTACTCAACGGGTTCCTCGAACACGAACTCATCTCCCGGATCTACCCAAATTATGAACACAAGAAAAGAGAACAACAATCAACCAAGGTACAATGCGCAAGCAACATGATGCAAAACATGGCATGATATGCGGGATGTGAAATGTGATGCATATGCATGCTCCGGCAGGAAAAGATTGAACCTGGCCTCAACTTGGAAAACCAAGAGTGCCGCTGGAAAGATGAGTTGATTTCGGTCGAAATAGATATAAAGATCACCGGAGCCGGATGCACGGTTTGCAAATGGCAAGGAAAACAATAATGGCGCAAAGCTGCGATTAACAGCACGCGGCCATCTAGATGCATCAAGAACAACAAGCTATTGCACTCTAACATAACAACAAAGCACATGGCAGGGATCCACTCAAGATGCTTGACAAAAGATGAACACTGAGCTACAGCTAATTCACTCAATAGCAGGTTCAAACAAGCATGGAAAAAGTGCAAAAGATAACAGGTTCACAGACTTAGTGAAAATAACAACATGGCAGGATTTAACATCAGGAAGCAATGTTTAGAGCAAGATAACAACATGCTACAGGAACATATCATGGCAAAGCAAGGCATGGCATGAAGCTACTCAAAGCATAAAACAAAAGTCCCTTACTGACCATAAGCCAAAAGTGATCAGAAAATACAATGGCAACCATGTGAACATAGCAAGATTCGTTAACAGATTCAGACTGAGCAGAAAACTGGAACATGGCAAAACAGATTCATGTAGGCATGTTTACGAGCTCGATGCACTCACCACAAAGCATGGCATGACAAACTAAGCATACACCCAGCAATAAGACATGGCATAGAAGCTAAACATGGAAAGAACACTCTCATAGCATGAATGGATCAACTACAACAACCTTGGCAAAATTGTATAACACGTAAACAATCTGCCAGGAACATTTTATAGCAAAAGTAGAGCTCGATTGATTCAAGCTAGGTTGCTCCATAATTTCAAACAAAGACATGGATGGATAGAGCATAACAATATCTCAAAATCATCCTTACTGAACATGCTCAAAAGAGGCATGGATCACTCTGTAGCAACATGAATACATGGCATAAAAATATAATCAGGGAAATGACTTAGAAGATTTCTAAGTCCCTGACATCAGTAACATCATGATAGCTACTTTGAAAGCTTGTGCTAGTCACCACAAAGATCACAAAAATACATGGCATACACCCCTGTAAACATGGCATGGCATATCGCAAAACACATGTAGAGCTCAAGATCATAGGAGGCACACATTAATCATGGAAAAAATGACAAATGTCCAAACTCTGCTAAGAATCTGAAACTAACATCACATAGCACTCTTGCAATAGCATTTAGGGCATCAAGATGAACTCAAATGAACATGGTGCAATGGAATGAAATGAAGTGCTCGTCGAGACGAACAATTTGATATGCTACACGCCCAAAATGGAGCCACGGATGCAAAGTTATGATATGATGAAAATGCCCAAAAATACTGGGGACTTAGCAGATTTCAGAAGGGAAAAAATAAGATGAGCGCGATATAGTTACGCAGCGCACCGGCCGGCAGATAGAGCAACGGGGTTGGGCTCAGGTTTCTCACCAGAGCGGGCGGAGGCCCAGGTTGCTAAGGAGGCTTGGCGGAACGGAGGGAGGCCAACGTGGATGGGCCGGTGCTGGGGCCCATGAGCGGAGGAGCTCGTCGTTCTCCTCGTGCACCCGCGCGAGCAGGGAAGTTTCGGCGGCGCTAGGAGGAAGTCCAGCGAGGGGCGGTATCGACGGCGGGGCCTGGCGGGGATGGCGAGGTCGGGGATGAGTTGCCGGCGGCCAGATCTGGCAGTGGGCGGCCGGATCAGGGCACGGACGTGGAGGCGCCGTGGGCGGCAGGGTCCGGCGACTTGCCGACCCGCGATGGAACGCCGAGGAGGACGAGGAGCTCCTGCTCCGGCGATGTTGAAGAGAGAGGCGACACGGAGGCGCGGCGAGGCACGGGGCGGCGCCGGCGAGGCGGCGGATGGCGCCGGCGAACGGGCAGCGAGGCGCGGGTGCTCGCGGGCCGCGGCAGCAGAGATCCGGGCCCGGGCGGGCACCGGATGGGCTCGGTGGGCCGCGGGGTGGAGAGCGAGGCGGTCGGCTGAGGTGGCGCATGCTGATTGGCCTAGAGCGGCGGCGACAGTGACGTGGCGTGACGCCATTGGATGGAGGGACGTGGCCGGCAGACATGTCCGGCGCGGACGGATGTGTCCGGCGGCGCAAGGAGGAAGACTGCTAGGGTTCATCCGCGAATTTCGGAGGGGATCACATATATATAGGTAGAGGGAGCTAGGAGAGTCCAAAAGAGGTGCGGTTTTCAGCCACGCGATCGTGATCAAAATACCGAGATGATGGAGGGGGTTCAGGTGGGTTTTGGGCCACTTTGGAAGGATGTTGGGCTGCAGCACACACGAGGCCTTTACGGTTCCTCGGTTAACCGTTCGAGTATCAAACGAAGTCCAAATGGTACGAAACTTGATAGGCGGTCTACCGGTAGTAAACCAAGGCCGCTTGGCAAGTCTCGGTCCAATCCGAGAACGTTTAACACCCGCACACGAAAAGAGGCAAAAGGAGACGTGGGATGACATAGGAGCGCCGGAATGCAAAACGGACAACGGGGAAAAAGCTCGGATGCATGAGACAAACATGTATGCAATTGCGACGCACATGATGACATGATATGAAATGCATGACACGCAAGCAAATGACAAGGAAACAACAGCGAATAACTGGAAGACACCTGGCACATCGGTCTCGGGGCGTTACAACACTCCACCACTACGAGAGGATCTCGTCCCGAGATCTAGAATGGCACCGGAGGAAAAACAGAGGAGAAAGAGAAGAGGTAAAACTAAGTTGCTTCTTTGACAAACGAGTGAAACCAAAGAACCTTGAGATGTTGAACCGATAGAAAGAAAGAATGCAACGGAGATGAACGAAGTTGAAAGCATTCCGTTAAGAAAAAGGAATAAGAAAGAACCGATTCGGGTAGCACTCCGGTTGAAAAGAGATGCAAGACTTGATAAAATGAAAGAACTTGAGCAGCGGGCACACACTCTGGTTAAAAGGATAAGCACGAAAAGAACGCGATCCTGACAAAACAAGAAGATGGGATGAAGAGAGCAACATCACACTGCCTCCGGAAGAAAGAATAGAAGATAGATCATTGGAATGAAAGAAATGGAGAAGAAAATGCCAACTTCTGCCACAAAAGAGCTTGAAAAGGCATCCTTAGGAGAAGGGTCGAACGGAGTTGTTGGAAAACCAACAGTGAAAGGATAAGATTGTTGTGGGCTTATGGAAAACATCTCAAAATCAAGAGGTGAAGTTTTGCCACTAACGGAAACGATAGTTTGGATTGATATCAACAAGGAGATGAGAAACTTATTTCACTGGTAGGATAAATGAAGAACTTGGGTCATTTATAAGCACCATAAATAGCAACAATCCTTAGGGAAGGCTTTAGGTGAAACATGACACCAGATAACTCCAACGAAGAGGTTGCTGGATTTAAAATACCTCATTCTTAACAACATGTGAATCCTGAAACATGAACTCAAGTTATCAAGAATGACATAATACCACCTCCAATGATACAGTAGAAAGAATTGCACTTCGGAATGCGAGATGAAGAATGCTTGAGCTCCTCTGAAAAGAATCTCAATGAACACTTCGAGAAGGAATAAATCCTTGATGAACCATCATGTAGAGCCTCCATGAAGAACTCCGGTAACAAAAGAATGATCAAACGAAAGGAAAGAGAAGTTGAAAACACAAGGTGAAGCCTTGTAATGATATAGATGGATCTCCGTGGTGATATAATTGAGAGAGTTTGGAACTCCGGGAAAAGAAAAGATGAAACAATAAAAACTGACAATTTGATGAGCCTCCAGAATAAGGAATTAATCACTTGGATGAAGCAAGAATAAGAATTACGTTATGCGTATACTTCACCAATTTGGATTGATGACAAGCAACGGATTTGGCACACTACTTATTCTCGTAGAAAGGATTAAGATAGATATGGAGCAAATTTAAGACGGTCTTCAATGATCCACCGTTAGGCTTTGAACCAATGAATGAATTGATACAATAACAAAGGAAGACAAATCTTGAATGAACCACCGCAAGAATTAAAAATGATTGAAGAAAAGATAAAGAAACACCAGGAAGAATTAGAGAACGAATGAAGATACTTGAGGGGATTTAGATACAAGTGAAATTAATAGATCATGAACTGATTAGAGAATATTTGAATGATGCACCGGTAAGATTTGGAGAAAGATAGCTGAAGGATGAGAATGAATAAGTCTTCTGAAATGATGGGCTGCGGAGAATCAAACTGAAAAGACTCCTGAATAGCTCCGGATGAGAGAAAAGAATTCTCACAATCGAAAACAATTATGAGAGGATGGCAACAAGCTAGCGCCATGAATCTTGAAGAGAATGGAGCAAGATATGGAGGAAAAATTCTTCTTCGGTCTTCAAATCTCAGAATGACGACGAGAAACACCACCAAGAATTGTTGAGATACTCCGGAATACTTAAAAAAAAGAGGTTGAGCCAAAGATGAAAAGAATTTGAAAGATCTTGGAGAAAAACATTTGACTGATGAAAAATTCATTCTTATGTCAAACTTTGAAAAGAATTGTTGACACCGGATTTTGGCATGGTCACGAATCCGGGCTCGTATGCAAAAGTTAGAGGCAACACTTCGCGGGCCGGCCCTGAGTGAGAAAGTATTCGGCCTTTGCCATCTGAATGAAACCTTGCCGGGGTAAAACCTTGCCGATGTGAGGGCTTGCCGGCGTGGAAAGCTTGCCGCGGAGAAGCTTGCCAGCATGGAAAGCTTGCCGGCGGAGAAGCTTGCCGGTGTGAAACCTTGCCGGGGAGGAAAGCTTGCCGGGGGAAAAGCTTGCCAGGCGAAGACCTTGCCGGGGCTGAAAAGCTTGTCGGGAAAGAGCTTGCTGGGTGGAAACTGTCAAGGCCAATCCGACCAGAAGCTTAAGATGGGCTCAAATGATTATCTAGATGGACTCGGATGAAGAAGTGTTCAACATGAAAGTTATTCGTGACGTCGAAATGGTCAACTTTGCTTTTGGAGTCATCATCATCCGACATAGAATACGACCTACAGAGACGCTACAAGAGTCGGATGGTCCAGTCAGCTACATGACCGAGTCTGACTCGAAATTAAAGATGACCCCGTGGAGTATTCAAGATGGCCTTATTTGGAAAAGTGATCAACATACGGATTGTTGGCCTCATCGAAGCGTACTAAATTGATATTTGAACCGTCTCCATCGGAAGTCATATGCAGATTCCACGGCCCGCGCAAGGAGCAAGACAGAAGATTGGATCAGATTCGGGCTGAATCCAAGTGGGACCAGAACTAGGACTCTAGGTCGTGAATTGACATAATTTTATTGTAAGGAAATCCTAGATGAATCCTTTGCTTGTACGGGAAGTCCAGCCGCCTCTTATATATGTTGGGGGTGACGGCCGATTGAACAACACACAATCGAACAAATCAATATACTACTTTTTCATCTACGTTTTATCTCTCCACCGTTTTTCTCTCTCGTCCTTTGCTGTTCTTCGTGTTTGAGATCTGCGAATCCCGAGGCTCTAGGGGCTAGCGAATCGACCTAGGGAAGCCCATAGCCGCCGCAATCCCTGATGGGGTCCCTCCCGGGTGCGCGGGGTTTCGGGTCTGCAAAAGCGCCCGCCGACTGTCTTGCGTATCGCGCTGTCGGTCGGGTCTCCTTCGACGTGAGCTGCGGTGCATCACCCCCGGCATTGAGGGTACACGTGACGTGTTCGTGTGTCAACACACTTTTTGGCGACTTCGCTGGGGAACAAAGATCAATCGTCATCATCCACCATGTCTGATATTCCCAATCCATCTGAGGTAGACGCCGATAACATCATTAAGCCCAGTCTTGATGAGATATCGGCCGATCATCGCCAAGTTTATGAGGAGTACAAGAAGGCGTGCGAGGAGAAGGACTTGCAGGAGTTCCTTGCAAAGTTCAAGATGGATCGCCAAGGCAACATCACTCCGATTGAAGAAATCAAGTTCCCTCCGGTTCAAGCCGAGCAGGTTAAACCCTCTGTAAGTACTGCCTTTTCTCCTGAGCAGTGGGCTGAGATTGAAAGTCGTATTGCTGATGGTAACAATCTAGTCTACCAAACTTTCATAGAAAATACTAATGCTCAGAAGAATACATCTCACTCGTCTAGTGGTAATCATGGTGTAGCTGCTAGTGTGCAAAACCCTAATCTGGCTTTACCTGTTGCATCAGCACCTCCCGTGCTGATGGCTTATTATCCTGCCCAAACAAATCAGATTGTGACTGCACCCATCAACCCTATTATGAGCATGCCAGGTTCGGTGGCAACGCCGAACCAAACCCTACCTACAGCTACAACCACTCGACCACTACCAAATTATGGGTCGACATACATGCCACAATTCCTACCTGCAGCTAGTAACCCTACTCCTCTTATGCCACTGCCACAAGCTTCATCATCCACTATGGATGATGGTCTAGATAATCTTAGAGAAGAGATGGCTAAGATGCTTCGAGAGAATTTTGGAGTTGAGTTACCTCGGAATCGGATTTACCAAAAGCCGTACCCCAAGTACTTTGATGCCATCCAGTGCCCTCCAGGATATAAAATTCCAGATTTTGTTAAGTTTAATGGAGAAGGCACAAAAACCACATGGGAGCATGTTAGTCAATATTTAGCACAATTATGTGAGGCAGGCTCATTGAATGAATTGAAAGTGCGTTTATTTCCTTTATCATTAACTGGTACCGCATTTTCATGGTTTTCTTCTTTACCACATGGTTCCATTCGGGTTTGGTCGCAACTAGAGCAGAAGTTTCATGATCACTTTTATAGCGGCGACAATGAACTCAAGTTGTCACATCTAACATCGGTTAAACAGAAGCATGATGAATCGGTCTCCGATTACGTCAAGAGATTCAGAGAAACAAAAAACCGGTGTTTTAGTTTGGTGATAACCGAGAGGGACTTGGCAGACCTGGTGCTGAGTGGTTTGAGAACTCCCATTAGAGAAAATCTAGAAGGTTATGAGTTCTTAAATATCAACCAAGTCTTACAAAGGGCTTTGGCTCAGGAAAGCCGAAGCAAAGACCTCAAAGAAGTGCATAGATACAAAGCCGATCGTCCAAAGATGAATATGGTGGAATATGATAGTGATCACTCGGACGATGAGGGTGATGTTTTTCTACTAAATTTGTTTGGCCATCTAAGGCCAAACCCTTTACTTGCAATGATCTGAAACCGATTCATAAGAATCGTGATGAAGAGATGAAGTTTACTTTTAACATTGCTAAGTGTGATAGAATATTTGATGCTTTGCTGCAGGCTAATATTATTAGAATATCTCATACATTACCGCCGTTTGAAGAGCTGAAACGGCACGCTTATTGCAAGTATCATAATTCTTTTTCTCATGCTACTAATGATTGCAATGTTTTTTGACGACAGATACAATCGGCCATTAATGACGGACGATTGAACTTTTCTGAGATGCAAGTTGATAAACAACCTTTTCCAATGAATACCATGGATTTGGAGGGGAAGAAGCTACTCATTCGGCCGGAGGTAGCCGAATCTGCTAATAAAACTAATGTCATTATTGGTGAGCCCAGGAAAGACAAGGAGGGCAACAAGGTCTTGGGGAGACATGTTGTGCTTGATAAGTAGCCCGATGGCAAGGAAGTGATCAAAGCCACCATCAAGAATCCTACACTCGGAGGGCAACCGCAAGTGCAAGAAAACACTCGAGTTAAATTTGTCAAACCCAAGAGTCCAGAAGTTGGCAAGTGGAAGAGGAATGAGGCAAAAGTGCAGCGCAAGAAAATCAAGCCAACTTTTGATATGTTGTTGTCCAAGTATGCCAATCATGCGGCCGGTTCTAGCTCTAATCGGTCATCAAATTGGAAGCGCTCAAGGTCACCTCCTCGGGAAGAATTTCAGCATCATGCAAGGCCATATGGGTCGTGGGCGCCAGGACCATGGATGCCGCCACCCCCCTATGTGCCATACTACGTGGGGGACTTCAATGGAGGATGGAGGCAGCCCCCAATGGACCCTTATGCTTTTCATCTGGGTTGGGCAGAACCAAGGAGGCCGTTTGTGAGAGACTTTCTTATCCCACACGAGGCCGTTTGAACAATGGTGTCAATCGGCCAGTGCAAGATAATCAAAAAAGGGTCGGCAAGCAAGAATGGCGTGTTAAATCGCCAAGTGCTGCAATGGTCGAGTCAAGCAAAGGCAAGGAAAAAACCGATACCGACTCACTCATCTTGGGCTCCGAAACATTCGCCATACAACAGCCGATTATGCATAACGATCCGACTGGGCCGATACTTGCTATCACGCCAAAGTACTTGGCTAATGACCTTGAAGGAAACACCAGCCAAGTAAATATGAGAGATCCTAAATACTCAGCCAAAGTGGTGTCCTCCAGGGCTGACAAAAACACAAAAGAGGAAACTACAGAGGTTAAGGAGTCAAGAGATGACAAAACAAGAAGCTGAGAAGCAAAGGGATAAGTTGTTCAATGACACTCGGCCCATGGTGCCTACAAAACAAGTGTGGAGGCCTAAGCAAATACAAGATACAGTTGCTTCTACACCTATCACAGCAGCACCTGCGCCACCAAAGGAGGATGATGCGACAGTTATTACATCGTCTGCGACACTTCTTACTTCTCCTTCACCTAGAAAAATTTCAGAATCGGTGGATGCACTTGAAGAAGAGGATGATATATTGGACTATGAGTCTACGCCATTCATGAAGGTATGGATATCAATATGGTATATTACTTACCTGCTGAGTTTCGTGCTGTCAATGAGGAAGGGGAGGTGGCTCAGCTAGATTTTGGCCCTAAAAATGCAATATTCGAGAAGCCAAAAGACCCAGTAACGCATCTGAAACCGTTGTATCTCAGAGGTAATATCAATGGATCACCGCTCACTCGGATGCTTGTTGATGGTGGTGCTGTGGTGAATCTTATGCCGTATTCGGTGTTCAAAAAATTGGGGCTACATGATGAAGAGTTGATAAAGCCAACATGGTGCTCAATGGATTTGAAGGCAAAGAGAAAACTGAAGCCAAAGGTGTGATGTATGTGGAGCTCATGGTGGGAAGTAAAACTTTGGCTACCGCATTCTTTGTCGCTGAGGTGCAAGGTAACTACAATGTCATACACGGCCGTGATTGGGTTCATGCAAACCAGTGCGTGCCATCCACTATGCACCAGTTTTTGATCCAGTGGGTTGATGATGAAGTGGAAGTTATTCATGCGGATAACTCAGCCTGTGTTGCTTTGGCCGAGGCATAGGTGGATTGGCAACACCCAAATGCTACTTGCTTGACGGGACGTGACTTATCAGAATTCGATTTTCTCAGCGCAACCAAGAATGGTTTCGTGCCCGTCTCTTTAAAGCCGACTAAGTGCAATCGGCTCCAAGGTATGATATGTTTAAATGGATCCTAACTCAGAGTGGTTACAAAAGCGACTTGTAGAATATCGGTCCAATGAGAACGATATGTATGAGTCCATAGAAGAGTTAGATGATATGGATAAATTAGGACAAGGTTTTACATCGGCCGATCCATTAGAAGAGATGATATAGGAGATGGTTCAACTCCTAGGCCGACATTTGTAAATGCAAATTTAAGAGCCGATCATAAAGCTAAGTTGATCGAGCTGTTGAAAGAATATGTCTGTTGCTTTGTGTGGGAATATCATGAGATGCCAGGTTTAAGCCGAGAGCTAGTGGAGCATCGGTTACCTATAAAGGCTGGTTTTAGACCATATAAACAATCGGCCAGAAAGTTTAATCCAAAAACATATGACTGGATCAAGGAAGAGATCGGTCGTTTGCTTAAAGCTAATTTTATTAGACCTTGCAAGTATGCCGAGTGGATTTCTAACATTGTCCCAGTGGAAAAGAAAGGATCCGGCAAGTTGAGGGTGTGCATTGACTTCAGAGATCTGAATAGGGCTACACCCAAAGATGAGTATCCCATGCCAATAGCCGATATGCTTATTAATGATGCTTCTGGACATAAAGTTATTAGCTTTCTAGATGGTAATGCCGGATACAATTAGATTTTTATGGCCGAAGAGGACATGTCCAAGACAGCTTTTCGTTGCCCTGGTTTTCTTGGTTTATTCGAGTGGACAGTGATGACATTCGGATTAAAAAATGCTGGCGCGACATATCAAAGGGCTATGAATTTGATTTTTCATGATTTACTCGGTGTCATACTTGAAGTTTATATTAATGATATTGTTGTCAAATTGGATGTTTTTGAATCCCACTTGGCCGATTTGCATCTAGCTTTTGAAAGGATGGAAAAGTATGGACTGAAGATGAATCCTTTGAAGTGTGCATTCGGTGTGTCGGCTGGTAAGTTTTTGGGTTTCATTATCCATGAAGATGGCATAGAGATTGATCCCAAAAAGATAGAGGCCATACAAAAAGTGGAAGCTCCAAGATGCAAGAGAGATATGCAGAAGTTCCTTGGCAAGGTCAATTACTTGAGGAGGTTCATAGCTAATTTGTCAGGGAAGGTTGATGCGTTTACTGCTATCCTTCGGTTAAACAATGATGCTGATTTCACTTGGGGGGTAAAACAGCAAGAAGCATTTGATATGATCAAGAATTATTTGTGCACTCCTCCAGTGATGAAAGCACCCAAGCATAGGGAACCCTTCAGGCTTTACATTGCAGCAGCAGAAGAAGTTATTGGTGTTGTTTTGACTCAAGAAACCGAGGGAAAAGAGCATGCTATTACATATTTGAGCAGATGCTTGTTGGGCGCCGAGACAAGGTATACATTTATTGAGAAACTATGTCTACGCTTATATTATGCTTGCACAAAATTGAGACATTATTTAGTGCCGAGTGCTTGTATAGTAGCTTGTCAAACTAATGTCATTAAATACATGTTGCATAGGCCAATTCTTAGTGGTAGAATTGGCAAGTGGGCTTATGCTTTGATTGAATATGATTTGGCTTATGAATCTCTAAAATCCATGAAAGGCCAAATCGTTTCTAAATTTATTGTTGAACATTGGATTGATGACAAGTATGACATTGATATAAACCTTGTCTCATTAGTACCGTGGAGATTATATTTTGATGGTTTAGTTTGTAGCAATGGCCAAGGTGTTGGTATTGTTTACATATCTCTTCATGCTGCTGTTTTTGAAGCCTCATGCCGCTTAGAATATTTTTGCACAAATAATCAAGCCGAATATGAAGCATTGTTATTTGGTTTAGAGATGTTGCTTGCTATAGGTGTTACACATATTGAGGCTTATGGTGATTCGTTACTAGTGGTGCAGCAAATATCCAAAGTCTTTCAGTGTTTGGACGAATCACTTAATGTTTATCTTAATAAATGTCTAGATATAATTTCTACTTTGGATTGTTTTAGCATTGCTCATATATCTAGACATGACAATTGGAAAGCGAATAAGTTGGCACAACAGGCATCCGGCTACCATGTTGACATGGCGTGTTTCATATTTCTGAAAAGCCGATGTCTAGTCTTGCCGGCGTAGGGGAGGCCGAACCGGAGCCCACCGTTTCGGCCATTAATGAAATATTCAATGCAGGAGAAAGTCAAGACTGGAGGAAACCCATTGTTGATTATTTGTGTGATCCTAGTAAAAGGGTGGACAGGGCGGTTCGGTGGATGGCTTTCAAGTATACAATGAGAGATGATGATCTCTATCGCCGAACGGTTGATGATGTTCTTCTAAAGTGCTTGGACGAGGACCAAGCGAGAGTTGCTATGGGGGAGGTCCATGAAGGTATTTGTGGCACTCATCAATCGGCTCCCAAGATGAAATGGTTGCTACGACATGCTGGATTTTATTGGACGACTATGATTAATGATTGCTTCAGATATTACAAAGGGTGTGAAGCTTGTCAAAAATTTGGTGATATTCAGTTGGCTCCTGCTGCTATCTTACATCCCATTATCAAGCCATGGCCTTTCAGAGGATGGGGTTTAGACTTTATTGGACAAATTCATCTGTCTTCCTCAAAGGGGCATTGGTTCGTATTGGTGGCAACCGATTATTTCACTAAATGGTCTGAAGCAGTACCTCTCAAGAACATGACACATACGGAGGTGTTTAAATTCATAACCGAGCACATTATTCATAGATTCGGCATTCCTCAAACATTGACTACAGATCAAGGCTCCTCTTTCATGTCACACCAAGTTAGAGAATTTGCCGAATCTTATAACATAAAATTGCTCAATTCCTCTCCATATTATGCCCAAGCCAATGGACAAGCTGAGTCTAGCAATAAAATTTTAATCAAGCTCATCAAGAGGAAGATTGAGGATAATCCAAGGAGATGGCATGAGTTGTTGTCTGAAGCTTTGTGGGCACATAGGATCTCAAGACATGGTGCTACAAAGGTGACTCCATATGAGCTAGTATACGGTTAAGAGGTTGTTTTACTGGTGGAAGTGAATTTGAATGCTTTGAGAATAGCCAAACAAAATGATTTATCGGCAGTAGACTTTTATAACTTGATGATGGACAATATTGATGAGATTGCCGATAAACGTTTGGCTGCTTTGAAGGCCATAGAGAGGGACAAGTTGAGGGTAGAAAGGGCTTACAATAAGAAGGTTAAGTTGAAGAATTTTCAAGTTGGCGATCTCGTCTGGAAAGTAATTCTCCCGATTGTTCAAGGGACAGAAAATTCGGAAAGTGGTCTCCAAGTTGGGAAGGTACTTTTAGAATTGCAAGAATAGTTCCCGGAAACTCTTATTTGGTGGAATCCGTACAAGGGGCACTGTTACCTCGAGCTCTCAATGGCAAGAACTTGAAGAAATACCACCCAAGTGTGTGGCAAGAAGCCTAAGTGGGCAATGGCCGATATATGACTATCGCCCTTAGCACAGACATGGCTGATACCTGATTATCGTCCTGAGGAAAATAAATGGCCGATGGAGTGTTGACATCGTCCTTAGAATAAACACAATACAAGTTATTTTTCGGCATACAAGCTTTGCTGAAAAACAGGGGGGCATGTGTTGACACCAGATTTTGGCATGGTCACGAATCCGGGTTCGTATGCAAAAATTAGAGGCAACACTTCGCGGGCCGGCCCTGAGTGAGAAAGTATTCGGCCTTTGCCGGCTGAATGAAACCTTGCGGGGGTAAAACCTTGCCGATGTGAGGGCTTGCCGGCGTGGAAAGCTTGCCGGCGGAGAAGCTTGCCGACGGAGAAGCTTGCTGGTGTGAAACCTTGCCGGGGAGGAAAGCTTGCCGGGGGGAAAAGCTTGCCGGGCGAAGACCTTGCCGGGGCTGAAAAGCTTGCCGGGAAAGAGCTTGCTGGGTGGAAACTGTCAAGGCCAATCCGACCAGAAGCTGAAGATGGGCTCAAATGATTACCTAGATGGACTCGGATGAAGAAGTGTTCAACATGAAAGTTATTCATAACGTTGAAACGGTCAACTTTGCTTTTGGAGTCATCATCATCCGACGTAGTATACGACCTGCACAGACGCTACAAGAGTCGGATGGTCCAGTCAACTACATGACCGAGTCTGACTCGAAATTAAAGATGACCCCGTGGAGTATTCAAGATGGCCTTATTTGGAAAAGTGATCAATATACGGATTGTTGGCCTCATCGAAGCGTACAAAATTGATATCTGAACCGTCTCCATCGGAATTCATATGAAGATTCCACGGCCCGTGCAAGGAGCAAGACAGAAGATTGGATCAGATTCGGGATGAATCCATGTGGGACCAGAACTAGGACTCTAGGTCGTGAATTGATGTAATTTTCTCGTAAGGAAAGCCTAGATGAATCCTTTGCTTGTACGGGAAGTCCAGCCGCCTCTTATATATGTTGGGGGTGACGGCCGATTGAACAACACACAATCGAACAAATCAATATACTACTTTTTCATCTACGTTTTATCTCTCCACCGTTTTTCTCTCTCGTCCTTCGCTGTTCTTCATGTTTGAGAGCTGCGAATCCCAAGGCTCTAGGGGCGAGAGAATCGACCTAGGGCAGCCCATAGCCGCCGCAATCCCTGATGGGGTCCCTCCCGGGTGCGCGGGGTTTCGGGTCTGCAAAAGCGCCCGCCGACTGTCTTGCGTATCACGCTGTCGGTCGGGTCTCCTTCGACGTGAGCTCCGGTGCATCACCCCCGGCGTCGAGGGTACACGTGACGTGTTCATGTATCCCCAACGGAGTCGCCAAAAAGTGTGTTGACACACGAACACGTCACGTGTACCCTCGACGCCGGGGGTGATGCACCGCAGCTCACGTCGAAGGAGACCCGACCGACAGCGCGATACGCAAGACAGTCGGCGGGCGCTTTTGCAGACCTGAAACCCCGCGCACCCGGGAGGGACCCCGTCAGGGATTGCGGCGGTTATGGGCTTCCCTAGGTCGATTTGCTTGCCCCTAGAGCCTCGGGATTCGTAGCTCTCAAACATGAAGAACAGCGAAGAACGAGAGAGAAAAACGGTGGAGAGATAAAACATAGATGAAAAAGTAGTATATTGATTTGTTCGATTGTGTGTTGTTCAATCGGCCGTCACCCCCAACATATATAAGAGGCGTCTGGACTTCCCGTACAAGCAAAGGATTCATCTAGGCTTTCCTTACAATAAAATTATGTCAATTCACGACCTAGAGTCCTAGTTCTGGTCCCACTTGGATTCAGCCCGAATCTGATCCAACCTTCTATCTTGCTCCTTGCGCGGGCCGTGGAATCTGCATATGACTTCCGATGGAGACGGTTCAAATATCAATTTTATACGCTTCGACGAGGCCAACAATCCGTATGTTGATCACTTTTCCAAATAAGGCCATCTTGAATACTCCACGGGGTCATCTTTAATTTCGAGTCGGACTCGGTCATGTAGCTGACTGGACCATCCGACTCTTGTAGCGTCTCTGTAGGTCGTATACTACGTCGGACGATGATGACTCCAAAAGAAAAGTTGGCCGTTTCGACGTTACGAATAACTTCCATGCTGAACACTTCTTCATCTGAGTCCATCTAGATAATCATTTGAGCCAATCTTCAGCTTCTGGTCGGATTGGCCTTGACAGTTTCCACCCAGCAAGCTCTTTCCCGGCAAGCTTTTCAGCCCCGGCAAGGTCTTCGCCCGGCAAGCTTTTCCCCCGGCAAGCTTTCCTCCCCGGCAAGGTTTCACACCGGCAAGCTTCTCCACCGGCAAGCTTTCCACGCTGGCAAGCTTCTCCGCCGGCAAGCTTTCCACGCCGGCAAGCCCTCACATCGGCAAGGTTTTACCCTGGCAAGGTTTCATTCAGCTGGCAAAGGCCGAATACTTTCTCACTCAGGGCCAGCTCGCGAAGTGTTGCCTCTAACTTTTGGTTACGAACCCGGATTCGTGACCATGCCAAAATCTGGTGTCAACAAGAATTTAGGATAGCTCCGGGAAAAATAGAAGAGTCAGGTAAGATCCTGGGAAAAGACCTGTTGGTTAGGGCCCACTCAAGAGAAACACTATTGAAACGATTGCTTGAAAGGAAGATTGCACCGGTTGAATTAAATGGCTTGAATAAGGCAGGACCTCGAAATAGGTTGAACAGATTTTGAATTACAAAACGAGCCTTCTGAGATATCTTCAGCTCTCCGGAACAATAGAATAGCAAGCGGGGAATGATTAAGAGGTGCACCGGCATAAGAAAAGCATTAGGCAAAATGAAAGGACTATGCTCAATACCCAGGCTTGAATTGAATCCACCGGAGAAGGAAAAGAACGAAGAATGATGAACTTGAAGCTCCGTTAGAATCTTCTTGAGAATCACCGGATAAGAACATTGACGGAAAAATGGAGAGGCTTCCCATCAATAGAAGGATACTTGAATAAGAAATCTGAGTCCTTGAAGAAAAAGGGTGGGAGGGCGGGAAAAACAAAGAAAACTTGTGACGGATGAGACAAACAACATTGAGAAGACTTGAGTTGATCTTGCGGATGTTGAAAAAGGTCGGATCCACTTGAAGAGATACACACCGGTTGAGAAGAAATTGAAATGACAAACTCGATGATCAAGAAGGATTAGCATCCACAAAGAAATATGAGAACACCGCTTAGGAAAGGTATGGAATCAACACTTGACATTGAAGCAACTCGAATACCACAACTGAAAACAAAAACAAAGGATTAGCTTGCAGAATAAGCCGGAACAAACATATGATAGAGATTTCGTCCGAAGTTTTCGTGGTGGGGCCTACACGGGCTCGATCGTACAACACCATCATGTACAAGGCAGTGCACATGACATACGAAGCGTCCCCGAGTCAGCATAGCCAAGGACTCTTTAAGACACAACGAGACTATCGTTGTCAAAACCGGCGGATCTCGGGTATGGGGTTCCGAACTGTGTGTCTAGGCCGGATGGTAACAGGAGACAGGGGACACTTTGTTTTACGCAGGTTCGGGCCCTCTCGATGGAGGTAATACCCTACTCCTGCTTGATTAATACTGATGATATGGGTAGTACAAGAGTAGATCTACCGCGAGATCAAGGAGGCTAAACCCTAGAAGCTAGCCTATGGTATGATTGTTGTGTATGGAGTTGATTGTCTATGGACTACAACCCTCCGGTTTATACAGACACCGGATAGGGTTAGGGTTACACAGAGTCGGTTACAATGGTAGGAGATCTTGAATATGGCATCGCCAAGCTTGCCTTCCACACCAAGGAAAGTCCAATCCGGACACGGGACGAAGTCTTCAATCTTGTATCTTCATAGTCCAGGAGTCCGGCTGAAGGTATAGTCCGGCTACCCGAACACCCCCTAATCCAGGACTCCCTCAGTAGCCCCTGAACCAGGCTTCAATGACGACGAGTTCGGCGCGCAAATTGTCTTCGGCATTGCAAGGCGGGTTCCTCCTCCAAATCCTTCATAGAAGATTGTAAACACCAAGAATAGTGTCCGGCTCTGCAAAATAAGTTTCCACATATTGCCATAGAGAGAGCAATATTAACACAAATCAAATCTGCTGACGTATTCCGCAGTGCGCTATCACACTACGGCCAAGTCCTTCACTCGGATCGTTTTCACTTTTCCACCTCAGCGTGTTTTGCGAGGCGGTTTCCTTGGCACGTCTTGTCAAAGCAGAGATCGTGTGCCCCCCTCTTACGGGATTCTCATCAATACGGACGTGGGTAACCTAATCATGCCGGTTAGCATGTTTTCTCGATTAAAGGCGAGTCCCAAACGGTTACGGGGAGGGCTCCTGGTATTCAACCTCTTATAAAGAGACCAAGGCCTTACCCTTTTTTAAATCTCAAAACGAGTTCGCCCGTCGCCTCGAGTTCCAGCACCCTAGGCTTCAGATTCCAGGCGCTTCGGACTTTCGACAATGTCCGGTTCTGACCTTCAAGGCCGATGGATGCCCTCCTCTGTCACGGAGGAGGACGTGCTAAAGTTGAGAGAGGCTAAGTTCTTGACCGCCGAAATTCCGCATAGGTTGCCTTCTCAAGGGTAGGCTATTCCCAATTCTCAACCCGGTGAGAGCGTAGTGTTCATGTCTCACTTCCTTCGGGGGTTAGGCTTCCCGATGGATCCCTTCGTGAGGGGGCTGCTGTTTTATTATGGGCTGGAATTTCATGACTTAGCTCCGGAGTCCATCCTCCACATTTCCTCATTCATCGTTGTGTGCGAAGCGTTCCTCCGCGTTACTCCTCACTTCGGATTATGGCTCAAGACTTTTGGAGTGGAGCCGAAGATGATCGAGGGACGGCACGCAGAGTGCGGATGTGCCGTTATAAGTAAGAATGCTGATGCTCCATGGCCCGAGGGCTCCTTTTAAGAGGAGCTCGGCTTGTGGCAACGAGAATGGTTCTATATCACCGCTCCCAGGAGCGCCAAGTGGGCGGCGCCTCCTGCCTTTTGCTCGGGTCCCCCATCACGGCTAGCGTCATGGGTCAACAAAGGATTAGATTGGGGTTTGCCCAAAGACGTGCCCCTGTTGCAGGGCCGAATTAAGGATCTCTTGGAAGGAGACCTTAGTTTGGTCAAGGTGACGCAGGTCATGCTGATTCACCGAATATTGCCCGGCAAACGTCGCCCCCTTCGCCTGTGGGAGTTTAATTCGGAGGGGCCGCGAGCTCTCCAGAATTTTATGGGCGCAACGCCCGTGGAGATGTATAGACTGTTCTTCGGATCACAAGAGATGTGTCCGGATTTAACCGAGGACGCAGGCCTAAGCCGCAATTGCCCGGATACTCAAGTAAGAAACCTTGTGCCCAGACCTTCTATCTGTATAATTGTCATAAACTTGCCCCTAAAAGAGCCGTCCTTTTAAACAGGAGTGGATAGTGAAGGCGAAGCTGATCAGGTGTCCGGCTCCCCTTCCTGAAACCAGGCCGGATCCTGTGCTAGTCAGGATGCTGGAGATAATGCCTTTGGAGGGGGAGGACAAGGAAGCTATGGCCTCCTCGAAGGAGGCTGCTCCGAAGGGAGGAACCGACAATTCCTCTCCTAAGGGGAAGAAGAGAGCCGCCTCTGACGACCCGGAGACCATGGCCTCGAAACGGGGGAGAAAATCCTCGTCAGAGGGTCCGACGCCGGGGAGTTCCTCGGCCGGACCCCGCTCTCAAGGGGATCAGCCCTCCAGCGAGCCGTAAGTAGAGAGAGGTTTTCCTTTTGAGGGATGAGAGAAATCCTTGATTTATATCTGAGAAGATTAACTGAAATTTTACCTTATAGCTCGGGCCTCAGCCCTTCTCAGCAGAGCTCGTCTTCGGGGGATCTTCTTCCGGAGATGATGGAGAGCGGGACGCCTCCCCCTGCCGTACCGCCTAGCGAGGCGGGCGACCCTGAGGTGTCATCGCGGAGGGTTTCTACGAATCCGGCAGGGGCGGAAGATAACTATGTGGCCCCCCAAGGCTCTCCGCGTCCGGCCTTCGAAAAAGGCCATAGGACAAGTCCGCCACCGTCTGGTGCTCGGCCGGAGGAACTAAAGATTCTGCTGGGGCGAGCTTCTATCTCAGAAGAGCACCGTGCATTGATGGGCACGGTGATTGAAAGGATTTCATCCGCGGAAAGCGGATTGCATGAGGCCGTCAAAAGTTTACTGACGGGTTTTGAGGTACGTTAGATAATGTACACTTTTTTCAGTTGCGCATGAATAAGATGCGCCCTGTGTAGATAGTAGCCCCTGAGACTCTACGCGTTGTCAAGAAATGACGGCATGCAGAGGATCATGATCCCAGGTCTAAGATGTCGCCTTTGAATGTAGGTGGCAAGGTGTCCGGAATCAAGCCGAACTGATGATGTGGCCGAACTAAAGCGGCAACTGGACGTGGCAGATGCCGACATCGCGCTTGTCAACAAGCGGCTTGATGAGGGTCAAGGTATGTAATTCTTCGGGCGGCATTAGGTAAGAGGAGCTTCATGCCAGTGTCTTACAATGTGTGTGCTTGACGCAGATGGTACGGCCGCCGTGGAGAATCTTAGGGAAGAACTTGCCCGAGCTAAGGAGTAAGCCAGAAAAAGCGATGCGGCTGCCGAGAAGGCCCTTGAAGGGCTGAAAGCCGAACAGGCTGCTCACTGCCGAAGCAAAGAAGAGATAGCCGAGATGGCCGAGAAGTTAAAGAGCGCTGCAGACCGTTGCAAACTTCTTGAGAAAGAAGACCGGGTGAGACAGACGGACTTAGAGAAGGCCGTTGCCGATGCCAAGGACGCTCGCTCTGCGATGAGAGCTACGAAAGAGGAGCTACGTCAGGCTGAACAGATTGCGGCTGGAAAGCCCTTTATGCTACGGAGGAAGGTTTGTGATCCGAAGTTTGCTCTGTTGGACCGGATGTGGAGTGTGGAGGACACCTATCTGGATTTGGCAGCAAGTGTTGCTGATGCGACCGAACACTTTCGAGATCTGGAAGATCGCGAAGTGGAAAAGATTTTCTGGTCACAGTTTCACAATCCACAGCGTCCACTGGCAGTGGACGATCGCCTGGCTCAATGGGCTGAGCTGAATAGATTGTCTGGACTCGCCATGAAGTACGTCATGGGTCACCTATGGCCTGGGAGATCGGAGCCGAAGAGTTATTTCAGCTTGGTGCAGCAATTCCTTGACGCGGTGCCGTGTATAGATGCAATGAAGAGGTCAGCATGCATAGAGGGCGCTAGCTCTTGCCCGTGTTAAGACATACTAGGCAGATATGGAGACCACCGTTGTTGTGTCCCGAGATTCGGACAAAAGCCGAGTACCCTCCGAGCACTATTTTCAGGAAGTTCTTGAAGGCGCTCGTGTAATAGAGACGCAGTGCTCGAAAGATGCTATGTTATGATAGCATATGTAATTATAAAGTAATATTTTGATTACCTGTAGTGGCCTTTTTTATACTTGTGCCTCCAAGTATTGGGAACACCTTCTATGCGGCCGTTTTAAGATATATATATATATATATATATATAGAATCTGAAAGATGGCAGTCATTGGCTTCAGCCCCCATGCACATAGTGCGGGGGTGCTCGCAGAAGACGCATTTTCACACTTAACCCAACGTCTTGGTCCTACAAAGGAGGTGATAGCGCAGCGGGCCAGGCAACCGGACTATAATGCTTTAACACTTTCACTTAGCCATAGGTGTTTGACAATGAGACTCTTTAGGTAGCTCCTTGGTGGCAACTGCGCTCGTCCGAATTCTGGGTGTGTATGTGCCTGACCGGGAAGCGGCCCTTCGTTAAAGCGGAGGAATCCAATAGATTCCGATAGGTCATCGAGTGGCTGACCAGTCTCACGCTACATCATGACAGTCAGTTTTCGGCTTTCTCTACTGAGGTGCTCGCCTTGGCCGAACCGGGGGCACAATCGCAGTAGTTCTCCTGGTGCTACCTTAGCCGATAGAGCGGAACGTAAGGTAGCCGAACTCAGGAGCCGGGCAACCCAACATTTAACCAAAGACATGATTCGGAGCTGATGCATATAATGCCAAAACTCGCGACGCCGAACACTCCCTAAGGTGTTCGATCTTTATGAGTGCGGGCGAAACAACACTCTTTATTAAAAAAGCCCCTAGTGTCCAGGTACGTGCAAAAATTCTGACGTGGCCACATGCCAAGACGCCAGCCTCCTCCTTGGTTATATCAAAAAGGAAAAAACCAGGGGATGTGTAGCAACAAGAGACAGTAAAAAAGGTTTATGCAGGGTCTTAATCTAAAAAGAATCCTTTAGGACGGGTCCCTACTGCACGTCTGCGCCTGTGTCTCCGTTGTGCCGTATCCTGGACGGGCGCCGCACGACGTTCATCGGTAAAAGAGAGTAACTGAGTTGAAAATGGGTCGTGCCGAAAAAGTTTAAAATAAGCAAAGTATAAAGTAAGATATATAAGTTTGAGCTTTATTGTCTCTTATTGTATATGCGTGGAGCCCCTAGTGCGGGGGTATATGGCTTCTAGGACTGCATCAATGATGATTTTGTACCGAACTCGTCAATCCGTGTTCGTGGTCTTGAATGACCTATTTCGAGGTTTTTTGGCCGGTAAGGCCATTTTGCTGTGGGGCTGTCAAAGAGGCCGCACAGCCCTCCGCTTGGGGAGGCGCACTTTAGTGCTTCCCCTTCAAAGAGATGATGCCTCGTGGACCGGGCATCTTAAGCGTAAGAGATGCATAATGCGGTATTGCGTTAAAGCGAGCGAAAGCTTCGCGTCCCAGTAGTGCTTGATAGCGACTTGAAAATGGGACGATATGAAAGGTCAGCTTCTCGCGGCGGAGGTTATCGGCAGAGCCGAATGTGACTGTGGGCCAGAGAAAACCTGTACAATGGGTGTCCGGACCATGTATTACCCCTTGAAAGGAGGTTTTGCTGCGGTGGATTCTTGCTGGGTTTATCCCCATGTGCTGGATTATATCCTGATATATCAGGTTTAGTCCACTGCCGCCGTCCATAAGGACATTTGAAAACTTGAGTCCGCCAATTATTGGATCGAGTATCAAGGCAGTCCAGCCTACATTCTTGATATTCCTAGAATAATCTAGCTGAACGAAGATGATCGGTTTTGACAACCAGTGGCAGGGCCCTTTGGGCCGTGCAGTGTGTACCTTTACGGGCGCCGCACGTTTTGTTATGTGAAGTGAGTTCACTGTTTTTACTTCTTGTGGGAAGTTCTTTTGTTTCCTGGTGCTCTGCTTTTGGGGTTCGTCCTCGTCTTCGCTTGGTGTGTCGAGCCCCTTGTGTTCGGCATTGAGTCTGCCAGATTGTTTGAAAACCCAACAGTCTTTGTGGGTATGGTTAGCAGACTTCCCGGGAGTACTGGGTATCTGACATATCCTGTCCAGGATTTTATTTAGGTTGGATGGATCGTCCCTGTTATCCTAGGGGGGCGATTTTTCCTGATTTTGTCGTGAGCCTTTGAATCCGGCATTGACTGCCGTGCTCTTCGGACTTTTGTCCTTAGTCCAGCGACGGTCCTTGTTGCGTCGCGGTTTTCCGTTTCCATCCCTAGTTTCGAATGTACTTGGGTTGCTGGGGCTGCACCTTGCCAACCAGCTGTCATCCCCTGCACAAAAGCGGGTCATGAGGCTTGTTAGTGCGGCCATTGTTCTTGGCTTTTCTTGGACGAGGTGTCTGGCGAGCCATTCGTCTCGGACGTTATGCCTGAAAGCTGCTAAGGCTTCGGCGTCCGGACAGTCGACTATCTGATTCTTTTTAGTGAGGAATCTATTCCAGAACTGCCGAGCTGATTCTCCGGGTTGTTGAGTTATGTGACTAAGATTGTCTGCATCCGGAGGGCGGACATAGGTCCCTTGAAAGTTTGCTCAGAAAGCGTCCTTGAGCTCTTCCCAGCTTCCAATTGTGTTTTCGGGAAGGCTTTTAAGCCAATGCCGAGCTGGCCCTTTAAGCTTAAGGGGTAGATATTTTATGGCATGGAGATCATCTCCTCTAGCCATGTGTATGTGGAGGATATAATCCTCGATCCAGACTCCAGGGTCTGTTGTTCCATCATATGCCTCTATGTTTACGGGTTTGAATCCCTCTGGGAATTCATAGTCCAGGACCTCATCGGTGAAACATAGGGGGTGTGCGGCGCCCCTGTATTTGGGTGTGCCGGATTCTGATGATGGCTTCATAGCGTTTCTTAGGAGAGCTTGCTTTCTTGGCCCATAAATGGACCTGACTGGGCCATGATGCGAATCCTTAAGTGGGTCGCATGCCGATTTAAGTGCGGCGCCGCTTGCCGCTTTATGGGGTCGTCTATCCGACCGTGTGGCTTTTTCATTTTTTGAATGCGAGGGCTCTAGGGCCTCTTCGTCAAATTCGGGCAGTAGCTTTCTTTTCGGATAGATTTTAGTGCGGCGGCTGTCGCCGTACTTATCTGTGGTATTGATTACTTTGCTCCATCTAATCCGGAGTGTGTCTTCCGCTGCTTTTAGCTTCGGCTTCTGCTTCTTTAGGCTGCGTGCAGTTGCAACGAGCCTCTCGTGGAGATTCTTCTGCTCCATAGGTTTATTCGGCGTGAGGTCGTACGGAATGCCGTTTTGGCCGGGGAGGGATGTTCGGTTTTATCCGTGTTTCCCTGTTCGGACGGTTGCTCTAAGGCCTGCTCGTCGTCTACCGGCTCGTCCTGCTCTATGGCTGGGTTTTTGTCGAGGCGGGGCTTGGGTCGGTGTTTACGCCGACGTTTTGATTGCTTTTCGGGGGGTCGATCTCCCGTCCCGTCCCCTTTTTCCTCGTTGTCGCTTCCTTTAGGGGTATCCACCATGTACACATCATGGGATGAGGTGGCTGTCCAATGCCCTATGGGCGTTGGTTCGTCGGTATCTCCTGCATCGTCATCCATGCTGTCGATGTCTCCGGAGTTGCAGTTTGAGCACGTCGTTTAAATTGTCGACAGTGGCTACCAAGTGGGTGGTGGGTGGGCTTTGAATTTCTTCCTCGTCCGTATCCCATCCTCGCTGACCGTAATCCGTCCAGGGCTCTCCTGATAAAGAGAGAGACTTTAGAGAATTCAGGATGTCGCCGAAGGGCGAGTGCTGAAAGATGTCCGCGGCGGTGAACTCCATTATTGGCGCCCAATCGGGTTCGATCGGCAGGGACGCGAGGGGTTCGGAGTTCGGAGAGGAATCCGGCTCCTTGGAGTCACGGGCCGTGCAGAGTGCGGGGCTAGCGTTTGGCTTGATCGCCTTTGAGATTACAGCCCCCGAGGTGACGTCCAACCGCTCACCCTCGATTGGCGCAGCTGGCTCCAAATTAAGGGTCAGAGTCAATGCGTTTGCGGCCTCCAGGGTACTGTTCGGCGGCAGAGCTAGATCATGCCCCACGAGACAGTGCGGCGCGCTTGGCTGTGGCTTGAATCCGTCAAAGATCAAATCTCTGCGGATGTCTGCCGTGTAGTTTAGGCTTCCAAACCTGACTTGATGGTCAGGGGCGTAGCTTTCGATCTGCTCCAGGTGGCCAAGTGAATTGGCCCGCAGTGCGAAGCCGCCGAAGACGAAGATCTGTCTGGGGAGAGAAATCTCACCCTGGACCGCATCGTTGTTGATGATCAAAGGAGCCATTGGGCCTAAAGGCGACGACACAGAGGAACTCTCAATGAAAGCACCAATGTCGGTGTCAAAACCGGCGGATCTCGGGTAGGGGGTCCCGAACTGTGTGTCTAGGCCGGATGGTAACAGGAGACAGGGGACACTTTGTTTTACCCAGGTTCGGGCCCTCTCGATGGAGGTAATACCCTACTCCTTCTTGATTAATATTGATGATATGGGTAGTACAAGAGTAGATCTACCGCGAGATCAAGGAGGCTAAACCCTAGAAGCTAGCCTATGGTATGATTGTTGTGTATGGAGTTGATTGTCTACGGACTACAACCCTCCGGTTTATATAGACACCGGATAGGGTTAGGGTTACACAGAGTCGGTTACAATGGTAGGAGATCTTGAATATCGCATCGCCAAGCTTGCCTTCCACGCCAAGGAAAGTCCCATCCGGACACGGGACGAAGTCTTCAATCTTGTATCTTCATAGTCCAGGAGTCCGGCTGAAGGTATAGTCCGGCTACCCGAACACCCCCTAATCCAGGACTACCTCAGAGACCACTGTAAAACCAACCGTGGATAGGCGGACCACTAGACGTCGAACCCCAATTTCGTATCATACATCTGTCGGAAAGATATCCTAAGAGCTACTTGAATTCCCACTTATAAACTCCCAAAACTTTCCGGTTATGCAATCAAGTGTTGGTGATACATGGGAAGCATAATATCTCACCCAAAGCTAGCAAATCCTACATACAGCTATATCCATCCTTCAACACATAACCAAGAAACCTTCAGAAATAGTTTACCTCAACCTTTGAAAAGCATCCGTTATACGAGTTATGGCAATACTCTCGAACTCCCGCCCCAGTACTGGGTGGTGTCAAGGTTATCTCACCAACAACTGCATAAAAGAGATTTTCGATGTCGGAGAAACTCAGGTATTCCAGAATTGCAATGACAAAATTGTGACGACAACACCTCGGAGCTCAACTCCTCGGGACAGTGCCACAACCCCTAAATGTCAGGAGGCACCAAGAACAATGTTCTCGTCACAAAACCATCGGAACGATTCCAAGATACCCGTGTGATCCTAATTTTTTTTTCGTGAAATTTGAGAAGAGTCAAAACTCTACGTCAGGATGCCTCACCAGTGCGACAAAGGGACTGAGGAGTAAAAAGAATCCTACTCTCCGATATATATAATCCTATAAGACTCAAAACATTTTTTTCT
This sequence comes from Triticum urartu, assembly GCF_056163025.1. Classification (NCBI taxonomy): domain Eukaryota; kingdom Viridiplantae; phylum Streptophyta; class Magnoliopsida; order Poales; family Poaceae; genus Triticum; species Triticum urartu. The sequence continues at coordinate 463,686,216 of NC_141879.1, read as the reverse complement.
AGACTCACAACGCCAGCGATTCGATCAAGCAGGGGGCTCCTAAGTCAGGGAAGGCTCTGATACCAACTTGTAACACCCATGATGCGGCTATATCTCCCACGTGTCGGAGCACGACTTAGAGGCATAACCTCATTGTAGGCATGTCGCAAGAGGGTAATCTTTACACATCCCATGTACTGAATAAGAAAGGGATAAAGACTTGGCTTACAATCTCCACTTCACATAAAACATGAATATAGCATTACATTCATCCAGATACAATCAAGGTCCGACTATGGAACCAAAATAAAGACAACCCCAAAATGCAACAAAGTCCTCGATCGCCCCAACTGGGCACCACTACTGATCGTATGGAAAGGAAACGTAGTATCGTCCTGAGTCCTCAACGAACTCCCACTTGAGCTCAGTCGAATCTCCTAGAGCGGTATCATCGGTCCCTGCATCTGGTTTTGGAGGTAATCTGTGAGTCACAGGGACTCGGCAATCTCACACCCTCGCGATCAAGACTATTTAAGCTTTTGGGTAGGTAAAAGGTATTTGAGGTTGAGCTGCAGTAAATGCTAGCATATATGGTGGCTAACATACGCAAATGAGAGCGAGGAGAGAAAGCAAAAGCACGGTCGTGAACTAGAAGTGATCAAGAAGTGATCCTGAAACTACTTACGTTCAAGCATAACTCCAACACCATGTTCACTTCCCGGACTCTGCCAGAAAGAGACCATCACGGCTACTCACGCGGTTGATGCATTTTAATTAAGATAAGTGTCAAGTTTTCTACAACCGGACATTAACAAATTCCCATCTGCCCATAATTGCGGGCACGGCTTTCGAAAGTTCAAATCCCTGCAGGGGTGTCCCAACTTAGCCCATCACAAGCTCTCACGGTCAACGAAGGATATTCCTTCTCCCAGGACGACCCGATCAGGCTCGGAATCCCGGTAACAAGACATTTCGACAATGGTAAAACAAGACCAACAAAGCCAGCCGAATGTGCCGACAAATCCCGATAGGAGCTGCACATATCTTGTTCTCAGGGCACACCGGATGAGCACTCCGTACAGCTAAAACCAAACCTCGAGTTTCCCCGAGGGGGCACTGCAGAGGACTCTAGTTTGGACCAACACTCAGAGGAGCACTGGCCCAGGGGGGTTAAAATAAAGATGACCCTTGGGTTGGCCGACCCAAGGGAAAAAGGCTAGGTGGCAAATGGTAAAACCAAGGTTGGGCCTTGCTGGAGGAGTTTTATTCAAGGCGAACTATCCAGGGGTTCCCATTATAACCCAACCGTGTAAGGAACGCAAAGTCAAGGAACATAACACCGGTATGACGGAAACTAGGGCGGCAAGAGTGGACCAAAACACAAGGCATAAGGCCGAGCCTTCCACCCTTTACCAAGTAGATAGATGCATTAATTAAAATAAGAGATATTGTGATATCCCAACATATCCATGTTCCAACAAGGAATAAACTCCAATCTTACGCTATAAGAGGGGCTGAGCAAAGCGGTAACATAGCCAAGCAACGGTTTGCTAGGACAAGGTGGGTTAGAGGCTTGGCTTGGCAATATGGGAGGCATGATAAGCAAGTGGTAGGTATCGCAGCATAGGCATAGCAAAAGAGCGAGCAACTAGCAAGAAAAGATAGAAGTGATTTCGAGGGTATGGTCATCTTGCCTGCAAAGTTCTCTGAGAAGACGAAAGCTTGAACCTCGAATGGGTACTCAACGGGTTCCTCGAACACGAACTCATCTCCCGGATCTACCCAAATTAAGAACACAAGAAAAGAGAACAACAATCAACCAAGGTACAATGCGCAAGCAACATGATGCAAAACATGGCATGATATGCGGGATGTGAAATGTGATGCATATGCATGCTCCGGCAGGAAAAGATTGAACCTGGCCTCAAATTGGAAAACCAAGAGTGCCGCTGGAAAGATGAGTTGATTTCGATCGAAATAGATATAAAGATCACCAGAACCGGATGCACGGTTTGCAAATGGCAAGGAAAACAATAATGGCGCATAGCTGCGATTAACAGCACGAGGCCATCTAGATGCATCAAGAACAACAAGCTATTGCACTCTAACATAACAACAAAGCACATGGCAGGGATCCACTCAAGATGCTTGACAAAAGATGAACACTGAGCTACAGCTAATTCACTCAATAGCAGGTTCAAACAAGCATGGAAAAAGTGCAAAAGATAACAGGTTCACAGACTTAGTGAAAATAACAACATGGCAGGATTTAACATCAGGAAGCAATGTTTAGAGCAAGATAACAACATGCTACAGGAACATATCATGGCAAAGCAAGGCATGGCATGAAGCTACTCAAATCAAACAATAAAAGTCCCTTACTAACCATAAGCCAAAAGGGATCAGAAAATACAATGGCAACCATGTGAGCATAGCAAGATTCGTTAACAGATTCAGACTTGGCAGAAAACTAGAACATGGCAAAACAGATTCACGTAGGCATGTTTACGAGCTCGATGCACTCACCACAAAGCATGGCATGACAAACTAAGCATACACCCAGCAAGAAGACATGGCATAGATGCTAAACATGGCAAGAACACTCTCATAGCATGAATGGATCAACTACACGGAGCTTCCTCACGCACGGCCTCGTCAGGCTGGCTCGCGAGGAGGCGGAGAGATCAAGGCGGGGTACCTCGCGAGGTGCCCGTGACGCAAGCCATGACGACTCAGGGCGCCAGGCGGGTGCCAGCCCGCGCAGCGTCCTCCTTTCCTCTTTGGTGCAAAGGGGGCAAGCGCAGCCGCGGGGTACCGAGGCATCAGGCAAAGGTTGCCGTTTCGATGCAACGAGACCAAGACCAGGAGGACTACGAGATGGAGGTCACCGTGGAGCCCAAGATGGCGTCATCACCAGAGCTTTGCGCAGGCAAAGACTACTTTTGTCAGGATAGTTGATACTTGCTGTCCCCCTTCAAATTAGCCCGCCATTGTTGGCTCCCTTCCCGCTCAATATTTGGGGAGAGGACCAGGGCCACTATAAATAGGACCAGCCACCCGCGTAGCAAAGGGGGTTCGGCTCAGTCTCCTCCAAGGGCTCGACAAGTAGAGAGGTGGTAAAGAGAGAGAGAGAGATAGAGAAAGGTGGCTGAACTTCTCCCAGCAGTTCATCGCCCTAGCCAAGAACAGACCCTCGCGAGTCTGTTCTTCCTTGTACTGTCCACTATCATCAGCCCAAGAGGCAATCCACCACACCACACACTGGAGTAGGGTATTACACCACAACGATGGCCCGAACCAGTATAAACCCTGTGTCCCTCGTGTTGTTCTTTTCGTAGCTTTGATCCTAGCGTGGCGGAGGGGTGCAGGGAGGTAGGAGGCGAAATCTCCGCGCGCACCCAAGTGTTCGAACCTCAAGGGTCTGCCGGAACCCGAAATCCGACATTTGGCGCGCCAGGTAGGGGTGCGCCGGAATTCGTCTTCCACCGCTCCGTTCTCCTCCGACCATCACGCCCATGTCTGACGCACGTCGGGCCCGCGCGGAGCGCTGGGCCGCCCTCGCTTCCCGCGTCGCCCAGACAGCCCCTGTCGGCGGGCGTCCTCGCCGTTCCCCGTCGCCCGCCGTCAACGCCGCCACCGGCCCGGCGGGGGATGAGCAGCAAGCATCATCTCAGCATCCATCCGTGTGCCAAGACGGCCGCACCGCGACTCCCTCACTCGCCCCGGCTGGATCTTCGTCCCGCGCGCTTCGCGCGCCCATGGAGGCTCGGGCTGCACTCATAGCGGCAAACGAGCTCCTGCGCTACCGTCCCGTTGACGATGTCTACGAAGAATGGCTCAACCGCGTTGCCGAACTCGTCCGCGCCGCAGGGGGCTCCCCCGCGCCGTCCGCTCCGCTGCACCGCACCCCGCCCCACAGGAGCGACGAGGCTCCGGCGGCGCCCCGGCCGCCTCCTCCTCAAGAAGACGCCATGGCTCCAAGACGCGTGGCCCCTGGGTGGAACCCGCTCCGTCAGGTGCCAGCGCGGCAAGAGCAGAGCTGCCAAGAAGTCCCTCGCACGCCAGAAGCTGCCCAGGCACTCCCTGCTCCAGCACGTCGCGACCATCCTCCTGCTCCGGCGCGCGGGGACATGCAGGACCAGGCTCTCCATCACCCAAGGCCCCCCGTGGCCACAACAGGCTGCCGCGCTTACGCCACCGAACTGCATAGTGTCGCGTGGCCGAGCAAGTTCAAGCCGGACCTGCCTCCTCGCTACAACGGCACGGCCGACCCTGCGGAGTTCCTCCAGCTCTACAAACTGGGCATCGAAGCTGCCAACAGAGACAAGAAGGTCATGGCGAACTGGTTTCCCATGGTGCTCAAGGACGGGGCCCGCACCTGGCTCCTGAACCTGGCTCCAGGCACGATCTCCTCCTGGGAAGAGATGCGCACCCTCTTCATCGCCAACTTCCAAGGTACTCGCGACCGGCCACCCGCCGTGAGCGACATGCGCCGCATCAAGCAACAACCCGGGGAGACCCTGCAGAAGTACATCCAACGCTTCAACAACGCACGCCTCAAGATTCCCAAGGTGACTGAAGAGGCCATCATCTCAGCCTTCTCCGACGGCGTGCGAGACGTCAAGATGAAGGAGGAGCTGGCGATGCATGAAGACCTGTGCACTTCTTTGGAGCTGTTCAACTTGGCGAACAAGTGCGCCAGGGCTGTGGAAGGGCGTCTCTCCCTCCTTGAGTTGCCTGCCGCAGACCCGGAAGAGAAGAAGCTCAAGGCCAAGGAAGTGAAGCGCAAGGGGGCTGCCGTGCTCGCGGCAGAACCAGACACCAAGCGGGGCAGAGATCAGCCCGAACCCCCCAAGGGCAGCCGGTACTGCGTGTACCATGACCTCCACACCCACAACACCAGCGAATGCCAAGAACTCCGAGCCGTGCGTGAAGGAAGGATCGGCCGTCGCCCTGACCGTGGTGACCGGGGATACGGCCGAGGAGGAGGAAGGAACACAGGGCGCTGGGAAGACCGTGGCCCATGCCAGGGATGGCGTGACCGACCTCGCGAGGATCGCTAGCAAGACCCACCTCGCGAGGGAGGCTGGAGGGATCAGCCTCGCGAGGATCGCCCGCAAGGCAACACAGGCCTCCCACCGCTGCCGCTGCAGCCAAGGAGAAACGAGGACCGCCGCCAGGACGAGGAGGCTGGGGGCTTCCAGGAGCCGCGCGCGATCGCCTGCATCCTGGGCGGAGCTCAGGCCCCAGCCTCTCAGCGCATCTTCAAGCAGTTCGCCCGCGAAGTGAATGCAGCCCTCCCCAGGCTCGAAGCCACGCGCCCTCTCAGGTGGTCGGCGTGTGCCATCACCTTCAGCTCAGCAGATCAACTCAAGTGTGCGGCTACAGTCGGAGTCCTCCCGATGCTTTGTTCCCCAATCATCAGCAACGTGGTGGTCACCAAGACCCTCATCGATGGCGGAGCAGGGCTCAACGTCCTGTCCGTGGAGACGTTCAACAACCTCCAAGTGCCCTACAGCCAGCTTCAGCCAACCAAGCCCTTCTCCGGTATCACCGACGGCTCTACAGTCCCGATCGGGCAGGTCCGCCTCCTCGTCACCTTCAGGGCACGCGACAACTACCGCACCGAGCTCATCGACTTCGACGTCGCTCACATCCGCCTGCCGTACAACGCCATCCTTGGGTACTCGGCGCTGGCCAAGTTCATGGCCGTGACTCACCACGGCTATAACGTCCTCAAGATTCCAGGGAGTGGCGGAGTCATTACGGTGCCCTGTGAAGAGAAGGACGCAGTGTGTTCCCTAGGGCGAGCCTTTCAGGCCGCATCACTGGAGGACCCAGATCGCGGAAGCAGGAGGCTTCCCGAGGCCGCTCCCAAGAAGAAGAAGACATCGTCCGGCCTGGCCCCTCAGGAGGTAGGCCCCTCTGGGCCCGTGCCTGCCCAGGGGGAACCTCCTTCCGTCGCATAGGAAAGCGCGCCCAGCGCCCTCCTCAGGCAGGGCTCGGGGGCTCTCCCCTGGAGGGCCACCGACCTAGCAAGGGTCATGAGGGAGGCGCTGGGGCACCACATGGAGGCGTGTTTCAGAGCACGTTTCCCTCAAGAAGGAGCAAGGCAAGGAGATCCAGACCCACAGGAGTTCGTCAGCAAGGCCATTCAGGAGCTACAGGAGTCCAGAGTCATGAGAGGCGCCCGCCGCCTACCAGCAGTGGCTCCCCATCCAGGCGAGGATGGCGGGCTGCGCGTCTGCATCGATGTACCAGGGCTCAACCAAGTCGCCTCCCTGGAGCGCCTCTGGCCCTCGCGAGTGGGGCGCTGCGGAGGTCCACCGCACAGCTATGTTCGCATGCCTTACGGCTTGCCGAGCGCGGCTGACGCGTACCAGCGCCTCATGAAGGACATCGTGGAGGCGCAAGAGGCCAGGTGCTCCGCAGCCCTGGCGGAGATGAAGATGGCCCGCGAGGAACCGCCAGCGCCTCCGGAGCCTCCCGAGGCCCCTGGGCCTGGGGGCTCATGAGGATCGGCTCCCGCAGCCCACCGAGCCGGCTACACCAACACCCCTTCGTCTTCAGCGTCATCAGGTGACATCTTTCAAGTTTCACTTCCAGCTGGGAGCGCCCCCAGGGCTGCATTATTCTCAGGCCGCGTGGGTCCGTCCCTGCGGCGTATATCCCTTTTATTTCGCGTCGTTAGCTTACCTTGTTGGGGGCGCCCCTCGGGCTGCATGATCCCCAAGCCGCTTGGGCCAGGCTCAGCGGCATGTACCCCATTTGCGCTCATTTCCGGTTATGTGTTAGAAATGCCATGCTTGATTATTTGATGCCGGTCCGCGGCGCTTCCTTTTCTCCATGCTGACCACTTGCACGTTAAAGGGGGGGTACCTGAGCATCGCGACTCAGGGCTCTTACTGGCTCTCCAGCCCTCACCCTCTGGCCTTGACCACGGCATCACGACCTGGCATACCAGCGACGGCTGAGACCAGCTCGAGGGCCAGGACCCGAGGACGTAGAGTGCAGGCATCTAACCAAACTTGCAGGGACACAACACAAGATAAGGCCCAGTGCCAGGCGCAACCCGCCTAGAGGTAGGGCCCCGTGAGTCCCGCGCTGGCTCACGGGTGCCCAGATACACCTCACCAGGCCCTACCGTGCCAGCCACGTGTCAGGGCAGGGCTGTACACGCCCCGGGGGCTCCTCCCGGAGGGGCCCCCCCTCCCATGCACCAGTGGAAGCACCATGCTCCACGCTGGCTGACGACACTACCGAGGAGCGGCTATGCCCGTACTCATACGGAAGCGCTATGCTCCGCGCTGGTGATAAACAACTGAGGGTGGCCTCCGGGCCGCATCAACCTCAGGGAGCCCAGTGCTCAGTGTCTAGCCTCATCGCAACGCCTCCCCTCGGGAGTGCCGCGCGAGGGGGCTGGGCACGGGGGCTGCGCCAGGGTCACGCCCAGATGCACGCCGCCCAGCCAGGTCCCCACGGGCCTGGTTCGTCGCGCGCCTCTCCCCGAGCGGAGCCAATGTATGAAGGCTGTTTGAGCGTCAAGGGGGACCCCTGAGCATTGCGACTCAGGGGCCTAAGTTGTCACGTAGCCCCTCACTCCTTGGTCCCGTCCTGGTTTCTGGTCGGGGCTATTGCTGGGTGAGGTACGCGCGTGGCCGGGCTCTGCAGACGTAGAACGGTGGATCCGCCCACATCACACCTCCCTACTTGCTGTTCGTGCGCCAAGGGGGACTCCTGAGCATCGCGACTCAGGAGCCTAACTTGTCACATAGCCCCTTACTCCTTGGTCCCGTCCTGGTTTCCGGTCGGGGCTATTGCTGGGTGAGGTACGCGCGGGGCCGGGCTCCGCCGGCGTAGAATGTAAGCAAGTAGGAAGGAAAAGCACAAATTGCAAAGGAATTCGAAAGCAAATATTACAGTCCACACTGTTATCCTAGTATCAGGCGCAAGTTTAAACGCCTCCCCGAGGCATGATACGTGTGCAGGAATCAAAAGCAGGGCAGGAGCCACGACGGAGTCACTTGACGGCGGGGGAGCGGCGCGGCGTGGGCTCGCCTCACGGAGCAGCGGGGTCGACGGCACCTTGCTCCGGCTTGGTGCTGAAGGCCCGAAACTTCCCCAGCAGAGCCTCTGCGTGACCCTTCACGGCCTCGGCAGCAACAGCCGTGCGCTGGCCGCTCACGGGCTCCAGCAGGCTGTCAAGGTCGAACCCGGGATCGCGAAGGTGGATGTGGGTGAGAACCCGCGTCAGTGCTGCAGAAGACAGAACGCGCGCCTCGGCCTCGGCCGTGGGGCCGAGGCCAAGGGCGAGATCTTCAAGAGTGTGGACCAAGAAGGGAAGCAGCTTGGCGGGGCCGTCCTCGGCGCCGGCCAGCGGGCTCTCCAGGCCGCTGTCGTAAAGCGTCCTCAGCGAGGAGCGAGCCTTTGCCTCCAGCTCCGTGAAGGCCACGCGGTCTTCGGCGAGGACCAGGGCCTTGCCGTCCAGCTCGGCCTTCCTCGCCCCCAATTCCTGCTCCGACGCGCCTAGGCGGTCACGGTGTTTCTTGAGCTTGGCCTCCCGGCCCTCGACGACCGCCTCGCGAGCCTTCACGTCCTCTTCCTGCTCTTGGCGAAGGCGAACCTCTTTCGCGAGCTGATCCCGCAGGTCCTGCAGCTCGTCCTCCAGCACCTTGCAGCGACCACGGGCGTTGACCACCTCTCCCAGGGCTGCATCGCGAGCAGCCTTTGCCTCAAGGACGGCCTGCATCTCCTCGTCGCATGCTGTCGAGGCCTGGACTAGCGCCGCCCGAATCGAAGCGTCGGAGCGAACCCATCCAGAAACCAGCTCCAAGCGCCCGGCCACCAGGTGGGGGTCGGCGCTGAGAAGATCCTGTCGCAGCCGGTCCAGCTCAGCAACAGCGCGGTCCAGGACGGCAGAAGGAGTCGGGGAGATAGCAGCCGGTGGAGTAGGAGGAGAAGGCGGTAGCACGGCCGCAGCATCCTGAGGTGGAGTCTGCCGCGCCCCGACAGCTGTAGCAGTGGCGGCAGACGGGAGCACCTCGGGAGCCACTTGGGCCGTGGGGGCTGAGCTCGCCCCAGCCGGCTCAGTCAGGCCCCGCGAGGATGACCGGGCGGGAGAAGCTTGTGCGTCGTGGTCACCTTCCTTCAGGGGCGCTGTCACGAATGAACCCTGAGGAGCCCCCTTTGACTTCTTCACTGCGGGCGCCAACCTACCCAAAGATGCGGACGTCAAGCCTCAGAAGCAGAGCAAGATATAAAGACAAGAATCGAACGCTTACGGGTCGTCGCCGGTGAGCTCAAGCGGCCTCTGGCCAAATTTGAAGCCTGAAAGCCGGCTGGAAGGGTCAACCGCGGGAAGCTTGGAGGCGGGAGAAGCTTGTGCGCCTGCGGTTCGCCCCGGGGCTGGGGGAGACCAGCGGGAGATCAGCCCGGTCCTGTCCTTCTTCGGGATCGGGGGCGAGCTCCCGCCATCCTGCTCGTCGTCGTCTTCCTCGTCATCCTCATCGTCATCATTCGGAGAGAGGCGGAGAACGCGGGACCTGCACCGGGGGAGGGGAGCCCTCGACTCTCCGTCAGTCGCCTCGAAGTCAGGCCCTTTTCTGCGCTCCCCTCCTTCCTCTTCTTCACTAGAGTCGCCGGAGGGCACGTCCACCGGTCCCTCGGGAGCCTCCAGGGGCACGGGCCCTTCCCCGTTGAAGACGGGCATGGACTTCACTACCCGCTCCCAGTCGTCACGAAGGAACAAGGGCATAGGAGCGCCCTCCAACCTCGCCACATTGCCCCCGACCAGAGATTGGAGAACCGCGGCCAAGTCTCCGTCGGCCCAGGCCGCGGGGCTCAGACGGGGCCTCCACATTGGAAGCGAGTACTGTCGAAGCAGAGCCAGCTGGTGCTCCAGGAACTCCCTCAGCAATGACGCACCAGTCAGCTTCGCCGCCGCCATGTCGGCCGGCCTCAGATCCGCGTCCATCTTCTCCAACACCCTCTTCGCGCGGGGATCCGTGAGCTCCGCTTGACCCCAGTTGCTGGAGCTCGTAGGCTGTTCGGTGGGCAAGATCAGCCGAGGGTGGATGCGCTCAGCGTCCACCAAGACCCACTTGCTCCTGAAGCCCTCGATCCTCTTCCCAGAGTTCGAGATGGCAATGGCGCCACCGTACGCGACGAAGCTCGCGCACGCGGAAGCAGGACCGCGAGAAGTCCAGAGGGAGAAGTAGTGGCGCAGCAAGGCCACTGAGGGATGCACCCCAACGTGGGCCTCGCAGTAATAAGCAAAGATCGCGAGGAGAAGGACGGAGTTGGGATGGAGATGCAGAGCCTGCAGCTTGTAATGGCGGAGGACAGAGAAGAAGAACTCGGAGAAGGGAGGCACCAGGCCAGCGACAATGGCGCTTATGAAGAGTGGATAGAAGGTGCTCCTCTGACCCTCAGACGTGGCGGAGCCGGCCTTGAACACCTTCGCCCCGTCGATGCCTCGCGCCGTCGCTATCCGGCGCAACCGGGCAAGGCCCGTCTCCGACACGTTCGGCGGGTCCAGGGCAGAATGTACCAAGCTGCGGCCGGTGGCTGGCGAGGCACCATGGCTTCCTGGGTCGCACAGTCAGAGTAGATCTGGAGATTTCGGAGGAAGGGAGGAGAAGCGCAGGGAAGGGGATCTGAACGGCAACCGGGGGAAGCAAGAAGAAGGGCCTAGGCGGACGCCACTCTCTTATCAACTCGCGCGGCTGCTAAGGCGCCCATGTCCAGTCAACCGCCACGCGGCGCCCAAGGCTGCAGGCTGTTAGGGCCCGCGGCGCTTCGCTCTTGCCCTTCCGCCTCCCTGCACGGCCAAGTCCGGGTGCGCCTTGGGCCCGGGGGCTACTGTCGGCGTTCTGGGAACGGGGGTCCCCAGACTTGCCTGCCTGCGGCCTGCGGCGTGGGTCAAAGGGGGGCCCAACACGGCCCATCTTCACCAGCACAAACCCAAGACCCTCGTGAGGGGCCAAGCCTCGCGGGGCGGACGACACGGAGCTTCCTCAGGCACGGCCTCGTCAGGCTAGCTCGCGAGGAGGCGGAGAGATCAAGGCAGGGTACCTCGCGAGGTGCCCGTGACGCAAGCCATGACGACTCAGGGCGCCAGGCGGGTGCCAGCCCGCACAACGTCCTCCTTTCCTCTTTGGTGCAAAGGGGGCAAGCGCAGCCGCGGGGTACCGAGGCATCAGGCAAAGGTTGCCGTTTTGGTGCAACGAGACCAAGACCAGGAGGACTACGAGACGGAGGTCACCGTGGACCCAAGACGGCGTCAGCACCAGAGCTTTGCGCAGGCAAAGACTACTTTTGTCAGGATAGTTGATACTTGCTGTCCCCCTTCAAATTAGCCCGCCATTGTTGGCTCCCTTCCCGCTCAATATTTGGGGAGAGGACCAGGGCCACTATAAATAGGACCATCCACCCGCGTAGCAAAGGGGGTTCGGCTCAGTCTCCTCCAAGGGCTCGACAAGTAGAGAGGTGGTAAAGAGAGAGAGAGAGAGAGAGAGAGAGAGAGAGAGAGATAGAGAAAGGTGGCTGAACTTCTCCCAGCAGTTCATCGCCCCAGCCAAGAACAGACCCTCGCGAGGCTGTTCTTCCTTGTACTGTCCACTATCATCAGCCCAAGAGGCAATCCACCACACCACACACTGGAGTAGGGTATTACACCACAACGGTGGCCCGAACCAGTATAAACCCTATGTCCCTCGTGTTGTTCTTTTCGTAGCTTTGATCCTAGCGTGGCGGAGGGGTGCAGGGAGGTAGGAGGCGAAATCTCCGCGTGCACCCCAGTGTTCGAACCTCAAGGGTCTGCCGGAACCCGAAATCCAACAGAGCTCGTCGTTCTCCTCGTGCACCCACACGAGCAGGGCAGTTACGGCGGCGCCAGGAGGAAGTCCGGCGAGGGGCGGTGTCGGCGACGGGGCCTGGCGGGGATGGCGGTGTCGGGGATGAGTTGCCGGCAGCCAGATCCGGCAGTGGGCAGCCGGATCGGGGCACGGACGTGGAGGCGCCGTGGGCGGCAGGGTCCGGCGACTTGCCGACCCGTGATGGAACTCCGAGGAGGCCGAGGAGCTCCTGCTCCGGCGAGGTTGAAGGGAGAGGCGACACGGAGGCACGGCGAGGCACGGGGCGGCACCGGCGAGGCGGGCGGATGGCGCCGGCGAACGGGCGGCAAGGCGCGGGTGCTCGCGGGCCGCGGCGGCGGAGATCCGGGGCCGGGCGGGCACCGGATGGGCTCGGCGGGCCGCAGGGTGGAGAGGGAGGCGGCCGGCTGAGGTGGTGATGGTGACGTGGCGCGATGCCATTGGATGGAGGGACGTGGCCGGCGGACATGTCGGGTGCGGACGGATGTGTCCGGCGGCGCGAGGAGGAAGACTACTAGGGTTCATCCATGAATTTCGGAGGGGATCATATATATATAGGTAGAGGGAGCTAGGAGAGTCCAAAAGAGGTGCGGTTTTCGGCCACGCGATCGTGATCGAACGACCGAGATGATGGAGGGGGTTCATGTGGGTTTTGGGCCACTTTGGAAGGGTGTTGGGCTGCAGCACACACGAGGCCTTTACGATTCCTCGGTTAACCATTGGAGTATCAAACAAAGTCCAAATGGTACGAAACTTGACAGGCGGTCTACCGGTAGTAAACCAAGGCCGCTTGGCAAGTCTCGGTTTAATACGAGAACGTTTAACACCCGCACACGAAAAGAGGAAAAAGGAGACGCCGGATGACATAGGAGCGCCAGAATGCAAAACGGACAACGGGGAAAAAGCTCGGATGCATGAGACGAACATGTATGGAAATGCGATGCACATGATGACATGATATGAAATGCATGACACGCAACCAAATGACAAGGCAACAACAACGAATAACTGGAAGACACCTGGCAGATCGGTCTCGAGGCGTTACAGCAATATACGGTACAGAGGACTAGTACAAATTTAGAAATGGGGTAAGAAGTTACAAGGCAGTGTGACAGACTTTTTAGGCTACATGAGTAATACAAAATATAATTCCCATTGGACAAAACTTTCACCAACAAGTAGACACTTGAAGCCTAATTGATATATATATGGCTTCTGCACAGAATCTCCATCATCATTATCAATACATCCTATGCAGGTGAGTTAGGATGCACTTGATCTCAGAAAGGTATCTATCCTTCTAACCAGAGGAGTGCTTCAAACTAACAACAGTACGTAATATCCAACAAAAGAGGGTCATGCTATAGCAGCAGGACACATGGCTCAGTGTAGATATCAGTACGAATCAAGTTGTGCATATTTGCTGTTGGCATGAACCACATCGCCGCATGTCGGGTTTGCAAAAGCCATGCATCGCATGGAAGCTTGATGCCTTTCACACACTGAAGATTATCTGGCAACAAGCTATGTCGACGAATCTCTAGATATGATGATTCATGGAACCCATGGTATGATGTGTAAACACAGTTCCCCCTGGCGAATGGAAGTTGCATAGCACGCTAATCATCGCCGGTGATATGATCGATGATTGGTTGGATGATCGGATATTGAGCCCGAGGAACATGGAGTGGTTGCCGAGGATGTAAACCCGCCTCTAGTTGAATACGCCTGGCCCAACGGAGCTGGGATCTTTCTCAAACACGAAGCAGCCATAGCCATCAATGTCACGAATGCCCCAGGCATTGTACTGCATGTGGTTTGATGAAATGGTTTGGTCAATTTGGTACATGCAAATGAGCATAAAATGACCGCCGTCAGCTGAATGAGTGATAAACCACCACCCATCGGTTGGTATGATTCCAGGTCCTGAAATCATGAAGGCCAGCGCATTTGTGTCTGCTACAACAATTCAAATTGGAGATCAAAAGGACAAAAATAAACAATCATGTTCAGAGTATGTGTGGAATTAAGATTATTATAACAGTGATGCATATCATAGACAGAGAATTGCAATGTCGTGGTCATAATCATACCCCAAGTTAAAAAAATAAGCCAATTGCTTTAATATTCTAGCAATATATCATGGTTCAAACATCATGTAACAATGAGAGGAAAACAGATATGACATGGCCTACTCATATTCTACCATAGCACTTACTACAGTTATCATATCAACTCTAACCAATAACATGCGTTGTTATAAGAATCCTGGAAATGATAGTAACATATAGCAATCATGAGGTTATACTCATAACATCTATTCTAACAATCATTAGATGCCAATTGTTCTCATATCAACTCTAACAATAACATGTGTGGTCATAAAAATCTTGGAAATGAGAGGAACATATAGCAATGATGTGGTTATAGACATACTATATATTCTAAATTTGTAACAATGAACATGCAGTCGTATTCTTAAGGTAAAGATGAGATGAGATAGAACAATTACACGACAATAGATTCCACCAGTATAGGCAGCCAATCTGTGCGTCGGCCGCATAAACGATGCCATCGTGCACTATAACATCAGATAGAAATGTTGGGTGAAGAGGATCGATGATGAGCCATAACCATGTATGGCGATCGGATTCCACATAGACTAATCCCATGTTGAACACGCCAATGAGATTGTAATCCATGTAGTATTGTGATGGTGCGGGCACTTCGCAGATTACAACCTTCAGCAAATAGAGGTCGAGCCAAAAGCTCGACGCGTCTCGTGCGTAGTAGGCAGGAGTGTCCGACGGGCCGCGAGGCTCGATGGCGGCAGTATCCAACGATGGAAGGGTGATCTCTCGTTGCACGATATGCCACGGACTACCGGATTGGTGGATGAGCATGATCCAGTTGGCCTTCATGCCCGCCTAGTAGTGGTCGCGCATGAAGGATGGGTGGACGGGTAGTGGTAGCATGTCAAGGGGCACCAGGACAACCTCCGTAGGATCGTCAAGTCAGTGTCTGGGCCACCTGCGAGGATCGGGCATCAGCAAGCAGGGTGTCTTGAAAAGAGCCGTCCGGTTGTAGACGAGTAGACGGTACAAAGACACCGAGCATGCGGCCAGACGAACGGTGTTGAGCAGGTCCATACGATTACAGATCTGCTCCAAGAGAACATCGGGGAGGGAATTCCAATCGTGGCTCTGTGTGTTAATCGGTTCTGCCATAGGGTTTCTTAGGGCGCTGAGTGACTGGGATTTTCGGTGCCTGCGAGCCAGCAGGGAAGTGGATTCGGGCAGGCGAGCGAAGAAGATGGCGTGTGTGGCCGAGCAGTGAGCGGGGGGATATGGTACGCGCGAGCTACCAAGGAAGATGGCGCGGGCGGGCGAGCAGTGAGTGCGGGGGATGGTGTGCGGCCGACGATGGGGAAGAGAGGAGGAATAAGAGTGAAATACGGGGAAGAAAGTGCATTAAATCTCAATTCTACTAGTACTACTACCAGGATATATCGTCCTTCGGAGTGTAAATAGTTACGCTGATGACATGTGGGTCTACCTCAAGAGGGCCCATATGTCAGTTAATGGAGGAGAGAGGTGTGTAGTCGTATTTGCGGAAGCGTGCTCCACTGGCAAACATGATGGCCGTAATGGGTAAAACTTTACATGAGTCTTTATGGCTCAAGTATAGTAATGCCGAAGAAGAGCTATATTCCACGGCCGCTTAGTCTCCTCCTCCGATTTACGTGAGTCTTTGTGCTCTCGAACATCAATGAGGTAGTATGACCCATTGTGTAGATTCTTGCTGACCACAAAATGTCCTTCCCAAGGTGGGGATAACTTGTGCATATCAGTCTGATCCTGGATGAGGCGGAGCACCAGGTTGCCCTCTTGAAAAGTTCTGGTCTTAACCCGGCGGCTGTGATAACGTCGCAGATCTTGTTGATAAATCGCCGAACGTGCTGCTGCGAGATCACGCTCCTCATCTAACAGGTCTAGTGAATCCTAACGTGCCTTCTCATTATCAGCTTCAACATAAGCTGCCACACGGGGCAAGTCGTGACGGATGTCACTAGGAAGAAACGCCTTTGCTCCATAAACCATGAAGAAAGGTGTGTAACCCGTAGATCTATTAGGCGTGGTGTTGATGCTCCATAACACAGAAGGTAATTCCTCCACCCAGTAACCTGGTGTCCGCTTCAAAGGAACCATAAGCCGGGATTTAATACCTCTAAAATTTCTTGATTTGCCCTCTCCGCTTGACCATTAGATTGGGTGTGAGCCACCGATGCTATATCAAGCCGGATGTGCTCACGTTGGAAAAATTCCTCCATCTCTCCCTTTGACAGATTAGTACCATTATCAGTTATAATACTGTGTGGAAAGCCAAACCAGAATATCACCTTTTTGATGAACTGAACCGCTGTGGCCGCATCACACTTACTGACTGGTTCTGCTTCCACCCATTTGGTGAACTTGTCAACTGCCACTAATAAGTGGGTCTTTTTCTCCTTGGATCGCTTAAAGGGTCCAACCATATCAAGCCCCCAAGTCGCAAACGGCCAAGTTATTGGAATCATCCTCAACTCCTGAGCCAGAATATGAGCATGGCGTGCGAATTTTGGACAGCCGTCACATCGTTTAACTAAATCCTCAGCATCAGCGTCGGCTGTTAACCAATAGAAACCGTGACGAAAAGCTTTAGCCACCAAAGACTTTGAACTGGCGTGGTGACCACAATCCCCTTCATGGATTTCTCGTAAAATCTCACAACCCTCCTGAGGAGAGACACAACGTTGAATTGCCCCTGTGACGCTGTAACGGTGTAACTCCCCGTTGAATATTGTCATTGACTTGGAACGCCGGATTACCTGTCGGGCCAAGGTCTCATCCTCCGGTAACTCGCCCCGGTTCATGTAAGCCAGGTATGGGATTGTCCAATCCGGTATGACATGCAAAGCTGCCACTAATTGAGCCTCCGGGTCAGGGATAGCCAACTCCTCCTCTGTTGGTACCTTAACCGACGGATTATGCAGTATATCAAGGAAGACATTTGGTGGGACTGGTTTACGCTGAGAACCAAGGCGGCTTAAAGCGTCCGCCACTTCGTTCTTTCGCCGGTCTATATGGTCAACTTGATAACCCTTGAAGTGACCAGCCACCGTGTCCACCGCTCATTGATATGCAGCCATGAGTGGGTCTTTAGAATACCAAGTGCGAGACACCTGTTGAGCCAACAGATCTGAATCCCCAAAGCACTTAACCTGGCTTAAGTTCATCTCCTCAGCCATCCGAAGACCGTGAAGTAAGGCCTCGTACTCAGCTGCATTGTTAGCACAAGGGAACATTAAACGGAGGACATAACAAAACTTGTCACCTCGTGGGGAAGTTAATATGACTCCAGCCCCCGAGCCCTCCAACTGTCTGGATCCACCAAAGTGAATAGTCCAATACGTGTTATCTGGCTTTTCCTCTAGTGCCTGCAACTCCGTCTAATCATTGATGAAGTCCACGAGTGCTTGGGATTTAATCGCTATGCGAGGTATGTATTTGAGCCCGTGAGGTCCAAGCTCCATAGCCCACTTGGCACTTTGGCCATATGCTTCTCTGTTTTGAATGATATCTCCCAGAGAGGCTGAACTGACCACTGTGATAGGAAGACCCTGAAAATAATGTTTGAGCTTCCGGCTTGCCATAAACACTCCATACACCAACTTCTACCAATGTGGATACCTCTGCTTTGATTCAATGAGCACCTCACTGACATAATAAACAGGCCATTGAACCGGATATTCTTTCCTGCTTCCTTGCACTCCACCACAATAACCACGCTAATAGCTCGGGCACTAGCAGCCACGTATAGCAACAACGGCTCCTTGTCAACCGGAGCAGCAAGAACCGGTGGGTTGGCTAACTGTCGCTTTAGATCCTCAAATGCTTCATTTGCGGCGTCACTCCAGACAAAGTTATCTGTTTTCTTCAGCATCTGATATAGGAGAATCGCCTTCTCTCCAAAGCGGCTGATAAACCGGCTCAACGCGGCAATCCGTCCTGCCAAGCGTTGAACGTCATTGATACACTTCGGTTTAGCCAAGGAGGTTATGGCCTTGATCTTTTCCGGATTAGCTTCAATGCCCCTGTTGGATACCAAAAAAACCAAGAGCTTGCCTGCCGGCACACCAAAAACGCACTTGGCCGAATTAAGCATCATCTTGTAAACCCGCAGGTTATCAAAGGTTTCCTTCAAGTCAACAATCAATGTTTCCTTCTTTCTTCATTTTACCACAATGTCATCCACATAGGCATGAACATTGCGGCCAATTTGTTTGTGGAGGCAATTCTGCACACACCGTTGATAAGTCGCCTGGGCACTCTTGAGCCCAAAGGGCATAGATACATAGCAGAAGGCTCCAAAGGGGGTTATGAAGGCCGTCTTCTCTTGGTCCCTAACGGCAATCTTGATCTGATGATAAGCAGAATGTGCATTCAAAAAACTCAAACGCTCGCAACCCACCGTAGCATCAATAATTTGATCAATACGGGGGAGGGCAAAAGGATCTGCTGGACAAGCTTTGTTGAGATCTGTATAATCCACACACATACGCCAAGTGTCGTTCTTCTTAAGGACCAACACCGGATTAGCCAACCATTCAGGATGAAAAACTTCGACACTAAACCCAGCCGCCAAGAGTCTGGCCACTTCTTCTCCGATAGCCTTGCGTCTTTCTTCATTGAACCGGCGGAGAAACTGCTTAACCGGTTTATACTTAGGATCAACATTAAGAGTGTGCTCAGCGAGTTCTCTCGGTACAGCTGGCATGTCAGAGGGCTTCCACACAAAGATGTCCCGATTCTCACGGATGAACTCGATGAGCGCGCTTTCCAATTTCGGATCCAAGTTAGCGCTGATGCTAAACTGCTTGGACGAATCGCCGGGTACGAAGTCAACAAGCTTAGTCTCATCAGCCGATTTAAATTTCAGGGCCGGATCATGCTCCGTAGTTGGCTTTTTCAATAGAGTCATATCTATAGGATCAACATTATCTTTGTAAAACTTCAACTCTTCCGTGGCACAAACCGACTCAGCATAAGCCGCATCACCTTCTTCGCATTCCAGAGCAATCTTACGGCTCCCATGGACGGTTATAGTTCCCTTATGACCCGGCATCTTGAGCTGCAGATAGGTATAGCAAGGTCGTGCCATAAATTTATCATAAGCCGGCCGTCCAAACAGGGCATGATACGGACTTCGTATTTTCACCACTTCAAAGGTCAAAGTTTCTGATCTTGAGTCATGCTGATCTCCAAAAGCCACCCCCAAAGCTATCTTACCAACAGGATATGCCGATTTACCGGGTACCACGCCATGGAACACCGTATTGGACGGCTTAAGATTTTTATCTGTAAACCACATGCGACGGAAAGCTTCATAATAAAGGATATTAATACTGCTCCCTCCATCCATGAGTACCTTGGTGAACTTATACCCTCCCACCTGGGGTGCCACCACCAATGCCAGATGACCCGGATTGTCAACCCTGGGTGGATGATCTTCCCTACTCCATACGATTGGCTGCTCAGACCAACGTAAATAACGGGGCACCGCCGGTTCAACAGAGTTCACTGCCCTCTTATGAATTTTTTGGTCACGCTTGTCCAAGATAGTGGTGAAAACATGATATTGCCCACTATTTAACTACTTCGGGTTGCTCTGGTAACCCGACTGCTGCTGCTGCTGATTGCCCTGATTATTGTATGCACCTTGGTTGCTCTGATTACCTTGATTGTTATGTCTGCCCTAATTACTATGAAAGTCTGAACCAGAATTTCCTCCACCATAGCCCGGCCCATGAGATCCAGGGCCTGAACCGCCACCTGGTCCATGATCATACCGGAAAGCATTAGAATTTTTGAACTCCTGCATGATGTAGCAGTCCTTCAAGAGGTGTGCGGCCGGCGTCTCCTTCGTCCCATGTTTCGGGCAGGGCTGGTTCAATAGGTAAGACAGACGGTCCGGGTTAGGGCTAGGTGCTCCACCGCACTGGGGCGGTTTACCCTTGCGCCGTTGGCCTTTGTCCTGCGTGCTGGTATTGGCTACGAAGTCCAGGCTGTGATCCGCTTTACGTTTGCCACCGTTTCCATGACCGGTCGGGTTGTGGTGCTGTCCCTTAGTGTTGCCGCTCTTCTTTCCCTTCCCTGTCTTATCATCATCAGACTCGGGATCCTTCGTACTATCCGAGTCAGCATACTTAACCAAAGCGGCCATAAGTGTTGACATGTCATTGCAATGACGTTTGAGCCTTCCTAACTTCTATTTGAGCGGCAGAAAACGGCAATTTCCCTCCAATGTTAACACTGCGGTATCTGCATTGATGCAATCCGATGAATGCGGAATAGCTGAGACCCGTTTCACCCAATGGGTTGTAGACTCCCCATCCTCTAGGACACAAGCGGCTAGGTCCACAATTGACATAGGCTGCTTACAAGTATCCTTAAAGTTCTGGATAAACCGATGCTTCAATTTGGCCCATGATTCGACAGAGTTAGCTGGTAAGCTTTTCAACCACGTACGAGTTGTCCCCTCCAACATCATGGTGAAGTATTTAGCACACCCGCTTCGTCCACATGTAACATCTCCATTGCCATCTCGTAGCTTTCAACCCATGCCTCCGGTTGCAGATCGGCGGTGTAATTGGGCACCTTACGAGGGCCCTTGAAATCCTTGGGCAGTCGCACATTACGCAAAGCGGGGGTGAGACACGGCACCCCTAAAGAACTGAACACCACACCTGGCTCCACTGAAGCGACAGGGTGAACCGGAGTAGGTTGACGGGCTGCTAACTCGGCCTCTCGACGTGCACGACCATGATCCACCACATCCTGTGCATTAGCGCCTCCACCTGTCGGGTTGTGCCCTCGCGGTGAGTTATGGCGACGTGCACTGCTTGACACGGCCGGTTCATCCTCGACATGCCTGCTGTAGCTCCGGCTTGGATGTGGGGTGGAATGAATCCTCTCACGACTATGCGAATAGGCCTGCTGCTGATTTAAAGCTGTTTGAAGGAGCTCTCTGGCCTGTCGTGCCTCAATCGCAACTGGTGACTCGCCGTCAGTCGGGAGGGCTGCCAATCGTGAAGCGGCGGCCACAACGTTGTCCAACGGGTTGGAGTAATGCCCTGGGGCATTGGAACATACTGTGGTACCATGTTGTTCTGACGAGGCAGGTCCATCATGCGCGGTTGAACCGGCGCTCCTGTTCCCGGCGCCTCCGTCCTGTTTAGTATGGGCTGGTTACTAGTTCCTGCTCCTGGCGCGTTGAAGAGGTTTCTTGGCTCATAACTCGACGGGAGATGGGACCGGTATCTTCTTCTCATGACTTCCTCTGAGGCGTTCTGATCCATCCTAAGCCGATAGGCCTGAGCTTCCAACTCGGCCCGCTCTGTAGCCATCCTAGCGTTCTCTGTTGCTAGGTCCGCTTTAGCCTGAGTTATCTGATCTTTCACCTTTTCGATCTCCGCATTGTGCTGATCCCGGGCTGCCGTGTCCACCTCCACGGCCATCAATGTTGCCAAAGCGTCGAACAAGTCAGACAGAACTTGAGCCAGAGATGGCGCAGAACCCCCTGCTCCCGCCGGCGTGGCTGTTGCTGAACCAGAGAGCATTGCTACGGCGGTTGACGAGTGGGGCGCTGACTGTGTACCGGCCATGAAGATAGCGGCCCGGTTTGGCAGGTCAAGGGAGTCCGGAATACTGTTGCCCTCAGAACCTCCACTAATCCGGCCATCCTGCAACTGATAGAGCGATTCAGTTTCTCCGGAAGACTCGTCGTCGGAGCAGACAACAGTCTCTCCATCGGATGCCGGTCCGCCCTCATATTCCGCTCCGTGGATGACACCTACGAAGACATGCTTTGCCATGGGCTGAACCGGGGAAGGGCTTACATGTTGAGCCGTCTCGATGATGTCGGTGCAGGTGTCCGACTTAGGGCCCGGCTCGCCAATCTTGCCGATGAAGACATGAATCCCACCAAAGGGGACCCGGTGCCCGTATTTGATTGAACCGGCCTCGGGGCCCCATCCTGCATCGTCGATGTAGAGCTTGCCGCGACGACTCTTCGTCATCCGGCCCACCATGTATCCCTTGAGTCCATGAAAGCTGCCCTTCAAGAACTCAAAACACGGTGGGTGCCAACTGTTGTGGTTTTGTCACGGCAGATGTCCTCATGAAAGGACTTAGTCGTGGAGCCATCGCTACGGGTTAGTTTGAAGGCGTTAAAGCGGACAAGGGACGCAAGAGAGTTTTATACTAGTTCGGCCCCTTATGATGAAGGTAAAAGCCTACGTCTAGTTGTGATGGAATTGATGGGATTTCGATGACCAGGGAGCGAATACGCTTTGCCTAAGTCTCGAGTCGTTGTCTCCTTTTCTGAACCGCCGCCGGGTCGTCCCCTTATATAGATGGGTTGACGCCCGTCGGTTTACAGAG
Organism: Triticum urartu; assembly: GCF_056163025.1. Taxonomy (NCBI): domain Eukaryota; kingdom Viridiplantae; phylum Streptophyta; class Magnoliopsida; order Poales; family Poaceae; genus Triticum; species Triticum urartu. Next base: position 463,663,883 of record NC_141879.1, on the reverse strand, counting down.
TCCCAAGGCCGGCTTATAAACGTGTCCGGCTCGGTCTCCGCTTCTTTCTACCTTACAACGCAAGTTACAGATTGATGCCGGTTTATAGCTAGAGGCCTTTACTCCAGTTCTGGGCCCTGGGCCTCTACATAATCTCACCATCTATCTTTATGGGCTTCAAAACACACTGGACTACTGATGAAGTTAACCCGGCCTCTCTTGGCTGGTTTACGCCCAGTAGTAATATCCCAACATTAGGCCCCAGATTGATTTGAACAGGTTCATGTCAATCCTTAGTAAAAACTTCGCCTTCAACATCTTCTCATAATTTGGTAAACCGCCGTGACGTCATTTTCCCGGATCGTGGTAAACCATCATGACGTCATCTGTTATTAAAAAACGGTGTATGACACGTCTTCATTAATGGGTCTCCGACAATCGAGGCGACAGCTCCGCCTCACTTCCAAGTTTCTGGCCCCTTGATTTTCGCGCCTGACACTTATCCCTTGCCTTTATAAATAGGGCCGAGGGGTCATGTTCACCTTTTCCCCCTCGTGCCTTCTTTGTGTCGTCTTCCTTGCGCCGCTCAGCCTCTGGAGCTCCGCTGCCACCGTCACCGTCGCCTCTGCTCCGACCCTGGCCGCTGCATCACCCTGAACGCACCAGAAAACTGCGACGCCTTTCCGCTTTATCATCTCCGGTAAGTTCTCTTCTTTTTTCGCCATAGATCTGTTCTAGGGTTTCGACATTCTTCGGTGTTCGTCAGCGTTCTTTGTTCATACGATGATTCTTGATAAAATCCTGAATATCTGTTCTGCATAACAATAGCTTTTAGCCTCTGTTTCCATTTATGCATCTCAAAACAGAAGATCTCATCTGAACCTTCACCCATTGCTTCGGTACTGCTTCTTAGGCTTTGAATATATTTCCCTTTTCTGATATGCCTTAGATCCAAAATTGTAATATCAATTTGTGAAACATGTTTTCCTTCACTTACACATCTGCAGTCTTGACTCTTTGATGTTAGACTAGGCGGTTTAACTTTTGGAAAAAATGACAACCCGGTATGTACCATTAGTCCCCTTGTTGAACCGCCAAAGCCTTTACTAGGGCAATGTTTCATTGTTAAACTTTCGGTTTATAGATAGCTGACTCCGGTTTAGCAATATACTTATGTCTTTGTATCACCATATAACTGTCCAATGTAATTCTTGAACCGGAAATTATTATATTGTAGATCTTTCTTGCCATGGCCAAACAAGTGTATGAATGCAACTGGGTCCCTTCTCGAGTGACTGAAGATCGGTTGAATAATCTGGTCCAAGTGGGCGCTTTAAGTAAGAAAAACGTCATTCACTGGAGGGTCCCTGGCCCGGAATGTCCTCCTACTCCCCAAGACGGAGAAGTTATTGTTTTTGCTGATCACTTAAACCGGGGCTTCAACCCTCCCGGTTCAAAAAAATTCCGGGATGTCTTGGCCAACTTTCAACTGCGCCCACAGGATATCGGTCCTAACTCCGTAACCAATATCTGCCACTTCCAAGTTTTCTGTGAGGTATACCTTCAAGAGAAACCGACGGTAGAGCTATTCAGGGATTGCTTTCACCTAAACCATCGTACAGAATTTAAACATGGACCCAACACCAAACTGGGCAGCGTGGCGATTCAGAAAAGGAAAGAAGTCACCTTCCCTCATGCCAATCTTCACAGCCACCCCAACGAATGGAACCAGGCCTGGTTTTATTGCAAGGATACCTCTCCATCTGAGGAAAAAACCCTGTCGGGTTACTGTCCTGAATGTCTGAGCAATACACACCCTTTTCCTTAGAGGCTGACTGCTAAAGAGAGAATCAAATATGCTCCTCAACTGTCCAAACTTAGGGCTTTTATGGCAAACGGGTTGACAGGGGTTGATTTTGCGCGCTGCTGGATATCCTGGAGCGTACTGCACTTAAGCCAGCGCACCGGTTTGATGTGTGAGTATACAGGAGATGTAAAAGATGCTCAACGGCACATTGATATCCAGCTTACAGACGACGAAGTTACTGAAGCTGTAAAAAAGATGTTGAATGAACCGGAAGATGTCTGTGCTCAAACCGGCATACTCCCCTTCTGCACCACCAACAAACCGCCAGCTGTAAGAATCATACCATCCGCTTATCTGAAATTGCTTCTGTAAATATTCTCTGAAAATGTTATTATTTTTGATAGGGCGATGATCCGTTCTGGAACAAGAAACCTCTGCAAGATAAACCGGTGAAGCCAACCCGCCAAAAGACCAAAGATGTGAAGAAAACCACAAACAGGAAGAGAACCACTGCATCCTCCGATCCACCGGCTGACGATGATGTGGGTAACCCTAATTTTGAGGTAGAACTTGACTCACTTGGTTCATTTTTCGTACGCCTTATTGATGATGATTATTGCCAGGACGACGCTGAAGTCAGTCATGCCGATGCTGTAGAGGTAATCGTTCTTTCCTCCGACTCAAACCCTTTGCCTTCAGTAAAAACCCGTCGGGCAAATCGGAAAGTTAAATTTTCTCATCCTCTTGATTACTTGGATCCAAACTTTCTTGTGAAGAAACAACAGCACGAGGCTCGCCGCACAACCCGGCATAGCGGCCAGGTAGTTACCTCCACCGGTTTGCCGAACAGTCCGGTTTGGAAACGCCGTTCAAAGATCTCTAATTCCCTTAACACTTCATGCCCCAAATCGGGTTGCTTTCGCCAACCTCTTAATCCGTCTGATTCCAAATATCAGGGCACTTCTCATTCATCCTCTGGCGAGTCATCAGCCACCAAACTTCCACCCCTCAAAACTGTTATTGGGTAAGTTGCTCAATTGCTTTATTCTTTACATGCATTTTATATGCTACACTGACCTTTATGTTTTACTTTCTCAACGCTAAGCCCAGACCAAGCAAGAAAGCTCGCCTGAACAAACCGACAGAAGAAAGCACAGCTGTTGATCCGGAGAAAAACCCAGACTCTGAAGAGGCCAACCTTGATGATATGCTGAATGATCCACCATCTCAAGACCATGACCTCATTACTGAACAGGAAGAAATTGAAACCACATGCCCTGTTGACCAGCCAACCAATTCTATCCAGACTGGCAAACCTGTCGGTCCAGCAAAGAATACTGACAAACCGGCGACCCCAGTACGAACTACTAAGGAGAAAGATGATGATGTTCTGATTACTGGCGTTAGTCATTGTGAACCGGGCAATCCTATCGCTTTGTCAAAACATACTACCAAAGAGGAATTCTCTGCAATGGGCAAAGGAAAATGGAATGCCGATTTGTCATAGTACGCCTTTCTGAATGCTCAAGATCTCCATTCTGGCTATCTGAACCGTCTGTACACCAGCCGCGACTATGAAGCCGGCCTGGTCAATATGATGAAGGAAAAATATGAGGTAACTTCCTATATGTTTCTCTTCTTGAATTGATTTGTAGCTTATCAACTCCAATAGCCCCCAAGTGACGGTTTAAGATATCAACTTAAACCGGGACTTTTAGTAAGTACTCAAGGTGAACCACAATACATCTTAACTTCGCTGAAGTAGCCCCCAAGGGCCGGTTTAACTTTATAAAGGTGAACCGGGACTTTGTAGAAGAAACTCCTGTATTAGTAGTATTTGAACAAATAGCCATTAGCCCCCAAGTGCCAAGTTGAATACTTGTATTATGCTTGGGACTTTGCAGAAAATGTATGTTGAAGAGCAAATATGCATTAGCCCCCAAGTGCCAAGGGCATAACTTGTTATGTGGTTGGTACTTTAAGTATGTACTGTCACCTCCTTATATAATTGTCCTCATGCAGGCCGAGTTGAGTAAGAAAGATAGCCAAATTGCTGACTTACAGGAAAACCTTAAATCGCAACAAGCTGAAACCTCCAAGGCGAAGGAAGAGTTGACCAGCGCTTTAAGTGCTATGGAGAAACTTAAAGAAGGACTCAACAAAGAACAGACGGAGTGGGAGACTGAAAAATCCGCTTTGGTGCAAAGGGCTGAAAAAGCAGAAACCGCTCTTAAACCGGTGGTGGATGAACTGACCAGCGTAAAGCGGCAAATTCATGCCATGACTTCTGATGTGTTTGGTAAGCATCTTTAACTCCCGATTTTACCATATCCTTTCATGTATATACCGGTTTACTAATCCTTGTAATGATACAGGAACTCATATTGGCCACTTGGGATCTGATGTTCAGAAAAAGCTAAAAGCAGCCTATACTCTAATAGAACAGTTGTATACCGGCGCGCAACGGATCATATGTATTGCTTCCCATAACAATCCTCCTCCCACCTTGATTAATGATACCTTAGAAAGGTTATCCATGCTTCCTGCCTGGGTTGACGAACTGAAAAAGTTTGCTACTAGGACGGGCGCTTTAGCTGCACTGACTCGGGCAAAGGCATGGGTACCAGACTTTGATCTAGTTGAAGCTGCACAAGGTTGTCCCAGCTTGAAGGAAGACCAAACCGAATTTGGTGAAGATGATCTTCGGATCATAAACCGGGAAGTGCGCCCATTAGCTTGTCGATTGGTTGAAGAAGCAGACCTATCATATTATCAAGCCGGCTATGATGACAAGAACAAGCGGCTTGCTGCACCAATTCCTGAAGCTGAAAATCTTATTCCGCCAATCCGTAAGCACACTTACGCCCCTGACATTGAACCGTCCACGCTGATAAGTGATGAAGCTGTATTCGAAGCCCTAACTGGGATCGACTGGGCCACTGTTGATGTCCAGCCACTGGGTAGGGATGAAGAAGTTGAACCGGCGCGAGATGACCCGCAACTGTCAGGTCAAGCCGGTGACCAAGCGTGAACCGGAGACCGGTTTAAACTACTACATGTTGTGACATGTATATGATAAAAACAATGATCCTTTTGGCACTAGAACACCTTGTAATAGGCTAGTTAATATACTTCGTCTGGTATGCCTTCGTGCATATTTATCTGCAACTGATGCTTGTTTGGTTCGTCATACGTTAAGATATGATATCCATATTCACTTGTCCAAGCTGTTTCTGCAGTCAAGAAGCTTAAAGCGCCCTGGCGGTTTACCGCCGGGCGGGTCATGATAATCATGCGTATAGAACCAAAGATGATAACTTGAGGCTGTAACATATAACCAAATGTGGAAATATATAATACTTGTCACCTTTAGGCATGATGTTGGCTGGCCAACCTTGTGTCGGGGCTTATACCCCAAATCTTGAAGGAGAAAACAACTCCTGTTGATATCAGGCCGGTGTATAATGTAAACTGTTCTGGGCTATGATAAACATCGGTTTACTCCATAATAAGATTTTAACTGAAAATCAGTCCGGGCGTATAGTCTCCGGATTATGATTTGACCATGTGCCGTCAATTTGTAATTGACAGCCGAACCGGTTATAAATGTCGGTTTGAAAAAACAACAAAAATCGTTATAAAAAAGAGAATAGAACTCAAACAAAGGCAAAATAAAACCATTGTAAGCGAGGCTTTGAGCCGATCAAGAGGGGCTGCCATGGTCGGATACAACCAGGCCCCCAAAAGGTGTAGCTATGGTTCGAGTCAGCCAGGTCCCCAAATGATGTTGTGGCATTACGCCGATCAAAAGGTGTAGCTATGGTTCGGGTTCGACCAAGCCCCCAAGTGATGCTATGACATTGCGCCGATCAAGAGGCGTAGCTATGGTTCGGATACGACCAAGCCCCCAAGTGATGATGTGGCATTGCGCCTATCAAGAGGCGTAGCTATGGTTCGGATACGACCAAGCCCCCAAGTGATATAATATAAAGCTGTGAGAAGCTAGATCAAGGGGTAAACCGGACGCCGCTTTGAGAAACAGAAGCTCCATGTAACCACACATGATGTAAAAAGAACCGAGACCCCGCTTTATTCGAGGCTCCGGTTTATTATATAATATATATATTGTCATAAATATGTACATACGAAGAGCCTGTGGCTCAAGTATAGTAAGGCCGAAGAAGAGCAATATTCCACGGTCGCTTGGTCTCCTCCTCCGATTTACGTGAGTCTTTGTGCTCTCGAACATCAGTGAGGTAGTATGACCCGTTGTGCATATTCTTGCTGACCACAAAAGGTCCTTCCCAAGGTGGGGATAACTTGTGCATATCAGCCTGATCCTGGATGAGGTGGAGCACCAGGTAGCCCTCTTGAAAAGTTCTGGTCTTAACCCGGCAGCTGTGATAACTTCGAAGATCTTGTTGATAAATCGCCGAACGTGCTGCTGCGAGATCACGCTCCTCATCTAACAGGTCCAGTGAATCCTGACGTGCCTTCTCATTATCAGCTTCAACATAAGCTGCCACACGGGGCAAGTCATGACGGATGTCACTAGGAAGAACCTCCTCTGCTCCATAAAACATGAAGAAAGGTGTGTAACCCGTAGATCTGTTAGGCGTGGTGTTGATGCTCCATAACACAGAAGGTAATTCCTCCACCCAGCAACCCGGTGTCTGCTTCAAAGGAACCATAAGCCGGGGTTTAATACCTCTAAAATTTCTTGATTTGCCCTCTCCGCTTGACCATTAGATTGGGGGTGAGCCACCGATGCTATATCAAGCCGGATGTGCTCACGTTGGCAAAATTCCTCCATCTCTCCCTTTGACAGATTAGTACCATTATCAGTTATAATACTGTGTGGAAAGCCAAACCGGAATATCACCTTTTTGATGAACTGAACCGCCGTGGCCGCATCACACTTACTGACTGGTTCTGCTTCCACCCATTTGGTGAACTTGTCAACTGACACTAATAAGTGGGTCTTTTTGTCCTTGGATCGCTTAAAGGGTCCAACCATATCAAGCCGCCAAGTCACAAATGGCCAAGTTATTGGAATCATCCTCAACTCCTGAGCCAGAATATGAGCACAGCATGCGAATTTTTGACAGCCGTCACATCGTTTAACTAAATCCGCAGCATCAGCGTGGGCTGTTAACCAATAGAAACCATGACGAAAAGCTTTAGCCACCAAAGACTTTGAACCGGCGAGGTGACCACAATCCCCTTCATGGATTTCTCATAAAATCTCACAACCCTCCTGAGGAGAGACACAACGCTGAATTGCCCCTGTGACACTGTAACGGTGTAACTCCCCGTTGATTATTGTCATTGACTTGGAACGCCGGATTACCTGCCGGGCCAAGGTCTCATCCTCCGATAACTCGCCCCGGTTCATGTAAGCCAGGTATGGGATTGTCCAATCCGGTATGACATGCAAAGCTGCCACTAATTGAGCCTCCGGGTCAGGGATAGCCAACTCCTCCTCTGTTTGTACCTTAACCGACGGATTATGCAGTATATCAAGGAAGACATTTAGTGGGACCGGTTTACGCTGAGAACCAAGGCGGCTTAAAGCATCCGCCGCTTAGTTCTTTCACCGGTCTATATGGTCAACTTGATAACCCTTGAAGTGACCAGCCACCGTGTCCACCGCTCGTTGATATGCAGCCATGAGTGGGTCTTTAGAATCCCAAGTGCCAGACACCTGTTGAGCCACCAGATCTGAATCCCCAAAGCACTTAACCCGGCTTAAGTTCATCTCCTTAGCCATCCGAAGACCATGAAGTAAGGCCTTGTACTCAGCTGCATTGTTAGTACAAGGGAACATTAAACGGAGGACATAACAAAACTTGTCACCTCGTGGGGAAGTTAATATGACTCCAGCCCCCGAGCCCTCCAACTATCTGGATCCGTCAAAGTGAATAGTCCAATACGTGTTATCAGGATTTTCCTCTGGTGCCTGCAACTCCGTCCAATCATTGATGAAGTCCACGAGTGCTTGGGATTTAATCGATGTGCGAGGTATGTACTTGAGCCCGTGAGGTCCAAGCTCAATAGCCCACTTGGCAATCCGGCCAGTTGCTTCTCTGTTTTGAATGATATCTCCCAGAGGGGCTGAACTGACCACTATGATAGGATGACCCTGAAAATAATGTTTGAGCTTCCGGCTTGCCATAAACACTCCATGCACCAACTTCTACCAATGTGGATACCTCTGCTTTGATTCAATGAGCACCTCACTGACATAATAAACAGGCCATTGAACCGGATATTCCTTTCCTGCTTCCTTGCGCTCCACCACAATAACCACGCTAACAGCTCGGGCATTAGCAGCCACGTATAGCAACAACAGCTCCTTGTCAACCGGAGCAGCAAGAACCGGTGGGTTGGCTAACTGTCGCTTTAGATCCTCAAATGCTTCATTTGTGGCGTCACTCTAGACGAAGTTATCCGTTTTCTTCAGCATCTGATATAGGAGAATCGCCTTCTCTCCAAGGCGGCTGATAAACCGGCTCAACGCGGCAATCCGGCCTGCCAAGCATTGAACGTCATTGATACACTTCGGTTTAGCCAAGGAGGTGATGGCCTTGATCTTTTCTGGATTAGCTTCAATGCCCCTGTTGGATACCAGAAAACCCAAGAGCTTGCCTGCCGGTACACCAAAAACCCACTTGGCCGGATTAAGCATCATCTTGTAAACCCGCGGGTTATCAAAGGTTTCCTTCAAGTCAAAAATCAATGTTTCCTTCTTTCTTGATTTTACCACAATGTCATCCACATAGGCATGAACATTGCGACTAATTTGTTTGTGGAGGCAATTCTGCACACATCGTTGATAAGTCGCCTAGGCACTCTTGAGCCCAAAGGGCATGGATACATAGCAGAAGGCTCGAAAGGGGGCTATGAAGGCCGTCTTCTCTTGGTCCCTAACGGCCATCTTGATCTGATGATAACCAGAATATGCATCCAAAAAACTCAAACGCTCGCAACCCGCCGTAGCATCAGTAATTTGATCAATACGGGGGAGGGCAAAAGGATCTGCTGGACAAGCCTTGTTGAAATCTGTATAATCCACACACATACGCCAAGTGTCGTTCTTCTTAAGGACCAGCACCGGAGTAGCCAACCATTCAGGATGAAAAACTTCGACAATAAACCCAGCCACCAAGAGTCTGGCCACTTCTTCTCCGATAGCCTTGCCTCTTTCTTCATTGAACCGGCGGAGAAACTGCTTAACCGGTTTATACTTAGGATCAACATTAAGAGTGTGCTCAGCGAGTTCTCTCGGTACAGCTGGCATGTCAGAGGGCTTCCACGCAAAGATGTCCCGATTCTCACGGATGAACTCGATGAGCCCGCTTTCCTATTTCGGATCCAAGTTAGCGCTGATGCTGAACTGCTTGGATGAATCGCCGGTTATGAAGTCAACAAGCTTAGTCTCATCAGCCGATTTAAATTTCAGGGCCGGATCATGCTCCGTAGTTGGCTTTTTCAACAGAGTCATATCTATAGGATCAACATTATCTTTGTAACTTCAACTCTTCCGTGGCACAAACCGACTCAGCATTAGCCGCATCACCTTCTTCGCATTCCAGAGCAATCTTACGGCTCCCATGGACGGTTATAGTTCCCTTATGACCCGGCATCTTGAGCTGCAGATAGATATAGCAAGGTCGTGCCATAAATTTAGCATAAGCCGGCCGTCCAAACAGGGCAGGATACGGAATTTGGATTTTCACCACTTCAAAGGTCAAAGTTTCTGATCTTGAGTCATGCTGATCTCGAAAAGCCACCCCCAAAGCTATCTTACCAACAGGATATGCCGATTTACCGGGTACCACGCCATGGAACACCGTATTGGACGGTTTAAGATTTTTATCTGTTAACCCCATGTGACGGAAAGTTTCATAATAAAGGATATTAATACTGCTCCCTCCATCTATGAGTACCTTGGTGAACTTATACCCTCCCACCTGGGGTGCCACCACCAATGCCAGATGACCCGGATTGTCAACCCGGGGTGGATGATCTTCTCTACTCCATACGACTGGCTGCTCATACCAACGTAAATAATGGGGCACCGCCGGTTCAACGGAGTTCACTGCCCTCTTTTGAATTTTTTGGTCACGCTTGTCCAAGCTAGTGGTGAAAACATGATATTGCCCACTATTTAACTGCTTCAGGTTGCTCTGGTAAACCGACTACTGCTGCTGCTGATTGCCCTGATTATTGTATCCACCTTGGTTGCTCTGATTACCTTGATTGTTATGTTCACCCTGATTACTATGAAAGTATGAACCGGAATTTCCTCCACCATAGCCCGGCCCATGAGATCCAGGGCCTGAACCGCCACCTGGTCCGTGATCATACCGGAAAGCATTAGAATTTTTGAACTCCTGCATGATGTAGCAGTCCTTCTAGAGGTGTGTGGCTGGCGTATCCTTCGTCCCATGTTTCAGGCAGGGCTGGTTCAGTAGGTAAGACAGGTGGTCCGGGTTAGGGCTAGGTGCTCCACTGCGCTGGGGTGGTTTACCCTTGCGCCGTTGGCCTTTGTCCTGCGTGCTGGTATTGGCTACGAAGTCCAAGCTGTGATCCGCTTTACGTTTGCCACCGTTTCCATGACCCGCCGGGTTGTGGTGCTGTCCCTTAGTGTTGCCGCTCTTCTTTCCCTTCCCTGTCTTATCATCATCCAACTCGGGATCCTTCATACTATCCGAGTCAGCATACTTAACCAAAGTGGCCATAAGCGTTGACATGTCATTGCAATGACGTTTGAGCCTTCCTAACTTCTATTTGAGCGGCAGAAAATGGCAATTGCCCTCCAACGTTAACACTGCGGTATCTACATTGATGGGATCCCATGAATGCGGAATAGCTGAGACCCGTTTCACCCAATGGGTTGTAGACTCCCCATCCTCTTGGACACAAGCGGCTAGGTCCACAATTGACATAGGCTGCTTACAAGTTCTGGATAAACCAATGCTTCAATTCGGCCCATGATCCGACAGAGTTAGCTGGTAAGCTTTTCAACCACATACGAGTTGTCCCCTCCAACATCATGGTGAAGTATTTAGCACACGCCGCTTCGTCCACATCTAACATCTCCATTGCCATCTCGTAGCTTTCAACCCATGCCTCCAGTTGCAGATTGGCGGTGTAATTGGGCATCGTACGAGGGCCCTTGAAATCCTTGGGCAGTCGCACATTACGCAAAGCGGGGGTGAGACATGGCACCCCTAAGGAACTGAACACCACACCTGGCTCCACTGAGGCGACAGGGTGAACCGGAGTAGGTTGACGGGCTGCTAACTCGGCCTCTCGACGTGCACGACCATGATCCACCACATCTTATGCATTAGCGCCTCCACCTGTCGGGTTGTGCCCTCGCGGCGAGTTATGGCAACGTGCACTGCTTGACACGGCCGATTCATCCTCGAAATGCCTGCTGTAGCTCCGGCTTGGACGTGGGGTGGAATGAATCCTCTCACGACTATGCGAATAGGCCTGCTGCTGGTTTAAAGCTGTTTGAAGGAGCTCTCTGGCCTGTCGTGCCTCAATCGCAACTGGTGACTCGCCGTCGGTCAGGAGGGCTGCCAATCGTGAAGCGGTGGCCACAATGTTGTCCAACGGGTTGGAGTAATGCCCTGGGGGCGTTGGAACATACTGTGGTACCATGTTGTTCTGACGAGGCGGGTCCATCATGCGCGGTTGAACCGGCGCTCCTGTTCCCGGCGCCTCCGTCCGGTTTAGTACGGGATGGTTACTAGTTCCCGCTCCTGGCGTGTTGAAGAGGTTTCTTGGCTCATAACTCGGCGGGAGATGCGACCGGTATATTCTTCTCATGACTTCCTCTGAGGCTTTCCGATCCATCCTAAGCTGGTAGGCCTGAGCTTCCAACTCGGCCCGCTCTGTAGCCATCCTAGCGTTCTCTGCTACTAGGCCACTTTAGCCTGAGTTATCTGATCTTTCACCTTTGCGATCTCCACATTGTGCTGATCCCGAGTTGCCGCGTCCACCTCCACGGCCATCAATGTTGCCAAAGCATCGAACAAGTCAGACAGAACTTGAGCCGGAGATGGCGCAGAACCCCCTGCTCCCGCCGGCGTGGCTATTGCTGAACCAGAGAGCATAGCTGCGGCGGTTGACGAGTGGGGCGCTGACTGTGTACCGGCCATGAAGATAGCGGCCTGGTTTGGCAGATCAAGGGAGTCCAGAATACTATTACCCTCGGAACCTCCACTAATCCGGCCATCCTGCAACTGATAGAGCGATTCGGTTTCTCCGAAAGACTCGTCGTCGGAGCAGACAACGGTTTCTCCATCGGATGCCGGTCCGCCCTCATATTCCGCTCCGTGGATGACACCTACGAAGACATGCTTTGCCATGGGCTGAACCGGGGAAGGGCTTACACGCTGAGCCGTCTCGATGATGTCGGTGCAGGTGTCCGACTCAGGGCCCGGTTTGCCAATCTTGCCGATGAAGACGTGAATCCCACCAAAGGGGACCCGGTACCCGTATTTGATTGAACCGGCCTCGGGGCCCCATCCTGCATCGTCGATGTAGAGCTTGCCGCGATGACTCTTCGTCATCTGGCCCACCGTGTATCCCTTCAGTCCATGAAAGCTGCCCTTCAAGAACTCAAAACACGGTGGGTGCCAACTGTTGTGGTTTTGTCACGGCAGATGTCCTCATGAAAGGACTTAGTCGTGGAGCCATCGCTATGGGTTAGTTTGAAGGCGTTAAAGCGGACAAGGGACGCAAGAGAGTTTTATACTAGTTCGGCCCCTTACGATGAAGGTAAAAGCCTACGTCTAGGGTTGATGGAATTGATGGGATTTCGATGACCAGGGAGCGAATACGCTTTGCCTAAGTCTCGAGTCGTTGTCTCCTTTTCTGAACCGCCACCGGGTCATCCCCTTATATACATGGGTTGACGCCCATCGGTTTACAGAGTCCCGAGGCCGGCTTATAAACGTATCCGGCTCGATCTCCGCTTCTTTCTACCTTACAACGCAAGTTACAGATTGATGTCGGTTTATAGCTAGAGGCCTTTACTCCGGTTCTGGGCCCTGGGCCTCTACATAATATCATCATCTATCTTTATGGGCTTCAAAACACACTGGACTACTAATGAAGTTAACCCGGCCTCTCCTGGCCGGTTTACGCCCAGTAGTAATATCCCCAACAAATCTCGTGCAACAACCACACAACTTGCACGTACACATAACACAGTTACTAGTAATAAATTCTAAAGGACAAATGCCAGTATGCCACACAAGTTCATCTCCAATTCATGTGATAAATTTGTGCACGACTAGTCTACATATATTCACAGCGCTACCATTCACAATTTACCATACCCCACTTACATGTTATAGATGGGCTACATGTCCTCCTCTAGGTTCCAGTCCCAGGTGTTCTTCGTGGATGGCGCAATCCATAGCAATGGGCAACGGGAATCATTGTCACAACTTTCTAGTCCGGTTCCACACGATGGAGACTCATCCAAGTTGAAGCAGCATAAATCAGGGATAGCGTGTCCCAGCATGTCGTTCATCCGGTGTTGCGCACTAAAGACACAACCATGCTTCATGAATGGCAGACCTTCGGTGTCGTGCACAGAAGGTGGCATCCGCTTCACAATGGGGTAGCTATCCCTAATGAAAAGTGAGTACTCTCCAACAGTGTTTCTCGGCACTCACGTAGCATCACAGTGGTCGAACTCGGCACCGCTCATCTAGTACACGCGGCATCTCAGATCTGGACACATGGTGACGTACACAATCAAGGTCCATGCATAATAATATTGTGTTCAAATATGGCGGTTAGTAATACTGTGCAACAAATAGTACTACTTCGGTATAGAGGAAGTAAAAATTTTGGCTTATTATATATAGCCACTCTTGGCTACATGGATGAGATAGTAAGACATGGAAAACAAAAATGGTGGCAGCTAGTGGGTTCAAGTCTTCAAGGGCCTAGCTAGCTATACGCCTCCTCCAAGGTAAAAAGTACTCCTACTAGTACTAGTAAGTAGTACAACAACGAAAGAGAAGGCGAGAGGGTTAAAAAATATAATACTAAATGGAATACCTGGGTAGATGGTGAGGGTCCGATCGTGGTAGATTGTGTGACCATGTTGCACATCAGTGGTACCATGGGTAACGACTGCTAAGATAGTTGATCCCAATATGCCAAAGTCAGCTACAAGGTTCCATGTTAGACCGAATCGCGGATGCAAATGCACATCCAAGATCGGCGATCTTATTTTGATCGGGGGATGACTGGTCCCTGCAAAATTGTGGAGTACCGTTAGGGATGCAAATGATGGTTTGTGCATTCCCTTTGTAAACTCTTGTACCTTAGGATGGCAACCAGATGAAACAAGTCCCCTGGCTTGTCACCGCGAAGATGCGGCCTAGATGGCGCATGGCGTATTCGAACGTGTAGGGGTACAAATATGCCGCAGCCAACATGCACCAGCCTCTGCCGTTACTAGCTCTTCCATTGATGGCAATCCTTATGTCGAACAGTGTGATGAGATAGTAATCGTCGTAGCCGCATCACTTTGTCAGTTGGTCCGCAATTGCTATCTTCTTCAATCTCATTTAGGCATCATCATACGTATTCAAGCCCAGCCAATCCGGAAGGCCGATCCCAATGGTTGAGAAGGGGTCTATGGGAACGGCCGCACTGCTGTGGATGGTGTGCAAAATGATGGTGGTATCCGGCCGGAGGTATGCAAGCCAATCTTTGTTGGCACTGACCCAGACCTATATATAAGACAGTGGGCAACAGAGAAATTACAGGATGGAAATGGAATAACTAAGTACTACATGATCAAACTCCATGACTGACCTGCTCATCGGACAAAATCCGACTACCTCTCAACGTCAGCAACTCTAGCGGAGGCAACGTGCAACCATGGCCAGGGAGCTGTGGACTGTTCGAAGGATTGTCCCATAGAATAACCTTCTCCTCGAGGACGCATGGAAGACCAACAAGCATGGACTTTTCCCAAGCCTGTTTAAGTACTGTCTTGAAAAAGTTGGTGCAGGAAGCATTGAGTCTTGCGGCGGTGAGGACGTCGGAGCGGCATGCGATTTCTCCCAGAGGATCGTCTTCCAAGGTCTCCCAGCCCCGATGAGGAGGAGAACTGCCTGGCGAATCCATGGGAGCAATGACAAGCTGCCTTCTCTTCGGGGGAGGGAAACTAGTGAGGTGGAGATAAGAGCGTAGTAACCGCAGGGCCTCGTCCCTTCCAACTGTAGCTCCTCGATCGTTCCTTAGCGAAGGGGTGATGCTATTATTTACTACGTACTCGTACTGTAGCAGTACTAGTACTACTTTCTCAACTAGTAGTGCGATGTATTGTGCTTCTAGTATAGTGCACCAATTTTGAACTCTTGAATCTCAGGGCCAAGGAGCTACAGTTGGAAGAGGAGGGTAGTACTGTTCTCTACAACCATCGCTGTACTATCAATGCAGGGAAAGACCACCTGCGTAGTGGGTACTCTCAGTGCTCTATTCAACGCGTAGCTGGCCTACTCAGCCGCTCCTCTCACGCACATACTAGCAGCCTATTTATCAGTGACGGTTACTGCGAGGGCAGAACATTTGAGTTATTTGATACAGCGAGACTAGGCTTTTTGCTTCCATTTGTGGAGGTGTAATGGATCTCATCGAACTTTGTTAGTAGTTCCTTCTTTATGAATGAGATGAGGCAAAGCTTTTTCCTCCGTTTCAAAAAAAATCACATCAAGAGGAATTTCTTTTATAGAGCCGATAATGGAGTGAAGTCCATGTGTGCAACGCCACAAGCTACAGAGTACTAGTAGAGTACTAGCACTTTACGTACAAAGCCATATTGCACAGTTCTCAATGTCGCGCCAGGCTTTTCCGGCTCCTCGGGCTTAATTGGGAGGCGCTGGTTTAAATATGCTACTAGCTGACGAGGAAGCTGCAAGCGAGGTGTGGCTAGGGCGAGCACGCGAGCCACGAGATGATGGGAAGGAAAATTCACATGGCTGGGCTCTCCAGTGCACCCAGATTGTGGTGCGACATGTCCGTTCGACTTCAAAACTCAAACTACCCGTGTACAATATTGGCTCGCAGTGAAGTTACTATTTAGAAAAAAGGCCGCCGTGCATTCGGCTGGGTCGAACCCACAAAACGAGGTATACACTCCCGCGACCACTAGTAGTACTTGTTGGAGTACAACTCAACCTAGAATCGCCTTTTGTCGCTAGTAGTACATTGTTCCTTACAAGAAACCACTAATAATGCCAAGAAGCTACCACCACTTGCATACGTGGCAGACATAAGATAAGACTACCTTATCAACCATCGTACATGCCCTTACCAACCAGCCCTACCAAGAAACGACTACTCTAAAAGTGTCGTTATAGGCATGTTTCATCCCATGTTGCCCCTTAAGTCAACGCCTTCTATTCGACCGGAAAGTTTGGCGTTATGACTTGTGGGACCTACATGTTAGTCTGCACAAAAATCCCCGAGTGACCTCCTACCTCCGGCCCGTCCACCTAGTCATCCTCAGCCATGGGATGCAGCTTCCACCGCCGGCAGAAGGCGAGGTCAAAACTACCGGCGGTGTAGAGCCCATCTTGCGGCAGCCCGGATGCCAGCTCCGTCCGGCGCTCGCGGCCGCTAGCTAGCCAATATAGCTCTGTCCAGCTGCTTGTCTGCAAGGTTTGCTAGCTAGATTGGCACGGCAGCGCGGTGGCTTGCTTGCGCGTGCCGCCCTAAGGCCAGCCATCTGGCTCGAGCGAAGGCCAGCGCGGCGGCTTGCTCGCTCGTGAGTCACGCTCGGGCCAGCCTGCCAACCCGTGCGGAGGCTGGCACGGCGTCCGGCCCGTCCGGCAGAGCAGCAGCCAACTCGCTCATCACCGGCGCCACTAACGAACACGCATCAGTACTGTTTGAAGTAATGTTCAGGAAAATAATGATTTGAGGGGGAATAACAGGATAGAAGGTCATATGTGGTTCCCTCGTGTCAACGGTCAAACAAAATGTGTTGGTTTAAGCTGCCTCATCAGCACTGACATGTGGGCCAACCCTGTCATAAACGGGTTTAAACGAGCCTAATCGGCACTAGGTACTAGTTTTTGGCGCGGATTAAGAAATTTTTGGTATGTTTTTGCTATTTTTGTATAACAGTTTCTTCCTAGGGCTAGTTGAAAGTGGTAGGTTTTTGTTAAATACTCTACATATTGTAAGTAGGAGTGAAAGTTAAGCTTTGGAAGCCAATAAGCAAGGCTAGTTACATAGTGCATATGTGTATGTGATTGAAAGTAAATATCAACCATGAGTGACTAATATCTTAATGGAAAACTCGAAACTATGGAAATACTAGCATTTTTTGCATGGTTAGAAATACTAGAAATGTTCACGTGCGTTGCAACGGATCATAATTAGAATAATACTTATTCACAAACTTGATACAAAACACTCTAATTTTTATATACATATATCACTAGAGATATATTGTGTTTCAATCAGAATATATTCCTTGGGCTGTTTTGGTGAGGTGAGGGAGGGATGTGGTTGGTTTTAAGATACTAATTATGGGTTTTTCTACACATTGGTAGAGAAATGGGATGTTGGTGAGAAAAGTCAACAACTTACCTCACAGCCGTTAGATGTAGATCTAATGGTCAGAAATGACAGATGACAGACACACCATCATCACCAACTTAGTCTTCTGTAGGAGTACCAGCAAGATGTTCGTGCATTGCATGAAACATCAAGATGCATTTTTTTTATAAAACACTTATTGTGATTGACCCATGCAAGAGTAATCCCATGTGTAAAAACTAATGATATCTCGGGAAATAGGAGATAAGGTGAAGAGGAGTGGGGCGTGGTGGTGATTGGTGGTCGGACTGAGCGGAGGCATGGGGATGGACGCCGCTGGTAGCGGCCACCAGGCTAGTTTGTTCCAAAGGCTTCCTTTTTAAATTGCTCAACAATGTGGTAGTTGGAGATAAGGATGAACGAGGGAAGGCCTTGTCTTCAAGTGTGGAGAGAGGTGCGGGTATCTTTTAGTTTAATTTCCATCCGTCAGATATAGATCGGACGGTCTATATTGTAAGATGGCACGCGTACCATCATCACCAACTCTGTTTTTTATAAGAGAAAAAATATAACTATGGAGATACAAACGTATTATCGATACTTGTTTCCGTAAAGTAGGATCTACATTCTATTCAACGCCTCAGCATGTGGGGCCTTAGCACAATGACTTCTCGACTGTGTAAAACAAAGGTTTTCCCGTCGATGATAAGGAGGGGGTGACGTCGGCGCATTTTTGGCTTGCTCTAGTCCTAATAGTCATACTAGGTGGTCTACGCACGTGTAGATTTATTCTTTTTCACATCTCGTGTTCGCCGTACTGCCACGACTATTGATGAATAGACAGTAAGTTATTCACGGGGAAACCCTTGTTGGGCGTGTTTGCGAGAAAGAGAGAGAGAGAGAGAGTGTGTGTGTGTGTGTGATGTGTCTAGAGACTGAGGCAATGATAAGAGATTCTTTGTGTCTATGTGTGTGGAGGATAGAGAGAGACATGTACATGGGCTTTGTGTTGTGTAATGTGGAGACACATAGACATAATCAGATAGTGAGTGTGTGAGATACACATGCGGACATGGGGAGAGATGAGGATCCAGATAAATGGGTGTTTGTGCGTGTCTGTGTGTGTTTGTGTGCGCGTTTGTGTGTGAGAGTGAGTGTGTGTATGTGGATTAGAGAGACCACTAATGATGTAAACCTAGTATAAGGGAAGGGGGAATGGTGTGACATGTGTGTCACAGAGAGACAAAGGCATGTGTAGTAGCGGGATAGCATGGGTGCGGCCGGGGAGCAGACTATTTGGAAGACACATCGAGTGTGTGTGGGAGAGGGGTCTGAGAGCGAGCGAGAGAGAGAGAGAGGAAGAGAGAGGGTAGAGGGGTCGTTTGTGTCCATAAATGGCGTATAGATAGGGAGACAATGTTGATGTTGTTCGAAATTGGCCTATGTACGGAGACACAAGGGAAGGGAGCCATCGTGTGTGTGATAGGTACTTCATGAAAGATCTTGAATAGACAGTGTAGAGAACAACGTGCGAGATTGAGAACGATGATACATTAGGGAGCTATGGAAAGAGTCACGGCATATATGTATACAGGGAAGGAGCTGGGGCGGGTCCGCATGTGGGAGAGATAGAAAGAGGAGAGTGGTGCACAGGGAGACAAAGTGTGCTTGTTTGCAGTGGGGGTGGTATGTGAGGTGAGTGTGCGAGAACCACATAACTAGGGAGATAGACGTTTGGGGGCGACATTTTGTGTGTATGGGAAAGATACACTCTACATAGTGCGTGTGCTTGGCAAAGAGAGATGCCGGGAGACCTAGAGAGTGGGGGAAGAGATGTGTGCATGCTCGAGAGACAAAGTAATAGAGACCTATATTGGGGTCTAGACTTTTGAAGAGAGGGGGGTGTTAATGTGCTCGTGTGTTCGTGTCTGGTGGAGAGAATGACTTGTGTGTGTGTGGGGTGGCTTTCAGATAAAGAGTGAGATGTCTATATTTGAGGGACTTTAGCGTAATTGAGATATATATGGTCAATAGTGTGTGCACTCATGGTTGATCAATTTGTTTCACAGTTTGGACTATGAGATAACGATGCTTTTGAACATGCGTGATATACCTTGATGTACCAGAATTACAAACCTAAGATTGGAATTTTGGAATTCGACTCCATCATTAGCTTTTGTAATTCATTTAAACGGAGGTACATTTTTTAAGCCAAGATTTCGTGATTTCAAATTCATATATCAAACCTAGAGATATACACATATGGGCATGTTCAAACTTCATAATCATCCACTTTATTCATACACACACACACATTTTTGCTTTTGCCATCATATTTAGGATAAACACATTTCAAATTTCATTTGAATTGGACCGTATGATGGTATTTGCTTGTACTAGATCAATGGTCCATATTTGAATTGAATGGACAATCTAAGTTTCGAGTTGGAGACGTTGATTTTCAAAACTTGCACTTTTTTGCGTGCAAAACAAATAAATTCTTGGCCATGATATCATAGTCGGCTGTACAAGAGTAGAACACTTATAAGTTTAGGCACCAAAAGCTTTGAAACTTCCCGCTCACATCGAAATATCTCGCGCCCGAAAGTTTAGCCCTGCGATATTCCTGTTTTACCCCTGCCACATGAACGAAAAAGGGCTACTTTGGTAACTCCATTGTTTTCCCCTCTTTGCCCCCAACATTCTTCCCCAGAGCCCCTCCCCTTCCCCTCCCCGACCCCCCCCCCCAACCACAGCAAGCCACAAAATCTAGTCCTCCGCCGCAGCAGTGGACCTCACACCCCGCCGGATCTACCTTCCGCACCTTGGAACCCCCAACTGCCAATTCATCACATCACCGGAGACGCTTCAGCGTCTGGCTTGTCCATCGCTCCAGATCTCCTTGACCGCCATCAAGGTCCACCGTGCCGGATCTGCTTAACTGGAGCCCTCGTCCACCATAGTGTAGGGCCTTCACTGACTCCCTTGTCCTCCCCATCGCTGGCCCTTCATACAAGCCCCCGTCCGCCGCAAAAGATCCGCCTCACCGAAAGCACTATACACCGCGCCCGCCGAAGCCTTCATCCACTGCACCGGACCTGCCCCATGGATGCCATAGTCAACTCCACCTGCCCTGCTTTATTGACGCCGCAGCCTCATTAGGTTATTTCGATTTGTACTCCTTAGGTTTTTCTCTTCTTGATCATGCAACTGTTCACTTACCACAGATGAGATTTCTTGCATGTCGACAGGCGCCGCAACCGAAGCACAGGAGCCACTTGAGCGACGGTGACAGCCGGCCCAAACTCAACCGCAACACGAGCACCATCGACGATCCTTCGCTATCAAGTATGACAACGATACCCATACGCCGCCGAGAATCAGGTACTATTATTCAACGGCCGGCGCCTACGTTCACTTTCTTAGCATAAGCACCGCACCTTTGAATTTCTTCAGGACATCATTCAATTTTTCATGAGACGCGTTATTCTGCTTGCCCCTGTAGGGCCATACTTCTGGCAGTGAACATGTCACATGTGCTAAATTACATACCAGTGCACATATAGTTAATATGCTTTAGATTTGTCCTAAGTATTACTGTACTTCCTAGATATCACTGCCTACTATTTTACTTCTTGCATGTTATATTTATGATAATGGTGTTGTTCTGATGCCACCTGTTGGTTCCATTAGACTGCTTCATGTTCTCTATGCTTAATTACACATCAGCAAACTAGCACGTGGTTCTGTTGCTTTTTGTTCGTTTTACCCTAGATTTTCTGATGCTAGCTATTACATCACTTCTCCGAGCCTCTGTTCATTACTTTTTTTGTGTGTTCTTGATCTTCCCAAGTTGCATGACTAATTTGATGCTTCTATTAATTATGGAGCTGCCAACCCCATCAAGCAAAATATTTGTTCTTTTGGGGCTGGCACCTCGAACAAGCATAAAAATAGAGGGAAGCAGATATATTGTTGTGTATGCACACACCCTTCTTTCATTAGTTTAGATGAACCATTGATGATCAATTTGAACCAGTGCATGTGACTAAAATTAATTTTACCTAAATAGAGGGTGCAGAATAAACTACAACAACTAGATTTGCAACCACGGGATGCTGACGATATCTTCAAAGAACATTGCAACATCATCGAGGCTTCTCAGCAACATATGTTAAGCCAGTGTGTTTTAGTACATGTGAAATGTAATGCGTGTGGGCTGCTTTCTTGGCTTGTGCCCTCAACCTGTAATCCTACAGAATTACAAATAGTTCAGTTGCCTGCTTTGTTGTATTGCTTGATTCGAATGCTTGTTTGTTACTTGTTGCGCTATACCTGAGTTGGCCAATATGTCAGAAGTGTCTGTTGTACTATCGTAAAGAAATGCATGCCTAGTTCATTTGAGTCCTAACTTTTCCTCTGAACTTCATCACAAGACTGTCTTCATAGTTTACATGAGGCCACACTGTTAAGTGCTTTCTCAGATTATTTCAACTTCTTAGATGCCTTGGCAACTTAAATATAGCGGTGGTACACTCCCTTTCAACTAGGGATGTCAACTGGGTCCCGTTTAATCCCAATTAAAGTCCACTAGTGGTATGATAGTAGAAAAGAGTTTTTTTTGAGGAAAATGAACTAGGGAGCTAGCAAAAACTAACTAGATGGGACTGGCGGATGCCGTTTATTTGCCACTTACATCCCTAGTTTCATCTTACCATTTTAATTTATTTTCAGCTGATGCTGCTTCGAACCATTTAAATATAGCTTGCCATGCTCGGCAATAATTTGTATGTCGTTTACCATGTAAGCGTACTGCCTGGATCATGCGATAACCATATCTTACTTATGTCCAGCGGAAACCTTTCAGGATGCCGTTCACACTAGGACACAATGTAGAACCCCAGAATCTATTTGTGGAAGCAGTGCACCATCCATGTTACCAGATGGTAGCTGTTCAGAGGCAACACCGCCGGAGAGCAGTCTGAGCACAGATATTATAGTTCTTGAGGCTCTACTAGAGGCAGAAAGAGATGGTGTGGCTTCCATGAATGAGGTAATCTCGATCTTGAAGCTGGAAATCATGCAATTAGCTTCACGCATTATGCAAGAAACCCAAGAATAGGAGTAAGTAAAAATGTTGCATTTGAAGACGGGGGAGGTCCTGCTGCTTCTGCTATCTGAAGCCCAGGGTAATCCCAGTTCTTCTTTAGATACCAGTTGAAATTGTCATTAGATTATTGTACTTGCATGTTGTGTCATGTCTCTGAATGGATTATGTTGTAAGACCCCCTATGTTGTCCATGAGTTGTAATGATCCAATTTTTATAGGCGAGGTAATCCTCAATACTTGTATGATTGACATAAGGTGAACTATTTTTCGAGTGAGCATATTGTATTGGATGAAATAACTGTTTGACTCAAAGTGTATCCAACCTAATGAATTCGAAGATCATGGCATTTCTAAATCATAATCATAAAGGTGGAATAAATCTTTGTTGTGGTTTTGAAGAAATAAATAACAAAACGTAGAATTATATGTGGATATTTGTAATCGAATGAGAATTGGATTTGGATTTAGTTGCCAGGGCCCAGGGCAAACGTGAATGCTAATTCTCCCAAGTTTTGAACAAAGCGGCTAAACACCCACTATCATTTGTGGGCTGCCCGAAGCAAGTGTTTGCGAGATGTAAATTACTGTCTACCCCTGACACTTGACATCCTTATCGACCAGATTTACATTGCTGTCGATAGATGTAGACTAGTAACTTCAATCAAATGTGACACGACGGCCTCTGAGCCCATTCAGACACGGTGGGCGCCAAACGTGGGCGGCAAAACACATTTGATTCAAGCTCGTCCGAAAGACATGTGTCTCTCCCTCCATTTCCCCATTCATCCACGGTGGGCGGCAAAACAAACTCTCTGATGTATACTACACAACCTTCTTATTGTAGACATTGTTGGTCCTCCAAGTGCAGAGGTTTGTAGGACAGTAGCAAATTTCCCTCAAGTGGATGACCTAAGGTTTATCAATCCGTGGGAGGCGTAGGATGAAGATGGTCTCCCTCAAACAACCCTGCAGCCAAATAACAAAGAGTCTCTTGTGTCCCCAACACACCCAATACAATGGAAAATTGTATAGGTGCACTAGTTTGGTGAAGAGATGGTGATACAAGTGCAATATGGATGGTAGATAAAGGTTTTTGTAATCTAAAAATATAAAAACAGCAAGGTAACTAATGATAAAAGTGAGCGTAAACGGTATTGCAATGCTAGGAAACAAGGCCTAGGGTTCATACTTTCACTAGTGAAAGTTCTCTCAACAATAATAACATAATTGGATCATATAACTATCCCTCAACATGCAACAAAGAGTCACTCCAAAGTCACTAATAGCGGAGAACAAACGAAGAGATTATGGTAGGGTACGAAACCACCTCAAAGTTATCCTTTTTGATCGATCTATTCAAGAATCCGTACTAAAATAACATGAAGCTATTTTTTCCGTTCAATCTATCATAGAGTTCGTACTAGAATAACACCTTAAGATACAAATCAACCAAAACCCTAATGTCACCTAGATACTCCAATGTCACCTCAAGTATCCACGGGTATGATTATACGATATGCATCACACAATCTCAGATTCATCTATTCAACCAACATAAAGAACTTCAAAGAGTACCCCAAAGTTTCTACCGGAGAGTCAAGACAAAAATGTGTGCCAACCCCTATGCATAAGTTCACGAGGTCACGGAACTCGCAAGGTGATCACCAAAACATATATCAAGTGGATCACGTGATATCCCATTGTCACCATAGATAAGCACATGCAAGACATACATCAAGTGTTCTCAAATCCTTAAAGACTCAATTCGATAAGGTAACTTCAAAGCGAAAAACTCAATTCATCACAAGAGAGTAGAGGGGGAGAAACACCATAAGATCCAACTATAATAGCAAAGCTCGCGATACATCAAGATTGTACCACCTCAAGAACACAAGGGAGAGAGATCAAACACATAGCTACTGGTACATACCCTAATCCCCGAGGTTGAACTACTCCCTCCTCGTCATGGAGAGCACCGGGATGATGAAGATGGCCACCGGAGAGGGATTCCCCCATCCGGCAGGGTGCCGGAACGGGTCTAGTTGGTTTTCGGTGGCTACGGAGGCTTCTGGCAGCGGAACTCCCGATCTATTCTGCTCTCTGATGTTTTTAGGGTATATTGATATATATATATATATAGTCGAAAGAAGTCGGTCAAGGGAGCCACAAGGGGCCCACGAGGGTGCGGGACACGCCCAGGGGGGTAGGGCGTGCCTCCGTACCTCGTGGCTTCCTCGAAGCTTCCCTGACGTCTACTCCAAGTCTCCTGGGTTGCTTCCGTTCCAAAAATAACTCTCCCGAAGGTTTCATTTCGTTTGAACTTTGTTTGATATTCCTTTTCTTCGAAACACTGAAATAGGCAAGAAAACAACAATTTGGGATGGGCCTCCGGTTAATAGGTTAGTCCCAAAAATAATATAAAAGTGTATAATAAAGCCCATAAACATCCAAAACAGATAATATAATAGCATGGAACAATCAAAAATTATAGATACGTTGGAGATGTATCAGCATCCCCAAGCTTAATTCCTACTCATCCTCGAGTAGGTAAATGATAAAAACAGAATTTTTGATGTGGAATGCTTTCTAGAATATTCTTCAATGTATTTTTCTCTATTGTGGCATGAATGTTCATATCCGAAAGATTCAAGATAAAAGTTTAATATTGACATAAAAATAATAATAATTCAAGCATACTAACTAAGCAATCATGTCTTCTTAAAATAACATGGCCAAAGAAAGTTCATCCCTACAAAATCATATGGTTTGGTCATGCTCCATTTTCATCACACAAGAATGCTCTCATCATGCACAAGCCCGATGACAAGCCAAGAAAAGTTTCATACTTTAGTAATCTCAAACTTTTTTCAACTTTCATGCAATACATGAGCGTGAGCCATGGATATAACACTATGGGTGGAATAGAATATGATGATGGGGGTTATGTGGAGATGACAAAAAAGGAGAAAGTCTCACATCGACGCGGCTAATCAATGGGCTAGGAAGATGCCCATCAATTAATGTCAATGCAAGGAGTAGGGATTGCCATGCAACGGATGCACTAGAGCTATAAATGTATGAAAGCTCAACAAAAGAAACTAAGTGGGTGTGCATCCAACTTGCTTGCTCACGAAGACCTAGGGCATTTGAGGAAGCCCATTGTTGGAATATACAAGCCAAGTTCTATAATGAAAAATTCCCACTAGTATATGAAAGTGACAAAACAAGAGACTCTCTATCATGAAGATTATGGTGCTACTTTGAAGCACAACTGTGGAAAAAAGGATAGTAGCATTGTCCCTTTTATTTTATTTTTTATTTGGACTTTCTTTTTTTTGGCCTTTCTTCTTTATTTGGCCTTTCTTTTTTTTCTTTTTTTTGGGACAATGCTCTATTAATGATGATCATCACACTTCTATTTATTTACAACTCAAAGATTACAACTCGATACTAGAACAAGATATGACTCTATATGAATGCCTACGGCGGTGTACTGGGATGTGCAATGACTCATGAGTGACATGTATGAAAGAATTATGAATGGTGGCTTTGCCACAAATACGATGTCAACTACATGATCATGCAAGGCAATATGACAATGATGATGCGTGTCATAATAAACGGAACGGTGGAAAGTTGCATGGAAATATATCTTGGAATGGCTATGGAAATGCCATAATAGGTAGGTATGGTGGTTGTTTTGAGGAAGATATAAGGAGGTTTATGTGTGATAGAGCGTATCGTATCACGGGGTTTGGATGCACCGGCGAAGTTTGCACCAACTCTCAAGGTGAGAAAGGGCAATGCACGGTACCGAAGAGGCTAGCAATGGTGGCAGGGTGAGAGTGCGTATAATCCATGGACTCAACATTAGTCATAAAAAACTCACATACTTATTGCAAAAATCTACAAGTCATCAAAAACCAAGTATTACACACGTGCTCCTAGGGGGATAGATTGGTAGGAAAAGACTATCGCTCGTCCCCGACCGCCACTCATAAGGAAGACAATCAAATAACACCTCATGTTTCAAATTTGTTACACAACGTTTACCATACGTGCATGCTTCAGGACTTGCAAACTTCAACACAAGTATTCCTAAAATTCACAACTACTCAACTAGCACAAATTTGATATCACTATCTCCATATCTCAAACAATCATCAAGTATCAAACTTCTCTTCGTATTCAATGCACTTTATATGAAAGTTTTTATTATGCCTAAAAGCAAATTGCTATGTTGTTCTAAAGGACTCTCAAAATAATATAAGTGAAGCATGAGAGATCAATTATTTCTATAAAATAAAACCACCACCATGCTCTAAAAGATATAAGCGAAGCACTAGAGCAAAAATTATATGGCTCAAAAGACATAAGTGAAGATCAATGGGTAGTCGAATAATTATGTAACTATATGAAGACTCTCTAACATTTAATAAATTAAGATCTTGGTATTTTATTCAAACAGCAAGCAAAAGAAAATAAAATAAAATAACGCTCCAAGCAAAACACATATCATGTGGCGAATAAAAATATAGCTCCAAGTAAAGTTACCGATGAACGAAGACGAAAGAGGGGATGCCATCTGGGGCATCCCCAAGCTTAGGCTCTTGGTTGTCCTTGAATATTACCTTGGGGTGCCTTGGGCATCCCCAAGCTTAGGCTCTTTCCACTCCTTATTCCATAGTCCATCGAATCTTTACCCAAAACTTGAAAACTTCACAACACAAAACTTAACAGAAAACTCGTAAGCTCCGTTAGCGAAAGAAAAAAAACACCACTTCTAGGTACTATAATGAACTAATTATTTATTTGTATTGGTGTTAAACCTACTGTATTCCAACTTCTCTATGGTTTATAAACTCTTTACTAGCCATAGATTCATCAAAACAAGCAAACAACACATGAAAAACAGAATCTGTCAAAAACAGAACAGTTTGTAGTAATCTGTAACTAACGCAAACTTATGGAACCCCAAAAATTCTAAAATAAATTTCTGGACGTGAGGAATTTATCTATTAATAATCTTCAAAAAGAATTAAGTAAATATCTATCTCCAATAAAAATGGCAGCAATTCTCGTGAGCGCTAAAGTTTCTGTTTTTTACAGCAAGATCAACAAGACTTTCCCCAAGTCTTCCCAACGGTTCTACTTGGCACAAACACTAATTTAAACATAAAAAATCAATCATAACAGAGGCTAGATAAATTATTTATTGCTAAACAGGAGCAAAAATCAAGGAACAAAAATAAAGTTGGGTTGCCTCCCAACAAGCGCTATCGTTTAACGCCCCTAGCTAGGCATGATGATTTCAATGATGCTCACATAAAAGATAAGAATTGTAACATAAAGAGAGCATCATGAAGAATATGACTAGCACATTTAAGTCTAACCCACTTCCTATGCATAGGGATTTTGTGAGCAAACAACTTATGGAAACAAGAATCAACTTGCATAGGAAGGTAAAACAAGCATAACTTCCGGATTTTAAGCACATAGAGAGGAAACTTGATATTATTGCAATTCCTACAAGCATATATTCCTTGTTGGGGAACGTAGTAATTTCAAAAAAATTCCTACGCACACGCAAGACCATGGTGATGCATAGCAACGAGGGAAGAGTGTAGTCTACGTACCCTCATAGACCGACAGCGGAAGCGTTATGACAACGCGGTCGATGTAGTCGTACGTCTTCACGGCCCGACCGATCAAGCACCGAAACTATGGCACCTCCGAGTTCTAGCACACGTTCAGCTCGATGACGATCCCCGGACTCCGATGCAGCAAAGTATCGGGGAAGAGTTCCGTCAGCACGATGGCGTGGTGACGATCTTGATGTTCTACTGTCGCAGGGCTTCGCCTAAGCACCACTACAATATTATCAAGGACTATGGTGGAGGGGGGCACCGCACATGGTTAAGAAAACGATCTTGAAGATCAACTTGTGTGTCTAGAGGTGCCCCCTGCCCCCGTATATAAAGG
Source organism: Triticum urartu (assembly GCF_056163025.1). Taxonomy (NCBI): domain Eukaryota; kingdom Viridiplantae; phylum Streptophyta; class Magnoliopsida; order Poales; family Poaceae; genus Triticum; species Triticum urartu. The sequence continues at coordinate 463,635,411 of NC_141879.1, read as the reverse complement.
AGCAAGGGGGGAGGCCGGCCGGCCCTTGGGGCACGCCAAGGAGGAGGAGTCATCCTCCTAGTAGGAGTAGGACTCCCCTCTTTCCTACTCCTACTAGGAAGGGGAAAGGAAGGGGGAGAGGGAGAAGGAAAGGGGGGCGCCCCCCCCCCCCTCTCCTAGTCCAAGTTGGACCAGAGGGGGAGGGGGCGCACGGCCCACCCTGGCCGCCCCTCTCTCTCCACTAGGGCCCATAAAGCCCATTACTTCTCCCGGGAGGGTTCCGGTAACCCTCCGGCACTCCGGTTTTCTCCGAAATCACCCGGAACACTTCCGGTGTCCGAATATAGCCGTCCAATATATCAATCTTTATGTCTCGACCATTTCGAGACTCCTTGTCATGTCCTCGATCTCATCCGGGACTCCGAACTCCTTCGGTACATCAAAACTCATAAACTCATAATATAACTGTCATTGAAACCTTAAGCGTGCGGACCCTACGGGTTCGAGAACAATGTAGACATGACCGAGACACGTCTCCGGTCAATAACCAATAGCGGAACCTGGATGCTCATATTGGCTCCTACATATTCTACGAAGATCTTTATCGGTCAGACCGCATAACAACATACGTTGTTCCCTTTGTCATCGGTATGTTACTTGCCTGAGATTCGATCGTCGGTATCTCAATACCTAGTTCAATCTCATTATCGGCAAGTCTCTTTACTCATTCTATAATACATCATCCCGCAACTAACTCATTAGTTGCAATGCTTGCAAGGCTTATAGTGATGTGCATTACCGAGTGGGCCCAGAGATACCTCTCCGACAATCGGAGTGACAAATCCTAATCTCGAAATACGCCAACCCAACATGTACCTTTGGAGACACCTGTAGAGCTCCTTTATAATCACCCAGTTACGTTGTGACGTTTGGTAGCACACAAAGTGTTCCTCCGGTAAACGGGAGTTGCATAATCTCATAGTCATAGGAACATGTATAAGTCATGAAGAAAGCAATAGCAACATACTAAACGATCAGGTGCTAAGCTAACGGAATGGGTCATGTCAATCACATCATTCTCCTAATGATGTGATCCCGTTAATCAAATGACAAATCATGTCTATGGCTAGGAAACATAACCATCTTTGATCAATGAGCTAGTCAAGTAGAGGCATACTAGTGACACTCTGTTTGTCTATGTATTCACACATGTATCATGTTTCCGGTTAATACAATTCTAGCATGAATAATAAACATTTATCATGAAATAAGGAAATAAATAATAACTTTATTATTACCTCTAGGGCATATTTCCTTGAGTCTCCCACTTGCACTAGAGTCAATAATCTAGTTCACATCACCATGTGATTTAACACCAATAGTTCTCATCATCATGTGATTAACACCCATAGTTCACATCGTTATGTGACCAACACTCAAAGGGTTTACTAGAGTCAATAATCTAGTTCACATTGCTATGTGATTAACACCCAAAGAGTACTAAGGTGTGATCATGTTTTGCTTGTGAGAGAAGTTTAGTCAACGGGTCTGCCACATTCAGATCCGTATGTATTTTGCAAATTTCTATGTCAACAATACTCTGCTCGGAGCTACTCTAGCTAATTGCTCCCACTTTCAATATGTATCTAGATTGAGACTTAGAGTCATCTAGATTAGTGTCAAAACTTGCATCGACGTAACCTTTTACGACGAACCTTTTAGTCACGTCCATAATTGAGAAACATATCCTTATTCCACTAAGGATAATTTTGACCGCTGTCCAATGATCTACTCCTAGATCACTATTGTACTCCCTTGCCAAAATCAGTGTAGGGTATACAATAGATCTGGTACACAGCATGGCATACTTTATAGACCCTATGGCCAAGGCATAGGGAATGACTTTCATTCTCTTTCTATCTTCTGCCGTGGTCGGGCTTTGAGTCTTACTCAATTTCACACCTTGTAACACAGGCAAGAACTCTTCCTTTGACTATTCCATTTTGAACTTACTTCAAAATCTTGTCAAGGTATGTACTCATTGGAAAAAACTTATCAAGCATCTTGATCTATCTCTATAGATCTTGATGCTCAATATGTAAGCAGCTTCACCGAGGTCTTTCTTTGAAAAAACTCCTTTCAAACACTCCTTTGTGCTTTGCAGAATAATTCTACATTATTTCCGATCAACAATATGTCATACATATACTTATCAGAAATGTTGTAGTGCTCCCACTCACTTTCTTGTAAATACAGGCTTCACCGCAAGTCTGTATAAAACTATATGCTTTGATCAACTCATCAAAGCGTATATTCCAACTCCGAGATGCTTGCACCAGTCCATAGATGGATCGCTGGAGCTTGTACATTTTGTTAACACCTTTAGGATTGACAAAACCTTCTGGTTGCATCATATACAATAAATCCATTAAGGAATATAGTTTTGTTTATCCATTTGCCAGATTTTATAAAATGCGGCAATTGCTAACATGATTCGGATAGACTTAAGCATAGATACGAGTGAAAAACTCTCATCATAGTCAACACCTTGAACTTGTCGAAAACCTTTTGCGACAATTCTAGCTTTGTAGATAGTAACACTACTATCAGCGTCCGTCTTCCTCTTGAAGATCCATTTAATCTCAATGGCTTGCCGAACATCGGGCAAGTCAACCAAAGTCCATACTTTGTTCTCATACATGGATCCTATCTCAGATTTCATGGCCACAAGCCATTTTGCGGAATCTGGGCTCATCATCGCTTCCTCATAGTTCATATGTTCGTCATGGTCAAGTAACATGACCTCCAGAACAGGATTACCATACCACTCTGGTGCGGATCTCACTCTGGTTTACCTACGAGGTTCGGTAGTAACTTGATCTGAAGTTACATGATCATCATCATTAGCTTCCTCACTAATTGGTGTAGTAGTCACAGGAACAGATTTCTGTGATGAACTACTTTCCAATAAGGGAGAAGGTACAATTACCTTATCAAGTTCTACTTTCCTCCCACTCACTTCTTTCAAGAGAAACTCCTTCTCTAGAAAGGATCCATTCTTAGCAACGAATGTCTTGCCTTCGGATCTGTGATAGAAGATGTACCCAATAGTCTCCTTTGGGTATCCTATGAAGACATATTTCTCTGATTTGGGTTTGAGCTTATCAGGATGAAACTTTTTCATATAAGCATCACAATCCCAAACTTTAAGAAACGACAACTTTGGTTTCTTGCCAAACCACAGTTCAGATTGTGTCGTCTCAACGGACTTAGATGGTGCCCCTTTTTGACGTGAATGCAGTTGTCTCTAATGCATGATCCCAAAATGATATTGGTAAATCGGTAAGAAACATCAGTACGGTTATGACGTTCGGACACACCATTATGCTGTGGTGTTCCAGGTGGCATGAGTTTGTGAAACTATTCCACATTGTTTTAATTGAAGACCAAACTCGTAACTCAAATATTCGTCTCTGCGATTAGATCGTAGAAACTTTATTTTCTTGTCACGATGATTTTCCACTTCACTCTGAAATACTTTGAACTTTTCAGACTTATGTTTCATCAAGTAGATATACTCATATCTTCTTAAATCATCTGTGAAGGTCAGAAAATAATGATACTTGTCGCGAGCTTTAATATTCATCGGACCACATACATCAGTATGTATGATTTCCAACAATTTTGTTGCTCGCTCTACTGTTCCGGAGAACGGAGTCTTTAGTAATCTTGCCCATAGGGCATGGTTCGCAAGCACCAAGTGATTCCAAAATCCCATCAGCATGGAGTTTCTTCATGCGCTTTACACCAATATGACCTAAACGGCAGTGCCACAAATAAGTTGCACTATCATTATTAACTTTGCATCTTTTGACTTCAATATTATGAAAATGTGTATCACCACGATCGAGATCCAACAAACCATTTTCATTGGGTGTATGACCATAGAAGGTTTTATTCATGTAAACAGAACAACAATTATTCTCTAACTTACATGAATAACCGTATTGCAATAAACATGATCCAATCATATTCATGCTCAACGCAAACACTAAATAACATTTATTTTAGGTTTAACACTAATCCCGAAACTATAGGGAGTGTGCGATGATGATCATATCAATCTTGGAACTACTTCCAACACACATCGTTACCTCACCCTTTACTAGTCTTTGTTCATTCTGCAACTCCCGATTCAAGTTACTAATCATAGTAACTGAACTAGTATCAAATACTGAGGGGTTGCTATAAACACTAGTAAAGTACACATCAATAACATGTATATCAAATATACTTATGTTCACTTTGCCATCCTTCTTATCCGCCAATCACTTGGGGTAGTTCCGCTTCTAGTGACCAGTCCCTTTGCAGTAGAAGCACTTAGTCTCAGGCTTAGGACTAGACTTGGGCTTCTTCACTTGAGCAGCAACTTGCTTGCTGTTCTTCTTGAAGTTCCCCTTTTTTCCTTTGCCCTTTTCTTGAAACTAGTGGTCTTGTCTACCATCAACACTTGATGTTTTTCTCGATTTCTACCTTCGTCAATTTCAGCATTACGAAGAGCTTGGGAATTTATCCCTTGCATATCATAGTTCATCAGGAAGTTCTACTAACTTGGTGATGGTGACTAGAGAATTCTGTCAATCACTATTTTATCTGGAAGATTAACTCCCACTTGATTCAAGCGATTGTAGTACCCAGACAATCTGAGCACATGCTCACTAGATGAGCGATTCTCCTCCATCTTTTAGCTATAGAACTTGTTGGAGACTTCATATCTCTCAACTCGGGTATTTGCTTGAAATATTAACTTCAACTCCTGGAACATCTCATATGGTCCATGACGTTCGAAACGTCTTTGAAGTCCTAATTCTAAGCCGTTAAGCATGGTGCACTAAACTATCAAGTAGTCATCATATTAAGCTAGCCAAACGTTCATAACGTCTGCATCTGGTCCTGCAATAGGTCTGTCACCTAGCGGTGCATCAAGGACATAATTTTTCTGTGCAGCAATGAGGATAAACCTTAGATCACGGATCCAATCCGCATCATTGCTACTAACATCTTTCAACACAATTTTCTCTAGGAACATATCAAAATAAACATATGAAAGCAACAACACGAGCTATTGATTTACAACATAATTTGCAAAATACTACTAGGAATAAGTTCATAATAAATTTAAGTTCAATTAATCATATTACTTAAGAACTCCCACTTAGACAAACATCTCTCTAGTCATCTAAGTGATCACGTGATCCAAATCAACTAAACCATGTCCGATCATCACGTGAGATGGAGTAGTTTTCAATGGTGAACATCACTATGTTGATCATATCTACTATATGATTCACGTTCGACCTTTCGGTCTCCGTGTTCCGAGGCCATATCTATATATGCTAGGCTCGTCAAGTTTAACCTGAGTATTCCGCGTGTGCAACTGTTTTGCACCCGTTGTATTTGAACGTAGAGCCTATCACACCTGATCATCACGTGGTGTCTCAGCACGAAGAACTTTCGCAACGGTGCATACTCAGGGAGAACACTTCTTGATAATTAGTGAGAGATCATCTTAAAATGCTACCGTCAAACTAAGCAAAATAAGATGTATAAAAGATAAACATCATATGCAATCAAAATATGTGACATGATATGGCCATCATCATCTTGCGCCTTTGATCTCCATCTCCAAAGTACTGTCATGATCTCTATCGTCACCGCCATGACACCATGATCTCCATCATCTTGATCTATATCAATGTGTCATCACACGGTCGTCTCGCCAACTATTGCTCTTGCAACTATTGCTATCGCATAGCGATAAAGTAAAGCAATTATTTGGCGCTTGCATCTTATGCAATAAAGAGACAACCATATGGCTCCTGCCAGTTGCCGATAACTAGGTTACAAAACATGATCATCTCATACAATAAAATTTAGCATCATGTCTTGACCATATCACATCACAACATGCCTTGCAAAAACAAGTTAGACGTCCTCTACTTTGTTTGTTGCAAGTTTTACGTGGCTGCTACGGGATTAAGCAAGAACCAATCTTACCTACGCATCAAAAACCACAATGATAGTTTGTCAAGTTGGTGTTGTTTTAACCTTCGCAAGGACCGGGCGTAGCCACACTCGGTTCAACTAAAGTTGGAGAAACTGACACCCGCCAGCCACCTGTGTGCAAAGCACGTCGGTAGAACCAGTCTCGCGTAAGCGTACGCGTAATGTCGGTCCGGGCCACTTCATCCAACAATACCGCCGAACCAAAGTATGACATGCCGGTAAGCAGTATGACTTATATCGCCCACAACTCACTTGTGTTCTACTTGTGCACAATATCAACGCATAAAACCAGGCTCGGATGCCATTGTTGGGGAACGTAGTAATTTCAAAAAAATTCCTACGCACACGCAAGATCATGGTGATGCATAGCAACGAGAGGGGAGAGTGTAGTCTACGTACCCTCGTAGACCGACAGTGGAAGCGTTATGACAACGCGGTTGATGTAGTCGTACGTCTTCACGGCCCGACCGATCAAGCACCGAAACTACGGCACCTCCAAGTTCTAGCACACGTTCAGCTCGATGACGATCCCCGGACTCCGATCCAGCAAAGTGTCGGGGAAGAGTTCCGTCAGCACGACGGCGTGGTGACGATCTTGATGTTCTACTGTCGCAGGGCTTCGCCTAAGCACCACTACAATATTATCGAGGACTATGGTGGAGGGGGGCACCGCACACGGTTAAGAAAACGATCTTGAAGATCAACTTGTGTGTCTAGAGGTGCCCCTGCCCCCGTATATAAAGGAGGAAGGGGGAGGCCGGCCGGCCCTTGGGGCGCGCCAAGGAGGAGGAGTCCTCCTCCTAGTAGGAGTAGGACTCCCCTCTTTCCTACTCCTACTAGGAGGGGGAAAGGAAGGGGGAGAGGGAGAAGGAAAGGGGGGCGCCCCCCCCCTCTCCTAGTCCAATTCGGACCAGAGGGGGAGGGGGCACGCGTCCCACCCTGGCCGCCCCTCTCTCTCCACTAGGGCCCATAAAGCCCATTACTTCTCCCGGGGGGTTTCGGTAACCCTCCGGCACTCCGGTTTTCTCCGAAATCACCCGGAACACTTCCGGTGTCCGAATATAGCCGTCCAATATATCAATCTTTATGTCTCAACCATTTCGAGACTCCTCGTCATGTCCCCGATCTCATCCGGGACTCTGAAATCCTTCGGTACATCAAAACTCATAAACTCATAATATAACTGTCATCGAAACCTTAAGCATGCGGACCCTACGGGTTCGAGAACAATGTAGACATGACCGAGACACGTCTCCGGTCAATAACCAATAGCGGAACCTGGATGCTCATATTGGCTCCTACATATTCTACGAAGATCTTTATCGGTCAGACCGCATAACAACATACGTTGTTCCCTTTGTCATCGGTATGTTACTTGCCCGAGATTCGATCGTCGGTATCTCAATACCTAGTTCAATCTTGTTATCGGCAAGTCTCTTTACTCGTTCTATAATACATCATCCCACAACTAACTCATTAGTTGCAATGCTCGCAAGGCTTATAGTGATGTGCATTACCGAGTGGGCCCAGAGATACCTCTCCGACAATCGGAGTGACAAATCCTAATCTCGAAATACGCCAACCCAACATGTACCTTTTGAGACACCTGTAGAGCTCCTTTATAATCACCCAGTTACGTTGTGACGTTTGGTAGCACACAAAGTGTTCCTCCGGTAAACGGGAGTTGCATAATCTCATAGTCATAGGAACATGTATAAGTCATGAAGAAAGCAATAGCAACATACTAAACGATCAGGTGCTAAGCTAACGGAATGGGTCATGTTAATCACATCATTCTCCTAATGATGTGATCCCGTTAATCAAATGACAACTCATGTCTATGGCTAGGAAACGTAACCATCTTTGATCAACGACTAGTCAAGTAGAGGCATACTAGTGACACTCTGTTTGTCTATGTATTCACACATGTATCATGTTTACGGTTAATACAATTCTAGCATGAATAATAAACATTTATCATGAAATAAGGAAATAAATAATAACTTTATTATTGCCTCTAGGGCATATTTCCTTCATTCCTCCCTCATAATAATTTGCAGTAGCATCATGAATGAATTCAACAATATAACCATCACATAAAGCATTATTTTCATGATCTACATGTATGCAAAGTTGACACTCTTCCAAAATAGTGGGATTAACATTAACTAAAGTCATGACCTCTCCAAACCCACTTTCATAATTATCACAATAAGTTTCAACACCCTCCAAAATAGTGGGATCATTACTTCTTAAAGTTGACACTCTTCCAAACCCACTCTCATCAATATAATCATCATAAATAGGAGGCATGTTATCATCAAAACTTGGGGGGCAAAAAATATCATCTTCATCAAACATATCTTCCCCAAGCTTGTGGCTTTGCATATCATTAGCATCATGGATATTCAAGGAATTCATACTAACAACATTGCAATCATGCTCATCATTCAAATATTTAGTGCCAAACATTCTAATGCTTTCTTCTTCTAGCACTTGAGCACAATTATCGGAATCCTTATTCTCACGAAAGACATTAAAAAGATGAAGCATATGAGGCATCCTTAATTCCATTTTTTGTAGTTTTATTTTATGGACTAAACTAGTGATAAAACAAGAAACTAAAAGATTAGATTGCAAGATCTAAAGATATACCTTCAAGCGCTAACCTCCCTGGCAACGGCGCCAGAAAAGAGCTTGATATCTACTACACAACCTTCTTCTTGTAGACGTTATTGGGCCTCCAATTGCAGAGGTTTGTAGGACAGTAGAAATTTTCCCTCAAGTGGATGACCTAAGGATTATCAATCCGTGGGAGGCATAGGATGAAGATGGTCTCTCTCAAACAACCCTGCAACCAAATAACAAAGAGTCTCTTGTGTCCCCAACACACCCAATACAATGGTAAATTGTATAGGTGCACTAGTTCGGCGAAGAGATGGTGATACAAGTGCAATATGGATGGTAGATGAAGGTTTTTGTAATCTGAAAATATAAAACAGCAAGGTCTCTAATGATAAAAGTGAGTGTAAACGGTATTGCAATGCTAGGAAACAAGGCCTAGGGTTCATACTTTCACTAGTGCAAGTTCTCTCAACAATAATAACATAATTGGATCATATAACTATCCCTCAACATGCAACAAAGAGTCACTCCAAAGTCACTAATAGCAGAGAACAAATGAAGAGATTATGGTAGGGTATGAAACCACCTCAAAGTTATCCTTTCTGATCGATCTATTCAAGAGTCCGTAGTAAAATAACATGAAGCTATTCTTTCCGTTCAATCTATCATAGAGTTCGTACTAGAATAACACCTTAAGATACAATTCAACCAAAACCCTAATGTCATCTAGATACTCCAATGTCACCTCAAGTATCTGCGGGTATGATTATACGATATGCATCACACAATCTCAGATTCATCTATTCAACCAACACAAAGAACTTCAAAGAGTGCCCCAAAGTTTCTACCGGAGAGTCAAGACAAAAACATGTGCCAACCCCTATGCATAAGTTCACGAGGTCACGGAACTTGCAAGTTGATCACCAAATATACATCAAGTGGATCACGTGATATCCCATTGTCACCACAGATAAGCACATGCATGACATACATCAAGTGTTCTCAAATCCTTAAAGACTCAATCCGATAAGATAACTTCAAAGGGAAAAACTCAATTCATCACAAGAGAGTAGAGGGGGAGAAACATCATAAGATCCAACTATAATAGCAAAGCTCGCAATACATCAAGATCGTACCACCTCAAGAACACGAGGGAGAGAGATCAAACACATAGCTACTTGTACATACCCTCGGCCCCAAGGGTGAACTACTCCCTCCTCGTCATGGAGAGCACCGGGATGATGAAGATGGCCACCGGAGAGGGATTCCCCCTCCGGCAGGGTGCCGGGACGGGTCTAGATTGGTTTTCAGTGGCTACGGAGGCTTCTGGCGGCGGCACTCCCGATCTATTCTGCTCTCTGATGTTTTTAGGGTATCTTGATATATATATAGGTGAAAGAAGTCGGTCAGGGGAGCCACGTGGGGCCCACGAGGGTGGGGGCGCGCCCAGGGGGTAGGACATGCCTCCCTGCCTCGTGGCTTCCTTGAAGCTTCCCTGACGTCTACTCCAAGTCTCCTGGGTTGCTTCCGTTCCAAAAATAACTCTCCTGAAGGTTTCATTCCGTTTGGACTCCGTTTGATATTCCTTTTCTTCGAAACACTGAAATAGGCAAGGAAACAGCAATTTGGGCTAGGCCTCCGGTTAATAGGTTAGTCCCAAAATAATATAAAGGTGTATAATAAAGCCCATAAACATCCAAAATAGATAATATAATAGCATGGAACAATCAAAAACTATAGATACGTTGGAGACGTATCACTCTCCTCGTCCAAAGTCGATATAGGCTAATATTTTTAAATAGGGGCAGATGTGTAACTTCCCTCAGATGTGACACACCGCCCTACCTGTCAGCCCCGTTCATACACCATGGGCGCCAAGCGTGGCCCGCAAAACACCCTCTCCTCGCCCAAAATCGTTTCCGGCAAATATTTGGGAGATGCGAGATTACCGTCCTATCCCCAACCGACATGATGTCCAAAATTTTAAACGGGGGATAAGTTCGTAACTTTCCCACATTTCAGACAAGCGCGTCCCAAAGTTTGAGATCCTCCCTCCATTTCCCCATTCATACACCGTCGGCGCCACGACAACCTCCCCACTGCGGCCAGCCTCCTCCGTCCGCCACCCCATCCTCCACCTTGCCGGAGCCGCTACCCCTACCCCATCGTCCACTGCAAGAGATGGACGTCTCTCATCCACGGCGCCGGACCAAGATCCTTTCATCGCGTCGTCTCGCTTCATCGGCGCCGTCGTCCACCTTGTCGTTGCCGCTCATACGACCGCCTCGTCCACGGCAACAGGATTTATCCCCCGACCCGGCCATCTACCGTCTAAAGTCTTGTTCCCCGCTACCGACAGCCATCGCACCCGCAGCACCCTCAACGTATCAGCAGGGGCCTACATGGCGTCGGAAGAGAGGTGGTACTCTTCCATATGTGCTTAGGTTTTTGATCTCACCCGGAAAATAGATCGTAAATTGTTTACTATACTTTTCTTGTCCGTACCAAATCATAGTGGCTTGTTGAAATCAAACATTGGTTGCGAACTAGCTTTGTCCGGTTTGAACCTTCAGATCCGCCATGGCACGGTCACTATACTCGTAAAGCTTATGGTTTCCCCCCTTTATATTCACTACCATCATCGTTGGTGCTTCACTACTTCGTGTCATGCTAGCACTGCTCCTCGAGACCTCAACCCATCAAGCGAAACAACATGCCACTCATAATTCCAAAGCTTACGTGTTGAAATATGAATATGATATGATGCTCATCTTACTAAACAGAGAACGTTTAATTGGTCAACTAATGTTCCTATATTCGTTTCGAAAAGCATGTGCGCCACCCACTAGTCCAGCTAGTTCCACTTTCCTGATTTTACTCTTGATGCTTAGGGTTTTCCCCTTTTATCTACTCTACTATGATCTGCGTAGGTGCTTTTTTGTCGTACTAGCATTACTCCACCCTTCAAGCTAAACAACACAACACTCAAAATTACAAAGCTTAGTTGTTCAAATATGATTGTGATATGATACTGATATTAGTTAACAAACATATTTAATTGGTTAGCTAAAGGTCCCACTTGAGTTTCCAAATGCATGTCGCGACATATAGAGAGACAGTAGAATTGTGTTTCTTTGTCACTTGTTGACTGTACTTTCTTATCCATACCAAATCTTAGTTGTTATTTCAAAGCAAACATCGGTTGCTAACTACCCTTTGCGTGGTTTACAGCTTTAGATCTGCCATCCCACTGCCACGGTTAACACTATACTTGTCATGCTTACGGTTTCCCCCTTTTATGATGACCACGACCAGCCTACGTGGTTCGTGTCGTAATAGCACTGCTCCACCCATCGAGCTAAACAAGCTTAGTTATACAAATTCAAATCTGATATTAGTAAAACTGAGAGATGTATAATTGGTCAGCTAAATGTTCCTACTTTAGTTTCAAAATGCATGTGAGCCACATATGGAGAGACCGGAAGGAATAGTATTTCTCTGTGGGCTCTAGTTCATCATGGGTGGCCAAGCGACATTGTATAGGAAGACTTGTAATATCTTCAATCTGCTTGCTCTTCTGCTCTTCTTTAAGATGATCCTCTTCTCTTGCGGTCGACTGGCCTGGTCGAGTTATTCTCCCTTAGTATATTTTGAATCTGTCAGGTCAGGTCGACTTGTTCTTCTTTACTATATGTTGAAGCTGTCATCTGCGAAGTATCATCACTTCTGGAGCTCTCATATTTTTAGTAGCAGACCACATTATATTAATGCACACACCAAATTACAGCATGCATGGCACCTCTTAGAAGAATTGCAGAGATAGCACAAAGTGGTTTACAGGGAGGAAGTATTGGATTAGAATCACGTCTGCATTACAAAGATATTCTCACTTGTTTTTATGTTTTCATGCATGTCAGGTATTGAACATTATCAAAATGAATATGAGAATGGGCGCACGAGAGGAATATTGCAGAACAATCCACTAGCTAACAAACTTGGCATGGTGGAGGATGGCCTATCTTATTCACCCATCAAGGTGCTTGCTCTAACTTGGCAAGGTTGTATTGGTCGCACATATTTTGCATCTGACCTCTTGCATTACTTCTACTTTGTTACACCATCTGCTTAGTTTAAGCATCATATATGAGTATATGCCATACCTATCCATTTTCTGTACCTATTCCATGTGTCATCATACTATGTTTTTCCAGTCAAATGTTGTTCTTTCATAATAGATGTCCAAAAGGAAGAGGGTGAGTGCAGATCCTCAAGGAGTATAAACTAGGTATTTGGAAAAGGTAATGATACATGTTAAATTAGATAGATCAGCAGCCACAGAAAACACATGCCCAACTGTACCACACTTTACCCCTACTCCAGTGGCCAAACCCCTATTAGAACTGCTGAGAGCCCAGCGTCAGGTACTGTCTATGATATCAATTCAAAATTTGAAGTCCTAAATTTCTGTATGTGCCTTACCTTCTCTCTTGTATGAAAACTAATTTCAGATGAATCTCCTTGCTCAAAGGATCATAGGATCTCACGACAATACTGGCTCTGCATTGCTCTTGTCAGTACCTCTTGCCCTTTGTCAGCATACTTACACTCATTGCTGTTTGATTATGTAGCATCACTATAACGTTCGCTTCATTATCCTCCCTTTGCTTGAAATTATAAGATCTATATTTACTCTTAGATAAATGTAGAATTAACACAATGGTTATAAAGTTTTGGATTGCTCATGTAAGTACCTGTTGTCATGTACTCCCTCTGTATCGAATTAATTGTTGATCAATTGGATGTATTTAGAACTTAATAGTGCTAGATACATCCATTTGAGCGACAAGTAATAACGGATGGTGGTGGTATTACTGTACTTGCATCGCGAGATAGCTGATTTTCTAGCATTACTCTGCATTTTATCTGCCCTACCCTACATTTTCTCCAAATTATCATATCTACATTTACTCTTACCAAAATGTTGAATAAAGCCAATGCCACTGCACACGTTGATGTCTGCATTCCTCTTGTCGGTACCTTTTGCCTTGTAACGTTGTACTTAATTAATTGCTATTTGATTATGCACCTGAGCTTCATTATCCTCTGTTTCTTCCAATATTATTTGATCTATATTTACTCTTTGCAAAATGTAGAATAATGGCAACACTTATAAAGAATTTTCTTTGGGGAATTTATTGAATTATCCTTCCATCAACATGGAGAAGGGCTTTGTCCAGCCTGTGTTAACATGTAAATGTAAGTGCATCCTTCTCAAGGCTTCAAACTTTGTTCTAGTATAGATTTGGATAGGCATCATTTCCTCCACTGCTGTTTACTTTGTTGTTTACATCTGATTGGATGCTTGCAACGACTACCAGTTTTAAATTGTAGTTGTAAAAACATGTTCCTTATGCAGAACAGATCCATTTATTTGCTTATATAATTGTGAAACATGTTATGTGTCTCCTTATTTCTCTTTCAGAGTCACATCTCTTATGCTAGGCAGAACTTTAGGGAAGATAGTGAGCCAAACCATCTTGAGGACAGCGAGATGACCCCAAGGTCCTGTCTTGATGAAGACAGTGAGTTGAAGCTACTCACCAGCAGGTGTGAGACAACCTCTGTGCAGTCGCTGCCTCAATCAGTTCGACTTCTTCAGTCTCAACTTAAAGCGAAAAGGCTTGCTTCAGCTCAGCTCTGACTTGAAGTCAAATATATAATGAAGATGTCATGGGACTACCATGCGTGCTATGGTGCCATACAGCTAGCGATAAAGCATCTATCATTGACACAATTTTGGTCTCATCAGCTTGTTCGGCTGCTTGCGGGGCCTGACCTTGCCAGGCCAAGTGCCTTCTGAAGTGCTCTCAGTTTTGTATATTCTTTTGTCGGTGAGTTTATATGCACTGGTGGCGACCTTTGATGCCCAGTGTATGTAATCCGCGGTCATGTTGCGCTTTATTATCACCGGTAGCGAACTTTGACTCCCAGTGGATGTAATATGTCGTAATTTCTTTATTGTATAGTCTAGGTTTATTCTTTGGTCAGTATGCTGTAATCTCAGTGTTGTCGGTCTTCAAGCCAGCCCGTTATCCATATGGGCCAAAACATGGGCCTATAATCATCTTGGGCCATTAGCAGGTCTAAACCTATAGTAGTTTCCCGCCTTTAACAGGCCGAGTAAAGTTCTGGCCAGCTGGGCCAGAGAATACCATGGGCTTTTAACAGGCAAAAACCTAGATTGGGCTAGCGTTGAGCCGAAAAATTCATGGGCCAATACAGGCCGAAACTGCCTAAGGCCCATGTTGGGCCCAAATGGGACGAGCAATTAACAGGCCAAAACATATCTCGGGCCTGTTTGGCACAATAAAATTATGGGTTTTAAGTAGGCCGGTGTCCACGCGAGCCATGGTCCCAAAAGTGTCACGGGCCATTATCAGATGGGCTGTAAGCAGGCCGGATTCAACGCGGGCTATAATTAGGCCCGACTGTTACACGGGCATTAACAGGCCGACAGGTAAGTTGGGCTGAAATTTATCCACAAAGACTACGGGCCATTCAGAGGCCTAAAGTTACTTCAGACAAGAAATAGCCCAGTTTCTGCATGGGCCGTTAAATGGCCTAAAGTTGAACTGGGCCAAGAACGTCCTAGATACTCCACGGGCCGCTAACAGGCCGAAACTATTATCAGGCCAAACTGGTAAGTGGGCATTTAACAGGCTGAAATACAAACATGTCTTAGAATGGGCCCAAAGGTACAGTGGCCTGTTAATGGGCCTGATCCGATATGGGCCGTAATTTGGCCCAAAACTCAGCAGGCTGTGAACGGGCCTGATCTTATATGGGGCTCAATTTGACCAAAAACATGGCAGGCTGTTAACGGGCCAGCCCACTAGTGCCTGAAAAAACATGGTGGGCCTTTAGATGGGTTGGCCTTTTCACTGGAATGGGCCTCTATTGGGCCATGCCATGTGTCGACGTATCATAGGCGCCTCCTGTCCAATGAGTGGATGACATCTGTCCCAACGAGGAGCTGACACGTGGTTCCGTCGGCCAATGAGAATTTTACACGTGGAAAATCCCCATTGGTCCGGGCTGTTAACGGGTTATCGGATCCAAAACCAGACCCGATAGCTTAATGCGAGCCGTTACGGTCGATGCCACGTGTCGGTCATCCTTGATGAAAGCACTTCTATGACACGTGATCTATCGTCATGGAAGTGGACACTTCCATGATGATAATTTTGGTAATGTCATGGAACACTTCTACGACAGCACAGGTATGACTATCTTGATTCTGTCATAAAATCGTCATGGATGTACATGCATGACAGAAAACGTGACCTATTGTGAAAAACACGTATCATCACAGAAGTGTCTTTTTTTGTAGTGTTAACGTTCGATGGCGCTTGGTATTATGAGTTTATGTGTTTTGATGTACCGGAGGAAGTTCGGAGTCCCGGATGTGACCACAGACATGACGAGGAGTCTCAAAATGGTCGAGACATGAAGATTGATATATTGGAAGGTTATGTTTGGACATCGGAATGGTTTCGGATGAGTTCGGGCATATACCGGCGTACCGAGGGTTACCGGAACCCCCGGGGGCTTAATGGGCCTATATGGGCTTTAGTGGAAGAGAGAGGAGGTGGCCAAGAGGTGGGGGCGCCCCCCCCCAAGCCCAATCCGAATTGGGAAGGGGGCCGGCCCCCCTTTCCTTCTTCTCCTCTTCCCCTTCCTTCCCCCTCCTATTAGGACTAGGAAAGGGGGGAAACCTACTCCTAGTAGGAGTAGGAATCCCCCCTTGGGGGCACACCATGAGGCCAGCCGGCCCCCTCCTCCCCTCCTTTATATACGGGGGAGGGAGGCACCCCATAGACACACAAGTTGACAATTGTTTTAGCCGTGTATGGTGCCCCCCTCCACAGATACACACCTCGGTCATATCGTCCTAGTGCTTAGGTGAAGCCCTGCGCTGGTAACTTCATCATCACCGTCAACACGTCGTCGTGCTGACGAAACTCTCCCTCGGCCTCAACTGGATCAAGAGTACGAGGGACGTCACCGAGCTGAACGTGTGCAGATCGCGGAGGTGTCGTGCATTCGGTACTTGATCGGTTGGATCGCGAAGACGTTCGACAACATCAACCGCATTTCTTAACGCTTCCGCTTTCGGTCTACGAGGGTACGTAGACACACTCACCCCTCTCGTTGCTATGCATCTCCAAGATAGATCTTGCGTGATCGTAGGATTTTTTTAAATATTGCGTTCCCCAACAATGGCATCAGAGCCAGGTTTATGCGTAGATGTTATATGCACGAGTAAAACACAAAGGATTTGTCGGTGTGGGTATATACATATTTCTTGCCGTCACTAGTTGTTTCTTGATTCGGCGGTATTGTTGGATGAAGCGGCCCGGACCGACATTACATGACCGCATTCATGAGACTGGTTCTACCGATGTGCTTTGCACACAGGTGGCTGGCTGGTGTCAGTTTCTCCAACTTTAGTTGAATCGGATTCGATGAACAGGGTTCTTTCTGAAGATCAAAAAGCAATCACTATACCACGTTGTGGTTTTTTATGTGTAGGTAAGAACGGTTCTTGCTAAGCCCGTAGCAGCCATGTAAAACTTGCAACAACAAAGTGGAGGACGTCTAACTTGTTTTTGCAGGGCACGTTGTGATGTGATATGGTCAAGACGTGATTATATGAATTGTTGTATGAGATGATCATGTTTTGTAACACAGTTATCGGCAACTGGCAGGAGCCATATGGTTGTTGCTTTATTGTATGAAATGCAATCGCCATGTAATTGCTTTACTTTATCACTAAGCGGTAGCGATAGTCGTAGAAGCAATAGTTGGCGAGACGACAACGATGCTACGATGGAGATCAAGGTGTCAAGCCGGTGACGATGGTGATCATGACGGTGCTTTGGAGATGGAGATCAAAGGCACAAGATGATGATGGCCATATCATATCACTTATATTGATTGCATGTGATGTTTATCCTTTATGCATCTTATTCTGCTTAGTATAGCGGTAGCATTATAAGATGATCTCTCACTAAATTTCAAGGTATAAGTGTTCTCCCTGAGTATGCACCGTTGCTACAGTTCGTCGTGCCGAGACACCACGTGATGATCGGGTGTGATAAGCTCTACGTTCACATAAAATGGGTGCAAGCCAGTTTTGCACAAGCAGAATACTCGGGTTAAACTTGACGAGCCTAGCATATGCAGATATGGCCTCGGAACACTGAGACCGAAAGGTCGAGTGTGAATCATATAGTAGATATGATCAATATAGTGATGTTCACCATTGAAAACTACTCCATCTCACGTGATGATCGGACATGGTTTAGTTGATATGGATCACGTGATCACTTAGATGATTAGAGGGATGTCTATCTAAGTGGGAGTTCTTAATTAATATGATTAATTGAACTTTAATTTATCATGAACTTAGTACCTGATAATACTTTTTTGCATGTCTATGTTGTTGTAGATAAATGGCCCATCTTGTTGTTCCGTTAAATTTTAATGTGTTCCTAGAGAAAGCTAAGTTGAAAGATGATGGTAGCAACTACACGGACTGGGTCCATAAATTGAGGATTATCCTCATTGCTGCACAGAAGAATTACATCCTGGAAGCACCGCTAGGTGCCAAACCCGCTGCAGGAGCAACTCCAGATGTTATGAACACCTGGCAGAGCAAAGCTAATGACCACTCGATGGTTTAGTGTGCCATGCTTTACAGCTTAGAACCGGGACTTCAACGATGTTTTGAACGTCATGGAGCATATGAGATGTTCCAGGAGTTGAAGTTAATATTTCAAGCAAACACCCGGATTGAGAGATATGAAGTCTCCAATAAGTTCTACAGCTGCAAAATTGAGGAGAATAGTTCTGTCAGTGAGCACATACTCAGAATGTCTGGGTACCACAATCACTTGACTCAGCTGGGATTTAATCTTCCAGTTGATAGTGTCATTGACATAGTTCTTCTGCCACCAAGCTACAAAAGCTTCGTGATGAACTATAATATGCAAGGGATGGATAAGACAATTCCCGAGCTCTTCGCGATGCTAAAGGTTGCGGAGGTAGAAATCAAGAAGGAGCATCAAGTGTTGATGGTCAACAAGACCACCAGTTTCAAGAAGAAGGGCAAAGGAACAAGGGGAACTTCAAGAAGAACGGCAAGCAAGTTGCTGCTCAAGTGAAGAAGCCCAAGTCTGGACCTAAGCCTGAGACTGAGTGCTTCTACTGCAAAGGGACTGGTCACTGGAAGCGGAACTGCCCCAAGTATTTGGCGGATAAGAAGGATGGCAAAGTGAAAGGTATATTTGATATACATATTATTGATGTGTACCTTACTAATGCTCGCAGTAGCGCCTGGGTATTTGATACTGTTTCTGTTGCTAATATTTTAAACTCGAGACAAGGGCTACGGATTAAGCGAAGATTGGCTAAGGTGTAACGCCCCGTGACCGATGTGCCAGGTGTCCTCCAGTTATTCGCTGTTGTTGCCTTGTCATTGCTTGCGTTTCATGCATCTCGTATCATGTCATCATGTGCATCGCATTTGCATACATGTTCGTCTCATGCATCCAAGCATTTTCCCCGTTGTCCGTTTTGCAATCTAGCGCTCCTATGTCACCCGGTGTCCCTTTCTACCTCTTTTCGTGTGCGGGTGTTAAACGTTCTCGGATTGGACCGAGACTTGTCATGCGGCCTTGGGATACTACCGGTAGACCGCCTGTCAAGTTTCGTGCCATTTGGACTTCGTTTGATACTCCAACGGTTAATCAAGGGACCGAAAAGGCCTCGTGTGTGTTGCAGCCCAACACCCTTCCAAAGTGGCCCAAAACCCACCTAAACCCCCTTCATCATCTAGATCGTTCTATCACGATCGCGTGGCCGAAAACCGCACCTCATTTGAGCCTCCTAGCTCCCTCTACCTATAAATATGTGGCCTCCCCCGAAATTTTTGCGAACAAAACCCTAGATCCAACTCCCTCCTAGCCGCCGGACATGTCCGCCCGTCACCGGACGCGTCCACCGCCGCCGCCACGTCGCTCCGACCAATGGGGGCTCGCCACGTCATCGCCGTCGCTCCCTCGTCCAACCGCAGGCCGCCACCTGTCCCCGCCGTGCCCACTTCGCCACTGCGGCCCTGCAGGCCCATCCGGGGCCCGCCCGAGCCCGCGAGAGCCTGGACCGGCCCCCGTGCTCCGCCGCCCGAGCCTTCCCTGCGCTGCCACCTCGTGTATCACCGCTCGCCGTCGCCGGCCACCGCGCCCCGCCGCCTCCCATCCCGCGCCGCCTAGCTCCGCTGCCTCGCATCCCGCGCAACCGCGCGCCTCCGCCCGCCGCCTGGCCCTCCAGACCGCAGCGCCGCCCCGCCCGCAGGCTGCCGGCCGCAGCTCACCGTTCCGTTCCCGTGCCCCACCGTCGCCGGAGTCACGATGTCCGCCGGAGTCGCCGGCTTCGTTCTCCTCCACCGGTCCCGACCGGATCCCCGTCTATCTGCCGCCGTGCTGCACGGATCCGGTGGCCAGGCGGTCGGATCCTCTTGTTCGCCGCCCGTCTCCAAGGTCACCTCGGCTTTCGTGCCCTCGCCGGAGCTCCTCTCCGGTCAGATCCGGAGAAGATGGATCAGATCCACCAAGTCCACCAACCAAACGCGCGCCCCGTCGCAGATCTGCACCGCTCCTTTCCGGATCTCCCCGTCCCGTTGACTTTCTCGGAGAGGTCTATTTTCTTCTAAGTCCCAATAATATTTTGCATTTTTCAGTGCATCATAACTTTGCACCCGTTGCTCCGATTCGTGCATGTAGCATATCAAAATGTTCGTCTCGACGAGTACATCATTTCATCTCATTGCATCATTTTCATTTGAGCTCATCTTGGTGCCCGAAATGTCGTTGGAAGAGGGCTATGTGATGAATATGTCCGATCTGTTTCAGCAAATGGCCTTTTGTCATTTTTTCCATGATTAATGTGTCCATGATATGATCCTGAGCTCTACATATGTTTTGTAGAATGCCATGCCATCTTTACAGGGATGCATGCCATGTATTTTTGTGATATTTGTGGTGACTAGCACAAGCATGAAAGTAGCGTAATCGTTGATGCTGATTTCAGGGACTTAGAATTTCACTAAGTCCTTGTCCTGCTTTTGTGCTATAGCATATTTATCTTGATGCATTTAGATGGCTACTTGCTGATTATCGCAGGCCGGTGCCATATTTGTTTTGCTTGCCATTTTCAAACCGTGCATCCGATTCGGGTGATCTTTATATCGATTTCAACCGAAATCAACTCACCTTTCCAGTGGCACTCTTGGATTTCCAAGTTGAGGCCAGGTTCAATCATTACTTTCCAAATCATGCATATGCATCACACACCGCATCCCGCATATCATGCCTTGTTCGTGTGTTGGTTGTTTACTATGTTGTGTGCTTCTTTCCAGTGCTGCTTCTTCGGGTTGGTTCCAGTTATGTATTGTTTGTGAGGACCCGTTCGACTACGTCCGTTTGTCTTCTTCATGGACTCGTTCTTCTTCCTTGCAGGATTTCAGGCAAGATGACCATACCCTCGAAATCACTTCTATCTTTGCTTGCTAGTTGCTCGCTCTTTTGCTATGCCTATGCTACGATACCTACCACTTGCTTATCATGCCTCCCAATTGCCATGTCAAACCTCTAACCCACCATGTCCTAGCAAACCATTGTTTGGCTATGTTACCGCTTTGCTCAGCCCCTCTTATAGCATTGCTAGTTGCAGGTGAAGATTGGAGACCGTTCCTTGTTGGAACTTGTTTATTGTTGGGATATCACAATATTTATCTTGTTTATCTTAATGCACCTATATACTTGGTAAAGGGTGGAAGGCTCGGCCTTATGCCTGGTGTTTTGTTCCACTCTTGCCGCCCTAGTTTCCGTCATATCGATGTTATGTTCCCGGATTTTGCGTTCCTTACACGGTTGGGTTATAATGGGAACCCCTTGACAGTTCGCCTTGAATAAAACTCCTCCAGCAATGCCCAACCTTGGTTTTACCATTTGCCACCTAGCCTCTTTTTCCCTTGGGTTTCCGGAGCCCAAGGGTCATCTTTATTAACCCCCCCCCCCCCCCGGGGCCAGTGCTCCTCTGAGTGTTGGTCCACCTCGTCAGCCGCCGATGGCCACCAAGGGCAACTCTGGGCTGGCCTACCGGAAGTTTGGACAATCTGAGTGTGCCCTGAGAACGAGATATGTGCAGCTCCTATCGGGATTTGTCGGCACATTCGGGCGGTGTTGCTGGACTTGTTTTACCATTGCCGAGGATGTCTTGTAACCGGGATGCCGAGTCTGATCGGAATGTCTCGGGAGAAGGAATATCCTTCGTTGACCGTGAGAGATTGTGATGGGCTAAGTTGGGACTCCCCTACAGGGATTTTAACTTTCGAAAGCCGTGCCCGCGGTTATGGGCAGATGGGAATTTGTTAATGTCCAGTTGTAGAAAACCTGAAGTTGATCTTAATTAAAATACATCAACCGCGTGTGTAACCGTGATGGTCTCTTCTCGGTGGAGTCCGGGAAGTGAACATGGTGTTGGAGTAATGCTTGACGTAGGTTGTTCTAGGATCACTTCTTGATCATAGTTGTTCGACCGTGCTTTTGCCTTCTCTTCTCGCTCTAATTTGCGTATGTTAGCCACCAAATATGCTAGTCGCTTGCTGCAGTTCCACCTCATACTTTTTACCCTACCTATAAGCTTAAATAGTCTTGATCGCGAGGGTGTGAGATTGCTGAGTCCCCGTGACTCATAGATACTTCCAAACCCAGCTTGCAGGTGCCGTTGAACCGTGCAGATGACGCAACCAAGCTCAAGGAGGAGCTCTATGAAGATCGTATTCTTTATGTTGTTCCGTCTTCCAGTTGATCAGTAGTGGAGCCCAGTTGGGACGATCGGGGATCTATGTAGCATTTGGGGTAGTCTTCTTTTATTTTGGTTCCGTAGTCGGACCTTGAGTGTATTTGGATGAATTTAATGCTTTAATTCATGTATTGTGTGAAATGGCGATTGTAAGCCAACTATGTACCTTTTCCCTTATTCATTACATGGGTTGTTGTGAAGATTACCTCACTTGCGACATTGCTTTCAATGCGGTTATGCCTCTAAGTCGTGCTTCGACACGTGGGAGATATGGCCGCATCGAGGGCGTTACATAAGGACGAGGTGACAATGCGCGTGGGAAATGGTTCCAAAGTCGATGTGATCGCCATCGACACGCTACCTCTACATCTACCTTCAGTATTAGTTTTAGACCTGAATAATTGTTATTTGGTGCCAGCGTTAAGCATGAATATTATATCTCTATCTTGTTTGATGCGAGACGGTTATTCATTTAAATCAGAGAATAATGGTTGTTCTATTTATATGAGTAATATCTTTTATGGTCATGCACCCTTGATGAGTGGTATATTTTTACTAAATCTTGATAGTAGTGATACACATATTGATAGTATTGAAGCCAAAAGATATAAGTTTAATAATGATAGTGTAACTTATTTATGGCACTACCGTTTAGGTCATATTGGTATAAAGCGCATGAAGAAACTCCATCCTGATGGGCTTTTGGAATAACTTGATTATGAATCACTTGATGCTTGTGAACCATGCCTCATGGGCAAGATGACTAAGACTCTGTTCTCCGGAACAATAGAACGAGCAACAGACTTATTGGAAATAATACATATTGATGTATGCGGTCCGATGAGTGTTGATGCTCGTGGCGGGTATCGTTATTTTCTGACCTTCACAGATGATTTGAGTAGATATGGGTATATCTACTTGATGAAACATAAGTATAAATCATTTGAAAAGTTCAAAGAATTTTAGAGTGAAGTGGAAAATCATCGTAACAAGAAAATAAAGTTTCTACGATCTGATCGTGGAGGAGAATATTAGACTTACGAGTTTGGTCTTCATTTGAAACAATGCAAAATAGTTTCGCAACTCACGCCACCTGGAACACCACGGCGTAATGGTGTGTCCGAACGTCGTAACCGCACTTTATTAGATATGGAACGATCTATGATGTCTCTTACTGATTTACCGCTATTGTTTTGGGGTTATGCTTTAGAGACGGTTGCATTCACGTTAAATAGGGCACCATCAAAATCCGTTGAGACGACACCATATGAACTATGGTTTGGCAAGAAACCCAAGTTGTCATTTCTTAAAGTTTGGGGCTGCGATGCTTATATGAAAAGGCTTCAACCTGATAAGCTCGAACCCAAATCGGAGAAATGTGTCTTCATAGGATACCCAAAGGAGACTGTTGGGTACACCTTCTATCATAGATCCAAAGGCAAGATATGTGTTGCTAAGAATTGATCCTTTCTAGAGAAGGAGTTTCTCTCGGAAGAAGTGAGTGGGAGGAAAGTAGAACTTGATGAGGTAATTGTACCTGCTCCCGAATTGGAAAGTAGTTCATCACAGAAATCAGTTCCAGTGATTCCTACACAAATCAGTGAGGAAGTTAATGATGATGATCATGAGACTTCAGATCAAGTTACTACCGAACCTCGTAGGTCAACCAGAGTACGATCCGCACCAGAGTGGTACGATAATCCTATTCTGGAGGTCATGTTACTTGACCATGACGAACCTACGAACTATGAGGAAGCGATGATGAGCCCAGATTCCGCGAAATGGCTTGAGGCCATGAAATCTGAGATGGGATCCATGTATGAGAACAAAGCGTGGACTTTGGTTGACTTGCCCGATGATCGGCAACCAATAGAGAATAAATGGATCTTCAAGAAGAAGACTGATGCTGGCGGTAATGTTACTATCTACAAAGCTCGACTTGTTGCGAAAGGTTTTCGACAAGTTCAAGGAGTTGACTACGATGAGACCTTCTCACCCGTAGCGATGCTTAAGTCTATCCGAATCATGTTAGCAATTGCCACATTTTATGATTATGAAATTTGGCAAATGTATGTCAAAACTGCATTCCTTAATGGATATCTTAGAGAAGAGTTGTATATGATGCAACCAGAAGGTTTTATCGATCCAAAAGGTGCTAACAAAGTGTGCAAGCTCCAGCGATCCATTTATGGACTGGTGCAAGCCTCTCGGAGTTGGAATATACGCTTTGATAGTGTGATCAAAGCATATGGTTTTATACAGACTTTTGGAGAAACCTGTATTTACAAGAAAGTGAGTGGGAGCTCTGTAGCATTTCTAATATTATATGTGGATGACATATTGTTGATTGGAAATAATACAGAATTTCTGGATAGCATAAAAGGATACTTGAATAAGAATTTTCAATGAAAGACCTCGATGAAGCTGCTTATATATTGGGCATCAAGATCTATAGAGATAGATCAAGACGCTTAATTGGACTTTCACAAAGCACATACCTTGATAAAGTTTTGAAGAAGTTCAAAATGGATCAGTCAAAGAAAGGGTTCTTGCCTGTGTTACAAGGTGTGAAGTTGAGTCAGACTCAATGCCCGACCACTACAGAAGATAGAGAGAAAATGAAAGCCATTCCCTATGCCTCAGCCATAGGTTCTATCATGTATGCAATGCTGTGTACCAGACGTGATGTGTGCCTTGCTATAAGTTTAGTAGGGAGGTACCAAAGTAATCCAAGAGTGGATCACTGGACAACGGTCAAGAACATCCTGAAATACCTGAAAAGGACTAAGGATATGTTTCTCGTTTGTGGAGGTGACAAAGAGCACATCGTAAATGGATACGTCGATGCAAGCTTTGACACTGATCCGGATGACTCTAAGTCACAAACCGGATGCATATTTATATTGAATGGTGGAGCTGTCAATTGTTGCAGTTCCTAGAAGAGCTTCTTGGCAGGATCTACGTGTGAAGCGGAGTACATAGTTGCTTCGGAAGCAGCAAATGAAGGAGTCTGGATGAAGGAGTTCATATCCGATCTAGGTGTAATACCTAGTGCATCGGGTCCAATGAAAATCTTTTGCGACAATACTGGAGCAATTGCTGTTGGGGAACGTAGTAATTTCAAAAAAATTCCTACGCACACGCAAGATCATGGTGATGCATAGCAACGAGAGGGGAGAGTGTGATCTACGTACCCTTGTAGACCGACAGCGGAAGCGTTAGCACAATGCGGTTGATGTAGTCGTACGTCTTCACGGCCCGACCGATCAAGCACCGAAACTATGGCACCTCCTAGTTCTAGCACACGTTCAGCTCGATGACGATCCCCGGACTCCGATCCAGCAAAGTGTCGGGGAAGAGTTCCGTCAGCACGATGGCGTGGTGACGATCTTGATGTACTACTGTTACAGGACTTCGCCTAAGCACCGCTACAATATTATCGAGTACTATGGTGGAAGGGGGCACCGCACACGGTTAAGAATATGATCACGTGGATCAACTTGTGTCTCTAGGGGTGCCCCTTGCCCCCGTATATAAAGGATCAAGGGGGGGTGCGGCCGGCCAGGAGGAGGGCGCGCCAGGAGGAGTCCTACTCCCACCGGGAGTAGGATTCCCCCCCCCCTTTCCTAGTTGGAATAGGATTCGGGAGGGGGAAAGAGGAGAGAGAGAAGGAAGGGGGGCGCCGCCCCCCTCTCCTTGTCCTATTCGGACTAGGGGGGAGGGGCGCGCAGCCCAGCCCTGGCCACCTCTCCTCTCTTCCACTAAAGCCCACTAAGGCCCATATACCTCCTGGGGGGTTCCGGTAACCTCCCGGTAATCCGGTAAAATCCCGATTTCACCCGGAACACTTCCGATATCCAAATATAGGCTTCCAATATATCAATCTTTATGTCTCGACCATTTCGAGACTCCTCGTCATGTCCTTGATCATATCCGGGACTCCGAACAAACTTCGGTACATCAAAACTCATAAACTCATAATATAACTGTCATCGAAACCTTAAGCGTGCGAACTCTACGGGTTCGAGAACAATGTAGACATGACCGAGACACGTCTCCAGTCAATAACCAATAGCGGAACCTGGATGCTCATATTGGCTCCTACATATTCTACGAAGATCTTTTATCGGTCAGACCGCATAACAACATACGTTGTTCCCTTTGTCATCGGTATGTTACTTACCCGAGATTCGATCGTCGGTATCTCAATACCTAGTTCAATCTTGTTACCGGCAAGTCTCTTTACTCGTTCCGTAATACATCATCTCACAACTAACTCATTAGTTGCAATGCTTGCAAGGCTTATGTGATGTGCATTACCGAGAGGGCCCAGAGATACCTCTCTGACAATCGGAGTGACAAATCCTAATCTCAAAATACGCCAGCCCAACATGTACCTTTGGAGACACCTGTAGAGCACCTTTATAATCACCCAGTTACGTTGTGACGTTTGGTAGCACACAAAGTGTTCCTCCGGCAAACGGGAGTTGCATAATCTCATAGTCATAGGAACATGTATAAGTCATGAAGAAAGCAATAGCAGCATACTAAATGATCGGGTGCTAAGCTAATGGAATGGGTCATGTCAATCAGATCATTCACCTAATGATGTGATCCCATTAATCAAATAACAACTCTTTGTCTATGGTTAGGAAACATAACCATCTTTGATTAACGAGCTAGTCAAGTAGAGGCATACTAGTGACACTCTGTTTGTCTATGTATTCACACATGTATTATGTTTCCGGTTAATACAATTCTAGCATGAATAATAAACATTTATCATGATATAAGGAAATAAATAATAACTTTATTATTGCCTCTAGGGCATATTTCCTTCAATTGCCTTGGCGAACGAATCCAGATTTCACAAGAGAATCAAACACATCAAGAGACGCTTCAATTCCATCCGTGATCAAGTCAAGGAGAGAGACATAGAGATTTGCAAGATACATATGGATCTGAATGTTGCAGATCCGTTGACTAAGCCTCTCTCATGAGCAAAACATGATCAGCGCCAAGACTCGATGGGTGTTAGAATCATTACTATGTAATCTAGATTATTGACTCTAGTGCAAGTGGGAGACTGAAGGAAATATGCCCTAGAGGCAATAATAAAGTTGTTATTTATATTTCCTTATATCATGATAAATGTTTATTATTCATGCTAGAACTGCATTAACCGGAAACTTAGTACATGTGTGAATACATAGACAAACAGAGTGTCACTAGTATGCCTCTACTTGACTAGCTCGTTAATCAAATATGGTTAAGTTTCCTAGCCATAGACATGAGTTGTCATTTGATGAACGGGATCACATCATTAGAGAATGATGTGATTGACTTGACCCATCCGTTAGCTTAGCACTATGATCGTTTAGTTTATTGCTATTGCTTTCTCCATAACTTATACATGTTCCTATGACTATGAGATTATGCAACTCCCGAATACCGGAGGAACACTTAGTGTGCTATCAAACGTCACAACGTAACTAGGTGATCATAAAGATGCTCTACAGGTGTCTCCACTGGTGTTTGTTGAGTTGGCATAGATCGAGATTAGGATTTATCACTCCGATTGTCGGAGAGGTATCTCTTGGCCCTCTCGGTAATGCGCATCACTATAAGCCTTGCAACAATGTGTCTAATGAGTTAGCTGCGGTATGTTGCATTACGGAACGAGTAAAGAGACTTCTCGGTAACGAGATTGAACTAGTTATGATGATACCGACGATCAAATCTCGGGCAAGTAACATACAGATGACAAAGGGAACAACGTATGTTGTTATGCGGTTTGGCTGATAAAGTTCTTCGTAGAATATGTAGGAACCAATATGAGCATCCAGGTTCCGCTATCAGTTATTGACCGGATATGAGTCTCGGTCATGTCTACATAGTTCTCGAACCCGTAGGGTCTGCACGCTTAACGTTCGATGACGATCGGTATTATGAGTTTATGTGTTTTGATGTACCGAACGTAGTTCGGATTCCCGGATGTGATCACGGACATGACGAGGAGTCTCGAAATGGTTGAGACATGAAGATTGATATATTGGAAGGTTATGTTTGGACACCGGAATGGTTTCGGATGAGTTCGGGTATATACCGGAGTACCGGGGGGTTACCGGAACCCCTCGGGGGCTTAATGGGCCTACATGGGCTTTAGTGGAAGAGAGAGGAGGCGGTCAAGAGGTGCCCCCCCCCAAGCCCAATCCGAATTGGGAAGGGGGCCGGCCCCCCTTTCCTTCTTCTCCTCTTCCCCTTCCTTCCCCCTCCTATTAGGACTAGGAAAGGGGGGAAACCTACTCCTAGTAGGAGTAGGAATCCCCCCTTGGGGGCGCACCATGAGGCCGGCCGGCCCCCTCCTCCCCTCCTTTATATACGGGGGAGGGGGCACCCCATAGACACACAAGTTGACAGTTGTTTTAGCCGTGTGCGGTGCCCCCCTCCACAGATACACACCTCGGTCATATCATCGTAGTGCTTAGGCGAAGCCCTGCGTCGGTAACTTTATCATCACCGTCAACACGTCGTCGTGCTGACGAAACTCTCCCTCGGCCTCAACTGGATCAAGAGTACGAGGGACGTCACCAAGCTGAACGTGTGCAGATCGCGGAGGTGCCGTGCGTTCGGTACTTGATCGGTTGGATCGCAAAGACGTTCGACTACATCAACTGCGTTTCTTAATGCTTCCGCTTTCGGTCTACGAGGGTACGTAGACACACTCTCCCCTCTCATTGCTATGCATCTCCTAGATAGATCTTGGGTGATCGTAGGATTTTTTTGAAATACTGCGTTCCCCAACAGATACTATGTTCATGCTTTGTCAGATGATGACTTCTGCTCATCATCGATAGCAATCAGTGTATTCAAGCAGTATAACTGTATATGGTTGTTATTGACCAAGGAGGTGGAGACAACCTAAAAAGATCGATTCTTGTAGAAGATTTTCACTTTAATACTTCTTGACATAAGTTTTGCATTAGCTAATTATTAATTAGCGTAGCTGTTAGTGTTATCAGGTGCTTATCAGTGACATGAGGCATATGCACTACTAGGTTGCACAGACTAGGGGCTTAGAAATGAACTGCCGGATATCAAAGATTCTGGTCTTAAGATTGAAGACTTGGGGTCCTATGGAGGAACCAGTTTGAAGTCAGCAAGCACATCATTAATTCTACAATTACTATTCAACATCATTTTCTGTTGTTGTGGTTTCTATAGTCAAGTCAAACAGTTTTGCTTTGCTGTTATTTCAGCAAAAACTACGCTTTTTTCCATGCAGTTTTAATAAATTTCCTAGTCAACTGGTTCTGGCAGGATATGAAGCTTGATATAAGCTCTGTCATATAGTCCAGCAGAAAAGATGTTTATCATGCACGGTCTTGTGTAGATTCGGGCGTGAGACTCTTTTATGCAGATTTGTAAGTGTACTATTCAACTATTCATCACAGTATTGTGCACTGTCAGGCTCCTCCTACTAGGGAAAGGGAGCCTCCCACTACAATTCTAGTGAGAAACTATCTAAACCATTGATACCTGACTGACGAAACTGACAAAGTGTCAAATGTTAACTGAAGAGGAGTGTAGAGAACCCGACGTGCACGCTGAGCTATCATGTGGTTCTCAGTTCTCACCTGCTGACGTCTTGCATCAGTGGAAAGGATTTTGTGCAAACGCCTACTACTTGCCAAAGGAATAATTGCATGGTGAGAGCAGTTTAGGTCAACTGTGTTGTTCTTTTTTTATCTCAAAATCTGAACCAAATTCGCTAAAACTGACGTTGCATGTCACCGATGAAAGCCTTGCATCCTAAACAGAGGAAATTCAGAGGAACCATTTTCAGCACATAAGAGGTTTGTTTGTAGCAGCATCTTTAACATGCGCTACCTGTTAGCTGTGGGGTCAACCGACCCCATAGCTTTTCAGCAAAATAGCCTAAAAATACTGTACAATTATTGTTCATTGAGAAGAAAAACATTCAGAAAATTAGGCTGGCTTCGCCGCTCGGACTCTACGATTGTGCAACGAATGAATCTTTATGACCATTTGAACTCCAATGGTAAAGCGCTTGCGGTAAAATGTACATGAAATAAAACTTTTTATGTACAACAAATTCTACCGGCAGTTCGATTAAGCAAGTACTACCTCTGTAAAACTGTTATAAGATCGTTTAGATCACTATAGAGGGAGTATCTACCTCCTATCATGGCAATAGAGTTAATAAAATTAAACGTGGGGTGTACCAAGGCCTCTTAAGAACTTGTGATGTTCTTTGGTTGGGCCTTGTTGGCGAGCAAAATAGAGTTTTTCTTAATGGGGAAAGCCTCTAATCACCCTGCGCATTGCAGCTCCCGTGTCCGCCACCTTCCATGCACGTTGCATGCCCCACGGACCACCACCACTAGATTTGCAAATGGCCCGTTGTTGCAATCTTACCACCGCAGTAGTTGGTCTGTTGCAGACCGAGGAAGACGAAGGCGAGGCGGCGACATCCAGATCTCTGCGGCGCCGAACAAGAAACGTGCATTATCTGATGCTTCGGCGTTGGCGCCAACAACTGTCCACCTCGTCGAGGAGGAGGATGGGGTGGCGAGGCTGCAGCCAGGGTCGGGCGCACTTGTAGCCGTTGTCGCTTGCCTCCACCACGACCGTCGGCCGAGCGTGGTGCGCCCACCTCGCCGGAGAAGAGGATGCGACAAGCGACCTAGTCGGAGATTTGGCGCTCACCGGCGGTGGGGATGGGCGGCGCTACCCCCTCCCTCACCACCGTTCAACGGGAGCTCGCAACAAATGATCACCGGTGAATTTTTTGCAACATCCTCTTTCTTGCTAGAAAGATTTTGTAACATCCTCTCCGTTGCAAGAAAGATTCTGCAACATCACTAATATTGCAGAACTTTCTTCCGTATATAAAGTAAAGTGATGACAAAAAAAACTACAACAATACCTCCGTCGTCAAGAAAAAAAGACCTACCATAATACGTCTGTCACATAAATCCTGCAACATGAACATGAATTTAGTTGCAAATGTTCGAACGCAACATCATCTTTGTTGCAAAGCTGACAGCTGAATCTGACGGCCATCCAATGGCTTGCTATGGGGTTAAGATTCGCCAGCCAACTCGTAGCGTTGCTTTTTTATTTTTGTTTTTGTTTTTTTAGATAGCGTTGCCCTTTCTTAATTGAGAATTGCGTAATAGAGTTGATCAAATTAATCAGCAATATAGATCGGTCTTGACGCCGAGTCGGAGTGTGGGTTCAAGCCCAGTACCGCCCGCAGTCGGTATCCTAGACAAATCAACCTTTTCCCAACGTGGATGTACATATATATATACGTCAACTAGTTGTATCTCCACCTCCCTGCCTAAACTCGTTACTTGCCTCCCTGGCGATCGAATCTGCGTGCGCCGGCACGGACGCCATGGCAGCTTCCGCCGGAAAGAAAGAGGCCGCCTGGCCTGCCACCATGGCGCGGTACGAGCGGCTGGAGAAGCTGGGTGCGGGCATCAACGGCGAAGTGTTCAAGGCGTGGGACACCCAGGACAACCTGATCGTCGCCGTCAAGCGGCTCAGCGGGAGCGGTGACGACGGCTTCATTATTTCCGGCCTACCGGAGGTCATGCGGGAGGCCATGTGCCTGGGCTCGTGCCGCGGCATCCCCTCGATCGTGCAGCACCGCCGGACCTACGCTGACGCATGCCAAGGCGAGGCCAGCGATTCCTTCATCGTGATGGACTACGTGGGGCGCCTCAACCTACGTGGCTACATGCAGCGCCGGGTCCGTCGTCGGCGGCCATTCTCCGAGGACGAGGTGCGCCGGATCATGAAGCAGCTCGTGGAGGGGGTGAAGGCCGTGCACGGCGTGGGCGTCCTGCACCTCGACATCAAGCCGGAGAACGTGCTCCTGGACGACGGCACCGAGGACAGGAAGCAGAAGCCCAAGAAGGGGGCCGTTGAAGCCGATGTTGGCGGCGAGGTCAAGGACGACCGCATAGTCTACAAGATCGGCGATTTCGGGATGTCCACGAAAGGGCGGGGCAAGAAGCAGCCGGAGGTGACTATTCTGACGCCGTACAGCGCGCCGGACCTCCTCCTGCACTCGCGCGACTACGACGATCGCGTGGACACGTGGGGGCTCGGATGCATAATGGCCGACCTCCTCTCGGGCACCGGCGCCTCCACGTTCGACGGCGAGT
This sequence comes from Triticum urartu, assembly GCF_056163025.1. Classification (NCBI taxonomy): domain Eukaryota; kingdom Viridiplantae; phylum Streptophyta; class Magnoliopsida; order Poales; family Poaceae; genus Triticum; species Triticum urartu. The sequence continues at coordinate 463,602,616 of NC_141879.1, read as the reverse complement.
CGGACATAGAGATCATGGCTAAAGTGTTTGGCATCGTCGGCACGTTCGGAATCAAGGAGTGGTCTGGATACTCGGGGCTGGCGGCAGACCGGAAGTCGAAGCTGCCGGGCGACGGAGGCATTAGCCGCCTTCGGCACAAGTTTCCCCGTCGCAAGTTGTCGTCGGCCGGGTTCGAGGTGCTCAGCGGGCTGCTGGAGAGCAACCCGGAGAAGCGGCTTACCGCAGCGGACGCGCTCAAGAAGCCTTGGTTCGGCAAACAACGACGTGGCTTTGCCGGTTTCTTCAAGTCGTGCATGGTTGGAGTCCTACCGGAGATTTAGAATTAACTAGAAGCATAGGCGCGCGTTGCCGCACCGTTCTTCTTTTAGCTCGTTGTGTTCCCTTATTCACGAAAGCGATAACAGTCATTATATTGTCATTGTAATCGGAGTGCCTTGGTTATCTGACTGCTTTGCAGCTCAAAGGAGAATGAAAGACATGTTTTTTTTATGAAAAAAAAATGAAAGACAAGTGGGGTAAACACCATGTTGTGATGCAGCTTACAGTTAAAAAAGGTCTTCTTTTAAGGACTCATGATTATCATGAGATTTGTTTTTTTTACAAATGCACAGTAACATTCAGCATAGTCTCTCTTAGGGCCTGTTTGGTTTCAATAAGTCACCTAACTTAAAACCAGTGACTTATAAGTCACGTCTGTTTAGTTGTCACCTGACTTATAAGTCACCTGACCACACCTTCCCACCTTGTTTTTTTATGTAAAGGTGGTGGGACCCATGCAAAAGGGGGTGACTTAGTTTTAAGTTGGGGTGGAGCAACTTATGACTTATAAGTTAGGATGACTTATAAGTTGGGTCTGTTTGGTAAAATAAGTCATTTTTTTCACTTTTCGGCTTATAAGTTGGTGACTTATTTGGAACCAAACAGGGTCTTATTTGCTGCAATCAAGTTTACAATTTGTTATGCACATGTTCTACATTCAGAGGACATGAATATGTACAAACTCCAATTCTACTCATGAAAAATTATAATTGCCTAAAAAATATTCTCAACCATGACTCTGGTGGAACTAAAACAGAAAATACATGATAGCTTCCTTTATGAAGATGTAGATACAACACCCAGAGATCAACTCACAATGGAATAGATGCTTCCATAATGTGTCATTGGGCATGTAGTTAGCACCAACCAAGCAATCTTTCACCAGCTTCGCAACAACCAAGAAATTTATGAATCTTTTGTTCCAGAGCTACCCTATAGATTTAGCTTCTTCCTGAAAGAATAGAAACATTTTCCAGGGCTAACTCACCGGTTTTGAATGTTGTACTGGACCAGTTGCAAAATTTGAATAAAGATTCTAGTCCATTCAAAAGGACACAATTTGATATTATTCTGAACTCCCTTTTGTGTTGAAGTTAGCTGACGCCTGACATAGAGTAAGCAAAAATTGGTAGCTAATTGTAGCAGCCAGTGCATGTGTATAGACATAGCAAGGAACATCAATCCATCTTAACAAAGCAAAAAGGAGAGGGCACATTTTGGTTTTGCCGAAAACTACGATTTTAGGATTGATAGAGATGCCAATGAAGTTATTTGGCAACTAAGTACAGATACAACAGTCCAGACACTGCTAGACCATTAGAAAAATACAAATAATCCATGAATGTGTCAACAGTTTTTCAATATTAAAAGTACATGAACATAGTTTGCATGAACATGACAACACTTCATTTTTGTACTGTTGGTTAGCTTCAAAGAGATGACTTTTCATTAGACCAAAAAAGGCAACATCTTTATAGCATCAATATCATTCTTAGAACATGCAAATTCAAGTCCAGTTTCAATCAAGGGACAGAAACAGATCACTAATAAATGGAACCGGTGCTAGCTCGTGCATTCAGATCTAGAAAAATAATGATAAACAACAAAATGATGGAAACATGAACAAAGCATACAGATTAAACCAATAAATCTCAGTACCTTTTCTTTAGTGCATGCATTCTGACTAATTTTGCTCTGTGTTCCACCTTTTATCAGTATATATCATTTGTGCTATTCAGAGTGTATCATCTTCTCTTGAGTATCAGAAGAAAGATTGACAATGTGTCAATTCCAAACTCCAAAGCATACCTTGTTGTTGGCAGATGACTCGTAAGCAGCAAATTAATTTGTTGATGGCCTAAAATGTTGATTTGTATGAAGTCTTGATAGCTTAGAATGTGGTACATATTCTGATTTACAACTGATTTAATTGCGGGAACAAGTCGTGCTGGAATGATTTTGCCAACACTGTTGTTGAAGAGCCCCTGGACATGGTTGATGCTGCACCTATTATTGCGGTGAAGAACCTGAAAGCATCTGACTTTCAGGTTAGGATCCAATCAAACTTTTTCTGGATTAACCATGAGATCTTATTTGTGCTAACAACTTGTTGCTAGAAACAATTTGTTGCTAGATATCAAAAGAAAAAAAACAACTTGTTGCTATATTTGTCTACCAGGTGTGTTTGTTTCTACAGTCAGCAAAAGCACACTTGTGATTAACCCAGAGTTTCCTGAGACCGGAAAATCTTATCAAGTCAGTTGATTTTCTTTGAAGCTTTGACGCAATTGAGTGTAAACCGAAACAAATACAAGAGTCACAACTAATGCAACATGTTGAGACTACTGGCCCCGGGGATCAGTTGTGAGGCACATCTGAAGGTGAACTTTATCTGCATCCAAGCAAGCATCATCGTTTGACAAAAAATGAAAAATGAAAACATATAGCATGACTTTGCGTACTGCAGTATAAGTTCATAAATCACCTACTACCAAGAATTCATTCATCGACAACTTTGGAAAAACATTAATCAGAACTAAGGAGGGATTCATTGTGGCGGCATACTCGCAGACGAACTGCCCGTCGTGAATGGCCTCGGCGGCGTGCAGCGCCCACCCTTTCTTCCGTTGGTGCACAACGCGCAACCGTATTGTGACGCCGCGCTATGTCCGCTGGTTCTCGCACGAGGTTCAACGCGCGAACCCGTCACCGCACCCATCCTCTGCCCCGAGGCATCCGCCGCCTCGACAACGGAGTTGGCACACACGCACCCCTCGCTGCTGCCGCACACCCGATGTGCGCAACCCAGCCAAGGGGAGACCTAGGTCGGGGCGGGGCCAAGCGTTCGGGACCGTGTGCAGCCCCACGGCTGTGCGTGGAAGGAGGAAACGGAAGGAGGATGTGTAGATGCGGGAGAAGGCTTGTAGGGAGTACCTGGTACTGGTAGCGACAGTGGGTTGGAGGAGGCACTGGGTCTCAGGAGGATGCGGGAGGCGGCGCCTTGGAGCTCGGGGAGGACATATACTGCAGAGGCGAGGAACTCGGGGTGGACCAACCTCCACGGTGGATCACGGATCTGGACGCTGGACGCCGGGTCAAGCATTCTTCTCAGAGTTCCTCCATGTTCTGGCCAAGGGGTACTGCCATCGTGCCGCGGGGAGTCGGCCCGAGGCCGAGGACCACACCGCGAGGCCGCACCACCGTCGGGAAGAGGCAGTAGAGCCGCGCGCTGCCGCGCTGCGTTAGGTGGTAGCGCCGTGGTCTGTGCGGATCAGGGCGTGGGGGCGTGTGCCGGCTTGGCGAGTGTTTGAGGGCGGACACGATTTGTGGCTTGAGGAAGCCCATAATCGTGGCTACAGGCGGGCGGCGGCTGACCATCGGGATCCCTAGCCGCCTCTCGTTGCGTTCGTTTGTTCGGCTGAGCGAGAATGAAACAGAGGCGGCGTGGACCAGGTGTGACGGTCGGTATCTCGCTTTGACTGGAGAGATCCACCTCGCTTTGTTTAACTGACAAATGTGGTCCACACACCGCTTAAAAGCCTCGATGCATCACAGGGCTGTAATTTTTGGGAGCTTAGAGCAGGTCTAACACAGCCCTCAAACTAGTCAAACCTTCAAAATAACTGTCAGTTTGAGGATCGAGCTAAAAAAAAGACGCAGATCAGAACCCTCAAAAAAAATTCCAGGCCGAACCCTCAAGTTCGAGGCCAACCTGCAGCAGTGAGGGTCTGTGCCAATTTCCCAGGCCGAACCCTCACTCGGTCAACGTCTGCGCGGGAGGGAAATTTCCCCCACCTTCCTCCCTCCTCCTCCACCCGACCTCGAGCCGCCGGCGCCGGCATCGCCGATTCGGCCGCCACCGCCGCGTCGCCACCACCCCCCCACCCCCACCCCCCCCCCCCCCCGCCCCGTTTTGGCCGCTGCACCGCCGCCCGATTTGCCCGAGCTCGCCTCCGCCCCGCCGCCCCGATTTGGCCGCCGACCCGCCACCCTGTCGTCCGCCTCCGGCCCCCGGCCTCCCCGTTGTCCGCCTCCCCGCCTCAATGTGCTTCAAAGGTCCCCTTTATTTGCAAGACTAGCTTCAGGTGATGCTCCAACTTGCAATTACAAGGTCATGGACAATGAGTACACAATGAGATACTATCTCACCAATGGCATTTATCCTGAGTGGGCAACACTTATGAAGTCCATTAAAGAGAAGGGAGGGGTGCCCTTATCCCAAAAAGAAGCTAATTTCACGAGGGCACAAGAATCAGCCCGCAAAGACATTGAGAGAGCTTTCGGTGTTTTGCAAGCAAGATTTGCCATTGTTCGGGGTCCAGCTCATTTTTGAGACAAGAAAACCCTTGTGAACATCATAAAGTGTTGTGTCATTCTACACAACATGATACTCGAGGATGAGAGGGGGTTAAACTTGCCATGTTTCTATGATAATGTTGGTACTCGAGTGCAACCGGAGAGGAACCCTGATCGCATTCAAGCTTTTCTTCAAACACATCGGGATATTGAAAATGCCAACACTCATACCCAGCTCCGCAATGATCTGGTCGAGCACCACTGGCAGCTGCTTGGCCGTCGCCAATGATGGCCTATTTGATTCAAACATGTCCTATTTCATTACATGTCCTATTTGTGATACAAACATTGTTGTAAGGGATATTTGTTTTACTTTTCTATGTACTATTTGATTCAAACATTGTTGTACTAAGTAGAATGATTGTTGTGTGCTTTAAACAATTATTTGATGTTGTAATCATAACTAGAATAATTATTTGTTGTTGATTATTGTTATGTTTGTTGTATGAAATTTGGTTGAAATACTTGTTGTCCAGTTTTGAGGGTTTGAAGGCCGAGGCGCAGATCAGTGCCCTCAAACCAACCCTCAAAACAGAATATTCTGTTTTGAGGGTTTGTTTGAGGGCACTGATCTGCGCCAGCGGTTTTCGGCCTTCAAAACGACAATTTCTCAACCCTCAAACTAGTTTTGAAGGTTGAGTTTTTGAGGGTTTTGTTAGACATGCTCTTAGTAACTGTACTGATTTTGGCCACTCCACATGCTTTGTCTTTTTTTCTTGTGCTGCGCGTTCTTCTGCAAAAATGTATTTTTTTAGAGATAATTATCACAATGTAATCATTGTTGAAGTATTGCAGTATTGAAGAGATGTTTTACTTAGTTGGCTTAGGAAATATACTTGTATATTGTCTTAGCATTAGTGTTGGTCAACCTCATCGTCATACGCTGACAACCCATCCTAGCGCTCTGCCTCCTGGTGCTTCGTTCGCGGCGTCGGGAGGTTTGGCCGGCTTCAATTCGGCGGCTGGTTCCCCTCGCTTTGGGGCGCCACTGGCAGCGGGCAACTATGCGCCACCCGACCCGTGACATTTTGGTCCACATGTAGGGGCATGTGGTCTTCGGTGCTCTATGAAGGCCCACTGGAAAAGAGAATCAAATCACACGAAAGGGGTTGGCAGCAGGGTAGGAGAGAAAGAAGAGCAAGGAACAAAGAATGGAGACGATAGGGAACGAGGAATAGAAACAATCACTTCATCAATGTGTCTACCAGATGGTTAATTACATCCTCTTTAATAAATATAAAATACACACACAGCCATACATAGCTCACCGGCACTAGGCCATGCCTTACATCACGGACCCAAGACCCCTTGTCATGCACCAACATCTTTAGTCAACTACATAGATAGGTGCAGGTGTGACATTCCCCTGCCTCTAGACGACCGCCCCCTCACTAGATAACCATAGCTGGAAAATGGTGGTGCTAGACAATGTAGTCCTCCCAAGTAGCGGCGCCGACTGGTAGCGACGACCACTGCATTTTGAGCTGGACCACTGGTCCTTGGCTCCATTTCATCATCTGGGGCTCAAGAATAGACTTCGGTGTGAGCTTGCGCGATGCGCGCCATCATGTCCACCATGACTGGTGGCTCATCGAAAACGGGAGTGTAGTCAGACCAAAACAAGGGTCAGTAGCACTTTTCTCAAGCAATGCCCATGCAGACGGAGGACAAAGGGTTTTCATCTCATGAAGAACCAGTGCGAGAATGGCTTCAATTGTAAGACGTAGAAGGCGGTGTGGATGTGTCTCTCGTCTGACAACTCGAGCTTGTAAGTGAGGTGGCCAATGCGTTGCTGCACCTTGAAAGGCCTGAAGAACTTGTATGCCAGCTTCGCGCACGGTGATTAGCGACGGAGTCTTGAGCGTACGGTTACAACCACGATGAACTGCCACTCCATGTGGTGACAATTGGCCTTGCGCTTGATGTGAGCTTGTGCCCGATATAGTTGCTCGTGGTGGCGACTTGTGTGCCTTGGCTAGTCCATGGCGTCGATGGATAGTGTAGCACTATCTGGCCACAGAGGCAATTCACCCATATTCGACTCTGTGTCATAGAATGATTTGAAGGGCGAACACTTGAGTGAGGAGTGGAAGGTAAAGCCATCTTCTCCACTTGTCGGCGCCTTGTGGATGGTGCATTGGAGGTAATGAAAGTGCTAGTTATCGACTAGAGGGGGTGAATAGGCGATTTCTATGAAAGTCTTCAAAACATTGGGGCTTTGAAGACAAACGATAGGAATGAACCTATTGATATGTGCTACCTCTTGAGCACTGCGTTGGTTTTCCCTTGAAGAGGAAAGGGTGATGCAGCAAAGTAGCGTAAGTATTTCCCTCAGTTTTTGAGAACCAAGGTATCAATCCAGTAGGAGGCTACGCGTGAGTCCCTCGCACCTACACAAAACAAATAAATCCTCGCAACCAATGCGATAAGGGGTTGTCAATCCCTACACGGTCACTTACGAGAGTGAGATCTGGTAGATATGATAAGATAATATTTTTGGTATTTTTATGATAAATATGCAAAGTAAAATAAAAGGCAATGAAAATAACTAAGTGTTGGAAGATTAATATGATGGAAGATAGACCTGGGGGCCATAGGTTTCACTAGTGGCTTCTCTCAAGAGCATAAGTATTTTACGGTGGGTGAACAAATTACTGTTGAGCAATTGACAGAATTGAGCATAGTTATGAGGAAATATCTAGGTATGATCATGTATATAGGCATCACGTCCGAGACAAGTAGACCGACTCCTGCCTGCATCTACTACTATTACTCCACACATCGACCGCTATCAAGCATGCATCTAGAGTATTAAGTTCATAAGAACAGAGTAACGCTTTAAGCATGATGACATGATGTAGAGGGATAAATTCATGCAATATGATAAAAACCCCATCTTGTTATCTTCGATGGCAACAATACAATACGTGCCTTGCTGCCCCTACTGTCACTGGGAAAGGACACCGCAAGATTGAACCCAAAGCTAAGCACTTCTCCCATTGCAAGAAAGATCAATCTAGTAGGCCAAACCAAACTGATAATTCGAAGAGACTTGCAAAGATAACCAATCATACATAGAAAAATTCAGAAGATCCAAATATTGTTCATAGATAAACTTGATCATAAACCCATAATTCATCGGTCTCAACAAACACACCGCAAAAGAAGATTACATCGAATAGATCTCCATGAGAGAGGGGGAGAACATTGTATTGAGATCCAAAAAGAGAGAAGAAGCCATCTAGCTAATAACTATGGACCCGAAGGTCTGAGGTAAACTGCTCATACATCATCGGAGGGGCTATGGTGTTGATGTAGAAGCCCTCCGTGATCGATGCCCCCTCCAGCGGAGCTCCGGAACAGGCCCCAAGATGGGATCTTGTGGATATAGAAAGTTACGGCGGTGGAATTAGGGTTTTGGCTCCGTCTCTGATCGTTTGGGGGTACGTAGGTATATATAGGAGGAAGGAGTACGTCGGTGGAGCAACAGGGGGCCCACGAGGGTGGAGGGCGCGCCCCCTACCTTGTGGCTTCCCTGTTGGTTGCTTGACGTAGGGTCCAAGTCTCCTGGATCATGTTCGTTCCGAAAATCACGTTCCTGAAGGTTTCATTCCGTTTGGACTCCGTTTGATATTCTTTTTCTGCGAAACTCTGAAATAGGCAAAAAACAACAATTCTGGGTTGGGCCTCTGGTTAATAGGTTAGTCCCAAAAATAATATAAAAGTGAATAATAAAGCCCAATAATGTCCAAAATAGAAGATAAATAGCATGGAGCAATCAAAAATTATAGATACGTTGGAGACGTATCAAGCATCCCCAAGCTTAATTCATGCTCGTCCTCGAGTAGGTAAATGATAAAAACAGAATTTTTGATGTGGAATGCTACTAGGCATAATTTCAATGTAATTCTTCTTAATTGTGGCATGAATATTCAGATCCGAAAGATTCAATATAAAAGTTTAATATTGACATAGAATTAATAATACTTCAAGCATACTAACTAAGCAATTATGTCTTCTCAAAATAACATGGCCAAAGAAAGTTCATCCCTACAAAATCATATAGTTTATTTATGCTCCATTTTCGTCACACAAGAATGCTCTCATCAAGCACAACCCCGGTGACAAGCCAAACAATTGTTTCATACTTTAGTAATCTCAAACTTTATAAACCTTCACGCAATACATGAGCGTGAGCCATGGATATAGCACTATGGGTGGAATAGAGTATAATGATGGGGGTTATGTGGAGAAGACAAAAAAGGAGAAAGTCTCACATTAACGAGGCTAATCAATGAGCTATGGAGATGCTCATCGATTGATGTTAATGTAAGGAGTAGGGATTGCCATGCAACGAATGCACTAGAGCTATAAATGTATGAAAGCTCAACAAAAGAAACTAGTGGGTATGCATCCAACTTGCTTGCTCACGAAGACCTAGGGCACTTGAGGAGGCCCGTTGTTGGAATATACAAGCCAAGTTCTATAATGAAAAATTCCCACTAGTATATGAAAGTGACAAAACAAGAGACTCTCTATCATGAAGATCATGGTGCTACTTTGAAGCACAAGTGTGGAGAAAAAGGATAGTAGCATTGTCCCTTTTCATTTCTTTTTTTTGGCCTTCTTTTTTTATTTGTCCTTTCTCTTTTTTTATTGGGACAATGCTCTATTAAATTATGATCATCACACTTCTATTTATGTACAACTCAATGATTACAACTCGATACTAGAACAAGGTATGACTCTATATGAATGCCTCCGGCGGTGTACCGGGATATGCAATGAACCAAGAGTGACATGTATGAAAGAATTATGAATGGTGGCTTTGCCACAAATACTATGTCAACTACATGATCATGCTAAACAATATGACAATGATGAACGTGTCTTGATAAACGGGATGGTGGAAAGTTGCATGGCAATATATCTCGGAATGGCTATGGAAATGCCATAATAGGTAGGTATGGTGGCTGTTTTGAGGAAGATATAGGGAGGTTTATGTGTGAAAGAGCGTACCATATCACGGGGTTTGGATGCACCAGCGAATTTTGCACCAACTCTCAATGTGAGAAAGGGCAATGCACGGTACCGAAGAGGCTAGCAATGATGGAAAGGTGAGAGTGCGTATAATCCATGGACCCAACATTAGTCATAAAGAACTCACATACTTATTGCAAAAATCTACAAGTCATCAAAAACCAAGCACTACACGCATGCTCCTAGGGGGATATATTGGTAGGAAAAGACCATCGCTCGTCTCCGACCGCCACTCATAAGGAGGACAATCAAAGAACACCTCATGTTTCAAATTTGTCACATAACGTTTACCATACGTGCATGCTACGGGACTTGCAAACTTCAACACAAGTATTTCTCAAATTCACAACTACTCAACTAGCACAACTTTAATATCACTACCTCCATATCTCAAAACAATCATCAAGCATCAAACTTCTCTTAGTATTCAAAACACCCATAAGAAAGTTTTTACTAATCTTGAATACCTAGCATATTAGAATTATTTAAGCAAATTACCATGCTATTTAAGACTCTCAAAATAATCTAAGTGAAGCATGAGAGATGAATAGTTTCTATAAAACAAATCCACCACAGTGCTCTAAAAGATATAAGTGAAGTACTAGAGCAAAACTATATAACTCAAAAGATTAAAGTGAAGCACATAGAGTATTCTAATAATTTCCGAATCATGTGTGTCTCTCTAAAAAGGTGTGTAAAACAAAGATGATTGTGGTAAACTAAAAAGCAAAGACTCAAATCATACAAGACGCTCCAAGCAAAACACATATCATGTGGTGAATACAAATATAGCTCCAAGTAAAGTTACCGATGGAAGTAGACGAAAGAGGGGATGCCTTCCGGGGCATCCCCAAGCTTTGGCTTTTTGGTGTCCTTAGATTATCTTGGGGGTGCCATGGGCATCCCCAAGCTTAGGCTCTTTCCACTCCTTGTTCCATAATCCATCAAATCCTTACCCAAAACTTGAAAACTTTACAACACAAAACTTAAAGTAGAAAATCTCGTGAGCTCCGTTAGTGAAAGAAAACAAAACACCACTTCAAGGTACTGTAATTAACTCATTATTTATTTATATTGGTGTTAAACCTACTTTATTCCAACTTCTCTATGTTTTATAAACTATTTTACTAGCCATAGATTCGTCAGAATAAGCAAACAACACACGAAAAACAGAATCTGTCAAAAATAGAACATTAAAGGATACCCAGGAGTTAAAGAAGATGGTTCCAACTTTGACAATGATGATCTCTGACAGCTGACCAAACAGATGCGGCCAGCAGCCAGCAAGTTGGCCGATGATACAGATTTGTCCCATTTTCAACCGTTTTACAATGCGGAGGGGAAGAGGCAGCCGACTGACATCCATGAAGTTGAAGAACTTGTGCCTCCGATTCGTAAGTACACTTATGCACCTGATATTAACCCCTCCAATCTTATTCATGAAGAAGTAGTGTTTCAAGCTTTAACTAGAATCGATTGGTCAACGGTTGATTTCCAGCATCTGGGGAGGGATGAAGAAGTTCCCACACCAACTGACCCTCAACCATCGAACCGTCCAGACACAGCATCCTAAACCGGTTGCCGTTTACTGTCCACCGTGTGCCGATCTTGTGAAAAACAATTATGCCATTGGAGCCGTTTTGAAGGCTTCTTGTAATAGGATAGCTAAAAACTCCTTTATTTGCCATGCCATCGAGCATGTTTTGTAATGCCTCATGACAACTTGTGCCACCCTTTGGGATATATTTATGCATAACCCATGATGAATTGTGTTCCTGGGTTTAACAACTTAAAATTGTCTAGTGGTTTACCGCTAGACTGGTCAATATATCCAGGAAGTGTACAAGACATAGATGAAATAATCAAAGTGTTTATACAAAAAGCAGTATACATAACATACCTCAGTGGTTGACCAACGGTGTATACGGCAAAGGTGTTAATACCAATCCGGAGCGTTGATAACCTCATCTCTATACTGCTGGTTTATATATTAAACTGGACCGGGATAACTACCGGGTTTTCTTTATAACACTGGTGATTTAGTCAAACCAGACCGGGTCAATGAACACCGGTTTATAACTGATCATGTGTCAACAACTTTTAGTTGAGAAGCAAGCCGGGTCAAGGACACCGGTTTATCAAAAAATACTTATGAATTTCAACAAACAAAACTCAACCAGGAAAATATGCAAGGCTTTTTACGAGCTGCCAGGCTCCAAATCGAGGCTTTTCATGGGCTGCCAGGCCTCTGAGTTAAACCATTTAACAAAGCCTTTTAAGATGGGCCTCCAATTAACCAATCATCGTTTTAACTTTAACAAGTTCAGGGTCTATAAAAGATTGACATGTCAAACATTCGATGGGTCATACCAGGATTACCTGGACAGGAGTGGCTTACTTGATGAAGGCAGGTTAACCCGGGTTTTTAGGTGAATACACAAGGCTTCCAAGCCGTGGCTTGATAGCCAATTACGAGGGTCCTTTCAAACTCTTTGTTGCTTGCACAAAGAGCCCCCAAGTAACTTTGTGAGCTGTGCTCCGTGGGTGCCCATGTTTGAGTTTGTGCTTTGTGCAACACTCTCTTTGGCCCCACATAATTTCCTTTCTGGCTAAACGCCTATCAAGAGGTGTAGTTGTGGTGTGATAACAACCAAGCCCCCTAGTGATATCCCTTTGTCATTTCAAACCGATCAAGAGGTGTAGCTATGGTTCAGATATGACCAAGCCCCCTAGTGATATTATTTATATCTGTGCGGCTGTAGATACCGGTTTAACAAAAAACTCCGCTTTGTCAGTAGAAACTCTTGTGAGCACACACATGATGTAAAAAGAACAGAGACCCTGCTTTAATGGAGGCTCCGATTTATTATATAATATATACATTATCATAAATATGTACATAAGAAGAGCCTGTGGCTCAAGTATAGTAAGGCCGAAGAAGAGCAATGTTCCATGGCCGCTTGGTCTCCTCCTCCAATTGACGTGAGTCTTTATGCTCTCGAACATCAATGAGGTAGTAAGACCCGTTTTGCAGATTTTTGCTGACCACAAAGGGTCCTTCCAAGGGTGGGGATAACTTGTGCATATCAGTCTGATCCTGGATGAGCCGGAGCACCAAATCGCCTTCTTGAAAGGTTCTGGTTTTAACCCGGCGGCTGTGATAACGTCGGAGATCTTGTTGATAAATCGCCGATCGTGCTGCTGCAAGATCATGCTCTTCATCCAACAGGTCCAGAGAATCCTGACGTGACTTCTCATTATCAGCTTCAACATAAGCTGTCACACGGGGCGAATCGTGACGGATGTCACTAGGAAGAACGGCCTCCGCTCCATAGACCATGAAGAAAGGTGTATAACCCGTAGACCTATTGGGTGTGGTGTTAATGCTCCATAACACAGAAGGTAGCTCCTCAACTCAACAACCCGGCGTCCGCTTTAAGGGAACCATAAGCCTGGGTTTGATACCCCGTAGAATTTCTTGATTTGCCCTCTGCTTGACCATTAGATTGGGGGTGAGCCACTGACGCTAGATCGAGCCGGATGTGCTCACGTTGACAAAATTCTTCCATCTCCCCTTTTGACAAGTTAGTACCATTATCTGTTATAATGTTGTGTGGAAAGCCAAACCGGAATATCACCTTCTTGATGAATTGAACCGCCGTGGCTGCATCACACTTGCTGACTAGCTCTGCCTCCACCCATTTAGTGAATTTATCAACTGCTACTAACAGGTGGGTCTTTTTGTCCTTAGAGCGCTTGAAGGGTCCAACCATATCAAGCCCCAAGTTGCAAACGGCCACGTAATTGGAATCATCCGCAACTCTTGAGCCGGAACGTGCGCACGGCGGGCAAATTTTTGACATCCATCACATCTCTTGACTAAATCCGCCGCATCAGCATGCGCCGTCAACCAGTAAAAACCATGGCGAAAAGCCTTGGCAACCAAAGACTTTGAACCGGCGTGGTGACCGAAATCCCCTTCATGGATTTCTCGCAAAATCTCACAACCTTCTTGAGGAGAAACACAGCGCTGAATTGCTCCTGAAACACTGTAATGATGTAACTCCCCGTTGAGTATGGTCATGGACTTTGAACGCCGGATTATCTGTCGAGCCAACGTTTCATCGTCTGGTAACTCGCCCCGGTTCATGTAAGCCAGATATGGGATCGTCCAATCCGGTATGTCATGCAGAGCTGCCACCAACTAAGCCTCCGGATCAAGAATAGCCAAATCTTCTTCGGTTGGCACCTTGACTGACGGATTATGCAACACATCAAGAAAGACATTAGGCGGGACCGGTTTACGCTGGGAACCAAGACGACTTAAAGCGTCCGCCGCTTCATTCTTCCGCCGGTCTATGTGGTCCACCTGATAACCCTTAAAATGACCAGCCACTGCGTCCACCTCTCACCGATATGTAGCCATGAGTGGGTCCTTAGAGTCCCAAGTGCCAGACACCTGCTGAGCCACTAGATCTGAATCGCCGAAGCACTTAACCCGGCTCAAATTCATCTCCTTAGCCATCCAAAGACCGTGGAGCAAAGCCTCATATTCAGCTGCATTGTTAGTACAAGGGAACATTAAACGGAGGACATAACAAAACTTGTCACCTCGTGGGGAAGTTAGTATGACTCCAGCCCCCGAGCCCTCCAACTGTCTGGATCCATCAAAATTAATAGTCCAATATGTATTATCTGGTTTCTCTTCAGGTGCCTGTAACTCCATCCAATCATTGATGAAATCCACGAGTGCCTGGGATTTGATCGTTGTGCGGGGTATATATTTGAGCCCATGAGGTCCAAGCTCAATAGCCCACTTGGCAATCCGGCCAGTTGCTTCTCTGTTTTGAATGATATCGCCCAGAGGAGCTGAGCTGACCACTGTGATGGGATGGCCCTGAAAATAATGTTTGATCTTCCGGCTTGCCATAAATACTCCATACACCAGCTTTTGCCAATGCGGATACCTCTGCTTTGACTCAATGAGCACCTCGCTGATATAATAAACCGGCTGTTGAACCGGATATTCCTTTCCAAGCTCCTTGCGCTCTACTACAATGGCTACGCTTACAGCCCGGGCATTAGCAGCCACATATAATAATAACGGCTCTTTATCAATTGGTGCTGTGAGCACGGGCGGTTCAACTAGCTGCTTCTTCAGATCCTCAAACGCTTTATCAGCTGCCTCACTCCAGATAAAGTTATCTGTTTTCTTGAGCATCTGATATAAGGGGATGGCCTTCTCTCCAAGGCGACTGATAAACCGGCTCAAGGCTGTAATCCGGCCGGCCAGACGTTGAACATCGTTGATACACGCTGGTTTAGCCAAGGACGTAATTGCTGTAATTTTTTCCGGATTAGCCTCAATGCCTCTATTTGACACCAGAAAACCTAAGAGCTTGCCTGCTGGGACACCAAAGACACACTTCTCCGGATTAAGCATCATCTTATAAATCCGGAGATTGTCAAAGGTTTCTCTTAAATCATCTATCAATGTCTCCTCCTTTCTGGATTTTACCACAATATCATCCACATATGCATGAACATTGCGCCCAATTTGTTTATGAAGGCAATTCTAAACACATCGCTGGTAAGTTGCCTGGGCACTCTTGAGTCCAAAAGGCATGGAGACATAGCAGAAGGCTCCAAAGGGAGTTATGAAAGCTGTTTTCTCCTGGTCCTTAACCGCCATTTTGATCTGATGATAACCAGAGTAAGCATACAGAAAACACAAACGGTCACAACCTGCCGTAGCATCAATTATTTGATCAATGCGAGGGAGAGCAAAGGGGTCTGCAGGGCAAGCCTTGTTTAAATCTGTGTAATCCACACACATGCGCCAAGTGCCATTTTTCTTAAGAACCAGCACCGGATTAGCTAACCACTCTGGATGGAAAACCTCGACAATAAACCCTGCGGCCAACAGACGGGCTACCTCTTCACCGATAGCATTCCGTCTCTCTTCATTGAAGCGGCGGAGGAACTGCCGGACCGGTTTAAACTTAGGATCAATATTGAGTGTGTGCTCAGCGAGTTCCCTCGGTACACCTGGCATGTCAGAAGGTTTCCATGCAAAGATGTCCCGATTCTCACGGATGAACTCGATGAGCGTGCTTTCCTATTTGGGATCCAGGTTAGCGTTGATGCTGAACTGTTTGGATGAATTGCCAGGAACAAAGTCAACCATCTTAGTATCTGTAGCCGATTTGAACTTCAATGCCGGATCATGTTCTGTAGTTGGCTTTTTCAAAGAGGTCATGTCTACCGGATCAACTTGCTCCTTATAGAATTTCAACTCTTCCGTGACACAAACCGACTCAGCATAAGCCGCATCACCTTCCTCACACTCCAAAGCAATCTTTCTACTTCCATGTACTGTGATAGTCCCCTTATGACCTGGCATTTTAAGCTGTAGATAAACATAACACGGCCTCGCCATGAATTTAGCATAGGCCGGCCGCCCAAACAAGGCGTGGTACGGACTTTTGATCTTTACCACCTCAAATGTCAATGTTTCTGACCTTGAATCATAGTCATCTCCAAAAGCTACCTCCAAAGCTATCTTGCCAACAGGATATGCAGACTTACCAGGCACCACACCATGAAAGACCGTATTCGACGGTTTACGATTCTTATCTGTCAACCCCATACGGCGGAATGTATCATAATATAAAATGTTGATACTACTTCCCCCATCCATGAGTACTTTGGTAAACTTGTATCCCCCAACTTGAGGGGCTACCACCAGGGCCAAGTGACCTGGATTATCAACCCGGGGTGGGTGATCCTCTCTACTCCACAGAATAGGTTGCTCAGACCAGCGTAAATACTGAGGTACTGCCAGTTCAGCGGAGTTTACTACCCTTTTGTGAAGCTTCTGATCACGTTTACACAAACTAGTAGTGAAGACATGATATTGCCCGCTGTTTAGCTGTTTGGGATTGCTCTGATAACCCGACTGCTGCTGCTGCTGCTGATTCCCCTGATTGTTGTAACCTCCCTGGTTGCCTTGGTGCCCTTGATTGAGGTGTCCGGTTTGGTTGCCTTGAAACCCTAAACCGGAACCACCGCCTCCATAACCCGGCCCGTGGAAACCACCTCCTGAACCGCCGGGCGGGCCATTATCATACTGGAACATATTGGAATTCTTGAAATCCCGCATGATATAACAGTCCTTCCAAAGATGCGATGCTGGCTTTTCCTTTGATCCATGCTTTGGACAGGGCTGATTTAACAGGCGCTCCAACTTGGGGCCTGAACCTCCTCCCCTCTGGGGCTGCTTGCCCTTACGGCGTTGGCCATTCTCCTGAGCATTGGCGTTAGCAACAAAGTCCAAGCTGCTGTCGGCTTTGCGCTTACCGTTGTTCCCATGGCCTGCCGGATTAGGCTGCTGACCCTTGGCGTTGCCATTGTTTTTCCCTTTCTCAGGTTTGTCCTCCTCCGAATGCGGGTCCTTGGTATTATCTGAATCGGCGTATTTAACCAAAGCGGCCATGAGCGTTGACATATCATTGCAGTGATGTTTGAGCCGTCCTAATTTCTGTTTGAGCGGCTTGAAACGGCAATTGCCCTCTAATGTTAACACTGTGGTGTCTGCATTGATACGATCTGATGAGTGCAAAATCGCTAAGACCCGTTTTACCCAATGGGTCGTGGACTCCCCTTCCTCTTGGACGCAAGCGGCCAGATCCACGATTGACATTGGCTGCTTACAAGTATCTTTGAAATTCTAGATAAACATGTGCTTCAATTCGGCCCATGATCCGACAGAGTTAGTTGGCGAGCTCTTCAACCAAGTACGAGTTGTTCCTTCCAACATCATGGTGAAATATTTAGCACACGCTGCCTCATCCACATCTAACATCTCCATTGCCATCTCATAGCTCTCCACCCACGCCTCTGGTTGCAAATTGGTGGTGTAATTTGGTACCTTGCGAGGTCCCTTGAAGTCCTTGGGCAGTCTCACATTATGCAAAGCGGGGGTGAGACACGCCCCTAAGGAACTGAACACCACACCTGGCTCCACTGAGGCCGTAGGGTGAACCGGAGTGTGTTTTTGTGCTCCGTGTCGAGCTGCCAACTCGGCCTCCCGACGTGCGCGGCCATGGTCCACAACATCCTGCGCATTAGCGCCTCCCTCGGCCGGGTTGTTTCCTCGTGGCGAATTTCGGTGACGTGCACTACTGGACACGGCCGGTTCGTCCTCCACGTGTCTGCTATAACTTAGGCTTGGACGGGGAGTGGAATGAATCCTCTCCCGACTGTGTGAATACGCCTGCTGTTGATTTAGCGCTGTTTGAAGGAGATCCCTAGCCCGTCGTGCTTCCACTGCAACTGGTGACTCACCGTTGGTTGGGAGGGCCGCTAGGCGTGAAGCGGCGGCCACAATGTTGTCCAAGGGTTGGAATAATGCCCAGGAGGTGTTGGTACATACTGTGGCACAACGTTGTTCTGGCGAGGCGGGTCCATCGTGCGTGGTTGAACCGGCGCCCCTGTTCCCGGCACCTCCGCCCGGTTTAGTATGGGTTGGTTACCAGCTCCTGCTCCTGGTGTGCTGAAGAGATTCTGCGGCTCATAAACCGACGGGAGACGCGATCGGTACCTTCTTCTCATGACTTCCTCTGAAGCATTCTGATCCAGCCTAATCCGGTAGGCCTGTGCCTCCAATTCAGCCCGCTCTGTAACCATCCTAGCATTCTCTGTCGCCAGGTCTGCTTTAGCCTGGGCTATCTGATATTTCACTTTTGCAATCTCCGCATTGTGCTGATCCCTGGTTGTTGCATCTACCTCTGCGGCCATCAACGTTGCCAAAGCATCGAACAAATCAGACAGGACTTGGGCTGGAGGCGGCGCTGAGCTTCCTGCCCCTGCTGGTGTGGCCGTTGTTGAACCGGAGAGCATTGCTGCGGTGGTAGATGAATGAGGCACTGATTGTGTGCCAGCCATGAAGATGGCGGACCGGTTTGGCAGATCGGGGGAATCTGGAATACTGTTGCCCTCGGATCCTCCATCAATCCGGCCGTCCTGCAACTGGTAAAGTGATTCGGTCTCTCCAGAAGACTCGTCATCAGAACAGACCACAGTCTCTCCATCGGACACCGGCCCATCCTCGTACCTCAATCCATGGATGACACCCACGAAAACATGCCTTGCCTCGGGCTGAACCGGCGAAGAACTTGCACGCTGAGCCGTTTTGATGATGTCGGTGCAGATGTCCGGCTCAGGGGCCGGTTCGCCGATCTTGCCGATGAAGACGTGAATCCCACCAAAGGGGACCCGGTACCCGTATTCGATTGAATCGGCCTCGGGACCCCATCCTGCGTTGTCGATGTAGAGCTTGCCACGACGACTCTTCGTCATCTGGACCACATCGTATCCCTTAATTCCATCGAAGCTGCCCTTCAAGAACTCAAAACCATCGTGCGATAGCCCCACGATGGGCACCAACTATCGTGGGTTTTTCACGGCAGATGTCCTTGTGAAGGGACTTAGTCGTGGAGCCATCGCTACGGGTTAGCTTAAAGGGGTTAAACTGGACAAGGGGACACGGGGAGTTTTATACTAGTTCGGCCCTTCGAGGAAGGTAAAAGCCTACGTCTAGTTGTGATTGGTATTGCTAGGGTTTCGAAGGCCAGAGAGCGAATCCTCTTTTTCTGGCTCTCGAGTTGTTGTCTGTCCCTCAACCGCGGCCGGGTCGTCCCTTTATATTCATAGGTTGACGCCCGCCGGGCTACAGAGTCCCGAAGCCGGATCATAAACGTGTCCGGTTCAGTCTCTACTCTTCCTATCTTACAATACAAGTTATATGACTAGGTCGGTTTACATTTACAGGCTGTAACCCGCCTTTGGGCCTTGGGCCTTCCGTAAAGCGCCATCATCCTTGCATCTTCATGGGCTTCTAATCTTCAAAGAGTCAACCCGACTACATAAGGCCGGTTTACCTCCAGTAGTAATATCCCCAACAGAACCAGTAGCTTCGTGAAGACAAGGATTTGGTAGACCAGTTCTAGTTGTTGTGACAACTGTATGCCTGGTTAGGAAGGCTGAGATTTAACTCAGAGGACCGCGTGTTCACCTTATTCCCCTTGAGCTAAGGACACATAGTCCTCGCCCAACCACTCTGGCAAGTCTTCAAGGTAGACTTCCAAACCTTCACAGACTTCGTTCACCGGCAATCCACAATGACTCTTGGACACCCAGAACGCGGTGCCTAACCGGCTGGAGGATTCACAGACCTCAAGTGTAACAAGTCTTCAGATCATGCGGACAGAAAGACTTCAGTGATGCCTAACACTCTTTGGCTCTAGGTGTTTTGGGCTTTGTCCTCGCAAGGATCTCTCTCTCAAATGCTTCGGAGGTGGGTTGCTCTCAAACGACAAAAGTCGTGCACTAACTCTGAGCAGCCACCAATTTATGGTATATGGGGTGGGCTATTTATAGTCAGGAGGCAACCCGACCTGATTTGTCCAAAATGACCCTGGGTCACTAAGGAACTGACACATGTCCAACAGTCAGATTTCGAACACACGTGACAGCTTGACTTGGGCTACAAGTAAAGCTGACTCATCCAGCTCTGGATAAGATTTACTCTCATTGTCTTCGCTCAAAGACATAGGATTTGGTTGAGCATCACATCAGTCACTCTGACTTTGTTCACTCTGACCCTACTTAGCAGTACGGTGGTTCCTATGACTCAACAAGGAAGAAAAGGAAACTACAAAACAACTATGTCTTCTCATTCCATAGTCTTCATGTGAATGTATTCTCATGTCATAATCTTCACTGTGAATATCTTCACAGTCCACCATTGTCTTCTATGTCTTCACACATTTTTAGGGGTCATCTCTGGTAGGTAAACTGAATCAATATGGGATTACTACCTGTGTTATCCTGCAATTCTCACAAACACATTAGTCCCTCAACTAAGTTTGTCGTCAATACTCCAAAACCAACTAAGGGTGGCACTAGATGCACTTACAATCTCCCCCTTTTTGGTGATTGATGACAAACCGGTTGAAGTTTTCAACGGGGATAAAAGTATGTGAAAGTTTAAGAATTAAGGTATTGTCTTCATAAGTAGCAAAGGCTCCCCCTGAAGATGTGCATATACGGAGTTTGCTTTTGAATGCAAATGCACATGGCAGGTTTTACTCTGTGGAGATCCTCTTCATCTTATGAAGACAATTCATCATGCATATAAAGGGATAACGAAGATAATGACATGCATAATGAAAAATGGACGTCTGCGGAATGGCTTCATGCTGAATTTATCATCGCATCACAAGGTAGCAGAATAAAGTAGCAGCCGACCATCGAGTTTAAGTGTTACAACTCAAAGAACCAAATGTTTCAAAAGACGAGAGTTGTAAAGACTTAGAAAAAATAAAGCAACCACCCATAAGGACCCACTTTAACACTATCAACTCATATGCTTCTCCCCCTTTTGTCAGTAATGACCAAAAAGGTTGGAAGACATAGAGCATCTACTCGTTCCCATCAGGAGTAGATGAAGGAGCAGGGTCGATGTTGGAGTTTGATGGTGCAGACGGGCCTGATGCAGTGTCGTGATGTAGAGAAGCCATGGTTGGTGAAGTGGTGTCGTCTTCTTCATCGACGACTCTCGCAACAATAGTTGCAGCCGAAGATGAACACTCAGAATCTTCAATTGAGGGAGTGCGGCGCCAGCTTGCATTTTGGGGACGCTTGGAATCAAATTTGAAGCCCTCAGTGAAGCCATCTTCGTGAAGATCGTCTTCAGAGCATAGCAGTGTGAGACTCTTCCAGGACCTCCGACAGGCTTCATGGGCAACGAACGAGTTCTTGGTGGCCAAATTTCGAATGTGATTGACATCCACCCAGATACTCTGCATCTAACGCTTGAGCCAGTCATGATGTCAATCCTGCTTCTGATGTAAGGCCACGAGAAGCTCTCAATCATTGAGTACACAAGAACGCTTCTGAGGCCTTTGGGAAATAGTACTGTCAGTGGCTTCGGTATTTGCACGATGGGGCACACGCATATTGCCAGCTAGAGGATAGGAGGGAGTGGCAGCATTGGGGACATGAATTCCTTCTATTGGTTGCGTGAAGTTTTGATGATCAACATTGTGAAGATATAGAGGTTGCTTGGCAGGCTCTGGGTAGATGGCTTCAATGGAAAGATCAACCTTAGGCAGGAAGACGAGATGGTTGCGCGCTGAGGGTTGATAGTCAATAGTAGAATGGAGTTTGATCAGGCGCATCACCCATGGAGCATGAAACTTGAGGCCAAACAAATCAATCCCTGATGCCGCAAGTTATCTGATGAAGAAGTCTTGGGTATTGAATCTGATGCCATGGATGATATAAAACACCAAAGTCTTCATGGCTCCTTCCAGTTTGGCTTTAGAAGAGTGTCCTTTGATTGGCCGTAGAGTGCGCCTCAGAATATGATAAACAGTGCGGGGCAAGTACTCGAGGTCCTTGACAAAAAACTCTTTGGGGTATTCAGCATCAGAAGGCAATGGCTTCATCATACTTAGCATCTCACTCATATTTGGCTCAGGCCTCTGGAAGATACTCTGTAGTTCATCGCGATGACGCTGACAACCAGGCTCATAGAACTCGCCTGGAGTGGGTAGGGAACTAAGCTCAATGATGTCTTGAGCTTTGGCTTCATGATGCACATCTCATGTCATCCACTCAAGAATCCATGTCTTCGGATCCCTGTTGTAGCCGCGAATATGAAGTGTTGCATAGAATTGCAGCAGCAGTTCTTCATTCTAGTGCTCCTTGTCCATAACGAACGGCAGAAGACCAACCTCCCTAAAGCAGTCAAGGGCTTCTTCAAGACACGGCAGCCCAACAATGGCTTCACAATCGAGGCACATGTGTGGAAAGATTCGCTCTTGATTGTATAGAATGCAGGAGCAGTAGTTGCGTTGCTGATAGCTCCAGAATCAATCGAATGGGATCTTTGGCTTTGAGTATGGATTCTTGACGTTGTCGAAGAAGGTGTTGTGGGCTCTGAAGCTGTTGACGCTAAAAGATCCTGGCGAAGTTGCAGCACCTGGAAGCCTTGGCATCCTTGGTTGTGGCTTCTGAACCTGAGGCCACTGCTCCACATGGTAGTCATACTGTGCTCCTGGAATAGTGGGAGGAACTAGGATAGGCCATTTCACTGTGACCAGCAGTCCATGATCAAAGGCATGTTCAATGGTGTGAGGCCTAGGAGGTGGAACAGTGGCTTCAACATTTACATTTGCTTCAGGTTGCACATGAGCTTCAGGCACTACATTTGCTTCAGGCTCCACATTGTCTTCAGCCATGACGGTGTCATTGGCTTCAACATTGTTGTTGGTGGCAGCCTCGGTGTTTTCAACCTCCGTTTGCTCTAGAACAGGAGGGTCGGGCACAATCACATTCTCCTCGAGAATGACTGGTTCTGTAGAAGGGGGTGAGGCAATTCTTTCTTCTTCTCTTTCTCCTTGATCTTCATCGGCTGATGCGGCCGGAATGTCTTCAGCAGCTTTGGCTTCAGACTCGAAGACATTCGCAGTAGGCGTGGATTCAGTAAACACTTGACGTGCTGCTGAGCTTTGGTGCACCTCCCCTTCCGGAATGCTCGACATGGTGACATGTGTCCTGGGGCCTTTGCGAAGCCTGCGGAATGCGGGCAACGCCTGTGGTGATGGAGAGGTCTGCACCATGTAGTTGTCATCGTCAAGCACCAGAGTGGTGACTTGAGGTGGTGGAGTTCTGGGTGTCTCTTCATAGACGGGGGTGTCTTGCTGAGGGCGATCGGCCTATGAGTCATCCTGAGCAATTGGCGTCAAGGGACGACCAATGCTGATGAGTTTGTTGTTCGTAAGAACGGGCGATGATATCGATTGGTGCTCGATATGAGGAAGGACTTCACCATCTTCAACATTGTCATCATGACCAATGTCTTTAGCTGTGATGGGGTCGACAGCTGGAACTTCTTCATCTTTAGGAGCCTCTGTGGAAGCAAGCTCGTGGATCACAAGACGGCGCTCTTGGTTGGTGGAAGCTGGACGGGCAACAGAAATGGGCTCAACCACAAGGGGCTTAGTGGCCGCAGCACGCTCTTTCTTTGAGGACGTTGTCTTCATTTTTTTCTTGGAAGGAGCCTCATCAGAGGTGTTCTTGTGCTTGCGCTTCCTGGCATCAGCTTCAGCTGCCCTTGTCTTCTTCAGTTCTAAAGCTGCTGAGGGGACCTTAGGCTTCGAGCCTGTCATGTTGGCAGGGAAGACAATGCGAGGTTCTTCCTGCCTTGATGCTTCAGTTCGGGCCACAGCAGACTTCTTTGTTGGCTTGGCAGCCATTCTTGGGTCGATGCCAGGACGCCTAAGAGCGTTGCGCTTTTCGGCTTCATTATGTGCTTGAACGCACTTCTCTGCAAAGTACTTCATGCGCTCTCTTGAACCTTTAGCTTCTTCCCTCTTCTTGTGAAACTCTTCCTTGAGATTATGCATCATCTCTTTGAAGATTTGAATATCTGCCACGCTGAGCTTGGCCATGTTCTTCTTGAAGTGAGCTTTCTCATAATCAATTTTGTTCTTGAGCTCTACTATCTTCTGAGCCACGGCCAGCTCATTGGCAATAGCTCCGTGAAATGAGACACTGATGTCCACAGGAAGCTGAAGATCATCAATGCTGATGCTCTGGTTGTCGAACCACTCATCAATGAAGTTGTTCAGTATATCAACATCAAAGAGGGGTAGATCGTTGAAGATCTCCGCCTCTTGCTTGCTCTTGATTAGCTGCTCAAGGGCATCATTACCAAGATCTTCGTCACTGGACAGATCAATGGTTTCATCTTCTTTCCTTAGAACATCAGCTGGAGTCAACTCATGCCCAGAAATCTTCTTCGGCTTCTTGGCTTTTTTAGTCTTCTCGGCCTTCTTAGAGACACGAGACAGGTCTTCAGACTGCACATTGGCTTCAGGAGGTGCAATGGCCAATGGCTTCAGTATCGAAAAGCTTTTGGTGTGGCAGAGGGCTTTGAAGCTTTTGTCTTCTTAGTCTTCTGCTTCAGTGGTGCTGGCGCATCTTCAGAATCTGTGTCATCAGCAGATTGATCCATCGTAGCCCTCTGAGCAGCGATATGTGAGAGAAGACCATCAAAGTTGGCGAAGGGGCCGATGACATTAGGATTGGCATCGCGTGTGTCGTCAGCCCTTGGAGCAGATGGACCAGGGTTGAAGTTGAGGCCCAGCTCCTTCTTGTTCTTGGTGGATGACTCCTTTGCAAACTGATAATTGCGCTTAAACAGATTGTCTTCACAACACCATAACAAGGATGATGGGTCAGCATTCTCTGGCTTCGGTCCTCGGACCATGCATGGGAAGAATCCTTGAGCAATGGCTTCAGACTTGGACTTGGGCTGAAGATTTTGGTACAGAATATCTCCCCATGGTCGCTTGATGGCATTCTTCTCTGCATATTCGGGGGTCACGAAGTTGTACTTGAACCATTCTTCGTCCCAATATCTTTGAATCCATTGGATTCGGATCTTGCGTTGGCCATAGCTCTCCTCAGGATCTGACTTGTACAGCTCGAACAGATCTGGAGGTAAATCCTTAGCTATGTTGCCTCTACGCTGTCTGCGACCTTTCCTGGCAGATTTCTCAGTGGCCATTGTATTCAGATTGAATGGCCTCAGAATAGTGAATGGCTTCCGTCTGCTTGTCAAATAAGAGCTGGCTTTAGGGGAGTGTATGTGCTGTTGTAAGAACTCTGCAAATGAATGCAGACTATGAGAACCAAGGGCTTCTCCCACGTACATGTACATGTGACAACATTAAGGTGCTAGGGAAGAGGAAGAGGTCATATGCATTCTCAGAAGATTTTGAAGAAAAATCGGTTTGAAGACATTGACCTCATAGAGCGAAGACATTCACTTATTTGAAGAGAGTCGATTCCAGATTTGTACGAATCCATGAATAAGTACAAGTGAGGAATCTAACTAGTTATGAAGCATAAGTGAATATACCTGGCATGATATGAGGTGCAGATAAGGATGGATCCATATTTGGAAGTGAAGAAACCAATTTTGGTTGAAGTGGATGGATCTAGCAGATCTAAAAGACAGTAAAAAGTAAGATTTAATTACCGCAGAAGAAATGCTAGACGAGGTAGAGTTGGAGACCGAGCAGTTCAATCTTATGTGCCCTATCTTGGCGATGGGAGACACCTACGGCAACGGCAGAGAGGACGAGGTCCGCGACCGGCGTGAGGACGGCGTCGAAGAAGTTGCGGCAGTCAAGCACTTTGTCTCTGGCATCGTAGCGAGCTAGTAGAGGCGCTAGGGTTTGTGCGAGGTGGCGAGGTGGAAGAAGAGATAATGACCGCGGTGAGTGTGTATTTATAGGGATAAGGACAGCACATCGTAATTACGCTGGTGCCCCTGGCGGTTCACATCTGAAGGACACATGGCTTGCATGCAACTCATTGGGAGTTTATCCATGTTCCCACGCTCGCCTGGATTGTCGGGTGGTCGTTCCGGCTTCACCGGTATTCAGGCAAGAGGATATGGCAATTAAAACAGATTTAAATGTTTGTCTCTATGTCTTCTGCTGACAAGGACTCAGAGAAGACAATTGTCAGGTTTCAATAGAATGCATATGATTTGGATAGATAGAGTTTGAGGAAGAAGCACAGAAGAGGTTAGGGTCCGATCACATTCACTTAGGTCAAGAAAAGATTCATGCATGAAGACATAGCTATAAGTGAATGTTGTAGAGGACAAAACACAAATATATATATGTGTGTGTGTGTGTGTATAATATCAGACCAACTTAACATTGCGAAGATAAACCTCAAAGTTAACAAAATGTTGAAGACAAATCAATTGTGAAGACTATGCAATTATGACGCCACATGAAACACTTCGAAAAGATTTTGGTGGTGGCGTTACCCATTGTATAGGAAGTATTAGACCCAGACACGATGCACAATTATCGTGGCACTCCGAAGTCAAATTCCACGTTAATGTATTCACACTTAGAGTGTATGTCTTCATTGATTGAAGATATACATTACTTCGTGTGTTGCACATCTATTTCATCAACATGCATAAGCGTTAGGATGTGTGTCCAATTACAGGAAAATTGAGGATTCTAAGATATTTAGCTGACAGCTAAGTGATGCGACTCCTTTGGTGCCGCTTGGAATCGGGCACACATGCAAACGCTATGCATTATATCTGGCCTAGATGCACATAAATAGAGTAAAGAACCAATCATGGAGCGGTATAACTTTTGATTGAACTCTGTACCATTGTCGTCGGGGCCCAGATGACTTTTGGTTGGCATTGGCGTCGTGTATCCTTTGCAGTCTTGCATTCCAAACTTCTTCAGGCAATTGTTGAGGTATTTTTCATGTGATATGAAGATGTCGTTGCTTTGCTGACAGATTTGAAGACTGAGGAAGAATTTTAGCTCACCCATCATGGACATCTGATATTGCTCTTGCATCATGTGTCCAAATTCATCAATGTATTTCTTGTCTGTGCAGCCGAAGATAATGTCATCCACATAGATTTGGCATACAAACAATTCTCCATCATATGCCTTCATGAAGAGTGTGGGATCCAGGGAACCAGGTTTGAAGCCTTTGCTCTTCAGGAAGTCTTTGAGTGTGTCATACCAAGCACGAGGGGCTTGTTTGAGGCCATACTGTGCCTTATTGAGCCTGTATACCATGTCAGGACGCTTTGGGTCTTCAAAACCAGGTGGTTGTGCAACATACACTTCTTCTTCAATTTTCTATTCAGGAAGGCACTCTTCACATCCATTTGGTACAGAAGGATATCGTGATGGTTGGCATAGGCCAGCAATATGCGAATGGCTTGAAGCCTAGCCACAAGAGCAAAGGTTTCATCGAAGTCAATCCCTTCTACTTTAGTGTAACCTTGAGCAACGAGACGAGCCTTGTTTCTGACAACTTGACCATGCTCATCTTGTTTGTTGCGGTAGATCCATTTGGTGCCAATGATATTGTGCTTGCGAGGATCAGGGTGCTTAACCAGTTCCCACACATTGTTCATTTCAAACTGTTGAAGCTCTTCTTGCATCGCTTGAATCCATTCAGGTTCCTTGAAGGCTTCAGCAACTTTCTTGGGTTCAGACATAGAGACAAATGCAAAGTGACCACAGAAATTTTCTAGCTGTGTTGCTCTTGAACGAGTGAGTGGACCAGGTGCATTGATGCTATTGATTATCTTCTCCATCTGCACTTCATTTGCAACATGAGGATGAACTGGACGAAGACTTTGCTCTTGCTGATCATTGTCTTCATCATCGGCATTGACTTCAGGCTGAGCATTGTCTCCGGGTTGATTAGGTGCAGAGATGATGAGTTCTTTGTCAGCCTGAGCCTCTGAAGGTATGATTTCTCCAATACCCGTAAGCTTGATGGATTCACTTGGTGAGACTTCATCTAGCACATTTGGCAGGTGCTCCCAGTTAGTAGCTCATATGATGTCTTCTTTAGAAGCTTGTGAAGATAAACACTGTTGATGACGTGGCATGCAGTATCAATGGCTTTAGGCCAGAATTTCCTTGGAGTCTTGTACTCATCAAGCATCGTCCGTGCCATCTCAATGAGGGTTCTGTTCTTGCGCTCCACGATGCCATTCTGCTGAGGTGTGTAAGGAGCTGAGAACTCATAAGTGATGCCCAATGTATCAAGATAAGTGCCAATGCCAGTGTTCTTGAATTTTGTGCCGTTGTCACTTCTGATGTGCTTGATCTTGATGCCATAGTTCGTCATGGCACGATTGGAGAATCTTATGAAGACATCCTGCACTTCATTCTTGTAGAGGATTATGTGCACCCATGTATATCTTGAGTAATCATCAACAATAATGAAGCCATAGAGGCAAGCAGTGGTAATGAGGGTAGAGTAGTTAGTAGGGCCAAATAAGTCCATGTGAAGCAGCTCGAAGGGACGGGAAGTCGTCATGATTGTCTTCGAGGGATGCTTGGCCCTAGTCATCTTTCCAGCTTCGCAGGCACCACACAGATGATCCTTCTTGAACTTGATGCCCTCGATGCCTACGACATGCCTCTTCTTCGCGAGAGTGTACAAGTTCCTCATGACAGCATGCCCTAGCCTCCGATGCCAGAGCCAGCACTCTGAAGCTTTTGCTAGAAGACATATGGCCAAATGTGGTCCTGCTGAGAAATCTACCATGTACAAATCATCTTTTCGATGCCCTTCAAAGACTAGAGATTTGTCAGATTCCATAAGCACAAGGCAACAATATTTTCCAAACATCACAATCATGTTCAAATCACAAAGCATTGAGACAGACATTAAGTTGAAACCAAGGGATTCAACAAGCATCACTTTATCCATGTGCTGATCCTTAGAGATTGCAACTCTACCTAGACCCAATACCTTGCTTTTACCAGTGTCAGCAAATGTGATGTGACTCTTGTCAGATGGACGTAGGGTTGAATCCATGAGAAGACTTCGATCACCAGTCATGTGATTAGTGCATCCACTGTCCATAATCCATTATGAAGGCTTTGGTGTCATACCCTATAGTGCAGTTTGGGGGATAGGCTTCACCAAGAGTATTGTGAAGCATAAACATTTGACGAACAAGCGGATTATGAAAGTTCAGGTCTTGGTTAGGATAAGTAGGATGTTTGTCAAGAAATCCTGGGACGAAATACATAATAAGAGAATTAGGACATTTTATCTTGTGTCCCACAAGACGTTTTAGGTCCCTAGCACAAGCATCAGACGCCTTTGATTTTCGGCTGGAGACCTTTCCCTGCAAATGAGAGTTAATTTTTCTTAACCACCCACATCTTCAGGGGTGGCTTATAAGCAATGAGTCTAAGTGCAGCATCTGAGAATTTTGGCTTTGGAGCCCTGGCAAATAGCCTTGCAGGAGGTGAATAATACTCATAAGAATAAGCAGAATAGTTCTTTGTCTTATCAACATAGCGGTTTGACGAAACACGCTCATATTCATAAGTCCGAGTATGGTTTCCCTGCAAAACATTGGTGTTAGGGTGACTCTGGTGAGTCCTCTATTTGTATGAAGCCTTTGGACCATATGAAGCCTTTGGTCTGGGGTTTGTCTTCTTCCCTGGTGGTGTCATGATGACATTCACAGGAAATTTCTCAAGACAACTTTTGGGCACCTAGATCTTCTTCAAAGGTGGTCCATTCCTGCAATTAGTACCAATATACCTGGCAAACACTTCACCATTCTGATTCTTAAATAGTTTATAGTTTGCATCAAAGGATTTATCAATAATAATAGGGTTAGCACAAGTGAAGCCAGATAAGGTAGATGGATCCACTGAAGGTTCCTTTGCAGCAAGCCATGTGGTTTTGGGGTACTGCTCAGGCTTCCAGTATGAACCATCAACACTCATTTTCCTCTCGAACCCAATACCCTCTTTCCTAGGGTTTCGGTTCAAAATTTGTTTCTTGAGTACATCGCACAGTGTCTGATGCCCTTTGAGGCTTTTGTACATCCATGTTTCAAGCAATGTCTTCAACCTCGCATTCTCATCAGCAATAGTAGTGGTATCCTCAGAAGAGGGGTTAGTTACCACATAGCAGCTGAAGACATAACAACAGTAGTAGCAGTAGAACATCCAGCAACAGAAGCAGCATTATCACGCTCAAGACATTTTAAACATGGTGGCTCAAAGTCTTCCTGGGCGGAACTAATCTGTTGAGCGCGGAGTGACTCGTTCTCCTTTTGAAGATCTTCATGAGCCGATCTCAAGTTCTCAAGATCTTGCTTCCTTTGAAGATAATCATAGGAGAGCTTTTCATGAGTAGTTGAGAGCATATCATGACGACTTTCAAGTTCCTCGTACTTAATGTGAAGATTTTTCATGTCTTCAATTAAGGACTGAGTTCGAGTCATTTCCGCGTCCAATAGGTCATCGCTTTTGTCTAGCAACTTTTGAATATGTTCCACAACATTTTGTTGTTCTGTTGCAATTTTAGCAAGTGTTTTGTAGCTAGGTTTAGATACACATTTAGAGTCATCTTCACTTGATGTTTGAAAGTAAGCATCGCATGAGTTTACCTTGGCACCGCTTGCCATGAAGTAGTAGGTGGGAGCAGAGTCATCCTCATCATTAGCATCAGTGTTGGTGACAAGGCCATTGTCTTTAGTGTTGAATATGGACTTGGCGACATACGCTGAAGCTAGAGCCAGGCTTGCCACGCTTGATTCAGATTTATCTTCAGACTCCACCTCTGCCTCCTCAGATGCAGACTCCTCTGAATCCATATCCTTGCCAACAAATGCACGAGCCTTGCTGGATGAGCTCTTCTTGTGTGATGAAGACTTCGACGAAGACTTGGAAGAAGACTTTGAGGATTTCTTCTTCTTCTTCTCATCAGAATCATATTCCTTCCTCTTCTTCTTCTTCTTGGTCTCATTGTCCCACTGTGGACACTTAGAGATGTAGTGACTAGGTTTCTTGCACTTGTGGCATGTTCTCTTCTTGTAGTCACGAGAGGAAGCTTCATTGTTTCTTGAGTTGGATCTTGAAGACTTTATGAAGTCTTTCTTCTTGGTGAACTTCTGGAACTTCTTCACAAGCATAGCAAGCTCTTTTCCAATGTCTTCAGGATCCTTAGAACCGCAGTCAGATTCTTCTTCAGATGAGGAAACAACCTTTGCCTTCAAAGCGCGAGTTCGGCCATAGTTGGGACCATAGATATCTCTTTTCTCAGATAGCTGAAACTCATGTGTGTTGAGCCTCTCAAGTATGTCAGACGGATCGAGAGTCTTGAAGTCAGGGCGTTCATGAATCATCAGGGCCAGGGTGTCGAATGAGCTGTCAAGCGATCTCAGAAGCGTCTTATGATTTCTTGCTTGGTGATCTCAGTGGAGCCGAGTGCGCGAAGCTCATTTGTGATATCAGTGAGGCGATCAAATGTAAGTTGGACATTCTCATTGTTATTTCTCTTGAAGCGGTTGAAGAGGTTGTGAAGAACATTGATCCTTGAGTCTCTCTGGGTTGAGACGCATTCGTTGACCTTGGAGAGCCAGTCCCAGACTAGCTTCGCAGTTTCCAGTGCACTCACACGGCCGTAATGTCCTTTGGTCAGGTGAACACAGATGATATTCTTGGCGGTTGAGTACAGTTGAATGAACCTCTTGACATCGGTAGCGGTGACACCTTCACCGACCTTGGGAACACCGTTCTTAACGACATACCAGAGGTCGACGTCAATGGCTTCAAGATGCATGCGCATCTTATTCTTCCAGTAGGGGTAATCAGTGCCATCGAAGACAGGGCACGCAGCTGAGACTTTGATTATCCCTGCAGTTGACATAGCTAAAACTACAGGTGGTTAAACCGAATCACACAGAACAAGGGAGCACCTTGCTCTGATACCAATTGAAAGTGCTAGTTATCGACTAGAGGGTGTGAATAGGGGATTTATATGAAAGTCTTCAAAACATGGGGGCTTTGAAGACAAACGATAGGAATGAACCTATTGATATGCAGCGGAAGGTAGAGTACACTAGACAGGCCATAGTCAAGTAAGCAATGAAGTGAAAGCACGAAGACTATCAACGACTAGGTAGTAAGGATCAACATGGAAGACAGTATGAAGACAAACAGTAAACAGTCTTCACTCAGTGAAGTCAATCAGATCATACGGGCAAGCAATGACTTCACGAAGACAAACTGTAAAGTAAAGGGAAGTGAAGGATAGAACCGGTAGCTTGGTGAAGACAAGGATTTGGTAGACCAGTTCCAGTTGTTGTGACAACTATACGTCTGGTTAGGAAGGCTGAGATTTAACTCAGAAGACCACGTCTTCACCTTATTCCCCTTGAGCTAAGGACACACAGTCCTCGCCCAATCACTTTGGTAAGTCTTCAAGGTAGACTTCCAAACCTTCATAGACTTCGTTCACCGGCAATCCACAATGACTCTTGGACGCTCAGAATGCGACGCCTAACCGGCTGGAGGATTCACAGTCCTCAAGTGTAACAAGTCTTCAGATCACGCGGACAGGAAGACTTTAGTGATGCCTAACACTCTTTGGCTCTAGGTGTTTTGGGCTTTGTCCTCGTAAGGATCTCTCTCTCTCTCAAATGCTTCGGAGGTGGGTTGCTCTCAAATGACAAAAGTGGTGCACTAACTCTGAGCAGCCACCAATTTATGGTGTAGGGGTGGGCTATTTATAGCCAGGAGGCAACCTGACCTGATTTATCCGAAATAACCCTGGTTCACTAAGGAACTGACACATGTCCAACGGTCAGATTTCAAACACACGTGACAGCTTGACTTGGGCTACAAGTAAAGCTGACTCATCCAGCTCTGGATAAGATTTACTCTCATTGTCTTCGCTCGAAGACATAGGATTTGGTTGAGCATCACATCAGTCACTCTGACTTTGTTCACTTGGACCCCACTTAATAGTACGGTGGTTCCTATGACTCAACAAGGAAGAAAAGGAAACTACAAAACAACTACGTCTTCTCATTCCATAGTCTTCATGTGAATGTCTTCTCATGTCATAATCTTCACCGTGAATATCTTCACAGTCCACCATTGTCTTCAATGTCTTCACACATTTTTAGGGGTCATCTCTGGTAGGTAAACCGAATCAATATGGGACTACTACCTGTGTTATCCTGCAATTCTCACAAACACATTAGTCCCTCAACTAAGTTTGTCGTCAATACTACAAAACCAACTAAGGGTGGCACTAGACGCACTTACAGGTACATCTCCAAACGCTGGTTCACTTGCTCGCTCCGGTCATTGATTTATGGGTGATAGGAAGTCGAGTCTTGCTCCTTTGATCCCCGCGGCAGCGAGCATCTCACGCCACATGTGACTAGTGAAGGTGCAGTCGCGATCCAGGACGATGGATTCCGGAACATCGTGTAGCTTCACGATTGAGGGAGTCCTGGATTAGGGGGTCCCCGGGCGTCCGGGCTATGTGACGTGGGACGGACTGGTGGGCCGTGAAGATACAAGATAGAAGGCTTTCCCCCGTGTCCGGATGGGACTCTCCTTGGCATGGAAGGCAAGCTTGGCGTTCGGATACGAAGATTCCTTTCTCTATAATCTGACTCTGTACAAACCCTAGCCCCCTCCGGTATCTATATAAACCGGAAGGTTTAGTCCGTAGAGGCAGTCATAATCATCCATGCTAGACATATAGGGTTTAGCCATTACGATCTCGTGGTAGATCAACTCTTGTAACCCCTATACTCATCCAAGTAAATCAAGCAGGACGTAGGGTTTTACCTCCATCAAGAGGGCCTGAACCTGGATAAACATCGTGTCCCCTGCCTCCTGTTACCCTCGATCCTTAGACGCACAGTTCGGAACCCCCTACCCGAGATCTTCCGGTTTTGACACCGTCATTGGTGCTTTCATTGAGAGTTCCTCTGTGCTGTCGACAAAGGATTCGATGGCTCATTCAATCATCCACAATGATGTTGTTTCGGGGAAGATTTTTTCCCCGGGCCAAATTTTCGTATTCGACGGATTCATGTTGCGTGAAAATTCGATTGGCCACCTCAAGCAGATCGACAGCCACGCCCCTGGTCATCATATCAATTTCGGGAACCTAAGTTATGTCGCTGATATCCGAGGAGATTTGATCTTCGAAGGGTTCGCGGACCCGATCACCGCTCTGGCCTTAGATCCGGAGCAGGCTGTCAGGTCCGAAGACGGGAGCTTAGAGCTCGTTGGACTCTCTACAATTATGGAACTTGTTACCGGTGATCCGGAGGGGACGATGTCATCGGCTAACCCGAAGATGAACCAAACTCCTCTTGTCACTCAAGCACCGGATACTCCGTCGGACCCTAAGTCCGAACTCTCGAAGTCCATGTCAAGTGGGCGCCGCCAGGAGACTCTGGCTCCGGACAGCCCCACGGACTCTCGTTTCTCTATCCAACCCTCGCCTTTAAACGAGGCCCTGGGCTTAATGCCATCACTCGCCATTACGGAAGGATCACTTCGGAATTATGCCCGGCCCGGACTAGGGGCTGAGAGTGGGGAATTTTACATCCCACCCACCGCCCACTTCATAGCCACTGTCAAAGATTTGACCGACATGCTGGACTACGCCTCCGAAGACATCGACAGTATGGACGACGATGCCGGAGACGAACAAAGCCAAAACCTCCGTTTACCGGATGATGGATGGCCACCTCCACATACGACGTGTACATGATGGACACACCCAAAGAGGATGGCGACGACGGCAAGAAGGATCTGGTTGAGGACAAGCCTGTCAAAGCCCCTCCGAAGCGTCGACGTCAGCGACGCCGCTCAAAATCGTGTCGCGACAAAGACAGCAATACCGGCACCGAAGACAATAATACTCTGGAGAATGCCGAAGACCCTGAAGCCCGTGTAGAGCCAACATCTGAACAGGATGATTGGGAGGATGAGCAAATAAACCCCGACGATCTTGTCGAAAATGAGGGCTCGGAGGATAGCAACTACCTACCGACCTCCGAAGAAGATGTGAGCCTCGGTGATGAAGATTTCATCGTGCCGGAGGAACCCCTCAAACAATATCGCTTTAAGCGCCGGCTAATCGCCACTGCAAGAAGCCTGAAAAAGAAGCGGCAACAACTTCAGGTTGATCAGGATTTGCTCAATGACAGATGGACTAAGTCCTTTTAGCCGAGGAATACGGCCTCGAACACCCAACAAAGAGCTACCCCGAGCGCAAGCTGCTACCCCAATTCGACGATGAGGCGCTGGAGCCCATACCGCCAACGCATGGCGCTGCTAACAGACCTAACCGACCACCGCGTGGCCGGGACAGAGCGGCAATTCAAGCCGAGTACCAGCCCGCACCACCTCGCCATAAAAGCAGATGAACGGCAGCTCCGGAATATACATATGACCTACAACAGGACCTGGACAAAAGAGCCGGTCAAACCAGATCAATCTATGGATCAAGGGGACGTTGCCCCAGCGTGAGAGGACGGCCGTCAAGCCTGGCGTGACAAAAACAACCTCACTCAGGACGAAAATCGCATACGGACTTCATCCGAACTACGTCGCGACATGGCTCGATACAGAGGTGCCGCACACCCTCTATGCGTCACCGATGAAGCAATGGAGCACCAGTTCCCAGAAGGATTTAAACCCGTGAACATCGACTCATACGACGGCACGACGGACCCTGCAGTCTGGATTGAAGATTTTCTTCTCCGCATACATATGGCTCGCGGTGACGACCTCCATGCCATCAAATATCTCCCCTTGAAGCTTAAGGGACCAGCACAACATTGATTAAACAACCTCCTAGAAAATTCTATTAGTAGCTGGGAAGATTTGGAAGATGCCTTTAGAGACAACTTCCAAGGTACATATGTACGGCCCCCGGACCCCGATGACCTCAGTCACATAGTCCAGCAACCCGGAGAGTCAGCCCGAAAACTCTGAACAAGGTTCTTAATTAAAAAGAACCAAATCGTTGACTGTCCGGACACCGAAGCCCTCGCGGCCTTTAAACACACCATCCGTGACAAATGGCTCGCCTGACACCTCGGCCAAGAAAAGCCGAAGTCCATGGCAGCCCTTACCGCATTAATGACCCGCTTTTGCATGGGAGAAGATAGTTAGCTAGCCCGCAGAAGCAATAGCACCAGCGACCCTGATACATCCATTTTGCATCATGCTTTTATATCGATATTTATTGCATTATGGACTATTATTTCACTTTATGTCACAATACTTATGGCTATTCTCTCTTATTTTACAAGGTTTACATAAAGAGGGAGAATGCCGGCAGCTGGAATTCTGGTCTAGATAAGGAGCAAATATTAGAGACCTATTCTGCGCAACTCCAAAAGTCCTGAAACTCCACGAAACGTCTTAAAAGAAATAAAGAAAAATCCACGCCAAAGATGAAGGCCAGGGGGCCCACACCCTGCTCACGAGGGTGGGGGGCGCCCCCCCTAGGGCGCGCCCCCTACCTCATGGGCCCCCTGGTGGCTCTCTGATGCCCATCTTCACCTATATGAGGTCTTTTGATGAGAAAAAAATAGAGAGGAACTTTTCGGGACGAGACTCCATCGCCACGAGGCAGAACCTTGGCGGATCCAATCTAGAGCTCCGACAGAGCTGTTCTGCCGGGGATACTTACCTCCCGGAGGGGGAAATCATCACCATCGTCATCACCAACGCTCCTCTCATCGGGAGAGGGAAATCTCCATCAACATCTTCACCAGCACCATCTCATCTCCAAACCCTAGTTCATCTCTTGTATACAATTCTTGTCTCAAAGTCCGGGATTGGTGCTAGTAGGTTGCTAGTAGTGTTGATTACTCCTTGTAGTTCATGCTAGTTGATTTAATTGGTGGAAGATCATCTGTTCAGATCCTATATGCATATTATTACCCCTCTGATTATGAACATGAATATGCTTTGTGAGTAATTACGTTCGTTCCTGAGGACAAGGGAGAAGTCTTGCTATGAGTAGTCATGTGAATTTGGTATCCGTTTGATATTTTGATAAGATGTATGTTGTCTAGCCTCTAGTGGTGTTATGTGAACGTCGACTACATAACACTTCACCATTATTTGGGCCTAGAGGAAGACATTGGGAAGTAATAAGTAGATGATGGGTTGCTAGAGTGACAAAAGCTTAAACCCTAGTTTATGCGTTGCTTCGTAAGGGGCTGATTTGGATCCATATGTTTCATGCTATGGTTAGGTTTACCTTAATAATTTTGTTGTACTTGCGGATGCTTGCAATAGAGGTTAATCATAAGTGGGATGCTTGTTCAAGTAAGAACAGCACCCAAGCACCGGTCCACCCACATATCAAATTATCAAAGTATCGAACGCGAATCATATGAACGTGATGAAAACTAGCTTGACGATATTCCCATGTGACCTCGGGAGCGCTTTTCCTATTATAAGAGTTTGTTCCGGCTTGTCCTTTGCTACAAAAGGATTGGGCCACCTTGCTGCACTTTATTTACTTTTGTTACTTGTTGCTCGTTACAATTTATCCTATCACAAAACTATCTGTTACCACTTATTTCAGTACTTGCAGAGATTACCTTGCTGAAAACCGCTTATCATTTCCTTCTGCTCCTCGTTGGGTTCGACACTCTTACTTATCGAAAGGACTATGATAGATCCCCTATACTTGTGGGTCATCAAGACTCTTTTCTGGCACCGTTTCCGGGGAGTGTAGCGCCTTTGGTAGGTGGAATTTGGTAAGGAAAAATTTATATAGTGTGCTGAAATTTACTGTCACTTGTTACTATGGAAAGTAATACTCTGAGGGGCTTGTTCGGGGTATCTTCACCCTGTCCAGTAGAGCAAAGAGTTGCTCCTCAACCTACTGAACCTATTGAAAATGAAACTCCTTTTGAATTTCCTGCGGCTATGATGGAAAAAATGCTAGCTAATCCTTTTACAGGAGATGGAACAAAGCATCCTGATGAGCACTTAATATATGTGGATGAAGTTTGTGGATTATTTAAGCTTGCAGGTATACCCGATGACGTTGCTAAGAAGAAGGTCTTCCCTTTATCTTTGAAAGGAGACGCATTGGTATGGTATAGGCAATGTGATGATATGAGATCATGGGACTATAAAAGATTGAAGCTGGAATTTCATCAAAAGTATTACCCTATGCATCTTGTTCATCGTGATCGCAATTATATATATAATTTCTGGCCTCGCGAAGGAGAAAGCATCGCTCAACTTGGGTGAGGCTTAAATCAATGTTATATTCATGCCCCAATCATGAGCTCCCGAGAGAAATAATTATGCAAAGTTTTTATGCTCGGCTTTCTGAAAACAATCGCACCATGCTCGATACTTCTTGTGCTGGCTCTTTTATGATGAAGACTATTGAATTCAGATGGAATTTATTGGATAGAATTAAACACAACTCTGAAGATTGGGACCTCGACGAAGGTGAGGAGTCAGGTATGACACCTAAGTTTGATTGTGTTAAATCTTTTATGCATACCGATATTTTCCGTAAGTTTAGCACTAAATATGGACTTGACTCTGAGATAGTAGCTTCTTTCTGTGAATCTTTTGCTACTTATGTTGATCTCCCTAAGGAGAAGTGGTTTAAATATCATCCTCCCATAGAAGTAAAAGTAGCTGCACCTATTAAAGTTGAAGAAAAGACTGTCACTTATAATGATCCTATTGTTCCTACTTCTTATATTGAGAAACCACCTTTCCCTGTTAGAATAAAGGATCATGCTAAAGCTTCAACTGTTGTTCGTAAAAGCAATATTAGAACTTATACACCTCCTGAGCAAGTTAAAGTAGAACCTAATATTGCTATTGTTAAAGATCTCTTGTCTGATAATATTGATGGGCATGTTATTCAGTTCGAAGGTGAAACTGCTAGAATTGCTAAACCTTGTGATAAGGATAAACATAGACCTGTGGTAGGCGTGCCTGTTATTTCTATTAAAATAGGAGATCACTGTTATCATGGCTTATGTGATATGGGTGCTAGTGTTATACCTCATGACTTATACAAAGAAATTAAGAATGAAATTGCACCTGTTGAGTTAGAAGATATTGATGTTACTATTAAACTTGCTAATAGAGATACTATTTCACCAATTGGAATTGTTAGAGATGTTGAAGTCTTGTGTGGGAAAACTAAATGTCCTGCTGATTTTCTTGTTCTTACTTCCCCACAAGATAGCTTTTGTCCCATTATATTTGGTAGACCCTTCTTAAATATTGGCAATGCTACCATAGACTGCACTAAGAATATTGTTACTGTTGGTTTGGATGATATGGTTCATGAGTTTAATTTCTCCAAATTTAGTAAACAACATCGTGAGGAAGAATTACCTAGTAAGGATGAAATTATTGGTCTTTCTTCTATTGCCGTACCTCCTAGTGATCCTTTAGAACACTATTTGCTAGACCATGAAAATGATATGTTCATGAATGAAAGAAGGGAAATAGATGAAGTATTCTTTAAACATGAACCTGTTCTGAAACACAATTTGCCTGTTGAAATCCTAGGGGATCCTCCTCCACCCAAGGGTGATCCCGTGTTTGAGCTTAAACCTTTACCTGATAATCTTAAATATGCTTATCTTGATGAAAAGAAGATATATCCTGTTATTATTAGTGCTAACCTTTCAGAGCATGAAGAAGAAAGATTAATGAAAACTCTGAAGAAGCATCGTGCTGCTATTGGATATACTCTTGATGATCTTAAGGGCATTAGTCCCACTCTATGCCAACATAAAATAAATTTGGAAGCAGATGCCAAACCAGTTCGTGATCCTCAACGACGTCTGAATCCTAAAATGAAAGAAGTGGTAAGAAAATAAATACTAAAGCTTCTGGAGGCAGGTATAATCTACCCCGTTGCTGATAGTGAGTGGGTAAGTCCTGTCCATTGTGTCCCTAAGAAGGGAGGTATTACTGTTGTTCCTAATGATAAAGATGAATTGATTCCACAAAGAATTATCACAGGTTATAGGATGGTAATTGATTTCCGCAAATTAAATAAAGCTACTAAGAAAGATCATTACCCCTTACCTTTTATTGATCAAATGCTAGAAATATTATGCAAACATACACACTATTGCTTTCTAGATGGTTATTCTGGTTTCTCTCAAATACCTGTGTCGGCTAAAGATCAATCAAAGACTACTTTTACTTGCCCTTTTGGTACTTTTACTTATAGACGTATGCCTTTTGGTTTATGTAATGCACCTGCTACCTTTCAAAGATGCATGATGGCTATATTCTCTGACTTTTGTGAAAAGATTTGTGAGGTTTTCATGGACGACTTTTCCGTCTATGGTTCCTCTTTTGATGATTGCTTGAGCAATCTTGATCGAGTTTTGCAGACATGTGAAGAAACTAATCTTGTCTTGAATTGGGAAAAGTGCCACTTTATGGTTAATGAAGGTATTGTCTTGGGGCACAAAGTTTCTGAAAGAGGTATTGAGGTTGATAAAGCCAAGGTTGATGCTATTGAAAAGATGCCATGTCCCAAGGACATCAAAGGTATAAGAAGTTTCCTTGGTCATGTCGGTTTTTATAGGAGGTTCATTAAGGACTTCTCAAAAATTTCTCGGCCTCTGACTAATTTATTGCAAAAAGATATACCATTTGTCTTTGATGATGATTGTGTAGAAGCATTTGAAATACTTAAGAAAGCATTAGTCTCTGCACCTATTGTTCAGCCACCTGATTGGAATTTACCCTTTGAAATTATGTGTGATGCTAGTGATTATGCTGTAGGTGCTGTTCTAGGTCAAAGAGTTGATAAGAAATTAAATGTTATTCATTATGCTAGTAAGACTCTAGACAATGCTCAAAGAAATTATGCTACTACTGAAAAAGAGCTTTTAGCAATTGTATTTGCTTGTGATAAGTTCAGATCTTATATTGTTGATTCTAAAGTAACTATTCACACTGATCATGCTGCTATTAAATATCTTATGGAAAAGAAAGATGCTAAACCTAGACTAAGTAGATGGGTTCTCTTGCTACAAGAATTTGATTTGAATATTGTTGATAGAAAGGGAGCTGAGAACCCCGTTGTAGACAACTTATCTAGGTTAGAAAATATTCTTGATGACCCACTACCTATTAATGATGACTTTCCTGATGAACAATTAAATGTTATAAGTACTTCTCGTAGTACTCCATGGTATGCTGATTATGCTAATTATATTGTTGCTAAGTTTATACCACCTAGTTTCACATACCAGCAAAATAAAAAGTTTTTCTATGACTTGAGACATTACTTTTGGGATGACTCCATCTTTATAAAGAAGGAGTAGATGGTGTTATTAGGCGTTGTGTACCTGAGCATGAACAGGAACAGATCCTACGCAAGTGTCATTCCGAGTCTTATGGAGGACACCACGCTGGAGATAGAACTGCACATAAGGTATTGCAATCTGGTTTTTATTGGCCTACTCTCTTCAAGGATGCTCGTAAGTTTGTCTTGTCTTGTGATGAATGTCAAAGAATTGGTAATATTAGTAGACATCAAGAAATGCCTATGAATTATTCACTTGTTATTGAACCATTTGATGTTTGGGGCTTTGATTATATGGGACCTTTCCCTGCCTCTAATGGATACACACATATTCTAGTTGCTGTTGATTATGTTACTAAGTGGGTAGAAGCTATTCCAACTAGTAGTGCTGATCATAACACTTCTATTAAAATGCTTAAAGAAGTTATTTTCCTGAGGTTTGGAGTCCCTAGATATTTAATGACTGATGGTGGTTCACACTTTATTCATGGTGCTTTCCGTAAAATGCTTGCTAAATATGATGTTAATCATAGAATTGCATCCCCTTATCACCCACAGTCTAGTGGTCAAGTAGAGTTGAGCAATAGAGAGATCAAATTAATTTTGCAAAAGACTGTTAATAGTTCTAGAAAGAATTGGTCTAAGAAACTTGATGATGCATTATGGGCTTATAGAACTGCATATAAAAATCCTATGGGTATGTCTCTGTATAAAATGGTTTATGGAAAAGCATGTCACTTACCTCTCGAACTAGAACATAAGGCATACTGGGCTATTAAAGAACTCAACTATGATTTTAAACTTGCCGGTGAGAAGAGGTTATTTGATATTAGCTCACTTGATGAATGGAGAACCCAAGCTTATGAAAATGCCAAGTTGTTTAAAGAAAAAGTTAAAAAATGGCATGACAAAAGGATACAAAAGCGTGAGTTTAAAGTAGGTGATTATGTATTGCTATACAACTCTCGTTTAAGATTTTTTGCAGGAAAACTTCTCTCTAAATGGGAAGGCCCCTATGTTATCGAAGAGGTCTATCGTTCCGGTGCCATAAAAATCAACAACTTTGAGGGCACAAATCCGAAGGTGGTAAATGGTCAAAGAATTAAACATTATATCTCAGGTAATCCCATAAATGTTGAAACCAATATTATTGAAACCATAACCCCGGAGGAATACATAAGGGACACTTTCCGGAACGTTTCTGACTCCGAAAAGGAATAGGTATGTGGTACGGTAAGTAAACCGACTCCAAAACAATTTTAAGGCAATATTTCTCCGTTTTGGAATATTTAGAAAAATAGAAAAAATAAGTAGCAGTCTGGGAAGGACACGAGGGTGGTGGGTGCGCCCTACCCCCCTGGGCGCGCCCCCTACCTCGTGAGCGCCTCATGTGCCTTCCGGACTCCGTTTTCTTGCACGTTACGTATTTTGGTCGGTAAAAATTCATTATATATTATCCCGAAGGTTTTGACTCCCGTATCACGCAAAAATCTCTTGTTTTTGTTTTGAGCTGTTTTTCTAACAGATCTAGGTTATCATGATGGCCCCAAGCGCCTCCAAGGACAAGTTCTTCGAGAAGGTCATCAACCCTTACCTCGCGGAGGTGCTGCGACACCCTCAAACCATTGAGATGCGTGATGGGTTGCTGCACATCTGTGATGAAGAGGGACCAAAGGGGACCGGAAGCATGGAG
Source organism: Triticum urartu (assembly GCF_056163025.1). Lineage (NCBI taxonomy): Eukaryota > Viridiplantae > Streptophyta > Magnoliopsida > Poales > Poaceae > Triticum > Triticum urartu. The sequence continues at coordinate 463,559,436 of NC_141879.1, read as the reverse complement.
ACGAGGCTCGAAGCAGTGGAGCAACAAGTTTTCAAGTGCCAAAGGATGGTGGAGCGTGGAATCAATGCTAGCCACATGATGCTCGCGGAGTTCACTAACAACTACAAGCCGGATTCCAAGAACACCGAGGAGGCCATCTTCAAGCTACATGAGAAGATCGAGCACCTCCAAGCCCAAGTCTATGACCTTCAAAACCAAAACTGTGAGTATGAATATAGATTCAGGAGAATGAGTTTGGCTGCAGATTTGAGGATTCCGGAGACTCGATCATCTTTCTATGATGGTGAACCTATGCCTTGGAAGATGGATGACAGGCCCGCATCATCAACAACACCTCCACCGTCTCCTCCAACAAAGAAGAATTGAGTATCTGGGTATGGGCACTCCCCTCGGCAACTGCCAAGCTTGGGGGAGGTGCCCCGGTATCGTATCACCATCACAACTCCTACCTTTACCGTTTTTCTTAGTTTGATCCTATTAGTAGTATCTTGATCTAGTAGAATAAAGTTTATGGCATGATCTAGTTTTGAGTTTTGCTTTATGATCTCTCTATGTAATCGAGTCTGTGAGTTATATATAATAAAGATTAGTGTTGAGTCAAGGGCTTGATTATTTTGCCATGATCTTGGGTGAATAAAAGAAAAGAGAAAAAGAATAAAAAGAAACAAAAAGTTCATATTGATCTTATTGAGAGTAATGACTTCACATAGAAAGAGTATGATGATTAAAAGTTGTCGGGAATTGGCATACAAAGATTTGGTCATTGTTGCAATTAATAGGAAGTAATAAGGAAAGAGAGGTTTTCACATATAGATATATTATCATTGACATCTTTTATGATTGGGAGCACTCATTAAAATATGACATGCTAAAGAGTTGATGTTGGACAAGGAAGACAACGTAATGAGTTATGTCTTTCTTATATCTGAGATAAAGTATGTTGTCATGGTTCCTCTAACTTGGTTGAGCTTGCCTTTCCCCCTCATGCTAGCCAAAATCTCAGCACCAAGTAGAAATACTACTTGTGCTCCCAAATATCCCTAAACCAGTTTTGCCATGAGAGTCCACCATATCTACCTATGGTTTGAGTAAGATCCTTCAAGTAAGTTGTCATCGGTGCAAAGCAATAAAAATTGCTATAAATATGTATGATTGATTGGTGTGGGAGAAATAAGCTTTATACGATCTTGTGATGTGGAAGTAATAAAAGCGACGGACTGCATAATAAAGGTTCATATCACAAGTGGCAATATAAAGTGACGTTCTTTCGCATTGAGATTTTATATATCCAACCATAAAAGCGCATGGCAACCTCTGCTTCCCTCTACGAAGGGCCTATCCTTTATTATTATCTTCTACCTTATGCAAGAGTCACGGTGATCTTCACCTTTCCTTTTTCATTTTATCCTTTGGCAAGCTCAGCATGTTGGAAAGAACATGATATATATATCTAATTGGATGTAGGGGAGCATGAACCATTATTGTTGACATTACCCTTGAGGTAAAAAGTTATGGGGCAAAACTATAAGCCCCTATCTTTCTCTGTGTCCGATTAAAACTCTGTAACCACAAGTATTGTGTGAGTGTTAGCAATTATGGAGGACTAAATGATAGTTGAGTATGTGGACTTGCTTTTTAGCTCTGACATAGACTCTTTCCGATGTTATGATAAATTGCAATTGCTTCAATGACTGAGATTATAGTTTGTTGGAGCCCAATAAAGTTTATGATTTATACTTTTGCATTGTGAATAGATCATCACTTGAACATAAGTAATCATATGACAAAATCTATATATGTTGTTGTTATAAGAATAATCATGATGCCTTCATGTCCGTATTTTATTTTTATCGACGCCTCTACCTCTAAACATGAGGACATATTTATTGTTATCGGCTTTTCGCTTGAGGACAAGCGAGGTCTAAGCTTGGGGGAGTTGATACGTCCATTTTGCATCATGCTTTTATATCGATATTTATTGCATTATGGACTGTTATTTCACTTTATGTCACAATACTTATGGCTATTCTCTCTTATTTTACAAGGTTTACATAAAGAGGGAGAATGCCGGCAGCTGGAATTCTGGTCTGGATAAGGAGCAAATATTAGAGACCTATTCTGCGCAACTCCAAAAGTCCTGAAACTCCATGGAACGTCTTAAAAGAAATAAAGAAAAATCCACGCCAAAGATGAAGGCCAGGGGGCCCACACCCTGCTCACGAGGGTGGGGCCCCCCTAGGGCGCGCCCCCCTACCTCGTGGGCCCCCTGGTGGCTCTCTGATGCCCATCTTCTCCTATATGAGGTCTTTCGATGAGAAAAAAATAGAGAGGAACTTTTCGGGACGAGACTCCGCCGCCACGAGGCGGAACCTTGGCGGATCCAATCTAGAGCTTCGGCAGAGCTGTTCTACCGGGGATACTTCCCTCCCGGAGGGGGAAATCATCACCATCGTCATCACCAACGCTCCTCTCATCGGGAGAGGGCAATCTCCATCAACATCTTCACCAGCACCATCTCATCTCCAAACCCTAGTTCATCTCTTGTATCCAATTCTTGTCTCAAAGCCCGGGATTGGTGCTAGTAGGTTGCTAGTAGTGTTGATTACTCCTTGTAGTTGATGCTAGTTGGTTTAATTGGTGGAAGATCATATGCTCAGATCCTATATGCATATTATTACCCCTCTGATTATGAACATGAATATGCTTTGTGAGTAATTACGTTCGTTCCTGAGGACAAGGGAGAAGTCTTGCTATGAGTAGTCACGTGAATTTGGTATTCGTTTGATATTTTGATAAGATGTATGTTGTCTAGCCTCTAGTGGTGTTATGTGAACGTCGACTACATAACACTTCACCATTATTTGGGCCTAGAGGAAGCATTGGGAAGTAATAAGTAGATGATGGGTTGCGAGAGTGACAGAAGCTTAAACCCTAGTTTATGCGTTGCTTCGTAAGGGGCTGATTTGGATCCATATGTTTCATGCTATGGTTAGGTTTACCTTAATACTTTTGTTGTAGTTGCGGATGCTTGCAATAGAGGTTAATCATAAATGGGATGCTTGTTCAAGTAGGAACAGCACCCAAGCACCGGTCCACCCACATATCAAATTATCAAAGTATCGAACGCGAATCATATGAACATGATGAAAACTAGCTTGACGATATTCCCATGTGTCCTCGGGAGCGCTTTTCCTATTATAAGAGTTTGTTCCGGCTTGTCCTTTGCTACAAAAGGATTGGGCCACCTTGCTGCACTTTATTTACTTTTGTTACTTGTTGCTCGTTACAATTTATCCTATCACAAAACTATCTGTTACCACTTATTTCAGTACTTGCAGAGATTACCTTGCTGAAAACCGCTTATCATTTCCTTCTGCTCCTCGTTGGGTTCGACACTCTTACTTATTGAAAGGACTAAGATAGATCCCCTATACTTGTGGGTCATCAGACCCTGGCACCTCTGAAGCCCGAGATGGAAATGGCAAACCACGACGCAACAAGCACAAGTGTCGAATCAATAATGAAAATACCGAAGACACAGCAGTCAACGCTGGATTCAGCGACTCTAAATCCGGTCAACGGAAGAAGCCATTCAAAGGAAACAGAGATGGTCCATCTAGCTTGGACAGAATACTCGATCGGCCTTGCCAGATACACGGAACCCCCGATAAGCCTGCCAATCATACCAACAGAAACTGTTGGGTCTTTAAGTAGATCGGCAAGCTTAACACCGAACATAAAGGGAAAGGGCTGCCCAGCGAGGACGACGACGAAGAGCCTCGCCCACCGAACACGGGGGGACAGAAGAAATTTGCCCCCTAGGTAAAAATGGTGAATATGATATATGTCACACATATCCCCAAGCGGGAGCGCAAGCGTGCGTTCAGGGACGTCTACACCCTTGAGCCGGTCGCCCCAAAATGCAACCCATGGTCGGCTTGTCCGATCACCTTCGATCGAAAGGACCACCCAACTAGTATCCATCATGAAGGTTCGGCGGCCCTGGTCCTTGATCCAATCATCGAAGAATTCCACCTTACACGAGTCATCATGGACGACGGCGGCAGTCTCAACCTACTTTATCAGGACACTGTCCGCAAAATGGGCATCGATTCGTCAAGAAGTCAAGCCCACTAAAACTACCTTTAAAGGAGTAATACCCGGTGTATAGGCCCGCTGCACGGGCTCAGTAACATTGGAAGTCGCCTTCGTATCACCGGACAACTTCTGAAGCGAAGACTTGATCTTCGATATCGTTCCCTTCCGCAGTGGATATCATGCACTGCTCGGACGAACCACTTTCCCCCGTTTTAACGCGGTCCCGCACTACGCTTATTTAAAGCTCAAGATGCTCAGCCCATGTGGCGTCATTACAATCAATGGAAACACGGAACGCTCCCTCCGTACCGAGGAGAACACCGCGGCCATCGCGACCGAAGTATAGAACAGCCCTATCTAGCCGAACACCTCATCGTCCATTAGGCCGCCGGCCTTCATTAAACAAGACCGGTCAGTTCCGCCTGCTGACAGCTCAGCAATTCCAGAGTTGTACTAGCAGTTTCGCCTCCGTCGATCGCCACACACATCCGCGAAATTCATATCGCGTGTGCATGATTACGCACTCAAAATACCTTGGGCATCAGCGGAGGCACAATATGGACAGGCCCATCGGTTCGACCCTATATGGCCTTCCCCTTTTCCTTAATTATTTTTTCTCTCTTACCACAGGTGAATTAAAACCTATTCATCCTACGGACCTACAAGGACTCTTTTCGAGCCCGGTTTCAAATAGCCGAAGACGATTCCTCTCAAGGAATCTCTTTCTCTCCAAGGTGAAAGCGGCGCAGACGTGCGGCAGGAGGTCCAAAGGATTTTGTAGACCAAAACTTTGTTCAAGAACCTGTATAGAGCTTTTCCCCTTCTTCGTAGACCCTTGGCATGTAAAATGGCCTTGCTGATTATGGTGCCCTCTGTAAGATCACGTTTGACGTATCAATCAGATTCCAGCGAAAACAATTTGTATTCGGTGTCGCCTTTATTCATAGACTATTTGCCGTCTCCTATGTTGTCTCACTCACACACCTCGGCACAAATTGCTAGGGGCTCTACATGGCCACACATGTGTCGCCAAACAAAAGCCCGAATAGCTTTATAGCACAATTCGGTGTCCCGAGCTTGGCATTATATGCATCGGCTCCGAATCATGTCTTTGGTCAATAGTTGGGTTGCCCGGCTCCTGTGTTTGCTACCTTACATTCCGTTTGTTCGGCTAGGGTAGTAAAGGGAGAACTATTGCGATTGTGTTTCTAGTTCGTCCGATCAAGCACCTCAGTAGAGAAAGCCGAAAACTAACTGTCATGATGCGGCGAGAGTTGATCAGCCACTCAGTGACTTATTAAAATCCTTAGCGATTGTTTTCGTATTATACGAAGGACCGTTCCTTTCGGTCACATACGTAACGCGTCCACATCCGGATAGCCATGTACATACCAGGGGCTATCCTCCAACCCCATCGTCAAACTCCTATGGCTAAGTGAGAGTGGTAAAGCCAAATAATCCGATTGCCTGGTTCGCCGCACTAACACCTCCTTCATGGACCAAGACTTTGGGTCAAGTGTGATCATGTGCTATTCCGAACACCCCCGTAGTATCTACGTGGGGGCTGAAGCCGACGACTGGAAAACTCTCAGGAATACAAAAACGGCCGCACAGGAGGAAAGAACTTTCAAACAAAGGCACAAATATATTACAAAGCCTTCATATATAATAAAAAGTTCGGACAATTCGGGTACATTTATTCGAACATAATGTCCTTTGAGCATTGACCCTCTATCAAGCGGGCACCGTCTAGGACGTCCTCTAAATAGCGCTCCGGCGTGCGGTGGTTCTTGCCTCCGGGAGGGCCCTCGACAGCCACTTCTGCAGCCTTCATCTTCGCCCAGTGCATCTTGACGCGGGTGAAGGCCATCCGTGCACCTTCTATGCACACCGACCGCTTGATTGCGTCGATTCAGGGCACTACATCGACAAGTCGTCGCGCCAGGCCGAAATAACTGTTCGGAATGGGTTCGGCTGGCCATAGCCGAACTATGACGTCCTTCATGGCCATTCCGGACATCTTATGCAGCTCGGCCCACTGTGCCATTTGGTCGTTCAGCAGCGTCGGGCGCTCCCGCGCCGCGAACTATGACGAGAACAGCTTCTCCGTCGCATGTCCCTCCTGAGCCTGGAAGAATTGCACGGCGTCGGCGGCACTCTTCGGAAGATCCGCAAAGATGTCTGGAGAACTCCACAGTCGGTTAAGCAAGGCATATCTCTGATCGCCAAACTTAGTCTATAAAAGAAAAGGCTTACCAGTCGCTATCTGTCCAGCCTGCCAGACTTCCTCGCGAGCCGCCCTAGGTTCTGATCGTGCCTCTTTGGCCTCCTCAAGGGCCTTGGCGAGCTCGGTTGCCTTGGCTTTATTCTCCTCCTCGAGGGACTTGCACTTGAGGGCGGCGTCCTTGAGCTCTTGTTCTACTACAATACCCGCTCCTCGACCTGGCGTCGGGTGGCCTGTTCGGCCGTCAAATCCGCGGCCGCTTTATCAGCGGACGCATTGCTCTCTCGCCTGCTCCTTGGCCCGGGCAAGTTCACCCCTAAGGGTCTCGACCTCAGTAGTGCCATCTGGAATTTCACGCATAACAAAGTCCAAGTTTCAACTTTGCATTCGCACATTCATATAGGCACAAATGGGATGTTCGCAGCATACCTTGTGCCTCGTCGAGCCGCTTGTTAATAAGGACGATGTCCTCATCGGCCTTCTTTAGTTGTCATTTCATCTTGGAAACCTTCGTGGCCTGGGCGGTTGCCGCTAACAGTGAAGCCTGTTTTTCCAGCCAAATAAGTATGTTATTTCCTGCAGATATATGTAGATCCTTTGTTCGCCCTTCTTCATGGGTTGACCAGAGTCTCAGGGGCTACTATCCATATACAGGTATATTTTCCATATGGAAAGTGGCTAAAGATATTACATGGTGGGCTCGTAAAAGCTTCATGCAGCTCGCTTTTAGCGGACTAAATCTTCTCAGCCACCATACCCATCAAGGTATGGTGCTCCTCCGAGACAGATGCACTCCGCACTCCGTCCCTCAGCATTTTCGGTGCCTCCGGATTCATGGAGGTCACCGCAAGAATATGTGCACCCCCTTCCTTGAAGGGGGACGCTCACTCGACTCCGGATCCGTCTCCGGAGCGGTATTCGGCTGGGGGTCGAACAACCCAGGGCCCACACCCCCGATCTTCACGGGGGCCGCGTCCCCGTGTCCTCGGCGGCCGAGGTATTACTCTCTGGTGTCGTATTGATGGTCCCCTGCACCTCTCGGTGATCCGGAGAAATCCTCTGCGATGACACCTCGATGTCATCCGCCCTAGGGGGCGAGGAAACTTGCGGAGGCGTCTCGCTCTCCATCATATCCGGTGGCAAATCCCCTAACGAGGAGGATTGTTGAGGGAGATCGCGGGCCGGACTAAAACACGTAATTTGACATTATTCTCTCAATTTGCGAAGGATTGAAAATATGTGAAGCATCCTTAGGTACTTACGATGCGGCAATAGGTTTGGTTCGGGGTGGTGCTTGGGGATTGCTTCGGTGTCTGAATCTGAGTCATCCAAAAAGGATATCCTTCCCTTCTTGGATGCTCCCTCCTCCGGATCTACGGAGGTCGCCCTCTTTTTCCCTTTGAGGGAGGGGCTCTATTCTTCCTCCTCCCCCTCCTCCTCGTCTTCATCTTCATTGTGGGAGGAAGGAGCCTCGGTCCCTCCGGACATAGCGCCCGAAGTACCTTCATGGTGGAGGCCATCACCGGCCTCCTTGCCCTTCTTCTTGTCTTTCTTTACCGGCGCCTGGTAGGGCGTCGGGACCAGCATCCTCATTAACAGAGGCTCGGTTGAGTCTTCGGGGAGAGGAGACGGACATCTGATCTGCTTCGCTTTCTTTGTCCAACCCTGTTTAAGAGGCGGAATTTTCAGTACCCCTCCCTAAAGATTGACGAACTAGGTAATGTTTGGAAATTTAACACGTACTGAGGAGGCCGGATTGTTGCAGTCGAGGCCGGTGTCATCAGACGTCCGTGGCCACGTCTTCTGATTCTTGAAGAGTAGCTTCCAGATCCCTTTGTGTGTCGTGCCAAAGAATCGTTGCAGGGTCCGTGGCCCTTCTGGATTAAACTCCCACATGTTGAGAGGCCGTCGTTGGCAGGGGAGAGCTAGGTGGATAAGCATCACCTGGACCACGTCGGCAAGGGCGATGTCCTTTTCTATCATACTCTTTATGCGTTTTTGCAGCATCAACACCTCGTCAGAGGATCCCCAGTCTAGACCTTTGTTGGTCCAAGATGCAAGTCGCAGTGGGGGACCGGATCTGAAAGCAGGAGCGGCTGCCCACTTGGTGCCATGGGGTTCGGTGATGTAGAACCACTCCTGCTTCCATACCCTTACTGTGTCCACAAATGTCCCTTTGGGCCAGGTAACACGGCGGAGCTTGCTCACCATAGCGTCATCGCACTCGGCGTGTTGACCATCGACCACCTTTGGCTTCACATTGAAGACCTTGAGCCACAGGCCAAAGTGTGGGGGAACGCGTAGGAATGGCTCACACACGACGATGACCGTCGAGATGTGAAGGAAGGAATTCGGGGCTAGATCATGGAAATCTAGCCCATAGAAAAACATGAGACCTCGGACGAAGGGATGGAGGGCAAACCCGAATCCTCGGAGGAAGTGGGGGATAAAAACCACCCTTTCGCTGGACTGTGGGGTAGGGATGACCTGCCCTGGGGTAGGAAGCTTGTGTGTGATCTCCGCCATCAAGTACCCCGCTTCCCGTAGATCCTTGATGTCCTTCTCCGTTATGGAAGACGCCATCCACTTGCCCTGGGAACCGGATCCAGCCATGGCTGGAGAAGTGGGGGTGAAGGGAAAAGCTTGGGATTGGGGCGCCGGAGCTCGAGGAAGCAGGAAGGGAGGAAGGTGCAGGGAAGAGGGATATATCCTTATCCTTTTATAAAGGCAGTGAATGTCAAGTGCCTCCTCCCCGGCCTTAAAATTCGCCTGTTCCCAAGGGGTCGTGCGAATGGCACGGTTGGATTTCCCAAGCCTATGTTGATGAGAATCCCGTAATAAGGGGACACGATCTCTGCTTTGACAAGACGTGTCAATGAATACCGTGTCTCGAAAGATGAAACGAGAGGCTGGGAAACGGTTCGAAATAATAATAAGGCCGGAACACAATACCTCGCCGAAAGAGTTGTCAGAAGACATAACCTATTTTTGTTTAAAGTGTTTTGCCCTCGTGGGCCAGGGTTGTAACTATTGTACAGAGGCGGATATAGTTCTTTTGATCAACTACTTTGGAGAAGATTGGTGCTTAAGCTACTGATTTGGCCCCGAGTGCTTAGGCTTGGTGTGTTGTCACATGGAGCATTATTGCATGTATTCATCGACGCTTCCCATGTGAGGCAAAGAGCTTGTTCACACATGGGTGAAGTCACCCTAGAGTGTCCACACCATGCTGTTGTGGAGGACGCTGATGAGCTTTGTCTGCAGGGCGGTGTTAACCCTGATCCATATGCGGTTGTGGTGATGGATGATGCCCTGGTGCAGCTCGAAGCCTTGCTCGCCCGGGTATGAACCACGAGTTGCAACAACAAATCTTGGGGCGTCTGCATCTGTCTTGTAGAAGTTAGCTACCTCCTAGATGCATCTGGACTGACAGTCTAAGAGCACGTTGAATCACAACAAGTTGTCGACACATGACAAGGTGTCTGCCGTGTTGTTCTTGATGCCTCACTTGTACTAGAAGGACAATTGGAGGCCACCAATTTTGACATGGCCTTGCACTATAGGTCGCTGAAGAGGCATTGATCCCCAGCAAACACAAACTTTTGTGATTCGTGACGATCACGAAGGGGGCACAGTAGGTAAGCACGTCGCTTGTTCCACGACCATCATGACATCGAGAATTTTTTTTCATACGTCGATAGAATCTGGCTCCTCACGCCTAATTTTTTTCTTAAGAAAGTGAATGGGCATCCACCTTGCAACAATGCAGACTGTCTGTCTCAATGGAGAATGGCTTGGTGAAGTCCTTTAAGGCGAGGACATGTGTGGTCCTCATGGTCAGTTTGAACAGATCGAACGCCACTTGTGCTTGTTGTGTCCACACAAAGCCTGTATTATTCAACAATTGGGCGAGTGGTTTGGCGAGGATGCCATACTTGGGCGCAAAGTTGCGGTAATAGTAGCTAATGCCCAGGAAACCACGCATCTCGGTGGCATCGGTGGAAGTCATCCATTGCCACATGATTACCATCTTATCCTCATCCATGGCTACTCCATGTCGAGAGATGACATGCCCAAAGTAGTCGATGCGGTCTTGAGAGAATGAGCATTTAGACAGTTTGGCATAGAGTTTGTGATGTCGGAGCAAGGCCGGTACATGACTAAAATGATCCTCATGTTCCTATAGTGAGACAGATTCACCAAGATGACATCCAAGAAGACAATGATGAACTTACGCACGTATTCAGTGAAGATTGAGTTCATGAAGTACCGAAACATCATCGGCGTGATGGTTAAGCCGAAGGGCATGACATGGGATTGAATGTGGCCATGGTGCATTTTGAATGATGTCTTCTCCTCGTCGAACGGATTCATAAGAACTTGACGATAGCCGGCGAAGAGGTCCAGCTTGGAGAAGAATGCTGCCTCGACGAGTTCATCGAGTAGCTCGTCGACGATGGGCAACGAGACCTTGTTCTTCACTATAATATCATTGAGCCAACGATAGTCGACACAAAACCGCCATGTATCATCTTTCTTCTTGACAAGGGGCACCGATGCTGCGTACGAGCTCATACTATGTGAGCACCGACGTCGTGTACAGGCTCATACTGTGTGTGGTCACCTTTGACTTGAGCATGTCGTTCACAAGTTGTTCGATCTCTGAGTTATGCTAGGCAAAGAATACGGATAATACAATTTTATTTTTTATTGGTCATTCTGCATCCAATTGTCTTTCCATTGTCATGGTTATTGGTTTCCTTGATAATTATCAGATCTAAGATGCCCTCTGGGTGTCTTTTCTTCAAAAGAAAATGTGTTGGTGGGATTGAAATGTCAGGTCATGTGAAGTCCTAAAAGCAATAAAGCACACACCAAAATATTACAAAAATCTGAAGAGGGAGAAAGTTCATGCAACTCATGGAAGATTTTTTTTCTGTAAGACATAATATCTTAATAGAATTCCTACGGAATTAGATTGTGTGAAAGTAATCCTTAAAAAAAATTGGTGGTTTCATTCCTTTGATCCAAAGGAGCTTTACAAAAAAAAATGACTATTGGTTGAGTCCTTAATTTTTTTTCGTGGTTTCATTAGACATACACTAAAATGTACTTATTTAAATGTGTTATTGTGTCACATATAGAACATATTAATAGACTAACTGCTAGTCAAATGGTTGTCTTAACCAATCAAAAAATGCCATAAAAAGAGAGGAAGTACTTCCATATAAGCTTTGGTTTTGGACATTAACATGTTATATAGAACACAATTTGGACTACTAATTTCTTCTACAAGATGGGAAAAAACTATAAGTTTCTGAAAATACCCTTTAAAAAAAATTACGTACACAATTCTCAAGTATCAAATAAAAAACTCAAAGACATTGGCAGCCGAAATTTTACATTTTGGAATCTATCCTTGCTCGGAACGACCACTTTTGTAGCACTATCCATGCAGTAGCACATTTTTCTTAGGGCATCTCTAGTAGATCCCATTAAAGCTATATTTGAGAGGAATTTTTTTTTCGCATACGAAACTAAGGCCTTATCTAGCGGATCCCCTGAACGCCTAACTCCTTAAAATATAAGTTAGCATCCTTTAGAGACCCCCCTTAGCCTATATTTCCTCCAGAGGACAACTCTCAGAATAAGTAGGGAGACATTCTAAAAAAAAGTAGGGAGACGATTGTGCCTCCCGCACCCACTACTGCCCACCTTGCTACCGGCCGCCCCAGCCGACCCCTCCGCTCATGGCGCCTCCCCTCAGCGCCACCTCCTTCCCCTCACCATCTCCAACGAGATTCCAGTGAAGTTTTTTTTTCATCTTCCTTGTCGTTTACAACCACGGTGGCGCTCCTCCCTGTCGTCACCGACACAAGTGGAGCAACAACACGAGCGGACTAGCTCCTACAAAGGAGAAACATCACCTATGTCTTTTATGCACAGAGAAATATGATTGTTGTCACCGATTCCGATGATTTGTTGCATTTCAGACCACTACGAGAAGGAAGATGAGAAGAACCCATTCATAAGTGCCCAAAACGTGACTGTTGAAGGAAGAATTTTGCCTACCTTCTTGACTACTTCGCATGTGCATGTGCGTTCAGCAAGCCTTTATCAAATTACTTTTGTGGATCAACTATCCTAGGCCCTAGCTAGTTCATGTACATATTGGCTACATGAATGAAAGGAGGAAGAATGAGGAAGATGATGAGATGCAAAGAGGCTTCCATTTCCATGTGAGGTCAAGTTGATTTGAGGGATTAACTTTAGGGGATATGCTAAATGAAAAAAAGTTTAATCCCCTAACTTGTTAACGCTTTTTGGGATAAAAGATACGTTTTGCCATTATAGGATAGGAAATATGCTCTCAGTGTCATTTTTGCTCAAGACCGTGAAACATGACTAGCCAACTCATAGACATCCCTAGGTGCCCAAAATTTGAGGGAGAATCCTTTTCAGAAGGGCATCATTGTTAAAAACAGAAACAAAAAGCCTAACATTGCGATCCATACTCGGTAGCATGAGTGCATGACCATTACTCCACCACCTATGTTGACCTATCACTTGCTTGTGTTCTTATAACTAGAAAAGGGCCAGGGTTACATGGTGACCGTCACCCGCCATCCAAAGGCACGATGAGCAGCAGAACTCTGTCTGCTCGCCATCACGCAAGGGGCTTCAGGTATGGGTAATCCTTCCGCATCCTATCTTCCGAGAGAACGTCATCCGCATCTTGAGGGGTCCACATGACTCGAACACCCTGAATCAGTGTGACCAATTAGCAAAGCAGCAAACTAAGATATAATATCAGATGAACACATCGATCAATTAGCTAATTTATTGAACAGAAAGGAAACGGCATGCATACCCGAAGTTCGCTTGCAGGCGTAGAGTTGAGCCTTGCCACTACTGCTTCCAGATCTGCAGGGCTTTTGATAGCCGCGGGGAGGTTTACTGTTCCGTTAGCAGCAACGAGAATGGTTACCTGGAGAGTTCAGAAATCATCAAAAAAATAGTACTCTCAGATCATCACAATAGTGTGACACATCCATGTTTCACCACCAGAAAAGAAAAAGGAAAGCTTCAGTTCATAAGAATCACGGAACCAACATGTGACAGAACATACTTTAAAACTAAATACAGGATAACAAAAAAGTGGAAGAATTTTCTAGGGAACATACCACTATGTACTCGTTTCTGCTGCCATCAGTTTTCATGGAGTAGGTTTTCTTTTGTTTGACCCCGTTCGAGTTTGAAAGTGTTTCTTCATCAAATTTATTCCTCTCTTCCGCAGAAATCCTGTCAAAATGCTCCTTCCAAGAACCCTCTATGTTTGTCGTGACAACCTAAAGTAGATGGAATGGAAATTGCAGGATTCAGTGATTCACTCTGCAGTTTTACATGCATACCTAGTATAAATCGTCATCACAACAAGAAGCAGCCGCATGTATATAAAAGTGTCAACACCCAAAGGTTAAATAATACAGTGTATACTTTGTATCAACAAAGATTTTAAGAACTTGTATGTTTTCTTACTGATAAGCATGAAGAGATGCAGCAATGCTGGTGACGGCGTAAGGAATACATGGTCTCTGCAAAATGGTGAATCGTCAGAATAGACCAAACAAAGTAGCAGTATTAATGCTAATCTTCCGATATCTACAAGAGAAGGTACGTAAATAAGCTTAGTATTGATGGGCAACTTTGTAGCATTATGTTCTGATATCCGTTAGTATGTCTTCAAGTGCTTGAACAACATTTGTGTTCACTAATCGGTATCTAGACACTCTATACCTCCTTTTTCTTAGAAAAGGGGGAGATCCCCAGCCTCTGCATCAGAAAGATGCATACGGCCAACTCTATACCTCATATATTCCTTATTCTGAATATAAATAAGCTTAGTTTCAGTGAATGCTAACATTTGGCAAATTTTAAATGACATGTATCCATATATGCACAGAAAAATAGTGTTCATCTCGTCAAAGCAAATACATGTTTATCACCAACCTATTTGCAATAAATTAAGTACACGTCCAGATTTCTTGTTTTTAAAGATCCATTTAAATTCAGTTCCAATTTGCCACTGCACTTTATAACCAGAGACACCTGACTGGTTACATTGCTAATTTTCCTATATGTATTTTTACATATACTATGATTGATTAGGCTAAGATTCTAATTTTGAGGAGAGAATAAAATTCAAATTTGAAGTAGTATTTCAAAAGCATAAACTAAACAAAGGATACACACGCAACTAGAACAGCGAACATGGAAGCCATTGAACAGGACGAACCTAGAGATAAATAGCATGGCCTGACTATTATTATAACAAACTGGAGACATGTCAACGAGGCACTGAAGCATAAAAACGCAATAATTCAGAATTGGCGGTCTTAATTACCGGTCAATATGAACTTATACCACCATCGGTTCGAACCCTCCACCTTCTCAGCAATGGAATTCAGATCCTTTTGGACTGATTTTACCATCGCCGTATCACGCAGCGCAACCTTAATCACGAGCAATTCCAATGGATTATACAATTACATTTATAGCGGTGAGTAATCAGTGATCAAGGAACTGAGGTCCTAAACTGAACTGTATTTGGATCACGAAATCAGGAGAGATCGAACCTGGAGCTTAACCACGGCGGTCTTCTCACCCAGCAGTTTCTGCAAGGCGACGAATAGGGCAACGGCGCCAGCGGACCCCAAGGCGAAGGTGCCCCAGAACCACTGGTCAGAGCTCCAGCCAAGCGGAGGAGCTGCCGCTGTGCCGACCGACTCGTGAGTCGCCTCGGTCCCCTCCTTCTTCTTCGGCTTAGAGGAGAAGGACGTGGATGACCAATCTATGGAGTCGGTAGTGGAGTCATCGCAGGACGAGGATGAGGACGAGGAAGAGGAGGACGACGACGAACTGGAGGAGTCGTCACACCCGCCGCAGGAGCCGCCGGACAGGGCCAGCGCGGCCTGCGGGGTCGCCGCCGCTGCCACGGCGACGAGCAGGGGGGAGAGACCGAGCGAACTGTTACGGGGCTCCGGGTATGAGATGGGGTCGTCATCCTTGCCGCGCGCGCCGATGGGAGCCAGGGGAGGCGTCGCCGCGGCGCGGGACCGGAGGAGCACGGACGGCGAGGGGGCGAAGCGGAGGAAGGGGTTGGACGGCGGTCCGCAGCGTGAGAGGGCTACCGGTGGATGCTGCACATGGGTGGCGATCGCCGCCATTGGGAGCGAAGGAGCCGAGGGTTTAGAGCGGAGGGCTTTGGAAGTCAACCGGAAAATATAATTTCCGCACAATAATAAGTAAATTGCAACTATATGTACAACAGAAACAAAATTCACGCGGAGGCATAAAAGGAAGGAGAAATACTGTGCTTATAAACAAGATAATGGCAACTTAAGAAAAGACTTCAATGTATCACGTAAAGTCACCTAAAATGTTGCCAAAAGGGAGGGATGTGTCTTTTTTTCCAAATAATAAGTGTCATGCGTGTCCCACATAGTAACACGGTTCTGACGTTTTTTACACTAAAGTTGCCATCCAAAAAAAACACAAAATAATTGAAACTTGCCATCAAACAAAAAGTAAGACGTGCTTCACAACTAAAGTTGTCATCCTCACACATTAAAAAAAATTGTCATCCTCATATAACTAAACTTGTCATCAAAAAACGTCAGGGCGGAATTGCTTTGTGCCACACATGTGACACTTATTAGGGTCCCTTTTTTGGGGTAAGAGGGATGAAACATCTATCGTCCGTCAATGGAAAAAAAATTGCGTGCAAAAATCTAACGAGTGGTGTTTTGAAAACCAAATACAAAATCTAGTTCACCTGCCCTTGAATGCACTCTGCTTTCTCTATGCTATAAAATCCATTTATATCAGTTCTACAATCCAAAGATCAATCACTGTGATTTTTCATAGACTTTGAACACCTCCGTCTTCTTTGAGATTTTTTTTCTGTAACAACTTTGAACTTTCTCTCGAATTTGACAATGTAATACAAGGTCATAATTTTGGTCGAACTTGTGGCCATGCCTCGCATTGTTGCTCGAGCTTTTCTATTCGTCTTCTCTGTTCATAGTACATTGTGCCAGTCTCGCGTTGTTGGCTACAGACGTTGATCCTCACCGTTGACAGTGGGGGTGGGTCCAAATGGGATCTGGCACATGTGGTCGGTTGTCCTTTGTACATGGCGGTTCCGCCCTCGTGCTGTCCGTCTCAAGGTGTCTGCTTTCCAGTGACCTGGTGTCTTGGCGGTGGTTGTGTGTCTCTTCTGGAAGCCGGGGCGATGGTGTTGGATGGTGAGGCTGCATGGTTGGCTCTGCGGCGAGCAGCGTTGCAGCGCCTATGTGGGTACCATGGGGAGGTTTACAGGTGATTTTGGTGTCTCCACGGGTTTGGTAGTGGCGGGTCACTGGGTTGGATCTGGAGGCCTTGCTTGTTGTCGAACTTTCCAGCAACCCCTCCTTTGCAGGTCGGGTTGCCAACCTTCGTTTTGCGGGTGGCACGTGTGAGGGTCTGACCGAAAGCCCCGCGCTCTGGTGCCGTCAAGGGGCTTCCCCCTCGAGGGCATTGTTGTGGTATATCCTCTGGGCCCCGGGGTGGAAACCCTTGTCCTTCCTCTCAGGCTCAACAGCGAAATCCTGGGATAGTTCGGTTGCAACTAGTAGAGACTTCAAGCATGCCTTGTCCCTGGCATGTAGCATCCGACTCTGGCTTGGGGTGGTTCCGATGATCTCTATATTATACACATGTCCACTATCTCCTAGTAGGAGCGGCCCTCCATGGCGAGGAGCGAGGGACAGCCACAACTCCATTCTTGTTTGTAGTTTCAGATGTCTCTTGTTAGGGATGGTGTCTATTTATTTTCACACTCAGTGTTGAGTTGGTAGCACTTGTGCCATTCGCTCGAATGTGGCTTTATTTTTCTTTTGACCTTTGTATCTGTTCAGATTTTTGCCAATATATAAAGTTGTGTGAAAGCCTATTTCGAGAATGTTAGTCGGTTCTAGGTCATGTTGCGGCTAACTAACGTTTGGGTTCTCTTAGTGGAGGTTTCTCGCTTTTCGTGTCTTGTTCAGACTAAGTTATCTTGGGACGTCGTTTGTTTGGGTCGTATCATCTTTAGTGCCGAAGGGTTGCGCCATTTTCTCGCGATGGTCGTGTCGTCTTCGACGTTGTATACTCTTTCTTCTTAGTGAAATATACATGAAGCTCTCTCCTGCATGGTTCGAAAATAAAAGGATACAATTTTGGGGTTTAATTTTCCTTAACTGATGCACATACCAACTATTTAGTATTCTTGCCCTTTTTTAGCTTCGGGGGTTAATCTAATAATGCACATACCAATTAGTTAGTGGCTTCCAACTGACCAGCAATGAATTTAGAACATACTTTTCCCGTAGTTTTTGCAAAGCTGCTGCAAGTATGGTGGACCCTCTTCCATACTGAGATTTGGATACCATGATCAGTATGAAGAGTTCATCTATTGCTTCACAAACAAACGTAGAAATACAAGAGGTGATGTCACATGAATGGCATTTGCAGCCTAGACTCTAAATAATTCGTTTCGATGCACGGTAACTTCCAAAAATTACCATGCCATATTCTTCTACATTGTTACCCTAGCAAACGAAAACACCAAAACGACGCCGTCCTAGTAATCATTATGAGGCTTGAGATTAGGATAATCCGCTAGAAGCTTCTCTTTAGAAAGAATGCCATTCTCATCTTGAGGAGTCCATAAAACATGAACGCCCTAAAAAAGCAGGCACAGATAGGAATTTGTTATTATCAGCGATGTTGGAAAAAAAATGGCATGGATAACTTTGGCTTTCACTGATCTCAAGTATACAACCAGCGGCACTTGTGTGAATTATGAAAATAGATAAGAAACATTTCGCATACCTGAATTTCTCTTGCAGGTATAGAGTTGAGTTTTTCTACTACTGCTTCCAGATCTGCGGGTCTTGTGATTTTTGGGAACTTCAGTGCTCCCTTGGCAGCAACTAGGATGGTTACCTGAACGAATTGGAAATCATTTCAAGAAGTCATTATGCAAACATTAAACTTCACTTTTGTGACAAAAGAATACCAGATCATCGAAATAATTATGTTAACCAACATGTAGTTGGCGTCGAAAAGGAAGCATTGAAGGCCTTTTTTTTCTGGAAACAATTTACTGTGGATGAAGTTTAACGTACCACTATATATTCGTTTCTGGAGCCATCTAACTTTTTGGAGTACTCTTTCGTCTGCTTGATTCCTTCCAAGTTATAAAGTGTTTCTTCATCAAATTTGCTCCTCTCCTTGATAGAAAGTTTATCGAAATGCGCCTCCCAAGTATCCACTCCATTTTTCACATTAACCTAAAGCAAATCAAACAGCAAGATTACATTAGAGGAGAAGAACCATCTAGCCCTGTTGATGAGCTATATAGTACATGTTTCTTACTGATAAGCTTGAAAATACGCAGGAATCCCTGTGACGGCTCAAGGAACATATGGTCTCTGCATAATGAGTCAGGGGAACAGGATAAGCAGGTCAGTACAGATGAACAATTAATACCAGCCATAGATCTCTCTCTGCAAGATGTATTGACAGTAAAGATCTGATGCAAGGTAAACGGTTCGTATATCCGCAGTGTGCCTGTATCCGGAATAGTTGGTCACATTCAGTCATGCGAATAAGATGGACAGTTCTGGTACATACTAATATAAATATTTCATAAATCTTGTCTTGAACACCACTCATATATTCAGTACTATGCTCTTACATATTTGTCGAGCTGTCTGCAACATATGGCCTAGCTTCGAGCCATCTATCTATTTATTCAGAAACCACGACAGAAACAACATTCAATACAGAGTTGCCAATTGACTTAATACTCTGGAGTTATGACTCTATGTTGTCCAACCTAGCTTTCCACGTTTCTTCTATATATATGTTGAAATCACTGAACATTGTTTTCAACGAGAGGGTGAGCTTGACAGCAGAATCAAGGTAGTTTGAACAACAAAATACACGAGTTAACCAGTGTAGAACTTTAAAGTTAACGACAAACTGAAACTATTGCACACGCAGCCATGGAAGTCAATGCATAGGAATCACCTACACAAAAGTAGCCAGAGCCCCAAAAACTTAGGAATCACATTACCAGTCAACATGAATTTATACGAATGCTTGTTGGAAGCCTGTACTCTCTCCGCGATCTCGTTCAATTCCCTCTGAAACGGTTTGGCCCAGCCGAGCAAGGCAACCTGACATCATGAACAAAACTGAAATTGTCACGACCTCCATTGACTTGCATTGACTACCACTAGTGCCCAGTGGTAAATTAAATAAACTAAGAGAGGTAAACTGCTGCTCTGAACTGAAGAATATCGGGAGAATCTGGAGCTTAACCACGGTTGTCCTCTGGCGTTCGTACTCGTAGTAGTACCAAACGGCAGCGATCAGCAAAACGAGACCGACAAACACCACCCAGAATATCACATCCGAGTTGTCGTCGTCGTCGTCCTTGGCCGCGCGGCGACGCGACGGCCTGCCGATCGATATGTGGCTCGACGAGTCGTAGAACGAATACGAGTTGGAGGAGGACGAGTCGTCGGGTTCGGAAGAGGAGTAGGAGCGGCCGCCCATGACGCCGCCGGACGCGGCGAGGGCGGCCTGCGGGATGAGCGCCAGCGCGAAGACGGCGGCGAGTAGCAGGGCGAGGGCAAGCGGGACCCAGCGGCCGGTACAGCCGGCGGTCGCCATGGGAGGCGGAGGCGAGGGTTTAGCTAGCGAGCGAGAGGTTTGGAAGTTGATCGAATCGCTGCTGGTCGGTAATGTTGGGCCTAAATAGGACTCCTCGAACTCTGGTATATCTGAGTTTCCTGGAAGGCGCCTCGAACTCTCTCTCTGTACATCTGAATTTCTTGGAAAGTACGTACTCATCCTAGAATTCAGTCTAGCTAGCATGTAAGTCTCCGACATAGCACTAACATGGAACGTGAGTTCTAGTCGTGTACAATGTCGGCGTGTGTTCAATGTCCGAAGACATAGTTTTTTGTCTTTCGACGTGATCGTGTAAGTGTTTGTTTAGTTTTACTCTGTCTAAATAAAAGCCAGCATAAATTGGCTACAAATTGCTGGAATCTGCAAATCTTCGTGGAAAAAACGTCCAATTAGATAAAGTCGAAATATTTGCAAACAAGTCTAGCCATCTACTCTTTCTGTTCCTAAATATAAGCCCTTTTACAGATTTCAATATATACTGCTTACGAAGTAAAAGGAGTGAATCTACACTTTAAAATACGTCTATATATATCCATATGTAGTCCGTATTGAAGTTCAGAGGATTTTTCGATCTTGTTTGTAATTTTAATTCTTGGTGGTGTTTCTTTATGCAAAGACTAACTTTCTGATGTCTTTTCAATTTTGCCAAGTCGTTCTGCACGTGACTTGTACTATGATCTTTACGGTATAAATGATGAGATACATATTACCATGCAAAATAAAAAAACATGTGGTTGCAACACTAAATGTATCGATGAGTTGATCAACATACAGAGCAACAAGAAGCAAACTTACAATCTTCATGATTGACACATCGGATGGCCACCTTCTCTCCACTTCTGTGCAATCGCACTGCAATTCTTTATGGCAGGAGTTTGAGATGGCGCACCGTCGATGGACAAGGGACTTCACATTGCGATCGTACTCTCTTCGTTCCGAATTACTTGTCTTAGATTTATCTAGATATAGAGGTATCTAGCACTAAAATGAGTCTAGATACATCCGTATCTAGACAAATCCAAGACAAGTAGTAATTCGGAACAGAGGGAGTACAAGTTATAAGGCGCGAAGTGTTTTTGCTCATGAAACCAAGAATGCACATTTAACCAAAACACTGCACCACTTGCTTCATGCCTACAAAGTCCGCACTTCTAGCCAACCACGCATCGCACAACAACTCATCATCCATCAAGTATCCCGCCATAGTGATTGCTCCAAAGAAATAACGAGAACGTCAAAAGAAAAACGCAATGACGTTTGTCTAAACACTTTGTCGGGTGTGGTGCACGGCAAAGACGGCATTCGCGGTGGGCGGAGGATACCTGGGTATGAACGGATCCAGAGTGATTGACGGCTCAAAGACGGGCAGACACGTTTTTTTTTTAGGGTAAGACGGGCAGACACTTGGGAGGGGCTGGTGAACGTCCAACAAGATATATATATATTTTTTAGGATAAGACGGGTAGACACGTGGGAGGGGCTGATGAACGTCCAACAAGATATGGGCCATAGCCGGAGTGGTGGTGGCGGCGGGCTAGGAGGGTGCAAATACAAGGGTGGGGGAAGATACGGAGAAAAGTGTGGGCTAAGGGTGCCGGAGTGCTGGGTGGCAGAAGTCCGAACACCTGAGACTTTTGCAGACGATTTAAAGCACGGCTCTCCCTGACATTGAGCCGGGGAAGCAAACTTGTTCTCCAGCGCTCTCTACCTCGTGTATGTGTGCAACTCACCTCGGTTTTGCTATTCCATAACTTTCGCGAGGTTGCAGATGAACAGGTACTCAACCAGGCAGTCGCCTGACGCGTAAGCAGCCCCAACTGACCTTAACTTGGTCTGTGTTAGGGAACCAAAAGCTCAACCTTTTTAGGCTGTAACCAAACTGACGGCCAAACCGGTTACTTACCGACGGAAAGCGCTTCGGCCGAACGTGATCGTCCGTCCTACGGACTAACTTGGCTTTCTACTAAAAAAAGACTTAACTTTGCCTAACCAGGTAACCGGCAGTAAACACAACCATATTCTTCTTCGCACAGAAGAACACCAATGGGTACTCAAAATGAAAGCTTGCTGGGCAAATTCTAAGAGTGAATATCATTATCCCTAAGCAAAAGCTCCCATCCTTTAATTCCAGAAATTACAGGGTTCAAACTTCGATGGCTGTAATATACGGGTCGAACCAATAATAACCTCAGGGCAAGGCTAGCTTGATGGTAGTACTTCCGAGACACCCAAGGCGCTGATCATCTCAAAAATATTTGTGTGGAACCGAGTCAAAGTCATCATAGTCGAATCTTGCACGTTCCCTTCCACTCTGCACCTACTCACACATATTAGAAAACAACAGAGGGCAACGGCAAGAAGGGAAAATACATGTGCAAATCTGAAGAGCTAACCTTCATCAAAAATGCATGATCGCACGAGATGTTCTGATCAATTGAGGTCAGCTTCTTGGACAAAGCCATCAACCTGAAGAATATTTGTTACAGCGTTAAATCAGTCACAAAACATTAGTTGTTTCTGCTCCATATTTAATCATATTCAGCATGTGCCTAAGAATAAATTCTGGAATAGAAAAAACATGCCACCTACTAAAATAGAATTAAGCAATCCAGTAAACTATATTTCGAATTCTCAGTGATGTTCGTTGAGACTATGCATAGGACGCAAAGAGTGGAACTATGTACCAAGGAAAATGATAAATTTCAGAAATCTAGGAGCGTGCACAACTTTATATATAACATACAGTATGCGGTAGAAAATAAAAGGCACGTACCTTTGAATAGAAGAGTCGATGTGCTCCACCATCTCACTACTTTTATATTGCTCGGGATCTTCATTAAAGCTGACCATGCCATCCTTCTGGTTTATCGTTGCATGGATCTCACCATCTTCAATCTGAATTTATAGAAGTCAAATTGTGTGATAATGCTTTCCGTAGATGCTAAAGATCACCAGACTGCATACAAACACCTACCATCCTAAGTACATGCATCTCAGCTTCTTTCGGGGTGTTAAGTTGAACAGAGCTGGCAATGTCTTCAAGTGAAAGAGTTAAGTAGGTCTGGGTCAGCCTCTGGATGTTTCGCTTGTACATTGAAGAGAGCACTTGCTTCACTAGTCCAAAGTTGTTATCCTGAAACATGCAAATAATCAGAAACCAATGCATATTACTGTGCCATGAAAATCTTACTGACAGATTCTTTAGTAATATATAGCATATAAATAGAAAAATAACAAGAAGTAGTTCCCAGCAAGGAAGGAGGTAGGTACAGCCGGGGGTATGCCTGGTAACAGACTGACACTAGTCACTAACAGTAGAGCATCTTATTAGACAAAGAAGGAAAGAGAAAATACTCACAGTTTGGAAGGCCTCTGCATTTGACTGGATGAATGTTTCCAAATCAGAGTAGCTACCAGTACCATAGCATGTAGACAGATCAACGTAAATCTAAAAATTAAACAGATAGACAGCATTAATGCTTCCAGAAAGAGCTAAAAAGGATTATCATGTAATAAAAGGGATAAATTACATCATTTATAGCAAAAGCACATATTATTAAAGCATGGCACTAGTGGTGACAAGACATCCGTGTACTTATTGTCTTAGGACTATGAAACTAAGTCAGTTCATTTTTAAAGTCTAAGGAATGCACATTGTACCAAGAATCAATCAAATGTAGCTGATAGAGTAAAGCAATAAACATCATTCAATAGAATAATGCACGAATAACCACCATAAAATTCATCAGAACTGAATCAATTTGACTACCGTGGCACCAAACCAATGAATAAACTAGGAAGGGCGAAAAAATATACTATGAATATATCAGAACTAAATTTAATTTGACTACTATCACGCCCAAAGCCAATGAAGAAACTAAGGAGGGCAGATGACTACCAGTCTACCACATTGCATCCAACAACTTGTGAGTGCAAGAGCAACACCTTTTTTCACTGGATACATTTGAAATTATAACTCATAGGAAGGAAGGAAGTATACCTGAGTGTGATTTTTCAGATTCCTTTGAGCAGTCGAAGATGTGTACTTGGGGAATGACGGAACCTGTTCAAAAAATTCAATACATCTCAACTTGACATACCGCACCAGACTTCAACAAAATCATTCCGAATGTAACAAACTATCTCAACATGATACGGAACCACCAGTAGAGCAAAGGGCTTACAGGGCCATCTGTTTTCGTTCCAAACAAATAATGATGGACAACGGTTAATGATAACGATATGCACGCACTAATATGGGCACCAATAGCCTATGTTGCCATATTTTCTTCATTCGCTCACAAAATTTGTATATTTGTGCTCCCTATTTGTACCAACTAGGGATAACAAAACAAAGAATTATGAATTTATGATCATCAAATCACAATAGGTTTATCGCATTATCCCATCAACAGAAGATAGGAGGAGGGGGTCCATGCATTCAGCTTGTAACGCCAGCATATCTGAAACACGTGTAGTCTCTTTTCAGGGATATGATACTACATTAATCTAGCATTCTAGCATCAAATTTGGCCCTATGTCATTCACATTCTTATCTTAGAACTAGCTTAATCAAGCAAGTGGCATACTCCCTCCGTCCTTTAAAGAGTGTACTTCCAACTTTTTTGGGAAGTCAAACTTTTTTATGTTTGACCATATTTATACAATAACACACCAACATTTATGCCATCAAATTAGTAGCATTAGATTGATGATAAAATAAATTTTCATCATATACGTATTTCGTTTCACAAACATTGATATATTTTTGCACAAACTCGGTCAAACTTTGAGATAGTTTGACCCTCCAACAAAGTTGGAAGTACACTCTTCAAAGGACAGAGGGAGTATATGAATAGGACACATCTTTGGTATTAATGCATCGCTTTCTTCTGGTGTTTCATTTGATCGATTTCCTATTTTCTATGTGGCAGTGGGTCTTAAGTTACATATTCCATTTTAAAATGATTTTCTTTTGATTAAAGCTGGGAAGAAACAAACTTGTTCTCCCAACAACAATTGCAGGTGACCACTACTCCCTCCGTTCCTAAATATTTGTCTTTTTAGAGATTTCAAATGGAATACCACATACAGATGTATATAGACATATTTTAGAGTGTAGATTCACTCATTTTACTCTGTATGCAGGCACTTGTTGAAATCTCTAGAAAGGTAAATATTTAGTAACGGAGGGAGTACATCTTATATCTTATTTTGGCAACTAATAATGTGTATCTATCTATAGGAAGCATCAATGTCGGCGATCAAAGCTAGGCAGGGTAGACATGCCTTAATTGATCCAAACCCAACGCGATAAGGGAACTTTTTCCTAAAAGCAGCATCACAAATCACTATAGAATGCAAAGAAGTGATATACCTGTCCACTCTGAATGAGTGAAACTAGGACATACTTCTTGTAAGCCTCGACAGTAATTGCATTCAATGACGACATTGGGGCAGTAACAGCCTGAAAAAATAAGTATATCTTCAGTAAACAGCACAAACGGAGAAACGGCTACCCAGAAAACTAGTCGCATAGTTGAAGGCCTCACATTGTGAAGAAGCTCCAATGCTTTACGGAACTTCTTCAGCCCAATGTATATCATCGCCCTGCAAGAGAAGGCAAACTAGTAAGCAAGTCAACACATACTCAAAAACCGTAAGCCATTCAACAAACTTAATCCAGACCCGTAGTAGCAGTAAAGGAACAAGTCCTTGGGCTGATCAACTTCAAATATATCGTCTTCCAGGACGCTCAGGCCAGCCTTGTACTGCTTGGCCAGCAGGCACAGCATCAGGTATTCGGCGTGGAGTGGGGTAAGCTGCTCTGACGATGTCTGGATCTTGCGGACAGCAGCCCGAAGCGGAGCAATCCCTCGGATCGGCGCATTGAGCTGCATGACCTCGTTCTTGAGCACCCTACAGACATTCAAAACTGCACAAACAAAAAGATTAGCCCGCAGCTAAACGAAACGGAACAATTCGATTTGATAATCGCACGGCACGCACATTTGTCGGGCGCCATGCGTATCTGGTCGGCCGAGCAAGAGGTGAGGAAATCGGCCACGGTCACAAGAAGGTCCCCGCCGGCGTGCGCCCTCAGATTAGCAGACGACGACACGAAAGAATCCCTGCAGAGAGTAAACGAACGATTAGATGCGCTAGGGATCGATCGACGCGAAGGAGAGATTGGAGCGTCGCGGCGCGATGGACTCGAAGGGGGTTAGGGTTTTGGTGAAGGGGGGGGAGGGGGGTCGCGTACAGGAGGTAGAGGTAGCCGAGGGAGTGGGCGCCGGGGTGGAGGTGGGAGAGGAAGGGCAGGAGGCCGGCGGAGTGGACGCGCAGGGCGTCGCCGTCGGCCTGCTTGAGGAGGCCGTGGAGCTGCGCCAGCTCGTCCGGGCTCCCGGAGAGACCCTGGATGTGCGCCACGAGCGCCTCCACCGACTCCATCGCCGCCGCCGCCGCCGCCGCAGATGGGGTTTTGCCCTTGCTCCTTGGCTCGAATTCGGGGGTTTGGTCTGGTGCCGTTCGCGATGCTGGTTTTCGCCTGGTTGGGGGAGACGAGACGGGACGGGACGAGCGGCGGATGGTGCTTTTGTGAGCACGCGACCGGCCCAAAGGCGTCTTGTTCTTGGGGGCCTCTACGTCTGAGGAATCTGGACCGTTCGGTGAGTTTGGAGATGTAATCTGCCCCGTCCATGTACCCAACTCAGCCACAACATGTGAGACAGAAAGAGATCAGATAACCCTGAAAGAAAAAAGAGGTCACGGATTATAACTCTGCCGTTTGATGGGTGGAGAACAATGTTTTGACCTATCTACAGTGTGTTTGTTGGAAAACTTTTTTTGAAGTGCTAACAACGTGAAGTCCTTAGTAAACGACTGCCCGGTTTTTTCCTTTTGTTAGGGTTCCTGACGTCCTCTGGCGGCGACTGCCAGAGTTCCCCATAGATCACCGAGTTTCGATGATTTCCCACGTTAACAGTTGTGAGATCTCGCCTCCTGGTTGACAATTCTTCAGGCGACCGCATGGCTGACACGGGATCGCAAGGACTCCCACAAAGAGATGCATCAGGCGGAAGTTCTGCTGAGAAGGACTGCCATTATGCAGCGAATTTGGAGGATAGGTTTGAGGGACTGGACTTGCATGGTGAAGAAGAAGAACTTGATCTCTCTGGAGACATTGAAGGGTTGACTGAGGAATCTCGCTGGATTGGCGTGTTTAGGGTTCATACTCAGAAACCCTTTAGTCACGTGGCACTTTTTAAGGCAATGCGTAATGCTTGGGCATCGGCATAAGGGGTCACCTTCAAGCCCAAGGCTGCAAACATTTTCCTGGCTCAATTTATGTGTTTGGGTGATTGGAACCGAGTGATCAATGGCGGACCTTGGGACTTCCGCGGTGCGACAGTTGTGATTGAGGAATATGATGGGATCTCTAATATGGAGGATTATAAGTTAGATCGTATTTTTGTTTGGGCTCGCATCATGGGGTTACCTGAAGGACTGATGAAGAAATCAGACTTGGCGACGAAAATTGCTAGGAAAGTAGGCATCCCGCCTATCAAGGTGATTGTGAATGAAGGACGTTTGAACCCTACCAAGTACTTACGAGCGAGAGTGTACATCATGTTGGATACCCCGCTTGTTCGCTTTGTTCCGCTCACACTGAAAGAGAAGAAGAAATATCCTGTTGAGTATGAGAAATTACCAGATTTTTGCAACTTTTGTGGATTGGTCGGTCATGTGGTCATTGAATGTGGGGATGGCATTCATAGGCCTGAAGAATGTGAGTGGGGGCGCTGGCTGCTGGTCAATTTCGACAGAGACAATGCTAATCAAGCTCAAGGAAGAGGAATGCCACGAGGGTATGGTTCTGCTGGAAGGGGCGGTTGATATGTCTCCAACGTATCTATAGTTTTTGCTTGTTCCATGATGTTTTATTATCAATCTTGGATGTTTTATAATCATTTTATATCATTTTTCGGTACTAACCTATTGACATAGTGCCCAGTGCCAGATCCTGTTTTTTACATCGCGGGAAATCAATATCAAACGGAGTCCAAATGGCACGAAACTTTACGATGATTTTTTATGGGCCAAAAGGAAGCAGATGGGCCCTGGTTGCACCTGGGGGAGTCCCGAGGAGGGGACAACCCACCAGGGCGCGCCAGGAGGCCCTGGCGCGCCCTGGTGGGTTGTGCCCACCTCGGGTACCCTCCGGACCGCCTCTTTGCTCTATAAATGCCCCAAAAATCCTAAAACCCTAGGGGAGTCGATGAAATATTCATCCAGCCGCCGCAGAGTCCAGAATCACCAGATCCAATCTAGACACCATCACGGAGGGGTTCACCACTTCCATTGGTGCCTCTCCGATGATGCGTGAGTAGTTCTTTGTAGACCTTCGGGTCCGTAGTTAGTAGCTAGATGGCTTCGTCTCTCTCTCTCTTGATTCTCAATACAATGGTCTCTTGAAGATTCATATGATGTAACTCTTTTACGCTGTGTTTGTTGGGATCGATGAACTTTGAGTTTATGATCAGATCTATGTTTTTATATCCATGAAAGTATTTGAGTTTCTTTGATCTCTTGTATGCATGATCTCTTATAGCCTCGTATTTCTTCCTCGATATTTGGGTTTTGTCTGGCCAACTCGATCTATTTATTTTGCAATGGGAAGAGGTGCCCGGTAGTGGGTTCCATCTTACGGTGCTTGATCTCAGTGACAAAAAGGGAGCTGACACATATGTATCGTCTCTACTAAGGATAAAAAGACGAGATCTATATCTACCGCCATATAGATAAACGAATCTTGTCTACATCATGTCATCGTTCTTATTGCATTACTCCATTTTTTCATGAACTTAATACACTAGATGCATGCTGGATAGCGGTCGATGTGTGGAGTAATAGTAGTAGATGCAGGCAGGAGTCGGTCTATTAATCTTGGACGTGATGCCTATGTAATGATCATTGCCTGGATATCGTCATAATTATTTTAAGTTCTATCGATTGCCCAATAGTAATTTGTTTACCCGCCGTTTGCTATTTTTCTTAAGAGAAGCCACTAGTGAAACCTACGGCCCCGGGGTCTTATTTCTCATATGTTTGTCTTTGCGATCTACCTTTTCCTTGCTTTTATCTTCAGATCTATTAAACCAAAAATACAAAAATACTTTGCTGTCTATTTATCCAATCTATTACAACCTACCGTCATGCACCAATTTCTGGCGCTGTTACCCGAAAGGGATTGACAACCCCTTTAACACGTCGGGTTGCGAGGTGTTATTATTTGTGTGCAGGGGTTGTTTACGTTGTGTTGCTTGGTTCTCCTACTGGTTCGATAACCTTGGTTTCATAACTGAGGGAAATACCTACCGCCGCTGTGTTACATCATCCCCCCCTCTGCGAGGAAATACCGACGTAGTTCCAGCTGCCATCAAGGAGAATTTCTGGCGCCATTGCCGGGGAGGATCTTCAACATATACCAGGTTCCTAATCGCAAATTTTCATCTCCTCGCAATTTACATTATTCACCATTTGCCTCTCGTTTTCCTCTCCCCCTCTTCACAAAAAATTTACAGTTTTATTCGCCTCACTTTTTCTTTCTTCGCCGTTTTCTCGTCAGATCCGTTCTTTGCTCGCAATCATGAGTGATTTCAGTATTGTTGGGGAACGTAGTAATTTCAAAAATTTACCTACGCACACGCAAGATCATGGTGATGCATAGCAACGAGAGGGGAGAGTGTTGTCTACGTACTCTCGTAGACCGTTCGCGGAAGCGTTATATCAACGCGGTTGATGTAGTCGTACGTCTTCACGATCCGACCGATCCAAGTACCGAAAGCACGGCACCTCCGAGTTCTGCACATGTTCGACTCGGTGACGTCCTCGCCTTCTCGATCCAGCAAGAGGGGCGAAGTAGTAGATGAGTTCCGGTAACACGACGGCGTGGTGACGGTGTTGGTGAAGAACAATTTCCGCAGGGCTTCGTCTAAGCACTACGAAAACTATGACGGAGGATAAACTACAGGGGACGGGGTTGCCGGCACACGGCTTGGTGTTTCTTGATGTGTCTTTGGTGCTAGCCCTGCCCCTCTATTTATATGTTGAGCCCTGGGGTCGGAACTTGGAGCACAAGCCTCCTCAAAGTCGGTTTTGCCCGAAAGGCAAGAGTCCCACTCGGACTCCAGGACCAAACGCCACAATCCTTGGCGTCTAGCCCAGGGCCAGACGCCAGTGTCTCCGGCGTTTGGCCCCCTGACCTCCGCAAAACTCCTTTTGCACCGACTTATAGCCCCATGGGCCTGACCCCTTGGCCAAACCATATCATCTAATATATGAATCTTTACCTCCGGACCATTCCGGAGCTCCTCATCATGTCCGTGATCTCATCCGGGACTCCGAACAATATTCGGTCACCAACATACATAACTCATATAATACTATATCATCAACGAACGTTAAGCGTGCGGACCCTACGGGTTCGAGAACTATGTAGACATGACCGAGACACCTCTCTGGTCAATAACCAATAGCGGGACCTGGATGCCCATATTGGCTCCTACATATTCTACGAAGATCTTTATCGGTCAGACCGCATAACAACATACGTTGTTCCCTTTGTCATCGGTATGTTACTTGCCCGAGATTCGATCGTCGGTATCTCAATACCTAGTTCAATCTCGTTACCGGCAAGTCTCTTTACTCGTTCCGTAATACATCATCCCGCAACTAACTCATTAGTTGCAATGCTTGCAAGGCTTATAGTGATGTGCATTACCGAGTGGGCCCAGAGATACCTCTCCGACAATCGGAGTGACAAATCCTAATCTCGAAATACGCCAACCCAACAAGTACCTTTGGAGACACCTGTAGAGCACCTTTATAATCACCCAGTTACGTTGTGATGTTTGGTGGCACACAAAGTGTTCCTCCGGTAAACGGGAGTTGCATAATCTCATAGTCATAGGAACATGTATAAGTCATGAAGAAAGCAATAGCAACAAACTAAACGATCGAGTGCTAAGCTAACGGAATGGGTCAAGTCAATCACATCATTCTCCTAATGATGTGATCCCGTTAATCAAATGACAACTCATGTCTATGGTTAGGAAACTTAACCATCTTTGATCAACGAGCTAGTCAAGTAGAGGCATACTAGTGACACTCTGTTTGTCTATGTATTCACATATGTGTTATGTTTCCGGTTAATACAATTCTAGCATGAATAATAAACATTTATCATGAAATAAGGAAATACATAATAACTTTATTATTGCCTCTAGGGCATATTTCCTTCAGTCTCCCACTTGCACTAGAGTCAATAATCTAGATCACATCGCCATGTGATTAACATCAATAGTTCACATCACCATGTGATTAACACCCATAGTTCACATCGTCATGTGACCAACACCCAAAGGGTTTAGTAGAGTCAATAATCTAGTTCACATCGCTATGTGATTAACACCCAAAGAGTACTAAGGTGTGATCATGTTTTGCTTGTGAGAGAAGTTTAGTCAACGGGTCTGCAACATTCAGATCCGTATGTATTTTGCAAATTTCTATGTCAACAATGCTCTGCACGGAGCTACTCTAGCTAATTGCTCCCACTTTCAATATGTATCCAGATTGAGACTTAGAGTCATCTGGATCAGTGTCAAAACTTGCATCGATGTAACCCTTTACGACGAACCTTTTGTCACCTCCATAATCGAGAAACATATCCTTACTCCGCTAAGGATAATTTTGACCAATGTCCAGTGATCTACTCCTAGATCACTATTGTGCTCCCTTGCCAAACTCAGGGCAGGGCATACAATAGGTCTGGTACACAGCATGGCATACTTTATAGAACCTATGGTTGAGGCATAGGGAATGACTTTCATTCTCTCTCTATCTTCTGTCGTGGTCGGGTTTTGAGTCTTTACTCAACTTCATACCTTGTAACACAGGCAAGAACTCCTTCTTTGACTGTTCCATTTTTAACTACTTCAAAATCTTGTCAAGGTATGTACTTATTGAAAAAACTTATCAAGCGTCTTGATCTATCTTATAGATCTTGATGCCCAATATGTAAGCAGCTTCACTGAGGTCTTTCTTTGAAAAAACTCCTTTCAAACACTCCTTTATGCTTTCCAGAA
Organism: Triticum urartu; assembly: GCF_056163025.1. NCBI lineage: Eukaryota > Viridiplantae > Streptophyta > Magnoliopsida > Poales > Poaceae > Triticum > Triticum urartu. The sequence goes on along the minus strand of NC_141879.1, from coordinate 463,527,183 downwards.
AATCTACATCATTTCTGATCGACAATATGTCATTCACATATACTTATCAGAAAGGTTGTAGTGCTCCCACTCACTTTCTTGTAAATACAGGCTTCACTGCAAGTTTGTATAAAACTATATGCTTTGATCAACTCATCAAAGCATATATTCCAACTCCGAGATGCTTGCATATTTTGTTAGCACCTTTAGGATTGACAAAACCTTCTGGTTGCATCATATACAACTTTTCTTAAATAAATCCATTAAGGATTGCAGTTTTGTTATCCATTTGCCAGATTTCATAAAATGCGGCAATCGCTAACATGATTCGGACAGACTTTAAGCATCGATACGAGTGAGAAAATCTCATCGTAGTCAACACCTTGAACTCTGTCAAAACCTTTTTGCGACAAGTCTAGCTTTGTAGATAGTAACACTACTATCAGCGTCCGTCTTCCTCTTGAAGATCCATTTATTTTCTATGTCTTGCCGATCAACGGGCAAGTCAACCAAAGTCCACACTTTGTTCTCATACATGGATCCCATCTCAGATTTCATGGCCTCAAGCCATTTCGCGGAATCTGGGCTCATCATCGCTTCCTCATAGTTCGTAGGTTCATCATGATCAATTAACATGACCTCCAAAACAGGATTACCGTACCACTCTGGTGTGGATCTCACTCTGGTTGACCTACAAGGTTCGGTAGTAACTTGATCTGAAGTTACATGATCATCATCATTAGCTTCCTCACTAATTGGTGTAGGAGTCACAGAAACAAGTTTCTGTGATGAACTGCTTTCCAATAAGGGAGCAGGTACAGTTACCTCATCAAGTTCTACTTTCCTCCCACTCACTTCTTTCGAGAGAAACTCCTTCTCTAGAAAGGATCCATTCTCAGCAATGAATATCTTGCCTTTGGATCTGTGATAAAAGGTGTACCCAACATTTTCTTTTGGGTATACTATGAAGACGCACTTCTCCGATTTGGGTTTGAGCTTATTAGGCTGAAACTTTTTCACATAAGCATTGCAACCTCAAACTTTAAGAAACGACAGCTTAGGTTTCTTGCCAAACCATAGTTCATACGGTGTCGTCTCAACGGATTTAGATGGTGCCCTATTTAACGTGAATGCAGTTGTCTCTAATGCATAACCCCAAATCAATAGTGGTAAATCGGTAAGAGACATCATAGATTGCACTATATCAAATAAAGTACGGTTATGACGTTTGGACACACCATTATGCTGTGGTGTTCCAGGTGGCATGAGTAGTGAAACTATTTCACATTGTTTTAACTGAAGGCCAAACTCGTAACTCAAATATTTTACTTCTGCGATCATATCGTAGAAACTTTTATTTTTGTTATGATGATTCTCCACTTCACTCTGAAATTCTTTGAACTTTTCAAATGTTTCAGACTTGTGTTTCATCAAGTAGATATACTCATATCTGCTCAAATCATCTGTGAATATCAGAAAATAATGATACCCGCCGCGAGCCTCAATATTCATCGGACCACATACATCAGTATGTATGATTTCCAACAAATCTGTTGCTCGCTCCATTGTTCCGGAGAATGGAGTCTTAGTCATCTTGCCCATGAGGCATGGTTCGCAAGCATCAACTGATTCATAATCAAGTGATTCCAAAAGCCCATCAACATGGATTTTCTTCATGCGCTTTACACCAATATAACCCAAACGGCAGTGCCACAAATAAGTTGCACTATCATTATTAACTTTGCATCTTTTGACTTCAATATTATGAAAATGTGTATCACCACGATCGAGATCCAACAAACCATTTTCATTGGGTGTATGACCATAGAAGGTTTTATTCATGTAAACAGAACAACAATTATTCTCTAACTTACATGAATAACCGTATTGCAATAAACATGATCCAATCATATTCATGCTCAACGCAAACACTAAATAACATTTATTTTAGGTTTAACACTAATCCTGAAAGTATAGGGAGTGTGCGATGATGATCATATCAATCTTGGAACCATTTCCACTACACATCGTCACTTCACCCTTAACTAGTCTTTGTTCATTCTGCAACTCCTGTTTCGAGTTACTATTCTTAGCAACTGAACTAGTATCAAATACTGAGGGGTTGCTATAAACACTAGTAAAGTACACATCAATAACATGTATATCAAATATACCTATGTTCACTTTGCCATCCTTCTTATCCGCCAATTACTTGGGGTAGTTCCGCTTCCAGTGACCAGTCCCTTTGCAGTAGAAGCAGTCAGTTTCAGGTTTTGGTCCAGACATGGGTTTTTTCACTTGAGCAGCAACTTGCTTGCCGTTCTTCTTGAAGTTCCCCTTTCTTCCCTTTGTCCCTTTACTTGAAACTAGTGGTTTTGTTTACCATCAACACTTGATGCTTTTCTTGATTTCTACCTTCTTTGATTTCAGCATCACGAAGAGCTTGGGAATCGTTTCCGTTATCCCTTGCATATTATAGTTCATCACGAAGTTCTACTAACTTGGTGATGGTGACTAGAGAATTTTGTCAATCACTATTTTATCTGAAAGATTAACTCCCACTTGATTCAAGCGATTGTAGTACCCAGACAATCTGAGCACATGCTCACTGCTTGAGCTATTCTCCTCCATCTTTTAGCTATAGAACTTGTTGGAGACTTCATATCTCTCAACTCGGGTATTTGCTTGAAATATTAACTTCAACTCCTGGAACATCTCATATGGTCCATGACGTTTAAAACGTCTTTGAAGTACCGATACTAAGCTGTTTAAGCATGGTGCACTAAACTATCAAGTAGTCATCATATTGAGCTAGCCAAACGTTCATAACATCTGCATCTGCTCCTGCAATAGGTTTGTCACCTAGCGGTGCATCAAGGACATAATTCTTCTGTGCAGTAATGAGGATAAACCTCAGATCACGGATCCAATCCGCATCATTGCTACTAACATCTTTCAACTTAGTTTTCTCTAGGAGCATATCAAAAATAAAACAGGGGAGCTCAACGCGAGCTATTGATCTACAACATATATATGCTAATACAACCAGGACTAAGTTCATGATAGATTTAAGTTCAATTAATCATATTACTTAAGAACTCCCACATAGATAGACATCCCTCTAAACCTCTAATTGATCACGTGATCCATATCAACTAAATCATGTCCGATCATCACGTGAGATGGAGTAGTTTCAATGGTGAACATCACTATGTTGGTCATATCTACTATATGATTCACGCTCGACCTTTCAGTCTCCGTGTTCCGAGGCCATATCTGTTATATGCTAGGCTCGTCAAGTTTAAACTGAGTATTCCGCGTGTGCAACTGTTTTGCACCCATTGTATTTGAACGTAGAGCCTATCACACCCGATCATCACGTGGTGTCTCAGCACGAAGAACTTTCGCAACGCTGCATACTCAGGGAGAACACTTATACCTTGATAATTTAGTGAGAGATCATCTTATAATGCTACCGTCAATCAAAGCAAGATAAGATGCATAAAAGATAAACATCACATGCAATCAATATAAGTGATATGATATGGCCATCATCATCTTGTGCTTGTGATCTCCATCTCTGAAGCACCATCATGATCACCATCATCACCGGCGCGACACCTTGATCTCCATCGTAGAATCCTTGTGTCTCGCCAATCTTATGCTTCTACGACTATCGCTACCGCTTAGTGATAAAGTAAAGCATTACAAGGCGATTGCATTGCATACAATAAAGCGACAACCATATGGCTCCTGCCAGTTGCCGATAACTTGGTTACAAAACATGATCATCTCATACAATAAAATTTAGCATCATGTCTTGACCATATCACATCACAACATGCCATGCAAAAACAAGTTAGACGTCCTCTACTTTGTTGTTGCAAGTTTTACGTGACTGCTACTGGGCTTAGCAAGAACCGTTCTTACCTACGCATCAAAACCACAACGATAGTTCGTCAAGTTGGTGCTGTTTTAACCTTCGCAAGGACCGGGCGTAGCCACACTCGGTTCAACTAAAGTTGGAGAAACTGACACCCGCCAGCCACCTGTGTGCAAAGCACCTCAGTAGAACCAGTCTCGTAAGCGTACGCGTAATGTCAGTCCGGGCCGCTTCATCCAACAATACCGCCGAACCAAAGTATGACATGCTGGTAAGCAGTATGACTTATATCGCCCACAACTCACTTGTGTTCTACTCGTGCATATGACATCTATGCATAAAACCTGGCTCTGATACCACTGTTGGGGAACGTAGTAATTTCAAAAATTTACCTACGCACACGCAAGATCATGGTGATGCATAGCAACGAGAGGGGAGAGTGTTGTCTACGTACTCTCGTAGACCGTTCGCGGAAGCGTTATATCAACGCGGTTGATGTAGTCGTACGTCTTCACGATCCGACCGATCCAAGTACCGAAAGCACGGCACCTCCGAGTTCTGCACATGTTCGACTCGGTGACGTCCTCGCCTTCTCGATCCAGCAAGAGGGGCGAAGTAGTAGACGAGTTCCGGCAACACGACGGCGTGGTGACGGTGTTGGTGAAGAACAATTTCCGCAGGGCTTCGCCTAAGCACTACGAAAACTATGACGAAGGATAAACTAGAGGGGACGGGGTTGCCGGCACACGGCTTGGTGTTTCTTGATGTGTCTTTGGTGCTAGCCTGCCCCTCTATTTATATGTTGAGCCCTAGGGTCGAAACTTGGAGCAAAAGCCTCCTCATAGTCGGTTTTGCCCGAAAGGCAAGAGTCCCACTCAGACTCCAGGACCAAACGCCACAATCCTTGGTGTTTGGCCCAGACGCCAGTGTCTCTGGCGTTTGGCCCCCTGACCTCTGCAAAACTCCTTTTGCACCGACTTATAGGCCCATGGGCCTGACCCCTTGGCCAAACCATATCATCCAATATATGAATCTTTACCTCCGGACCATTCCGGAGCTCCTCATCATGTCTGTGATCTCATCCGGGACTCCGAACAACATTCGATCACCAACATACATAACTCATATAATACTATATCGTCAACAAACATTAAGCGTGCGGACCCTACGGGTTCGAGAACTATGTAGACATGACCGAGACACCTCTCTGGTCAATAACCAATAGCGGGACCTAGATGCCCATATTGGCTCCTACATATTCTACGAAGATCTTTATCGGTCAGACCGCATAACAACATACGTTGTTCCCTTTGTCATCGGTATGTTACTTGCCCGAGATTCGATCGTCGGTATCTCAATACCTAGTTCAATCTCGTTATCGGCAAGTCTCTTTACTCGTTCCGTAATACATCATCCCGCAACTAACTCATTAGTTGCAATGCTTGCAAGGCTTATAGTGATGCGCATTACCGAGTGGGCCCAGAGATACCTCTCCGACAATCGGAGTGACAAATCCTAATCTCGAAATACGCCAACCCAACAAGTACCTTTGGAGACACCTGTAGAGCACCTTTATAATCACCCAGTTACGTTGTGATGTTTGGTGGCACACAAAGTGTTCCTCCGGTAAACGGGAGTTGCATAATCTCATAGTCATAGGAACATGTATAAGTCATGAAGAAAGCAATAGCAACAAACTAAACGATCAAGTGCTAAGCTAACGGAATGGGTCAAGTCAATCAAATCATTCTCCTAATGATGTGATCCCGTTAATCAAATGACAACTCATGTCTATGGTTAGGAAACTTAACCATCTTTGATCAACGAGCTAGTCAAGTAGAGGCATACTAGTGACACTCTGTTTGTCTATGTATTCACATATGTGTTATGTTTCCGCTTAATACAATTCTAGCATGAATAATAAACATTTATCATGAAATAAGGAAATAAATAATAACTTTATTATTGCCTCTAGGGCATATTTCCTTCAAGTATGGCACCCACAGATGATGGCCTGACTCCTAAGATTGGACGTACAGGCAATCTGGATGCTAAAAAATTTATCTTGGGGCAAGGGAACATTATGGGAAAAGAACATATCCAAGAATTTCAATTGTGTTGGAAATTTGAGTCTTGATGATGCTCCTATACTTAAAACTACTAGATCTTATGCGGATGCTATTTCAACACTAGTTTTGAAACTTGAAAGCAAATTTATCTGCATTCATCCTAATTTGCAAAGATTGTTTTTTGAGCTTCCCAAAATAAAGAATCCTAGAGCCAAAAAGTTGGCCACTCTCGTTCTTATGAATGAGTTTGACTACATAATTTGGGAAGCTAGGGAAATCTTTGATTTTTATGGTATGAATTGTGAAAAACCCGTGATAGACAAAATTCTTTACAATAGTGACTATGCACTAAGGCATTTTCTTGGGGATAATAAGATCTTTGATGAGAATCTTAAAAAGGAGGTCCCCGTTTTAGATATAATCCAACAAGTTTTTAATAATGTTAATCAACACTATTCTTGGATTGTAGCGGGAAAATCAAAGGGGTTATGATGAAAACCAACTAAGGAATGCTAAAGTTTCTATGGATAATATGTTTTATGTTGTGTCCACAAAACCTCCTGATAAAAATACCCCCAAGAAAATTAAGAAGAAGAAAGATGACAAAACTTAGATCCTTGCTTTATGCCTAGCTAAGGGCGTAAAACTATAGCGCTTGTTGGGAGGCAACCCAATGAATAAAATTTATTTTTGCTTTTTGCTTTCTGTTCTTGAGTGTTTACACAATTATGCTACTGTTATGATTGTGTTTTTTATGTTTTAATTAGTGTTTGTGCCAAGTAAAGTCTTTAGGATCTTCTTGGGCAATAGTTGTTTGATCTTACTGAAAAAATAGAAAGTTTGCACTCACGAAATTAATTTTCAGTTTTTTACCAGAGAGCGATAAAATACCCATTCCACTTGAAGTAGATCAATATACAAATTTCTCAGGTCGTCCTGATGTTTCAGAGTTTTTTGAGTTACAGAAGTATTCAAAATAGTCAGATTTCTACAGATAGTTCTGTTTTGACAGATTTTGTTTTCTTTGTGTTGTGTGCTTATTTTGATGGCTCTATGGTTTTCTTTGATGAGTTTTTGCCATAAAAAAGTTGGAATGCAGTAGATATAATACAAAAACAAAATATGAATTGGTTTGATACAACACTTATAGTAGTGGTTTATTATTCTTATACTAACGGATCTCACGAAGGCTTTGTTGAGTTTTGTGTGATTGAAATTTTCAAGTTTTGGGTTATCTTACGATGGATGAAGAAAGGATGTAAGAGCCTAAGCATGAGGATTCCCCGGCATCCCAATCTATTATCCAAGAATGAGCAACCAACTAAGCTTGGGGATGCCCCCGAGTGGCATCCCCGCTTTCTTCCAACAACTATCGATATTTTACTCAAGACTATATTTTTATTCGTCACATGATATGTGTTTTGCTTGGAGCGTCTTGTATGATATGTGTCTTTGCTTGTTTTATTTTGTGTTTTAAGTTATCAATCCTTGCTGGGCACACCTTTTTGAGAGAGCCAAAATTATGTTATGACTTGTTAAAACTACTCTCTATGCTTCACTTAAATCTTTTATGAGCTAGGACTTGCTCTAGTGCTTCACATATATCTTTTTTAGCACGGTGTGCTTAGTATTTTTGAAGAAATGCTCTCTTGCTTCACTTAGATTTATTTGAGAGTTAGTAAAATTTTGAAGAAATTCTCTCTTGCTTCACTTAAATTATTTTGAGAGAAAGAACATTTGTTATGCTCATGATCTTAACTTATATTTGGTTGATCTTATGAAAAGCAACTCATGAAAATTAGTCCCAAAGTGATAGATATCCAAGAAGGATAAAGAAAAGAAAATGTCATGAAGATCATTGGACAAAATAAACTTGATTCTTAGTAATAGTTTTGAGATATGATGATGTGATATGTGAGTTATGTTGATGAGTAATTGTGCTCTAGTAAGAATATGGGTGTTAAGGTTTGTGATTCCCTATGCAAGTACGAAAGTCAATAGTCATGCAATGAAAATTATATCCTACTTGTGGTGCATTATTCGGTGTTAATTATGCTAAATGCTTGCTTATGAGATTATTCGTTTCTTGGTTGGTCGCTTCCCAATCTTTTGCTAGCCTTCATTTTGCACTAAGTATGATTTCTACTTGTGCATCCATAATCCTTTAAACCAGTTTTGCCACATGAGTCCACTATATCTACCTATATGCAGTATTATTTTGCCGTTCTAAGCAAATTTGCATGTGCCATCTCTAATTTTCAAAATAAACTTCTCTTTTGTGCGTTTGTTTCGCTCGCGGAACAGTAACGGGTGGCTAATATTTTCCATGCTAGATGTGTTATTCTCAAGATGAGCATTAATTCACTTGTCATTGCACGAGAGTAAGGCAAAGGTATTAGGGATGCCCAATCCCGAAATGCAAAAATAAAAATGAATTTACTTTATGTTTTCAAATAATAAATTCCTTGGAAAGTGTTGGTATGAAGGGCACCCGTGGATACGGCTAGCCATGGAAAAGTGAAAGTTATGGTGGAAAAAGGAATACAATTTATTTTCTGTTTGGGAACCGCCTATGGCATATCTAGCATGGAAAGCGTTCGGAACTCTAAGTCATTTTCATGGGTGGGATGGATACACCTCCCAAAATGTTTTTATCTCAAATTTTTTGCTTTGAGCTCTGGCACCTCTACAAATCCCTACTTCCCTCTGCGAAGGGACTTTCTTTTACTATTATGCAATTTTTATTTTGAAATTTGAGTCTTCATCTCCTCTCATAAAAAGCACCAACTAGGAGGCAATATGATCGTGCTCAAGTATTGGGTGTAGTTAATATTCGAGTGTGTTTCATGAATGGATCAATGTTTGAGCATGATGGGCTAGGGATAACTTATTTTAGCGTTGATATTTTGAAAGACATGGTTGCGTGTTGATATGCTTGAGTATCTAAATTATTATGTCAAAACTAGACTATTGCTTTGAATCATATAAAAGTCCAAATGTCCATGCTATAAAGAAAAGAATATGATATGACTTGACGAACAACACTCCACATCAAAAATTCTGTTTTTACCACTTACCTACTCGAGGACAAGTAGGAGTTAAGCTTGGGGATGCTGATACGTCTCCAACGTATCTATAACTTTTGATTGTTCCATGTTGTTTTATTATCAATCTTGGATGTTTTATAATCATTTTATATCATTTTTTGGTACTAACCTATTGACATAGTGCCCAGTGCCAGTTCTTGTTTTTTCCATGTTGTTTACATCCCATGAAATCAATATCAAACGGAGTCAAATGGCGCGAAACTTTACGATGATTTTTTATGGGCCAAAAGGAAGCATATGGGCCCTGGTTGCACCTGGGGGGAGTCCCGAGGAGGGGACAACCCACCAGAGCGCGCCAGGAGGCCCTGGCGCGCCCTGGTGGGTTGTGCCCACCCCGGGTACCCCCCGGACCGCCTCTTTGCTCTATAAATACCCCAAAAATCCCAGAGCCCTAGGGGAGTCGACGAAATATTCATCCAGCCACCGCAGAGTCCAGAATCACCAGATCCAATCTAGACACCATCATGGAGGGGTTCACCACTTCCATTGATGTTGCATGAGTAGTTCTTTGTAGACCTTCGAGTCCGTAGTTAGTAGCTAGATGGCTGCATCTCTCTCTCTTGATTCTCAATACAATGGTCTCTTGGAGATCCAAATGATGTAACTCTTTTGCGGTGTGTTTGTTGGGATCGATGAACTTCGAGTTTATGATCAGATCTATGTTTTTATATCCATGAAAGTATTTGAGTGTCTTTGATCTCTTGTATGCATGATCTCTTATAGCCTCGTATTTCTTCTTCGATAGTTGGGTTTTGTCTGGCCAACTCGATCTATTTATCTTGCAATGGGAAGAGGTGCCCGGTAGTGGGTTCGATCTTACGGTGCTTGATCCCAGTGACAAAAAGGGAACCGACACGTATATATCGTTGCTACTAATGATGAAAAGACGAGATCTATATCTACCGCCATATAGATAAACGGATCTTGTCTACATCATGCCATCGTTCTTATTGCATTACTCTGTTTTTCCATGAACTTAATACACTAGATGCATGCTGGATAGCGGTCGATGTGTGGAGTAATAGTAGTAGATGCAGGCAGGAGTCGGTCTACTAATCTTGGACGTGATGCCTATGTAATGATCATTGTCTGGATATCGTCATAATTATTTGAAGTTCTATCAATTGCCCAACGGTAATTTGTTTACCCACTGTTTGCTATTTTTCTTGAGAGAAGCCACTAGTGAAACCTACGGCCCCGGGGTCTTATTTCTCATATATTTGCCTTTGCGATCTACTTTTTCCTTACTTTTACTTTCAGATCTATTAAACCAAAAATACAAAAATACTTTGCTGCACTTTATTTTATTTGCGATCTATTTATCCAATCTATTACAACCTTTTTACCATCACGCACCAATTTCTGGCGCTGTTACCCGAAAGGGATTGACAACCCCTTTAACACGTCGGGTTGCGAGGTGTTGTTATTTGTGTGTAGGGGTTGTTTACGTTGTGTTGCTTGGTTCTCTACTGGTTCGATAACCTTGGTTTCATAACTGAGGGGAATACCTACCACCGATGTGCTGCATCATCCCTCCCTCTCCGGGGAAATACCAACGTAGTTCCACCTGCCATCAGCGGTGGCTCGGGTACAGTTGGTAAGCTAGGTCCCAACCAAGAGGAAAATCTAGATATGGAAATTGATGGTAATGCTAAGAGTGGGGCTCTGATCCCCACTGCACGGAAACGCCTCATAGCTGAGGATGGGACGGTGGCAGCAATGCTGGTGACTGTATCACAGACACCACTAGCAGGTTTCGTGAATGACAAAGTTCATCTTTTGGAGAATATCAATACGGAACAAGTAGACAAATCCTTGCTTAACACACCGCAGAAAATTCATGACCAGAAGAGGCTCCGGTCGGTTAGCAGTACATCGGTTCAAGATACACCTAGTTCATCGGTGACGCCCCTAGAGGGTGATCGCCAGACGCAATGAAGACCGTGTGCTAGAACTGTCGCGGTATGGCCACGATCGTGGCAGAAAGGGCGCTTTTGGATGTCCAGAAGCAATGGGGGCTGGATGTGTTTTTCCGTCTGAAACACATTTGAACAAAGCTAGGGCAGAAAAGCTTATGAGGAAGTTGAAAATGGATCACTTTGAAGTGGTGGAGAGCGCAGGGGCCAGTGGTGATCTCTTACCATTCTGGCGCAATCCTTTTGTGCTAGAAGTGATGGGTAAAAATAAGAACTTCATTGATGTTAAAGTGGGTAGCGTGTTAGAAGAGTACTGGAGGCTCACTGGTTTTTACGATGAGCCAAGATGGGATGATAAACACTTGACGTGGGATTGCCTAAGGAATCTATACCTACAATCCTCCCTACCCTGGGTTGTTGTAGGGGATTTTAACGAGATTTTATACTCCCATGAAAAGGAAGGTGGTGCCCACGACCAATCCGTATGATGCAAAATTTCAGAGATGCGTTAGTGGACTGTGAGTTGGATGACCTGGGATATATTGGTGATTAGTTTACTTGGAGGAGACGGCGACTACACGAACGTTTAGACCAGGCTGTATGTAATGCGGGCTTTCATGGCATCTTCCCGCATGCAGTAGTCACCAATGCTCCACATATCAAATCAGATCACAGACCCCTTGTGTTGGACACTGAGGGAGAAGTGGGGAATATGTGACAGCAAGGAAAAAGGCAAGAACGCTTCGAGGCGCGATGGCTCAAGGAGGATGAGGTGGGGGATCGAGTGACTGAAGCTTGGAATCATGCGCTGGGTCTGCCTTCTCTTGCGGAGAGGACAACAACGGTACATAATGAGCTTCATGAGTGGGATCGGGCGGTCCTCAAATCACTGCAATGACACCTAAAAAAACTGAAGGAGGAGCTGGAAACCTTGCGATCGGGGCCACTTACTAACGAGTCAGCAGATCGACAAAGAAGCTTACTGATTGAGATAGAAGAAACGATGGAGAAGGAAGAGATTTATTGGGTGCAAAGGGCCAGAGCAAACTGGTTGAAATTCGGCGACCGTAATACAAGTTTTTTAATAACTTTGCTTCAGCAAGGAAAAAACGAAATTTCATCCGTCGTCTAATGGATGAAAATGGCGTTTGGAAAGAGGATAATGAGGCTATGAAAACCTTGATTGATGGTTACTTTCAGGATCTCTTTACGACGGAGGTACATGAGCCGAATATGGAAGTTCTTGAGAAGGTGAAACTGAAAGTCTCAACTTATATGTATGAAGCTTTACTTGCACCATACACGGAGGAAGAAGTGAAAAGGGCCATGTTTAGTATAGGGGATTTAAAAGCCCCAGGCCCAGATGGTTTACATGATGTTTTTTTATAAAAAGTTTTGGCATCTTTTGGGAGATGATCTAGTGAAAGAGGTCTTGAAGGCTGTTAATACTGGAGTCATACCTGAAGGTTGGAACACCACCACCATCGTTCTAATCCCCAAGGTAAATACACCAGAAAAAGTGACACAATTTAGACAGATTAGTCTTTGTAATGTGGTGTACAAAGTCATTGCAAAGATGTTGGAAGCCAGGCTTAAAGTATTCCTCCCTGAGATTACCAGTGACACACAGAGCGCTTTTGTCCCCGGACGCATTATGATACGTCTCCAATGTATCTATAATTTTTTATTGTTCCATGCTATTATATTATCAACCTTGGATGTTTTATATGCATTTATATGCTATTTTATATGATTATTGGGACTAACCTATTAACCTTGAGCCCAGTGCCAGTTTTTGTTTTTTTCCTTGTTTTTGAGTATCGCAGAAAAGGAAAACCAAACGGAGTCCAATTGACCTGAAATTTCACGGAGATCATTTTTGGACCAAAAGAAGCCCACGGAGTACCGGAGATGGGCCAGAAGAGTCCCGAGGCCACCACGAGGGTGGGGGGCGCGCCCTACCCCCTGGGCGCGCCCCCTACCTCGTGGATGATACGTCTCCGTCGTATCTACTTTTCCAAACACTTTTGCCCTTATTTTGGACTCTTACTTGCATGATTTGAATGGAACTAACCCGGACTGACGCTGTTTTCAGCAGAATTGCCATGGTGTTATTTTTGTGCAGAAATAGAAGTTCTCAGAATGACCTGAAAATCAACGAAGATTATTTTTGGAATATATAAAAATACTGGAAGAAGAGTCCACGTCAGGGGGTCCACACCCTGTCCACGAGGGTGGGGGCGCGCCTACCCCCCTGCCTCGTGGGCCCCCTGCCTCGTGGGCCCCCTGAAGCTCCACCGACCTCAACTCCAACTCCATATATTCACTTCCGGGGAGAGAAAAATCAGAGAGAAGAATTCATTGCGTTTTACGATATGGAGCCACCGCCAAGCCCTAAACTCTCTCGGGAGGGCTGATCGGGAGTCCGTTTGGGGCTCCGGAGAGGGGAATCCGTCGCCATCATCATCATCAACCTTCCTCCATCACCAATTTCATGATGCTCACCGCCATGCGTGAGTAATTCCATCATAGGCTTGCTGGACGGTGATGGGTTGCATGAGATTTATCATGTAATAGAGTTAGTTTTGTTAGGGTTTAATCCCTACTATCCATTATGTTCCAAGATTGATGTTGCTATGACTTTGCTATGCTTAATGCTTGTCACTAGGGCCAGATGACCCACAAGTATAGGGGATCTATCGTAGTCCTTTCGATAAGTAAGAGTGTCAAACCCAACGAGGAGCAGAAGGAAATGATAAGCGGTTTCCAGCAAGGTATTCTCTGCAAGTACTGAAATAAGTGGTAACAGATAGTTTTGTGATAAGATAATTTGTAATGAGCAACAAGTAACAAAAGTAAATAAAGTGCAGCAAGGTGGCCCAATCCTTTTTGTAGCAAAGGACAAGCCTGGACAAACTCTTATATGATGTAAAGCGCTCCCGAGGACACATGGGAATATCGTCAAGCTAGGTTTCATCACGTTCATATGATTCGCGTTCGGTACTTTGATAATTTGGTATGTGGGTGGACCGGTGCTTGGGTACTGTCCTTACTTGGACAAGAATCCCACTTATGATTAACCTCTATTGCAAGCATCCGCAACTACAACAAAAGTATTAAGGTAAACCTAACCATAGCATGAAACATATGGATCCAAATCATCCCCTTACGAAGCAACGCATAAACTAGGGTTTAAGCTTCTGTCACTCTAGCAACCCATCATCTACTTATTACTTCCCGATGCCTTCCTCTAGGGCCAAATAATGGTGAAGTGTCATGTAGTTGATGTTCACATAACACCACTAGAGGAGAGACAACATACATCTCATCAAAATATCGAACGAATACCAAATTCACATGACTACTAATAGCAAGACTTCTCCCATGTCCTCAGGAACAAAAGTAATTACTCACAAAGCATAAACATGTTCATAATTAGAGGGGTATTAATATGCATATAGGATCTGAACATATGATCTTCCACCAATTGAACCAACTAGCATCAACTACAAGGAGTAATTAACACTACTAGCAACCTACTAGCACCGATCCCGGACTTGGAGACAAGAATTGGATACAAGAGATGAACTAGGGTTTTGAGATGAGATGGTGCTGATGAAGATGTTGATGGAGATTGCCCTCTCCCGATGAGAGGAGCGTTGGTGATGACAATGACGATGATTTCCCCCTCTGGGAGGGAAGTTTCCCCGGCAGAACAGCTCCACCAGAGCCCTAGATTGGATCCGCCAAGGTTCCGCCTCGTGGCGGTGGAGTTTCGTCCGAGAAGATGGCTTATGATTTTTTTCCCATCGAAAGACTCCATATAGCAGAAGATGGCCACCGGAGGGCCACAAGGGGGCGCACGAGGTTGGGGGGCGCGCCCAGGGGGTAGGGCGCGCCCCCACCCTCGTGGGCAGGGTGTGGCCCCCCTGGTGAAGTTCTTGCTCTCAGTATTTTTTATATATTTGGAAAAAATCTTCCGTGAAGTTTCAGGACTTCTAGAGCTGTGCAGAATAGGTCTCTAATATTTGCTCCTTTTCCAGCCCAGAATCCCAGCTGCCGGCATTCTCCCTCTTTATGTAAACCTTGTAAAATAAGAGAGAATAGGCATAAGTATTGTGACATAATGTGTAATAACAGACCATAATGCAATAAATATTGATATAAAAGCATGATGCAAAATGGACGTATCAACACCCCCAAGCTTAGACCTCGCTTGTCCTCAAGCGAAAAGCCGAAATCGAAAAATGTGTCCACATGTTTAGAGATAGAGGTGCCGATAAAAATAAAATACGGACATGAGGCCATCATGATCATTCTTAGAACAACAACTCATATAATTCTTTGTCATATAATCTCTAATGCTAGAGTAATAATTCAATCACAATATCAAGTATGAATCGTAAACTTCATTGAAAACTAACAAACTACAATCTCAGTCATTGAAGCAATTGCAATTTATCATAACATAGGAAAGAGTCAATGTATAAGAGCTTTTCAGCAAGTCCACATACTCAACTATCATATAATCTTTCACAATTGATGACACTCACGCAATACTTATGGGTATGGAGTTTTAATCGGACACAGAGAAAGATAGGGGCTTATAGTTTTGCCTCCCAATGTTTTACCTCAAGGGTAATGTCAACAGTAATAGTTCATGAAAACTCACATCCAATTAGCCATATATACCAGGATCTTTCCAACATATTGTGCTTGCCAAAGGATAAAATGTAAAAAGGAAGGGTGAAGATCACCATGACTCTTATGCAATGTAGGAGATAAAAGTAAAAGATAGGCCCTTCGCAGAGGGAAGCAGAGGTTGTCATGCGCTTTTATGGTTGGATGCACAAAATCTTAATGCGAAAGAACGTCACTTTATATTGCCACTTGTGATATGGACCTTTATTATGTAGTCTGTCGCTTTTATTACTTCCATATCACATGATCGTATAAAGCTTATTTCCTCCACACCAATCAATCATACATATTTAGAGAGCAATTTTTATTGCTTGCACCGATGACAACTTACTTGATGGATCTTACTCAATCCATAGGTAGATATGGTGGACTCTTATGGCAAGACTAGTTTAAGGGTATTTGGAAGCACAAGTAGTATCTCTACTTGGTGCAATGAATTTGGCTAGCATGAGGGGGAAAGGCAAGCTCATCATGTTGGAAGATCCAAGACAATATAATTTATCTCAGATGTAAGAAAACATAACCCATTACGTTGTCTTCCTTGACCAATGTCAACTCTTTAGCATGTCATATTTTAATGAGTGCTCACAATCATAAAAGATGTCCAAGATAGTATATTGATATGTGAAGACCTCTCTTTCTTTATTACTTCCTATTAATTGCAACGATGACCAAAACTGTGTTTGTCAACCCTCAACAACTTTTATTCATCATACTCTTTCTATGTGAGCTCATTACTCTCCATAAGACTCACATGATCTCTTTGTTTCTTTTTATTTATTTCTCTTTTCTTTTATTCACTCAGGATCATGGCAAAATAATCAAGCCCTTGACTCAACACTAATCTTTATTATATAGCTCATGGACTCGATTACATAGAAGGATAATAAAGCAAAACTCACAACTAGATCACACTAAGAACTTTTATTCTACTAGATCAAGATATTACCAAAAGGATCAAACTAAGAAAAACGGTAAAGATAAAAGTGATGGTGATACGATACCGGGGCACTCCCCCAAGCTTGGCAGTTGCCAAGTGGAGTGCCCATACCCATGTGATTATGTCTCCTTTGTTGGTGAAGAAGGTGGGGATGTTGATGATGGATAGTCGCACATTGAGCATAGGAGGTCTTCTAACTTGCGGATAATGCCCTTGAGTGCGATGATATGCTCCTTCAACAAAATATTTTCACGTGTGAGATACTTATTTTGTATACGAGCTAACTCAATCATCTTGAAAGCTTCAATTTTTGTTGGGGTAAGAAGATTGTGATCCAGTTGAAGGGTGTCTTCTGTTGCCGAAACTTGGTCCTCCATGGCCTTCTTGATCCCTTCATCCTTGTTGATCTCCATGGGTTCTTCTCTCTTCAGCTCTATCTTCATTAGCCAAGCATCGTTGCCCTCATGGTTGGAGGAGGAGGGAGATGACATAGTGCCTGGCCTTGACAACCCTGACAGAAAATAGCTCGAAACAAAGACAGGAGATTTTTGCGTGATACGGGAGTCAAAACCCTCGGAAGGTTATATAATGAATTTTTACTGACCAAAATACGTGTCGTGTACGAGAACGGAGTCCGGAGAGCACACAAGGTGCCCACGAGGTAGGGGGCGTGCCCTCCACCCTCATGTCCTTCCCGGACTGCTGCTTATTTTTCTATTTTTCTAAATATTCCAAAACGGAGAAATATTGCCTTAAAACTGTTTTGGAGTCGGTTTACTTACTGCACCACATACCTATTCCTTTTCGGAGTCTGAAACGTTCCGGAAAGTGTCCCTTATGTATTCCTCCGGGGTTACGGTTTCAATAACATTGGTTTCAACATTTATGGGATTACCTGAGATATAGTGTTTGATTCTTTGACCGTTCACCACCTTCGGATTTGTGCCTTCGAAGTTGTTGATTTTTATGGCACCGGAACGGTAGACCTCCTCGATAACGTAAGGACCTTCCCATTTAGAGAGAAGTTTTTCTGCAAAAAATCTTAAACGAGAGTTGTATAGCAATACATAATCACCTACATTAAACTCACGCTTTTGTATCCTTTTGTCATGCCATCTTTTAACCTTTTCTTTAAACAACTTGGCATTTTCGTAAGCTTGGGTTCTCCATTCATCAAGTGAGCTAATATCAAATAACCTCTTCTCACCGTCAAGTTTAAAATCATAATTAAGTTCTTTAATAGCCCAATAAGCCTTGTGTCTATTTCGAGAGGTAAGTGACATGCTTTTCCATAGACCATTTTATACGGAGACATACCCATAGGATTTTTATATGCAGTTCTATAGGCCCATAATGCATCATCAAGTCTCTTGGACCAATTCTTTCTAGACCTATTAATAGTCTTTTGCAAAATTAATTTGAGTTCTCTATTACTCAATTCTACTTGCCCACTAGACTGAGGGTGATAAGTGATACGTCTCCAACGTATCTATAATTTTTGATTGCTCCATGCTAGATTATCTACTGTTTTGGACATTATTGGGCTTTATTATCCACTTTTATATTATTTTTGGGACTAACCTATTAATCGGAGGCCCAACCCAGAATTGTTGTTTTTTTTGCCTGTTTTAGGGTTTCGAAGAAAAGGAATATCAAACGGAGTCCAAACGGAATGAAACCTTCAGGAACATGATTTTCTCAATGAACAAGACCCGGGAGACTTAGACCCTACGTAAAGAAAAGAAAGAGGAGGCCACGAGGTAGGGGGGCGTGCCCACCCCCACCAGGCGCGCCCTCCACCCTCGTGGGCCCCGTGTTGCTCCACCGACGTACTCCTTCCTCCTATATATATCCACGTACCCCCAAACGATCAAAACAGGAGCCAAAACCCTAATTCCATCGCCGCAACTTTCTGTATCCACGAGATCCCATCTTGGGTCCTGTTCCGGAGCTCCGCCGAAGGGGGCATCGATCACGGAGGGCTTCTACATCAACACCATAGCCTCTTCGATGAAGTGTGAGTAGTTCACCTCAGACCTACGGGTCCATAGTTAGTAGCTAGATGGCTTCTTCTCTCTTTTTGGATCTCAATACAATGTTCTCCCTCTCTATTATGGAGATCTATTCGATGTAATCTTATTTTTGCGGTGTGTTTGTTGATACCGATGAATTGTGGGTTTATGATCAAGTCTATCTATGAATAATATTTGAATCTTCTCTGAATTCTTTTTATGTATGGTTGGTTATCTTTGTAAGTCTCTTCGAATTATCAGTTTGGTTTGGCCTACTAGATTGATCTTTCTTGCAATGGGAGAAGTGCTTAGCTTTGGGTTCAATCTTGCGGTGTCCTTTCCCGGTGACAGTAAGGGCAGCAAGGCACGTATTGTATTGTTGCCATCGAGGATAACAAGATGGGGTTTTCTTCATATTGCATGAGTCTATCCCTCTACATCATGTCATCTTGCTTAAGGCGTTACTCTATTTTTAACTTAATACTCTAGATGCATGCTGGATAGCGGTCGATGAGTGGAGTAATAGTAGTAGATGCAGGCAGGAGTCGGTCTACTTGTCTCGGACGTGATGCCTATATACATGATCATACCTAGATATTCTCATAACTATGCTCAATTCTGTCAATTGCTCAACAATAATTTGTTCACCCACCGTAGAATACTTATGCTCTTGAGAGAAGCCACTAGTGAAACCTATGGCCCCCGGGTCTATCTTTATCATATTGATCTCCTACTATTTAGTTATTTCCTTTGCTATTTACTTTGCCTTTATTTTACTTTGCATCTTTTATCATAAAAATACCAAAAATATTATCTTATCATATCTATCAGATCTCACTCTCGTAAGTGGCCCTATAGGGATTGACAACCCCTATTTGCGTTGGTTGCGAGGATTTATTTGTTTTGTGCAGGTGCGAGGGACTCGCGCGTAGCCTCCTACTGGATTGATACCTTGGTTCTCAAAAATTGAGGAAATACTTACGCTACTTTGCTACATCATCCCTTCCTCTTCGGGGAAAACCAACGCAGTGCTCAAGAGGTAGCAAGAAGGATTTCTGGCGCCGTTGCTGGGGAGATCTACGCAAAAGTCAACATACCAAGTACCCATCACACACCCTTATCTCCTGCATTACATTATTTGCCATTTGTCTCTCGTTTTCCTCTCCCCCACTTCACCCTTGCCATTTTATTCGCCCTCTCTCTATCCCCCCTCTCTATTTGCCTCTTTTTGTTCGCTTGCTTTTTGTTTGCTTGTGTGTTAGTCTGTTTGCTTGTCGTTATGGCTAGTCCCTTATCTTCTCCATTGTCTCCCGAGAATGAAATTCTAAATTTTAACCAAAGGGAGGGTGAAAATCTAAAAGATGCTTGGTATAGAATTTGAATGCTCAAAATAGATCTACTAGGAAGCAATCTACTACCATTCTCCTTCGCAATTTTTATGTAGGCATTACTCCTTGGCACCGTTATGTTCTTGATACTATTACCGGAGGGAACTTTTTGGGTAGCCATACTTTTGATTCTTATAATGTTATGTTAGATTTATTTGGCTCACCCCCTCTCTTGGTTAATGGAACTATATTAACTTTGGATCATGTAATGCAAAGGCATGAGATTATTGAAAATAAGGTTGCTACCGTAGAATTAATTGAAAATTTGGATAAAAAGATCCACAGCCGAATCTCTCAATATGGATCTAAAGTAGGAGTTACTTTGAAAGATATTAAAGAAAAGGAACCCATAGTTAATGAGAAAATAAATCACGATTCCGTTAGGATCGATAAACTTGAGAATATTATTACCAACTTGGGAACCGCTTTTTCTTCCGTAAATAATACTCCAAGTCCTTCCACTAAAGTTGCCAAGCTTATGTACGTTCCTAAAAATAAGGGTGAATCATCTAGTAAGGAAAATGCGGATCTCAAATCTATAAGTGTTCATCCCAATCTTTTTGCTATCATTAAGGAACCATTTGTTACAAATGAATTTTTCGATCTTGTGCCTAAAAGTTTGATAATAAATAAAAATAAAGAAATTCCTAAAGATGGTAAATGCCTCATTGAAGAATTTCCTACCAAAGATGGCAATACCTAGATCTATTCTTGCTTGTTATGCCTAGCTAGGGGCGTTAAACGATAGCGCTTGTTGGGAGGCAACCCAATTTTATTTTTATTCCTTGCTTTTTTCTCCTGTTTAGTAATAAATAATTTATCTAGCCTCTGTTTTGGTTATGTTTTTTGTGTTTAATTAGTGTTTGTTCCAAGTAGAACCGCTGGGAAGACTTGGGGAAAGTCTTGTTGAACTTGCTGTAAAAAACAGAAACTTTAGCGCTCACGAGAACTGCTGTAATTTTTATTTGGAGAGCGATATTTAGTTAATCCTTTTTGCAGATGATTAATAAATAAATTACTCACGTCAAGCAATTTATTTTAGAATTTTTGGGGTTCCATATCTTGCGCTAGCTACAGATTACTACAGACTGTTCTGTTTTTGACAGATTCTGTTTTTCGTGTGTTGTTTGCTTATTTTGATGAATCTATGGCTAGTAAAATAGTTTATAAACCATAGATAAGTTGGAATAAAGTAGGTATAATACCAATATAAATAAATAATGAGTTCATTACAGTACCTTGAAGTGATCTTTTATTTTCTTTCGCTAACGGAGCTCACGAGATTTTCTACTTTAAGTTTTGTGTTGTGAAGTTTTCAAGTTTTGGGTAAAGATTTGATGGATTATGGAACAAGGAGTGGCAAGAGCCTAAGCTTTGGGATTCCCATGGAACCCCCAATATAATCTAAGGACACCTAAAAGCCAAAGCTTGGGGATGCCCCGGAAGGCATCCCCTCTTTCGTCTACTTCTATCGGTAACTTTACTTGGAGCTATATTTTTATTCGCCACATGATATGTGTTTTGCTTAGAGCGTCTTGTATGATTTGAGTCTTTGCTTGTTAGTTTACCACAACCATACTTGCTGTACACACCTTTTGAGAGAGCCATACATGATTTGGAATTTTTTAGAATACTCTATGTGCTTCGCTTATATCTTTTGATTTATATAGTTTTGCTCTAGTACTTCACTTATATCTTTTAGAGCACGGTGGTGGATTTGTTTTATAGAAACTATTGATCTCTCATGCTTCACTTAGATTATTTTGAGAGTCTTAATAGCATGGTAATTTTCTTAAAATCCTAATATGCTAGGTATTCAAAGTTAGTAAAATTTTCTTAAGAGTGTTTTAAATATTAAGAGAAGTTTGATGCTTGATGATTGTTTTGAGATATGGAGGTAATAATATCAAAGTCGTGCTAGTTGAGTAGTTGTGAAATTGAGAAATACTTGTGTTGAAGTTTGCAAGTCCCGTAGCATGCACGTATGGTAAACGTTATGCAACAAATTTGAAACATGAGGTGTTATTTGATTGTCTTCCTTAGGAGTGGCGGTCGGGGACGAGCGATGGTCTTTTCCTACCAATCTATCCCCCTAGGAGCATGCGCGTAGTACCGAGGTTTTTGATGACTTGTAGATTTTTGCAATAAGTATGTGAGTTCTTTATGACTAATGTTGAGTCCATGGATTACACGCACTCTCACCCTTCCATCCTTGCTAGCCTCTTCGGTACCGTGCATTGCCCTTTCTCACATTGAGAGTTGGCGCAAACTTCGCCGGTGCATCCAAACCCCGTGATATGATACGCTCTTTCACACATAAACCTCCTTATATCTTCCTCAAAACAGCCACCATACCTACCTATTATGGCATTTCCATAGCCATTCCGAGATATATTGCCATGCAACTTTCCATCATTCCGTTCACCATGACACATTCATCATTGTCATATTGCTGAGCATGATCATGTAGTTGACATAGTATTTGTGGCAAAGCCACCGTTCATAATTCTTTCATACATGTCACTCTTGGTCCATTGCATATCCCGGTACACCATCGAAGGCATTCATATAGAGTCATCTTTTGTTCTAGTATCGAGTTGTAATCATTGAGTTGTAAATAAATAGAAGTGTGATGATCATCATTTTCTAGAGCATTGTCCCAAGTGAGGAATAAATAAAAAAGAAAAGGCCCCAAAAAAGAGAAAGGCCATAAAAAAAGAGAAGGCCCCCAAAAAAATGAGAGAAAAAGTGAGAAGGGACAATGTTACTATCTTTTGCCACACTCGTGCTTCAAAGTAGCACCATAATCTTCATGTTAGAGAGTCTCTTGTTTTGTCACTTTCATATACTAGTGGGAATTTTTTCATTATAGAACTTGGCTTGTATATTCCAACAATGGGCCTCCTCAAGTGCCCTAGGTCTTCGTGAGCAAGCAAGTTGGATGCACACCCACTTAGTTTCTTTTGTTGAGCTTTCATACATTTATAGCTCTAGTGCATCCGTTGCATGGCAATCCCTACTCCTTGCATTAACATCAATCGGTGGGCATCTCCATAGCCCATTGATTAGCCTTGTTGATGTGAGACTTTATCCTCTTTTGTCTTCTCCACATAACCCCCCTCATTATATTCTATTCCACCCATAGTGCTATGTCCATGGCTCGCGCTCATATATTGCGTGAAAGTTTATATGTTTGAGATTACTAAAGTATGAAACAATTGATTGGCTTGTCATCGGGGTTGTGCATGATGAGAGCATTCTTGTGTGATGAAAATGAAACATGACTAAACCATATGATTTTGTAGGGATGAACTTTCTTTGGCCATGTTATTTTGAGAAGACATAATTGCTTAGTTAGTATGCTTGAAGTATTATTATTTTTATGTCAAGATGAACTTTTGTCTTGAATCATTCGGATCTGAATATTCATACCACAATTAAGAAGAATTACATTAAAATTATGCCAAGTAGCACTCCGCGTCAAAAATTCTGTTTTTATCATTTACCTACTCGAGGACGAGCAGGAATTAAGCTTGGGGATGCTTGATACGTCTCCAACGTATCTATAATTTTTGATTGCTCCATGCTATATTATTTACTGTTTTGGACATTATTGGGCTTTATTATCCACTTTTTATATTATTTTTGGGACTAACCTATTAACCGGAGGCCCAGCCCAGAATTACTGTTTTTTGCCTGTTTTAGGGTTTCGAAGAAAAGGAATATCAAACGGAGTCCAAACGGAATGAAACCTTCGGGAACGTGACTTTCTCAACGAACAAGACCCGGGAGACTTGGACCCTATGTCAAGAAAAGAAAGAGGAGGCCACGAGGTAGGGGGGCGCGCCCACCCCCACCAGGCGCGCCCTCCACCCTCGTGGGCCCCTGTTGCTCCACCGACGTACTCCTTCCTCCTATATATATCCATGTACCCCCAAACGATCAGAATAGGAGCCAAAACCCTAATTCCACCGCCGTAACTTTCTGTATCCGCGAGATCCCATCTTGGGGCCTGTTTCGGAGCTTCGTCGGAGGGGGCATCGATCACGGAGGGCTTCTACATCAACACCATAGCCTCTCCGATGAAGTGTGAGTAGTTCACCTCAGACCTACAGGTACATAGTTAGTAGCTAGATGGATTCTTCTCTCTTTTCGGATCTCAATACAATATTCTCCCCCTCTCTTGTGGAGATCTATTCTATGTAATCTTCTTTTTGTGGTGTGTTTGTTGAGACCGATGAATTGTGGGTTTATGATCAAGTCTATCTATGAATAATATTTGAATCTTCTCTGAATTCTTTTATGTATGATTGGTTATCTTTGCAAGTCTCTTCGAATTATCAGTTTGGTTTGGCCTACTAGATTGATCTTTCTTGCAATGGGAGAAGTGCTTAGCTTTGGGTTCAATCTTGCGGTGTCCTTTCCCGGTGACAGTAAGGGCAGCAAGGCACATATTGTATTGTTGCCATCGAGGATAACAAGATGGGGTTTTCTTCATATTGCACGAGTCTATCCCTCTACATCATGTCATCTTGCTTAAGGCATTACTCTGTTTTTAACTTAATACTCTAGATGCATGCTGGATAGCGGTCGATGAGTGGAGTAATAGTAGTAGATGCAGGCAGGAGTCGGTCTACTTGTCTCGGACGTGATGCCTATATACATGATCATACCTAGCTATTCTCATAACTATGCTCAATTCTGTCAATTGCTCAACAGTAATTTGTTCACCCGCCGTAGAATACTTATGCTCTTGAGAGAAGCCACTAGTGAAATCTATGGCCCCCGGGTCTATCTTTATCATATTGATCTCCTACTATTTAGTTATTTCCTTTGCTATTTACTTTGACTTTATTTTACTTTGCATCTTTTATCATAAAAATACCAAAAATATTATCTTATCATATCTATCAGATCTCACTCTCCTAAGTGGCCCTATAGGGATTGACAACCCCTATTTGCGTTGGTTGCAAGGATTTATTTGTTTTGTGCAGGTGCGAGGGACTCGTGCATAGCCTCCTACTGGATTGATACCTTGGTTCTCAAAAACTGAGGGAAATACTTACGCTACTTTGCTGCATCATCCCTTTCTCTTCGGGGAAAACCAACGCAGTGCTCAAGAGGTAGCAATAAGGAGATGCAATTCTATGAGTAACATCATATTTAGCAAGCATTTTACGGAAAGCATCATGAATAAAATGTGAACCACCATTAGTCATTAAATATCTAGGGACTCCAAAACTTGGAAAAATAACTTCTTTAAGCATTTTAATAGAAGTGTTATGATCAACACTACTAGTTGGGATAGCTTCTACCCACTTAGTAATGTAATCAACATCAACTAAAATATGTGTATAACCATTAGAGGAAGGGAAAGGTCCCATATAGTCAAAGCCCCAAACATCAAATGGTTCAATAACAAGTGAATAATTCATAGGCATTTCTTGACGTCTACTAATATTACCAATTGTTTGACATTCATCACAAGATAAGACAAACTTACGGGCATCCTTGAAGAGAGTAGGCCAATAAAAACCAGATTGCAGTACCTTATGTGTAGTTCTATCTCCAGCATGGTGACCTCCATAAGCTTCGGAGTGACACTTGCGTAGGATCTGTTCCTGTTCATACTCAGGTACACAACGTCTAATAACACCATCCACTCCTTCTTTATAAAGATGTGGGTCATCCCAAAAGTAATGCCTCAAATCATAGAAGAACTTTTTCTTTTGCTGGTATGTGAAACTAGGTGGTATAAACTTAGCAACAATGTAATTAGCATAATCAGCATACCATGGAGTACTACGAGAAGTACTTATAACATTTAATTGTTCATCAGGAAAGTCATCATTAATAGGTAGTGGGTCATCAAGAATATTTTCTAACCTAGATAAGTTGTCTACAACGGGGTTCTCAGCTCCCTTTCTATCAACAATATTCAAATCAAATTCTTGTAGCAAGAGAACCCATCTACTTAGTCTAGGTTTAGCATCTTTCTTTTCCATAAGATATTTAATAGCAGCATGATCAGTGTGAATAGTTACTTTAGAATCAACAATATAAGATCTGAACTTATCACAAGCAAATACAATTGCTAAAAGCTCTTTTTCAGTAGTAGCATAATTTCTTTGAGCATTGTCTAGAGTCTTACTAGCATAATGAATAACATTTAATTTCTTATCAACTCTTTGACCTAGAACAGCACCTACAGCATAATCACTAGCATCACACATAATTTCAAAGGGTAAATTCCAATCAGGTGGCTGAACAATAGGTGCAGAGACTAATGCTTTCTTAAGTATTTCAAATGCTTCTACACAATCATCATCAAAGACAAATGGTATATCTTTTTGTAATAAATTAGTCAGAGGCCGAGAAATTTTTGATAAGTCCTTAATGAACCTCCTATAAAAACCGGCATGACCAAGGAAACTTCTTATACCTTTGATGTTATTGGGACATGGCATCTTTTCAATAGCATCAACCTTGGCTTTATCAACTTCGATACCCCTTCAGAAACTTTATGCCCCAAGACAATACCTTCATTAACCATAAAGTGGCACTTTTCCCAATTCAAGAAAAGATTAGTTTCTTCACATCTCTGCAAAACTCGATCAAGATTGCTCAAGCAATCATCAAAATAAGATCCATAGACGGAAAAGTCGTCCATGAAAACTTCACAAATCTTTTCAAGAAAGTCAGAGAATATAGCCATCATGCATCTTTGAAAGGTAGCAGGTGCATTACATAAACCAAAAGGCATACGTCTATAAGCAAAAGTACCAAAAGGACAAGTAAAAGTAGTCTTTGATTG
Source organism: Triticum urartu (assembly GCF_056163025.1). Taxonomy (NCBI): domain Eukaryota; kingdom Viridiplantae; phylum Streptophyta; class Magnoliopsida; order Poales; family Poaceae; genus Triticum; species Triticum urartu. The sequence continues at coordinate 463,500,374 of NC_141879.1, read as the reverse complement.
ATCTTTGGCTGACACAGGTATTTGAGAGAAACCAGAATAACCATCTAGAAAGCAAAAATGTGTATGTTTGGACAATCTTTCTAGCATTTGATCGATAAAAGGTAAGGGGTAATGATCCTTTTTAGTAGCCTTATTTAATTCGCGGAAATCAATTACCATCCTATAACCTGTAATAATTCTTTGAGGGATCAATTCATCTTTATCATTAGGGACAACAGTAATACCTGATGAAGCTATGTACTTAGGATAGGGTCATGGATCTGTCCAACATACCCTCCCCAAGGACATCTCTACAAAGAATCAGAAGCAGTCGAAGAGAAACCATCATCCACTCGACCGTGAAGATGTGCTCACTCGACCACCTTGAAGACACTCGACCATCAGAAGATGAGAAACTCTCCACTCTGCAACGGTCAGGACTTAAACCATAGCTTTATGAGCATTTACAACACTTTACTGCAGACATTACCAGTAACGCCCCTCCTTTATGAGCATTGAACCTTGTGTAACGGAGGGGAGCTGGGGTCCTGGCGTACTCTATATAAGCCACCACCCTCCTCTGGGACAATGGTTCGCACTTTCTGTAATTCACACGCATATATTCAGTCGACCGCCTCCGGGCTCCGAGACGTAGGGCTGTTACTTCCTCCGAGAAGGGCCTGAACTCGTAAAACCCGTGTGCACAACTCCTCCATAGCTAGGATCGTGCCTCTACATTCCTACCCCCCTATTCTATTGTCAGTCTTAGAACCACGACAGTTGGCGCCCACCGTGGGGCAGGTGTCTTAGCGACTAGTTGGAGAAGTTGCAATTTTTCCGATCCCCTTCATCATGGTTCCAGGCGGAGGTTTGGCTGAGGGCCGCGAGATCCGTCTCGGCGCGCTCGTGTTTGTCGCCGACGACTCCGCTTGGCTTCAGGAGGCACCACTCGACGCCGATGCGCTCCTCGCCCGTGGGGCGACGCACTTTCGCGCGTGCGTCTGCGACGTCCTCCTGCGGCAACCATCGACCCAGTATCAGTCGACTCCAGCAGCTTTCCCCCTCCCTGCGGCCCGCCGGAGCAAGCGCTCCGATCGGTCGAGGCTTCAGCGGTGGGTGAAGCATGCGGTGGCCCGTCAGTCGGCCACACCTCAAGTCGCGGCGATCGAGCCCGACAAAACTCTCTACGGCCTGTTCGATCTGTCGACTGGCTCCGTAGAGACCGCATCCGAGTGCGACAGCAGCGACCCGGTGGCAGAAGTCTTGATGGTCAATGGACCACGCAGCCCTCCTGGCTTCAACCGTGAAGACGGAGGCTACGGGAACGGCGATCCGTCACATGTTCACGAGGAGTACCGCCCCGAACCCCTCTCCTCGTAGCAGAGGGAGGAACTTCGCCGCCGGAACATGGATGCATTGCATACTCCTATAGTTGGAGAAACCCCTGAGGCCCAGGCCTTGGAGCAGGCGCGCTTGGCCAACCTAGCTGAGCGCACTCGACTGGAGAACCTCCAACGCGCACTTGACGATCGCGCTCGACAATGAGCTCCTGAGTCCAGTCGACGCCATCTTTTTCCACCTCCGACTCAGGTATACGGAACACCAATCCAGAATCTAGTAGCTGCTGCCTGGATAGCAGAGTCAATCCAACCTTCCCAATCAGAAGCTGGCCGAGGTCTGGTGCAGATCAGAGCCTTGCTCCGGGCAGCGGGAGAGCAAAATATGGTCGTATCTCAGTCGCGGAATAGGATCCATAGCAGATCCGTGGTCGTAGACACAGTTCAGTCGGCCCATAGCCCAAGATCGCCCCCGAGGCGTGAGGGACGTGGAGATCGGCGTGATCAGTATAGAAACCAAGAGCAGTATGATCACCGTGCCGATCGCGACGATCGTCGTCGAGTGCCCACGCCTCCTCCAAGGAGTGGGTCATACGTGCCTCGGCCACATGAAGACAGACGCCCTCACAGTGTCGGATGAGGTATTCCAGTCGACCCAAGGGAGCCAGGCTTTGATGCGAGATCTATTCTCGTGCAGGGATTGGTCGACAGAAACAGAGCTCACCGAGAGGGCCATGACAGAGATCCGCAAACCAGCAACAGGGTGCATGTCTCTGGTCCAGAGTGCTTCAGCAAAGCTATCAGGGCTGCGGTGATTCCCCCCAACTTCAGGTTGGCGTCTGGAGTCAGTAAGTTCACCGGAGAGTCCAAGCCTGACACTTGGCTTGAAGTTTACCGAGTGGCTGTCCAGATTGGTGGCGGCAATGATGAAGTGGCCATGAAACACCTTCCTCTGATGTTGGAGGGTTCGGCTAGAGCATGGCTGAATCATTTAGCCCCTGGCAGCATCTATACTTGGGAAGATCTCGCCCGAGTGTTTGTCAGAACATTCGAGGGCACTTGCAAACGGCCGGCAGGTTTGACAGAATTACAGTGTTGTGTTCAGAAACCGAATGAAACTTTGAGGGATTATATCCAGAGATGGATCACCCTACACCACACGGTAGAAGATGTGTTGGATCATCAGGCAATTTGTGCCTTTAAGGAAGGCGTCAGGTATCGGGAGTTGAATATGAAATTCGACCGGACAGGAAATATGACTCTGGCTCGGATGATGGAAATTGTCACCAAGTATGCTAATGGTGAAGAAGAAGAGCGACTCCGGAGTGGCAAGCACAAAGCAGTCGTCCACGAAGCCGGAGGAGGAAACTCCGGTCGGAAACAGAAGCGCAAGGCCGAGCCAGCTGCTCCGGGTGAAGCCTTGGCTGTGGTTCAAGGAAAGTTCAAGGGGAAGCCCAAAGGGCAGTGGAACCCCAAGAAAGTAAAAGATCAAGATGGAAATGACGTGTTGGATCTGCCGTGCCATATCCACACCAAAAAAGATGAAGAAGGTAATTTCATTTACCCGAAGCACACCACTCGACAGTGTCGGCTCCTAATCTAGCAGTTCCGAGAGAAAAAACCCAAGGAAAAGGAGAAGGAAGCAGACAAGGCTGAGGATGAGGGAGAGGATGATGATGGTTATCCCCACATGAATTCCACTCTGATGATTTTTGCTGACGTTGAGAGCAAAAGTCGATTGAAAGTCATCAACAGGGAAGTGAACATGGTCGCTCCGGTGACACCCAGTTACTTGAAGTGGTCGCAGACTGCCATTACGTTCGACCAGTCTGACCATCCAGCGCACATCGCCACCCCTGGGAGGCAAGCTCTGTTGGTCGACCCGGTGGTCGAAGGCACTCGACTGACAAAGGTCCTGATGGACGGTGGCAGTGGCCTGAACATAATGTATGCAGAGACATTGAAGGGAATGGGCATTCCGATGTCCAGACTCAGTGAAAGCCATATGCGTTTCCATGGGGTCATTCCAGGCAAGAAGGCTGCATCCCTCGGTCACATTGCACTCGACGTAGTTTTCGGTGATTCCAAAAATTACCGCAAAGAAAAGTTGACATTTGAAGTAGTGGATTTCCAGAGTGCTTATCATGCAATTCTAGGCAGGCCAGCTTATGCACGATTTATGGCTCGACCGTGTTACGTGTACCTCAAACTGAAGATGCCTGGTCCCAAAGGAGTGATCACTATCTCTGGTAATCGGAAGAAGGTAGAAGAGTGCTTCCAGAAGGGCTCAAAGATCGTCAATGCTCAGATGGCTGTGGTAGAATTGCAAGAATAGCAGAAAAATGCAGATCTGAGTGACTTGTTGCGGGCCAAGAAGCCAGCCACGGATTCAGCATTCCAGTCGTCCGGTGAAATGAAGTCGATTCACATTCACCCGACAGATCCCAGTGCAGCTCGGACTCACATTTCAACCACACTTGACTCCAAATAGGAAGAAGCGCTCATCCAGTTCCTCCGTGAGAACTGGGACATCTTTGCATGGAAGCCTTCTGACATGCCGGGTGTTCCCAGGGGACTGGCTGAGCATCGTTTGCGAGTCGACCCAAAGGTGAAACCAGTCAAAGAGCATCTTCGACGGTCCGCCGTACAGAAAAGAAAAGCAATCGGTGAAGAGGTGGCTCGGCTTTTGGCAGCTGAGTTTATCCGAGAGATTTACCACTCGAAGTGGTTAGCCAATGTTGTCATGGTCCCAAAGAAGGACGACTCACTTCGCATGTGCATTGATTTCAAGCATATCAATCGGGCCCACCCAAAAGATCACTTTCCTCTCCCTCGCATCGACTAGATAGTCGACTCGACTGCAGGGTGCGAGCGTTTGTCCTTTTTGGATGCCTACTCCGGGTACCACCAGATCTGTCTGTATGGACCCGACGAGATAAAGACAACTTTTATCACCCCGTTTGGGTGCTTCTGTTATGTCACAATGCCATTCGGTTTGAACAATGCCGGAGCCACATTCATGCGGATGATTCAGAAGTGCCTGCTCACTCAGATCAGTCGGAATGTGGAAGCGTACATGGATGACATCATGGTCAAGTCACGTAAAGGTTCTGACCTACTGACCGACCTCGCTGAAACCTTTGCCAACCTCAGAAGGTATGATATCAAGCTCAATCTAGCAAAGTGCACGTTTGGAGTTCCGGGAGGAAAGTTACTCGGTTTCCTTGTTTCCGAACGAGGAATCGATGCTAACCCAGAGAAAGTGGGTGCTATACTCTGAATGAAACGCCCTGTGCGTGTGCATGATGTCCAGAAGCTTACTAGTTGCTTGGCCGCCCTAAGTCGATTCATTTCTCACCTCGGTGAAAAGGCGCTGTCTCTTTACCGACTGATGAAGAAATCAGATAAGTTCGAGTGGACCCCAGAAGCTGATACAGCATTTGCAGAGCTAAAAGCCCTGCTTTCCACCCAGCCGGTGCTTGCTGCTCCAATCAACAAAGAGCCTCTACTGCTTTATATAGCAGCCACTGGACAAGTCGTCAGTACAGTACTTACGGTCGAGCGGGAAGAAGAAGGAAAAGCTTATAAAGTTCAACGCCCAGTTTATTATATTTTTGAAGTCCTGACCCCGTTAAAGCAGAGATATACTCACTATCAGAAGCTTGTCTATGGGATTTACATGACCACGAAGAAGGTTGCACACTATTTCTCAGATCACTCTGTTACAGTCGTCAGCGATGCTCGATTGTCAGAGATTCTGCACAACAGGGATGCAACTGTTTGAGTGGTGAAATGGGCGATTGCACTCCTTCCCTTGGATATCAAGTTTGAGGCAAAGAAAGCTATCAAGTCCCAAGCAATAGCAGATTTCCTCGCCGAGTGGATCGAACAGCAACTGCCGACTCAAGTTCACTCAGAGCACTGGACCATGTTCTTTGACGGATCCAATATGCTGAATGGGTCTGGTGCTGGGCTAGTTCTGGTATCCCCCCGAGGAGACATGCTTAGATATGTCCTACATATTCACTTTGATTCCTCCAACAATGAAGCAAAATATGAAGCATTCATGTATGGGTTGCGCATGGCCATCTCACTCGGCGTCCGTCGCCTCATGGTCTATGGCGACTCAGATTTGGTAGTTAATCAAGTGATGAAGGAGTGGGACGTCAGAAGCCCAGCCATGACTGGTTACTGCAACGCGGTGAGGAAGCTTGAGAAGAAGTTTGAGGGGTTAGAGCTCCACCACATACCCCGATTGAAAAATCAAGCAGCCGATGACTTGGCAAAGATAGGTTCCAAGAGAGAAGCCATTCCCAGCAATGTGTTTTTGGAGCATATTCACACGCCGACAGTTCAGGAAGATCCTTTTACTGAAGAGCCCCCGCAACCTAAGAGCGCCACAGATCCGACTAAAGTCGAGGTCCCGGCCGTGGTTGACCTGATCATGGAGGTTCTGGCCATTACTCCCGACTGGACAGTGCCCTACATTGCGTACATCCTCAGGAAAGAACTCCCAGAGGATGAAGAAGAGGCTCGACAGATCGTCCGTCGATCCAAGGCCTTTACTGTAATAAGAGGACAACTGTTCAGAGAAAGCATGACTGGAGTCGGTCAGAAATGCATAACACCAGAAGAAGGTTGAATGATCCTTGGTGACATTCACTCGGGGACCTATGGTCACCATGCGTCCTCCCGGGCCATCATGCTAAAGCATACCGAGCTGGATTCTATTGGCCACGAGCAAATGAAATGGCGAAAGATATAGTTGACAGATGTGAAGGCTGCCAGTTTTACTCCGACATGTCTCACAAGCCAGCGTCAGCCCTGAAGACCACCCCCTCATCTGGCCCTTTGCTGTTTGGGGACTGGATATGGTTTGACCACTGAGAACTGGCAGGAGCGGCTTCACTCATGTGCTTGTTGCAGTCGACAAGTTTACCAAATGGATCGAAGCTAAACCTATCAAGAACCTTGATGCTAGCACCGCTGTCAGTTTTATCAGAGAATTGACATTCAGATATGGAGTCCCACACAACATCATCACGGATAACGGGTCGAACTTCGATTCCGATGAGTTCAGAGCTTTTTGCGCCTCTCAGGGCACTCGAGTAGACTATGCTTCAGTCGCTCACCCGTAGTCGAACGGACAAGCAGAAAGAGCCAATGGCCTAATTCTCAAAGGACTAAAACCCCGACTGATGCGTGATCTCAAACACGCAGCAGGCGCTTGGGTTGATGAACTTCCGTTAGTTCTGTGGGGTTTAAGGACAACTCCTAATCGGTCGACCGGACGAACTCCTTTCTTCTTAGTCTATGGAGCCGAAGCTGTTCTGCCAAGTGACCTACTCCACAACGCACCCCGAGTCAAGCTCTTCTCCGAAGAGGAAGCGGAGCAGGCCCGATAAGATTTAGTCAATCTCTTAGAGGAGGAAAGAGAGATGCCTTGATCAGGTCGACCATTTATCAACAAGACTTGCGTCGATTCCACGCCAGAAATGTGAGGGGTCGAGCCTTTCAAGAAGGAGACCTGGTTCTTCGAGTGGATCAACAGAAACCACACAAGCTTGCCCCGACTTGGGAGGGCCCCTTCATCATCACCAAAGTTCTCCACAATGGAGCATACCATCTTTACAGTATTGAGCATCAGAAAGATGAGCCACGGGCTTGGAACGCGGAGCTGCTCTGCCCCTTTTATACTTAAGCACTCGTTTGAATAAAATGTAATAAGAAACACCTTTGTAATTTTTTTTATCAAAGACAAGAGCTTATGGTCCTACCATTCGATTGTTGTGTTCTTATTTACTTCTAAAATCCCCCAGTGGGTGGGCTTAGTCGCGAATCTGTTTCGCCAAAGTTCGAAAGAAAATCCTACCGAGTGGAGAGCAACCCTCCCACTCGGGGGCTTAGATGCAGTCCAGTACTCGCCTAAGTTCTCTCACTAAGAGACTTAGCTGCAGTCCAGTACTCGCCTAAGTTTGAAAAAATCCTACCGAGTGGAGAGCAATCCTCCCACTCGGGGGCTTAGCTGCAGTCCAGTACTCGCCCAAGTTCTCCCACTAGGAGACTTAGCTGCAGTCCAGTACTCTCCTAAGTTTGGAAAAATCCTACCGAGTGGAGAGTAATCCTCCCACTCGGGGGTCTTAGCTGCAGTCCAGTACTCGCCTAAATCCGAAACATACCACGACGAGGTGCAGGTCGACTGCAACCTTCCCCTTCGGAGCTACGGCACAAGTACAACGTACGCTGCATCCCTATCCGCAAGGGCGACGAGGTGCAGGTCGACTGCAACCTTCCCCTTCAGAGCTACGGCACAAGTACAACATACGCTCCACCCCTATCCGCAAGGACGACGAGGTGCAGGTCGACTGCAATCTTCTCCTTCGGAGCTACGTCACAAGTACAACGTACACTCCAGCCCTATCCGCAAGGACGACGAGGTGCAGGTCGACTGCAACCTTCTCCTTTGGAGCTACGACACAAGTACAACATACACTTCATCCCTATCTGCAAGGACGACGAGGTGCAGGTCGACTGCAACCTTCTCCTTCGGAGCTACGGCACAAGTACAACGTCTGCTCCATCCCTACCCGCAAGGACGACGAAGCGTTCCGAGCAGTGAGCAGAGTCCATTCGAAGGCAAACACAAGCACATTCGGAGATAAACCAAATTCAGATAAATCCTAAAAGTTCCAATCAGCAAATCAAAAGTACTCGGGCGCCAAGCCCGAAGGAGTTCAACGGTTACAGCAATCACTCGGCATTCCGAGGCAAATTTAAAGCAGATTCAAGTTTCATAAGTTTGTTCACTCGGCCGGAGGAGGGCTGGCAGGCTCCACGAATGAGACCAGATCGATCCCATCAGTGATCCGAGTGGCGGCAGCAATGGAAGTCTCCATGAAGGACTAGAAGTCATGCTTTTTGGTGTTAGCGACTTTGATCACAGCCAGCTTGTCTTCACGAGCCTCCTTGCAATGGACTCGCACCAAGGACAGCGCCACGTTAGCACCACACCGGGCGGAGGATTTCTTCCATTCTTGCACTCGGTCAGGGATCTTGTTCAGCCGAGTCATCAGGGATTCCAGGTCGTTTTGGAGCGTCGCCCTCGGCCAAAGAGATGAGTTGATTCGGGAGACTACCTCCTTCAGGCGCACGAGGTAGCTTGTGGTGCTGGCGATACGAGACTCCAGTCGGAGCACGTTCATTGCAGTTTCATCACAGACTAGAGAAGCGATAGGGTCCAGACCCGTCTCGACCCTTCTAGTTTCCTCATCGAAGTCTTGGCAGAATTCTGCAGCAAAAAATTAGTGAATTGACCGAGCAAGATCCGATCGCAAGCATCAACACAGTCGGTTTAGAAGAAATACCTTCCAGGGTGAGATAGAGCTTCTCGGCAAGAGTCCTCAGATAAGCTTCTGTGTCATTCCTTTTGCGGATCGCAGAATCCAACTTTTCATTCAGGACGACCTTGTCCTTCTTTAGACTGGTCACTTCGCAGTTAGCTTCATTAAGACAAGACTTCAGTTTGTTCACCTCCCCTTCCAGCGTTCCGATTGAAGCAAGCTTCTGGTCTGCGAGAGCAGTTTTATCTTGGGCTGCTTTTTGCGCAGCGGCGAGGTCCGAGTCCTTCTTCTCTAGAGCCAACTTCATTTTCTCTGCAAAAGAAGCAATCGAATCTAAGAAGAGATCAAAGAAATATATTGAAAGTCAGTCGACAGTAAGTTACCTTCCATACCAGCGGCTTCGTCTTGAACTTTCTTTAGATTCTGCTGGGCCAATTCCAAGTCGAGGTTGAGTTGCCTCTGCTTCTCCTCAAGTTCAGCAAACTTAGAAATAAGAGTACAAGACTTCTGCAGAAGGCAAAAGACGGATCAGTCGATAAGATCAAAGGTTGTTTACTTCCGAGCGAATAAAACCTAAATAAGTTCGCTTAGACCCTAGCCGACTACACACAATTGACTGCGGTCTCAGGGGCTACACCCAGCGGGTGCACTTGGCGTGCCCCCACTGACTAAGACTCAACTCGTCTGGTCCGCCCGGACCAAGTCAAAAAAAGAGATGTTTAGACCACAGCCGACTGCTAGCAGTCGACTGCGGTCTCGGGGACTACACCCAGTGGGTGCACTTGGCGTGCCCCCACCGGTTCAGATCCTACTCGACCGATCCGCCTGAGTCGAGTGTAAGGAGTAAAAAAGAAAAAAAGTAGAACTCAGACCCCAGTCGACTGCCAGCAGTCGACCGCGGTCTCGGGGACTACACCCAGTGGGTGCACTTAGCGTGCCCCCACCGGTTCAGATCCCACTCGCCCAGATCGAGTGGAAGAGCGAAACTACCGAAAACAACAAAACACCCAGCGGGTGCTCTAATTCGACGCAAAAAACAGGAGATTGTGTAGAAGAAGATTTTTCGGGTAACATTTCCTCATAGAGCAAAAACAGTCGGAAAGTCTACTCACCTGGACATTGGCCCGAAGAGCAGCACTGGTGTCGTAGGCAGCCTGGCTGTTTTCATGCACCGTCTTCACCCGCTCCATCATCATGTCAGCCTGTTGGATGGCTTCCGCAGCCGCTTCCGACTGGTTGTCCGAGATGGGATAGCTGGTGAAAAAGTGAGCAGACGACCCAGGTGCGGCGGCTTGGAGCTCCGTGACGTGGAGTTGGACGACTGAAGGAATCACAGGCGCAGTCGGCGGTGCGGAGTGCTCACTCGACAAGGGTGCAGCGAAGGTCACAGAGGCCCTGCCCGCGTCTTCAGGCTGACGAACGGGAGGTGTCGTAGTTGGTTCTTGCCGAGACATCCTACCAGCTGCTACCTTCTTGCTCTTCCTGGGCTTAAGAGCCACATCTTCATCGTCATCTGGAAGATCGATGACGTTGGGTGGAGCTGCAAGATAGATCATTCGACCCCAAGTGAACCACTAGAACGCAATCGACCAAAGAATCAAGAACAAAATCGCAAGAGTTAATACCTGGGTTGGAGGTTACCGCATCTTCCATCTCCTCGTCCCGGTACTGGAGAGAAGAGGTTCCTGACATAGCAGCACTACAAAGACCCGCATTCAATCAGTTACGTCCGGTTAATCGAGTCGACGAAAAGGACAAGTCAGATGATTACCCGGAGATAGTAGGGACAGTCACTTTGATCCTGGGCAAAGCTTTTGGCAGTTTGGAGGAGGTGGCTTTCGGTGCTTTCGGCGCTGGAGGCGGCACAACTTTGGACTGCTTTGGAGCCTTCTCAGTTGGTGTTGGGGAAGACGTCCTGGGACGTTTTGAAGACTGTCCAATCGGCGCGGCCACCAAGTCCGGAGCGCTCGTCGGGTCGTGAGCGTGTTTGGATCTCCTCTCCCTGCGAGGAGGCGAGTCGACTTCTTCGTCATCAGTCGATTCGTCGCTCTCCTCATCCTCCTCAGCATCCGAGTGCCCCTCGCCGCTCTCGCCCCCGCTCGCTCCTTCCTCGATGTCTTGTTCCCGCACTCCGTTGGGCATTGAGTACATGTCGATGAGGGCCTGAAAGGACAACGATCAAAGGAAATTCAGTCGACCATAAACAAGATGTCACACGGTGAATTGGAAAGATACTTGATAAAATAGGATTATACCTGCTCCGGCTGGTGCGAGTTGTCGAATGGAATCACCCTCCTAGACTCCCGAGGGTTGTCTTTGTTGCTGGTGATCCCCATCAACCACTTCTCCAAGGTATCCTCACTGACATCCTCGGGGTGGATCCGAGTGGAATCCTCGAGCCCAGAGTACATCCACATTGGATGATCACGTGCCTGAAGCGGTTGGATGCGTCGATCGAGAAAGACCTCCAGCAGGTCCATTCCGGTCACCCCGTCGCGGACGAGTTGGACGACCCGCTCGACCAACACCTTGACCTACGCCTTCTCTTCTGAAACTACCTTCAGGGGGGCGGGCTTCTCCACTCGAGCCAAGGAAAAGGGAGGCCAGTCGACTGACCCGGGGTCGGCTGATCCTTGCAGTAGAACCAAGTCGACTGCCAGCCCCGGGCCGAGTTGGGAAGGATCATAGCTGGGAAGGTACTCTTGCTCCTCATATGGATCCCCAAACCCCCGCACATCTGGATCACTTGTGTCCTCCCGTCACTCGGATTGGCCTTTTTGACCGACTGGGAGCGGCAGGTGAAGATGTGTTTGAAAAGACCCCAGTGCGGTCGACAGCCCAAGAAATTTTCACACATCGACACGAAAGCAGCCAGATAGACTATGGTGTTTGGAGTGAAATGGTGGAGTTGAGCCCCAAAGAAATTCAAAAAACCCTGGAAGAAAGGATGGGGAGGCAGTGAGAATCTGCGATCTATGTGGGTGGCGAGGAGAACACACTCACCCTCCCTTGGCTACGGCTCGGTTTCGTTCCCCGGGAGCCGTGCCGACTTGTGGGAGATCAGTCCCCCCTCCACCAGGTCGTCGAGGTTGTCCTGGGTGATTGTCGAACGGATCTAGTCGCCCTGGATCCAGCCCGGCGGCAGGCCGGATCTTGACGAGGATCCGCCCCGGCTGGTCCGCTTGCCCTTCGCCTTCGCGGTCGCCTTCTTTGCGCGCTCCAGCACCACCGTCCTATCTTTCCCCATGGCGACGGGTCGAGCTCGAGCGAGAGTCTGGCGATGAGGGCGGACGCGAGCGTGGCGGAGAGATCGGGAGAAGAAGAGAGAATGGGAGCGCACGGGGCAGAGGCCTGGTCTGGGGCCTTTTATAAGGTCGTCCACCGAGTGACTGACTGGTGGACCCAGACGATCTAAACAAATCCTGCAACAGTCGCGCACGCAGTACGTGGCGAAAAAGGTGGCGCAGGAATCGAGGAGACTTGCCTAATCCGTCCCGATAACCTCGGTTCCGTCCGTCTGGCGCACTTCCCAAAATTTGAATCCCGCGAAATCCGCGGAGAGCAGAGCAACCTGTCAGACTGAAGACAGACATCCTCTACATCATCATTCGGAATTCTACCGTGAAAATTCACTTGACAAAAACCAAGAATGGACCAAGGCGACTGAGAAAGGAGTCGATGTCGTCACCTCAACTCATTGTTCCAGAACAAGATATATTCATAGCACAAAGAATGGGTTGGAAGTGTTCCCAACTCCTTCCTCACTCAAACCCTGATCCATTCGGGGGCTAATGATGAAGCTATGTACTTAGGGTAGGGTCATGGATCTGTCCAACATACCCTCCCCAAGGACATCTCTACAAAGAATCAAAAGCAGTCGAAGAGAAACCATCATCCACTCGACCATGAAGATGTGCTCACTCGACCACCTTGAAGACACTCGACCATCAGAAGATGAGAAACTCTCCACTCTGCAACGGCCAGGACTTAAACCATAGCTTTACGAGCATTTACAACACTTTACTGCAGACATTACCAGTAACGCCCCTCCTTTATGAGCATTGAACCTTGTGTAACGGAGGGGAGCTGGGGTCCTGGTGTACTCTATATAAGCCAACCCCCTCCTCTGGGACAAGGGTTCGCACTTTCTGTAATTCACACGCATATATTCAGTCGACCGCCTCCGGGCTCCGAGACGTAGGGCTGTTACTTCCTCCGAGAAGGGCCTGAACTCGTAAAACCCGCGTGCACAACCCTCCATAGCTAGGATCTTGCCTTTACATTTCTACCCCCCTATTCTATTGCCAGTCTTAGAACCACGACAATACCTCCCTTCTTAGGAACACAATGGACATGGCTTACCCACTGACTATCAGCAACGGGATAAATTATACCTGCCTCAAGGAGCTTTAGTATCTCCTTTCTTACCACTTCTTTCATTTTAGGATTCAGCCGGCGTTGATGATCACAAACTGGTTTAGCATCTTCTTCCAAATTAATTTTATGTTGACATAGAGTGGGACTAATGCCCTTAAGATCATCAAGAGTATACCCAATAGCAGCGCGGTGCTTCTTCAGAGTTTTCAATAATCTCTCTTCTTCATGTTCTGAAAGGTTAGCACTAATAATAACAGGATATATCTTTTTCTCATCAAGATAAGCATATTTAAGAGTATCAGGTAATGGTTTAAGCTCAAATACGGGATCACCCTTGGGTGGAGGAGGATCCCCTAGGATTTCAACAGGTATTTTTTTCAGAATAGGTTCCTGTTTAAAGAATACTTCATCTAATTCCCTTTCCATTCATAAACATTTCATTTTCATGGTCTAGCAAATATTGTTATAAAGGATCACTACGAGGTACGGCAATAGAAGCAAGACCAATAATTTCATCCTTACTAGGTAATTCTTCTTCACGGTGTTGTCTACTAAATTTAGAAAAATTAAATTCATGAGTCATATCATCTTAACCGATAGTAACAACATCTCTTTTGCAATCTATGATAGCATTAGCAGTATTTAAGAAGGGTCTACCAAATATAATGGGACAAAAGCTATCTTGTGGGGAACCAAGAACAAGAAAATCAGCAGGATATTTAGTTTTCCCACACAAGACTTCAACATCTCTAATAATTCCCATCGGTGAAATAGTATCTCTATTGGCAGGTTTAATTGTAACATCAATATATTCTAACTCAACAGGTGCAATATCATACATAATTTCTCTATAAAGGCTAATAGGTATTGCACTAGCACTGGCACCCATATCACATAAGACATGATAACAATGATCTCCTATTTTAACAGAAATAACAGGCATGCCTACCACAGGTCTAGGTTTATCTTTATCACGGGGTTTAGCAATTCTAGCAGTTTCATCACAGAAATAAATAACATGCCCATCTATATTATCAGACAAGAGATCTTTAACAATAGCAACATTAGGTTCAACTTTAACTTGCTCAGGAGGTGTATATGTTTTAATATTGCTTTTATGAACATAAGTTGAATCTTTAGCATGATCCTTTATCCTAACAGGGAAAGGTGGTTTCTCAACATAAGAAGTAGGAACAATAGGATCATTATAAGTGATAGTCTTTTCTTCAACTTTAATAGGTGCAGCTACTTTTACTTCTATGGGAGGATGATATTTAAACCACTTCTCCTTGGGGAGATCAACATAAGCAGTAAAAGATTCACAGAAAAAAGCTACTATATCAGAGTCAAGTCCATATTTAGTGCTAAATTTATGAAAAATATCGGTATCCATAAAAGATTTAACACAATCAAAACTAGGTGTCATACCTGACTCCTTACCATTGTCGAGGTCCCAATCTTCAGAGTTATGTTTAATTCTTTCCAATAAATCCCATTTGAATTCAAAAGTCTTCATCATAAAAGAGCCAGCACAAGAAGTATCAAGCATGGTGCAATTGTTACCAGAAAGCCGAGCATAAAAATTTTGAATAATCATTTCTCTTAAGAGCTCATGATTGGGGCATGAATATAACATTTATTTAAGCCTCCCCAAGCTTGAGCGATGCTTTCTCCTTCGCGAGGCCAACAATTATATATGTAATTGCGATCACGATGAACAAGGTGCATAGGGTAAAACTTCTGATGAAATACCAATTTCAATCGTTTGTAATTCCAAGACCTCATATCATCACATAGCCTATACCATGTCGATGCATCTCCCCTCAAATATTAAGGGAAGACCTTCTTCTTAACAACATCTCCGGGTACACCTGCAAGCTTAAATAATCCACAAACTTCATCCACATATATCAGATGTTCATCAGGATGTTTTGTTCCGTCTCCTAAAAAAGGATTAGCTAGCAGTTTTTCTATCATACCCGAAGGAACTTCAAAGTAAGCATTTTCATTTTCATTTTCATTTTCAGTAGGTTCAGTAGGTTGAGGAGCAACTCTTTGCTCTACTGGTCGGGGTGAAGATACCCCGAACAAGCCCCTCAGAGGATTACTTTCCATGGTAACAAGTGACAGTAAATTTCAGCACACTATATAAATTTTTCCTTACCAAATTCCACCTACCAAAGGCGCTTCACTCCCCGACAACGGCGCCAGAAAAGAGTCTTGATGACCCACAAGTATAGGGGATCTATCATAGTCCTTTTGATAAGTAAGAGTGTTGAACCCAACGAGGAGCAGAAGGAAATGATAAGCGGTTTCCAGCAAGGTATTCTCTGCAAGTACTGAAATAAGTGGTAACAGATAGTTTTGTGATAAGATAATTTGTAACGAGCAACAAGTAACAAAATTAAATAAAGTGCAGCAAGGCGGCCCAATCCTTTTTGTAGCAAAGGACAAGCGTGGACAAACTCTTACATGATGTAAAGCGCTCCCGACGACACATGGGAATATCGTCAAGCTAGGTTTCATCACGTTCATATGATTCACGTTCGGTACTTTGATAATTTGGTATGTGGGTGGACCGGTGCTTGGGTACTGTCCTTACTTGGACAAGCATCCCACTTATGATTAACCTCTATTGCAAGCATCCACAACTACAACAAAAGTATTAAGGTAAACCTAACCATAGCATGAAATATATTGATCCAAATCAGCCCCTTATGAAGCAACGCATAAACTAGGGTTTAAGCTTCTGTCACTCTAGCAACCCATCATCTACTTATTACTTCCCAATGCCTTCCTCTATGCCCAAATAATGGTGAAGTATCATGTAGTCGACGTTCACATAACACCACTAGAGGAGAGACAACATACATCTCATCAAAATATCGAACAAATACCAAATTCACATGACTACTAATAGCAAGACTTCTCCCATGTCCTCGGGAACAAAAGTAACTACTCACAAAGCATAAACATGTTCATAATCAGAGGGGTATTAATATGCATATAGGATCTGAACATATGATCTTCCACCAATTGAACCAACTAGCATCAACTACAAGGAGTAATTAACACTACTAGCAACCTACTAGCACCGATCTCGGACTTGGAGAGAAGAATTGGATACAAGAGATGAACTAGGGTTTTGAGATGAGATGGTGCTGATGAAGATGTTGATGGAGATTGCCCTCTCCCGATGAGAGGAGCGTTGGTAATGACGGTGACGATGATTTCCCCCTCCCGGAGGGAAGTTTCCCCAGTAGAACAGCTCCGCCAGAGCCCTAGATTGGTTCCGCCTCGTGGCGGTGGAGTTTCGTCCGAGAAGATGGCTTATGATTTTTTCCCATCGAAAGACTCCATATAGCATAAGATGGCCACTGGAGGGCCACCAGGGGGCCCACGAGGTAGGGGGTGCGCCCAGGGGGGTAGGGCGCGCCCCCACCCTTGTGGGCAGGGTGTGCCCCCCTGGTGAAGTTCTTGCTCTCAGTATTTTTTATATATTTGGAAAACATCTTCTGTGAAGCTTCAGGACTTTTAGAGCTGTGCAGAATAGGTCTCTAATATTTGCTCCTTTTCCAGCCCAGAATCCCAGCTGCCAGCATTCTCCCTCTTTATGTAAACCTTGTAAAATAAGAGAGAATAGGCATAAGTATTGTGACATAATGTGTAATAACAGCCCATAATGCAATAAATATTGATATAAAAGCATGATGCAAAATGGACGTATCAGGGCCCGAGTGCCATGATTTCAGATCTGAACCTATTATGTTTTCATGAATATATGTGAGGTCTTGATCCTATCTTGCATGTCTATAGTCACCTATTATGTGTTATGATCCGTTAACCCCGAAGTGACAATAACCGGGACCATTACCGGTGATGATCGTAGTTTGAGGAGTTCATGTATTCACTATGTGTTAATGCTTTAGTCCGGTACTCTATTAAAAGGAGGCATTAATATCCCTTAGTTTCCAATAGGACCCCGCTGCCACGGGAGGGTAGGAAAAAAGATGTCATGCAAGTTCTTTTCCATAAGCACGTATGACTATATTCGGAATACATGCCTACATTACATTGATGAACTGGAGCTAGTTCTGTGTCACCCTATGTTATAACTGTTGCATGATCGATCGCATCCGACATAATTCTCCATCACCAATCCAATGCCTACGAGCTTTTCATATATTGTTCTTCGCTTATTTACTTTTTCGTTGCTATTGTTACAATCACTATAAAACCGAAAAATATTACTTTTGCTACCATTACCACTACTATCATATTACTTTGCTACTAAATACTTTGCTACAGATATTAAGTTTCCAGGTGTGGTTGAATTGACAACTCAGCTGCTAATACTTGATAATATTCTTTGGCTCCCCTTGTGTCGAATCAATAAATTTGGGTTGAATACTCTACGCTCGAAAACTGTTGCGATCCCCTATACTTGTGGGTTATCAAGACTATTTTCTGGCGCCATTGCCGGGGAGCATAGCTCTATTCTTTGAGTCACTTGGGATTTATATCTGTTGGTCACTATGAAGAATTTGAAAGATCAAAGAACCAAGATTTTTCCCTCAACTACGAGGGGAGGTAAGGAACTGCCATCTAGCTATGCACTTGATTCACCTTCTGTTTTTAGTAAACTTGCGACACCTACACATGCTATTGTTTCTGATAGGTCGCATGTTATTGATGATGCCACTTCTGCTTTGCATGATACTTATGATTAAACTACTTCTATGCTTGATACTACTGTGCCACTAGGTGAATTTCTTGATGAACAACTTGCTAGGGCTAGAGAGAATGAAATTATTGAATCTGATAATATTGATGAAAGTGATGATGAAGATTCTCCACCTAGATATGAATTGCATGTTGTTCGTGAGGGTTATGTTATGGATGAAGAAACTGCTAGAGACTTCTTTGCTTGCAATGATAGATCTGATCTTAAGAAATTATTAGCTAAGCTTAAAGAAAAGTCTTTGAATGCTAGAATGAAATATGACCCTGCTTTTGCTACTTCACCTATCTTTATTACTGATAAGGATTATGATTTCTCTGTCGATCCTGAGATAATTACTTTGGTTGAATCTGATCCTTTCTATGGCTATGAATCTGAAACTGTTGTGGCACGTCTTACTAAATTAAATGATATAGCCACCCTGTTTACACATGATGAGAAAACTCACTATTATTATATCCTTAAGTTATTTCTGTTCTCATTAAAGGGTGATGCTAAAACATGGTTTAATTCTCTTGATCCTGGTTGTGTGTGTAGTCCCCAAGATATGATTTATTACTTCTCTGCCAAATATTTCCCCGCTCATAAGAAACAAGCTGCCTTAAGGGAAATATATAATTTTGTGCAAATTGAAGAAGAGAGTCTCCCACAAGCTTGGGGGAGGCTTCTTCGATTACTTAATGCTTTGCCTGATCATCCTCTCAAGAAAAATGAAATACTTAATATCGTTTATAATGGACTAACCGATACTTCCAGAGACTACATGGATAGTTGTGTTGGTTGTGTTTTCAGGGAAAGAATTGTTGATCAAGCTGAATTGCTATTGAATAATATGTTGACTAATGAAAATAATTGGACACTTCCTGAACCAACTCCTAAGCCAACTCCGAAGAAAGGGGTATTACGTTTCTCAGTCCTGAAGATATGCAAGAGGCAAAGAAATCCATGAAAGAGAAAGGTATTAAAGCTGAAGATGTTAAGAATTTACCACCTATTGAAGAAATACATGGTCTTGATAACCCGACACAGGTAGTAAAGGTAAATTCTCTCTATAGATTTGATAAATGTGAAATTCCATTTACTAAGTTTGCTAGCCAATGCTTGGATGAGTTTGATGACTTTATGGTTAAATAAGAAAATTTCAATGCTTATGTTGGTAGACAATTGAAATACAATGCTGATATGCTTGAACACTTGAGTGATTATATGTCTAGAGTTAAAGGTGAACTTAAACTTATTAGTGAACATGCTTCTATGGTTACCATTCAAGTAGAACAAGTACTTAAAGCTCAGAATGATTTGCTCAATGAATTAAACAATAAGAAAAATGATAATGTTGTTAGAGTTATGACTAGAGGTGGTAAAATGACTCAGAAACCTTTGTATCCTGAGGGCCATCCTAAGAGAATTGAGCAAGATTCTCAGAGAATTAATATTTACGCACCTAGTCCTTCTAAGAGGAAGAAAAAGAAAAATGATAGGACTATGCATGCTTCTAGTGAACCTGTTGTTGACACACCTGAGAATCCCAATGATATTTCTATTTCTGATGCTGAAACACAATCTGGTAATGAACATGAACCTAGTGATAATGTTAATGATGATGTTCATGTTGATGCTCACCTAGCAATGACAATGATATAGAGATTGAACCTGCTGTTGATCTTGATAACCCACAATCAAAGAATCAATGTTATGATAAGAGAGACTTTGTTGCTAGGAAGCACGGTAAAGAAAGAGAACCATGGGCCAGAAACCCATGCCTTTTCCTCCTAAACCATCCAAGAAAAAGGATGATGAGGATTTTGAGCGCTTTGCTAAAATGATTAGACCTATCTTTTTGCGTATGCATTTGACTGATATGCTTAAAATGGACCCTTATGCTAAATACATGAAAGATATTGTTACTAATAAAATAAAGATACTGGAAGCTGAAATTTCCACCATGCTTGCTAATTACACTTTTAAGGGTGGAATACCAAAGAAACTTGGAGATCCAAGAGTACCAACTATACCATGCTCCATTAAAAGAAACTATGTTAAAACTGCTTTATGTGATCTTGGAGCCGGTGTTAGTGTTATGCCTCTCTCTTTATATCGTAGACTTGATTTGAATAAGTTGACACCTACTGAAATATCTTTACAAATGGTTGATAAATCAACTGCTATACCTGTCGGTATTTGTGAGGATGTGCCTGTTGTGGTTGCAAACGTTACTATTTTAACGGACTTTGTTATTCTTGATATTCCCAAGGACGACAATATGTCGATTATCCTTGGTAGACCCTTTTTGAATACTGCAGGGGCTGTTATTGATTGCAACAAAGGCAATGCCACTTTTCATGTTAATGGTAATGAGCATACATTACACTTTCCGAGGAAACAACCTCAAGTCCACAGTATCAACTCTATTGGAAAAATTTCAACAATCACTATTGGAGGTTTTGAATTTCCTCTTCCTACTGTCAAGAAGAAATATGATATTCTTATTGTTGGGGATGTGCATATCCCCATTGAGGTAACCTAGTGTTATTTGAAAATTCTTCGGTTTCATGTTATTAGAAATGAGTTTGTTAACAAGACCTGATCAACCTTGTTAGTGGATTCCTTTTGATGAGCGTGAGATGGATGAAGTTAGAAAACACAACTCTCTGTACCCTCTTTTTACTTTCTGTTATTTATATTAAATAAAGTAAAAATAGTATTTTCTGTTTGTTTTCTGAATTATCCTTCCAATAAAAAATACCCCGAAAATAGAAGTTCTCCAAATGCCTTGAAAATTAAATATGATTTTTTCTAGAATATTTGAGAATATCTGGCACTGAGAACACAGCAGGGGGAGCAGCCACGTGCCCACGAGGGTGGAGGGCACACCCCCTGTCTCGTGGACCCCACGTGGGTCCCCTCCACTTATCCTTTCACCCACATACTTCGTCTTGCTCCAGAAAAAATCACTAGCCAGCTCAAACCCGAGTTCTTGCTCATCTTGCTGCCATTTTCGATCTCCTTGCTCAAAGCTCCATTCACAAAACTGCTTTGGGGGATTGTTCTTCGGTATGTGACTCCTCCAATGGTACAATTAGTTTTTGTTCTAGTGCTTTATTCATTGCAAATTTTTGCTGCTTAGGTGACCGTGTTCGTGAGCTTGCATGTCAAATTTATGTGGTCAAAAGTAGTTTTAATGCATGATATAGCCTCTAGGAACTTGTAGGAGTAGTTGCTATCAATTTTGTTGAGTATGGTTCACTTCTATTTTAAGTTACTAAAAATTTCAGAAATTTTCAGAAAAAGATGAAGAGATTTTTGAGGGGCTCATCGAGCCAAAGCTCGAAGGATAAGCAAAGTGAAGAGAACAAGAAGCCCATGTATAATCTCCCTTGTACTGCGAAGGTTCGGCCATGTGAATGGCCTTGTGATGAGTTCTTGAAAGAGGCCAGGATTCATGAAGATTTTTACCGTTTGGCTGAGAATGCAGGCCTCACCGCCTTCCTCCACGACCAGCGTGAATAGTACCTCTTACTCACTAATATCTTTGTGCAAAAATTTCATTTCCATGCTAGGAGATCACCACCTTCGGTGGAATTTTATTTATATGATGAGCATAAGGAGATGTCACTTTGTGATTTTTGCCGGATCTGTTTGATACCCTTTGAGGGCAGCATAGAGGAACCACATCGTAATGATGTGGAGGGATTTATTGATATGATTGCTGTAGGGGAAACAAGGAAAGTTTCCGATGCAAGAATCACTAGCATACATTTTCCTATTTTACGTTACTTTGCAATATTTGCTAGTAGATGCTTAATTGGTCGTGGGAACTGTGGAAACCTTAGTGCCCCTGATATTGTTATTTTGCGCCATGCCTTGTTTCAGGACACTACTTTTAGTTTAGGCGCTATTGTTGCTAAACGGTTAAATCTAAACCATACTAAGGGCCCCATCCTCGGAGGCATCTTTCCTCGCGCCTTGCTGCACACTTTAACATATCTATCAGGCATTGTGAGAAAGAGGAAAAGTTGCTACCTTCTATTGCTCTAGGTTATAAGAGTATGGTAGCACATGAGTTTATTGTTAAGGATAAGAATAAGACACTCAAATATAAATTGATATTTAACAAAAAATATTGTGAGTTTATTACCTTGCGT
Organism: Triticum urartu; assembly: GCF_056163025.1. NCBI lineage: Eukaryota > Viridiplantae > Streptophyta > Magnoliopsida > Poales > Poaceae > Triticum > Triticum urartu. The sequence goes on along the minus strand of NC_141879.1, from coordinate 463,478,455 downwards.
GCGCCCTCTTTGTTTAACATATTTTCAGGCAAGTACCTTGTTCCGCTGGAGGACATTCATGCCTACCAGAGCCAGATGTCAGTTGCAGAGCTGGAGCCACCATCTGACCCTCACCGTTAGTCTGTTTATCAGTGGAATCCGGAGGAGATCGCCAGCCAGTGGCAATCTGATGACCCTTCTCAGTACGACCCCAACTATAGTTTTGATCCATGGGCATAGACCAACTTAGGCCAAAAGCCTAAGCTTGGGGGAGTATGTATTTCTCACCGACATTACATTCATGTTCACACACTCATGCCAGGTGCTCATACTTTTTCATTGTATCATCCATGCTAGTTTAATTTCCTTTTAAGCTTTCTTCTTATGTGTTTGAAAAATCTTAAGAAAAACCAAAAAAATTAGTTGTAGCTAGTTTACTTTCCATGCCTGTAGTAGTAATTAAAAAGAAAACCCAAAAATATTTCTCGTTCTTCTTTTGCTTGTTGGGAGCTTTCCCGTGTAAATAGTTTTGTTTCTTTTCTTTCCTTTGGGGGTCGAGAGGAGAAGACCATGATGAAAATGTTGAGTGGCTCTCATGTGCATTATTGTTGATCTAACAAAGAGCCCATATTACCTTGTCTTCTCCCATGAATTGAATGCTTTTAGATTCCAGCTTAGTCCAATGCACGTGCACTATTATTATTTTCCACACCGTTCGGTTGTGCAAGTGAAAGGCAATAATGACGATATATAATGAACTGATTGAGATGAGAAAAGCTGGTATGAACTTGACCTATCTTGTTTTTGTAAATATGATTAGTTCATCGTTCCTAATTCAGCCTATTATGAAAGAAACATGTTTACAATGACAATTAGAGATTGTAGTTGCTTATGCCATGCTTAATTAGCTAGGAGTTTATAATGGTTTACCTTGCGTGCCAACATGCTATTAAAATGGTTGTGATGTGGTATGATAGGGTGGTATCCTCCTTTGAATGATTCGAGTGGCTTGACTTGGCACATGTTCACGCATGTAGTTGAAACAAAATCAACATAGCCTCTATGATATTTATGTTCATGGTGCATTATATGCTACTCATGCTTGCATTCGGTGTTGATTAATTTTAATGCATGTTCATGACTGTCGTCGCTCTCTAGCTGGTCGCTTCCCAGTCTTTTTCTAGCCTTCACTTGTACTAAGCGGGAATACTGCTTGTGCATTGATACGTCCATTTTGCATCATGCTTTTATATCAATATTTATTGCATTTTGGGTTGTTATTTCACATTATGTCACAATACTTATGGCTATTCTCTCTTATTTTACAGGGTTTACATAAGGAGGGAGAATGCCGGCAGCTGGAATTTTGGGCTGGAAAAGGAGCAAATATTAGAGACCTATTCTGCACAACTCCAAAAGTCCTGAAACTCCACGGAACACCTTAAATAAATAATGAAAAATCATCGCCAAAGATGAAGACCAGGGGCCCACACCCTTCTCACGAGGGTGGGGGCGCGTGCCCCCTACCTCATGGGCCCCCTGGTGGCTCTCCGATGACCATCTTCTCCTATATGAAGTCTTTCGTCGAGAAAAATTACGAGGCAACCTTTCGGGACGAAACTACGCCGCCACGAGGCGGAACCTTGGCGGATCCAATCTAGAGCTCCGGCAGAGCTGTTCTGCCGGGGAAACTTCCCTCCCGGAGGGGGAAATCATCGTCATCGTCATCACCAACGCTCCTCTCATCGGGAGAGGGCAATCTCCATCAAAATCTTCATCAACACCATCTCATCTCAAAACCCTAGTTCATCTCTTGTATCCAATTCTTGTCTCCAAGTCCGGGATTGGTGCTAGTAGGTTGCTAGTAGTGTTAATTACTCCTTGTAGTTGATGCTAGTTGGTTTAATTGGTGGAAGATCATATGTTCAGATCCTTTATGCATATTATTACCCCTCTGATTATGAACATGAATATGCTTTGTGAGTAGTTACGTTTGTTCCTAAGGACAAGGGAGAAGTCTTGCTATTAGTAGTCATGTGAATTTGGTATTCGTTCGATATTTTGATGAGATGTATGTTGTCTAGCCTCTAGTGGTGTTATGTGAACATCAACTACATAACACTTCACCATTATTTGGGCCTAGAGGAAGGCATTGGGAAGTAATAAGTAGATGATGGGTTGCTAGAGTGACAGAAGCTTAAACCCTAGTTTATGCGTTGCTTCGTAAGGGGCTGATTTGGATCCATATGTTTCATGCTATGGTTAGGTTTACCTTAATACTTTTGTTGTAGTTGCGGATGCTTGCAATAGAGGTTAATCATAAGTGGGATGCTTGTTCAAGTAAGAACAGCACCCAAGCACCGGTCCACCCACATATCAAATTATCAAAGTACCGAACACGAATCATATGAACGTGATGAAAACTAGCTTGACGATATTCCCATGTGTCCTCGGGAGCTCTTTTCCTTATATAAGAGTTTATCCAGGCTTGTCCTTTGCTACAAAAAGGATTGGTCCACCTTGCTGCACTTTATTTACTTTTGTTACTTGTTGCCCGTTACAAATTATCTCATCACAAAACTATCTGTTACCACTTATTTCAGTACTTGCAGAGAATACCTTGCTGAAAACCGTTTATCATTTCCTTCTGCTCCTCGTTGGGTTCGACACTCTTACTTATCGAAAGGACTACGATAGATCCCCTATACTTGTGGGTCATCAAGACTCTTTTCTGGCGCCGTTGTCGGGGAGTGAAGCGCCTTTGGTAGGTGGAATTTGGTAAGGAAAAATTTATATAGTGTGCTGAAATTTACTGTCACTTGTTACTATGGAAAGTAATCCTCTGAGGGGCTTGTTCGGGGTATCTTCACCCCGACCAGTAGAGAAAAGAGTTGCTCCTCAACCTACTGAACCTATTGAAAATGAAATTCCTTATGAAGTTCCTTCGGGTATAATAGAAAAACTGCTAGCTAATCCTTTTTTAGGAGATGGAACAAAACGTCCTGATGAACATCTAATATATGTGGATGAAGTTTGTGGATTATTTAAGCTTGCAAGTGTTTCTGGAGATGTTGTTAAGAAGAAGGTCTTCCCCTTATCTTTGAGGGGAGATGCATCGACATGGTATAGGCTATGTGATGATATGAGGTCTTGGAATTACAAAGGATTGAAATTGGAATTTCATCAGAAGTTTTATCCTATGCATCTTGTTCATCGTGATCACAATTATATATATAATTTTTGGCCTCGCGAAGGAGAAAGCATAGCTCAAGCTTGGGGGAGGCTTAACTCAATGTTATATTCATGCCCCAATCATGATCTTCCAAGAGAAACAATTCTTCAAAAATTTTATGCTCGGCTTTCTGAAAATAATCGCACCATGCTCGATACTTCTTGTGCTGGCTCTTTTATGATGAAGACTATTGGATTTAGATGGGATTTATTGGATAGAATTAAATGCAATTCTGAAGATTGGGACCTCGGCAATGGTAAGGAGTCAGGTATGACACCTAAGTTTGATTGTGTTAAAGCTTTTATGGATACCGATATTTTCCGTAAGTTTAGCACTAAATTTGGACTTGATTCTGAGATAGTAGCTTCTTTCTGTGAATCTTTGGCTACTTATGTTGATCTCCCTAAGGAGAAGTGGTTTAAATATCATCCTCCCATAGAAGTAAAAGTAGCTGCACCTATTAAAGTTGAAGAAAAGACTATCACTTATAATGATCCTATTGTTCCTACTTCTTATGTTGAGAAACCACCTTTCCCTGTTAGGATAAAGGATCATGCTAAAGCTTCAACTGTGGTTCGTAAAAGCAATATTAAAACATATACACCTCCTGAACAAGTTAAAGTTGAACCTAATGTTGCTATTGTTAAAGAGCTCTTGTCTGGTAATATTGATGGGCATGTTATTCAGTTCTGTGGTGAAACTGCTAGAATTGATAAACCTTGTGCTAAAGATAAACATAGACCTGTGGTAGGCGTGCCTGTTATTTCTGTTAAAACAGGAGATCATTGTTATTATGGCTTATGTGATATGGGTGCTAGTGCTAGTGTTATACCTTATGACTTGTATAAAGAAATCAAGCATGAAATTGCACCTGCCGAGTTAGAAGATATTGATGTCACAATTAAACTTGCTAATAGAGATACTATTTCAGCAATGGGAATTGTTAGAGATGTTGAAGTCTTTTGCGGGAAAACTAAATATCCTTCTGATTTTCTTGTTCTTAGTTCCCCACAAGATAGCTTTTGTCCCATTATATTTGGTAGACCCTTCTTGAATACAGTTAATGCTAGGATAGACTGCGAAAAGAATGTTGTTACTATTGGCTTGGATGATATGACTCATGAGTTTAATTTCTCTAAATTTAGTAAACAACACCGTGAATAAGAATTTCCTAGTAAGGACGAAATTATTGGTCTTCCTTCTATTGCCGTACCTCCTAATGATCCTTTAGGACAATATTTGCTAGACCATGAGAATGATATGTTTATGATTGAAAGAAGGGAAATAGATGAAGTATTCTTTAAACAAGAACCTATGCTAAAACACAATTTGCCTGTTGAAATCCTAGGGGATCCTCCTCCACCTAATGGTGATCCCGTGTTTGAGCTTAAACCGTTGCCTGATAATCTTAAATATGCGTATCTTGATGAAAAGAAGATATATCCTATTATTATTAGTGCTAACCTTTCAGAGCATGAAGAAGAAAGATTATTGAAAACTCTGAAGAAGCACCGTGCTGCTATTGGATATACTCTTGATGATCTTAAGGGCATTAGTCCCACTCTATGCCAACAAAAAATAAATTTGGAAGCAGATGCCAAACCAATTCGTGATCCTCAACGACGTCTGAATCCTAAAATGAAAGAAGTGGTAAGAAAAGAAATACTAAAGCTTCTGGAGGGAGGTATAATTTATCCCGTTGCTGATAGTCAGTGGGTAAGTCCTGTTCATTGTGTCCCTAAGAAGGGAGGTATTACTGTTGTTCCTAATGATAAAGATGAATTGATTCCACAAAGAATTATTACCGGTTATAGGATGGTAATTGATTTCCGTAAATTAAATAAGGCTACTAAGAAAGATCATTACCCCTTACCTTTTATTGATGAAATGCTAGAAAGATTATGCAAACATACACATTACTGCTTTCTAGATGGTTATTCTGGTTTCTCTCAAATACCTGTGTCGGCTAAGGATCAATCAAAGACTACTTTTACATGCCCTTTTGGTACTTTTGCTTATAGATGAATGCCTTTTGGTTTATGTAATGCACCTGCTACCTTTCAAAGATGCATGATGGCTATATTCTCTGACTTTTGTGAAGTTTTCATGGACGACTTTTCCGTCTATGGATCTTCTTTTGATGATTGCTTGAGCAATCTTGATCGAGTTTTGCAGAGATGTGAAGAAACTAATCTTGTCTTGAATTGGGAAAAGTGCCACTTTATGGTTAATGAAGGTATTGTCTTGGGGCATAAAGTTTCTGAAAGAGGTATTGAAGTTGATAAAGCCAAGGTTGATGCTATTGAAAAGATGCCATGTCCCAAGGACATCAAAGGTATAAGAAGTTTCCTTGGTCACGTCGTATTTTATAGGAGGTTCATTAAGGACTTCTCAAAAATTTCTCGGCCTCTGACCAATTTATTACAAAAAGATATACCATTTGTCTTTGATGATGATTGTGTAGAAGCATTTGAAATACTTAAGAAAGCATTAGTCTCTGCACCTATTGTTCAGCCACCTGAGGAATTTACCCTTTGAAATTATGTGTGATGCTAGAGATTATGCTGTAGGTGCTGTTCTAGGGAAAAGAGTTGATAAGAAATTAAAGGTTATCCATTATGCTAGTAAGACTCTAGACAATGCTCAAAGAAATTATGCTACTACTGAAAAAGAACTTTTACCAGTTGTATTTGCTTGTGATAAGTTCAGACCTTATATTGTTGATTCTAAAGTAACTATCCACATTGATCATGCTGCTATTAAATATCTTATGGAGAAGAAAGATGCTAAACCTAGACTTATTAGATGGGTTCTCTTGCTACAAGAATCGGATTTGCATATTGTTGATAGAAAAGGAGCTGAGAACCCCATTGCAGACAACTTATCTAGGTTAGAGAATGTTCTTGATGACCCACTACCTATTGATGATAGCTTTCCTGATGAACAATTAAATGTCATAAGTACTTCTCGTAGCACCCCTTGGTATGCTGATTATGCTAATTACGTAGTTGCTAAATTTATACCACCTAGCTTCACATACCAACAAAAGAAAAAAATCTTCTATGATTTGAGACATTACTTTTGGGATGACCCACATCTTTATAAAGAAGGAGTAGATGGTGTTATTAGACGTTGTGTACCTGAGCATGAACAGGAACATGTCCTACGCAAGTGCCACTCCGAAACTTATGGAGGACACCATGCGGGAGATAGAACTGCATATAAGGTATTGCAATCCTGTTTTTATTGGCCTACTCTCTTCAAGGATGCCCGTAAGTTTGTCCTATCTTGTGATGAATGTCAAAGAATTGGTAATATTAGTAGACGTCAAGAAATGCTTATAAACTATTCACTTGTTATTGAACCGTTTGATGTTTGGGGCTTTGATTATATGGGACCTTTTCCTGCCTCTAATGGATATACACATATTTTAGTTGCTGTTGATTACGTTACTAAGTGGGTAGAAGTTATTCCAACTAGTAGTGCTGATCATAACACTTCTATTAAAATGCTTAAAGAAATTATTTTTCCGAGGTTTGGAGTCCCTAGATATTTAATGACTGATGGTGGTTCACATTTTATTCATGGTGCTTTCCGTAAAATGCTTGCTAAATATGACGTCAATCACAGAATTTCATCTCCGTATCACCAATAGTCTAGTGGTCAAGTAGAATTGAGTAATAGAGAACTCAAATTAATTTTGCAAAAGACTGTCAATAGGTCTAGAAAGAATTGGTCCAAGAAACTTGATGATGCATTATGGGCCTATAGAACTGCATATAAAAATCCTATGGGTATGTCTCCGTATAAAATGGTATATGGAAAAGCATGTCACTTACCTCTCGAACTAGAACATAAGGCATATTGGGCTATTAAAGAGCTCAACTATGATTTCAAACTTGCCGGTGAAAAGAGGTTATTTGATATTAGCTCACTTGATGAATGGAGAACCCAAGCTTATGAAAATGCCAAGTTGTTTAAAGAAAAGGTTAAAAGATGGCATGACAAAAGGATACAAAAGCGTGAGTTTAATGTAGGTGATTATGTATTGCTATACAACTCTCGTTTAAGATTTTTTGCAGGGAAACTTCTCTCTAAATGGGAAGGCCCCTATGTTATCGAGGAGGTCTATCGTTCCAGTGCCATAAAAATCAACAACTTCGAAGGCACAAATCCGAAGGTGCTAAACGGTCAAAGAATCAAACACTATATCTCAGGTAATCCCATTCATGTTGAAACCAATATCATCGAAACCGTAACCTCGGAGGAATACATAAGGGACACTTTCCAGAATGTTTCAGACTCTGAAAAGGAATAGGTATGTGGTACAGTAAGTAAACCAACTCCAAAACAATTTTTAAGGCAATATTTCTCTGTTTTGGAATATTTAGAAAAATAGAAAATTAAGTAGCAGTCCGGGAAGGACACGAGGGCCTCACGAGGGTGGAGGGCGCGCCCCCTACCTCATGAGCACCTCGTGTGCCTTCCAGACTCCGTTTTCTTGCACGATACGTATTTTGGTCTGTAAAAATTCATTATATATTCTCCCGAAGGTTTTGACTCCCGTATCACGCGAAAATCCCTTGTCTTTGTTTTGAGCTGTCCTGCTGCAGACAGAGCAACATGTCGTCCCAGGATTCGGAAGGAGAAAGCTATGTGGCTGATTACCTTGCAGATCCTAAGGTCTATGGGGATGTGGAGCATTGTGGTTGGACTACAGAAGAAGAAGACTATGAACCCAAGAGAAAGGAGGAGACGAGCTCAGATGAAGATGAAGTCCCACTACCTCAACCTGGGGACATGCATGTGGAGTTCAAAAAGTCAAGCCTCCCGGATAGGGTAAAGAAACCTAATATCGAGTTTATCCCTTTTCACCTCTTGCAGGAGAACAAGTAGGAACTATGCAAAAAGATACTGAGCTTGGAGCAGGAGATCGAGGACCTAAGGGACCAAAATTCTGTCCTCAAGCGCAAATTAAGGAAGAAGCCTACGCCATCAACAAAATCACCACTGTCTCCACCAACAAAGAAGAATTGAGTATCTGGGTATGGGCACTCCACTTGGCAACTGCCAAGCTTGGGGGAGTGCCCCGGTATCGTATCACCATCACTTTTATCTTTACCGTTTTCCTTAGTTTGATCTTATTAGTAGTATTTTGATCTAGTAGAATAAAGTTTATGGCATGATCTAGTTGTGAGTTTTGCTTTATTATCCTTCTATGTAATCGAGTCCATGAGCTATATAATAAAGATTTGTGTTGAGTCAAGGGCTTGATTATTTTTCCATGATCCTAAGTGAATAAAAGAAAAGAGAAAGTAATAAAAAGGAAACAAAGAGATCATATGGATCTCATGGAGAGTAATGAGCTCACATAGAAAAAGTTTGATGAATAAAAGTTGTTGAGAGTTGAAAAGCATAGTTTTGGTCATCGTTGCAATTAATAGGAAGTAATAAAGAAAGAGAGGTCTTCACATATAAATACACTATCTTGGACATCTTTTATGATTGTGAGCACTCATTAAAGTATGACATGCTAAAGAGTTGACATTGGACAAGGAAGACAACGTAATGAGTTATGTTTTCTTACATCTGGGATAAATTATATTGTCTTGGATCCTCCAACATGTTGAGCTTGCCTTTCCCCCTCATGCTAGCCAAATTCTCAACACCAAGTAGAGATACTACTTGTGTTTCCAAATACCCTTAAACCAGTTTTGCCATGAGAGTCCACCATATCTACCTATGGATTGAATAAGATCTTTCAAGTAAGTTGTCATCGGTGCAAAGCAATAAAAAATGCTCTCTAAATATGTATGATTGATTGATGTGGGAGAAATAAGCTTTATACGATCTTGTGATGTGGAAGTAATAAAAGCGACGGACTGCATAATAAAGGTTCATATCACAAGGGGCAATATAAAGTGACGTTCTTTCGCATTAAGATTTTGTGCATCCAACCATAAAAGCGCATGGCAACCTCTGCTTCCCTCTGCGAAGGGCCTATCTTTTACTTTTATCTCCTACCTTGCATAAGAGTCATGGTGATTTTCACCCTTCCTTTTTACACTTTATCCTTTGGCAAGCACAGTATGTTGGAAAGATCCTGGTATATATGGCTAATTGGATGTGATTTTTCATGAACTATTACTGTTGACATTACCCTTGAGGTAAAACGTTGGGAGGCAAAACTATAAGCCCCTATCTTTCTCTGTGTCCGATTAAAACTCCATACCCATAAGTATTGCGTGAGTGTCAGCAATTGTGAAAGATTATATGATAGTTGAGAATGTGGACTTGCTGAAAAGCTCTTATACATTGACTCTTTCCTATGTTATGATAAATTGCAATTGCTTCAATGACCGAGATTGTAGTTTGTTAGTTCTCAATGAAGTTTACGATTCATACTTGATATTGTGATTGAATTATTACTCTAGTATTATATATCATATGACAAGAATTATATAAGTTGTTGTTATAAGAATGATCATGATGCCCTCATGTCCGTATTTTATTTTTACCGACACCTTCATCTCTAAACATGTGGACATATTTTTCGATTTCGGCTTTTCGCTTGAGGACAAGCGAGGTCTAAGCTTGGGGGATTTGATACGTCCATTTTGCATCATGCTTTTATATCAATATTTATTGCATTTGGGCTGTTATTTCACATTATGTCACAATACTTATGGCTATTCTCTCTTATTTTACAGGGTTTACATAATGAGGGAGAATGCCGGCAGCTGGAATTTTGGGCTGGAAAAGGAGCAAATATTAGAGACCTATTCTGCACAACTCCAAAAGTCCTGAAACTCCACGGAACACCTTATAATAAATAATGAAAAAACCTCGCCAAAGATGAAGACCAGGGGCCCACACCATTCTCACGAGGGTGGGGGGCACGCCCCCTACCTCGTGGGCCCCCTGGTGGCTCTCCGATGACCATCTTCTCCTATATGAAGTCTTTTGCCGAGAAAAAAATATAAGAGGCAACCTTTCAGGACGAAACTCCGCCGCCACGAGGCGGAACCTTGGCGGATCCAATCTAGAGCTCCGGCAGAGCTGTTCTGTCGGGGAAACTCCCCCCCCCCGGAGGGGGAAATCATTGCCATCGTCATCACCAACGCTCCTCTCATCGGGAGAGGGCAATCTCCATCAACATCTTCATCAGCACCATCTCATCTCAAAACCCTAGTTCATCTCTTGTATCCAATTATTGTCTCCAAGTCCGGGATTGGTGCTAGTAGGTTGCTAGTAGTGTTAATTACTCCTTGTAGTTGATGCTAGTTGGTTTAATTGGTGGAAGATCATATGTTCAGATCCTTTATGCATATTATTACCCCTCTGATTATGAACATGAATATGCTTTGTGATTAGTTACGTTTGTTCCTGAGGACAAGGGAGAAGTCTTGCTATTAGTAGTCATGTGAATTTGGTATTCGTTCGATATTTTGATGAGATGTATGTTGTCTAGCCTCTAGTGGTGTTATGTGAACGTCGACTACATAACACTTCACCATTATTTGGGCCTAGAGGAAGGCATTGGGAAGTAATAAGTAGATGATGGGTTGCTAGAGTGACAGAAGCTTAAACCCTAGTTTATGCGTTACTTCGTAAGGGGCTGATTTGGATCCATATGTTTCATGCTATGGTTAGGTTTACCTTACTTTTGTTGTAGTTGCGGATGCTTGAAATAGAGGTTAATCATAAGTGGGATGCTTGTTCAAGTAATAACAGCACCCAAGCACCGGTCCACCCACATATCAAATTATCAAAGTACCGAACGCGAATCATATGAACGTGATGAAAACTAGCTTGACGATATTCCCATGTGTCCTAGGGAGCGCTTTTCCTTATATAAGAGTTTTTCCAGGCTTGTCCTTTACTACAAAAAGGATTGGGCCACCTTGCTGCACTTTATTTACTTTTGTTCTTGTTGCTCGTTACAAATTATCTCATCACAAAACTATCTGTTACCACTTATTTCAGTACTTGCAGAGAATACCTTGCTGAAAACCGTTTATCATTTCCTTCTGCTCCTCGTTGGGTTCGACACTCTTACTTATCGAAAGGACTACGATAGATCCCCTATACTTGTGGGTCATCATGCATCCAATTCCATAAACCCCAAAGTTATTCCATATGAGTCCACCATACCTACCTATATATGGTATCTACCTGCCGTTCCAAGTAAATTTGTATGTGCCAAACTCTAAACCTTCAAATAAACATGTTGTTTTGTATGCTCGAATAGCTCATGTATCAACTAGGGCTGTCTATATCCTCCATGCTAGGCGGGTTATTCTCAAGAGGAGTGGACTCCGCTCCTCACTCACGAGAAAATGGCTGGTCACCGGGATGCCCAGTCCCATGCTCAAATCAAATCAAAATAATTGCAAACAAAACTCCCCCAGGATTGTTGTTAGTTGGAGGCACCCGTTGTTTCGGGCAAGCCATGGATTGATGCTTGTTGGTGGTGGGGGAGTATAAACTTTACCGTTCTGCTTGGGAACCGCCTATAATGTGTGTAGCATGGAAGATATCGAGATCTCTCGGTTGTTATGTTGACAAAAAAAGTATACCGCTCAAAATATTATTCATCTCTATTTCAAAACCGAGCTCTGGAACCTCTACAAATCCCTGCTTCCCTCTATGAAGGGCTTATCCATTTACTTTTATGTTGAGTCATCATCCTTTTATTAAAAAGCACCAGTTAGAGAGCAACGCTGACATTTGCATCCATTACTGTTAGTTTACATTGAGTATGACTTGACTGGATCTCTTTTACCATGAATTACAATGTCTAGTCAGTCCTTGATCTTTAAAGGTGCTCTGCATTTATGTTTTGCGGTCTCAGAAAGGGCTAGCGAGATACCATCTTGTTATATCATATTATGATTGTTTTGAGAAAGTGTTGTCATCCGAGATTTATTATTATTGCTCGCTAGTTGATTATGCCATTGATATGAGTAAACATGAGACCTAAATGTTATTGTGAATATGGTTAGTTCATAATCTTTGCTGAAAACTTGAATGCTGGCTTTACATATTTGCAACAACAAGAGAAAACAGAGTTTGTAAAAGTTTTTCTTTATCACTTTCAGTTTATCAACTGAATTGCTTGAGGACAAGCAAAGGTTTAAGCTTGGGGGAGTTGATATGTCTCTGTCGTATCTACTTTTCCAAACACTTTTGCCCTTGTTTTGGACTCTAACTTGCATGCTTTAAATGAAACTAACCTGGACTGACACTGTTTTCAGCAGAATTGCCATGGTGTTATTTTTGTGCAGAAATAAAACTTCTCGAAATGACCTAAAAATCAACGAAGATTATTTTTGGAATATATAAAAATGCTGGCAGAAGAATCCACGTCAGGGGGCCCACACCCTGTCCACGAGGGTGGGGGCGCGCCCCCTGCCTCGTGGGCCCCCTGACGCTCCACCGACCTCAACTCCAACTCCATATATTCACTTTCGGGGAGAAAAAAATCAAAGAGAAGGATTCATCGTGTTTTACAATACGAAGCCGCCACCAGGCCCTAAATTCTCTCAGGAGGGCTGATCGGGAGTCCGTTCGGGGCTCCGGAGAGGGGAATCCGTCGCCATCATCATCATCAACCTTCCTCCATCACCAATTTCATGATGCTCACCGCTGTGCGTGAGTAATTCCATCATAGGCTTGCTGGACGGTGATGGGTTGGATGAGATTTATCATGTAATCGAGTTAGTTTGTTAGGGTTTGATCCCTAGTATCCATTATGTTCTGAGATTGATGTTGCTATGACTTTGCTATGCTTAATGCTTGTCACTAGGGCCCGAGTGCCATGATTTCATATTTGAACCTATTATGTTTTCATGAATATATGTGAGTTCTTGATCTTATCTTGCAAGTCTATAGTCAACTATTATGTGTTATGATCCGTTAACCCCGAAGTGACAATACTCGGGACCATTACCGGTGATGACCGTAGTTTGAGGAGTTCATGTATTCACTATGTGTTAATGCTTTGGTCCGGTACTCTATTAAAAGGAGGCCTTAATATCCCTTAGTTTAAATAGGACCCCGCTGCCACGGGAGGGCAGGACAAAAGATGTCATGCAAGTTCTTTTCCATAAGCACATATGACTATATTCGGAATACATGCCTACATTACATTGATGAACTAGAGCTAGTTCTGTGTCACCCTATGTTATAACTGTTGCATGATCGATCACATCCGACATAATTCTCCATCACCGATCCAATGCCTACGAGCTTTTCATATATTGTTCTTCGCTTATTTACTTTTCCGTTGCTACTGTTACAATCACTATAAAACCCAAAAATATTAGTTTTGCTACCGTTACCACTACTATCATATTACTTTGCTACTAAATACTTTGCTGCAGATATTAAGTTTCCAGGTGTGGTTGAATTGACAACTCAGCTGCTAATACTTGAGAATATTCTTTGGCTCCCCTTGTGTCGAATCAATAAATTTGGGTTGAATACTCTACCCTCGAAAACTATTGCGATCCCCTATACTTGTGGGTTATCAGTGGCCGCCTCGGGGACCCCCTTGACTTGTTCCCGACTCCAACACCTCTTATATAACCCCAAACTTCCAGAAAGAAACCTAGATCGGGAGTTCCGCTGCCGCAAGCCTCCGTAGCCACCGAAAACCAATCTAGACCCGTTCCGGCACCCTGCCAGAGGGGAGAATCCCTCTCTGGCGGCCATCTTAATCATCCCGACGCTCTCCATGATAAGGACGGAGTAGTTCACCCTCGGGGCTGAGGGTATGTACCAGTAGCTATGTGTTTGATCTCTCTCTCTCATGTTCTTGATTCACACGATCTTGATGTATCGCGAGCTTTGCTATTATAGTTGGATCTTATGATGTTTCTCCCCCTCTACTCACTTGTGATGAATTCAGTTTTCCCTTTGAAGTTATCTTATCGGATTGAGTCTATAAGGATTTGAGAACACTTGATGTATGTCTTGCATGTGCTTATCTATGGTGACAATGGGATATCACGTGATCCACTTGATGTATGTTTTGGTGATCAACTTGCGAGTTCTGTGACCTCGTGAACTTATGCATAGGGGTTTGCACACGTTCTTTTCTTGACTCTCTGGTAAAAATTTTGGGGCACTCTTTGAAGTACTTTGTGTTGGTTGAATAGATGAATCTGAGATTGTGTGATGCTTATCGTATAGTCATACCCACGGATACTTGAGGTGACATTGGAGTATCTAGGTGTTATTAGGGTTTTGGTTGATTTGTGTCTTAAGGTGCTATTCTAGTACGAACTCTAGGATAGATTGAACAGAAAGAATATCTTCATGTTATTTTACTACGGACTATTGAATAGATCAATCAGAAAGGATGACTTTGAGGTGGTTTCGTACGCTGCAATAATCTCTTCGTTTGTTCTCCGCTATTAGTGACTTTGGAGTGACTTTTTGTTGCATGTTGAGGGATAGTTATATGATCCAATTATGTTATTATTGTTGAGAGAACTTTCACTAGTGAAAGTATGAACCCTAGGCCTTGTTTCCTAGCATTGCAATACTGTTTACGCTCACTTTTATCATTATTTACCTTGCTGTTTTTATATTTTCAGATGACAAAAACCTATATCTATCATCCATATTACACTTGTATCCCCATCTCTTCGCCGAACTAGTGCACCTACACAATTTACCATTGTATTGGGTGTGTTGGGGACACAAGAGACTCTTTGTTATTTGGTTGCAGGGTTTTTTGAGAGAGACCATCTTCATCCTACACCTCCCACGGGTTGATAAACCTTAGGTCATCCACTTGAGGGAAATTTGCTACTATCCTACAAACCTCTGCACTTGGAGGCCCAACAACGTCTACAAGAAGAAGGTTGTGTAGTAGACATCAAGCTGTTTTCTGGCCCCGTTGCCGGGGAGGTTAGCGCTTGAAGGTATATCTTTAGATCTTGCAATCGAATCTTTTTGTTTCTTGTTTTATCACTAGTTTAGTCTTTAAAAGAAAATTACAAAAAATGGAATTGAGGGTACCTCATATGCTTCATCTTTTTAATATCTTTCATGAAAATAAGGATTCCGATAATTGTGCCAAAATGCTATAAGAAGAATGCAATAAAATGTTTGGCACCAAAACTTTGAATGATGAGCACGATGGCAATGTTGTTAGTATGAACTCTTTGAATACCCATAGTACTAATGATGATTGCACTAGACATGATGAAAATGTCTCTTATAAGCATGTCAATTTTCGTGGAGTGCATAGAGTTTGCAAGTACACACCAAATAGGGAATATAGATTTTGCAAGAGGCATAAGTATTTAGAAACTAAATGGTTGCAAGAAAGGCTAGATGTTTATGCTGAAAATTTAAATTTTCTTAGCCATCCTTGTGAGCTTTGCAATGAACGTGGTCATTTAAATATCCAATCCCAATTGTTTCATGATCGAATCATGTCCAAAAATTGTGATGATTTGATTTCCCTTGCACATCATAATGAACTTAGTTTGCTTGTGGGTTATGAAGAAATGAAACGTATAACTAAGGATCTTCCAGAATTTGTCCTTGATAAAGTTCTTGATTTTGATTTAGAGGAAATTTATATGTATTGTGAGGTGAATTGCATTGAAAATCCTTATATTGCCAATTACATAAAGTCAAAAAAAATTAGAAGATGAAGAGAATACTAATGAAAGGGAAGAGATTTCCCAATATCCTCCTATTTTTTCTTATGATGAATTAGGTAACGAGGAGGAGCCTTCTATCCAACCAATCTCATTAATAAGGAGCTCCAAAAAGAGGATTAAACCCACACATGATGTGAAGAAGAAAAATAAAAGACGGAGAAGCAAAGGTAATAAGGTATTCCTCCCAAATAATGTTGCTCCTATTACTCATTGTGATGATGATAATTGTTATATTATTGGTGCTATCCATACTATTAATGATGAGGGTGATTATGCTTATGATATGAAAAGGCCCAAGCTTGGGGATGCTATGATTAATGGAGATGATATTTTTAGTCTCCCAAGTTTTGATGAGCAAATTTACTATGATGATAGCATGCCTCCTATTTATGATGATTATATTGATGAAAGTGGGTTCGGAAGAGTGTCAACTTTAGGAAGTAATGATCCCACTATTTTGGAGGATGTTGAATCTTATTGTGATAATTATAAAAGTGGATTTGGAGAGGTCATGACTTTATTTAGTAATGATTCCACTATCTTGGAAGAGGTTTCAATTGATTATGATGAGAGCAAAGTTGCTACTTATGTGATTATTGTGATGACACTTATGCTATAAAAGTAGTGATGATCATATTTATAAAATTTGTCATGATTATGACTATCCTTTTCCTGAACATTACTCTTTTAATATGGAAACACTTTATAGTATTCGAGTTTCTTATGATACTCCCACTATTCCGAATGAGAAGAATTTTGCTTATGTGGAGAATAGTAAATTTTCTATACTTGTAGATCATGAAAAGAATGCTTTATGTGATAGTTATATTTTTGAATTCATTCATGATGCTACTGAAAATTATTATGAGGGAGGAATATATGCTTGTAGGAATTGCAATAATATCAAGTTTCCTCTCTACATGTTGAAAATCTTGAAGCTATGCTTGTTTTGCCTTCCTATGCTAGTTGATTATTGTTACCATAAGTTGTTTGCTCACAAAATCCCTATGCATAGGAAGTGGGTTAGACTTAAATGTGCTAGTCATATTCTTCATGATGCTCTCTTTATGTTTCAATTCTTATCTTTTATGTGAGCATCATTGAAATCATCATGCCTAGCTAGGGGCGTTAAACGATAGCGCTTGTTGGAAGCCAACCCAATTTTATTTTTGTTCTTTGCTTTTTCCTCCTGTTTAGTAATAAATAATTCATCTAGCCTCTTTTTAGATGTGGTTTTATGTTTTAGTTAGTGTTTGTGCCAAGTATAACCTTTGGGAAGACTTGGGTGAAGTCTTTGCGATCTTGCTGTAAAAAACAAAAACTTTTGCGCTCTCGAGATTAGCTGCCATTTTTTACTGGAGAATGCGATTAGGTTGATTCTTTTTGAAGATGATTAAAAAAATTCCTCAGGTCCACCAATTTATTTAAGAATTTTTGGACTGACAGAAGTATTCGAATGATACAGATTACTACAGACTGTTTTGTTCTTGACAGATTCTGTTTTCATTGTGTTGTTTGCTTAATTTGATGAATCTATGAGTAGTATCGGAGGGTATGAACCATAGAGAAGTTGGAATACAGTAGATATTACACCAATATGAATTTAGAATGAGTTCGCAACAGTACCTAAGTGGTGATTTATTTTCTTATACTAACGAAGCTTACGAGTTTTCTGTTAAGTTTTGTGTTGTGAAGTTTTCAAGTTTTGGGTAAAGATTCGATGGACTATGGAACAAGGAGTGGAAAGAGCCTAAGCTTGGGGATGCCCAAGGCACCCCAAGGTAATATTCAAGGATGACCAAGAGCCTAAGCTTGGGGATGCCCCAGATGGCATCCCCTCTTTCGTCTTCATTCATCGGTGATACGTCTCCAACGTATCTATAATTTTTGATTGTTCCATGCTATTATATTATCAACCTTGGATGTTTTATATGCATTTATATGATATTTTATATGATTTTTGGGACTAACCTATTAACCTAGAGCCCAGTGCCAGTTTTTTTTTCTTGTTTTAAAGTATCACAGAAAAGGAAAATCAAACGGAGTCCAATTGACCTGAAACTTCACGGAAGTTATTTTTGGACCAGAAGGAGCCCACGGAGTATCGGAGTTGGACCAGAAGAGTCCCGGGCTGCCCACAAGGGTTGGGGGCGCGCCCACCCCCCTGGGCGCGCCCCCTGCCTCGTGGACAGCCTGGAGGTCCACCGACGTACTTCTTCCTCCTATATATACCCATATACCCTAAAAACTTCGGGGAGCATAATAGATCGGGAGTTCCATCGCCAGAAACCTATGTAGCCACCGAAAACCAATCTAGACCCGTTCCGGCACCCTGCCGGAGGGGGCAATCCCTCTCCGGTGGCCATCTTCATCATCCTGGCGCTTTCCATGATGAGGAGGGAGTAGTTCTCCCTCGGGGGTGAGGGTATGTACCAGTAGCTATGTGTTTGATCTCTCTCTCTCTCTCTCGTGTTCTTGAGGTGATACGATCTTGATGTATCGCGAGCTTTGCTATTGTAGTTGGATCTTATGATGTTTCTCCCCCTCTACTCTCTTGTAATGGATTGAGTTTTCCCTTTGAAGTTATCTTATCGGATAGAGTCTTTAAGGATTTGAGAACACTTGATGTATGTCTTGAGTGGGATACCCGTGGTGACAATGGGGTATTCTATTGATCCACTTGATGTATGTTTTGGTGATCAACTTTCGGGTTCCGCCCATGAACCTATGCATAGGGGTTGGCACATGTTTTCATCTTGACTCTCCAGTAGAAACTTTGGGGCACTCTTTGAAGTACTTTGTGTTGGTTGAATAGATGAATCTGAGATTGTGTGATGCATATCGTATAATCATACCCACAGATACTTGAGGTGACATTGGAGTATCTAGGTGACATTAGGGTTTTGGTTGATTTGTGTCTTAATGTGTTATTCTAGTACAAACTCTATGATAGATTGAACGGAAAGAATAGCTTCATGTTATTTTACTACGGACTCTTGAATAGATCGATCAGAAAGGATAACTTTGATGTGGTTTCGTACCCTACCATAATCTGTTCATTTGTTCTCTGCTATTAGTGACTTTGGAGTGACTCTTTGTTGCGTGTTGAGGGATAGTTATATGATCCAATTATGTTATTATTGTTGAGGGAACTTGCACTAGTGAAAGTATGAACCCTAGGCCTTGTTTCAACGCATTGCAATACCGTTTGTGCTCACATTTATCATTAGTTACCTTGCTGTTTTTATATTTTCAGATTACAAAAACCATTATCTACTATCCATATTGCACTTGTATCACCATCTCTTCGCCGAACTAGTGCACCTATACAATTTACCATTGTATTGGGTGTGTTGGGGACACAAGAGACTCTTTATTATTTGGTTGCAGGGTTGCTTGAGAGAGACCATCTTCATCCTACTCCTCCTACGGAATGATAAACCTTAGGTCATCCACTTGAGGGAAATTTGCTACTGTCCTACAAACCTCTGCACTTGGAGGCCCAACAACGTCTACAAGAAGGTTGTGTAGTAGACATCAATCGGTAACTTTACTTGGAGCTATATTTTTATTCACCACATGATATGTGTTTTGCTTGGAGCGTCATTTTATTTTCTTTTGCTTTGCTTGCTGTTTGAATAAAATACCAATATCTGGAATTCTTAAATGTTAGAGAGTCTTCACATAGTTGCATAATTATTCGACTACTCATTGATCTTCACTTATATCTTTCGGAGTAGTTTGTCATTTGCTCTAGTGCTTCACTTATATCCTTTTAGAGCACAGCGGTGGTTTTATTTTGAAGAAATAGATGAACTCTCATGCTTTACTTATATTATTTTGAGTGTCTTTAGAACAGCGTGGTAATTTGCTTTGGTTATAAAATTAGTCCTAATATGATGGGCATTCAAGATGGGTATAATAAAAACTTTCATATAAAGTGCATTGAATACTATGAGAAGTTTGATGCTTGATGATTGTTTTGAGATATGAAGATGGTGATATTAGAGTCATGCTAGTTGAGTAATTGTGAATTTGAGAAATACTTGTGTTGAGGTTTGGAAGTCCCGTAGCATGCACGTATGGTAACCGTTGTGTGACAAATTTGAAACATGAGGTGTTCTTTGATTGTCTTCCTTATGAGTGGCGGTTGGGGACGAGCGATGGTCTTTTCGTACCAATCTATGCCCCTAGGAGCATGCGCGTAATGCTTGTTTTTTGATGACTTGTAGATTTTTGCAATAAGTATGTGAGTTCTTTATGACTAATGTTGAGTCCATGGATTATACACACTCTCACCCTTCCATCATTGCTAGCCTCTTCGGTACCATGCATTGCCCTTTCTAACCTCGAGAGTTGGTGCAAACTTCGCCAGTGCATCCAAACCCCGTGATATGATACGCTCTGTCACACATAAACCTCCTTATATCTTCCTCAAAACAGCCACCATACCTACCTATTATGGCATTTCCATAGCCATTCTGAGATATATTGCCATGCAACTTTCCACCGTTCCGTTCATCATGACACACATCATCATTGTCATATTGCCTTGTATGATCGTGTAGTTGACATCATATTTGTGGCAAGGCCACCATGTATAATTTATCATACATGTCACTCTTGATTCATTGCCCATCCCGGTACACCGCTGGAGGCGTGCATATAGAGTCATATTTTTTTCTAGTATCGAGTTGTAATCTTTGAGTTGTAAATAAATAGAAGTGTGATGATCATCATTAATAGAGCATTGTCCCGAAAAAATAAAAAAAAGAAAGGCCAAATAGAAAAAAGAAGGCCAAATAGAAAAAGGAAAGGCTAAATAATATATATATATATATAATAAGAAGGGACAATGCTACTATCCTTTTCCACACTTGTGCTTCAAAGTAGCACCATGATCTTCATGATAGAGAGTCTCTTGTTTTGTCACTTTCATATACTAGTGGGAATTTTTCATTATATAACTTGGCTTGTATATTCCAATAATGGGCTCCCTCAAATGCCCTAGGTCTTCGTGAGCAAGCAAGTTGGATGCACACCCATTTAGTTTCTTTTTGTTCAGCTTTCATATATTTACAGCTCTCACTACTGGAATCAGCTTCTTTGCCATCCGCCAGCTGACGGCAAAGAGCCTCTTTGCCGTCCGCTTCCACAAAGCGGACGGCAAATGTAACATCCCAAATTTTCAATTTGGAATGTTATACACTAGATCATCATTGCATATCATATTTATTGCATTTTGGTTGATCCTAGAAATTTTTCGCAACTCAAGGACCCTCGGAGAGAGTTGGGGATTTCGTTATTTTCATATTTGAGTTGTCTCAAATTTTGAAAATAGGATCATTTAATTTTATTTATTTCATCTTCAATTATTTATAATATAAAAAAATATGAGAGAGGGAATAAAATGACTTTCCCAAAATAAAGAAATATTGAGGATTTAATAAAAAATCATTTAAGATTTTATTTGGTATTATTTGCTATTTTATTCGAATTTAGGAAAAATGCGCGTTTTTCAAAGTTGCATTTAGGCCCCACATAAATGTTCATCCTGTGCGGCTTGATTTTAGAAGCCGTGGAAAATTTATTTCGGGATTTTTGGAGTCCGTTTAGTAATTCTTTCGTTAGTTTTTCTGCGCGGAATTATTTAAAAAAAAGTCCAAACCGACCCTGGGCCGTAACCGGCCAGGACTCCGCCTGGCCGGGGCTTTATAAGCCGCCGCCCCGGGGCCCGAGCCAGCCCAACCTGCGCCCCAAACCCTAGCCGCTCCCGATCCGCCTCCGCCGCTCGATCCGTGTCGCGCCGCCGCCCGATCCGTGCCGCGCCGCCGCCCGCTACCGCCGCCCGTGCCGCGCCGCCGCCCGCCGCCACCGCCGGAGCCGCTGCTCGCGACCGCCGGAGCCGGAGCCGCCGCCGCCGCCCGCCGGACCCGCCGCCCGAGGTTTACCTCGATCCCGCCGCCGTTTTTATTAGAAAAACCGTTCGGTTTTTCCGTCGGTTTTTTAGTTTCGTTTTTTTAGTTTCGGTTTGTTTTAAATAGATCAGTTTTTCCGGTTTATTTAAATAGTGAGCGTTCGTCCGTTCGTTCGTTTTAACAAACGTTCGTCGTTTTTCTTTTTCTCGGATTAAATCCACGATTTTTTCTGATCGCGATCTCTGATCCAATTTTCGTTTTAGTTTAACTTTTCGCTCATTTACCGGAATCAGGCGATTCAAGAGCCTGGAGTTTCGTATCGAAACCCTTTTTCCGTTTAACCAACTTAAACAAGTTTTTGCTTCTCTAAAAATTTCCTTAGATCCAGAATAGTAAACGAAGCCTGTTTCTTTTGTTGTTTGTCTTTCGTTGCTTCGTTTGTTTTGATTCTTTTTGCCAACCGGAGTTCTTAAGTTGAACTTTCTGGTTAAATCTCTTATTTGAGTTTTACCTGTGCATTAATTGAGTACTTATTGTGTGCTTGTTTGTTTGCGATAGAGAACCCAGAGTGCGCCGCTTGTTACTTCGAATCGCTAGGTTTGCCAGATCATCAGCAAGGCAAGTAACACTTTGATCATGCTTTCCCACTACCCAGTTTTATTGCATTAGATCAATCCTTACATATTGCATGATTAGGATCTAATTAAATTGTGGGATTGGGAAGTAGTTGAGGTAGTACCTATTACCTGTTTATTATCAAACCTTTGGGAGTTACTTCTACGTTTGCTTATTATGCCATGCTATGCTAGTAGACGTGGATTGGGTGAGTGCATCCATGATAGATGTGAGATTGTTAATTAATGGTTTATTTAAGGTGGTAACTTAAACACACATCTGGGTGGATTGAGGTACCTGGGTATTCCAGGATTGCCTGTTTTGTTTTTGGACCGCCACCCAGGCACAAAGGGATCATGAGATTATTCATGCTAGAAACTTCCGTGTGCAGCCACAAGCTATTATGGGCTCTAGCATAGTTGACTAAGTCGTGCGAACTCTTACAGTGGTAGACTAGCAGATGTAGGGGATGTAGGTGGTACGGTCTACCCATCGTAAGGTGCTAGCGCTTCTGAAAGACTATGTCTCGGTCATCCGTTTCTCAAACACCGTGTAGTGCGAGAAACCAAATGGAGGCGATCGAGTCTTGTGGGGAAAAGAGCGCAAAACTCTGCAGAGTGTATAAACTAATCATGGTTAGCCGAGTCCCCGGTTATGGACATCTTGAGTATCTAGTACCTGGATTATCATGTGAATCTCAACATGTTACTCTAAAATTAATTTTGTTGGGTTTTGTTTAATGATGATGATTAATTGGGATTGAGAATGCTGTCAACCATTCTCAATGTTTAACAACCACCATGATAGTTAAATAAATTTATTCCTTTGCAGTAGGGAAAAATTGGCTTTATGCAAAACTGTAACCATAGAGCTTTCCACCAGCCTAATATGCATATAGAATAGTTGTTTCTTCCCATTACTCTCTATGTGTTACTTTGCCAGCATATTCCATGTGCTGGCCCGTTTTCGGGCTGCAACGTTAATGTTGCAGACTTTTTAGACGATGATTAAGGAGTTTTTAGGTCGTGGTTCTATACTCAGTGATGCCATTGGAGTTGATGGACTCACCTATGTTCTAAGCCTTCCGCTGTTATCGTTGTTAGATGGCCTTAAGCCATATTTATTGTAATAAGTTCTATTTTGAGACACTCAATGTAATAAGTGTGTGATTGCTACTCTGCTATAAATCCTTTAAGTACTGTATGGTGTCAGCATTACTAATCCAGGGATGACACCGGAGCACATAGATTGGACCGTTTGAGGTCTGGTCGCTACAAGATGGTATCAGAGCACACGCTGACTGTAGGACACGACCACTAAGCTAAAGACCTAGATCACTACTCACTCTCTTCTCTTTCCGACTCCTCATCTTTTCTACTCTTTTAGGATGGCGGATGCAAGGAACAAGTTCACTCAACCGGATGAAGATATACCCTTTGGACGTCACTTGAAGGAAGTCACTAGATATCTGAACATAGGAGTACCAAGCTTCACCGGAACCTACAACGCCACTTTACCTGAAGAAGAGCGCTGGATGATTCAAATTCAAGTTCCAGGAAGGACGTTCATGCCAGTCACTGAGCCCATAGAGTTTTCTTTTGATGCACCAACTTGGAATCTAGGAAAGAGCATGGCAGCTCACATCGCCATGGGACGCATTGGAGAAGTCTACCGCAATGATCTCAAGGATACTATCTACCAGATTTGTGGGCGCCGAAATGAGCACTGGGAGATGATCAGCACCAGAAATGATAGATCAATTGCAGCTTCCATCCAGGAGTTAAACCAGCACATTAGACGTCAGGAGAATCAGATGTGCGCCGACATGATAGACCTGAAGAAGGAAAAGACAAGAATCAAGGAACTGGAGGAAGAACTCAAGGTTACTCGTGAAGATTATGAAGAAGAAATTGAAGTATTAGTGGATATGAATGCCGACCTAACAATGAAGATCGGAATATTTATGGGAGGCCCTACACCGGTAGAAGAAGACGAAGAACCCAAGGAGATTCGCCCGGAAGACTACATCATCAACGACGACACCGACTCAGATCCCGACGATAGCGATGATGACTATGTTGATGAAGACGGAGCAGATATCATGGAGTCTGCAACCGAAGAATATTTCTAGTAGACCACCTCATCAGTAGTTGTAGCGACCAGACCTCAAACAGTCTGATCTCTGTGCTTCGGTGTCATCCCTGGATCAGTAATGCTGACACCACACAGTACTCGGAGGATTTATAGCAGAGTGGAAATCACACACTTATTAAAACGAGTGTCTCATAAGAGAATTTATTACAATAAATATGGCTTAAGGCCATCTAATAACGATAACAGCGGAAGGCTTGGAAGATAAGTGAGTCCATCAACTCCAACGACATCACTGAGTATAGAACCATGACCTAAAAACTGCTTAATCATCGTCTGAAAAGTCTGCAACATTAACGTTCAGCCCGAAAACGGGTCAGCACATGGAATATGCTGGCAAGGTAACACATAGAGAGTAATGGAATGAAATAGCTATACTATATGCATATTTGGCTAGTGGAAAGCTCTATGGTTACAGTTTTGCGTAAAGCCAATTTTTCCCTACTTCAAAAGAATAAAATTTAATTACTATCATGGTGGTTGTTAAACATTGAGAATGGTTGACAGCATTCTCAATCCCAATTAAGCATCATCATTAAACATAACCCAACAAAATTAATTTAGAGTAACATGTTGAGATTCACATGAAAATTCAAGTACTAGATACTCAAAACGTCCATAACTAGGGACAAGGCTAACCATGATTAGTTTATTACACTCTGCAGAGGTTTGCGCACTTTTCCCCACAAGACTCGATCGCCTCCGTTTGGTTTCTCGCACTACAGGGTGTTTGAGAAGACGGATGACCGAGACATAGTCTTTCAGAAGCGCTAGCACCTTACGATCGGGTAGACCGTACCACCTACATCCCCTACATCTGCTAGTCTACCACTGTAAGAGTTCGCACAACTTAGTCAACTATGCTAGAGCCCATAATAGCTTGTGGCTGCACATGGAAGTTTCTAGTATGAATAGTCTCATGATCCCTTTGAACCTGGGTGGCGGTCCATAAAAAACAGGCAATCCTGGTCTACCCAGGTGCCTAGACAATCAATCCTGGAATAACCAGGTACCTCAATCCACCCAGATGTGTGTTTAAGTGGCCACCTTAGATAAACCATTAATTAACAATCTCATATCTGTCATGGATATCACTCACCCAATCCACGTCTATAGCATAGCATGGCATAAAAAGCAAACGTAGAAGTAACTCCCAAAGGTTTGATAATAAACAGGTAATAGGCACTACCTCATCTACTTCCCATCCCACAATTTAATTAGATCCTAATCATGCAATGTGTGAGGATTGATCTAATGCAATAAAACTGGGTAGTAGAAAATGTGTGATCAAAGTGTTACTTGCCTTGCTGATGATCCGCGAAACCTAACGATTCGAGGTAACAAGTGGCACACTCCGGGTATTCTATCGCAGACAAACAAACAAGCATACAATAAGTACTCATCTAATGCACGGGTAAAACTCAAATAAGACATCTAACCAGAAGGTTCAACTTAAGAACTCCGGTTTGCAAAAAGAATCAAATCGAACGAAGCAACGAAAGTCAAACGGCGAAAGAAAACAACTTCGTTCTAGTAATCTAGATCTAGGGCAAATTTTACAGTAGAAAAATCTTGTTTAAGTTGATTAAACGGATAGAGGGTTTCGAGACGAAACTCTAGGCGCTTGAATCGCCTGATTCCGATAAACGAGCGAAAAGTTATACTAAAACGAAAATCGGATCAGGAATCGCGATCAGAAAAATTGCGGATTTAATCCGAGAAAAAGAAAAATGACGAACGCTCGCTAAAATAAATAAACCGGAAAACCGATCTATCTAAAAAAACGAATCTAATAAACTGATGAAAACCGATTGGTTTTTTTAAAAGATGGCATGGAAAACGAGGCGGCGGCGAACCTCGGCGGCGGCGACGGCGTCCGGCGGGCGGCGCGGCGGCGGAGTCGGCGGGGCGGCGCGGGGTGGCGGCGCGGCGGGGCGGCGGCAGCGGCGGGCAGGGCGGCGGCGGCGGGGCGGGGCGGGGCTGGCTAGGGTTTGGCCCGGGGGGGGCTGGTCCGGCTTTTATTGCCTAGTCGGGCCAGAGTCCTAGTCGGACACGGCCCGTTAGGTCGGTTCGTTTTTTTAAAATTATTCCGCTCGGAAGAAAAATAAAAAGAAATACTACACGGACTCCAAAAATTCCGAAACAAATTTTTACGGGCTTCTAAAATCAAGCCGCACAAGGTGAACTTTTATTTGGGACCTAAATGCAATTTTGAAAAACGCACATTTTTCCTAAATTCAAATAAAAGACCGAAAAACTCTGAAATAAAATCTTATTTGATTTTATTATTAAATCCTCAATATTTCTTTATTTTGGGAAATTCATTTTATTCCCTCTCTCATTTTTTTGTAATAGAAATAATTGATGATAAAATAAATAAAATCAATGATCCTATTCTCAAAATTTGAGAAAACTCAATATGAAAATAACGAAATCCCCAACTCTCTCCGTGGGTCATTGAGTTGCGTAGAATTTCTAGGATCAACCAAAATGCAAAATAAAATATGATATGCATGATGATCTAATGTATAACATTCCAAATTGAAAATTTGGGATGTTACAAACCTACCCCCCTTAAGATGAATCTCGCCCTCGAGATTCGTGTTGGCTAGAAAATAGGTGAGGGTGGTCCTTGAGCAAATCTTCCTCTCGTTCCCAAGTGGCTTCATCCTCTGTGTGGTGGCTCCACTGTACTTTGCAAAACTTGATAACCTTGCTGCGGGTGACTCGACTGGCAAACTCAAGAATCTTAATCGGTTTTTCCTCGTACGTCAAATCGTTATCCAACTGAATAGTTTCTAAGGGCACTGTGTCTCTCAACGGTATGTCAGCCATCTCCGCGTGACATTTGTTTAACTGAGAAACGTGGAACACATCATGAACTCCTGACAATCCTTCGGGCAATTCCAACTTGTAGGCCAGTTCTCCCATACGCTCCAAAACTCGATATGGTCCTACAAATCGTGGCGCTAACTTCCCTTTTACTCCAAAACGCTTTATTCCCTAAAGTGGAGATACTCAAAGATAAGCTCTATCCCCGACTTCGTAAACTGTCTCCTTACGTTTAGAATCTGCATAACTCTTCTGTCTGGACTGGGCTACCTTGAGCCTATCGCGAATCAACTTCACCTTCTGTTCAGACTCTTTAATCAAGTCAGGTCCAAACAACTGGCGGTCTCCAACTTCGTCCCATGACAACGGTGTCCTGCACCTCCTTCCGTACAAGGCTTCGAAAGGGGCCATCTTTAAACTGGGTTGATAACTGTTGTTGTAAGAGAACTCTGCATATGGCAAATTATCGTCCCAACTAGATCCATAATCTAGCGCACAAGCTCTCAGCATATCCTCCAAAATCTGATTAACTCTCTCGGTCTGTCCATCTGTCTATGGATGAAAAGCTGTACTGAATTCTAGCCTGGTACCCAAAGTTTCGTGCAACTGCTTCCAGAACTTTGAGGTAAACTGGGTTCCTCTATCTGATACGATACTCCTTGGAACTCCATGCAGACATACGATCCTGGTCATGTATATCTTTGCCAACTTAGCACTGGTATAAGTGGTCTTTACTTGGATGAAATGAGCTACTTTCGTCAATCGATCGACTACAACCCAAATTGAGTCATAGCCTAAACGAGTCCTGGGCAATCCCATGATAAAATCCATGCCTAGCTTATCCCACTTCCATTCGGGTACCGGCAATGGTTGTAGCAATCCTGCTGGCTTCTGATGCTCTGCCTTTACTCTCTGACATACATCACAAACTGCTACATACTCCGCAATATCCTTCTTCATTCCGGTCCACCAGAAAATATCCTTCAAATCCAAATACATCTTGGTATTTCCTGGGTGAATCGAATACGGTGAATCGTGTGCCTCTTGCAAAATCAACTTCCTGATCTCCGGGTCATTGGGCACATAAACGCGGTCTTCAAACCATAGGGTGTCGTGCTCATCCTCACGAAATCCTTTAGCTTTTCCTTTGTTCAGTTTATCCTTTATAGCGGCAATCTGTTTGTCAGCTTTCTGAGCTTCCCTGATTCTATCCATCAAAGTTGACTGAATCTCCAATGCTGCTACATAGCCTCTCGGAACTATTTTCAAACATAGTTCACGAAGATTTTCTGCTAACTCCCTTGGTATTTTTCCCATCATTAACGTATTGACATGGCTCTTACGGCTTAATGCGTCAGCTACTACATTAGCCTTTCCGGGGTGATAATGAAATTTCATATCATAATCCTTGATAAGCTCCAACCATCTCCTTTGTCTGAGATTCAACTCCTTCTGTGTGAAAATGTACTTCAAAATCTTATGATCCGTGTACACCTCACAATGATTTCCAATGAGGAAATGTCTCCATGTCTTCAATGCATGCACTACGGCTGCTAACTCCAAATCATGCGTGGCATAATTTAGCTCATGAGGCTTCAGTTGTCTTGAGGCGTATGAAACAACTCTCCCTTCCTGCATAAGCACTGCTCCAAGTCCTTGACGTGAAGCGTCGCAATACACCTCATAATCTTTGGTCTGGTCTAGCAAAATCAACACTGGTGAGGTAACCAAACGTTTCTTCAACTCCTGGAAACTAGCCTCACATTCCTCTGTCCATATGAACTTGGTATCCTTCTTCAACAACTCAGTCATAGGCTTTGCAATCTTTGAGAAATTCTCAATAAATCTCCGGTAGTATCCTGCGAGTCCAAGAAAACTCCGGATCTCTCCAACTGTTGTTGGGGCTTCCCACTTGGTCACGGTTTCAACTTTAGCGGGATCTACTCTATACCTTCTCCAGATATAACATGTCCGAGGAATCCTACTTCCTTCAACCAAAACTCACATTTGCTGAACTTGGCATATAATTGATGTTCTCTGAGCTTTCCAAGTACCAAACGCAAATGCTCCTTATGCTCCTCTTCATTTTTCGAATAAACCAGGATATCATCAATGAACACTATGACGAACTTATCCAAGAACTCCATAAACACTTTATTCATCATGTTCATAAAATAGGCAGGTGCGTTAGTCAGACCAAATGACATAACAGTATACTCATACAGCCCATACCTGGTGGTAAAAGCTGTCTTCGGAATATCCTATTCTCGAATCTTCAACTGGTGGTATCCTGATCGCAGATCGATCTTGGAAAATACCTTATCTCCTTTCAATCGATCAAACAGATCATTGATCATTGGTAGTGGGTACTTGTTTTTGATCGTTACTTCATTCAATCCTCGATAGTCAACAACCATCCTTAACGATCCATCCTTCTTCTCCACTAGTAGTACTGGCGATCCCCAAGGCGAAGAACTTGGGCGAATATATCCTTTATCCAGTAACTCCTTAATCTGCTTCTTAATTTCCACCAAATCCTTTGCTGGCATCCTATATGGTCTCTTTGATATTGGCCCTGTGCCTGGAAATAGCTCAATCAAGAACTCAATATCTCTATCCGGTGGCATTCCTGGCAACTCTTCCAGAAATACATCGGGAAAATCCCTTACCACTGGTACTTCCTCCTGCACAACTCCTGTTAGGCAATTTACTTGAGTCCTCTTTGGCACATGCCGAGATACATACTTGATCCTTCTCCCTTCTGGTGTGGTAAGCAAAATTGACTTACTAGCACACTCAATATTCCCTTCATACCTTGATAACCAATCCATGCCTAATATCACATCCAATCCTTGAGATTCCAATACTATTAGGTCTGAGGGAAAAACATAGTTACCAATCCTTAATGGTAACCGATCACACCATAAACTAGCCACATACTCTGCTCCAGGCGAGGTTACTAACATGGGTGACCTAAGGGCTTGGGTTGGTAGGTTATACTTATCCAAAAATCCCCTTGAGATGTATGAATGCGATGCACCAATATAAAAAAGAACGAGTGCAGTAAATGACTTAACCAAAAACTTACCTATTACTGCATCGGGCTGAGCTTCAACCTCCTCCACGCTAACGTGGTTCACCTGTCCCCTGTTGAAAGGGTTCGGCTTCTTCCCAGAACTTCCATTGCCATTTTGGCCTTCAGGACATTCATTGGCATAATGTCCTGTCTTCTGACACTTAAAACAAGTGACTTGGCTTAGGTCCTTCTTGGCTGGGGTTGATGGGTTGGTGCGGTTCTGGCTGTTGCTTCCTCCATTGCCATTACCATTCTTGGTGCCATTGTGATTGTGCGAGCTACCTCCTCCATGGGTATGCTGAAAATGTCCTCCTGGTCTAGGGGTAAAACGTGGCTTCTGCTGAGCTCCTGAATTGTACTTCCCTTGTCCATACTTCCTCTTGCAATTTTCAATTTGCTGATGCTTCCCTTCAATCATAAGAGCACGATCTACCAACTCCTAGTAGTTGCTGAAGGTGGCTACCATCAACTGCATGCTCAACTCATCATTCAGTCCTTCCAGAAACTTCTCCTGCTTAGCTGCATCCGTAGCGACGTCATCTGGGGCATAACGTGCTAGCTTACTAAATTCCTCCACATACTGGCCAACTGTCCGTCCTCCTTGAGCGCAAGTTGCGAAACTCACGCTTCTTCATGGCCATAGCTCTTGCTGAAACATGGGCAGCACGAAAAGCCTGCTGAAACTGGTCCCATGTGACAGTGTCAACTGGGAAAGTGGCTGTGAAATTCTCCCACCATGATGCTGCGGGTCCTTCTAACTGATGTGCGGCAAACTTCACCTTCTCCGCATCTGTGCATCCTGCTGTGGTCAACTCCCTAGCTGTCTTGCGGAGCCAATCATCTGCTACTATCGGCTCGGTGCTATTGGAAAACACCGGCGGATTCAGCCTAAGAAAACGGGCTAAGTGGTCAACAGGTGGTGGTGGTGGTGGGTTGTTGTTGTTGTTGTTGTTGTTCCCCTGATTCTGATTCTGGACTAGCAACCGCATCAATGTGTTTTGCTGCTGGATCAACTGGGTGAGCTCCGGTGGAAAGGTAAATCCGGGGTCACGTCTCAGAGGCATCTGAGGGTTTAGAAAAGAAGAGATATAAGAATAGAGGGGGTCTAAAGAGAAAACACTACCCATATGCACATGAGGCAAAACAAACAATTCACTTCAATCAATCAAACAAGGGCATACAATCGATCTAACTATCCTAAAAGTGCTCGGACTACTATATTTACATGGTGGACTACTACTACTAATGAGGTGGTCTACTAGAAATATTCTTCGGTCGTTGACTCCATGATATCTGCTCCAGCTTCATCAACATAGTCATCATCGCTACTATCTGGTTCCGAGTCGGTGCCATCGATGATGATGTAGTCTTCCGGGCTAATCTCCTGGGGTTCTTCGTCTTCATCTACTGGCGTAGGGCCTCCCATAAATATTCCAATCTTCTTGATCAGGTCATCATTCTTCTCCACCAATACTTCAATTTCCTCTTCATAATCTTCATGTGTAGCCTTGAGTTCTTCCTCCAGTTCCTTGATTCTAGTCTTAGCCTTCTTCAGATCTATCATGTCGGCGCACATCTGGTTCTCCTGTCGTCGAATGTGCTGATTTAACTCCTGGATAAAAGCTGCAATTGATCTATCCTTCCGAGTGCTGATCATATCCCAGTGCTCATCTTGGCGCCCACAAATCTGGTAGATAGTATCCTTGAGATCCTTGCGGTAGACTTCTCCAATGCGTCCCATGGCGATGTGAGCTGCCATGCTCTTTCCTAGACTCCAAGTTGGTGCATCAAAAGAAAACTCTATGGGCTCGGTGACTGGCATGAACGTCCTTCCTGGAACTTGAACTTGAATCATCCAGTGCTCTTCTTCAGGTAAAGTGGCGTTGTAGGTTCCGGTGAAGCTTGGTACTCCTATGTTCAGGTATCTAGTGACTTCCTTCAAGTGTCGTCCAAAGGGTGTATCTTCATCCGGTTGCGTGAACTTGTTCCTTGCATCCGCCATCCTAAAGAGTAGAGAAGATGAGAAGTCAGAAGAGAAGTGAGTGAATAGTGATCTAGGTCTTTAGCTTAATGGTCGTGTCCTAGAGTCAGTGTGTGCTCTAATACCATCTCTGTAGCGACCAGACCTCAAACAGTCTGATCTCTGTGCTCCGGTGTCATCCCTGGATCAGTAATGCTGACACCACACAGTACTCGGAGGATTTATAGCAGAGTGGCAATCACACACTTATTACAACGAGTGTCTCATAAGAGAATTTATTACAATAAATATGGCTTAAGGCCATCTAATAATGATAACAGCGGAAGGCTTGGAAGATAAGTGAGTCCATCAACTCCAACGGCATCACTGAGTATAGAACCACGACCTAAAAACTCCTTAAACGTCGTCTAAAAGGTCTGCAACATTAACGTTGCAGTCCGAAAACGGGCCAGCACATGGAATATGCTGGCAAGGTAACACATAGAGAGTAATGGAATGAAATAGCTATACTATATGCATATTTGGCTGGTGGAAAGCTCTATGGTTACAGTTTTGCGTAAAGCCAATTTTTCCCTACTTCAAAGGAATAAAATTTAATTACTATCGTGGTGGTTGTTAAACATTGAGAATGGTTGACAGCATTCTCAATCCCAATTAAGCATCATCGTTAAACATAACCCAACAAAATTAATTTAGATAACATGTTGAGATTCACATGAAAATCCAAGTACTAGATACTCAAAACGTCCATAACCGGGGACACGGCTAACCACGATTAGTTTATTACACTCTGCAGAGGTTTGCGCACTTTTCCCCACAAGACTCGATCGTCTCTGTAGGATCGAAAGTATGTCTAGAGGGGGGGGGTGATTAGACTACTTGACCAAATAAAAACTTAACCTTTTCCCAATTTTAGTTCTTGGCAGATTTTAGCTATTGTAGGACAAGTCAAGCAATCATCACACAATTCAAGCAAGCATGCAAAGAGTATATTGGCAGCGGAAAGTAAAGCATGCAACTTGCAAGAATGTAAAGGTAAGGGTTTGGAGAATTCAAATGCAATTGGAGACACGGATGTTTTTCCCGTGGTTCGAATAGGTGGTGCTATCCTACATCCACGTTGATGGAGACTTCAACCCACGAAGGGTAACGGTTGCGCGAGTCCACGGAGGGCTCCACCCACGAAGGGTAATGGTTGCGCGAGTCCACGGAGGGCTCCACCCACGAAGGGTCCACGAAGAAGCAACCACCCACAAAGGGTCCACGAAGTAGCAACCTTGTCTATCCCATCATGGCCATCGCCCACGAAGGACTTGCCTCACTAGCGGTAGATCTTCACGAAGTAGGCGATCTCCTTGCCCTTGCAAACTCCTTGGTTCAACTCCACAATCTTGTCGGAGGCTCCCAAGTAACACCTAGCCAATCTAGGAGACACCACTCTCCAAGAAGTAACAAATGGTGTGTTGATGATGAACTCCTTGCTCTTGTGCTTCAAATGATAGTCTCCCCAACACTCAACTCTCTCTCATAGGATTTAGATTTTGTGGAAAGAAGATTTAAGTGGAAAGCAACTTGGGGAAGGCTAGAGATCAAGATTCATATGGTAGGAATGGAATATCTTGGTCTCAACACATGAGTAGGTGGTTCTCTCTCAGAACATATGAGTTGGAATTGTGTATGTGTTCTGATGGCTCTCTCCATGAATGAAGAGGAGGTGGAGGGGTATATATAGCCTCCACACAAAATCCAACCGTTACACA
Source organism: Triticum urartu (assembly GCF_056163025.1). NCBI lineage: Eukaryota > Viridiplantae > Streptophyta > Magnoliopsida > Poales > Poaceae > Triticum > Triticum urartu. The sequence goes on along the minus strand of NC_141879.1, from coordinate 463,444,228 downwards.
CAGTTTTCCAATCTCGGTGGGACCGAATCAACAAACTCGGTCGGACCGAAAAGGTAAACCTAGTGACCGTTAGAGATTTTCTGTGGGACTGACATGCAACTCGGTAGGACCGATATGGTTAGGGTTTGGGCATAACGTAATCTCGGTGAGACCGATTACACAAACTCGGTGAGACCGAGTTTGGTAATAAGCTAACCAGAGAGTTGGTCAGGTAAACTCGGTGGGACCGATTTGCTCTTTTGGTGAGACCGAAAAGTTACAAAAGGGAAACATAGATTTTACATTGCAATCTCGGTGGGACCGATTCGCTCTTTCGGTGAGACCGAAAAGTTACGAAAGGGAAACAGAGAGTTTGCAATCCCATCTCGGTGAGACCGAGATCCCTATCGGTAGAACTGAATTGCTAGGGTTTGGCAGTGGCTTATGACAAGTGAAACTCGGTGGCGCCGGATAGAAAGAATCGGTAGGACCGATTTTGGCTTAGGGTTTAGGTCATATGTGGATATGGGAAAGTAGTTGAGGGTTTTGGAGCATATCACTAAGCACATGAAGCAAGAGGCTCATTAAGCAACACCTCATCCCTCCTTGATAGTATTGGCTTTTCCTAAAGACTCAATGTGATCTTGGATCACTAAAATATAAAATGAAGAGTCTTGAGCTTTTGTGCTTGAGCCAATCCTTTGTCCTTAGCATTTTGAGGGTTCCACTTTCACATCCATGCCATGCCAATCATTGAGCTTTCTTGAAATAGTCATCTTGGAATAGCATTAGCTCAATGAGCTATATGTTGTTATGAATTACCAAAACCACCTAGGGATAGTTGCACTTTCAATCTCCCCCTTTTTGGTAATTGATGACAACATATAGATCAAAGCTTCGATAAATGATAATAAGCATGAAATATATCATCGCTTTGAGAAGTATGTGACAAGTAAGAGCTCCCCCTAAATTTTTGCATATTTAAAATTTGCTTTGGACTACAAATGCACAAAGAGTTAGAGTCATGGGTTACTCTTCCATGTCACATACATCTTGGTGGAGCGCTTAAAATGATAAGAATGAAATACATGCACTCATCACCAAGAATAGTGAATGATCACATAAGATAGATAAGATGATAATATTAAGCAAACATTAAGTGTAGCTTATGATCAAACACATGATCATCAATGTCTCACGAGCAATGACATAGTATCTCACACAAAAGCAAACAAAGTTCGAAAAACCACCAAATAAAACAAGAGAGAATAAAAGCAACACTCTCTCTCTCTCGAAGCCTATGATCTATACATTTTTCTCCCCCTTTGGCAACAAGTTACCAAAAAGTTCCTAGAAAATGCATAGTGCTAGATCGACTCTCAGGCTTGATCTTCAGGTGGTGGTGGAGTCCGGAGCACTCCAAGGACGAAGGCTTCCGTAGACGCTGAAGTAGACGCTAGAGTTGGAGCTGAAGTAGACGCTGGAGCTGGTTGGGCTGATGCTGCGGCTGGAGCTGAGGCGGTTGCTCTTGTGTCAGGAACTGGCACTTGAGACGACCTCGGACCTCGTGGCACTCTGGCAAAGGCATCAGTTGTAGTCTTGCCTCTCCTCTCCTGCATGTCATCCTGGAGCTGCTCCACTGCAGTCTGAATCTCTGTCACTTTGACATCCAAGTCATAGAACTTTTGTTCCATGATCCTCTCTAAGCTTGCCTGGTTCTGAGTTAGGGTGGCTAGTCCTTGCTCAATCCGCAGGGTGGATGCAATCAAGTAACCAAGCTGCTCTTGTTTGGTTTTTAGGAAATATTCAGATGCCTCCTCTTGAGTAGGCATCTTGGCAGCTTTCTCCTTCCTCGCCTTCTCCTTCTTGGCTTGTGCTTGGGCAGATGATGGTTCATTCTCAGTCATGACAACTTGATTATCTTCAAAATCTAGACGGATGGGCAGATGTTCCTTGTCCAATAAGTATATGCCTATGCCCATCTTGGAGTTAATGAGCTCCTGAATTTGAGGGGCATATCCACAGCTCCTCTTCTGGTCTGCTGCAGTCCTCTTGATTGTTTCTACGATGAGGCTCATGACCTTGAACTTCTGAGGCACATCAAATACATGAAGCAAATTGATCGCATGGCCTCTGATCATCTTGTGATCACCTGACTTGGGCAACAAGGTGTGCCTAAGGATCCAGTTGCTAGTTGGCAGCCCTGACAGAAGATAATGCACAGACCCAAACTTGAAAGTATGAAGTGCCTTGTTTGGAATTTCCTTGTACATGTTGGACATAGAGTTGTGGTCCATCTTCTTCTTGGCATATATGTCCAAGTCATCTTCCTGCTCTTCTGGGGCATTAATGAGCTGTGCCCACTCAGCAACTGTTGACTGATATCTGGTCCCTTCTGACATCCATACAATCCTGCCATCTGGATAAAAATGTGTTGTGGAGTAGAATTGCATGATCAGCTCTTCATTCCACTTTGTGAGCTTCTGCGCAACAAAGTCCGCTACTCCACAAGCTATGAAGCTGTCTTGCACTCCAGGATAGTGCTCTTCATTGTCCTTGATGTACTCCCAATCAACCCATCTCATGTCACAAACTATGGGCTTCTTATCCAACAAAACTGTCTCATAGAAGTCCTGCTGTTCCTTAGTGTGAAACTTGTAATCAACAACAGTTCTTCTCCTTGAAGCATACGGATCTGCTTCTCTCCACTTCCTCAGCCCTGAGTCTCTTCTGAGCTTCATGTCCTCAGCCACAGGATGAGCATCATTGTGGTCTGGGATCTTGGGCTTGAGCTTTCTGAGCACTTGACCTTCTTCTTCTTCAACAATGTCAGGCACTGGGGCCTTGTTCTTCTCAGCAGCTGGGATGCTTCTTGTATTCCTCTTTGGCTTTGGCTTTGGAGCTGGCTTGGCCTTAGAAGCAGTTGACCCTGATCTTATGGCATCACCCATCAGCTTGGGTGCCTTAGGTGCTGGTGCAGCAACCTCTTCTTCTTCATCCTCATCTTCCATGATGGAAGCCTTTCCAAGCACTTTGGCTACGGTCTTCTTGACCCTTTCCTTCCTCTTCTTTCCCTCGGCAGCAACTGGCTCTATGGGAGTGGGTTTCTCAGTTGAAGCTCTGGCCTTTGACATAGGCTGCCTGCCTGCTGGCCTTTTGACTTTCATCCTTGGCTTTGTGCCTTGAGCTGAGCCATGTTCCTTCTCAAGCACTACTCTCTTTGAAGTTGCTTCCTCTTCTGCCACATAATCCTCATCCTCTGATTCTGAGGTTCTCTTCTTCCTTTGTCTTGTGGCAACTTTTGGCAAATTGCTTGGGGTACTTCTGCTACCATCATCTGAAGAGCTGGAGGGACTAGTGCCCTCACTCATGAGCACCTGCTCTTCTGATCTGTTCTGGCTGTCACTCTGATCAGACATGATGTAAAAGCTGACTACTGACCCTGTGAAGAGTTTATAGATGAGGTAGAGTGGATGAGCATCACAAAATGCAGAGATTTTTGCAAAAGAATGATTCAAAAACTTAGTTTTAGTTTCCCACTGAAATCATCTCGGATCTACCGATTTTCAAACTCGGTGATACCGAAGCAGTTTTGGAACCTAAACTAGTGAACTCGGTTGGACTGAGTCACAGTTCGGTGGCACCGAGACTGCTAGGGTTTCACAGAGTTCCAAAATCGGTCACACCGATTAGTAATTCTCGGTCAGACCGAGTTTTACTTGTGCAATGGCATAAGCCAAATCGGTGGGACCGAGTTTTTCAACTCGGTGGGTCCGAGATGGTTTCGGCGGAAACCTAAACCTAGAATTTTCGAATCAAACCTAATCTACGAGTTCATTGACTGGATAGAAGTTTATCAAACGTGGCTAGAATCAATATGATCACAATGTGCTAGGAATCGGATTGGGGAATAGCACAAAGATCGAGTCCATACCCTAGTTCGGCGGAGACTCGCTACGGCGGCAACGGCGGGGTAGAATTCCCGTTGACGGCAACGGAGACCAGCGACTGGAGGCGGCTGGCGGCGAGAAGACGATCCGGAGACCACGTTGGCAGAGCAGGCTATCACGCGGGCGAAGGGGTTCGGAGAAATTTCCAAATTTTTGCCCGTGACTATATATAGCCCGACCTTGTCGGTGTGACCGAGTGGAACAACTCGGTGGCACCGAGATGCAAAACTGTATACGGTTGTTGCAACTCGGTGTGATCGAATGGTTCAAATCGGTTGCACCGAGATCGAAAACCTAGATCAACTTAATGATCTCGGTAGGACCGAAAGTAGGGTATCGGTCAGACCGAGAATCATAAAGAGGTTTCGGAAGTTTAAGTCTATGACGAATCGGGGACTCCGAGCGCTCCTCACACAGAGTGGTTCGAATCTGACTTGATCAAATTTTGTGATGTAGCATGAATAGAGTTTGAGACGAGAAAAGCATAGATAGCTAGAGGAGGTTCTTAGGCATTCTTGTCCATCCACTTGGCAAAAGGAAATAAAACCAAACAATCAAAACAACAAGTGGATGTCCTCGAATGAGTAAAATATGCAACCAGCATGCTCACACAATAAGATGGCAAATGAAATATGTGACAAGGCATGCACAACCAACTCTAGCATCTATCAAGCAATTTGCGATGACAAGGTCATCTATATATGAGTATATTGACTTAGGAGTCAAGTGAGAACACTTGATCATAGGTCATACTCATCGTTTAAGCTCAAGTGGGGTTACCACTTTTACATAAAGCATTGTTGTGTTCACATCTTTAGAGTTGCTTTAGCTCAAGTCTTAGAGTAAAGCTCCCCCTAGATGTGATATCCCCCCTTAGAGGGATGAACTAACCTCGGGTTTTGTCGATGATGACTTCATGTAGATGTTGAAGATGTGGATGCTCAATGTTGATGTAGATCACTTGGAGCTATCCATTTGAGTGAATTGCACTTTCAATACCTACATGGGTTAGTCCCGCAAGGAACAAACAAGGATATCCATAGACATAGAGTGATGCACTCACAAGATGATGTCCATGAAAACTTTTAGGTTACCTTGTCCCTTGTCTTACCAACAAGAGGGTTTGTGACTCCTTGAACTAGTGCAAGATGTGGAAGTTTATTGCACTTGTTCTTGCCAAAATGATAAGAGTGAAGTATGTTGGCGGAGTCACCCTCAAGAACTCTCTAGTTCTTCTTCTTTTGGATCCACACCATCTTGATGGGAATCCTTGGAGTTGTAGCCGTACTTGATGAAGTGGAACTTGAAGTAGTGTTGGGAATCCACTTGACTAAGGTCTTAGGAGCTTCTTCAAATGCATCAATTTCCTCTTGAAGCTTGTCCTTGCCTTTTTGCTTGTAGTCTTATGGTGGAAGATCATCTTGATCTTGTGTCCCCTTGAAAGAAGTATCATACTTCTCTTGTTGAGGAACAAACTTTGTCTTGGGGTATTGATCTTCTTCCCACTCAACTCCATTGGCATTGAACTTTCGTTCAAAACAAACACCTTGATTCTTCCGGTGCATTCCTTGCTTGCGCACAATTTCCTCGAATTGCTTACTCCCGGCAAGGCTTTTGTACACTCCTTTCTCTATAATTCCCTTCAATAATCTATTTTCTTGCTCAAGTGTAACTTGGCTAAGAGAATCATTAGTGGAATCAAGAGAACTACTAGAAGCAACAATATTGGATTTAGTATGATCATTGTTACTGCTAGAGGAAGAATCTTTCTTGTTCTTGTTACTAGACTTGACTTGAGGCATGTAAGTGGATAAGAGTAAACGCTTGGCAATGTAAGAAGAACTTTTCTTGCGGAGATCATCATTGGTTGCTTTTAATAACTCATGCTCTTGCTCAAGATTGAGCTTTTCAAAGCGTAATTTCTCATGAGCTCTTAAAAGTTCTCGATGACCTTCGAAGATAGTTTCATGAGCTAACTTAAGAGTGTTTAGTTCTTTAGTTAGAGCCTCAATCTTCTCCTTATCATTGTCATTCGTTTTATCTTGATTAGCATGATTAATTGACGTTTCATCATAGTATTCATCACTAGAGTTGTCAACAAGCAAATCATCACTTAACAAGTCATCTTCATCACTATTGAAATCAACATACTCGGGGTGTGTTACCTTAGGACCTTTAGCCATGAAGCATCTTCCAATTCCTTCATTTGGTGAGTCAAATATGTCGTAGGAGTTGGTTGACACAAGTGCTAGACCGGCAACACCTTCATCTTGAGTATCTTCGGAGTCGGAGTGATAACTTCTCTCAGAGTGGCTGTCGGAGTCGGAGCCGGATACCCATTCACCAACATGAGCTTGATGTCTTCGTTTTGTGTAGCTCCTTGATGATTTTTCCTTCCTTTCCGAATCCTTGCTTCTCCGTGAGTATCTTCATTCATAACGATCATCTCTACTCCTTCTCTCTCTTGGTGGTGATTCTTTGCTTCTTCTTTTTGGAGAATCTTCTCTTCTCTTGTAGGGAGCCGTACACTCATTGGAATAGTGTCTGGGTCTTCCACAACTGTAGTAGTTTCGCTCTCGACTAGAAGATCTTTTGTCATTGTAGGACCTTGACTTGAAGCTTCTATCTTTGCTTCTACTCTTGTAGAACTGTTGAAGTTCTTCACCATTAAGCTCAATTCTTCATTGAAGTTTTGTTTCTCACTTGATGATGTAGGGGCTTCACATGAGGCTTTGTAGGCACCACTTGATTTGTTGTGAAGTTCCTCTTTATCCTTAAGTGACATCTCATGAGCAACAATCTTCCAATCACCTCCATTGGCTTGAGATCTTTGTAATTGGGCATCATTTGGATCAATGTGCACACGGTATCATATTTTCCATCCAAGGCTCTTAGAATCTTCTTGATGATGAACCTATCGGTCATCTCTTCACTTCCTAAGCCGGCAATCTCATTTGTGATGAGAGCAAGCCTAGAGTACATTTCAGCGACACCTTCACCATCCTTCATTTTGAACTTGTCAAGTTGACTTTGAAGCACATCCAACTTGGATTCCTTGACGGAGTCGGTACCTTCGTGCATATCAATCAAAGTGTCCCAAATTTCCTTTGCATTCTCAAGACGGCTAATTTTGTTGAATTCTTCGGGGCACAATCCATTGAAGAGAATACCACAAGCTTGAGCATTGTATTGCAACATCTTCAACTCATCCGCGGTAGCTTCACGGTTTGGTTCTTTCCCATCAAAGAAGTCACCTTGCAAACCAACACACACAATAGCCCAAACGGCGGGGTTATGTCCAAGAATATGCATTTTCATTTTATGCTTCCAACTAGCAAAATTAGTACCATCAAAGTAAGGACCTCTACGGTGATAATTTCCCTCGCTAGACGCCATACTCTCCTAGGTTGTGAAACCAAGGCTATGACCACCAAAAGCTATGGAGATCAAAGCAAATGGAGACCAAAGCTCTGATACCACTTGTAGGATCGAAAGTATGTCTAGAGGGGGGGGGTGATTAGACTACTTGACCAAATAAAAACTTAACCTTTTCCCAATTTTAGTTCTTGGCAGATTTTAGCTATTGTAGGACAAGTCAAGCAATCATCACACAATTCAAGCAAGCATGCAAAGAGTATATTGGCAGCGGAAAGTAAAGCATGCAACTTGCAAGAATGTAAAGGGAAGGGTTTGGAGAATTCAAACGCAATTGGAGACATGGATGTTTTTCCCGTGGTTCGGATAGGTGGTGCTATCCTACATCCACGTTGATGGAGACTTCAACCCACGAAGGGTAACGGTTGCACGAGTCCACGGAGGGCTCCACCCACGAAGGGTAATGGTTGCGCGAGTCCACGGAGGGCTCCACCCACGAAGGGTCCACGAAGAAGCAACCACCCACAAAGGGTCCACGAAGTAGCAACCTTGTCTATCCCACCATGGCCATCGCCCACGAAGGACTTGCCTCACTAGCGGTAGATCTTCACGAAGTAGGCGATCTCCTTGCCCTTACAAACTCCTTGGTTCAACTCCACAATCTTGTCGGAGGCTCCCAAGTAACACCTAGCCAATCTAGGAGACACCACTCTCCAAGAAGTAACAAATGGTGTGTTGATGATGAACTCCTTGCTCTTGTGCTTCAAATGATAGTCTTCCCAACACTCAACTCTCTCTCATAGGATTTAGATTTTGTGGAAAGAAGATTTGAGTGGAAAGCAACTTGGGGAAGGCTAGAGATCAAGATTCATATGGTAGGAATGGAATATCTTGGTCTCAACACATGAGTAGGTGGTTCTCTCTCAGAACATATGAGTTGGAATTGTGTATGTGTTCTGATGTCTCTCTCCATGAATGAAGAGGAGGTGGAGGGGTATATATAGCCTCCACACAAAATCCAACCGTTACACACAGTTTTCCAATCTCGGTGGGACCGAATCAACAAACTCGGTCGGACCGAAAAGGTAAACCTAGTGACCGTTAGAGATTTTCGGTGGGACTGACATGCAACTCGGTAGGACCGATATGGTTAGGGTTTGGGCATAACGTAATCTCGGTGAGACCGATTACACAAACTCGGTGAGACCGAGTTTGGTAATAAACTAACCAGAGAGTTGGTCAGGTAAACTCGGTGGGACCGATTTGCTCTTTTGGCGAGACCGAAAAGTTACAAAAGGGAAACATAGAGTTTACATTGCAATCTCGGTGGGACCGATTCGCTCTTTCGGTGAGACCGAAAAGTTACGAAAGGGAAACAGAGAGTTTGCAATCCCATCTCGGTGAGACCGAGATCCCTATCGGTAGAACCGAATTGCTAGGGTTTGGCAGTGGCTTATGACAAGTGAAACTCGGTGGCGCCGGATAGAAAGAATCGGTAGGACCGAGTTTGGCTTAGGGTTTAGGTCATATGTGGATATGGGAAAGTAGTTGAGGGTTTTGGAGCATATCACTAAGCACATGAAGCAAGAGGCTCATTAAGCAACACCTCATCCCTCCTTGATAGTATTGGCTTTTCCTAAAGACTCAATGTGATCTTGGATCACTAAAATATAAATGAAGAGTCTTGACCTTTTGAGCTTGAGCCAATCCTTTGTCCTTAGCATTTTGAGGGTTCCACTTTCACATCCATGCCATGCCAATCATTGAGCTTTCCTGAAATAGTCATCTTGGAATAGCATTAGCTCAATGAGCTATATGTTGTTATGAATTACCAAAACCACCTAGGGATAGTTGCACTTTCAGTCTCCGTTTGGTTTCTCGCACTATAGGGAGTTTGAGAAGACGGATGACCGAGACATAGTCTTTCAGAAGCACTAGCACCTTACGATCGGGTAGACCGTACCACCTACATCCCCTACATCTGCTAGTCTACCATTGTAAGAGTTCGCACAACTTAGTCAACTATGCTAGAGCCCATAATAGCTTGTGGCTGCACACGGAAGTTTCTAGTATGAATAGTCTCATGATCCCTTTGAACCTGGGTGGCGGTCCATAAAAAAAACAGGCAATCCTGGTCTCCCCAGGTGCCTAGACAGGCAATCCTGGAATAACCAGGTACCTCAATCCACCCAGATGTGTGTTTAAGTGGCCACCTTAGATAAACCATTAATTAACAATCTCACATCTGTCATGGATATCACTCACCCAATCCATGTCTACTAGCATAGCATGGCATAAAAAGCAAACATAGAAGTAACTCCCAAAGGTTTGATAATAAACAGGTAATAGGCACTACCTCATCTACTTCCCATCCCACAATTTAATTAGATCCTAATCATGCAATGTGTGAGGATTGATCTAATCCAATAAAAGTGGGTAGTAGAAAAGGTGTGATCAAAGTGTTACTTGCCTTGCTGATGATCCGCGAAACCTAACGATTCGAAGTAACAAGCGGCGCACTCCGGGTATTCTATCGCAGACAAACAAACAAGCATACAATAAGTACTCATCTAATGCATGGGTAAAACTCAAATAAGAGATCTAACCAGAAGGTTCAACTTAAGAACTCCGGTTTGCAAAAAGAATCAAATCGAACGAAGCAACGAAAGTCAAACGGCGAAAGAAAACAACTTCATTCTAGTAATCTGGATCTAGGGCAAATTTTACAGTAGCAAAATCTTGTTTAAGTTGATTAAACGGATAGATGGTTTCGAGACGAAACTCTAGGTGCTTGAATCTCCTGATTCCGATAAACGAGCGAAAAGTTATACTAAAACGAAAATCGGATCAGGAATCGCGATCAGAAAAATCGCGGATTTAATCCGAGAAAAAAAAACGACGAACGCTCGCTAAAATAAATAAACCGGAAAACCGATCTATTTAAAAAACCGAATCTAATAAACCGGCGAAAACCGACGAAAACCAATTGTTTTTTCTAAAAGATGGCACGGAAAACGAGGCGGCGGCGAACCTCGGCGGCGGCGACGGCGTCCGGCGGGTGGCGGGGCGACGCGGAGCGGCGGTGGCGCGTGGCGGCGGCGGTGGCGGGCAGGGCGGCGGTGGCGGGCAGGGCGGCAGCGGGGCGGGGCGGGTCTGGCTAGGGTTTGGCCCGGGGGGGCTGGGCCGGCTTTTATTGCCTAGTCGGGCTAGAGTCCTAGTCGGACACGACTCGTTAGGTCGGTTCGTTTTTTTTAAATTATTCCGCTCGGAAGAAAAATAAAAATAAATACTAAACGGACTCCAAAAATTCTGAAACAAATTTTCATGGGCTTCTAAAATCAAGCCGCACAAGGTGAACATTTATTTGGGACCTAAATGCAATTTTGAAAAACGCACATTTTTCCTAAATTCAAATAAAACTCCGAAAAACTCCGAAATAAAATCTTATTTGATTTTATTATTAAATCCTCAATATTTATTTATTTTGGGAAAGTCATTTTATTCCCTCTCTCATTTTTTTGTAATAGAAATAATTGATGATAAAATAAATAAAATCAAATGATCCTATTCTCAAAATTTGAGAAACTAACGAAATCCCCAACTCTCTCCGTGGGTCATTGAGTTGCGTAGAATTTCTAGGATCAACCAAAATGCAAAATAAAATATGATATGCATGATGATCTAATGTATAACATTCCAAATTGAAAATTTGGGATGTTACAGTAGTAGTAGTCCACCATGTAAATATTATAGTCCGAGCACTTTTGCGATAGTTAGATCGATTATATGCCCTTGTTTGATTGAATGAATGAAGTGAATTGTTTGCTTTTGCCTCATGTGCATATGGGTAGTGTTTTCTCTTTAGACCCTCTCTATTCTTAAATCTCATCTTTTCTAAACCCTCAGATGCCTTCGGGACGTGACCCCGGATTTACCTTTCCACCGGAGCTCACTCAGTTGATCCAGCAGCAGAACACATTGATGCAGTTGCTAGTCCAGAATCAGAACCAGGGGAACAAAAACAACAACAACAACAACCCACCACCACCACCACCTGTTGATCACTTAGCCCGTTTTCTTAGGCTGAATTCGCCGGTGTTTTCCAGTAGCACCGAGCCGATAGTAGCAGATGATTGGCTCCGCAAGACAGCTAGAGAGTTAACCACAGCAGGATGCACGGATGCGGAGAAGGTGAAGTTTGCCGCACATCAGCTTGAAGGACCCGCAGCATCATGGTGGGAGAATTTCACAGTCACTTTCCCTGTCGATACTATCACATGGGACCAGTTTCAGCAGGCTTTTCGTACTGCCCATGTTTCAGCAGGAGCTATGGCCATGAAGAAGCGAGAGTTTCGCCACTTGCGCCAAGGAGGACGGACAGTTGGCCAGTATGTGGAAGACTTTAGTAAATTAGCATGTTATGCCCCAGATGACGTTGCTACGGATGCAGCTAAGCAAGAGAAGTTTCTGGAAGGACTGAATGATGAGTTGAGCATGCAGTTGATGGTAGCAACCTTCAACAACTACCAGGAGTTGGTAGATCGTGCTCTTATGATTGAAGGGAAGCAGCATCAGATTGAGAATCGCAAAAGGAAGTATGGACAAGGGAAGCACAATTCAGGAGCTCAGCAGAGGCCACGTTTTACCCCTAGACCGGGAGGACAGTTTTTAGCATACCCATGGAGGAGGTAGCTCGCACAATCACAATGGCACCAAGAATGGTAATGGGAATGGAGGAAGCAACGTCCAGAACCGCACCAACCCATCGACCCCAGCCAAGAGAGACCTGAGCCAAGTCACTTGTTTTAAGTGCCAGAAGCCCGGACATTAGGCCAATGAATGTCCTGAATCCCAGAATGGGAATGGAAATGGAAGCTCTGGGAAGAAGCCGAACCCTTTCAACAGGTGACAGGTGAACCACGTTAACGTGGAGGAGGTTGAAGAGCAGTCGGATGCAGTAATCGGTAAGTTTTTGGTTAAGTCATTTACTGCACTCGTTCTTTTCGATACTGGTGCATCGCATTCATACATATCAAGGGGATTTGTGGATAAGTATAAACTGCCAACCCAAGCCCTTAGGTCACCCATGTTAGTAACCTCGCATGGAGCAGAATATATGGCTAGTCTATGGTGTGATCGGTTACCATTAAGAATTGGTAACTATGTTTTTCCCTCAGACCTAATAGTGTTGGAATCCCAAGGATTGGATGTGATATTAGGCATGGATTGGTTGTCAAAGTATGAAGGGAATATTGAATGTGCCAGTAAGTCAATTTTGCTTACCACCCCAGAAGGGAGAAGGATCAAGTACGTATCCCGACATGTGCCAAAGAGGACTCAAGTAAATTGTTTAACCGGAGTTGTGCAGGAGGAAGTACCAGTAGTGAAGGATTTCCCCGAAGTATTTCCAGAAGAGTTGCCAGGCATGCCACCGGATAGAGATATTGAGTTTTTGATTGAGCTTTTGCCAGGCACAGGGCCAATATAAAAGATACCATATAGGATGCTCGCAAAGGATTTGGTGGAGATTAAGAAGTAGATTAAGGAGTTGCTGGATAAAGGATATATTCACCCAAGTTCATCGCCTTGGGGATCGCCAGTACTTCTAGTGGAGAAGAAGGATGGATCGTTAAGGATGGTTGTTGATTATCGAGGTTTGAATGAAGTAACCATCAAGAATAAGTACCCACTACCGATGATCAATGATCTGTTTGATCGATTGCAAGGAGCTAAGGTATTTTCCAAGATCGATCTGCGATCAGGATACCACCAGTTGAAGATTCGCGAACAGGATATACCTAAGACGGCTTTTACCACCAAGTATGGGTTGTACGAGTATACCGTTATGTCATTTGGTTTGACTAACGCACCTGCATATTTTATGAACATGATGAACAAAGTGTTTATGGAGTTCTTGGATAAGTTCGTCGTAGTGTTCATTGATGATATCCTGGTTTACTTGAAGAATGAATAGGAGCATAAGGAGCATTTGCGTTTGGTTCTTGGAAAGCTCAGAGAACATCAGTTATATGCCAAGTTTAGCAAATGTGAGTTTTGGTTGAAAGAAGTTGGATTTCTCGGACACGTTATATCCGGAGAAGGTATAGCAGTAGATCCCACTAAAGTTGATACCGTGACCAAGTGGGAAGCGCCAACCACAGTAGGAGAGATCCGGAGTTTTCTTGGACTCGCTGGATACTACCGGAGGTTTATTGAGAATTTCTCAAAGATTGCGAAGCCTATGACGGAGTTGTTGAAGAAGGGTACCAAGTTCATATGGATGGAGGAATGTGAGGCTAGTTTTCAGGAGTTGAAGAAACGTTTGGTTACCTCACCAGTATTGATTTTTCCAGACCAAACCAAGGATTATGAGGTGTATTGCGACGCTTCACGTCGAGGACTTGGCGCAGTGCTTATGCAGGAAGGGAGAGTTGTTTCATATGCCTCACGACAGCTTAAGCCTCATGAGTTAAATTATGCTACGCATGATTTGGAGTTAGCAGCCGTAGTGCATGCACTAAAGACTTGGAGACATTTTCTGATTGGAAACCATTGCGAGGTGTACACAGATCATAAGAGTTTGAAGTATATTTTCACACAGAAGGAGTTGAATCTCAGACAAAGGAGATGGTTGGAGCTCATCAAGGATTATGATATGAGATTGCATTATCACCCTGGAAAGGCTAATGTGGTAGCTAACGCATTGAGCCGTAAGAGCCACGTCAACACCTTAATGACGGGAGATTTACCAAGGGAGTTAGCCGAAAGTCTTCGAGAGCTATGTTTGGAAATAATCCCGAGAGGCTATGTAGAAGTATTGGAGATTCAGTCTACTTTGATGGATAAGATCAGAGAAGCTCAAAGGACTGACAAGGAGATTGCCTCTATTAAGGAGAAAATGAGCAAAGGAAAAGCTAAGGGATTTCGCGAGGATGAGCACGATACCCTATGGTTTGAAGACCGTGTTTATGTGCCCAATGATCCGGAGATCAGGAAGTTAATTTTGCAAGAGGCCCGTGACTCACCATACTCGATTCACCCAAGAAATACCAAGATGTATTTGGATTTGAAGGATATTTTCTGGTGGACCAGAATGAAGAAGGATATTGCGGAGTATGTAGAAGTTTGTGATGTATGTCAGAGAGTGAAGGCAGAGCATCAGAAGCCAGCAGGATTGCTACAACCATTGCCGATACCCGAATGGAAGTGGGATAAGCCAGGCATGGATTTTATTACAGGATTGCCCAGAACACGTTCAGGCTATGACTCGATATGGGTTGTAGTCGATCGTTTGACAAAGGTAGCTCATTTCATTCCAGTGAAGACTACCTATACCAGTGCAAAGTTGGCAAAGATATACATGACCAGGATCGTATGTCTGCATGGAGTTCCAAGGAGCATTGTATCAGATAGAGGAACCCAGTTTACCTCAAAGTTCTGAAATCAGTTGCATGAGGCTTTGGGAACCAGACTGGAGTTTAGCACAGATTTCCACCCGCAGATAGATGGACAGACTGAGAGAGTCAATCAGATTTTGGAGGATATGCTAAGAGCTTGTGCGCTAGATTACGGATCTAGTTGGGACGAGAATTTGCCGTATGCAGAGTTCTCTTACAACAACAGCTATCAATCCAGTTTAAAGATGGCCCCTTTCGAAGCCTTGTACGGAAGGAGGTGCAGGACCCCATTGTCCTGGGATGAAGTTGGAGACCACCAGTTGTTTGGACCGGATCTGATAAAGGAATCTGAACAGAAAGTGAAATTGATTCGCGATAGGCTCAAGGTAGCTCAATCCAGGCAGAAGAGTTATGCAGATTCTAAGCGCAAGGAGACAGTTTACGAAATCGGAGACCGAGTTTATCTTCGAGTATCACCACTTCGAGGAGTTAAGCGCTTTGGAGTTAAGGGAAAATTAGCGCCACATTTTGTAGGCCCATACAAAGTTGTGGAGCGTACGGGAGAAGTTGCCTACAAGTTGGAATTGCCTGAAGGACTGTCGGGAGTTCACGACGTGTTCCATGTATCCCAGTTGAAGAAGTGCCACGCAGAGATGGCTGACATACCGCTGAGAGATACCGTACCACTGGAAGCAATTCAGTTGGACAGTGATCTAACCTATGGGAAGAAACCAGTTAAGATTCTAGAATATGCCAGTCGAGTCACCCGCAGCAAGGTTATCAAGTTTTGCAAGGTTCAGTGGAGCCATCACACGGAGGATGAAGCCACCTGGGAATGAGAGGAAGAATTGCTGAAAGACCACCCTCACCTATTTTCTAGCCAACCTGAATCTCGAGGGCGAGATTCATCTTAAGGGGGGTAGGTTTCTAACATCCCAAATTTTCAATTTGGAATGTTATACACTAGATCATCCTTGCATATCATATTTATTGCATTTTGGTTGATCCTAGAAATTTTTCGCAACTCAAGGACCCTCGGAGAGAGTTGGGGATTTCGTTATTTTCATATTTGAGTTGTCTCAAATTTTGAAAATCATCATTTGATTTTATTTATTTCATCTTCAATTATTTCTAATATAAAAATATATGAGAGAGGGAATAAAATGACTTTCCCAAAATAAAGAAATATTAAGGATTTAATAAAAAATAGTTAAAGATTTTATTTGGCATTATTTGCTATTTTATTTGAATTTAGGAAAAATGCACATTTTTCAAAATTGCATTTGGGCCCCAAATAAATGTTCATCTTGTGCGACTTGATTTTAGAAGCCGGGGAAAATTTATTTCAGGATTTTTGGAGTCCGTTTAGTATTTCTTTCGTTAGTTTTTCTGCGCGGAATTATTTTAAAAAAAGTCCAAACCGACCCTGGGCCGTAACCGGCCAGGGCTCCGCCTGGCCGGGGCTTTATAAGCTGCCGCCCCGGGGCCCGAGCCAGCCCAACCCGCGCCCCAAACCCTAGCCGCGTCCGATCCGTGCCGCCGCCGCCCGATCCGCGCTGCGCCGCCGCCCGCCGTTGCCCGATCCGCGCCGCGTCGCCGCCCGCGCCGCGCCTCCGCCCGCTGCCGCCGCCGCCGTCGCCGGACCCGCCGCCTGAGGTTTACCTCGATCCCGCCGTCGTTTTTCTTAGAAAAACCGTTCGGTTTTTCCGTCGGTTTTCGTCGGTTTTTTTAGTTTCGGTTTGTTTTAAATAGATCGGTTTTTCCGGTTTATTTAAATAGTGAGCGTTCGTCCATTCGTTCGTTTTAACGAACGTTCGTCGTTTTTCTTTTTCTCGGATTAAATCCGTGATTTTTTTTTCTGATCGCGATCTCTGATCCGATTTTCGTTTTAGTCTAACTTTTCGCTCGTTTATCGGAATCAGGCGATTCAAGCGCCTGGAGTTTCGTCTTGAAACCCTTTTTCCGTTTAACCAACTTAAACAAGTTTTTGCTTCTGTAAAAATTGCCTTAGATCCAAAATAGTAAACGAAGCCTGTTTCTTTTGCTGTTTGTCTTTCGTTGCTTCGTTTGTTTTGATTCTTTTTGCCAACCGGAGTTCTTAAGTTGAACTTTCTGGTTAGATCTCTTATTTGAGTTTTACCTATGCATTAGTTGAGTACTTATTGTGTGCTTGTTTGTTTGCGATAGAGTACCCGGAGTGCGCCGCTTGTTACTTCGAATCGCTAGGTTTCCCGGATCATCAGCAAGGCAAGTAACACTTTGATCATGCTTTCCCACTACCTAGTTTTATTGCATTAGATCAATCCTTACACATTGCATGATTAGGATCTAATTAAATTGTGGGATTGGGAAGTAGTTGAGCTAGTACCTATTACCTGTTTATTATCAAACCTTTGGTAGTTACTTCTACGTTTGCTTATTATGCCATGCTATGCTAGTAGACGTGGATTGGGTGAGTGCATCCATGACAGATGTGAGATTGTTAATTAATGGTTTATTTAAGGTGGCAACTTAAACACACATCTGGGTGGATTGAGGTACCTGGGTATTCCAGGATTGCCTATTTTGTTTTTGGACCGCCACCCAGGCTCAAAGGGATCATGAGATTATTCATGCTAGAAACTTCCGTGTGCAGCCACAAGCTATTATGGGCTCTAGCATAGTTGACTAAGTCGTGCGAACTCTTACAGTGGTAGACTAGCAGATGTAGGCGATGTAGGTGGTATGGTCTACCCATCGTAAGGTGCTAGCGCTTCTGAAAGACTATGTCTCGGTCATCCGTTTCTCAAACACCGTGTAGTGCGAGAAACCAAACGGAGGCGATCGAGTCTTGTGGGGAAAAGTGCGCAAACCTCTGCAGAGTGTATAAACTAATCATGGTTAGCCGAGTCCCCGGTTATGGACATCTTGAGTATCTAGTACCTGGATTATCATGTGAATCTCAACATGTTACTCTAAAATTAATTTTGTTGGGTTTTGTTTAATGATGATGATTAATTGGGATTGAGAATGCTGTCAACCATTCTCAATGTTTAACAACCACCATGATAGTTAAATAAATTTATTCCTTTGTAGTAGGGAAAAATTGGATTTATGCAAAACTGTAACCATAGAGCTTTCCACCAGCCTAATATGCATATAGAATAGTTGTTTCTTTCCATTACTCTCTATGTGTTACTTTGCCAGCATATTCCATGTGCTGACCCGTTTTCGGGCTGCAACGTTAATGTTGCAGACTTTTTAGACGACGATTAAGGAGTTTTTAGGTCGTGGTTCTATACTCAGTGATGCCGTTGGAGTTGATGGACTCACCTATCTTCCAAGCCTTCCACTGTTATCATTGTTAGATGGCCTTAAGCCATATTTATTGTAATAAGTTCTCTTTTGAGACACTCGATGTAATAAGTGTATGATTACTACTCTGCTATAAATCCTTCATGTACTGTGTGGTGTCAGCATTACTGATCCAGGGATGACACCAGAGCACAGAGATTGGACCGTTTGAGGTCTGGTCGCTACAACAAAGAAAGGGCAGATGGCAAAAATGCTATTTGCCGTCAGCTCCTTATTTTCCATCGGCCAGCTAACGACAAAGAGCTATAAGGCACACGACAAAGAGCTAGGTGGGCCCCACAGGGCACGGCGTGGCTAGGTCAGATTCTTTGCCGTCCACTAGCGGACGGCAAAAGAGGTGATTACTTTGCCGTCTGCTGGCGGACGTCAATGTTAGTCCTTTGCCGTCTGCTTGCGGACGACAAAGAGGAGACGTGAGCCACCCCTAATGATGGCCCTCGTTGCCGTCTGCTAACGGACGGCAAAGAAGCCTCGTCGCCCCGCCGTGCCGCCGCGTCCCATCGCCCCACCGCGCTGCCGCGGCCCATCTCCGCGCCATGTCGCCCCGTCGCTCCGCCGTGCCCCGTCGCCGGAGTGGCCTGCGTCGGGCCACCCCGGTGCCGGACCCCTCCATGAGGTCCCTGCGCCGCCCCGCACCGCTGCCGTCCTCCTCCCCGCGGCCCGTGCGCCGCCCCGCCCAACCGGCCGATCTCGCCGGAGCAAGAGGTAATTTTTTTCTGTTTTTTCCTATTTTTTTGTTCTCTATTTTTTGATTTGTTTTAGGTTAGTGCTAGGTTTAATTAGGTGTAGTTTTGAGTTTTTAGGTTTAGGTTAGTGCTAGGTTTAGGTGTAGTTTTGAGTTTTTAGGTTTAGGTTAGTGCTAGGTTTAAGAAGAGGAAAAAGGAGAAGAAGAAGAAGAAGAAGAAGAAGAAGAAGAAAAGGAAAAAAGAGAGAAAAAAAGAGGGTTCCTCGGTGTCGATGGTACCCTAAATAGCAAGTATCGTCAGTGCAAGGTACATGTGGCCGTCGGTGTCGAACACTACATCCACGTCCCACAAGTGACACAGGGGTCCTGCGTCTAGCAGCAACAGTTCTCGGCGTCGATGGCGGTCAAACACCATCGCAAATTTGTCTAGCAGCCATAGAGATGACGATTGAAAGCTAAGTGTTGAATCTTGAAACACCCAAACAAACTCAAGTCGGTTTGGTTGTTTGAAATTGCAAAACTTGGCTTTAATCCTCATCGCAGAGGCTGCCAGACAAATTTGCCAAGGTGTTCGTGTTGGGTTTCGTAGTAATTTCAAAAAATTTCCTACGCACACGTAAGATCATGTGATGCATAGCAACGAGGGGGAGAGTGTTGTCTAAGTACCCAACGCAGACCGACTGCGGAAGCGATGACACGACGTAGAGGAAGTAGTCGTACGTCTTCACGATCCAACCGATCAAGCACCGAAACTATGGCACCTCTGAGTTCGAGCACACGTTCAGCTCGATGACGATCCCCGAACTCCGATCCAGCAAAGTGTCGGGGAAGAGTTCCGTCAGCACGACGGCGTGGTGACGATCTTGATGTACTACAGCTGCAGGGCTTCGCCTAAACTCCGCTACAGTATTATCGAGGTATATGGTGGCAGGGGGCACCGCACACGGCTAAGGAATAGATCACGTGGATCAACTTGTGTGTCTAGAGGTGCCCCCTGCCTCCGTATATAAAGGAGTAGAGGGGGGAGGCTGGCCGGCCAAGGAGGGAGGCGCAGGAGGAGTCCTACTCCTTCCGGGAGTAGGACTCCCCCCCAATCCTATTCCAAGTAGGATTCCCAAGGGGGGAAAGAGAGAGAGGGGGGCCGGCCACCTTCTCCTAGTCCTAATAGGACTAGGGGAGGGGGAAGTGGCGCAGCCACCTTGGGCTGCCCCTTTCTCCTTTCCACTAAGGCCCATGTAGGCCCATATGGCTCCCGGGGGGTTCCGGTAACCTCCCGGTAACCCGGTAAAATCCCGATTTCACCCGGAACACTTCCGATGTCCAAACATAGGCTTCCAATATATCAATCTTTACGTCTCGACCATTTCGAGACTCCTCGTCATGTCCGTGATCACATCTGGGACTCCGAACAACCTTCGGTACATCAAAATGCATAAACTCATAATGTAACTGTCATCGTAACCTTAAGCGTGCGGACCCTACGGGTTCGAGAACAATGTAGACATGACCGAGACACATCTCCGGTCAATAACCAATAGCGGGACCTGGATGCCCATATTGGCTCCTACATATTCTACGAAGATCTTTATCGGTCAGACCGCATAACAACATACGTTGTTCCCTTTGTCATCGGTATGTTACTTGCCCGAGATTCGATCGTCGGTATCCAATACCTAGTTCAATCTCGTTATCGGCAAGTCTCTTTACTCGTTCCGTAATACATCATCTCACAACTAACATATTAGTTGTAATGCTTGCAAGGCTTATGTGATGTGTATTACCGAGAGGGCCCAGAGATACCTCTCCGACAATCGGAGTGACAAATCCTAATCTCGATATACGCCAACCCAACATCTACCTTTGGAGACACCTGTAATGCTCCTTTATAATCACCCAGTTACGTTGTGACGTTTGGTAGCACCCAAAGTGTTCCTCCGGCAAACGGGAGTTGCATAATCTCATAGTCATAGGAACATGTATAAGTCATGAAGAAAGCAATAGCAACATACTAAACGATCGTGTGCTAAGCTAATGGAATGGGTCATGTCAATCAGATCATTCAACTAATGATGTGACCTCGTTAATCAAATAACAACTCATTGTTCATGGTTAGGAAACATAACCATCTTTGATTAACGAGCTAGTCAAGTAGAGGCATACTAGTGACACTTTGTTTGTCTATGTATTCACACATGTATTATGTTTCCGGTTAATACAATTCTAGCATGAATAATAAACATTTATCATGATTATAAGGAAATAAATAATAACTTTATTATTGCCTCTAGGGCATATTTCCTTCAGTCTCCCACTTGCACTAGAGTCAATAATCTAGATTACACTGTAATGATTCTAACACCCATGGAGCTTTGGTGTTGATCATGTTTTGCTCGTGGAAGAGGCTTAGTCAACGGGTCTGCAACATTCAGATCCGTATGTATCTTGCAAATCTCTATGTCTCCCACCTGGACTAGATCCCGGATGGAGTTGAAGCGTCTCTTGATGTGTTTGGTCCTCTTGTGAAATCTGGATTCCTTTGCCAAGGCAATTGCACCAGTATTGTCACAAAAGATTTTCATTGGACCCGATGCATTAGGTATGACACCTAGATCGGATATGAACTCCTTCATCCAGACTCCTTCATTCGCTGCTTCCGAAGCAGCTATGTACTCTGCTTCACATGTAGATCCCGCTACGACGCTTTGTTTAGAACTGCACCAACTGCCAGCTCCACCGTTTAATGTAAATACGTATCCGGTTTGCGATTTAGAATCGTCCGGATCAGTGTCAAAGCTTGCATCAACGTAACCTTTTACGGTGAGCTCTTTGTCACCTCCATATACGAGAAACATATCCTTAGTCCTTTTCAGGTATTTCAGGATGTTCTTGACCGCTGTCCAGTGATCCATTCCTGGATTACTTTGGTACCTCCCTGCTAAACTTATAGCAAGGCACACATTAGGTCTGGTACACAGCATTGCATACATGATAGATCCTATGGCTGATGCATAGGGAACATCTTTCATATTCTCTCTACCTTCTGCAGTGGTCGGGCATTGAGTCTTACTCAATTTCACACCTTGTAACATAGGCAAGAACCCTTTCTTTGCTTGATCCATTTTGAACTTCTTCAAAATTTTGTCAAGGTATGTGCTTTGTGAAAGTCCAATTAAGCGTCTTGATCTGTCTCTATAGATCATAATGCCTAATATGTAAGCAGCTTCACCGAGGTCTTTCATTGAAAAACTTTTATTCAAGTATCCCTTTATGCTATCCAGAAATTCTATATCATTTCCAATTAGCAATATGTCATCCACATATAATATCAGAAATGCTACAGAGCTCCCACTCACTTTCTTGTAAATACAGGCTTCTCCGAAAGTCTGTATAAAACCAAATGCTTTGATCACACTATCAAAACGTTTATTCCAACTCCGAGAGGCTTGCACCAGTCCATAAATGGATCGCTGGAGCTTGCACACTTTGTTAGCTCCCTTTGGATCGACAAAACCTTCCGGTTGCATCATATACAACTCTTCTTCCAGAAATCCATTCAGGAATGCAGTTTTGACATCCATCTGCCAAATTTCATAATCATAAAATGCGGCAATCGCTAACATGATTCGGACGGACTTAAGCATCGCTATGGGTGAGAAGGTCTCATCGTAGTCAATCCCTTGAACTTGTCGAAAACCTTTCGCGACAAGTCGAGCTTTGTAGACAGTAACATTACCATCAGCGTCAGTCTTCTTCTTGAAGATCCATTTATTCTTAATTGCTTGCCGATCATCGGGCAAGTCAACCAAAGTCCATACTTCGTTCTCATACATGGATCCCATCTCAGATTTCATGGCTTCAAGCCACTTTGCGGAATCTGGGCTCACCATCGCTTCTTCATAGTTCGTAGGTTCATCATGATCTAGTAGCATGACTTCCAGAACTGGATTACCGTACCACTCTGGTGCGGATCTTACTCTGGTTGATCTACGAGGTTCAGTAGTATCTTGTTCTGAAGTTTCATGATCATTATCATTAACTTCCTCACTTATTGGTGTAGGTGTCGCAGAAACAATTTTCTGTGATGTACTACTTTCCAACAAGGGAGCAGGTACAGTTACCTCGTCAAGTTCTACTTTCCTCCCACTCACTTCTTTCGAGAGAAACTCCTTCTCAAGAAAGTTTCCGAATTTAGCAACAAAATTCTTGCCTTCGGATCTGTGATAGAAGGTGTATCCAATAGTTTCCTTTGGATATCCTATGAAGACACATTTCTCCGATTTGGGTTCGAGCTTATCAGGTTGAAGCTTTTTCACATAAGCATCGCAGCCCCAAACTTTAAGAAACGACAACTTTGGTTTCTTGCCAAACTACAGTTCATAAGGCGTCGTCTCAACGGATTTTGATGGTGCCCTATTTAACGTGAATGCGGCCGTCTCTAGAGCATAACCCCAAAATGATAGCGGTAAATCAGTAAGAGACATCATAGATCGCACCATATCTAGTAAAGTACGATTACGACGTTCGGACACACCATTACGTTGTGGTGTTCCGGGTGGCGTGAGTTGCGAAACTATTCCACAGTTTCTCAAATGTACACCAAACTCGTAACTCAAATATTCTCCTCCACGATCAGATCGTAGAAACTTTATTTTCTTGTTACGATGATTTTCAACTTCACTCTGAAATTCTTTGAACCTTTCAAATGTTTCAGATTTATGTTTCATTAAGTAAATATACCCATATCTGCTTAAATCATCTGTGAAGGTGAGAAAATAACGATATCCGCCACGAGCCTCAATATTCATCGGACCACATACATCGGTATGTATGATTTCCAACAAATCTGTTGCTCTCTCCATAGTACCGGAGAACGGTGTTTTAGTCATCTTGCCCATTAGGCACGGTTTGCAAGTACCAAGTGATTCATAATCAAGTGGTTCCAAAAGTCCATCAGTATGGAGTTTCTTCATGCGCTTTATACCGATATGACCTAAACGACAGTGCCACAAATAAGTTGCACTTTCATTATCAACTCTGCATCTTTTGGTTTCAACATTATGAATATGTGTATTGCTACTATCGAGATTCAATAAGAATAGACCACTCTTCAAGGGTGCATGACCATAAAAGATATTACTCATATAAATAGAACAACCATTATTCTCTGATTTAAATGAATAACCGTCTCGCATTAAACAAGATCCAGATATAATGTTCATGCTCAACGCTGGCACCAAATAACAATTATTTAGGTCTAATATTAATCCCGAAGGTAGATGTAGAGGTAGCGTGCCGACCGCGATCACATTGACTTTGGAACCGTTTCCAACGCGCATCGTCACCTCGTCCTTAGCCAATCTTCGCTTAATCCGTAGCCCCTGTTTCGAGTTGCAAATATTAGCAACAGAACCAGTATCAAATACCCAGGTGCTACTGTGAGCATTAGTAAGGTACACATCAATAACATGTATATCATATATACCTTTGTTCACTTTGCCATCCTTCTTATCCGCCAAATACTTGGGGCAGTTCCGCTTCCAGTGACCAGTCTGCTTGCAGTAGAAGCACTCAGTTTCAGGCTTAGGTCCAGACTTGGGTTTCTTCTCTTGAGCAGCAACTGGCTTGCTGTTCTTCTTGAAGTTCCCCTTCTTCTTTCCTTTACCCTTTTTCTTGAAACTAGTGGTCTTGTTGACCATCAACACTTGATGCTCTTTCTTGATTTCTACCTCCGCAGCTTTTAGCATCGCGAAGAGCTCGGGAATAGTCTTGTTCATCCCTTGCATATTATAGTTCATCATGAAGCTCTTGTAGCTTGGTGGCAGTGATTGGAGAATTTTGTCAATGACGCAATCATCTGGAAGATTAACTCCCAATTGAATCAAGTGATTATTATACCCAGACATTTTGAGTATATGCTCACTGACAGAACTGTTCTTCTCCATCTTGCAGCTATAGAATTTATTGGAGACTTCATATCTCTCAATCCGGGCATTTGCTTGAAATATTAACTTCAACTCCTGGAACATCTCATATGCTCCATGACGTTCAAAACGTCGTTGAAGTCCCGATTCTAAGCCGTAAAGCATGGCACACTGAACTATCGAGTAGTCATCAGCTTTGCTCTGCCAGACGTTCATAACATCTGGCGTTGCTCCAGCAGCAGGCCTGGCACCCAGCGGTGCTTCCAGGACGTAATTCTTCTGTGCAGCAATGAGGATAATCCTCAAGTTACGGACCCAGTCCGTGTAATTGCTACCATCATCTTTCAACTTTGCTTTCTCAAGGAACGCATTAAAATTCAACGGAACAATAGCACGAGCCATCTATCTACAATCAACATAAACAAGCAAGATACTATCAGGTACTAAGTTCATGATAAATTTAAGTTCAATTAATCATATTAATTAAGAACTCCCACTTAGATAGACATCCCTCTAATCCTCTAAGTGATCACGTGATCCAAATCAACTAAACCATGTCCGATCATCACGTGAGATGGAGTAGTTTCATCGGTGAACATCATTATGTTGATCATATCTACTATATGATTCACGCTCGACCTTTCGGTCTCCGTGTTCCGAGGCCATATCTGTATATGCTTGGCTCGTCAAGTATAACCTGAGTATTCTGCGTGCGCAACTGTTTTGCACCCGTTGTATTTGAAGCCTGTGATCTCCATCTCCGAAGCACCGTCATGATCACCATCGTCACCGGCGCGACACCTTGATCTCCATCGTAGCATCGTTGTCGTCTGGCCAATCTTATGCTTCCACGACTATCACTACCGTTTAGTAATAAGGTAAAGCATTACATCGCGATTGCATTGCATACAATAAAGCGACAACCATATGGCTCCTGCCAGTTGCCGATAACTCGGTTACAAAACATGATCATCTCATACAATAAAATTCAGCATCATGCCTTGACCATATCACATCACAACATGCCCTGCAAAAACAAGTTAGACGTCCTCTACTTTGTTGTTGCATGTTTTACGTGGCTGCTACGGGCTTAAGTAAGAACCACTCTCACCTACGCATCAAAACCACAACGATAGTTTGTCAAATAGACTCCGTTTTAACCTTCGCAAGGACCGGGCGTAGCCACACTCGGTTCAACTAAAGTTGGAGAGACAGTCGCCCGCAAGCCATCTATGTGCAAAGCACGTCGAGGGAACCGGTCTCGCGTAAGCGTACGCGTAAGGTTGGTCCGGGTCGTCTCGTCCAACAATACCGCTGAACCAAAGTATGACATGCTGGTAGGCAGTATGACTTGTATCGTCCACAACTCACTTGTGTTCTACTCGTGCATATAACATCAACATAAATAACCTAGGCTCGGATGCCACTGTTGGGTTTCGTAGTAATTTCAAAAATTTTCCTACGCACACGCAAGATCATGTGATGCATAGCAACAAGGGGGAGAGTGTTGTCTACGTACCCAACGCAGACCGACTGCGGAAGCGATGACACGACATAGAGGAAGTAGTCGTACGTCTTCACGATCCAACCGATCAAGCACCGAAACTACGACACCTCCGAGTTCGAGCACACGTTCAGCTCGATGACGATCCCCGGACTCCGATCCAGCAAAGTGTCGGGGAAGAGTTCCGTCAGCACGATGGCGTGGTGATGATCTTGATGTACTACAGCAGCAGGGCTTCGCCTAAACTCCGCTACAGTATTATCGAGGTATATGGTGGCAGGGGGCACCGCACACGGCTAAGGAATAGATCACGTGGATCAACTTGTGTGTCTAGAGGTGCCCCCTGCCTCCGTATATAAAGGAGTAGAGGGGGGGAGGCTGGCCGGCCAAGGAGGGAGGCGCAGGAGGAGTCCTACTCCTTCCGGGAGTAGGACTCCCCCCCCCCCAATCCTATTCCAAGTAGGATTCCCAAGGGGGGAAAGAGAGAGAGGGGGGGCGGCCACCTTCTCCTAGTCCTAATAGGACTAGGGGAGGGGGAAGTGGCGCAGCCACCTTGGGCTGCCCCTTTCTCCTTTCCACTAAGGCCCATGTAGGCCCATATGGCTCCCGGGGGGTTCCGGTAACCTCCCGATAACCCGGTAAAATCCCGATTTCACCCGGAACACTTCCGATGTCCAAACATAGGCTTCCAATATATCAATCTTTACGTCTCGACCATTTCGAGACTCCTCGTCATGTCCGTGATCACATCCGGGACTCCGAACAACCTTCGGTACATCAAAATGCATAAACTCATAATGTAACTGTCATCGTAACCTTAAGCGTGCGGACCCTACGGGTTCGAGAACAATGTAGACATGACCGAGACACGTCTCCGGTCAATAACCAATAGCGGGACCTGGATGCCCATATTGGCTCCTACATATTCTACGAAGATCTTTATCGGTCAGACCGCATAACAACATACGTTGTTCCCTTTGTCATCAGTATGTTACTTGCCCGAGATTCGATCGTCGGTATCCAATACCTAGTTCAATCTCGTTATCGGCAAGTCTCTTTACTCGTTCCGTAATACATCATCTCACAACTAACATATTAGTTGTAATGCTTGCAAGGCTTATGTGATGTGTATTACCGAGAGGGCCCAGAGATACCTCTCCGACAATCGGAGTGACAAATCCTAATCTCGATATACGCCAACCCAACATCTACCTTCGGAGACACCTGTAATGCTCCTTTATAATCACCCAGTTACGTTGTGACGTTTGGTAGCACCCAAAGTGTTCCTCCGGCAAACGGGAGTTGCATAATCTCATAGTCATAGGAACATGTATAAGTCATGAAGAAAGCAATAGCAACATACTAAACGATCGTGTGCTAAGCTAATGGAATGGGTCATGTCAATCAGATCATTCAACTAATGATGTGACCTCGTTAATCAAATAACAACTCATTGTTCATGATTAGGAAACATAACCATCTTTGATTAACGAGCTAGTCAAGTAGAGGCATACTAGTGACACTTTGTTTGTCTATGTATTCACACATGTATTACGTTTCCGGTTAATACAATTCTAGCATGAATAATAAACATTTATCATTATTATAAGGAAATAAATAATAACTTTATTATTGCCTCTAGGGCATATTTCCTTCAGTTCGACCGTCATCGGCCACCAGAACTATTGTTGCGGGACGCCGGACGCCGGCTTCACTTGTGGGATGTGGATCTAGTGTTCAACGCCGACCACCTCATGTACCTTGCACCGATGGTAGTTGCTATTTAGTTTACCCAGGGACGAGCGGGTTAGAGGGTTCCTCGGTGTCGATGGTACCGTAAATAGCAAGTATCGTCAGTGCGAGGTACATGTGGCCGTCGGTGTCGAATACTTGCTATGTTACGCATCTTTCGATTTAAATATGCAGGTATTTCATCGCTTCGAGGGTGTAGTGTTCGACGAGCTCTGCCCCTGCATTCGTTGGTGAGCACAAATGACATCTCCTCGCCCCCTTCATTTGCTTTGTTCCGGTCTTCGTGCCGATGAAACTTGCTAGCTATAGGTGTCAATCATCAGTATGCGTAACCACTATGCGTCTCCCATTCGAAAGGGTTACATCTATAAATATGCATGCATTTGCATATTTATAATCATGATTCTTTCGAATTGTCCAATGTTATCCATGGACAGCCCGAGTATGTGTAGATTGGGTTCGTTTTCCCATATGCTCAGCTCCGGATCCGATGCATAATTTCGTTAGTGCCTCCCTGTTGTTCTCCGGGTACACATTCTCTCTGCTTATTGCCGAGACGTGTATCAGGAGAACAACGGGGAGGTGCTGCCGAAATTTTGTGCCGGATCCGGAGCAGAGCATGGGAAAATGAACCCGATCTACACATACTCGGGTGGGATTAGGACCTATCTTTACCTATTAGCATGTAGGTTGTGTGGACATAATAAAACTAACAAACTCCATTAACTGATGGATATGGTTTGCTTAATTATGTATATATTTCTTGTGTGTCCAGTAGGAAGTCAATATGAGTGATCATGCATGGATGTACACCGGTTACACTAGTCAGAAAGTTTGGACCGAGGAATGGTTAACAAAAACCAAGGGGTTTGTTAGAGCCGCATTTGCAAATGGCCAAGAATTTAGCTGGTGCCCCTGTGCCCGTTGCGACAACTATAAAAAGAGGGACGAGCTTGAAATGAGTAAAGACCTGCAGAAGTTTGGTTTTATGCCTGGTTACACGGTCTGGACATTACATGGTGAGTCTGCCCAACGTGCCAGAGCCGAGGTTCGTCGTCGCACCGACGAGCATGGTACCGGGACCGCAGACATGGTGCAAGACTTTGACGATGCTCGGGACTCGGACGAGGAGATGGAGGAATCTGCAAAGGCCTTCACTGAAATGTTGGAGTCCTCAAAACGTCCTCTCCACGAGCACACTAAGCTTTGTCAGCTGGATGCCATCTCACAAATAATGGCTTTGAAGGCTCAATTCAACTTGGGCAGAGAATGCTATGACGCGATGATGACAGTATTCGGCCGATTTCTACCCAAAGGCCATGTGCTACCTCCAAACCTGTACCAGTAAGACAAAATCCTCTTGTCGAGAAGTTAAATTTAGTTGAAAAAGAAAATGAGTATTTGAAAGAAAAAATTAAAAGAATTGAAGAAGAGAAGATGACATTGGAGTTGTATGTTGCTGATGTCATCGATGATCACAAGATGAAGATGAATGCAATGCGCTTGAAGATGGATGCAATGCGCCTGAAGCTTAAGAAGATTAGAAAATATGCCATTGATAATGAGGCTTGGTATCATTATGCCGTTGGATCAGTTGTTACATTTGTTGCGATCTTCATCACATTTGTTGTGATTAGGGTAAATTTTCTCTAGTGTTTTGCTTTACAAATGGATACTTAGCTTATTTTCCTCCTAAATGGCATAATTACCTAAGTTAGATAAAAAATGAGCTATGCTTAGCTTATTCAGTTCATTTATGACATACTTAGCATGCTTAGGTAAAAAATGGCATGATAATCTTTGTTAGCTCCAAAATGATATAGACTTAGCTTATTTTCCTCGAAAATGACATAATAACCTTACTAAGCTCCAAAATGACCTATTTACCTACCCTAGCTCTAAAATGACCTACACTTAGCAATAAAATGACATTTTTACCTACCTTACTTAGAAGAAGAAGAAGATAAAGAAGAGGAGAGGAGAAAAAGAAAGAGAAGAAAAAAAATCTTCTTCTTCTTCTTCTAACTAGTATTCTTCTTCTTCTTCTTCTTCTTCTAACTTTCATCTTTCCCAATTTGCAGATTTGCTTTACATGAGGAAGCTTGGATTCATGGAGTGTACTATTCTTGTGGTGCTTCCTTGTTGTTTATGAAAACTTGTTTGGATATGTATGTCTATATGGATATGTTATCGGAAACTTGTTTCTGGTTATGTATATATGGATATGTTGGACTTTGTTGAACTATGTTGTTGGATTGGATGAAATATGTTGTTGGACATGCTTTTGGATATGTTGGATATGTATGCATGTATATCTGTGTTTGAAACCATGTCTAATAATGGGATTTAAATAAAAACAGGGGATATATAGCCTCTTTGTCGTCCGCTAGCAGACGGCAAAGAGCTTTGCCGTCCACTAGCAGACGTCAAAGAGGACACGTGGCAGTCACCTGTGCAAACTAGGAACACTGGCTGCCTATTTGGTCATTTTGCCGTCTGCTGACGGACGGCAAAGTGACCAGCTATGCTGTCCACTAGCAGACGGCAATGATTCAAACCTCTTTATCGTCTGCTGGCGAACGACATATCTGGACACGTGGCAGCTTCCCAGTGCTGCCTAGCTGGGCTCTTTGCCGTCTGCCAGCAGATGACAAAGATCTTTGGCACTTTGCCATCCACTGGCAGACGACAAAGAGCACCGTAAACCCCCTAACGGCTCTCACGCCACCGCACTGCCGTCAGCTATCTTTGCCGTCAGCTGGCCTCGGATGGCGGACGGCGTAATCCTTTGTCGTCCGTGTCTAAGAAGCAGACGACAAAGAAGGCCTTTGCTGGCAGGCGTTCATCTAAACAGTTTGCCGTCCGCTAGCGGACGGCAAAGAAGTTTGCCGTCCGTGATCTATGCCTTTGCCGTCCGCAATGGCGGACGGCAAAGAAGCTGATTCCAGTAGTGTCTAGTGCATCTGTTGCATGGCAATTCCTACTCCTCGCATTGACATCAATTGATGGTCATCACCATAGCCCGTTGATTAGCCGCGTCAATGTGGGACTTTCTCCTTTTTTGTCTTCTCCACACAACCTCCATCATCATATTCTATTCCACCCATAGTGCTATGTCCATGGCTCGCGCTCATGTATTGCATGAAAGTTGAAAAAGTTTGAGATTACTAAAGTATGAAACAATTGCTTGGCTTGTCATCGGGGTTGTGCATGATGAGAGCATTTTTGTGTGATGAAAATGAAGCATAGCCAAACTATATGATTTTGTAGGAATAAGCTTTCTTTGGCCATGTTATTTTGAGAAGACATAATTGCTTAGTTAGTATGTTTGAAATATTATTATTTTTATGTTAATATTAAACTTTTGTCTTGAATCTTATGGATCTGAATATTCCTGCCACAATAAAGAGAAGTACATGGATAAATATGTTAGGTAGCATTCCACATCAAAAATTCTGTTTTTATCATTTACCTACTCGAGGACGAGCATGAACTAAGCTTGGGGATGCTTGATACGTCTCCAACGTATCTATAATTTTTGATTGTTCCATGCTATTATATTATCAACCTTGGATGTTTTATATGCATTCATATGCTATTTTATATGATTTTGGGGACTAACTTATTAACCTAGAGCCCAGTGCCAGTTTCTGTTTTTCCTTGTTTTTGAGTATCACAGAAAAGGAAAACCAAACGGAGTCCAATTGACCTGAAATTTCACGGAGATAATTTTTGGACCAGAAGAAGCCCACGGAGCACTGGAGATGGTCCAGAAGAGTCCCGAGGCCACCACGAGGGTGGGGGGGGGCGCCCTACCCCCTGGGCGCGCCCCTACCTCGCGGCCGCCTCGGGGACCCCCTGACTTGTTCCCGACTCCAACACCTCTTATATAACCCCAAACTTCCAGAAAGAAACCTATATCGGCAGTTTCGCCACCGCAAGCCCCCGTAGCCACTGAAAACCAATCTAGGCCCGTTCCGGCACCCTACCGGAGGGTGAAATCCCTCTCCGGCGGCCATCTTCATCATCCCGGCGCTCTCCATGATGAGGAGGGAGTAGTTCACCCTCGAGGCTGAGGGTATGTACCAGTAGCTATGTGTTTGATCTCTCTCTCTTGTGTTCTTGATTCGCACGATCTTGATGTATCGCGAGCTTTGCTATTATAGTTGGATCTTATGATGTTTCTCCCCCTCTACTCTCTTGTGATGAATTGAGTTTTTCCTTTGAAGTTATCTTATCGGATTGAGTCTTTAAAGATTGGATAACACTTGATGTATGTCTTGTATGAGCTTATTTGTGGTGACAATGGGATATCACGTGATCCACTTGATGTATGTTTTGGTGATCAACTTGTGAGTTCCGTGACCTCGTGAACTTATGCATAGGGGTTGGCTGATACGTCTCCAACGTATCTGTAATTTTTGATTGCTCCATGCTATTATATTATCTATTTTGGATGTTAGTGGGCTTTATTTTACACTTTTATATCATTTTTGGGACTAACCTATTTACCGGAGGCCCAGCCCAAATTGCTGTTTTTTTGCCTAATTTAGGGTTTCGAAGAAAAGGAATATCAAACGGAGTCCAAACGGAATGAAACCTTCGGGAACGTGATTTTCTCAACAAACATGATCCAGGAGACTTGGAGTGTGCGTCAAGAAACAAACGAGGCGGCCACGAGGCAGGGGCACGCGCCTACCCCCTGGGCGCGCCCTCCACCCTCGTGGGGCCCTCATTGCACCACCGACGTACTTCTTCCTCCTATATGTATCCACGTACCCCCAAACATCCAGGATCAGCACAAAAACCTAATTCCACCGTCGCAACCTTCTCTACCCGAGAGATCCCATCTTGGGGCCTTTTCCGGAGCTCCACCGGAGGGGGCATTGATCACGGAGGGCCTCTACATCAACTCCATGGCCTCTCCGGTGATGTGTGAGTAGTTTACTTCAGACCTTCGGGTCCATAGTTATTAGCTAGATGGCTTCTTCTCTCTCTTTGGATCTCAATACAAAGTTCTCCCCGATCTTCTTGGAGATCTATTTGATGTAATCTTCTTTTGTGGTGTGTTTGTCGAGATCCGATGAATTGTGGGTTTATGATCCAGATTATCTATGAACAATATTTGATTCTACTCCGAATTCTTTTATGTATGATTGGTTTATCTTTGCAAGTCTCTTCGAATTATCAGTTTGGTTTGGCCTTCTAGATTGATTTTTCTTGCAATGCGAGAAGTGCTTAGCTTTGAGTTCAATCTTGCGGTGCTCGATCCCAGTGACAGAAAGGGAACCGACACGTATTGTATTGTTACCATCGAGGATAAAAAGATGGGGTTTATATCATATTGCATGAGTTTATCCCTCTACATCATGTCATCTTACTTAAAGCATTACTCTATTCTCTTGAACTTAATACTCTAGATGCATGCTGGATAGCGGTCGATGTGTGGAGTAATGGTAGTAGATGTAGAATCGTTTTGGTCTACTTGTCGCAGACGTGATGCCTGTATACATGATCATACCTAGATATTGTCATAACTATGCTCAATTCTATCAATTGCTGGACAGTAATTCGTTTACCCACCGTAATACTTATGCTCTTGAGAGAAGCCACTAGTGAAACTTATGCCCCCCGGGTCTATCTTCCATCATATTAATCTTCCAATACTTAGTTATTTTTATTGCCGTTTATTTTACTTTGCATCTTTTATTTTCCCTTTATCATAAAAATACCAAAATATTATCTTACCATACCTATCAGATCTCACTCTCGTAAGGGACCGTGAAGGGATTGACAACCCCTTTATCGTGTTGGTTGCGAGGTTCTTATTTGTTTGTGTAGGTGCGTGGGACTTGAGCGTGATCTCCTACTGGATTGATACCTTGGTTCTCAAAAACTGAGGGAAATACTTACGCTACTTTACTGACTGCATCATCCTTTCCTCTTCCAGGGAAAACCAAGCAGTGCTCAAGAGGTAGCAAGAAGGATTTCTGGCGCCGTTGCCGGGGAGAATCGCGCCAAGTCAAGTCAAGCACAAGTCAAGACATACCAAGTACCCATCACAAACTCTTATCCCTCGCATTACATTATTTGCCATTTGCCTCTCGTTTTCCTCTCCCCCACCTCACCCTTGCCGTTTTATTTGCCATCTCTTTTCCTCACTGCTTTCTTTCGCCATGTCGGAATCAAAAAGGGTTGGGGGTTCTCTCCTGAGTTTTAGTACTTTTCACAATCCTTCTATTCTCTCTAAACTCATAAAAATGATGCTATGGAAAGACCTACCGAAGTTATCAATGAGAATCTTAATAATTTGGATGAAGATGATTCCGGAATTTTTCGTTATTTACTCGATGAATCTTTGAAAGATGCTTGGGATAGACTATTAAGGATCCGGGCCAGCTATGTGCCCCAATACCAAATTGAAATTTACTTAAAGAGCTTTTATGTTGCCCTACCTTCTTTGTTTAAGCATGTCTTAGATTCTATTTTTGAAGAAGGTTTTCTTGAAGGGGATGCCGTAGATACTTATGAAAAGATGAAAACCATATTTGGGCACCCCATGAATGAGAAAGTTGAATCCACATCTCTTTTGCTCTCCTACCAACACGAATCTATCAAAGAGATGAAAGCTAGCTTAGATGCAAATTTCCGTAAAATGCTTAATCTTTATTCTACCATTAACAACCATGTGCTTTA
Source organism: Triticum urartu (assembly GCF_056163025.1). NCBI lineage: Eukaryota > Viridiplantae > Streptophyta > Magnoliopsida > Poales > Poaceae > Triticum > Triticum urartu. The sequence goes on along the minus strand of NC_141879.1, from coordinate 463,409,615 downwards.
TCAAAATAGAAAGATTAATGCCATAGATAATAATTTTGCTCTTTTCTTCCCTAAAACCAAAGATGGCAATACCTTGATCTATCCTTGCTTTTATGCCTAGCTAGGGGCGTTAAACGATAGCGCTTGTTGGGAGGCAACCCAGTTTTATTTTTATTTCTTGCTTTTTTCTCATGTTTAGTAATAAATAATTTATCTAGCCTCTTTTTTGGTTGTGTTTTTTGTGTTTAATTAGTATTTGTGCCAAGTCGAACCGTTGGGAAGACTTGGGGAAAGTGTTTTTGATCTTGCTGTAAAAAACAGAAACGTTAGCGCTCACGAGAATTGCTGCCATTTTTATTTGGATAGTGATATTTAGTTAATTATTTTTTCAGTTGATTAATAGAAAAATTCCTCACATCCAGAAATTTATTTTAGAATTTTTGGGGTTCCAGAAGTTGCGTTAGCTACAGATTACTACAGACTGTTCTGTTTTTGACAGATTCTATTTTTCGTGTGTTGTTTGCTTATTTTGATGAATCTATGGCTCGTAAAAGAGTTTATAAACCATAGAGAAGTCGGAATACAGTAGGTTTAACACCAATATAAATCAAGAATGAGTTCATTACAGTACCTTGAAGTGGTGTTTTCTTTTCTTTCGCTAACGGAGCTCATGAGATTTTCTATTTGAGTTTTGTGTTGTGAAGTTTTCAAGTTTTGGGTAAAGATTTGATGGATTATGGAACAAGGAGTGGCAAGAGCCTAAGCTTGGGGATTCCCATGGCACCCCAAGTTAAAATTCAAGGACACCAAAAAGCCTAAGCTTGGGGATGCCCCGGAAGGCATCCCCTCTTTCGTCTTCGTCTATCGGTAACTTTACTTGGAGCTATATTTTTATTCACCACATGATATATGTTTTGCTTGGAGCATCTTGTATGATTTGAGTATTTCCTTTTTAGTTTAACACAATCATCCTTGCTGTACACACCTTTTGATAGAGACTCACATGATTAGGAATTTATTAGAATACTCTATGTTCTTCACTTATATCTTTTGAGCTATATAGTTTTTGCTCTAGTGCTTCACTTATACCTTTTAGAGCACGGCGGTGGTTTTATTCTATAGGAATAATTGATCTCTCATGCTTCACTTATATTATTTTGAGAGTCCTTTAGAACAACATGGCAATAATAAAAACTTTCATGAAAGTGCATTGAATACTATGAGAAGTTTGATACTTGATAATTGTTTTGAGATATGGAGATGGTGATATTAGAGTCATGCTAGTTGAGTAGTTGTGAAATTGAGAAATACTTGTGTTAAATTTTGTGATTCCCGTAGCGTGCACATATGGTGAACCATTATGTGATGAAGTCGGAGCATGATTTATTTATTGATTGTCTTCCTTATGAGTGGCGGTTGGGGACGAGCGATGGTCTTTTCCTACCAATCTATCCCCCTAGGAGCATGCGCGTAATACTTTGCTTTGATAAATTGTAGATTTTTGCAATAAGTATGTGGGTTCTTTATGACTAATATTGAGTCCATGGATTATACACACTCTCACCCTTCCACCATTGCTAGCCTCTCTAATACTGCGCAACTTTCGCCGGTACCCTAAACCCACCATATACCTTCCTCAAAACAGCCACCACACCTACCTATTATGGCATTTCCATAGCCATTCCGAGATATATTGCCATGCAACTTTCCATCGTTCCGTTATTATGACACGCTTCATCATTGTCATATTGCTTGCATGATCATGTAGTTGACATCGTATTTGTGGCAAAGCCACCATTCATAATTTTCATACATGTCACTCATGCATCATTGCACATCCCGGTACACCACCAGAGGCATTCACATAGAGTCATATCTTGTTCCAAGTATCGAGTTGTAATTCTTGAGTTGTAAGTAAATAAAGTGTGATGATCATCATTATTAGAGCATTGTCCCAGTGAGGAAAGGATGACGGAGACTATGATTCCCCCACAAGTCGGGATGAGAGTCCGGACGAAAAAAGAAAAGAAAAGAGGCCAAAAAGAAAAGAAAAAGGCCCAAAGAAAAAAAGAAAAAAAAGAGAGAAAAAGAGAGAAGGGACAATGTTACTATCCTTTTTCCACACATGTGCTTCAAAGTAGCACCATGATCTTCATGATAGAGAGTCTCCTATGATATCACTTTCATATACTAGTGGGAATTTTTAATTATAGAACTTGGCTTGTATATTCCAATGATGGGCTTCCTCAAAATGCCCTAGGTCTTCGTGAGCAAGCGAGTTGGATGCACACCCACTTAGTTTCTTTTGTTGAGCTTTCATACACTTATAGCTCTAGTGCATCCGTTGCATGGCAATCCCTACTCACTCACATTGATATCTATTAATGGACATCTCCATAGCCCGTTGATACGCCTAGTTGATGTGAGACTATCTTCTCCTTTTTGTCTTATCCATAACCACCATTCTATTCCACCATAGTCCTATATCCATGGTTCACGCTCATATATTACGTGAAGATTGAAAAAGTTTGAGAACATTAAAAGTATGAAACAATTACTTGGCTTGTCATCGGGGTCGTACATGATTTATATATTTTGTGTGATGAAGATAGAGCATAGCCAGACTATATGATTTTGTAGGGATAACTTTCTTTGGCCATGTTATTTTGAGAAGACATGATTGCTTAGTTAGTATGCTTGAAGTATTATTATTTTTATGTCAATATTAAACTTTTGTCTTGAATCTTACGGATCTGAACATTCATGCCACAATAAAGAAAAAATACATTGAGAAATATGTTAGAAAGCATTCAACATCAAAAATTCTTCTTTTATCATTTACCTACTCGAGGACGAGCATGAATTAAGCTTGGGGATGCTTGATACGTCTCCAATGCATCCATAATTTTTGATTGCTCCATGCTATTATATTATCTATTTTGGATGCCAATGGGCTTTATTTTACACTTTTATATCATTTTTGGGACTAACCTACTAATCGGAGGCCCAGCCCAAATTGCTGTTTTTTGCCTATTTTAGGGTTTCGAAGAAAAGGAATATCAACGGAGTCCAAACGGAATGAAACCTTCGGGGACGTGATTTTCTCAAAAAATGTGATCCAGGAGACTTGGAGTGTGCGTCAAGAAACAAACGAGGCGGCCACGAGGCAGGGGGGCGCGCCTACCCCCCAGGGCGCGCCCTCCACCCTCGTGGGGCCCTCGTTGCTCCACCGACGTACTTCTTCCTCCCATATATATCCACGTACCCCCCAAACATCCAGGAGCACCACAAAAACCTAATTCCACCGCTGCAACCTTCTGTACCCGAGAGATCCCATCTTGGGGCCTTTTTCGGAACTCCACCGGAGCGGGCATTGATCACAGAGGGCCTCTACATCAACTCCATGGCCTCTCTGGTGATGTGTGAGTAGTTTACTTCAGACCTTCGGGTCCATAGTTATTAGCTAGATGGCTTCTTCTCTCTCTTTGGATCTCAATACAAAGTTCTCCTCGATCTTCTTGGAGATCTATTCGATGTAATCTTCTTTTGCGGTGTGTTTGTCGAGATCCGATGAATTGTGGGTTTATGATCTAGATTATCTATGAACAATATTTGATTCTCATCTGAATTCTTTTATGTATGATTGGTTTATCTTTGCAAGTCTCTTCGAATTATCAGTTTGGTTTGGCCTTCTAGATTGATCTTTCTTGCAATGGGAGAAGTGCTTAGCTTTGGGTTCAATCTTGCGGTGTTCGATCCCAGTGACAGAAAGGGAACCGACACGTATTGTATTGTTGCCATCGAGGATAAAAAGATGGGGTTTATATCATATTTCATGAGTTTATCCCTCTACATCATGTCATCTTACTTAAAGCATTACTCTGTTCTCTTGAACTTAATACTCTAGATGCATGCTGGATAGCGGTCGATGTGTGGAGTAATAGTAGTAGATGCAGAATCGTTTCGGTCTACTTGTCACGGACGTGATGCCTATATACATGATCATACCTAGATATTCTCATAACTATGCTCAATTCTATCAATTGCTTGACAATAATTCGTTTACCCACCGTAATACTTATGCTCTTGAGAGAAGCCACTAGTGAAACCTATGGCCCCCGTGTCTATCTTCCATCATATTAATCTTCCAATACTTAGTTATTTCTATCGTCGTTTATTTTACTTTGCATCTTTTATTTTCTATTTATCATAAAAATACCAAAAATATTATCTTATCATATCTATCAGATCTCACTCTCGTAAGTGACCGTGAAGGGATTGACAACCCCTTTATCGCGTTGGTTGCGATGTTCTTATTTGTTTGTGTAGGTGCGTGGGACTTGAGCGTGATCTCCTACTGGATTGATACCTTGGTTCTCAAAAACTGAGGGAAATACTTAAGCTACTTTACCGCATCACCCTTTCCTCTTCAAGGGAAAACCAACGCAGTGCTCAAGAGGTAGCATTGGCACACGTTCTTGTCTTGACTCTCCGGTTGAAACTTTGGGGCACTCTTTGAAGTTCTTTGTGTTGGTTGAATAGATGAATCTGAGATTGTGTGATGCTTATCGTATAATCATACCCATGGATACTTGAGGTGACATTGGAGTATCTAGGTGACATTAGGGTTTTGGTTGATTTGTGTCTTAAGGTGTTATTCTAGTACGAACTCTAGGATAGATTGAACGGAAAGAATAGCTTCATGTTATTTTACTACGGCTCTTGAATAGATCGATCAGAAAGGATAACTTTGAGGTGGTTTCGTACCCTACCATAATCTCTTCGTTTGTTCTCCGCTATTAGTGACTTTGGAGTGACTCTTTGTTGCATGTTGAGGGATAGTTAAATGATCCAATTATGTTATTATTGTTGAGAGAACTTGCACTACTGAAAGTATGAACCCTAGGTCTTGTTTCCAAGCATTGCAATTCCGTTTACGCTCACTTTTATCATTAGTTACCTTGCTGTTTTTATATTTTCAGATTACAAAAACCAATATCTATCATCCATATTCCACTTGTATCACCATCTCTTCGCCGAACTAGTGCACCTATACAATTTACCATTGTATTGGGTGTGTCGGGGACACAAGAAACTCTTTGTTATTTTGTTGCAGGGTTGTTTGAGAGAGACCATCTTCATCCTACGCCTCCCACGGATTGATAAACCTTAGGTCATCCACTTGAGGGAAATTTGCTACTGTCCTACAAACCTCTGCACTTGGAGGCCCAACAACGTCTATAAGAAGAAGGTTGTGTAGTAGACATCACATTATCACTGACAATGTGATTGTAGCCTACGAGTGCTTACACACCATGAAAAAGAAGAAGAAAGGGAAAAACAGTTCGTGTGCGGTAAACTAGATATGCACAAGGCTTACGACCGTGTTGAGTGGGTTTTCTTGGAGTCTATTTTGCAAAAGTTGGGTTTTCACAGTCGATGGATCCAACTCGTTATGGCATGTGTTACATCAGTGCAATACAAAGTGAGATTTAATTCTAATGAGACAGACACATTCTATCCCACAAGGGGCTAAGGCAGGGGGATCCCCTCTCCCCCTACTTGTTTCTGCTATGTGCGGAAGGCCTCTCTACTTTAATTACCCATGAAGAGGAGAATGGGCACCTGAAAGGGGTCCAAGTTTGTCCTGATTCCCCATTCATTTCTCACCTACTTTTTGCCGATGACTCATTAATTCTTATGAAGGCAGATGCAACGAATGCGAATACCCTGAAGATTGTCTTGGATAATTACTGTGCTGCTTTAGGGCAAATGGTTAGTGCTGCAAAATCTTCTATTTACTTCAGCCCCGAATACAAATATTGATGATAAAGTAGAAGTGTGCCAAATCTTGGATATTATGACCAAATCTTTATCTGATAAGTACTTGGGTCTACCTTCAGTGATTGGGGTTGATCCTGTGGATTGCTTTAAACACCTCATTGAAAGAATTCAAGAGCTAGTTAATGGCTGGAAAGAAAGGACTTTATCCTATGGAGGAAAGGAGGCACTAATTAAAGCGGTGGCTCAAGCTATCCCAACATATGCGACGGGTGTATTCAAATTCCCGGAAAAAATTTGCAAGGGGATCACTGATACTATATCGCATTTCTGGTGGGGTGATGGAGAGGACCAACGAAAATTACATTGGTTTGCTTGGTGGAAGATGTGTGTACCCAAACTATGGGGTGGTATGGGATTCCGTGATATACATAGTTTCAACCTTGCGATGCTTGCCAAACAGTGTTGGCGGTTAATTGAGAACTATGTCTCTTTATTTGCAAAGGTATTAAGAGCAAAGTACTACCCCTCTGGTGACATTATGAATTGTGCTCTAAAAAAGGGATCATCTTATGTATGGCAAAGCATATGGTCAGGTATCCAAACATTTTAAAATGGATGCATCTGGAGAGTGGGAAACGGATTGAAAATCAATATTTGGGATGATTGTTGGATTCCAAATAGCAACTCGAGGAAGATAATTACCCCTAGAGGTAAATGTATTCTCACTACAGTAAATGAACTTATTGATCCTTCTAATGGTGAATGGGATGAAGTTTTGATGAGGGATAACTTCTGGCACATTGATGCAGAAAGGATACTGCAGATTCCGATGTATCACCATGACACGGAGGATTTTATAGCCTGGTATCTCACCAAGTCAGGCATTTTTAGCGTCCGATCAGCATACTATAAATAGTGGGAGGTCTGTTACGAACCAAATAATACCAACTCTTTTGGTGCACAAGGATCTTCTCCACACCTAGTATGGAAGAGATTATGGAGTTTGAAAGTCCCGGGTAAGGTTAAAATATTTTTGTGGAGATGCCTACACATTGCTATACCATGCTGCTATGTTTTAGCATACTGACATATCTCAAAATCTGCCCAATGTCCAGTCTGTTCTTTATATGCAGAAGACACAACACATTTGCTTTTTAAATGTGGGCGAGCCAAAGAGGTTTGGAATAATCTTGGATTGCATGTAATAATGAACACACTTGTGGAGCTGGGGCGTACATGTGCGGAGATTCTGGAGATTATCCTCTGTGACTCTACACACCAAACAAATTACATGAACATGGTGGAGCTACCTGAATTGGAATTGAACTCGCAAATTTACCAATTATGAGTTGGGCGCTTTAACCATTCATCCATGGATGGTATCTATGGTGGCAGCGAAGGCAGATTGTTTGTGAGGAGTCAGTCGAACCTCCACTACGGACATTTCAGGCGATTCGTGCTTTATCCCTCAACTTTGTACGTGCGGCGTGCAAACCGTCTACGACTCGGTGTATGAACCAGTGGAAGAAACCTATAGTTGGTTGATGTCTACTACACAACCTTCTTCTTGTAGACGTTGTTGGGCCTCCAAGTGCAGAGGTTTGTAGGACAGTAGCAAATTTCCCTCAAGTGGATGACCTAAGGTTTATCAATCCGTAGGAGGCGTAGGATGAAGATGGTCTCTCTCAAGCAACCCTGCAACCAAATAACAAAGAGTCTCTTGTGTCCCAAACACACCCAATACAATAGTAAATTGTATAGGTGCACTAGTTCGGCGAACAGATGGTGATACAAGTGCAATATGGATAGTAGATGGTGGTTTTTGTAATCTGAAAATATAAAAACAGCAAGGTAACTAATGTAAAAGTGAGCACAAATGGTATTGCAATGTGTTGAAACAAGGCCTAGGGTTCATACTTTCACTAGTGCAAGTTCTCTCAACAATAATAACATAGTTGGATCATATAACTATCCCTCAACATGCAACAAAGAGTCACTCCAAAGTCACTAAAGCAGAGAAAAAACGAAGAGATTATGGTAGGGTACGAAACCACCTCAAAGTTATCCTTTCTGATCGATCTATCATAGATTTTGTACTAGAATAACACCTTAAGACACAAATCAACCAAAACCCTAATGTCACCTAGATACTCCAATGTCACCTCAAGTATCCATGGGTATGATTATACGATATGCATCACACAATCTCAGATTCATCTATTCAACCAACACAAAGTACTTCAAAGAGTGCCCCAAAGTTTCTACCGGAGAGTCAAGACGAAAACGTGTGCCAACCCCTATGCGTAAGTTCACGAGGTCACGGAACTCGCAAGTTGCACCAAGACATACATCAAGTGGAGCACATGATATCCCATTGTCACCACAGATAAGCACGTGCAAGACATACATCAAGTGTTCTCAAATCCTTAGAGACGCAATCCGATAAGATAATTTCAAAGGGAAAACTCAATTCATTACAAGAGAGTAGAGGCGGAGAAACATCATAAAATCCAACTATAATAGCAAAGCTCGCGATACATCAAGATCGTAGCACCTTAAGAACATGAGAGAGAGAGAGAGAGAGATCAAACACATAGCTACTGGTACATACCCTCAGCCTCGAGGGTGGACTACTCCCTCCTCGTCATGGAGAGCGACGGGATGATGAAGATGGCCACCAGAGAGGGATTCCCCCTCCGGCAGGGTGCCGGAACGGGTCTAGATTGGTTTTCGATGGCTACGGAGGCTTCTAGCGGCGGAACTCCCGATCTATTGTCCTCCCCGAAGTTTTTATGGTATATGGGTATATATGGGAGGAAGAAGTACGTCGGTGGATCTCCGGGCTGTCCACGAGGCAGGGGGCGCGCCCAGGGGCTCTCCTGGTCCATCTCCGATACTCCATGGGCTTCTTATGGTCCAAAAATAAGTTCCGTGATGTTTCAAGTCAATTGGACTCCGTTTGATTTTCCTTTTCTGCGATACTCTAAAACAAGGAAAAAACAGAAACTGGCACTGGGGTCTGGGTTAATAGGTTAGTCCCGAAAATAATATAAAAGTGTATAATAAAGCCCATAAACATACAAAACAGATAATATAATAGCATGGAACAATAAAAAATTATAGATATGTTGGAGACGTATCAGCATCGCCAAGCTTAATTCCCGCTCGTCCTTGAGTAGGTAAATGATAAAAACAGAATTTTTGATGTGGAATGCTACCTAACATTTTTATCCATGTAGTTATCTTTATTGTGGCAATAATATTCAGATCCATAAGATTCAAGACAAAAGTTTAATATTGACATAAAAATAATAATACTTCAAGCATACTAACTAAGCAATCATGTCTTCTCAAAATAACATGGCAAAAGAAAGTTCATCCCTACAAAATCATATAGTTTGGTCATGCTCCATTTTCGTCACACAAGAATGTTTAAATCATGCACAACCCCGATGACAAGCCAAGCAATTGTTTCATACTTTTGATGTTCTCAAACTTTTTCAATCTTCACGCAATACATGAGTGTGAGCCATGGACATAGCACTATATGTGGAATAGAATGGTGGTTCTAGAGAAGACAAAAAGGAGAAGATAGTCTCACATCAACTAGGCGTATCAATGGGCTATGGAGATGCCCATCAATGGGTATCAATGTGACTGAGTAGGGATTGCCATGCAACGGATGCACTAGAGCTATAAGTATATGAAACTCAACAAAAGGAACTAAGTGGGTGTGCATCCAACTCGCTTGCTCACGAAGACCTAGGGCATTTTGAGGAAGTCCATCATTGGAATATACAAGCCAAGTTCTATAATGAAAAATTCCCACTAGTATATGAAAGTGATATCATAGGAGACTCTCTATCATGAAGATCATGGTGCTACTTTGAAGCACCAGTGTGGAAAAAGGATAGTAGCATTGCCCCTTTTTATTTTATTTTTATTTTTGGGCCTTCCTTTTTTTATTTGGCCTTTTTTGGGACAATGCTCTATTATTGATGATCATCACACTTCTATTTATTTACAACTCAATGATTACAACTCAATACTTAGAACAATATATGATTCTATGTGAATGCCTCCGGCGATGTACTGGGATGTGCAATGAATCAAGAGTGACATGTATAGAAGAATTATGAACGTTGGCTTTGCCACAAATACGATGTCAACTACATGATCATGCAAAGCAATATGACAGTGATGGAGCGTGTCATAATAAATGGAACGGTGGTAAGTTGCATAGAAATATATCTCGGAATGGCTATGGAAATGCCATAATAGGTAGGTATGGTGGTTGTTTTGAGGAAGATATATGGTGGGTTTATGGTACCGGCGAAAGTTGCGCGGTACTAGAGAGGCCAACAATGGTGGAAGGGTGAGAGTGCGTATAATCCATGAACTCAACATTAGTCATAAAGAACTCACATACTTATTGCAAAAATCTATTAGTTATCGAAACAAAGTACTACGCGCATGCTCCTAGGGGGATAGATTGGTAGGAAAAGACCATCGCTCGTCCCCGACTGCCACTCATAAGGAAGACAATCAATAAATAAATCATGCTCCGACTTCATCACATAACGGTTCACCATACGTGCATGCTACATGAATTACAAACTTCAACACAAGTATATCCCAAATTCACAACTACTCAACTAGCATAACTCTAATATCACCATCTTCATATCTCAAAACAATTATCAAGTATCAAACTTCTCATAGTATTCAATGCACTTTTTATGAAAGTTTTTATTATATCCCACTTGGATGCCTATCATATTAGGACTAGTTCCACAACCAAAGCAAACTACCATGCTGTTCTAAAAGACTCTCAAAATAATATCAGTGAATCATGAGAGTTCAACAATTTCTTCAAAATATAACCATCGCCGTGCTCTAAAAAGATATAAGTGAAGCACTAGAGCAAATGACAAAGCACTCCAAAAGATATAAGTGAAGATCAATGAATAGTCGAATAATTATGCAACTATGTGAAGACTCTCTAACATTTAATAATTTCAGATCTTGGTATTTTATTCAAACAGTAAGCAAACCAAAATAAAATAAAATTATGCTCCAAGCAAAACACATATCATGTGGTGAATAAAAATATAGCTCCAAGTAAAGTTACCGATGAATGAAGACGAAAGAGGGGATGCCTTCCGGGGCATCCCCACGCTTAGGCTCTTAGTTGTCCTTGAATATTACATTGGGGTTCCTTGGGCATCCCCAATCTTAGGCTCTTTCCACTCCCTATTCCATAGTCCATCGAATCTTTACCCAAAACTTGAAAACTTCACAACACAAAACTTAACAGAAAACTCGTAAGCTCCGTTAGTATAAGAAAATAAATCACCACTTAGGTACTATTGTGAACTCATTATAAATTCATATTAGTGCAATATATACTATATTACAACTTCTCTATGGTTCATACCCTCCGATACTACTCATAGATTCATCAAAATAAGCAAACAACACATAGAAAACAGAATCTGTCAAAAACAGAATAGTCTGTAGTAATCTGGATCAAACGTATACTTATGGAACCCAAAAAATTATAAAATAAATTTCTGGACGTGAGAAATTTATCTATTAATCATCTGCAGAAAGAATTAACTAAATATTATTCTCCAATAAAAAATGGCAGCAAATCTCGTGAGCGCTAAAGTTTCTGATTTTTACAGCATGATCGCAAAGATTTTCCCCAAGTCTTCCCAAAGGTTCTACTTGGCACAAACACTAATTAAGACATAAAACTACATATAAACAGAGGCTAGATGAATTATTTATTACTAAACAGGAACAAAAAAGGAAGGAACAAAAATAAAATTGGGTTGCTCCCAACAAGCGCCAACGTTTAACGCCCCAAGCTAGGCATGATGATTTCAATGATGCTCACATAAAAGATAAGAATTGTAACATAAATAGATCATCATGAAGAATATGAGTAGCACATTTAAGTCTAACCCACTTCCTATGCATAGGGATTTTTTGAGCAAACAACTTGTGGGAACAAGAATCAACTTGCATAGGAAGGTAAAACAAGCATAACTTCAAAACTTTAAGCACATAGAGAGGAAACTTGATATTATTGCAATTCCTATATGTTCCTCCCTCATAATAATTTTCAGTAGCATCATGAATGAATTCAACAATATAACTATCACATAAATCATTCTTTTCATGATCTACAAGCATAGAATATTTACTACTCTCTACATAAGCAAAATTCTTCTCAATCAGAATAGTGGGAGTATCATAAGAGACTCGAATACTATAAATTGTTTCCACATTAAAAGAGTAATGTTCAGAAAAAGGGTAATCATAATCATGACAAGTTTTATAAATATAATCATCACTACTTTTGTAGGATAAGTTTCATCACAATAATCATCATAAGTAGCAGGCATGCTATCATCATAACAAATTTGCATATCAAAATTTGGGAGGCTAAAAATATCATCTTCATTAAACGTAGCATCCCCAAGCTTGGGACAAAACAACAATTGCAGCAAATATATTCTCAAAAACATCATCTTCTTCAAACATAGCATCCCCAAGCTTGGGCCTTTTCATATCATAAGCATAATCACTCTCATCATTAATAGTACGGATAGCACCAATAGTTTAGCAATTATCATATTCTTCCAAGCAAGTGCCAAAAAGATTTTCAAGATCATAAGAAGCGTCATTATCTTCCCAATCATAATCCTCACAACAAGCAATAGGCATAACGAGATCATCACCAAGTGCATCATCTTCCACAATTATATTTTCATGAGGCACAACAGTAATAGGAGCAACATTATTTGGGAGAGATATCTTTTTACCTCTATTCCTTTTTCTTTTCTTCTTCTTCACCACATCATGTGTGGGTTCAATCCTCTTTTTGGAGCTCCTTATTAATGAGATTGGTTGAATAGAAGGCTCCTCCTCGTTACCTGATTCATCATAAGAAATAATAGGAGGATATTGGGAAGTCTCTTCCCTTTCATTAGTATTCTCTTCATCTTCTATTTGTTTTCTTTTCTTTATGTAATTGGCAATATAGGATTTTCAATACAATTCACCGCACAATACATATAAATTTCATCTAGATCAAAATCAAGAAGTTTATCACGGGCTAATACTGGAAGATAGTTAGTTATACGTTTCATTTCTTCATAACCCATAAGCAAACTAAGTTCATTATGATGTGCAAGCGAAATCAAGTCATCACAATTTTTGGAAACGATTAGATTATGAAACAATTTGCATCGGATAGTTAAATTCCATGTTCATTGCAAAGTTCACAAGTACGGCTAAGAAAATTAAAATTTTCAGCACAAACATCTAGCCTTTCTTGCAACCATTTAGTTTCTAAATACTTATGCCTCTTGCAAAATCTATCTTCTCTATTTGGTATGTACTTGCAAACTCTATGCACTCCACAAAAATCGACATGCTTACAAGAGATATTTTCATCATGACTAGTGCAATCATCATTAGTACTATGGATATTCAAAGAGTTCATACTAATAACATTGCAATCATGCTCATCAATCAAAGATTTAGTGCCAAACATTTTAATGCATTCTTATTCTAACACTTTGGCACAATTTTCCTTTCCATCATACTCACGAAAGATATTAAAAAGATGAAGCATATGAGGTGCCCTTAATTCCATTTTTTGTAGTTTTCTTTAATAGACTAAACTAGTGATAATACAAGAAACTAAAAGATTCGATTGCAAGATCTAAAGATATACCTTCAAGCGCTAACCTCCCTGGCAACGGCGCCAGAAAAGAGCTTGATGTCTACTACACAACCTTCTTCTTGTAGACGTTGTTGGGCCTCCAAGTGCAGAGGTTTGTAGGAAAGTAGCAAATTTCCCTCAAATGGATGACCTAAGGTTTATTGCTACCTCTTGAGCACTGCGTTGGATTTCCCCGAAGAGGAGAGGATGATGCATCAAAGTAGCGTAAGTATTTCCCTCAGTTTTTGAGAACCAAGGTATTAGTCCAGTAGGAGGCTACGCACGAGTCCCTCGTACCTACACAAAAACAATAGCTCAACGCAACCAACGCGCTTAGGGGTTGTCAATCCCTTCACGGTCACTTACGAAAGTGAGATCTGATAGAGATGATAAATAATATTTTTGGTATTTTTGGTATAGAGATGCAAAGTAAAAAGTAAAAGCAAAGTAAAAGCAAAGCAATAATAAAGTGATGGAGATTGATATGATGAGAAAGAGACCCGGGGCCATAGGTTTCACTAGTGGCTTCTCTCAAGAGCATAAGTATTCTACGGTGGGTGAACAAATTACTGTTGAGCAATTGACAGAATTGAGCATAGTTATGAGAATATCTAGGTATGATCATGTATATAGGCATCACGTCCGAGACAAGTAGACAGACTCCTGCCTGCATCTACTACTATTACTCCACTCATCGACCACTATCCAGCATGCATCTAGAGTATTAAGTTAAAAACAGAGTAACGCCTTAAGCAAGATGACATGATGTAGAGGGATAGTTTCATGCAATATGATAAAAAAACCCATCTTGTTATCCTCCATGGGAACGATACAATACGTGCCTTGCTGCCCCTTCTGTCACTGGGAAAGGACACCGCAAGATCGAACCCAAAGCTAAGCACTTCTCCCATGGCAAGAACAACCAATCTAGTAGGCCAAACCAAACTGATAATTCGAAGAGACTTGCAAAGATAACCAATCATACATAAAAGAATTCAGAGAAGATTCAAATATTATTCATAGATAGACTTGATCATAAACCCACAATTCATCGGTCTCAACAAACACACCACAAAAAGAAGATTACATCGAATAGATCTCCACGAGAGAGGGGGAGAACATTGTATTGAGATCCAAAAAGAGAGAAGAAGCCATCTAGCTACTAACTATGGACCCGTAGGTCTGAATTAAACTACCCACACTTCATCGGAGGGGCTTGGATGATGATGTAGAAGCCCTCCGTGATCGATGCCCCCTTCAGCGGAGCTCCGGAACAGGCCCCAAGATGGTATCTCGTGGATACAGAAAGTTGCGGCGGTGGAATTAGGTTTTTGGCTCCATATCTGATCGTTTGGGGGTACGTGGATATATATAGGAGGAAGAAGTATGTCGGTGGAGCTTCGAGGGGCCCACGAGGCAGGGGCGCGCCCTAGGGGGGCGCCCTCCACCCTCGTGGCCGCCTCATGGCTTTCTTGACGGAGGGTCCAAGTGTGACGCCCGGAGACCGATGCTCGAGAAGACTTCCATATATTCCTGGTTTCGCCGTGTGTTTCATTTGTGCCTGCCCATTTTTTTGCATTGCATCAGGTCATCATGCCATCATGTCATTTCTTTTTCTTAACTCAACTAAATAAACCATATGGATATTTGATCCATTTAAATCGAGGGAATTCACATGATGATTCTCTTTATAACATAACCTCCCAATATTAGGGAGCTACATTAAATATTCCATTTTCGGAATCACCCATGAACACACTTGCAAATAATCACATGCCATTTTCCCGCTTCAAGTTTGGTCCCCAAACTTTGCTTTTTATCCTTTCTCCATTTTCGGAGCTCCACCAAAAATCCGAACATTTTTTGGACCTTCCTAACCCTCACTTCCTATTCGAACCATTTGATTTTAAATCAAATGAGTTTGAATTTAAAACTTTCAAAAATGCCCACTCCATTTTTCTTGGAACATGCGCATTTTTGCGAGTCCGGGAAATTTATTCCCGTGCCCAAACTCTTTCTCTACCCTTTTTTTTCTTCCCTTTTCTTCCTCTTTTTCTGTTTTTTTTTGAGACAATTCCTCTTTTTCTGTTGTTTTTGAATAGAGCAAATAGAGGGAGAGAAGAGCCCAGCCTCTCAGGCCTGCCAGGCCTGCCCTTTTGCCTTAAGGCCCAGCTGACCCCTCCTCTCTACTGGGCCGGCCCCAAGGCCACCTCCCCCGTAACCCTAGCCGCCAGGGAGCGGGATCCCTCGATGCCATCTCTCTCCCTGCTCGATCTCTCCCTCTCCCCTCGTTCTCCTCATGCGCCGCCGGAGACTCACACACACCTCGCACCCCTGCTGTTCGCTCGATCCCCATCTCTCCTCCTCCCCGTTCGTCTTTCTTGTCGGGAGCTCGAGCTCCACCTGGAGCCGCACGCCCGTTGCCCTTCTTCCCGCCGGCCACCTATGCAGACGACCTGCCCGCGCCCCTGCCGGCCCTCCTCTGACCTCATCCTCACGAGCACGGCCGCCGAGGCGCAACTTCACCGGTCCCCGTCGCTCCGCCTCTCCAGGAGCCAGCAGGCGCGCCGCCGCCTCGCCAGGAGATCGCTGCATCGTCGAAGTACGCCGAGCGCCACCTACCCTGTTCGGCTCCCTCACCGGAGGCCGCCACCGCGACCCTACCGGGCACCGCTGACCCGGAGCACCGCGCCTCGGCCCCTGCCATGGGTATTGCGCCTGTGTCTTCACCACCCAATGGGAGCAGGACCCCGCCATGAACGAACGGCTCTACCAAGCCCGTTGCCTTGCCGCCGTTCTGCACTCCTTCCAGCTGGGATCGGACGGATCCGTCTTCCCCGTGTCCCCGCTGTCTCTCATCACCCCTGCCTCCTCGCTGCTCCGCCTCCATCGAGCTCCATACCCTGGTGTCACTGGATTGCCACGAGGCAGCCCCCTGTTGCTGGTTCGCGCGTTTTCGTTGTCGGTTGCTGTTGACGCAAGACCAACGGCTTCCTCGTTGTTTACCTACTCGCCCGAACCTCGAAGATCCCGTGCGACGCCAGATACCACTACCATCTCCAAGGATTTCTCCAAGTACCGCACCGGGCGCCAAGTTCCTCTCCAACACGATGATACGAGTACAACTACCGTCGACGTGCATTTTGCCAAGTACCTCTTGAATCCGGCAAGTACCCCGATGACGTGTGTACCACTATCGTCGACCCTTGAAGACTCCTTGGACGCCAAGTTTCTCGCCGTGACCCTGAACATCTACGAAAACGTTGAACGACTACTACCGTGGCCGAAGACCCGTGTACAACTACCGTTGAACGTGGATTCGTCAAGTTCCTTGATGACCATGTACCACGACCGCTTCGCGAACAAAAACAACTATTTCCTCATTGAGACGTGTACCTCTACTTCCACTACCGTCGCGAGAACGTCTACTTCCACTACTTCCTCTACGCCGACTTGATCCGTTCTGAAATTGCACGCTTCAAAGGTATAACCCCGAGACGACCGCCCGTGAACGAATGCATGTGTGATGTATGAGATGCTCGTGCTTGCTCCGTGCTCAAATTGTCGGTGCAGGTTGCCCCTCTTTTGCCTTGTCACCATCGCCGACTCATGGGACACCCGGTATCCGGGAGTGCCCCACCATCTTTTGCACGTATCTGCACACTTCTCCTTTGCATTGGTATCTCAATTGAGTTACCGGAACCGAAATGTTGTCATGGCACCGTTTTCGTTATCGTTGCCATGGCACCCCTTTTTCGTTTTCGCCACGATGACAAATGCTTCATATCATGCTCTTGTCAACTTTTTCCAAATTGCATAAAACGTGTTCATGTCATCCGCATCATGTTAATAACATTTAAATGGTTAAAATTGTTGTTTGCATTAAATTGCTAAATGCACATGAGGATTTACCAGAATAGTTGTTTGATGTTTCCAGCCTCAATTAAAATGCCTAACTGTGTATTTTACTCATGTTTCACCTCTTGCCATGTTTAACAACATTTAATATTGTTGGGGTACATAAACAAGAGAGAACTAAATAATTGATGTGGTGTTCCGTCAATATGCAACTCGTTGCATATTGAGCTCCACTTAACTTGTAGTTTTGTTTGTGCCCTTTGCCATGCCATGCATATTTAAATCGGACATGCATCATACTTGGTTGTGCATCATGCCATGTTGACGTGATGGTTGTTTATTATGTTGTTTGCTTCTTTTCGGTGTTTCTTCTTCGGGTTAGTTTCGATAACGTCGCGTTTGTGAGGATCTGTTCGACTTCGTCCGTTTGTCTTCTTCGTGGACTCGTTCTTCTTCCTTGCGGGATCTCAGGCAAGATGACCATACCCTCGAAATCACTTCTATCTTTGCTTGCTAGTTGCTCGCTCTATTGCTATGCCTATGCTGCGATACCTACCACTTGCTATATCATGCCTCCCATATTGCCATGTCAAGCCTCTAACCCACCTTGTCCTAGCAAATCGTTGTTTGGCTATGTTACCGCTTTGCTCAGCCCCTCTTATAGCATTGCTAGTTGCGGGTGAAGATGAAGTTTGTTCCTTGTTGGAACATGGTTATTGTTGGATTATGGTTATGTTGGGATATCACAATATCTCTTATTTAATTAATGCATCTATATACTTGATAAAGGGTGGAAGGCTCAGCCTTATGCCTGGTGTTTTGTTCCACTCTTGCCGCCCTAGTTTCCGTCATACCGGTGTTATGTTCCTTGATTTTGCGTTCCTTACGCGGTTGGGTGTTATGGGAACCCCTTGACAGTTCGTTTTGAATAAAACTCCTCCAGCAAGGCCCGACCTTGGTTTTACCATTTGCCTACCTACCACCATATACCTTCCCTTGGGTTCTGCAGACTCAAGGGTCATCTTATTTTAAACCCACCCCGGGCCAGTGCTCCTCTAAGTGCTGGTCCGAACCGAGCTGCCTACGGGGCCACCTCAAGGAAACTTGAGGGTTGGTTTTACTCGTAGCTAGTCTCATCCGGTGTTGCCCTGAGAACGAGATACGTGCGACTCCTATCAGGATTTGTCGGCACATTGGGTGGCTTTGCTGGTCTTGTTTTACCATCGTCGAAATGTCTTGTAACCGGGATTCCGAGTCTGATCGGGTCTTCCTCGGAGAAGGAATATCCTTCGTTGACCGTGAGAGCTTGTGATGGGCTAAGTTGGGACACCCCTACAGGGTTATGAACTTTCGAAAGCCGTGCCCACGGTTATGGGCAGATGGGAATTTGTTAATGTCCGGTTGTAGAGAACTTGACACTTAACTTAATTAAAATGCACAACCGCGTGTGTAGCCGTGATGGTCTCTTTCCGGCGGAGTTCAGGAAGTGAACACGGTCTTGTGTTATGCTTGAACGTAAGTAGTTTCAGGATCACTTCTTAGTCGCTTCTAGTTCACGACCGTGCTTTGCCTTCTCTTCTCGCTCTCATTTGCGTATGTTAGCCACCATATATGCTAGTGCTTGCTGCAGCTCCACCTCACTACCTTTTCCTACCCATAAGCTTAAATAGTCTTAATTGCGAGGGTGTGAGATTGTTGAGTCCCCATGACTCACAGATTACTTCAAACAGTTGCAGGTGCCGATGATAACCGTGCAGGTGACGCAACCGAGCTCAAGGAGGAGCCCAATGAAGATGTTGATCATAGTCTTGTTTTGTTTCCAGTTGATCAGTAGTGGAGCCCAGTCGGGGCGATCGGGGATCTAGCATTAGAGGTGGTCTTCTTTTATTTTGGTTCCGTAGTCGGACCTTGATTGTATCTGGATGATGTAATGCTATATTCATGTATTGTGTGAAGTGGCGATTGTAAGCCAACTCTGTACCTCTTTCTTATTCAGTACATGGGATGTGTAAAGATTACCCCTCTTGCGACATTGCCTACAATGCGGTTATGCCTCTAAGTCATGCTCCGACACGTGGGAGATATAGCTGCATCATGGGTGTTGTACCAAGTCTCCTGGATCTTATCTGATGAGAAAATCACGTTTCCGAAGGTTTCATTCCGTTTGGACTCCGTTTGATATTCCTTTTCTTTGAAACCCTAAAACAGGCAAAAAACAGCAATTCTGGGCTGGGCCTCCGGTTAATAGGTTAGTCCCAAAAATAATATAAAAGTGGAAAATAAAGCCCAATAATGTCCAAAACAGTAGATAATGTAGCATGGAGCAATCAAAAATTATAGATACGTTGGAGACGTATCAAGCATCCCCAAGCTTAATTCCTGCTCGTCCTCGAGTAGGTAAATGATAAAAACAGAATTTTTGATGCGGAGTGCTACTTGGCATAATTTCAATGTAAATCTTCTTAATTGTGGTATGAATATTCAGATTCAAAAGATTCAAGACAAAAGTTCATGTTGACATAAAAATAATAATACTTCAAGCATACTAATAAAGTAATTATGTCTTCTCAAAATAACATGGCCAAAGAAAGCTATCCCTACAAAATCATATAGTCTGGCTATGCTCTATCTTCACCACACAACGTATTTAAATCATGCACAACCCTGATGACAAGCCAAGCAATTGTTTCATAATTTTGACATTTTCAAAACTTTTTCGATCTTCACGCAATACATGAGCATGAGCCATGGATATAGCACTATATGTGGAATAGAATGGTGGTTGTGGAGAAGACAAAAAGAGGGGAAGATAATCTCACATCAACTAGGCGTATCAACGAGCTATGGAGATGCTCATCAATAGATATCAATGTGAGTAAGTAGGGATTGCCATGCAACGGATGCACTAGAGCTATAAGTATATGAAAGCTCAACAAAAGAAACTAAGTGGATGTGCATCCAACTCGCTTGCTCACGAAGACCTAGGGCATTTCGAGGAAGCCCATCATTGGAATATACAAGCCAAGTTCTATAATGAAAAATTCCCACTAGTATATGAAAGTGACAAAATGAGAGACTCTCTATCATGAAGATCATGGTGCTAATTTGAAGCACAAGTGTGGTAAAAGGATAGTAACATTGTCCCTTCTCTCTTTTTCTCTCATTTTTTATGGCCTTCACTTTTTTATGGCCTCTTTTTTTTCGTCCGGAGTCTCATCCCGACTTGTGGGGGAATCATAGTCTCCATCATCCTTTCCTCACTTGGGACAATGCTCTAAAAATGATGATCATCACACTTTTATTTTTCTTACAGCTCAACAATTACAACTAAATACTTAGAACAAAATATGATTCTATATGAATGCCTCCGGCAGTGTACCGGGATATGCAATGAATCAAGAGTGACATGTATGAAATAATTATGAACGGTGGCTTTGCCACAAATACGATGTCAACTACATTTTCATGCTAGCAATATGACAATGATGGAGCATGTCATAATGAACGGAATGGTGGAAAGTTGCATGGCAATATATCTCGGAATGGCTATGGAAATGCCATGATAGGTAGGTATGGTGGCTGTTTTGAGGAAGGTATTTGGTGGGTGTATGATACCGGCGAAAAGTGCGCGGTATTAGAGAGGCTAGCGATGGTGGAAGGAAGGAAAGTGCGTATAATCCATGGACTCTACATTAGTCATAAAGAACTCATATACTTATTGCAAAAATCTAGAAGTTATCCAAGCAAAGTATTAGGCGCATGCTCCTAGGGGGATAGATTGGTAGGAAAAGACCATCGCTCGTCCCCGACCGCCACTCATAAGGAAGACAATCAATAAATAAATCATGCTCCGACTTCATCACATAACGGTTCACCATACGTGCATGCTACGGGAATCACAAACTTTAACACAAGCATTTCTCAAATTCACAACTACTCAACTAGCATGACTCTAATATCACCATCCTCATATCTCAAAACAATTATCAAGCATCAATTTTTTTCTTAGTATTCAACGCACTCAAAAGAAAGTTTTACAAATCTTGAATACCAAGCATATTATTATTAAGCAAATTACCATGCTATTAAGACTCTCAAAATAATCTAAGTGAAGCATGAGAGATCAATAGTTTCTATAAAACAAATCCACCACCATTCTCTAAAAGATATAAGTGAAGCACTAGAGCAAAATTATATAACTCAAAAGATATAAGTGAAGCACATAGAGTATTCTATCAAATTCCAAATTATGTATGGCTCTCTCAAAAGGTGTGTACAGCAAGGATGATTGTGGTAGACTAACAAGCAAAGACTCAAATCATAAAAGATGCTCCAAGCAAAACACATATCATGTGGTGAATAAAAATATAGCTCCAACTAAAGTTACCGATAGAAGTAGACGAAAGAGGGGATGCCTTCCGAGGCATCCCCAAGCTTTGGCTTTTAGGTGTCCTTAGATTATCTTGGGGGTGCCATGGGCATCCCCAAGCTTAGGCTCTTGGCACTCCTTGTTCCATAATCCATCAAATCTTTACCCAAAACTTGAAAACTTCACAACACAAAACTTAAAGTAGAAAATCGCGTGAGCTCCGTTAGCGAAAGAAACAAAAGACCACTTCAAGGTACTGTAATGAACTCATTCTTTATTTATACGGGTGTTATACCTACCGTATTCCAACTTCTCTATGGATTATAAACTATTTTATTAGCCATAGATTCATCAAAATAAGCAAACAACACACGAAAAACAGAATCTGTCAAAAACAGAACAGTCTGTAGTAATCTGTAGCTAGCGCAAGATCTGGAACCCCAAAAATTCTAAAATAAATTGCTGGACGTGAGGAATTTATCTATTAATCATCTGCAGAAAGAATTAACTAAATAGTTGTAACGCCCTGGACACACCCGCCGGTGGTCGTTACTCCTGGCGGGATCTAGACTGGACCCACAGATCAATACTAGTCTTTTCTGCGCACTTTGTCCTCACTCGTGCGCACCCGGGAGCAACTTCACAGTCGGTCACCCATCCTAACACTACTCCAAGCTGAGCACGCTTAACTTTGGAGTTCTGTCCGAATGGGCTCCCAGAAAAGAAGGAATTCCTTATTGATAAGAGTAGTCTATCATGCCTAATAAGCCAGGCTATCACAATAGCACTCTCCAAATAAAAATGACAGCAGTTCTCGTGAGCGCTAAAGTTTCTATTTTTTACAGCAAGTTCAACAATACTTTCCCCAAGTCTTCTCAACGGTTCTACTTGGCACAAACACTAATTAAACACGAAAAACACAACCAAAACAGAGTCTAAATAATTTATTTATTACTAAACATGAGCAAAAAGAAAGGAATAAAAATAAAATTGGGTTGCCTCCCAATCAAGCGCTATCGTTTAACGCCCCTAGCTAGGCATAACAAGCAAGAATAGATCAAGGTATTGCCATCTTTGGTAGGCAATCCATAAGTGGCTCTCATGATAGATTCATAGTAATTTTATTTTCTTTCTAGGGAAGTGTTCCATGCCCTTTTTTAATGGAAATTGAAATCTAATATTCCCTTCCTTCATATCAATAATTGCACCAACCGTTCTAAGGAAAGGTCTACCGAGAATAATAGGGCAAGAAGGATTGCAATCTATATCAAGAATGATAAAATCTACGGGCACATAATTCCTATTTGTAACAATAAGAACATCATTGATTCTTCCCATAGGTTTCTTAATAGTGGAATCCGCAAGATGCAAGTTTAGAGAGCAATCATCAAAATTACGGAAATCTAACAGATCACACAAAGTTTTGGGAATAGTAGAGACACTAGCACCCAAATCATACAAAGCATAAAACTCATGATATTTAATTTTAATTTTAGTAGTTGGTTCCCACTCATCATAAAGTTTTCTAGGGATAGAAACTTCCAATTCAAGTTTTCTTCATAAGATTGCATCAAGGCATCAACGATATGTTTAGTAAACGCTTTATTTTGACTATAAGCGTGAGGAGAATTTAACACAGACTGCAACAAGGAAATACAATCAATCAAAGAGCAATTTTCATAGTTAAATTCCATGAAGTCCATAATAGTGGGTTTAGCAACATCTAGGGTTTTAATTTCTTCAATCCCACTTTTATCAAATTTAGCATCAAGATCAAAAGATTCAGAATTCTTAGAACGCCTTCTAGGTAAAGGTGGATCATATTCAGTCCCATCATTATCAAGATTCATATTGCAAAACAAAGATTTAATAGGGGAGACATCAATAAGTTTAAGATCTTCATCATTATTTTCATAGGAACTAGAAGAACACGCTTTTATAAAGGCATCTTTCTTAGCACGCATCCTAGCGGTTCTTTCTTTGCACTCGTCAATGGAAATTGTCATGGCTTTGAGAGACTCGTTGATATCATGCTTGGGTGGAATAGATCTAACTTTCAAAGAATCAACATCAAGAGCAATTCTATCAACGTTCCTAGCCAAATCATCAATCTTAAGCAATTTTTCTTCAATCAAAGCATTAAAATTCTTTTGCGAAGTAATAAATTCTTTAATATTAGATTCAAAATAATAGGGCATCTTATAATAATTTCCATAAGAATTGTTGTAGGAATTACCATAATTATTAGAGGGATTACTAGGATAAGGCCTAGGGTTGAAATTTCCTCTATACGCGTTGTTACCAAAATTGTTCCTACCAACAAAATTCACATCCATAGATTCATTATTATTCTCAATCAAAGTAGACAAGGGCACATCATTAGGATCAGAAGAAACACTCTTATTAGCAAATAATTTCATAAGTTCATCCCTCTTTCCACTCAAAACATTAATTTCTTCTATCGCATGCACCTTTTTAGTAGATCTTTCAGTATGCCATTGAGAATAATTAACCATAATATTATCTAGGAGTTTAGTAGCTTCTCCTAAAGTGATTTCCATAAAAGTGCCTCCCGCGGCCGAATCTAAAAGATTTCTAGAAGAAAAATTCAATCCGGCATAAAAAAATTGTATAATCATCCACAAATTTAAACCATGAGTAGGGAAATTATGTATCATTAATTTCATTCTCTCCCAAGATTGTGCAACATGTTCATGATCAAGTTGCTTAAAATTCATAATATCGTTTCTAAGAGAGATGATCTTAGCGGGAGGAAAATACTTAGAGATAAAAGCATCTTTGCACTTGTTCCATGAATCAATACTATTTTTAGGAAAAGATGAAAACCAAGCTTTAGCACGATCTCTAAGCGAAAAAGGAAATAGCTTCAATTTAACAATATCATTATCGACATCTTTCTTCTTTTGCATGTCACACAAATCAACAAAGTTATTAAGATGGGTAGCGGCATCTTCACTAGGAAGGCCGGAGAACGGATCTTTCATGACAAGATTCAGCAAAGAAGTATTAATTTCACAAGATTCAGCATCGGTAAGAGGAGCAACCGGAGTGCTAAGGAAATCATTGTTGTTGGTATTGGTGAAGTCACACAATTTAGTATTATCTTGAGCCATCGCGACAAACAAGCAATCCAACACACGAGCAAACAAAAGGCAAACGGGAAAAAAGAGGCAAATAGAGAGGGAGGATAGAGAGAGAGAGAGGGCGAATAAAACGGCAAGGGTGAAGTGCGGGGGAGAGGAAAACGAGAGGCAAATGGCAAATAATGTAATGCGGGAGATAGGGATTGTGATGGGTACTTGGTATGTTGACTTTTGCGCAGACTCCCTGGCAACGGCGCCAGAAATTCTTCTTGCTACCTCTTGAGCACTGCGTTGGATTTCCCCGAAGAGGAGAGGATGATGCAGCAAAGTAGCGTAAGTATATCTCTCAGTTTTTGAGAACCAAGGTATCAATCAGTAGGAGGCTACGCACGAGTCCCTCGTACCTACACAAAAACAATAGCTCAATGCAACCAATGCGCTTAGGGGTTGTCAATCCCTTCATGGTCACTTACGAAAGTGAGATCTGATAGAGATGATAAATAATATTTTTGGTATTTTTGGTATAGAGATGCAAAGTAAAAAGTAAAAGCAAAGCAATAATAAAGTGATGGAGATTGATATGATGAGAAAGAGACCCGGGGGCCATAGGTTTCACTAGTGCCTTCTCTCAAGAGCATAAGTATTCTACGGTGGGTGAACAAATTACTGTTGAGCAATTGACAGAATTGAGCATAGTTATGAGAATATCTAGGTATGATCATGTATATGGGCATCACGTCTGAGACAACTAGACCTACTCCTGCCTTCATCTACTACTATTACTCCACTCATCGACCGCTATCCAGCATGCATCTAGAGTATTAAGTTAAAAATAGAGTAACGCCTTAAGCAAGATGACATGATGTAGAGGTATAGTTTCATGCAATATGATAAAAACCCCATCTTGTTATCCTCGATGGCAACGATACAATACGTGCCTTGCTGCCCCTTCTGTCACTGGGAAAGGACACCGCAAGATCGAACCCAAAGCTAAGCACTTCTCCCATGGCAAGAACAACCAATCTAGTAGGCCAAACCAAACTGATAATTCGAAGAGACTTGCAAAGATAACCAATCATACATAAAATAATTCAGAGAAGATTCAAATATTATTCATAGATAGACTTGATCATAAACCCACAATTCATCGGTCTCAACAAACACACCGCAAAAAGAAGATTACATCGAATAGATCTCCACGAGAGAGGGGGAGAACATTGTATTGAGATCCAAAAAGAGAGAAGAAGCCATCTAGCTACTAACTATGGACCCATAGGTCTGAAGTAAACTACTCACACTTCATCGGAGGGGCTTGGATGATGATGTAGAAGTCCTCCGTGATGATGCCCCCTCCGGCGGAGCTCCGGAACAGGCCCCAAGATGGGATCTCGTGGATACATAAAGTTGCGGCGATGGAATTAGGCTTTTGGCTCCGTATCTGATCATTTGGGGGTACGTGGATATATATAGGAGGAAGAAGTACGTCAGTGGAGCTTCGAGGGGCCCACAAGGCAGGGGCGTGCCCTAGGGGGGGCGCCCTCCACCCTTGTGGCCGCCTCATGGCTTTCTTGACGGAGGGTCCAAGTCTCCTATAATCATACCCATGGATACTTGAGGTGACATTGGAGTACCTCGGTGACATTAGGGTTTTGGTTGATTTGTGTCTTAAGGTGTTATTCTAGTATGAACTCTAGGATAGATTGAATGGAAAGAATAGCTTCATGTTATTTTACTACGGCTCTTGAATAGATCGATCAGAAAGGATAACTTTGAGGTGGTTTCATACGCTACAATAATCTCTTCGTTTGTTCTCCGCTATTAGTGACTTTGGAGTGACTCTTTGTTGCATGTTGAGGGATAGTTATATGATCCAATTGTGTTATTATTGTTGAGAGAACTTGCACTAGTGAAAGTATGAAACCTAGGTCTTGTTTCCAAGCATTGCAATACCGTTTACGCTCACTTTTATCATTAGTTACCTTTCTGTTTTTATATTTTCAGATTACAAAAACCTATATCTATCATCCATATTCCACTTGTATCACCATCTCTTTGCCGAACTAGTGCACCTATACAATTTACCATTGTATTGGGTGTGTTGGGGACACAAGAGACTCTTTGTTATTTTGTTGCAGGGTTGTTTGAGAGAGACCATCTTCATCCTACGCCTCCCACGTATTGATAAACCTTAGGTCATCCACTTGAGGGAAATTTGCTACTGTCATACAAACCTCTGCACTTGGAGGCCCAACAACGTCTACAAGAAGAAGGTTGTGTAGTAGACATCACATTATCACTGACAATGTGATTGTAGCCTACGAGTGCTTACACACCATGAAAAAGAAAGAGAAGAAAGGGGAAAACAGTTCGTGTGCGGTAAACTAGATATGCACAAGGCTTACGACCATGTTGAGTGGGTTTTCTTGGAGTCTATTTTGTAGAAGTTGGGTTTTGACAGTCGATGGATCCAACTCGTTATGGCATGTGTTACATCAGTGCAATACAAAGTGAGATTTAATTCTAATGAGAGAGACACATTCTATCCCACAAGGGGCTAAGGCAGGGGGATCCCCTCTCCCCCTACTTGTTTCTGCTGTGTGCGGAAGGCCTCTCTGCTTTAATTACCCATGAAGAGGAGAATGGGCACCTGAAAGGGGTCCAAGTTTGTCCTGATTCCCCATTCATTTCTCACCTACTTTTTGTCGATGACTCATTAATTCTTATGAAGGCAGATGCAACGAATGCGAATACCCTGAAGATTGTCTTGGATAATTACTATGCTGCTTCAGGGCAAATGGTTAGTGCTGCAAAATCTTCTATTTACTTCAGCCCCGAATACAAATATTGATGATAAGGAGAAGTGTGCCAAATCTTGGATATCATGACCGAATCTTTATCTGATAAGTACTTGGGTCTACCTTCAGTGATTGGGGTTGATCCTGTGGATTGCTTTAAACACCTCATTGAAAGAATTCAAAAGCTAGTTAATGGCTGGAAAGAAAGGACTTTATCCTATGGAGGAAAGGAGGCACTAATTAAAGCGGTGGCTCAACCTATCCCAACATATGCAACGGGTGTATTCAAATTCCCAGAAAATTTTTGCAAGGGGATCACTGATACTATATCGCATTTCTGGTGGGGTGACGGAGAGGACCAACGAAAATTACATTGGTTTGCATGGTGGAAGATGTGTGTACCCAAACTATGGGGTGGTATGGGATTCCGTGATATACATAGTTTCAACCTTGCGATGCTTGCCAAATAGTGTTGGCGGTTAATTGAGAACTATGACTCTTTATTTGCAAAGGTATTAAGAGCAAAGTACTACCCCTCTGGTGACATTATGAATTGTGCTCTAAAAAAGGGATCATCTTATGTATGGCAAAGCATATGGTCAGGTATCCAAACATTTTAAAATGGATGCATCTGGAGAGTGGGAAATGGATTGAAAATCAATATTTGGGATGATTGTTGGATTCCAAATAGCAACTCGAGGAAGATAATTACCCCTAGAGGTAAATGTATTCTCACTACAGTAAATGAACTTACTGATCTTTCTAATGGTGAATGGGATGAAATTTTGATGAGGGATAACTTCTGGCCCATTGATGCAGAAAGGATACTGCAGATTCCGATATATCACCATGACACGGAGGATTTTATAGCCTGGTATCTCACCAAGTCAGGCATTTTTAGCGTCCGATCAGCATACTATAAACAGTGGGAGGTCTGTTACAAACCAAATAATACCAACTCTTTTGGTGCACAAGGATCTTCTCCACACCTAGTATGGAAGAGATTATGGAGTTTGAAAGTCCCGGGTAAGGTTAAAATATTTTTGTGGAGATGCCTACACAATGCTATACCATGCTGCTATGTTTTAGCATACCGACATATCTCAAAATCTGCCCAATGTCCAGTCTGTTCTTTATATGCAGAAGACACAATGCATTTGCTTTTTAAATGTGGGCGAGCCAAAGAGGTTTGGAATAATCTTGGATTGCATGTAATAATGAACACACTTGTGGAGCTGGGGCGTACGGGCGCGGAGATTCTGGAGATTATCCTCTGTGACTCTGCACACCAAACAAATTACATGAACATGGTGGAGCTACCTGAATTGGAATTGAACTCACAAATTTACCAATTATGAGTTGGGCGCTTTAACCATTCATCCATGGATGGTATCTATGGTGGCAGCGAAGGCAGATTGTTTGTGAGGAGTCAGTCGAACCTCCACTACGGACATTTCAGGCGATTTATGCTTTATCCCTCAACTTTGTACGTGCGGCGTGCAAACCGTCTACGACTCGATGTCTGAACCAGTGGAAGAAACCTATAGTTGGTTGATGTCTACTACACAACCTTCTTATTGTAGACGTTGTTGGGCCTCCAAGTGCAGAGGTTTGTAGGACAGTAGCAAATTTCCCTCAAGTGGATGACCTAAGGTTTATCAATCTGTAGGAGGCGTAGGATGAAGATGGTCTCTCTCAAGCAACCCTGCAACCAAATAACAAAGAGTCTCTTGTGTCCCAAACACACCCAATACAATAGTAAATTGTATAGGTGCACTAGTTCGGCGAAGAGATGGTGATACAAGTGCAATATGGATAGTAGATGATGGTTTTTGTAATCTGAAAATATAAAAACAGCAAGGTAACTAATGATAAAAGTGAGCACAAATGGTATTGCAATGCGTTGAAACAAGGCCTAGGGTTCATACTTTCACTAGTGCAAGTTCTCCCAACAATAATAACATAGTTCGATCATATAACTATCCCTCAACATGCAACAAAGAGTCACTCCAAAGTCACTAAAGCGGAGAACAAACGAAGAGATTATGGTAGGGTACGAAACCACCTCAAAGTTATCCTTTCTAATCGATCTATCATAGAGTTTGTACTAGAATAACACCTTAAGACACAAATCAACCAAAACCCTAATGTCACCTAGATACTCCAATGTCACCTCAAGTATCCGTGGGTATGATTATACGATATGCATCACACCATCTCAGATTCATCTATTCAACCAACACAAAGTACTTCAAAGAGTGCCCTAAAGTTTCTACCGGAGAGTCAAGATGAAAACGTGTGCCAACCCCTTTGCATAAGTTCACGAGGTCACGGAACTTGCAAGTTGATCACCAAAACATACATCAAGTGGATCACATGATATCCCATTGTCACCACAGATAAGCACGTGCAAGACATACATCAAGTTTTCTCAAATCCTTAAAGACTCAATCCGATAAGATAACTTCAGAGGGAAAACTCAATTCATTACAAGAGAGTAGAGGGGGAGAAACATCATAAGATCCAACTATAATAGCAAAGCTCGCGATACATCAAGATCGTACCACCTCAAGAACACGAGAGAGAGAGATCAAACACATAGCTACTGGTACATACCCTCAGCCCCGAGGGTGGACTGCTCCCTCCTCGTCATGGCGAGCGCCGGGATGATGAAGATGGCCATCGGAGAGGGATTCCCCCCTCCGACAGGGTGCCGGAACAGGTCTAGATTGGTTTTCGGTGGCTACGGAGGCTTCTGGCGGCGGAACTCCCGATCTATTGTCCTCCCCGAAGTTTTTAGGGTATATGGGTATATATGGGAGGAAGAAGTACGACGGTGGATCTCCAGGCTGTCCACGAGGCAGGGGGCGCGCCCAGGGGCACTCCTGGTCCATTTCCGATACTCCGTGGGCTTCTTCTGGTCCAAAAAAAAGTTTTGTGAAGTTTCAGGTCAATTGGACTCCGTTTTGCTTGTGAGAGAAATTTAGTCAATGGGTCTACCACATTCAGAGCTGTATGTATTTTGCAAATTTTCTATGTCTACAATGCTTTGCACAGAGGTACTCTCACTTTCAATATGTATCTAGATCGAGACTTAGAGTCTCCAGATCAGTGTCAAAGCTTGCATCGACGTAACTCTTTATGACGAACTCTTTGTCACCTCCATAACCGAGAAACATTTCCTTATTCCACTAAGGATATTTTTGACCGCTGTCCAATGATCCACTCCTGGATCACTATTGTACCCTCTTGCCATACTTATGGTGAGGTACACAATAGGTCTGGTACACACCATAGCAAACTTTATAGAACCCATGACTGAGGCATAGGGAATGACTTTTCATTATCTTTCTATTTTATGCCGTGGTCGGGTTTTGAGTCTTTACTCAACTTCACACCTTGCAACATAGGCAAGAACTCCTTCTTTGACTTTTTCATTTTAAACTACTTCAAAATATTGTCAAGGTATGTACTCATTGAAAATATATCAAGCGTCCTGATCTATCTCTATAGATCTTGATGCTCAATGTGTAAGTAGCTTCATCGAGGTCTTTCTTTGAAAAATTCTTTTCAAACACTCCTTTATGATTTCCAGAAAATTCCACATTATTTCCGACCAACAATATGTCATTCACATATACTTATCAGAAATGTTGTAGTGCTCCCACTCACTTTCTTGTAAATATAGGCTGCACCGCAAGTCTGTATAAAACCATATGCTTTGATCACTTCATCAAAGCATATATTCCAACTCCGAGATGCTTGCACCAGTCCATAGATGGATCGCTGGAGCTTGCTCACTATGTTAGCACCTTTAGGATTGACAAAACCTTCTGGTTGCATCATATACAACTCTTCTTTAAGAAATCCATTAAGGAATGCAGTTTTGACATCCATTTGCCAGATTTCATAAAATGCGGCAACTGCTAACATGATTCGAACAAACTTTTAAGCATCGATACGAGTGAGAAAATCTCATCATAGTCAACACCTTGAACTTGTCAAAAACATTTTGCGACAATTCGAGCTTTGTAGATAGTAACGCTACTATTAGCGTCTGTCTTTCTCTTGAAGATCCATTTATTCTTAATGACTCACCGATCATCAGGCAAGTCAATCAAAGTCCATACTTTGTTCTCATACATGGATCGCATCTCAGATTTCATGGCCTCAAGCCACTTTGCAGAATCTGGGCTCATCATCGCTTCCTCATAGTTCGTAGGTTCGTCACGGTCTAGTAACATGACTTCCAGAACGAGATTATCGTACCACTCTGGTGTGGACCGTTCTCTGGTTGACCTATGAGGTTCGGTTGTAACTTGATATGAAGTTTCATGATCATCATCATTAGCTTCCTCACTAATTGGTGTAGGAATCTCTGGAACTGATTTCTGTGATGAACTACTTTCCAATTGGGGAGAAGGTACAATTACCTCATCAAGTTCTACTTTCCTCCCACTCACTTCTTTCGAGAGAAACTCCTTCTCTAGAAAGGTTCCATTCTTATTCTTAGCAACAAAATAACTTGCCTTCGGATCTGTGATAGAAGGTGTACCCAACAGTTTATTTTTGGGTATCCTATGAAAACGCACTACTCCGATTTGGGTTCGAGCTTATCAGTTTGAAACTTTTTCACATAAGCATCGCAACCCCAAACTTAAAGAAACGACAGCTTTGGTTTCTTGCCAAACCATAGTTCATACGGTGTCATCTCAACGGATTTAGATGGTGCCCTATTTAACGTGAATGCAGCCGTCTCTAAGGCATAACCCCAAAACCATAGTGGTAAATCGGTAAGAGACATCGTAGATCGCACCATATCCAATAAAGTACGATTACAACGTTCAGACACACCATTATGCTATGGTGTTCCAGGTGGCATGAATTTGTGAAACTATTCCACATTGTTTTAGTTGAAGACCAAACTCGTAACTCAAATATTTGTCTCCGTGATCAGATCGTAGAAATGTTATTTTCTTGTTACAATGATTTTCCACTTCACTCTGAAATTCTTTGAACTTTTCAAATGTTTCAGACTTATGTTTCATCAAGTAGATATACCCATATCTGCTCAAATCATATGTGAAGGTTAGAAAATAATGATACCCGCTGCGAGCCTCAACACTCATCGGACCGCATACATCGGTATGTATTATTTCCAATAAGTCAGTGGCTCGCTCCATTATTCCAGAGAATGGAGTCTTAGTCATCTTGCCCATGAGGCATGGTTCGCAAGCATCAAATGATTCATAATCAAGTGATTCCAAAAGCCATCAGCATGGAGTTTCTTCGTGTGCTTTACACCAATATGACCTAAACAGTAGTGCCACAAATAAGTTGCACTATCATTATTAACTTTGCATCTTTTGGCATCAATATTATGTGTATCACTGTGATCAAGATTTAGTAAACCATTTACATTGGATGTAAGATCATAGAAGGTTTTATTCATGTAAAAAAAACAACAATTATTCTCTGACTTCAATGAATAACCGTATCACAATAAACATGATCCAATCATATTTATGCTCAACGCAAACACCAAATAAAATTTATTTAGTTCCAATACTAATCCCAAAGGTAGAGGGAGTATGCGATGGTGATCTTATCAACCTTGGAATTACTTCCAACACACATCGTCACCTCGCCCTCAACTAGTCTCTGTTCATTTTGTAACTCTTATTTCAAGTTACTAATCATAGCAACTGAACCAGTATCAAATACTCAGGGGCTACTATGAACACTAGTAAAGTACACATCAATAACATGTATATCATATATACCTTTTGTTCACTTTGCCATCCTTCTTATCCGCCAAGTATTTGGGGCAGTTCTGCTTTGAGTGACGATTTCCTTTGCAGTAGAAGCACTCAGTTTCAGGCTTGGGTCTAGCTTTGGGATTCTTCATGGGAGTGGCAACTTGCTTGCCATTCTTCTTGAAGTTCCCTTTCTTTCCTTTTTCCCTTTTACTTGAAACTAGTGGTCTTGTCAACCATCAACACTTGATGCTTTTCTTGATTTCTACCTTCGCGGATTTCAGCATCGTGAAGAGCTTGGGAATCATTTTCGTTAGCCCTTGCATATTATAGTTCATCACAAAGTTCCAGTAACTTGGTGATAGTGACTAGAGAACTCTGTCAATCACTATTTTATCTGGAAGATTAACTCCCACTTGATTCAAGTGATTGTAGTACCCAGACATTCTGAGCACATGCTCACTAGCTGAGCTATTCTCCTCCATCTTATAGGCAAAGTACTTTGTCAGAGGTCTTATACCTCTTGACATGAGCATGAGTCTGAAATACCAATTTCAACTCTTGGGACATCTCATATGATCTGTGGCGTTTAAAACATTTTTGAAGTCTCGGTTCTAAGCCGTAAAGCATGGTGCACTAAACTATAAAGTAGTCAACATACCGAGCTTTACCAAACGTTCATAACGTATGTATATGCTCCTGTGATAGGTCCGTCACCTAACGGTGCATCAAGGACATAATTCTTCTGTGCAGCAATGAGGATAATCCTCAGATCACGGACCTAGTCCGCATCATTGCTACTATCATCTTTCAACATAGTTTTTTCTCTAGGAACATATCAAAAATAAATGGGGAGCTACATCGCGAGCTATTGATCTACAACATACTTATGCAAATACTATCAGGACTAAGTTCATGATAAATTAAAGTTCAGTTAATCATATTACTTAAGAACTCCCACTTAGATAGACATCTCTCTAGTCATCTAAATGATCATGTGATCCAAATCAACTAAACCATGTCCGATCATCACGTGAGATGGAGTAGTTTTCAATGGTGAACATCACTATGTTGATCATATCTACTATATGATTCACGCTCGACCTTTCAGTCTCTAGTGTTCCGAGGCCATATCTGCATATGCTAGGCTGGTCAAGTTTAACCCAAGTATTCCGCGTGTGCAAAACTGGCTTGCACCCGTTGTATGTGAACGTAGAGCTTATCACACCCGATCATCACGTGGTGTCTCGGCACGACGAACTGTAGCAACGGTGCATACTCAGGGAGAACACTTATACATTGAAATTTAGTGAGAGATCATCTTATAATGCTACCGCCGAACTAAGCAAAATAAGATGCATAAAGGATAAACATCACATGCAATCAATATAAGTGATATGATATGTTAATACGTCCATTTTGCATCATGCTTTTATATCGATATTTATTGCATTATGGGCTGTTATTACACATTATGTCACAATACTTATGCCTATTCTCTCTTATTTTACAAGGTTTACATGAAGAGGGGGAATGCCGACAGTTGGAACTCTGGGCTGGAAAAGGAGCAAATATTAGAGACCTATTCTGCACATCTCCAAAAGTACTGAAACTTCATGGGAGCATGTTTCAGAATATATAAAAAATATTGGGCGAAATAAGTACCAGATGGGGCCACCCATCGTCCACGAGGGTGGGGGGCACGCCCTACCCCCCTGGGCGCGCCCCCTGCCTCGTGGGCCCCCTGGCAGCCCTCTGATGCCCATCTTTGGCTATATGGAGTCTTTCCTCGAGGAAAAAATCATAAGCAAGCTTTCAGGAAGAAACTCGGCCGCCATGAGGCGGAACCTTGACGGAACCAATCTACACTACAAAAAAAAGACACATCCGTGACATTTTGGGCCGAACGAAAAAAATTCTATCATACATATGACACTTCTATGACGATAATTGTGACAAAACCCGGTATCATCATAGATGTGGTGGGCTCCTACTTCTATGACAAAAAATCATGATAGAAAATGGGCTTTTCATCCTGGGCGGGCCGGAGACGTAGTTGCATGACATTCTTTGGGCCGTCCATGACGGAAAAACCATTATAGAAGCGAGGGGGAGGAAAATTTCGGGGAGTTCCCGGTTACGGTGGGAGGTCGGGGGCCGAGCGATGCGCGTTTCTCTCGTACATGTACGCGCGTGTGTGCGAGGCGTTGGCTCTAACTGAACCTGAGGGAGGCGTTGGGCTCTAACTAAACCCGTGCGATTGCACTGTAGGCTACGCGTTACTGAACCCGAGCGATCGATTGATGGCTGTTAACTGAACCCGATTAAGCGATTCCTTCGCTACTGCTGCTAACTGAAGCTGATCGATTGGATGAACAGTGAGCGTTGCGGGGGGGTAGATGAACAGTGAGCGGTGGCGTTGCCTCTGGATGAACAGGACCCCATGGTGTGGAGGGCTGGATGAACAGTAGATGGTGGAGGGGTGCCCGTGGAGAGGTGGTTGAACAGGACCCCGTGGTGTGGAGGGCTGGATGAATAGTAGACGGTGGAGGGGTGCCCGTGGAGGGGTGGTTGAACAGTAGCCGGTGGAGTAGCGCGGTGGAGGCTGGAGGAGGTCGACAGTAGCCCATGGAGGCTGGAGGAGGTCGACGGTGGAGATGAACAGTATCCCGTGGAGTCCCGTTTTGCGGTACGCCACACCCCTCCCGATGAACAGGACCCCTGTTTCGACCGTAGGAGGTCCGTTTCGTCCATTTTGCGGTACGCCGCACCCCTCCCGATCAACAAGACCCCCGTTTCGACCGTAGGAGGTCCGTTTCGTCCGTTTTGCGGTACGCCACACCCCTCCCGCTCAACAGGACCCCCGTTTCGACCGTAGGAGGTCCGTTTCCTCCGTTCTGTGGTACACCACACCCCTCCCGATCAACAGGACCCCGTTCCGAACGTAGGAGGTCCATTTCCTCTGTTTTGCGATACGCCAGGCCTCGTTTCCATCGGCTGTTCCGTCCAAGCCCTCCCGATGAACACGACCACGCATTCCGTTCTGACCCAGCCGGTTGGCTCCCACGCGTTCCGTTGCCTCCCGATGAACACGACGCATTCCGTTGCCTCCCCATGAACACGACGCATTTCGTTGCCTCCCCATGAACACGACGCATTCCGTTGCCTCCCCATGAACACGACGATGACGTTGTTTCTCTGTTCCGACCCAGCCATGTACACGAGCCCTGGCCGTACGTATGCACGAGTAGGCGTTCGAGACCCCGCCCGTATGTACACATATGTGGCCGTATTTTCTTTCTTGCACCCTAGCCGCTGTACGTACGTGTACATGCTACGTGCGCGCCTCTACTACAACACGTGCGCGTCTCTACTACGACACATGCGCGCCTCTACATCGACCAGTATGTACGTACACGTTGGCAACCAGAATGACAACGCTATGTACGCTTCGACCAGGTGGGTCCCGACTGTCAGGCACTTCCTTGCCTACGAAGATGTAGCTGGTGGATCCCAGCAGTCAGGGGGGCGAATCGTTTTTTTTTTGCCCGGACGCACTTCCTTGCGTGCGAAGATGTAGCCGGTGGGTCCCAACAGTCAGGGGGGCGAATCATTTTTTTTTCCTGGAGGCACTTCCTTGTGTGCGAAGGTGTAGCTGGTGGGTCCCAGCAGTTAGGGGGGAGAATCGTTTTTTTTGCCCGGACACACTTCCTTGCGTGCGAAGATGAAGCTGGTTGGTCCCGGCAGTCAGGGGAAACGTTTTTTTCCGTGAAATACAGTGGCCCGTCCGGTGGGTCCTAGCTGTCAGGTGGAGGAATCATTATTTTTCACGTAATAAGGAGGCACTTCCTTGCTGCGGCCATGGACCCAGCTGTCAGCCTCTCCACGTATAGTCCATGTCCGATGGAAGTCGTTCCTTGACCACGTTGACCAGGCCGTGCCGAGAGCACCACGGCGGTGGACAACTGCGAGGCCTAGGAAGGGGACGACGCGGAGCCGGGGAAGACGCGGCAGTGGAAGCCCGCGCGGAGAGGAGTACGAGGGTTCACTGGTTCGCCTGCGGTGTGAGGCTGTCGTCGCCGCAGGGCCTGGCCAGCGGTGGGAATAGTAGGGGGCGGTGAGGCCTCTGCGGCAGCACAGCCGGCCACGGGAGCAAGGAGCATGCGGCATGACCGGCGCTGCTTTGGGCGGCTGGAGCAAGAAGAACAGAGGTTGAAGAAGCACTACGGCCGTTGGATGGACATCGTACGATCACTGGAGCTAGAATCGTTCATATTGACTAAGTTGACGAAGCCCTCCGTCCCCGTCAACTTAGTTGGCCCACAAGTCATCCTCCCACTATGGTGGGTCCCAGCTAGCAGGGGGTATTCATTTTTTTGTGCGTAATAAGGAGGCACTTCCTTGCGTGCGAAGATATAACTGGTGGGTCCGACATGTCAGCGGGAGGAACATTTTTTTCGTGAAATACAGAGGCCCTTCCGGTGGGTCCCAGCTGTCAGGTGGAGGAATCATTATTTTGCGCGAACAGTCCACGGCCGATGGATGTCGTTCGCTGACCACGTTGACCAGGGCGCGCCGAGAGCACCATGGCGGTGGACGACGGCGAGGCCTAGGAAGGGAACGACACGGAGCCAGGGAAGACTTG
Organism: Triticum urartu; assembly: GCF_056163025.1. Lineage (NCBI taxonomy): Eukaryota > Viridiplantae > Streptophyta > Magnoliopsida > Poales > Poaceae > Triticum > Triticum urartu. The sequence goes on along the minus strand of NC_141879.1, from coordinate 463,371,587 downwards.
GCAATGGTTGCCCACGCGGTGGGGAGTACGAGGGTTTACTGGTCCGGTTGCCGTCGCCGGAAAATAACAGGAGGTGTGGGTGAGTAGAGGAATGGCCTGGCCAACAATGAAGTAGGGTGGGGCGGTGCGGCCTGTGCGGCAGCACAACCGGCCACGGGAGGCGGGAGCAGGCAGTCCCACCGGAGCTGGTTTGGGCGGCTGGAGCAAGAAGATCAGATATTGAAGAAGCAGCATGGCCGTTGGATTAACATCCAATGGTCACTGCTGCTAGAATGTTTGTGGACTAAGTTGACAAAGCCAAAGTACACGTCAACCTAGTAGACCCACAAGTCAGCCTCCAAATCTGTCCCAAACAGCATACAGCCCAAAATTTCTAGCCAGATTCAAATTAATTTTAAATCTAAATATACCTTAATTTAAATTCAATGAAATTTTACCCACACAAAAACAATGAAATTTAAAATATCAAAATCCGAAAGAAAACAATATTTTGGAACTAATTGCCTGTTTGCTATATTTTTCATTTTACAGCCCATTTATTATTACTCATAGCCCATTTCTTATTACTTATAGCCCATTTTCTGGGCAAAATGCATCCCTCCTCGTCTTGAAAGATTTTCGGCCCAGCAGGGCGTAGAAAAGCAAGTAGGCCTACATTGGTTATTCTACAAAAAACAAAATAGCTGGCTAGCCATTTTCAGAAAGGAAAAAACAAACTGGGCTGGTCATGTGCTAAACATATGAAATAAAAGCCTGGGCTAGACGGGCCACGGGTCCCGCACAACCCAGTTGATACCCTTCTCCGTCCCGAAAAAACAAAATTACTGCGCACACTGCTGGGTCCCTACTGTCATCCTCACCATGTACAGTCATCTCCTTATTCCTCTCGGTTGTTGACCATGTTGAAAATACCGGAGGGCAGCGCCGCGGCGAGCGAACCAAGGCGGAGGACGATGGTGAGGCCTCGGACGGGAACGGACAGGAGCCGGGGAAGATCACAGCCAGTCATGGGAGGCGGGAGCAGGCGGTCCCGCCGGCGCTGGTTTGGTTTGGCGGCTCGAGGAAGAAGAGACTGAAGAAATGCGACAGACATTGAATGTCAATCCAACGGTCAAGGTTGGCACAATCGTTTGTTGACTAAGCGGACACCAAGCAGCATACTTTTTTATGTATAGGAAGAAAACTGCGAGGAAAATGTGTTCGTCTGTCGTCCTCCTCACAGGGAACGTTCACCACATAAGTGACTCGCACCCTTGGTTTTCAACCGAGAGGTCTTGGGTTCGAGTCCCAGGAACTCTCAATTTTGTCCTCCTTCCTTCCTCGCAAAAAAGGGAAAGAAAATCAAAGACTTGGGAAGGCGCACAGAACAAGCTAGTGTACCAGTAAAGAGACGTTGCCGAGTATTAGAAAAAAGAAAGACGTGCTCCTGTAGCTGGTTCGAATCCAAACCTAGACTATGACTATATATGGTGCTATGCTACTTTGCAAGTAATGAAACTAACATATCCAACGTTCGCTTCTCCTCTTCTCTACTTACTCTGCCTAGCATCAGAACCTCTGGCCGCAGCAACCATGTCCACTAGCTGCTCGTCCACCTGCTCTTCAGCAGGCAACAACCAGATATGCGCCAAGTCGCCACCCGTACCATCGCCTGTGGGTCTCATCACACTCCCACCAGCACGCGCACCGCAGCCGATTGCTCATCGCAACCCGCTGCCGTTGGTGTGGTGCCACTGCTGCAAATCACGCAGAGTCATCTGTCGCGTCTCAACCACAATCCGCAACCCGGGCCGAGTCTCTACAAATGCCCAAATCATGGGGTAGTAATATGTTTAAGTGTTGTTCTGCTGCTTTCAGTTACTAATTTTTTAATAGTTTGGTTGATGATCTTCCAATTTGATTCATGCAAAAAAGGGAAGATTTGTGTGATTTGTATTTCTGGGAAGTTGCTGATGTGGGGGAATGCAACTACGCTGATTATTTGGTTAGCCGAGGAATCCCAATACCAGCAGGTTGGGGTGTTGGACAAGTAACTGAAGGAACGGCAGAAGAGGAAGATGCAGAGCAGAAGGTTAAAGATGCAGTTCCTCTGATCATGGCCAAGCAACAGCTGCTGAATGGCCTTGACAGCAATGAGGAGATGAAAGAGCTTGTGAAGATAATGGGCAAAATCGATGTGCTCTGTAGGATGATTGTCTCTTTATTTGCAGTGTATGTAGCACTCGTGATGTATTCAGTGGCTACGATATGAGCACTTTGCTGAAACTAGTAATGAATGAAACCTGTGTAGCAGGCTGGGTGTAGTGTTGTGAACATCTAATGATTCCTATTAACGGAAATCAGGGGGTATCCCCTTTTGCTCATATAAATAAATAAATAGCAGAGGCCCTGTCGGGTCAGCTTTGTTCTCATTCAAAGACGTCGAGCAAATTGCAGTCCAACAGCAAACTATGTCATCAAATTCAAGTTTCACAGCCAAATATGAGTACAACTAAACAACAATGTCATCATGTTTTAGTTGTCATACAATCACCAAACACAAATCAGCATACATAACAAGTGATGTTCTCACAGCAAAATACTAAACAACATGTTCATCAGGTTTCAGTTGTCATAGCAAACACAATTTCACATAGTAGATAAAAAACGTCTTCTAACAGGCAAATAGGACAAAAGCAATGTAATCATCATCCATAGCAGCAGCGTCAACATCTTCGCCATGTGTATTAGTCTGAATCATAATTTCCCACGGTGTCATCTTCTTCTTCGTCCTCAGCGTCCTCGAACGTTGGATTCTTCTTGATCAACTCTTGTATGTCCACAGCACGACAGGCAATCTTTTCGCTGGCGTCATTGACGTGATGGTTCTCAAAAATATTAGGAGCATCTATGTTATCTTGTACATCAGGAGCAGTGTAAGCATCATCTTGTTGTGCAACTTCATTAAACGAATTCCTCTACTCAAACCTTTGCAACACTCTCCAGTCATCGCTACGTGCAAATGTGTCTTCCAAGAAAAATATCTGTGTTGCTTGATTTGCCAAAATAAAAGGCTCGTTGGTCTGGTACGCCGCCTTGACATTGATGGATTTGAAATAATCATCAGCTCTGGGTTTTGCGATCCTGGAAAACAGGTTATACCAACGACAGCACAACAGAACCACACACCGATGATCCTCAAAACTGGAGATATACTGCAACTGAACAATGTCTGTTATGTTAGCATGCATTTCAGTTGTCTCTTTATCATACATATCCATGCTCATGATGGCACTGTTTTGTGTCTTCCTGCCTTCGTCTCGTGCAAGGGTGTTGTAGCGCACATCTCCAACAACGCAAGATTCATAATGTCTTACCCGAGTATCAGGACCCATTGCTAGTGAGTAAAGGGCATCATCAAATGTTTGCCCATCCTCCCGCATCTTCTTAACCTATGGTTAGAAAACAGACAAGTTGATCATCTTATGTACTCAATATATTAAAAAAATTGACAGTGCACTTCAAAAGCTTACATGGTTCTTGAAGCATTTTGCAAATCCTGCCGTAACCAGTTTGTCAATGTTTCTTGGATTTTGCGGCAGTAACTCCTCTTTGTAGATGCTGCACAACATAGTGATCGCATCAAACATCTAAATATGTAAGATTGTGCTGCAAGTTTAGTAGATTACTATGTATAAGCTGCAGTACTGCACTTACTTGATATAAGGTAGTATCTCAGGATAGTTATTCAACACATACCAAACCATTTTGTCCAAATCTTTAGGTTTGTCCTCTTGTCGACTCTTCCCTGTAACTCGAACAGAATAATCGAAACCCCGGCGTCCTCCGTTCGCCACCCCATCCCACCCATCAACCGCCGCCCTCCTCCATCACGCCGGAGCCGATACCCCGACGTCGTCGTCCACCGCAACCTCAACCGCAACGCCCTCCATGGCTAGTAGTTGAAGCCGAGGCCGAGCCGTCCATACCCGAGCCAGTTCAACCACGTCGTCCTGCGCCTCACCGCTGCCGCTCCAACTTCGCCACCCTCCACCACACCGGAGTTGTTCCTGCTATGTCGTCCTTCGTCGCCTCGGATCTGCTTCCCCTCCGCCGACATACGGCCATGGCAACACAGTCAACAATTTGGCCATGGGTTCGCCCAAGCCTGCACCCTCCAGAACATCGGTTTCCCCGGTAAAAAGAAGAAGGTCGGCGCGACATGTGGAGGTGACCACACCGGCAACCGAAAAAGGTACTCCTCTTCCCTTATTCATGCAAATCTTACGTCTCTGCTTGCACGGTATTCATCCCACAGAAGACACTAGTTGACCGCTTCTTCTTGATACTAGATGTTCCTAGTAACTCGCGATGCATAAGGTTTCTCCTCATATACTATTTCACCTTAGCTAAAGGTCCGTCGCCCCCCTGAATTTCAATTTCTAGCCAGTTGATTCCCAATTAACGGAAGCATTCCCCGGCGTAACATGCGCTAGTATGCCTATTACGCCGGGGAAGCAGCGCCTTGGTGTTTATCTTAGGGGCGTGTGCGGCCTAGAGATACTGGCGCCCGATCTGGAGGTCGGCCGGGATTAAAGGGATGGCCTGGGGGAGCTGCCAAGCACGGCGGTGGTGTGAGGTCGATGGGAGGGCGGGGCAGCGGAGGCAGGGGTCTGGGCCGGTGGTCGCTGGCGGTTCGAGCAAGATCGTCAACAGTGACTGGTGGGAGGTAGACGAAGGCCATCTGCCCATTCCTTATAGATCGGATGGTTCATTAAAAAATCGACTGACCTATTTATTTTCAGTCGACTATTATCTTAGATATGACCACATGTGGTGGTGTGCTGGAGGAGTACCTGCATTTCCTATGCTCATATATTACAAAATCATACGGAGTAGAATCTAATTTTGTTTGCCATGCAATGTTGTAGAGCTATAATATGTCTCCTGTCATTTTTTTTAGCCACCTGCTATCTGCTACTTTTACAGTGCACTAGTTCTGCACACACTTCACCCTTACTCTCACTGTTGTGTTTTTATGCAAGGGTATTTCAGACTTTGCTGCCATGAGAGAAGCCAAAAATAAAAGAGAGAAGTCGCTCCAGCTTCGTATGCGGGTAGGCAAGACACGTTACAACGCTATAAAGGGTGCAGTGTCAGCAAATGGAGACGGTAAACGTAGCTCTGGAGTTGATGACCTCGCTTGCAATGAACCACCATCCCAGGTGCTTGCTTTAACTTCACGGTGTCATATGTGGTTGCATGTTCCATATGGTGTCTAGCTTGTATTCGAAAGGCCGAAGTCGGTAAGATAAGGAAAGATATTCTTTTTACATGAACTACCATCCCGTGAGCACCAGAAGACAAATAGCTAGTCAGGGCACTGGCCGAGCCAGTGACAAGCCCAGCAAAGATAGGCATCACCTGGAAGCCAACTAAAAAGCTGTGATGGTGGCGAAGGAGCCCGCCTCCCACTAGGCTCTCAGGTCCTAGATGATCATGCTCGCCACTCCAGCTGGATGTCGAGCTTGTATTGCTTCCAATTTGGTTAAATTGCATCTGCTTAGCTTACACATTATACCTTTGAATATGACATGCCTTTCTGTTTTTGGTACATACTAGTACATCTGTGTATTAACCATGTTCTTACATCAAACTAAAGTTCTTGTGTATCCCTCATCAATCACTTATGATGAGGCAGGCAGGCAAGGGGACTACTCCTCATTTAAAGAATGCAGCGTCAGCCTCCCGACATGATTCTCAAGAAACAGAAATGCTAGATGATGATAGTGAACGTAGCTCTGTAGTTGATTACATCATTTCCCGTACACTAGCATCGCGGGTGCTTGCTCTAACTTGGCAGCGTGATATGTGGTTGCATGTTGCATATGGTGTCTAGATTGTAATTATTCCAATCTGGTTAAACTGCATGTGCTAGTCTGCTTAGCTTATACATTATACCTGTTAATGTGACATGCCTTCCTGTATTTAGTACATAGTACATCTATCTATTAAGCATGTCCTTACATAAAACTATTGTTTTTTTGTATCCCGCATCAATCAACATGACGAGACACCTTTAGTACATGCAGTGTGATATTAGTTGCATCTTTCATATGATTTATAGCATGCCCTGCTTCTAATTTGTTGAAATTCCATTTATGATGGGACGCTTTTAACTTGGCAGAGTCATATTGGTTGCATCTTTCATGTGGTGTCTAGCTTGCATTGCTTCTTATTTGCTGGAATGGTTTCTACTTAGTTTACACAAACAGTTGTGAACATGCCATGCCGTCCTGTTTTTCGTTCATATTCCATCTTGGTATCATGTGTTTGCCTTACATCAAAGTAGTGATTGTCAGTATCATGCATGAATGAGTTCTGAATAGAGAATTTTATTGCTTTTTCTTGTTGGTTTTACTTGACAATTCAAAATCAATAAAGCGGAAGGAAGTTAGCAAGGCAGCGGATAAAGGTGCTCCTTCCAAACGGAGGGCCTCTACAGTTTCTACTCCTCCACACCCCAAAGATGATTTCCAAGACAACACATGCATAGACACTCAACAAAGTTGTGTTTATGATGAGCACGTCTCCCCTAGTGCAGCATCACCGGTGCTCCCTCTAACTTGGCACTATTATATGTGGTTTCATGTTATGTGTGATGTCTAGCTTGTATTGCTTCTAATTTTGTTGAATTCCATCTGCTTACTTTACACATTATACTTGAATACACGTGTTCCTATTTCTAGAACATACAATATCTGTCTATCACACCATGTTCTTACATCAAATTACTACTGTTGTGTAACCTGCAACAATCACTTATCATAAGACACGTTTGACTTCGGAGTGTGATATAGGTTACATCTCACATTCTTTTCTAGCTTGTACTACTAATTTGTTGAAATGGCACTTATGACGAGACAGTTTTAACTTGGTAGAGTGATATTCGTTGCATCTTTCATATGGTGTCTAGCTTTCATTGCTTCTAATTTGTTGAAATGCCTTCTCCTTAGTTTACACATCATAAGCTGTGAATATGCAATGTTGTGAATATGCAATGGCACTAATGACGAGAGACCTCTAACATGGTAGTGTGATGTTGTTTGCATCTTGCATATGATTTATTTCTTGTACTGCTTCACATTTGTTTAAACGCCATTTATGATGAGACACTGTTAACTTGGCAGAGCGATATTTGTAGCATCTTTCATATGGTGTCTACCTTCCATTGCATTGCTTCTAATTTGGTGAAATGTCTTCTTCTTAGTTTACACATCATAGTTCTGGTTATCTCTTCCGTCCTGTTTTTCATACATATTACATCCTCCTATCATGTGGTTGTCTAACATCAAAGTTCAGTTCGTCTGCATCACGCATCAATTTGTTCTGAAGAACTAAATTGGTATTCGTTTTTCTTGTTAGCTTGACTTAACATGGCACAGAGAAAGAGGAAGAAACACAGAATGGCAGGGAATGAGAAGCGGATGAATCCTGCAGATTCTGCAATAGAAGGTCAAAGTCCAGCGGAAAATTCTACAAACACGGCATCCCATGCTACACGAGTTGCAAAAAAGCCAAACAGAAACAAATAGCTGCCACCAAACAAGCAGAGACAGCCCTAGTTCTTGCAACACCTACCACAGTACTACCAGCTGCATGACTTACTCGTGCGTCAACTGAGCTAGCAGCACGTTCCCAAGCTCCCTTGCCACCTGACACTACTTCCCAAGCACTCTTGACACAAGACGAGTTGGCAATATCAGATGAACCTTGTGAGCTTCAACAACAAGAAGGTAGTTGCTGGAGTCAAGTTACAGTTGCATGCTTCTTTATATGTAGTCTCACAGTTTGATGTACACTAACACTTCCTATGTTCGTTGTTGGACTAGAACCTAGGCGCAAGAGGAAACAAACATCAGGGATAATGCTTGATAGGTTAACTAAATCTAGAGGAGGAAGAATGGAGATCCGTTTTGAGGCAGGTTTAAAAAGGCCACGTGATGCTACAGAGTCATCCAAGTTAGTATCAGAGGCAGCGGTTGCCGTTAGGTGTCATGTACGTATCCTCCCAACATGGATTCAGTACAGGAATGACAAAGATGAAACCCAGTTCAACACCTTCCTTGACCATTTATCTGTAAGTATGGTTATGTATGGAAACTAGTAATATTGTCTTGCTCTGTCCCATACTTTCTAGGTTGCTGATAATGAGACTCCCATATTTTTCAACAGATGAGGTTCAAGTTGGATAGCCAAGATGATGCAACTAGACAAGCTTGCACCCATGTTTTCAAGTCTGCTCTGCGACAGTATCGGTATAACTTGAGGAAAACTCACTTTGAAGGCAAGGCTAACAGTGAACTTTCCTAAACATCTCCAGTGGAAAATATATCGGATGAAGACTGGAGGGGCCTTGTTAAACACTGGTCTGATCCGAAGTATCAGGTACATTATATATATGTGATCAGATCACATGTTGAAGTCCTATTTACGCATGTGCCACAAAATCTATCTTGTTGTAGGTGAACTGTTCAAAGAACAAGGCCAACCGTACGAAAGTGAAATTCCAACAGATGACAGGATCTCGTAGCTATATTGCCACTGCGAGGCTCTTGTAATTAGCTGTTGTTTCACTCTTTTCACTGTACCATATTATCAGATCTATATTGACTTGTTCGAAATGCAGAGGAAAGCCCGCAAGGACCAAAAAGTACCTGAACCAAATGCTGTGGAAATCTTCAAGGACTGTCACACCAGCAAGAAGAAGGGCATGACTACACCAGTCAAAGCCGCTGTTGTAAGTCCTTAATCCTCATGCCGTTTAACTACTACTTGCTCTGACTTGTGCCTTGAACTGCATGGTTTGCAGCCAATGTCTATTACTCTTTTAAATTTTATACACAATTGTCTTAGCGTATCATTGCACCTTACAAGGTTTAAAAGAGAGGAGTGGTGTTCCTTTGATCTTGACCCGTAATCTAGTTCCATTCTGGACTTGCCCACACAATGTTACAGTTGCATGTTTGTCTGTTCTCAGTTGTTTTGTGATATGAATGATGTCATACTATGCTTACCGTATTATAAACATCTTCTCTTTATCCTAAGCCCTCAATACAATGTGAAGAAATAGGCAATACATTAGCGATGGTACATGGTCATATGTTTGGAACCTGGTTTTATTATGTACTTTGCAATAAAATACAACTAATATTTTACATGGGTTCACCAGAATAAGTTTTGTATATAGACCAAAGCTATTTTGTTTGGTTTTGCTGCCTCCTTAATATCTTCTGTTCTGGTACTACTAATGTAAAACCTCAACTTTTCAGCGAGCTATGGAAAAAATGGTGGAACCACCACCTTCTGAAGGTGGCGAGGCAACTATAACCGCAATGTCAGCTCTTGCTGCAGTGGGTCAGTACCTGTCCACTAACAGTGCCAAAAGCACGTTCCTACATAATACTGGGTTGGTTGTTAAGGCAATATCGTCCAAACTGCCTCATGATCAAGATATGCAAGCTCAAAGCAATGTTGTATCCACGCTCCAGACACAAGTCCATTCCCTAACAGAGACCCTTTGTGAAACAAGGAGAAACATTGCTCAATCTCGTCAAGATATGCATGGTTTTGAAACCAGACTATCAGACATTTGCTATGTTGTTCAGGAGCCTAGGGGAAATGAAGGCGAGGGTTATGGTGCTCCATCGGACAATACAGCATGAAAACATAACAGTCAGGTCAAATGAACTGAGCTTCTGAACTTTTGGTGGTGCATTTATCTGCTAGACTGTTAAGTTTTATGCCAACCTTCCTTTTGTTATATAGTTGTAATTTGTTTTGGTGCGATACAAAATTTATTCTTAATGTGCAGCCACCGGTTGAAGAAAATAGCAAGCCATTTTTGTATAGTGTAGGGTGTTCCCTATATTTGCACTGGTGGCGATCTTTGATGCTGAGTGGATGTAATATGTGCAATCGCCTTAATAGCCTCACGTTAGTTTCGGCCTTATTTATTTCCTAGTCTTCTTTTTCCCTGGTTTGCTAGTGGCCGCAACTACCATGGGCCATATACGGGTCGTAGGATCCATGGGTCTCCTATGGGCCGTCGATAAATGGGCCTGTAATCAGTGGGCCTCGGGCCGTCGGATAAATGGGTCTACATGGGCCATAATCGGGCGTAATTGGTATCAGCCCAGCACGGTAACATGTCGTTAACAGGCCGTAGGACAGCAAAGGCTTAATTCTGCCAAAGGCATAATAGGTCGTTAATGGGACAGAATATAGGACGGGCTGGAAACGGCGCAACGGGTTAACAGGCCAGAAACGGGCCGACTCTTGCCATGGGCCGAATTTGGCCCATTAGGGTAACAGGCTAGTAACGGGCCGACTCTTGCCATGGGCCGAATTTGGCCCATTAGGGGAACAGGCCAGTAACAGGCCGACTCTTGCCATGGGCCGAATTTGGCCCATTAGGGGAACATGCCAGTAACGGGCCGGAAGTAATCGAGGGCCGAAAAGGAGCCCAAGAACGTATGGGTCATCAATAGGCCGAAAGCTAACACGGGCTGGAAACGGCCCATGTAAATCATGGGCCGTTAACGGGTATAAAGAAAATTACTGCTCATTATGGGCTAGAGTCACCGTGGGCTTGTAAAGGGCCGAAAGATACGAAGGCCTCATATAGGCCGAAAGACGTCGTGGGCCACACATGGGCCGAAAGTGAAATGGGCTGGTGTTATATTCGACGGCCCACATGACGTTGTTGGGCCGATTTCCTTTAGGGCCTAACGGTCCATGAGTTAACGGGCCATAAAATGGGCTATTTGCGAAGAGACCGTTAACAGGCTTTTCATGGGCTAGCCCGTTAACTTTTGACCAAGTCAAACGGGCCAGCTTTATAAGCTAAATGGGCCAGTGGTGGGCCGTGGCATGTGTCGACATATCATAGGAGCCTATCTGACCCACTGACAAGCTGACACGTGTTGCGTCCGGCCAATAAGAATTTTACACGTGGAAATTTCCCATTGGTCGGGGCTGTTAACGGGTTATCTGATCCAAAACCCGACCCGATAGCTTAACGGCGTTCCGTTATGGTCGATACCACGTGTCGGTCACCCTTGACGAAAGCACTTCTGTGACGTGCGATTTATCGTCATGGAAGTGGACACTTCCGTGATGATAATTTTGGCAATGTCATGGAAGACTTCTACGACAGCACAGGTATGACTATCTTGATTCTGTCATAAAATCGTCATGGATGTACATGCATGACAAAAAACGCGACCTACTGTGACAAACACGTATCATCACGGAAGTGCATTTTTTTGTAGTGCTAGGGCTCCAGCGGAGCTGTTCCGCCGGGGAAACTTCCCTCTGGGAGGGGGAAATCATCACCATCGTCATCACCATCGATCCTCTCATTGGGAGGGGGTCAATCTCCATCAACATCTTCACCAGCACCATCTCATCTCAAACCCTAGTTCATCTCTTGTATCCAATCTTTGTCTCAAAACCTCAGATTGGTGCCTGTGGGTTGCTAGTAGTGTTGATTACTCCTTGTAGTTGATGCTAGTTGGTTTACTTGGTGGAAGATCATATATTCTGATCCATTATGCATATTAATACCCCTCTGATTATGAACGTGAATATGATTTGTGAGTAGTTACGTTTGTTCCTGGGGACATGGGAGAAGTCTTGCTATAAGTAGATGATGGGTTGCTAGAGTGACAGAAGATTAAACCCTAGTTTATGAGTTGCTTGGTAAGGGGCTGATTTGGATCCATATGTTTCATGCTATGGTTAGGTTTACCTTAATACTTCTGTTGTAGTTGCGGATGCTTGCAATAGGGGTTAATCATAAGTGGAATACTTGTCCAAGGAAGGGCAGTACCCAAGCACCGGTCCACCCACATATCAAATTATCAAAGTACCGAACGCGAATCATATGAACGTGATGAAAACTAGCTTGATGATAATTCACATGTGTCCTCGGGAGTGTTTTCCATTATACAAGAGTTTGTCCAGGCTTGTCCTTTGCTACAAAAAGGATTGGGCCATCTTGCTGCACCTTATTTGCTTTTACTATTTGTTACCCTTTACAAATTACCTTATCACAGAACTATCTGTTATCGATAATTTCAGTGCAACCAGAGAATACCTTGCTGAAAACTGCTTATCATTTCCTTCTGCTCCTCGTTGGGTTCGACACTCTTACTTATTAAAAGGACTACGATAGATCCCCTATACTTGTGGGTCATCAAGACTCTTTTCTGGCGCCATTGCCGGGGAGTGAAGCGCCTTTGGTAGGTGGAATTTGGTAAGGAAAAATTTATATAGTGTGCTGAAATTTACTGTCACTTGTTACTATGGAACATAATCCTTTGAGGGACTTGTTCGGGGTATCTTCACCCCGACTAGAAGAGCAAAGAGTTGCTCCTCAACCTACTAAACCTACTGAAAATGTTTACTTTGAAATTCCTTCGGGTATGATAGAGAAACTGCTAGCTAATCCTTTTACAGGAGATGGAACATTGCATCCCGATTTGCACCTAATCTATGTGGATGAAGTTTGTGGATTATTTAAGCTTGCAAGTATGCCCGAGGATGTTATCAATAAGAAGGTATTCCCTTTATCTTTGAAGGGAAAGGCATTGACATGGTTTAGGCTATGTGATGATATGGGACAATGGAACTACAACCGATTGAAATTGGAATTTCATCAGAAGTTTTATCCTATGCATCTTGTTCATCATGATCGTAATTATATATATAATTTTTGGCCTCGCGAAGGAGAAAGCATTGCTCAAGCTTGGGGGAGGCTTAAGTCAATGTTATATTCATGCCCCAATCATGAGCTCTCAAGAGAAATTATTATTCAAAAAAATTATGCTCGAGTTTCTCTCGCTAATCGCTCCATGCTTGATACCTCTTGTACCGGCTCTTTTATGATGAAGACTATTGAATTCAAATGGGATTTATTGGAAAGAATTAAACACAACTCTGAAGATTGGGATCTCGATGAAGGTAAGGATTCAGGTATAACACCTAAGTTTGATTGTGTTAAATCTTTTATGGATACTGATGCTTTCCGTGAATTTAGCACTAAACATGGACTTGACTCTGAGATAGTAGCTTCTTTCTGTGAATCCTTTGCTACCCATGTTGATCTCCCTAAGGAGAAGTGGTTTAAATATAATCCTCCCATTGAAGTAAAAGTAGTTGCACCTATTAAAGCTGAAGAAAAGACTATCACTTATAATGATCCTGTTGTTCCTACTGCTTATATTGAGAAACCACCTTTCCCTGTTAGAATAAAGGATCATGCTAAAGCTTCAACTGTGGTTCGTAAGAGTAATACTAGAACACCTACTCCCTCTGAGCAAATTAAAGTTGAACCTATTGTTGCTATGGTTAAAGATCTCTTGGCCGATAATATTGATGGGCATGTTATTTACTTCTGTGATGAAGCTGTTAGAATTGCTAGACCCGATACTAAAAAATAAACATAGACCTGTTGTAGGCATGCCTGTTATTTCTATTGAAATAGGAAATCATTGCTATCATGGCTTATGTGATATGGGTGCTACTGCAAGTGCAATACCTCATTCCTTATATAAATAAATTATGCATGATATTGCACCTGCTGAACTAGAAGAAATTGATGTTACAATTAAGCTTGCCAATAGAGATACTATTTCATCGGTTGGGATTGTTAGAGATGTTGAAGTCTTGTGTGGGAAAGTTAAATATCCTGCTGATTTTCTTGTTCTTGGTTCCCCACAAGATAACTTTTGTCCCATTATATTTGGTAGACCCTTCTTGAATACTGTTAATGCTAAGATAGACTGCAATAAGTATATTGTTTCTGTTGGTTTAGGGGATATGTCTCATGAGCTTAATTTTGCTAAATTTCGTAGACAACCCCATGATAAAGAATTGCCTAGTAAAGATGAATTTATTCGTCTTGCTTCTATTGCCGCGACTCCTAGTGATCCTTTAGAACAATATTTGCTAGACCATGAAAATGATATGTTTATGAATGAAAGAAGGGAAATAGATGAAGTATTCTTTAAACAGGGACCTATTTTGAAACACAACTTGCCTGTTAAAATCCTAGGGGATCCTCCTCCACCTAAGGGTGATCCTGTGTTTGAGCTTAAACTTTACCTGATACTCTTAAATATGCTTATCTTGATGAGAAAGAGATATATCCTGTTATTATTAGTGCTAACCTTTCAGAGCATGAGGAAAAGAAATTATTGAAAACTCTGAAGAAGCATTGTGCTGCTATTAGACATACTCTTGATGATCTTAAGGGCATTAGTCCCACTTTCTGCCAGCACAAAATAAAATTGGAGAAAGACGCGAAACCGGTTGTTGATCACCAACGACGGTTAAATCCTAAGATGAAAGAAGTGGTAAGAAAAAAATACTAAAGCTTCTGGAGGCAGGTATAATTTACCCCGTTGCTGATAGTCAGTGGGAAAGCCATGTCCATTGTGTCCCTAAGAAGGGAGGTATTACTGTTGTTCCTAATGATAAAGATGAATTGATCCCACAGAGAATTGTTACAGGCTATAGAATGGTAATTGATTTCCGAAAATTAAATAAAGCTACTAAAAAGGATCATTACCATTTACCTTTTATTAATAAAATGCTAGAAAGATTATCCAAACATACACATTTTTGTTTCTAGATGGTTATTATGGTTTCTCTCAAATACCTGTGTCAAAAGAGGATCAAGAAAAGACAACTTTTACTTGCCCTTTCGGTACCTTTGCTTATAGATGTATGTCTTTTGGTTTATGCAATGCACCTGCTACTTTTCAAAGATGTATGACTGCTATATTCTCTGACTTTTGTGAAAGGATTGTTGAGGTTTCATTGGATGATTTCTCCGTTTACGGAACTTCTTTTGATGATTGCTTAAGCAACCTTTATCGAGTTTTGCAGAGATGTGAAGAAACTAATCTTGTCTTGAATTGGGAGAAGTGCCACTTTATGGTTAATGAAGGTATTGTCTTGGGGCATAAAATTTCTGAAAGAGGTATTGAAGTTGATAAAGCTAAAGTTGATGCTATTGAAAAGATGCCGAGCCCTAAGGACATTAAAGGTATAAGAAGTTTCCTTGGTCATGCCAATTTTTATAGGAGGTTTATTAAGGACTTCTCTAAAATTTCTAGGCCTCTGACTAATCTCTTACAAAAAGATGTTCCTTTTGTTTTTGATGATGACTGTGTAGAAGCATTTGAAATACTTAAGAAAGCTTTGATTTCTGCACCTATTGTTCAGCCTCCTAATTGGAATTTACCATTTGAAATCATGTGTGATGCTAGTGATTATGTTGTAGGGACTGTTCTAGGACAAAGAGTTGATAAGAAATTAAATGTTATTCAATATGCTAGTAAAACTCTAGACAGTGCTCAAAGAAATTATGCTACTACTGAAAAAGAATTTTTAGCAGTTGTATTTGCTTGTGATAAGTTCAGACCTTATATTGTTGATTCTAAAGTAACTGTTCACACTGATCATGCTGCTATTAAATATCTTATGGAAAAGAAAGATGCTAAACCTAGACTTATTAGATGGGTTCTCTTGCTTCAAGAATTTGATTTGCATATTATTGATAGAAAGAGAGCTAAGAACCCCATTGCAGACAAATTTTCTAGGTTAGAGAATGTTCTTGATGACCCACTACCTATTGATGATAGCTTTCCTGATGAATGATTGGCTGTCATAAATGCTTCTCGTACTACTCCATGGTATGCTGACTATGCTAATTACATTGTTGCTAAATTTATACCACCTAGTTTCACATACCAGCAAAAGAAAAAAATCTTCTATGATTTAAGACATTACTTTTGGGATGACCCACACCTTTATAAAGAAGGAGTAGATGGTGTTATTAGACGTTGTGTACCTGAGCATGAACAGGAATATATCATACACAAGTGTCACTATGAGGCTTATGGAGGACACCACGCTGGAGATAGAACTGCACATCAGGTATTGCAATCGGTTTTTATTAGCCTACTCTCTTCAAAGATGCACGTAAGTTTGTCTTGTCTTGTGATGAATGTCAAAGAATTGGTAATATTAGTAGACGTCAAGAAATGCCTATGAATTATTCACTTGTTATTGAACCATTTGATGTTTGGGGCTTTGACTATATGGGGCCGTTTCCTTCCTCTAATGGGTATACACATATTTTAGTTGTTGTTGATTACGTTACTAAGTGGGTAGAAGCTATTCAAACTAGTAGTGCTAATCATAACACCTCTATTAATATGCTTAAAGAAGTTATTTTTCCGAGGTTTGGAGTCCCTAGATATTTAATGACTGATGGTGGTTCACATTTTATTCATGGTGCCTTTCGTAAGATGCTTGCTAAGTATGATGTTAATCATAGAATTGCATCTCCTTTTCATCCACGGTCTAGTGGTCAAGAAGAACTAAGTAATAGAGAGCTTAAATTAATTTTGCAAAAGACTGTTAATAGATCTAGGAAGAATTTGTCCAAGAAACTTGATGATGCATTATGGGCCTATAGAACTGCATACAAAAATCCTATGGGTATGTCTCCGTATAAAATGGTTTATGGAAAGGCATGTCACTTACCTCTTGAACTAGAACATAAGGCATATTGGGCCATTAAAGAGCTCAATTATGATTTCAAACTTGCCGGTGAGAAGAGGCTTTTTGACATTAGCTCACTTGATGAATGGAGAGCCCAGACTTATGAGAATGCCAAACTGTTTAAAGAAAAAGTTAAAAGATGGCATGACAAAAGGATACAAAAAACGTGAGTTTAATGTAGGTGATTATGTATTGTTATACAACTCTCGTTTAAGATTTTTCGCAGGAAAACTCCTCTCTAAATGGGAAGGTCCTTACGTCATCGAGGAGGTCTATCGTTCCGGTGCCATAAAAATCAACAACTTCGAAGGCACAAATCCGAGGGTGGTGAACGGTCAAAGAAACAAACATTATATCTCAGGTAATCCTATAAATGTTGAAACTAATGTTATTGAAACCGTAACCCCGGAGGAATACGTAAGGGACACTTTCCAGAACGTTTCAGACTTCGAAAAGGAATAGGTACGTGGTACGATAAGTAAACCGACTCCAAAATAGTTCTAATAGCATTTTTTTCTTCGTTTAGGAATATTTAAGAAAATAGGAAAATAAGAAGCAGTCAAGGAAGGACACGAGGTGTCCACGAGGGTGGAGGGCGCGCCCCCTGCCTTGTGGGCACCTCGTGTGCTCTTCGGACTCCGTTTTCTTGCACGATAATTCTTTTGGTCGGTAAAAATTCACTATATAATCTCCCGTAGGTTTTGACCACCGTATCACGCAAATATCCTCTATCTTTATTTCGAGCTGTTTTTGCTACAGATTAGAGCAATATGTCATCCCAAGATTCGGAGAGAGAAAGCTATGTGGCTGATTACCTTGCAGATCATAAGGTCTACAGGGACTTGGAGCATTGTGGTTGGACCACGGAGGAAGAAGAAGACTATGAGCCTAGGGGAAAGGAGGACATGAGCTTAGATGAAGATGAAGTCCCATTACCTCAACCTGGGGACATGCATGTGGAGTTCAAAAAGTCAAGCCTCCCCAATAGAGCAAAGAAACCTAAGATCGAGTTTATCCCTTTTCGTCTCCTGCAGGAGAACAAACAAGAACTATCCAAAAAGGTGTTAAGCCTTGAGCGGGAGATCGAGGACCTAAGGGAGAAAAATTCTATCCTCACGCGCAAATTAAGGAAGAAGCACACGCCATCAACAACTCCATCATCACCACCTCAGAAGAACTGAGTATCGGGTATGGGGACTCCCCTTGGCAACTGCCAAGCTTGGGGGAGTGCCCTGGTATCGTATCACCATCACACTTTTATCTTTACCATTTTTCTTAGTTCGATCCTATTGGTAATATCTTGATCTAGTAGAATAAAGTCTTGGTATGATTTAGGTTTTAGTTTTGCTTTATGATCCTTCTATTTAATTGAGTCCGTGAGCTATATACAATAAAGATTAGTGTTGAGTCAAGGGCTTGATTATCTTACTATGATCTTGGGGGAATAAAATAAAAGAGATAGAATAAAAAGAAATAAAGGGATCATATGGATCTTATGGAGAGTAATGACTTCACATATAAAGAGTATGATGAATAAAAGTTGTTGAGAATTGACAAACATAGTTTTGGTCATCATTGCAATTAATAGGAAGTAATAAAGAAAGAGAGGTTTTCACATATAAATATACTATCTTGGACATCTTTTATGATTGTGAGCACTCATTAAAATATGACATGCTAAAGAGTTGACGTTGGACAAGGAAGACAACATAATGGGTTATGTTTTCTTACATCTGAAATAAATTATATTGTCTTGGATCATCCAACATGTTGAGCTTGCCTTTCCCTCTCATGCTAGCCAAATTCTTTGCACCAAGTAGAGATACTACTTGTGCTTCCAAATATCCTTAAACCCAGTTTTGCCATGAGAGTCCACCATATCTAGCTATGGATTGAGTAAGATCCTTCAAGTAAGTTGTCATCATTGCAAGCAATAAGAATTACTCTCTAAATATGTATGATCTATTAGTGCGGAGAAAATAAGCTTTATACGATCTTATGATGTGGAAGAAATAAAAGCGATGGACTGCATAATAAAGGTCCATATCACAAGTGGCAATATAAAGTGACGTTCTTTTGCATTAAGATATTGTGCATCCAACCATAAAAGCACATGACAACCTCTGCTTCCCTCTGCGAAGGGCCTATCTTTTATTCTTGTCTTATACTTCATGCGAAGAGTCACGGTGATCTTCAACTTTCCTTTTTACATTTATCCTTTGGCAAGCACAATGTGTTGGAAAGATCCAGATATATATAGCTAATTGGATGTGAGTTTTCATGAACTATTATTGTTGACATTACCCTTGAGGTAAAAAGTTGGAGGCAAAACTATAAGCCCCTATCTTTCGCTGTGTCCGGCTAAAACTTCATACCCATAAATATTGCGTGAGTGTTGGAAATTGTGAAAGACTAAATGATAGTTGAGTATGTGGACTTGCTGAAAAGCTCTTATATTGACTCTTTCCGATGTTATGATAAATTGCAATTGCTTCAATGACTGAGATTATAGTTTGTTAGTTTTCAATGAAGTTTATGATTCATACTTGAAACTATGAATGAATTGTTAATTTAGCATAAGAGATCATATGACAATATATGTATATGTTGTTGTTCTAAGAATGATCATGATGCCCTCATGTCCGTATTTTATTTCATCGACACCTCTATCTCTAAACATGTGGACATATTTTTCGATATCGACTTTCGCTTGAGGACAAGCGAGGTCTAAGCTTGGGGGAGTTGATACGTCCATTTTGCATCATGCTTTTATATCGGTATTTATTGCATTATGGGATGTTATTACACATTATGTCACAATACTTATGCCTATTCTCTCTTATTTTACAAGGTTTACATGAAGAGGGGGAATGCCGGCAGCTGGAATTCTGGGTTGGAAAAGGAGCAAATATTAGAGACCTATTCTGCACATCTCCAAAAGTCCTGAAACTTCACGGGAGCATGTTTCAGAATATAAAAAATATTGGGCGAAAGAAGTACCAGAGGGGGGCCACCCACCGTCCACGAGGGTGGGGGCGTGCCCTACCCCCCTGGGCGCGCCCCCTGCCTCGTGGCCCCCCTGGCATCCCTCTAATGCCCATCTTTGGCTATATGGAGTCTTTTGTCGAGGAAAAAAATCATAAGCAAGCTTTCGGGAAGAAACTCCGCCGCCACGAGGCGGAACCTTGGCGGAACCAATCTAGGGATCCGGCGGAGCTGTTCTGCCGGGGAAACTTCCCTCCGGGAGGGGGAAATCATCACCATCGACATCACCATCGATCCTCTCATCGGGAGGGGGTCAATCTCCATCAACAACTTCACCAGCACCATCTCATCTCAAACCCTAGTTCATCTCTTGTATCCATTCTTTGTCTCAAAACATCAGATTGGTACCTGTGGGTTGCTAGTAGTGTTGATTACTCCTTGTAGTTGATGCTAGTTGGTTTACTTGGTGGAAGATCATATGTTTAGATCCATTATGCATATTAATACCCCTCTGATTATGAACATGAATACGATTTGTGAGTATTTATGTTTGTTCCTGAGGACATGGGAGACGTCTTGCTATAAGTAGTCATGTGAATTTGGTATTCGTTCGATATTTTGATGAGATGTATGTTGTCTTTCCTCTAGTGGTGTCATGTGAACGTTTACTACATGACACTTCACCATTTTTTGGGCCTAGGGGAAGGCATTGGGGAGTAATAAGTAGATGATGGGTTGCTACAGTGACAGAAGCTTAAACCCTAGTTTATGAGTTACTTCGTAAGGGGCTGATTTGGATCCATATGTTTCATGCTATGGTTAGGTTTACCTTAATACTTCTGTTGTAGTTGCGGATGGTTGCAACAGGGGTTAATCATAAGTGGGATACTTGTCCAAGGAAGGGCAGTACCCAAGAACCGGTCCACCCACATATCAAATTATCAAAGTACCGAACGCAAATCATATGAACGTGATGAAAACTAGCTTGACGATAATTCCCATGTGTCCTCGGGAGCGTTTTCCTTTATATAAGAGTTTGTCCAGGCTTATCCTTTGCTACAAAAAGGATTAGGACATCTTGCTGCACCTTATTTGCTTTTACTATTTGTTACGCTTTACAATTTACCTTATCACAAAACTATCTGTTACCGATAATTTCATTGCAACCAGAGAATACCTTGCTGAAAACTGCTTATCATTTCCTTCTGCTCCTCGTTGGGTTCGACACTCTTACTTATAGAAAGGACTACGATAGATCCCCTATACTTGTGGATCATCATATGGCCATCATCATCTTGTGCCTTTGATCTCCATCTCCGAAGCACCGTCATGATCACCATCGTCACCGACTTGACACCTTGATCTCCATCGAAGCTTCGTTGTCGTCTCGCCAACTATTGCTTCTACGACTATCGCTACTTCTTAGTGATAAAGTAAAGCAAC
This sequence comes from Triticum urartu, assembly GCF_056163025.1. NCBI lineage: Eukaryota > Viridiplantae > Streptophyta > Magnoliopsida > Poales > Poaceae > Triticum > Triticum urartu. The sequence goes on along the minus strand of NC_141879.1, from coordinate 463,350,542 downwards.
TACATGGCGATTGCATTTTATACAATAAAGCGACAACCATATGGCTCCTGCCAGTTGTCGATAACTGTGTTACAAAACATGATCATCTCATACAATAAAGTTTAGCATCATGTCTTGACCATATCACATCACAACATGCCCTACAAAAACAAGATAGGCGTCCTCTACTTTGTTGTTGCAAGTTTTATGTGGCTGTTACGGGCTAAGCAAGCACCGTTCTTACCTATGAATCAAAAACCACAACGCAGTATAGTGATTGCTTTTTGATCTTCAGAAAGAACCCTGTTCATTGAATCTGATTCAACTAAACTTGGAGAAACTGACATCCAGCAGCCACCTGTGTGCGAAGCACGTCGGTAGAACCAGCCTCGCGTAAGCGTACGCGTAATGTCGGTCTGGGCCGCTTCATCCAACAATACCGCTGAATCAACAATAAACTAGTGACAGCAAGCAATATGTATATACCCACGCCCACAACTCCTTTGTGTACTACTCGTGCAAATAACATCTACGCATAGACCTGGCTCGGATGGCATTGTTGGGGAACACAGTAATTTCAAAAAAAATCCTATGCATAGGCAAGATCATGGTGATGCATAGCAACGAGAGGGGAGAGTGTTGTCTATGTACCCTCGTATACCGTAAGCGGAACCGTTATGACAACGCAGTTAATGTAGTCATACATTTTCACGATCGACCGATCCTAGTACCAAAAGTACGGCACCTCCGTGATCTACACACGTTCGGCTCGGTGACGTCCCACGAACTCATGATCTAGCAGAGTGTCGAGAGAGATCTTTGTCAGCACGACGGCGTGATGACGGTGATGATGATGCTACCAGAATAGGGCTTCGCCTAAGCACCGCTACAATATGACCGAGGTGGATTACGGTGGAGGGGGGCACCGCACACAGCTAAGAGATCAATGATCAACTTGTGTGTCTATGGGGTGCCCCCCTCCCCCGTATATAAAGGAGTGAAGGAGGGGGAGGGCCGGCCCTCTATGGCGCGCCCTGGAGGAGTCCTACTCCCTTTGGGAGTAGGATTTACCCGCTTTCCCTAGTTGGACTAGGAGAGAAGGAATGGGTGAGAGGAAGGAAGGAAAGGGGGGTGCCGCCCCCTTCCTAGTCCAATTCGGACCAGAGGGGGAGGGGGCGCGCGGCCTTCCCTGGCTGCCTCTCTCTCTCTCCACTAAAGCCCATTAGGGCCCATATACTCCCCGGGGGGTTCCGGTAACCCCCTGGTACTCCGGTATATGCCCGAACTCACTCGAAACCTTTCCGATGTCCAAACATAGGCTTCCAATATATCGATATTTATGTATCGACCATTTCGAGACTCCTCGTCATGCTCGTGATCACATCCGGGACTCCGAACAACCTTCGGTTCATCAAAACACATAAACTCATAATACTGATCGTCACCGAACGTTAAGCGTGCGGACCCTGCGGGTTCGAAAACTATGTAGACATGACCGAGACATGTCTCCGGGAAATAACCAATAGCGGAACCTGGATATTCATATTGGCTCCCACATATTCTACGAAGATCTTTATCGGTCAAACCGCATAACGATATACGTTGTTCCCTTTGTCATCGGTATGTTACTTGCCCGAGATTCGATCGTCGGTATCTCAGTACCTAGTTCAATCTCATTATCGGCAAGCCTCTTTATTCATTCTGTAATGCATCATCCTGCAACTAACTCATTAGTCACATTGCTTGCAAGGCTTATATCGATGTGCATTACCGAGAGGGCCCAAAGATACCTCTCTGACAATCGGAGTGACAAATTGATGTCTACTACACAACCTTCTTCTTGTAGACGTTATTAGGCCTCCAAGTGCAGAGGATTGTAGGATAGTCGCAAATTTCCCTCAAGTGGATGACCTAAGGTTTATCAATCTGTGGGAGGCATAGGATCAAGATGGTCTCTCTCAAGCAACCCTGCAGCCAAATAACAAAGAGTGTATTGTGTCCCCAACACACCCAATACAATGGTAAATTGTATAGGTGCACTAGTTCGGCGAAGAGATGGTGATACAAGTGCAATATGGATGCTAGATATAGGTTTTTGTAATCTGAAAATATAAAAACAGCAAGGTAACTAATGATAAAAGTGAGCACAAACGGTATTGCAATGTGTTGAAACAGGGCCTAGGGTTCATACTTTCACTAGTGCAAGTTCTCTCAACAATAATAACCTAATTGAATCATATAACTATCCCTCAACATGCAACAAAGAGTCACTCCAAATTCACTAATAGCGGAGAACAAACAAAGAGATTATTGTAGGGTACGAAACCACCTCAAAGTTATCCTTTCTGATCGATTTATTCAAGAGTCCGTAGTAAAATAACATGAATCTATTCTTTCCGTTCGATCCATCATAGAGTTCGTACTAGAATAACACCTTAAGACACAAATCAACGAAAACCCTAATGTCACCTAGATACTCCAATATCACCTCAAGTATCCGTGGGTATGATTATACGATATGCATCACACAATCTCAGATTCATTTATTCAACCAACACAAAGAACTTCAAAGAGTACCCCAAAGTTTCTACCGGAGAGTCAAGACGAAAACATGTGCCAACCCCTATGCATAGGTTCATGGGCGGAACCCGCAAGTTGGTCACCGAAACATACATCAAGTGGATCACGTGATATCCCATTGTCACCACAGATAAGCATGGCAAGACATACATCAAGTGTTCTCAAATCCTTAAATACTCAATCCGATAAGATAACTTCAAAGGGAAAACTCAATTCATCATAAGTGAGTAGAGGGGGAGAAACATCATAAGATGCAACTATAATAGCAAAGCTCGCGATACATCAAGATCGTACCACCTCAAGAACACGAGAGAGAGAGAGAGAGATCAAACACATAGCTACTGGCACATATCCTCAGCCCCGAGGGTGGACTACTCCCTCCTCGTCATGGAGAGCACCGGGATGATGAAGATGGCCACCGGAGAGGGATTCCCCCCTCCGGCAGGGTGCCGAAACGGGTCTAGATTGGTTTTCAGTGGCTACGAAGGCTTCTGGCGGCGAAACTCCCGATCTATTCTGTTCTTGGATGTTTGGGGGTATATAGATATATATAGGAGGAAGAAGTACGTCGGTGGAGCAACGAGGGCCCCACGAGGGTAGAGGGCCCACCCAGGAGGGTGGGCGCGCCCCCTGCCTCATCGCTGCCTCATTGCTTGCCTGACGTATACTCCAAGTCTCCTGGATTGCTTCCATTCCAAAAATAACTTTCCCGAAGGTTTCATTCCGTTTGATATTCCTTTTCTTCGCAACACTGAAATAGGCAAGAAAACAACAATTTGGGCTGGGCCTCCGGTTAATAGGTTAGTCCCAAAAATAATATAAAAGTGTAAAAATAAGCCCAATAACATCCAAAATAGATAATATAATAGCATGGAGCAATCAAAAATTATAGATACATTGGAGACGTATCAGCATCCCCAAGCTTAATTCCTGCCCGTCCTCGAGTAGGTAAATGATAAAAACAGAATTTTTGATGTGGAATGCTACCTAAAATATTTATCCATGTAATTCTGTTTATTGTTGCAAGAATATTCAGATCCATAAGATTCAAGACAAAAGTTTAATATTGACATAAAAATAATGATACTTCAAGCATACTAACAAAGTAATCATGTCTTCTCAAAATAACATGGCCAAAGCAAGATATCCCTACAAAATCATATAGTCTGGCTATGCTTTATCTTCATCGCACAAAATATTTAAATCATGCACAACCCCGATGACAAGCCAAGCAATTGTTTCATACTTTTGATGTTCTCAAACTTTTTCAATCTTCATGCAATATATGAGCGTGAGCCATGGATATAGCACTATGGTGGAATAGAATGGTGGTTGTGGAGAAGACAAAAAGGAGAAGATAGTCTCACATCAACTAGGCGTATCAATGGGCTATGGAGATGCCCATCAATACATATCAATGTGAGTGAGTAGGGATTGCCATCCAACAGATGCACTAGAGCTATAAGTGTATGAAAGCTCAAGAAAAGAAACTAGTGGGTGTGCATCCAACTCGCTTGCTCACGAAGACCTAGGGCATTTTGAGGAAGCCCATCATTGGAATATACAAGCCAAGTTCTATAATGAAAGATTCCCACTAGTATATGAAAGTGACAACATAGGAGACTCTTTATCATGAAGATCATGGTGCTACTTTGAAGCACAAGTGTGGTAAAAGGATAGTAGCATTGCCCCTTCTCTCTTTTTCTCTCATTTTTTCATTTCTTTTATTTGGGCCTTTCTTCTTTTACTTTTTTTCTTCTTTTTGGCCTCTTTTTTTCGTCTGGAGTCTCATCCTGACTTGTGGGGGAATCATAGTCTCCATCATCCTTTCCTCACTGGGACAATGCTCTAATAATGATGACCATCGCACTTTTATTTATTTACAATTCAAGAATTACAACTCGATACATAGAACAAAATATGACTCTATGTGAATGCCTCCAGCAGTGTACCGGGATGTGCAATGAATCATGAGTGACATGTATGAAAGAATTATGAACGACGGCTTTTGCCACAAATACGATGTCAACTACATGATCATGCAAAGCAATATGAAAATGATGAAGCGTGTCTTAATATGGAACGGTGGAAAGTTGCATGCAATATATCTCGGAATGGCTATGGAAATGCCATAATAGGTAGGTATGGTGGCTGTTTTGAGGAAGGTATATGGTGGGTTTATGGTACCGACGAAAGTTGTGCGGTACTAGAGAGGCTAGCAATGGTGGAAGGGCGAGAGTGCTTATAATCCATGGACTCAACATTAGTCATAAAGAACTCACATACTTATTGCAAAATCTATTAGTTATCGAAACAAAGTACTATGCGCATGCTCCTAGGGGGGTAGATTGGTAGGAAAAGACCATCGCTCGTCCCCGACCGCCACTCATAAGGAAGGCAATCAATAAATAAATCATGCTCCGACTTCATCACATAATGGTTCACCATACGTGCATGCTACGGGAATCACAAACTTCAACACAAGTATTTCTCAAATTCACAACTACTCAACTAGAATGACTCTAATATCACCATCTCCATATCTCAAAACAATCATCAAGTATCAAACTTCTCTTAGTATTCAATGCACTTATATGAAAGTTTTTATTATTGCCATGTTGTTCTAAAGGACTCTCAAAATAATATATGCGAAGCATGAGAGATCAATTATTTCTATAAAATAAAACCACCACCGTGCTCTAAAAATATATAGGTGAAGCACTAGAGCAAAAGACAAACTACTCCAAAAGATATAAGTGAAGATCAATGAGTAGTCGAATAATTATGCAACTATGTGAAGACTCTCTAACATTTAAGAATTTCAGATATTGGTATTTTATTCAAACAGCAAGCAAAACAAAATAAAATAAAATGACGCTCCAAGCAAAATACATATAATGTGGTGAATAAAAATATAGCTCCAAGTAAGTTACCGATGAATGAAGACGAAAGAGGGGATGCCTTCCGGGGCATCCCCAAGCTTAGGCTCTTGGTTGTCCTTGAATATTCCCTTGGGGTGCCTTGGGCATCCCCAAGATTAGGCTCTTGCCACTCCTTATTCCATAGTCCATCGAATCTTTACCCAAAACTTGAAAACTTCACAACACAAAACTTACCAGAAAACTCGTAAGCTCCGTTAGTATAAGAAAATAAATCATCACTTAGGTACTGTTGTGAACTAATTCTAAATTCATATTGATGTAATATTTACTATATTCCAACTTATCTATGGTTCATACCCTCCGATACTACTCATAGATTCATCAAAATAAGCAAACAACACATAGAAAACAGAATCTGTCAAAAACAGAACAGTCTGTAGTAATCTGTAGGTTTAGACTACTTCTGGAACCCCAAAAATTCTAAAATAAACTTCTGGACGTGAGTAATTTATCTATTAATCATCTGAAAAAAGAATTAACTAAATATCACTCTCCAATAAAAAATGGCAGCAATTCTCGTGAGCGCTAAAGTTTCTGTTTTTTTACAGCAAGATCAAAAAGACTTTCCCCAAGTCCTCCCAATGGTTCTACTTGGCACAAACACTAATTAAACACAACAACACAACCAAAACAGAGGCTAGATGAATTATTATTACTAAACAGGAGCAAAAAGCAAAGAACAAAAATAAAGTTGGGTTGCCTCCCAACAAACGCTATCGTTTAATGCCCCTAGCTAGGCATGATGATTTCAATGATGCTCACATAAAAGATAAGAATTGAAACATAAAGAGAGCATCATGAAGAATATGACTAGCACATTTAATCCTAACCCACTTCCTATGCATAGCGATTTTGTGAGCAAACAACTTATGGGAACAATAATCAACTAGCATAGGAAGGCAAAACAAGCATAACTTCAAAACTTTAAGCACATAGAGAGGTAACTTGATATTATTGCAATTCCTACAAGCATATATTCCTCCATCATAATAATTTTCAGTAGCTTCATGAATGAACTCAACAATATAACTATCACATAAAGCATTTTTTTCATTATCTACAAGCATAGAAATTTTATTACTCTCCGCATAAGCAAAATTCTTCTCATTCGGAATAGTGGGAGTATCATAAGAGACTCGAATACTATAAATTGTTTCCACATTAAAAGAGTAGTGTTCAGAAAAAGGGTAATCATAATCATGACAAGTTTTATAAATATAATCATCACTACTTTTTATAGCATAAGATTCATCACAATAATCATCATAAGTAGCAACTTTGTTCTCATCATAATCGATTGAAACCTCTTCCAAGATAGTGGAATCATTACTAAATAAAGTCATGACCTCTCCAAATCCACATTCATAATTATCACAGTAAGATTCAACATCCTCCAAAATAGTGGGATCATTACTTCCTAAAGTTGACACTCTTCCAAACCCACTTTCATCAATATAATCATCATAAGTAGGAGGCATGCTATCATCATTATAAATTTGCATATCAAAACTTGGGAGGCTAAAAATGTCATCTTCATTAAACGTATCATCCCCAAGCTTGGGCCTTTTCATATCATAAGCATAATCACTCTCATCATTAATAGTATGGATAGCACCAATAGTATAACAATTATCATCATCACAATGAGTAATAGGAGCAACATTATTTGGGAGGGATACATTTTTATCTTTGCTTCTGTGTCTATTCTTTTTCTTCTTCACATCATGTGTGGGTTCAATCCTCTTTTTGGAGCTCCTTATTGATGAGATTGGTTGAATAGAAGGCTCCTCCTCATTACCTGATTCATCATAAGAAATAATAGGAGGATACTGGGAAGCCTCTTCCCTTTCATTAGTATTATCTTCATCCTCTATTTGTTTTATTTTCTTTATGTAATTGGCAATATAAGGATTTTCAATGCAATTCACCGCACAATACATATAAATTTCCTCTAGGTCAAAATGAAGAACTCTATGAAGGGCAAATTCTGGAATAACCTTAGATATACGTTTCATTTCTTCATAACCCAAGAGAAAACTAAGTTCATTATGATGTGCAAGGTAAATCAATTCATCACAATTTTTGGACACGATACGATCATGAAACAATTTGCATTGGGTACTGAAATGATCACGTTCATTGCAAAGTTCACAAGTAGGGCCAATAAAGTTTAAATTTTCAGCACAAACATCTAGGCTTTCTTGCAACCATTTAGTTTCCAAATACTTATGCCTCTTGCAAAATCTATCTTCCCTGTTTGGTATGTACTTGCAAACTCTATGCACTCCACAAAAATCGACATGCTTATAAAAGATATTTTCATCATGACTAGTGCAATCATCATTAGTACTACGGATATTCAAAGAGTTCATACTAATAACATTGCAATCATGCTCATCATTCAAAGATTTAGTGCCAAACATTTTAACGCATTCTTATTCTAACACTTTGGCACAATTTTCCTTTCCATCATACTCACGAAAGATATTAAAAAGATGAAGCATATGAGGCAAACTCAATTCCATTTCTTGTAATTTTCTTTTGTAAACTAAACTAGTGATAAAACAAGAAACTAAAAGATTTGATTGCAAGATCTAAAGATATACCTTCAAGCACTCACCTCCCCGGCAACGGCGCCAGAAAAGAGCTTGATGTCTACTACACAACCTTCTTCTTGTAGACGTTGTTGGGCCTCCAAGTGCAAAGGTTTGTAGGACAGTAGCAAATTTCCCTCAAGTGGATGACCTAAGGTTTATCAATTCGTGGGAGGCGTAGGATGAAGATGGTCTCTCTCAAGCAACCCTGCAACCAAATAACAAAGACTGTCTTGTGTCCCCAACACACCCAATACAATGGTAAATTGTATAGGTGCACTAGTACGGCGAAGAGATGGTAATACAAGTGCAATATGGATGGTAGATATAGGTTTTTGTAATCTGAAAATATAAAAACAGCAAGGTAACTAATGATAAAAGTGAGCACAAACGGTATTGCAATGTGTTGAAACAAGGCCTAGGGTTCATACTTTCACTAGTGCAAATTCTCTCAACAATAATAACATAATTGGATCATATAAAAATCCTCAACATGCAACAAAGAGTCACTCCAAAGTCACTAATAGCGGAGAACAAACGAAGAGATTATTGTAGGGTACGAAACCACCTCAAAGTTATCCTTTCTGATCGATCTATTCAAGAGTCCGTAGTAAAATAACATGAAGCTTCTTTCCGTTCGATCCATCAGAGTTCGTATTAGAATAACACCTTAAGACACAAATCAACGAAAACCCTAATGTCACCTAGATACTCCAATGTCACCTCAAGTATCCATGGGTATTATTATACGATATGCCTCACACAATCTCAGATTCATCTATTCAACCAACACAAAGAACTTCAAAGAGTGCCCCAAAGTTTCTACCGGAGAGTCAAGACGAAACGTGTGCCAACCCCTATGCATAGATTCATGGGCGGAACCCGCAAGTTGATCACCAAAACATACATCAAGTGGATCACGTGATATCTCATTGTCACCACAGATAAGCACGGCAAGACATACATCAAGTGTTCTCAAATCCTTAAATACTCAATCCGATAAGATAACTTCAAAGGGAAAACTCAATTCATCACAAGAGAGTAGAGGGGGAGAAACATCATAAGATCCAACTATAATAGCAAAGCTCGCGATACATCAAGATCGTACCACCTCAAGAACACGAGAGAGAGAGAGAGAGAGAGAGATCAAACACATAGCTACTAGTACTTACCCTCAGCCCCGAGGGTGGACTACTCCCTCCTTGTCATGGAGAGCATCGGGATGATGAAGATGTCCACCGGAGAGGGATTCCCCCTCCGGCAGGGTGCCAGAACGGCTCTAGATTGGTTTTCGGTGGCTACGGAGGCTTCTGGCGGCGAAACTCCCGATCTATTCTGTTCTCGGATGTTTGGGGGTATATAGATATATATAGGGGGAAGAAGTACGTCGGTGGAGCAACGAGGGGCCCACGAGGGTGGAGGGCGCGCCCCCCTGCCTCGTTGCTTTCCTGACGTATACTCCAAGTCTCCTGGATTGCTTCCGTTCCAAAAATAACTTTCCCGAAGGTTTCATTCTGTTTGGACTCTGTTTTATATTCCTTTTCTTCGAAGCACTGAAATAGGCAAGAAAACAGCAATTTGGGTTGGGCCTCCGGTTAATAGGTTAGTCCCGAAAATAATACAAAAGTGTAAAAATAAGCCCAATAACATCCAAAATAGATAATATAATAGTGTAACATCCCAAAATTCTAAATTTTGGAATGTTATAATAATAGATAGATTTGATTGATCGTTTGATTGATTGTCTAAAAGTGAGTGAACTCGAAACTTTTTGAAAGTTAAATGAGAGGGAATAAAAGGACTTTCCCAAAATTTCATTTTGCTTTTATGCTCTCTGTGAATTCAAATTCTTTTCACCACGAAACCCTGGAGAGAAGATGACATGACTTCTTCCATTTAAATAAATGAAAAGGGTGTTTGAAAAATACTTGAATTCCATTGGGGAAATTTTCAATTCTGAAACTTTATGCAACTCAATGATTTTCACGAGAGAAGATAAAATGACTTCTTCAAAGTATATGAAATATGAGTTGGGAGTTTCAAAGAACTCAAATCTAAAATCCATTTGAAATTATTTTTCAATTAGGGTTATTTGAGTTTTATTCAAATTATTTTTCTCCCAAAAATAAAATATATGGAAATTAGGGTAACATGATTCCCTACAATAGAAAATTGGAGAAAAATTAATTTGAAATCATTTTGGTATTTTTAAAATGATTTTTGTTGGTTTTTAATAGATCAGTAGCACTGTTTGAGTTATCTGAATTTGTGTGGATATTATTTGATTTTACAAAAATGTTCATGTTGTAGATATTCTTTTTCTGAAAATTTTTATATATTATATGCCTATATAATATTTTCATTTAATTTGTTTTTATTTTTAATTTGTCTGGAAAATGTTTTTTCTTAAAAAAAATCCCCGGGCCAACTGGGCTGAAGCCCAGCCAGCCGGCCCAAGTCGTCGCCGCCTCTTCCCTCCCGTGCACGACCGGGACTTCGCCGGAGTCCGCCGCCTCCACGGCGCCGTCGCCCCTCCTCCACGCCTCCCCTAGCCCTTTTTAAGGCCGACCCCGACCCCTCTCGCTGCTCGCGCCGCCGCCCCTCCCGCAACTCGCCGCGCCGCCCCGCATCTCGCCGCCGCCGCATGCCGCAGACCCGCGCCGCCGCCGCCTTGCTTCGCCGCTCGCGCCGCTCCTCTCCTGCGCCGCCGCCTGCTAGCGCCGCCGCCCGCGCTGCCGTAGCCTCGCCGGAGCTCGCCGCCCTCGCCGGAGCCGCCACTCCACCGATCTAAACCGCCGCCGCCGGTTTATTTGCCCCGACCGGTATAAACCGAGAAAACCCACCGGTTTTTTATATATAGTTCGGTTTTTCTTTTAGTACGGTTTATTTCTTTTGGTTTTGTTAGATAGTGAGCGTTCACCCGTTTAGATCTGTAGCGAAAGGTTTTCGTCCTTTAAGCGTTCTGTAGCGAACGTTCGTTCGGTAGCGTTTCTCTTTTTCTTTTTATTTTAGATTTTTGGCCAGGGACCTATCTATGAGTGTTTTATTTACAGTTTAGTCCCTGATCTTCAAACTATCACAACTTTTCAACCGTTTATCCAAATCCAATGAAACCAACGCTCACGTCTTCGTTACGATCTCCTCTATCCATTAATCCAACTCAAACATGTTTTTGAAAAGTTTAAAATTTGAATTAGATCAGATTTGAATTCAAACTTCATTTGATCATAACTTGAGTTTCGTAGCTCCGTTTCAGTTGATTCTTTTTGCAAATCGAAGCTCTTGACCTAAACATTCTGATAAGGCCAAATTCACATAATTTTGGTACTGTTAGAAATTGTTTTATGTTGCAAGAGTTATTTGCTTGGTTTTGACGTTTTCTGAATTGTCTTCTTCGTTCTTCCCGATCTTTTGAGTGATTGCTTATGTGTGGTTACTATTGCTTGCATACGATAGATTGACCGGAGTGTGGCGAGTAGAGCTATCAAGAGTTTTGAGTGTGAATCATCTTCATCAACATTGCAGGCAAGTTCACACTTTGATCATATCCCCTTTCATACCCAGTTTTTATGCATTAGTTTCACCCTGAAACATTGCATGAGTAGGATTGATAACATGTGGGTATTGGGAAGTAGTTGATGAGGTAGGAACCTATTCACCTCTTACTATCGAACCCTTGGGAGTTACTTCTATGCGTTGCTTATATTGCTATGCTATGCTCGTAGACGTGGTTTGGGTATGAGTGAAAGCCTTGACAGATGTGAGATTGTTATTTAATGGTTCAACTTAAGGTGGCAACTTGAATACACATCTGGGTGGATTGCTAGGTGCACCCTGGGGATATACCAATGGACTTGCCGGGACACCTGGGGATATACCAGTGTTGTCCTAGGAGATCCCGGGGATATACCGTGTGATCATCCTACGGTCCGCCACCCAGGCTCAAAGGGATCATAAGATTATTCATGCTAGAAACTTCCGTGTGCAGGCACAAGCTATTATGGGATCTAGCATAGTTGATTAAGTCGTGTGAACTCTTACAGTGGTAGACTAGCAGATGTAGGGGTTGTAGGTGGTACGGTCTACCCATTGTAAGGTGCAAATGCTTCTGAAAGACTATGTCTCGGTCATCCGTTTCTCAAACACCATGTAGTGCGAGAAATCCAAGGGAGGAGATCGAGTCTTGTGGGAAAAGTGCACAAACCTCTATAGAGTGTATAAACTAATCATGATTAGCTGTGTCCCGGTTATGGACATCTTGAGTCTCTGGTACTTGGATTATCCTGTTGATCTCAACATGTTACTCTAAATTAATTTTGTTGGGTTTTAATGATGATGCTCAATTGGGATTGAGAATGCTGTCAACCATTCTCAATGTTTAACAACCACCATGATAGTTAAATAAAATTTATTCCTTTGTAGTAGGGAAAAATTGGCTTTTTCGCAAAAACATTATAACCATAGAGCTTTTCCACCAGCCATATATGCATGTAGTGATAGCCATTGTTCATCATTCTCTATGGTGTGAATTTGCCAGTACATTCAATGTACTGACCCTCTGTGGCTGCAACATCTCATGTTGCAAGATTTCTTACGACAAGTAAGTGATACGTTAGGGTTATGATTTCTACACTCAACTTTGCCGTTGGTGTTGATGGGAATCCACAACCGTGTTACTTCCGCTATTTTGGATTGAGGTAATAGTATTTACGTTACTTTTACATGTGATTTACCTCTGTTATAAATCCTCGAGTACTGTGTGTGTCAGCATACCGATCCAGGGATGACACTTAAGCACAGAGACTTGATCCATTCGGGTCGGGTCGCTACAACATGGTATCAAAGCACATGTTGACTGTAGGACGTGACCCTAGAAACTGGCAAGCCCATAGCAAAGATTGTTCTCTACAACTTTCCCTTTCAAAAAGATCTTTTACCTCTCTGAGCATCTGTCAGCAAAAGATGAAGTTTTAACCTTAGCTAGTGTATCACCATGATCTGGAGTATTACATCAAGGATTTTAAGATGGACCTGCAGGAAGCTATATTCGATAAAGAAGCATTCCGTGAAGAACTTAGGACCAAGGAGCTGAAGTAGCCAAGCTGGAGGAGCAAAACCTCGAGATACCGGAGATTCATTAAGAACTGAAGGACAGGAGGATCATGGTTCATGTCAAGGATGTTGAAACCCGGAAGTTTGGAATGCAACTCCAGAAATATTAAAGGAGGTCACGAGAGACTTCAGTCAATAGAGGTGATCTGGCAAAAGAACTGGAGAAGGACAAGCATGATTGGAAGAAGCCATTGGAGGCATGAACAAGACTTGATGGGTTTGATGACTTTGAAGATTTATTGACCTTTAGAAGACCAAACCCCTGTTATATACCCACGTTAGATGCGATGTTTGTGAGCTGTCCTTTGTTTGATGTTTTTCCCGACAGCCACAAATAAAATCTGTCTTTTCAAAACTTTTGTTTGTATTGTGTGTATCCCTCTCTATCTCTCTTATCTCACCCCAAACCCATGGACCCAATAGAGGATGAATGAAGATGAACTTATATTTTCTGGACCGGTGAGTCAATTGGAGACGGACCAATGGATTCAGAACATGGAAGACCACATGAAGAATAACCCTATAGTCAGAAAGGATATGACCCAGCATGCTCTTCAGTGCTTTGAAAGAGGTGCTGCTCCTTGGTGGAGGATGTACCAAACCATCAATGGATGGCAAGGAGTAACCACTTGGAAAGAATTTAAGTTGACTCTGCAAAGATCTCACCTTGTGTCCCAGAAGTTGAAGCTTTCTGGAAAGGGTATGAAGAAACCTTGTGCATGCAAGATTTGTGGAGAAATAGGACACACCCATAAAGAACACAAGGATGAATGCCCTAATTGCGAAGGAAGTCACCCAGTTGAAGAATGCCCCACTAGGCAGATTGCTTGTTTCTTGTGTGAAGGGAGTACCCACTATCCTGCTCGGTGTCACATTTACCCCATGGTACAATGAACCATCCAGCAGAAGAAAGAAGTAACGAAAGGAGCCCTCATGGAAATTTTAGAAGAAATTGTGATGAAGGAAGATATGGAGGACACATCTAAAGGAAACCCGAGTAAACCCTGCACTAAGTCTTGCTATTCATGTGGAGAAGAAGGACACATCTCCCAAAATTGTTTGAATGGGGATCTAGTATAATTCCTGACAGAGGAAGTAGAATATGACCCACAAGAAATAGAAGCCATGATTGGCATGGAAAGGTCCAGGAAGAGAAGCAGATTGGATTCCAGGAAGGACCTGAGTCATATCACCTGTTACAGGTGCAAGGAGTCAGGGCACTACCTCAACAGTTGCCCAAAAAGGAAACCTCGATACTTGTCAGAAGTAATATGTTTGCCAGCGAATGCCCTAAGGAGAAGGAAACTTGTGCTAGATAGTTGAGTTTGCAACAAAAGAAATGGAGTAGTAGAAGTGAGAACATTTTCTTTTATATTGAGGTGTTGAGTTGAGACTTGTAATGGAAAAGCAAGAGATTGTAATCATTGGAGAATGAATAAAGTAGCAACGTTGGTACTGATATAGATTTTATGAGTTGTTACTCTATGAAGAAGAATTTTGGCCATTCTGAGGATATGAGAAATATGGTCTATGGAAGATTTGTGCATTTTAAGGGTGGTAGTATCCTGTAAGAACCCTTGACCCCTGGAAAAGATAAGGATACTCCACTGAGTGAATTTCGGACAAAATGAATACGAGTTTAGTCTCGATATGTGTGATGCCCCAAGAGTATGTGGGATGAAGTTGGAGATCGTCAGTTGTTTGGACCAAATGTGATCAAGGAGTCAGAAGAGAATGTTAAGTTGATTCGAGATAGACTGAAGGTAACTCAGTCCAGGCAAAAGAGTTATGCAGACAAAAAAATGCAAGGAGGTAGTCTATGAAATTGGAGACAGAGCATGTCTTCGTGTGACCCCTCTGCGAGGAGTTAAACGATTTGGAGTTAAGGGAAAGTTAGCCCCGAGATTTGTAGGACCATACCGAGTTTTGGAGCGTATGGGAGAAGTGGCCAACAAGTTGGAGTTACCCGAAGGACTGTCAGGAGTTCAAGATTGTTTCACATTTCCCAGTTGAAGAAGTACCATACAGAGATGGCTAATAATCCCTGTAAGGACGCTTGACCCCGGAAAGGATAATGATGTTCCACGAAGTGGAATATGGACTTCATAAGTTTTTATCTCTTTATGAGGGATACCCCACGAGGATGAAGAGAAGAATTACTATTGGATATAAAGGAGGTGTGATGTCGGAAATATGGATCAATGGAAACTCCATGATGAGTCTGAGTAATCATGTCTTAGTTTGGTGCCAATAGAAGGAAGGAAGTCAATAAAATTGGATGGAATTAAGAATACTAGGAAGTTGGAAGTTGAAATAATGATCAGTTGCCCGATGATAAGTTCAAGGACTACAAGTGATGAGATGGGCCATAACTCACAGGCCCCAGGACCTGCCAAGAAGCAAGCACATTCTTGCTGAAGGAAGAACCCTGGAAGAGGATATACCTTTGTCGACAGACGATTTTATAGGAGTTTACGCAAAACCTGAGAGTTGTGAAGGAACGATAGATGTTTGTATGGTTTGCAGAATCAATGGATTTATTCGAACCTTGGTTCGTCGACAAGAGAAATTCTGCAATGCTTGTGAGGTTGACCGAGTGTTAGAATGCGAGATTCGCTAAACCGTATACAAGGTAATGATTGGGTGCGGGATGGATTGATCACCATACCGACTTACTCTTATTATTCGCCTTGCTATGTGGGATGGTAAATCTGAGTGACTTACCTATAGTAGAGAGACGACAATCAAAACCTTGTTTAAACCTTAGAATGGTATAAGAATTTTTTCCCTTGTACAAGGCATCTTTTGTCAACCGTAGGTTATACGGTGAGGTTCAATCCAGACCCATTTCCTGTAGGAGAAACCATAAATTGTTGACTACCATGAGAGATATCGATAGATGTTTAGTTTTGGCGCCAAACCCGTCAGCTAAGAAGACCCAGTCCTGGAATAATCTTACCTAGATGAAAGACAGAAGAATTGAGGAAAAGGTTATGCCACTATCGGAAGAGCTCAGAGAAGGAATTTTCTCGAGGAGCTGAGAAGACCGACACTGTCAAGAATAAGGATGGAGTATATGAGTTTTGATGGAGCAGTAACCATGCTTCCAAGGGTGGTAGCACCCAGACCCCTGGAAACGATCGATGAAATTTTGAAGAGACCCCGAACCTAACCTATTTCTTTCTAGCCTCTCCGAATCTCGAGGACGAGATTCCTTTTAAGGGTGGTAGGTTTGTAACATTCCAAAATTCTAAATTTTGGGATGTTATAATAAATAGATAGATTTGATTGATCGTTTGATTGATTGTCTGGAAGTGAGTGAACTCGAAACTTTTTGAAAGTTAAATGAGAGGGAATAAAAGGACTTTCCCAAACTTTCATTTTTCTTTTATGCTCTCCGTGAATTCAAATTCTTTTCACCACGAAACCCTGGAGAGAAGATGACATGACTTCTTCCATTTAAATAAATGAAAAGGGTGTTTGAAAAATACTTGAATTCCATTGGGGAAATTTTCAATTCTGAAACTTTATGCAACTCAATGATTTTCACGAGAGAAGATAAAATGACTTCTTCAATGTATATGAAATATGAGTTGGGAGTTTCAAAGAACTCAAATCTAAAATCCATTTGAAATAATTTTTCAATTAGGGTTATTTGAGTTTTATTCAAATTATTTTTCTCCCAAAAATAAAATATATGGAAATTAGGGTAACATGATTCCCTACAATAGAAAATTGGAGAAAAATTAATTTGAAATCATTTTGGTATTTTTAAAATGATTTTTGTTGGTTTTTAATAGATCAGTAGCACTGTTTGAGTTATCTGAATTTGTGTGGATATTATTTGATTTTACAAAAATGTTCATGTTGTAGATATTCTTTTTCTGAAATTTTTTATATATTATATGCCTATATAATATTTTCATTTAATTTGTTTTTATTTTTAATTTGTCTGGAAAATGTTTTTTCTTAAAAAAAATCCCCGGGCCAACTGGGCTGAAGCCCAGCCAGCCGGCCCAAGTCGTCGCCGCCTCTTCCCTCCCGTGCACGACCGGGACTTCGCCGGAGTCCGCCGCCTCCACGGCGCCGTCGCCCCTCCTCCACGCCTCCCCTCGCCCTTTTTAAGGCCGACCCCGACCCCTCTCGCTGCTCGCGCCGCCGCCTCCTCCCGCAACTCGCCGCGCCGCCCCGCATCTCGCCGCCGCCGCACAACGCAGACCCGCGCCGCCGCCGCCTTGCTTCGCCGCCCGCGCCGCTCCTGGCCTGCGCCGCCGCCCGCGCCACCCGCTGCCATCGCCTGCGCCGCACCCCGCCGCCCGCGCTGCCGTAGCCTCGCCGGAGCTCGCCGCCCTCGCCGGAGCCGCCGCTCCACCGATCTAAACCGCTGCCGCCGGTTTATTTGCCCCGACCGGTATAAACCGAGAAAACCCACCGGTTTTTTATATATAGTTTGGTTTTTCTTTTAGTATGGTTTATTTCTTTTGGTTTTGTTAGATAGTGAGCGTTCACCCGTTTAGATCTGTAGCGAACGGTTTTCGTCCTTTAAGCGTTCTGTAGCGAACGTTCATTCGGTAGCATTTCTCTTTTTCTTTTTATTTTAGATTTTCGGCCAAGGACCTATCTGTGAGTGTTTTATTTACAATTTAGTCCCTTGATCTTCAAACTATCACAACTTTTCAACCGTTTATCCAAATCCAACGAAACCAACGCTCACGTCTTCGTTACGATCTCCTCTATCCATTAATACAACTCAAACATGTTTTTGAAAAGTTTAAAATTTGAATTAGATCAGATTTGAATTCAAACTTCGTTTGATCATAACTTGAGTTTCTTAGATCCGTTTCAGTTGATTCTTTTTGCAAATCGAAGCTCTTGACCTAAACATTCTGATAAGGCCAAATTCACATAATTTTGGTACTGTTAGAAATTGTTTTATGTTGCAAGAGTTATTTGCTTGGTTTTGACGTTTTCTGAATTGTCTTCTTCGTTCTTCCCGATCTTTTGAGTGATTGCTTATGTGTGGTTACTATTGCTTGCTTACGATAGATTGACCGGAGTGTGACGAGAAGAGCTATCAAGAGTTTTGAGTGCGAATCATCTTCATCAACATTGCAGGCAAATTCACACTTTGATCATATCCCCTTTCATACCCAGTTTTTATGCATTAGTTTCACCCTGAAACATTGCATGAGTAGGATTGATAACATGTGGGTATTGGGAAGTAGTTGATGAGGTAGGAACCTATTCACCTGTTACTATCAAACCCTTGGGAGTTACTTCTGCGCGTTGCTTATATTGCTATGCTATGCTCGTAGACGTGGTTTGGGTATGAGTGAAATCCATGATAGATGTGAGATTGTTATTTAATGGTTCAACTTAAGGTGGCAACTTGAATACACATCTGGGTGGATTGCTAGGGGCACCCTGGGGATATACCAGTGGACTTGCCCGGACACCTGGGGATATACCAGTGTTGTCCTAGGAGATCCCGGGGATATACCGTGTGATCATCCTACGGTCCGCCACCCAGGCTCAAAGGGATCATAAGATTATTCATGCTAGAAACTTCCGTGTGCAGCCACAACCTATTATGGGCTCTAGCATAGTTGATTAAGTCGTGTGAACTCTTACAGTGGTAGACTAGCAGATGTAGGGGTTGTAGGTGGTACGGTCTACCCATCGTAAGGTGCAAATGCTTCTGAAAGACTATGTCTCGGTCATCCGTTTCTCAAACACCATGTAGTGCGAGAAATCCAACGGAGGAGATCGAGTCTTGTGGGAAAAGTGCGCAAACCTCTGCAGAGTGTATAAACTAATCATGATTAGCCGTGTCCCGGTTATGGACATCTTGAGTCTCTGGTACTTGGATTATCCTGTTGATCTCAACATGTTACTCTAAATTAATTTTGTTGGGTTTTAATGATGATGATTAATTGGGATTGAGAATGATGTCAACCATTCTCAATGTTTAACAACCACCATGATAGTTAAATAAAATTTATTCCTTTGTTGTAGGGAAAAATTGGCTTTTTCGCAAAAACATTATAACCATAGAGCTTTTCCACCAGCCATATATGCATGTAGTGATAGCCATTGTTCATCATTCTCTATGGTATGAATTTGCCAGTACATTCAATGTACTGACCTTTTGTGGCTGCAACGTCTCATGTTGCAGGATTTCTTACGACGAGTAAGTGATACGTTAGGGTTATGATTTCTACACTCAACTTTGCCATTGGTGTTGATGGGAATCCACAACCGTGTTACTTCCGCTATTTTGGATTGAGGTAATAGTATTTACATTACTTTTACATGTGATTTACCTCTGTTATAAATCCTCGAGTACTGTGTGTGTCAGCATACCGATCCAGGGATGACACTTAAGCACAGAGACTTGATCCATTCGGGTCGGGTCGCTACAAATAGCATGGAGCAATCAAAAATTATAGATACGTTGGAGACGTATCACAAATCCTAATCCCGATCTATGCCAACTCAACAAACACCATTGGAGACACCTGTAGAGCACCTTTATAATCACCCAGTTATGTTGTGACGTTTGGTAGCACACAAAGTGTTCCTCCGGTATTCAGGAGTTGCATGATCTCATAGTCATAGGAACATGTATAAGTTATGGAGAAATCAATAGCAACAAACTAAACGATTATCGTGCTAAGCTAACGGATGGGTCAAGTCAATCACATCATTCTCTAATGATGTGATCCCGTTAATCAAATGACAACTCATGTCTATGGTTAGGAAACATAACCATCATTGATTCAACGAGCTAGTCAAGTAGAGGCATACTAGTGAAATTCTATTTGTCTATGTATTCACACATGTACTAAGTTTACGGTTAATACAATTCTAGCATGAATAATAAACATTTATTATGATATAAGGAAATATAAATAACAACTTTATTATTGCCTCTAGGGCATATTTCCTTCAGTATGTGCGTCCACAGCAAGGCTTGGTCATGTCCCAGATGCTTTTACTGCTAAACTGCAGCCCTTTCCGAGGGACTAAAACTTGCTACTAGCATGGGTTGCAACTCCATTCGAATACAAACGGAGTGCATGAATTTAGTTGATGCTCTCCAGCAGAATACGGGACAGTCTACGATAGCAGCTCCAATTCTGGACGATTGCCGGTTACTATTTCTTAACTTTGGTAAGGTCATTTTAGAGTATTGTAATTGTGAGTCTAATATGATAGCTCATGTGCTAGCGCAAAATGGATGTGTAGATCCACCGAACTTGTGGTTGGACTCACCTCCCGCTTTTATTTCAGAATTTTTAGCGGACGATGTAAGCATTGTTTAAATTTTAATAAAGCTAGCCATGGTGGCCATTCCCTAAGAAAACATGAAGTCCTTAGTAAAAATATTTGTTGGGTCTTTCTTTGCAAAGGACGGCACATTGTTTGGTTTTTTAACAGAAAAATGCATTTCATAACTTAACCTCACATGACTGATACATCTCCAACATATCTATATTTTTTGATTGCTCCATGCTATGTTATCTACTGTTTTGGGCAATATTGGGCTTTATTATCCACTTTTATATTACTTTTGGGACTAACCTATTAACCGGAGGCCCAGCCCAGATTTGCTGTTTTATGCCTATTTCAGTGTTTCGAAAAAAAGGAATATCAAACGGAGTCGAAACGAAACGAAATCAACTGGAGAAGTTATTTTTGGAAGGAAACCTACCGGATAGACTTCGACCCTACGTCAGAAGATGAAGGAGGTGCTCACGAGGGTAGGGGCGCGCCCACCCCCCTAGGGCGCGCCCCCCTGCCTCGTGGCCCCCTCTTCGGTCCACCGACGTACCCCTTGTACCCATATATACCTACGTATCATAAAACTTCCAGAACAAAGAATAGATCGGGAGTTCCGGCGCCAGAAGCCTCCGTAGCCACCGAAAACCAATCTAGACCCGTTCCGGCACCCTGCCGAAGGGGGCAATCCTTCTCCGGTGGCCATCTTCATCATCCCGGTGCTCTCCATGACGAGGAGGGAGTAGTTCTCCCTCGGGGCTGAGGGTATGTACCAGTAGCTATGTGTTTGATCTCTCTCTCTCGTGTTCTTGATTTGGCATGATCTTGATGTATCGCGAGCTTTGCTATTATAGTTGGATCTTATGTTTCTCCTCCCCCTCTTCTCTCTTGTAATGAATTAAGTTTCCCCTTTGAAGTAATCTTATTGGATTGAGTCTTCAAAGATTTGAGAACACTTGATGTATGTCTTGCCGTGGATATCTGTGGTGACAATGGGATATCACGTGATTCACTTGATGTATGTTTTGGTGATCAACTTGCGGGTTCCGCCCATGAACCTATGCATAGGGGTTGGCACACGTTTTCGTCGTGATTCTCCGGTAGAACTTTGGGGCACTCATTGAGGTCCTTTGTGTTGGTTGAATAGATGAATCTGAGATTGTGTGATGCATATCGTATAATCATACCCACAGATACTTGAGGTGACATTGGAGTATCTAGGTGACATTAGGGTTTTGGTTGATGTGTGTCTTAAGGTGTTATTCTAGTACGAACTCTAGGGCTTTTTGTGACACTTATAGGAATAGCCCAACGAATTGATTGGAAAGAATAACTTTGAGGTGGTTTCGTACCCTACCATAATCTCTTCGTTCGTTCTCCGCTATTAGTGACTTTGGAGTGACTCTTTGTTGCATGTTGAGGGATAGTTATGTGATCCAATTATGTTAGTATTGTTGAGAGGACTTGCACTAGTGAAAGTATGAACCCTAGGCCTTGTTTCCTATCATTGCAATACCGTTTACGCTCACTTTTATCATTAGTTTTGCTGTTTTTATATTTTCATATTACAAAAACCTTTACCTACTATCCATATACCACTTGTATCACCATCTCTTCGCCGAACTAGTGCACCTATACAATTTACCATTGTATTGGGTGTGTTGGGGACACAAGAGACTCTTTGTTATTTGGTTGCAGGGTTGCTTGAGAGAGATCATCTTCATCCTACGCCTCCTACGGATTGATAAACCTTAGGTCATCCACTTGAGGGAAATTTGCTACTGTCCTACAAACCTCTGCACTTGGAGGCCCAACAACGTCTACAAGAAGAAGGTTGTGTAGTAGACATCAAGCTCTTTTCTGGCGCCGTTGCCGAGGAGGTTAGCGCTTGAAGGTATATCTTTAGATCTTGCAATCGAGTCTTTTAGTTTCTTGTTTTATCACTAGTTTAGTTTATAAAAGAAAATTACAAAAAATGGAATTAAGTTTGCCTCATACGCTTCATCTTTTTAATATCTTTCGTGAGTATGATGGAAAGGATAATTGTGCTCAAGTGCTAGAAGAAGAAATCTATAAAATGTTTGGCACTAAATATTTGAATGATGAGCATGATTGCAATGTTGTTAGTACGAATTCCTTGAATATCCATGATGCTAATGATATGCAAAGCCACAAGCTTGGGGAAGCTATGTTTGATGAAGATGATATTTTTTGTCCCCCAAGTTTTGATGAGCAAATTTATTATGATGAAAGCATGCCTCCTATCTATGATGATTATTGTGATGACACGTATGCTGTAAAGAATAATGATAACAATGAAACTTGTCATCTTGATTTCAATTTTCAATCACATGATAATTATTTTGTTGAGTTTGCTCCCACTATTATTCATGAGAAGAATCTTGCTTATGTGGAGAGTAGTAAATTTTCTATGCTTGTAGATCATGAAAAGAATGCTTTAGGTGCTGGTTATATTGTTGAATTCATTCATGATGCTACTGAAAATTATTATGAGGGAGGAATATATTCTTGTAGGAGTTGCAATAATATCAAGTTTCCTCTCTATGTGCTTAAAGTTTTGAAGTTATGCTTGTTTTACCTTCCTATGCAAGTTGATTCTTGTTCCCATATGTTGTTTGCTCACAAAATCCCTATTCATAGGAAGTATGTTAGACTTAAATGTGCTAGTCATATTCTTTATGATGCTCTCTTTATGTTCCAATTCTTATCCTTTATGTGAGCATCATTGAAATCATCATGCCTAGCTAGGGGCGTTAAACGATAGCGCTTGTTGGGAGGCAACCCAATTCTATTTTAGTTCCTTGCTTTTTCTTCCTGTTTAGTAATAAATAATTCATCTAGCCTCTGTTTATATGTGGTTTTATGCTTTTAATTAGTGTTTGTGCCAAGTAGAACCTTTGGGAAGACTTGGGTGAAGTCTTTATGATCATGCTGTAAAAAACAGAAACTTTAGCACTCACGAGAATTACTTCCATTTTTATTTGGAGAGTGATATTTAGTTAATTATTTCTGCAGATTATTAATAGATAAATTCCTCAGGTCCAAAAATTTATTTGAGAATTTTATGAGTTCCAGAAGTATACGTTTGATATAGATTACTACAGACTGTTCTGTTTTTGACAGATTTTGTTTTTCATGTGTTGTTTACTTATTTTGATGAATCTATGGCTATTAAAATAGTTTATAAACCATAGATAAGTTGGAATACAGTAGTTATAACACCAATATAAATAAAGAATGAGTTCATTACAGTGAAGTTCTAAACCATAGATAAGTTGGAATACAGTAGTTATAAACCATAGATAAGTTGGAATACAGTAGTTATAACACCAATACAGTGAAGTTTTCAAGTTTTGGGTAAGGATTCAATGGACTATGGAATAAGGAGTGGCAAGAGCCTAAGCTTGGGGATTCCCAAGGCACCCCAAGGTAATATTCAAGGAGAACCAAAATCCTAAGCTTGGGGATGCCCCGGAAGGCATCCCCTCTTTCATCTTCGTTCATCTGTAACTTTACTTGGAGCTATATTTTTATTTACCACATGATATGTGTTTTGCTTGGAGAGTCAATTTATTTTGTTAGGATTTTCTTGCTATTATTTAGAACAATGTTTTGCATCTTTTATTCCAATAAAAGTGGCATTGATAGTCTTTACTGTGCCTATGTTACAAGTCTTCATGTTGCTGTTTGAAAACAGAAAGTTTACCGCTGTTGCAATAATTCCCTAGAAAATTCAGAATGTGATAAAATGTTGAAACCTTTTGCATATTAAGCTCTGATAAATTTACTATAGTCGGAATTTTCTTTCATAATTTTTGGAGCTAGGGAGTATGGATGTTGCTGCATTCTTTACAGACTATCCTGTTTAGGCAGATTGCTGTTATGTTTGCATTGTTTGCATATGTTTGCTTCTTTAATGATTCTATTTGAGGGTAGGACTATTAAATATTGCAGAGGCATTTAGTATGCAATGTTGAATAATAATTTTAGTGATTTGCTACAGTAGAGTATGATAAGGTTTTTGCAATGGTTTATACTAACTTATCTCACGAGTCCTTGTTGAGTTTTGTGTGGATGAAGCTTTTGAGATTTAGGGAAGACCATGATATGAGAGGAATTAAGGAGACACAAAATCTCAAGCTTGGGGATGCCCAAGGCATACCAAGATAATATTTCAAGAAGTCTCAAGCATCTAAGCTTGTGGATGCCCCGGTTGGCATCTCACCTTTCTTCTTCAACAACTATCGGTTAGTATTGGTTGATCCTAAGTTTTTGCTTCTTCACATGATGTTTGCCATTCTTAGATGTCATTTTATTTTGTTTTTCTTTCTGTTTGAATAAAGTACCAAGATCTGAAATTATTAAATGTTAGAGAGTCTTCACATAGTTGCATAATTATTCAACTACTCATTGATCTTCACTTATATCTTTCGGAGTAGTTTGTTGTTGCTCTAGTGCTTCACTTATATCTTTTAGAGCATGGTGGTAGTTTTATTTTATAAGAAATAGATGAACTCTCATGCTTCACTTAGATTATTTTGAGAGTCTTGAATAGCATGGTAATTTTCTCAAAATCCTAATATGCTAGGTATTCAAGAATAATAAAATTCTCTTATGAGTGTGTTGAATACTATGAGAAGTTTGATACTTGATAATTGTTTTGAGATATGGAGATGGTGATATTAGAGTCATGCTAGTTGAGTAGTTGTGAATTTGAGAGATACTTGTGTTGAAGTTTGTGATTCCCGTAGCATGCACGTATGATGAACCGTTATGTGATGAAGTCAAAGCATGATTTATTTATTGATTGCATTCCTTATGAGTGGCGATCGGGGACGAGCGATGGTCTTTTCCTACCAATCTATCCCCCTAGGAGCATGCGCGTAATACTTTGCTTTGATAACTTGCAGATATTTGCAATAAGTATATGAGTTCTTTATGACTAATGTTGAGTCCATGGATTATACGCACTCTCACCCTTCCACCCTTGCTAGCCTCTCTAGTACCGCGCACCTTTCGCCGGTACCATAAACCCATCATATACCTTCCTCAAAACAGCCACCATACCTACCTATTATGGAATTTCCATAGCCATTCCGAGATATATTGCCATGCAACTTTCCACCGTTCTGTTTATTATGACACGCTTCATCATTGTCATATTGCTTTGCATGATCATGTAGTTGACATCGTATTTGTGGCAAAGCCACCGTCCATAATTCTTTCATACATGTCACTCATGAGTCATTGCACATCCCGGTACACCACCGGAGGCATTCATATAGAGTCATATCTTGCTCTAAGTATCGAGTTGTAATTCTTGAGTTGTAAGTAAATAAAAGTGTGATGATCATCATTATTAGAGCATTGTCCCAGTGAGGAAAGGATGATGGAGACTATGATTCCCCCACAAGTCGGGATGAGACTCCGGACAAAAAATAAATAAAAGAGTGTAACACCCCGGATGTAATTTACCTTATATGTATCCCAACTCTTGCCGTTTCCGGCACTAAGTTATTTTATTTTCCTCGGGTTCGGGTTTTTGTCTCCGTGTGTTGTTGCCTTTGTCATGCATCTCATATCATGTCATCATGTGCATTGCATTTGCATACGTGTTCGTCTCATGCATCCGAGCATTTTCCCCGTTGTCCGTTTTGCATACCGGCGCTCCTATCTCCTCCGGTGCCCTTTTCTACCTCTTTTCGTGTGTGGGGGTTAAACATTTCCGGATTGCACCGAGACTTGTCATGCGGCCTTGGTTTACTACCAGTAGACCGCCTGTCAAGTTTCGTACCATTTGGACTTCGTTTGATACTCCAACGGTTAACCGAGGGACCGAGAAGGCCTCGTGGGTGTTGCAACCCAACACCCTTCCAATTTGGCCCAAAACCCACCTAAACCCTCTCCATCACCTAGAGCGTTCGATCACCATCGCGTGGCCGAAAACCGCACTCCATTTGGAGCTTCCTAGCTCCCTCTATGCCTATATATATATATATATATATATATATATATATATATATCCTCTCCCGAAAATTCGCGGATCATCCTACCCTAACCCTAGTCCTCTCCCTCTCGCCGCGCCGGACACGTCCGGTCCGGCCGGACACCACCGCGCCGCCGCCCCGCACCAATGGCATCCCGCCACGTGGCGTGCCGCCACCCGCGCACGCTCCGGCCCGCTCGGCCCGGGGAGAGCCCCCGAAGCCCGCGCGCGCCCGCCGCCATCCGCCTCCTCGCCGGTGCATCGCCGGCCGCCCCGCGCCACCTCGCTCCGGCCGCCGCCCGCCTCGCCGTCGCAGCAACTCCGGCCGGCCGTCGCGAGTTGCTCCTCGTCTACCTCGCCGCCGCGCCACCCCGTCCACTCCGGCGCCGTCCTCCGCCGCCGCCCGGGTTCTCCTCGTCGCCGGCGAGTACCCCGGCCACCTCTCCCTCCGAACTCCGGCGACGCCAGCCCGCTCCGGCGAACAGGGATCCGGCGAGCTCAAGGTCAACCTCGGGATCCGCGCCGCCGATCTGGATCTCAGATCCAAAAAAACCCTAGCGGTCGACTTCTTCCCCCTCTCTCAGATATTTTTTTGCAAACTTTGGCATGCTATAACTCTGCATCCGTAGCTCCAATTTGTGTGTGTAGCATATCAAAATGTTCGTCTCAAAGAGTACATCATTTCATCTCATTGCATCATTTTCATTTGAGCTCATCTTGATGCCCGAAATGCTGTTGGAAGAGGGCTATGTGATAAAATTGTCAGATCTGTTTCATCAAATAGATATTTGTCATTTTTGCCATGATTAATGTGTGCATGATATGCTCCTGAGCTCTACATAAGTTTTTGTTATATGCCATGCCATCTTTACAGAGGTGCTTACCATGTATTTTTGTGATATGTGTGATGACTAGCACAAGCTTGCAAAGTAGTGCAATCGGTAATGCTGATTTCAGGGACATACAATTTCATTAAGTCCTTGTCCTGTTTTTGTCATTATACCATATGTTCATGTTGTTTCCTAGTGATCCGCGCCTCTTTTGAGGATGATCAGTAAGTATGATTTGTTAACATTGTGGTGCTCTATCCATCCATGTCTTTTTTTGCATTTATGAAGCACCCTAGCTTGAGTCAATCGAGCTCTACTTTTGCTATTTCGTGATTCCTGGCAGATTGTTGACTTGTTAGTGATTTTGCCGAGGATGTTGTTATTGATCCGTGCATGCTATGTTGTTGTTCTTGCCATGTCTAGCTTCCATGACATGTATTATTGATGGGTGTATGCTTAGTTTCTCATGCCATGCTCTATAGTGAGTGCATCGAGCTCGTAAACATGCCTACTCGCTAACTGTTTTGCATGCTCCAGTTTTTCTCTAAGTCTGAGATCTGATTATGTTTTTGCCATGTTCACATGATTGCAATTGTATTTTATTATCCCTTTTGGCTTAAGGTCACTAAGGGACTTTTGTTAAGTGCTTTGAGTAGCTTCATGCCATTCCTTGCTTTGCCATGTTAAGTTCCTGTAGCATGTAGTTTTCATGCTCTAAAGTGTGCTACCTGATGTTAAATTCCAGACTTGTGTTAATTTCACTAAGTCTGAAACATGTTTTCATTTGCATTTTTGCCATGCTTGTTTGAACCTGTTCATGGATGAATTGGCCGTAGCTCAGTGTTCATCTTTTGTCAAGCATCATGAGTGGATCCCTGCCATGTATTTTGTTGTCATGTTTGAGTGTTGTAGCATAATTATCTTGATGCTTTTAGATGGCTACTTGCTAATTATCGCAGACCGGTGCCATATTTGTTTTGCTTTCCATTTCCAAACCGTGCATCCGATTCCGGTGATCTTTATATCGATTTCAACTGAAATCACCTCACCTTTCCAGTGGAACTCTTGGATTTCCATGTTGAGGCTAGGTTAAATCATTCCTTGTCAAATCTTGCATATGCATCACATATCGCATCCCGCATAGCATACCATGTTTTGCATCATGTTGTTCGAGCATTGCACGTGGTTGATTGTGTTCCTTTTGCTTGTTTGTCTTGTTTGGGTAGAGCCGGGAGACGAGTTCGCTAACGAGGAGCCCGTTGAGTTTGCTTATGAGGATCAAGTCAACTCTGACAACTTTGCAGGCAAGATGATCATACCCTCGAAATCACTTCTATCTTTGCTTGCTAGATGCTCGCTCTTTTGCTATGCCTATGCTACGATACCTACCACTTGCTTATCATGCCTCCCAAATTTCCATGTCAAACCTCTAACCCACCATGTCCTAGCAAACCGTTGATTGGCTATGTTACCGCTTTGCTCAGCCCCTCTTATAGCGTTGCTAGTTGCAGGTGAAGATTGGAGATCGTTCCTTGTTGAAACATTGTTTATTATTGGGATATCACCTTATTATCTTGTTATCTTAATGCACCTATATACTTGGTAAAGGGTGGAAGGCTCGGCCTTTTGCCTAGTGTTTTGTTCCACTCTTGCCGCCCTAGTTTCCGTCATATCGGTGTTATGTTCCCGGATTTTGCGTTCCTTACGCGGTTGGGTGATAATGGGAACCCCTTGACAGTTCGCCTTGAATAAAACTCCTCCAGCAATGCCCAACCTTGGTTTTACCATTTGCCACCTAGCCTCTTTTTCCCTTGGGTTTCCGGAGCCCAAGGGTCATCTTTATTTAAACCCCCCCGGGCCAGTGCTCCTCTGAGTGTTGGTCCAA
Source organism: Triticum urartu (assembly GCF_056163025.1). NCBI lineage: Eukaryota > Viridiplantae > Streptophyta > Magnoliopsida > Poales > Poaceae > Triticum > Triticum urartu. The sequence goes on along the minus strand of NC_141879.1, from coordinate 463,321,332 downwards.
ACTAGAGCCCCTTGCAGCGCCACCTCGGGGAAACTCGAGGGTTGGTTTTAGTTATACGGATTGCTTATCCGAGTGTGCCCTGAGAATGAGATATGTGCAGCTCCTATCGGGATTTGTCGGCACATTCGGGCGGTGTTGCTGGACTTGTTTTACCATTGTCGAGGATGTCTTGTAAAACCGGGATGCCGAGTCCGATCGGAATGTCTCGGGAGAAGGAATATCCTCTGTTGACCGTGAGAGCTTGTGATGGGCTAAGTTGGGACTCCCCTGCAGGGATTTGAACTTTCGAAAGCCGTGCCCGCGGTTATGGGAAGATGGGAATTTGTTAATGTCCGGTTGTAGATAACATGAAACTTAACTTAATTAAAATGAATCAACCGTGTGTGTAACCATGATGGTCTCTTCTCGGCGGAGTCCGGGAAGTGAACATGGTGTTGGAGTAATGTTTGACGTAGGTTGTTATAGGATCACTTCTTGATCATAGTTCTTCGTTCGTGCTTTGCCTTCTCTTCTCGCTCTCTTTTGCGAACAGGTTAGCCACCATATATGCTAGTCACTTGCTGCAGCTCCACATATTACCTTGCCTTACCTATAAGCTTAAATAGTCTTGATCGCAAGGGTGCGAGATTGCTGAGTCCCCGTGACTCACAGATTACTTCCAAACCAGATGCAGGGACCGATGATACTGCTCCATATGATGCGCTTGAGCTCAAGTGGGAGTTCGATGAAGACTCTCGTCGTTACTATGTGTCTTTCCCAGATGATCAGTAGTGGTGCCCAGTTGGGGCGATGGGGGACCATGTTGCTTGTTGGGGTTGATCTTTTATTTTGGTACCGTAGTCGGACCATGAGTGTATTGGATGATTGTAATGTTATTCATGTATTTGTGTGACGTGGCGAGTGTAAGCCAACTATGTTTCCTTTCCCCTTTTATATATTTACATGGGTTGTTGTGAAGATTACCTTACTTGCGACATTGCTTTCAATGCGGTTATGCCTCTAAGTCATGCTTCGACACGTAGGAGATATAGCCGCATCGAGGGCGTTACAAGTTGGTAATCAGAGCCTTCCCCGACCTTAGGAGCCCCCTGCTTGATCGAATAGCTGGCGTTGTTGAGTCTAGAAAAATGTTTTGAGTCATTTAGGATTATATATATTGGAGAGTTAGGACTTCTTTTTACTCCCCAGTCCCTTCATTGCTCTGGTAAGGCATCCTGACGTAGAGTTTTGACTCTTCTCTTCTCAAATTTCACTAAAAAAATTTAGGATCACGCGGGTATCTTGGAATCGTTCCGATCGATTTGTGACGAGAACATTGTTCTTGGTGCCTCCTGTCATTTAGGGGTTGTGGCAGTGTCCCGGGGAGTTGAGCTCCGAGGTGTTGTCGTCACAATTTTATTGTTGCAGTTCTGGAATACCTGAGTTTAGTTTCGCCGACATCGAAAATCTCTTTTATGTAGTTGTTGGTGAGATAACCTCGACGCCACCCAGTACTGGGGCGGGAGTTCGGGAGTATTGCCATAACTCGTATAACGGATGCTTTTCGAAGGTTTAGGTAGATGATTTCCGAAGTTTTTCTTGGTTATGTGTTGAAGGATGGATACAGCTGGATGTAGGATTTGCTAGATTTGGGTGAGATATTATGCTTTCCCTGTATCCCCAACACCTGATTGCATAACCGGAAAGGTTCGGGAGTTTCATAGGTGGGAATTCTTGTAGCTCTAGTTCTTCTTCCGCGGATATTTGATTTGGGATTGGGTAATCCTCACCGAGTATTCGTTCTTGTTCCGTACCTTGTTGGTTTTATTCTTCTTCCTCAATTCTAAGTGGCTTCTCAATTTATGGATATGTGACCATTTCGATTGGAATGCATTCGTTCATTTTGTTCGGATGTGAAGACTATATGTTTGAATTTCAACCCATTGGATTCAGCTTTAATATTTGTCTGTCAATGTGCTAATGGATGTCAACCACTTCAGGATGGCTCCTCCAACGCGCACGACTCCGAATCCTGATCTGCCACCACCACCTCCACCTCCGGAGGCATGGCAAGCTATGATGGCCGCTACCAATGCAAACACGCAGCTGATCATGCAACTTCTTCAAGAGCGCAACCAAGGGAACCAGGGTCAAGGAAACAATCAGAATCACTTTGCTACACTCAGCCAGTTCCTTGCTAACCAGCCAAAGACCTTCAGCAATTGTGTTGAGGCAACAGATGCTGATGATTGGCTCATGGACATATGCAAGCATTTTGAGTGCAGTAACGTCAGGCCTGAGGACTTTGTCAAGTTCGCCTCCTTCCAACTCAAAGACCAAGCTGCAGAATGGTTTCAGCAGTACAAAGATTCCAGAGGAGGCCGTGTGATTACCTGGGATGAATTCCGCCAAGACTTCAAAGCTCATCATATTCCTCAGAGCGTGGTTGAAAGCAAGCGTGAGGAATTCCGCAACCTGAAGCAAGGCTCTATGTCTGTCTACGAGTACAACAAGATGTTTCAGAAGCTCACCCGTTTTGCTAAGCAAGACGTCCCTGACAAGAAGAGCATGATATACCAGTTTAGGGGTGGTCTCAGAGAAGAAATCCAGCTAGCTCTTGTTCTCTTTGATCCCAAGAGGTACGATGAGTTTTACAACATGGCAATGAAGCAAGAGACTGCTCAACTGAAGTGCGATGCTTCCAAGAAGCGAGTAAGGGATGCAACTCCTTCTTCCTCAACTCAAGTGGCTAAGCAGCAGAAGTATTGGCTTCCTCCTCCTCCGTTCCGTCAGCCTTATCAGCAGAAGAGCAAACGTGGCGGTGGATCTTCCCACCCACCCAACCCTGGCTTTCAGAACAAGACTTTGTCTCAAGCTCCAAGATCAAGTGCTCTGTATCACCGTCCGCTTTTAGAGGTCACGTGCAACAAGTGCCAACAGAAGGGTCACTATGCCAACAAATGCTTCAATCAGAGGCGTCTCCCTCCTCCTCCTCCTCCTCCTCCTGTGAGATCGGCAAGTACAGCTGTGGTCAAGCATAACCCCAAGCACGCCAAGGTCAACTTGATGAATGCAGCTCAGGCAGAGGACTCGTCAGATGTCATCATGGGTAACCTTCCTGTTAACGATATTCCTGCAAGAGTTCTTTTTGACACTGGTGCATCGCATTGTTTCATCTCGAGACCTTTTACATCTAAGCATGATTTTGTTACTCAAGTGTTGCCGAAACTGTTGGCTATTGTCTCTCCGGCCCGTCAAATGACATCTCGAGTATGCGTTCCGGATGTTTCAATCACATTGGGTGTCTATAAGTTCTTGTCCTCTCCAAATGTTCTTGGTGACTCGGATATTGATCTTATTCTCAGAGTGGATTGGCTTTCTAAGCACGAGGCTCAGCTTGATTGTGCTGCCAGGAAGATTCAATTGACTCATTCGTCTGAGGATGTAATTGTCTTTGCCGCTCGTGATGATACCATCCGTCTGTTTTCTCTCAATGAGAAGGATGAACTGGATGCCATCTCTCAAATTCCAGTCATTTGCGAATATCAAGACGTCTTTCCAGAAGAGCTCCCAGGAATGCCTCCGCACCGGCCAGTTGAATTCGTCATCGATCTTGAGCCTGGCACGGAACCTGTTTGCAAACGTCCTTACAAGCTTGGACCTGAAGAGTTGAAGGAGTTTAAGAAGCAACTCGATATTCAAGAGCGAATGGGTCTCATCCGACCTAGTTCTTCTCCGTGGGGTTGTGTTCTTTTTGTGAAGAAGAAGGATGGAACGGACCGACTTTGTGTTGACTACCGTCCATTGAACAAGAAGACTATAAAGAACAAGTACCCACTTCCCAACATCAATGAACTGTTTGAACAACTCAAAGGTGCTCAAGTATTCTCCAAGCTTGATCTCCGTATGGGCTATCACCAGATTCGAATCCGTGAGCAAGATATTCCCAAGACAGCATTCAGAACAAGCTATGGTTCATATGAATACACTGTCATGTCTTTTGGCCTCGTCAACGCTCCTCCGACTTTCTCTCGCATGATGAACTTCATCTTCAACGCCTACACAAATGACTTCGTCTTGGTCTACCTCGATGACATTCTGGTCTTTTCGAAGAACAAGGAAGATCATGCCAAGCACTTGCGTTTGGTGCTGATAAGCTCAGAGAACATCAGTTCTACGCCAAGTTCTTAAAGTGCGAGTTTTGGCTCGATGAGGTTCTCTATCTTGGGCATATCATCTCTGCCAAGGGCATAGCGGTGAATCCTAAGAAGGTGTCTGCAATTGTGAATTGGGAACCACCTCAGAACATGAAGCAACTCTGCAACTTCCTTGGTCTCGCAAGCTACTGTCGAAGGTTAGTTGAGAACTTCTCAAAGATCGCGAAGCCGCTTTTCAACCTTCTCTAGAAGCACGTCAAGTATGTTTGGTCTCCTGAATGTGACATCGCTTTCAACACTTTGAAAGATAAATTAGTCACTGCTCCAGTTCTGACTCCTCCCGATGAATCCAAACCGTTCGAGGTCTTCTGCGATGCCTCTCTTCAAGGTCTTGGTGCAGTGTTGATGCAAGAAAATAAAGTTGTGGCATATACTTCTCGCCAGTTGAAGCCCAATGAGAAGAACTACCCCACTCATGACCTCGAGTTGGCGGCAGTGGTGCATACTCTTTTGACTTGGAGACATCTCTTATTGGGAAGAAAAGTGGACATTTTCACTGACCACAAGATTCTCAAGTACATCTTCACTCAGCCTAATCTCAACCTCAGGCAGACTTGTTGGGTCGAAATGATTCAAGAGTATAAACCAAGCATCGAATATACTCCAGGAAAGGCCAATGTGATTGCTGACGCTTTGAGCAGGAAGGCTTACTGCAACAGCATAATTCTCAAGCCTTACCAACCCGAGCTTTGTGAAGCTTTCCGCAAACTCAATTTGCAAGTTGTTCCTCAAGGTTTCCTCGCCAACCTTCAAGTCTCTCCTACTTTGGAAGATCAGATTCACGAGGCTCAACTTCTTGATGCTATGGTGAAGAAGGTGAAGATTGGGATTGCCAAGAGACAACCCAAGTACAAGTGCTATCGCCTTGATGACAAGGATACTCTCTTCTTCGAGGATCGCATTGTTGTGCCTAAAGGTGACCTTCGTAAAGTCATTATGAACGAGGCTCACAATTCACTCCTCTCTATCCACCCCGGGAGTACGAAGATGTACCAGGACCTCAAGCAGGCTTATTGGTGGACTCGAATGAAGCGCGAGATTGCTTAGTTCGTGAATGAATGTGATGTCTGCAGAAGAGTGAAGGTAGAACACCAACGACTAGCTGGTCTCCTCCAACCTCTTGCCATTCCAGAATGGAAGTTTGACCACACTGAGATGGCCTTCATGACTGGGTTTCTAAAGTCCAAGCGTGGCAATGATGCTATATTCGTTGCCATCGACAAACTCACTAAAGTGGCTCATTTCCTGCCTATCAAAGAGTCTATCATAGCAGCTCAATTGGCAGAGCTTTATACCTCTCGGATTGTCTCTCTGCACAGCATTCCACAGTTGATCTCTTCAGACCATGGCAGCATCTTTACCTCCAAGTTTTGGGATTCTTTTCAGAAGGCCATGGGCACCAACATCCGTTTCAGCACAGCTTTTCATCCTCAAACTAGCGGTCAAGTCGAGCGTGTCAATCTGATTCTCGAAGATATGCTCAGGGCTTGCGTTATCTCCTTGGGTATGAAGTGGGAAGATTGTCTTCCATATGCCAAGTTCTCCTACAACAACAGTTTTCAAGCGAGTGCAAGGCCCCATTTGAAATTCTCTATGGCAGGAAGTGCCGCACTCCTCTTAACTGGTCAGAGACCGGTGAACGTCAACTTCTTGGAAATGACTTGATCACAGAGGCAGAGGAAATGTGCAAAGTCATTCGTGATAACCTCAAAGCAGCACAATCGTGCCAGAAGAGCTACTATGATAGTAAGCACCGTGATTTGGCTTTCGAGATCGGAGACCATGTTTACCTCCGCGTCTCTCCAATGCAAGGTACTCGTCGCTTCGGTATCAAAGGGAAGCTTGCCCCTAGATACGTGGGTCCTTTCAAGATCGTCAGCAAGAGAGGCGATCTCGCCTATCAACTCGAGCTTCCTCCCAACTTTGCAAACGTGCACGACGTGTTCCATGTCTCCCAGCTCCGCAAGTGCTTCAATACCCCTGACCGCACCGTCAACTTCGAAGACATTGATCTCCAAGAAGACATTTCTTATCATGAGCACCCAGTTGCTATTCTTGAAGAGACTGAACGCAAGACTCGCAATAAGTTAATCAAATTCCTCAAAGTCAAGTGGTCACACCATTCCAACCGTGAAGCCACCTGGGAACACGAGGATCACCTCCGTTCTGGGTACCCGGCATTTTTCCAGTCCTAGATCTCGGGACGAGATCCTTTCGTAGTGGTGGAGTGTTGTAACACCCCGGATGTAATTTACCTTATATGTATCCCAACTCTTGCCGTTTCCGGCACTAAGTTATTTTATTTTCCTCGGGTTCGGGTTTTTGTCTCCGTGTGTTGTTGCCTTTGTCATGCATCTCATATCATGTCATCATGTGCATTACATTTGCATACGTGTTCTCTCATGCATCCGAGCATTTTCCCCGTTGTCCGTTTTGCATTCCGGCGCTCCTATCTCCTCCGGTGCCCTTTTCTACCTCTTTTCATGTGTGGGGGTTAAATATTTCCGGATTGGACCGAGACTTATCATGCAGCCTTGGTTTACTACCGGTAGACCGCCTATCAAGTTTCGTGCCATTTGGACTTCGTTTGATACTCCAACGGTTAACCGAGGGACCGAGAAGGCCTCGTGGGTGTTGCAGCCCAACACCCTTCCAATTTAGCCCAAAACCCACCTAAACCCTCTCCATCACCTAGAGCGTTCGATCACAATCGCGTGGCCGAAAACCTCACTCCATTTGGAGCTTCCTAGCTCCCTCTATGCCTATATATAGATCCTCTCCCGAAAATTCGCGGATCATCCTATCCTAACCCTAGTCCTCTCCCTCTCGCCACGCCGGACACCACCGCGCCGCCGCCCCGCACCAGTGGCATCCCTCCACATGGCGCGCCGCCACCCGCGCCCGCTCCGGCCCGCTCGGCCCGGGGAGAGCCCACGAAGCCCGCGCGCGCCCGCCGCCATCCGCCTCCTCGCCGGCGCATCGCCCGCCGCCCCGCGCCGCCTCGCTCCGGCCGCCGCCCGCCTCGCCGTCGCAGCAACTCCGGCCGGCCGTCGCAACTTGCTCCTCGTCTACCTCGCCGCCGCGCCGCCCCGTCCACTCCGGCCCCGTCCTCCGCCGCCGCCTGGGTTCTCCTCGTCGCCGGCGAGTACCCCGGCCACCTGTCCCTCTGAACTCCGACGACGCCAGCCCGCTCCGGCGAACAGGGATCCGGCGAGCTCAAGGTCAACCTCAGGATCCGCGCCGCCGATCTGGATCTCAGATCCAAAAAAACCCTAGCGGTTGACTTCTTCCCCCTCTCCCAGATATTTTTTTGCAAACTTTGGCATGCTATAACTCTGCATCCGTAGCTCCAATTTATGTGTGTAGAATATCAAAATGTTCGTCTCAAAGAGTACATCATTTCATCTCATTGCATCATTTTCATTTGAGCTCATCTTGATGCCCGAAATGCTGTTGGAAGAGGGCTATGTGATAAAATTGTCAGATCTGTTTCATCAAATAGATATTTGTCATTTTTGCCATGATTAATGTGTGCATGATATGCTCATGAGCTCTACATGAGCTTTGTTATATGCCATGCCATCTTTACAGAGGTGCTTACCATGTATTTTTGTGATATGTGTGGTGACTAGCACAAGCTTGTAAAGTAGTGCAATCGGTAATGCTGATTTCAGGGACTTAGAATTTCACTAAGTCCTTGTCCTGTTTGTCATTATGCCATATGTTCATGTTGTTTCCTAGTGATCCGTGCCTCTTTTGAGGATGATCAGTAAGGATGATTTGTTAACATTGTGGTGCTCTATCCATCCATGCCTTTGTTTGCATTTATGGAGCACACTAGCTTGAGTCAATCGAGCTCTACTTTTGCTATTTCGTGATTCCTGGCAGATTGTTGACTTGTTAGCGATTTTGCCGAGGATGTTGTTATTGATCCGTGCATGCTATGTTGTTGTTCTTGCCATGTCTAGCTTCCATGACATGTATTCTTGATGGGTGTATGCTTAGTTTCTCATGCCATGCTCTATAGTGAGTGCATCGAGCTCGTAAACATGCCTACTCGCTAACTGTTTTGCATGCTCCAGTTTTTCTCTAAGTCTGAGATTTGATTATGTTTTTGCCAACTTCACATGATTGCAATTGTATTTTATGATCCCTTTTGGCTTAATGTCACTAAGGGACTTTTGTTAAGTGCTTTGAGTAGCTTCATGCCATGCCTTTCTTTGCCATGTTAAGTTCCTGTAGCATGTAGTTTTCATGCTCTAAAGTGTGCTACCTGATGTTAAATTCCAGACTTGTGTTAATTTCACCAAGTCTGAAACCTGTTTTCATTTGCATTTTTGCCATGCTTGTTTGAACCTGTTAATGGATGAATTGGCCGTAGCTCAGTGTTCATCTTTTGTCAAGCATCATGAGTGGATCCATGCCATGTATTTTTTTTATCATGTTTGAGTGTTGTAGCATAATTATCTTGATACTTTTAGATGGCTACTTGCTGATTATCGCACACCGGTGCCATATTTGTTTTGCTTGCCATTTCCAAACCGTGCATCCGATTCCGGTGATCTTTATATCGATTTCAACCGAAATCACCACACCTTTCCAGTGGCACTCTTGGATTTCCAAGTTGAGGCCAGGTTCAATCATTCCTTGTCAAATCTTGCATATGCATCACATATCGCATCCCGCATAGCATACCATGTTTTGCATCATGTTGTTCGAGCATTGCACGTGGTTGATTGTGTTCCTTTTGCTTGTTTGTATTGTTTGGGTAGAGCCGGGAGACGAGTTCGCTAACGAGGAGCCCGTTGAGTTTGCTTATGAGGATCAAGTCAACTCTGACAACTTTGCAGGCAAGATGATCATACCCTCGAAATCACTTCTATCTTTGCTTGCTAGATGCTCGCTCTTTTGCTATGCCTATGCTACGATACCTACCACTTGCTTATCATGCCTCCCAAATTGCCATGTCAAACATCTAACCCACCATGTCCTAGCAAACCGTTGATTGGCTATGTTACCGCTTTGCTCAGCCCCTCTTATAGCGTTGCTAGTTGCAGGTGAAGATTGGAGATCGTTCCTTGTTGGAACATTGTTTATTGTTGGGATATCACCTTATTATCTTGCTATCTTAATGCACCTATATACTTGGTAAAGGGTGGAAGGCTCGGCCTTTTGCCTAGTGTTTTGTTCCACTCTTGCCGCCCTAGTTTCCGTCATATCGGTGTTATGTTCCCGGATTTTGCGTTCCTTACGCGGTTGGGTGATAATGGGAACCCCTTGACAGTTCGCCTTGAATAAAACTCCTCCAGCAATGCCCAACCTTGGTTTTACCATTTTCCACCTAGCCTCTTTTTCCCTTGGGTTTCCGGAGCCCAAGGGTCATCTTTATTTAAACCACCCCGGGCCAGTGCTCCTCTGAGTGTTGGTCCAAACTAGAGCCCCTTGCAGCGCCACCTCGGGGAAACTCGAGGGCTGATTTTAGTTGTACGGATTGCTTATCCGAGTGTGCCCTGAGAACGAGATATGTGCAGCTCCTATCGGGATTTGTCGGCACATTCGGGCGGTGTTGCTGGACTTGTTTTACCATTGTCGAGGATGTCTTGTAAAACCGGGATGCCGAGTCTGATCGGAATGTCTCGGGAGAAGGAATATCCTCTGTTGACCGTGAGAGCTTGTGATGGGCTAAGTTGGGACTCCCCTGCAGGGATTTGAACTTTCGAAAGCCGTGCCCGCGGTTATGGGCAGATGGGAATTTGTTAATGTCCGGTTGTAGATAACATGAAACTTAACTTAATTAAAATGAATCAACCGTGTGTGTAACCGTGATGGTCTCTTCTCGGCGGAGTCTGGGAAGTGAACACGGTGTTGGAGTAATGTTTGACGTAGGTTGTTATAGGATCACTTCTTGATCATAGTTCTTCGTTCGTGCTTTGCCTTCTCTTCTCGCTCTCTTTTGCGAACAGGTTAGCCACCATATATGCTAGTCGCTTGCTGCAGCTCCACATATTACCTTGCCTTACCTATAAGCTTAAATAGTCTTGATCGCGAGGGTGCGAGATTGCTGAGTCCCCGTGACTCACAGATTACTTCCAAACCAGATGCAGGGACCGATGATACCGTTCCAGATGATGCGCTTGAGCTCAAGTGGGAGTTCGATGAAGACTCTCGTCGTTACTATGTGTCTTTCCTAGATGATCAGTAGTGCTGCCCAGTTGGGGCGATTGGGGACCATGTCGCTTGTTGGGGTTGATCTTTTATTTTGGTACCGTAGTCGGACCATGAGTGTATTGGATGATTGTAATGTTAATCATGTATTTGTGTGACGTGGCGAGTGTAAGACAATTATGTTTCCTTTCCCCTTTTATATATTTACATGGGTTGTTGTGAAGATTACCTTACTTGCGACATTTCTTTCAATGCGGTTATGCCTCTAAGTCGTGCTTCGACACATAGGAGATATAGCCGCATCGAGAGCGTTACAAAGAGGCCAAAGAAGTCCAAATAAAAAAAGAGAAAAAAAGTGGCCATAAAAAAGAGAAAAGGCCCAAATAAAAAATAAAAAAATAAAAAATGAGAGAAAAAGAGAGAACGGGCAATTCTACTATCCTTTTACCACACTTGTGCTTCAAAGTAGCACCATGATCTTCATGATAGAGAGTCTCCTATGTTGTCACTTTCATATGATGCAACCGGAAGGTTTTGTCGATCCAAAGGGAGCTAACAAAGTGTGCAAGCTCCAGCGATCCATTTATGGACTGGTGCAAGCCTCTCGGAGTTGGAATAAATGTTTTGATAGTGTGATCAAAGCATTTGGTTTTATACAGACTTTCGGAGAAGTCTGTATTTACAAGAAAGTGAGTGGGAGCTCTATAGCATTTCTGATATTATATGTGGATGACATATTGCTAATTGGAAATGATATAGAATTTCTGGATAGCATAAAGGGATACTTGAATAAAAGTTTTTCAATGAAAGACCTCGGTGAAGCTGCTTACATATTAGGCATTAAGATCTATAGAGATAGATCAAGACGCTTAATTGGACTTCCACAAAGCACATACCTTGACAAAATTTTGAAGAAGTTCAAAATGGATCAAGCAAAGAAAGGGTTCTTGCCTGTGTTACAAGGTGTGAAATTGAGTAAGACTCAATGCCCGACCACTGCAGAAGGTAGAGAGAATATGAAAGATGTTCCCTATGCATCAGCCATAGGATCTATCATGTATGCAATGCTGTGTACCAGACCTGATGTGTGCCTTGCTATAAGTTTAGCAGGGAGGTACCAAAGTAATATAGGAATGGATCACTGGACAGCGGTCAAGAACATCCTGAAATACCTGAAAAGGACTAAGGATATGTTTCTCTTATATGGAGGTGACAAAGAGCTCACCGTAAAAGGTTACGTTGATGCAAGATTTGACACTGATACGGACGATTCTAAATCGCAAACCGGATACGTGTTTACATTAAACGGTGGAGCTGTCAGTTGGTGCAGTTCTAAACAAAGCGTCGTAGCGGGATCTACATGTGAAGCGGAGTACATAGCTGCTTCGGAAGCAGCGAACGAAGGAGTCTGGATGAAGGAGTTCATATCCGATCTAGGTGTCATACCTAATGCATCGGGTCCAATGAAAATCTTTTGTGACAATACTGGTGCAATTGCCTTGGCAAAGGAATCCAGATTTCACAAAAGGACCAAACACATCAAGAGACGCTTCAACTCCATCCGGGATCTAGTCCAGGTGGGAGACATAGAGATTTGCAAGATACATACAGATCTGAATGTTGTAGACCCGTTGACTAAGCCTCTTCCACGAGCAAAACATGATCAGCACCAAAGCTCCATGGGTGTTAGAATCATTACAGTGTAATCTAGATTATTGACTCTAGTGCAAGTGGGAGACTGAAGGAAATATGCCCTAGAGGCAATAATAAAGTTATTATTTATTTCCTTATAATCATGATAAATGTTTATTATTCATGCTAGAATTGTATTAACCGGAAACATAATACATGTGTGAATACATAGACAAACAAAGTGTCACTAGTATGCCTCTACTTGACTAGCTCGTTAATCAAAGATGGTTATGTTTCCTAACCATGAACAGTGAGTTGTTATTTGATTAACGAGGTCACATCATTAGTTGAATGATCTGATTGACATGACCCATTCCATTAGCTTAGCACCCGATCGTTTAGTATGTTGCTATTGCTTTCTTCATGACTTATACATGTTCCTATGACTATGAGATTATGCAACTCCCGTTTGCCGGAGGAACACTTTGGGTGCTACCAAACATCACAACGTAACTGGGTGATTATAAAGGAGCATTACAGGTGTCTCCGAAGGTAGATGTTGGGTTGGCGTATATCGAGATTAGGATTTGTCACTCCGATTGTCGGAGAGGTATCTCTGGGCCCTCTCGGTAATACACATCACATAAGCCTTGCAAGCATTACAACTAATATGTTAGTTGTGAGATGATGTATTACGGAACGAGTAAAGAGACTTGCCGATAACGAGATTGAACTAGGTATTGGATACCGACGATCGAATCTCGGGCAAGTAACATACCGATGACAAAGGGAACAACGTATGTTGTTATGCGGTCTGACCGATAAAAGATCTTTGTAGAATATGTAGGAGCCAATATGGGCATCCAGGTCCCGCTATTGGTTATTGACCGGAGACGTGTCTCGGTCATGTCTACATTGTTCTCGAACCCGTAGGGTCCGCACGCTTAAGGTTACGATGACAGTTACATTATGAGTTTATGCATTTTGATGTACCGAAGGTTGTTCGGAGTCCCAGATGTGATCATGGACATGACGAGGAGTCTCGAAATGGTTGAGACGTAAAGATTGATATATTGGAAGCCTATGTTTGGATATCGGATGTGTTCCGGGTGAAATCGGGATTTTACCGGAATACCGGGAGGGTTACCGGAACCCCCCGGGAGCTATATGGGCCATAGTGGGCCTTGGTGGAAAAGAGAAGGGGCTGCCCTAGATGGGCTGTGCGCCTCCCCCTTCCCCTAGTCCTATTAGGACTAGGAGAGGTGGCCGGCCCCCTCCTCCTCTTTTCCCCCTCCGCGAATCCTATTCCGACTAGGATTGGGGGGGAATCCTACTCCTAGAGGGAGTAGGACTCTCCTGCGCCTCCCTCCTTGGCCGGCCAGCCTCCCCCCGTCTACTCCTTTATATACGGAGGCAGGGAGCACCTCTAGACACACAAGTTGATCCACGTGATCTATTCAAGCAAAGTTGAAAGATGATGGTAGCAATTACACGGACTGGGTCCGTAACTTGAGGATTATCCTCATTGCTGCACAGAAGAATTATGTCCTGGAAGCACCGCTGGGTGCCAGGCCTGCTGCTGGAGCAACGCCAGATGTTATGAACGTCTGGCAGAGCAAAGCTGATGACTACTCGATAGTTCAGTGTGCCATGCTTTACGGCTTAGAATCGGGACTTCAACGACGTTTTGAACGTCATGGAGCATATGAGATGTTCCAGGAGTTGAAGTTAATATTTCAAGCAAATGCCCGGATTGGGAGATATGAAGTCTCCAATAAATTCTATAGCTGCAAGATGGAGGAGAATAGTTCTGTCAGTGAGCATATACTCAAAATGTCTGGGTATAATAATCACTTGATTCAATTGGGAGTTAATCTTCCAGATGATTGCGTCATTGACAGAATTCTCCAATCACTGCCACCAAGCTACAAGAGCTTCGTGATGAACTATAATATGCAAGGGATGAACAAGACTATTCCCGAGCTCTTCGCGATGCTGAAAGCTGCGGAGGTAGAAATCAAGAAAGAGCATCAAGTGTTGATGGTCAACAAGACCACTAGTTTCAAGAAAAAGGGCAAAGGAAAGAAGAAGGGGAACTTCAAGAAGAACAGCAAGCCAGTTGCTGCTCAAGAGAAGAAACCCAAGTCTGGACCTAAGCCTGAAACTGAGTGCTTCTACTGCAAGCAGACTGGTCACTGGAAGCGGAACTGCCCCAAGTATTTGGCGGATAAGAAGGATGGCAAAGTGAACAAAGGTATATATGATATACATGTTATTGATGTGTACCTTACTAATGCTCGCAGTAGCACCTGGGTATTTGATACTGGTTCTGTTGCTAATATTTGCAACTCGAAACAGGGGCTACGGATTAAGCAAAGATTGGCTAAGGACGAGGTGACGATGCGCGTGGGAAACGGTTCCAAAGTCGATGTGATCGCGGTCGGCATGCTACCTCTACATCTACCTTCGGGATTAATATTAGACCTAAATAATTGTTATTTGGTGCCAGCGTTGAGCATGAACATTATATCTGGATCTTGTTTAATGCGAGACGGTTATTCATTTAAATCAGAGAATAATGGTTGTTCTATTTATATGAGTAATATCTTTTATGGTCATGCACCCTTGAAGAGTGGTCTATTTTTATTGAATCTCGATAGTAGTAATACACATATTCATAATGTTGAAGCCAAAAGATGCAGAGTTGATAATGAAAGTGCAACTTATTTGTGGCACTGTCGTTTAGGTCATATCGGTATAAAGCGCATGAAGAAACTCCATACTGATGGACTTTTGGAACCACTTGATTATGAATCACTTGGTACTTGCGAACCGTGCCTCATGGGTAAGATGACTAAAACACCGTTCTCCGGTACTATGGAGAGAGCAACAGATTTGTTGGAAATCATACATACTGATGTATGTGGTCCGATGAATATTGAGGCTCGTGACGGATATCGTTATTTTCTCACCTTCACAGATGATTTAAGCAGATATGGGTATATCTACTTAATGAAACATAAGTCTGAAACATTTGAAAAGTTCAAAGAATTTCAGAGTGAAGTTGAAAATCATCGTAACAAGAAAATAAAGTTTCTGCGATCTGATCGTGGAGGAGAATATTTGAGTTACGAGTTTGGTGTACATTTGAAAAACTGTGGAATAGTTTCGCAACTCACGCCACCCGGAACACCACAACGTAATGGTGTGTCCGAACGTCATAATCGTACTTTACTAGATATGGTGCGATCTATGATGTCTCTTACTGATTTACCGCTATCATTTTGGGGTTATGCTCTAGAGACGGCCGCATTCACATTAAATAGGGCACCATCAAAATCCGTTGAGACGACGCCTTATGAACTGTGGTTTGGCAAGAAACCAAAGTTGTCGTTTCTTAAAGTTTGGGGCTGCGATGCTTATGTGAAAAAGCTTCAACCTGATAAGCTCGAACCCAGATCGGAGAAATGTGTCTTCATAGGATATCCAAAGGAAACTATTGGATACACCTTCTATCACAGATCCGAAGGCAAGACTTTTGTTGCTAAATTCGGAAACTTTCTTGAGAAGGAGTTTCTCTCGAAAGAAGTGAGTGGGAGGAAAGTAGAACTTGACGAGGTAACTGTACCTACTCCCTTGTTGGAAAGTAGTACATCACAGAAAATTGTTTCTGCGACACCTACACCAATAAGTGAGGAAGTTAATGATAATGATCATGAAACTTCAGAACAAGATACTACTGAACCTCGTAGATCAACCAGAGTAAGATCCGCACCAGAGAGGTACGGTAATCCAGTTCTGGAAGTCATGCTACTAGATCATGATGAACCTACGAACCATGAAGAAGCGATGGTGAGCCAAGATTCCGCAAAGTGGCTTGAAGCCATGAAATCTGAGATGGGATCCATGTATGAGAACAAAGTATGGACTTTGGTTGACTTGCCCGATGATCGGCAAGCAATTGAGAATAAATGGATCTTCAAGAAGAAGACTGACGCTGATGGTAATGTTACTGTCTACAAAGCTCGACTTGTCGCGAAAGGTTTTCGACAAGTTCAAGGGATTGACTACGATGAGACCTTCTCACCCGTAGCGATGCTTAAGTCCGTCCGAATCATGTTAGCGATTGCCGCATTTTATGATTATGAAATTTGGCAGATGGATGTCAAAACTGCATTCCTGAATGGATTTCTGGAAGAAGAGTTGTATATGATGCAACCGGAAGGTTTTGTCGATCCAAAGGGAGCTAACAAAGTGTGCAAGCTCCAGCGATCCATTTATGGACTGGTGCAAGCCTCTCGGAGTTGGAATAAACGTTTTGATAGTGTGATCAAAGTATTTGGTTTTATACAGACTTTCGGAGAAGTCTGTATTTACAAGAAAGTGAGTGGGAGCTCTATAGCATTTCTGATATTATATGTGGATGACATATTGCTAATTGGAAATGATATAGAATTTCTGGATAGCATAAAGGGATACTTGAATAAAAGTTTTTCAATGAAAGACCTCGGTGAAGCTGCTTACATATTAGGCATTAAGATCTATAGAGATAGATCAAGACGCTTAATTGGACTTTCACAAAGCACATACCTTGACAAAATTTTGAAGAAGTTCAAAATGGATCAAGCAAAGAAAGGGTTCTTGCCTGTGTTACAAGGTGTGAAATTGAGTAAGACTCAATGCCCGACCACTGCAGAAGGTAGAGAGAATATGAAAGATGTTCCCTATGCATCAGCCATAGGATCTATCATGTATGCAATGCTGTGTACCAGACCTGATGTGTGCCTTGCTATAAGTTTAGCAGGGAGGTACCAAAGTAATCCAGGAATGGATCACTGGACAGCGGTCAAGAACATCCTGAAATACCTGAAAAGGACTAAGGATATGTTTCTCTTATATGGAGGTGACAAAGAGCTCACCGTAAAAGGTTACGTTGATGCAAGCTTTGACACTGATCCGGACGATTCTAAATCGCAAACCGGATACGTGTTTACATTAAACGGTGGAGCTGTCAGTTGGTGCAGTTCTAAACAAAGCGTCGTAGCGGGATCTACATGTGAAGCGGAGTACATAGCTGCTTCGGAAGCAGCGAACGAAGGAGTCTGGATGAAGGAGTTCATATCCGATCTAGGTGTCATACCTAATGCATCGGGTCCAATGAAAATCTTTTGTGACAATACTGGTGCAATTGCCTTGGCAAAGGAATCCAGATTTCACAAAAGGACCAAACACATCAAGAGACGCTTCAACTCCATCCGGGATCTAGTCCAGGTGGGAGACATAGAGATTTGCAAGATACATACAGATCTGAATGTTGCAGACCCGTTGACTAAGCCTCTTCCACGAGCAAAACATGATCAGCACCAAAGCTCCATGGGTGTTAGAATCATTACAGTGTAATCTAGATTATTGACTCTAGTGCAAGTGGGAGACTGAAGGAAATATGCCCTAGAGGCAATAATAAAGTTATTATTTATTTCCTTATAATCATGATAAATGTTTATTATTCATGCTAGAATTGTATTAACCGGAAACATAATACATGTGTGAATACATAGACAAACAAAGTGTCACTAGTATGCCTCTACTTGACTAGCTCGTTAATCAAAGATGGTTATGTTTCCTAACCATGAACAGTGAGTTGTTATTTGATTAACGAGGTCACATCATTAGTTGAATGATCTGATTGACATGACCCATTCCATTAGCTTAGCACCCGATCGTTTAGTATGTTGCTATTGCTTTCTTCATGACTTATACATGTTCCTATGACTATGAGATTATGCAACTCCCGTTTGCCAGAGGAACACTTTGGGTGCTACCAAACGTCACAACGTAACTGGGTGATTATAAAGGAGCATTACAGGTGTCTCCGAAGGTAGATGTTGGGTTGGTGTATATCGAGATTAGGATTTGTCACTCCGATTGTCGGAGAGGTATCTCTGGGCCCTCTCGGTAATACACATCACATAAGCCTTGCAAGCATTACAACTAATATGTTAGTTGTGAGATGATGTATTACGGAACGAGTAAAGAGACTTGCCGATAATGAGATTAAACTAGGTATTGGATACCGACGATCGAATCTCGGGCAAGTAACATACCGATGACAAAGGGAACAACGTATGTTGTTATGCGGTCTGACCGATAAAAGATCTTCGTAGAATATGTAGGAGCCAATATGGGCATCCAGGTCCCGCTATTGGTTATTTACCGGAGACGTGTCTCGGTCATGTCTACATTGTTCTCGAACCCGTAGGGTCCGCACGCTTAAGGTTACGATGACAGTTACATTATGAGTTTATGCATTTTGATGTACCGAAGGTTGTTCGGAGTCCCGGATGTGATCATGGACATGACGAGGAGTCTCGAAATGGTCGAGACGTAAAGATTGATATATTGGAAGCCTATGTTTGGATATCGGATGTGTTCCGGGTGAAATCGGGATTTTACCGAAATACCGGGAGGGTTACCGGAACCCCCCGGGAGCTATATGGGCCATAGTGGGCCTTGGTGGAAAAGAGAAGGGGCTGCCCTTGATGGGCTGTGCGCCTCCCCCTTCCCCTAGCCCTATTAGGACTAGGAGAGGTGGTCGGCCCCCTCCTCCTCTTTTCCCCCTTGACGAGCAGGAATTAAGCTTGGGGATGCTTGATACGTCTCCAACGTATCTATAATTTTTGATTGCTCCATGCTATATTATCTACTGTTTTGGGCAATATTGGGCTTTATTATCCACTTTTACATTACTTTTGGGACTAACCTATTAACCGGAGGCCCAGCCCAGATTTGCTGTTTTATGCCTATTTCAGTGTTTCGAAGAAAAGGAATATCAAACGGAGTCGAAACGGAACGAAATCAACTGGAGAAGTTATTTTTGGAAGGAAACCTACCGGATAGACTTGGACCCTACGTCAGAAGATGAAGGAGGTGCTCACGGGGGTAGGGGGCGCGCCCACCCCCCTGGGCGCGCCCCCCCTGCCTCGTGGCCCCCCCTTCGGTCCACCGACGTACCCCTTGTACCCATATATACCTACGTATCGTAAAACTTCCAGAACAGAGAATAGGTCGGGAGTTCCGCCGCCAGAAGCCTCCGTAGCCACCGAAAACCAATCTAGACCCGTTCCGGCACCCTGCCGGAGGGGGGATTCCTTCTTCGGTGGCCATCTTCATCATCCCGGTGCTCTCCATGACGAGGAGGGAGTAGTTCTCCCTCGGGGCTGAGGGTATGTACCAGTAGCTATGTGTTTGATCTCTCTCTCTCTCGTGTTCTTGATTTGGCACGATCTTGATGTATCGCGAGCTTTGCTATTATAGTTGGATCTTATGCTTCTCCTCCCCCTCTTCTCTCTTGTAATGAATTGAGTTTCCCCTTTAAAGTAATCTTATCGGATTGAGTCTTTAAAGATTTGAGAACACTTGATGTATGTCTTGCCGTAGATATCTGTGGTGGCAATGGGATATCACGTGATTCACTTGATGTATATTTTGGTGATCAACTTGCGGGTTCCGCCCATGAACCTATGCATAGGGGTTGGCACATGTTTTCGTCGTGATTCTCCGGTAGAACTTTGGGGCACTCTTTGAGGTCCTTTGTGTTGGTTGAATAGATGAATCTAAGATTGTGTGATGCATATCGTATAATCATACCCACGGATACTTGAGGTGACATTGGAGTATCTAGGTGACATTAGGGTTTTGGTTGATGTGTGTCTTAAGGTGTTATTCTAGTACGAACTCTAGGGCTTTTTGTGACACTTATAGGAATAGCCCAACGAATTGATTGGAAAGAATAACTTTGAGGTGGTTTCGTACCCTACCATAATCTCTTCGTTCGTTCTCCGCTATTAGTGACTTTGGAGTGACTCTTTGTTGCATGTTGAGGGATAGTTATGTGATCCAATTATGTTAGTATTGTTGAGAGGACTTGCACTAGTGAAAGTATGAACCCTAGGCCTTGTTTCCTATCATTGCAATACCGTTTACGCTCACTTTTATCATTAGTTTTGCTGTTTTTATATTTTCATATTACAAAAACCTTTACCTACTATCCATATACCACTTGTATCACCATCTCTTCGCCGAACTAGTGCACCTATACAATTTACCATTGTATTGGGTGTGTTGGGGACACAAGAGACTCTTTGTTATTTGGTTGCAGGGTTGCTTGAGAGAGATCATCTTCATCCTACGCCTCCTACGGATTGATAAACCTTAGGTCATCCACTTGAGGGAAATTTGCTACTGTCCTACAAACCTCTGCACTTGGAGGCCCAACAACGTCTACAAGAAGAAGGTTGTGTAGTAGACATCAATGACCAACTCGCCGATGGCCAAGTCGGGCACAAAGTTAGAAGCTTGCTCCTGCTAGCATGAGCGGAGCATGTCAGCCCTAAAGCTAGACGCAACATCGCCATGAGCTACCTTATTACACTCACGTTTACAAAAAAAATTCAAAGGAGGCAAAAACAAAAGGCTAACGACTTTCTTAGGAGTAGACCTATAGATTACTAATCATAATCGCCAATGATGAGGCATCGACCAGTTGGAGCAAGTTTTGACTCGAAGATCATCCGACTAGTGCCCATTCCAGCAGTTGCTTCAATAGCTTTGACGCACGTCGTACCTTCCCATTGTACCCATTGTAATGGGGAGACCAAATGGTCCGGGGTTGACATGCTAAATATTCGAGGTAATAACAAATTCATAATAACACAAGTCTATCATAGATGAGTAATCATACACCAAAATACATGTCTTAGGGATTCTTGGACTCGAAGATTGTCTAGATTTTTGGCCATGTTGAAATCCATAGAAGAATCCCCATATGAGATTTTGTTTAATCACATGATTTAATCATATAGGAAATTTTTTCATAAATTTAAAAGAAAAATCTCGGTTGACTCCTTGGAAAAAATCATTTGTTTTCCTATCATGAAACCAAACACACTTTTGTATGTAGTGTTTGACTAGACTTGACATTGCAACTCGTTCACCGCATACTCGCATATTTCAAGATGTGATTCTCTCCAAAAAGACAGACGATGAATCCTCTGAAAATAAATTGAGGACATAAAGCTATTGGCGCAAAGAGATAGGGATGTTGTCAATCAAGTCCAATTGACTTAGCCAGTCTGAATACATTGGCTCGTGTCACACTCTTCCAGGAAATATTAGACTTTTAAAGACAGATACCATTTTTAGGGGAAGCCTTCATGGTGTTTTTTATTCATAAGGCAAAACGCTTACATTGTTTGTGATGGCAGCCACAAGAAATAGTAAGTCAGATAACTCTAGCACTTTTGTTTAACAGGAGGTTCCTCCTGTCAAACTCTAGAGTTATTCAACTTACTAGCTAAAACATGTGCCACCATATTGGCCTTAATGGGACAAAAATCAAAGGAAATATCACTAAACTCATGACAGAGGAAGAAACAATTGTCGTAGATCATCGCGGCAGGCCCTAGTGAATGTCCACCATTCTTCATGATATCCACGTCTTTCATGCAATAAGATTTCACCAACCAGCATGTTGCACCCCATAGAATTTGCTAGGGAAAGGCCGTCTGTAGAGAAACTGCCTCCGTCGGCGTCATGTCACTGACAATGACAAGTGTTTAGTTGGAAGCAGACACAAACTAGCCCCAATCATCTTTGAGAACAGACCCAATTCCCTCAGTTTTAATCTCAATATCAAAAGTCGCATCTACATAAAGCTTCGCGCAATCATCTTCGGTCGTGTCCACCCATGTATAACAACACGAGCATTGTTTTTATTCTTCGCCATCGAGAAGTTTGTAGCCATTGAAGATATTGGTTGAGCAGACCTGGTGGGAAGTTGAACTTTCTCACCACGAGTTGCCTACTGGTGCTCCCACCAAACATACCAGCCAGTGTTGTCAACAAGACCAGCCTGGAGAACATTTGGGAGAAGTGGCACCGGTGATGAGTTATCCAGCAAAAGTTCCGCAAGAAACAAGGACCCTTCAGTATATGCAATATCGGCTGCTCGACCGAGACCCAAGTGTCGCCAAATTTCATGAACACGCGAGCATTGGAAAAAAGCATGCGGATACTCTTGCGATCCATGCTGCATAATGGGCACCCCTTTGTTCGAATATGTCGATTCACTAGGACTCCATAACAGGGAATATCACCCAAGAGAGATCGCCAACAATGAATTTTAACCTTGGCAGGAACATTTGAAGACCATAAGATATTCCAGACTGGGCTAGATGAAGGACCGAGTTGATTCGTTCTTCTCAGCTTCTTTCCATCTTGATTTTCCCACTCGCAAGAGTACACCGAGCTCACTAAAAAACATGCCATTTTATTGAACTGTCACGCAACAAATTCCTCCTTAACGTGTTGAGCTAGAGGGAACATTGAGCATCCATTGGCAAACATATCGTTTACCAACTCAGTATCCCACGCTCGGTTACCCTCATCCATGAGCTCAGAAACTTTTGTGAACACGATATTATTTCTTCAAGTCATAATCATCCTCGAAGGGTTGGATGGGATCCATGGGTCATCCCAGATATTGTCTTCGTA
Source organism: Triticum urartu (assembly GCF_056163025.1). Classification (NCBI taxonomy): domain Eukaryota; kingdom Viridiplantae; phylum Streptophyta; class Magnoliopsida; order Poales; family Poaceae; genus Triticum; species Triticum urartu. The sequence continues at coordinate 463,298,788 of NC_141879.1, read as the reverse complement.
CAATCACCAACCCATCAAATATGGCCTCATTTAAGGGTATGCATACATGTCCATATACTTTGCCAAGTATAAGAGTTGTGCTTCTTCAATTCATAGTTCAATAGATCGCCAGAAGGAAAGTACTAAGCTCTGAGGATTCTTGCACAAAGGGATTCATAAGTAACCTCCAACATTGCTTTTGAAACAATGCAAGTCTCTAAACCCCACGCCATCTTTAATTTTAGGGACGCACATCTTCCACCATGCAAATCCAATGAATATGCTTCCTCCAATCCTCATCTCTCTATCAGTATTGGGATATAGCAGTAGTAATCCCTTCACATATTTGCACGAGTAGCTTGAAAACAGACGTTGCATGATGGTCAAGCTTTGGATGACAACCTTAAGCAAAACCTCCTTTCCACCAAAAGACAACTTATTTCCCTTCCATCCTCTCAAGCGAGCACAAAACTCTATCAATCAAATGTTGGAAACAGTTCAGTCTATCCACCCCTACAATAGGAGGAAACCAAGGTACTTGTTTGTAATGGACTCACTCATAATATTCAACTAACTAATTGTCCGTTCGTTGCAACCGAGGGGGGGTTCCGCAGTCTGGTATATATCTTACACCCATTATATTCTAGATTTTGGTAAGATTTGATTTGCTTTGAGTATGTGTACACGAGGCGAGGAAAGTTTTGATTCAGTTGAGGTTTTTGGTGACATTTTATTTGATTTGGATATGGGCAGGGGAAGACAAACAAAGTTCTTATTTAGTTGAGGTTTTCATGATGTTTGATTTGGTTTCATTGAGTTAATGCAAGACATGATTTTGGTAAAATTTGATTGAGCTAATGCAAGACATGGTTATCAATAGAACAACAAAAGAAAGTACCGCTTTGATTTAGATTATTCCAAAAAAAAAAAAGATCGTGTGCAAAGGAAACAAAACTAGAGGGAGAGAGAGAAGGTGCAGAGAAGGTATCATAGATATAGTCTTTTATATTATATACTATATACTATACTACTTAAAAAGAACGTAAGATTCCCATTTCATCTTTCTTCCCAACACCCTTCGTCCAACCTTCCTTATATGATAATAAATCAACTTAATTGAGTTACCTTCTAAACCGGTTCCACTTTAATTACTTACCAAACTTTGGATCAAAATATTAGGTAAATCATGCGCAGAATTTGATGATCATTTATTTACATAATCGCGTTATTATAGACAAGTAAGTCACAAACCGACATAATAGAAGGTTTATATCCCGTTGCAACATACGGGCATTGTTCTAGTTCACTCAAAAAAAAAGTAGAGATATAGTGGACACCTCCACCTTTGTTTCCACATTGTGCATGGCTATTATATGCATGGCCATCTGCCCGGAAGCTTGAAAATAATTCAGTCTAGTCAAATACCATAAGATTTAATTGTTTTTGTGTTGGTTTCATTCCCTCAAATTTCTTCACATATCTTGTGAACTTTAACATTTGACAATGTGGATGTAGTTCCTTCTCCTAATTAATTAAAGCCCTATTCATTAGCATAAAATGGAGAGGTTCTAGAATATGTACCCAAATCTCTTCACATTTTGCAAACAAACAAAAAAGCATCCAAATATCTTAACAGCGTGCACAACTAGGCCCATGCGGCTTCGACAACTAACACAGCACAGGATAAAGTCATACTTTGTGCAACAAACCTGCAGTTTCAAGGACATGGGACTATGAAACAGGGCATGGTATAATCAAAAAGGCAAGTGAGCGGTGGAGCTCCATAATAAGAGAAAAACTTGTCAGGTTTGCCATTTACCTTTCCCTTACACCATCTTCGCAAGTTAAAAGCCCATAGCAGGAGATGCCAGTTGCGCACAACATTTACAGTAACTTATATATTGATCAAAACTGGTACTCAAAACAACAGCACAGCGGAGCCTGGCACACCGCACACTTGCACTTGCAAGTTCAAAGCTCTCCGTTACAAACATATAAGCAAGCGGGTCTACAAAATCGCTTACGTTTTATCTATAACAATAAAGACCAGAGCCTTACATTATATCTATAACCGAAGACCAAAGCACCACAGCCGACTGACTCCTCAGCCAGAACTCACAAAACATAGAAACATACTACGTCTGTCGCAGGTGAGGATCACAATGTAGATCCTTAGACTCAATGGATGATAATTACACAGTGAGTTTGTGTGGTGTTGGGGATGGGTCTAGATGCTGGAGGTGGAGGGCAGCCACGAGCCCCTGCCAGGTTTCACCAGGGCGAGCGGATGTCTTCAACTCCACAAGTTTCCTGTGCTTCTTGTAGTAATCTTCCAGCTGCTTGGTCTGCAAATTGAATGTTCCATATAATCATATTGCTATAGTTAACCATGTGTTCCCACTATCAGGTTCAGTTGTAATAGCATAAAACCCTCAATATGTTTCTTGTGTTTCAGATACCATAAAAAAATACTGGTTTTGGTTAGATAAAACTGAAATTCGTGTGGTCCCCTAAGTGCAAAGCAAAGCTGAGATCTATCATAACCAACCATAAATATTCAAAAAAAATGGCCAAGATGAAAATACCTGCTCAGCATAAGCACGCAGCTTCTCCATCCTTGGGTTTTCCAGGCCTATAACAGAAGCATGTTGTGCCTGAGCAGGCCATGTAGAGCTTCCAAGGGAGAGATTACGCTCCCTAGACACCAGACTGCTGACACCAAAATGCTGCCCACAGTGGGAACATATGTCACCTCCTGATCGCTTCTTCATGAAACAGTTATCAGCACATTTGAAGTTCAGAACCAAGTCGATGTCAACGATCTCATCAAGAATCTCCTAAAATATGAGAACAGTCAGAACACTGGAAGCATCTAAACATCAATGGACTATATTGTCTAGGTGGATTCCGTCTAGGCTAACTGGTTAAACACATGAAAACAGTAAGTGCTCTTTTGTCCAAACATATAAGGTAACTGGGGACCTACAGCTTGCATACGGGTACGTGGGATTCCGTCAAGGATAAATCCAGTTTCACCCTTGTAGTATCCCTCCTCGAGACGCTTAGTCAGCAACCCAAATATGATATCCTCTGGCACAAGCTTCCCTTCATTCACCGAATTAGCAATCTGTCAATATGCAATGCAAAAACCATTTAGCACAACCGAATACCCACAAAATCACAACCAACTGCTGTAATTTTCAACATACTACTCGTAGTACAATAGTTATACAATAGTGTCCACTTATGAAACAGAAAAATAATGAGTGGATATTCCATTAGCGGCCTTGCAGCGCGACAAGCTCATGGCCGCGTGATTCCCTGGCACGATCGTGCACCCGTGTCCATGACAGGGGCCAGGTTCACGTGGAAGGAAGAGCGGCCGGTGCGTTCCATGCCATCGTGCCGTAGCCGGCTCCTTTGTGATATGGTTCTCATTGTGTACGATTAAGAAACCCTACCAACTACTCTCCAGCTGTTCAAGAAAAGTAGAACAAGAGGGCCGGACAAATGCAGGGCAAAGTTGGAAGCATGTATATGCAGACGGCCGCCCTCCACAAGATGCCAGAATTGAATGTTCCAAACTTGCTTATGAAAACCCTCGCATGTGGAATTCCCGAATTGCCCCCACAGCACCATGTGAACATAAGCAAATGCAGGGCCAAGTGCAGGACGCGGAGAAAGACATGGCCGCCACACTCCTCTCCCAGCATCATACGGTCCAGTATATTAAGCATAAAAATATGGACGGAAACACTCATGTGATATTGTTTGAATGGTAGCCTTTAAATAAGGACCAGGAAATTGTGGCCAAGAAAATTTCTTTGATTTGTGTAATAACTCGTGGGAAATATGGGGAAAAGTTGGAGAACTTTGCTAGTCCAGCGAAAAGTTGTGGCCTTGGAGAACTTGGGGGAAAAAGATCACATGAGTCCGTGCATAAGTCACGAGAAATTTTGAGAAGCGCCCAAGAAATTGGGCACGAAGCGTAAAATTTGTCTGTGGGGAAATGGAGCGGCTTTTCATCAATTAGGCAAAGGATTCGTGGTGATGTTCCAAATTAACGAAGCCCCTTGAGATATCGCCAAAAATTAGTCAAAGCGAGAAAAATCTCCAGAATTTCTAGCGCCGATCCGACTCAAATGATCATGGTTAGTAACGCGGGGAGGACCCGTGGCCGCAAAATTGCTCGATGGGGAAAGGGATGGCAGCTCAGATTGCAACCAAATGCAGTAAAGGCATTCGAATACCCCGTATGAGAATCGGAGAATTCGGAGCGAGCACGAGGCCGGACCTTCTTGTAGAGCGAGGATGTGTGGCTGAGCTCCTGCCTGACGAGCGTGCCCATGGAGATGTACGGCACGGCGAGGACCTCGGCGAGGCGCGCGGCGTGGGCGTGCTTCTGCGGGCCGGGGCGGCCCATCACCACCCACTGCACGCCCCTGGGACCGCCGTCCGCCGGGCAAGACTCCGCGGCAGGCGCCGATGCGCGGGCGCGCTGCCGCCGCGCCTCCTCCTCCTCCTCCTCCCACTCGGTCCAGCACGCATCGTCCTCCGCCAGGGCGGCCGCCGATGCCGCGAGCCTGCGGTGGTGCGGCGCGGCCGGGGCCAGCGCGCGGGAGAAGGATCTGGCGGCGCCGGCGAGCCGCAGGAGGCCGGCCATTGGGGCGGCGGCGGCGGCGGCTAGGGTTTGCGCGGCGTAGGGTTTTTGGGGACGGGTCGGTGGTGGGGTGCGCGTGGGGAGATCGTGGGGCTGGAGATTCGGCCGCTCCTTTTCTTCGTTGAGACGGAGATTGCACGGAGCCGCTTCTCTTTTCTTTATGCTGGTGGCCTATGGAGCTGTGAAAGGGACAACGCTCACAAGCGGGATTTCTCTTCGATTTGCGTGGCCATCAAACCGTTACTTCGATAATCATGTAGAATTTCATACTCCTATTATGGATACATACATTTCGTTCGTGTCGACGATCAACCATTAAATTTTAGCTGGTCTTTTTCTATGGAGTACAAACATGAGAATTTAGAAAAAAAATCTCCAGCAAAACTGAGAATCGATAATTTGTTCACAGTAATAGGACTATAGTAAGCTAAGACAATCCATAGTGGGAAGTAATTTAGACTAATAACATGTATATATTACTCCCTCTGTAAATTAATATAAGAGTGTTTAGATAACTAAAGTAGTGATCTAAATGCTCTTATATTAGTTTACGGAGGGGGTACTAGTCTATGTTACTACCTCTATAGCGGGGAGCCGGGGAGTAACACATGTGCGGCATCATGCAACTCTTTATTTATTAGGTTGTAGGCTTGTCTTGTCTTGATATGTATGATGTTACTCATAGTATGAGGGGGTGTTTGGTTCAGAAGTCCTAGGACTTTTTCTAGTCCTAGGGACTAATAAAAAAGACTCTCCAGTAGAGTCTTTTTCCAGTCCCTGTAGAAAAAGTTCCTCCCATTTGGTTCCTAGGGACTTTTTCTAGTCTCTGGGACTAAAAAGTCTCTGAACCAAACACCCCCTGAGTAACTAGCTATGTTAATATATGCCTCTCTTTCATCATTAATTACTTGTCGTGTCATCTAATTTGTCTAGATAAGTGTGATGTTACCACCTATATTACTCCATTATGGATAGCCTAAAACTAATTCCGAAATATAGCCCGGGACATGAAAATTTAGTTGGTCATGGTCAACAATTTAGTGTTGCCTTATTTCTTGTTGTCATAATCCTTTTTATTTTTTGCGGCTGAGTCAAAATCAACTTTCTTTTAAAATAAATACGTACCTCTCTTTATTAGCTTGTGAACAACTTGTGATGGTTGTTACATTTAGTTTTGAGGCAATGATAATTGGTACATAAAAATGGTCAAATGAGGGTCGGCTCGCTGAAGCCTCTTCAAACTAGGTAGTGCATGTAGAAAATCTGACCAACCTAGCTAACTCATGTAGTTTTTTTAGGCTGATCATAGTAGAGTGTAACTTATACTAGTGTCATGCATATGACACCATCCTAAATTACTATCTTCATGGTGTAAGGTAATATAGATTCTATTTGGTTCATAAGTCTTAGGATTTTTTTAGTCCCAACTAAAAAGTCGCTAGTCCCTAAAAATTCTCTACCTATTTGGTTCCTGAGACTAAACATGGACTAAAAGACCATGTTACAACTAAAAGTCTTAAAAAGACTCTCATTGAGGGTCTTCTTTCATAAATTCTAAATGCCCACTTTAAGTCCTTATAAGTCCCTCCTGTTTGGTTTAGATGGAACTAAAAAAGACTTTTTTAAATTCCTACATTAATAAGTCCCTGTAAACAAACACCCCCATAGTACTAATGTTATAGAAGACTTCATTTATTAGATTGTAGACTCATCTTGTCTTGAAAAACGCTATGTTATATTAATGTATTATGTTACCATTTCTCATTAATTACATGCCATGTAAGCAAAATTTTCTTAAAGTATGCTTGTTACTAGCTAAGTTACGCCCACCCACCGTGACTAGAAAAAGCTAACTCACGTGGTATCAACTTTGCTTCTCTATTAAAATATTCAAACCTAGTTTGTGGTTGAAGACCACTGCAGCTACCCCAAATGATCTGCCATCGGCATTCATGGTTTAGACAACCATCACATTGAAATTCATAGGCAGAGCTCATGGGTAGGCGGTCCAGTTCGAGCGTTACACATCTCAATTTTCTTTATTTTCCTTTCTCTTTTGTTTTTTAGCAGGTGTAGCAAAAAAATGCTTGCTAGATTTTTTATTGGTTAAAAATATGGAAATTGCAAAACAAAAATTATACTAAAAAATAAATTTTCATTGTGAATTTTAATAACATTGATGAATTTAAAATATTTTAAATTTGGAAACCATTCGTGCTTTAAAAAGATATATTTGTGAAATATCAATGAATTTAGAATCAAGTATGATTAAGTGTTTCTCATATTTTGAGAAAAGTTCATGTATTCTAGTCATGAATTTTAAAAAATATTCTCATGCTCCACCATAATAATGTTTACGGCAAGATAATGAGATAGCTCCATGTGCTCTTATATACTTTTTGTATAATGATCTATCTAGGAGAAATACCAAAGTATTTCAAAGGAGGATTACCTTGACTTAGGCATGGCTCTGCCGTACAATAAACTAGCCTAAGTGAAGTCTATATAGTTCCACTGCAACTGTTAACTATGAGACTTGGCTAATTTTCAAAAGTGTCCGTACACAAGAAATATTCATCGATATAAAAATGTTTGTGGATACGAAAAGTTCAAGAAGTTGAGAAAGGTTCTCTTATGCTAAAAAAATAGTTGTGTATTTCAATAAATTTTCTCAGATTACAATAATGTTTATGTATTCCAAAAATATCATGATTTAAAAAATGTTGAAATAAAAAATAAATAAAGAACCAAAGCAAAGGAAAACTGGAATAAAGAAACCCAATACAAGACCGTTAGAAAAAACAACTAAAACGGTAACTAAACAAAAGAAAAATAAAAAGCCAAGCCCTCGTGTATATATATACCCTGCTTATAAAGGAGAGGAAGGCGGTGCAAATGAGCCGTGTTCAAAAAAACAAAAACTAAAAAACGAGCCGGTCCAGCTTGCACCCCTTGTGCGTTGCGCGCCGATCTGACGCAGGGAACCTCAAACAGGGCGCTTGCTGCGTCCAAAAGTAGCGGGGCGAACCAGAGTCCCAACTGCGCCTACCCACTAGCGGTTGTAGCGATGTACTGCAGCAAACGCACTGTAGGGAATGCACAGTAGCAAAGTTGCACCTTCTGAATTGTTTGATTTTTTAAATACATTTTTTAAAATAAGATATATTAAACAGTTGAAAAACACATAAAAATGTGAGATCCCGATCGTTTTTTGAAATTTATGAACTTTATTAGGGAAAACACGTAAAACAAGTCAAAACGTGAGTTTTTTTTTTGAAATTCCACATTTTCTAAAACTTCCAAACAGATATTGAACATTTTTTTAAAGAGTAACATTTTTTGTAAACATGACAATTTTCTTTGAATTTGGAGCAATTTTCAAACAAATTTTGAAAAAGTGAACACAAATTTGGAATTATGATCATTTTGTGGGAACAGAGAACAGTTTTTAAAATTCTACTTTTTTTAAGATTCTGAGCATTTTTTGAAATTGTGAATTTATGGGAAAAATAAACAAAAAAATGAAAGGTAAAGAAGGGGAAAGATACATAAAAAACAAAAGAAACAAGAAAACTAGTAAAAAGAAAGCAACAGGTAAAAGGTTCAAGAACCTTCTAGAAGGTTCAGGAACCTTTTTTATAACAGGAGGAAACCATACATAAATCCCAGCGCTAGCTAATGGGTCAACCCTCCTAGTTGCTTGCTTGGTCATCCCTTTGACGCAAAATGTGCCGAAGAGGAGGATATTCCCTGAAATAGGGTGTTCCTTGCTGACGAAATTCCATATAAGGGCTCATTTGGTTGCAGGGTTTCCCTAGGGATCCCTACCTTTTTCCAGTGCCTGAAAGCCACGTGGAATCTCTGGCTAGGGAGAACCAGCGCCACATTTGGATTACCCGATCCACGGGGCGGGCCGGCCCGAACCCTCCTCTTTTCCCGGGTAGAAGTTCCATGCTTGTGCACTCGTGGAAATTCTCCTCATATCGTCTCCCTCGCGAAGCCCATGTGCTGTTGAAATTTCCCTCTCGGGGTTTACTGCCCTGGGTTGTCTCCCCGTAGCCACCAAACAAAGCCTAAGTCGGACAGTTTGACAAACTGACGAGATGGGTTGGACGACTTTACAACAACGAGCCAACCGGTGTTTCGAACCTTCTAGAAGGTTTTCAGGACCATTTCCTTTTTGTTTTGTTTTGTTTTTTTGTCTTTTCTGCTTTATTTTTGGTTTTAATTTTTTTAGAGTTTAAAAAAGTTTGTGTTTTTAAATTTGAGTTAGAATTTCTTAAAATGGTCCTATTTTTGAAAAATGAGTACAGATTGAATAAATGTTCGGGGATTTCAGAAAAATATTGGTGTTTCAAAATTTGGTTCGGATTAAAAAAACAGATTCAAAAAGCGTTCACATTTTTCAGAAAGTGTTGGAAAAAAAATAAAAATGCTAGTATTTGCAAATTTTGTTTAGAACTCAACAAATGTTTCTTTAAAAAAATCATGGATTCCAAAAAATGTATGTGATTTTCCAAAATGTTAGAGAATTTAAAAAAACTCAAGTTTTTTTAGAAAAATGTTTACAATTTGAAAAGTTTCGGCGTTTCAAGAATGTTTTTAAACGCTTCAAATTTTGTAAATACTTCAAATATGTCGCTCCTAGTAGTTCTTACAACTCCGTGTTATTTATTGGTGATTGAGGTTCATTATTTCCAGTTTATAGACATGTGCACCTAACAACGGGAGGTGTGGTGTGAGAAGGGGGGGGGGGGGGGGGGGGAGGGGTGCGAATCACCAACTATTTGTCACAAAGTGCGATATATAGGACGTTCCCTTGGCGACTCCCAGGGTTGAAACCGCAGGTTGCACAGGCAGGGTTGACACCGTTGTTCCTGGCTGGGTCGACAGTTACAGACTCACATCTGGCGAAGAATTTATTTTGCATTTTTTTTAATAAAGGGCACTTTATTACTTAAAAAGTTTAAGTATTACATCCGGCATTTGCATAGTTAAGATGCACGTAACCAATTTATTTTGCAAATGCTGACAAGTTAATTGAAATCCTACGTACATTTTAGCTGTCAGTTTGGGACAGTGAATTCCATTTTTGTAGGATGTAATAATGTCTTATATTATGAGATGGAGAGAATTGTTCATACTGCCATACATAATTTGAGTTCTCTCGTAAAATAATATTAATACAGAATCTCTACTCCTAATGGACGAGTTGGTTGAATAGTACGGTTTATTTTCGTCCCACCATTTTCAACCGTTTTTTTTTCGCTGGTTTTTTTCGTCTCCGCTGCCCCTCTCACCCCGCAAACGCACCAAAAAAACCCTCACGATTCCCGTCCCTACGAGACATCGAAGTCCCTCCAGTACGTACGCCGTCCTTCGCCGCCGCCCCGTCTACGATCTCCCTGCCGCCGACCCTTGCAGCCGACCACGGACGAACTTCGATTCGTACCTAAGCCGTCGTCCGAGGGGAGACGCCGCCGCCGCGTCTCCAGGGCGTGGCGGTTTGATCCGCGTCTCCAGGTCGGGGCGGTTTGCCGCCGCGTCTCCAGGGCGGGGCGGTTTGATCCACGTCTCCAGGTCGGGGCGGTTTGATCCCCTGTCGCCGCCGACGTTCGGGATCGCCGCCGCCGCCGAACCCCAGGAGACGCTGTCGCCGCCCTCCGAGGGCAGTGCGCTTTCAATCTCAGGTATGCTGCCTAGGTCTCATCCGGGACCTAGACGTAGTAAACTTTAGAGGATCAAAACAAGGCGGGTCTACACATGTGTTTGTGTCATGACCTGGACATAATAAACTTTAGTCGATCAAAACGGCTCCTGATGGATTACATCTCAGGACGCCATAAACTTTAGCCTGGCACAATGTTGGTCGTCTTGGACATCCGGATATTCAGAGATAAGCAGTCATGCAGTATCTAATATGTGGGCATTGCCAGTTCCCAGTTGATAGTTTGATCCACTTCCCTAGCTGAAGACTTCCGTTGCAACTAAAATGGGAAAAGGTAAGGAGGATTTGTAAGCGCATCATAAAGAATTATAGACAAATTAGCTGTCGTACGAAACAGAAGAGAGGCATGCTACCTGAATTGGGAGAATACCCATTAGCCTGTGATACAGGGCAAGAGAGAAGATCAATAGGTATACGACCCTTGGTGTCCTCCAAATTGAGCCTGGCACGACGACGGACGGCCTCGGCTGCGACCTCGTTAATGCTGGTGCAAATTGGCCATGAGGTACAGTGGTGCAAATTGGTGACCCATCTTCTCAGCAGCCATGGAGGAAGCCAAAGGAACCACCAGAGATGGGGAAGCGGTGCTGGGGTAGATCTCTTGTGCTGGAAAAGGACAGGAGATGTAATTCAGGTTACCCAGAAAATTGAATGTATACTTCAAGAGGAAAATCAGGTGTGCTTATTATACTTCAAGAGGAAAATCTGGTTTCCCAGAAAATTGAATGCAAACAGGTAAGTAATTCATGCAAGTACCTAAGCAAAATCAAGTGTGAACATCAGGTGTGCTTAGTATACTTCCATAGGAAACTCAGTCTGACCAGAAAACTGTATGCAGACAGATAAGTTATATGAAGTCTATGTGAAGTACTGAAATTTCATATGAAGTGTATATGAAGTACTGAATGCAAACAGTTAAGTTATATGAAGTCTATATGAAGTAACTAAGCAAAATCCCTACTGAAAATGGTGACAACCAAAGTCTATATATGAAGTACTGAAATTTCAATAAGTGTGCGTACTATACACACATCAAGTGTTTGTGCTCTTCAGCAACCATTGGCAATATGTACGTACCTATTTGCAATATCATATATAGGAAAGTCCATTCAAAAAATCAGATCACAAACCAGTAGCCATCTTGAAGTACTTTGGCACGATTTGATGAATAGCAACCTGCATTAAACCATTAGTAAATCTCTATTTTTTGCTGTCAATTCATAGGTACATATAGGGAATCCACAAAGCAAAGCAGCGGAACAAACGACTTTGTCAGATGTACCTCCAGGTATAACTTCGTCTATAAATCTTGCTGTATATGTCAAGCACTATCCCGCGCTGCTTTGTTGATGAGTAATGAAGTCGTTGCAGATCAGATGGAGGGGGCAAATGTTGATGAGATTTACCCAAGTAGTCCATGTATGAGTTTGTGCGGATATAGTAATCATAATTTTATGCTTTTAATGTGATCAATTATACCCACGGTTTTACGAACATCCTTCAGAACGGAGGATACTTGAACAAACCGAACAACCGGTTCTTCCCCAACCGACTGATGGTGATAGCACAAATGTTCAACGACCTTCCCATCTGATTACAGGTGAGTATTAAACATAAAATGCTTAATTGACGCTCTTCAGTTAGCACTACACTGACTCGTTCTGTCCAATAACTGTTATTTTTACATCAAGCAGACAGCCCCGCAAAATGTAATGAACCTTCGTTTGTGCCTCCCAGTTGTCTCACACAAGTTTGTGCCACAGATGTAGCACAAAGTTCAAATGGTATTAACTGACGGCGGCATTTCTATGTAAACCGTATATCATGCTTACAGGGGTATTAACCCAGTTTATGGCTTTTGTGTTGTTCCAGTAGCTGAAGATGCGTCTCATATACATGGAGGAAGACATGTGGGGATTAATGCGTCAATACGTGATGCCTTACAAGTTTTACCCGTGTCCGATGCAACATCCGATTACATGACTACAACATCTGGAGTGAATGTCGCCAAACAAACTATGAAAGGTAAATTGTCTGACGAAAAAAGGGAGCAGATAAATGCCAGGAGAGCTGCTTATCGGAAGAAAAAAGAGGATGATGCGGTCAAGCTCCATGGTGACATTCAAACTTCCCTTACAATGTCTAGTATGAATGTTTGTTTTTAATCAATACAGTAAACAATTAATACATCATGCTTTTTTGGTTCGACAAGTCTCACATGTTGCTCCTTCAATGACAATTAACTAGCTAGCATGCAACATAACGAGGAAAAGAGGGAGATAATAAACACGCGGAGGCGGGCAGCTTATCGGAAGAAAGATGATGAGGTTACCGTTGTACGGGAACCAGTTGTGCAAAATGTTCTCCGGGCCCCTCTCGATGATATCACTAATGGGTATCAACCAACCTCTATGGACCTTGACGAAAAAAAGGAGCAGCTAAAAGCTCGGAGGCGAGCTACTTATCGGAAGAAAAAAGAGGACGCCGCCGTCAAGCATCTACATGAAAATCTGCCTGCCCTTGCGATATCAGGTATGAATATAGTATGTTTCAGCAGTACGATGATATATATAGGCCCTTTGTTGCAAACTATAAGGTTATTATCGGAAGATAAATGACGAGTGTACCACCTTCAATATACAAGCAGATGTGCAAAATGTTCATACCGCTCTCGGTGATATCACTAATGGGTATAAAACATCCTCTGTGGACCTTGACGATAAAAGGGAAGAGATAAAAGCTCGGAGGCGAGCTACTTATCGAAAGAAAAAAGATGAGGCCGCCGTCAAGCATCTACATGAAAATCTGCCTGCCCTTACGGTATCAGGTTAGAATGTTTTCTGTTTCAGCACTGCAATTATATTACATACCCGCTCTGTTTCAGAATATATGGTTAATATATTTTTCATTCAACTCAACCATTTGAATCTTTGTCCAACCTTCAAAAATAAAACAATAGATGAAACAAAGTTCGTATAGTCGATATTGATATTTGTTGATATTCTACTAGCTTCATTCTTATTGACCAATGAAGTTCTGATTATGTTTTCACATTGCTGTATTACCAGCCAACCCAACTAGGTCGAGCAATACATCATTGTCACATGATGATGCAGTATTGCCTCCTTCCACTACACTCACATGTGGTGTCTTAACAAACGAGCAAATTGAGCAGAGAAACGCACGGAGGCGAGCAAGTTATTGGAAAAAAGTGGGTGACGGAACGATCGATCTTCAAGAAAAAAATCAGAAGCTACGAGAATGGCGCATGCAACACCCTAAAACCATGACTTCGGATGAGAGGGGGGAGTCAAGTGCAAAGAGAAAGGCAAAGTATGCTGCAAAGAAAAACACCCCGTGTGCTGAATCGATCGCAATGCCACGTCCAGATCTAACTAGCACATTGTCCAACCCTCATGCACATTGTCCGACTCTCACGCTTTCAACCCTCGCGCAACAATACAGTGAACAAATAGAACATGCTCCTACCGTCAATGTTGTCCCCACATACATTCGCAACACCAAAACCGATGGTAGTTATCCTATCAACCATCATGTTTCATCATGTAATCATTCATCAGATATTTACAATGATTCGATAATGTTGTAGGTGCATACCTAAGCAGAACCTTCGGTGATGGTGCTATAGATGGCGACATCATCGAAATCAATGAGCACCTACAAAGTGCCGACCAGCAAACCAGTGATCCAGTAACAATAGCGGATAATGGAGTGGACGAGCAGAGTCATGAGTCCAGAGCTTGGCGTAGGACGAGAGAGCGAGCTTGCAAGGGCAGTATGGCGGTGAAGAAGCGTCGGGAGAATATTGGCAAGCAAAAAACATGTACGCATGTACCACGTGGTGATAGGAATGCTCTACTAGATCGCCATAATGAAAGGTTTGCAGGTAGGGTGAAGACCCAAACCGTCAGTTCCATCTCCAAACCGGAAATGACCGAGATCGGACAACCTGTCATAGTTGAAGCACACGGTAACTCGACCTCATCTAGCACGCCGGAGTACACAATCAGAAGTGAAGGTAACACTCCCATCCTTACTCTCCTTGCGTCCCTTGAGACTGAACCCTCATTTATTGGTTTTGCACCTGAGCAGACGACATGGACACTTACCTTAGTTGTCTCATGAATGAGGATGTCAACCCTGACAGCCTCTTTGACGATGAGTATTACCTGTTTGCTGGTGAAGGTATGTACACCCACTTGAGCAACATCCACCCGTTGGGAATATCACACTAATTATAAGCCATTGTTTACAGGCTCAGATGCTGATGACATGGAGCACGACGAATTGGAAGACTCAAGTCACAATACCTATGTCGACCATGATCCATTGGACTATGTCTACTCAAACCTCCCAGACCACACACACATACTGAAGCACGCCGCAAATTGTGATCACTGCAAGGCCAAGAAGTTTGTGTCCGAGGCCCCGGGATTCTCCTGTCGCAGTGGGCAGATCCAGCTGAAGCAACCAGAGCCCATCCCGGAGCTAATGAGGCTTTGGTCTAGCATGGGTGCGGACTCAAGGCATTTTTGGGAGAACATACGGTTCTTCAACGGCCACTTCTCCTTCATAACCCTCGGCGTCAGCCTTTATGAAAGCTACACAAACATGAAGTCTGGGGTGTACATGTTCCGGGCGCACGGCACCATCTACCACAACGTCCATTCCTTCGGGCCAACATCACGTCCAGAGCATCTACAGTTGTACTTCTACGACGATGACCCAGGCCTAACCCATCGCAAGGCTGCCACCGAGCAATTAGACCAGGATGTCGTCAGAAAGTTAGTGGACATACTCAGGGAAAACCCGTACTCCCAGCAGTTTAGGGGTTTGGGTGCGCATAGGGACAACCTCGACGATTACAGGATAGACCTCAACACTGACCAGAGACTAGACCAACGGAAGTATAATAGACCTCTGTCATCTGAGGTCGCTGCAATTTGGGTGGAGGGCACTGACCTAGCAAAGAGGTTCGACCGTAGGATTACACTTTGCGGGAATGACAACCAGAGGCACAGTATACATGTGACGGCTGGCTCGTATGACCCGCTCTCTTACCCACTCTTCTACCCAAGGGGGGAGCTTGGTTGGCACCTGAAACTTCCTACACGTGATGTCCCTTGGCCGGTTGTGCAACAACCAAGAGGTAGGCGTGATGATGATGATGATGACGATGCAGGTAAGCCTTATGCGTATTCTTTCGTTTAGATGAATTGTATACTTCTCATATGAATCTTAATGTCCGCGTTACTCATCCATGTGCAGAGGGGAATAGCAGGTTATGCGTCTCGGTGAGAGACTACTACTGTTACATGCTCCAGACACGACCTGGGATATTCAATCCCATACTCTGTGGAGCACGATTGCTCCAGCAATGGGGGGTAGACATGTACATCAAGATTGAGAGTTGTAGGTTGAAATGGTACAGGAAAAACCAGACAAAGATCCGTGCCGACCTGTATAAAGGAGTTGTTGATGCAATTACATCCGGGGAGACCCGGGCAAGCACTGTTGGAGTAAGGATAGTGCTCCCTGGAACGTACCCAGGTGGCGACCGCGACATGAAGCGGAGGCATATGGATGCCATGGCAATTGTCCATACCTACGGGAAGCCTGACATCTTCTTGACCATGACCTGCAACCCTAACTGGGAAGAGATAACAAATGAGTTGTTTCCTGGCCAGACAGCGCAAGACCGACCTGATCTTGTGGCTCATGTGTTTCATGGCAAGCTAGAGGCTATGAAAGAGATGTTGTTCAAGAAGAATATCCTGGGTGTTGTTGTCGCACATGTATACGTAGTCGAGTTCCAGAAGAGGGGCCTCCCCCATGCACACTTTTTGTTGATCATGGATTCTGCCTACAAGCTTGTCGTTCCAGAGCAGTACGACCGGCTCATTTCTGCCGAGCTCCCAGACAAGCAGAAGTATCCTGAACTCCACGCCTTGGTGGTGAAACATATGATGCATGGACCATGCGGTGCTCTCAACCCAAAAAATGTGTGCATACAACAGAACGAGTGCAAGTGTAGATACCCGCGGCCGTTCAATGAAAACACAACCCAGGGCAAGGACTCATACCCAGTTTATCGTCGTCGAGATAATGGTCGGCAGGCTAAGGTCCGGAGTAAAATGTTGGACAACAGATGGGTTGTGCCGTATAACCCTTACCTTTTGCAGATGTTCAATTGCCACATCAACGTTGAGGTTTGCTCTAGCATAAATGCCGTCAAATACCTTTACAAGTACATATACAAGGGCCATGATAGGGCTTCTTTCAGCATCGACCAGCCCAACACCGATGGTAATATTGATGAGATCAAAAGATACGTAGACGCGAGGTGGGTTACTCCTCCAGAGGCGATGTGGAGGATATTTGGCTTCCCCTTGTGTGCCAATGACCCGCCTGTCCTACAGTTGCCTCTTCATCTCCCGAATATGCACAGGGTGGCATTCAATGAGCAAGCTCACTTGACCGACGTAGTCGCCTCTGAGAATGCTTCCAAATCCATGTTGACAGAGTATTTCAAAGCTAAACAAAACCACCCGTGGGCTAGGAATATATTGTACAAGGATTTTCCTGGAAGGTTCACATGGCAGAAGGGTAAGAAGTATTGGAAAGAGCGGGTGGAGCATTATCAGATAGGTCGAATTGTGTCTGCCAATCCTGCAGAGGGGGAGCGATACTATCTGCGTGTGCTGCTAAACCATGTTGCTGGCAAGACATCCTATGAGGACCTACTCACCGTTTATGGTAGGCTATGCGGGAGCTTTAGAGAGGCTGCCGAAAGGTTGGGACTCATCGAGGCAGATAACACGCTCGACGACTGTCTTACCGAGGCAGAGCAGTGGGCGATGCCATGTTCGCTCAGGAGACTCTTTGCAACAATTTTGGTGCACTGTGAGCCAGGCGACGTGCGTGGTTTATGGGATAGGCACTTCGAACCTATGTCTGATGACTATCGGCGATCACACACGTACCCGATTAAGGTGGAACAGATGGTATTGCTTGACATTAGGGGTATGTTGCAGTCCATGGGCAAAGACATAGCTGATTTCGCTCTTCCATGCATTGACGAAGCGTTCGACCCAACCGAGGGCGAGGCCAGAGAAGTGATCGAGGAATCCAACGTCGATTTTGACATCAACGACACTAAATTGGCTTCATCGCTAAACTCAGAGCAGAGGACTGCATACGATGAGATACTAGCTTCTGTTGAATATGGTGATGGGGGTGTGTTCTTTGTTGATGGCCCGGGAGGTACAGGGAAGACCTTCCTGTACAGGGCGCTGCTCGCCAAGGTTCGAAGCGAGGGAAGCATCGCTATCGCTACCGCGACGTCAGGCGTCGCCGCTTCTATCATGCCTGGAGGCAGGACTGCCCACTCGAGGTTCAAGATCCCGTTGAGCTGCGACGATGGCGCCTCATGCACCTTCACGAAGCAGAGTGGTACCGCCAAGCTACTGAGGATGGCCTCATTGATACTATGGGATGAGGCCACCATGACTAAGCGACAGGCGGTCGAGGCATTGGACAACAGCATGCGTGACATCATGGGAAGACGGGACCGACCCTTTGGAGGAAAAACTGTTGTGTTTGGCGGGGACTTCAGACAGGTGCTTCCGGTCGTCAGGAGGGGGTCCCGGAGTCAGATAATCGATGCAACCCTCCGAAGTTCACACCTCTGGAAGGGTATGCGCCAGCTAAGGCTCATCACCAACATGAGGGCTCATAATGACACCTGGTTTGCGGATTACTTGCTAAGGGTAGGCAATGGCACCGAGGAAGTTGACGATCAAGGAAACATACGACTCCCTGAAGATATTTGTGTGTCGTCTATAGGCGAGGGTGACGACCTGGAGAAGCTGATTGACCATGTGTTCCCAAGACTAGATGAGAACATGTCCAATCCGAATTACATGACTTCACGCGCAATCCTCTCCACCACGAACGACAACGTCGACAAGATAAACATGCGCATGGTAGAGCATTTTCGGGGAGAAGAAGTAATCTACCATAGCTTTGATAGTGCAGAAGACGACCCGTATGGCTACTATGCTCCTGAGTTCCTAAATGGATTGACTCCCAACGGTCTGCCTCCGCATGCACTCAAACTGAAGCTCAACTGCCCTGTCATACTTCCGAGGAACATTGATCCGGCTAATGGTCTGTGTAACGGGACGAGGCTTGTGGTGCGAGGTTTCGAGAGGAACGCCATCGACGCAGAAATAGTGATCGGACAACAGGCAGGTAGGAGGGCATTCCTTCCTCGAATACCCCTATGCCCGTCTGACAACGACATGTTTCCATTCAAGTTCAAGAGGAAGCAATTTCCTGTAAGGCTTAGCTTTGCTATGACGATTAACAAGGCTCAAGGACAGACGATTCCGATTGTTGGCGTGTACCTACCTAATCCGGTGTTCTCTCATGGTTAACTCTATGTCGCATTGTCTCGAGCCACCGCGAAGAAAAATATAAAGATCCTCATTGAGAAGGAGAAGGAGAAGGAGAATGCCAAGAAGCAAAGCGGTAAATCTAAGAAGCGAAAAAGACCTGTCTTGTCCTTACAGACCTCGATGAAGAACATCATCTATAAGGAAGTCCTTACAGGCTAAAGTCCGCTCTTAGATATGACAGAGGATTTACTCTTATGCTACAGATAATTTGGTGCTTTCGATGTTCTTGTACAGATCTCTATATTTCGATGTTAGCAATTGAACTTTATTATGTTTATACTACAAGGCGTGATTTAATAATATTGCCTCAAATTTGAGACTTTGCAAGTTGCCAAGTTTTGCTGTATGTGACATTATTTTCCGTTTTGTTGGTTTGCTTATGCATATTATTCTTTTGTTGTTTTGTAATCAATCATCTACAACATCTAAACTCGGCTTTGTTTTCTTGTACAAATAATGCACACTGCCTGGGTCACTCCGTTGTTGTAAAACTAGACTCCACTAGAGTGTTCTACATTATATAAATATTTATGATGCGGCCCGAAAGCATGCACAGTCAATGTTATTATTATTTTACTATTTATTTATTTCCCTTATGCAGAATAACTCTGGTTGCTTGATCATGACCGAGACTATCTTTGGTATTAGAACTCCAGTTACACCAATTGGTTATTTGCATCTCAAGTTAAGTTAGTCACTGTTAATCAACAATGAAATGTGGCCATTGGTTCTTCGATAATTGATGGTACAGATGGGCAAAGCAACCAGAGTATATCCCACTGGATTAATGGTATAGATGGACAAACCGTTAAGGGCGGTGACTTCACTGCCTTAGGCTGGACGGTTCAATATTTAGTAGCAAAACCGTTAAATATTTAGTAGCAATATTAACTCCCTTCCATCCCATTACAAATTAATTTCAGTTAAAAAAAACTTGTATCTCGGAATAAAGGTGGTGGAACTCCCCTTAATCTGTACCAGATATTAATACTTAACCCTACATGGAACATTGCAAGTAGTCGCTGGAAATCGTAGTGATGCTGAAAAAAAGGTGTACAGTAAACATCCATGGCAATAGCTAATGGTTCAAAAGCCAACAGAGAAACTCTACTTCACAGAAAGCTTGTGTGCGTTTGGAAGCAAAGTAATTTTGAAATTTTTCAGGAATAGGAGCCCACAGTTTACCTCCTATCTTTGGAAGCCCATTCACAATCCTTACATCCTTTGATAGAAATGAGATGAACCAGTCGGCATTAAAAATTTCAGCAAAGTCACTGCAGAGTGCAGAGAAATGGTATAAACACAAGAAACACGTTTCAGTCTTCTTAAAAACATGAGCAGACCTAGAAGACTAGGATAAGAAATTGCAGGTACTTGAAAAAACCTGCTGCTTTCCAGAAGGAGGTTTGGTCCAATTTGGGAACAACGAGTGTTGCATTTAAAATACGTGCAGCAACAACAACATCAATTATTTGAGAAGAAGCACACATTAATCAGGATAATGGGCATAGTTATGAGAATATCATAATATGTGTAGGATCGAAAGTATGTCTAGAGGGGGGGGGGGGTGATTAGACTACTTGACCAAATAAAAACTTAACATTTTCCCAATTTTAGTTCTTGGCAGATTTTAGCTATTTTAGGACAAGTCAAGCAATCATCACACAATTCAAGCAAGCATGCAAAGAGTATATTGGCAGCGGAAAGTAAAGCATGCAACTTGCAAGAATATAAAGGGAAGGTTTGGAGAATTCAAACGCTATTGGAGACATGGATGTTTTTCCCGTGGTTCGGATAGGTGGTGCTATCCTACATCCACGTTGATGGAGACTTCAACCCACGAAGGGTAACGGTTGCGCGAGTCCACACAGGGCTCCACCTAAGGGCAACGGTTGCGCGAGTCCACGAAGGGCTCCACCCACGAAGGGTCCACGAAGAAGCAACCACCCACAAAGGGTCCACAAAGAAGCAACCTTGTCTATCCCACCATGGCCATCGCCCACGAAGTACTTGCCTCACTAGCGATAGATCTTCATGAAGTAGGCGATCTCCTTGCCCTTACAAACTTCTTGGTTCAACTCCACAATCTTGTCGGAGGCTCCCAAGTAACACCTAGCCAATCTAGGAGATACCACTCTCCAAGAAGTAACAAATGGTGTGTAGGTAATGAACTCCTTGCTCTTGTGCTTCAAATGATAGTCTCCCCAACACTCAACTCTCTCTCATAGGATTTGGATTTGGTGGAAAGAAGATTTGAGTGGAAAGCAACTTGGGAAGGCTAGAGATCAAGATTCATATGGTAGGAATGGAATGTCTTGGTCTCAACACATGAGTAGGTGGTTCTCTCTCAGAACATATGAGTTGGAATGATGTGTGTGTTCTGATGGCTCTCTCCCTCAATGAGGAAGAGGTAGAGGGGTATATATAGCCTCCACACAAAATCCAACCGTTACACAGTTTTCCAATATCGGTGGGACCAAATCAGAAAACTCGGTCTGACCGAAATAGTAAACCTAGTGACCGTTAGGAATTTCGGTGGGACTGACATGCAACTCGGTAGGACCGATTCGGTTAGGGTTTGGGCATAACGTAATCTCGTTGAGACCGATTACATAAACTCGGTGAGACCGAATTTGGTAATTAGCTAACCAGAGAGTTGGTCAGGCAAACTCGGTGGGACCGATTTGCTCTTTCGGTGAGACCGAGTGGAACTCGGTGAGACCGAAAAGTTACAAAGGGGAAACACTGAGTTTACATTGCAATCTCGGTGGGACCGATTCGCTCTTTCGGTGGGACCGAAAAGTTACGAAAGGGAAACAGAGAGTTTGCAACCCCATCTCGGTGGGACCGAGATCCTTATCGGTAGAACCGAATTGCTAGGGTTTGGCAGTGGCTAATGACAAGTGAAACTCGGTGACGCCGGATAGGAAGAATCGGTAGGACCGAGTTTGGCTTAGAGTTTAGGTCATATGTGGATATGGGAAAGTAGTTGAGGGTTTTGGAGCATATCACTAAGCACATGGAGCAAGAGGCTCATTAAGCAACACCTCATCCCTCCTTAATAGTATTGGCTTTTCCTATGGACTCAATGTGATCTTGGATCACTAAAATATAAAATGAAGAGTCTTGAGCTTTTGAGCTTGAGCCAATCCATTGTCCTTAGCATTTTGAGGGTTCCACTTTCACATCCATGCCATGCCAATCATTGAGCTTTCCTGAAATAATTATCTTGGAATAGTATTAGCTCAATGAGCTATATGTTGTTATGAATTACCAAAACCACCTAGGGATAGTTGCACTTTCATTCTCCCCCTTTTTGGTAATTGATGACAACATATAGATCAAAGCTTCGACAAATGATAATAAGCATGAAATATATCGTCTCTTTGAGAAGTATGTGATAAGTAAGAGCTCCCCCTAAATTTGTGCATATTTAAAATTTGCTTTGGACTGCAAATGCACAAAGAGTTAGAGTCATGGGTTACTCTTCCATGTCACATACATCTTGGTGGAGCGCTCAAAATGATAAGATTGAAATGCATGCACTCATCACCAAGAATAGTGAATGATCACAAACGATAGATAGAATGGTAATATTTAAGCAAGCATTAAGCAAACATTAAGTGTAGCTTATGATCAAACACATGATCATCGATGTCTCACAAGCATAAGGACGTAGTATCTCACACACAAGCAAACAAGGTTCGAAAAACCACCAAATAAAGCAAGAGAGAAAAGCAACACTCTCTCTCTCGAAGCCTATGATCTATACATCTTCTCCCCCTTTGGCAACAAGTTACCAAAAAGTTCCTAGAAAATGCATAGCACTAGATCGACGCTCAGGCTTGATGTTCAGGTGGTGGTGGAGTCCGGATCACTCCAAGGACGAAGCCTTCGGTAGACGTAGTCGGAGTCGAGGCTGAAGTGGATGCTGGAGCTGGTGGAACGGAGGCTGTGGCTGGTGCAGACGTTGTAGCTCTGGTGTCAGCAACTGGCAGTGCAGACGACCTCGGACCTCGTGGCACCCTCGCAAAAGCATGAGTCGTGGTCCTGCCTCTCCTCTCATTCATGTCGTCCTGGAGCTGCTCCACTGCAGACTGAACTTCTGTTACCTTGATGTCCAAGTCATAGAACCTCTGTTCCATGATCCTCTCTAAAATCGCCTGGTTCTGAGTCAGGGTGGCTATACTCTGCTCAATCCGCAGGGTGGACGCAATCAAGTAACTGAGCTGCTCTTGTTTGGTCTTCAAGAAATAGTCAGATGCCTCCGCTTGAGTAGGCATCCTGGCAGCTTTCTCCTTCTTCGCCTTCTCCTTCTGAGCTTGTGCATGGGCAGATGATGGTTCATTCTCTGTCATCACAACTTCATTGTTCTCAAAATCGGGACGGATGGGCAGGTGTTCCTTATCCAACAAATATACGCCCGTGCCCATCTTGGAGTTGATGAGCTCCTGAATCTGAGGGGCATATCCACAGCTCCTCTTTTGATCTGCCGCAGTCCTTTTGATTGTTTCCACTATAAGGCTCATAACTTTGAATTTTTGAGGCACATCAAAAACATGAAGCAAATTGATCGCGTGACCTCTGATCATCTTGTGATCTCTAGACTTGGGCAGAAGGGTGTGCCTAAGGATCCAGTTGATCGTAGGCAATCCTGAGAGCAGATAATGCACTGAGCCAAACTTGAACGTGTCAAGTGCTTCATTCGGAATCTCCTTGTACATGTTGGACATGGAGTTGTGGTCCATCTTTTTCTTGGCATAAATGTCCAAGTCATCTGCTTGCTCCTCTGGGGCATTGATCAGCTTCGCCCATTCCTCAACAGTAGAGTGGTACCTCGTACCCTCAGACATCCATGTAATCCTCCCATCTGGATAAAAGTGAGCTGTGGAGTAGAACTGCATGATGAGTTCCTCGTTCCACTTTGTGAGCTTTTTCCCAACAAAGTCCTCTACTCCACACGCCTTAAAGCTGTCCTGAACTCCTGGGAAGTACTCTTCATTATCCTTGATATAGGTCTAGTCGACCCATCTCATGTCACATACAATTGGCTTCTTGTCAAGTAGCACTGTCTCATAGAAATCTTGCTGCTCCTTGGTATGAAATCTGTAGTCCACTGCAGTCCTTCTCCTAGAAGCATATGGATCTGCTTCTCTCCATTTCCTGAGCCCTGAGTCTCTCCTTGGCTTCATATCCTCAGCCACAGGATGAGCATCGTTGTGGTCTGGGATCTTGGGCTTGAGCTTCTGAAGGACACTCTCTTCCTCTTCCTCTGCAACAGTCTCAGGCACTGGGGCCTTGTTCTTCTCAATGGCTGGGATACTTCTTGTGTTTCTCTTTGGTGCACTTTTAGGCTTAGATGCAGCCTTAGGTGCTTCCTTGGGCTTGGATGCAGCTCCCCCTGACCTTATGGCATCTCCCATAAGTTTGGCTGCCTTGGGCGCTGGTGCAGCTGCCTCTTCTTCCTCCTCCTCTTCTACCATGATGGAGGCCTTCCCAAGCACTCTAGCCACAGTCTTCTTCACTCTCTCTTTCCTTTTCTTGCCCTCAGCTGCAACGGGCTCGATGGGAGCAGGCTTCTCAGTTGAGGCTCTAGCCTTTGACATGGGCTGCTTGCCTGCTGGCCTTTTGATTTTCAGGCCTGGCTTTGAGCCTTGAGCTGGCTCAACTCTCTTGGAAGTGGCCTCTTCCTCTGCCACATAGTCCTCATCTTCAGAATCTGAGGTTTTCTTCTTCCTTTGTCTCGTGGCAGGTTTAGGCAGGTTGCTGGGTGTGCTCCTGCTGCCATCATCTGAGGAACTTGAGGGGCTAGTGCCCTCACTCAACTGCACTTGTTGCTCTGACAAGTTTTGGCTGTCACTCTGGTCTGACATGTTGCAAACTGACTGCTGACCCTGTGAATAGATTATAGAGGAGATAGAGTGGATGAGCATCACAAAATGTAGAGATTTTTGCAAAAAGAATGATCCAAAAACTTAGTTTTAGTTTCCCACTGAAATCATCTCGGATCTACCGATTTTCAAACTCGATGATACCGAAGCAGTTTTGGAACCTAAACTAGTGAACTCGGTCAGACCGAGTCACAGTTCGGTGGCACCGAGACTGCTAGGGTTTCACAGAGTTTAAAAATCGGTCACACTGATAAGTAATTCTCGGTCAGACCGAGTTTTACTTGTGCAATGGCATAAGCCAAATCGGTGGGACCGAGTTTTTCAACTCGGTGGGTCCGAGATGGTTTCGGCGGAAACCTAAACCTAGAATTTTCAAATCAAACCTAATCTATGAGCGTTTTGACTGGATAGAAGTTTATCAAACGTGGCCAGAAACAATGTGATCACAATGTGCTAGGAATCAGATTGAGGAATAGCACAAAGATCAAGTCCATACCCTAGTTCGGCGGGGACTTGCTACTGCGGCAACGGCGGGGCAGAAATCCCGTTGACGGCGACGGAGACCAGCGACTGGAGACTGCTGGCGGCGAGAAGACGATCCGGAGACCTCGGGGGCAGAGCAGGCTATCGCGCGGGCGAAGGGGTTCGGAGAAATTTCCAAATTTTGCCCGTGACTATATATAGCCCGACCCTGTCGGTGTGACCGAGTTGAACAACTCGGTGGCACCGAGATTCATAACTGCGTGCAGTTACTGAAACTCGGTGAGACCGAAAGGTTCAAATCGGTTGCACCGAGATCGAAAACTTAGATCAACTTAATGATCTCGGTAGGACCGAAAGTGGAGTATCGGTCAGACCGAGAATCATAAAGAGGTTTTGGAAGTTTAAGTCTATGACGAATCGGGGACTCCGAGCGCTCCTCACACAGAGTGGTTCGAATCTGACTTGATCAAATTTTGTGATGCAACATGAATAGAGTTTGAGACGAGAAAAGCATAGATAGCTAGAGGAGGTTCTTAGGCATTCTTGTCCATCCACTTGGCAAAAGAAGATAAAGCCGAACAATCAAAGCAACAAGTGGATGTCCTCGAATGAGTAAAATATGCAATCAGCATGCTCACACAATAAGATAGCAAATGAAATATGTGGCAAAGCATGCACAACCAATTCTAGCATCTATCAAGCAATTTGCGATGACTAGGTCATCTATATATGAGTATATTGACTTAGGAGTCAAGTGAGAACACTTGATCGTAGGTCATACTCATCGTTTAAGCTCAAGTGGGGTTGCCACTTTTACATAAAGCATTGTTTTGTTCACATCTTTAGAGTTGCTTTAGCTCAAGTCTTAGAGTAAAGCTCCCCCTAGATGTGATATCCCCCCTAAGAGGGATGAACTAACCTTGGGTTTTGTCGATGATGACTTCATGTAGATATTGAAGATGTGGATGCTCAATGTTGATGTAGATCTCTTGGAGCTATCCATTTGAGTGAATTGCACTTTCAATACCTACATGGGTTAGTCCCACAAGGAACAAACAAGGATATCCATAGACATAGAGTGATGCACACAAAAGATGATGTCCATGAAAACTTTTAGGTTACCTTGTCCCTTGTCTTACCAACAAGAGGGTTTGTGACTCCTTGAACTAGTGCAAGATGTGGAAGTTGATTGCACTTGTTCTTGCCAAAATAATAAGAGTGAAGTATGTTGGCGGAGTCACCCTCAAGAACTCTCTAGTTCTTCTTCTTTTGGATCCACATCATCTTGATGGGAATCCTTGGAGTTGTAGTCGTACTTGATAAAGTGGAACTTGAGGAAGTCTTGGGAATCCACTTGACTAAGGTCTTAGGAGCTTCTTCAAATGCATCAATTTCCTCTTGAAGCTTGTCCTTGCCTTTTTGCTCGTAGTCTTGTGGTGGAAGATCATCTTGAGCTTGTGTCCCCTTGAAATAAGTATACTTCTGTTGTTGAGGGACAAACTTTGTCTTGGGGTATTGATCTTCTTCCCATTCAACTCCATTGGCATTGAACTTTCATTCAAAACCAACACCTTGATTCTTCTGGTGCATTCCTTGCTTGCGCACAATTTCCTCGAATTGCTTACTCCCGGCAAGGCTTTTGTACACTCCTTTCTCTATAATTCCCTTCAATAAGCTATTTTCTTGCTCAAGTGTAACTTGGCTAAGAGAATCATTAGTGGAATCAAGAGAACTACTAGAAGCAACAATATTGAATTTAGCATGATCATTGTTACAACTAGAGGAAGAATCTTTCTTGTTAGACTTGACTTGAGGCATGTAAGTGGATAAGAATAAACGCTTGGCAATGTAAGGAGAACTTTTCTTGCGGAGATCATCATTGATTGCCTTTAAGAACTCATGCTCTTGCTCAAGATTGAGCTTTTCAAAGCGTAGTTTCTCATGAGCTCTTAAAAGTTCTTGATGATCTTCGAAGATAGTGTCATGAGCCAACTTAAGAGTTTTTAGTTCTTTAGTTAGAGCCTCAATCTTCTCCTTATCATTGTCACTCGTTTTATCTTGATTAGCATGATTAATTGGTCTTTCATCATAGTATTCATCACTAGAGTTGTCACCAAGCAAATCATCACCTAACAAGTCATCTTCATCACTATTGAAATCAACATACTCGGGGTGTGTTACCTTAGGACCTTTGGCCATGAAGCATCTTCCAATTCCTTCATTTGGTGAGTCAAATATGTCGTAGGAGTTGGTTGACACAAGTGCTAGACTGGCAACACCTTCATCTTGAGTATCTTCGGAGTCGGAGTGATAACTTCTCTCAGAGTGGCTGTCGGAGTCGGAGCCGGATACCCATTCACCAACATGAGCTTGATGTCTTCGTCTTGTGTAGCTCCTTGATGATTTTTCCTTCCTCTCCGAATCCTTACTTCTCCGTGAGTATCTTCGTTCATAACGATCATCTCTACTCCTTCTCTCTCTTGGTGGTGATCCTTTGCTTCTTCTTTTTGGAGAATCTTCTCTTCTCTTGTAGGGAGCCGTACACTCATTGGAATAGTGTCCGGGTCTTCCACAATTGTAACAGTTTCGCTCTCGACTAGAAGATCTTTTGTCATTGTAGGACCTTGATTTGGAGCTTCTATCTTTGCTTCTACTCTTGTAGAACTTGTTGAAGTTCTTCACCATTAAGCTCAATTCTTCATTGAAGTCTTGTTTCTCACTTGATGATGTAGGGGCTTCACATGAGGCTTTATAGGCACCACTTGATTTGTTGTGAAGTTCCTCTTTATCCTTAAGTGACATCTCATGAGCAACAATTCTTCCAATCACCTCCGTTGGCTTGAGATCTTTGTAATTGGGCATCATTTGGATCAATGTGCACACGGTATCATATTTTCCGTCCAAGGCTCTTAGGATCTTCTTGATGATGAATTTATCGGTCATCTCTTCACTTCCTAAGCCGGCAATCTCATTTGTGATGAGAGCAAGCCTAGAGTACATTTCAGCGACACCTTCACCATCCTTCATCTTGAACTTGTCAAGTTGGCTTTGAAGCACATCCAACTTGGATTCCTTGATGGAGTCGGTACCTTCGTGCATATCAATCAAAGTGTCCCAAATTTCCTTTGCATTCTCAAGGCGGCTGATTTTGTTGAATTCTTCGGGGCATAATCCGTTGAAGAGAATATCACAAGCTTGAGCATTGTATTGCAACATCTTCAACTCATCCGCGGTAGCTTCACGGTTTGGTTCTCTCCCATCAAAGAAGTCACTTTGCAAACCAACACACACAATAGCCCAAACAACGGGGTTATGTCCAAGAATATGCATTTTCATTTTATGCTTCCAACTAGCAAAGTTAGTACCATCAAAGTAAGGACCTCTACGGTGATAATTTCCCTCGCTAGACGCCATACTCTCCTAGGTTGTGAAACCAAGGCTATGACCACCAAAAGCTATGGAGATCAAGCAAATGGAGACCAAAGCTCTTATACCACTTGTAGGATTGAAAGTATGTCTAGAGGGGGGTGATTAGACTACTTGACCAAATAAAAACTTAACCTTTTCCCAATTTTAGTTCTTGGCAGATTTTAGCTATTTTAGGACAAGTCAAGCAATCATCACACAATTCAAGCAAGCATGCAAAGAGTATATTGGCAGCGGAAAGTAAAGCATGCAATTTGCAAGAATATAAAGGGAAGGGTTTGGAGAATTCAAATGCTATTGAAGACACGGATGTTTTTCCCGTGGTTCGGATAGGTGGTGCTATCCTACATCCACGTTGATGGAGACTTCAACCCACGAAGGGTAACGGTTGCGCGAGTCCACACAGGGCTCCACCTAAGGGCAACGGTTGCGCGAGTCCACGAAGGGCTCCACCCACGAAGGGTCCACGAAGAAGCAACCACCCACAAAGGGTCCACGAAGAAGCAACCTTGTCTATCCCACCATGGCCATCGCCCACGAAGGACTTGCCTCACTAGCGGTAGATCTTCACGAAGTAGGCGATCTCCTTGCCCTTACAAACTCCTTGGTTCAACTCCACAATCTTGTCGGAGGCTCCCAAGTAACACCTAGCCAATCTAGGAGACACCACTCTCCAAGAAGTAACAAATGGTGTGTAGGTAATGAACTCCTTGCTCTTGTGCTTCAAATGATAGTCTCCCCAACACTCAACTCTCTCTCATAGGATTTGGATTTGGTGGAAAGAAGATTTGAGTGGAAAGCAACTTGGGAAGGCTAGAGATCAAGATTCATATGGTAGGAATGGAATGTCTTGGTCTCAACACATGAGTAGGTGGTTCTCTCTCAGAACATATGAGTTGGAATGATGTGTGTGTTCTGATGGCTCTCTCCCTCAATGAGGAAGAGGTAGAGGGGTATATATAGCCTCCACACAAAATCCAACCGTTACACAGTTTTCCAATATCGGTGGGACCAAATCAGAAAACTCGGTCTGACCGAAATAGTAAACCTAGTGACCGTTAGGAATTTCGGTGGGACTGACATGCAACTCGGTAGGACCGATTCGGTTAGGGTTTGGGCATAACGTAATCTCGTTGAGACCGATTACATAAACTCGGTGAGACCGAATTTGGTAATTAGCTAACCAGAGAGTTGGTCAGGCAAACTCGGTGGGACCGATTTGCTCTTTCGGTGAGACCGAGTGGAACTCGGTGAGACCGAAAAGTTACAAAGGGGAAACACTGAGTTTACATTGCAATCTCGGTGGGACCGATTCGCTCTTTCGGTGGGACCGAAAAGTTACGAAAGGGAAACAGAGAGTTTGCAACCCCATCTCGGTGGGACCGAGATCCTTATCGGTAGAAGCGAATTGCTAGGGTTTGGCAGTGGCTAATGACAAGTGAAACTCGGTGGCGCCAGATAGGAAGAATCGGTAGGACCGAGTTTGGCTTAGAGTTTAGGTCATATGTGGATATGGGAAAGTAGTTGAGGGTTTTGGAGCATATCACTAAGCACATGGAGCAAGAGGCTCATTAAGCAACACCTCATCCCTCCTTAATAGTATTGGCTTTTCCTATGGACTCAATGTGATCTTGGATCACTAAAATATAAAATGAAGAGTCTTGAGCTTTTGAGCTTGAGCCAATCCATTGTCCTTAGCATTTTGAGGGTTCCACTTTCACATCCATGCCATGCCAATCATTGAGCTTTCCTGAAATAATTATCTTGGAATAGTATTAGTTCAATGAGCTATATGTTGTTATGAATTACCAAAACCACCTAGGGATAGTTGCACTTTTAATATGTAATCAGGAAATACACGTAGCTACTACATAGTTAGCTATGAAACATGACGAGACACTCCTAAGCTTACTCACTTTCAAAATAAAAATTGCAGAGACCTCAGACTGCAAGCTTTGCCACATCCTTACACACTACTATACTCAGGAGGTGCCAAACTGTTCATCGAATTAGCCTATAATTTTCATAGTCTGACTGAAGATTACTAATGGTTTCAAAATATTGCAAGAGAATACAAGCTCTAACATGTGTTTTGTGGTTTCTGGAAAAAGCCATAGTACTACATGCTTTCAAGTGTTTGGCTTAAAAAAATACTGTTGTTTAAGTTACTGTGGTATCTATCATATTGAAGTTTTTCTGCAGCATTTAAAAAAATACTGTTGCGGTCAATTTTTTTTAACTAAACCAACAGAAAACATGAGGGAGAGATTAACAGAGAAATGTTACACGGTAGGGGATTCATCTTTACACCAAGTCAAGACAGAGTATTCATAGTTTTATTAGGCTCTGTTCCATGATAGCTAGCACCACAATCCTTTGCAAAAGGTGTCGAGATTTGTTGCTATTTCTTACAAATTTGGAGCACCATATTAAAGTACATTTAGAAGAGGCATGCTTAGATCATACGGCAATTTCATCTACTACTGGTCAAGTCACTATTAGTATAAAACTTGCCAAAAAATACTGTGTCCCAAAATACAGAATGCAATGCAAACTGCCCTATCCGTGCCATACTCGAGCATTTGTACATAGCATCTACCATTCAATAACTAATCCTTAAACAGAAAATTAAATTGGGCGAAGTGAGCACGGCACATTTTCAACTCGGCTACATCTAACAGAAGCACAAAACTTAAATAAACACCAATGAAGCAACTGAAGAGTACCTCCTCCACACCAGCCTTTAGCCTCCATCTTGCCCTCACGCACAGCCACTCGGTCCGCATATCTGCAGAAACAGAAACATTACTCCTCCAAGCCCACAACAATGGCACGCATTTCTCGAAACCACACCAATTCGAGCCTGACCGCATCTGGACCACTCCTCCCCAAATCACGGATATCACGGCGCTTACCTCCGCGTCGGAGAGTTCGATCTTGAACGCCTGCTCCGCGCCGGGCCTGACGATACTGAGACGCCTCCGGGACCGAACCACCGCCGTCGCGTACCAATGGATGGAGCATCACGTCGCGTACGAGACCGGAGCGGATGAGGGTGGGGCTGTCTACAACGAAGATGGAGGCGGCAGGGATGAGATCGGGGCTGGCTCAAACTGGAAGGGATTGGGGTTTCAAGACGTGGAGGTCGGCCCAAAGGCCAGAGCTAGCGGCGGAGATGCGGGCGCCGCCGTCGTGGGGGAGAGGGGAGGCCGGCGACGCGGCGGGAAGAGGACGGGGAGAGAGTGAGCGGATGTGAGGGGGAGAGAGTGGGCGGGGAGAGGTGGGGTTTGAAGATGCGGAGGTCAGGCCAAAAGCCAGAGCTAGCAGCGGAGATGCAGCCATGCAGGCGCCGTCGTCGCGTCGGAGAAGAGGAGGCCGGTGATGCGGTGGGGAGAGAGTGAGTGGGTGTGAGTGGGAGAGAGTGGCTGGGATTAGGTTGGGTGGGTAAAAAAAATTATTCTTTTTGCAAATAGAAAAATGTGTTAGTCTCACTTTTGTTTTTACTACTCCCTCAGTTCCTAAAAATAGATCTTGTTAAAAATAAAGACTACATACGCACATATATAGATATATTTTACAGTGTATATTCACTCATTTTGCTTCGTATTTGGTCTGCATTAGAATCTCTAAAAAGACTTATATTTAGGAACAGAGTGAGTATATATTTTACGATGCTTATGTAATGCAGTATAAAATATCATTTATATTTTATGTGTTCCACTTTGTTCATCAGAGATAACAAAACGTGATGGATTTGGATGATGTAACGACGGACCAGACTGAAACATCACAAGAAGGGTGCATATAGCTAATCCTTTTTTATATATATGTTGCAAAAAATAATACAAAAAGATGCATAGTTTTATTATTATTTTTTCAGAATACAGGAGACATAGATATGGATTTTGGAGACGCTCAAAGGAGTCCATCCACAAGGGTTTCGGAGCGACGTTGCTGGAAGGGGCCAAAATTCACCGAGTTTTTTACAACATAATGGTGTGGAAGCGGTGATATATCTCGTAAAAAGAAAAAAGGACGCCAATTTAAATGTTATCACACAAAGTATTTTTTTAATAGTACTATCAATTTTCCTTCACCATATTGCCTTTTGTATTCAACTAATTTGGCTTATTTTTTATATTGATTTGGCTCTTTTTTGTATCATGCCGATGGACTATGTTTGTACCCCTAAAAATATTACAATCATCGAATCAATCATGTCACCTCCAAGAAAACCAAGTTTGTGGACATTGGAGAAGTCTTGTTATCAAATGACGATTTGGAATGCCTTAATATTATATGTTTTTG
Organism: Triticum urartu; assembly: GCF_056163025.1. NCBI lineage: Eukaryota > Viridiplantae > Streptophyta > Magnoliopsida > Poales > Poaceae > Triticum > Triticum urartu. The sequence continues at coordinate 463,265,833 of NC_141879.1, read as the reverse complement.
CATGATGGTGTAAGGCCAATTGCATAAACTTTGTACTTAGTAATATAAACCATATAATATCTAATAACATAAATATATTCTAAATATGGAATTACAGGTGATAAATGATTTATCTACGAGACAGGGAGGGTGAAAAGATACATATTATTAGCACGTTTGTATCTAGTCAGGTAAAAGAAGACAGAGAAAAAGACACAGACTCATCAAAATATCATCATATTTTACAATATTTTAATACTTATGTACAACAAGATATTGTTTATTTCGTCTCATTATCCATGCATATAATAATGTATTGTTTTAATTAATCCATGTGTATAATGATTTATTATTATTTATATCTAAGTGTGACTACTCTTGTACGATATTTACACCAGTTATTCATTCCGATTAACATTCTTGAGTACCAATGGTATCTAGCAGTCGTCAATGCCAAAAAACAAGAGATTCAAGTATTGGATTCACTTGGTGCTCAGATCAAACGGAGCGACCTTGCTACTACGGTAACCATCTATGTATGAAATTTAACATGCATTATCTTTGTATAACTCCATTAAAATATTTTAAGAGCCCGTGGCAACGCACAGGCATTCTACTAGTTTCAGTTGTTCCCCACGAATATCATTTGATATCCATGCGTTGCGTTCCTTTATAGATTCACACCGAGTCAGATCGACCATAGGATCCAAAACATGGACCATCACGATTAAAAAACATTTTTCTTCTTGAGAATACGATTAACAAGCATTCGCCAGCTACTCCAGAATGCCTGAATTTGGAGCATTGGCTCATGCAAAGTTGCCACGACGGTAAAGAAAGCTATGTACATATTGCCAATGCCACGAACTAAAAAAGAATTAACAAGATCTCCTCGCCAGGAAGAAACGAGCAGCGATCAATGCCGCCACGACGACGACGGCGACGAGGAGCTCAGGCTGCCGACGAGCTCAACGAAGTCGCTCTCAGAGCACGGTATGATAATCCCGCCGCCGTGGTGGTCGAAGCCGAACTCCTCCTCGGCGCTCTCCAGCAGCGCAACGAACGACGGGTGCCTGAGGTACGCCGTCGGGATCACGAACCGCGCCCTCGCCTCGCCGACGTACACCGCGAAGTGGCCCCTCGGCACCGCGCCGCCGCCCTTCCCGCCGCCGCCGCCCTTGGCCAGGTGGAGCCTCGACATCAGCTGCTGCAGCTTCCCACCCATGGCATCGATCAGCTAGCTCGAATGCTACTAGTATTTGCTTCAGTATCGATTGCTAGCCAGTGTCAGTGTGAGCGAGTTCATCAGTAGTTGCTAGCTTGCTTGGTGTTGCAGGTTGCGGGAGCTCAACAATGCTGTTGCTATATATAGTAGCGGAGTACTATATTTTTTCTGTGTGCTGTCAGTTGTTAAACCTCCTGACATGGAATTAATTTGCCCAAGGAACATTGCCACATGACTGTCCCCTGGCATGTTGCTTTTCCGTTAGGATGAGTCCATTTGAGATGAGATATGCCGCTAATATGGACGCTCAAGTGTGTCTCGAGTAAGTTGAGCACTCAAATCGTTCCTCGGTGACCAAATTTGGATGCTCTTAGCTGCTGAGTTTACACATGTAAGCACTCATCTCGACATGAATAGCCCGTTCCAAGATTAAGAACCGGTGGCTGTCGTGTGTTGGCATCACAGCAGTTGAACGCTTTGCTCCAACTTGCACGGCAGGCCTCGCCGCCGCAGCGACAACTGGACAATACAAATGGACGCGACCCCACGGGTGGCATCCATCGCGGATTCAGCTCGTGCACAATTGCCCAGGGATGGAGACACCGCCGCATGGGCGTCGAGCCATCCTCATGTGCTTGACCACGCGCGGATTTCGGCTCAATCATTGGCACCGGCAATGGCGGCTTAGCAGAGCTTACGCCCCGATAAGCGGGGGATTAAGGACCGGTGAGCAGATAGAGAGAGCGATCGAGTGGACGCCTCCAGCGTCAAGAATTTGATCGGCGGCGGCCCACGGCATCCGCTCCTGCGGCCAGGAATCGCGCAGCGCGCGTCGCGTGGGGCGGTGATCGAGTCGAGAGCAGCTAGGCTGGCTGGGCACCTCATCCCGGCTGAGGCGCGGGGAGCCATGCCGCGGGCGAGATCGCGCTGCAGCAACATGCGGGGTGCCGGCGAGATGAGGTACATGATCCGGCACACTTTTCTGGCAGACCGTTCTTCTCAACTTCGGGAACTGGGTGCGAGGACAGGTATTTTTGGGTCCGAGAGTTGCACGGATTACAGTGCATTTTCTGTTCTTTGTTTCACGAAAAAAAATTCCACTATTGCGAAAATAAAATCAATGGGAAAGAAGCTAAGTATATGAACAATCAGTTAGAAAAAATAAAATTGCGTCTGCCGGGAGTCGAACCCGGGTCTATTGCTTGGAAGGCAATTATCGTAACCGTTGGACTACAGACGCTTTGATGTACGGACATAAAACGTCATCGTTGTTATACTAATTAGAGCGTCTGAACTTGAGAGTAAACCCTCTGATATCAGATTGAACAAAAACGAGACAACAGAGGGCCAAGATAAAACATAAAGTTATATCAACATCCTTTGTGGTTGCTAACCCCAGATCCTTCTGTCATCTCGACTTTTCTCCATCCATGTGATGAAGAAACCGAAGAAGACCAAACCTGCACAAGCTAGGCTAACCTCAAAGGTTTAAAAGAGTCACATGTGCCACCTACTCCAACATATGAGAACCTAATATCATTCAACAAATTGTGGCTTGCGACACATCCATTGCAAGACAGGTTGTTGAACTATTGCTTCATCGATGTACTGTCGAGGAAGAAGACTCGGAGCACAAAGGAACAAATTAACATACCTAGTGTCAAGAGCATGCTTGACAAAATACTATTGCTGCTACCAACGTCAAGATAGGTTAAAGCACTAGACAAAAATCCACAAGAACCATTTATCTGCGGGACCAAAACGCCACAAGCTCACTTGTGTAGGTCGCATCAGATCCGACAGCCACACCAAGACGGGCATAGAACCGTAAGACTTTTATTTCGGACAACACCACCTCCACTACCGAGACTTTGCGGCCAAAGAACAAAATTCAAACATAGATGAAAAAATAACCTATATACTTTGATAATTGATCTCTACTTGTCACCCCCACCTCTGCCTTGAAAGCCGAAATGGGGACCGAAGGCGGGGGAAACTAGTAGGAATCACAAACCTAGTTACCGCCGGGTAGTTTTTTTCCTTCTCTATCTCCCAATGTGATCTGATTAGATGAGGAGCAATGTTGACGTAATAAGTCGCAACTTGAAGAGAACACCTTTTGGACTAGTTTTTTTTACAAAAAAACTGGTAGAAAACTATTTAAAAAGCTAGATGAAGAGATCAAAAACCAATCAGTAAATTGTGTGGGATTCCTTTTCATGACCATAAACCCCACCAACACTAATTCATATTTGTAGTATTGGCGCCACTTTCCAAAAAGTGGGAGCTTCATTTTCAAAAATCAATTTATTCCTTATGATCCAAATGCTCCAAGCTGCAATGATAACGACCTCCATGAGGAAAGGAACATGTGTTAGGACTTGGCTGCAATCTGGAAGCATGGCAGCTATTGTGTGCAAACTTGAGAGTGGCCATCTCAACCAGGATATTAGCCAGGTAGAACCATGTGTGTTCTGCTTATTATTGGGAAAATTCCAAATTTTATTTTCTAGTGATAACACAGTAAAAATGTTTAATAATAAAATCAGGTTTGCTAATCCTCATCTAGATAGAAATTCTTAACTCACGTGCGAGTTTTTCACTGTAAGATTTTTGTAGTTCCAAAATTCGTATTGTATATTTTTGCATGTGGCCGCATGGTTCTAGTTTTTGCCTGATCCATTGTTGATATTTTTGTCTTCGTTTGCACGCCTTCGTTAATGGGTTGTGGGAGAATCACATACATGGGTTGTTGCCTTTTGTTGCCTCACGAGCTTTTTTTCCTACTCTTTTCTTGGGAAAATATGAGAAGAAGGAAAGGAGAGTAAGTAGAAGATCCATTTTCTAATCTATTAAATGTGCACTCTTGACATAGAAATTGTCCTTCGACCTAACTCAATTGTATGTTCATTTTTTGACACACAGTTTATCCTCGACCAGTGGAAGTACATCTAGTGCCCCTTTGTGGTTTTGGAGTATTGGTGGCAAAAGTGACCAAGGAACTAATGTGATTGTGAGTATACATAAGTGAAAGTCTCTGAAGATTTGGTTAACCGACGTAGACAAACCCTAAAAATGTATGTGGTACATTGAAAAATTCGGTGCGCCCTTTGAGAATTAGCTGAGAAAACATGAAGAAATTGTCTTTTGTGAGTTCTTTTTCCTCTTAATTGAGTCACAAGGAACACCGTACTATTAAGAGGGGTTCAAGTGATACAACGAAAATAATTTCAAAGTGATGTTCAATCCAAATCTATTTCTTTGAGTGAAGACCTTGGAAATCTCGTGCAGAGCAGCTCATGTTCTTTAGCGTTAGAGATGATATTCTTCAGGACACTATAGTTAATGTTCTCACTGAAGAGGTAGGAAACCAACAGTTTGGTTCTCCTACCGTGAAGAATTTGAGAGCTCAATTTTTTACCATTTATGAGTTGGCAATAACTAGTTGACGGGCCAGTCCCATTCAGTTGTCATATACAGACCTCCGATTGCGACCCCGCCTAGGGCGAAGCCAGCGTTTGGGTGTTGGGTTCAGCTAAATCCAATGATTTCTCCTGGCCATGGTATAGGTACGTATAGTATGTGCTTGAATCCAATAAAAAAATAAGGGTTAAACCCATACACTTGGAATGGAACGCTCGGTGCGAAGCCCATAAGCCCACAAAGTGAATTCCCTTCGAGCCAGCCTAACATGTCTGTGCTTGTCTGCCTGCCGCGATTCTATTTTTGTACATGTATAGGGCAGCCGCACGACCTTTTGTGTTTCTATTCGCTTCCTCCACTTTGCGATCTATTCTCTCGTTCTCCTTGATACCCTAGTGACAAGGATGAACTTTGCAGGGGCAATCCCCCCTAGACCAAGGTGTTAGTTTGTCACATCTCTCACATCTCCTCTCTGTTGTGTATCCCGTAGCCGGTAGCCCATAGTTTTATATTGTAACTACTATTCACGTATTTTGATTGATCTAGGCTATCGACTTTTATTTCCCCAAAAAAATCGATCATAAGATTTGAGATAAGGATGCTAGCACTTCAAGGTCACCCATTAGACACAGTCAAAGTGCATCAAATGTCCCTGTAAGAAGTTTTTTGAAGCTTTTCCATTCAAAGAGAAATTAATTTGGATGAGTTGCCTTATGATCTGACTGGCCGGAAGATCTTTTCAGAGTACAAAAGAAATCCGAGGAAGCGAGATGAGATTAGGTGCAGATATTTAACGAAGGGACCTTACATGCCACCGCTTAATTATATTTATCCACATAGGGTATTGGAGATAAGAATAGGGATTTAATCCATGCTGGTTTAACAAAGGAAATTACTAATTATTTTTGCAAAGGCGACTTCATCATGACATTCTATTTCCTACTATTTATGTTTTATTACGAGTTAAAGATGTTACCTAATGAGTTATTTATCTTCTATGTAGATAGTTTTTGAATTATACAAGGGAACAAATCAGAGATCGATGAGGCTACCGACATGTCTGACAAAGAGTGAACAACAATTATTTTGAGACACCTTACCAAACATAGATTTATCATTGAACAGTTAGTTGGAGTCGAGCATGTTCAGGAAACATCAACAATTTGTCTCAATGCTACTCTTCAAAACTTATTCACTTATAGTTGGTTAAGGATAAAATAGGTCAGAGGACAATACTATGATGGGGCAAGCAACATGCGTGTCAGAGGGATAATATTGTGATGGGGCAAAGAACATGCGTGTCAGAGGGATAGTATTGTGATGGGGCAAGCAACATGCATGGTGAGTTCAAATTGAAAGCAACTATTTTGCAAGATAAGTCACCTAATTATGTGCATTCTTCTGGTCAACAACTCTATTGGTAATTGTGGCAGTATGAAAGAACTATGATGATATTGAAGATTTTTTCTACACGATCTCTATCTAATTCAATGTCATCCAACCGGTATGTCTCATACTCTTTCAATTTTTAATGTAATACAATATGCAATAAGTGATGTCGTATTTTCTATTACATATGTTGTGTTTTAGTGCGATACTCTTTTTGTAAGATGGTATAAATTAGACTTTACACTTTATTTATTTGTACTAAATCCTTATAACAAGCTAATGAGTGAAACCAATGGGAAAATTTTCAGGTTCTGCCCCTAACCCTGACTATAAATAGCCATCCACTCCATCATTAGTTGGTTGGCTGCTTCAAGTTAATTTGCGACAGGTGCCATTTAGAGAAAGCCACCCCCCTGAAGCATTTGAGAGAATCCTAGTGAGTAAAAATCCCAAATACCCAGAGCCAAAATAATTGAGCATCATTGAAGAATCTGTTATAAGTGAATCAAACGCTTGTTACTCTTGAAGACTGTGATCTTTCAGATGGCTAGGCGTATGTCCAGAACATTCAAGAGTCATTGTGGATAGCCGAAGAATGCGTATGTGAAGGTTTTAGAGATTTACCATGAGTGATTGGGGGAGGTCTAAGTGACCTTAGCTTAAGAAGAATAAGGTGAATACTTGGTGTTCTGAGTTAAATTTCAGCCTCTTGAACCAGAAGTAAAGTTGTCACAAAAACCTTAAACCGGTCAAAAAAATATGTCTTCTCTGAGCAGTTGGTTCCAATTTTTCACCCTTTAAATTATGTACTTGTATGTTGTGAAGACTTTCTCTCCTCTCCATGAAGACTTTATCTAATGAATTTCATTTCTATGTTTCTCATATGTTATGGTTTGTCTTCACCCTAGTAGTACTTAAGTGTCTTGCCTGTTTATAGGCGACCATCCAACCCACGCTTGCGGGTTACCCGAATTCTACTTCTTTGAGCCTCTCTCCTGACTTTTCTGTTGCGTCGGCCTATCACACATTGTGACGTAGGCCGAGTGTCCCATGGGTGGCACCTCTTTGGAAGGCACCACTCCCATTGAAGTATTTTTTGCGTGGCAATTACCGAGGGATCGCCACCCATCAGGGACTGAGGTGCTCAAGAGCACGACCTAGATAATGGGTTGCGCCCATTGTGTGGGGGCCAAAAATCGGGACCCACATCCTCTTCTCGTGCACGACGACATGAGTATCGTGGCGCTTTGTCCGGGAGGCACTTGGGCCAGATTGGGAGGCTCAAGACTTGGCTGACTTTCTCCAGTCCAGAGCTGTCCATATAGGGTGGAAAAGGCAGGTTTTATGGCAAGTTTTCACGGCATTAGCTTGGACTCTCTGGAAAACGCTTAATAGAATGGTGATTGAGTGGGTCTTCCTTCGCAGGGCCTCTGACTCCTGCTTCAAATTTTCTTGCCTTCTTGCAACACTGACACCCGCTGGCTAGGCAGTGGGACCACGACTGGCTGGGGATGATATTGGATGCGCTTCATGAAGGAAATATGCCCTAGAGGCAATAATAAAGTTGTTATTTATATTTCCTTATATCATGATAAATGTTTATTATTCATGCTAGAATTTTATTAACTGGAAACTTAGTACATGTGTGAATACATAGACAAACAGAGTGTCACTATTATGCCTCTACTTGACTAGCTAGTTAATCAAAGATGGTTAAGTTTCCTAGCCATGGACAAAGAGTTGTCATTTGATAAGCAGGATCACATCATTAGAGAATGATGTGATTGACTTGACCCATCCGTTAGCTTAGCACGATGATCGTTATAGTTTCATTGCTACTGCTTTCTTCATGACTTATACATGTTCCTCAGACTATGAGATTATGCAACTCCCGAATACCGGAGGAACACCTTGTGTGCTATCAAACGTCACAACGTAACTGGGTGATTATAAAGATGCTCTATAGGTGTCTCCGATGGTGTTTGTTGAGTTGGCATAGATCGAGATTAGGATTTGTCACTCCGTGTATCGGAGAGGTATCTCTGGGCCCTCTCGGTAATGCACATCACTATAAGCCTTGCAAGCATTGTGACTAATGAGTTAGTTGTGGGATGATGCATTACGGAACAAGTAAAGAGACTTGCAGGTAACGAGATTGAACTAGGTATTGAGATACCAATGATCGAATCTCGGGCAAGTAACATACCGACGACAAAGGGAACAACGTATATCGTTATGCGGTTTGACCGATAAAGATCTTCGTAGAATATGTGGGAGCCAATATGAACATCCAGGTTCCGCTATTAGTTATTGACCGGAGACATGTCTCGGTCACGTCTACATAGTTCTCGAACCCGCAGGGTCCGCATGCTTAACGTTCGGTGATGATCGGTATTATGAGTTTATGTGTTTTGATGAACCGAAGATTGTTCGGAGTCCCGGATGTGATCACGGGCATGACGAGGAGTCTCGAAATGGTCAAGACATAAAGATCGATATATTGGATGACTATGTTGGAGATCGGAATGGTTCCGAGTGAGTTCGGACATTGACCGGAGTACCGGGGGGTTACCGGACCCCCCCGGGAGTATATGGGCCCTAATGGGCTTTAGGAGAGAGAGGGAGGGGATGCCTAGGGCAGTCCGCGCCCCCCAAGGCCTAGTCCGAATTGGACTAGGGGGGAGGGCGGCGCCCCCTCCTTCCTTCTCTGCTCTCTTCCCTTTCCTACTCTCCTACTCCTACTACATGGAAAGGGGGGAATCCTACTCCCGGTGGGAGTAGGACTCCCCAGGGCGCGCCATAGTAGAGGGCCGGCCCTCCCCCTCCTCCACTCCTTTATATACGGGGAGGGGGGCACCCCATAGACACACAAGTTGATCATTGATCCCTTAGCCGTGTGCGGCGCCCCCCTCCATCATAATCCACCTCGGTCATATCATCGTAGTGCTTAGGCGAAGCCCTGCGACGGTAGCATCATCATCACCATCATCACGCCGTCGTGCTGACGAAGCTCTCCCTTGACACTCAGCTGGATCGAGAGTTCGTGGGACGTCACCGAGCCGAACGTGTGCAAATCACGGAGGTGTCGTACTTTCGGTACTAGGATCGGTCGATCGTGAAGACGTACGACTACATCAACCACGTTGTCATAACGCTTCCGCTTACAGTCTACGAGGATACGTGTACAACACTCTCCCCTCTCGTTGCAATGCATTACCATGATCTTACGTGTGCATAGGAATTTTTTTGAAATTACTGCGTTCCCCAACAGTGGCATCCGAGCCAGGTCTATGCGTAGATGTTACATGCACGAGTAGAACACAAAGGAGTTGTGGGCATGGATATATACATATTGCTTGCCGTCACTAGTTGATTCTTGATTTGGCGGTATTGTTGGATGAAGCGGCTCAGACCAACATTACGCGTACGCTTACGCGAGACTGGTTCTGCCGACGTGCTTCGCACACAGGTGGTTAGTGGGTGTCTGTTTCTCCAACTTTAGTTGAATCGGATTCAATGAACAGGGTTCTTTCTGAATATCAAAAACCAATCACTATACCGCGTTGTGGTTTTTGATGTGTAGGTAAGAACGGTTCTTGCTCAGCCCGTAGCAGCCACGTAAAACTTGCAACAACAAAGTAGATGACGTCTAACTTGTTTTTGCAGGGCTTGTTGTGATGTGATATGGTCAAGACGTGATGAGATATAAGTTGTTGTATGAGATGATCATGTTTTGTTGAAGTTATCGGCAACTGGCAGACGCCTTATGGTTGTCTCTTTATTGTATAAGATGCAAGCGCCAAATAATTGTTTTACTTTATCGCTATGCGATAGAAATAGTTGCAAGAGCAATACTTGGTGAGACGACCATGTGATGACACGTTGATAGAGATCAAGATGATGAAGACCATGGTTTCATGCCGGTGACGATAGAGATTGATACGTCTCCAACGTATCTATAATTTTTGATTGCTCCCTGCTATGTTATCTACTGATTTGGGCAATATTGGGCTTTATTATTCACTTTTATATTATTTTTGGGACTAACCTATTAACCGGAGGCCCAAACCAGATTTGCTGTTTTTTGCCTATTTCAGTGTTTTGAAGAAAAGGAATATCAAACGGAGTCGAAACGGAACGAAATCAACTGGAGAAGTTATTTTTGGAAGGAAAGCTACCGGATGGACTTGGACCCCATGCTAGGAGAGAAGGGAGGTGCCCATGAGGGTGGGGGCGTGCCCACCCCCCTAGGGCGCGCCCCCTGCCTCGTGGGGCCCCTGAAGCTCCACCGACGTACTTCCTGCATCCATATATACTCATATACCCTAAAACTTCCGAAGAACACAATAGATCGGGAGTTCCGCCGCCAGAAACCTCCGTAGCCACCGAAAGCCAATCTAGACCCGTTTCGGCGCCATGCCGGAGGGGGAATCCTTCTCCGGTGGCCATCTTCATCATCCAGGTGCTCTCCATGACGAGGAGGGAGTAGTTCTCCCTCGGGGATGAGGGTATGTACCAGTAGCTATGTGTTTGATCTCTCTCTCTCTCGTGTTCTCGATTTGGCACGATGTTGATGTATCGCGAGCTTTGCTATTATAGTTGGATCTTATGTTTCTCCTTCCCCTCTACTCTCTTGTAATGAATTGAGTTTCCCCATGGAGTTATCTTATCGGATTGAGTCTTTAAAGATTTGAGAACAATTGATGTATGTCTTGCCGTGCGTATCTGTGGTGACAATGGGATACCACGTGATTCACTTGATGTATGTTTTGGTGATCAACTTGCGGGTTCCGCCCATGAACCTATGCATAGGGGTTGGCACACGTTTTCATCGTGATTCTCCGTTAGAAACTTTGGGGCACTCTATGGGGTTCTATGTGTTGGTTGAATAGATGAATCTGAGATTGTGTGATGCATATCGTATAATCATGCCCATGGATACTTGAGGTGACATTGGAGTATCTAGGTGACATTAGGGTTTTGGTTGATTTGTGTCTTAAGGTGTTATTCTAGTACGAACTCTAGGGCTGTTTGTGACACCTATAGGAATATCCCAACGGATTGATTGGAAAGAATAACTTTGAGGTGGTTTCGTACCCTACCATAATCTCTTCGTTCGTTCTCCGCTATTAGTGACTTTGAAGTGACTCTTTGTTGCATGTTGAGGGATAGTTATGTGATCCAATTATGTTATTATTGTTGAGGGAACTTACACTAGCGAAAGTATGAACCCTAGGCCTTATTTCCACACATTGCAATACCGTTTACGCTCACTTTTATCATTAGTTACCTTGCTGTTTTTATATTTTCAGATTACAAAAACTATTATCTACTATCCATATTGCACTTGTATCACCATCTCTTTGCCGAACTAGTGCACCTATACAATTTACCATTGTATTGGGTGTGTTGGGGACACAAGAGACTCTTTGTTATTTGGTTGCAGGGTTGCTTGAGAGATACCATCTTCATCCTACGCCTCATACGGATTGATAAACCTTAGGTCATCCACTTGAGGGAAATTTGCTACTGTCCTACAAACCTCTGCACTTGGAGGCCCAACAACGACTACAAGAAGAAGCTTGTGTAGTAGACATCAAGCTCTTTTCTGGTGCCGTTGCCGGGGAGGTGAGTGCTTGAAGGTATATCTTTAGATCTTGTAATCGAGTCTTTTAGTTTCTTGTTTGATCACTAGTTTAGTTTATAAAAGAAAACTATAAAAAAATATAATTGAGTTTGTCTCATACGCTTCACCTTTTTAATATTTTTCGTGAGTATGATGGAAAGGATAATTGTGCTCAAATGCTAGAAGAAGAAATCTATAAAATGTTTGACACTAAATATTTGAATGATGAGCATGATTGCAATGTTGTTAGTATGAATTCCTTGAATATCCATGATGCTAATGATATGCAAAGCCACAAGCTTGGGGAAGCTATGTTTGATGAAGATGATATTTTTTGTCCCCCAAGTTTTGATGAGAAAATTTATTATGATGAAAGCATGCCTCCTATCTATGATGATTATTGTGATGACACGTATGCTTTAAATAATAATAATAACAATGAACCTTGTCATCTTGATCTTAATTTTCAATCACATGATAGTTATTTTGTTGAGTTTGCTCCCACTATTATTCATGAGAAGAATTTTGCTTGTGTGGAGAGTAGTAAATTTTCTATGCTTGTAGATCATGAAAAGAATGCTTTAGGTGCTGGTTATATTGTTGAATTCATTCATGATGCTACTGAAAATTATTATGAGGGAGGAATTTATGCTTGTAGGAATTGCAATAATATCAAGTTTCCTCTATATGTGCTTAAAGTTTTGAAGTTATCCTTGTTTTACCTTCCTATGCAAGTTGATTCTTGTTCCCATAAGTTGTTTGCTCACAAAATCCCTATGCATAGGAAGTATGTTAGACTTAAATGTGCTAGTCATATTCTTCATGATGCTCTCTTTATGTTTCAATTCTTATCCTTTATATGAGCATCATTGAAATCATCATGCCTAGCTAGGGGCTTTAAATGATAGCGCTTGTTGGGAGGCAACCCAACTTTACTTTTGTTCCTTGATTTTTTGTTCTGTTTAGTAATAAATAATTCATCTATCCTATGTTTATATGTGGTTTTATGCATTTAATTAGTGTTTGTGCCAAGTAGAACCTTTGGGAAGACTTGGGGGAAGTCTTTGCGATCATGCTGTAAAAAAGCAGAAACTTTAGCGCTCACGAGAATTACTGCCATTTTTATTTGGAGAGTTCTATTTAGTTAATTATTTTTGAAGATGATTAATAGATAAATTCCTCAGGTCCAGCAATTTATTTGAGAATTTTATGAGTTCCAGAAGTATACGTTTGATCCAGATTACTACAGACTGTTCTGTTTTTGACAGATTCTGTTTTTCGTGTGTTGTTTGCTTATTTTGATGAATCTATGGCTAGTAAAATAGTTTATAAACCATAGATAAGTTGGAATACAGTAGGTTTAACACCAATATAATTAAAGAATGATTTCATTACCGTACCTTGAAGTGGTGATTTATTTTCTTATACTAACGGAGCTTACGAGTTTTCTGTTAAGTTTTGTGTTGTGAAGTTTTCAAGTTTTGGGTAAAAATTTGATGGAATATGGAATAAGGAGTGGCAAGATCCCAAGCTTGGGTATGCCCAAGGCACCCCAAGTTAATATTCAAGGATATCCAAGATCCTAAGCTTGGGGATGCCCCGGAAGGCATCCCCTCTTTCGTCTTCGTTCATCGGTAACTTTACTTGAAGCTATATTTTTATTCACCACATGATATGTGTTTTGCTTGGAGCGTCAATTTATTTTGTTAGGATTTGCTTTCTGTTATTTAGAACAATGTTTTTCATATTTTATTCCAATAAAAGTGGCATCGATAGTCTTTACTATGCCTATGTTACAAGTATACATGTTGTTGTTTGAAAACAGAAAGTTTACCGTTGTTGCAATAATTCCCTAGAAAAGTCAGAATGTGATAAAATTTTGAAACCTTTTGCATATTAAGATCTCATAAATTTACTACAGTGGTAATTTTCTTTCATAATTTTTGGATCTAGGGAAGTATGGATGTTGCAGCATTCTTTACAGACTATCTTGTTTAGGCAGATTGCTGTTATGTTTGCATTGTTTGCATATGTTTGCTTCTTTAATGATTCTATTTGAGGATAGGACTATTAAATAGAGCCATTTAGTATGCAATGTTGAATAATAATTTTAGTGATTTTCTACAGTAGAGTATGATAAGGTTTTTGCAATGGTTTATACTAACTTATCTCATGAGTCCTTATTGAGTTTTGTGTGGATGAAGCTTTTGAGATTTAGGTAGACCGTGATATGAGAGGAATTAAGGAGACACAAAAGCTCAAGCTTGGGGATGCCCAAGGCACCCCAAGATAATATTTCAAGAAGTCTCAAGCGTCTAAGCTTGGGGAAGCCCCGGTTGGCATCCCACCTTTCTTCAACAACTATCGGTTAGTTTCGGTTGATCCTAAGTTTTTTGCTTCTTCACATGATGTTTGCCATTCTTAGAATGTCATTTTATTTTTATTTGCTTGCTGTTTGAATAAAATACTAAGATATGAAATCCTTAAATGTTAGATAGTCTTCACATAGTTACATAATTATTCGACTACTCATTGATCTTCACTTATATCTTTCCAAGTAGTTTGTCATTTGCTCTAGTGCTTCACTCATATCTTTTTAGAGCACGGCGGTGGTTTTATTTTGTAGAAATAGATGAACTCTCATGCTTCACTTAGATTATTTTGAGAGTCTTAAATAGCATGGTAATTTGCTTAAAATCCTAATATGTAGGTATACAAGATTAATAATAAAATTCTCTTATGAGTGTTTTGAATACTAAGAGAAGTTTGATGCTTGATGATTGTTTTGAGATATGGAGGTAATAATATCAAAGTCGTGCTAGTTGAGTAGTTGTGAAATTGAGAAATGCTTGTATTGAAGTTTGCAAGTCCCATAGCATGCACGTATGTTAAACGTTATGTAACAAATTTGAAACATAAGGTGTTATTTGATTGTCCTCCTTATGAGTGGCGGTCGGGGATGAGCGATGGTCTTTTCCTACCAATCTATCCCCCTAGGAGCATGCGCGTAGTGCCGAGGTTTTTGATGACTTGTAGATTTTTGCAATAAGTATGTGAGTTCTTTATGACTAATGTTGAGTCCATGGATTATACACACTCTCACCCTTCCATCATTGCTAGCCTCTTCGGTACCGTGCATTGCCCTTTCTCACATTGAGAGTTGGCGCAAACTTCGCCGGTGCATCCAAACCCCATGATATGATACGCTCTTTCACACATAAACCTCCTTATATCTTCCTCAAAACAGCCACCATACCTACCTATTATGGCATTTTCATAGCCATTCCGAGATATATTGCCATGCAACTTTCCACCGTTCCGTTCATCATGACACATTCATCATTGTCATATTGCTTAGCATGATCATGTAGTTGACATAGTATTTGTGGCAAAGCCACCGTTCATAATTCTTTCATACATGTCACTCTTGGTTCATTGCATATCCCGGTACACCGCTGGAGGCATTCATATAGAGTCATCCTTGTTCTAGTATCGAGTTGTAATCATTGAGTTGTAAATAAATAGAAGTGTGATGATCATCATTATTAGAGCATTGTCCCAAGTGAGGAATAAATAAATAAAAAAGAGAAAGGCCATAAAAAAAGAGAAGGCCCAAAAAAATGAGAGAAAAAGAGAGAAGGGACAATGTTACTATCCTTTTACCACACTTGTGCTTCAAAGTAGCACCATGATCTTCATAGTAGAGAGTCTCTCATGTTATCACTTTCATATACTAGTGGGAATTTTTCATTATAAAACTTGGCTTGTATATTCCAACAATGAGCCTCCTCAAGTGCCCTAGGTCTTCGTGAGCAAGCAAGTTGGATGCACACCCACTAGTTTCTTTTGTTGAGCTTTCATACATTTATAGCTCTAGTGCATCTGTTGCATGGCAATCCCTACTCCTTGCATTAACATCAATCGGTGGGCATATCCATAGCCCATTGATTAGCCTCGTTGATGTGAGACTTTCTCCTTTTTGTCTTCTCCACATAACCCCACTCATTATATTCTGTTCCATCCATAGTGCTATATCCATGGCTCGCGCTCATGTATTGCGTGAAAGTTTATGAGTTTGAAATTACTAAAGTATGAAACAGTTGCTTGGCTTGTCATCGGGGTTGTGCATGATGAGAGCATTCTCGTGTGACGAAAATGAAACATGACTAAACTATATGATTTTGTAGGGATGAACTTTCTTTGGCCATGTTATTTTGAGAAGACATAATTGCTTAGTTAGTATGCTTGAAGTATTATCATTTTTATGTCAATATGAACTTTTGTCTTGAATCTTTCGGATCTGAATATTCATACCACAATTAAGAAGAATTGCATTGAAATTATGCCAACTAGCATTCCACATCAAAAATTCTTTCTTTTATCATTTACCTACTCGAGGACGAGTAGGAATTAAGCTTGGGGATGCTTGATACGTCTCCAACGTATCTATAATTTTTGATTGCTCCATGCTATGTTATCTACTGTTTTGGGCAATATTGGGCTTTATTATCCACTTTTATATTATTTTTGGGACTAACCTATTAACCGGAGGCCCAGCCCAGATTTGCTGTTTTTTGCCTATTTCAGTGTTTCAAAGAAAAGGAATATCAAATGGAGTCGAAACGGAATGAAATCAACTTGAGAAGTTATTTTTGGAAGGAAAGCTACCAGATGGACTTGGACCCGACGTCAGGAGAGAAGGGAGGTGCCCACGAGGGTGGGGGGCGCGCCCACCCCCCTAGGGCGCACCCCCTTGCCTCGTGGGGCCCCCGAAGCTCCACCGACGTACTTCTTGCACCCATATATACTCATATACCCTAAAACTTCCGAAGAACACAATATCGGGAGTTTCACCGCCAGAAGCCTCCGTAGCCACCGAAAGCCAATCTAGACCCGTTTCGGCGCCCTGCCGGAGGGGGAATCCTTCTCCGGTGGCCATCTTCATCATCCCAGTGCTCTCCATGACGAGGAGGGAGTAGTTCTCCCTCGGGGCTGAGGGTATGTACCAGTAGCTATGTGTTTGATCTCTCTCTCTCTCTCTCTCTCTCTCTCGTGTTCTTGATTTGGCACGATCTTGATGTATCACGAGCTTTGCTATTATAGTTGGATCTTATGTTTCTCCTCCCCCTCTACTCTCTTGTAATGAATTGAGTTTCCCCTTTGGAGTTATCTTATCGGATTGAGTCTTTAAAGATTTGAGAACACTTGATGTATGTCTTGCCGTGCGTATCTGTGGTGACAATGGGATACCACGTGATTCACTTGATGTATGTTTTGGTGATCAACTTGCGGGTTCCGCCTATGAACCTATGCATAGGGGTTGGCACACGTTTTCGTCGTGATTCTCCGGTAGAAACTTTGGGGCACTCTTTGAGGTTCTATGTGTTGGTTGAATAGATGAATCTGAGATTGTGTGATGCATGTCGTATAATCATGCCCACGGATACTTGAGGTGATATTGGAGTATCTAGGTGACATTAGGGTTTTGGTTGATTTGTGTCTTAAGGTGTTAGTCTAGTACGAACTCTAGGGCTGTTTGTGACACCTATAGGAATAGCCCAACGGATTGATTGGAAAGAATAACTTTGAGGTGGTTTCGTACCCTACCATAATCTCTTCGTTCGTTCTCCGCTATTAGTGACTTTGGAGTGACTCTTTGTTGCATGTTGAGGGATAGTTATGTGATCCAATTATGTTATTATTGTTGAGGGAACTTACACTAGTGAAAGTATGAACCCTAGGCCTTATTTCCACACATTGCAATACCGTTTACGCTCACTTTTATCATTAGTTACCTTGATGTTTTTATATTTTCAGATTACAAAAACTATTATCTACTATCCATATTGCACTTGTAGCACTATCTCTTCACCGAACTAGTGCACCTATACAATTTACCATTGTATTGGGTGTGTTGGGGACACAAGAGACTCTTTGTTATTTGGTTGCAGGGTTGCTTGAGAGAGACCATCTTCATCCTACGCCTCCTACGGATTGATAAACCTTAGGTCATCCACTTGAGGGAAATTTGCTACTATCCAAACCTCTACACTTGGAGGCCCAACAACGTCTACAAGAAGAAGGTTGTGTAGTAGACATCAGAGATGATGATGGTACTTTGGAGATGGAGATCAAAGGCGCAAGATGATCATGGCCATATCATGTCACATATTTTGATTGCATGTGATGTTTATCCTTTATGCATCTTATTTTGCTTAGTTCGGCGGTAGCATTATAAGATGATCTCTCACTAAATTTTAAGGTATAAGTGTTCTCCCTAAGTATGCACCGTTGCGAAAGTTCGTCGTGCCGAGACACCATGTGATGATCGGGTGTGATAAGCTCTACGTTCACATACAAAGGGTGTTGGATATATGCCCTAGAGGCAATAATAAAATGGTTATTATTATATTTCTTTGTTCATGATAATTGTCTATTGTTCATACTATAATTGTGTTATCCGGAAATCGTAATACATGTGGGAATACATAGACCACAACACGTCCCTAGTGAGCCTCTAGTTGACTAGCTCGTTGATCAAAAGATAGTCATGGTTTCCTGACTATGGACATTGGATGTCATTGATAACGGGATCACATCATTAGGAGAATGATGTGATGGACAAGACCCAATCCTAAGCATAGCTCAAAGATCATGTAGTTCGTTTGTTGTAGCCTTTCCGAATGTCAAGTATCATTTCCTTAGACCATGAGATTGTGCAACTCCCGGATACCGTAGGAGTGCCTTGGGTGTGCCAAACGTCACAACGTAACTGGGTGACTATAAAGGTACACTACAGGTATCTCCGAAAGTGTCTGTTGGGTTGGCACGAATCGAGACTGGGATTTGTCACTCCGTATGACGGAGAGGTATCTCTGGGCCCACTCGGTAATGCATCATCATAATGAGCTCAATGTGACCAAGTGGTTGATCACGGGATCATGCATTATGGTATGAGTAAAGTGACTTGCCGGTAACGAGATTCAACGAGGTATTGGGATACCGACGATCGAGTCTCGGGCAAGTAACATACCGATTGACAAAGGGAATTGTATACGGATTGATTGAATCCTCGACATCGTGGTTCATCCGATGAGATCATCGTGGAGCATGTGGGAGCCAACATGGGTATCCAGATCCCGCTGTTGGTTATTGACCGGAGAGGCATCTCGGTCATGTCTGCATGTCTCCCGAACCCGTAGGTTCTACACACTTAAGGTTCGGTGACGCTAGGGTTGTAGAGATATTAGTATGCAGTAACCCGAAAGTTGTTCGGAGTCCCGGATGAGATCCCGGACGTCACGAGGAGTTCCGGAATGGTCCGGAGGTAAAATTTATATATAGGAAGTCCAGTTTCGGCCATCGGGAAGGTTTCGGGGGTCGCCGGTATTGTACCGGGACCACCGGAAGGGTCCCGGGGGTCCACCGGGTGGGGCCACCTATCCCGGAGGGCCCCATGGGCTGAATTGGGAGGGGAACCAGCCCCTAGTGGGCTGGTGCACCCCCCCTTGGGCCTCCCCTGCGCCTAGGGTTGGGAAACCCTAGGGGTGGGGGCGCCCCCCACTTGGCTTGGGGGGAATGAAGGAAATATGCCCTAGAGGCAATAATAAAGTTATTATTTATTTCCTTATATCATGAAAATGTTTATTATTCATGCTAGAATTGTATTAACCGGAAACATAATACTTGTGTGAATACATAGACAAACAAAGTGTCACTAGTATGCCTCTACTTGACTAGCTCATTAATCGAAGATGATTATGTTTCCTAACCATAAACAAAAGAGTTGTTATTTGATTAACGGGATCACATCATTAGGAGAATGATGTGATTGACATGACCCATTCCATTAGCTTAGCACCCGATCGTTTAGTATGTTGCTATTGCTTTCTTCATGAATTATACATGTTCCAATGACTATGAGATTATGCAACTCCCGTTTGCCGGAGGAACACTTTGTGTGCTACCAAACGTCACAACGTAACTGGGTGATTATAAAGGAGCTCTACAGGTGTCTCCAAAGGTACATGTTGGGTTGGCGTATTTCGAGATTAGGATTTGTCACTCCGATTGTCGGAGAGGTATCTCTGGGCCCTCTCGGTAATGCACATCACATAAGCCTTGCAAGCATTGCAACTAATGAGTTAGTTGTGAGATGATGTATTACGGAACAAGTAAAGAGACTTGCCGATAACGAGATTGAACTAGGTATTAAGATACCGACGATCGAATCTCGGGCAAGTAACATACCGATGACAAAGGGAACAACGTATGTTGTTATGCGGTCTGACCGATAAAGATCTTCGTAGAATATGTGGGGGCCAATATGAGCATCCAGGTTCCGCTATTGGTTATTGACTGGAGACGTGTCTCGGTCATGTCTACATTGTTCTAGAACCCGTAGGGTCCGCACGCTTAAGGTTTCAATGACAGTTATATTATGAGTTTATGAGTTTTGATGTACCGAAGGAGTTCGGAGTCCCGGATGAGATCGGGGACATGACGAGGAGTCTCGAAATGGTCGAGACGTAAAGATCGATATATTGGACGACTATATTCGGACATCGGAAAGGTTCTGAGTGATTCGGGTATTTTTTTGAAGTACCGGAGAGTTACGGGAATACGTATTGGGCCTTATTGGGCCATACGGGAAAGAAGAAAAAGGGCCTCAAGGGTGGCCGCACCCCTCCCCTTGGTCTGGTCCAAATTGGACTAGGGAAGGGGGGCGCCCCCTTCCTTCCTTCCTTCTCCTTTTCCCTTCCTCTTTTCCTATTCCATATGGGAGGTGGAATCCTACTAGGACTAGGGAGTCCTAGTAGGACTCCACACTTGGCGCGCCCCCTCCTAGGGCCGGCCTCCTCCTCCCTTGCTCCTTTATATACGGGGGCAAGGGGGCACCTCTAGACACAAGTTGATCCACGTGATCATATTCTTAGCCGTGTGCGGTGCCCCCTTCCACCATAGTCCTCGATAATATTGTAGCGGTGCTTAGGCGAAGCCCTGCGACGGTAGTACATCAAGATCGTCACCACGCCATCGTGCTGACGGAACTCTTCCCCGACACTTTGCTGGATCAGAGTCCGGGGATCGTCATCGAGCTGAACGTGTGCTAGAACTCGGAGGTGCCGTAGTTTCGGTGCTTGATCGGTCGGGCCGTGGAGACGTACGACTACATCAACCAAGTTAACGCTTCCGTTGTCGATCTACAAGGGTACGTAGATCACACTCTTCCCCTCTCGTTGCTATGCATCACCATGATCTTGCGTATGCGTAGGAAAATTGTTGAAATTACTACGAAACCCAACAGTGGCATCCGAGCCTAGGTTTTATGTGTTGATGTTATATGCACGAGTAGAACACAAGTGAGTTGTGGGCGATATAAGTCATACTGCTTACCAGCATGTCATACTTTGGTTCGGCGGTATTGTTGGACGAAGCGGCCCGGACCGACATTACGCGTACGCTTACGCGAGACCGGTTCTCCCGACGTGCTTTGCACAAAGGTGGCTAGCGGGTGACAGTTTCTCCAACTTTAGTTGAACCGAGTGTGGCTACGCCCGGTCCTTGCGAAGGTTAAAACAGCACCAACTTGACAAACTATCGTTGTGGTTTTGATGCGTAGGTAAGATTGGTTCTTGCTTAAGCCCGTAGCAGCCACGTAAAACTTGCAACAACAAAGTAGAGGACGTCTAACTTGTTTTTGCAGGGCATGTTGTGATGTGATATGGTTAAGACATGATGCTAAATTTTATTGTATGAGATGATCATGTTTTGTAACCGAGTTATCGGCAACTGGCAGGAGCCATATGGTTGTCGCTTTATTGTATGCAATGCAATCGCGCTGTAATGCTTTACTTTATCACTAAGCGGTAGCGATAGTCGTGGAAGCATAAGATTGGCGAGACGACAACGATGCTACGATGGAGATCAAGGTGTCGCGCCGGTGACGATGGTGATCATGACGGTGCTTCGAAGATGGAGATCACAAGCACAAGATGATGGTGGCCATATCATATCACTTATATTGATTGCATGTGATGTTTATCTTTTAAGCATCTTATCTTGCTTTGATTGATGGTAGCATTATAAGATGATCTCTCACTAATTATCAAGAAGTTTTCTCCCTGAGTATGCACTGTTGCGAAAGTTCTTCGTGCTGAGACACCACGTGATGATCGGGCGTGATAGGCTCTACATTCAAATACAACGGGTGCAAAACAGTTGCACACACAGAATACTCAGGTTATACTTGACGAGCCAAGCATATACAGATATGGCCTCGGAACACGGAGACCGAAAGGTCGAGCGTGAATCATATAGCAGATATGATCAACATAGCGATGTTCACCAATGAAACTACTCCATCTCACGTGATGATCGGACATGGTTTAGTTGATTTGGATCACGTAATCACTTAGAGGATTAGAGGGATGTCTATCTAAGTGGGAGTTCTTAAGTAATATGATTAATTGAACTTAAATTTATCATGAACTTAGTCCTGGTAGTATTTTGCAAATTATGTTGTAGATCAATAGCTCGCGTTGTTGCTTCCCTGTGTTTATTTTTGATATGTTCCTAGAGAAAATTGTGTTGAAAAATGTTAGTAGCAATGATGCGGATTGGATCCGTGATCTGAGGTTTATCCTCATTGCTGCACAGAAGAATTATTTCCTTGATGCACCGCTAGGTGACGGACCTATTGCAGGAGCTGATGCAGACGTTATGAACGTTTGGCTAGCTCAATATGATGACTACTTGATAGTTTAGTGCACCATGCTTAATGGCTTAGAATCGGGACTTCAAAGACGTTTTGAACGTCATGGAGCATATGAGATGTTCTAGGAGTTGAAGTTAATATTTCAAGCAAATACCCGAGTTGAGAGATATGAAGTCTCCAACAAGTTCTATAGCTAAAAGATGGAGGAGAATCGCTCAACTAGTGAGCATGTGCCCAGATTGTCTGAGTACTACAATCGCTTGAATCAAGTGGGAGTTAATCTTCCAGATAAGATAGTGATTGACAGAATTCTCTAGTCACCATCACCAAGTTAGTAGAACTTCGTGATGAACTATGATATGCAAGGGATAACGGAAACGATTCCCAAGCTCTTCGTAATGCGGAAATTGACGAAGGTAGAAATCGAGAAAAACATCAAGTGTTGATGGTAGACAAGACCACTAGTTTCAAGAAAAGGGCAGAGGGAAGAAGGGGAACTTCAAGAAGAACAGCAAGCAAGTTGCTGCTCAAGTGAAGAAGCCCAAGTCTGGTCCTAAGCCTGAGACTAAGTGTTTCTACTGCAAAGGGACTGGTCACTAGAAGCGGAACTACCCCAAGTGATTGGCAGATAAGAAGGATGGCAAAGTGAACATAAGTATATTTGATATACATGTTATTGATGTGTACTTTACTAGTGTTTATAGCAACCCCTCAGTATTTGATACTAGTTCAGTTGCTAAGATTAGTAACTCGAAACGGGAGTTGCAGAATAAACAGAGACTAGTTAAGGGTGAAGTGACGATGTGTGTTGGAAGTGGTTCCAAGATTGATATGATCATCATCGCACACTCCCTATACTTTCGGGATTAGTGTTGAACCTGAATAAGTGTTATTTGGTGTTTGCGTTGAGCATGAATATGATTTGATCATGTTTATTGTAATACGGTTATTCATTTAAGTAAGAGAATAAATTGTTGTTCTATTTACATGAATAAAACCTTATATGGTTACACACCCAATGAAAATAGTTCGTTGGATCTCGATCGTAGTGATACACATAATCATAATATTGAAACCAAAAGATGCAAAGTTAATAATGATAGTGCAACTTATTTGTGGCACTGCCGTTTGGGTCATATTGGTGTAAAGCGCATGAAGAAACTCCATGCTAATGGGTTTTTGGAATCACTTGATTATGAATCAGTTGATGCTTGTGAACCATGCCTCATGGGCAAGATGACTAAAACGCCGTTCTCCGGAACTATGGAGCGAGCAACTGACTTATTGGAAATAATACATACTGATGTATGAGATCCGATGAGTGTTAAGGCTCGCGGCGGGTATCATTATTTTCTGACCTTCACAGATGATTTGAGCAGATATGGGTATATCTACTTAATGAAACACAAGTCTGAAATATTTGAAAAGTTCAAAGAATTTCAGAGTGAAGTGGAGAATCATCATAACAAGAAAATAAAAGTTTCTACGATATGATCGCAGAGGTAAAATATTTGAGTTACGAGTTTGGCCTTCACTTAAAACAATGTGAAATAGTTTTACTACTCACGCCACCTGGAACACCACAGCATAATGGTGTGTCCGAACATTATAACCGTACTTTATTAGATATGGTGCGATCTATGATGTCTCTTATCGATCTACCACTATCGTTTTGGGGTTATGCATTAAAGACAGCTGCATTCACGTTTAAAAGGGCACCATCTAAGTCCGTTGAGACGACACAATCTGAACTGTGGTTTGGCAAGAAACCAAAGTTGTCATTTCTTAAAGTTTGGGATTGTGATGCTTATATGAAAAAGTTTCATCCTGATAAGCTCAAACCCAAATCAGAGAAATATGTCTTCATAGGATACCCAAAGGAGACTGTTGGGTACACCTTCTATCACAAATCCGAAGGCAAGACTTTTGTAATTCGGAGTTTTTCTAGAGAAGGAGTTTCTCTCGAAAGAAGTGAGTGGGAGGAAAGTAGAACTTGATGAGGTAACTGTACCTGCTCCCTTATTGGAAAGTAGTTCATCACAGAAATCTGTTCCTGTGACTACTACACCAATTAGTGAGGAAGCTAATGATGATGATCATGTAACTTCAGATCAAGTTACTACCGAATCTCGTAGGTAAACCAGAGTGAGATCCGCACCAGAGTGGTACAGTAATCCTGTTCTGGAAGTCATGTTACTAGACCATGACGAACTTGCGAACTATGAGGAAGCGATGGTGAGCCCAGATTCCGCGAAATGGTTTGAGGCCATAAAATCTGAGATATGATCCATGTATGAGAACAAAGTATGTACTTTGATGGATTTGCCCGATGATCGGCAAGCCATAGAAAATAAATGGATCTTCAAGAGGAAGATGGACGCTGATAGTAGTGTTACTATCTACAAAGCTAGAATTGTCGCAAAAGGTTTTCGACAAGTTCAAGGTGTTGACTACGATGAGATTTTCTCACTCGTATATATGCTTAAGTCTGTCCGAATCATGTTAGCAATTGCCGCATTTTATGAAATCTGGCAAATGGATAAACAAAACTGCATTCCTTAATGGATTTCTTAAAGAAGAGTTGTATATGTTGCAACCAGAAGGTTTTGTCAATCCTAAAGGTGTTAACAAAATATGCAAGCTCCAAAGATCCATCTATAGACTGGTGCAAGCATCTCGGAGTTGGAATATACGCTTTGATAAGTTGATCAAAGCATATAGTTTTATACAGACTTACGGTGAAGCCTGTATTTACAAGAAAGTGAGTGGGAGCACTACAACATTTCTGATAAGTATATGTGAACAACATATTGTTGATCGGAAATAATGTATAATTTTCTGGAAAGCATAAAGGAATATTTGAAAGGAGTTTTTCAAAGAAAGACCTCGGTAAAGCTGCTTACATATTGAGCATCAAGATCTATAGAGATAGATCAAGACGCTCGATAAGTTTTTTCAATGAGTACATACCTTGACAAGATTTTGAAGTAGTTCAAAATGGAACAGTCAAAGAAAGAGTTCTTGCCTGTGTTGCAAGGTGTGAAATTGAGTAAGACTCAAAGCCCGACCACGACAGAAGATAGAAATAGAATGAAAGTCATTCCCTATGCCTCAGCCATAGGTTCTATAAAGTATGCCATGCTGTGTACCAGATCTATTGTATACCCTACACTGTGTTAAGCAAGGGAGTACAATAGTGATCTAAGAGTAGATCACTGGACAGCGGTCAAAATTATCCTTAGTGGAATAAGGAAATATTTCTCAATTATGGAGGTGACAAAAAGGTTCGTCGTAAAAAGTTACGTCGATGCAAGTTTTGACACAGATCTGGATGACTCTAAGTCTCGATCTAGATACATATTGAAAGTGGGAGCAATAAGCTAGAGTAGCTCCGTGCAGAGCATTGTTGACATAGAAATTCGCAAAATACTTACGGATCTGAATGTGACAGACCCGTTGACTAAAATTATCTCACAAGCAAAACATGATCACACCTTAGTACTCTTTGGGTGTTAATCACATAGCGATGTGAACTAGATTGCTGACTCTAGTAAACCCTTTGGGTGTTGATCACATATCGATGTGAACTATGGGTGTTAATCACATGGTGATGTGAACTATTGCTGTTAAATCACATGGCGATGTGAACTAGATTATTGACTCTAGTGCAAGTGGGAGACTGAAGGAAATATGCCCTAGAGGCAATAATAAAGCTATTATTTATTTCCTTATATCATGATAAATGTTTATTATTCATGCTAGAATTGTATTAACCGGAAACATAATACTTGTGTGAATACATAGACAAACAAAGTGTCACTAGTATGCCTCTACTTGACTAGCTCATTAATCGAAGATGGTTATGTTTCCTAACCATAAACAAAAGAGTTGTTATTTGATTAACGGGATCACATCATTAGGAGAATGATGTGATTGACATGACCCATTCCATTAGCTTAGCACCCGATCGTTTAGTATGTTGCTATTGCTTTCTTCATGAATTATACATGTTCCAATGACTATGAGATTATGCAACTCCCGTTTGCTGGAGGAACACTTTGTGTGCTACCAAACGTCACAACGTAACTGGGTGATTATAAAGGAGCTTTACAGGTGTCTCCAAAGGTACATGTTGGGTTGGCGTATTTCGAGATTAGGATTTGTCACTCCGATTGTCGGAGAGGTATATCTGGGCCCTCTCGGTAATGCACATCACATAAGCCTTGCAAGCATTGCAACTAATGAGTTAGTTGTGAGATGATGTATTACGGAACGAGTAAAGAGACTTGCCGGTAATGAGATTGAACTAGGTATTAAGATACCGACGATCGAATCTCGGGCAAGTAACATACCGATGACAAAGGGAACAACGTATGTTGTTATGCGGTCTAACCGATAAAGATCTTCGTAGAATATGTGGGAGCCAATATGAGCATCCAGGTTCCGCTATTGGTTATTGACTGGAGACGTGTCTCGGTCATGTCTACATTGTTCTCGAACCCGTAGGGTCCGCACGCTTAAGGTTTCAATGACAGTTATATTATGAGTTTATGAGTTTTGATGTACCGGAGGAGTTCGGAGTCCCGGATGAGATCGGGGACATGACGAGGAGTCTCGAAATGGTCGAGACGTAAAGATCGATATATTGGACGACTATATTCGGACATCGGAAAGGTTCTGAGTGATTCGGGTATTTTTTTGAAGTACCGGAGAGTTACGGGAATACGTATTGGGCCTTATTGGGCCATACGGGAAAGAAGAAAAAGGGCCTCAAGGGTGGCCGCACCCCTCCCCTTGGTCTGGTCCAAATTGGACTAGGGAAGGGGGGCGCCCCCTTCCTTCCTTCCTTCTCCTTTTCCCTTCCTCTTTTCCTATTCCATATGGGAGGTGGAATCCTACTAGGACTAGGGAGTCCTAGTAGGACTCCACACTTGGCGCGCCCCCTCCTAGGGCCGGCCTCCTCCTCCCTTGCTCCTTTATATACGGGGGCAAGGGGGCACCTCTAGACACAAGTTGATCCACGTGATCATATTCTTAGCCGTGTGCGGTGCCCCCTTCCACCATAGTCCTCGATAATATTGTAGCGGTGCTTAGGCGAAGCCCTGCGACGGTAGTACATCAAGATCGTCACCACGCCATCGTGCTGACGGAACTCTTCCCCGACACTTTGCTGGATCGGAGTCCGGGGATCGTCATCGAGCTGAACGTGTGCTAGAACTCGGAGGTGCCGTAGTTTCGGTGCTTGATCGGTCGGGCCGTGGAGACGTACGACTACATCAACCAAGTTAACGCTTCCGTTGTCGATCTACAAGGGTACGTAGATCACACTCTTCCCCTCTCGTTGCTATGCATCACCATGATCTTGCGTGTGCGTAGGAAAATTGTTGAAATTACTACGAAACCCAATAGGGAAGCCACCCCTTGGCCGCCGCCCCTTGGAGATTCATCTCCTAGGGCCGCCCTCCCAAGTCCCCTATATAAAGAGGGGGGAGGGAGGGCAGCCGGACCCCTTGCTCTTGGCGCCTCCCTCTCCCTCCGTAACACCTCTCCTCCCCGCTTGCGCTTGGCGAAGCCCTGCCAGGATCCTTCTGCATCCACCACCACGCCGTCGTGCTGCTAGATCTTCATCAACCTCTCCTTCCCCCTTGCTGGATCAAGAAGGAGGAGACGTCTTCCCAACCGTACGTGTGTTGAACACGGAGGTGCTGTCCGTTCGGCACTAGGTCATCGGTGATTTGGATCACGACGAGTACGACTCCGTCAACCCCGTTCTCTTGAACGCTTCCGCGCGCGATCTACAAGGGTATGTAGATGCACTCCTTATCCCCTCGTTGCTAGATGACTCCATAGATTGATCTTGGTGATGCGTAGAAAATTTTAAAATTCTGCTACGTTCCCCAACAGTGGCATCATGAGCTAGGTCTATGCGTAGTTTCTATGCACGAGTAGAACACAAAGCAGTTGTGGGCGTCGATATTGTCAATTATCTTGATGTTACTAGTCTTATCTTGATTCGGCGGCATTGTGGGATGAAGCGGCCCGGACCGACCTTACACGTACGCTTACGTGAGACTGGTTCCACCGACTGACATGCACTAGTTGCATAAGGTGGCTGGCGGGTGTCTGTCTCTCCCACTTTAGTCGGATCGGATTCGATGAACAGGGTCCTTATGAAGGGTAAATAGAAATTGGCAATTCACGTTGTGGTTTTGGCGTAGGTAAGAAACGTTCTTGCTAGAAACCTATAGCAGCCACGTAAAAACTTGCAACAACAATTAGAGGACGTCTAACTTATTTTTGTAGCAAGTGTTTTGTGATGTGATATGGCCAAATGATGTGATGAATGATATATGTGATGTATGAGATGATCATGTTCTTGTAATAGGAATCACGACTTGCATGTCGATGAGTATGACAACCGGCAGGAGCCATAGGAGTTGTCTTTATTTATTTATGACCTGTGTGTCAACATAAACGTCATGTAATTACTTTACTTTATTGCTAAAGCGTTAGCCATAGTAGTAGAAGTAATAGATGATGAGATAACTTCAAGAAGACACGATGATGGAGATCATGATGATGGAGATCATGGTGTCATGCCGGTGACAACGATGATCATGGAGCCCCGAAGATGGAGATCAAAAGGAGCAAATGATATTGGCCATATCATGTCACTATTTGATTGCATATGATGTTTATCATGTTTTACATCTTATTTGCTTAGAACGACGGTAGCTTAAATAAGATGATCCCTCGTAATAATTTCAAGAAAGTGTTCCCCCTAACTGTGCACTGTTGCGAAGGTTCGCTGTTTCGAAGCACCACGTGATGATCGGGTGTGATAGATTCTAACGTTCGAATACAACGAGTGTAAGCCAGATTTACACACGCAATACACTTAGGTTGACTTGACGAGCCTAGCATGTACAGACATGGCCTCGGAACACAGAAGACCGAAAGGTCGAGCATGAGTCGTATAGAAGATACGATCAACATGAAGATGTTCACCGATGTTGACTAGTCCGTCTCATGTGATGATCGGACACGGCCTAGTTAACTCGGATCATGTTTCACTTAGATAACTAGAGGGATGTCTATCTGAGTGGGATTTCATTGAATAATTTGATTAAATGAACTTAATTATCATGAACTTAGTCTAAAAATATTTACACTATGTCTTGTAGATCAAATGGCCCATGTTGTCCTCAACTTCAACGCGTTCCTAGAGAAAACCAAGCTGAAAGACGATGGCAGCAACTATACGGACTGGGTCCGGAACCTGAGGATCATCCTCATAGCTGTCAAGAAAGATTATGTCCTAGAAGCACCGCTAGGCGACGCACCCATCCCAGAGAACCAAGACGTTATGAATGCTTGGCAGTCACGTGATGATGATTACTCCCTCGTTCAGTGTGGCATGCTTTACAGCTTAGAACCGGGGCTCCAAAAGCATTTTGAAAGACACGGAGCATATGAGATGTTCGAAGAGCTGAAAATGGTTTTCCAAGCTCATGCCCGGGTCGAGAGATATGAAGTCTCCGACAAGTTCTTCAGCTGTAAGATGGAGGAAAATAGTTCTGTCAGTGAGCACATACTCAAAATGTCTGGGTTGCATATCCGCTTGACTCAGCTGGGAGTTAATCTCCTGGATGATGCGGTCATTGGCAGAATCCTTCAGTCGCTTCCATCGAGCTACAAGAGCTTTGTGATGAACTTCAATATGCAGGGGATGGAAAAGACCATTCCTGAGGTATATTCAATGCTGAAATCAGCAGAGGTGGAAATCAAAAAGGAACATCAAGTGTTGATGGTGAATAAAACCACTAAGTTCAAGAAAGGCAAGGGTAAGAAGAACTTCAAGAAGGAAGACAAGGGAGTTGCCGCGCCCGGTAAGCAAGCTGCCGGGAAGAAGCCAAAGAATGGACCCAAGCCTGAGACTAAGTGTTTTTATTGCAAGGGAAGTGGTCACTGGAAGCGGAACTGCCCCAAATACTTAGTGGACAAGAAGGCCGACAACACTAAATGTATATGTGATATACATGTAATTGATGTGTACCTTACCAGTACTCGTAGTAGCTCCTGGGTATTTGATACCGGTACGGTTGCTCACATTTGTAACTTAAAGCAGGAGCTGCGGAATAAGCGGAGACTAGCGAAGGACGAGATGATGATGCACGTCGGGAATGGTTCCAAGGTCGATGTGATCGCCGTCGGCATGCTACCTCTACATTTACCTACGGAATTAGTTTTAAACCTTGCCAGCTTTGAGCATGAACATTGTATCAGGATCTCGTTTAATTCGAGATGGCTACTCATTTAAATCCGAGAATAATGGTTGTTCTATTTATATGAGAGATATGTTTTATGGTCATGCTCCGATGGTGAATGGTTTATTCTTAATGAATCTCGAGCGTAATGCTACACATATTCATAGTGTGAATACCAAAAGATGTAAGGTTGATAATGATAATCCCACATACTTGTGGCACTGCCGCCTTGGTCACATAGGTGTCAAACGCATGAAGAAGCTCCATGCAGATGGGCTTTTGGAGTCTCTTGATTACGAATCATTTGACACGTGCGAACCATGCCTCATGGGTAAAATGACCAAGACTCCGTTCTCAGGAACAATGGAGCGAGCAACCAACTTATTGGAAATCATACATACTGATGTGTGCGGTCCAATGAGTGTTGAGGCTCGCGGTGGCTATCATTATGTTCTCACCCTCACTGATGACTTGAGTAGATATGGGTATGTCTACTTAATGAAACACAAGTCTGAGACCTTTGAAAAGTTCAAGGAATTTCAGAGTGAGGTTGAGAATCAACGTGACAAGAAAATCAAGTTCTTGCGATCAGATCGTGGGGGAGAATACTTGAGTCACGAATTTGGCACACACCTAAGAAAATGTGGAATAGTTTCGCAACTCACGCCACCCGAAACACCGCAGCGTAATGGTGTGTCCGAATGTCGTAATCATACTTTATTAGATATGGTGCGATCTATGATGTCTCTTACCGATTTACCGCTGTCATTTTGGGGCTATGCTTTAGAGACTGCCGCATTCACTTTAAATAGGGCTCCGTCGAAATCCGTTGAGACGACACCGTATGAATTATGGTTTGGGAAGAAACATAAGCTGTCGTTTCTAAAAGTTTGGGGATGCGATGCTTATGTCAAGAAACTTCAACCTGAAAAGCTCGAACCCAAATCGAAAAAATGCGTCTTCATAGGATACCCTAAAGAAACTATTGGGTATACCTTATACCTCAGATCTGAAGGCAAGATCTTTGTTGCCAAGAATGGGTCCTTTCTAGAGAAAGAGTTTCTCTCGAAAGAAATAAGTGGGAGGAAAGTAGAACTTGATGAAGTATTACCTCTTGAACCGGTAAGTAGCACAGCTCAAGAAAATGTTCCTGAGGTGCATGCACCGACTAGAGAGGAAGTTAATGATGATGATCATGAAACTTCAGATCAAGTTGCTACTGAACTTCGTAGGTCCACAAGAACACGTTCCGCACCAGAGTGGTACGGCAACCCTGTCTTGGAAATCATGTTGTTAGACAATGGTGAACCTTTGAACTATTAAGAAGCGATGGCGGGCCCGGATTCCGACAAATGGCTGGAAGCCATGAAATCCGAGATAGGATCCATGTATGAAAACAAAGTATGGACTTTGGCTGACTTGCCCGATGATTGGCGAGCCATAGAAAATAAATGGATCTTTAAGCAGAAGACAGACGTGGATGGTAACGTAACCATCTATAAAGCTCGGCTTGTCGCTAAGGGTTATCGACAAGTTCAAGGGGTTGACTACGATGAGACTTTCTCACTCGTAGCGAAGCTGAAGTCCGTCCGAATCATGTTAGCAATTGCCGCATTCTATGATTATGAAATATGGCAAATGGACGTCAAAACAACATTCCTTAATGGTTTCCTTAAGGAAGAATTGTATATGATGCAGCCGGAAGGTTTTGTCGATCCTAAGAATGCTGACAAGGTGTGCAAGCTCCAACGCTCGATTTATGGGCTGGTGCAAGCATCTCGGAGTTGGAACATTCGCTTTGATGAGATGATCAAAGCGTTTGGGTTTACGCAGACTTATGGAGAAGCCTGTGTTTACAAGAAAGTGAGTGGGAGCTCTGTAGCATTTCTCATATTGTATGTGGATGACATACTGTTGATGTGAAATGATATAGAATTCTTGGAAAGCATAAAGGCCTACTTGAACAAGTGTTTTTCAATGAAGGACCTTGGAGAAGCTGCTTATATATTAGGCATCAAGATCTATAGAGATAGGTCAAGATGCCTCATTGGTCTTTCACAGAGTACGTACCTTGACAAGATATTGAAGAAGTTCAAAATGGATCAGTCAAAGAAGGGGTTCTTGCCTGTATTGCAAGGTACGAGATTGAGCACGGCTCAATGCCCGACCACGGCAGAAGATAGAGAAAAGATGAGTGTCGTCCCCTATGCCTCGGCCATAGGGTCTATCATGTATGCTATGCTGTGTACCAGACCTGATGTAAACCTTGCCGTAAGTTTGGTAGGAAGGTACCAAAGTAATCCTGGCATGGAACACTGGACAGCGGTCAAGAATATCCTGAAGTACCTTAAAAGGACTAAGGATATGTTTCTCGTTTATGGAGGTGACGAAGAGCTCGTCGTAAAGGGTTATGTCGATGCTAGCTTCGACACAGATCTGGATGACTCTAAGTCACAAACCGGATACATGTATATTTTGAATGGTGGGGCAGTAAGCTGGTGCAGTTGCAAGCAAAGCGTTGTGGCGGGATCTACATGTGAAGCGGAGTACATGGCAGCCTCGGAGGCAGCACAAGAAGCAGTCTGGGTGAAGGAGTTCATTACCGACCTAGGAGTCACACCCAATGCGTCGGGCCCGATGACTCTCTTCTGTGACAACACTGGAGCTATTGCCCTTGCCAAGGAGCCCAGGTTTCACAAGACCAGGCATATCAAGCGTCGCTTCAACTCCATTCGTGAAAGTGTTCAAAATGGAGACATAGAGATTTGTAAAGTACATACGGACCTGAATGTGGCAGATCCGTTGACTAAACCTCTCCCTAGAGCAAAACATGATCAACACCAGAACTGCATGGGTGTTTGATTCATCACAATGTAACTAGACTATTGACTCTAGTGCAAGTGGGAGACTGTTGGAAATATGCCCTAGAGGCAATAATAAAATGGTTATTATTATATTTCTTTGTTCATGATAATTGTCTATTGTTCATGCTATAATTGTGTTATCCAGAAATCGTAACACATGTGTGAATACATAGACCACAACACGTCCCTAGTGAGCCTCTAGTTGACTAGCTCGTTGATTAAAAGATAGTCATGGTTTCCTGACTATGGACATTGGATGTCATTGATAACGGGATCACATCATTAGGAGAATGATGTGATGGACAAGACCCAATCCTAAGCATAGCTCAAAGATCGTGTAGTTCGTTTGCTGTAGCTTTTCCGAATGTCAAGTATCATTTCCTTAGACCATGAGATTGTGCAACTCCCGGATACCGTAGGAGTGCCTTGGGTGTGCCAAATGTCACAACGTAACTGGGTGACTATAAAGGTACACTACAGGTATCTCCGAAAGTGTCTGTTGGGTTGGCACGAATCAAGACTGGGATTTGTCACTCCGTATGACGGAGAGGTATCTCTGGGCCCACTCGGTAATGCATCATCATAATGAGCTCAATGTGACCAAGTGGTTGATCACGGGATCATGCATTACGGTAAGAGTAAAGTGACTTGCTGGTAACGAGATTGAATGAGGTATTGGGATACCGACGATCGATTCTCGGGCAAGTAACGTACCAATTGACAAAGGGAATTGTATACGGATTGATTGAATCCTCGACATCGTGGTTCATCCGATGAGATCATCATGGAGCATGTGGGAGCCAACATGGGTATCTAGATCCCGCTGTTGGTTATTGACCGGAGAGGCATCTCGGTCATGTCTACATGTCTCCCGAACCCGTAGGGTCTACACACTTAAGGTTCGGTGACGCTAGGGTTGTAGAGATAGTAGTATGCAGTAACCCGAAAGTTGTTCGGAGTCCCGGATGAGATCCCGGACGTTATGAGGAGTTCTAGAATGGTCCGGAGGTAAAGATTTATATATAGGAAGTCCAGTTTCGGCCATCGGGAAGGTGTCGGGGGTCGCCGGTATTGTACCGGGACCACCGGAAGGGTCCCGGGGGTCCACCGGGTGGGGCCACCTATCCCGGAGGGCCCCATGGGCTGAATTGGGAGGGGAACCAGCCCCTAGTGGTCTGGTGCGCCCCCTTTGGGCCTCCCCTGCGCCTAGGGTTGGGAAACCCTAGGGGTGGGGGCGCCCCCCACTTGGCTTGGGGGGGAAGCCACCCCTTGGCCGCCGCCCCCTTGGAGATTCATCTCCTAGGGCCGCCCCCCAAGGCCCCTATATAAAGAGGGGGGAGGGAGGGCAGCCGGAACCCTTGCTCTTGGCGCCTCCCTCTCCCTCCGTAACACCTCTCCTCCCCGCTTGCGCTTGGCGAAGCCCTGCCAGGATCCTGCTGCATCCACCACCACACCGTCGTGCTGCTGGATCTTCATCAACCTCTCCTTCCCCCTTGCTGGATCAAGAAGGAGGAGACGTCTTCCCAACCGTACGTGTGTTGAACGCGGAGGTGCCGTCCGTTCGGTGCTAGGTCATCGGTGATTTGGATCACGACGAGTACGACTCCATCAACCCCGTTCTCTTGAATGCTTCCGCGCGTGATCTACAAGGGTATGTAGATGCACTCCTTATCCCCTCGTTGCTAGATGACTCCATACATTGATCTTGGTGATGCGTAGAAAATTTTAAGATTCTGCTACGTTCCCCAACAACAGGTGCAAGCCAGTTCTGTGCACGCGGAATACTCGGGTTAAACTTGACGAGCCTAGCATATGCAGATATGGCCTCGGAACACTGGAGACCTAAAGGTCGAGCGTGAATCATATGGTAGATATGATCAACATAGTGATGTTCACCATTGAAAACTACTCCATCTCATGTGATGATCGGACATGGTTTAGTTGATTTGGATCACGTGATCATTTATATGACTAGAGGGATGTCTATTTAAGTGGGAGTTCTTAAGTAATATGATTAATTTAATTTATCATGAACTTAGTCATGATAGTATTTGCATAACTATGTTGTAGATCAATAGCTCATGATGTAGCTCCCCGTTTATTTTTGATATGTTCCTAGAGAAAAACTATGTTGAAAGATGATAGTAGCAATGATGCGAACTAGGTCCGTGATCTGAGGATTATCATCATTGCCGCACAGAAGAATTATGTCCTTGATGCACCGCTAGGTGACAGACCTATTGCAGGAGCAGATGCAGACGTTATGAACATTTGATAAGCTCGGTATGATGACTACTTGATCGTTTAGTGCACCATGCTTTACGGCTTAGAACCAGGACTTCAAAAAATGTTTTGAAC
Organism: Triticum urartu; assembly: GCF_056163025.1. Lineage (NCBI taxonomy): Eukaryota > Viridiplantae > Streptophyta > Magnoliopsida > Poales > Poaceae > Triticum > Triticum urartu. Next base: position 463,229,985 of record NC_141879.1, on the reverse strand, counting down.
ACCATGGAGCATATAAGATGTTCCAAGAGTTGAAATTGGTATCTCATACTCATGCCCGTGTCAAGAGGTATGAGACCTCTGACAGTACTTTTCCTACAAGATGGAGGAGAATAGCTCAACGAGTGAGCATGTGCTCAGAATGTCTGAGTACTACAATCACTTGAATCAAGTGGGAGTTAATCTTCCTAATAAGATAGTGATTAACAGAGTTCTCTAGTCACTATCACCAAGTTACTAGAATTTCGTGATGAACTATAATATGCAAGGGATAACGGAAACGATTCCCAAAGCTCTTCGCGATGCTGAAATCGGCGAAGGTAGAAATCAAGAAAAAGCATCAAGTGTTGATGGTTGACAAGACCACTAGTTTCAAGTAAAAGGGCAAGGGAAAGAAAGGGAACTTCAAGAAGAATGGCAAGCAAGTTGCCACTCCCATGAAGAAGCCCAAAGCTAGACCCAAGCCTGAAACTGAGTGCTTCTACTGCAAAGGAAATGGTCACTGGAAGTCGAACTGCCCTAGATACTTGGCGGATAAGAAGGATGGCAAAGTGAACAAAGGTATATTTGATATTCATGTTATTGATGTGTACTTTACTAGTGTTTATAGCAAACTCCTCTGTCGTGGGTTTGTCACGGTAGATGTCCTTGTGAAAGGACTTAGTTGTGGAGCCATCGCAACGAGTTAGCTTAAAGGGGTTAAACCGGACAAGGGGACACGGGGAGTTTATACTAGTTCGGCCCCTTCAATGAAGGTAAAAGCCTATGTCTAGTTGTGATTGGTATTGCTAGGGTTTCGAAGGCCAGGGAGCGAATCCGCTTTGTCTGGCTCTCGAGTTGTTGTCTGTTGTCCCTAAACCATTGCCGGGTCGTCCCTTTATATACATAGGTTTACGCCCGCCGGTTTACAGAGTCCCGAAGCCGGATCATAAACGTGTCCGGTTCGGTCTCTATCCTTCCTATCTTACAATGCAAGTTACATAACAAGGTCGGTTTACATCTACAGGCCTTAACTCGCTTCTGGGCCTTGGGCCTTCATAAAGCGCCATCATTCTTATGTCTTCATGGGCTTCTAATCTTCATAAGGCTAATCCGGCTACCCCTGGCCGGTTTACGTCCAGTAGTAATATCCCCAACATTAGGCCCCAGATTGGTTTGAACTTGTTCATGTCAATCTTCAATACTTAGAAAAATTCCTCCCTTGCATCTTCACCTTGATCTTGTAAACCGCCGTGACGTCATACTCCAGGATCATGATAAACCGCCCTGACGTCATCTATTCGTTGGAGCTGAAGATTACCTTCATTAATGTGTATTCAGTCATCGAGGCGACACCTTTATTAATTATCCATTTTTGAGCTCCTCGATTCCCGCACTTGCTGTTTTATCGCTTCGCCTTATAAATAGGGGCAGAGGACCCCTTTCTTTTCTTTCCGCTACCCCTTCATCCCTTCTTCTTCCTCGCGAAGTCTCCGCACCTGAGCGCCGCCGTCATCGTCAAGCCTCGCCTCTGCCTCACCGTCGGCCGCTGCATCGACCTGTTCGTACCAGAGTTCCGCAGCACACCTCCGCTGCTTCCGCGGCCGCAGTAAGTCTGTCGGTGTCAAAACCGGCGGATCTCGGGTAGGGGGTCCCGAACTGTGCGTCTAGGTGGATGGTAACAGGAGGCAGGGGACACGATGTTTTACCCAGGTTCGGGCCCTCTTGATGGAGGTAAAACCCTACGTCCTGCTCGATTAATATTGATGATATGGGTAGTACAAGAGTAGATCTACCACGAGATCATAGAGGCTAAACCCTAGAAGCTAGCCTATGGTATGATTGTTGTCTGTTCTACGGACTAAAACCCTCTGGTTTATATAGACACCGGGGGGGGGGGGGCTAGGGTTACACCGAGTCGGTTACAATGGTAGGAGATCTACATATCCGTATCGCCAAGCTTGCCTTCCACGCCAAGGAAAGTCCCTTCCGGACACGGGACGAAGTCTTCAATCTTGTATCTTCATAGTCCAGGAGTCCGGCCGAAGGTATAGTCCGGCTATCCGGACACCCCCTAATCCAGGACACCCTCAGTAGCCCCCGAACCAGGCTTCAATGACGACGAGTCCAGCGCGCAAATTGTCTTCGGCATTGCAAGGCGGGTTCTTCTCCAAATTCCGTGTACCTGTTGAATAATGTCTGGTTTCTTGTAAATGTAGCGCTCCTTGGCTTCTACGCCCAATAATGGTCGTCTTCCATGTGTCAAACGAATATGAAAAGTCAGGGTGTTTTTATATTTACACCCCTAGCCGCGTGAATGAGTCGCCTATTTAAGGGGACGAGGATTTAGATCCAAACCACACCTTCTCCCCTCCGCGAGTATTCATCAGAGCGTATCCGACAGAGGTCCATTCTATCATGGCCGGCCGCCGTAGCTCCTCCTCTCGCCCTTCCAGCCCTCAGCCTGGAGATTGGAAGAGATGCTCCATCCCGTACAGCGAGCTAGTGACGCTCCAGACCAAGGGATTTCTCCCCCCAGCCTATATGGTCCCGGTTCGAGCCGGACTTGCCACCTATAATGGCGGAGAGCAAGCGGAGAGCGCCCCCAATCCCTCCAAAGGAGAGCAGGTATGCCTTGTCCCTTACTTAATAAGAGGGCTCAGATTTCCAATTCATCCGTTTCTCCGGGGGCTCCTGGAGTTCTATGGCCTCCAGCTGCACAACCTCACGCGTGCCTCCATATTGCATATCGCGGGCTTCGTAGCCCTTTACGAGCTGTTTTTGGGCTGTCAGGCTCATTTCGCGCTGTGGAAAAGGCTATTCTGCCTTGTGCCCCATTCTCAGAAGGGGTCAATATATCAAGTGGGCGGAGCCGAAGTGTGGCGCATCGCTGGGACCGGATATCTATCCGGAACCCCATAGAAGGCGTCCGAGGACTAGCCTTCGGAATGGTTTTATATAGAGGACATCCCGCTGCCGGATCCTGTCTGGATCGGCCTCCCTGAGTTCGACAGTGCTCCCCTAAAGAAGCGCCTAAGCTGGTGTCCACGGAGCCCTCAGAGGGAAAGCGACAAGGACGTTCTTTACCTGATGGGCCGGATAAGATTGTTAGCTCATTCCGGACTGACCATGATCGGGGTCATGGCCGCATGCATCATGCGAGGGGTGCAGCCGCTCCAGTATAGAGGCCACCCCATGTGGGACTTCAACGGGGAGGACGACGCCACCCGCCACAGCCATAAGGGGCCGGATTCGGCTGCCGCTCTAATAAAGACCTTGTCCGCTTTGTACAAGGGAGAAGAGGAGGAATTTCTCCGCGTCAACCCACAGGGTGGATTTTCTATGTACAATCCCCCAAGTCGGGTAAGTGGACACTTTTACTTGCCCATCCATTTTATATTCCCATCGTTAAATATTTAGTCTAACGACTTCAATGCAGGAACTACGCCAGGCTATTAAAGAAATAAACAGCCCTCCTCCACAACCCGAGGATCCGGGACGGTCCCTCGACCCGGCCTCTCAAGAGGATCCGGACTTATCTGTGGAGCTGATTGATGGGGTGTTTCATCAATTGAGCAAGGACAACGCCTTGGTGGTCATTACGGCCGATTACCCAGGGCTACTCCCCACCTCACAGGTAACTGAGACCGAAGTCCCAGCACTTTGAAAAGGGATCTATCCTCGCGTGTTTTCGATTGCCGTATGACAACCGTGTTTTGCAGGGGAGGTCCTTGAGACGGGAGGCCGAGCCTGCGGCGACTAGCCAACGAGGGGCGGCAAGGCCCCGCTGGCTGAAAAGAAGTGCGGTCCGGACTGAGACGCCGGCGCAAAGGTATAGCGCGCCATCTTATTCCCAGGTGTTATTCCTTCAAGGCATATTAACGCTCGTGCTCTCTTCAGTACGAAGAGACCTCGCTGGACTATATCCGGAGAGGTTGCCAATCGCGCCTCCACCAGCCAGGCTCCAAAGCCTGGTCCGGAAGCAGAGGCAAACACAAGGCGCGCACCGGACACTCCTCCGATAGAGGATGCAGACAGGCTGTCTGCCACCAATTCTGAGGTGGAGAGTGCCATGAACCACATGCGTCGCCGGACAGTTCTTCGCGACGCTTGTTTCTCCCAAGAGGCATTGGATGCCTTTAATTCGGGAGATGCATACCTCCGTGCCGCTCAAAATGGTCTAGCCAGAGCCACGGAGCAATATGTAAAAGACATACGGGTAAGAAAATTTTGGTAATTATATATGTACCAGTAGCCCCCGAGACTTGAAACAGTTAGAGTAACTGATTTAAGGATCATTTGTTATGCAGGTTCTTACAGAAAAGAATACCCTACTGTCCCAGGAGCTAGAAGAGTGTAAAGCCCAACTTGGGGCCGCACTAGCCGCGGCAGGGGAGCCCAAGGAGCCCCCTCTGGTAATATACGCTTCGAAAGATAAGCATTTTGCGAAGTGCGACGTGGGTGCAAATCTGGCAAATGAAATTGCAGATGGCGCCGGATTAAATCCGGAAGAGCAACAACTCCGACGCCAGCTGAAGGTGGTGAGAGCGTGCTGACAAAGGTGAGGCGGGAGAAGAACAATCTCCAAGATGCCAACACCAAGCTAGGCGTTGAACTGAAGGATGTTCATGCCCAACTGTTGGACTCCGTTAAGGAGAATCAGCGGCTTCGACGCGGCATATTTAGTAAGTGCTTAAATGAACTTTGAAAAAAAAAGTTCGGCGAGGAAGTCGACTAACAGAGTAATGTTTGTAGGTATGCTAACAGGTCGTCCTGCAGAGGAAATGCCCGGTTCTACGGGTGACCTTCTTCCCGAGCTCTCACAACTGCATGAGCGAGTTCGGCAGGTGATGCAAGGCATTGCCCAGGCCTTGTGGCCATCTGTCTCCATTCCCGAAGGCCTTGGAGAGCTTGTAGAGAAGCTGAAGGGAGCGCGGCGGCGCTTCCGATTGTGGAAGATGTCGGCCTGCCGTCAAGGCGCCAGGGAGGCCTGGGCTATGGTGAAGACGCGGTACACGAAGGCTGACCCAAACCACATGGCCGAGATCGGACCCGTGGGGCCCGATGGGAAGGAGATCCCTATGAGCTTAGTATACGGCCAAGTAGAATTGGCCGCAAAGTATTCCCAACAGGACTGTAAACTAGACACCTGTTAGATGGTATTGAAGAGGAATACAATCAGTCAGATTGACTATGTAATTTTAATTGATATGTGTAATGCCTTCTAGCCGGATTGTAGATCGTTTGTCATGGCCGACCTTTTCGCTTCAACCTCGGGACCTGACGGTCCGGAGTATGTCCGAATACCTCGCGGTTATATACGCATGGGGACCAGGCGTAGGGGTCATTAGTGCTTGAACAGACAAGTGCCCAACTAGTTATGTTATATTACATGGTTAGTAAGAAACATCTTCCAGGGAGAATAGTTCCGTTAGGGGTTCCTTTCCCTGGGAGGCATGCCCTAAAGTGCATGTCCATTCTGCGAAAAGAGACGCAGGAAAAACATCTGGGGGCGTATAGATAAATAAGTGAAAAAAGATCATCTTTAGTTCACTGACCAAATATTCCCTTAAGAACGCTAGCTTTCGGCTTCACCCAGTCTGAGGTACACATCCGGCTGACCCGGCAGTAACAATCGTAGAGGTGCTCCCTTTACCACCTAGCCGAACAATTGGGAACGTAGGGGTAAGCACAGGAGCCAGGCAACCCAGCTTGGCCAAAACTTAAGTCATATCGATGCATATAATGGTGAATAAAAGGTACATGCGGAAGTGTGACACATGTGTTGGGCATGAAGCCCGTATAAATAAGCTTCTGTTTAAAGAAGCCCCCAGGTTTAATGAGCGCGGATAGCATGTCACATTATGAGCCTTTAAAGGCTATAAGAGAGAGAGAGAGGAGAAGGAGAGAAATGTAAGACAGAAAGTATATAAAAAATGGACAGAGGAAGGAGACGAACACAGAGTCTGGCGCTAGGCATAGAATCTTCGGAGACGGGCTGCGTTCCATGGGTTCGGCTCGAGTCGGTTATCCGATGCATCTCGCAGGCGGTACGCTCCACCTGTCAGGACTTGGTCAATTATGAAGGGACCTTCCCACTTGGGCTTGAGTTTGTCCTTTTTCTTGTCCGACAGACGTAGAACTAATTCACCAACGTTGTAATTTTTGGCCCGTACTTCTCTGCTTTGGTATCTTCGAGCCTGCTGTTGATAGAATGCGAAACGGGCTTTTGCCACATCACGCTCTTCCTCCAAGGCGTCCAAACTATCCTGCCGATCGAGCTCGGCTTCTCTTTCTTCATACATGCGCACTCGAGGTGAGTCATGAATTATGTCACAGGGCAAAACTGCCTCTGCGCCGTACACCATGAAGAATGGTGTGTATCCGGTGGTGCGATTCGGCGTGGTCCGCAGCCCCCAGAGTACGGAGTCGAGCTCCTCTACCCAGTGCGTATTAGATTCCTAAAGGGACCGCACTAATCTGGGTTTGATGCCGCTCATGATAAGACCATTTGCACGTTCGACCTGGCCGTTAGTTTGTGGGTGATAGACGGAAGCATAATCGAGCTTGATGCCCATGTTTTTGCACCAGAGTTTTACCTCGTCGGTCGTAAAGTTCATGCCGTTATCAGTGATGATGCTGTGGGGGACGCCGTAACGGTGTACAACCCCGGATATAAAGTCTATCAGCGGTCCGGATTCGGCTGTCTTAACAGGCTTGGCTTCTATCCATTTGGTGAACTTATCCACCATGACCAGTAAGTATTTTTTCTTGTGGGTTCTGCCTTTAAGGGGTCCAACCATGTCAAGCCCCCAGACCGCGAAGGGCCAAGTGATGGGGATAGTTTGGAGGGTGGTGGGTGGCATATGGCTTTGGTTTGCAAAAAGCTGGCAACCGATGCATCGTTGGACTAAGTCCTGGGCGTCTGCCCGGGCCGTCGGCCAATAAAAGCCTGTACGGAAGGCCTTGCTTACAAGGGACCGAGCTGCAGCGTGATGGCCACCGAGTCCGGCATGAATTTCAGCCAGGAGGTTCCGCCCTTCCTCTTCGGAGATGCACCTTTGAAGGACTCCGGTAGCGCTTTTCTTATAAAGCTCTCCCTCATGGACTTTATAGGCTTTAGATCATCGCACTATGCAGCGTGCCTCATTTTGGTCCTCGGGAAGTTCCTGCCTAGTAAGGTAGGCGAGGAATGGTTCTGTCCACGGGGCGATGACGGCCATTATTACGTGGGCTGAAGGTGTTATTTCATTGGCAGAGCCTCCAATTATGTCAGAGTGTTCGGTGTCGGGTAGTGCGGTTGGGTCCGAGCTGTTATTGCCGGGTTCCCCTTCCCATACTACAGATGGCTTGAACAGCCTTTCCAAGAAGATGTTGGGGGGACTACATCGCGTTTTGCGCCGATGCGTGCCAGGACATCTGCCGCCTAATTATTTTCCCGGGCTATATGGTGAAATTCGAGCCCTTCGAACCGAGCTGACATTTTTAGGACGGCGTTGCGATAAGCTACCATTTTTGGATCCTTGCATCAAAGTCTCCATTTATTTGGGATATTGCGAGGTTCGAGTCCCCGTGCACCTCTAGGCGTTGAATGCCCATGGATACTGCCATCCGGAGACCATGTAAAAGGGCCTCATATTCGGCTGCATTGTTGGAGTCTGTGTACATTATCTGGAGTACGTATTGAACTGTGTCTCCTATGGGGGACGTCAAAACAACGCCAGCCCCTAGACCGGCCAACATTTTGGAGCCGTCGAAGTGCATGACCCAGTTTGAATATGTGCCGTACTCTTTAGGGAGTTCGGCCTCCGTCCATTCTGCGACGAAGTCGGCCAAAACTTGCGACTTGATAGCTCGCCGTGGCTTGTAAGTTATGTCGAACGGGAGGAGCTCAATGGCCCATTTTGCAATCTGGCCCGTCGCGTCGCGGTTGTTTATAATATCGTTAAGTGGCACTTCCGAGGCTACTATTATTGAACACTCTTGAAAGTAGTGTCCCAGCTTCCGGGATGCCATAAATACCGCGTACGCAATCTTTTGATAATGCGGGTACAGTGACTTGCATGGAGTAAGGACAGTGGACACATAGTAGACCGGCTTTTGAAGGGGGAATTTGTGTCTGTCCATTTCCCGTTCGACGACGAGCACTGCGCTTACGACCTGATGGGTTGCTGCAATGTATAATAGCATTGGTTCGCCAATGTTTGGCGCGGCCAGGACTGGGTTTGTTGCCAAGATGGCTTTTATTTCGTCGAGTTCGGCCGTGGCTGCATCCGTCCACTCGAAGTGTTCGGTGCACCGAAGGAGGCGGTAAAGGGGTAGGGCCTTTTCTCCCAAGTGGGAGATAAAGCGGCTTAGAGCCGCCACACATCCGGTTAATTTTTGTATTTGTTTGAGGTCCTTCGGGATGTCCAATTGTGACAGAGCTCGGATCTTGGCTGGATTTGCTTCAATTCCTCTGCCGGATACAATGAAGCCCAAGAGCTTTCCGGCTGGAGCGCCGAAGACGCATTTTTCCGGGTTGATCTTGATGTCGTATGTTCGGAGGTTATCGAATGTTAGCCTCAAGTCGTCTACTAGAGATTCGACATGTTTTGTTTTAACGACCACATCATCTACGTATGCCTCCACTGTTTTGCCGATCTGGTTTGCCAGACATGTCTGAATCATGCGCTGATATGTTGCGCCGGCATTTTTGAGCCCGAAGGGCATTGTGTTGAAGCAGAATGGGCCGTATGGTGTGATGAATGCCGTTGCGGCTTGGTCTGACTATGCCATCTTTATTTGATGGTAGCCAGAGTATGCGTTGAGGAAACACAACGAATCGTGTCCTGCAGTAGCATCGATAATTTGATTGATGCGGGGGAGAGGGAAGGGATCCTTTGGGCAAGCCTTGTTAAGGTCTTTAAAATCAACGCACAGGCGCCAGGATTTGTCCTTCTTTGGTACCATCACCAGGTTTGCTAGCCAGTCCGGGTGTTTTATATCTTTGATGAATCCAGCCTCCAATAGCTTGGCTAGTTCCTCTCCCATGGCCTGTCTCTTAGGTTCGGAAAAACGCCAAAGAGCCTGTTTGACTGGCTTGAATCCTTTTAGGATATTTAAGCTGTGTTCGGCCAGCCTGCCTGGGATTCCTGGCATGTCTGAAGGGTGCCAGGCGAAAATGTCCCAGTTTTCTCGTAGGAACTCTCGCAGTGCGGCGTCTACATCAGGGTTTAACTGTGCCCCGATGGAAGCTGTTTTATTGGGGTCCGTTGGATGGACCTGGAATTTGACTATTTCATCCGCCGGTTTAAAGGAGGTGGACTTGGATCTTTTGTCGAGTATCACATCGTCCTATTCACCGTGGAGCGCAACGCAGTCAGTTCCTCAGCCGCTAGGGCTTTAGATAGTGCCTCGAGGGCCAGTGCGGCTGTCTTGTTTTTAGCGCGGAGTGCTATGTCCGGATCACTAGCGAGAGTGATGATTCCGTTAGGCCCGGGCATCTTGAGCTTCATGTACCCGTAATGGGGTATTGCTTGGAAGATTGTAAACGCTTCCCGCCCTAGCAGAGCGTGATATCCGCTACTGAACGGGGCCACTTGGAACGTGACCTCTTCGGACCTGTAATTATCCGGCGTGCCGAACACCACATCTAGTGTGATTTTTCTTGTACAGCGCGCTTCCCGACTGGGGATTATTCCTCTAAAGGTTGTGCTGCTTCACTCAATGCGGTTCCAGTCTATTTCCATTTTTTGAAGGGTTTCCTCATAAATGAGGTTCAATCCGCTGCCACCATCCATGAGTACCTTGGTAAGACGAAAGTCGTCCACTATTGGACTGAGGACCAATGCGGCTGGTGCTCGGGCTGTTCGGAATTTAGGTTCATCACTGCGTTAAAAGTAATAGCCGTGTCACTCCATGGGTTTATTGTTGCTACTTGGTAGACTTCGGCAAGGCTGCGGAGTGTTCTTTTTCGCATATTATTTGATGCGAAAGTCTCAAAGACTGTTAATACCATACTGGTGTCTCAGGGGTGGCTTTCTATGGCTTCTGGAATTAGAAGATCTTCGCCAATTTTTGCCACCTGCCGGAGTATCCAACATGCTCTAAGGCTGTGAGTTGGTGTGGCGCCCTCTGCACTGTGAATTTTACAGGGTCCATTAAGCCATCCTTCCAGTATGGTTCCGTGCCCTGTAGAGGGCTTTTGCTTTTTGGTATTGAACCCAGGTGTCTGGCGATGATGCACCCTTTTATTTCGGATTGGGTTTGTATTCAGGGCCGGATTGTCCCAAAATGTTATTTCAGTTTTCCAGGCGCTTTCCATCGCACAGTACTTTCGTACTATGGACGCCAAGTCAGCGAAGCATGTAATATCACGACGACTTATGGCGTTGAGGATTCCCTTGTCTGTGCAGTTATTGTAGAAGAATGAAATTGTGTCTTCCTTGCGGCAGTCCTTTATCCTGTTCATAACCAGGAGGAATCTGGCCCAGTAATGATGTACTGTTTCTTCGGGCTCTTGCCTAATTTGGGAGAGATCGCTTATGTACGGGTGGGTGGGTGGAATCAAATCCAAAACCTCACCCAATCTGAGACCCAGGGGCCAAGGAGTTTCCGAACTCGGAAGTTTGGATTCTTGGATGCTGTCCAATGAATCTAGCCCGTCGCCTGACTTTATGTTCAGGTCTTGAGTGATGTCCTCCCCTCCGCGGGTATCCGGCTTGGAGGGATCGGGAATCCGGACATAGCTAGTCCTTAAGATAGATGAAGGGTCGTCTCACTGTCCCTCTACCACGGTAACGTGATGGGTGACCTGGGGAGAGTTAATCTCTCTCAGATCGGGTTTAGGCCCAATCTGGTCGTAGCGACTCCCAGGGCGGCGATGCGATCCAAGAGCTCGTTTAGGGAAGAGAGCTCCATTGGATCTAGCTGCTCGGCGAATTCCGAGCTGACGTGAAGATTGCTTTCGATGACCCGAGAGGTCATCGTCGGCGCAGCAGCCGAACAGGCGGTCATAAGGAAACCACCTAGCCGGAGAGTTTGGCCGACAGCCAAAGCTCCCTTAGCAACGGTGCCGTCTTTAAAGACGGGATGAGGCATCCTTCCTGATGGTGACGGCACAGAGGAACTCTCAATGAAAGCACCAATGTCGGTGTCAAAACCGGCGGATCTCGGGTAGGGGGTCCCGAACTGTGCGTCTAGGCGGATGGTAACAGGAGGCAGGGGACACGATGTTTTACCCAGGTTCGGGCCCTCTTGATGGAGGTAAAACCCTACGTCCTGCTCGATTAATATTGATGATATGGGTAGTACAAGAGTAGATCTACCACGAGATCAGAGAGGCTAAACCCTAGAAGCTAGCCTATGGTATGATTGTTGTCTGTTCTACGGACTAAAACCCTCCGGTTTATATAGACACCGGGGGGCTAGGGTTACACAGAGTCGGTTACAATGGTAGGAGATCTACATATCCGTATCGCCAAGCTTGCCTTCCACGCCAAGGAAAGTCCCTTCCGGACACGGGACGAAGTCTTCAATCTTGTATATTCATAGTCCAGGAGTCCGGCCGAAGGTATAGTCCGGCTATCCGGACACCCCCTAATCGAGGACTCCCTCAAAGTCCTTTCCTCCTTCCTTTCTAGATCCATTAGGGTTTCCTCTCTCTTCGCGGTTCTTTGAAGTTCATCGGAGCTTCAGTGCTGTTCTTCCTTAGCCTATAGATGGACACTTCGCACTTGACGTATCCTATGCCATGGCTAATCTTCTGTTACCACCACAAACCCTTATGCGCAAAAGACTGATCTAGTCCTTTATGAACTGTTTCGGGACCAATCTTTTTTCCTTTTAGGTCTAAATCTTTTTCTTTTCCTGACTTGTGGTAGATCCAAAATGCCCCTGTGATCCTGTGAAATCTGTTTTTACCTTACTTAACCATCTTCACTTTAGATCTATATCCTCTTTACCATCTAGGCGGTTTACCTTTGTAAAAATAATCTATCTCATACCATTAGTCCCCTAGTAAATCAGCAACCCTTCTGCACGTTGATGGTAATAGTCCGGTTTAACAACACATGTATGCCCTTCATATGACCTTGTCATTTACTATTATATTAGTCTCTGGTTTACGCAATTTCACACACCGGCATATGTTTATTCCATTGCATCTTGCGCTCCTCCATGAATGACTCGTAAACCGGCATTTCCTTTTCAGGTTTTCATTTCACAATGGCCAAACAGTTTGCCGCTTGCAACTGGGTCCCCTCCCGGACCACCGAAGATAAATTGAATGAAATGGTTAGTATCAGCACCTTGCCAAAGAAGATGGAGATCCGGTGGCGAGTTCCAGGAACAGAGAATCCTCCTACCCCGAGGCAGGGTGAGGTAGTGATCTTTGTCGACCATATAGGCCGTGGCTTCAAACCGCCAGGGTCAAAAAATTTCCGGGATGTTCTTGCCAGTTTCCAACTTCATCCTCAAGATATTGGACCCAACTCGGTGTCCAATATATGCAATTTCCAAGTTTTCTGTGAAGCGTATCTGCAAGAGGAACCCACCGCTGAGCTGTTCCAGGACTTTTTTCATCTGAACCGGCGTACAGAGTTTGTCAATGGCCCCAATACTGAACTTGGTGGTGTCTCAATTCAAAAACAGAAGGAAGTTGAATTCCCTCATGCCAAACTGCACAACCACCCTAAGGAATGGAACCAGACTTGGTTTTACTGCAGAGATACTTCTCCTGAAGATGAGAATCCCCTTCCGGGCTATCGTGATCACCGGCTTTCCAACACCCATCCAATGCCGCAACGCTTAAGTTCTGCAGAACGGGCCAAATATGCCCCTCAACTCGCCAAGCTTTGGGTCTTTATGACCAACGGTTTAACAAGCGTTGATTTCGTGCGCTGTTGGATATCTTGGAGCGTCTTGCCACTAAGACGCCACCCCGGTTTAATGTGTGAGTACACCGGTGATGTTGAAGACCCTCAACGCCATATCAACATGCAGGTGACCGATGAAGAGGTCACTGAAAGCGTAAAGAAAATTTTGAATGAATCGGAATCAGTCTGTAGTCAAACCGGCTTGAACCCCTTCTATACTAAGAACAAACCGCCTGCTGTAAGCACTATACTTCCTTTTCATCTTTGATATCTTTAACTTATTCAATTTATAATCCTTCTTTTGTTTATGTATGAATAGGGTGATGATCCCTTCTGGAAACGTAAATCCGTAGATAAAGCGGTAAAGCCAACCGGGGATAAAGCGGTCAAACCATCTCGTCCCAAAACCAAAGCCGTCAAATGGACCTCAAAGCGGAAAACGGCTGACCGGATCAACATGGAACTTGATGAAGATAATGATGATCCGGAAGTTGAGGTAGAACTTGACTCACTTGGCTCCCTTTTCATGCACCTCATTAACAATGATCTTTATCAGGAGGACGTAGAAGGCAACCAAGCTGATGATGTAGAGGTAATTACCCTTTCCTCCGGTTCAGACTCTATGCCAACACAAAAAAACCCGTCAAGCAGTCCGGAAAGTAAGATTTTCTCATCCTCTTGCTTACTTGGACCCAACATTTATTTTGAAGACACAGCAGCATGAAGCTCGCCGGACAACCCGGCACAGTGGCCAACAGGTCACTTCGGCCGGTTTACCTGATACCCCGGTTCGGAAGCGCCGGTCTGAGGTCTCTTCCACTTCTGACCATTCTTATCCCAAGGCAGGTTATTTCAGACAACCTCTTAATCCGTCCGATTCAAATTATCATGTGACACCTCCCTCATCCTCTGGCGAGTCGACAGCAACCCAACTCCCTCCTCTAAAAACCGTGGCTGGGTAAGTTTTCAAACTCTTTCTTCCAATGCGTTACAAATCTTGAATAAGATGCTAACCCTCTTTTAATTTATTTGTAGAGCCAAAGCCAGACCCAGCAAGAAAGCTCGGGTCAACAATCCGTCAGAAGACCAGGCGGTTTTTGAAGAAGAACAGAGAGGTGAACCGGACCAAACTCGTGAACCGGAAGGTCCTCATCCTGAAGTCGCCTCTGATGAACCGCCCCTTCAAGATCGGAATACTGATGAACCACCAGAAGCTGACCCTGCCATGCCTGACACTGAACCGGCAGCTCCAAACCGGGCCAGTCCGATGAGAGATACTGAAACTCCGTCATCACCCGCAAAAACCACTGAAGGCCAAGGAGATGATGTTATTGTTACTGGCATAGGCCACAACTCTCCTGGCCATCCCGTAATCTTGGCCCAACATAGTGCCAAAGAAGAGCGTGCTGCTAGGGAAAAGGGCAAATGGAGTACTAACTTATCAAGTTATGCCCATCTCAACGCTGAAGAGCTTCACTTCGGTTTCTTAAACCGTTTGCACTCAAACCGTGACTATGAAGCCGGTTTGGTTAATTTAATGAAGGAACGCTATGAGGTATTTTCATCTCCTTTTACTTCTTGATTCCAAAGTTGAAATGCTAGCCCAAGTAGCCCCCAAGGGCCGTTTTAGGATGTTAATCATAAACCGGGTCTTTGTAATACTTTAAGTCTCTCCCACTGACCTTCAAAATGTTAGATCCTTAGCGAAACCCGAGGCCGATACTTTACCAATGTATAACTTTTCTCAGTGTAGCCCCCAAAGGCCAGTTTAGCTTTGCAAGGTAATCCGGATTTTAATCCATGCGTCCGATTTGAACAGATGTACATTAGCCCGCAAGTGTCAAGGATAATGCTTGCATTGTTCTGGAGACTTCATAAAAGATGTAGTGAATGAGAGCAAAAAGGCATTAGCCCCCAAGTACGAAGTGCATAACTTATTATATGCTTTGTACTTTACAAAATATATATTCTATTTGTTTGACATTTCTGCACTGTTGTAGGCCGAACTAAGCAATACAGATGCCCGGATCGCTGATTTGCAAGAGAACGTGAAGTCCCAATAAGAAGAAGCTGCGAAAGCCAAAGAAGAGCTGACCAAAGCTCTGGCAGCGATGGAAAAGCTGAAAGAGTCTTTTAACAAAGATCGTATTGACTGGGAAATCAAGAAAGCCGGTTTAACCAAAAAAGCTGAGGATGCCGAAGCAGCCCTGAAACCAGTTGTAGATGAACTAGCTGGTTTGAAACGGCAAATCAACACCATGACTTCCGTTGTCTTTGGTAAGTATCTCCTTGTGCAGTTTATCTGATTCATTGAACCTTATCATTGATCAGAACACTGATTTTAAACCGTCACAGGCACTCGTATCGCTCATCTGGGCGTAGATATGCAGATGAAGCTTAAAGCGGCGTATACTTTGATTGAACAGTTGTACTCTGGGTCCCAGTGGGCTATTTGCACTGCGGCTTACAATAAACCGGCACCATCATTGATAAAGGAAACTCTTGAGAAGCTAGCCATGTTACCAGCCCGGATTATCGAACTGAAGAAGGCAACTACAAGAGCAGGCGCATTAACCGCACTAATCAGAGCCAAGGCATGGATCCCTAATCTTGAAGCGGAGGGCATTATTAAAGGATATCCAGGTGTAAAGGAGGACGATTCAAACTTCAACAATGATGACCTCCGAAGGCTGACCAAAGAAATGCGGCCAATAGCCAGCAAACTGGCAGAGGACACAGACTTGTCTCATTTCCATCCGGCTTATGATGCTGAAGGGAAGAGACAGCCTGCCGAAATCCATGAAGTCAAAGAACTTGTGCCTCCAATCCGTAAGCATACCTTTGCTCCTGATATTAACCCCTCCAGCCTTATCCATGAAGAGGCCGTGTTTCAAGCTTTAACTGGAATCGATTGGTCGATGGTTGATTTCCAGCGTCTGGGAAGGGATGAAGAAGTGATCGCACCAACTGACCCTCAACCTTCAAACCGTCCAGACGAAGCATCTTAAACCGGCAGATATTTGTATGCCAATGACAAAAAACAATTATGCACTTGTGGCCGCTTTGAAGCTTCTTGTAATAGGATAGAAAAAACTCCGTTATGTGTCATGCCATCGAGCATGTTTTGTGACACTTTGTGAAAATTTATTCCACCTTTTGGGATCTATTTATGCATTGCCCATGATGAGATGTGTTCCTGGATACAAGAACTTGAGAGTATCCTAGTGGTTTACCACTGGACGGGTTATGATGCTCAACAAATATACAATACTTAGATAAATAATCAAAGTTTTTGTATAAAAAGTAATATGTGCAACATACCTCGTTGGTTGACCCACTGCTTGTATGGTAAAGGTGTCAACACTAATCCGGAGTGTTGATAACTCCGTCCTTATTTTGTCGGTTTATCATAATAAACCGCGCCGGGAAATAATAACCATCGGGTTTTCTTTATAACACTGGCAATTTAGTCAAACAAGACCGGGGTAAGGAACGCTAGTTTGTAACTGACCATGTACTGACAACGTGTAGTTGAAAGTCAAGCCCGGCCAAGGAGACCGGTTTATCCGAACATATTATGAACCTCAATAAAGGCAGAAAACTTAAAAAAGGACTCAAAAAAGAAATATGCGAGGCTTTTTACGAGCTGCCAGGCTCCAAATCGAGGCTTTTCATGGGCTGCCAGGCCTCTGAGTTAAACCGTTTAACAAAGCCTTTTAAGATGGGCCTCCAATTAACCAATCGTCGTTTTAACTTTGATAAGTTCAGGGTCTGTAAAAGTGACTTGTTAAACGTTCGGCGGGTCATACCAGGATTACCTGGACATGAGTGGCTTACTTGATGAAGGCAGGTTAACCCGGGGTTTTAGGTGAATACACCAGGCTTCCAAGCCGTGGCTTGATAGCCAATTACAAGGGTCCTTTCAAACTCTTTGTTGCTTTGCAAAAAGAACCCCCAAGTAACTTTGTGAGTTGTGCTCAGTGGGTGCCCATGTTTGAGTTTGTGCTTTGTGCAACACTCTCTTTGGCCCCATATAATTTCCTTTGTGTCTAAACGCCTATCAAGAGGTGTAGCTATGGTGTGATAATAACCGAGCCCCCTAGTGATATCCCTTTGTGGTTTCAAACCGATCAAGAGGTGTAGCTACGGTTCAGATATGACCAAGCCCCCTAGTGATTTTCTTTATATCCGTGCGGCTGCAGAGACCGGTTTAACAAAAAACTCCGCTTTGTCAGTAAAAACTCTTGTAAGCACACACATGATGTAAAAAGAACAGAGACCCCGCTTTAATGGAGGCTCCGGTTTATTATATAATATATACATCGTCATAAATATGTACATATGAAGAGCCTATGGCTCAAGTATAGTAAGGCCGAAGAAGAGCTATGTTCCACGGCCGCTTGGTCTCCTACTCCGATTTATGTGAGTCTTTGTGCTCTCGAACATCAATGAGGTAGTATGACCCGTTGTGCAGATTCTTGCTGACCACAAAAGGTCCTTCCCAAGGTGGGGATAATTTGTGCATATCAGTTTGATCCTGGATGAGCCGGAGCACCAAATCGCCCTCTTGAAAGGTTCTGGTCTTAACCCAATGGCTATGATAACGTCGGAGATCCTGTTGATAAATCGCCGAACGTGCTGCTGCAAGATCACACTCCTCATCTAACAGGTCCAGAGAATCCTGACGTGTTGTCTCATTATCCGCTTCAACATAAGCTGCCACCCGGGGCGAGTCGTGATGGATGTCACTAGGAGAACCGCCTCCGCTCCATAAACCATGAAGAAAGGTGTGTAACCCGTCGATCTGTTAGGTGTGGTGTTGATGCTCCATAACACAGAAGATAATTCCTCCACCCAACAACCCGGTGTCCGCTTCAAAGGAACCATAAGCCGGGGTTTAATACCTCTCAAAATTTCTTGATTTGCCCTCTCCGCTTGACCATTAGATTGGGGGTGAGCCACCGATGCTATATCAAGCCGGATGTGCTCACGTTGGCAAAATTCCTCCATCTCTCCTTTTGACAAATTAGTACCATTATCAGTTATAATACTGTGTGGAAAGCCGAACCGGAATATCACCTTTTTGATGAATTGAACAGCCGTGGCCGCATCACACTTACTGACTGGTTTTGCTTCCACCCATTTGGTGAATTTATCAACTGCCACTAACAAGTGGGTCTTTTTGTCCTTGGATCGCTTGAAGGGTGCAACCATATCAAGCCCCCAAGTCGCAAACGGCCAAGTTATTGGAATCATCCTCAACTCCTGAGCCGGAATGTGAGCACGGCGTGCGAATTTTTGACAACCATCACATCTCTTGACTAAATCCTCCGCATCAGCATGAGCTGTTAACCAGTAAAAACGTGGCGAAAAGCTTTAGCAACCAACGACTTTGAACCGGCATGGTGACCACAATCCCCTTCATGGATTTCTCGCAAAATCTCACAACCCTCTTGAGGAGAGACACAACGCTGAATCGCCCCTGATACGCTGTAACAGTGTAACTCTCCGTTGAGTATGGTCATTGATTTGGAACGCCGGATTATCTGTCGGGCCGAAGTTTCATCCTCTGGTAACTCGCCCCGGTTCATGTAAGCCAGATATGGGATTGTCCAATCCGGTATGACATGCAAGGCCGCCACCAATTGAGCCTCCGGATCAGGAATAGCCAACTCTTCCTCTGTTGATACTTTGACTGACGGATTATGCAATACGTCAAGAAAGACATTTGGTGGAACCGGTTTCCGCTGAGAACCAAGGCGACTTAAAGCGTCCGCCGCTTCGTTCTTTCACCGGTCTATATGGTCCACCTGATAACCCTTGAAGTGACCAGCCACTGTGTCCACCTCTCGCCGATATGCAGCCATGAGTGGGTCTTTAGAATCCCAAGTGCTAGACACCTGTTGAGCCACCAGATCTGAATCCCCAAAGCACTTGACCCGGCTTAAGTTCATTTCCTTAGCCATCCGAAGACCGTGGAGTAAGGCCTCATATTCAGCTGCATTGTTAGTACAAGGGAACATTAAACGGAGGACATAACAAAACTTGTCACCTCATGGGGAAGTTAGTATGACTCCAGCCCCCGAGCCCTCCAACTGCCTGGATCCATCAAAGTGAATAGTCCAATACGTATTATCTGGCTTCTCCTCAGGTGCCTGCAACTCCGTCCAATCATTGATGAAGTCCACGAGTGCCTGGGATTTGATCGCTGTGCGAGGTATATATTTGAGCCCGTGAGGTCCAAGCTCAATAGCCCACTTGGCAATCCGGCCAGTTGCTTCTCTGTTTTGAATGATATCTCCTAGAGGGGCGGAACTGACCACTGTGATAGGATGGCCCTGGAAATAATGTTTAAGCTTCCGGCTTGCCATAAACACTCCATAAACCAGCTTCTGCCAATGTGGATACCTCTGCTTTGATTCAATGAGTACTTCACTGATATAATAAACCGGCCGTTGAACCGGATATTCCTTGCCAACTTCCTTGCGCTCCACCACAATAGCCACGCTAACAGCTCGGGCATTAGCAGCCACATATAGCAATAATGGCTCCTTATCGATCGGTGCTGCAAGCACAGGCGGTTCAGCTAACTGCCTCTTCAGATCCTCAAACGCTTTATCAGCTGCCTTGCTCCAGACAAAATTATCTGTTTTCTTGAGCATCTGATATAAAGGGATAGCCTTCTCCCCAAGATGACTGATAAACCGGCTCAAAGCCGCAATCCGGCCGGCCAGACGTTGAACGTCATTGATACATGCCGGTTTAGCCAAAGATGTAATTGCTGAAATTTTTTCCGGATTAGCCTCAATGCCTCTATTTGACACCAGAAAACCCAAGAGTCTGCTCGCCGGTACACCAAAGACACACTTTTCCGGATTGAGCATCATCTTGTAAACCCAGAGGTTGTCAAAGGTTTCTCTCAAATCGTGTATTAATGTTTCCTCCTTTCTGGACTTTATCACAATATCATCCACATATGCATGAACATTGCGCCCAATCTGCTTATGAAGACAATTCTGAACACAGCGCTGATAAGTCGCCTGGGCACTCTTGAGCCCAAAGGGCATGGAGACATAGCAGAAGGCTCCAAAGGGAGTTATGAAAGCTGTCTTCTCCTGGTCCTTAACTGCCATTTTGATCTGATGATAACCAGAGTAAGCGTCCAGAAAACACAAACGGTCACAACCTGCCGTAGCATCAATGATCTGATCGATCCGAGGGAGGGCAAAGGGGTCTGCAGGACAAGCTTTGTTCAAGTCTGTGTAATCTACACACATACGCCAAGTGCCATTTTTCTTAAGAACCAGCACCGGATTAGCCAACCACTCTGGGTGAAAGACTTCCACGATAAACCCTGTGGCCAACAACCGAGCTACCTCTTCACCGATAGCCTTACGCCTTTCTTCATTGAAGCGACGGAGAAACTGCCGGACCAGTTTAAACTTGGGATCAATGTTAAGTGTGTGCTCAGCGAGTTCTCTCGGTACACCTGGCATGTCAGAAGGTTTCCATGCAAAGATGTCCCGGTTCTCACGGATGAACTCGATGAGCGCGCTTTCCTATTTGGGATCCAGGTTAGCACTGATGCTGAACTGCTTGGATGAATCGCCAGGAACAAAATCAACCATCTTCGTATCTGTGGCTGATTTAAACTTCAACGCCGGATCGTGCTCCGTAGTTGGCTTTTTCAAAGAAGTCATATCTGCCGGATCAACTTGGTCCTTATAAAACTTCAATTCCTCCGTGGCACAAACCGACTCAGCATAAGCCGCATCACCTTCCTCACATTCCAAAGCGATCTTCCTACTCCCGTGTACTGTGATGGCCCCCTTATGACCTGGCATTTTAAGCTATTCATAAACATAACACGGCCTCGCCATGAACTTAGCATAAGCCGATCGTCCGAACAAAGCGTGATATGGACTTTTGATTTTCACCACCTCAAAAGTCAATGTTTCTGACCTTGAATCATAGTCATCTCCAAAATCCACCTCTAAGGCTATCTTGCCTACTGGATATGCAGACTTACCAGGCACCACACCGTGAAAACAGTGTTTGACGGATTAAGACTCTTATATGTCAACCCCATACGACGGAATGTATCATAATATAGAATGTTGATACCGCTGCCCCCATCCATGAGTACCTTCGTGAACTTATATCCCCCAACTTGAGGGGCCACCACTAGGGCCAAGTGACCCGGATTGTCAACCCGGGGTGGGTGATCCTCTCTACTCCACAAAATGGGTTGCTCAGACCAGCGCAAATACTGAGGCACCGCCGGTTCAACAGAGTTTACTGCTCTCTTGTGAAGCTTCTGATCACGCTTACACAAGCTAGTGGTGAAGACATGATATTGCCCACTATTTAGCTACTTAGGATTGCTCTGATAACCTGACTGCTGCTGCTGCTGCTAGTTCCCCTGATGGTTGTAACCTCCCTGGTTGCCTTGGTGCCCTTGATTGATGTGTCCGGTTTGATTGCCCTGAAATCTTGAACCGGAACTGCCACCTCCGTAACTCGGCCCGTGGAAACCACCTCCTGAACCGCCGGGCGGGCCATTATCGTACTGGAACATATTGGAGTTCTTGAAATCTCGCATGATATAACAATCCTTCCAAAGATGCGATGCTGGCTTCTCCTTTGATCCATGCTTTGGACAGGACTGATTTAATAGGCGCTCCAAATTGGGGCCTGAACCTCCGCCCCTCTGGGGCTACTTGCCCTTACGGCGCTGGCCATTCTCTTGAGCATTGGTGTTAGCGACAAAGTCCAAGCTGTTGTCATCTTTTCGCTTACCACTGTTCCCATGGTCTACCGGATTATGCTGCCGACCCTTGGTATTTGATACTAGTTCAGTTGCTAAGAGTAGTAACTCGAAACGGGAGTTGCAAAATAAACAAAGACTAGTTGAGGACGATGTGATGATGTGTGTTGGAAATGATTCCAAGGTTGATAAGATCACCATCGCACACTCCCTTTACCTTTGGGATTAGTGTTGAACCTAAAATAAATGTTATTTGGTGTTTGCGTTGAGCATAATATGATTGGATCATGTTTATTGCAATACGGTTATTCATTTAAATCAAAGAATAATTGTTATTCTGTTTACATGAATCAAACCTTCTGTGGTCATACACCCAAGGCGAATGGTTTATTGAATCTCGATCGTAGTGATACACATATTTATAATATTGAAGCAAAAAGATGCAAAGTTAATAATGATAGTGCATCCTATTTGTGGCACTGCCGTTTATGTCATATTGGTGTAAAGCGCATGAAGAAACTCCATGCTGATGGACTTTTGGAATCACATGATTATGAATCACTTGATGCTTGCGAACCATGCCTCATGGGCAAGATAACTAAGACTTCGTTCTCCGGAACAATGGAGCGAGCAACTGACTTATTGGAAATAATACATACTGATGTATGCGATCCTTTAAGTGTTGAGGCTCGCGGCGAGTACCGTTATTTTCTGACCTTCATAGATGATTTGAGCAGATATGGGTATATCTACTTAATGAAACATAAGTCTGAAACATTTGAAAAGTTCAAAGAATTTCAGAGTGAAGTGGAAAACCATCGTAACAAGAAAATAAAGTTTCTACGATCTGGTCGCGGAGGCGAATATTTGAGTTACGAGTTTGGTCTTCATTTGAAACAATCTGGAATAGTTTCGCAACTCACGCCACCTGGAACACCACAGCATAATGGTGTGTTCGAACATTGTAATCATACTTTATTGGATATGTGCGATTTATGATGTCTCTTACCGATTTACCACTATCGTTTTGGGGTTATGCATTAGAGACAGCTGCATTCACGTTAAATAGGGCACCATCTAAATCCGTTGAGATGACACCGTATGAACTATGGTTTGGCAAGAAGCCAAAGCCATCGTTTCTTAAAGTTTGAAGTTGCGAGGCTTATGTGAAAAAGTTTCAAACTGATAAGCTCAAACCCAAATCGGAGTAGTGCATCTTCATATGATACCCAAAAGAAACTGTTGGGCACACCTTCTATCACAGATCCAAAGGCAAGATATTTTGTTGCTAAGAATGGATCCTTTCTAGAGAAGGAGTTTCTCTTGAAAGAAGTGAGTGGGAGGTAAGTAGAACTTGATGAGGTAATTGTACCTTCTCCTGAATTGGAAAGTAGTTCATCACATGAATCAGTTCCAGTGATTCCCACACCCATTAGTGAGGAAGCTAATGATGATGATCATGAAACTTCAGATCAAGTTACTACCGAACCTCGTAGGTCAACCAGAGTACGGTCCGCACCAGAGTGGTACGGTAATCCTGTTCTGGAAGTCATGTTACTAGACCATGATGAACCTACGAACTATGAGGAAACGATGATGAGCCCAGATTCCACTAAATGTCTTGAGGTCATGAAATCTGAGATGGGATCCATGTATGAGAACAAAGTATGGACTTTGATTGACTTGCCCGATGATCGCTAAGTCATTGAGAATAAATGGATCTTCAAGAGGAAGACAGACGCTGATAGTAGTGTTACTATCTACAAAGCTCGAATTATCGCAAAATGTTTTTGACAAGATCAAGGTGTTGACTACGATGAGATTTTCTCACTTGTATCGATGCTTAAAAGTCTGTCCGAATCATGTTAGAAGTTGCTGCATTTTATGAAATCTGGCAAATGGATGTCAAAAGTGCATTCCTTAATGGATTTCTTAAAGAAGAGTTGTATATGATGCAACCAGAAGGTTTTGTCAATCCTAAAGGTGCTAACAAAGTGAGTAAGCTCCAGCGATCCATCTATGGACCGGTGCAAGCATCTCGGAGTTGGAATATATGCTTTGATAAAGTGATCAAAGCATATGGTTTTATACAGACCTGCGGTGAAGCCTGTATTTACAAGAAAGTGAGTGGGAGCACTACAACATTTCTGATAAGTATATGTGAATGACATATTGTTGATCAGAAATAATGTAGAATTTTCTGGAAAGCATAAAGGAGTGTTTGAAAGGAGTTTTTCAAAGAAAGACCTCGGTGAAGCTACTTACATATTGAGCATCAAGATCTATAGAGATAGATCAAGACGCCTGATATATTTTCAATGAGTACATACCTTGACAAGATTTTGAAGTAGTTCAAAATAGAACAGTCAAAGAAGGAGTTCTTGCCTGTGTTGCAAGGTGTGAAGTTGAGTAAAGACTCAAAACCCAACCACGGCAGAAAATAGAAAGAGAATGAAAATTCATTCCCTATGCCTCAGTCATAGGTTCTATAAAATATGCTATGATGTGTACCAGACATATTGTGTACCTCACCATAAGTTTGGCAAGAGGGTACAATAGTGATCCAGGTTCCAGGAGTGGATCACTTGACAACGGTCAAAAATATCCTTAGTGGAATAAGGAAATGTTTCTCGGTTATGGAGGTGACAAAGAGTTCATCGTAAAGAGTTATGTCGATGCAAGCTTTGACACCAATCTGGATGACTCTAAGTCTCGTTTTAGATACATATTGAAAGTGGGAGCAATTAGCTAGAGTAGATCCATGCAAAGCATTGTAGACATAGAAAATTTGCAAAATACATATGGCTCTGAATGTGGCAGACCCGTTGACTAAAATTTTCTCACAAGCAAAATATGATCACTCTTTGGGTGTTAATCACATAGCGATGTGAACTATATTATCGACTCTTGTAAACCCTTTGGGTGTTAGTCACATGGAGATGTGAACTAATCACATAAAGATGTGAATTATTGGTGTTAAATCACATGACGATGTGAACTAGATTATTGACTCTAGTGCAAGTGGGAGACTGAAGGAAATATGCCCTAGAGGCAATAATAAAGTTGTTATTTATATTTCCTTATATCATGATAAATGTTTATTATTCATGCTAGAATTGTATTAACCGAAAACTTAGTACACGTGTGAATACATAGACAAACAGAGTGTCACTAGTATGCCTCTACTTGACTAGCTCGTTAATCAAAGATGGTTAAGTTTCCTAGCCATGGACAAAGAGTTGTCATTTGATAAGTGGGATCACATCATTAGAGAATGATGTGATTGACTTGACCCATATGTTAGCTTATTACGATGGTCGTTACAGTTTCATTGCTACTGCTTTCTTCATGACTTATACATGTTCCTCAGACTATGAGATTATGCAACTCCCGAATACCGGAGGAATACCTTGTGTGCTATCAAACGTCACAACGTAACTGGGTGATTATAAAGATGCTCTACAGGTGTCTCCGATGGTGTTTGTTGAGTTGCCATAGATCGAGATTAGGATTTGTCACTCAGTGTATCGGAGAGGTATCTCTGGGCCCTCTCGGTAATGCACATCACTATAAGCCTTGCAAGCATTGTGACTAATGAGTTAGTTGCGGGATGATGCATTACGGAATGAGTAAAGGGACTTGTTGGTAACAAGATTGAACTAGGTATTGAGATACCGACGATCGAATCTCGGGCAAGTAACATACCAATGACAAAGGGAACAACGTATATCGTTATGCGGTTTGACCGATAAAGATCTTTGTAGAATATGTGGGAGCCAATATGAACATCTAGGTTCCGCTATTGGTTATTGACCGGAGACATGTCTCGGTCATGTCTACATAGTTCTCGAACCCATAGGGTCCGCACACTTAACGTTCGGTGACGATCGATATTATGAGTTTATGTGTTTTGATGAACCGAAGGTTGTTCGGAGTCCCGGATGTGATCACGGGCATGACGAAGAGTCTCGAAATGGTCGAGACATAAAGATCGATATATTGGATGACTATGTTCGGAGATCGGAATGGTTCCGAGTGAGTTCGGACATTAATCGGAGTACCGGGGGGTTACCGGAACCCCCCGGGGAGTATATGGGCCCTAATGGGCTTTAGGGGAAAGAGGGAGGGGCTGCCTAGGGCAGCCCCCCCCCAAAGCCTAGTCCGAATTGGACTAGGGGGGAGGGGCGGCGCCCCCTCCTTCCTTCTCTTCTCTCTTCCCTTTCCTACTCTCCTACTCCTACTACATGGAAAGGGGGGAATCCTACTCCCGGTGGGAGTAGGACTCCCCAGGGTGCGCCATAGTAGAGGGTCAGCCCTCCCCCTCCTCCACTCCTTTATATACGGGCAGGGGGGCACCCCATAGACACACAAGTTGATCATTCATCCTTTAGCCGTGTGCGGTGCCCCCCTCAACCATAATCCACCTCGGTCATATCATCGTAGTGCTTAGGCGAAGCCCTGCGACGGTAGCATCATCATCACCGTCATCACGCCGTCGTGCTGATGAAGCTCTCCCTCGGCACTCAGCTGGATCGAGAGTTCGTGGGACGTCATCGAGCCGAACGTGTGCAGATCGCGAAGGTGCCGTACTTTCGGTACTAGGATCGGTCGATCGGGAAGACGTACGACTACATCAACCGCGTTGTCATAACGCTTCCGCTTACGGTCTACGAGGGTACGTGGACAACACTCTCCCCTTTCATTGCTATGCATCATCATGATCTTACGTGTGCGTAGGAATTTTTTTAAAATTACTGCGTTTCCCAACACTTCACAACACGTCTCATTGCCTGGCTTCGCCGGCGTCCCCTTGATGGGGTGGTCACTTGGTGATCTTTGTCATTCTTTCTTTGGGCGCGTTTGTGCTAAGATCCTAGCAAACGTTTTTGCTTGTGTGCTACTTGATGTTTGGACTGGTTGGTTGCTTTATCTATAAAGTGGCGAAAGCTTATTTCGAGAGCGTCTTTCCTATTTGTGCATCTAGTTTACTTACACTGCTACTTTGTTGCATGCTTTCTTCTATTTCGATAACTTTGTCTCAACACTGAATGCACACTTAGCCTTGTTTCTGTTATGTAAATATTTATTTGTACGGCTTAGTTCCTATTTCATTGAAGAATTAGCTTCCTTCTAAGAATTTGATAAAAATCTTCCATTTACCCCCTCTGGTCAATTAAACGGTCTTTTGATAAAAGCAAGGCGTTTTCTTGTTCTGTGTGATTTTGGTTTAACCACATGAAGTTTTAGATTGTAAATTTCCATCCATTCCAATCTCTTGCTATAATTCCTTTGTTTTCCTGAGCAGGACGTCTCGGAGACCGAGCTCCTTAGAGGATGAAATTTTGCAAAATAAAAATAAAATTTTAGTTTCAAAAAATTCTGAAAAAAATACAAGGATGCAATGTATATATGTGTAAATTTTTAAGATGAAATGCCTTGAATATCAAGCTGCACAAAATAAATCATGGACTTTAACAATGAACAATGCATGTGTTAAAAAGCCACATTTTATTGTGTAGCTCTCATTTTAACATATTTCTTCATGAGGAATGTACATTATGTCTATGGTATACATGCATTTTCTCAAAAATATTTGAAACGTAAGTATGAATTTTGAATTTTCAAAATACAGACTCCATGGAGCTCGGTCTCGTTTTGGCAGTTTTAGTTTTTTCCGCGCCGGCAAACACTGTTACATTCAAAATTTATGTAATTTTATAATTCCAGAGGAGACAAGAGGACATAGCACTATATCATATGTTTTTCTATAAGCCGCCTCTCGTATTCATTAGAGCTTTTAAATTAGCTATGAAATAACTATTTAGAAGTCTCAACAAATTTAAGCGGCGGCTTATTATTTAAGCTGGGGAGAGACAGCTTATTTTTTAAGCCGCCAAACGAACGGACCCTAAGGGCCCGCTCGGCAAACCACCGCTCTTTGAAATACTCCCTCCGGTCCTTTTTAGTTCGTGTATAAGATTTGTGTGAAGTCAAACCTCGTAAACTTTGACCAAGTTTATAGAAAAAAATACCAACATTCAGAATGTGAAATCAACAACATTAGATGCGTCATGACTTTAATTTTCATATTGTATAAATTTAGCATTGTAGATGTTAATATTTTTTCATATAAATATGGTCAAACTTTACGAAGTTTGACTTCAAACAATTTTTATATACAAAATAAAAAAACCGAAGGGAGTATCAGGATCTACGGAGCTACTGTTTGTTCGCTCCAATATTTTAAACTACTGCTCCGTCCGCTCCCGGAGCAGAGTCGTGGAGCCAGAGGAAATCCGAACGGGCCTTAAGTTAAAGCTTCGGGCATTGTGCTGGAGTACACTTTCCTTAGGTTAAGCAGACATGCCATGTGGCTCGGATGGAAAACTACTGTAGTACATGAACGCACTGCCGCTCATTTCTTCCCGGAGCGTCGTCCAGAAACAACCGCATTGACAATCGACCACTGTGCTGCTGCCTAGCTACTTGTCCCTTGAATGCCAAGTTGACAAACGGCGATCGCTGCGTATTCATGGAGAACGGGAGGGTTCGGTTGATCGGCTCACATGAGCAATTACTCGTGTGTCAAGAAAGTCTGAATCTGAGACCCCATAGATGAGATCGGCATACAGATAAGATACGGTCCTGGTACACGAGAGCGTTGCATATTTAGTGCTCTGCGCGCCATTCGGAGAGCACCATGGCAACGACTGTCGGCTCGCTAATTTGGACCCGTCACCTGACCTGATGGAATGGTTCGGTGGTGGGAGTGAGGGTTTCCGTCGCCGCTGCAGTCGGCGATGCATTTCATTTTTGTCGGATCAACCGGTGATACTCTAAAGTCTACTGAAAATTGTATATAATGATCAATCTGTAGAATATTGTACATGATGATCTGGCAGCACATTACCTTTGTCATGATATATATCTTGACGCAAGTGTTCCTTTCTCAAAACCAGGGGCTCTTGCTTCAGCTCATCAATCAACATGTGACACGGTGGGCGGAGCAATGATAGAAAGATATACATAACCCACATATCAATCTATAAATGTGTGGTATACTCGGAACATATCTTCATTTTATAAATAAAACCACACGGTCGAGCGATACATGGTATTGAGATAATTCTTATGCACGCTGGTAAAAAGAACCCCACAAAACAAGCCGAACATGCTAAGAAGCATCGGGAGTGCACTACTAGACGCCTCCAGCAAGCTGTTGAGACATGAGAGGCCAGACCGCTGCAAGACACGACCAAGGACGCTTACGACAAGCGAACACGCGCCGCCTGAAACAAACCACCTAACTTCATCGCATCATCACCACGAAACTGATGTCGGAGAGGAGAGGACCCTCTACCCTCTTGCTCCAGATCAAGGAGCGCCGATCGTGCTGGCAAGCAGAAAGGACAGAGAGAAGAAGTTGTCCCGTGTAAAAGATAGGTGCAAACGAAACCCTTGAGTTTGAGGATGAGAGCTTGTTCGCCGAGGCAGCTACCGTGACTGATGTTGATATGCACGAGGGTGATGACAGCGCGGGAGTTAAGGAGAATCCGGTCGCTGATCCTGGTCGAGAGATGTCCGAGGGACTGGGGTCTGATGCTCAGACGACCGGAGACGGGACCGCTCCACATTCAACGGTGCCTTTGACCACTCTAAGATTTGGGTCTATCGAGCCTGCTTCTGCACCTCCGAGACTGTGGAGTGAGCGGGTGGAGTCGTTTGAGGCTTTTGAGCTCACGTTACCCGCGTTGGACTTTGAGGATGCGTCCGGTCTTGTCCTTGGGACTTCGCCGACCTCGGTCAAGGGAAAGGAGGAGGAGGCTCCCTCTACGGTTGTTGTTCCCCCTCTGATTGTGGGTCCGGCAGCGGAGGGTGATCGCTCAGGGGGTTCGAGGCAGGTGACCTCGGAGCCTTCTTCTCCTCGCGCCCCGGACGAGATCTCCGTGCTGGAGGCTGTATCTTCGGGAGGGGGTCCGGGGCAGGTGGCCTCGCCACCTTCTTCACCTCTTGCCAGGCCGGGACTGCAGGCGGCAGGTCCGATCCTTGGAGGGGGCTCGGGGCAGGTGGCCTCGGGGCCTTCTTCTCCCTCGGTGCTTAGGGGGCCCGCCCTTCAGATGGCGCCGGCGAGCACCCTGGGCCGGCGGGCTGAGGTGGATGGGGAGCATGGGCAGGCGGCCAATGCTACCCCATCAACCGACTCGGTGCCGTCTCCCTTCCGTGAAGGCCGGTTGAGTGTCCGGGGTATGGCAGGAGGTCATTCCCCGGGCAACTTCACTCGAGAGGAGGTGATAGCGTTTGGCGGGATTCCGGATCCGGTTTCCGAGGGGCGACGGTTGAGCTGCTGCCTTTAGGACCATCCGGAGGTGGACGATATGCAGCAGCGGTGCGCCATGAGGGCGGCCAAGCTTCGTGACGTTCAGATCACTACTGGTATGTCGGTTAATACATCTAATTCTATCTTGCATTTTTCCAACGATGAGATTGTTGATAATGCAAACCAATTAGGGATTTCACTAGGTAGTAATGAAGGTGAAATTTCTAATTCCGTAAATGATTTACTGGATTTAGAGGCCGAGAGGGCCTTAGATATGATTTGTAACTTAGCCGCCGTCAAACCCATGAATGATTCCGATATTGATGCTTGGGGGGTCCGGGTGCTTGATAATTTTTGTGCCGATCTCGCTAATCCCCTCTCTGAGCCTGAGGAGGAGGATGAGAGTGTTGAGATTGCGGTAGTAAGACCTCCTGAGCCTGGTTGTGAGGACCGGCTGGAGAGTAAGATCAGCACTAAGCGCAAATGGAAGCGGAAAATTTACCCGTCCTCTCCAGTTCGTAGGAGTGCTAGGATACACACGGCCAAAAAATTCCATGACGAGATATGAAAGGAATCTTTTGGAATAGCAGAGGTCTCAAGGACTTGGCTAAAAGAAGGTTTCTTGCAGATGCGTCTATCGAGTATAGATTGAATTTTATTGCTTTGTCGGAAACTGGTAGAGAAAATTTCTCACCACAATTTCTCAATACTTTGTCGGGTGGTATTGAGTTCGACTGGCACTGTCTGCCGCCGCCAGGAAGATCGGGTGGGACCACAATTTCTCAATACTTTGTCGGGTGGTATTGAGTTCGACTGGCACTGTCTGCCGCCGCGAGGAAGATCGGGTGGGATCCTACTCGGTGTTAGATGCGAGTCTCTCAAAGTTTGAAGTGTGGTCATGGGAGATTTTGCTGTTAAGTTCAGGGTGCGGTCCAAGGCTGATGGATTTGACTGGGCTCTGGTGGCGGTGTATGGTGCCGCACAGCCAGAATTCAAACCGGATTTCTTGCCTGATCTAGTTAGGGTGTGCGGATCTGAGCAGCTCCCAATCCTGGTAGGAGGGGACTTTAACATCATTAGGAGGTGTGATGAGAAGAATAATGATAACTTTCATGGGATATGGTCGTTCATGTTTAACACTATTATTGAAAGCTTGGATCTGAGAGAGATTGAGCTTTCAGGTAGGAAGTTCACATGGGCTAACGCAATGCCAAATCCAACGTTTGAAATGTTGGACCGGGTATTGGCAAGTGTCGAATGGGAATAGAAGTTTCCCTTTGTAACAGTGCAGGCTCTCTCTCGTGGTATTTCTGACCACACGCCTTTATTTCTTGACTCTGGAGAGGCCTCCCACCCGGGCAACAAGAACTTATTTTCGTTCGAGCTGGCTTGGTTTGAAAGAGAAGGCTTCCTTGATCTCGTAGCCAGAGAGTGGGCTAAGGATGCAGGAGATAGGACTGCGCTTCAGTGCTGGCAAAATAAGATTAGGCACCTGAGAAGCTTCCTACGTGGGTGGGCTAAACATCTTAGTGGGATTTATAAGGTTGAAAAGGAACGACTCCTTACCCTTATTCAGGCCTTAGATGTAAAAGCAGAAACCACGATTCTGCCAGCCGCAGAGCTTCATGCCAAGCTTGACGCAGAAATGAGGCTGAAAGAACTTCTTCGTGAAGAAGAATTAAAGTGGGCACTGCGGGCCAAGGTTCGAAGAGTTGTTCAGGGGGACGCGAACACTCAATTCTTCCACATGATTGCTAATGGCAAACACAGGAAGAAGAGAATCTTTCAGCTTGAGCAAGATGAGGATACGATTATTGGCCAGGAGAACCTAAAGTTATATATTACTGAGTACTACAAACAATTGTTTGGACCCCCAGAGGATAACTGTGTGCAAGGTTGGAAAAAGCGGTAGGCGTAAGCGAGGCGGTTGGCCTTCGCCTAGTGCCTAGGCGGCGCCTAAGCGCCCTAGGCGCGGCCTAGGCGATAATATAGTTTTTACTCATAGTATATTTGTGATTATTATATGGGTGTTGATATTAGTTTAGGGCATATAAATAAGTTAATTACCATCTACGACCATTGGAATCTAACCCATTTGGCATATCAGTATAGTATGTTGCATGATTTCTTGCTTGGGCAGACAATTCCTTACTTGCCCTGCCTAGACCTCCATTTATACCCTAGGCGAGGCGTTTGGCCATCGCCTAGCGCCTAGGCGTGCCTAAGCGCCTCCTAGGCACTGCCTTTTCCAACAGAGACTGTGTGTCTCTGGATGAGTCTAGGGTTGAAGATGTTCCTCAACTTACTGCTGCTGAGAACGATATTTTAGCCGCTCCTTTTTTGGAAAAGGAGGTGTTCGAGGCCATTTCACAGATGAAAAATAATAAGGCTCCCGGCCCGGATGGCTTCCCGACAGAGTTTTATAAGAAGTGTTGACATATTATTAAAGGGGACCTGCTGCCGATGTTCCATGATTTGTTCTCAGGACATCTTCAGCTTTTTCAGCTTAATTTTGGAACGATAACCCTGCTTCCTAAGAAGACAGAGGCGGTGAGAATTGAGCAATTCAGGCCCATCTGTCTTCTTAATGTCAGTTTCAAAATTTTTACCAAGGTCGGGACGATTAGGCTCACACAGATTGCACATGCTGTGGTGCAGCCTACTCAAACTGCTTTCATGCCGGACAAGAACATCCTTGAAGGGGTTGTGATCCTTCATGAAACGCTCCATGAGATTCACACGAAAAAACTTGACAGAGTTATTTTCAAGGTGGATTTCGAGAAGGCGTACGATCAAGTCAAATCGCCGTTCCTTCAACAGGTCTTACGCATGAAGGGTTTTGATGAAGCTTGGCGACGCCAGGTAGAATCGTTCATGCAAAAAGGGAGTGTTGAAATTAAAGTGAATGACGATATAGGTCATTATTTCCAGACACACAAAGGCCTGAGACAAGGTGATCCTATGTCTCCTATCTTGTTCAATATTGTGGTAGATATGTTCGCGATTCTGATAGGGAGGGCAAAGGAGGCCGGTCAGGTGGGTGGCTTGGTGCCTCATCTAGTTGATGGTGGTGTATCCATCCTGCAGTACGCTGATGATACAATCATCTTTATGGAGCACGACTTGGCAAAAGCGAGAAACATGAAGTTGGTGTTATGCTTATTTGAACAATTGAGTGGATTGAAGATTAACTTTCATAAAAGCGAGTTGTTCTGCTTTGGTAGAGCCAAGGACGAACAAGAGGCTTATAGACAATTGTTTGGATGTGAATTGGGGGCTTTACCTTTTACGTACCTAGCTATTCCCATTCATCATCGTAAGCTAACAAACAAGGAGTGGAAGTGCATCGAGGATCGGTTTGAGAAGAAACTGAGTTGCTGGAAAGGAAAACTCATGTCTTATGGAGGCCGATTGATTCTGATTAATTCGTTGCTCACGAGTATGCCTATGTTTCTTTTATCCTTCTTTGAAGTCCCAGTGGGGGTTAGGAAGAGGCTGGACTTTTATCGATCCCGATTCTTTTGGCAGAGTGATGAACTTAAGAGAAAATACCGACTCACCAAATGGGATATCATCTGTAGACCAAAGGACCAGGGAGGTCTTGGTATTGAGAATCTTGAAGTCAAGAACAGATGTCTTCTCAGTAAGTGGCTGCATAAGTTGTCAGTTGAGACTGAGGCAACGTGGGCGCAGATTCTTCGTAGTAAATATCTGCAGTCCAAGACTTTGTCCCAGGTGACAGTGAGACCAACTGATTCGCCGTTCTGGAAGGGGCTTATGAGAGTCAAAACTGCCTTCTTTAATAGAACAAAGTTTATTGTCGGTAATGGTAATAACACTCGCTTCTGGGAGGATACATGGCTTGGTGAAACGCCTTTGGCGATCCAGTATCCGTCCCTATATCGTATTGTTCAGCGTCGAGATTCTCTTGTTGCAACGATAATGCAATCCATTCCTCTTAATATTCAGTTTAGGAGGGTGCTAGTGGGCGAATGATGTGAAGCATGGCTTCATTTGGTGGGTAGACTGATGGAGGTTCAGTTAACTCATCAGCCCGATCAGTTGTGCTGGAAACTTACTTGGTGAGAGTTCACAGTCAAATCGATGTATATCGATATCATTAACTCTAGTGTTATTCCTAGTTCCAAACATGTTTGAAAAGTCAAAGTTCCTTTGAAGATTAAAGTGTTTATGTGGTTTGTGCATAAACAAGTAATTTTAACAAAGGATAATTTGGTTAAGTGCAACTGGACAGGATCTACTAGGTGTAGTTTTTGTGATCGGGATGAGACTATCAAGCACCTCTTTTTTGATTGCTCGTTGGCAAGAGTTTTGTGGCGCTCTGTGCAAATTTCCTTAAACATTACTCCTCCGAATTCGGTCAATGCGTTATTTGGAACGTGACTTGTTGGGATAGAGTCCGAAACAGCTAGACATATTCGTGTAGGGGTATGCGCGTTGTTATGGGCAATTTGGAACTGCAGAAATGATTTAGCTTTTAACAGAACAACAACTATTCATTTTTTGTAGGTTTTATTCCGGGCTATTGCGCTGATCCGTATGTGGTCCTTACTCACTCCGACGGAGGCCAGGGAGCGTTTGGTTACTGGATCTGTCCGGTGGGAGATGGTAGCGCGGGATATCTTCAACCGGTTTGGATGGCGGTCATGTAATAAGATAGGCGATTAGTTTACCTATCTTATCTTTTGCCAGCCGGTTGTGGCTTCTTGGGCCTTTTTGTTATTGGCGTTGTGGCTCTGTGTGAGCTTGTCATTTTTGATTTTGGTGACAGACATTAAGACCTTGTTGAACCTACTTTTTAATAAATGTGGTCGTATGCATCGTTCTGATGCAGAGGCCGGGGAGTCCCCCCTTTTCGAAAAAAACCCACCAAGAGAAACACGTCATGTGCATGCATCGCTGCCAGCGCCGACGCCGAGGTGCCCAACATTCGCTCGGCCCCTACTACACACCTCCCCGAGGGTACTCAAGCCAACATTCGCTTGGCTGCCACCGACGGCGACAACTTCGCCAGGACCACCCGCCACAACGCACCTTGCCACCTACATGGTCGAGGAGCATCGCGAACACTTGTTGCAATGTTGCCCGCTAGAGAGTGAGCCACGAGCTGGCCATTTAGGGCTGCCGCCCCGATGTATAATACCCTAAACCCATGCACCACCACCAATCTACCAATCCGAGGTCACTGGAGGAAACCACCATGCCACTAACAAAGGCTTGGCCCGGCTCAAGCCTGCAGCCACGACCAGATATGGCATGGATCAAACCCGTTGGCGAACCCATCCAGCTATGCCAGATTAAGGCAGGAAGGGACTCATCGGGTGGAGGACCCCACCTACGAGTGGGCGGGAGGTGTCCACAACCGAGCCTCCTCACCTAGGTTGACGTCCTAGACGTTGCCCCTGAACTGGGCGAGCATCACCTCCAGGCGACGGTCCCTGAGCAACTCGCTAAACGAGGTTGGTCACCAAGCCCTTGGTCTCGATCACGCTGCCCACGACGATGGCCAACGACCGACAACTCTAACAACGAATGGCGGCGGCACTGCCGTGGGCTAGGGTTGAGAGAGGGGACAAGGGAGAGAGGATAGGGGAGATGCCCCGCTCCCGCCTACCACCGCCCGAGGCTTTGCCCGACGAGGTGCTGATTAGCGGCGACAAGGAGAGGGAGGATGGAAGGTTAAGGGCCGACGACGGCGGATTGCCACGTGACAACGCGGGGCCTGAAGGGGTTTTTCGTTAAGATATGGAACCACCCCAAGTGTGTGGTATCAGGAGTAGATTAACATTATTCATCATCTACTGCCTATCAATGGTTGTGTACATCGAAATGATGCAGAGACCAGGGTAATCCTTCTTTTTAAAAGAAAAATCTACTGCCTATCAAGTTAAGGAAACCATCCACACAAAAAAAAACTGAGAAAATCATCTACTGCCTAATATCGTGTAATAAAGTGGTGGAATAGTGGTACTGATAGGCAGAGGAAAGTCTGAATTGAACTCACGTCTTCTGAATCGAGTCGCGGACACAGTGGCACTGAATGTATTTAGGCTTCCTTTGGTTTAGAGGAATCTTGTAGGAATTTCATAGGATAAGATTTTTATAGGAAAAATCCTTTAGAGCCCTTTGGTTTGTAGGAATGGAATCCTATTCCTATGAAGGAATTTTTCCTATCCTCCATATTTCATAGGAAAATAAATATTAGCCTAGATTCAATGGAAAAAATCCTATGACGTGAATCAAAGGGCATCTCCTTTACTATTCCTACTCATAGGATTTGAGATACATGTCATCTCATTTCCTATGACTTTCCTATTTCTACTATTTTTCTACCCTATAAACCAAAGCAGGCCTTAGCCAGTATTTGTATCGTACGGTATCGTCGTCTCTAGACTGTAGAGTCCTAACAGAAAAACCTTTGGTTCCTATGGTAGAAACTGTAAGCAACCAACATCGAACATCGATCTGGAGAAAATTGCAATGTGATGAGATGAGAGCAGCAGACTTTCTCATATCCCTTAATGTGACGAGTGATTACAGGGTTCAAGCAAATGCAACAGTACATTGATGAGTACTAATGCCAAGTTCCAAGAAGAATTAATCCTCAGCTAATAACAAAATGTATCCGTCCTAATGTAGTAATCTAAGCAGCGGTGATCATAACGATGTCTGGACCGGCCGATGCATGCGCCGGCGCCGGTGTGGTCGGATGAGCTGCTATATATCTAGTGGTAGTCCACTGGTGGGGAGGAGGATGAGCAGCCGCCGACGATGTCGGCGAAGTCGCCCTCTGAGCAGGGGATGGTGAGGCCGCCGCCGGCGCGGTGGTCGAAGCCGAACTCGTCCTCCACCCGCTTGAGCAGCACGAGGAAGGACGGGTGCCTCAGGTACGCCGTCGGGATGACGAACCGCTTCCGCTGCTCGCCGACGTAGACCGCGAAGTGGCCCTTGGGCACGTCCGCCGACGCCCGTCCCTTGGCCAGGTGCAGCCTGGCCATGAGCTGGTAGAGCTTCCCCGCCATTGATCCCCTTCCCACTGAGCTTCCAGCAAACAAGACTGAGCTGCTTGTATGTTGTTTCGGTTGCACGAGAAGACTGGAGTGATGGTGAAGAGTGGTGGGAACTGAGGCTAGCCCCGTATTTATAGCTCCGGCATCGGGGTGGAGATACTCTGCTCTGCTCTACCGGAGGTAATCATCAAGAGGCGGGCTGATCTGAGCTGAGCGTGCAGCATGGCGTGCGCTGCAACAAGTTGTGTGGTGGTTTCTTTGTTGCTAAGCTGGACATGGCACATGGGGAGTGCACTGTCCCTAGATATCTATGTGTGTGTATCTGCATTGCATGCATTGATATTTTATCAAATCAATCCCCGTGCTATAGCTGGCTGCAGAGACGTGAATGGGCGGGCCAGTGTGTCGAGAGGCGGCAGTACAAGTGCATTGTACGTGCCTCGTACGCACGGTGAGGTGAGGTTGGTGAAGCAGGTCGAGGCTTGGAGAGGCATGCAGCTCCGGCCATGGGCCATGGCTGCCGCTCGTCTCAGCGACACCGCACGCTTGACGCACTTCGGATCCCGACGCGGCGGTGACGAGCCGGTGATCTGAGGCGAAGACCTGTGGCTCTTCTCTGTCGAGGATTTTCAACAAAGAATTAGATTTATATATGCTCTTCTTTGTGTTTTGGGTTCGGTTGCCCTTTGGGTTTCCAGTTTCTGTAAAATTCGAATGTGTTTCAGTTTTTTTTGTTTGTTTGTAAAATTCGAATGACATGACGTTATATTTTTGTGTTTTGGGAATGGCAGAGTGGTTGAGTTGCGGCCGGCATGATTGCAAGGCCGTCGACGGAATTGATCAAGACCGAAGGGCGTGTGCGAATTGGCCACCCATCCGCCGGCGATCTGCACCAGAGAATTGAAGGCCGTGTGCAAATTGCCTGGATGTGGAAATGGACCAAGGAACACATGGGGGTGCATCATTTGCATGAGCGTTTGGAGCGATGCGACGGATTCTCCAAAGTTCTTGACCAGCAGCGTGCGTGCCTCCATACCGGCCTGATTCTTCTTTCCAGGAATGATGCCGAGCGTCATACAAAACCGGGGGCTACGACAGGGCGAGATCAAACTAGTATCTCCCGGTATTCCTTTGCGTCATCAGTACTAAACAAAATTTGTCTGCCAGCGTGGAAGGCACGAACATTGTTGATGCTGAAATTTTCTAACATTGCCACGGTAGCAGATTTAACAGAAGAGAAGAGGCCGAAGGACCCATAGTTTTTTTTGTTTTTTGTTTTTTTATAAATGGCGAAAGAGACAGAGCTGCATTGTACTCCATCGATTCCACTATTAAAGAGGAGTTTTTTCTTTTTGATGAAAATGCAGCATTTCTTCCTTTTGCGGTTAGGGCATCTCCAACGCCGACCCCTAAACCGAATACCGCATTCGTCCGCGATCCAGGGGAGACCAGTCCACAGACAATGATGCGGGAGCCGGCCATCCAAAACTAGCCGCACATGTCCCTTTACATTTTGAAAGAAATTTAACAAATTTTATACATATATTTAAATAAACCGGATAATGTTCATTCATAGTTCGACAATTTTTACATAAAAACGAATGTTTTTCATCTAAACCGGATAATGTTCATTCATAATTCAACAATTTTTACATAAAACGGATGTTTTTCATTTAAACCGGAGCAAATTCATTATATTTGGACGTATTTCAACTAAACCAAACTCTAAACCTAGTCTAAATGACCGCCGACGCCCGTTTTCCATGTCCGGCCGGTCATGAACCCTGAAAAATGAAGCTCCGCCTCCGCAGCCTGCTTGCGGCTAATCGTGCGACGATGATGAATCTGCCAAGCTTGGCTTTAACGAAGGGGAGGAGTGGCAGCCTTCCTGGGACCCGAGCGTCAGCGACGTCTCATGCTCTACTCTTCCTTGTTGTCGACGGCGCCAGCAGACGTGCCGGCTTCGTGGTCGTGGTGGCGGGGCACAACCCAGGAAGAGCAGATGACGTCGTCCTCATCCTCGCTCTTGTCGCACTCTTCATTCGCCGCCTCGTTGATCTTCTTGAAGGCGGCTTCTAACTCCGCCTAATGGGTGGTCGCGGCGCATGTCACGGGCGGAGCGGTAGGACTCGAGCAACGCCTCCTGCTCGGGCACGTCAACGTCCGGTGCGATGGCCGTGTCGACGGCGATTTGCTCCTCCGCACACTGGTGCTTGTCGAGGAGGCGGAGGTTGTACTCATGGTCGACCTGCACCTGCCGGAACGCGGCCTCCCGCTCTGCCAACACCATCTCAGCGTAGTGAGTACGGGCCCCGCCCATGGTGATGTCGACATTAGTCGGTGAGGACGGGGGCGTCGGCTCGCCTTCAGCCGCCTCTTCCATTGGCGTGTCCGCGGCGCTGGTCTTCGTCTCCCTACCGGCCTGCCGGCTGGCTGCAATGGCAGTAATCTCCTATTGCTAAAAGGACGAGAGGTTGTCCTAGATGCTTTGGAGCTTGAGGAGGACATGGTGGGTGTGGTACCGTGAAGAGAAAGAGAGCAGAGGATGTTGTGGATGCGGCTATGGTCGAGCCTGGTGAAAGGATTGAGAAGAGGGGTCTAGAGGGGGGGGTGTGATTAGACCCTCAACAAGGAAAAGTGGCAATTTTAAATTGTTCAAGTTAAGATGGAGTTTTAGCACAAGTGTAAGCATTCACAATACATTTCAAGCAAGAAGAGTATGTGCACTGAAAGAGTAAAGCATGTTAATTGCAAGAAAGTAAAGGGATAAGATTGGAGTGTCAATGAAGACACGAAGATTTTTGGCGTGGTTCCGATAGGTGGTGCTATCATAAATCCACGTTGATGGAGACTTCAACCCACGAAAGGAAATGGTTGCACGAGTCCACGGAGGGCTCCACCCACAAAAGGTCCATGAAGAAGCAATATTGTCTATCCCATCATGGCCATCGCCCATGAAGGACTTGCCTCACTCGGGTAGATCTTCACGAAGTAGACAATCTCCTTTCCCTTCCAAAATTCTTGGTTCAACTCCACAACTTGTCGGAGGCTCCCAAGCGACACCTAACCAATCTAGGAGACACCACTCTCCAAAAGGTAATAGATGTTGTGTTGATGATGAGCTCCTTGCTCTTGTGCTTCAAATGATAGTCTCCCCAACACTCAACTCTCTCACACAGATTTAGATATGGTGGAAAGATGATTTGAGTGGAAAGCAACTTGGGAAAGGCTAGAAATCAAGATTCTTGTGGTAGGATTGGTGTATGTTGATCTCAACACATGAGTAGGTTGTTCTCTCTCAGAAAATGTATGCTGAAAGTGTAGGCATGTTCCGATGGCTCTCTCACAAATGGAAAAGGGAGTGGAGGGGTATGTATAGTCTCCACACAAAATCCAACCATTACACACATTTGACCCAACTCGGAACTCGGTGAGTCCGATTTAGTTTAAAATGTGAACGTTAGGAATTTGGGACCGACTGAAACAACTCAGTGGGACCGATGTGCTAGGGCTTAGGGAAAACTTCATCTCAGTGACGCCGATTGCATCAACTTGGTGAGACCGAAGTGAATCAATAGGGCAACATAGATTTGGTCAAGCCATCTCAGTGAGACCGATCGCTATTTCGGTGAGACCAAAATAATTGCAACAGGCAACAGAGTGTTGGCAAGGTCATCTCGGTGAGACCGAGATACGTCTCGGTGTGACCGAACTGTTAGGGTTTCTGGCAGTGGCTATATCATATGAACTCGGTGACTCCAGGTAGGATGAATCGGTGGAGCTGAGTTGGAG
The DNA here is from genome assembly GCF_056163025.1 of Triticum urartu. NCBI lineage: Eukaryota > Viridiplantae > Streptophyta > Magnoliopsida > Poales > Poaceae > Triticum > Triticum urartu. Next base: position 463,189,245 of record NC_141879.1, on the reverse strand, counting down.
TTTAGGGTTTTGACATATTTGGAATGAGAAGTGGACACCTTGAAGGGGTTCCACATCCACTTGTCCTTTCCATGCCATTGTTGAACTTATCTGAAATACACTAGATAAAAGCATTAGTCCAACAAGAGATATGTTAACATTAATTACCAAAATCACCTAGAGAGCACTTGTGCTTTCACCTGGGAAGTTTTTGGCTTGGCGCCAATGCATATTTAGACAAAACCAAACTAAATTTATTCATAATTGGATATTTTTTTACATAAAATCATATGCTTTTCATCTAAACGAGAGCAAATTGATTACATTTGGACATATATGAACTAAACCAAACTTTAAACCTAGTCTAAATGACCATTGGCGCCATTCCCCATGTCCGGCCGGCTATGAGCCCCGGAAAAATGAAGTTCCACCTCTGCATCCACTGATACAGCAGGGTGCTATAGAAACAGTTTTAACCCCTTTCTGCGACGTCATTTGGAACCGTCACCAAATGAGTGTGGGCGATAGGGGGTCCTTTCCACATGACCCAGAAACCGTCGGGGATATGCCCTCTTGGCACACACACTCGACAAAATGAGGTCGTGTGCAACCAACGAGCGACCAAATACGGTTATACGTACAGTAGTGCTAAAAATTACAATTATACATGCGAAATCGTTTCCAGTCGTAAGTACATCCCACACAGTCAGTCCCCGCTAAACGTTTCCATTCGTATATACATCCCACGCAGTCGCTCAAAGGAAAATGTTTCCGTTCGCAGGTACATCATACACGATATTAACAATTTTATCGTTTGCGTTATTGAATGCATCACACACGGTGCGTAGAAGAAACTGGGTGGCAAAAGTTGTCCATCACACACCGTTTTTATGTGGTAAACGTTTGCGCAAGGTGGCCTAACGCAAACAGTTTTCAAGAAAAGGTCGTGTGTGATTGTTCATTGATCCAACACGGTTTATTCCTAGAAACTGTGTGCGTTGCCTGAGGTCATCGCCCACATATTTTCTTAATAACCGTTTGCAATAGCAAAACCCAATTAGCAGGCTAATTGCCCTATTATCAATAATCCATTTATTAATCTAATCGACATTCATATTAAGCACATAATATATGTCATTTCCATATTAAGGAAGCAGGATTTTATAATTGAAATACATTAGAGTACAACATGATATAGCTTCAGCACTCAGCTACCCCATTACACAACTGCACCAGCGCCAAGTTTCACATGCAACATATAGAACCTTTCGAAATTAGCATCATAGATGGTACATAGACAGATGCATCTCATCTGGAAAACTGCTGAAGCGGAAGGCGAATATTGAGCCTTCATTCATGTTGAAGGTCTTTGCAACTTTAGGTCAGTGCCTGTGGATGATTGACCGTCCGTCCTTCGTCCTCTTCAGGAACACTTCAATAATGAACTCTGGGTGTTGTATGAAAACTTGCATCGCCTCCTGACCATAGAGGTGGTTTGAGAGGTAATCATCAGTGAATTGCTTTGGAAAGGCCTGAAAATAAGGATGTGCATAAATATCTTCTCCATATTGAAAATGGGGCAAAGGAATAAAAAAGACAAGGTATAATAGTTAGTACCATCTTGTAGTAAACTGGTGTCTTCTTCATTATGCTGACAAAGATCTTGTTGTTTTTTGTCGCTAATTTCTTTATCCTAACAATTTTTCTGAGTTTCTTGACTTGATTGATATTCATGGACAACTCATTTCCCCATATGCAAAAAGGGTCGAACAGTGGGTCAAAACCTCTGACAATAGGACCTACATGTGCAAGACCAAATTGTTAAAAACCTAAATACTAGAATGGTTCCTGCAATTGCACATGATTGCTATTAGACAACGGACCATGCATGTTCTAACCTCGATTGTAAACCTCAGTGCTTCCCATTGTTTCCCTGCAACATATAAGGTAGTTAGTAATCAGATTAAGTAAGGGTTCGCATGATATCAGTAAAATATGTTGATGAAAAATAAGCACAATGGAGATTCATCAGATTAATTCAAGCCACATGGAAAACCCATTTATCCAAACCAATCATGATTAAGAAGTAGGAAATATAGCACTTGTATATGTTTCTCATGTATTAAGTGCAACCAAATTCGATTTATTTCTCACATGCACAACAATACAAAATTCTACCCACGACAATTGGACATCGCATTACAGAATTGAACCAAGCAGTTAACTAAACACCACAACAAATGTACCAAATATTAACTGAGCACCACATTGCACAATATAACATACTCCTAATAGAAGATCAGACAGTTAACCAAACCAAGCATGCTTAACAACTTGGAAATAAAAATTATATTTGTTTCTCATGTATTTACTACAATCAAATTCAATTTATTCCTCACATGATATACAATAACAGAATGCACCCACAACAATTAAACATCGCATTGCAGAATTGAACCAAATAGTTAACTAAACACCACAACAAATGAACCAAACGTTAACTGAGCACCACATTGCATAATATAACATACTCCTAATAGAAGATCAGACAGTTAACCAAACCAAGCAGGCTTAATGTTACACCCACGATGCGGCTATATCCCCCACGTGTCGGAGCACGACTTAGAGGCATAACCGCATTGTAGGCATGTCGCAAGAGGGGTAATCTTTACACATCTCATGTACTGAATAAGAAAGAGGTACAGAGTTGGCTTACAATCGCCACTTCACACAATACAAGAATATAGCATTACATCATCCAGATACAATCAAGGTCCGACTACGGAACCAAAATAAAGACAACCCCAAATGCATAGATCCCCGATCGCCCCGACTTGGCTCCACTACTGATCAACTGGAAATGAAACAAAACAACGAACAAGGTCTTCATCGAGCTCCTCCTTGAGCTCAGTTGCGTCACCTGCACAGTATCATCGGCACCTGCAAACTGGTTTTGGAAGTAATCTGTGAGCCACGGGGACTCAGCAATCTCACACCCTCACGATCAAGACTATTTAAGCTTATGGGTAGGGAAAAGGTAGTGAGGTGGAGCTGCAGCAAGCACTAGCATATATGGCGGCTAACTTACGCAAATGAGAGCGAGAAGAGAAGCAAAGCACGGTCGCAAACTAGAAGTGATCAAGAAGTGATCCTGAAACTACTTACGTTCAAGCATAACTCCAACACCGCGTTCACTTCCCGGACTCCGCCGAGAAGAGACCATCACGGCTACACACGCGGTTGATGCATTTTAATTAAGTTAGGTGTCAAGTTTTCTACAACCAGATATTAACAAATTCCCATCTGCCCATAATCACGGGCACGGTTTTCAAAAATTCAAAACCCTGCAGGGGTGTCCCAACTTAGCCCATCATAAGCTCTCACGGTCGACGAAGGATATTCCTTCTTCCAGGAAGACCCGATCAGACTCGGAATCCCGGTTACAAGACATTTCGACAATGGTAAAACAAGACCAGCAAAGCCACCCGAATGTGCCGACAAATCCCGAGAGGAGCTTCACATATCTCGTTCTCAGGGCACACCGGATTGTCCAAGGTTCCGGTAGGCCAGCCCAGAGTTGCCCCTGGTGGCCACCGGCAGCTGACAGGTTGGACCAACACTCAGAGGAGCACTGGCCCGGGGGTTTAAATAAAGATGACCCTTGAGTCTGCAGAACCCAAGGGAAAAAGGCTAGGTGGCAAATGGTAAAACCAATGTTGGGCCTTGCTGGAGGAGTTATATTCAAGGCGAACTGTCAAGGGGTTCCCATTATAACCCAACCGTCTAAGGAACGCAAAATCAAGGAACATAACACCGGTATGACGGAAACTAGGGCGGCAAGAGTGGAACAAAACACCAGGCATAAGGCCGAGCCTTCCACCCTTTACCAAGTATATAGATGCATTAATTAAATAAGAGATATTGTGATATCCCAACAAATATCCATGTTCCAACAAGGAACAAACTCCAATCTTCACCTGCAACTAGCAACGCTATAAGAGGGGCTGAGCAAAGCGGTAACATAGCCAAACAACGGTTTGCTAGGGAAGGTGGGTTAGAGGCTTGACATGGCAATATGGGAGGCATGATAAAGCAAGTGGTAAGTATCGCGGCATAGGCAAAGTAAAAGAGCGAGCAACTAGCAAGCAAAGATAGAAGTGATTTCGAGGGTATGGTCATCTTGCCTGAGATCTCGCAAGGAAGAAGAACGGGTTCATGAAGAAGACAAACGGATGAAGTCGAACGAATCCTCACAAATGCGACATTATCGGAACTAACCCGAAGAAGCAACACCGGAAAGAAGCAAACAATATGGTAAACAACCATCACATAATCATGGCATGATGCACAACCAAGTATGATGCATGTCCGGTTTAAATATGCATTGCATGGAAAAGTGCACAAACAAAACTACAAGTTAAGTGAAGCTCAATATGCAACTGGTTGCATATTGCCGGAACACCATGTTAGATTATTTAGTTCGATCTTGTTCATGTACCCAACAATATTAAATGTTGATAAGCATGGCAAGAGGTGGAGAATAAGTAAACTAAACATTTAGGCAAGTTTAAATGAGGCCGGAAAATAACAAACAACAATTACGGTAAATCCCCATATGCATTTATCAATTTGGTGCAACAACAATTTTAAACATTTAAATGTTATCATGATGCGAATGACATGTGCAAGTTTTATGCAATATTTATGAAAATGTTGATAAGAGCATTTTATGAAGCATTTGTCTCCGTGGTAGAAAGAAAGGGGTGCCACGGCGACGAAACGGAAATGATGCCATGGCAACATTCCGGTTCTGGTAGCTCATGGAGATACCGGTGCAAAAGGTAGTGTGGCGGGAGCGTGCAAAAGATGGTGGGGTGATTCCGGTTACCGGGTTACCACGAGTCGATGGCATGGAAGCGAGAGACACTACGAACACGGTGCAAACGCGAGCATATCATACAACATATGCATTCGGTCCACGCCTCCACGGGCGATCGTCTCGGCGGTCGTCTCGGGGTTATACCTTCGAAGCGTGCGTTTTCGAAACGGGTCGAGTTCGATGCGGTGTAGGGTAAGTAGGCGTTCTCGGGACGGTCGTAGTGGAAGTAGTGGTACTATCGGTCTTCGGCGATCATCGGGATGGTAGTGGAAGTAGTCGTTCTCGTGGCGACAGTAGTCGTTCACGTTCTTAGTCGCACAAGTTTCCATAGATGTTCGGGTACACGACACGGAACTTGACATCCACGGGGTCATCGCGGGTCGACGGTAGGGGTACACGTTTGTAGTCATACGCTCTTCGTAGATGTTCGGGGTCATCACCGTACGTAGTCGATGTAGTTGAACTTGGCGTAACCAAAGGGCACCTGGTGAAGCCACGTAGGCGTACACTGTATGTCATACACTTGGCGGGTCATCGGGTAGTAGTACACGTTCCGTAGATGTACAAGTCATCATAGCTGTTCGGGTCTTGGACCTTGGCGAAACCCACGGACACGAACTTGTGTCCCTGGTAGGGAGATTCTTGATAGAACCCACAATGGTCTTGGAGGTCAACGCCTGGACGCCAAGACAATGGAGGTGCATGCGTGTGGTAGCAGTCCACGGCAAGGCGAGGAGAAGGAGGCTGAGGGCTAACAAGGTCGATGCAACGCTGGCTCTAGCGAGGGGAGGAAGGCATGGGCACGCAGCTCCGGGGTGCCGCGGACGAGGACCAGCGTCAGGGATGCTCCGATGACCGAGGAGGGCTGGAGGCGCTCGTTCCTCGCGCTCGAGGCCGAGGCAAGAGGAGCGAGACTTGGCGGCGAAGCAGCAGATGCAAGAGTCGGCGGCGAGGGCGGTCTTGGACGCCGGGTTCTAACTTGGAGACGACGGCGACGAAGACGAAGCAGGAAGGGAAGGAGAAGAGCGTGGGGAAGAAGAGCCTGGCGTGGACACGGTGCGGGGCTTGCGCGCAGGGCGGCGGAGCAGGCTTGCGGTGAGGAGACCGGGAGCAGGGGAGGAGCAGTGGTACTGTGTGGAAGGAGGAAGGGCCGACGTGGTCCTGGTGGAGCTCGGCGCCGGGAACGAGGTGCAGGAGAGGAGAGGCCAGCGAGGAAGACCGAGAGCAGGGGCATGGCGACGCGCGAGCTCCTCTCTGGCGCGTGAGGTGGGAGACGAGGGAGAAAAACGAGTGGAGGGAGATGGGGCGCTGGGTCTGGCGGCGCAAGGGGAGAGGGAGAGATCGACTGATCAAGTGGAGGGGAGTTGGCCTAGGATTAGAGGGGTGCGGGCCAAGGAGGGGCAAAAGAGGCCGGTTGGCCTAGGTGGGCCGCGGGGGAGGGCCTACTGGCCGACTTGGCTGGGGAAGGTTGGGCCGATGAGAGGCCCAGTTGGGCTTGACTCTCTTCTCCCTCTTCCTAATTAATTTCTTTAACCGAAAAGGATTAGAGAGAAAGGAAAAGGAAAGGGTTTTAGGGAAAAGAATTAGCGCACGAGGGTAATATTTATGGACTCACAAAAATGTGAGGAATTTAAATAAAATGGCAAGGGGATTTTTGGAGAAAATAGATTCGCACATGTTGAATATAAATCGACATGTTTGAATTTTGAAGCCCATTCGAAAAGACTCAAAATGGGCTGAGATTTTAGAAGAGCGTCGATAAAAGAGATGAGAAAAATATTGGCAAGGTTTGAAGGTCAAACTCGAAGAGGAATAGACATGAAAAATACTTTGCACATGTGTTATGGTTGATTCCATAAGGATGGAATATTTATTATAGCTCCCTAATAATATTGGGAGGATATATGTTATAAACAGAAAATCACCATGTGCATCTCCCTTGATTTAAATGGATCAAAGATCCATACAATTTATTTATAAAATTTATAAGATTAATGATATGATGGCATGATGACATGATGCGATGCAAGAGGTGACATGACGAAATGCAACACGCAAGCAAATGACATGGCAACGTCAGCGAATAACTTGAAGACACCTGGCGCAACGGTCTCGGGGCGTCACAACACTCCACCACTACGAAAGGATCTCGTCCCGAGATCTAGCATGGCACCGGAGGGAAAAGGACGAGGAAGATGAGAGGTAAAACTAAGTTGCTTCTTCGACAAATGAGTGAAACCATGAACCTTGAGAGGTTAGACCATTTTGAGAAAAGAAAACAACGAAGATGATCGAAGTTGAAAACACTCCGTTAGAAAAGAGGAACAAAGAACATTACGGGAACCTTGTAGATTGAAAGACTTAAGAAAAGTGTTACAATGTACAAGAAGTACATGCAAGCACTCCGGTAGCAACGAAATGTACAAGGAGCAATAAAGATCACTTACGATAACACTCCGGTTGGAAAAGGAAGGCATAGAATATGATCTTGACAAGATGAGAGGATACTTGATGAAATCAACAACACACTGTCTCTGGGACAAATGTAAGAATGGAATCAAAAGAACGGAGGAGAAAACAACATCTTCTACCTCAAATGAGCTTGAAAAAGCATCTTTAGGAGAAGGGTCGAACAGAGTTGTTGGAAAACCAACAACAAAAAGAGTAAGCTTGTTGTGGGCTTATGGAAAACATCTCGAAATCTTGAGGTGAAATTCTGCCACTAACGAACAACAATAGATTGGATTGATATGAACAAGGAGACGAGAAACTTATTTCACCGGGAGGATGAAAGGAGAACTTGGGTCATTTATGAGCACCATAAATAGCAACAATCCTTAGGGAAGGCTTTAGGTGAAACATGACACAAGATAACTCCAACGAAGAGATTGGTGGATTTAAAATATCTCATTCTTGACAACATGTGAATCATGAAACACACAGAAATTGTCAAGAATGACATAATACCACTGCAAAAGATAAGGGAGAACAATTGCACTTCAGATTGCAAGATGAAGAACACTTGAGCTCCTCTGAAAAGAATCTTGATGAACATTTCGAGAATGGATTAAGTCCTTGATGAACCATCATGTAGAACCTCCATGAAGAACTTCGGTAATAAAAGAATGATCAAATGAAAGGGAAGAGAAGTTGAAAACACAAGGTGAAGACTTGCAATGATTAGATGGATCTTCATGACGAGAAAATTGAGAGAGCTTGGAACTTCGGGAAAAGAAAAGATGAATCAAGTGGAACCGAGAATGTGATATGATGAACCATTCCGAAAAGCAGGAATGCATTGATATGATAAACGAAAGAAGAAGAATCTTGAAAGAACCACCGTAAGAATTGAAAATGAACGAAGAAAAGATAAAGAAACACCGGGAAGAATTAGCAAATGAACGAAGATGCTTGCTAGGATTTAGATACAAGTGAACGAAGAGATCCCGAGTGAGGGAGTCCTGGATTAGGGGGTGTCCGGATGGCCAGACTATACCTTCAGCCGGACTCCTGGACTATGAAGATACAAGATTGAAGACTTCGTCCTGTGTCCGGAAGGGACTTTCCTTGGCGTGGAAGGCAAGCTTGGCGATACAGATATGCAGATCTCCTACCATTATAACCGACTTTGTGTAACCCTAACCCTCTCCGGTGTCTATATAAACCGGAGGGTTTTAGTCCGTAGGACAACATACACAACAACAATCATACCATAGGCTAGCTTCTAGGGTTTAGCCTCTTTGATCTCGTGGTAGGTCTACTCTTGTACTACCCATATCATCAATATTAATCAAGTAAGACGTAGGGTTTTACCTCCATCGAGAGGGCCCGAACCTGGTAAAACTTCATGTCCCTTGCCTCCTGTTACCATCCGGCCTAGACGCACAGTTCGGGACCCCCTACCTGAGATCCGCCGGTTTTGACACCGACATTGGTGCTTTCATTGAGAGTTCCTCTGTGTCGTCGCCGTCAGGCTTGATGGCTCCTACTATCATCAATAGCGATGCAGTCTAGGGTGAGACCTTCCTCCCCGGACAGATCTTCGTCTTCGGCGGCTTCGCACTGTGGGCCAATTCACTTGGCCATCTGGAGTAGATCGAAAGCTATGCCCCTGGCCGTCAGGTCAGATTTGGAAGTTTAAACTACACGGCTGACATCCGCAGGGACTTGATCTTCGACGGATTCGAGCCACTACCGAGCGCGCCGCACTGTCACGACGGGAATGATCTAGCTCTGCTGTCGAACAGTGCCCTGGAGGCCGCACCCGCATCGGCTTCGACCCTTAATTCGGAGCCAACTGCGCCGATCGAGGATGGGTGGTTGGACGCCGCCTCGGGGGCTGTGATCCCAACGGCGATCGAGCCGAACACCAGCCCCGCACTCTGCGAGACTCATGACTCCAAGGAGCCGGACTCCTCTCCGGACTCCAAACCCTCCGCACCCCTGCTGATCGAATCTGATTGGGCGCCGATCATGGAGTTTACTACCGCGGACATCTTTCAGCACTCGCCTTTCGGCGATATTCTGAAGACACTGAAGTCTCTCTCTTTATCATGAGAGCCCTGGTGTAGCGACCCGACCCGAATGGGTCAAGTCTCTGTGCTTACGTGTCATCCCTGGATCGGTATGCTGACACACACAGTACTCGAGGATTTATAACAGAGGTAAATCACATGTATAAATAACGTAAAAACTATTACCTCAATCCAAATAGCGGAAGCAACAAGGTTGTGGATTCCCATCAACACCAACGGCAAAGTTGAGTGTAGAAATCGTAACCCTAATGTATCACTTACTCGACGTAAGAAACCTGCAACATGAGACGTTGCAGCCCGAAACGGGTCAGTACATTGAATGTACTGGAAAATTCACACCATAGAGAATGATGAACAATGGCTATCACTACATGCATATTTGGCTGGTGGAAAAGCTCTATGGTTATAAGGTTTTTGCGTAAAGCCAAATTTTCCCTACTGCAAAGGAATACATTTTAATTAACTATCATGGTGGTTGTTGAACATTGAGAATGGTTGACAGCATTCTCAATCCCAATTAAAAATAATTAAAACCCAACAACATTAATTAGAAGTAACATGTTGAGATTCACATGATATTCAAGTACTAGATACTCAAGTTGTCCATAACGGGGACACGGCTAATCATGATTAGTTTGTACACTCTGCAGAGGTTTGCGCACTTTTCCCCACATGACTCGATCGCCTCCGTTTGTTTTCTCGCACTACATGGTGTTTGAGAAGACGGATGATCGAGACATAGTCTTTCAGAAGCACTAGCACCTTACATGCGGGGTAGACCGTACCACCTACAACCCCTACATCTGCTAGTCCACCCCGTAAGAGTTCGCACAACTTAGTCAACTATGCCAGAGCCCATAGTAGCATGTGGCTGCACACGGAAGTTTCTAGCATGAAAGATCTTATGATCCCTTTGAGCCTGGGTGGCGGTCCGAAAAAAAACAGGCAAGTCCTGATAGACATCAGGTGCCTCAATCCACCCAGATGTGTGTTTAAGTTGCCACCTTAGATAAACCATTAAAGTATCAATCTCACATCTGTCATGGATATCACTCACCCAATCCACGTCTACTAGCATAGCATGGCATAAATAACAAACGTAGAAGTAACTCCCAAAGGTTTCATAATAACCAGGTAATAGGTACTACCTCATCTACTTCCCAACCCACATGTTAATTAAATCCTAATCATGCAATGTTTGAGGATGAAACTAATGCATAAAAACTGGGTATGAAAGGGGATATGATCAAAGTGTGAACTTGCCTGCAATGTTGATGAAGATGATTCACACTCAAAAATCTTGATAGCTCTACTCGTCACACTCCGGTCAATCTATCGTAATCAAGCAATAGTAACCACACAATAAGTACTCATCTAATGCACAGGTAAAACTCGAACAAGAGAAGGAACCAGATAGTTCAACTTAAGAACTCCGGTTGCAAAGAAAGAACGAACCGAACCAAGAAACGGAAAACAAACGGCGGAAGAAAACAACTCGGTTCTAGCAAGTGGGACTAGGGCAAATTTTACCGGGGCAAAAACTTGTTCAAGTTGATTAGACGGAACGGCGGTTTCGAGACGAAACTCCAGGCGCTTCAATCACCTGATTCCGATAAACGGGCGAGAAGATAAACTAGAACGAAGATCGGATCTGAGATCACGATCGCGGGATAAATCCGACGAAAAGAAAGAGACGAACGGTTAAACGAACGGGCGTCGTTAACCGGGAATAATCGGTGATCACGTTCGTTGAGATGAACGGTCCGAAAGAAGAACGAAAACCGATCTAGGGTTTTCGGAAAAGAAACCGAAAAAGAAAACGGAAACCGATCTAGGGTTTTGGAAAAGAAACCGAAACGAAGAATCGGAGAGAAAAAATGGAAAAGAAAACCGGAACGGTTTCTTTTAAAAGAACCGAACCGCGGGGAAGAAAAAGAGAGGCGCAGGGCTACCTCCGGCGAGGCGGGGCGAATGGTGGCGATGGCGGCGTGCTAGGGCGGCGGCGGCGGGTGAGGGGCGCGGGGTGGGGCGCGGCTTGGGGAGGAGAGGGGGTTTGGGTTTTTGGTGTGAGGAGAGGGGGGGTCTATGGGGGTATTTATATTGGGGAGGGAGGGGTTTACTTGGGGTAGGGGACAAGAAATAGAGTAGGAAAAAGGAAAACGAAACAAAGGAAAGAGGGCTAGCCTAGAGTCCTTTTAGGACTCGGCTAGAGGCGAGGCGGCGGCCTGGCGCCTGGCGCACGCACGCGCGCAGGGGGCTGGGGAGGCGGCCGGCTGGCTGGGCCTTTGGCCCGGCTGGCCTGGCGGGAGTTCCTTTGTTTTTTTTAACTGGTTCCGCGCGCAGAAAAACAAGAAAAAGAAAAACTAAACGGGCTCCAAAAACCCTAAAGTAAATTTTCCCCGACTCCTAAAAATGAGTCGAACAAAATGAACTTTTCTACGGACCTAAAATGAAATTTTCGAAAACGCACATTTTTCCCTATCCAAAGAAAAACAAACAAACACCGGAAAACGAAATTCGATCTATTTATTAAATCTTCATTTTTCCTATATTTTGGGAAAGTCATATTATTCCCTCTCTCATATTTTGATATCGGAAAAATAATTGAAGATGAAATAAATAAATCAAATGATCCTCTTTTCAAATTCGAGAAAACTCTCAAATATGAAAATAATGAAATCTCCAACTCTCTCCGAAGGTCCTTGAGTTGCGTGAAATTTCTAGGATCGACCAAAATGCAACAAAATTAGGTATGCATGATGATCTAATGTATAACATTCCAAATTGAAAATTTGGGATGTTACACCTGGCCGGACTACGGTCAGCAAGGTTGGGATTCGGACGATGAAGAAATTCAAAGCCCACCCACCACCCACTTTGTAGCCACTGTCAACGACTTAACCGACATGCTCGACTCCGAAGACATCGACGGTATGGACGCCGATGAAGGAGACGAAGAAGAACTAGCGCCTATCAGGCCCTGGAAAGCCACCTCGTCATATGACATATACATGGTGGACATCCCAAAAGAAGAAGATGGCGATGGAACAGCGGAGGATGACCCCTCCAAGAAATAGCCTAAGCGCCAGCGTCAGCGGCGCCGCTCAAAATCCCGCCAAAACAAATACGGTGATTCCAGCACGGGAGATAATAATACTCCGGAAAGTGCCGAAGAAAACCCCCTCCAACAAGAATTAGCACAGGAGGATGGAGAAACCAGTCCTCATGAGAGAGCGGCAGATAGAGAGGTCGAGGACGATAATTATATGCCTCCCTCCGAAGACGAGGCAAGCCTCGACGACGACGAATTCATCGTGCCAGAGGATCCCGTCGAGCAAGAGCGTTTTCAACGCAGGCTTATGGCCACGGCAAGAAGCCTCAAGAAAAAACAGCAACAACTCAGAGCTGATCAAGATTTGCTAGTCGACAGATGGACTGAAGTCCTTGCGGCCGAAGAGCATAAACTCGAACGCCCCTCCAAGAGCTACCCAAAGCGCAGGTTGCTACCCCGATTAGAGGCGGAAGCACTTGATGCGGCCGACCAGCCACCTCGTGGCCGCGACAGAGAGGCCTCTCGGCCCTCCACTCAAGCCGCACCCCGTACCAAGGCACGGGAATATGCGCCTGACTTATGAGATATGTTGGAGGACAAGGCAAGGCAAACAAGATCGATCTACGGATCGCGCGGGCACCCCACGGCTCGATACGGTAACTGTCACGCCGGTCGCAAATTCGGCAGGGCCGAACACAGTAGACAAAGCTCATTGGAGCTACGTCGTGATATAGCCTAGTACAGAGGGGCCGCACACCCACTATGCTTCACAGACGAAATAATGGATCATCAAATCCCCGAGGGTTTCAAACCCGTAAATATCGAATCATATGATGGCACAACAGATCCTGCGGTATGGATCGAGGATTATCTCCTTCATATCCACATGGCCCGCGGCGATGATTTCCACGCCATCAAATACCTCCCACTCAAGCTTAAAGGACCAGCTCGGCATTGGCTTAACAGCTTGCCAACAGGATCAATTAGTTGTTGGGAGCACCTGGAAGCCGCATTCCTCGACAATTTCCAGGGCACTTATGTGCGACCCCCAGACGCCGATGACCTAAGTCACGTAATTCAGTAGCCAGAGGAATCGGCCAGGCAATTCTGGACACGGTTCCTAACAAAGAAAAATCAAATAGTCGACTGTCCGGACGCTGAGGCCCTAGCAGCCTTCAAGCACAATATCTGTGACGAGTGGCTTGCCCGGCACCTTGGACAGGAAAAGCCAAAGTCTATGGCAGCACTCACGACACTCATGACCCGCTTTTGCGCGGGAGAAGACAGCTGGCTTGCTCGTAGCAACAATATGACCAAGAACCCTGGTAATTCGGATACCAGGGACAGTAGTGGCAGGTCGCGTCACAACAAGCAGAAGCGCCGCATTAACGGCGACAATGCTGAGGATACGGCAGTTAATGCCGGATTCAGAGGCTCTAAATCCGGTCAGCGGAAAAAGCCATTCAAAAGGAATCCTAGGGGCCCGTCCAGTTTGGACCGAATACTCGACCGCTTGTGCCAGATACATGGCACCCCCGAAAAGCCGGCCAATCACACCAACAGGGATTGTTGGGTGTTCAAGCAGGCAGGCAAGTTAAACGCCGAAAATGAAGACAATGGGCTGCATAGCGATGACGACGAGGAGCCCCGGCGGCCGAACAACAGTGGACAGAAGGGTTTTCCCCCACAAGTGCGGATGGTGAACATGATATACGCAACCCACATCCCCAAGAGGGAGCGGAAGCGCGCGTTAAGGGACATATACGCGATAGATCCAGTCGCCCCAAAGTTCAACCCATGGTCCTCCTGCCCGATCACCTTTGATCGAAGGGACCACCCCACTAGCACCCGTCATGGTGGATTCGCCGCATTGGTTCTAGACCTAATTATTGACGGATTTCATCTCACTAGAGTCCTTATGGACGGCGGCAGTAGCCTGAACCTGCTTTACCAGGATACAGTGCGGAAAATGGGCATAGATCCCTCGAGGATTAAGCCCACCAAAACGACCTTTAAAGGCGTAATACCAGGTGCAGAGGCCAACTGTACATGCTCAGTCACACTTGAAGTGGTCTTCGAATCTCCGGATAATTTCCGAAGCGAGGAGTTAATCTTTGACATAGTCCCATTCCGCAGTGGCTATCACGCACTGCTCGGGCGAACCGCATTCGCAAAGTTCAATGCGGTACCGCACTACACATACCTTAAGCTCAAGATGCCAGGCCCTCGAGGAGTAATTACAGTCAATGGAAACACCGAACGCTCCCTCCGAACGGAGGAGCACACGGCGGCCCTTGCAACGGAGGTACAAAGCAGCCTCTCCAGGCAGTTCTCCAGTACGGCCATTAAATGACCGGACAACGTCAAGCGCGCCCGGAGTAACCTACAACAAGACCACCTGGCACGACCCGAGCAAGCGTAGCAATGCGGCCCCAACCCCAACCCTCGCAAAAATGCGATACCAGTACTTCGCGTACATAACTACGCTCTAGAAATACCATGGGTACAGGGGGGAGGGGCACCATCACGGCACGCCCAAAACACGGCTTAAACCGCACCAGGGGCTGCCGATTTTTTTAATTTTCTCTTACTTTCAGGTCTCCACTCTTCGGAAGGCCTGTTCGGCAGTTCAATTGCCACACAAACGATGCAAGAACCAGGGAAGCAAACAAGCCACGCCGCATTATGGAACTCCCAGGTGGTCTCTATCACGAGCAGTATACCTGCTTCGCATACTATTCCGCAGCTTGCCCCTGGACCGGACATGTTACATAGTCCAACCTTTTGCTTATCGCATTATTTGTATCGTTCTGCTTTGATCGCAACCCTCTTTAATAAACAGTGCATAGCTTTTGTCTATTTTTGCATTACCTTTTATTATTATATATATATATGTTCCTTAACGACATATTGCACCCGTACACTTTGGTACGGCCTAAATACGCCAGGGGCTTTAGTACCCCTCAATATGGTGTGAGAAGTCCGAACACTTTAACAAGTGCGGCACCCCGAACTTATAGCATTATATGCATCGGCTCCGAATCATGTCTTGGGTCAATAGTTGGGTTTGCCCGGCTCGTATGTTTTGGTGCCTTACGTTCCGCTATATCGGCTAAGGTAGCACTAGGAGAACCACTGCGATTGTGTCCCAGTTGAGCTGGGTCGAGCACCTCAGTGGAGAAAGCTAAAAATGACTGTCATGATGAAGCGAGAGCTGGTCACTGTTCGAGAGGTTTTTCGAGTCCGTAACAACTTATGCCGCTTAGATCGAGGAGCCGGCTCTGTCCGGCCAAGGCGTGGATAGCTCCCCGAACTCGGTCTTCCGAATACCAGGGGCTTCGCCGAAATTTAAAATTATAGAATTCTATGGCTAAGTGAGAGTGTTCACGCATTATAGTCCGATTGCCTTGTTCGTTGGGCTGAGCGCCTCCCTCGAAGGACCCAAACATGGGAAAAAGAGCGCTCAGGTTTATCCCCGAACACCCCAGCACTAGCGGCACGGGGGCAGAAGCCGACGACTTGCCTTCTCTCAGAATTGATAAACAGCCGCACAGAAGGTAATATTTTAAATTCCAACAGCATTGTTTAGCGCATATGAACAAGTTTTCAGCGCACAGGACAAAACGAGCAAGTTTCACTCAAAAATTACATCCCTAGAACATTCATCTGCCACAAGGCAGGCACCCTTCAGAACATCCTTCTAATAATTCTCGGGCTTGCGATGCTCTTTCCCCGGCGGTGGCCCGTCCTTCACAAGCTTCTCAGCATCCAGCTTGCCCCAGTGCACCTTAGCACGGGCAAGGGCCCTACGGGCACCTTCAATGCAGACGGAGCGCTTGATGACTTCGAGCCTTGGACAGGCCTCCACCAGCCGCCGCACCAGCCCGAAATAGCTCCCAGGCAGAGCCCCTCCAGGCCACAGCCGAACTATGAGGCCCTTCATGGCCTGTTCGGCCGCCTTGTGGAGCTCGACCAGTTGCTTCAGCTGGTCGCTCAAGGGCACGGGGTGTCCGGCCTCAGCATACTAAGACCAGAACACCTTCTCTGTCGAGCTGCCCTCCTCGGCTCGATAGAATGTGGCAGCATCGGACACGCTACGGGGAAGATCTGCGAACGCTCCTGGAGAGCTCCGGATTCGGGTAAGTAACAAGTAACTCACGTTTATGTGTTTGCTTTGCATAAAGAATGCCTTACCCGCCGCTATCTTCTTCACCTCATCCAACTCCTGGAGGGTCTTCTGGGATTCGGCCTTGGCAGACTTGGCATTTTCAATAGCCACCGCGAGCTCGGATGCTCGCGTCTTTGATTCAAGCTCCAAACTCTCATGTTTTTCCATGAGAGCCTGGAGCTCTTGCCGTACCTTGCCAACCTCGGCCTCATATTCTCCCGCTCGGTGCGCTCCGTGGCCGCCCTCTTCTCGGCCTCGACCAGCACTTGCTTAAGGGTCGCCACCTCAGACGTGGCCCCTACAATAGCCATGATAATCCTGTCATTTTTTGCAATTGCACCTTTTTATATATATCTAAAACAAGGTATTTCTTACCTTCATTGTCCTCGAGCTGCTTCTTGGCACGCCCGAGCTCTTGCTCGGACCGCTCGAGGTTCTGCTTTAGCGTGTCCACTTCCGCAGTCAGTGCTGCGGACGCAAGCAGAGAAGCCTGCATACGCATATTGACTCCTTTTTGTTAGACTCATGCGAATTTTATTTGATCCTCTATTCGGCTTTTCTTCCCAAACGCCAAACAGAGCATCAGGGGCTACTATCTATGCGGTAATATTATTTACACATTCTTTACTTACCTCAAAGCCTGTTAAAAGGCTAGTACAAGCTTCAGTCAGTCCGCTCTTGGCGGACTGAACCTTCTGGACCACCGCACTCATAATGGTGCGGTGCTCCTCGTCGATGGAGGCGCCTTGGAGCGCCTCCAACAGATTGTCCGGCGCCTCCGGTTGGACGGGGGTCACCGGCACGGTGGGCTTCCTCCTCTTGGAAGGAGGTCCCCCGCCGGACTCTGGAACCTTTGAAGGTTCCGGAGCGGTGTCCGGCCTAGAGCCGGACTTGGAGCCCTAGGGGGTTTCATCCCCTTTACTCCTGGAGTCCGGGAGGTCGCCTTGCGGCGCTTCCAGGACCACCTCCTCCCGGCTTGGAACCTGTTGGGACAACACTTCGGTGTCGTCCGTAGGGCGGGGGGAGGAAGCCGTCGGAAGCGAGTTCACATCCACGAGTCCAGTGAGCCGCTCGACGATGCGTCGAGCCGGTCTTTGGGTGGGCTGCATAAACATATTCGACATAAGGGAAAGCTGTGCAATAAACGAATACTATGAATTACTCTGGCATCCGGATACTTACGATTTTGCCAGGGGCTTGGCCCTGGGCAGCCACTCCTCTCCACCATCGTTGGCGTTGGTGGAGTAGTCCGGAGGAAGGGTTTTCCCCTTCTTGGACCCTCTGGCCTCCCCAGAGAGGGCGGCCTTCCTTTTCTTCTCTCCTCCCGCTGGAGGGGGAGAGGTCTCTTCTTCTTCCTCCTCGTCTTCACGGGAGGAATGCGCCTCGGAACCGTCGGATGATGGATCCGACACCTCCTGGCGCCGGGCACTCTTTCGAGTCCCCGTGGCCTTTTTCACGGCCTTCTTCTTCGGCACCACATAGGGTGCCGGAACCAGCAGCTTCGCCAAGCGAGCGTCCGCTGGGCCTTCGGGCAGACGAGCCGGACAGTTGATCTGTCCGGACGTCACCTGCCAATCCTGTCAAAGGTAAGGGAGCTTAGATCCCGCATGGAGTCAAACTATGAAAAATTGATACCCTGTAAAAGGAAAAAACAGCTTACCACAAGAGCATGACGCTGCGCACTGAATCCGCGATCCTCGGTAGCGGATGTGGGAGCCTCGGCGCCCTTGAAAAGCACCTTCCAGGCATCTTCGTATGTCGTGTCGAAGAGCCTGCTCAGAGTTTGGTGCCGCGCTGGGTCGAACTCCCACAGGTTGAAAGCCCGTTGTTGACACAGGAGGATCAAGCGGATGAGCATAACCTGGACTACGTTGACAAGTTTGAGCTTCTTGTCCACCAGGGTTTGGACGCATGTTTGGAGTCCGGTCAGCTCTCCTTTTTTACCCCACGACAGGCCCGTCTCCTTCCAGGAGGTGAGCCGCGTAGGGGGTCCAGATCGAAACTCGGGGGCTGCGACCCATTCAGGGTCGCGCAGCTCGGTGATGTAAAACCACCCTGATTGCCACCCCTTCAGGGTCTCCACAAAGGAGCCCTCGAGCCATAAGATGTTGGCCATCTTGCCCACCATGGCGCCTCCGCACTCCGCCTGGTTGCCGCGCACCACCTTCGGCTTGACATTGAAAGTCTTGAGCCATAGGCCGAAATGGGGACGGATGCGGAGGAAAGCCTCGCACACGATGATAACCGCCGAGATGTTGAGGACAAAGTTCGGGGCCAGATCGTGGAAATCCAGGCCATAGTAGAACATGAGCCCCCGGACAAATGGGTGAAGAGGGAAGCCCAGTCCGCGGAGGAAATGGGGGAGGAGCACCACCCTCTCATGGGGCCTAGGGGTGGGGATGAGCTGCCCCTTTTCGGGAAGCCGGTACGCAATGTCGTTAGACAAGTATCCGGCCTTCCTCAGTTTTTTGATGTGCCCCTCCGTGACGGAGGAGACCATCCACTTGCCTCCCGCTCTGGACATGGCTGGAGAAGGTTGAGGTGGGGAGTGCGGACTTGGGTGCTGGAGCTCAAGTACGCGAGAATGGATAAGCAAAGGAGGAAGAAGGCGTAGGTGAAAAGGTGGATCCTTATCCCCTTATATGGGTGGACGCAATTGCGTGTCCCCACCAGCCTGGTAAAACTCGCTTATCTCCAAGCGCCGTAATCAATGGTGCGGTTGGGTTACCCACGCCCGTATTGATGAGAATCCCGGAATAAGGGGACACGATCTCTGCTTTAAAAAGACGTGCCAAGGAAACCGCCTCGCATGACGCGCTGAGGTGGGATAATGAAACGACTCGGATAAAGGCTTGGCCGTGGTGTGTCACACTACGGAATACGTTAGCGGATTTGATTTGTGTAAATATTATTCTCTCTATGGCAATATGTGGAAACTTATTTTGTAGAGCCAGACACTATCTTTGTGTTCAAAATCTTCTATGAAGTACTTGGAGGAGGAACCCGCCTTGCAATGCCGAAGACAATCTGCGCGCCGGACTCGTCGTCATTGAAGCCTGGTTCAGGGGCTACTGAGGGAGTCCTGGATTAGGGGGTGTCCGGATGGCCGGACTATACCTTCAGCCGGACTCCTAGACTATGAAGATACAAGATTGAAGACTTCGTCCCGTTCCGGAAGGGACTTTCCTTGGCGTGGAAGGCAATCTTGGCGATACGGATATGCAGATCTCCTACCATTGTAACCGACTTTGTGTAACCCTAACCCTCTCCGGTGTCTATATAAACCGGAGGGTTTTAGTCCGTCGGACAACATACACAACAACAATCATACCATAGGCTAGCTTCTAGGGTTTAGCCTCTCTGATCTCGTGGTAGATCTACTCTTGTACTACCCATATCATCAATATTAATCAAGCAGGACGTAGGGTTTTACCTCCATCGAGAGGGCCCGAACCTGGGTAAAACTTCGTGTCCCTTGCCTCCTGTTACCATCCGGCCTAGACGCACAGTTCGGGACCCCCTACCCGAGATCCGCCGGTTTTGACACCGACACCGAGCTTATTAGAGAATACTTGAATGATGCACCGGTAATATTTGGAGAACAAGAACTGAAAGCTGAGAATGAACAAACCCGAAATGATGACCTTCGGAGAATCAAACTAAAAAGACTCTTGAATTCCTCCGGATGGGTGAAAAGAATTCTCACAATCGAAAAAATTATGAGAGGATGGCAACAAGCTAGAACCATGAATCTTGAAGAGAATGGAGAAAGATTTAAGAGAAACTCTTCTTTGGTCTTCAAAATCCGAGAATGACGACGAGAAACACCACCATGAATTGTTGAGGCACTCCGGAATGAAAATTAGAAGAGTCAGGTAAGATCCTGGGAAAAGACCCATGGGTTAGGGCCCACTCAAAAGAAACACCGTTGAACGATTACTTGAAAGGGAGATTGCGTCGGTTGAATTAAATGGCTTGAATGAGATAACATCCTCAAAAGAACTTGAACGAAACTTGAATGACAAGACGAGCCTTCTGAGATATCTTCAGCACTCCCGAACAAATGAATGGCGAGAAGTGGATGATTAAGAGGTGCACCAGTATGAGAAAGCATTGAAACGAGGAAAGGATATGATCAACAAAGCTTGACTTGAATCCACCGGAGAAGAAAAAGAATGATGAATGATGATCTTGAAGCTTCGTTAGCATCTTCCTGAGAATCACCGGATAAGTACATTGGTGGAAAAGAATGGAGAGACTTCTCATCAATAAGATGATACTTGATTAAGAAATCTGAGTCCTTGAAGAAACAGGGTGGGAGGGCGGGAAAACAAAGGAAACTTGGGACGGATGAAGCAAATAACGTTGTGAAAAACTGAGAGGTGATCTTGCGAATACTGAAAATGATCGGATCCACTTGGAGAGAAAAAACACGCTCGTTGAAAAGGATTGACATGACAATCTCGATTATCATGAAGGATTAGTATTCACATAGGAATATGAGAACACCGCTTGGAAATGGTATGGAAACACATTTGATATTGAGGTAACTCGAATACCACAACTGAAAACAAAACAAAAGGATTGGCTTGCAGAATAAGCCGGAAACAAACATATGATAGAGATTTCGTCGAATTTTTTGTGGTGGGTCCCACACGGGCTCAATCGTACAGCACCATCATGTACAAGGCAGTGCACATGACATACGAAGCATCCCCGAGTCAGCATAGCCAAGGACTCTTTAAGACACAATGAGACCACTGTAAAACCAACCGTGGATAGGCGGACCACTAGACGTCGAACCCCAATTTCATATCATCATCTTTCGGAAAGATATCCTAGGAGCTACTTTAATTCCCACTTATAAACTCCCGAAACTTTCTAGTTATGCAATCAGGTGTTGGGGATATAGGGGAAGCATAATATCTCACCCAAAGCTAGCAAATCCTACATCCAGTTGTATCCATCCTTCAACACATAACCAAGAAACCTTCGGAAATCATTTACCTCAACCTTCGAAAAGTATCCGTTATACAAGTTATGGCAATACTCCCGAACTCACGCCCCAGTACTGGGTGGCGTCGAGGTTATCTCACCAACAACTGCATAAAAGAGATTTTCGATGTCGGCGAACTTAGGTATTTCAGAACTGCAATGATAAAATTGTGACGACAACACCTTGGAGCTCAACTCCCCGGGACACTGCCACAACCCCTAAATGTTAGGAGGCACCAAGAACAATGTTCTTGTCACAAAACCATCAGAACGATTCCAAGATACCCGCGTGATCCTAAAAAAATTAGTGAGAATTTGAGAAGAGAAGAGTCAAAACTCTACGTCAGGATGCCTCACCAGAGCGACAAAGGGACAGAGGAGTAAAAATAATCCTACTCTCCGATATATATAATCCTATAAGACTCAAAACATTTTTCTAGACTCAACAACGCCAGCGATTCGATCAAGCAGGGGGCTCCTAAGTCGGGGAAGGCTCTGATTACCAACTTGTTACACCCATGATGCGGCTATATCTCCCATGTGTCGGAGCACGACTTAGAGGCATAACCGCATTGTAGGCATGTCGCAAGAGGGGTAATCTTTACACACCCCATGTACTGAATAATAAAGAGGTATAGAGCACACAATACAGGAATATAGCATTACATCATCCATATACAATCAAGGTCCGACTACAGAACCAAAATAAAGACAACCCCAAATGCATAGATCCCCGATCGCCCCGACTAGGCTCCACTACTGATCAACTGGAAACGAAACAAAACAATGAACAAGGTCTTCATCGAGCTCCTCCTTGAGCTCGGTTGCGTCACCTGAACGGTATCATCAGCACCTGCAAACTAGTTTTGGAAGTAATCTGTGAGCCACGGGGACTCAGCAATCTCACATCCTCGCGATCAAGACTATTTAAGTTTGTGGGTAGGGAAAAGGTAGTGAGGTGGAGCTACAACAAGCACTAGCATATATGCTGGCTAAATTATGCAAATGAGAGTGAGAAGAGAAGAAAAGCACGGTCGCAAACTAGAAGTGATCAAGAAGTGATCCTGAAACTACTTACATTCAAGCATAACTCCAACACCGTGTTCACTTCCTGGACTCCACCGAGAAGAGACCATCACGGCTACACACGCGGTTGGTGCATTTTAATTAAGTTAGGTGTCAAGTTTTCCACAACCGGACATTAACAAATTCCCATCTGCCCATAACCATGGGCACGGCTTTCGAAAGTTCAAAACCCAGTAGGGGTGTCCCAACTTAGCCCATCATAAGCTCTCACGGTCAACGAAGGATATTCCTTCTCCCAGGAAGACCCGATCAAACTCGGAATCCCGGTTACAAGACATTTCGACAATGGAAAAACAAGACCAGCAAAGCCACCCGAATGTGCCGACAAATCCCGATAGGAGCTGCACATATCTCGTTCTCAGTGCACACCGGATTGTCCAAGGTTCCGGTAGGCCAGCCCAGAGTTGCCCCTGGTGGCCACCGGCAGCTGACAGGTTGGACCAACACTAAGAGGAGCACTGGCCCGGAGGTTTAAATAAAGATGACCCTTGAGTCTGCAGAACCCAAGGGAAAAAGGCTAGGTGGCAAATGGTAAAACCAATGTTGGGCCTTGCTGGAGGAGTTATATTCAAGGCGAACTGTCAAGGGGTTCCCATTATAACCCAACCGTGTAAGGAACGCAAAATCAAGGAACATAACACCGGTATGACAGAAACTAGGGCGGCAAGAGTGGAACAAAACACCAGGCATAAGGCCGAGCCTTCCACCCTTTACCAAGTATATAGATGCATTAATTAAATAAGAGATATTGTGATATCCCAACAAATATCCATGTTCCAACAAGGAACGAACTCTAATATTCACCTGCAACTAGCAACACTATAAGAGGGGCTGAGCAAAGCGGTAACATAGCCAAACAACGATTTCCTAGGGAAGGTGGGTTAGAGGCTTAACATGGCAATATGGGAGGCATGATAAAGCAAGTGGTAGGTATCGCGGCATAGGCAAAGCAAAAGAGCGAGCAGCTAGCAAGCAAAGATAGAAGTGATTTCGAGGGTATGGTCATCTTGCCTGAGATCCCGCAAGGAAGAAGAACGGGTCCATGAAGAAGACAAACAGACGAAGTCGAACGAATCCTCACAAACGCGACATTATCGGAACTAACCCGACGAAGCAACACCGGAAAGAAGCAAACAATATGGTAAACAACCATCACATAATCATGGCATGATGCACAACCAAGTATGATGCATGTCCGATTTAAATATGCATTGCATGGCAAAGTGCACAAACAAAACTACAAGTTAAGTGAAGCTCAATATGCAACGGGTTGCATATTGCCGGAACACCACGTTAGATTATTTAGTTCGACCTTGTTTATGTACCCAACAATATTGAATGTTGATAAGCATGGCAAGAGGTGGAGCATAAGTAAACTAAACATTTAGGCAAGTTTAAATGAGGCCATAAAATAACAAACAACAATTCCGGTAAATCCTCATATGCATTTATCAATTTGGTGCAACAACAATTTTAAACATTTAAATGTTATTATCATGATGCGAATGACATGTGCAAGTTTTATGCAATATTTATGAAAATGTTGATAAGAACATTTTATGAAGCATTTGTCACCATGGTAGAAAGAAAGGGGTGCCACGGCGACGAAACGGAAATGATGCCATGGCAACATTCCGGTTCTGGTAGCTCACGGAGATACCGGTGCAAAAGGTAGTGTGGCGGGAGCGTGAAAAAGATGGTGGGGTGATCTGGGTTACCGAGTTCCCACGTGTCGATGGCATGGAAGAGAGAGACACTACGGACACGGTGCAAACGCGAGCATATCATACAACATATGCATTCGGTCCACGCCTCCACGGGCGATCGTCTCGGCAGTCATCTCGGGGTTATACCTTCGAAGCGTGCGTTTTCGAAACGGGTCGAGTTCGATGCGGTGTAGGGGAAGTAGGCATTCTCGGGACGATCGTAGTGGAAGTAGTGGTACTATCGGTCTTCGGCGATCATCGGGACGGTAGTGGAAGTAGTCGTTCTCGTGGCGACGGTAGTCGTTCACGTTCTTAGTCGCACAAGTTTCCGTAGATGTTCGGGTACACGACATGGAACTTGACATCCACGGGGTCTTCGTGGGTCGACGGTAGGGGTACACGTTTGTAGTCGTACGCTCTCCGTAGATGTTCGGGGTCGTCACCGTACGTAGTCGATGTAGTTGAACTTGGCGTAACCAAAGGGCACCTGGTTAACCCACGTAGGCGTACACTATATGTCATACACTTGGCGGGTCATCGGGTAGTAGTACACGTTCCGTAGATGTACAAGTCATTGTAGCCATTCGGGTCTTGGACCTTGGCGAAACCCACGGACATGAACTTGTGTCCCTGGTAGGGAGATTCTTGATAGAACCCACAATGGTCTTGGAGGTCAACGCCTGGACGCCAAGACAATGGAGGTGCATGTGTGTGGTAGCAGTCCACGGCAAGGCAAGGACAAGGAGGCCGAGGGCTAACAAGGTCGATGCAACGCTGGCTCTAGCGAGGGGAGGAAGGCATGGGCACGCAGCTCCGGGGTGCCGCGGACGAGGACCTGCGTCGGGGATGCTCCGATGACCGAGGAGGGCTGGAGGCGCTCGTTCCTCGCGCTCGAGGCCGAGGCAAGAGGAGCGAGACTTGGCGGCGAAGAAGCAGATGCAAGAGTCGGCGGCGGAGGGCGGTCCAGGACGCCGGTTTCTAACTTGGAGACGACAACGACGAAGATGAAGCAAGAAGGGAAGGAGAAGCCCGTGGGGAAGAAGAGCCTGGCGCGGACACGGTGCGGGGCTCGCGCGGAGGGCGGCGGAGCAGGCTTGCGGTGATGAGACCGGGAGCAGGGGCGAAGCAGTGGTACGGTGTGGAAGGAGGAAGGGCCGGCGTGGTCCTAGTGGAGCTCGGCACCGGGAACGAGGTGCAGGAGAGGAGAGGCCAGCGAGGAAGACCGAGAGCAGGGGCATGGCGATGCGCGATCTCCTCTCTGGCGCATGAGGTGGGAGACGAGGGAGAAAAACGAGCGGAGGGAGATGGGGTGCTAGGTCTGGCGGCACGAGGGGAGAGGGAGAGATCGAATGATCGAGTGGAGGGAAGTCGGCCTAGGGTTAGAGGGGTGCGGGCCAAGGAGGGGCAAAAGAGGCCGGTTGGCCTAGGTGGGCCGCGGGGGAGGGCCTACTGGCCAACTTGGCTGGGGAAGGTTGGGCCGATGAGAGGCCCAGTTGGGCTTGACTCTCTTCTCCCTCTTCCTAATTAATTTCTTTAACCGAAAAGGATTAGAGAGAAAGGAAAAAGAAGGGGTTTTAGGGAAAAGAATTAGCGCACGAGGGTAATATTTCTGGACTCACAAAAATGTGAGGAATTTAAATAAAATGGCAAGGGGATTTTTGGAGAAAATAGATTCGCACATGTTGAATATAATTCGACATGTTTGAATTTTGAAGCCCATTCGAAAAGACTCAAAATGGGCTGAGATTTTAGAAGAGCCTCGATAAAAGAGATGAGAAAAATATTGGCATGGTTTGAAGGTCAAACTCGAAGAGGAATAGACATGGAAAATACTTTGCACGTGTGTTATGGTTGATTCCATAAGGATGGAATATTTATTATAACTCCCTAATAATATTGGGAGGATATATGTTATAAAGAGAAAATCACCATGTGCATCTCCCTTGATTTAAATGGATCGAAGATCCATACAATTTATTTACAAAAGTTATAAGATTAATGATATGATGGCATGATGACATGATGCGATGCAAGAGGTGACATGATGAAATGCAACACGCAAGCAAATGACATGGCAACGTCAGCGAATAACTTGAAGACACCTGGCGCAACGGTCTCGGGGTGTCACACTTAACAACTTGGAAATATAGCAATTGTAATTGTTTCTCGTATATTTAGTACAGCCAAATTCGATTTACTTCTCACATGGTATACAATAACAGAATGTACCCACAACTATTGAACATCGCATTGCAGAATTGAACCAAACAGTTAACTAAACACCACAACACAAATGAACCAAACGTTAACTGAGCACCACATTGCACAATCTATAACCAAACCAAGCATGCTTGACAACTTGGAAATATAGCAATTGTATTCGTTTCTCATGTATTTTGTAAAGATAAATTCAATTTATTTCTCACATAGAAGACAATACAAAATTGCAGCCTGAAGAATTGAACATCACATTTGAAGAATTGAACCAAACAGTTAACTGAAGACGACAACTAATTAACCAAACAGTTAATAAGTGAGCACGACACTGCACGACATATAGAACATATACACTAGAGCAGCAAATTGCATGGTAAAATTAGATAGCACAATTCACAAAAAATTGTTAAGGAAAGGCAGGAGCAGCACATGCAACGGGTAAACCGAGCATGCTTAACCGGCGTAGCTCACAAATGGCAAGGTTCTCCTCCAAGATCTGGAGGTAGGCATGAATGGGAGCCATCGCGACCTCATCCGCGCGTGCGTCCACGATTTGCTTCTCCGCTGCCAAATACTCCTTTAGATCTTGGCTATACTGCGCGCACCGTGGCTTAGGGCGGCGCTTAATTGGTGGAGCTAGGGGTCGGTGATTTGGGTGGAAGGTGTAGCGCCGGTGGTCGGGGCATGTGGGATGTGGAAGGAGGATGAGGATGGGGGTCGGGTGTGGATTACCTGCCTGGATAGACAAGGCTGAGCAGCATGAAGGAGGGTCGCCGGCGAGGAGGCGGCGCTGCAAGCAAGGAGTGAAGGTTTCAACTTGGAAAGGAAGGCGAAAATAGGGGAAATATGACTTTTGGTAAGGGGAGGGGCGGGAAGGTAGATATTTCCACGAAAGCCGAAAATTCGGAATCGGATCAGCGAAAAAATTGGCGCGCAAACTGTAATCAGACACAGTCCCTTATTCAAAACTGTGTACGATATGTGAACATCACAAACGATTCAGATAGCTTAATCCGTGTGTGATGAGTTTGAACATCAAATTTTTTGGTTCCAATTTCCCTGGTTACAGTGGTCATCCACGCCATTGCATAATTTGGGTACACAGCACACCCACACTTCTTAATCGAGTAAGTTTAGCAATTAAACAGAGCTAGCTGGCCTAAACATTACTCTAACAAATTAAAGATCGACACTCTTAATTAAACAAAACAAAGATTACTACTACGGCTGGTGCTCGTCGATCTCCGTCGCCTCCTTCATGTCCGGCTCGCGCCCGGCGGTCTCCTGGAGAAGGGGCTCCATGGCATCCATCGCACCATAATCGGCAAGCATCTCGCCATCCGCGTCCGCCATCTCTTTGGAAAAGGCCGCCACGAGCTGGGCATGGGCGACCGCGATCTGGGCTTGGACGGGCTCTGTCGCCGCAAGGTATGTGGTGAAGGAACGGACAACTGCTCGAACGCTCTTGGCGATTGCCAACTCTTCGGCCGTGGGTTGCCGACCGTTGTCGGAGAAGCTTTGTTTGATTTGTGCGGTGACCGCCACAAGCTGGATGTGGGTGGCCTCGACATGGTCGTGGGCGGCCTCCATCAGGGCTATGGCCGCCGTTGCGGAACGGATAGCTATTGTGCCGCTCTCGCCAGTTGCTATCCCCGAGGCAGATGTTGCTGCTGCCATGTGAGAAGCAACAGCGGCCGTTTGGGCTACCTTGGCCGCGCAGTCACAGATTGTGGCCACGCTCATGCACCTTGTTAGCACGTGCATGGCGGCTGCGACCGTGCTCTCACCGGAGTGGGCCGCCCAAGTTGCCCTCATGACGTGGGTCCACGTCCTCATCTTTCACCGACGATGATTGAACAATGAAATGATATTTGGGGAGCGAGCTAGTGTGCTTGACACGCCGGCTGTGGATGGTAGCCGATGCACCTTCTTGCGTAAGCCATGGGCGTACTATACACCGACGATCCTCCAGGATATTTTGTACTGCATCTCACATGATTGGTGATAATAAACTGTGTGGGTTCTACTTGATTTGAATTACATAATGGAGTCACAGCGTCAATGGACGGTGTTTGAATTGCTAGAACTTTTATCTGCAGTGAACATGCAACTATATGTGTGTCGTAAAATAATTAGAATTATTCAGGGTTCGTTTGGAAATTTTATACATTAAATTGGTTTTCTAGCCATTTCAGTTGCACAATTCAAAATTAAAGCACATGCACATGCTCCGGTGCACCAACATGGGTTGCAAAATCATATATGTGTCCATGGGTTTATGCTTATGTCCCATGCAAGAAATGGGGATGAATTTTGAACACCATTGCACCGTGGCTCTCCGGCAAATGTTGAGGTACTTGCTTTTGTAATTCTAGTAAATCAAAAACTCGTCTGAAATTCATCAAACTTGACATGATATCATGGTACGGCAGCGACATGCCATGGTAAAAATATTGTCCCATTTGGGGGAAGGTGTGGGTATAAGCTTCTCGCAAACCAGAGCTTCTCTCACAACAAGCCTGATGGTTTCGGTAGGGTACGTGCCACCTTGGGGGACGAAACGATATCTGTTGCCTCTTCTTACTTTCAAAACATTTCTCGTGTCAACATAGAACAACACGAGTGTTGTTTTAATTTTTTTGGGATTTTTTGGGGTTCACTTGGACATTTGTATACATTAGCTAAGTTTTCTATGCATTCATGTGCATAATTCAAATTTGAACTACAGGCACATGCTCTAATGCATATAAATTAGTTGAAAATTCAAATCTATGTCCTTGGTTGCATGCTTAGGTCCCATGCAAGAAATGGGAATGAATGTTAAACACCCTGCCACCGTCACTCGGTCGCAAACATTGAGATACCTAGTTTTTAAATTCTAGTAAATCCAAAGCTCGTCTAAAATTCATGAAACTTGGCATAGTATCATGGAGTGGCATCAACATGCCATGGTAAATTTTTGTCCCATTTGGGGCAGGTTTGGGGATATGCTTCTCACAAACCAGAGCTTCTCACAACAAGCCTGATGGTTTCGGTAGGGAACGTCCCACCTTTGGGGATGAAATGATATTCATTGCCTCTTATTGCTTTCAAATTTTTTCTCGTGTCAACGTAGAACAATATGAGTGTTGTGTCAATTTTTGGGGTTCGTTTGGACATTTTTATGCATTAATTGAGTTTTCAATGCATTTATGTGCATAATTCAAATTTGAACTACATGCACATGCTCTAATGCATATAAATTGGTTAAAAATTCAAATATGTGTCCTTGGTTGCACCCTCAGGTCCCATGCAATAAATGGGAATGAATGTCAAACACCCTGCCACCATCACTCGGCCGCAAACATTGAGATACCTGGTTTTTAAATTCTAGTAAGTCCAAAACTCGTCTGAAATTCATGAAACTTGGCATGCTATCATGGAGCGGCATCAACATGCCATGGTAAAATTTTTGTCCCATTTGGGGCAGGTTTGGGGATATGCTTCTCACAAACCAGAGCTTCTCACAACAAGCATGATAGTTTCGGTAGGGAACGTCCCACCTTTGGGGACGAAACGATATCCGTTGCCTCTTATTGCTTTCAAAACTTTTCTTGTGTCAACATAGAATAACATGAGTGTTGTGTCAATTTTTGGGATTTTTCGGGGTTCGTTTGGACATTTTTATGCATTAACTGAGTTTTCAATGTATTCATGTGCATAATTCAAATTTGAACTACATGCAAATGCTCTAATGCATATAGATTGGTTGAAAATTCAAATATGTGTCCTTGGTTGCATGCTTAGGTCCCATGCAAGAAATGGGAATGAATGTCAAACACCCTGCCACCGTCACTCGGCCGCAAACATTGTGATACCTGGTTTCTAAATTCTAGTAAATCCAAAACTCGTCTGAAATTCATGAAACTTTGTATGCTATCATGGAGCGGCATCAATATGCTGTGGTAAATTTTTTGTCCCATTTGGGGCAGGTTTGGGTATAAGTTTCTTACAAATCAGAGCTTCTCACAACAAGCCTGATGGTTTCGGTAGGGAACGTGCCAACGATATCTGCTGCCTCTAATTGCTTTCAAAAAAATTCTAGTGTAAACATAGAACAACAGGAGTGTTGTGTTAAATTTTGGAATTTTTGGGGTTCGTTTGGTCATTTTTATACATTAAGTGGGTTTTCTAGGCATTTTATGTGCATAATTCAAATTTGAACTGCATGCACATGCTCCAGTGCATATAAATTGGTTGAAAATCAAATATTTGTCGTTGGGTGCATGCTTAGGTCCCATGCAAGAAATGTGAATGAATTTCAAACACTAGGGCACCGTTGATTGCCGGCAAAATGTTGAGATACTTTGTTTTTAAATTCTAGCAAATCCAAAACTCGTCTGAAATTGATGAAACCTGGCATGCTATCATGGAATGGCACCCAACATGTTGTGGTATTTTTCGTGTCCATTTTGAGAGAAGGCGCACTCGAATAACAGCCAACAAAGGCATTTTGAAACAAATAGCTGCCACTCTAACATCGCAAATGTTTGTATAATTCGAATCATGTGCGCTATGTTAACCATTCACGTGATGCAACGTGTCTTTATTTAATGACCATAGGAGGTGCTGTGCGGACAACTGCTTGACTGAACGGGAGGCGTGCGAGCGCAGTCCGGTGCGCAGGCTGACTGAGAGGCAAGCAAGCTGTCCTCCAATGTGCAGGCTCACCGGGAAGCGTGCGAGCTGTACGTTGCGCAAGCTCACTGGGAAGCGAGCCATTTGACTTCTATGGCCGCCCGCCTTCCTCTCCATTAATGGCGCACGAGCCGCTACTTAATATGGGTGGCTTTACTATTTGCCTCCCATTCCCCTCCCTCCCACAGATCTCCACCAACGCCATGGTGCAGAAGGATCATCTTCCACTAGTCTTCAAGTTTGGTGAAGTCGACTCCGAGCCGGAGGAGATAGAAAATACGAAGGAATGGGGCCTCATGGACATGGCCCAGAACGAGCTGGCCACGCCGGTTGCTGCCCTCACTCCCGTCCCAGCTCCCATCCTCGCGCCCGCGCCAGCGACCATCCCCGTAGCATTGACGGGCTACTCACCGAGCACTATCACAGAGCTAGAAGCCCCGGGCGTCAGCGAGGTCTCCATGGACCCACGCGAGCTCGTGTACATGCCAGTACCCGTGCCCGTGCGCGCCCCTCCACCCACCACGGCGCCGGTCCCCGTGCGTTTGGCTGCACCCGCCGCGCCCATGCTTGTGCATGCGCCCCCCCCCCCTCAGCAGCATGGGACGCCGCTGTTGACCGCTACTTTTCAGCGCCGCCAGCTGCCGTCCTCCCACGCCCCGCCCGTGGATCACGCGATGACATGATGTTTGATTTACAAGTGAAGAACATTCTGTGCTGCATTGAAGACTTCAACAACGACGTCCCTGAGGATGACAACGACAACGATGGCGCGGCACGCCGCCTCCACCGCCGCCGGAATATAAATTGGTTGAAAAATCAAATGTTTGTCCTTGGGTGCATGCTTAGGTCCCATGCAAGAAATGAGAATGAATTTCAAACGCCAGGGCATCGTTGATTGCCGGCAAAATGTTGAGATACTTTATTTTTAAATTCTAGCAAATCCAAAACTCGTCTAAAACTCATGAAACTTGGCATGCTATCATGGAATGGCACCCGACATGTTGTGGTATTTTTCGTGTCCATTTTGAGAGAAGGCGCACTCGAATTACAGCCAACAAAGAAATTTTGAAACAAATAGCTGCCACTCTAACATCGCAAACGTTTGTATAATTCAAATCGTGTGCGTTATGTTAACCATTCACATGATGCCACGTGTCTTCATTTAATGGCTATAGGAGGTGCCGTGCGGATAGCTACTTGGCTGAATGGGAGGTGTGCGAGCGCAGTTCGGTGCGCGGGCTCACCGAGAGGCGAGCAAGCTGTCCTCCAATGCGCAGGCTCACCGGGAAGCGTGCGAGCTGTACGCTGTGCAGGCTCACTAGGAAGCGAGCCCTTTAACTTCCATCGCTGCCCGCCTTCCTCTCCATTAATGGCGCCCGAGCCACTGCTTAATACGGGCGGCCTTACTGTTCGCCTCCCATTCCCCTCCCCCCATAGATCTCCACCAACGCCATGGCGCAGAAAGATCATCTGCCACTAGTCTTCAAGTTTGGTGAAGTCGACTCCGAGCCGGAGGAGATAAAATACGAAGGAATGGGACCTCATGGACATGGCCCAGAACGAGCTGGCCGCGACGGTTGCTGCCCTCGCTCCCGTCCCAGCTCCCATCCCCGCGCCCGCGCCAGCGACCATCCCCGTAGCATTGATGGGCTGGTCACCGAGCAGTATCGCAGAGCTGGAAGCCGTGGGCGTCAGCGAGGTCTCCATGGACCCACGCGAGCTCGTGTACATGCCAGTACCCGTGCCCGTGCGCGCCCCTCCACCCACCGCGACGCTGGTCCCCGTGCGTTTGGCTACACCCGCCGCACCCATGCCTATGCGCGCGCCCCCTCAGCGGCATGGGACGCTGCTGTCGACCGCTACTTCTCAGCGCCGCCAGCTGCCATCCTCCCATGTCCAGCCTGTCGATCGCGCGACGACATGATGTTTGATTTACAGGTGAAGAATATTTTGTGCTGCATTGCAGACTTCAACAATGGCGTCCCGAAGGACGACAACGACAACGACGGCGCGGCATGCCGCCTCCGCCGCCGCCGGAAATAGTTTTTTTCTTGGGTTTAATACTGTATCTCGATCATATGAATATAAATTCATAGTATGATTGAATGAAAGATATGGTTTGAGCGAACTTGAGTTTTTCTCTCTTAATGTACAGACTTATCAAACGATTTTCTTTTGAAATAAAAGTCAATGGTTTTTAAATATAAAGCACTCATAGAAATGTTTTAGTTAGAACACCCGTATGCAAACCAACAACTTCCCCAGGAAGCCAAGGGAAAATGTGCCGAGCAGGATTTGTGCAGCTCTTGATCGCAAATGTTTTAGGTAGAACACCCGTACGCAAAGTGAGAGCAGGATTTGTGCATCTCTTCAACGCAAACAATTCTTTTGGATGACCCATGTGCAATCACTTACAAACAATTTGGTAATATTTGCATATGTCATATTGGGTATGTTGCCATTTGTCAAACTGGAAACATTGACATTTGTTGATCTAGTAAAATTGCCATTTGTCAACCTTGTAACACTGCGATTTGTCAAAATATGAAGCTAAAAATCACTAGCAGTATCTAATTTTTGCAACTAAAATTCAGTAATTAAGCATATTCATTCTTAGATTAAGCAGTCGTTCTTTATATAAATAGTTCAACTCGACAGCTGAACCGACCAAACTTTTTACCAATTGTTGCCAACCACGTAGTGAAATAGCTAGTTCTACTTTATATACTAGCTAATTTTAAGTACGTTGTACAGTTCCACCACATCTCTAGTAAGATGAACTGAATAAAATAGCCCCTAAGTACTACTACTACTACGGAGGGGCTTTGTACTACTCCCGAAAGTCTCTCCTCTACCGAGCGCGCTCAGTAAGAGGCAGAGGAGGAGGAGCCTACCGACGAGATGTGCAACTGCAATACGGTGCCTGCCATTGCTGCACCTTCAGCGACGCTCACCTCGAACGCCCTCTTCCGCTTCAGACGACCCCTCTCGAAGCGGTGGTTCTCCTCGTAGATCTCCTGATTCCTCGCCTCTGAGGCGGCGTGTGCCGCGGCCACGGCGGTGGTAAGGTTCTTTGCATGCTCGACGAGGCGCTCCTCCTCCTCCCGCAGGAACTCGGTGTAGCGCGCAAGGTCGCTGATGCACGTGCGGGCGCTACCTCTTGATCATGCGTTGGTTTTCCCTTGAAGAGAAAATGGTGATGCAGCAAAGTAGTGTAAGTATTTCCCTCAATTTTTGAGAACCAAGGTATCAATCCAGTAGGAGACAACACACAAGTCACCTAGTACCTGCACAAACAATCAAGAACCTTGCAACCAACGCGATAAAGGGGTTGTCAATCCCTTCATGGTCACTTGCGAAAGTGAGATCTGATAGAGATAGTAAGATAAATATTTTTGGTATTTTGTTGTATAGATTGGAAAGTAAAGATTGCAAAATAGTAAACGAGATGCGATAATAAAAGAGATGCAATATAATAAGAAAGAGACCCAGGAGCCATAGGTTTCACTAGTGGCTTCTCTCATGATAGCATGTATTACGGTGGGTGAACAAATTACTGCCGAGCAATTGATAGAAAAGTGCATAGTTATGAAGATATCTAAGGCAATGATCATGAATATAGGCATCACGTCCATGTCAAGTAGATCGAAACGATTCTGCATCTACTACTATTACTCCACACATCAACCGCTATCCAGCATGCATCTAGAGTATTAAGTTCATAAGAACAGAGTAACGCATTAAGCAAGATGACATGATGTAGAGGGATAAACTCAAGCAATATGACATAAACCCCATCTTTTTATCCTCGATGGAAACAACACAATATGTGCCTTGCTGCCCTTACTGTCACTCGGAAAGGACACCGCAAGATTGAACCCAAACCTAAGCACTTCTCCCATTGCAAGAAAGATCAATCTAGTAGGCCAAACTAAACCGATAATTCAAAGAGACTTGCAAAGATATCAAATCATGCATATAAGAATTCAGAGAAGAACCAAATAATATTCATAGATAATCAAGTTCATAAACCCATAATTCATCGGATCTCGGCAAACACACCGCAAAAGAGTATTATATCGAATAGATCTCCAAGAACATCGAGGATAACTTAGTATTGAAGATCAAAGAGAGAAAAGAAGCCATCTAGCTAATAACTATGGACTCGAAGGTCTGTTGTAAACTACCCACGCTTCATCGGAGAGGCTATGGTGTTGATGTAGAAGCCCTCCGTGATTGATTCCCCCACCGACAGATCGCCGGAAAAGGCCCCAAGATGGGATCTCACGGGTACAGAAGGTTGCGGCGGTGGAAAAGTGGTTTCGTGGCTCTCCCTGATGTTTCTAGGGTATAAGTATATATATAGGCAAAAGAAGTACATCGGTGGAGCTTCGTGGGGCCCATGAGGGTGGGGAGGCGCGCCTACCCCTTGGGCGCGCCCTCCTGCCTCCTGGCTGCCTCACAGAGTTCCAGACTTCCACTCCAAGTCTCCTGGTTTGCTTTCGGTCCAAGAAAGATCATCGCAAAGGTTTCATTCCGTTTGGATTCTGTTTGGTATTCCTTTTCTGTGAAATACTGAAATAGGCAAAAAAAAGAAACTGGCACTGGGCCT
Organism: Triticum urartu; assembly: GCF_056163025.1. Lineage (NCBI taxonomy): Eukaryota > Viridiplantae > Streptophyta > Magnoliopsida > Poales > Poaceae > Triticum > Triticum urartu. The sequence continues at coordinate 463,153,339 of NC_141879.1, read as the reverse complement.
CCGGTTAATAGGTTAGTCCCAAAAATAATATAAAAGAGTATATTAAAGCCCATTAAACATCCAAAATAGATAATATAATAGCATGGAACAATAAAAAATTATAGATAAGTTGGAGACGTATCAAGCATCCCCAAGCTTAATTCCTGCTTGTCCTCGAGTAGGTAAATGATAAAAATAGAATTTTTGATGTGGAATGCTACCTAACATATTTATCAATGTAATTTTCTTTATTGTGGTATGAATGTTTATATCCGAAAGATTCAAGACAAAAGTTTAATATTGACATAAAAATAATAATACTTGAAGCATACTAACAAAGAAATTATGTCCTCTCAAAATAACATGGCCAAAGAAAGTTCATCCCTACAAAATCATATAGTTTGGTTATGCTCCATCTTCGTCACACAAAATATTCAAATCATGCACAACCCCGATGACAAGCCAAGCAATTGTTTCATACTTTAGTAATCTCAAACCTTTTAAACTTTCATGCAATACATGAGCGTGAGCCATGGACATAGCACTATAGGTGGAATAGAGTGGTGGTTGTGGAGAAGACGAAAAGGAGGAAGATGGTCTCACATCAACTAGGCGTATCAATAGGCTATGGAGATGCCCATCAATAGATGTCAATGTGAGAGAGTAGGGATTGCCATGCAACAGATGCACTAGAGCTATAAATGTATGAAAGCTCAACAAAAGAAACTAAGTGGGTCTGCATCCAACTTGCTTGCTCACGAAGACCCAGGGCATTTGAGGAAGCCCATCGTTGGAATATACAAGCCAAGTTCTATAATGAAAAATTCCCACTAGTATATGAAAGTGATAACATGAGAGACTCTCTACTATGAAGATCATGGTGCTACTTTGAAGCACAAGTGTGGTAAAAGGATAGTAACATTGCCCCTTCTCTCTTTTTCTCTCATTCTTTCATTTTTTTCTCTTTTTTGGGCCTTCTTTTTTTCCTCACATGGGACAATTCTCTAATAATGATGATCATCACACTTCTATTTATTTACAACTCAAAGATTACAACTCGATACTTAGAACGAAAATATGACTCTATATGCGTGCCTCCGGCGGTGTACCGGGATGTGCAATGAATCAAGAGTGACATGTATGAAAAAATTATGAACGGTGGCTTTGCCACAAATACGATGCCAACTACATGATCATGCAAGGCAATACGACAATGATGGAGCGTGTCATAATAAACGGTACAGTGGAAAGTTGCATGGCAATATATCTCGGAATGGCTATGGAAATGCCATAATAGGTAGGTATGATGGCTGTTTTGAGGAAGGTAAATGGTGGATTTATGGTACCGACGAAAGTTGCGTGGTACTAGATAGGCTAGCAATGGTGGAAGGGTGAGAGTGCGTATAATCCATGGACTCAACATTAGTCATAAAGAACTCACATACTTATTGCAAAAATCTACAAGTCATCAAAAACCAAGCACTACGCACATGCTCCTAGGGGGATAGATTGGTAGGAGAAGACCATCGCTCGTCCCCGACCGCCACTCATAAGAAAGACAATCAAAGAAATACCTCATGCTTCAAATTTGTTACACAACGATTACCATACGTGCATGCTACGGGACTTGCAAACCTCAACACAAGTATTTATCAAATTCACAATTACTCAACTAGCATGACTATAATATCACCATCCTCATGTCTCAAAACAATCATCAAGTATCAAACTTCTCCTACTATTCAACACACTTTATATGAAAGTTTTTATTATACCCATCTTGGATGCCCATCATATTAGGACTAATTTTATAACCAAAGCAAATTACCATGTTGTTCTAAAAGACTCTCAAAATAATATAATTGAAGCATGATAGATCAATAATTTTATAAAATAAAACCACCACCATGCTCAAAAAAGATATAAGTGAAGCACTAGAGCAAAATTGTATAGCTCAAAAGATATAAGTGAAGCACATAGAGTATTCTAATAAATTCCGATTCATGTGTGTCTCTCCCAAAAGGGTGTGTACAGCAAGGATGATTGTGGTAAACTAAAAAGCAAAGACTCAAATCATACAAGATGCTCCAAGCAAAACACATATCATGTGGTGAATAAAAATATAGCCTCAAGTAAATTTACCGATAGACGAAGACGAAAGAGGGGATGCCTTTCGGGGCATCCCCAAGCTTAGGATTTTGGTTGTCCTTGAATTTTACCTTGGGGTGCCTTGGGCATCCACAAGCTTAGGCTCTTTACACTCCTTGTTCCAAAATCCATCAAATCTTTACCCAAAAACTTGAAAACTTCACAACACAAAACTCAACAGAAAATCTCATGAGCTCCGTTAGTATAAGAAAATAAACCACCACTTTAAGGTACTATAATTAACTCATTCTTTATTTATATTTGTGTTAAACCTACTATATTCCAACTTCTCCATGGTTCATACCCCCGATACTAGCCATAGATGCATCAAAATAAGCAAACAACACATGAAAAACAGAATTTGTCAAAAACAGAACAGTCTGTAGCAATCTGTAGGTTTCGAATACTTCTGTAACTCCAAAAATTCTTAAAAATTAGAATGACGAGGAAAATTTGTATATTTATCTACTGCAGTTGGAATTGGTATTTTATCACTCTCTGGTAAAAAAAATGTAAATTATTTTCGTGAGCGCATACTTTCTGTTTTTATCTGCAAGATCAAACAACAATCACCCAAGAAGATCCTAAAGGGTTTACTTGGCACAAACACTAATTAAAACATAAAAAGCACAATCATAACAGATGCTAGATAAATTATTTATTACTAAACAAGAACAAAAATGAAAGAACAAAAATAAAATTGGCTTGCCTCCCAACAAGCGCTATCGTTTAATGCCCCTAGCCAGGCATAAAAACAAGAATAAATCTAGGTAATGTCATCTTTGGTATGCAATATATAAGTGGCTCTCATAATAGATTCATAAGGTAATTTAATTTTATTCCTAGGAAAGTGTTCCATGCCTTTCCTTCACAGAAATTGGAATCTAATATTTCCTTCTTTCATGTCAATAATTGCACCAATCGTTCTAAGGGAAGGTCTACCAAGAATAATAGGACATGTAGGATTGTAATCTATATCAAGAACAATGAAATCTACGGGCACATAATTCCTATTTGCAACAATAAGAACATCATTAATTCTTCCCATAGGTTTCTTAATGATGGAATCTGAGATGCAAATTTAAAGAACAACCATCAAATTCACGGAAACCTAGCACATCACACAAAGTTTTTGGAATCGTGGAAACACTAGTACCCAAATCACATAAAGCATAGCATTCATAATATTTAATCTTAATTTTAGTAGTAGGTTCCCACTCATCATAAAGTTTTCTAGGGATAGAAACTTCTAGTTCAAGCTTTTCTTCATGGGATTGCATTAAAGCATCAACGATATGTTTAGTAAAAGATTTATTTTGATCATAAGCATGAGGAGAATTTAAAATGGATTGCAACAAGGAAATACAATCTATCAAAGAGCAATTATCATAATTAAATTCCTTGAAATCCAAAATAGTGGGTTCGTTGCTATGTAAAGTTTTGACCTCTTCAATCCCACTTTTATTGATTTTTTGCATCAAGATCTAAAAACTCAGAATCATTGGGACGCCTTTTAGCTAAGTTGACTCATCTCCAGTCCCATCTTGATCAAGATTCATATTGGAAAACAAAGATTTAATAGGAGACACATCAATCACTTTTAGATCTTCATCATTATTATCATGAAAATCTTCCGGTTTAGCGACCATCTTATTAACTAGGGTGGCTTGCTTATCCGAAATTTAGCCTACTAAAATTTCAAGATGAGCAAACTAAGATTTCAAACCATAAAATTCCTTAGACATATCATTGAGCTCTTTATTCATGTACTCCATAAAACCTTTTTGTTCTTTAAGCTCGTTTCTGAAGAAATTATTATGCTCAAATTGCAAAGACATAAAGCTTCTAACGTTGTTTTCGATTTCTTACAACCTTCTGAGGTGAGGATCAATGCCTTTTGGCAGAGCCATCGAGACAGAGAATCAATCCAACACACAAGCACACAAGTAGCAAGCAAAAAGAGATGAACGGAAGAGGGGTAAATAAAAGGCAAAGGTTTTCGAAAATCGTTTTAGAAGTGGGGGAGAGGAAAATGAGAGGCGAATCGAAAATAAGGTAATGCGAGAGAGAAGATTTTATGATGGGTACTTGGTATGTCTTGACTTGGCATAGATCTCCTCGACAACAGCGCCAGAAATCCTTCTTGCTACCTCTTGAGCATGCATTGGTTTTTTGTTAAAGAGGAAAGGGTGATGCAGCAAAGTAGCATAAGTATTTCCCTCAGTTTTTGAGAACCAAGGTATCAATCCAGTAGGAGACAACACACAAGTCACCTAGTACCTGCACAAACAATCAAGAACCTCACAACCAACGCGATAAAGGGGTTGTCAATCCCTTATGATCACTTGCGAAAGTGAGATCTGATAGAGATAGTAAGATAAATATTTTTGGTATTTTGTTGTACAGATTGGAAATTAAAGATTGCAAAAGAATAAACGAGATGCGATAATAAAAGAGATGCAATATAATAAGAAAGATACCCGGGGGCCATAGGTTTCACTAGTGGCTTCTCTCATGATAGCATGTATTACGGTGGGTGAACAAATTACTGCCGAGCAATTGATATAAAAGTGCATAGTTATGAAGATATCTAAGGCAATGATCATGAATATAGGCATCACGTCCATCTCAAGTAGATCGAAACAATTTTGCATCTACTACTATTACTCCACACATCGATCGCTATCCAGCATGCATCTAGAGTATTAAGTTCATAAGAACATAGTAACACATTAAGCAAGATGACATGATGTAGAGGCATAAACTCAAGCAATATGACATAAACCCCATCTTTTTATCCTCAATGGCAACAATACAATACGTGCCTTGCTGCCCCTATTGTCACTGGGAAAGGACACCGCAAGACTGAACCCAAAGCTAAGCACTTTTCCCATTGCAAGAAAGATCAATCTAGTAGGCCAAACTAAACCGATAATTCGAAGATACTTGCAAAGATATCAAATCATGCATATAAGAATTCAGAGAAGAACCAAATTATATTCATAGATAATCAAGTTCATAAACCCACAATTCATGGATCTCGGCAAACACACCGCAAAAGAGTATTACATCGAATAGATCTCCAAGAACATCGAGGAGAACTTAGTATTGAAGATCAAAGAGAGAGAAGAAGCCATCTAACTAATAGCTATGGACCCGAAGGTCTGTGGTAAACTACTCACGCTTCATCGGAGAGGCTATGGTGTTGATGTAGAAGCCCTCCGTGATCGATTCCCCCTCCGGCAGATCGCCGGAAAAGGCCTCAAGATGGGATCTCACGGGTACATAAGGTTACGGCGGTGGAAAAGTGGTTTCATGGCTCCCCCTGATGTTTCTAGTGTATAAGGGTGTGTGTATATATATAGGCGAAAGAAGTACGTCGGTGGAGCTCCATGGGGCCCACGAGGGTGGGGGCGTGCCTACCCCCCTGGGCGCGCCCTCCTGCCTCGTGGCCGCCTCACGGAGTTCCAGACTTCCACTTCAAGTCTCATGGTTTGCTTTCAGTCCAAGAAAGATCATTGCGAAGGTTTCATTCCATTTGGATTCCATTTGGTATTCCTTTTCTGCGAAACACTGAAATAGGCAAAAAATAGAAACTAGCACTGGGCCTCCGGTTAATAGGTTAGTCCCAAAAATAATATTAAAGAGCATATTAAAGCCCATTAAACATCCAAAACAGATAATATAATAGCATGGAACAATCAAAAATTATAGATACGTTGGAGACGTATCAGCGGGCATCCACCTCCGCCTCCTGCCTTCGGGAGGCGGTGGCGGAGCAGGTGATGACCACGGCGGTCGAGGGTGGGCTGGCGGCCATGATAGCCAGCTCCAGCCTTCGGGCCGCGGCGGTGGAGCGGGCGATGGCCCTGGCTTTCGAAGGTGGTGTGGTGGCAACGGCGGCCGGCAACAGCTGCCGACGGGAAATGGCGGCGGAGCGTGTGGTGGGTGTTCCGCGCACACCCAACAGGGATGCCACACGCACTACACTACACCGGGAAGTGCGCCGCTGTCGCGATGTAGCCTCCCAGCTGGAGTTGTCCTCTGATGACAGTCGAGTGACTGAGCGACGATTTGGACCGGTGCCATTGGCGATTGTGGGAGAAGCAGACGAGATAAGCTACAGGGAGGAAGGGGAAAATGCAACGCTAGACTCGCCGACTATGAGGATTTATATAGAAGGCCGTTAAGCATTCGAATTTTGGGGGATTTCGCCGAGTCGGACGGGAATCTTGCGCGGGAACCTGCAAGGTTGTGCGGGAACGAGCTCACTGACGATTCATTGGTGCCACCATTTGGCCAAAAGAACGCCCCCACGCGTTGCGCAAGCTTGCGCCGTAAGCCGTCTGTGGCAGCGGGCTGACAAGACGTGCGAGAGGAGGATGAAAGGCCACGTACCCCCATCCTAGTTTATAAGTAGGATTTAACTAATAAAATACGAATGCATGTCGCCAAAGATTATATAGGTGGATTCGTATTTGAACATTGTTTCCAATTATATAATTTTTTATAACATGCATTAACATTTTGTTGGTTAAATTTGAGGGCAAAAGTATGGCACATAATATAAAGGGGACTATAGACCAAGACGGAGGTAGTAGGACACGGCCACTCTCTACGCAGCGACGCAACTGTTGGCCAACTTGTAGGCAACAATTTCCTGTGTGTTCAACTGCTCTATGCGTGTGGTTGCTTGCGGTTGAGGCGGCCGCGGCGCGCTCTGCTCGTGTCCCGCCGCGTGCGCTCTGCTCTCGCGTCCCTCCGGGTGCTCTGCCATCATCCCTCCATGCGCGCTGCCAGTGTTTGGGGCCGGCGCACGATCACACACGTTCGTGTGCATGCGGTTGTGTCGGGCGCGGCGCGACAATGCAGTTACCCACTACAAAAACTGCCATGCGGACGCGCAGAGAATCCAGGCTGCTCGGCCCCCATTTATTCCTGCGGCCATTTACCTTCATCTCTCGCGTTACATGACACGACAAGCACACCCACGACGACACATATAGAGAGGACATCCGGTGGTTCCAATGGCGATCCTCGTGGCTCCAATGCCACTCCCAGTCGCCGCCGATGACAACGGCAGACAGTTCACCATGCATCACGTAGTGGACACCCACGTGAGGGGGAAGGCCCTCTCGGTGGTGTACACGAACTATCCGGTCTCGGTGGAGAGCTCCATCCAAACTACGGAGCAGTTCCTTGCCGAGGACAAGTACAAAGTGGTCAGCTTCAACCTTGAGTACACCATCGGTCGTGCCGGGCACGATCAGAAGGTTGACATCACCCAGTTGTGTGTGCGACATGATGTCCTCCTCTACCACTACCACCTGGCCACAAGGCCTTGCGAGCGTTTCTCCAGGTTTATCAACAACTCTGACTACAGTTTCGCTACGGTGGACACCACCGACGATCTAAAAGCGCTCAAGGTTTCAGGCTTGAAATGCCCGAATCTTGTCAACATCTAGCACCACTACAAGGTCTGGGGGAGCGAGAAAAACAAACTGAACTCCCTGGTTGACCTCGCCTCGGCCATCATCGAGCCCTACTACATGAAGATGAAGAATGAGAGCAAGAAGGACAAGAACGCTAGGCACAGTGTGTGGCATGAGAGACTAGATGAACAACATGTCAAGTACGCGGCCAAGGACGCGTACACAAGCTACGAGATGTACAGGCGGATCGTTGACATGAGGAAGTGTCTTCTTCCTGCCCCAGATGAGGGATCGGGCCACAGAGCAGTGGCGGGAGCGTCACAAGAAGTAGATGACTAGACGGTCGTTTCTCCTACATTAGAATGCATGCAATTGTTTATTGAGGTGTGTGCGAATGATCTGTATAGTGACTTATGTAATTGTATGTTTACTTCTTGTGAATTGAATGATCTGTATATATATATACACATAAATACTATTCTGATCACGGGATCAGAATAATATTCTAATCACAACATGAACTTCCCGAATAACGCGCCTGACCTTCCCTGAGTACTAGGTTGAACTTCAGCTAAAAGGTGTCCAAATGGGGCTTGTGATATACCGTTGGAAAGCTATGGACATCACTATCATGACCCAAGTTAAATTTTTGGCAAAATGTAAGCGGTTTAAGAGCAGTTTTGAAAACCGTTTTTTCTTCATACAAAAAACGTGAATCGTATTTTTGATCGCATTTTAAATCGTTTATCAAAATGAGGCAAATAATATGGCGTTGGAAAGCTGCTGCAAAACCGCTCCTTCCACATGTTGAAAGTTTTCTCTAATTCCCTACGGTTAAAGAGTAATTCAGAAAATCGTAGAATTTCAAAAACGGAACACCCGAGTTTGTATTTTCAATGTCAGTTCTAAATGGCTAATCCAATTGAGGCAAATAATATGGCGTTGGAAAGCTTATGAAAATGCGCTACTTTTTCATGTTCAAAGTTTTTTCTAATTTTGAACGGTTTAAAAGTAATTTAGAAAACGGTACAAGTTCCACCGAGTTCGTATTTTCGAGCTAATTTTTTAACCTTACGTCCAAATGCAGCAAATGACATGGCGTTGGAAAGCTTGAAGAAATGCGAAACTTTTTGTATATATTGTTTCTCCTAATTCGTTACGGTTTTATGTCAGTTTTGAAAACGGCTAAAAACGTATTTTTGCCGTAATTTCTACAAACTTTATTGGAATGGGGCAAATAATATACCGCTGAAAAGCTACGGAAAATTCGAAACTTTTTCATGTTGATGGTTTTCTCTGAATCCTGGCCGTTTTCGAGTAATTTCGAAAACGGCGAGATCATGCATTCTGCCTTTATCGCGAAATAGATTCTTCAAATATGCACCACGTGAAGAACTTGAACTTCTCAGCGTGTGTGCTTGAACTTCACTCTGTTTTCACGTGTTTTTTTCTCGTAGATCTCCATCCACTGCAAGTAGCTCTCCATCCATTCACCGGAATTGAGCAGGTGATATACCGATGGAAAGCTGTTGTAAACACGCAAGTTTCCCATGTTGATCATCCTTTCATACTCGCGACGATTTTAAAAGTTTTTCATCTAAAATTCATTCAGCGTAGTAGTTGAACTTCCTGATGTTTTCACGTTGAACTTCTATGATGTATCTTCATTTGTAATTTTCTCATCCATTCGTTAGTGTTACACAAATAATATTCCTTCTGTACAAACCTCTGTAACAATAATTTTTTTAACTTTTTTCGATCGAGGACTTGAACTTATAACAACAAAAAATTTAGTATTTGTTTTTTATTCTTTTTAATACCAAATGCACATCGTGTTGTACGTGGACTTCTCGCAGTTATCAATCCGAACTTCTCTTGGTTACGTGAAAATATTTTGTTTTTTATGAATATTAATCTGAATTTCCTAATTTTTTATGAATTTTGCGCTCTATTTTTCAAAGTTGAACTTCTTGTTATTTTGTTTTTGAACTTCTTGTTTCCATTCTTTAATAACGAGGAAAATCTGAGTTTTCTATAATCATTGAAATTCTCCATCTTTTTAATATGGACTTCCTGGTTTTATTTCTTAATCCTTTTTTATGAATTTTGAAGCGCTCTATTTTCAAAAGTTGAACTTCTTGCTATTTTATTTTTGAACTTCTTGTTTCCATTCTTTAATAACAAGGAAAATTTGAGTTTTCTATAATCATCGAACTTCTCCATCTTCTTAATATGGACTTCGTGGTATTATTTCTTAATCTTTTTGATGAAATTTTGAAGCGCTGTATTTTTAAAAGTTGAACTTCTTTGTTTTTTTATTTTTGAACCTCTTGTTTGTAGTCTTTAATAACGAGGAAAATCTGAGTTTTCTATAATCGTCGAACTTCTGCATCTTTTTAATTTGGACTTCCTAGTTTTATTTCTTAATTTTTCTATGAAATTTTGAAGCGCTCTATTTTTAAAAGTGGAACTTCTTGTTATTTTATTTTTGAACTTCATGTTTCCATTCTTTAATAACGAGGGAAATCTGAGTTTTCTATAATCATCGAACTTCTGCATCTTTTTAATTTGGACTTCCTCGTTATATTTCTTAATATTTTTCTATGAAAATTTTGATTCTTACATAAATGCTAAATCACCCTGTTAGTTTAACTTGAACTTCTGTTGCACATTTTCCAACACCTAAAAAATGAACGTAGTGAGAAATAACAAGACAAATATGTCAATGTCTCCAATGATCATTTTATGTGCAGAATGAATTTAAAAACCCAACCATATCCTAATGTATCATATGTTGGATTTGTTTATCTTGTTTGAAACCGACATTTTTTCCACAAACAACAGGTTTGAACTTCCCAGGACATGACCCCATTAACACGATGAGCAAATAATATGTTTGAAGCACTACGCAAAGAAAGCTATTACTTAGCTTTTCTCACATTTAGTTTTTTGAATTTCACGATCTTGAGAACATGAACTTCAAACCACACACTATAACATAAATGAATCAAAAACACTGATTCATCTGAAACAACATTTTTCACATTGTTCATGGGCACCTTTCCTCCCAGCATTTTCTGCGCATGGGAATCTTAGACCTAGTAGATTTTACCAAAGTGGCTTTCAATAAACATCGAACCACCATTTTTATTCATTTTGAACTTCCATATAAACAAAGAAAGAATCTCTATCCATCACCACGAAATGCATGTGGAAACCTGTCGGGAAATACAAACGCATATAGTGATAATTATGCATCCGATAGCACATAAAAAAATGCATCACGATGTGTTGGAACTCCAGGGGCGCTAGGCAGAACTTTTCCTCTGCTCGCTGCTCGAGCTCACTTGCGTGAGCTAGGGAGGATAACCAGGGGTGCCTACGACGACCAGGGGCTCACGAACTTCTTTTTTATGAATGTTTTTTCTTAATGCATTTGTTCATCAGTAAGATGCATTCTTCCCAACATCCAATGATTGAACTCTCTAAACAATTATCTTTGAACTTCCAGATTACTTTACTTCTTTAGGTGTATGTAAACTCGGGTTTACACTAACTTCCTTCCATCAAATCACGTGAAGTACATGCATGAACAGAAAAGGGGAAGGAGTTACAAGGTCCATAACACACTTTTTTGGGCATCTTTGTGGAGCCTCCGCACAATAAACTTAACAAGTTACAAATCGAAGCTACAAAATGAAATAAAAAAATATTAGCTAGAGGCTGCAGTAACACGGTGCACATCAGTTTCAGTAGAACTGGGGCGATAGCATAGGGTTCATGCATGTTTCTCAAGAAAGCAGTGAGGTGCTTTGAGGAGGTGGATGGCGACTAGCAGCTTGAGTCTTCTGTACTCAATTTTGTGGTAATAACATGAACAAAAGGTGTCATGGCTGGGGACACAGTAGTGTAGGAGCAGGTAAACACACTGCACAACAACTCCATATGCCTTTTCTCTGGATTTCATATGTTTTTTGTTTTATCTCTGAATTTCTGAAATGACCTTCTTTTCTCTGCCTGCTACCTCAGAGAGCAGTGCTTGCTGCATCTACACAAAAAATGGAGCATGGCCAAAGAATTAGGAAGAAAATCATGCATGTGCTTTGCCTGTAGAAGTCTGAGGCTAGTGGAGAGAAAAAAATGCATGAGCACATACTGTTTGTTGGTATATTTGGACGTTTTATTTATTACTAGTAACGAGGAAATCCATGGAGGAAACTCTGTACGAACATCTGGGTGTCACTTTTTTGCTTTTATTATTATTCCTGAACTCTCAGGTTTATTGAATTTGAACTTCTAAAGTTAAAAGTTTTTATGGGTGAGGCTTTTGTTAACAATTATTTTGCACTAACCCTCTATCTCTTTTCACACAATTTTTTAAAATGTCTTATCTTTTTGTACCAATTTTTGTGTGTCTTATTACGATAATGGACTATGAACGCCAATGTGTTTTTTAAGCATGTAGGACTTTTATGTGAATTCGTGAGTATGTATTATATCCTTTTTGTGTATATATTGTTCGCAGTGCAGCAATAGGAGAAACAGAAGTTTCTCAACAACTTTTGAAGTGGTAATATCACAAGGAAAAAACAAGTTTCCACCTATCACAAGGTGCTGCAAATTATACACAGTTACAGTCCGGTGCAAAATCTGTATAAAATCAACACCCTGGCCTGTATCCTTTAGTACATTCTAGACATCCAGAGTTTTTATTGCTGATTTTCCAGAGAACTTTGAGTCACATTCATACTAAAATTTACAATTGTTTGGCTCCGGTGGTTGCAAAAATAACAATATGTACTCAACATACTTTGACCTTCTCAAACACAACATTTTCACCTTCGCAAAAACAAATAAAAACAAAAAATTACATAGTTGTGCAAGCACAACAACGAAGCAATTTCTATTCTACTATACTTTTTTTACATGAAATCTCATTCACATACGAGAAAGCAATACATCAACTTAGTTTTGTTTCTTTCAACAAGCAATATATTATGGATGAATGATGAGGGCGGGCCTGTATTTCACACATTGTCAAAGTATAGTTCAGCACTGCTTAAACCAATTGATCCATCACATATAGAAGTGGCCTCAAACAACATTTTTTTCAAAAGCCAAGCACAAAAACTACTTTTGCAGATAATTTTAGTGCAACTTCCAAGAAGTTCAAAGCCTCCCCAAGAGAGTTCAGTGTAGAGAGAGAGATGAGTGGCAACTGGGAGGGGCTAAAAATTTCACTAACTATACATAGTTCGGTACTCTATCCAACATCACCCTTCCAAGCATTAACACAAACATGTTGTGGGAAACAAACACCAACCGAAGAGAGATGGAGCAGCATCACCAGTACTCCTTCCCCCACAACCAACAATACCGAGACACATCCATCAATATTTTTTCTTTTCTTTTTGTTGCTTGGGTATAAGAGCAAACAGGTTGTGTGCAACGAATAAAGCGCACTGCTTCTCTTTCCTGTACTGAGATTTCTCTGCATCTGAACCATTGCATCAACGTCTTCTCCTAAAATCAACACCCAAAACACCGAATAAGTATGCCAAACAAGGATTTGAAACTAAAAAAGCAAAAATGAACTCAAGTTGCTAGACAAGATGACCTTCTTCGCCTGCTCTAGCCTGTGCAGCGCAGGAACTAGGGAGCAAGGGTGGGAGGCGATTGAGGTCGATGAGGCGCTGGCTTGCCAAAGCAGGATGGCTGGGGAGTCAACTGCGCTGAAGCGGCTGATAGGCAGGGTCACAGGCCCAAGTGCGAGGCTGGAGTGGAGGGGTGTCACCATGGATTTGGGAGGTGGCTCCTGGTGGCGGGGGACGCAGGCGACGGAGGAAGTTGTGGGGCAGCAGCAGACGAGCAGTGCGCCCGACCGGAGGAGGAAGGTGGGGCGCCGACGCCCGGCCGGAGGAGGAAGGTGGGTCCGCGGACAGGGTAGGAAGGCGGGACGACGGCTACATTTTTTGGCGTTGAAGGCGCGTGCGGTCGAAAGAAGGCTCGGATCCCGTCCAAGCTCTGCCCACCGGCGGTGGCGCAGGGAATGTGGTGGCAGAGTGCAGAGGGCGACGCGCTGGGTGAGGCGGCGGGTAGGCGGGGGTTGGGAGGTGGGAGGTGGAGGTCGTGGAGCTGGTGGACCTCTGCTGGATCTCCGCCGGCGATGGTTGTGGCGCTGAGCCGCGCGCGGCCACGGCGGGAATGCGGCGGTGGGACGCCGGAGGCGCGCAAGGAAGGGGCGCAGCAGCTGGGTCTTTGGGGAGGGCGCACAGTGACGGTGTTCTCCGGGAAGGCGCACGGTGGGGTCTCCCGCGGGTGTTGTTTTTCATGTCGGCTCGCGAGGATCCAATCGGGCCTATATAAGGCCAACCGTGATCCGAATAGTTATTTTGATCCCAGGATCATAATAGTATTACTATATATATATATAGGACAACACTATTATGATTCCAGGATTAGAATAGTTATTTGGATCACAACCAGCTCTATAAGGGCCCGACGAGATCCTCCCGAACTCCCGAACCGATACAGTGGAGGTAAAAGATGAAGAAAAAAGTCCATCTCAACACACCCCCACGATCCCCACCGGCCCATCCCCTCCCGATCCCCACCTTCCCCATAGTGCTGCCGGTTCCTGATCTGCCGCCCTCCATCGTGCTCTTCAGGCCACCGGAGCCGCCGCCCACCATAGTGTGCTGCCGGCCACAGGAGCCGCCGCCCACACCCATGCCCATTGCCATCTGCTGGTCGCCGCCATCCCTAGATCCCCTTGCGCTGCCGGGCTGTGGATCCCCGAACACCACCGCCAGGCAGTGGAGCCCCGCGCGCCGCCGCAGACCTCCACATCCATCCTCCGCCATGGATCCCAGGTTCCCCGCCGCCCCTATCTGCCACCGTCGTGGCCCCCAGCTTCCCGGCGCACCATCCACTTCCGCCATTGCCATGCATCGCTGCCGCCCGATATGATGAGGCACGGCCGCCTCCCAAGCCACTGCCTAGCTCTAGCATCTCCGCATGTCCACGCCACCGGACGGTGAGGGAGACCTGACCGGCCGCCCGAGTTCTGCTGTCCTTCTACGACCTGTTAGTTACCATGTCAAAACCGCACGGTTGGTTGAGGATCGTTCGGTGGCCTAGTTTGCTTGCCTCTGTCACCTTGAGATGTTGGCTGCTGCTGCTAACTAAGGTTTGTTTACTGTTGCTTTTCTGTAGGGCACACATCGTCTAACAAGTAACAGGTGACATGGCGAGGTTATCTGCTGGCTGGCTCTACTCTTCTGAAGATGGAGATTAGTAGTATGGGCACACATTGTTCTGCTATCCTTCTACGACCCTGCCTCCACAGGGCTCGGCCTGGAGCAACTTCTCTGAATTTCCCGACGTGGCCGCATCACTTCTGAGACCCCGCGCGCCTTGACTTTCCCAACCTCGTCCATCCTGCCTTCGTTGTACCCTATTTTTTGTGAGGGACGCTCTCCCCTATTAGTTGAACTTCTCGCGAGGGCCGCCTTGACCTTTTCTGGGACAGTTAGAGCATACGACAACCACAAAAATCGTCATCGACTGAGAGATGGAGCACCTAATTTTCCAGTTCCTGGTACGCATGTGCTTTCTCTGATGTATTCTTCATGAGAAGAGGAGGAAATAAAAAAGTGTAATAAGTCTTGTGTCAGATGAATAACGTTTACAAATTTGTTGTTGCTTGGTTTCTTATATCAAATGGGATTTTGTCAAAACTTTGAACTGAGGATTGTTTCGTCTCTTGCCTAGGTCTCTGTTGCTATCTTTATCTTCAAATATTTGCACCAAAAAACTGCTACACGTTTCTGTGTCTAAGTAGTGTTTGTGTTAATGCCCGAGAAGGGAGCAATGGTGTAGGATGAAGAAAATGTTAACGCATGATGCACATTTCATATGTTTACGCCTAACTAGAAACCTCATAATACAAACTATTGGTTAGTCATTTCATACTTTCATGTGCATATACTTGTGCTCTTTTCACTAGAGAACGAAAAATATGTTCTTTAAAATGCAAAAAATATATTTCTTGCATTAACTGAAAAAGGCTAAGATCTTTCTTGCCCTGCAGGAAATCTTATGGAGTTTGTTTCTCGATTAACTTGCGTGGACCTTCAATCGTTCATCCTAAACCTACCACCTCCTGAGCCTGAATGGAAAATGTCTCAGTGCAGTGTGTGCAGTACCAAGAAGTTCTACCATGGGTCTACGTCAAGTTCATATTTTGTGTTCAGTAAAAAAAATCTTAGTGCGAGTGTGTGCAGTACCTGGAAGTTCTACTATAGGTCTACGCCAAGTTCAATGACATTGCCGCCGACAAAATGTTCAGACAATGTGGGTGACTATGTCGTGTGTTCAAAGCAATTTGTTTCAGAAAGGCCGAATTCATCGTGTGTTCTTGGATCGAAGTTCACATAAAGAAAATGGCAGAAGGTCGATTGTGAATGTGATCCCACCTTGTAACATATGCTCATACGCATGCGGTGATTCGGAAATGCTGCCGAGGACAGAGAGTGGAGACGTCAAGGAGCCACTGCGTGAGCTATTTACATCACGATTTGGACCATGTTCCCAACCTGCATGCGATACATTGCTTAGCTGTCAGCAGCCACATGTTTACGTGGTTGACATCAACAAAAACTTCAGTTTTTTGTGGACGTTCTATATTAACATGTTTTATTTGGACGTTCTAGAATAACTACCGATGTTATGTCATTGCTGCTCAATTTCTAGTCTGTGTACACATGGCAAGCACACTGGTAGCACCACACACACACATTTCTCCCTGTGCATGTGTGGGATTTTTCCCTAATAACTAGCATGTTTGGTGAAATGTGTGAAGTCCTGCTACTACCAACAGAGAAGGGAAAACGGGATTTTCCCTAATAACTACCATGTTTGGTGAAATGTGTGAAGTCCTGCTACTACCAACAGAGAAGGAAAAACACTACTGCACCTCATTTTGAGATAAATAGAACGAATTTAGTCCATAGTGTGTCGCCACCCATTTCTTTTATAAGATCGTCGTGTGTGTGTGTGTGCGTTCGGTATGCTCGTGCTATGGGTATGTCTTTTCCTTTATTTTTTGAATAAACTGGAAGTTCATACATACAAAAAATCGAAGTCCAAATATCTTCGGTATATGTTTTGAAAAAGCTCAGCAATTATTTCACCGTTTCTAAAAAACAAAATAAAAATAAGAAGTTTGAATTTTGAAAAATACAGTAGTTCAAAAATCAGACACTTCCAACGTTTCTATAATTAAAAAACTCTAGACGTTCATATTTAATACAAAACTAGGATATTTCCATTACTAAAATAAATAAACTAAGAAGTCCAAATTACAAAAATGGAGAAGTTCGATATAAATAAAAAAAATCAGATTTTCCTTGTTACTAAAGAATAAAAATGACGAAGTTCAAATTAAAAAAGATGAGTAGTTCGAGGTATACGGGAAACTCAAATTATTACCGTTTCTAAGAAAAATAAAACTATGAAGTTCAATTTACAAAAAAAATTGATGCTTATTTAAGAAGGAAAATCAAAATATGACTAAGAAGTTGAAATCAAAATAACAGAGAAGGTCGAAATATATAAAAAAAACTCACATTTGTTGCAAGAAAGTTCACGTGCACCTTCATGCATGGTTTAGAATTTATATTGCGGGACGTCGATCCGACCTCCAATTACATGTTTTAAAATGGCAAAAAATGACGTCTGTCATTCAATTGTGTGTAATTCGATGTACACACAAAAATGAGACAGAAATTCATAGTGAAACCAACGAAAAGTTAAAGTACTGCAAGGAATGCATTTCAGGTGAGAATAAAAGTATAGAAAAATAAAAGCTTAAAAGGTTTGTTGAAATAAGTTCGAGTGCTCTGTCCGGGGAAGTTCAAAAATTCTTGTGAGACAGGTTCAGCTTCTATTTCCATGTTCGATTTTTTCCGTATAAAAATCGAATACAATTCTTTACTCAAAAAATAAAAAGGTGAAGTTCATATTGAAATAAGAGAGAAGTTCGGAGTTTATTAAAACCTAGGATTTACCTATTCAAAAAATAAAAATCACAATGCCATTTTTTGCACTTTTAAAAACAACTCATAAACGAAAAAATGGTTGCTAGAAGTTCAAGTGCTCGGTGAGGAAAAGTTCAAAAAATTCTTGTGAGACAGGTTCACCGTGTATTTAGATGTCCAAAATACATAAAAATATGTTGTTTTTCGTGTTTTAAAATAATTCTCTCAAACCAGAGAGAAGTTCAAAGTGATAATTAACAGAAGTTCACGTACTACATGGTGTGTATTTCATATATGGAAAAAAACAATAAAGTGAAACAGAGTGAAGTTCAAACAGACATGCCCCAGAAGTTCAACTACTTCACACAGTGCAAAAAACAGCACGTCAAAAACAGAGTGAGGTTCAAACAGACATGCCCGTGAAGTCCAACAACTTCACGCAGTGCGTTTCCATTTGTAATGAAGGCAGAAATCATGATCTCATCATTTCTTTAATTTACTTCAAAACGATAGGAATATCATTTGTGTAAGTTCAAGTCCTCGGTCGGAGAAAGTTAAAAAAATATTGTGAGAGAGGTTTGTACAAAAGAAATACCATTTGTGTAACACTGACAAAATGGATGAGAAAATTACAAATGAAAAATACGTCATAGAAGTTCAACGTAAAAACAGCAGGAAGTTCACCTCCTACACTGAATGAATATCAGATGAAAAACTTTTAAAATCGTCGTGAGTATGAAAAAATGATCAACACGGGAAAGTTGCGTATTTACAGTAGCTTTCCATCGGCATATCACTTGCTCAATTCTGGTGAGTGGATGGAGAGCTACGAGCAGTGGATGGAGATCTATGAGCAAAAAAAGCACGTGAAAAACAGAGTGAAGTTCAGGTACACGCGCTGAGAAGTTCAGGTTCTTCACGCGGTGCATTTTCGAAGAATCTGTTTCGCGATAAAGGCAGAACGAATGATCTCGCCATTTTCGTAATTACTTGAAAATGGCTAGGAATCAGAGAAAACCATCAACATGAAAAAGTTTCGAATTTTC
Organism: Triticum urartu; assembly: GCF_056163025.1. Lineage (NCBI taxonomy): Eukaryota > Viridiplantae > Streptophyta > Magnoliopsida > Poales > Poaceae > Triticum > Triticum urartu. The sequence goes on along the minus strand of NC_141879.1, from coordinate 463,134,694 downwards.
TGTAGCTTTTCAGCGGTATATTATTTACCCCATTCCGATAAAGTTTGCATAAATTATGGCAAAAATATGTTTTTATCCATTTTCAAAACTGACATAAAACCGTAATGAATTAGGAGAAAAATATATACAAAAAAGTTTCGCATTTCTTCAAGATTTCCAACGCCATATCATTTGCTGCATTTGGACGTACGGTTAAAAAATTAGCTCAAAAATACGAACTCGGTGGAAGTTGTACCGTTTTCTAAATTACTTTTAAACTGTTGAAAATTAGAAAAAACTTTTAACATGAAAAAGTAGCGCATTTTCATAAGCTTTCCAAGGCCATATTATTTGCCTCGATTGGCTTAGCCGTTTAGAAATGGCATTGAAAAAATGAACTCGGCTGTTCGGTTTGCGAAATTCTACGATTTTCCAAATTACTCTTTAACCATAGGGAATTAGAGAAAACTTTCAACATATGGAAGGAGCGGTTTTGCAGTAGCTTTCCAATGCCATATTATTTGCCTCATTCCGATAAACGGTTTAAAAATGTGATCGAAAATACGATTCATGTTTTTTGTATGAAGAAAAAACGGTTTTCAAAACTGCTCTAAAACCGCTTACATTTTGCCAAAAATTTAACTTGGGTCATGATAGTGATGTCCATAGCTTTCCAAAGGTATATCGCAAGCCCCATTTGGACACCTTTTAGCTGAAGTTCAACCTAGTACTCAGGGAAGGTCAGGCGCGTTATTCGGGAAGTTCATGTTGTGATCAGAATATTATTCTGATCCCGTGATCAGAATAGTGTTTATGTATATATATATATGATACTAGTGTATGATACTACCTTTAATTATAGTGCATAGTATAATAGAGTATTATCATAGATGATCATATTTATTGCCATGCATGACACAAATTAGCATCGCATTTAACATGATACAATATCTACCTATATGTTACTCTAACCCTCTGTATCTTATTTAATTCTTTGCCACATCAGCATACTTGCTATTTTCGAGTGCATGATGTCAGCTATGATACCACCACTATGGCCAGCCTTATAGTGAGGAGTATCATATACTATAGTATCATGCATATGATACTAGTATATGATACTACGTATGTACCTTCATAGTGCATATAGTAATATAGAGTAGTATCATAGATGACCATATTTATGGCCATGCATGACACAAAGTAGTATAGCATATTTATTATGTTATGGTATCTACCTATGTTACTTCTTTCCCACATCATCATATTTTCTATTCCCGAGTGCATGATACCGGCTATGATACCCCCACTATGGCCATCCTAAGTCTCGTCGTAATGGGAGTACCATAACCGGTATCATGCATGCAAACTAGACTTTTTGGATGATGTAGTGGCACACAGTTAAATGTGGAAAGAGAGGGTGTGGTATCATATCATAATACCGTATCATATTAAATGTTGTACTACTTTGTGTCATGCATGGCAATTAATAAGGTAACCTAAGATACTAACTTATGATACTATGCACGCATTACGGAGGTAGTATCATATACTATAGTATCATATGCATGCTACTAGTATATGATAAGGCTGGTTGTAAGACTACCCACGGTGGGGGGTAACATAGGTGGTAAAATCACACATCTCTAGGAAAAATAGATGATGTGGTAAGTAATTAATGAGGAAAGAGAGTCATGTGGTAACATAGCTAGTTACTGTAACATCACACATACCAAGACAAGATGAGTCTACAACCTAATAAATGAAGTGTTGCATGACACCACACATATATTACTCCCCACTATAGAGGTAGTAACATAGACTAGTAACATATGCATGTTACTAGTCTAAGTTACTATACCCATTGTGACTAGTCTAAGGCCCCTCCCAATGCTCCATCTTGTAGTACAGGTGCTAAGGCCGCCATGTAGGCAAAAAATCTGATGTGGCAAGGTAATTAAGAGGAGAGAGATGAGTGTGGTGACCCTAGGAAGAAACAATGCCAAGCACGAGAACCTAGGCAAAACATTTAAATGGAAGAATCCCACCAATGCATGAAGAACTTTAGTTGCAAAATCATTAAATGGAGGATACTTAGCACCAACAAGTTAAGCACCTATGCATTGGGGTCTTTAGGTTGCTAAAGTATTTAATATGCTTAGCACCTCATGTAAGCACCAATGCATTGGAAGCAGCCTAATGGAGAGTATCATATACTAGTATCATGCATATGATATACTACCTCTGTAATGCGCGCATAGTATCATAAGTTAGTATCATGTAGTATTTTATTTATTGTCATGCGCATGACACATAGTAGCATAGCATTTATTATGATACGTTATCATGATATGATACTTAACCCTCTCTTTCTCCATTTAATTCTATGGTAGCTTATCAAAATTGCCTAGTTGGCATGCATGATACTAGCTACAATACTCCCATTATGATCAGCCTAGCAAAGAAGGTGTGCAAATCATATGTGCGTCGCTTTGTGAGTTTTTATCCATTTGTTCAATAAGCGGGGAGAAGTTTCAAACATTTCGGCCGCGAGGTGCTGTCACTAGCGTAGGCCTAGTTGGTATTTTAATCACAGGAAATTTAGATGGAGTTCGGACATCATCAAAATTGATGTGTGCCCGTGGTGTGCTCTCACGGCCCCGTGGAAAAAAATTGGTAAAGTTTGGCACAAGTTTTGATGATCACTCCTTCCAAACCAGAGCATCTCACATATAGGATCATGGTTTCCAAATGGAGACATGTCAATTCAAACTCCAGTGGCCGGTGACTTCATCATTTGGCCTCATAAAAATTCGGTACGCAATCACCATTATACCACGGGTTTGATTTTATGGTGCATTTCAGGTATCGTTAGCTATATTTAAGACATTTTTTGAGTTTAACATGCATTCTGTGCATAAAAATAAAATTACAACCAGAACTGCATGTGCTGTCGAAAGGGGTGAGGGTCGTCGTTCGATCAAGGAGCATCCAACGGTGTAAACGTACAATCCGTGGGGTTTGGGTTCTGGCCAATGAGAATGCACGACTCAGATCGCGCGCGTGCCAGGGAGCATTAGCCACGATTTCGTAGGCACACGGCTTTTGTGAGTGAACCATGTGCTATTTGAAAACATTTACATGAACCGGAACTGCTTGTGCTGTTGAAAGGGATGATGATCGTTGTTTGATCAAGCAGCATCCAACGGTGCAGACGTACGATCCGTAGGGATTGGGTTCTGGCCAATCAGAAAGCACGACTCAGATCATGGGCAGGGTTTGGTTGGCACACGGCGTTCATCAACGAACCGTGTGCTATTCGCAAACCAGATTGCATATTTTTGTTCACACATACTGTAGTCAGATCAATTGATTGTGCTACCTCTATGATATAATAATAATAATAAATAGTTCATATCCATTGCCTGAGCTGACAGCATATCAAGGTCAACATATTAACTGTTCTTACATCAACAGAAAACCGAGCATAACTCACAAATTCAGTACATAAAACAGTTCTAAATTGAATGAATTAAGTTGCAGGGTAGGCATCAATACTAGTCTTACAGCTTAATTCCCATGTACATGGGGGAACTGGGATCATTACATTGACCCCAAATGAACTTGGGTTTTTTGATGATTTTACGCTACTCTGTTACACAGGTGTGTGATCCCTTGGCTGGCAACTCGGCAAATTCATCGTACTTGTCCTCATCGGCAACATCCTCGACACCCAGTACCCTCTTGTTCCCATGCATCACTACATGACAGTTCTTATGCAAGGGGTCTTCCGCAAAGAAAATCTAGGTAGCATCGCTGGCAAGAATGAACGGGTCCGCGTGATATTCCACTGTTGTCCTGTTAACACAGGTCTTCCTGTAATCATCAACCTTTACATGACCAAGAAGGAATCCATGCACACCTGAATAATGCCACTTTAACTTTCACATAGTCAAGCTCCCAAATCTCTTTGATAGTTCCATAGTATACCCTTTTATCAGCTTCATCTACAGTCATGCATTCTATTCGAACAGCGTTGTTCTTATATGAGGTCTCCTGATCACGTTCCTTCGTGTAGAACATGTATCCATTTATGTCATATGCTTGGTATGTCAACACTGTAGGTGATGGCTTTTGTGACAACCATGTAGCAATGTCATCGATGGATCCTTGTGCCAAACGATTCTTTAGCCATTCGAAGTTCTTAGTGTGCTCCTTCATCTCCACATCTGATGAAGGCACCATTGGTAAGAAGCTTTGGCGTATCCTCGCCAAGTGTTCTGATACATCCATTTTGCATCATGCTTTTATATCAATATTTATTGCATTATGGGCTGTTATTTCACATTATGTCACAATACTTATGGCTATTCTCTCTTATTTTACAAGGTTTACATAAGGAGGGAGAATGCCGGCAGCTGGAATTCTGGGCTGGAAAAGGAGCAAATATTAGAGACCTATTCTGCACAACTCCAAAAGTCCTGAAGCTCCACGGAACACCTTATAATAAATAATGAAAAATCCTCACCAAAGATGAAGACCAGGGGCCCACACCCTTCTCACGAGGGTGGGGGGCGCCCCCCCTAGGGCGCGCCCCCTACCTCGTGGGCCCCCTGGTGGCTCTCCGAAGACCATCTTCTCCTATATGAAGTCTTTCGTTGAGAAAAAAATAAGAAGCAACCTTTCGGGACGAAACTCCGCCGCCACGAGGCGGAACCTTGGCGGATCCAATCTAGAGCTCCGGTAGAGCTGTTCTGCTGGGGAAACTTCCCTCCTGGAGGGGGAAATCATCGCCATCGTCATCACCAACGCTCCTCTCATCGGGAGAGGGCAATCTCCATCAACATCTTCATCAGCACCATCTCATCTCAAAACCCTAGTTCATCTCTTGTCTCCAAGTCCGGAATTGGTGCTAGTAGGTTGCTAGTAGTGTTAATTACTCCTTGTAGTTGATGCTAGTTGGTTTAATTGGTGGAAGATCTTATGTTCAGATCCTATATGCATATTAATACCCCTCTGATTATGAACATGTTTATGCTTTGTGATTAGTTACGTTTGTTCCTGAGGACAAGGGAGAAGTCTTGCTATTAGTAGTCATGTGAATTTGGCATCCGTTCGATATTTTGATGAGATGTATGTTGTCTAGCTTCTAGTGGTGTTATGTGAACGTCGACTACATAACACTTCACCATTATTTGGGCCTAGAGGAAGGCATTGGGAAGTAATAAGTAGATGATGGGTTGCTAGAGTGACAAAAGCTTAAACCCTAGTTTATGCATTGCTTCGTAAGGGGCTGATTTGGATCCATATGTTCCATGCTATGGTTAGGTTTACCTTAATACTTTTGTTGTAGTTGCGGATGCTTGCAATAGAGGTTAATCATAAGTGGGATGCTTGTTCAAGTAATAACAACACCCAAGCACCGGTCCACCCACATGTCAAATTATCAAAGTACCGAACGCGAATCATATGAACGTGATGAAAACTAGCTTGACGATATTCCCATGTGTCCTCGGGAGCGCTTTTCCTTATATAAGAGTTTATCCAGGCTTGTCCTTTGCTACAAAAAGGATTGGGCCACCTTGCTGCACTTTATTTACTATTGTTATTTGTTGCTCGTTACAAATTATCTCATCACAAAACTATCTATTACCACTTATTTCAGTACTTGCAGAGAATACCTTGCTGAAAACCGTTTATCATTTCCTTCTGCTCCTCATTGGGTTTGACACTCTTACTTATTGAAAGGACTACGATAGATCCCCTATACTGGTGGGTCATCAAGACTCTTTTCTGGCGACGGGTGGTTCCCTCGAGCAGCAGCCAAAGCGGCGGCGTAAACGCCGCCCCAAATCCCGGCCCAGCAGAAATAACGATCACACAGACCCAGCGTTAGAGCAGGGTGAACCATTGCGCGACCACGGTATCACGGAAAATCAAGCCGAACAACCCAACCCCGTCGAAGATAACAGTCTGGACGACATCACACCGAACAGGCGCCAGGAGCAACATAATGCCCACCAAAGGCTTGTTGCCACGGTGAGGAGTCTGAAAAAACAGAAGCAAAGGCTCAAGGCTGCACAAGACACACTCAAAATCAAATGGAGTGAAGTACTCAACACAGCAGCGAAGTACGGCAGTAATCGCCACACCAAGAGCTACCCGAAGCGGAAGTTGCTACCGGAATTCGATGAGGAGGCCTTAGATCCCCCGCAACCAAAAATTGAAATGGCCATCCGGCCGGATAGACGACCTCACGGCCAACATAAAGCGGCGAACAACGCCGCACATAAGCCAATACGCGACCCACGCGAGGGCTTGCATCAAAAGGACGGCGCAACCAGATCCTTTTATGGACCACGCAAGCGTGCTCCAGCATACGATGCAACACAACAAACATCCGAACACCATGGTACACCCAGATACAGGGGTGCCGCACACCCCCTATGTTTCACCGATGAGGTGCTGGACCATGAATTTCCAGAGGGATTCAAACCCGTAAACATAGAGGCATACGATGGAACAACAGACCCTAGGGTCTGGATTGAGGACTATATCCTCCATATCCATATGGCTCGAGGAGATGATCTCCACGCCATCAAGTATTTACCCCTCAAGCTCAAAGGGCCAGCTCGGCACTGGCTTAAAAGCCTCCCCGAAAGCTCCATTGGAAGCGGGGAAGAGCTCGAAGACGCCTTTCGGGCAAATTTTCAAGGGACATATGTTCGACCACCGGATGCAGACGATTTAAGTCATATAACTCAACAGCCCGGGGAGTCAGCCCGAAAGCTTTGGAACAGGTTTCTTACTAAAAAGAACCAAATAGTCGACTATCCGGACGCTGAAGCCTTGGCAGCCTTTAAGCACAACGTCCAAGACGAATGGCTTGCCAGGCACCTCGGCCAAGAAAAGCCAAGAACAATGGCAGCATTAACAAGCCTCATGACCCGCTTTTGCGCGGGCGAGGACAGCTGGTTAGTCCGGTGCAGCACCAGCGACCCAAGTACATCCGAAGTTAGAGATGGAAACGGGAAATCACGACGCAGCAAAAATAATAAGCGCCGGAATAAAGAAGACAGCCCGAAGAGCACGACGGTAAACACCGGGTTCAGAAGCTCTCGGCTAGGTCAGCAAAAGCCGCCCTCTAAAGGCGCCAGAGATGAACTGTCCAGCTTAAACAAAATTCTGGACCAAATATGTCAGATCCATAGCACCCCCGATAAACCTACAAATCATACCCACAGAGAATGTTGGGTCTTCAAACAGTCCGGCAAGCTCAACGCCGAACATAAGGGGCAGGATACACCAAGCGAAGATGAGGATGAGCCTCGCAAGCAAAACACTAGGGAACAGAAGAAATTTCCACCAGAGGTCAAAATAGTAAACGTGTTACACGTGATAAAGGGGAGAAGCAAAGCAGCACTCCCAGACAAACATGCCCAAGGGCCTATCACCACGGAGTTCTGCCACTGGCCGTCTCAACCGATCACCTTTGACCATCAGGATTACTCAGCAAGTATCCGGAATGCAGGGTGGGCTGCCTTGGTATTAGATCTAATAATTGACGGATACCACTTCACACGAGTCCTGATGGACGGCGGCAGCAGCTTAAACCTAATATATCAGGACACAATCCGCAAAATGGGGATAGACCCAACGAAAATTTGCCACAACAACACTACCTTTAGAGGAGTAACGCCAGGCCCAGGGGCTCATTGCACGGGCTCCCTACTACTAGAGGTTATATTCGGCTTCCCTGATAACTTCTATAGCAAAAATTTAACCTTCCACATTGCTCCGTTCCAAAGCGGCTATCAAGCACTACTTGGACGCGAAGCTTTCGCTCGCTTTAATTCAATACCGCATTACGCTTACCTAACACTTAAGATGCCCGGTCCACGTGGCATCATTACAGTAAATGGAAATATTGAGAGATCCCTGCGTGCCGAAGAGAGTGCGGCTACCTTGGCAGCCGCACACTAAAACGGCCTCACCAACTAAAGCATTCGATAGGTCGTCAAGACCACGGACACGGTTAGACGAGTCCGGCGCAGCTATATGAAATTCATACAGGTTTGATGACCACACCCCTGTTACAAATACAAGGGGCTCAACGCGCGTAGACAAGTGGCAATTTTTACTCATCTTGAACTGTAGATGGTTTCTTTGAACCCACCTTTTTGCACGACAACTTTTCACCTAAGTTCCTCTCTTTTACAGATGACAATCATGCTACACCCGTCCAGGATACGACACAACGGAGACACAGGCGCAGACGTGCAGCAGGGACCCGTTCCAAGGATTCTTTTTAGATTAAGACCCTGCGTCAACCTTTCTTACTGTCTCTTGTTGATACACATCCCCCGGATTCTCAGTACAATTGAGAAGGTGCTGACGTCTTGGCATATGGCCACATCAAAACAACGCACGTACTTGGACACTAGGGGCTTCTTACAAAGGGCACTGTTTAGGCCCGGTTTACACCATAAAGACCGAATACCTTAGGGAGTGTTCGGTGTCGCGAGTTTGGCCTTATATGCATCAGCTCCGAATCATGTCTTGGGTCAAATGTTGGGTTTTCCCGGCTCCTGTGTTTTGCTGCCTTACGTTCCGCTGTATCGGCTAAGGTGGCATCAGGAGAACTACTGCGATTGTGCCCTGGTTCATCCGGACGAGCACCTCAGTAGAGAAAGCCGAAAACTGACTGTCATGATATAGCGCGAGACTGGTCAACCACTCGATGACCTATCGGAATCCTAGAATTCCTCCGCCTTAACGAAGGGCCGTTTCACGGCCGGGCATGTACGCACCCCGAACTCGGGTGAGTGCGGCGCCACCAGGGGCTATATAGTAGCCCCACTATCAAACTCCTATGGCTAAGTGAAAGTGTTAAAGCATTATAGTCCAGTTGCCTAGTTCGTTGCGCTCTCACCTCCTTAGTAGGACCAAGACGTTGGATTAAGTGTGAATACGCGTCTTCTGCGAACACCCCCGCATTATATGCGTGGCAGCTGAAGCTGACAACTGCAACCTTTCAGGTTATATGTATACATAAAACGGCCGCACAGGAGGCATCACAATACTTTCGGGCAAAAGTATAAATACATGTCACTCAAACATAATATTCTTCGAGCATTGGGCCTCTATCAAACGAGCACCCTCAAGAACTTCTTCAAAATAGTGCTCGGCAGCCACTCGGCCTATGGCCGAACCCTGCGCCGCAACAGTGGTAGCATCCATTTCCGCCCAGTATGCTTTGACACGGCAAGGTCCATTTGCGAGCCTTCTATGCACGCCGACCTCTTCATCACATTGATGCGAGGCACCGCACCAAGAAACTGTTGCACTAAGCTGAAATAGTTGTTCGGCTTCGGTTTTTCCGGCCACAGATGATCTACGACGGACCTCATGGCAAGTCCGGACAATCTATTGAGTTCGGCCCATTTGGCAAGCTGATTAGTTAGTGGAAGCGGACGCTCTGGAACGTTAAACTGCGACCAGAATATCTTGTCCACTTCACGATCTATTTGATCTCGGAAGTATTCGGCCGCATCGATAGCACTCGCCGTCAAATCCAGATATGCATCTGCCGAACTCCACAGCCGATCCAGAGGGGTGTACCGCGGATCTCCGAACTTCCTCCGTAGCAAAAAGGGCGTCCTAGCCACAATATCACTGGCTTCATGCAGCTCCTCCTTCTTCGCTCTCATGGCAGAGCGGGTGTCTTTGGTTGCCATCGTGGCCTTTTCGAGGTCCGTCGCCTTCGTTCGGTTTTCTTCTTCAAGGACCTGACAACGGTCGGCAGTATCTTTTAACTCTATAGCCATCTTGGCCATTTTCTCTTTGCTCTTGAAATGCGCGGCCTTCTCGGCTCTTAACTCTTCGGCCGCCTTCAAAGCAGCCGCATTACTACTCCTTGGTTGTTCTTTGGCTCGGGCAAGTTCCGCCCGAAGGGTCTCCATGGTGGCAGCTCCATCTGCAGTCACAACATATTAAAGATACTGGCATCACGCTTCTCTTACTATGTGACATTCACCAGAAAATATCACTTACCCTGTGCCTCGTCAAGCCGCTTGTTGACAAGCTCGATGTCGGCATCCGCCGCATCCAGTTGCCGCTTTAGTTCGGCAAACTCATGAGTCCGGCTAGCCACCGGAGCTTCCACCACCTGCACATAAAGGCGGTATGGTTATTACCTAGGACTAAGATCCTCTATTTGCCACCGTTCTCGGTGACAACCAGAGTCTCAGGGGCTACTATCTACACCGGGCACACCTAAAAATGTGTGGTACCATCACAAAGGTATATCATTTTACATACCTCAAAGCCCGTTAGTAGACTCATAAAGGCGTCATGCAACCCGCTTTCGGTGGACGAAATCCTTTCCATCACCGTACCCATCAACGCACGGTGTTCTTCCGAGATGGTCGCTCGCTTCAGCAGATCCCTTAGTACGTCTGACCGCATACCAGACGGCGCCGGACTCTTGTGTCTGCCCTCTTCAAGATCCGGATGTTGGGGACTTTGGGTGACTATGGGATTATCTTCTGGCCTCACCGGATCCGGAGAGGCCCTCCGTGACGACACTTCAAGGTCGCCCGCTTCTTGAGCGAGGGAGTCCGGGGGAGGCGTTTCGCTCTCCATCATCTCCGGAAGAAGGCCCCCTGAAGACGAGCTCTGTTGAGAAGGGCTAAGATCCGAACTGCAAGATAAACACTTTGGTTATTTTCCTCGGAATTAAGGTAGAGTATATCTACTATTAAGTAAATTTTGATCACTTATGACTCCTTAGAGGGCTGATCCCCGAACGAACTTTGTGCGGCAAAAGCACCCTCCCAGACGGGACCCTCTGGTGGAGTTTTCTTCTCCCATTTGGAAACCATGGTTTCTGGATCATCAGAGGTAGTCCTCTTCCTCCCCCGAGCCGAAGGAATGTCAGACTCCTTCTCTTGGCTATCCTCCCTCAGGAAGGCGCTCGTTCCCTCGGTGGGAATAGATAGTGGTGGAGGCCCGCTTTGGCCCTCTTTACTCCCCCCTTCATCTTCCTTTGCGGGCACCAGGCAAGGTGCTGGCTCGAGCATCTTTTCCAGCATCGGATTGTCCAAGCCTTCAGGAAGGGGGGCCGAACACCGGATCATCTTCGCCTTTGCTATCCAGTCCTGGTCAAAGAGCGGTCCTTCAGGATGATGTCATGATAACAGAAAGACGGTGTGTTCGGCTAGAGGGTTACTTACTTGGTCCGCGGTGCGGTTGCTGCTCAGGCCCATGTCCTCGAAGGTGTCCAGACACTCTATCTGGGGTCTGAAGAACGACTTGTACATCTCCTCGTGCGTCAGGCCGAGGAAATTCTGAATAGTGCGCGGTCCTTCTAGGTTGAATTCCCATAAACAGAGGGGACGGCGTTTGCAAGGCTGGACTTGACGAACCAGCATGACTTGCACTACCATAACCAAACTAAAATCTCCCTCGAAGAGATCCCAGATGCGGCTCTGCAGTATGGGCACATCCTTGGCTGGACCCTAGCTCAGCCCCCTGCTGATCCATGACATCAGTTGTGGTGGAGGGCCCGAGCGAAAGGTGTGGGGGAGCTACCCACTTGGCACTTAGGGGAGCGGTGATGTAGAACCACTCCCTTTGCCATAATCCGGACACCTCTAGAAAGGAGCCTTTTGTCCACGGAGCTCCAACAATCTTGCTTATTAATGCACCTCCACACGCTGCATACTGCCCCTCGACCGTCTTCGGCTTCACATCAAAGGTCTTGAGCCACAGGCCGAAGTGAGGAGTAATGCGGAGGAAGGCCTCACATACGACAATAAATGCCGAGATGTGGAGAAAGGAATCCGGGGCTAGATCGTGGAAATCAAGCCTGTAATAGAACATCAAACCCCTTACGAAGGGATCCAGAGTGCGGCCTAGTCCTCGGAGGAAGTGGGAGATGAACACGGCATCCTCGTTGGGTTCGGGAGAAGGGACGACCTACCCTCGGGCGGGCAGCCGATGCGAGACTTCGGCGGTCAAGTATCTTGCCTCCCTCAACTTCTTGATATCGTCTTCCGTGACGGAGGAGGGCATCCACCGGCCCTTGAGGCTGGATCCGGACATGATTGAAGGTCCGAAGCACCTGACCTGGGCTTTGGGTGTTGGAACTCGAGGCGGGGGAAGGATTCGATTGAGCACGGGAGGAAAAAAGTAAAAACCTTGACCCTTTATAAAGAGGGTGAATATCAAGCGTCCTCCTCGTGGCCGTTTGGGACTTGCCTAAAATCTAGGAGTCCTAGGCGCGGTTGGGTTACCCACGCCCGTGTTGATGAGAATCCCGTAATAAGGGGGACACGATCTCTGCTTTGACAAGACGTGTCGAAAAACTGCCTCGCGTTATGTGCGGGGCTAGTTGAAGGAAACGGTTCGAATAATCACCGGGCCATGGCATAATGTCATGTTACCAAAACAAGTCAGCAGACTAGATTTGTGGAAATATTATTCTCTCTACGGTGGTATGTGGAACTTATTTTGCAAGGTCGGACACTATCCTTGTATTCAAATTTTTCCATGGTGTATTCGTAGGAGGAACCCGCCTTGCAATGCCGAAGACAATACTGCGCGCCGGACTCATCGTCATTGAAGCCTGGTTCAGGGGCTACTGAGGGAGTCCTGGATTAGGGGTCTTCGGACGGCCGGACTGTATCCTTTGGCCGGACTGTTAGACTATGAAGATACAAGATTGAAGACTTCGTCTCGTGTCCGGATGGGACTCTACTTGGCGTGGAAGGCAAGCTAGGCAATACGGATATGTATATTTCCTCCATTGTAACCGACCTTGTGTAACCCTAGCCCTTTACGGTGTCTATATAAACCGGAGGGTTTAAGTCCATAGGACAACATACAATCATACCATAGGCTAGCTTCTAGGGTTTAGCCTCTCCGATCTCATGGTAGATCAACTCTTGTAATACTCATATCATCAAGAATAAATCAACCAGGACGTAGGGTTTTACCTCCATCAAGAGGGCCCGAACCTGGGTAAAACATCGTGTTCCCTGCCTCCTGTTACCATCCGCCTTAGACGCACAGTTCGGGACCCCCTACCCGAGATCCGCCGGTTTTGACACCGACAATTCCTTAAACAAGAACCTATGCTGTAACACAATTTGCCTGTTGAAATCCCAGGGGATCCTCCTCCACCTAAGGGTGATCCTGTGTTTGAGCTTAAACCATTGCCTGATAATCTTAAATATGCTTATCTTGATGAAAAGAAGATATATCCTGTTATTATTAGTGCTAACCTTTCAGAGCATGAAGAAGAAAGATTATTGAAAACTCTGAAGAAGCACCGTGTTGCTATTGGATATACTCTTGATGATCTTAAGGGCATTAGTCCCACTCTATGTCAACATAAAATAAATTTGGAAGCAGATGCCAAACCAGTTCGCGATCCTCAACGACGTCTGAATCCTAAAATGAAAGAAGTGGTAAGAGAAGAAATACTAAAGCTTCTAGAGGCAGGTATAATTTATCCCGTTGCTGATAGTCAGTGGGTAAGTCATGTTCATTGTGTCCCTAAGAAGGGAGGTATTACTGTTGTTCCTAATGATAAAGATGAATTGATTCCACAAAGAATTATTACCGGTTATAGGATGGTAATTGATTTCCGCAAATTAAATAAGGCTACTAAGAAAGATCATTACACCTTACCTTCAATCGATCAAATGCTAGAAAGATTATGCAAACATACACATTACTGCTTTCTAGATGGTTATTCTGGTTTCTCTCAAATACCTGTGTCGGCTAAAGATCAATCAAAGACTACTTTTACATGCCCTTTTGGTACTTTTGCTTATAGACGTATGCCTTTTGGTTTATGTAATGCACCTGCTACCTTTCAAAGATGCATGATGGCTATATTCTCTGACTTTTGTGAAAAGATTTGTGAGGTTTTCATGGACGACTTTTCCATCTATGGATCTTCTTTTGATGATTGCTCAGCAATCTTGATCGAGTTTTGTAGATATGTGGAGAAACTAATCTTGTCTTGAATTGGAAAAAGTGCCACTTTATGGTTAATGAAGGTATTGTCTTGGGGCATAAAGTTTTTGAAAGAGGTATTGAAGTTGATAAAGCCAAGGTTTATGCTATTGAAAAGATGCCATGTCCCAAGGACATCAAAGGTATAAGAAGTTTCCTTGGTCACGCCGGATTTTATAGGAGGTTCATCAAGGACTTCTCGAAAATTTCTCGGCCTCTGACTAATTTATTACAAAAAGATATATCATTTGTCTTTGATGATGATTGTGTAGAAGCATTTGAAATACTTAAGAAAGCATTAGTCTCTGCACCTATTGTTCAGCCACCTGATTGGAATTTACCCTTTGAAATTATGTGTGATGCTAGTGATTATGCTGTAGGTGTTGTTCTAGGGCAAAGAGTTGATAAGAAATTAAATGTTATCCATTATGCTAGTAAGACTCTAGACAATGCTCAAAGAAATTATGCTACTACTGAAAAAGAACTTTTAGTAGTTGTATTTGCTTGTGATAAGTTCAGACCTTATATTGTTGATTCTAAAGTAACTATCCACACTGATCATGCTACTATTAAATATCTTATGGAGAAGAAAGATGCTAAACCTAGACTTATTAGATGGGTTCTCTTGCTACAAGAATTTGATTTGCATATTGTTGATAGAAAAGGAGCTGAGAACCCCGTTGCAGACAACTTATCTAGGTTAGAGAATGTTCTTGATGACCCACTACCTATTGATGATAGTTTTCCTGATGAACAATTAAATGTCATAAGTACTTCTCGTAGTACCCCTTGGTATGTTGATTATGCTAATTACATAGTTGCTAAATTTATACCACCTAGCTTCACATACCAACAAAAGAAAAAGTTCTTCTATGATTTGAGACATTACTTTTGGGATGACGCAGATCTTTATAAGGAAGGAGTAGATGGTGTTATTAGACGTTGTGTACCTGAGCATGAACAGGAACAGATCATACCCAAGTGCCACTCCGAAACTTATGGAGGACACCACGCGGGAGATAGAACTGCACATAAGGTATTGCAATCCGGTTTTTATTGGCCTGCTCTCTTCAAGGATGCCCGTAAGTTTGTCCTATCTTGTGATGAATGTCAAAGAATTGGTAATATTAGTAGACGTCAAGAAATGCCTATGAACTATTCACTTGTTATTGAACCGTTTGATGTTTGGGGCTTTGATTATATGGGACCTTTTCCTACCTCTAATGGATATACACATATTTTAGTTGCTGTTGATTACGTTACTAAGTGGGTAGAAGCTATTCCAACTAGTAGTGCTGATAATAACACTTCTATTAAAATGCTTAAAGAAGTTATTTTTCCGAGGTTTGGAGTCCCTAGATATTTAATGACTGATGGTGGTTCACATTTTATTTATGATGCTTTCCGTAAAATGCTTGCTAAATATGACGTCAATCATAGAATTGCATCTCCGTATCACCCATAGTCTAGTGGTCAATTAGAATTGAGTAATAGAGAACTCAAATTAATTTTGCAAAAGACTGTCAATAGGTCTAGAAAGAATTGGTCCAAGAAACCTCATGATGCATTATGAGCCTATAGAACTGCATATAAAAATCCTATGGGTATGTCTCCGTATAAAATGGTATATGGAAAAGCATGTCACTTACCTCTCGAACTAGAACATAAGGCATATTGGGCTATTAAAGAGCTCAACTATGATTTCAAACTTGCCGGTGAAAAGAGGTTATTTGATATTAGCTCACTTGATGAATGGAGAACCCAAGCTTATGAAAATGCCAAGTTGTTTAAAGAAAAGGTTAAAATATGGCATGACAAAAGGATACAAAAGCGTGAGTTTAATGTAGGTGATTATGTATTGCTATACAACTCTCGTTTAAGATTTTTTGCAGGGAAACTTCTCTCTAAACGGGAAGGCCCCTATGTTATCGAGGAGGTCTATCATTCTGGTGCCATAAAAATCAACAACTTCGAAGGCACAAATCCGAAGGTGGTAAACGATCAAAGAATCAAACATTATATCTCAGGTAATCCCATAAATGTTGAAACCAATATTATTGAAACCGTAACCCCGGAGGAATACATAAGGGACACTTTCCAGAACGTTTCAGACTCCGAAAAGGAATATGTATGTGGTACGGTAAGTAAACCGACTCCAAAACAATTTTTAAGGCAATATTTCTCCGTTTTGGAATATTTAGAAAAATACAAAATTAAGTAGCAGTCCGGGAAGGACACGAGGGCCTCGCGAGGGTGGAGGGCGCGCCCCCTACCTCGTGAGCACCTCGTGTGCCTTCCGGACTCCGTTTTCTTGCACGATACGTATTTTGGTCGGTAAAAAATCATTATATAATCTCCCGGGGGTTTGGACTTCCGTATCACGCAAAAATCTCATGTTTTTGTTTCGAGCTGTTTTTCTGACAGATCTAGATTATCATGACGTCCCCACGTGCTTCCAAGGACAAGTTCTTCGAGAAGGTCATCAACCCTTACCTCGCGGAGGTGCTGCGACACCCTCAAACCATTGAGATGCGTGATGGGTTGCTGCACATCTGCGATGCTGAGGGACCAAAGGGAATCAGAAGCGTGGAGACGAGGCTTGAAGCAATGGAACAACAAGTTTTTAAGTGCCAGGGGATGGTGGAGCGTGGAATCAACGCTAGCCACATGATGCTCGCGGAGTTCACTAACAACTACAAGCCGGATGCCAAGAACACCGAGGAGGCCATCTTCAAGCTATATGAGAAGATCGAGCACCTCCAAGCCCAAATCTATGACCTGCAAAACCAAAACTGTGAGTATGAATATAGATTCAAAAGAATGAGTTTGGCTGCAGATTCGAGGATTCTAGAGACTCAATCATCTTTCTATGATGGTGAACCTATGCCTTGGAAGATGGATGACAAGCCCGCATCATCAACAACACCTCCACCGTCTCCTCCAACAAAGAAGAATTGAGTATCTGGGTATGGGCACTCCACTTGGCAACTGCCAAGCTTGGGGGAGTGCCCCGGTATCGTATCACCACCAGTTTTATCTTTACCATTTTCCTTAGTTCGATCTTATCACTAGTATTTTGATCTAGTAGAATAAAGTTTATGGCATGATCTAGTTGTGAGTTTTGCTTTATTATCCTTCTATGTAATCGAGTCTGTGAGCTATATAATAATGATTAGTGTTGAGTCAAAGGCTTGATTATTTTGCCATGATCCTAAGTGAATAAAAGAAAAGGAGAAAGAAATAAGAAGAAACAAAGAGATCCTATGGATCTCATGGAGAGTAATGAGCTCACATAGAAAAAGTATGATGAATAAAAGTTGTTGAGAGTTGACAAGCATAGTTTTGGTCATCGTTGCAATTAATAGGAAGTAATAAAGAAAGATAGGTCCTCACATATAGATATACTATCTTGGACATCTTTTATGATTGTGAGCACTCATTAAAATATGACACGCTAAAGAGTTGACATTGGACAAGGAAGACAACGTAATGGGTTATGTTTTCATACATCTGAGATAAATTATATGGTCTTGGATCTTCCAACATGATGAGCTTGCCTTTCCCCGTCATGCTAGCCAAATTCATTGCACCAAGTAGAGATACTACTTGTGCTTACAAATACCCTTAAACCGGTTTTGCCATGAGAGTCCACCATATCTACCTATGGATTGAATAAGATCCTTCAAGTAAGTTGTCATCGGTGCAAAGCAATAAAAATTGCTCTCTAAATATGTATGATTGATTGGTGTGGGAGAAATAAGCTTTATACGATCTTGTGATGT
This sequence comes from Triticum urartu, assembly GCF_056163025.1. Classification (NCBI taxonomy): domain Eukaryota; kingdom Viridiplantae; phylum Streptophyta; class Magnoliopsida; order Poales; family Poaceae; genus Triticum; species Triticum urartu. Next base: position 463,116,908 of record NC_141879.1, on the reverse strand, counting down.
GGAAGTAATAAAAGCGACGGATTGCATAATAAAGGTTCATATCACAAGGGGCAATATAAAGTGACGTTCTTTCACATTAAGATTTTGTGCATCCAACCATAAAAGCGCATGGCAACCTCTGCTTCCCTCTGCGAAGGGCCTACCTTTTATCATTATCTTCTACCTTATGCAAGAGTCATGGTGATTTTCACCCTTTCTTTTTAAACTTTATCCTTTGGCAAGCACAATATGTTGGAAAGATCCTGGTATATATGGCTAATTGGATGTGAGTTTTCATGAACTATTACTGTTGACATTACCCTTGAGGTAAAACATTGGGAGGCAAGACTATAAGCCCCTATCTTTCTCTTTGTCCGATTAAAACTCCACACCCATAAGTATTGCGTGAGTGTCAGCAATTGTGAAAGATTATATGATAGCTGAGTATGTGGACTTGATGAAAAGCTCTTATACGTTGACTCTTTCCTATGTTATGATAAATTGCAATTGCTTCAATGACCGAGATTGTAGTTTGTTAGTTTTCAATGAAGTTTACGATTCATACTTGATATTGTGATTGAATTCTTACTCTAGCATTAGAGATCATATGACAAAAATTATATAAGTTGCTGTTATAAGAATGATCATGATGCCCTCATGTCTGTATTTTATTTTTATCAACACCTTCATCTCTATACATGTGGACATATTTTTCGATTTTTGGCTTTTCGCTTGAGGACGACCGAGGTCTAAGCTTGGGGGAGTTGATACGTCCATTTTGCATCATGCTTTTATATCAATATTTATTGCATTATGGGCTGTTATTTCACATTATTTCACAATACTTATGGCTATTCTCTCTTATTTTACAAGGTTTACATAAGGAGGGAGAATGCCGGCAGCTGGAATTCTAGGCTGGAAAAGGAGCAAATATTAGAGACCTATTCTGCACAACTCCAAACGTCCTGAAACTCCATGGAACACCTTATAATAAATAATGAAAAATCCTCGCCAAAGATGAAGACCAGGGGGCCCACACCCTTCTCACGAGCGTCCCCCCTAGGGTGCGCCCCCCTACCTCGTGGGCCCCCTGGTGTCTCTCCGATGACCATCTTCTCTTATATGAAGTCTTTCGTTGAGAAAAAAATAAGAAGCAACCTTTCGGGACGAAACTCCGCCGCCACAAGGCGGAACCTTGGCGGATCCAATCTAGAGCTCCGGTAGAGCTGTTCTGCTGGGGAAACTTCCCTCCCGGAGGGGGAAATCATCGCCATCGTCATCACCAACGCTCCTCTCATCGGGAGAGGGCAATATCCATCAACATCTTCGTCAGCACCATCTCATCTCAAAACCCTAGTTCATCTCTTGTATCCAATTCTTGTCTCCAAGTCCGGGATTGGTGCTAGTAGGTTGCTAGTAGTGTTAATTACTCCTTGTAGTTGATGCTAGTTGGTTTAATTAGTGGAAGATCATATGTTCAGATCCTATATGCATATTAATACCCCTCTGATTATGAACATGTTTATGCTTTGTGAGTAGTTACATTTGTTACTGAGGACAAGGGAGAAGTCTTGCTATTAGTAGTCATGTGAATTTGGCATTCGTTCGATATTTTGATGAGATGTATGTTGTCTAGCTTCTAGTGGTGTTATGTGAACGTCGACTACATAACACTTCACCATTATTTTGGGCCTAGAGGAAGGCATTGGGAAGTAATAAGTAGATGATGGGTTGCTAGAGTGACAGAAGCTTAAACCCTAGTTTATGCGTTGCTTCGTAAGGGGCTGATTTGAATCCATATGTTTCATGCTATGGTTAGGTTTACCTTAATAATTTTGTTTTAGTTGCGGATGCTTGCAATAGAGGTTAATCATAAGTGGGATGCTTGTTCAAGTAGAACAGCACCCAAGCACCGGTCCACCCACATGTCAAATTATCAAAGTACCGAACGCGAATCATATGAATGTGATGAAAACTAGCTTGACGATATTCCCATGTGTCCTCGGGAGTCCTTTTCCTTATATAAGAGTTTGTCCAGGCTTGTCCTTTGCTACAAAAAGGATTGGGCCACCTTGATGCACTTTATTTACTTTTGTTATTTGTTGCTCGTTACAAATTATCTCATCACAAAACTATCTGTTACCACTTATTTCAGTACTTGCAGAGAATACCTTGCTGAAAACCGTTTATCATTTCCTTCTGCTCCTCGTTGGGTTCGACACTCTTACTTATCGAAAGGACTATGATAGATCCCCTATAATTGTGGGTCATCATGTTCTTCGGCATAAGCTCTGAGAACTGGGATATTAAGCAATACAGTCAAATGGGATTTCTCTGCCAATTCTCCGGGTGCAGCCATTTGTGTGCTAGCAAGGACTGGCTTACATTCAGGCTTCCCTCATGGCGAGAGAGGAACAAACCTATAGGTATTTGTTTCATGTATTCGGTGCAAAACTCAACCACCACCTCCGCGGTATAACCTTGTAGGATGCTTGCTTCTGGATGGTTTTGGTTCCGACAAAAGCGCTTCAGTATTCCCATGAACCGCTCGAAGGGATACATGTTGTGAAGAAACACAGTACCACAATACTTTATCTCGTCGACAAGGTGCATAGTGAGATGGACCATGACATGAAAGAATGATGGTGGGAAAAACATCTCTAGGGTGGGCAATATTCTTGCAATATCATCTTGCATATGATCCAACTCTTCAGGATCTACAACTATCTGCCTTAGTTGGTTGAAGAAATCACAGATCTCAATGAGTGTGTTTCTTATATCTTTGTCCATCAGATTCCTGATGGCCACAAGGATTTGTGTCAACATTACGTGGCAATCATGTGACTTCATGTGTCCCAACTTCATTTTACCTAAGCTCACATCCACGAGACTTCTGATGTTTGCGGAGTAGGAAGAGGGTGTCTTAACTAACAACAAATAGGTGAAGAACTGTGTTGCTTCTTTTGTACTAAAATTGTAACTCTGGTGAGCTTTGATGAATTTGCCATCATCTTCTACTTCACTCTTGTGTTTTGATTGATCAGCAAGCATATCGAGCCGTGAACCGTCACCATCCTTTCCTTTACCTTTAATCTTGAGTAGAGTACCAAGGATGCTTTCACATACATTCATCTCTATGTGCATGATATTGATGCAGTGACGTACACGTAGAATCTCCCAGTAAGGTAATTTCCAGAACACAGATTTCTTCTTAAACACTTGACCCTTGGGTATTTGTTTCACCGACAAAGGGTGTTTCTTGTTGCGGAACGAAGCATGAAATTTTAAAAGAAAAAATCCTATGCTCATGTAAGATCTATCTAGGAGATGCATAGCAACGAGAGGGGGAGAGTGTGTACACGTACCCTTGTAGACCAAAAGCGGAAGCGTTTGAAAACGTGATTGATGTAGTCGAACTTCTTCTTGTTCCGACCGATCAAGCACCGAACTTACGGCACCTCCGAGTTCTGCACACGTTCAGTTCAATGACGCCCCTCGAACTCTTGATCCAACAAAGTGTTGAGGGAGAATTTTGTCAGCACGACGGCATGGTGACGGTGATGGTTAAGTGATACGCGCAGGGCTTCGCCTAAGCACTACGACAATATGACCAGAGGCGTAAACTGTGGAGGGGGCGCCGCACACGGTTAGGAATCAATGTTGTGTGTTCTAGATGTGCCCCCCCCATATATATATATATATATAGGTGAGAGAGGGAGAGGGTCTGCAAGGGGCGCCCCAAGTAGGAGTAATCCTACTTGGGCGCCTCCTCCAAGCCAGCCTCCCCCCTTCCATATCCATTGGAGGGGGGAGGAAAGAGAGGGAGGAGGGGAAGGAAAGGGGGAGGCCGAATCCTCCCCTTTCCTTCTCCCTTCCCTTCTTTTCCTTCTCCTCCTATTCAACCTATAGGGGGCGCACCAGCCCCTTTTGGGGCTGGTCTGTCCAACTCTTGGCCCATTAGGCCCATATAGCTTGACGGGGGTTGCCCGGAACCCCTTCCGGTGACCCAATATGTACCCGGTACCCCCAGAACACTTCTAGTGTCTGAATACTATCGTCCTATATATGAATCTTTACCTCTCGACCATTTTGAGACTCCACATAATGTCCGTGATCTCATACGGGACTCCGAAAAACATTCGGTCACCAAATCACATAACTCATATAATACAAAATCGCCATCGAACATTAAGCGTACGGACCCTACGGGTTCGAGAACTATGTAGACATGACCGAGACACCTCTCCGGTCAATAACCAACAACGGAACCTGGATGCTCATATTGGTTCCCGCATATTCTACGAAGATCTTTATCGGTCGTACCATAATGACAACATGCGTTATTCCCTTTGTCATCGGTATGTTACTTGCCCAAGATTCGATCGTTGGTATCTTCATACCTAGTTCAATCTCATTATCGGCAAGTCACATTGCTGGCAAGGCTTATTATGATGTGCATTACCAAGAGGGCCCAGAGATACCTCTTTGATACTCGGAGTGACAAATCCTAATCTCGATCTATGCCAACCCAACAAACACCTTCGTAGAAACCTGTAGAGCATATTTATAATCACCCAGTTACGTTGTGATGTTTGATAGCACACAAGGTATTCCTCTGGTATTTGGGAGTTGCATAATCTCATAGTCAAAGGAATTATTTATAAGTCATGAAGAAAGCAATAGCAATAAAACTTAACAATCATTAGGCTAAGCTAAGGGATGGGTCTTGTCCATCACATCATTCTCCTAATGATGTGATCCCGTTCATCAAATGACAACACATGTCTATGGTTAGGAAATTTAACCATCTTTGATTAACGAGCTAGTCTAGTATAGGCTCACTTGGGACACTGTGTTTTGTCTATGTATCCACACATGTATCAAGTTTCCGGTTAATACAATTCTAGCATGAATAATAAACATTTATCATGACATAAAGAAATATAAATAACAACTTTATTATTGCCTCTAGGGCATATTTCCTTCAGTCCCCCACTTGCACTAGATTCAATAATCTAGTTCACATCGTCATGTGATTTAACAGCAATAGTTCACATCTTTATGTGATTAGTTCACATCTCCATGTGACTAACACCCAAAGGGTTTACTAGAGTCAATAATCTAGTTCACATCGTTGTGTGATTAACACCCAAAGAGTACTAAGGTGTGATCATGTTTTGCTTGTGAGAGAAGTTTAGTAAATGGGTCTGCCACATTCAGAGCCGTATGTATTTTCCAAATTTTCTATGTCTACAATGCTCTGCATGGAGCTACTCTAGCTAATTTCTCCCACTTTAAATATGTATCCAGATTGAGACTCAGAGTCATCCGGATCGGTGTAAAAGCTTGCATCAACGTAACTCTTTACGACGAACTCTTTATCACCTCTGTAACCGAGAAATATTTCCTTAGTCCTCTTAGGTAACTAAGGATAACTTTGACCGCTGTCCAGTGATCCACTCCTGGATCACTATCGTATCACCTTGAGAAACTCATGGAAAGGTACACAATAGGTCTGGTACACAGTATAGCATACTTTATAGAACCTATGGCTGAGGCATAGGGAATGACTTTCATTCTGTTTCTATTTTCTGTCATGGTTGGGTTTTGAGTCTTACTCAACTTCACACCTTACAATACAGGCAAGAACTCCTTTTTGACTGATCCATTTTGAACTTCTTCAAAATCTTGTCACGGTATGTGCTTTGTGAAAGTCCTATTAAGCGTCTTGACCTATCCCTATAGATCTTGGTGCCCAATATATAAGTAGTTTCACCGAGGTCTTTCATTGAAAAACTCTTACTCAAGTATCCATTTATGCTATCCAGAAATTCTATATCATTTCCAATCAACAATATGTCATCCACATATAATATTAGAAATGCTACAGAGCTCCCACTCACATTCTTGTAAATACAAGCTTCACCATAAGTTTGTATAAAAACATATGCTTTGATCACCTTATCAAAGCATATATTCCAACTCTGAAATGCTTGCACCAGTCCATAGATGGATCACTGGAGTATGCACACTTTGTTAGCACCTTTAGGATTGACAAAACCTTTTGGTTGCATCATATACAACTCTTCTTTAAGAAATCCATTCAGGAATGCAGTTCTGATATCCATTTGCCAGACTTCATAAAATGTGGCAATTTCTAACATGATTCGGACAGACTTAAGCATCGCTATGAGTGAGAAAATCTCATCGTAGTAAACTCCTTGAACTTGTCAAAAACCTTTTGTGACAAGTCGAGCTTTGTAGATAGTAACACTACCATCAGTGTCTGTCTTCCTCTGGAAGACCCATTCATTCTCAATGGCTTGTCGATCATTGGGCAAGTCCAAAAGTCCATACTTTGTTCTCATGCATGGATCCTATCTCAGATTTCATGGCCTCAAGCCATCTGTCAGGATCTGGGATCATCAGAGCTTCTTCATAGTTCATAGGTTCGCCATGGTCTAATAACATGACTTCCACGACAGGATTACCGTACCACTCTGGTGCGGAACATGCTCTGTTTGACCTACGAGTTCCAGCAGTAACTTGATCCGAAGTTTCATGATCATTATCATTAGCTTCATCTCTAGTTGGTGTAGGCATCACAGGAACGGATTTCACTGATGTGCTACTTTCCAATTCGAGAGAAGGTACAATACCTCATCAAGTTCTACTTTCCTCCCACTCACTTCTTTCGAGAGATACTCCTTCTCTAGAAAGGATCCATTCTTAGCAACAAAGATCTTGCCTTCGGATTTGTGGTAGAAGGTGTACCCAACAGTTTCTTTTTGGCTATCCTATGAAGACACACTTCTCCGATTTGGGTTTGAGCTTTATCAGGCTGAAACTTTTTCATATAAGCATCGCAACCCCAAACTTTAAGAAACGATACCTTAGGTTTCTTGCCAAACCATAGTTCATACGGTGTCATCTCAACGGGTTTAGATGGTGCCCTAGTTAACGTGAATGCAGCTGTCTCTAATGCGTAACCCCAAAACGATAGTGGTAAATCGGTAAGAGACATCATAGATCGCACCATATCCAATAAAGTACGGTTATGACGTTCGGACACACCATTACGCTGTGGTGTTCTAGGTGGCTTGAGTTGTGAAACTATTCCATATTGTTTTAAATGAAGGCCAAACTCATAACTCAAATATTCGCCTCCGCGATCAGATCGTAGAAACTTTATTTTCTTGTTATGATGATTCTCCACTTCACTATGAAATTCTTTGAACTTTTCAATTGTTTCAGACTTGTGTTTCATTAATTAGATATACCAATATCTGCTCAAATCATATGTGAAGGTTAGAAAATAATGATACCCGCCGCGAGCCTCAACACTCATCGGGCCGCATACATCGGTATGTATTACTTCCAATAAGTCAGTGGCTCGCTCCATTGTTCCATAAAACGGAGTCTTAGTCATCTTGCCCATGATGCATGGTTCGCAAGTATCAAATGATTTGTAATCAAGTGATTCCAAAATCCCATCTGTATGGAGTTTCTTCATGTGCTTTACACCAATATGACCTAAACGGCAGTGCCACAAATATGTTGCACTATCATTATCAACTTTGCATCTTTTGGCATCAATATTATGAATATGTGTATCACTATGATCGAGGTCCAATAAACCATTGACCTCGGGTGTATGACCATATAAGGTTTGATTCATGTAAATAGAACAACAATTATTCTCTAACTTAAATGAATAACCAATAAACATGATCTTATCATATTCATGCTCAACGCAAACACCAAATAACATTTATTTCTAGTTCAACACTAATCCCGAAGGTAGAGGGAGTGTGTGATGGTGATCGTATCAACCTTGGAATCACTTCCAACACACATCGTCACTTCGCTCTTAACTAGCCTATGTTAATTCTGCAACTCCTGTTTTGAGTTACTAATCTTAGCAACTAAACCGGTATCAAATGCCTAGGGGCTACTATGAACCTGTATATCAAATATACCTTTGTTCACTTTGCCATCCTTCTTATCTCTCAAGTATTTGGGGTAGTTCCGCTTCCAGTGACCATTCCATTTGCAGTAGAAGCACTCAACTCGGGATTAGGTCTAGCTTTGGGCTTCTTCACGGGAGTGGCAACTTGCTTGCCATTCTTTTTTGAAGTTCCCCTTCTTCCCCTTGCCCTTTTTCTTAAAACTAGTGGTCTTGTTAACCATCAACACTTGATGCTATTTTATTGATTTCTACCTTCACTGATTTTAGCATCGCGAAGAGCTTGGGAATCATTTTCATCATCCCTTGCATATTATAGTTCATCACGAAGTTCTAGTAACTTGGTGATAGTGACTAGAGAACTCTGCCAATCACTATATTATCTGGAATATTAACTCCCACTTGATTCAAGCGATTGTAGTACCCAGACATTCTGAGCACATGCTCACTAGCTGAGCTATTCTCCTCCATCTTGTAGGCAAAGTACTTGTCATAGGTCTTATACCTCTTAACACGTGCATGAGTCTGAAATATCATTTTCAGCTCTTGAAACATCTCATATGCTCCATGGCGTTCAAAACATTTTTGAAGTCCCGGTTCTAAGCCGTAAAGCATGGTGCACTGAACTATCAAGTAGTCATCATACCGAGCTTGTCAAACGTTCATAACGTCTGCATCTGATCCTGCAATAGGTCTGTCACCTAGCGGTGCATCAAGGACATAATTCTTCTGTGCAGCAATGAGGATAATCCTCAGATCACGGACCCAGTCCGCATCATTGCTACTATCATCTTTCAACATAGTTTTTCTCTAAGAACATATCAAAAATAAAACAAGGGAGCTATACGCGAGCTATTGATCTACAACATAGATATGCAAATACTATCAGGACTAAGTTCATGATAAATTAAGTACAATTAATCAAATTACTTAAGAACTCTCACTTAGATAGACACCCCTCGAGTCATCTAAATGATACGTGATCCAAATCAACTAAACCATGTCCAATCATCACGTGAGATGGAGTAGTCACCAATGGTGAACATCTCTATGTTGATCATATCTACTATATGATTCATGTTCGGCCTTTTGGTCTCCAGTGTTCTGAGGCCATGTTTGTACATGCTAGGCTCGTCAAGTTTAACCCGAGTATTCCGCATGTGCAAAACTGTCTTGCACCTATTGTATGTGAACATAGAGCCTATCACACCCGATCATCATGTGGTGTCTCAGCAGGAAGAACTGTCGCAACGGTGCATACTCAGGCAGAACACTTATACCTTCAAATTTTAGTGAGGGATCATCTTATAATGCTACCGCTGTACTAAGCAAAATAAGATGCATCAAAGATAAACATCACATGCAATCAAAATATGTGACATGATATGGCCATCATCATTTAGTGCCTTTGATCTCCATCTCCAAAGCATCGTCATGATTTCCATCGTCAGCGGCTTGACACCTTGATCTCTATCGTAGCATCGTGGTCGTCTCGCCAACTATTGCTTCTACAACTATCGCTAACGCATACTGATAAAGTAAAGCAATTACATGGCGTTTGGATTTCATACAATAAAGCGACAACCATAAGGCTCCTGCCAATTGCCGACAACTTTTAAAAAACATGATCATCTCATACAATAACGTATATCACATCATGTCTTGACCATATCACATCACAGCAAGCCCTGCAAAAACAAGTTAGACGTCCTCTACTTTGTTGTTGCAAGTTTTACGTGGTTTCTACGGGCTTCTAGTAAGAACCATTCTTACCTACGCATCAAAACCACAACGATTTTTCATCAAGTGTGCTGTTTTAACCTTCAACAAGGACCGGTCGTAGTTAAATTCGATTCAACTAAAGTTGGAGAAACAGACACCCGCCAGTCACCTTTATTCAAAACAAGTTGCATGTCTGTCGGTGGAACTGGTCTCATGAACATGGTCATTTAAGGTTGGTCCGGGCCGCTTCATCCAACAATACCGTCGAATCAAAATAAGATGTTGGTGGTAAGCAGTATGGCTATGATCGCCCACAACTCTTTGTGTTCTACTCGTGCATATCCTCTACGCATGGACCTGGCTCGGATGCCACTGTTGGGGAACATAGCATGCAATTTCAAAAAAAATCCTATGCTCACGTAAGATCTATCTAGGAGATGCATAGCAACGAGAGGGGAGAGTGTGTCCACGTACCCTCGTAGACCGAAACCGGAAGCGTTTGACAACACGGCTGATGTAGTCGAACTTCTTCTCGTTTCGACCGATCAAGGACCGAACGTACGGCACCTCTGAGTTATGCACACGTTCAGCTCGATGACATCCCTCGAACTCTCCAGCAAAGTGTCGAGGGAAAGTTTTGTCAGCATGACGGGGTGTTTATGGTGATGGTGAAGTGATTCGCGCAGGGCTTCGCCTAAGCACTACGACAATATGACCGGCGGCGTAAACTGTGGAGGGGGCGCCGCACACGGCTAGGAATCAATGTTGTGTGTTCTAGTGGTCCCCCCCGCATATATATATATATATGTGTGTGTGGGGGGGGAGAGGGAGAGGGGCTGCAAGGGGCACCCCAAGTAGGAGTAATCCTACTTGGGCGCCTCCTCCAAGTCGGCCTCCCCCTTCCATATCCATCGGAGGGGGAAGGAAAGAGAGGGAGGAGGGGAAGGAAAGGGGGAGGCCGAATCCTCCCCTTTCCTTCTCCCTTCCCTTCCTTTCCTTCCCCTCCTATTCAGCCTATAGGGGGCACACCAGCCCCATTTGGGGCTGGTTTGTCCAACTCTTGGCCCATTAGGCCCATATAGCTTGCCGGGGGTTGCCCGGAACCCCTTTTGGTGACCCGATACGTACCTGGTACCCCCAGAACACTTCCAGTGTCCGAATACTATCGTCCTATATATGAATCTTTACCTCTCGACCATTTCTAGACTCCTCGTCATGTTCGTGATCTCATCCGGGACTCCTAAGAACATTCGGTCACCAAATCACATAACTCATATAATACAAAATCGTCATCGAACGTTAAGCGTGCGGACCCTACGGGTTCGAGAACTATGTAGACATGACCGAGACACCTCTCTGGTCAATAACCAACAGCGGAACCTAGATGCTCATATTGGTTCCCACATATTCTACGAAGATCTTTATCGGTCATACCATAATGACAACATATGTTATTCCCTTTGTCATCGGTATGTTACTTGCCTGAGATTCGATCGTCGGTATCTTCATACCTAGTTCAATCTCATTATCGGCAAGTCTCTTTACTCGTTCCATAATGCATCATCCCTCAACTAACTCATTAGTCACATTGTTTGCAAGGCTTATTATGATGTGCATTACCGAGAGGGCCCAGAGATACCTCTCCGATACTCGGAGTGACAAATCCTAATCTCGATCTATGCCAACCCAACAAACACCTTGGGAGATACATGTGGAGCATCTTTATAATCACCCAGTTACGTTGTGACGTTTGATAGCGCACAAGGTATTCCTCCGGTATTCGGGAGTTGCATAATCTCATAGTCAAAGGAACTATGTATAAGTCATGAAGAAAGCAATAGCAATAAAACTTAATGATCATTATGCTAAGATAATGGATGGGTCTTGTCCATCACATCATTCTCCTAATGATGTGATCCCGTTCATCAAATGACAACACATGTCTATGGTTAGGAAACTTAACCATCTTTGATTAACGAGCTAGTTTAGTAGAGGCTTACTAGGGACACTATGTTTTGTCTATGTATCTAGACATGTATCAAGTTTCCTGTTAATACAATTCTAGCATGAATAATAAACATTTATCATGATATAAGGAAATATAAATAACAACTTTCTTATTGCCTCTAGGGCACATTTCCTTCAGTTCTTGCCAAGCACAACATTAATTTGTTAGCCATGTTGTGGACCACCTCCCAATCATAGGGTCTTGGGCCCACACCTACCTCTGTCGTACCATCAAATTCAGCTTTGATCTTTCGGTATGTGTGATTTTTTCGTAAGAACCTATGATGACGCAAATACATGGTTTTGCGCGAGTTGGGAAGTCTTCTGCTAGATGTCCTATCCATGCATGTGACACACCCTACATCTCCCTTTGTTTTCCGCCCTGATGTGTTGCCTAATGCCGACATATCTTGAATGGTGTGCACCAGCATCGCATGTAGATCGAAAATCTCCTTTTTGTAAGCATCATAACATTTTACAGCAGGCGCATCTATCCACACTATCAGCGGTTCTTCTACCAGTAGCTGAAAGTAAATGTCGATGTCATTTCCAGGTTACTTTGGTCCTTGCATAATCATTGACATCATAATGTATTTTTTCTGCATACACAACCAAGGAGCTAGGTTATATATGCACAGAAGCACCAGCCATGTGCTATAATTGGTGCTCATATCGCCAAAAGGATTCATCCCGTCAGTACACTCCCCGAGCCTTATACTTCTAGGATCCTTGGCAAAGTCTTCAAACTTGTTGTCGATTAATTCCCAATGAGCCCCATCTTTTGGGTGCCTCATATACTTATCCATAATTCGCTCATCATGATGCCACCGCAACCTCTTTGCCTCTCTAGGGTTTGCAAACAATCGCCTCAACCTTGGAATTAAAGGCAAGTACCAAACAACCTTGAACAGGATTCTTGTCTTGATCTCGTCGTCCAATTTGTACTTGTCCTTTGCTCTCCTACGCTTGTATCGTGCATGCTTGCATGTGGGACATGCACGCAAATCTTTGTACTCACCACGGTACAATATACAATCATTCACACAAGCCTGTATCTTTTGTACTTCAAGTTTCAATGGGTAAACAATTTTCTTCGCTTCATTCGTGCTTCTTGGGAGCACACTATATTCTGGAAGAATTTCTTTGAAAAGACCTAACATATCTGTGAAGCCCTTGTTTGATAGACCGTTTGCTGCTTTAAATCTAAGAAGCGCCAGGGTGGCACTCAACCTGGAATATTTCTTTTTGCAACCTGGATACAATTATTTCTTGGAGTCCGCATCAATGGTTGGCAGATCCTTGTACCCAATCATGTCATTTTTAGGCCCTCGATATCTGCAATCATAGCAGCAAAATCTGGCATATCAAGATCGTCATCATCTGCGTCGACGTCTTGGTTTTCTAGTGAGCGTTTCGGCTTTCTGGTGTTCCATTGGTAGCTTGACGCCTCTGCCCCGATGTTAGATTCAACATCCATCTGACACCGATCGGGGTTTGGCATCTCGCAGCCCTGGGTATCTTCATCCATGACCTCCTCTTCACCGTGTCGGGTCCAATGTGTATATCCATCCATGAATCCCCGAGAGACTAAGTGCCACTGGACATCTGCAACTTCATGTGACTCTGTATTGGCCTAATCAGTACACGGACACAGGATGTAATCTGCATCACCAGTTCTCCTCTTTGTACTTTTAGCCAAATTCATGAACTCTGTCACGCCAGTGATAAAATCTATAGTTTTCTGATCCTTCGTCCATCGAGATGGTTCCATCTGCACCACATGAATGGTAATTAAAAATAAAACAACAACATTAATACACGGATTAACTGTTGCCCAAAGATGTGTGCATAAATCACAAGGTTTTATTCTCATAATTACTGAGGGCGCTCCATGTTGTTATCCATACATGCAATGACAAAAATTAATGGCCAGTCAATTTACACGCAGAGTACTAGTACAGCACTACCCCTAGGAATTGAATACCTTAATTAAGTCACTCAGGAAAAGAATACCTTAATTAATTAGCCGTGCGGCGACCTCCACCCAGCAGAAAGAGAAGCGTGATGCGGCGGCACGCCGAGACAGCAGGGTCGAGGAGCAAAGCTTAGTGCAGCTGCCGCCTGAAGTTCGACCTCCACTATCCCGCCATCGACTGTGATGGATGTGCTCGAATCATGCCGCCGCCAACCTTGATGGTTGAGCTCCTCCTATCTCCCACCGTAGACCGAGGATTGACCTCCTATGACGCTGCCACCGCCCACCAACTGAGGATTGACCTCTTCTCCAGTAGCCGCTGCCTAGGCCATCGCCGCCATCTCTATGTGCAGAGTGGCTGGTTTTTTTACGGATATCCACAGAGCGGCTGTTTACACGGTATCATTGTAACTCAATTATATGTACATGGTAGTACATCACATATGGTTATGTAACGGCAACCGTGTCTCACCTACGTTGTCTTCTCACACGGTTTGGTGCAAAAATCATGTGTGACGTTCTAATACCTAACATAAACGACATGTATAAACAGTGTGCCATATACAACATATAGTGCCAAAAGTAGTTCCCGACTGTTAGCTTATCCCCACAGTTTCCCCATTTCCCCCAAATCCCTACATAGCCTCCAAATTCCCTCGTGTGGTGCTGACATTGGGGGAATGCGGACGAGTGGTGCTGATGATTTTCGTGCGGCTGCTCCTACTCGCATCGCCGCCACGATGGCAGTCGCCGTTGAGCACTTGCCTAAGGTCATCAGAAGGCAGGTGTACTACGGATCTGAATCGTCCTGTTAGGTTCCAAGCTATCCTGATCTTTTTAGCATGTCCAAAGTAGCTCCTTACTGAATCCGTCCTGAATGAACCCCCCCCCCCCCCAGGAAAGCAATCTGCCGCCGGATTGGAGCATGACTCCAGACTCCCACAACACAAGTTCGACTCTGAGTTTTGCACCACCATGAAGTACCAAAAGATGAGTTGTGTGCATGGGCACACTCCCGCTCGACGTGTATGCACGGAGGGATTCGACATTGGCAGGTAGGTTCTCAGTTTCCCCTTAGAGGTTAGTGCCAAGTTCATCTTGAATGGTATTTAACATTGGCAGGGATATGAGGCTTGTGCCTTTGTTAACTGGCTGGATGAAGAATGGCATGGCAGGGCCTGGAGTGTTATCACCAAGATCGCAGAAGATAACGTAAAGCTGAAGAAGAAACTGGCTGACCTGGAATGTACAATCAGTACGATGAAGCAAGAAAGACTCAATCACAGGCAACAGATGAAAGCAAGAGACAAGAAGGAACTAGCATGTGTAGTTGTGGTTGTCCCATTAGCCATGTTCTATGCGTTGTTTGCAATGATGATTAGGGGTTTTGTTTGACAGTATTGCTAAAGCACATCTAGATGTGCTCTAAGTAATGCACAT
Source organism: Triticum urartu (assembly GCF_056163025.1). Lineage (NCBI taxonomy): Eukaryota > Viridiplantae > Streptophyta > Magnoliopsida > Poales > Poaceae > Triticum > Triticum urartu. The sequence goes on along the minus strand of NC_141879.1, from coordinate 463,101,819 downwards.
CTAGGTCCTATGCCATTGATGTTACGCGAAGATTCGTGCAGATATTTTCCTTTGTCTTTTTTTCTTTTCCTTTGTAGTTTGATTATTACTGGCTTTATCAATAAGAAGAGCTCAGTGTATTGCTTGCCAACTACAATACTCCATTCGTACCGGTACCAGTGCATAATCCCAAAACTCGTTCCTTGTTTTTGTCCTGTAAAAAGAAACCAGCCAATAGGAGTCTTGCACAACCCCGGGAATTTGGAGCGACTAGGTACAAATAATTGTGGTTGATTATATCAGCGGTAATACGTCAACCCCCACTTTAATTGGCATTTCCTCTTCTCTACATACCCTGCTTAAGTGTCCACCATCTTCATCAGCCCGGTAGGCCATGCTACACACTGGCACACACTCTGCAGCCATGTCGAGCGACAGTGAGGACGACAGTTCGGCCAGCAGTCTGGCGCTCGATGATAGGTCAACATCAGAATCATCCCGCTCGTCTTCCATGAGTCCGGCGTCAAGCCCAGACCTCGATTATATCCGGATCATGGAAGGGTTGCCACCTTCGGAGTCGTCAGACGACAACCATATGAACGAGGAGCCGTCGGAGGACGAAGAAGAGGACGACGATGATGATGGGGAGGAATGGTCGAGCGAGGAGGACGACGACAACAACAACGATGATGATGATGACGGAGGCGATGAAAAGCCAACGGTCAGCGGCAAGAAGCGTCCTCGCCAAGACGATGTCACGGGGCCATCCAACAACAACAACAACAACAACAACAAGGACTAAATTAAGCAGACTATATATATATCTATTTCCGTTCGCTCATATTAATTTGTTATCTTTGATTATCCTGTCAATCCCATCGTAGACAGTTAGTAATACATATTTGACAGAGATCTTCTACATTATCGCCCATAGGTTGGTTTGTTGAACTGTGTGCCCTAAAGAGCACACAATTCACAAAAAAAGACCATATGGGTTATCTATAATGATCGCACACAATTCTAATTACCGACCTGTTTGCCGGGTATCACACGCATCTTGCTACGCCAAATCGTTTGTGTTTACCTCGATCATCACAAACGGTTCATCGGAGCGAACTATATGCCAAACACACACCTTGATCTGGCTGCCCGTTTCTGTTGTTCTGTCTCATCGCAAATGGTTCGTGTGGATCAACTGTATGCCCATCATCGCACACACAACTAAAATCTGAACCGTGTTTGATGTATCATTCATCACAAACGTTTTGCGTCTTTTTTGACGGGTTTTTTACATCACCGCTTGCGATTAATGCATCACACACAGTTTCGTCAAAGGGTCTCTGATCGTAGTGTCGCGTTAGCAGCATCCTGCAGTAGTGATACCCTCAGCCCCGAGGGTGCACTACTTCCTTGTTATCATGGTTACCGTCGGGATGATGAAGATGGCCTTTGGTAATGATTTCCCCACCTACAGGGTGCCGGAATAGGGCTCCTAATGGGATCTCTTTGGTACAGAGGCTTGCGGCGGCGGAGTCGAAGTTCTAACGTTATTTCTAGGGGTTTCCCTATTTATAAGAATTTTCAGAGTTGGAATCATGCAAAAAGGAGCTAAGATGGGCCCATGGGGCACTAGCCCACGGCCACCCCCTGGGAGCGCCATGGTGGCTTCTGGGGGGCCCGTGGTTCTTCTGGTCCTCCCACAAAGCTTCGGGGGTCTCTTTTGTTCCAAAAAAATCGTCAAAAAGTTGCACTGCATTTGGACTTCATTTAATATGGATTTTCTTGGAAACCAAAAACAAGCAGAAAACAACAACTGGCACTCGGCACTAGGTCGATATGTTAGTCCATAAAAATCATATAAAAGTTATATAAATGTGCACCAAAACCATATAAAATTGTTGTAAAGATGGCATGAATACTTCATAAATTAGAGATATGTTTAAGACGTATGAGTGTTGCAGCCATTTGTTGCCCTGCATAGCTGCCTGGATGGTAATTCTCCACATGGTGCAATGCTTGAGAAGGTCAAGGAATTTGGCACAAAAAATCATCTTAGATATCCAAGGTTCCAACTAGAATTTGGTGAGAGCTCCACCTCTGACACTAAAATGCACTAAGGCATGTAATAGAGTCCTGACCACAATCAATAGGGGCTGGAAGGACAATCAAAGGATTCGCCCCTATCCATGTAGGACAAACAAAGCCATCGACATCTCATGGACAAACTCTTCATGCAAAGGTTTGGGATTCGAAGGCCACTAAATTTGCGCGACATGCAGACTTGCTTCCAGTTAAGAATGCATTTTCCTCATGTGGCCTCGTTCTTGTTAACCCAAAGGAAGGCTCGACAATATTAGTTAGATCTCTTAACATGCCAGGTCGTAGGCTCGGTCACAAGGAGTTGAAATATTGGGAGGGCATAGAGCACCGATGTTACCAGGGCCAGCCTACCCAGAGTGGGCAATTGAAGTTTGGACCATTTGGAAGTTTTACCTAGCAACCTATATTGAAGATAGGCTCATAGTATATCCTTCGCGGCCTAGTGAAGCTGAGAGGCCTGCCGAGGTAGGTGAAGGGTAATTTTTAAATAAAGGAATTGAGGAAATTGGACAGGGATTACACATTACTCTCATCGCACCTGCTATGACAAAGGTTGTTCTTGGTGAAATTTGTAGTTAGTCTCGTGGCCTCGCCAAAGGAATCAATTATCATCTTGGCAGCATGGACCTTTGATTTTTTTAATGTAGTCTTGGCATTACCCTCTTAGAGGACAGTGATCCTTGACCACTACCTCCAATGGGCACGCTGGAGTGCCGAAATGCCAAGGAGGTTCATCTTGCATGTAGTCTTCTTTCATTGTGAGATAAATCCCTCTCATCAAGTGCTACATCCAACATGCTAAACAGCTCACCGGAGATGGTTCCACGGAGCTTGAGGTCACTGATGAAAGAAGAGCTCCAGCTTTCTAGATCTCTAGTGGCATTGGTCAACTTGCAATGCAATCTCAAATAAGAATCAATATATGGTATAGGATTGCTCCAGGAATCTACAACCACTTGAGAAAAACCTTCAAATTTAGTCTAGTAGTTATCGAATCTAAAATGCATGTGTGGTTTGAAGTTTGCATCCATGGTTAACAGTAGCGGGTAGTGGTCAGAAAAATCAGAGGGTAAGGCCGCAAGGATGCAATTGGGGTGATCCATCATCCATCCCTCATCATAAATCATGCGATCAAGCTTCGCCTTCAGTGCAAACTAGTGTTCGTTGGTCCAGGTATACTTTCTTCCATGCAGGTACAACTCCTTAAGTTCTAACTGATTGATGAATCTTTGTAAGGCAGCCATGGTTCCTTGTTGAAGTTCCAATTATTTTTATCAGAAGCTTGCGCAATGAGATTCAAATATCCACCTATAATGCAGGGCATGGAACTTGGACAGTGCGATCGGAGGCAATCCATAAATGGGAGCTTCTCGGCATCAATTTGAGGGTTGTTCACCATAATCAATCTAAACTCTATGCCAGACAGTAGCCACGATGGTCAGCAGCGAGGAAATATCGATTTGAATCATGGGTTATAACATCCAAAAGGTCCTTGTTCCATGTCAATATGATGCCACCGCTGGTTCCAATGGCAAGGGAGAGAACAACTTGGAGTAAGGAGGGTCGCAACACTGTCAGACAACAGCGAGATCAACACAACTAACTTGGGTTCTTGCAAATAGATAATTATGGGTTCATGCATTAACACAACAGCTTTGACAACACGACGACAAGTAGAGATTTTTAGTCCTCTCACATTACAAAACAAGGATAATGTAACTTGACATAGGAAACTAAATAAACACATGTAGCAGAATAGAGTAGTTACACATGACGCGCCTTACACCTCCCTTAATAGTGGCCATTTTCGCAAGTGTCGAGAGATCCTCAATCTGACCAGTGAAGAGGGGTTTATTGAACGTGAGCTTTGACATCTCAAGTATGCTCTTGTATTCTTATTATCACTCGGTGGTGATGAGGCCTCTCTTGCTGACATGAGGCATCGGGCAAGACCGAGGGAGATATTTTCCCCATAGGAGATGATCCCTTCATTTCTGTTTTGGAGTTGGTGGCTTCTTCTGGTGGCAGTGGTAGGACGGCAGCGTCCTCGCTTCTCCCTCAACTTTGCATAGGCAGGTCCGACAAGCAGGGGAGCAGAGATCGGTGAGGTAGGCATGATGATCCACAAGTATAGGTATCAATCGTAGTCCTTTCGATAAGTAAGAGTGTCGAACCCAATGAGGAGCAGAAGGAAATGATAAGCGTTTTTCAGCAAGGTATTCTCTGCAAGTACTGAAAGTAGTGGTAACATGTAGTTCTGTAGAAAGATAATTCATGACAAGTAACAAGTAGTAATAGTAACAACTGTGCAGTAAGCTAGCCCAATCCTTTTTATAGCAAAGGACAAGCCATAAAGTTCTCTTATATAAAGCAAAGTGTTCTCGAGGACACATAGGAATTCTCATCTAGTCATGTTCATCATGTTTGGTTGATTCGTGTTTGCTACTTCGATAATTTGATATGTGGGAGGACCAGTGCTAGGGTGTTGTTCTTACTTGAACAAACAACCCTCTTATGATTACCCCCTCTAGCAAGCATCCTCAACTATGAAAGAAGAATTAAGATAAATCTAACCATAGCATTAAACATATGGATCCAAATCAACCCATCAACCCCTTACGGAATAACGCATAAACTAGAGTTTAAGCTTTTGTCACTCTCGCAACCCATCATCTACTTATTACTCCCCAATGCCTTCCCTTAGGCCCAAATATGGTGAAGTGACATGTAGTCGACGTTCGCATGACACCACTAAAGGAAGAACAACATACACATCATCAAAATATCGAATGAATACCAACTTCACATGATTACTTATAACAAGACTTCTCCCATGTCCTCAAGCGCAAAAGTAACTGCTCACAAATCACATTTACATTCAAGATCATAGGTGTATTGAATATTCTTAAGGATCTGAACATATAGTCTTCCACCAAATAAACCAACTAGCATCAACTACACGATGTAATCAACACTACTACCAACCCACGTGTACCAATCTGAGGTTTTGGGACAAAGATTGAATACAAGAGATGAACTAGGGTTTGAGAGGAGATGGTGCCGGTGAAGAAGTTGATGAATATTAGTCCTCCCACGATGAGAGGATCGTCGATGATGTCGATTGTTCTGATTTCCCCCTCCCGGAGGGAAGTATCCCCAATGGAATTGCTCTGTCGGAGAGCAAAAGTGCTCCTGCCCAGGTTACGCCTCGAGATGGCGGCGCTTCATTCCAAAAGTCTTCCTCTTATTTTTGTCTCTAGGGTAAAATCCTTCATATAGCAGAAGATGGGCATCGGAGACCAGCTATGGGCCCCACAAGGCGCCAGGGAACGCCCTAGGGGTGGACGCGCCCTGTTGCCTTGTCGATGGCACCGATTTCCCCCTCCCGAAGGGAAGTATCGCCGGCGAAATCGCTCCGTTGGAAAGCAAAAGTGCTCCTGCCCAGGTTCCGCATCAAGACGGCAGCGCTTCGTCCCGAAATTCTTACTCTTATTTTTTCTAGGGTAAAATCCTTCATATAGCAGAAGATGGGCTCTGGAGGCCAACTGTGGGCCCCATAAGGCATCAGGGCACGCCATGTTGCCTTGTGAGAAGAAGGTGGCCCCCCTCTGGTATTCTTTGTTTCAGTATTTTTTATATATTCAATAAAAATCATCATGAATTTTCAGGTCATTTGGAGCTCCGTAGAATAGCTATCTCCATTATAGATCTTTTAGGTCCAGAATTATAGTTGTTGGTAATTTTCCTCTCCATGTAAGTCTTGAAAATTAAGAGAGAAAAGGCATTAGAATTGCATCATAAAGTGAAATAATGACCAAAAACATTCTAAATAATAGTAGGAAAACATGATGCAAATGGACATATCAACTCCCCCAAGCTTAGATCTCGCTTGTCCTGAAGGGAAAACCGAACTTGATAATCACGACCACATGTTAGAGAGAGAGGTGTCAACAAAATAAAATACAGACATGGTAGCATCATGATCATTATCATAGCAACAAAATATTTATTATATAACTTCGCATAATCAAGTAACAATTCATTCACAACATTGAAGTATGAAGTATAAACTTTCTTGGAAACAAACAAACAAACTATGTCCTCGATCATTGAAACAATCACAATTCATCATATTTCTAGGAAGAGGCTATGTAAGAGCTTTTGTTTTGCAAGTCCACATACTCAATTTTGAAATAATATTCTATGATTGCTAACTCTCAATGCATATTTTTGGGAACAAACATTTCGTTGGACACATAGGAAGATGGGGGTTCATTGTTTTCACCTCCCAACTCGTTTACCTCAAGGATAATGTCAACAACAATAACTCATGATTACCTACATCCAACTGGATATGTATGCCTGGATCTTTAATTCCCCACCACATGATGCTTGTCAAGTAGAGAATAAATAAGAATGGAGTAGGGGTAATCACTATTGACTCTTGCGTAAAATTAAATACAGAAAAATAAAAGATAGGCCCTTCGCAGAGGGAAGCAGAGATTGGCGTGCATTTTTTAGTTTTGGATGTGCAAGCTCTTAATGTAAAGGAACGTCACTTTATATTGCCCCTTATGATAACAACCTTTATTATGCAGCATGTCGCTTTTATTTCTTTGCCATCATAAGATCTTACAAAGCTTATTTTCCCTTACAATAAAAGATCATACATATTTAGGAGCAATTTTTATTGCTTTTGCACCAATGACAACTTACTTGAAGGATCTTATTTAATCCATAGGTAGATATGGTGGACTCTCATGACAAGAAGCTGGGTTTAAGGGGTATGTACAAGTAGTATCTCTACTTAGTACGAAGTTTTGGCTAACAAAAGATTGTGAGCAAGCACCACATGTTAGAGGATCCATGAAAATATGTTGGGAAACGTTGCATGGAAAACAAAAAATTTCTATACGCTACGAGAGGGAAGAGTGTGTTAACATACGCTCGTAGACCATTAAGCAGAAGTGTTTATCAACGCGGTTGATGTAGTCGTACACCTTCACGATCCGCCTGATCAAGTACCGAACGTACGGCACCTCCGCATTCAGCACATATTCAGCTCGATGACGTCCTCACCTTCTTGATCCAGCAAGACGGGCAAAGTGGTAGATGAGTTCCAGCAGCACAACGGCGTGGTGACGGTGGTGATGCAACTATCTCCGCAGGGCTTTGCCGAGCACTACGAAAATATGACCGAGGATGAACTAGAGGGAGAGGGGAGCCGCACACGTCTAGGGAATTGTTGTGTGTGTTATTCGGGAAGGTCAGGCGCGTTATTCGGGAAGTTCATGTTGTGATCAGAATATTATTCTGATCCCGTGATCAGAATAGTGTTTATGTATATATATATATGATACTAGTGTATGATACTACCTTTAATTATAGTGCATAGTATAATAGAGTATTATCATAGATGATCATATTTATTGCCATGCATGACACAAATTAGCATCGCATTTAACATGATACAATATCTACCTATATGTTACTCTAACCCTCTGTATCTTATTTAATTCTTTGCCACATCAGCATACTTGCTATTTTCGAGTGCATGATGTCAGCTATGATACCACCACTATGGCCAGCCTTATAGTGAGGAGTATCATATACTATAGTATCATGCATATGATACTAGTGTATGATACTACGTATGTACCTTCATAGTGCATATAGTAATATAGAGTAGTATCATAGATGACCATATTTATGGCCATGCATGACACAAAGTAGTATAGCATATTTATTATGTTACGGTATCTACCTATGTTACTTCTTTCCCACATCATCATATTTTCTATTCCCGAGTGCATGATACCGGCTATGATACCCCCACTATGGCCATCCTAAGTCTCGTCGTAATGGGAGTACCATAACCGGTATCATGCATGCAAACTAGACTTTTTGGATGATGTAGTGGCACACAGTTAAATGTGGAAAGAGAGGGTGTGGTATCATATCATAATACCGTATCATATTAAATGTTGTACTACTTTGTGTCATGCATGGCAATTAATAAGGTAACCTAAGATACTAACTTATGATACTATGCACGCATTACGGAGGTAGTATCATATACTATAGTATCATATGCATGCTACTAGTATATGATAAGGCTGGTTGTAAGACTACCCACGGTGGGGGGTAACATAGGTGGTAAAATCACACATCTCTAGGAAAAATAGATGATGTGGTAAGTAATTAATGAGGAAAGAGAGTCATGTGGTAACATAGCTAGTTACTGTAACATCACACATACCAAGACAAGATGAGTCTACAACCTAATAAATGAAGTGTTGCATGACACCACACATATATTACTCCCCACTATAGAGGTAGTAACATAGACTAGTAACATATGCATGTTACTAGTCTAAGTTACTATACCCATTGTGACTAGTCTAAGGCCCCTCCCAATGCTCCACCTTGTAGTACAGGTGCTAAGGCTGCCATGTAGGAAAAAAATCTGATGTGGCAAGGTAATTAAGAGGAGAGAGATGAGTGTGGTGACCCTAGGAAGAAACAATGCCAAGCACGAGAACCTAGGCAAAACATTTAAATGGAAGAATCCCACCAATGCATGAAGAACTTTAGTTGCAAAATCATTAAATGGAGGATACTTAGCACCAACAAGTTAAGCACCTATGCATTGGGGTCTTTAGGTTGCTAAAGTATTTAATATGCTTAGCACCTCATGTAAGCACCAACGCATTGGAAGCAGCCTAATGGAGAGTATCATATACTAGTATCATGCATATGATATACTACCTCTGTAATGCGCGCATAGTATCATAAGTTAGTATCATGTAGTATTTTATTTATTGTCATGCGCATGACACATAGTAGCATAGCATTTATTATGATACGTTATCATGATATGATACTTAACCCTCTCTTTCTCCATTTAATTCTATGGCAGCTTATCAAAATTGCCTAGTTGGCATGCATGATACTAGCTACAATACTCCCATTATGATCAGCCTAGCAAAGAAGGTGTGCAAATCATATGTGCGTCGCTTTGTGAGTTTTTATCCATTTGTTCAATATTTAAGACATTTTTTGAGTTTAACATGCATTCTGTGCATAAAAATAAAATTACAACCAGAACTGCATGTGCTGTCGAAAGGGGTGAGGGTCGTCGTTCGATCAAGGAGCATCCAACGGTGTAAACGTACAATCCGTGGGGTTTGGGTTCTGGCCAATGAGAATGCACGACTCAGATCGCGCGCGTGCCAGGGAGCATTAGCCACGATTTGGTAGGCACACGGCTTTTGTGAGTGAACCATGTGCTATTTGAAAACATTTACATGAACCGGAACTGCTTGTGTTGTTGAAAGGGATGATGATCGTTGTTCAATCAAGCAGCATCCAACGGTGCAGACGTACGATCCGTAGGGATTGGGTTCTGGCCAATCAGAAAGCATGACTCAGATCATGGGCAGGGTTTGGTTGGCACACGGCGTTCATCAACGAACCGTGTGCTATTCGCAAACCAGATTGCATATTTTTGTTCACACATACTGTAGTGAGATCAATTGATTGTGCTACCTCTATGATATAATAATAATAATAAATAGTTCATATTCATTGCCTGAGCTGACAGCATATCAAGGTCAACATATTAACTGTTCTTACATCAACAGAAAACCAAGCATAACTCACAAATTCAGTACATGCAACAGTTCTAAATTGAATGAATTAAGTTGCAGGGTAGGCATCAATACTAGTCTTATGGCTTAATTCCCATGTACATGGGGGAACTGGGATCATTACATTGACCCCAAATGAACTTGGGTTTTTTGATGATTTTACGCTACTCTGTTACACAGGTGTGTGATCCCTTGGATGGCAACTCGGCAAATTCATCGTACTTGTCCTCATCGGCAACATCATCGACACCCAGTACCCTCTTGTTCCCATGCATCACTACATGACAGTTCTTATGCAAGGGGTCTTCCGCAAAGAAAATCTGGGTAGCATTGCTGGCAAGAATGAACGGGTCCGCGTGATATTCCACTATTGTCCTATTAACACAGGTCTTCCTGTAATCATCAACCTTTACATGACCAAGAAGGAATCCATGCACACCTGAATAATGCCACTTTAACTTTCACATAGTCAAGCTCCCAAATCTCTTTGATAGTTCCATAGTATACCCTTTTATCAGCTTCATCTATAGTCATGCATTCTATTCGAACAGCGTTGTTCTTATATGAGGTCTCCTGATCACGTTCCTCAGTGTAGAACGTGTATCCATTTATGTCATATGCTTGGTATGTCAACACTGTAGGTGATGGCTTTTGTGACAACCATGTAGCAATGTCATCGATGGATCCTTGTGCCAAACGATTCTTCAGCCATTCGAAGTTCTTAGTGTGCTCCTTCATCTCCACATCTGATGAAGGCACCATTGGTAAGAAGCTTTGGCGTATCTTCGCCAAGTGTTCTGATACGTCCATTTTGCATCATGCTTTTATATCAATATTTATTGCATTATGGGCTGTTATTTCACATTATGTCACAATACTTATGGCTATTCTCTCTTATTTTACAAGGTTTACATAAGGAGGGAGAATGCCGGCAGCTGGAATTCTGGGCTGGAAAAGGAGCAAATATTAGAGACCTATTCTGCACAACTCCAAAATTCCTGAAACTCCACGGAACACCTTATAATAAATAATGAAAAATCCTCACCAAAGATGAAGACCAGGGGCCCACACCCTTCTCACGAGGGTGGGGGGCGCCCCCCCCCTAGGGCGCGCCCCCTACCTCGTGGGCCCCCTGGTGGCTCTCCGATGACCATCTTCTCCTATATGAAGTCTTTCGTTGAGAAAAAAATAAGAAGCAACCTTTCGGGACGAAACTCCGCCGCCACGAGGCGGAACCTTGGCGGATCCAATCTAGAGCTCCGGTAGAGCTGTCCTGCTGGGGAAACTTCCCTCCCGGAGGGGGAAATCATCGCCATTGTCATCACCAACGCTCCTCTCATCGGGAGAGGGCAATCTCCATCAACATCTTCATCAGCACCATCTCATCTCAAAACCCTAGTTCATCTCTTGTCTCCAAGTCCGGAATTGGTGCTAGTAGGTTGCTAGTAGTGTTAATTACTCCTTGTAGTTGATGCTAGTTGGTTTAATTGGTGGAAGATCTTATGTTCAGATCCTATATGCATATTAATACCCCTCTGATTATGAACATGTTTATGCTTTGTGATTAGTTACGTTTGTTCCTGAGGACAAGGGAGAAGTCTTGCTATTAGTAGTCATGTGAATTTGGCATCCGTTCGATATTTTGATGAGATGTATGTTGTCTAGCTTCTAGTGGTGTTATGTGAACGTCGACTACATAACACTTCACCATTATTTGGGCCTAGAGGAAGGCATTGGGAAGTAATAAGTAGATGATGGGTTTCTAGAGTGACAAAAGCTTAAACCCTAGTTTATGCATTGCTTCGTAAGGGGCTGATTTGGATCCATATGTTCCATGCTATGGTTAGGTTTACCTTAATACTTTTGTTGTAGTTGCGGATGCTTGCAATAGAGGTTAATCATAAGTGGGATGCTTGTTCAAGTAAGAACAACACCCAAGCACCGGTCCACCCACATGTCAAATTATCAAAGTACCGAACGCGAATCATATGAACGTGATGAAAAGTAGCTTGACGATATTCCCATGTGTCCTCAGGAGCGCTTTTCCTTATATAAGAGTTTGTCCAGGCTTGTCCTTTGCTACAAAAAGGATTGGGCCACCTTGCTGCACTTTATTTACTATTGTTATTTGCTGCTCGTTACAAATTATCTCATCACAAAACTATCTATTACCACTTATTTCAGTACTTGCAGAGAATACCTTGCTGAAAACCATTTATCATTTCCTTCTGCTCCTCATTGGGTTTGACACTCTTACTTATCGAAAGGACTACGATAGATACCCTATACTGGTGGGTCATCAAGACTCTTTTCTGGCGCCGTTGCTGGGGAGTGAAGCACCTTTGGTAGGTGGAATTTGGTAAGGAAAAATTTATATAGTGTGCTGAAATTTACTGTCACTTGTTACTATGGAAAGTAATCCTCTGAGGGGCTTGTTCGGGGTATCTTCACCCCGACCAGTAGAGCAAAGAGTTGCTCCTAAACCTATTGAACCTATTGAAAATGAAATTCCTTATGAGTATCCTTCGAGTATAATAGAAAAACTGCTAGCTAATCCTTTTACATGAGATGGAACAAAGCATCCTGATGAACACCTAATATATGTGGATGATGTTTGTGGATTATTTAAGCTTGCAGGTATTCCCGATGATGTTGCTAAGAAGAAGGTCTTCCCTTTATCTTTGAAGGGAGACGCATTGACATGGTATAGGCTATGTGATGATATGGGATCATGGAACTATAGAAGATTGAAATTGGAATTTCATCAAAAGTATTACCCTATGCATCTTGTTCATCGTGATCGCAATTATATATATAATTTTTGGCCTCGCGAAGGAGAAAGCATCGCTCAAGCTTGGGGATGCTTAAATCAATGTTATATTCATGCCCCAATCATGGTCTTCCAAGAGAAACAATTATTCAAAAAAATTATGCTCGGCTTTCTGATAACAATCGCACCATGCTTGATACTTCTTGTGCTGGCTCTTTTATGATGAAGACTATTGAATTCAAATGGGATTTATTAGATAGAATTAAATGCAACTCTGAAGATTGGGACCTCGACAATGGTAAGGAGTCAGGTATGACACCTAAGTTTGATTGTGTTAAATCTTTTATGGATACCGATATTTTTTGTAAGTTCAGCACTAAATATGGACTTGATTCTGAGATAGTAGCTTCTTTCTGTGAATCTTTTGCTACTTATGTTGATCTCCCTAAGGAGAAGTGGTTTAAATATCATCCTCCCATAGAAGTAAAAGTAGCCGCACCCATTAAATTTGAAGAAAAGACTGTCACTTATAATGATCCTATTGTTCCTACTTGTTATGTTGAGAAACCACCTTTCCCTGTTAGGATAAAGGATCATGCTAAAGCTTCAACTGTGGTTCGTAAAAGCAATATTAAAACATATACACCTCCAGAGCAAGTTAAAGTTGAACCTAATATTGCTATTGTTAAAGAGCTCTTGTCTGATAATATTGATGGGCATGTTATGCAGTTCTGCGATGAAACTGCTAGAATTGCTAAACCTTGTGCTAAAGATAAACATAGACCTGTGGTAGGCGTGCCTGTTATTTCTGTTAAAATAGGATATCATTGTTATCATGGCTTATGTGATATGGGTGCTAGTGCTAGTGTTATACCTTATGACTTGTATAAAGAAATCAAGCATGAAATTGCACCTGCTGAGTTAGAAGATATTGATGTCACAATTAAACTTGCTAATAGAGATACTATTTCAGCAATGGGAATTGTTAGAGATGTTGAAGTCTTGTGCGGGAAAACTAAATATCCTGCTGATTTTCTTGTTCTTAGTTCTCCACAAGATAGCTTTTGTCCCATTATATTTGGTAGAACCTTCTTGAATATAGTTAATGCTAGGATAGACTGCGAAAAGAATGTTGTTACTATTTGCTTGGATGGTATGACTCATGAGTTTAATTTCTCTAAATTTAGTAAACAACACCGCGAAGAAGAATTGCCTAGTAAGGATGAAATTATTGGTCTTGCTTCTATTGCCGTACCTCCTAATGATCCTTTAGAACAATATTTGCTAGAGCATGAGAATGATATGTTTATGAATGAAAGAAGGGAAATAGATGAAGTATTCCTGAGGGAGTCCTGGATTAGGGGGTCTCCGGACAGCCGGACTATATCCTTTGGCCGGACTGTTAGGCTATGAAGATACAAGATTGAAGACTTCGTCTCGTGTCCGAATGGGACTCTACTTGGCGTGGAAGGCAAGCTAGGCAATACGGATATGTATATTTCCTCCTTTGTAACCGACCTTGTGTAACCCTAGCCCTTTCCGGTGTCTATATAAACCGGTGGGTTTAAGTCCATAGGACAACATACAATCATACCATAGGCTAGCTTCTAGGGTTTAGCCTCTCTGGTCTCGTGGTAGATCAACTCTTGTAATACTCATATCATCAAGAATAAATCAAGAAGGACGTAGGGTTTTACCTCCATCAAGAGGGCCTGAACCTGGGTAAAACAGCATGTTCCCTGCCTCATGTTACCATCCGCCTTAGACGCACAGTTCGGGAACCCCTACCCGAGATCCGCCGGTTTTGACACCGACATTGGTGCTTTCATTGAGAGTTCCTCTGTGTCGTCGCCGTTAGGCTTGATGGCTCCTACGATCATCGATAGCGATGCGGTCCAGGGTGAGACTTTTCTCCCCGGACAGATCTTTGTGTTCGGCGGCTTCGCACTACGGGCCAACTCACTTGGCCATCTGGAGCAGATCGAAAGTTACGTCCCTGGCCACTAGGTCAGGTTTGGAAGCTTAAACTACACGGCCGACATCCGCGGAGACTTGATCTTCGACGGATTCGAGCCCTTGCCTTGCGCACCGCGCGGTTACGATGAGTACGATTTAGCTCTACCATCGGACCGCATTCAGGAGATCGCGCCAGCAGCCGCTCCGACCCTCAATTCGGAGCCAGTTTCGCCATCCATGGACGGGTGGATGGACCCCGTCACAGAGGTTGTACCCTCAGCGGCGATCGAGCCGAATATCGACCTTACCCTTCATGAGAGCCGTGTTGCCAAACTACCGGATCCTTCTCTGGCCACGGACTCCTAACCGCCTGCGCCCGTGCCCATCGAATCCGATTGGGCACAGATCATGGAGTTTACCTCCGCGGATATCTTCTAGCACTCGCCCTTCGGCGACATACTGAACTCATTAAGGTATCTCTCCTTGTCAGGAGAATCCTGGCCAAACTACGTCCGGCAGGATTGGGATGCGGATGATGAAGAAATTCGCCGCCCACCCACAACCCACTTAGTAGCCACTGTCGATGACTTAACTGACACGCTCGACTTCGACTCCAAAGACATCGACAGTATGGACGACGATGCAGGAGTCGAAGAGGAACCACTGCTCACAGGGCACTGGACGCCCACTTCATCACATGACGTATACATGGTGGACAGACCCAAAGAAAATAACGACGAGGAACGGAGGACGTAGCGACGGGTGGTTCCCTCGAGCAGCAGTCAAAGCGGCAGCGTAAACGCCACCCCAAATCCCGGCCCAGCAGAAATAACGGTCACACAGACCCAGCGTTAGAGCAGGGTGAACCATTGCCCGACCACGGTATCACGGAAAATCAAGCCAAACAACCCAACCCCGTCGAAGATAACAGTCTGGACGACATCACACCAAACAGGCGCCAGGAGCAACATAATGCCCACCAAAGGCTTGTTGCCATGGCGAGGAGTCTGAAAAAACAGAAGCAAAGGCTCAAGGCTGCACAAGACACACTCAAAATCAAATGGAGTGAAGTACTCAACACAGCAGCGAAGTACGGCAGTAATCGCCACACCAAGAGCTACCCAAAGCGGAAGTTGCTACCGGAATTCGATGAGGAGGCCTTAGATCCCCCGCAACCAAAAATTGAAATGGCCATCCGGCCGGATAGACGACCTCACGGCCAACATAAAGCGGCGAACAACGCCGCACATAAGCCAATACGCGACCCACGCGAGGGCTTGCATCAAAAGGACGGCGCAACCAGATCCTTTTATGGACCACGCAAGCGTGCTCCAGCATATGATGCAACACAACAAACATCCGAACACCATGGTACACCCAGATACAGGGGTGCCGCACACCCCCTATGTTTCACCGATGAGGTGCTGGACCATGAATTTCCAGAGGGATTCAAACCCGTAAACATAGAGGCATATGATGGAACAACAGACCCTAGGGTCTGGATTGAGGACTATATCCTCCATATCCATATGGCTCGAGGAGATGATCTCCACGCCATCAAGTATTTACCCCTCAAGCTCAAAGGGCCAGCTCGGCACTGGCTTAAAAGCCTCCCCGAAAGCTCCATTGGAAGCTGGGAAGAGCTCGAAGATGCCTTTCGGGCAAATTTTCAAGGGACATATGTCCGACCACCGGATGCAGATGATTTAAGTCATATAACTCAACAGCCCGGGGAGTCAGCCCGAAAGCTTTGGAACGGGTTTCTTACTAAAAAGAACCAAATAGTCGACTGTCCGGACGCTGAAGCCTTGGCAGCCTTTAAGCACAACGTCCAAGACGAATGGCTTGCCAGGCACCTCGGCCAAGAAAAGCCAAGAACAATGGCAGCATTAACAAGCCTCATGACCCGCTTTTGCGCGGGCGAGGACAGCTGGTTAGTCCGGTGCAGCACCAGCGACCCAAGTACATCCGAAGTTAGAGATGGAAACGGGAAATCACGACGCAGCAAAAATAATAAGCGCCGGAATAAAGAAGACAGCCCGAAGAGCACGACGGTAAACACCGGGTTCAGAAGCTCTCGGCTAGGTCAGCAAAAGCCGCCCTCTAAAGGCGCCAGAGATAAACTGTCCAGCTTAAACAAAATTCTGGACCAAATATGTCAGATCCATAGCACCCCCGATAAACCTACAAATCATACCCACAGAGAATGTTGGGTCTTCAAACAGTCCGGCAAGCTCAACGCCGAACATAAGGGGCAGGATACACCAAGCGAAGATGAGGATGAGCCTCGCAAGCAAAACACTAGGGAACAGAAGAAATTTCCACCAGAGGTCAAAATAGTAAACGTGTTACACGTGATAAAGGGGAGAAGCAAAGCAGCACTCCCAGACAAACATGCCCAAGGGCCTATCACCACGGAGTTCTGCCACTGGCCGTCTCAACCGATCACCTTTGACCATCAGGATTACTCAGCAAGTATCCGGAATGCAGGGTGGGCTGCCTTGGTATTAGATCTAATAATTGACGGATACCACTTCACACGAGTCCTGATGGACGGCGGCAGCAGCTTAAACCTAATATATCAGGACACAATCCGCAAAATGGGGATAGACCCAACGAAAATTTGCCACAACAACACTACCTTTAGAGGAGTAACGCCAGGCCCAGGGGCTCATTGCACGGGCTCCCTGCTACTAGAGGTTATATTCGGCTTCCCTGATAACTTCTATAGCGAAAATTTAACCTTCCACATTGCTCCGTTCCAAAGCGGCTATCAAGCACTACTTGGACGCGAAGCTTTCGCTCGCTTTAATTCAATACCGCATTACGCTTACCTCACACTTAAGATGCCCGGTCCACGTGGCATCATTACAGTAAATAGAAATATTGAGAGATCCCTGCGCGCCGAAGAGAGTGCGGCTACCTTGGCAGCCGCACACTAAAACGGCCTCACCAACTAAAGCATTCGATAGGTCGTCAAGACCACGGACACGGTTAGACGAGTCCGGCGCAGCTATATGAAATTCATACAGGTTTGATGACCACACCCCTGTTACAAATACAAGGGGCTCAACGCGCGTAGACAAGTGGCAATTTTTACTCATCTTGAACTGTAGATGGTTTCTTTAAACCCACCTTTTTGCACGACAACTTTTCACCTAAGTTCCTCTCTTTTACAGATGACAATCATGCTACACCCGTCCAGGATACGACACAACGGAGACACAGGCGCAGACGTGCAGCAGGGACCCGTTCCAAGGATTCTTTTTAGATTAAGACCCTGCGTCAACCTTTCTTACTGTCTCTTGTTGATACACATCCCTCGGATTCTCAGTACAATTGAGAAGGTGCCGACGTCTTGGCATATGGCCACATCAAAACAACGCACGTACCTGGACACTAGGGGCTTCTTACAAAGGGCACTGTTTAGGCCCGGTTTACACCATAAAGACCGAATACCTTAGGGAGTGTTCGGCGTCGCGAGTTTGGCCTTATATGCATCAGCTCCGAATCATGTCTTGGGTCAAATGTTGGGTTTGCCCGGCTCCTGTGTTTTGCTGCCTTACGTTCCGCTCTATCGGCTAAGGTGGCACCAGGAGAACTACTGCGATTGTGCCCTGGTTCATCCGGACGAGCACCTCAGTAGAGAAAGCCGAAAACTGACTGTCATGATATAGCACGAGACTGGTCAACCACTCGATGACCTATCGGAATCCTAGAATTCCTCCGCCTTAACGAAGGGTCATTTCCCGGCCGGGCATGTACGCACCCCGAACTCGGGTGAGTGCGGCGCCACCAGGGGCTATATAGTAGCCCCACTATCAAACTCCTATGGCTAAGTGAAAGTGTTAAAGCATTATAGTCCAGTTGCCTAGTTCGTTGCGCTCTCACCTCCTTACTAGGACCAAGACGTTGGATTAAGTGTGAATACGCGTCTTCTGCGAACACCCCCGCATTATATGCGTGGGGGCTGAAGCTGACAACTGCAATCTTTCAGGTTATATACATGTATACATAAAACGGCCGCACAGGAGGCATCACAATACTTTCGGGCAAAAGTATAAATACATGTCACTCAAACATAATATTCTTCGAGCATTGGGCCTCTATCAAACGAGCACCCTCAAGAACTTCTTCAAAATAGTGCTCGGTAGCCACTCGGCCTATGGCCGAACCCTGCGCCGCAACAATGGTAGCATCCATTTCCGCCCAGTATGCTTTGACACGGGCAAGGTCCATTCGCGAGCCTTCTATGCACGCCGACCTCTTCATCACATTGATGCGAGGCACCGCACCAAGAAACTGTTGCACTAAGCTGAAATAGTTGTTCGGCTTCGGTTTTTCCGGCCACAGATGATCTACGACGGACCTCATGGCAAGTCCGGACAATCTATTGAGTTCGGCCCATTTGGCAAGCTGATTAGTTAGTGGAAGCGGACGCTCTGGAACGTTAAACTACAACCAGAATAGCTTGTCCACTTCACGATCTATTTGATCTCGGAAGTATTCGGCCGCATCGACAGCACTCGCCGTCAAATCCAGATATGCATCTGCCGAACTCCACAGCCGATCCAGAGGGGTGTACCGCGGATCTCCGAACTTCCTCCGCAGCAAAAAGGGCTTCCTAGCCACAATATCACTGGCTTCACGCAGCTCCTCCTTCTTCGCTCTCATGGCAGAGCGGGTGTCTTTGGTTGCCATCGTGGCCTTTTCGAGGTCCGTCGCCTTCGTTCGGTTTTCTTCTTCAAGGACCTGACAACGGTCGGCAGTATCTTTTAACTCTATAGCCATCTTGGCCATTTTCTCTTTGCTCTTGAAATGCGCGGCCTTCTCGGCTCTTAACTCTTCGGCCGCCTTCAAAGCAGCCGCATTACTACTCCTTGGTTGTTCTTTGGCTCGAGCAAGTTCCGCCCGAAGGGTCTCCATGGTGGCAGCTCCATCTGCAGTCACAACATATTAAAGATACTGGCATCACGCTGCTCTTACTATGTGACATTCACCAGAAAATATCACTTACCCTGTGCCTCGTCAAGCCGCTTGTTAACAAGCTCGATGTCGGCATCCGCCGCATCCAGTTGCCGCTTTAGTTCGGCAAACTCATGAGTCCGGCTAGCCACCGGAGCTTCCACCACCTGCACATAAAGGCGGTATGGTTATTACCTAGGACTAAGATCCTCTATTTGCCACCGTTCTCAGTGACAACCAGAGTCTCAGGGGCTACTATCTACACCGGGCACACCTAAAAATGTGCGGTACCATCACAAAGGTATATCATTTTACATACCTCAAAGCCAGTTAGTAGACTCATAAAGGCGTCATGCAACCCGCTTTCGGCGGACGAAATCCTTTCCATCACCGTACCCATCAACGCACGGTGTTCTTCCGAGATGGTCGCTCGCTTTAGCAGATCCCTTAGTACGTCTGACCGCATACCAGACGGCGCCGGACTCTTGTGTCTGCCCTCTTCAAGATCCGGATGTTGGGGACTTTGGGTGACTATGGGATTATCTTCTGGCCTCATCGGATCCGGAGAGGCCCTCCGTGACGACACTTCAAGGTCGCCCGCTTCTTGAGCGGGGGAGTCCGGGGGAGGCGTTTCGCTCTCCATCATCTCCGGAAGAAGGTCCCCTGAAGACGAGCTCTGTTGAGAAGGGCTAAGATCCGAACTGCAAGATAAACACTTTGGTTATTTTCCTCGGAATTAAGGTAGAGTATCTCTACTATTAAGTAAATTTTGATCACTTATGACTCCTTAGAGGGCTGATCCCCGCACGAACTTTGTGCGGCAAAAGCACCCTCCCAGACGGGACCCTCTGGTGGAGTTTTCTTCTCCCGTTTGGAAACCATGGTTTCTGGATCATCAGAGGTAGTCCTCTTCCTCCCCCGAGCCGAAGGAATGTCAGACTCCTTCTCTTGGCTATCCTCCCTCAGGAAGGCGCTCGTTCCCTCGGTGGGAACTGATAGCGGTGGAGGCCCGCTTTGGCCCTCTTTACTCCCCCCTTCATCTTCCTTTGCGGGCACCAGGCAAGGTGCTGGCTCGAGCATCTTTTCCAGCATCGGATTGTCCAAGCCTTCAGGAAGGGGGGCCGAACACCGGATCATCTTCGCCTTTGCTATCCAGTCCTGGTCAAAGAGCGGTCCTTCAGGATGATGTCATGATAACAGAAAGACGGTGTGTTCGGCTAGAGGGTTACTTACTTGGTCCGCGGTGCGGTTGTTGCTCAGGCCCATGTCCTCGAAGGTGTCCGGACACTCTATTTGGGTTCTGAAGAACGACTTGTACATCTCCTCGTGCGTCAGGCCGAGGAAATTCTGAATAGTGCGCGGTCCTTCTAGGTTGAATTCCCATAAACAGAGGGGCCGGCGTTTGCAAGGCTGGACTTGACGAACCAGCATGACTTGCACTACCATAACCAAACTAAAATCTCCCTCGAAGAGATCCCAGATGCGGCTCTGCAGTATGGGCACATCCTTGGCTGGACCCTAGCTCAGCCCCCTGCTGATCCATGACATCAGTTGTGGTGGAGGGCCCGAGCGAAAGGCGTGGGGGAGCTACCCACTTGGCACTTCGGGGAGCGGTGATGTAGAACCACTCCCTTTGCCATAATCCGAACACCTCTGGAAAGGAGCCTTTTGTCCACGGAGCTCCAACAATCTTGCTTATTAATGCACCTCCACACGGTGCATGCTGCCCCTCGACCGTCTTCGGCTTCACATCAAAGGTCTTGAGCCACAGGCTGAAGTGAGGAGTAATGCGGAGGAAGGCCTCACATACGACAATAAATGCCGAGATGTGGAGAAAGGAATCCGGGGCTAGATCGTGGAAATCAAGCCCGTAATAGAACATCAAACCCCTTACGAAGGGATCCAGAGTGCGGCCTAGTCCTCGGAGGAAGTGGGAGATGAACACGGCATCCTCGTTGGGTTCGGGAGAAGGGACGACCTACCCTCGGGCGGGCAGCCGATGCGAGACTTCGGCGGTCAAGTATCTTGCCTCCCTCAACTTCTTGATATCCTCTTCCGTGACGGAGGAGGGCATCCACCGGCCCTTGAGGCTGGATCCGGACATGATTGAAGGTCCGAAGCACCTGACCTGGGCTTTGGGTGTTGGAACTTGAGGCGGGGGAAGGATTCGATTGAGCACGGGAGGAAAAAAGTAAAAACCTTGACCCTTTATAAAGAGGGTGAATATCAAGCGTCCTCCTCGTGGCCATTTGGGACTTGCCTAAAATCTAGGAGTCCTAGGCGCGGTTGGGTTACCCATGCCCGTGTTGATGAGAATCTCGTAATAAGGGGGACACGACTCTGCTTTGACAAGACGTGTCGAAAAACTGCCTCGCGTTATGTGCGGGGCTAGTTGAAGGAAACGGTTCGAATAATCACCGGGCCATGGCATAATGTCATGTTACCAAAACAAGTCAGCAGACTAGATTTGTGGAAATATTATTCTCTCTATGGTGGTATGTGGAACTTATTTTGCAGGGTCGGACACTATCCTTGTATTCAAATTTTTCCATGGTGTATTCGTAGGAGGAACCCGCCTTGCAATGCCGAAGACAATACTGCGTGCCAGACTCATCGTCATTGAAGCCTGGTTCAGGGGCTACTGAGGGAGTCCTGGATTAGGGGTCTCCGGACGGCCGGACTGTATCCTTTGGCCGGACTGTTAGACTATGAAGATACAAGATTGAAGACTTCGTCTCGTGTCCGGATGGGACTCTACTTGGCGTGGAAGGCAAGCTAGGCAATACAGATATGTATATTTCCTCCATTGTAACCGACCTTGTGTAACCCTAGCCCTTTCCGGTGTCTATATAAACTGGAGGGTTTAAGTCCATAGGACAACATACAATCATACCATAGGCTAGCTTCTAGGGTTTAGCCTCTCCGATCTCGTGGTAGATCAACTCTTGTAATACTCATATCATCAAGAATAAATCAAGCAGGATGTAGGGTTTTACCTCCATCAAGAGGGCCCGAACCTGGGTAAAACATCGTGTTCCCTGCCTCCTGTTACCATCCACCTTAGACACACAGTTCGGGACCCCCTACCCGAGATCCGCCGGTTTTGACACCGACAATTCCTTAAACAAGAACATATGCTGTAACACAATTTGCCTGTTGAAATCCTAGGGGATCCTCCTCCACCTAAGGGTGATCCTGTGTTTGAGCTTAAACCATTGCCTGATAATCTTAAATATGCTTATCTTGATGAAAAGAAGATATATCCTGTTATTATTAGTGCTAACCTTTCAGAGCATGAAGAAGAAAGATTATTGAAAACTCTGAAGAAGCACCATGTTGCTATTGGATATACTCTTGATGATCTTAAGGGCATTAGTCCCACTCTATGTCAACATAAAATAAATTTGGAAGCAGATGCCAAACCAGTTCGCGATCCTCAACGACGTCTGAATCCTAAAATGAAAGAAGTGGTAAGAGAAGAAATACTAAAGCTTCTAAAGGCAGGTATAATTTATCCCGTTGCTGATAGTCAGTGGGTAAGTCATGTTCATTGTGTCCCTAAGAAGGGAGGTATCACTGTTGTTCCTAATGATAAAGATGAATTGATTCCACAAAGAATTATTACCGGTTATAGGATGGTAATTGATTTCCGCAAATTAAATAAGGCTACTAAGAAAGATCATTACCCCTTACCTTCAATCGATCAAATGCTAGAAAGATTATGCAAACATACACATTACTGCTTTCTAGATGGTTATTCTGGTTTCTCTCAAATACCTGTGTCGGCTAAAGATCAATCAAAGACTACTTTTACATGCCCTTTTGGTACTTTTGCTTATAGACGTATGCCTTTTGGTTTATGTAATGCACCTGCTACCTTTCAAAGATGCATGATGGCTATATTCTCTGACTTTTGTGAAAAGATTTGTGAGGTTTTCATGGACGACTTTTCCATCTATGGATCTTCTTTTGATGATTGCTTGAGCAATCTTGATCGAGTTTTGCAGAGATGTGGAGAAACTAATCTTGTCTTGAATTGGAAAAGGTGCCACTTTATGGTTAATGAAGGTATTGTCTTTGGGCATAAAGTTTTTGAAAGAGGTATTGAAGTTGATAAAGCCAAGGTTTATGCTATTGAAAAGATGCCATGTCCCAAGGACATCAAAGGTATAAGAAGTTTCCTTGGTCACGCCGGATTTTATAGGAGGTTCATCAAGGACTTCTCAAAAATTTCTCGGCCTCTGACTAATTTATTACAAAAAGATATATCATTTGTCTTTGATGATGATTGTGTAGAAGCATTTGAAATACTTAAGAAAGCATTAGTCTCTGCACCTATTGTTCAGCCACCTGATTGGAATTTACCCTTTGAAATTATGTGTGATGCTAGTGATTATGCTGTAGGTGTTGTTCTAGGGCAAAGAGTTGATAAGAAATTAAATGTTATCCATTATGCTAGTAAGACTCTAGACAATGCTCAAAGAAATTATGCTACTACTGAAAAAGAACTTTTAGCAGTTGTATTTGCTTGTGATAAGTTCAGACCTTATATTGTTGATTCTAAAGTAACTATCCACACTGATCATGCTACTATTAAATATCTTATGGAGAAGAAAGATGCTAAACCTAGACTTATTAGATGGGTTCTCTTGCTACAAGAATTTGATTTGCATATTGTTGATAGAAAAGGAGCTGAGAACCCCGTTGCAGACAACTTATCTAGGTTAGAGAATGTTCTTGATGACCCACTACCTATTGATGATAGTTTTTCTGATGAACAATTAAATGTCATAAGTACTTCTCGTAGTACCCCTTGGTATGTTGATTATGCTAATTACATAGTTGCTAAATTTATACCACCTAGCTTCACATACCAACAAAAGAAAAAGTTCTTCTATGATTTGAGACATTACTTTTGGGATGACGCACATATTTATAAGGAAGGAGTAGACGGTGTTATTAGACGTTGTGTACCTGAGCATGAACAGGAACAGATCATACCCAAGTGCCACTCCGAAACTTATGGAGGACACCACGCGGGAGATAGAACTGCACATAAGGTATTGCAATCCGGTTTTTATTGGCCTGCTCTCTTCAAGGATGCCCGTAAGTTTGTCCTATCTTGTGATGAATGTCAAAGAATTGGTAATATTAGTAGACGTCAAGAAATGCCTATGAACTATTCACTTGTTATTGAACCGTTTGATGTTTGGGGCTTTGATTATATGGGACCTTTTCCTACCTCTAATGGATATACACATATTTTAGTTGTTGTTGATTACGTTACTAAGTGGGTAGAAGCTATTCCAACTAGTAGTGCTGATAATAACACTTCTATTAAAATGCTTAAAGAAGTTATTTTTCCGAGGTTTGGAGTCCCTAGATATTTAATGACTGATGGTGGTTCACATTTTATTCATGATGCTTTCCGTAAAATGCTTGCTAAATATGACGTCAATCATAGAATTGCATCTCCGTATCACCCATAGTCTAGTGGTCAATTAGAATTGAGTAATAGAGAACTCAAATTAATTTTGCAAAAGACTGTCAATAGGTCTAGAAAGGATTGGTCCAAGAAACTTGATGATGCATTATGGGCCTATAGAACTGCATATAAAAATCCTATGGGTATGTCTCCGTATAAAATGGTATATGGAAAAGCATGTCACTTACCTCTCGAACTAGAACATAAGGCATATTGGGCTATTAAAGAGCTCAACTATGATTTCAAACTTGCCGGTGAAAAGAGGTTATTTGATATTAGCTCACTTGATGAATGGAGAACCCAAGCTTATGAAAATGCCAAGTTGTTTAAAGAAAAGGTTAAAATATGGCATGACAAAAGGATACAAAAGCGTGAGTTTAATGTAGGTGATTATGTATTGCTATACAACTCTTGTTTAAGATTTTTTGCAGGGAAACTTCTCTCTAAACGGGAAGGCCCCTATGTTATCGAGGAGGTCTATCATTCTGGTGCCATAAAAATCAACAACTTCGAAGGCACAAATCCGAAGGTGGTAAACGGTCAAAGAATCAAACATTATATCTCAGGTAATCCCATAAATGTTGAAACCAATATTATTGAAACCGTAACCCCGGAGGAATACATAAGGGACACTTTCCAGAATGATTCAGACTCCGAAAAGGAATAGGTATGTGGTACGGTAAGTAAACCGACTCCAAAACAATTTTTAAGGCAATATTTCTCCGTTTTGGAATATTTAGAAAAATAGAAAATTAAGTAGCAGTCCGGGAAGCACACGAGGGCCTCGCGAGGGTGGAGGGCGCGCCCTACCCCCTGGGCGCGCCCCCTACCTCGTGAGCACCTCGTGTGCCTTCCGGACTCCGTTTTCTTGCACGATACGTATTTTGGTCGGTAAAAAATCATTATATAATCTCCCGGGGGTTTGGACTTCCGTATCACGCAAAAATCTCATGTTTTTGTTTCAAGCTGTTTTTCTGACAGATCTAGATTATCATGACGTCCCCACGTGCTTCCAAGGACAAGTTCTTTGAGAAGGTCATTAACCCTTACCTCGCGGAGGTGCTGCGACACCCTCAAACCATTGAGATGCGTGATGGGTTGCTGCACATCCGCGATGCTGAGGGACCAAAGGGAATCGGAAGCGTGGAGACGAGGCTTGAAGCAATAGAACAACAAGTTTTTAAGTGCCAGGGGATGGTGGAGCGTGGAATCAACGCTAGCCACATGATGCTCGCGGAGTTCACTAACAACTACAAGCCGGATGCCAAGAACACCGAGGAGGCCATCTTCAAGCTACATGAGAAGATCGAGCACCTCCAAGCCCAAATCTATGACCTGCAAAACCAAAACTGTGAGTATGAATATAGATTCAAAAGAATGAGTTTGGCTGGAGATTCGAGGATTCTGGAGACTCAATCATCTTTCTATGATGGTGAACCTATGCCTTGGAAGATGGATGACAAGCCCGCATCATCAACAACACCTCCACCGTCTCCTCCAACAAAGAAGAATTGAGTATCTGGGTATGGGCACTCCACTTGGCAACTGCCAAGCTTGGGGGAGTGCCCCGGTATCGTATCACCATCACTTTTATCTTTACCATTTTCCTTAGTTCGATCTTATCACTAGTATTTTGATCTAGTAGAATAAAGTTCATGGCATGATCTAGTTGTGAGTTTTGCTTTATTATCCTTCTATGTAATCGAGTCTGTGAGCTATATAATAATGATTAGTGTTGAGTCAAAGGCTTGATTATTTTGCCATGATCCTAAGTGAATAAAAGAAAAAGAGAAAGAAATGAGAAGAAACAAAGAGATCCTATGGATCTCATGGAGAGTAATGAGCTCACATAGAAAAAGTATGATGAATAAAAGTTGTTGAGAGTTGACAAGCATAGTTTTGGTCATCGTTGCAATTAATAGGAAGTAATAAAGAAAGAGAGGTCCTCACATATAGATATACTATCTTGGACATCTTTTATGATTGTGAGCACTCATTAAAATATGACATGCTAAAGAGTTGACATTGGACAAGGAAGACAACGTAATGGGTTATGTTTTCTTACATCTGAGATAAATTATATTGTCTTGGATCTTCCAACATGATGAGCTTGCCTTTCCCCATCATGCTAGCCAAATTCATTGCACCAAGTAGAGATACTACTTGTGCTTCCAAATACCCTTAAACCGGTTTTGCCATGAGAGTCCACCATATCTACCTATGGATTGAATAAGATCCTTCAAGTAAGTTGTCATCGGTGCAAAGCAATAAAAATTGCTCTCTAAATATGTATGATTGATTGGTGTGGGAGAAATAAGCTTTATACGATCTTGTGATGTGGAAGTAATAAAAGCGACGGATTGCATAATAAAGGTTCATATCACAAGGGGCAATATAAAGTGACATTCTTTCCCATTAAGATTTTGTGCATCCAACCATAAAAGCGCATGGCAACCTCTGCTTCCCTCTGCGAAGGGCCTACCTTTTATCATTATCTTCTACCTTATGCAAGAGTCATGGTGATTTTCACCCTTCCTTTTTACACTTTATCCTTTGGAAACCACAATATGTTGGAAAGATCCTGGTATATATGGCTAATTGGATGTGAGTTATCATGAACTATTACTGTTGACATTACCCTTGAGGTAAAACATTGGGAGGCAAGACTATAAGCCCCTATCTTTCTCTGTGTCCGATTAAAACTCCACACCCATAAGTATTGCGTGAGTGTCAGCAATTGTGAAAGATTATATGATAGCTGAGTATGTGGACTTGCTGAAAAGCTCTTATACATTGACTCTTTCCTATGTTATGATAAATTGCAATTGATTCAATGACCGAGATTGTAGTTTGTTAGTTTTCAATGAAGTTTACGATTCATACTTGATATTGTGATTGAATTCTTACTCTAGCATTACAGATCATATGACAAAAATTATATAAGTTGCTGTTATAAGAATGATCATGATGCCCTCATGTCTGTATTTTATTTTTATCAACACCTTCATCTCTATACATGTGGACATATTTTTCGATTTTTGGCTTTTCGCTTGAGGACAAGCGAGGTCTAAGCTTGGGGGAGTTGATACGTCCATTTTGCATCATGCTTTTATATCAATATTTATTGCATTATGGGCTGTTATTTCACATTATTTCACAATACTTATGGCTATTCTCTCTTATTTTACAAGGTTTACATAAGGAGGGAGAATGCCGGCAGCTGGAATTCTGGGCTGGAAAAGGAGCAAATATTAGAGACCTATTCTGCACAACTCCAAACGTCCTGAAACTCCACGGAACACCTTATAATAAATAATGAAAAATCCTCGCCAAAGATGAAGACCAGGGGGCCCACACCCTTCTCACTAGCGTCCCCCCCCTAGGGCGCGCCCCCCTACCTCGTGGGCCCCCTGGTGTCTCTCCGATGACCATCTTCTCTTATATGAAGTCTTTCGTTGAGAAAAAAATAAGAAGCAACCTTTCGGGACGAAACTCCGCCGCCACAAGGCGGAACCTTGGTGGATCCAATCTAGAGCTCCGGTAGAGCTATTCTGCTGGGGAAACTTCCCTCCCGGAGGGGGAAATCATCGCCATCGTCATCACCAACGCTCCTCTCATCGGGAGAGGGCAATATCCATCAACATCTTCATCAGCACCATCTCATCTCAAAACCCTAGTTCATCTCTTGTATCCAATTCTTGTCTCCAAGTCCGGGATTGGTGCTAGTAGGTTGATAGTAGTGTTAATTACTCCTTGTAGTTGATGCTAGTTGGTTTAATTAGTGGAAGATCATATGTTCAGATCCTATATGCATATTAATACCCCTCTGATTATGAACATGTTTATGCTTTGTGAGTAGTTACGTTTGTTCCTGAGGACAAGGGAGAAGTCTTGCTATTAGTAGTCATGTGAATTTGGCATTCGTTCGATATTTTGATGAGATGTATGTTGTCTAGCTTCTAGTGGTGTTATGTGAACGTCGACTACATAACACTTCACCATTATTTTGGGCCTAGAGGAAGGCATTGGGAAGTAATAAGTAGATGATGGGTTGCTAGAGTGACAGAAGCTTAAACCCTAGTTTATGCGTTGCTTCGTAAGGGGCTGATTTGGATCCATATGTTTCATGCTATGGTTAGGTTTACCTTAATAATTTTGTTGTAGTTGCGGATGCTTGCAATAGAGGTTAATCATAAGTGGGATGCTTGTTCAAGTAGAACAGCACCCAAGCACCGGTCCACCCACATGTCAAATTATCAAAGTACCGAACGCGAATCATATGAATGTGATGAAAACTAGCTTGACGATATTCCCATGTATCCTCGGGAGTGCTTTTCCTTATATAAGAGTTTGTCCAGGCTTGTCCTTTGCTACAAAAAGGATTGGGCCACCTTGATGCACTTTATTTACTTTTGTTATTTGTTGCTCGTTACAAATTATCTCATCACAAAACTATCTGTTACCACTTATTTCAGTACTTGCAGAGAATACCTTGCTGAAAACCGTTTATCATTTCCTTCTGCTCCTCGTTGGGTTCGACACTCTTACTTATCGAAAGGACTATGATAGATCCCCTATAATTGTGGGTCATCATGTTCTTCGGCATAAGCTCTGAGAAGTGGGATATTAAGCAATACAGTCAAATGGGATTTCTCTGCCAATTCTCCGGGTGTAGCCATTTGTGTGCAAGCAAGGACTGGCTTACATTCAGGCTTCCCTCATGGCGAGAGAGGGGCAAACCTATAGGTATTTGTTTCATGTATTCGGTGCAAAACTCAACCACCACCTCCGCGGTATAACCTTGTAGGATGCTTGCTTCTGGATGGTTTTGGTTCCGACAAAAGCGCTTCGGTATTCCCATGAACCGCTTGAAGGGATACATGTTGCGAAGAAACACAGTACCACAATACTTTATCTCGTCGACAAGGTGCATAGTGAGATGGACCATGACATGAAAGAATGACGGTGGGAAAAACATCTCTAGGGTGGGCAATATTTTTGCAATATCATCTTGCATATGATCCAACTCTTCAGGATCTACAACTATCTGCCTTAGTTGGTTGAAGAAATCACAGATCTCAATGAGTGTGTTTCTTATATCTTTGTCCATCAGATTCCTGATGGCCACAAGGATTTGTGTCAACATTACGTGGCAATCATGTGACTTCATGTGTCCCAACTTCATTTTACCTAAGCTCACATCCACGAGACTTTTGATGTTTGCGGAGTAGGAAGAGGGTGTCTTAACTAACAACAAATAGGTGAAGAACTGTGTTGCTTCTTTTGTACTAAAATTGTTACTCAGGTGAGCTTTGATGAATTTGCCATCATCTTCTGCTTCACTCTTGTGTTTTGATTGATCAGCAAGCATATCGAGCCGTGAACCGTCACCATCCTTTCCTTTACCTTTAATCTTGAGCAGAGTACCAAGGATGCTTTCACATACATACATCTCTATGTGCATGATATTGATGCAGTGACGTACACGTAGAATCTCCCAGTAAGGTAATTTCCAGAACACAGATTTCTTCTTAAACACTTGACCCTTGGGTATTTGTTTCGCCGACAAAGGGTGGTTCTTGTTGGGGAACGAAGCATGAAATTTTGAAAGAAAAAATCCTATGCTCATGTAAGATCTATCTAGGAGATGCATAGCAATGAGAGGGGGAGAGTGTGTACACGTACCCTCGTAGACCAAAAGCGGAAGCGTTTGACAACGTGATTGATGTAGTCAAACTTCTTCTTGTTCCGACCGATCAAGCACCAAACTTACGGCACCTCCGAGTTCTGCACACGTTCAGTTCGATGACGCCCCTCGAACTCTTGATCCAACAAAGTGTTGAGGGAGAATTTTGTCAGCACGACGGCGTGGTGACGGTGATGGTTAAGTGATACGCGCAGGGCTTCGCCTAAGCACTACGACAATATGACCAGAGGCGTAAACTGTGGAGGGGGCGCCGCACACGGTTAGGAATCAATGTTGTGTGTTCTAGCGGTGCCCCCCCCCACATATATATATAGGTGAGAGAGAGAGAGGGTCTGCAAGGGGCGCCCCAAGTAGGAGTAATCCTACTTGGGCGCCTCCTCCAAGCCAGCCTCCCCCCTTCCATATCCATTGGAGGGGGAGGAAAGAGAGGGAGGAGGGGAAGGAAAGGGGGAGGCCGAATCCTCCCCTTTTCTTCTCCCTTCCCTTCTTTTCCTTCTCCTCCTATTCAACCTATAGGGGGCGCACCAGCCCCTTTTGGGGCTGGTCTGTCCAACTCTTGGCCCATTAGGCCCATATAGCTTGACGGGGGTTGCCCGGAACCCCTTCCGGTGACCCGATATGTACCCGGTACCCCCAGAACACTTCTAGTGTCTGAATACTATCGTCCTATATATGAATCTTTACCTCTCGACCATTTTGAGACTCCACATAATGTCCGTGATCTCATACGGGACTCCGAACAACATTCGGTCACCAAATCACATAACTCATATAATACAAAATCGCCATCGAACATTAAGCGTGCGGACTCTACGGGTTCGAGAACTATGTAGACATGACCGAGACACCTCTCCGGTCAATAACCAACAATGGAACCTGGATGCTCATATTGGTTCCCGCATATTCTACGAAGATCTTTATCGGTCGTACCATAATGACAACATGTGTTATTCCCTTTGTCATCGATATGTTACTTGCCCGAGATTCGATCGTTGGTATCTTCATACCTAGTTCAATCTCATTATCGGCAAGTCACATTGCTGGCAAGGCTTATTATGATGTGCATTACCAAGAGGGCCCAGAGATACCTCTCTGATACTCGGAGTGACAAATCCTAATCTCGATCTATGCCAACCCAACAAACACCTTCGTAGATACCTGTAGAGCATATTTATAATCACCCAGTTACGTTGTGATGTTTGATAGCACACAAGGTATTCCTCTGGTATTTGGGAGTTGCATAATCTCATAGTCAAAGGAATTATGTATAAGTCATGAAGAAAGCAATAGCAATAAAACTTAACAATCATTAGGCTAAGCTAAGGGATGGGTCTTGTCCATCACATCATTCTCCTAATGATGTGATCCCGTTCATCAAATGACAACACATGTCTATGGTTAGGAAATTTAACCATCTTTGATTAACGAGCTAGTCTAGTATAGGCTCACTTGGGACACTGTGTTTTGTCTATGTATCCACACATGTATCAAGTTTCCGGTTAATACAATTCTAGCATGAATAATAAACATTTATCATGACATAAAGAAATATAAATAACAACTTTATTATTGCCTCTAGGGCATATTTCCTTCAGTCCCCCACTTGCACTAGATTCAATAATCTAGTTCACATTGTCATGTGATTTAACACCAATAGTTCACATCTTTATGTGATTAGTTCACATCTCCATGTGACTAACACCCAAAGGGTTTACTAGAGTTAATAATCTAGTTCACATCGCTGTGTGATTAACACCCAAAGAGTACTAAGGTGTGATCATGTTTTGCTTGTGAGAGAAGTTTAGTAAATGGGTCTGCCACATTCAGAGCCGTATGTATTTTCCAAATTTTCTATGTCTACAATGCTCTGCATGGAGCTACTCTAGCTAATTTCTCCCACTTTAAATATGTATCCAGATTGAGACTCAGAGTCATCCGGATCGGTGTAAAAGCTTGCATCAACGTAACTCTTTACGACGAACTCTTTATCACCTCTGTAACCGAGAAATATTTCCTTAGTCCTCTTAGGTAACTAAGGATAACTTTGACCGCTGTCCAGTGATCCACTCCTGGATCACTATCGTATCACCTTGAGAAACTCATGGAAAGGTACACAATAGGTCTGGTACACAGTATAGCATACTTTATAGAACCTA
Source organism: Triticum urartu (assembly GCF_056163025.1). Lineage (NCBI taxonomy): Eukaryota > Viridiplantae > Streptophyta > Magnoliopsida > Poales > Poaceae > Triticum > Triticum urartu. The sequence goes on along the minus strand of NC_141879.1, from coordinate 463,069,052 downwards.
TGGCTGAGGCATAGGGAATGACTTTCATTCTCTTTCTATTTTCTGTCATGGTTGGGTTTTGAGTCTTACTCAACTTCACACCTTACAATACAGGCAAGAACTCCTTTTTGACTGATCCATTTTGAACTTCTTCAAAATCTTGTCACGGTATGTGCTTTGTGAAAGTCCTATTAAGCGTCTTGACCTATCCCTATAGATCTTGGTGCCCAATATATAAGTAGTTTCACCGAGGTCTTTCATTGAAAAACTCTTACTCAAGTATCCATTTATGCTATCCAGAAATTCTATATCATTTCCAATCAACAATATGTCATCCACATATAATATTATAAATGCTATAGAGCTCCCACTCACTTTCTTGTAAATACAGGCTTCACCATAAGTCTGTATAAAACCATATGCTTTGATCACCTTATCAAAGCGTATATTCCAACTCTGAAATGCTTGCACCAGTCCATAGATGGATCGCTGGAGTATGCACACTTTGTTAGCACCTTTAGGATTGACAAAACCTTTTGGTTGCATCATATACAACTCTTCTTTAAGAAATCCATTCAGGAATGCAGTTCTGATATCCATTTGCCAGACTTCATAAAATGTGGCAATTGCTAACATGATTCGGACAGACTTAAGCATCGCTATGAGTCAGAAAATCTCATCGTAGTAAACTCCTTGAACTTGTCAAAAACCTTTTGTGACAAGTCGAGCTTTGTAGATAGTAACACTACCATCAGTGTCTGTCTTCCTCTGGAAGACCCATTCATTCTCAATGGCTTGTCGATCATTGGGCAAGTCCACCAAAGTCCATACTTTGTTCTCATGCATGGATCCTATCTCAGATTTCATGGCCTCAAGCCATCTGTCAGGATCTGGGATCATCAGAGCTTCTTCATAGTTCATAGGTTCGCCATGGTCTAATAACATGACTTCCACGACAGGATTACCGTACCACTCTGGTGCGGAACATGCTCTGTTCGACCTACGAGTTCCAGCAGTAACTTGATCCGAAGTTTCATGATCATTATCATTAGCTTCATCTCTAGTTGGTGTAGGCATCACAGGAACGGATTTCACTGATGTGCTACTTTCCAATTCGAGAGAAGGTACAATACCTCATCAAGTTCTACTTTCCTCCCACTCACTTCTTTCGAGAGATACTCCTTCTCTAGAAAGGATCCATTCTTAGCAACAAAGATCTTGCCTTCGGATTTGTGGTAGAAGGTGTACCCAATAGTTTCTTTTTGGCTATCCTATGAAGACACACTTCTCCGATTTGGGTTTGAGCTTTATCAGGCTGAAACTTTTTCATATAAGCATCGCAACCCCAAACTTTAAGAAACGATAGCTTAGGTTTCTTGCCAAACCATAGTTCATACGGTGTCATATCAACGGGTTTAGATGGTGCCCTATTTAACGTGAATGCAGCTGTCTCTAATGCGTAACCCCAAAACGATAGTGGTAAATCGGTAAGAGACATCATAGATCGCACCATATCCAATAAAGTACTGTTACGACGTTTGGACACACCATTACCCTGTGGTGTTCTAGGTGGCTTGAGTTGTGAAACTATTCCATATTGTTTTAAATGAAGGCCAAACTCATAACTCAAAATTTGCCTCCGCGATCAGATCGTAGAAACTTTATTTTCTTGTTATGATGATTCTCCACTTCACTATGAAATTCTTTGAACTTTTCAATTGTTTCAGACTTGTGTTTCATTAAGTAGATATACCAATATCTGCTCAAATCATATGTGAAGGTTAGAAAATAATGATACCCGCCGCGAGCCTCAACACTCATCGGACCGCATACATCGGTATGTATTACTTCCAATAAGTCAGTGGCTCGCTCCATTGTTCCGTAAAACGGAGTCTTAGTCATCTTGCCCATGATGCATGGTTCGCAAGTATCAAATGATTTGTAATCAAGTGATTCCAAAATCCCATCTGCATGGAGTTTCTTCATGTGCTTTACACCAATATGACCTAAACGGCAGTGCCACAAATATGTTGCACTATCATTATCAACTTTGCATCTTTTGGCATCAATATTATGAATATGTGTATCACTATGATCGAGGTCCAATAAACCATTGACCTCGGGTGTATGACCATATAAGGTTTGATTCATGTAAATAGAACAACAATTATTCTCTAACTTAAATGAATAACCAATAAACATGATCTTATCATATTCATGCTCAACGCAAACACCAAATAACATTTATTTCTGGTTCAACACTAATCCCGAAGGTAGAGGGAGTGTGTGATGGTGATCGTATCAACCTTGGAATCACTTCCAACACACATCGTCACTTCGCTCTTAACTAGCCTATGTTAATTCTGCAACTCCTGTTTTGAGTTACTAATCTTAGCAACTAAACCGGTATCAAATACCTAGGGGCTACTATGAACCTATATATCAAATATACCTTTGTTCACTTTGCCATCCTTCTTATCTCTCAAGTATTTGGGGTAGTTCCGCTTCCAGTGACCATTCCATTTGCAGTAGAAGCACTCAACTCGGGATTAGGTCTAGCTTTGGGCTTCTTCACGGGAGTGGCAACTTGCTTGCCATTCTTTTTTGAAGTTCCCCTTCTTCCCCTTGCCCTTTTTCTTAAAACTAGTGGTCTTGTTAACCATCAACACTTGATGCTATTTTATTGATTTCTACCTTCGCTGATTTTAGCATCGCGAAGAGCTTGGGAATCATTTTCATCATCCCTTGCATATTATAGTTCATCACGAAGTTCTAGTAACTTGGTGATAGTGACTAGAGAACTCTGCCAATCACTATATTATCTGGAATATTAACTCCCACTTGATTCAAGCGATTGTAGTACCCAGACATTCTGAGCACATGCTCACTAGCTGAGCTATTCTCCTCCATCTTGTAGGCAAAGTACTCGTCATAGGTCTTATACCTCTTAACACGGGCATGAGTCTGAAATATCATTTTCAGCTCTTGAAACATCTCATATGCTCCATGGCGTTCAAAAAATTTTTGGAGTCCCGGTTCTAAGCCGTAAAGCATGGTGCACTGAACTATCAAGTAGTCATCATACCGAGCTTGTCAAACGTTCATAACGTCTGCATCTACTCCTGCAATAGGTCTGTCACCTAGCGGTGCATCAAGGACATAATTCTTCTGTGCAGCAATGAGGATAATCCTCAGATCACGGACCCAGTCCGCATCATTGCTACTATCATCTTTCAACATAGTTTTTCTCTAGGAACACATCAAAAATAAAACAGGGGAGCTATACGCGAGCTATTGATCTACAACATAGATATGCAAATACTATCAGGACTAAGTTCATGATAAATTAAGTACAATTAATCAAATTACTTAAGAACTCTCACTTAGATAGACACCCCTCGAGTCATCTAAATGATACGTGATCCAAATCAACTAAACCATGTCCAATCATCACGTGAGATGGAGTAGTCACCAATGGTGAACATCTCTATGTTGATCATATCTACTATATGATTCATGTTCGGCCTTTTGGTCTCCAGTGTTCCGAGGCCATGTTTGTACATGCTAGGCTCGTCAAGTTTAACCCGAGTATTCCGCATGTGCAAAACTGTCTTGCACCTATTGTATGTGAACATAGAGCCTATCACACCCGATCATCATGTGGTGTCTCAGCAGGAAGAACTGTCGCAACGGTGCATACTCAGGGAGAACACTTATACCTTCAAATTTTAGTGAGGGATCATCTTATAATGCTACCGCTGTACTAAGCAAAATAAGATGCATCAAAGATAAACATCACATGCAATCAAAATATGTGACATGATATGGCCATCATCATTTAGTGCCTTTGATCTCCATCTCCAAAGCATCGTCATGATTTCCATCGTCAGCGGCTTGACACCTTGATCTCCATCGTAGCATCGTGGTCGTCTCGCCAACTATTGCTTCTACAACTATCGCTAACGCATACTGATAAAGTAAAGTAATTACATGGCGTTTGGATTTCATACAATAAAGCGACAACCATAAGGCTCCTGCCAATTGCCGACAACTTTTAAAAAACATGATCATCTCATACAATAACGTATATCACATCATGTCTTGACCATATCACATCACAGCAAGCCCTGCAAAAACAAGTTAGACGTCCTCTACTTTGTTGTTGCAAGTTTTACATGGTTTCTACGGGCTTCTAGTAAGAACCATTCTTACCTACGCATCAAAACCACAACGATTTTTCATCAAGTGTGCTGTTTTAACCTTCAACAAGGACCGGTCGTAGTCAAATTCGATTCAACTAAAGTTGGAGAAACAGACACCCGCCAGTCACCTTTATTCAAAACAAGTTGCATGTCTGTCGGTGGAACCGGTCTCATGAACATGGTCATTTAAGGTTGGTCTGGGCCGCTTCATCCAACAATACCGTCGAATCAAAATAAGATGTTGGTGGTAAGCAGTATGGCTATGATCGCCCACAACTCTTTGTGTTCTACTCGTGCATATCCTCTACGCATGGACCTGGCTCGGATGCCACTGTTGGGGAACATAGCATGCAATTTCAAAAAAAATCCTATCCTCACGTAAGATCTATCTAGGAGATGCATAGCAACGAGAGGGGAGAGTGTGTCCACGTACCCTCGTAGACCGAAACCGGAAGCGTTTGACAACACGGCTGATGTAGTCGAACTTCTTCTCGTTCCGACCGATCAAGGACCGAACGTACGGCACCTCTGAGTTATGCACACGTTCAGCTCGATGACATCCCTCGAACTCTCCAGCAAAGTGTCGAGGGAAAGTTTTGTCAGCATGACGGCGTGTTTATGGTGATGGTGAAGTGTTTCGCGCAGGGCTTCGCCTAAGCACTACGACAATATGACCGGCGGCGTAAACTGTGGAGGGGGCGCCGCACACGGCTAGGAATCAATGTTGTGTGTTCTAGTGGTCCCCCCCCCGCATATATATATATATGGGGGGGAGAGGGAGAGGGGCTGCAAGGGGCACCCCAAGTAGGAGTAATCCTACTTGGGCGCCTCCTCCAAGTCGGCCTCCCCCTTCCATATCCATCGGAGGGGGAAGGAAAGAGAGGGAGGAGGGGAAGGAAAGGGGGAGGCCGAATCCTCCCCTTTCCTTCTCCCTTCCCTTCCTTTCCTTCCCCTCCTATTCAGCCTATAGGGGGCGCACCAGCCCCATTTGGGACTGGTTTGTCCAACTCTTGGCCCATTAGGCCCATATAGCTTGCCGGGGGTTGCCCGGAACCCCTTTTGGTGACCCGATACGTACCCGGTACCCCCAGAACACTTCCAGTGTCCGAATACTATCGTCCTATATATGAATCTTTACCTCTCGACCATTTCTAGACTCCTCGTCATGTTCGTGATCTCATCCGGGACTCCTAAGAACATTCGGTCACCAAATCACATAACTCATATAATACAAAATCGTCATCAAACGTTAAGCGTGCGGACCCTACGGGTTCGAGAACTATGTAGACATGACCAAGACACCTCTCTGGTCAATAACCAACAGCGGAACCTAGATTCTCATATTGGTTCCCACATATTCTACGAAGATCTTTATCGGTCATACCATAATGACAACATATGTTATTCCCTTTGTCATCGGTATGTTACTTGCCCGAGATTCGATCGTCGGTATCTTCATACCTAGTTCAATCTCATTACCGGCAAGTCTCTTTACTCGTTCCATAATGCATCATCCCTCAACTAACTCATTAGTCACATTGCTTGCAAGGCTTATTATGATGTGCATTACCGAGAGGGCCCAGAGATACCTCTCCGATACTCGGAGTGACAAATCCTAATCTCGATCTATGCCAACCCAACAAACACCTTGGGAGATACATGTGGAGCATCTTTATAATCACCCAGTTACGTTGTGACGTTTGATAGCGCACAAGGTATTCCTCCGGTATTCGGGAGTTGCATAATCTCATAGTCAAAGGAACTATGTATAAGTCATGAAGAAAGCAATAGCAATAAAACTTAATGATCATTATGCTAAGATAATGGATGGGTCTTGTCCATCACATCATTCTCCTAATGATGTGATCCCGTTCATCAAATGACAACACATGTCTATGGTTAGGAAACTTAACCATCTTTGATTAACGAGCTAGTTTAGTAGAGGCTTACTAGGGACACTATGTTTTGTCTATGTATCTAGACATGTATCAAGTTTCCTGTTAATACAATTCTAGCATGAATAATAAACATTTATCATGATATAAGGAAATATAAATAACAACTTTCTTATTGCCTCTAGGGCACATTTCCTTCAGTTCTTGCCAAGCACAACATTAATTTGTTAGCCATGTTGTGGACCACCTCCCAATCATAGGGTCTTGGGCCCACACCTACCTCTGTCGTACCATCAAATTCAGCTTTGATCTTTCGGTATGTGTGATTTTTTCGTAAGAACCTACGATGACGCAAATACATGGTTTTGCGCGAGTTGGGAAGTCTTCTGCTAGATGTCCTATCCATGCATGTGACACACCCTACATCTCCCTTTGTTTTCCGCCCTGATGTGTTGCCTAATGCCGACATATCTTGAATGGTGTGCACCAGCATCGCATGTAGATCAAAAATCTCCTTTTTGTAAGCATCATAACATTTTACAGCAGGCGCATCTATCCACACTGTCAGCGGTTCTTCTACCAGTAGCTGAAAGTAAATGTCGATGTCATTTCCAGGTTACTTTGGGCCTTGCATAATCATTGACATCATAATGTATTTTTTCTGCATACACAACCAAGGAGCTAGGTTATATATGCACAGAAGCACCAGCCATGTGCTATAATTGGTGCTCATATCGCCAAAAGGATTCATCCCGTCAGTACACTCCCCGAGCCTTATACTTCTAGGATCCTTGGCAAAGTCTTCAAACTTGTTGTCGATTAATTCCCAATGAGCCCCATCTTTCGGGTGCCTCATATACTTATCCACAATTCGCTCATCATGATGCCACCGCAACCTCTTTGCCTCTCTAGGGTTTGCAAACAATCGCCTCAACCTTGGAATTAAAGGCAAGTACCAAACAACCTTGAACAGGATTCTTGTCTTGATCTCGTCGTCCAATTTGTACTTGTCCTTTGCTCTCCTACGCTTGTATCGTGCATGCTTGCATGTGGGACATGCACGCAAATCTTTGTACTCACCACGGTACAATATACAATCATTCACACAAGCCTGTATCTTTTGTACTTCAAGTTTCAATGGGCAAACAATTTTCTTCGCTTCATTCGTGCTTCTTGGGAGCACACTATATTCTGGAAGAATTTCTTTGAAAAGACCTAACATATCTGTGAAGCCCTTGTTTGATAGACCGTTTGCTGCTTTAAATCTAAGAAGCGCCAGGGTGGCACTCAACCTGGAATATTTCTTTTTGCAACCTGGATACAATTATTTCTTGGAGTCCGCATCAATGGTTGGCAGATCCTTGTACCCAATCATATCCTATTTAGGCCCTCGATATCTGCAATCATAGCAGCAAAATCTGGCATATCAAGATCATCATCATCTGCGTCGACGTCTTGGTTTTCTAGTGAGCGTTTCGGCTTTCTGGTGTTCCATTGGTAGCTTGACGCCTCTGCCCCGATGTTAGATTCAACATCCATGTGACACCGATCGGGGTTTGGCATCTCGCAGCCCTGGGTATCTTCATCCATGACCTCCTCTTCACCGTGTCGGGTCCAATGTGTATATCCATCCATGAATCCTCGAGAGACTAAGTGCCACTGGACATCTGCAACTTCATGTGACTCTGTATTGGCCTAATCAGTACATGGACACAGGATGTAATCCGCATCACCAGTTCTCCTCTTTGTACTTTCAGCCAAATTCATGAACTCTGTCATGCCAGTGATAAAATCTATAGTTTTCTGATCCTTCGTCCATCGAGATCGTTCCATCTGCACCACATGAATGGTAATTAAAAATAAAACAACAACATTAATACACAGATTAACTGTTGCCCAAAGATGTGTGCATAAATCACAAGGTTTTATTCTCATAATTACTGAGGGCGCTCCATGTTGTTATCCATACATGCAATGACAAAAATTAATGGCCAGTCAATTTACACGCAGAGTACTAGTACAGCACTACCCCTAGCAATTGAATACCTTAATTAAGTCACTCAAGAAAAGAATACCTTAATTAATTAGCCGTGCGGCGACCTCCACCCAGCAGAAAGAGAAGCATGATGCGGCGGCACGCCGAGACAGCAGGGTCGAGGAGCAAAGCTTAGTGTGGCTGCCGCCTGAAGTTCGACCTCCACTATCCCGCCATCGACTATGATGGATGTGCTCGAATCATGCCGCCGCCAACCTTGATGGTTGAGCTCCTCCTATCTCCCACCGTAGACCGAGGATTGACCTCCTATGACGCTGCCACCGCCCACCAACTGAGGATTGACCTCTTCTCCAGTAGCCGCTGCCTAGGCCATCGCCGCCATCTCTATGTGCAGAGTGGCTGGTTTTTTTACGGATATCCACAGAGCGGCTGTTTACATGGTATCATTGTAACTCAATTATATGTACATGGTAGTACATCACATACGGTTATGTAACGGCAACCGTGTCTCACCTACGTTATCTTCTCACACGGTTTGGTGCAAAAATCATGTGTGACGTTCTAATACCTAACATAAACGACATGTATAAACAGTGTGCCATATACAACATATAGTGCCATAAGTAGTTCCCGACTGTTAGCTTATCCCCACAGTTTCCCCATTTCCCCCAAATCCCTACATAGCCTCCAAATTCCCTCGTGTGGCGCTGACATTGGGGGAATGCGGACGAGTGGTGCTGATGATTTTCGTGCGGCTGCTCCTACTCGCATCGCCGCCACGATGGCAGTCGCCGTTGAGCACTTGCCTAAGGTCATCAGAAGGCAGGTGTACTACAGATCTGAATCATCCTGTTAGGTTCCAAGCTATCCTGATCTTTTTAGCATGTCCAAAGTAGCTCCTTACTGAATCAGTCCTGAATGAACCCCCCCCCCCAGGAAAGCGATCTGCCGCCGGATCGGAGCATGACTCCAGACTCCCGCAACACAAGTTCGAATCTGAGTTTTGCACCACCATGAAGTACCAAAAGATGAGTTGTGTGCATGGGCACACTCCCGCTCGACGTGTATGCACGGAGGGATTCGACATTGGCAGGTAGGTTCTCAGTTGCCCCTTAGAGGTTAGTGCCAAGTTCATCTTGAATGCTATTTAACATTGGCAGGGATATGAGGCTTGTGCCTTTGTTAACTGGCTGGATGAAGAATGGCATGGCAGGGCCTGGAGTGTTATCACCAAGCTCGCAGAAGATAACGTAAAGCTGAAGAAGAAACTGGCTGACCTGGAATGTACAATCAGTACGATGAAGCAAGAAAGACTCAATCACAGGCAACAGATGAAAGCAAGAGACAAGAAGGAACTAGCATGTGTAGTTTTGGTTGTCCCATTAGCCATGTTCTATGCGTTGTTTGCAATGATGATTAGGGGTTTTGTTTGACAGTATTGCTAAAGCACATCTAGATGTGCTCTAAGTAATGCACATCTAGGTCCTATGCCATTGATGTTACGCGAAGATTCGTGCAGATATTTTCCTTTGTCTTTTTTTCTTTTCCTTTGTAGTTTGATTATTACTGGCTTTATCAATAAGAAGAGCTCAGTGTATTGCTTGCCAACTACAATACTCCGTTCGTACCGGTACCGGTGCATAATCCCAAAACTCGTTCCTTGTTTTTATCCTGTAAAAAGAAACCAGCCAATAGGAGTCTTGCACAACCCCGGGAATTTGGAGCGACTAGGTACAAATAATTGTGGTTGATTATATCAGCGGTAATATGTCAACCCCCACTTTAATTGGCATTTCCTCTTCTCTACATACCCCGCTTAAGTGTCCACCATCTTCATCAGCCCGGTAGGCCACGCTACACACTGGCACACACTCTGCAGCCATGTCGAGCGACAGTGAGGACGACAGTTCGGCCAGCAGTCTGGCGCTCGATGATAGGTCAACATCAGAATCATCCCGCTCGTCTTCCATGAGTCCGGCGTTGAGCCCAGACCTCGATTATATCCGGATCATGGAAGGGTTGCCACCTCCGGAGTCGTCAGACGACAACCATATGAACGAGGAGCCGTCGGAGGACGAAGAAGAGGACGACGATGATGATGGGGAGGAATGGTCGAGCGAGGAGGACGACGACAACAACAATGATGATGATGACGACGGAGGCGATGAAAAGCCAACGGTCAGCGGCAAGAAGCGTCCTCGCCAAGACGATGTCACGGGGCCATCCAACAACAACAACAACAACAAGGACTAAATTAAGCAGACTATATATATCTCTATTTCCGTTCGCTCATATTAATTTGTTATCTCTGATTATCCTGTCAATCCCATCGCAGACAGTTAGTAATACATATTTGACAGAGATCTTCTACATTATCGCCCATAGGTTGGTTTGTTGAACTATGTGCCCTAAAGAGCACACAATTCACAAAAAAAGACCATATGGTTATCTATAATGATCGCACACAATTCTGATTACCGACCTGTTTGCCGGGTATCACACGCATCTTGCTACGCCAAATCGTTTGTGTTTACCTCGATCATCACAAACGGTTCATCGGAGCGAACTATATGCCAAACACACACCTTGATCTGGCTGCCCGTTTCTGTTGTTCTGTCTCATCGCAAATGGTTCGTGTGGATCAACTGTATGCCCATCATCGCACACACAACTAAAATCTGAACCGTGTTTGATGTATCACTCATCACAAACGTTTTGCGTCTTTTTTGACGGGTTTTTTACATCACCGCTTGCGATTAATGCATCACACACAGTTTCGTCAAAGGGTCTCTGATCGTAGTGTCGCGTTAGCAGCATCCTGCAGTAGTGATACCCTCAGCCCCGAGGGTGCACTACTCCCTTGTTATCATGGTTACCGTCGGGATGATGAAGATGGCCTTTGGTAATGATTTCCCCACCTACAGGGTGCCGGAATAGGGCTCCTAATGGGATCTCTTTGGTACAGAGGCTTGCGGCGGCAGAGTCGAAGTTCTAGGGTTATTTCTAGGGGTTTCCCTATTTATAAGAATTTTCAGAGTTGGAATCATGCAAAAAGGAGCTAAGATGGGCCCATGGGGCACTAGCCCACGGCCACCCCCTGGGAGCGCCATGGTGGCTTCTGGGGGGCCCGTGGTTCTTCTGGTCCTCCCACGAAGCTTCGGGGGTCTCTTTTGTTCCAAAAAAATCGTCAAAAAGTTGCACTGCATTTGGACTTCATTTAATATGGATTTTCTTGGAAACCAAAAACAAGCAGAAAACAACAACTGGCACTCGGCACTAGGTCGATATGTTAGTCCATAAAAATCATATAAAAGTTATATAAATGTGCACCAAAACCATATAAAATTGTTGTAAAGATGGCATGAATACTTCATAAATTATAGATATGTTTAAGACGTATGAGTGTTGCAGCCATTTGTTGCCCTGCATAGCTGCCTGGATGGTAATTCTCCACATGGTGCAATGCTTGAGAAGGTCAAGGAATTTGGCACAAAAAATCATCTTAGATATCCAAGGTTCCAACTAGAATTTGGTGAGAGCTCCACCTCTGACACTAAAATGCACTAAGGCATGTAATAGAGTCCTGACCACAATCAATAGGGGCTGGAAGGCCAATCAAAGGATTCGCCCCTATCCATGTAGGACAAACAAAGCCATCGACATCTCATGGACAAACTCTTCATGCAAAGGTTTGGGATTCGAAGGCCACTAAATTTGCACGACATGCAGACTTGCTTCCAGTTAACAATGCATTTTCCTCATGTGGCCTCGTTCTTGTTAACCCAAAGGAAGGCTCGACAATATTAGTTAGATCTCTTAACAAGCCAGGTCGTAGGCTCGGTCACAAGGAGTTGAAATATTGGGAGGGCATAGAGCACCGATGTTACCAGGGCCAGCCTACCCAGAGTGGGCAATTGAAGTTTGGACCATTTGGAAGTTTTACCTACCAGCCTATATTGAAGATAGGCTCATAGTATATCCTTCGCAGCCTAGTGAAGCTGAGAGGCCTCCCGAGGTAGGTGAAGGGTAATTTTTAAATAAAGGAATTGAGGAAATTGGACAGGGATTACACATTACTCTCATCGCACCTGCTATGACAAAGGTTGTTCTTGGTGAAATTTGTAGTTAGTCTCGTGGCCTCGCCAAAGGAATCAATTATCATCTTGGCAGCATGGACCTTTGATTTTTTTAATGTAGTCTTGGCATTACCCTCTTAGACAGTGATCCTTGACCGCTACCTCCAATGGGCACGCTGGAGTGCCGAAATGCCAAGGAGGTTCATCTTGCATGTAGTCTTCTTTCATTGTCAGATAAATCCCTCTCATCAAGTGCTACATCCAACATGCTAAACAGCTCACCGGAGATGGTTGCACGGAGCTTGAGGTCACTGATGAAAGAAGAGCTCCAGCTTTCTAGATCTCTAGTGGCATTAGTCAACTTGCAATACAATCTCAAATAAGAATCAATATATGGTATAGGATTGCTCCAGGAATCTACAACCACTTGAGAAAAACCTTCAAATTTAGTCTAGTAGTTATCGAATCTAAAATGCATGTGTGGTTTGAAGTTTGCATCCATGGTTAACAGTAGCGGGTAGTGGTCAGAAAAATCAGAGGGTAAGGCCGCAAGGATGCAATTGGGGTGATCCATCATCCATCCCTCATCATAAATCATGCGATCAAGCTTCGCCTTCAGTGCAAACTAGTGTTCGTTGGTCCAGGTATACTTTCTTCCATGCAGGTACAACTCCTTAAGTTCTAACTGATTGATGAATCTTTGTAAGGCAGCCATGGTTCCTTGTTGAAGTTCCAATTATTTTTATCAGAAGCTTGCGCAATGAGATTCAAATATCCACCTATAATGCAGGGCATGGAACTTGGACAGTGCGATCGGAGGCAATCCATAAATGGGAGCTTCTCGGCATCAATTTGATGGTTGTTCACCATAATCAATCTAAACTCTATGCCAGACAGTAGCCACGATGGTCAGCAGCGAGGAAATATCGATTTGAATCATGGGTTATAACATCCAAAAGGTCCTTGTTCCATGTCAATATGATGCCACCGCTGGTTCCAATGGCAAGGGAGAGAACAACTTGGAGTAAGGAGGGTCGCAACACTGTCAGACAACAGCGAGATCAACACAACTAACTTGGGTTCTTGCAAATAGATAATTATGGGTTCATGCATTAACACAACAGCTTTGACAACACGACGACAAGTAGAGATTTTTAGTCCTCTCACATTCCAAAACAAGGATAATGTAACTTGACATAGGAAACTAAATAAACACATGTAGCAGAATAGAGTAGTTACACATGACGCGCCTTACACCTCCCTTAATAGTGGCCATTTTCGCAAGTGTCGAGAGATCCTCAATCTGACCAGTGAAGAGGGGTTTATTGAACGTGAGCTTTGACATCTCAAGTATGCTCTTGTATTCTTATTATCACTCGGTGGTGATGAGGCCTCTCTTGCTGACATGAGGCATCGGGCAAGACCGAGGGAGATATTTTCCCCATAGGAGATGATCCCTTCATTTCTGTTTTGGAGTTGGTGGCTTCTTCTGGTGGCAGTGGTAGGACGGCAGCGTCCTCGCTTCTCCCTCAACTTTGCATAGGCAGGTCCGACAAGCAGTGGAGCAGAGATCGGTGAGGTAGGCATGATGATCCACAAGTATAGGTATCAATCGTAGTCCTTTCGATAAGTAAGAGTGTCGAACCCAATGAGGAGCAGAAGGAAATGATAAGCGTTTTTCAGCAAGGTATTCTCTGCAAGTACTGAAAGTAGTGGTAACATGTAGTTCTGTAGAAAGATAATTCATGACAAGTAACAAGTAGTAATAGTAACAACTGTGCAGTAAGCTAGCCCAATCCTTTTTATAGCAAAGGACAAGCCATAAAGTTCTCTTATATAAAGCAAAGTGTTCTCGAGGACACATAGGAATTCTCATCTAGTCATGTTCATCATGTTTGGTTGATTCGTGTTTGCTACTTCGATAATTTGATATGTGGGAGGACCAGTGCTAGGGTGTTGTTCTTACTTGAACAAACAACCCTCTTATGATTACCCCCTCTAGCAAGCATCCTCAACTATGAAAGAAGAATTAAGATAAATCTAACCATAGCATTAAACATATGGATCCAAATCAACCCATCAACCCCTTACGGAATAACGCATAAACTAGAGTTTAAGCTTTTGTCACTCTCGCAACCCATCATCTACTTATTACTCCCCAATGCCTTCCCTTAGGCCCAAATATGGTGAAGTGACATGTAGTCGACGTTCGCATGACACCACTAAAGGAAGAACAACATACACATCATCAAAATATCGAATGAATACCAACTTCACATGATTACTTATAACAAGACTTCTCCCATGTCCTCAAGCGCAAAAGTAACTGCTCACAAATCACATTTACATTCAAGATCATAGGTGTATTGAATATTCTTAAGGATCTGAACATATAGTCTTCCACCAAATAAACCAACTAGCATCAACTACACGATGTAATCAACACTACTACCAACCCACATGTACCAATCTGAGGTTTTGGGACAAAGATTGAATACAAGAGATGAACTAGGGTTTGAGAGGAGATGGTGCCGGTGAAGAAGTTGATGAATATTAGTCCTCCCACGATGAGAGGATCGTCGATGATGTCGATTGTTCTGATTTCCCCCTCCCGGAGGGAAGTATCCCCAATGGAATTGCTCTGTCGGAGAGCAAAAGTGCTCCTGCCCAGGTTACGCCTCGAGATGGCGGCGCTTCATTCCAAAAGTCTTCCTCTTATTTTTGTCTCTAGGGTAAAATCCTTCATATAGCAGAAGATGGGCATCGGAGGCCAGCTATGGGCCCCACAAGGCGCCAGGGAACGCCCTAGGGGTGGACGCGCCCTGTTGCCTTGTCGATGGCACCGATTTCCCCCTCCCGAAGGGAAGTATCGCCGGCGAAATCGCTCCATCGGAAAGCAAAAGTGCTCCTGCCCAGGTTCCGCATCAAGACGGCAGCGCTTCGTCCCGAAATTCTTACTCTTATTTTTTCTAGGGTAAAATCCTTCATATAGCAGAAGATGGGCTCTGGAGGCCAACTGTGGGCCCCATAAGGCATCAGGGCATGCCATGTTGCCTTGTGAGCAGAAGGTGGCCCCCCTCTGGTATTCTTTGTTTCAGTATTTTTTTTTATATTCAATAAAAATCATCATGAATTTTCAGGTCATTTGGAGCTCCGTAGAATAGTTATGTCCATTATAGATCTTTTAGGTCCAGAATTACAGTTGTTGGTAATTTTCCTCTCCATGTAAGTCTTGAAAATTAAGAGAGAAAAGGCATTAGAATTGCATCATAAAGTGAAATAATGACCAAAAACATTCTAAATAATAGTAGGAAAACATGATGCAAAATGGACATATCAACTCCCCCAAGCTTAGATCTCGCTTGTCCTGAAGGGAAAACCGAACTTGATAATCACGACCACATGTTAGAGAGAGAGGTGTCAACAAAATAAAATACAGACATGGTAGCATCATGATCATTATCATAGCAACAAAATATTTATTATATAACTTCGCATAATCAAGTAACAATTCATTCACAACATTGAAGTATGAAGTATAAACTTTCTTGGAAACAAACAAACTATGTGCTCGATCATTGAAACAATCACAATTCATCATATTTCTAGGAAGAGGCTATGTAAGAGCTTTTGTTTTGCAAGTCCACATACTCAATTTTCAAATAATATTCTATGATTGCTAACTCTCAATGCATATTTTTGGGAACAAACATTTCGTTGGACACATAGGAAGATGGGGGTTCATTGTTTTCACCTCCCAACTCGTTTACCTCAAGGATAATGTCAACAACAATAACTCATGATTACCTACATCCAACTGGATATGTATGCCTGGATCTTTAATTCCCCACCACATGATGCTTGTCAAGTAGAGAATAAATAAGAATGGAGTAGGGGTAATCACTATTGACTCTTGCGTAAAATTAAATACAGAAAAATAAAAGATAGGCCCTTCGCAGAGGGAAGCAGAGATTGGCGTGCATTTTTAGTTTTGGATGTGCAAGCTCTTAATGTAAAGGAACGTCACTTTATATTGCCCCTTATGATAACAACCTTTATTATGCAGCATGTCGCTTTTATTTCTTTGCCATCATAAGATCTTACAAAGCTTATTTTCCCTTACAATAAAAGATCATACATATTTAGGAGCAATTTTTATTGCTTTTGCACCAATGACAACTTACTTGAAGGATCTTATTTAATCCATAGGTAGATATGGTGGACTCTCATGACAAGAAGCTGGGTTTAAGGGGTATGTACAAGTAGTATCTCTACTTAGTACGAAGTTTTGGCTAACAAAAGATTGTGAGCAAGCACCACATGTTAGAGGATCCATGAAAATATGTTGGGAAACGTTGCATGGAAAACAAAAAATTTCTATACGCTATGAGAGGGAAGAGTGTGTCAACATACGCTCGTAGACCGTTAAGCAGAAGTGTTTATCAACGCGGTTGATGTAGTCGTACACCTTCACGATCCGCCTGATCAAGTACCGAAAGTACGGCACCTCCGCATTCAGCACATATTCAGCTCGATGACGTCCTCACCTTCTTGATCCAGCAAGACGGGCAAAGTGGTAGATGAGTTCCAGCAGCACAACGGCGTGGTGACAGTGGTGATGCAACTATCTCCGCAGGGCTTTGCCGAGCACTACGAAAATATGACCGAGGATGAACTAGAGGGAGAGGGGCGCCGCACACGTCTAGGGAATCGTTGTGTGTGTTTCCCCTCTCCCTCCTCACATATATATAGGTGTAGGGGGAGGGGAGGAAGCCCTGGGCGCGCCCCCAAGGGGCTGGTGTCAGTGTCAAAACCGGCGGATCTCGGGTAGGGGGTCCTGAACTGTGCGTCTAAGGTTGATGGTAACAGGAGACAGGGGACACGATGTTTACCCAGGTTCGGGCCCTCTCTATGAAGGTAATACCCTACTTCCTGCTTGATTGATCTTGATGAATATTAGTATTACAAGAGTTGATCTACCACGAGATCGTAATGGCTAAACCCTAGAAGTCTAGCCTGTATGGCTATGGTATTGAGTATCTATCCTTTCCGAACTACACCCTCCGGTTTATATAGACACCGGGGGATCTAGGGTTACATAGAGTTAGTTACATAAGATGGAATCTTCATAGTTGTTTGCCAAGCTTGCCTTCCACGCCAAGGAGAGTCCCATCCGGACACGGGTACAGTCTTCGGTTTTCATATCTTCGCAATCCATCAGTCCGGCCCATAGATAACAGGTCGGACGCCCGAGGACCCCTTAGTCCAGGACTCCCTCAGTAGCCCCTGAACCTGGCTTCAATGACAAGGTATCCGGCGCGTGATAGTGTCTTCGGCATTGCAAGGCGGGTTCCTCCTTCCAAACTCCCGAATAGTCCCTAGACAAATTGATCATCTCCGGACCTATAACACACACCGCACACAACCGCAGAGAGAATATAATAACACACAAGTCCAATCTGCTGACAACTTTAGTAATGTGATGTCACGCCTGTCCGGTCATAATTTTGAACTGTTTTTCGCCCCCATGTTTCAAGACGTGGTTGTCATTGGCACGTCTTGTCAAAGCAGAGATCGTGTCCCCTTATTACGGGATTTTCATCAATATGAGCGTGGGTAACCCAACTGTCCTGCGAGAAAGATTCCTTAGGAATAGGCAGGTTCTTAGGCTTAGGAGGAGACGTTCAATATCGGAGGTGTTTATAAAGTAACCAAGGGCTGTCTTTTTATGCCAAACCTCTCCTAAGCCTCCCTAACCCTGAGTTCCAGCACCCAAGGTTCGACTCCATTGCTTTCAGCCTTCCCATCATGTCCGGATCTAGCTCCCAAGGCCGATGGGTGGCTTCCTCCATTACAGAGGAGGATATCACAAAGCTTCGGGTGGCCAGATATCTGACCGTAGAGATCCACCACCGGCTTCCTGCTCAAGGACAAGTTATTCTGACCCCCAGATCCGGCAAAAGGGTGGTATTCATCTCCCACTTCCTTCAGGGGTTAGGGTTTTCTCTTCACCGTTTGTCCGAGGGCTAATGTTTTATTACGGACTAGATTTTCATGATCTTGCCCTGGACTCTATCCTCCATGTCTCGGCGTTTATCATTACATGCGAGGCCTTCCTTCGAATCCCCCCACACTTCGGCTTATGGCTAAAGACCTTTAGTGTGAAGCCGAAGGTAGTCGATGGGGAATAGGCGGAGTGCGGCGGTGCTACAATCAGCCAACTCACCAACACTCCCTAGCCAAAAGGTTCTTTTACCGAGGCTTCCAATTACTGGCAGCGGGAGTGGTTTTATATTACAGAGCCTCGCAGGGCTAAATGGGTAGTTGCCCCCACCTTCCGTCCCGGCTCACCATTACAGCTCGCGTCATGGGTCAACAAGGGGCTAGACTGGGGATTAGTGGATGAAGTGCGGACCTTACAAAGCCGCATCTGAACCCTCCTCGAGAGAGATATCGATCTCGTCAGTGTGATCCAAGTGATGTTAGTTCGCCGAATCCTGCCCTGCCAGTGCAGGCCTTGCCGCATGTGGGAGTTTAATCCAGAAGGACCACAAACCCTCCAACACTTCTTCAGCGCCACACACGAAGGGATGTGGAAGTTATTTTTTGGGAAGCGAAAACATTGGTCGGATACTGCTGAGGACGCTGGCCTTAACTATAATCGTCCGGATACCTCGGTAAGCACTTGGCTTGTGAATACTTTGTGGTCATGCATACAGTAATATGGTACTGAGCAAGCTATCTTTTTTCAGGGCTGGATAAAGAAGGCGGAACTGATTATGTGTTCGACCCCTCTGCCCGAGGGTCCAGCGAATCATGTCCTAACAAGGATGCTGGCCCCAGCACCATACCAGATGCCGGAGAAGGAGGACGAGGCAGAGGGCAAGAGGACCAAGGATGGCCTCTATTCCTAGGGAACCTCGGACTTTGTGTCCGGAGGAATAAAAATCCCCTCATCCGAAGACAAAAGTGAAGGGGGGTTTGCTATCTCCTTCCCTCCCAGGAAGAAGAGGGCCGCCTCCGAATATTGGGAGAAGCAGGCTCCTAAGCGAGGCAAGATGCCTCTTGGGGGCGGCCCGGGCCTGGAGGAAGTCGAAGCGCAGTCTCATGACGAGGACAAGCCTCCGACCAAATCGTAAGTGAACAAGGCTGTTTTAAACCTATCCGTTCTTTTCTTATGATGCCTGGAATATATATTTTTTGCAGCTCAGCGCACAGTCCCCTTCAACAATCCTCTTCTTCGGGGGACCTTCTCCCGGAGATGATGGAAAGCGAGACGCCCCCACCGGCTTCTCCGTCCAATAGGGCAAACGACCTTGAGGTGTCATCGTGGAGGGTCTCCCCCGACCTACAAGTGGTGCAAGGGATGACGAAGATGCTACACGAAGGTGATACTTCGGCGGCCCAGGGTCCGAGGAACAACAATGAAGACCCCGAACAATCTGGAATGCGGCCGGATACAAATAAATGGATCCATTCAAAGGGTGACCGTACTCCCGCGGCTGCCTCCGGAGACCCAGAGGCGCCAGATATCTTGACTAACATGTTGTGGCAGGCGTCCGTTTCAGAGGAACATGGTACCTTGATGGGTACGGTGGTTAAAAAGGTCCTATCCGCAAAGAGCGAATTGAATGAGGCCTTTGCGAGTCTGCTGAGAGGCTTCGAGGTTTGTACTGTAATATGTGCAATTGTGTTTTATTCAGAAAATACACCTGTGTATAGACAGTAGCCCCTGAGACTCAGGTTGGCTTCCCATAGGAAGCGAACGGAGGATCAAAAGAAATATCCGAGGACTAATCTGATTAACTTTGAACACAGGCTGCTTCCCCCGTGGCTACTTCCGAGACTGCGGATATTGCCGAGCTGCAACAGAAGCTTGATGTAGCCGGGGATGACATTACATCGATCAGTATGCGTCTTGACGAGTCGCAAGGTATGTATTCGGAGCAGTCCCTGCACATACATTTTTGTGATATAAGCATGACGCTGAAAGTTGTGCCTGGCTGCAGATGGTGCTGCCGCCGTTGAAATTTTTCGGGCGGAGCTAGCCCGGGCCAAGGAGCAGGACCAGTGTAGTAATGCGACTGCCGAGAAGGCATCGGCTGAGTTAAAAGCCGAATGAGCTGCTCGGCGTCAAGACGAGGAGAAGATATCCACGATGGCGCTTGAGCTAAAAAGTGCTGTTAGCCGGTGTGAACTCGTTGAGAAGGAGAATGAAGCCAAAACGGTTGAAATTGACAAGGCCCTATGAGAGGCAAGAGAAGCGCGGTCTGAACCCAGAGCAGCCCGTGAGGAGATCCGGCAAGCTGGGGAGATTGCAGCTGGTAAGCCATTTTTGCTACAGGCTAAGTTCAGCGATCTGAACTATGCTCAGCTTAACCAATCGTGGAGTTCTCTGGATGAGTTTTTAGACTTGCCAAAGAGTTCTTCCGATGTGGCACAGTATTATCAGGCACAATATGGGTACGCAACGGAGAAGCTTTTCTGGTCACAATTCGGCGCCTCGAAGCGCCCCCTGTTGCTGAATGAGCAGATATCACAGTGGGCCGAGCTTCATAGGATATCTGGTGGTGCCATGAAGAACGTCATAATCCGGTTATGGCCAACTGAGCCTGTTCCGAACAGTTACTTCGGCTTGGTGAAGTAGCTTGTTGACGCAGTGCCGCGTATCGACACTGTGAAGCGATCGGTGTGCATCGAGAGTGCACGGATGGCTTTTGCCCGAGTCAAGGCGTTCTGGGGGAATATGAAGGCCATCGACGTTGCAGTGAAGAGTCCACCCAAGGGCAAGGACCGCCACGAACCGGAGCATTATTTTGAAGACGTCCTTATAGTCGCCCGCTTGATAGAGGGTCAATGCTCGAAAGACATAATGTTCGAGTGAAGTGTATGAGAATTGTACGAGACAATTTTATAGTAAATCTATTTGTATATTTTGCTCGAAAGCTTGTGTTCCTCCTATGCGGCCGTTTTAATATAATCTGAAAGTTTTCCAGTCGTCGGCTTCAGCCCCCTTGTAGGAAGTACAGGGGTGTTCGAAAAATCATCTGATCACTCTTGACCCAACATCTTGGTCCGTGAAGGAGGTGTCAATGTGGCGAACTAGGCAACCATACTATAGGGCATTAACACTTTCACTTAGCCATAGGAGTTTTACGGTGGGTCTACGACATAGCCCCTGTTATGTATGCGGCTTACTCATACGATGCGTTTACATAATTGACCGGAAAAGAGGTCCTTCGTGTGACATGGAGGAATCGCTAGAGATTCCGATAAGTCATCGAGTGGTTGACCAGCTCTCGCCGCATCATGACAGTCATTTTTCGGCTTTCTCTACTGAGGTGCGTCATCGGGTGAACCGGTAGCACAATCGTAGTAGTTCTCCCTTTACTACCCTAGCCGATAGAGCGGAACGTAGGATAGCAAGCACAGGAGCCGGGAAACCCAACTATTGACCCAGGACATGATTCAGAGCTGATGCTTATAAGGCCAAACTCGCGATGCTGAAGTACACTGTAAAAGCTGTTCGGACTTTGTTGGTAACTCATTCGTTCTCGTACCGAGCCCCTGGCAAGTTTAAGCCGGGGTATATCTATGAAACAACTATAGGAGGCGTATTCATTTTGCGAAAAGACGCGAGTGATTAATTCGGATAATTTGAATTGGGACCTGAGTAATATGCCAATGGTTACTTGATATACATAAAGGCCACGACCCCTGCAATTTGATATGCCCTGGGTCGAAGGCAGAGGAAAAAGTCATGTTACAGGCTCAAAAAGAGAGTGCGGTCTACAAAAAGTTATTTTGGACCTCTTGTCGCACGTCTGCGCCGCCTGTCCTTAGCGAGGGGAATCCTTGAAGGGAGTAGCCCCGTAGGTGAGTGTACGGATCCGAACTCCTATGGGGTCGGTCATAGGTGTTTCCCCTTTGCGCCACCTGCTTTTAAGAGATAATGAAACAAAAGGAAATAGGAAAGTGGTTAAAGAATGTTACCGAAGTGCCTGCAGACTTGTCCGTATTGGGCTTCCGTCAATGCCCATGGTATCTTGAATGTGTAATTATGTATGCGGTATAGTTTTAACGTGTATACGAGATGGGCCGCGGAAGCCGAACTGCTATTTCTATTCCGGATTTGATCGATCTTCAGGGGGAAATTGCTTCCTCCCTCCGGCATTGCGTGATCTTTCATTATCATTGCGACGGTTGTGTATGCTTCGTCGTGGCTTGCCATTGCCGTCTCGGATTTTAGAAGTGCCTGAGTCGCTGGCGTTGTTGCTTCTACGAGCGAGCCAGTTGTCTTCTCCCGCGCAAAAGCGGGTCATTAGAGCGGTAAGGGCTGTCATGGATCTAGGTCCTTCTTGACCGAGGTGGTGTGCAAGCCATTCATCCCGGACGCTATGTTTAAAGGCCGCAAGGGCCTCCGCGTCCGGACAGTCGATGATTTGGTTCTTTTTAACTAGGAACCTGGTCCAGAGCTTCCTGGCTGACTCTCCAGGCTGCTGGACAATGTTACTTAAGTCATCGGCGTCCGGTAGCCGGACATATGTTCCTTGGAAGTTGTTGCGAAAGGCGTCCTCCAAATCCTCCCAGCTGCCGATGGAATTTTCCGACAGACTGTTTAACCAGTACCGAGCTGGTCCTTTGAGTTTTAGTGGTAGGTATTTGATGGCGTGAAGGTCGTCTCCGCGGGCCATGTGGATATGGAGGAGGAAGTCCTCGATCCATACCACAGGATCCGTTGTTCCATCATATGATTCGATATTCATGGGTTTGAACCCGTCTGGGAATTCATGCTCCGTTACTTCATTTGTGAAGCAAAGAGGGTGTGCGGCGCCTCTATGTTGGGCCACACTGCGGCGTATCTCCAATAGAGTCCATTTGCGGTTTTCAGCCCGAGTGTGGCTGGGTTTGTCACGTCCGAATAGGTGGTCGTCGTCATGTGTTGGGGTATGTTCTTGCGATATGTAGATCGCTCTTGAGTGTCCTGCTTTGCTACCCAAGTCTTGTTGATGGTCGTATGTATAACCCCGAGCTGTTTTGTTCTTGCTTTTACTATGAGGTGGGGCGGTCTGGTGTTCGGCTTGAGTTGCCGCTTTACCTGGGCCCAGTTGTGGTCGACCTGCCGCATTGTGCAATGATGGTATGGGCTCCAGCGCCTTATTGTCACCCTGGGGTAGCAATCTATGCTTCGGATAGCTTTTGGCTGGTCCACTAAAGCCGTATTCTTCAGCCTCTAGGACTTCGGTCCATCTATCATTGAGCAGATCTTGGTCAGCTTGAAGCTGATGATGCTTCTTTTTCAAGCTCCTTGCTGTGGCTATTAGTTGGCGCTTAAAGCGCTCCTGCTCACGAGGTTCCTCGGGCACGATGAAATCCTCAGTGCCGAGGCCCACCTCATCCTCAGAGAGCGGAAGGTAATTGTCGTCCTCTGAATCTTCGTGTGTGGCCTGTTTAGTAGGGCTAACCTGCCCATCTTCCCGTTCATCTTGTTCATTAGTTGTATCAACAGGGTCTTCGTTGTCATCGACATCATTGCCCATGCCTTCAATATTCTCGGAGTCGTAATCAAGTGTATCGGTCGAATACTCGACTGTGGCTATGAAGTGGGTGGTGGGTGGGGAGCACAATTCTCCACCGTCAACCCCTGGTTCGAGCCGGATATAGTTCGGCTGTAAGTCCTCCGCCGAGGACAGGTTTTTTAAGGAATTTAACACATCACCCAAAGGCGAGTGCTGGAAGATGTCTGTGGCACTGAATTCAAAGATCGATAAACGATCAAGCTCGGCGTCCACTGGCTCACGTGGTTCAGAACTTATGGCCGAAGATGAGTCCAGAGTTCTGATGACAAAGACGCCGTGAGAGGTTAAGTTTGTGTGTGGCTCTGACGTCGAGGAATCTGCGGCCTCCATGGTGGGGTTGATCCTCCCGTCCTTGGATGGCGTCGCTTGCTCCGGATCTAGGGCCAGAGCGTTTACAGGAGCGATCTCCTGGATGCGGCCCGATGACAGATTAAGGTCTTGATCATCGGGGTGACCGGGAGCGGCTACTGCGGTCTCGAATCCGACGAAGATCAAGTCTCCATGGATGTCCGCGACGTAGTTCAAGCTCCCGAATCTGACCTGATGGTCAGGGGCATAGCTTTTGATCTGTTCCAGATGGCTAAACGAGTTGGCCCGCAATGCGAAGCCACCGAACACGAAGATCTGTCCGGGGAGGAAATTTTCTCTGCAGACAGCGTTATTATTGACGATTGAAGGGGCCATCGAACCTTTCAGCGACAGCACACAGGAACTCTCAATGAAAGCACCAATGCCAGTGTCAAAACCGGCGGCTCTCGGGTAGGGGGTCCTGAATTGTGCGTCTAAGGTTGATGATAACAGGAGACAGGGGACACGATGTTTACCCAGGTTCGGGCCCTCTCTATGGAGGTAATACCCTACTTCCTGCTTGATTGATCTTGATGAATATGAGTATTACAAGATTTGATCTACCATGAGATCGTAATGGCTAAACCCTAGAAGTCTAGCATGTATGACTACGGTATTGAGTATCTATCCTTTCCGGACTACATCCTCCGGTTTGTATAGACACCGGGGGGGTCTAGGGTTACACAGAGTTGGTTACATAAGACGGAATCTTCATAGTTGTTCGCCAAGCTTGCCTTCCACGCCAAGGAGAGTCCCATCCAAACACGGGTACAATCTTCGGTTTTCATATCTTCACAACCCATCAGTCCGGCCCATAGATAACAGGCCGGACGTCCGAGGACCCCTTAGTCCAGGACTCCCTCAGTTGGCGCCTGCCCTAGCTGTTTGTGTATGGGGGAAGGAAAGGATGACTAGCTGCCTTAGGGCGCCTCCCCTTTCCTTCCCTCCCTTCTTGGTGCGTGGGCAGGGGGTGGAGGGGCACGCCAGCCCCCTTATGGGCTGGTGTGCTCCCCCCTTTGGCCAATAAGGCCCACCACTTATCGGTGGCCTCCTAGAACCCCTTCCAACACTCCGATGAATACCCGGTACATCCCGAAACCTTTTCGATGACCAAATAGCATCGTCCTATATATCAATCTTTACCTTCGGACCATTCTGGAGCTCCTCGTCATGTTCGTGATCTCATCCAGGACTCCAAACAACATTCAGTCATCAACTCATATAATACTATATCGTCAGCGAGCATTAAGCGTGCGAACCCTGCGGGTTCGAGAATGATGTAGACATGACTAAGACGCCTCTCCGGTCAATAACCAATACTGGGACCTAGATGCCCATATTGGTTCCTACATATTCTACAAAGATATTTATCGGTCAAATCTTATGACAACATACGTAATTCCCTTTGTCTATCAGTATGTTACTTGCCCGAGATTCGATCATCGGTATCTTCATACCTAGTTCAATCTCGTTATCGGCAAGTCTCTTTACTCATTTCGTAAAACATCATCTCGTAACTAACTCCGTATTCATTTTGCTTGCAAGCTTCTTGTGATGTGTATTATCGAGAGGGCCCAAAGATACTTTTTTGATACACGGAGTGACAAATCCTAATCTTGATCCATGCCAACTCAACAGACACCTTCGGAGATACCTGTAGAGCATCTTTATGATCACCCAGTTATGTGGTGATGTTTGATAGCACACAAGGTATTCCTCCGATATCCGGGAGCTACATGATCTCATAGTTGAAGAAATATGTATTCGACATTAAGAAAGCAGTAGCAATAAACTGAACAATCATATGCTAAGCTAACGGATGGGTCTTGTCCATCACATCATTCTTCTAATGATGTGATCCTGTTATAAAATGACAAATCATGTCTATGGTTAGGAAACCTTAACCATCTTTGATCAACAAGATAGTCTAGTAGAGGCTCACTAGGGACACGACACTTGTTTATGTATTCTGAAAGTGCAACTATCCCTAGGTGGTTTTGGTAATTATTAACAACATATAGCTCATTGAACTAATACTATTTAACGATGATCATTTCAAAAAGTTCAATGATTGGCATGGCATGGATTAGGAATGTGGACCCCTCAAAATGCTAAGGACACATATTGGCTCAAGCTCAAGACTCTACATTTTACTTTTAGTGATCCAATATCACATTGAGTCCATAGGAAAAGCCAATACTATTAAAAGGGGATGAGGTGTTGCTTAATGGCTTACTTTCTCAAAATACTTAGTGATATGCTCCAAAAACCCTCAACCACTTTCTCATACCACATATTTCCCAAACCAAAAGTGAAAGCACAGGTGCTCCCTGGGTGGTTTTGGTAATTAATTCCAACATATCTCTTGTTGGACTAATGTTCTCATCTAGTATGTTTTAGATAAGTCCAACAATGGAGTGGCATGGACTAGAGGATGTGGAACCCTTCCAAGATGATGAGGACAAAGGATTGGCTCAAGCTCAAAGCTCAGGACTCTACATTTTGCTTTTAGTGCTCCAAGATCACATTGAGTCCATAGGAAAGCTAACACTATTAAAAGGAGATGAGGTGTTGCTTAATGGCTTGCTTGCTCAAAGTGCTTAGTGATATGCTCCAAAGCCCTCAACCACTTTCCCATATCCACATATGTCCCAAACCAAAAGTCAAACTCGGCCCGACCAAAATTTCCTACCCGACGCCACCGAGTTCACTTGACATAGCCACTGCCAGAAACCCTAGTCAAATCGGTCTCACCGATGGGATCTCGGTCTCACCGAGATGGGATTGAAAACTCTCTGTTTCTCTTCGCAACGTTTTGGTCTAACTGAGATGAGTGATCGGTCCCACCAAGTTGGCAATGCAAACTCTCTGTTTCCCCTTCGTAACGTTTCGGTCTAACAGAGATGAGCGAATCGGTCCCACCGAGTTTGCCTGACCAACTCTCTGTTTGCCTATTACCAAAATCGGTCCCACCGAGTTTGTGTAATTGGTCTCACCGAGACTACATTATGCCCTAACCCTAATGGAATCGGTCCCACCGAGTTGACATGCCGGTCCCACCGAAATGTCTAACGGTCACATTATGAACTAAATCGGTTCGATCGAGTTGTCTGATTCAGTCCCACCGAGTTTGGTGATTTGTGTGTAATGGTTAGATTTTGTGTGGAGGCTATATATACCCCTCCACCCACTCTTCATCAATGGATAGATCCATCAGAACATGCCTACACTTCCAACATACATTTTCTGAGAGAGAACCACCTACACTTGTGTTGAGGTCAAGATATTCCATTCCAACCACATAAATCTTGATCTTTACCCTTCCCCAAGTTGCTTTCCACTCAAACCCTCTTTCCTCCAAATCCAATCCTATGAAAGAGAGCTGAGTGTTGGGGAGACTATCATTTGAAGCACAAGAGCAAGGAGTTCATCATCAACACACCATCTATTACCTTTTGGAGAGTTGTGTCTCCTAGATTGGTTAGGTGTCACTTGGGAGCCTCCGTCAAGATTGTGGAGTTGAACCAAGGAGTTTGTACGGGCAAGGAGATCGCCTACTTCGTGAAGATCTACCGTAGTGAGGCAAGTCCTTCATGGGCGATGGCCATGGTGGGATAGACAAGGTTGCTTCTTCGTGGACCCTTCGTGGGTGGAGCCCTCCATGGACTTGTGCAACCGTTACCCTTCGTGGGTCGAAGTCTCCATCAACGTGGACGTATGATAGCACCACCTATCGGAACCATGCCAAAAATCTCCGTGTCTCCAATTGCGTTTGCACACTCAAATCCCATCCCTTTACATTCTTGCAACTTGCATGAATTACTTTCTGCTGCTTATATACTCTTGTCATGCTTGCTTGATATGTATTGTGAATGTTTAAACTTGTGCCAAAACTCCACTTCAACTTAAAGAAATGAAAAACTGCAACTTTTCTTACTAAGTGTCTATTCACCCCCCCCTCTAGACACCTCTTCTTGATCCTTTCAATTGGTATTAGAGCTTTGGTCTCCATTGCTTTGGTTTAAACACCTTTGGAGGAAGATGGATGAGTCTACGTTGGGGAGTCTTAGACATAGAGTGCCTATACT
The DNA here is from genome assembly GCF_056163025.1 of Triticum urartu. NCBI lineage: Eukaryota > Viridiplantae > Streptophyta > Magnoliopsida > Poales > Poaceae > Triticum > Triticum urartu. Next base: position 463,040,889 of record NC_141879.1, on the reverse strand, counting down.
TGATGGAGAGTACTTTCATGAATGGAAAAATGAGATGCTTGAGATTTTCAATGAATATCAGTTGAACAAGTACATTACTAGCCCTTGTGCACCTCATGTTGGTCCTTTACATCCTACCCTTGATGAGTCTATTGACATGATCCATAATCTTAGAACTGTCAATTTAATCACTAGAGGTTTGCCCAGAAACTTGCTTGCTAGCTTTCCTGCTCTTGATTGTGCCTACACCATATGGAGATTCCTTGAGGAACAATTTCCAAACTATTCCTTGAAAAACTTAGATGAGATTCTTCATAAGTCTATTGCCTTGAGTAAGATGAGTTCCAATGATCCCAAATTTGGTGATTGTTTATTTGAGCTTACTAATCTTACGAGTGCCAAAGGAGATGTTGGAATCATTAGCAATATCATTTCCAAAGTCATTAGAATTCATAGAGATGAACATTGTTACGGTCATACTTCTAATGAATCACTCTCTCTAGGAATTTATCCACCACATGACGATGTTGAACATGGATACTATGATGAGGATGAGGATAGTGACTGTGATCTTGATGATGCAATGAGACACTTTGATCTTATGGCTATTCTTCGCGGCTACATGGCTGGAGGAAAGGAATGGGTTCTAGATAGTGGGTGTACCGATCATATGACTGGAGACAAAGATATGTTTCGTGAGCTTGCTGAAAACAACGGCCCTCGAAAGTATGTCACTTTTGGTGATAAATCAAAGGGTAAGGTGATTGGCCTTGGTAAGGTGACCATCTCACATGATAGCTCCATACAAAATGTATGTTCGTTGAATCTCTTGGCTACAATTTACTTTCCGTATCTAGACTTGCTGACATTGGTTTCAATGTCCTATTTACTAAAGTAGATTGCCAAGTGTTTCGTAGAGATAATCATAAAATGGTCTTTACCGGTACACGTAGAGGTGATCTTTACATTGTTGATTTCACTAAAAAGGCTCAACCTAAAACTTGCCTAATTATAAATCCTCGAAAGGTTGGTTGTGGAATAGAAGGTTAGGTCATGTGGGCATGTGAAATCTTGATAAGCTTATTAAAGGTGATCATATCCTTGGAGTAAAAGATGTTATATTTGACAAGGATAGACTTTGTAGTGCTTGTCAAGCAGGAAAACAAGTTGGAGTAAGTCACCCCGTGAAGAACATTATGACCACGAGAAGACTGCTTGAGCTACTTCATATGGATCTCTTTGGTCCCAATGCCTACAAGAGTCTGGGTGGTAACTCATTTGGTCTAGTCATACTTGATGATTTTTCAAGATTTACGTGGGTGTTCTTTCTTGATGACAAATCGCAGGTCCAAAAGATCTTCAAGAGCTTCGCTAGGAAGGCGCAAAATCAATTTGAAATGAAGATCAAGAAGGTTTGTAGCGACAATGGAAGGGAGTTCAAGAACGCAAATGTGGACACCTTTCTTGACGAAGAAGGGATTTCACATGAGTTCTCGGTTACGTACACACCTCAACAAAATGGAGTTGTTGAGAGGAAGAACCGAACTCTTATTGAGATGGCGAGAATGATGCTTGATGAGTACAAGACTCCAAAACAATTTTGGGCGGAAGCGGTTGAGACAGCTTGGCATGCAACAAATCGATTGTATCTTCACAAGCTGCTCGGCAAGATGGCATACGAGCTTCTCACCGGTAACAAACCCCAAGTTGGATACTTTCGAGTATCCGGCTCAAATTGCTACATTCTTGATAAGCATCGTCATTCTAAATTTGCTCCTAAATCTCATGAAGGTTTCCTACTTGGTTATGGCTCAAACTCTCACACTTACTGTGTCTACAACAATTTCACCCGAAATGTTGAAGAGATGGTAGATGTGAAGTTTGATGAATCTAACGGCTGTAGAGCAATTGCCAATTGATGTAGGAGATAAGGATCCTTCGGAAGCAATCCAAGACTTGTCTATTGGCAAGATTCGTCCAACGGAGGTAAAGGAGAGTACATCGTCCGTCCAAGTGGAAGCTTCTACCTCACGACAACGTGAACCAAGAGTTGATACGGAAGCATCCACAAGTGGGACGCACCAAGATGAACAAAACGAGGAAGTACACCAAGATGAACCTCATCAACCTCCTTCTCCACCAAGACAAGAGAACAACAACGCCGATAATGAAGAAGGACAAGATGATGAAGAAGATGTTCCACCCCGGCCCAAGCAAAAGCTTTCACGAGTTCGAGCAAGAGTCTCAAGAGACCACCCCATCGAACAAATATTCAATGATATTCAAACCGGGAGAATCACTCGCTCTAAAACGCGTTTGGTTAATTTTGTGAACATTATTCATTCATCTCTAGCATTGAACCTATGAAGGTTGAAGAAGCATTGGAAGATCCGGATTGGATAAATGCCATGCATGAAGAGCTACACAACTTCGAGAGAAATCAAGTGTGGACATTGGTCGAGAAGCCCGACAACAACCACAACGTCATTGGTACCAAATGGGTGTTTCGCAACAAGCAAGACGAAGATGGTCAAGTCGTCCGCAACAAAGCTCGTCTCGTCGCCCAAGGCTACACTCAAGTCGAAGGTATGGACTACGGTGAGACATATTCCCCTGTTGCTAGACTTGAGTCCATCCGCATCTTACTTGCCTATGCTAATCACCATGATATCACTTTGTACCAAATGGACATTAAAGGTGCTTTTCTAAATGGTGAAATTGAGGAAGAAGTTTATGTTAAACAACCTCCCGGCTTTGTCAATCCTAAGAAACTCGATCACATTTACAAACTTCACAAAGCTCTTTATGGTCTTAAACAAGCTCCTAGAGCGTGGTATAAATGCTTGACCAAGTTCCTTATTGAGAAAGGCTTTGAGATTGGAAAGATAGATTCTACCCTTTTCACTAAAAGGGTTAATGGTGAATTATTTGTATGCCAAATTTATGTTGATGATATCATATTCGGTTCAACTAACCCTCATTTTAGTGAAAAGTTTGGGAAGCTAATGTCGGAGAAGTTTGAGATGTCTATGATGAGTGAACTCAAATTATTTCTTGGTTTGCAAATCAAGCAAACTAAGGAAGGCACCTTTGTTTCTCAAACAAAGTACACCAAGGACTTATTTAAGAAGTTCAACATGCAAGAAAGCAAAGGTATGAAAACTCCCATGCCAACTAGTGGACATCTGGATTTGACCAAGGATGGCAAACTGGTTGACCAAAAGGTTTATCGCTCTATGATTGGTTCGTTATTATATATATGTGCCTCCCGTCCCCATATTATGCTAAGTGTGTGCATGTGTGCACGATATCAAGCGGCCCCCAAAGAATGTCATCTTAAGGTTGTGAAAAGGATAGTGATATACTTAATACATACACCAAATTTTGGCATTTGGTATCCTAAGAGGTCCTCTTTTGATCTTGTTGGCTATTCCGACTCGGACTATGCCGGAGACAAGGTTGATAGAAAGTCCACTTCGAGTACTTGTCAATTTCTTGGTAGATCACTTGTGTCTTGGTCCTCCAAGAAACAAAACTCGGTATCCTTATCCATCGCTGAAGCGGAATACATTGCCGCCGGTTCATGTTGTGCTCAATTACTTTGGATTACCCAAACTCTTAGAGATTATGGGATCAACGTGAAACATGTTCCATTGCTTTCTGACAATGAGAGTGCTATTAAGATTGCTCACAATCTCGTGCAACATTCTCGAACTAAGCATATTGAAGTACGTCATCATTTCATTCGAGATGATGTTGCTAAAGGGGACATTGATCTTAAGCATGTTCGTACCGATAAGCAATTAGCGGATATATTCACCAAACCACTTGATGAGAAAGTTTTCTGCCATTTGATAGGTCAATTTAACATCATTGATGCTTCAAACTTGGAATAGGAACTCCATTTGAATACATGCAAGGCATGAGCCGATGACTAATCCTTGATACTTCTCTTATGATGATGATCATATGTCTTGGATATATTTGCACCCTTGCATGCTATCTAACCCTTGTAGGTACTTGGATAAATCTAAATACATGAGATTTCAACTCACTCACATCTTGAGCAATCTCTACATCTCCAAGTCCCTACACAATGGTGGTTGAAGATAAGGAAGCATGAAACCCATCATCATATCCTTTGACAAATTCCATATATCAAATTTCATTGGTATTAAATTTCATGATTGTCATGTTGGATACACAAGTGCTCTTCCTTGCAAGAATAACCCATGTAGGTAGATGAACTTCAATTACAAGTGGTGCTCCCAACTCTTGATGAGCTACATCAACCTTGAGCAATCCACACAAGTTCAACTACATGATCAAGTTCAACACCACCACCCAAGGTATGCTATTCCATCTTAGAGAAGCTTTACTCCAAGTCATGGGTCAAAGCAGCTCAACAAGATGCGAATACATCAAAAGCGTAAATGAAAAATGGTAACCCCATTTTGAGCTTAAACGATGATCATGACCTACGATCAAGTGTTCTCACTTGACTCCTCAGTCAATATGCTCTAACATAGGTGACTCTGTCGCCGACCAATTCTAGATGAAGTTCCCTAGTGTTTCTATGTATTCTTGCATTTGTCTCTTGCATATTTGTTTCCCTTCATCTAGATTTCTTTTCTTTGTTTTTGTTCTACATTCCCAGCATCCAATTCATTGCAAATCCTTCGGTTAATTCCTTGCAAATCTTTGTGAGAGCTTATTTGCCTAGTGAGCTGAGGTGACAAATGTTCTCTCTGTCTGAAACTCGATCATACTGATTCGTCTCTTTCAGTCAAGCCGAACCATTTCGGTGCAACCGAAAAATATAACTCGGTGTCGCCGATTTCACTGCAGAGAAAACAATTTGCCACTTGTTCCTGCACTTTTGTTCCAGCTCCACTCAATGATTCTTATCCTCTACCAGCATCACAATCTCTATGCTACTTTGCTCTGTGACTCAAGGACCAAACCTATTTTGTCTCACACTCCAGAAGATCCCTTCTTGGAAATTGATGTCAAAGGGGGAGAGAGAGATCACATCAAAGCTTATTCTCTTCAAAGGGGGGAGAGAGAGAGAGAGAAAGGGAGAGAGAAGGCCCAGATGCTTGGTGTTCAAGAGGAGAGAAGTCACATGTCTTTAAGAGGGGAAAGACATGTCTATGTTATGTTATGTTCATGATCTGTTTTGCTCTGATTTTGTTTCCCTATGTTCTCCCATTATCCAATACAAGATTCACGGGGAGAAAAACTGCTAGGGAAGGAAATCCTTGAATTCATTGCATATCTTTATCCTTTGGGGACATGTCTATATCCTATAGAGTACCCAGTACTCACTGTCTACATGTCATCCCAATCTTGATACTCTTGTGGCTTCTTTTGTTTGCTCTGTCTAGTAGATGTATCTGTGTTATCTAACCTTGTTTACTCAGGTTCATCTGTTCCTAAGCCAGCTCAAGACCACAAGGTAAGTATATGCATCACACTCATGTGTATGAAGATTTCTTGCTAATGTATGTATTGTTTGCAAGGAGGAATCATGAACATGAAGTTACAATTCCCATATTCACATCATTTGCTCTGATGCACATAGCCAAGATACATGTAACACATTGCTTGCTCTGTCATGATTATGCATTCACATGCTCTTACATTCCATATTGACATGATTGCATACATGTAGGGGGAGCCCATGCACGTTGCATGTCTTTCCAAAGCTTTACTTGTTATTCTCTATATCTTTATCTAAAGCTTTGATGTATGTTGTCATCAATTACCAAAAAGGGGGAGATTGAAAGCACAAGTGCTCCCTGGGTGGTTTTGGTAATTAATGCCAACACATCTCTTGTTGGACTAGTGTTCTCATCTAGTATGTTTCAGATAAGTTCAACAATGGAGTGGCATGGACTAGAGGATGTGGAACCCTTCCAAGATGATGAGGACAAAGGATTGGCTCAAGCTCAAAGCACAAGACTCTACATTTTGCTTTTAGTGATCCAAGATCACATTGAGTCCATAGGAAAGCCAATACTATTAAAAGGGGATGAGGTGTTGCTTAATGGTTTGCTTGCTCAAAGTGCTTTGTGATATGCTCCAAAGACCTCAACCACTTTCCCATATCCACATATGTCCCAAACCAAAAGTCAAACTCGGCCCCACCGAAATTTCCTACCCGGCGCCACCGAGTTCACTTGACATAGCCACTGCCAGAAACCCTAGTAAAATCGGTCTCACCGAGATGGGATTGCAAACTCTTTGTTTCCCTTCACAACTTTTCGGTCTAACCGTGATGAGCGATCGGTCCCACCGAGTTCGCAATGCAAACTCTCTGTTTCCCCTTCGTAACGTTTCGGTCTAACCGAGATGAGAGAATTGGTCCCATCGAGTTTGCCTGACCAACTCTCTGTTTGCCTATTACCAAAATCGGTCCCATCGAGTTTGTGTAATCGGTCTCACCGAGACTACGTTATGCCCTAACCCTAATGGAATCGGTCCCACCGAGTTGACATGTCGGTCCCACCGAAATGTCTAACGGTCACATTATGAACTAAATCGGTCCGACCGAGTTGTCTGATTCGGTCCCACCGAGTTTGGTGATTTGTGTGTAACGGTTAGATTTTGTGTGGAGGCTATATATACCCCTCCACACACCCTTCATCAATGGAGAGATCCATCAGAACATGCCTACACTTCCAACATACATTTTCTGAGAGAGAACCACCTACACTTGTGTTGAGGTCAAGATATTCCATTCCAACCACATAAATCTTGATCTCTACCCTTCCCCAAGTTGCTTTTCACTCAAACCCTCTTCCACCAAATCCAATCCTATGAGAGAGAGCTGAGTGTTGGGGAGACTATCATTTGAAGCGCAAGAGCAAGGAGTTCATCATCAACACACCATCTATTTACCTTTTGGGAGTGGTGTCTCCTAGATTGGTTAGGTGTCACTTGGGAGCCTCCGTCAAGATTGTGGAGTTGAACCAAGGAGTTTGTACGGGCAAGGAGATTGCCTACTTCGTGAAGATCTACCCCTAGTGAGGCAAGTCCTTCGTGGGCGATGGCCATGGTGGGATAGACAAGGTTGCTTCTTCGTGGACCCTTCGTGGGTGGAGCCCTCCATGGACTCGCGCAACCATTACCCTTCCTGGGTTGAAGTCTCCATCAACGTGGACATACGATAGCGCCACCTATCGGAACCACACCAAAAATCTCCGTGTCTCCAATTGTGTTTGCACACTCAAATCCCATCCCTTTACATTCTTGCAACTTGCATGATTTATTTTCTGCTGCTCATATACTCTTGTCATGCTTGCTTGATATGTATTGTGAATGTTTAAACTTGTGCCAAAACTCCACTTCAACTTAAAGAAATTAAAAACTACAACTTTTCTTACTAAGTGTCTCTTCACCCCCCTCTAGACACCTCTTCTCGATCCTTTCAAAAAGTCAAACTCGGCCCCACCGAAATGTTCTATCTGGCGCCACCGAGCTCACTTGACATAGCCACTGCCACAAACCCTAGTAACTTCAGTCTCACCGATAGGGATCTCGGTCTCACCGAGATGGGATTGCAAACTCTCTATTTCCCTTCGTAAAGTTTCGGTCCAACCGAGATGAGCGATTGGTCCCACCGAGTTCGCAATGCAAACTCTCTGTTTCCCTTTCATAACGTTTTGGTCTCACCGAAATAAGCGATTCGGTCCCACCGAGTTGGCCTGACCAACTCTCTGGTTAGCTTATTACCAAAATCGGTCCACCGAGTTTGTGTAATCGGTCTCACCGAGATTACATTATGCCCTAACCCTAATGAAATCGGTCCCACCCAGTTGACATGTCGGTCCCACCAAAAAGCCTAACGTTCATATTTTGAACTGTATAGGTCCAACCGAGTTTTCTGATCCGGTCCCACCGAGTTTGGTAAATTGTGTGTAACAGATAGATTTTGTGTGGAAGCTATATATACCCCTCCACCCTTCCTTCATTGTGGAGAAGAGCCATCAGAACATGCCTACACTTCAGCATTCATTTTCTGAGAGAGAGAACCACCTACTCATGTGTTGAGATCAAGATATTCCATTCCAACCATTTGAATCTTGATCTCTAGCCTTCCCCAAGTTGATTTCCACTCAAATAATCTTTCCACCAAATCCAAATCTGTGAGAGAGAGTTGAGTGTTGGGGAGACTATCATTTGAAGCACAAGAGCAAGGAGTTCATCATCAACATACCATCTATTACCTTTTGGAGAGTAGTGTCTCCTAGATTGGTTAGGTGTCACTTGGGAGCCTCCGTCAAGATTGTGGAGTTGAACCAAGGAGTTTGTACGGGCAAGGTGATCGCCTATTTCATGAAGATCTACCCTAGTGAGGCAAGTCCTTCGTGGGCGATGGCCATGGTGGGATAGAAAAAGTTGCTTCTTCGTGGACCCTTCATGGGTGGAGCCCTCCGTGGACTCGCACAACCATTACCCTTCGTGGGTTGAAGTCTCCATCAACATGGATGTACGATAGCACCACCTATCGAAACCACGCCTAAAATCTCCGTGTCTACATTGCGTTTGCTCCCTCCAAACTCCTCCCTTTACCTTCATGTGCAATGTTTTACATTCCGCTGCTTTACTCTTAGACTTGCATGTGTAGGTTGATTGCTTGACTTGTGCTAAGTTGTTAAAATCTGTCAAGACTTAAAATTGGGAAAAGGCAAGATTTTTATTTGGTCAAGTAGTTTAATCACCCCCCCCCTCTAGACATACTTTCGATCCTACATATTCACACATGTATTTAAGTTTCTGGTCAATAAAATTCTAACATGAATAACAAAACTTTATCATGATTAAGGAAATATAATAATAACCATTTTATTATTGCTTCTAGGGCATATTTCCATCACAATATAACTTCTATATGAATATAAGCAAACATAACTCATTACGTTGTCTTCCTTGTGCAACATCAACTATTTGACCAAGCAGGAGATATTTGATGGGGGATCACAATCATAAAAGATGTCCAAGATAGTATATTTATATGTTAATCCTCTCTCCCTTTATTAATCTTGCATGAATTGCATCAATGACCAATACTATGTTTGTTAATTTCCAATAAGTTTTATCAACCATACTCTTTCTATCTAAAGTTATTACTTCACATAGGGTTAGCATATGATATTTTATTCGTTTTTATTGCTAAGATTGAAACAAGAAGGTAAAGAAGCAAAACTCCAACTACTCTTTAAAATATAACTATCACACACGATTACATAGATAGGTAGATCACGAACCAAGCACTCGAAACTAGATCATACTAAGCTTTTATTCTTCTAAATCAAAAAATAAGTAAGGACTGGACTAAGATAGATAATGATGGTAAAAGTGATGGTGATACGATACTGGGGAACCTCCCCCAAGCTTGGAACAAGCCAAGAGTGGTGCCCATACCCAAGCATGAATAAGATAACCTCCTGGGTGAGTGACGTGTTTTGAGCGCAAACTGCCTCAACAGCCTTTAGTGCATTAATTTCAGATATAGTAAGATTGGCAAGGTGAGAGTAAAAGGAGTCTCCCTCTTCTTCGTTAGCCTTAAAAGGAGACGATGGTTTGTCCGCTTCTCCACTGACCTTGTCACCGGTAGCCTCCTCAGCCCCTTCTTGTTCGGCCGCGTCCTCCTCTCCTGATGACCACTCCTAATAAACCTACCTAAAAGGGCATTTTCCTGGAGAAGGTCATACGATCCGGTGCTTGGTGCGAAGACTTCGTGGAGCCATGGGGATCTAGATCTGTCAGAAAAACAGCCCAAAACAAGAATAAAGGAGAAACTTGTGATAGGGTGGTCAAAACATCACGGAGTATATATAATGAATTTTTATCTTGCAAAACAAGTATTCGGGAAGAAAACGGAGTTAGGAAGGCACATGAGGGGCCCACAAGGCAACCCGGCGCACCAAGGGGGTAGGGCACGCCATGTTGCCTTGTGACCTCCTCATGGGTCTCCTCCGTTGGTTCTTATTTTTGTAATTTTGTAAATATTCCAAAATAGATGGAAATAATTTTTATGGAATTTTCTGAGTCGGTGTATTTACCATATCACATACCTACTCCTTTTTAGGGTTGTGGGGCATTCTGGAAGGTCTCTTTTATGTGTTCCTCTGGTGTCATTGTTTGAATAATATTGGTATCAATATTAGTGGGCGTACCTGAGATATAGTGTTTTATTATTTTCCCATTAACCACCCCTGGATTAGTGCCCTCAACATTGTTGATCTTAATAGCTCCGAAGCGGTTAACTTTTTCGATGATATATGGCCCTTCCCATTTAGAGAGAAGTTTTCCTGCAAACAAATCTAAAACGAGAATTGTACAATAGAACTTGATCACCTACTTTAAATTCCCATTTTTATATTCACTTATCATGCCATCTTTGAACTTTTTCTTTAAACAACTTGGCATTTTCATAAGCATGGGTCCTCCATTCATATAAAGAGTTAATATCAAATAACCTCTTTTCACCGGCAAGTTTGACATCATAGTTAAGTTCTTTAAGTGCCAAATAGGCTTTATGTTCTAGTTCAAGAGGCCAATGACATGCTTTTCCATAGACCATTTTATATGGAGACATGCCCATAGGATTTTATAAGCAGCTCTATAAGCCCATAATGCATCATCAAGTTTCTTAGACCGATTCTTTTTAGATCTATTAACTGTCTTTTGAAAAATTAATTTTATTTCCCTATTGCTCAATTCAACTTAACCACTAGACTTAGGATGATAAGGTGATGCAATTCTATGGTTAACATCATATTTAGCTAGGAGTTTATGAAATGCACCATGAATAAAATGTGAACCACCATCAGTCATTAAATATCTCGGGACTCCAAACCTCACGAAGATAACTTCTTTAAGCATTTTAATAGAGGTGTTGTGATCAACACTACTAGTTGGAATAACTTCTACCCTCTTAGTAACGTAACCAACAACAACTAAAATATGAGTATAGCCATTAGAGGAAGGAAAAGGTCCCATACAATCAAAGCCCCAAACATCAAATGGCTCAATAATGAGTGAATAATTCATAGGCATTTCCTGGCGTCTACCAATATTACCAATTATTTGACATTCATCACAAGAAAGGATGAAATTATGTGCATCTTTGAAGAGAGTAGGCCAGTAAAAACCAGAATGTAGTACCTAATGTGCAGTTCTGTCTCCTGCATGGTGTCCTCTGTATGCCTCGGAATGACACTTTCATAGGATTTGTTCTTGTTTGTGCTCAGGTACACATCGTCTAATAACACCATCTTCTACTCCTTCATACAAATGTGGGCCATCCCAAAAGTAATGTCTTAAATCAAAGAACTTTTCCTTTTGTTGGTATGTGTAACTAGGTGGTATATATTTAGCAACAATGTAATTGGCATAGTCTGCATACTAAGGATTATTATGAGAAGTAGAAGCATTTATAACAGTTAATTGCTCATCAGGAAAACTATCATCAATAGGCAGTGCGTCATCAAGAACATTTTCCATCCTAGATAAATTTTCCGCCACATGATTTTTAGCTCCTTTTCTATCAACAATATGCAAATCAAACTCTTGTAATAGTAGAACCCAATTGATTAGTCTAGGTTTAGCATCTTACTTTTCCATAAGATATTTAATAGCAGTATGATCAGTGTGAATAGTAACATTAGAATCAATAATATAAGGTCTAAATTTATCACATGCAAACACAACTGCTAACATTTATTTCTCAATAGTAGCATAATTATTTTGAGCATTGTCTAGAGTCTTACTAGCATAATGAATAACATTCAATTTCTTGTCAACACTTTGACCTAGGACAACACCAATAGCATAATCACTAGCATCACACATAATTTCAAAAGGTAGCTTCCAATCAGGTGGTTGAACAATAGGTGCAGAAATTAAGGCTTTCTTAACTATTTCAAAGGCTTCTACGAATCATCATCGAAAACAAATGAAACATCTTTTGTAGAAGATTAGTAAGAGGCCTAGAAATTTTATAGAAGTATTTGATGAACCTCCTATAGAAACTAGCATGACCAACACTACTAGTTGGAATAGATTCTACCCTCTTAGTCATGTAATCAACAACAACTAAAATATGAGTATAGCCATTAGAGGAAGGAAAAGGTCCCATATAATCAAAGCCCCAAACATCAAATGGTTCAATAATGAGTGAATAATTCATAGGCATTTCATGGCGTCTACCAATATTACCAATTCTTTGACATTCATCACAAGAAAGGATGAACTTATGTGCATCTTTGAAGCGAGTAGGCCAGTAAAAACCAGACTGTAGTACCTAATGTGCAGTTCTGTCTCCTGCATGGTGTCCTCTGTATGCCTTGGAATGACACTTTCATAGGATTTGTTCTTGTTTGTGCTCAGGTACACATCGTCTAATAACACCATCTTCTACTCCTTCATACAAATGTGGGCCATCCCAAAAGTAATGTCTTAAATCAAAGAATTTTTTCTTTTGTTGGTATGTGTAACTAGGTGGTATATATTTAGCAACAATGTAATTGGCATAGTCTGCATACTAAGGATTATTACGAGAAGTAGAAGCATTTATAAAAGCTAATTGCTCATCGGGAAAACTATCAGCAATAGGCAGTGCGTCATCAAGAAAATTTTCCATCCTAGATAAATTATCTGCTACAGGATTTTTAGCTCCTTTTCTATCAACAATATGCAAATCAAACTCTTGTAATAGTAGAACCCACCTGATTAGTCTAGGTTTAGCATCTTACTTTTACATAAGATATTTAATAGCAGTATGATCAGTGTGAATAGTAACATTAGAATCAATAATATAAGGTCTGAATTTATCACATGCAAACACAATTGCTAAAATTTATTTCTCAGTAGTAGCGTAATTGTTTTGAGGATTGTCTAGAGTCTTACTAGCATATTGAATAACATTCAATTTTTTGTCAAGTCTTTGACCTAGGAAAACACCAATAGCATAATCACTAGCATCACACATAATTTCAAAAGGTAGATTCCAATCAGGTGGTTGAACAATAGGTGCGGAAATTAAGGCTTTCTTAACTATTTCAAAGGCTTCTACAGAATCATCATCGAAAACAAATGAAACATCTTTTTGTAGAAGATTAGTAAGAGGCCTAGAAATTTTATAGAAGTATTTGATGAACCTCCTATAGAAACTAGCCTGACCAAGGAAACTGCTTATACCTTTAGTATCTTTGGGACATGGAATTTTCTCAATTGCATCAACTTTAGCTTTATCTACTTCAATAGCTCGTTCAGAAATTTTATGCCCAAGTACTATACATTCTTTCACCACGAAGTGGCACTTCTCCCAGTTCAAGATAAGACTGGTTTATTCAAATCTCTGCAGGACTTGGTTAAGATTGCTTAAGCAATCATCAAAAGAAGTTCCGTAAACGGATAAATCATCCATGAATACCTCAATAATCTTTTCACAAAAATTGGAGACTATAGCAGTCATACATCTTTGAAAAGTAGTGGGTGCATTACATAAACCAAAAGGCGTACGTCTATAAGCATAAGTTCCAAAAGGACAAGTAAAAGTAGTTTTCTCTTGATCTTCTTTCGATACAGGTATTTGAGAAAACCAGAATATCCATCAAGGAAACAAAAGTGTGTATGCTTAGACAATCTTTCTAACATTTGATCAATAAAAGGCAAGGGGTAATGATCTTTTCTAGTAGCTTTATTTAATTTCCTAAAATCCATCCTATAACCAGTTACAATTCTTTGTGGGATAAGTTCATTTTTATTATTAAATAGGAACAATAGTAATGCCTCCTTTCTTAGGGACACAATGAACAGGACTTACCACATCCTTCCTGCTTCCAGAAGCTTTAATATTTCAGTTCTTTGCCACATCCTTCATTTTATGATTCGGATGATGTTGATGGTCAACAACTGGTTTAGCGTCCGGTTCCATATTAATCTTGTGTTGACACAAAGTGGGGTTGATGCCCTTAAGTTCATCAAGAGTATATCCAATAGCTGCACGGTGATTCCATAGAGTTTTAAGTAATCTCTTTTCTTCATGCTTTGAAAGGTTAGCATTGATAATACATGATATATCTTATTTTCATCAAGGTATGCATATTTTAGTATATCAGGTAGTTTTCTTTAATTCAAACACATGGTCACACTTAGGTGGGAGAGGGTCTCCCAGAGTTTCAACATGCATATTATGCTTAAGAATAGGTGCTTGTTTAAATAATATCTTATCTATTTCATTTCTTTCATTCATATGCATATCATTTTCATGGTCTAGCAAATATTGTTCTAATGGATTAGTAGGAGGTACGGCAATAGAAGCAGGACCAATAATTTCATCTTTACTAGACAATTCTTTCTCATGTGGTTGTTTACTTAACTTTTATAAATTGAACTCGTGAGATACATCACCAAATTCTAACCTTCTCTTTAACACAATCAATTTCAGCATTAACACTATTCAAGAAGGGTCTACCAAATATAATGGGAGAAAATTTCTCTCGTTGTGGTCCAAGTACTAAGAAATTAGTAGGGTATTTAATCTTACCACATAATACTTCAACATCTCTAATAGGGTATTTAACTCCATCCTTGGATATTCCTGCAAGCTTAAACAATCCACAAATATCATCTATATATATCAAGTGCATATTAGGATGTATTGTTCCATCTCCTACATAAGGATTAGCTAGCAATTTCTCTAACATACCCGAAGGAATCTCATAATAAATATTTTCAGTAGGTTCAGTAGGTTGAGGGCAACTCTTATTGCCTTCGGTCGAGGTGAAGATACCCTGAACAAGACCCTCAAAGGATTATTTTCCATAGCAACAAGTGATAATAAATTTCACCACGTAATATAAATGTTTCCTTACCAAATTTCACTTACCAAAGGCGCTTCACTCCCCGACAACGGTGCTAGAAAAGAGTGTTAATGACCCACAACTATAGAGGATCAATCATAGTCCTTTCGATAAGTAGGAGTGTCGAACCCAATGAGGAGCAAAAGAAAATGATAAGCGGTTTTCAGCAAGGTATTCTTTGCAAGTACTGAAAGTAGTGGTAACATGTAGTTTTGTAGCAATATAATTCGTAACAAGTAACAAGTAGCAATAGTAAAAATGGTGTAGCAAGGTGGCTCAATCCTTTTCATAGCAAAGCAAAGTGTTCTTGAGGACACATGGGAATTCTCATCTAGCCACGTTCATCATGTTTGGTTGGTTCACGTTTGCTACTTTGATAATTTGATATGTGGGTGGACCAGTGCTAGGGTATTGTTCTTACTTGAACAAACAACCCTCTTATGATTACCCCCTCTAGCAAGCATCCTCAACTACGAAAGAATAATTAATATAAATTTAACCATAGTATTAAACATATGGATCCAAATCAACACATCAACCCCTTACAGAATAACGCATAAACTAGGGTTTAAGCTTTTGTCACTCTCGCAACCCATCATCTACTTATTACTCCCCAATTCCTTCCCTTAGGCCCAAATATGGTGAAGTGTCATGTAGTCGGCGTTCACATGACACCACTAAAGGAAGAACAACATACATATTATCAAAATATCGAACGAATACCAACTTCACATGATTACTCATAACAAGACTTCTCCCATGTCCTCAAGAACAAAAGTAACTACTCACAAATCACATTTATGTTCAAGATCAGAGGTGTATTGAATATGCTTAAGGATTTGAACATATAGTCTTCCACCAAATAAACCAACTAGCATCAACTACAAGATGTAATCAACACTACTACCAACCCACAGGTACCAATCTGAGGTTTTGGGACAAAGATTGAATACAAGAGATGGCCTAGGGTTTGAGAGGAGATGGTGCTAGTGAAGATGTTGATGAATATTGGTCTTCCCACGGTGAGAGTATCCCCAACGGAATCGCTCTACCGGAGAGCAAAAGTGCTCCTGCCCAGGTTACGCCTCGAGATGGCAACGCTTCATCTTGAAAGTCTTCCTCTTATTTATTTTCTAGGGTAAAATCCTTCATATAGCAGAAGATGGGCATCAGAGGCCAGCTTTGGGCCCCACAAGGCGTCAGGGCATGCCCTGGGGGTGGGCGTGCCCTATTGCCTTGTGAGCAGCAGGTGACCCCCCCCCTCTGGTATTTCTTTGTTCTGGTATTTTTGATATATTCAATAAAAAAATCTTCATGAAGTTTCAGGTCATTTGGAGCTCCCTAGAATAGATATCTCTTTTAGGTCCAGAATTCCAGCTGCCGATAATTTCCCTCTCCATGTAAATCTTGCAAATTAAGAGATAAAAGGCATTAGAATTGCATCATAAAGTGAAATAATGACCAAAAACATTATAAATAATAGTAGGAAAACATGATGCAAAATGTAAGTATCAAGGTGTTGTAGGAGACCCAAAATTTGGGGCGGCTGTTGAGTGGAGAATGTGGCATCGTCTGTTTCCAAAACCACTAGCACCAGGGGAAGCGGTGGTGATCCCAGAGAGCCTAGATCATGCGTGTGGTGGGGTTCCCTAGACCATCATGTCAGGGACACGAATGATGGGCCATTCTCCAAGAAGTCCACAACCCACCAGAGAGTGGAAAAGGGGTCGTAATGGCACCCTCCAGAAAGGTGCGACTGGGATCATCACCATCAGCTTGGGGTGAGCGGTTGGTTTACTAGTCACCATCAGACTACCCCACATCAGCTTCATGCTGGCCCAGCATAGACATGTCAGCCAACAGAGCAAGGGGCGCAAGAGTAAGGCGCGGTCTATCATTCAAGGGAGTAGGGATCTCAGAATTAGGGTCAGTCATTAGTTGGGGCAAGGTATTGGTCAACTTTGCATCCTACGTGGGGACGGCTAGCACTGGCACGCCATGCATCCTTTGCTGTAGATTAGCAGCACCAAGCAGGGAGAGTGTAGCCAGATGCCCAATTTCACCGTCGGCCAAAGCTATGTACTCTGGAGGCCATTTCTGGTACTCAGGCGAAGGGGGAAATCATCACGATGGCCATCTCTATCAACTTGAAGGCCACCATGATCTCACGTGAGTAGTTTCCTTTGGACAATGGGTCTGTAGCAGTAACTGGTTGGTTTTCTCTCTCATGTTTCCAATACAAAGATCACATAGTTGCACTACATGAGTGTGATCCATCTGATGTAATTCGTTGGTGTGTTTGTTGTGATATCATGAATTGTCATTTTATGATCAGAGTTTTCCATGAATTTCTTTGAGATCTATTTGGTTTTTTGTTTGCATAATTCTTATTCATATATGCTCTCCAATATATTATTCTATCTCTAGCGGAGTTAGGGTTGTGTGTTCAATCTTGCAAATAATCTACCACAATGACAAAAAGTGGAAAAGGCTGCATTGTGTTGTTGTCGCTAGGTATAAAAATATGATTGTGTAATGTCCTTTGAACACTGGGTGAAGACAATATATCATCTACTTCATGTTAGTACTTAATGCAATACTCGGTTTTACTTAATACTTTGATATGCATGCTGGATACCGGTCTTGGGCTGGAGTATTAGTTATAGATGCAATTGGATAACGGTCTATAGATAGTGTGATGTGATGCTCATGTTTTAGTTAAGCCACGGATGGTCATACTCAGAAATATTGCAATTTAATCGATGATCAACTGTATTTTGTTCACCACACCATCCTATCTTTGGAGTGAACCTACGGATCCTAGTCCATCTTGAAGGAAATATGCCCTAGAGGCAATAATAAAGTTGTTATTTATATTTCCTTATATCATGATAAATGTTTATTATTCATGCTAGAATGGCATTAACCGGAAACTTAGTACATGTGTGAATACATAGACAAACAGAGTGTCACTAGTTTGCCTCTACTTGACTAGCTCGTTGAATCAATGATGGTTATGTTTCCTAACCATAGACATGAGTTGTCATTTGATTAACGGGATCACATCATTAGAGAATGATGTGATTGACTTGACCCATCTGTTAGCTTAGCACGATGGTCGTTTAGTTTGTTGCTATTGCTTTCTTCATGACTTATACATGTTCCTATGACTATGAGATTATGCAACTCCCGAGTATCGGAGGAACACTTTGTGTGCTACCAAATGTCACAACGTAACTGGGTGATTATAAAGGTGCTCTAAAAGTGTCTCTGATGGTGCTTGTTGAGTTGGCATAGATCAAGATTAGGATTTGTCACTCTGATTGTCGGAGAGGTATCTCTGGGCCCTCTCGGTAATGCACATCACAATAAGCCTTGCAAGCAATGTAGCTAATGAGTTAGTTATGGGATGTAGCTATGGAATGAGTAAAGAGACTTGTCGGTAACGAGATTGAACTAGGTATTGAGATACCGACGATTGAATCTCGGGCAAGTAACATACCGATGACAAAGGGAACAACGTATGTTGTTATGCAGTTTGACCAGGAAAGATCTTCGTAGAATATGTAGGAACCAATAAGAGCATACAGGTTCCGCTATTGGTTATCGACCGAAGACGAGTCTCGGTCATGTCTACATAGTTCTCGAACCCGTAGGGTCCGCACGCTTAACGTTCGGTGACGATCGGTAATATGAGTTTATGTGTTTTGATGTACCGAAGGTAGTTCGGAGTCCCGGATTTGATCACGGACATGACGAGGAGTCTCGA
The DNA here is from genome assembly GCF_056163025.1 of Triticum urartu. Taxonomy (NCBI): domain Eukaryota; kingdom Viridiplantae; phylum Streptophyta; class Magnoliopsida; order Poales; family Poaceae; genus Triticum; species Triticum urartu. Next base: position 463,022,265 of record NC_141879.1, on the reverse strand, counting down.
AATGGTCGAGACATAAAGATTGATATATTGGATGACTATATTTGGACTTCGGAAGGGTTCCGGGCAACTTCGGATAAATACCGGAGTACCGGGGAGTTACCGGAACCCCCCGGGGAGTGTAATGGGCCTATTGGGCCTTAGTGGAGAAGAGGAGGGGCTGACAGGGCAGGCCGCGCGCCCCCTCTCCCTCTAGTCCGAATTGGACAGGGGGGGCGCCCCCCTTTCCTTCCCCCTCCCTCCTCCTTCCCTCTCTCCTACTCCTACTCTTGGAAGGGTTGGAGTCCTACTCCCGGTGGGAGTAGGACTCCCCTTGGGCGCGCCTAGGAGGGTCGGCCGCTCCCCCTCCTCCACTCCTTTATATACGGGGAGGGCGGGCACCCCATAGACACTGATTAGTTGATCTTTTAGCCATGTGCGGTGCTCCCCTCCACCATATTCCACCTCCGTCATATCATAGCGGTGCTTAGGCGAAGCCCTGCGTCGGTAGCATCATCATCACCGTCATCACGCCGTCGTGCTGACGGAACTCTCCCTCGAAGCTCTGCTGGATAGGAGTTCGTGAGACGTCACCGAGCTGAACGTGTGCTGAACTCGGAGGTGTCGTACGTTCGGTACTTGGATCGGTCGGATCGTGTGAAGACGTACGACTACATCAACCGCGTTCTCATAAAGCTTCCGCTTACGGTCTACGAGGGTACGTGGATGAAACTCTCCCCTCTCGTTGCTATGCATCACCATGATCTTGCGTGTGCGTAGAAAAGTTTTGAAATTACTACGTTCCCCAACAGTGGCATCAGAGCCAGGTTTATGCGTAGATGTTATATGCACGAGTAGAACACAAAGGAGTTGTGGGCGTGGGTATATACATATTGCTTGCCGTCACTAGTTGATTCTTGATTCAGCGGCATTGTTGGATGAAGCGGCCCAGACCGACATTATGCGTACGCTTACGCGAGACTGGTTCTACCGACGTGCTTCGCACACAGGTGGCTAGTGGGTGTCTGTTTCTCCAGCTTTAGTTGAATCGGATTCAATGAACAGGGTTCTTTCTGAAGATAAAAAAGAAATCACTATACCGCGTTGTGGTTTTTGATGCATAGGTAAGAACGGTTCTTGCTCAGCCCGTAGCAGCCACGTAAAACTTGCAACAACAAAGTAGAGGACGTCTAACTTGTTTTTGCAGGGCATGTTGTGATGTGATATGGTCAAGACATGATGCTAAATTTTATTGTATGAGATGATCATGTTTTGTAACACAGTTATCGGCAACTGGCAGGAGCCATATGGTTGTCGCTTTATTGTATGAAATGCAATCGCCATGTAATTGCTTTACTTTATCACTAAGCGGTAGCGATAGTCGTGGAAATAATAGTTGGCGTGACGACAATGATGCTTCGACGGAGATCAAGGTGTCAAGCCGGTGACGATGGTGATCATGACTGTGCTTTGGAGATGGAGATCACAGGCACAAGATGATGATGACCATATCATATCACTTATATTGATTGCATGTGATGTTTATCATTTATGCATCTTATTTTGCTTAGATTGACGGTAGCATTATAAGATGATCTCTCACTAAATTTCAAGGTATAAGTGTTCTCCCTGAGTATGCACCATTGTGAAAGTTCGCTGTGCCGAGACACCACGTGATGATCGGGTGTGATAAGCTCTACGTTCACATACAACGGGTGCAAGCCAGTTTTTACACACGCAGAATACTTGGGTTAAACTTGACGAGCCTAGCATATGCAGGTATGGCCTCGGAACACTGAGACCGAAAGGTCGAGCGTGAATCATATAGTAGATATGATCAACATAGTGATGTTCACCATTGAAAACTACTCCATCTCACGTGATGATCGGACATGGTTTAGTTGATATGGATCACGTGATCACTTAGACGATTAGAGGGATGTCTGTCTAAGTGGGAGTTCTTAAGTAATATGATTAATTGAACTTTAATTTATCATGAACTTAGTACTTGATAGTATTTTCCATGTCTATGTTGTTGTAGATAGATGGCCCGTGTTGTTGTTCCATTGAATTTTAATGCATTCTTTGAGAAAGCAAAGTTGAAAGATGATGGTAGCAATTACACGGACTGGGTCCGTAACTTGAGGATTATCCTCATTGCTGCATAGAAGAATTACGTCTTGGAAGCACCGCTAGGTGCCCAATCGCTGCAGGAGCAACGCCAGATGTTATGAACGTCTGGCAGAGCAAAGCTGATGACTACTCGATAGTTCAGTGTGCTATGCTTTACGGCTTAGAACCGGGACTTCAACGATGTTTTGAACATCATGGAGCATATGAGATGTTCCAGGAGTTGAAGTTAATATTTCAAGCAAATGCCCGGATTGAGAGATATGAAGTCTCCAGTAAGTTCTATAGCTGCAAGATGGAGGAGAATAGTTCTGTCAGTGAGCATATAGTCAAAATGTCTGGGTATAACAATCACTTGATTCAGCTGGGAGTTAATCTTCTAGATGATAGTGTCATTGACATAATTCTTCAATCACTGCCACCAAGCTACAAGAGCTTCGTGATGAACTATAATATGCAAGGGATGGATAAGACAATTCCTGAGCTCTTCGCAATGCTAAAGGCTGCGGAGGTAGAAATCAAGAAGGAGCATCAAGTGTTGATGGTCAACAAGACCACCTGTTTCAAGAAAAAGGGTGAAGGGAAGAAGGGGAACTTCAAGAAGAACAGCAAACCATTTGCTGCTCAAGTGAAGAAGCCCAAGTCTGGACCTAAGCCTGAGACTGAGTGCTTCTACTGCAAAGGGACTGGTCACTGGAAGCAGAACTGCCCCAAGTATTTGGCGGATAAGAAGGATGGCAAGGTGAACAAAGGTATATGTGATATACATATTATTGATGTGTACCTTACTAATGCTCGCAGTAGCACCTGGGTATTTGATACTAGTTCTGTTGCTAATATTTGCAGCTCGAAACAAGGGCTACGGATTAAGTGAAGATTGGCTAAGGACGAGGTGACGATGCGCGTGGGAAATGGTTCCAAAGTCGATGTGATCGCAGTCGGCACGCTACCTCTACATCTACCTTCGGAATTAGTTTTAGACCTGAATAATTGTTATTTGGTGCCAGCGTTGAGCATGAACATTATATCTGGATCTTGTTTGATGCGAGACGGTTATTCATTTAAATCTGAGAATAATGGTTGTTCTATTTATATGAGTAATATCTTCTATGGTCATGCACCCTTGAAGAGTGGTCTATTTTTTATGAATCTCGATAGTATTGATACACATATTCATAATATTGAAGCCAAAAGATGCAGAGTTGATAATGATAGTGCAACTTATTTGTGGCACTACCGTTTAGGTCATATTGGTGTAAAGCGCATGAAGAAACTCCATTCTGATGGACTTTTGGAATCACTTGATTATGAATCACTTGGTACTTGTGAACCATGCCTCATGGGCAAGATGACTAAAATGTCGTTCTCCGGAACAATGGAGCGAGCAACAGATTTGTTGGAAATCATACATGCTGATGTATGTGGTCCGATGAATATAGAGGCTCGCGGCGGGTATCATTATTTTCTCACCTTCACAGATGATTTGAGCAGATATGGGTATATCTACTTGATGAAACATAAGTCTGAAACATTTGAAAAGTTCAAAGAATTTCAGAGTGAAGTGGAAAATCATCGTAATAAGAAAATAAAGTTTCTACGATCTGATCGTGGAGGAGAATATTTGAGTTACGAGTTTGGTCTTCATTTGAAACAATGCGGAATAGTTTCGCAACTCACGCCACCCGGAACACCACAGCGTAATGGTGTGTCTGAACGTCGTAATCGTACTTTACTAGATATGGTGCGATCTGTGATGTCTCTTACTGATTTACCGCTATCGTTTTGGGGTTATGATTTAGAGACGGCTGCATTCACGTTAAATAGGGCACCATCTAAATCCGTTGAGACGACGCCTTATGAACTATGGTTTGGCAAGAAACCAAAGTTGTCTTAAAGTTTGGGGCTGCGATGCTTATGTGAAAAAGCTTCAACCTAATAAGCTCGAACCCAAATCAGAGAAATGTGTCTTCATAGGATACCCGAAGGAGACTGTTGGGTACACCTTCTATCACAAATCCGAAGGCAAGACATTTGTTGCTAAGAATGGATCCTTTCTAGAGAAAGAGTTTCTCTCGAAAGAAGTGAGTGGGAGGAAAGTAGAACTTGACGAGGTAATTGTATCTTCTCCCTTATTGGAAAGTAGTTCATCACTGAAATCGGTTCCAGTGATTCCTACACCAGTAAGTGAGGAAGCTAATGATGATGATCATAAAACTTCTGATCAAGTTACTACTGAACCTCGTAGGTCAACCAGAGTAAGATCCGCACCAGAGTGGTACGGTAATCCTGTTCTGGAGGTCATGTTAATTGACCATGACGAACCTACGAACTATGAGGAAGCGATGATGAGCCCAGATTCCGCAAAATGGCTTGAGGCCATGAAATCTGAGATGGGATCCATGTATGAGAACAAAGTATGGACTTTGGTTGACTTGCCCGATGATCGGCAAGCCATCGAGAATAAATGGATCTTCAAGAAGAAGACTGACGTTGACGGTAATGTTACTGTCTACAAAGCTCGACTTGTTGCAAAAGGTTTTCGACAAGTTCAAGGAGTTGACTACGATGAGACCTTCTCACCCGTAACGATGCTTAAGTCCGTCCAAATCATGTTAGCAATTGCTGCATTTTATGATTATGAAATTTGGCAAATGGATGTAAAGACTGCATTCCTGAATGGATTTCTGGAAGAAGAGTTGTATATGATGCAACCTGAAGGTTTTATCAATCCAAAGGGTGCTAACAAAGTGTGCAAGCTCTAGCGATCCATCTACGGACTGGTGCAAGCATCTCGGAGTTGGAATAAACATTTTGATAGTGTAATCAAAGCATATGGTTTTATACAGACTTTTGGAGAAGCATGTATTTACAAGAAAGTGAGTGGGAGCTATGTAGCATTTCTAATATTATATGTGGATGACATATTGTTGATTAGAAATGATATAGAATTTCTGGATAGCATAAAAGGATACTTGAATAAGAGTTTTTCAATGAAAGACCTCGGTGAAGCTACTTATATATTGGCATCAAGATCTATAGATATAGATCAAGACGCTTAATTGGAATTTCACAAAGCACATACCTTGATAAAGTTTTGAAGAAGTTCAAAATGGATCAGGCAAAGAAAGGGTTCTTGCCTGTATTACAAGGTGTGAAGTTGAGTCAGACTCAATGCCCGAGCACTGCAGAACATAGAGAGAAAATGAAAGGTGTTCCATATGCTTCAACCATAGGCTCTATCATGTATGCAATGATGTGTACCAGACATGATGTGTGCCTTGCTATAAGTTTAGCAGCGAGGTACCAAAGTAATCCAGGAGTGGATCACTGGACAACGGTCAAGAACATCCTGAAATACCTGAAAAGGACTAAGGATATGTTTCTCGTATATGGAGGTGACAAAGAGCTCGTCGTAAACGGTTATGTCGATGCAAGCTTTGACACTGATCCGGATGACTCGAAGTCACAGATCGGATATGTGTTTTTATTAAATGGTGGAGCTGTCGGTTGGTGCAGTTCTAAGCAAAGCGTCGTGGCGGGATCTACGTGTGAAGCAGAGTACGTAGCTGCTTCGGAAGCAGCAAATGAAGGAGTCTGGATGAAGGAGTTCATATCCGATCTAGGTGTCATACCTAGTGCATCGGGTCCAATGAAAATCTTTTGTGACAATACTGGTGTAATTGCCTTGGCAAAGGAATCCAGATTTCATAAAAGAACCAAGCACATCAAGAGACGCTTCAATTCCATCCGCGATCAAGTCAAGGAGGGAGGCATATATATTTGCAAGATACATACGGATCTGAATGTTGCAGACCCGTTGACTAAGCCTCTCTCACGAGCAAAACATGATCAGCACCAAGACTCCATGGGTGTTAGAATCATTACTGTGTAATCTAGATTATTAACTCTAGTGCAAGTGGGAGACTCAAGGAAATATGCCCTAGAGGCAATAATAAAGTTGTTATTTATATTTCCTTATATCATGATAAATGTTTATTATTCATGCTAGAATTGTATTAACCGGAAACTTAGTACATGTGTGAATACATAGACAAACACAGTGTCACTAGTTTGCCTCTACTTGACTAGCTCGTTGAATCAATGATGGTTATGTTTCCTAACCATAGACATGAGTTGTCATTTGATTAACGGGATCACATCATTAGAGAATGGTGTGATTGACTTGACCCATCCGTTAGCTTAGCACGGTGATCGTTTAGTTTGTTGCTATTGCTTTCTTCATGACTTATACATGTTCCTATGACTATGGGATTATGCAACTCCCGAGTACCGGAGGAACACTTTGTGTGCTACCAAACATCACAACGTAACCGGGTGATGATAAAGGTGCTCTACAGGTGTCTCCGATGGTGCTTTTTGAGTTGGCATAGATCAAGATTACGATTTGTCACTCCGATTGTCGGAGAGGTATCTCCGGGCCCTCTCGGTAATGCACATCACAATAAGCCTTGCAAGCAATGTAGCTAATGAGTTAGTTATGGGATGTAGCATTATGGAACGAGTAAAGAGACTTGCCGGTAACGAGATTGAACTAGGTATTGAGATACCGGCGATCGAATCTCGGGCAAGTAACATACCAATGACAAAGGGAACAACATATGTTGTTATGCATTTTGACCGATAAAGATCTTCGTAGAATATGTAGGAACCAATATGAGCATCCAGGTTCCGCTATTGGTTATTGACCGGAGACGAGTGTCGGTCATGTCTACATAGTTCTCGAACCCGTAGGGTCCGCACGCTTAACGTTCGATGACGATCGGTAATATGAGTTTATGTGTTTTGATGTACCGAAGGTAGTTCGGAGTCCCGGATTTGATCACGGACATGACGAGGAGTCTCGGAATGGTCGATACATAAAGATTGATATATTGGATGACTATATTTGGACTTCGGAAGGGTTCTGGGCAAGTTCGGATAAATACCGGAGTACCGGGGGTTACCGGAACCCCCCGGGGAGTGTAATGGGCCTATTGGGCCTTAGTGGAGAAGAGGAGGGGCGGCCAGGGTAGGCTGCGCGCCCCCTCTCCCTCTAGTCCGAATTGGACAAGGAGGGGGCGGCGCCCCCCTTTCCTTCCCCCTCTCTCCTCCTTCCCTCTCTCCTACTCCTACTCTTGGAAGGGTTGGAGTCCTACTCCCAGTGGGAGTAGGACTCCCCTTGGGGCGCGCCTAGTAAGGCCGGCCTCTCCCCCTCCTCCACTCCTTTATATATAGGGAGGGGGCACCCCATAGACACACAAGTTGATTGGTTGATCTTTTAGCCGTGTGCGGTGCCCCCCCTCCACCATATTCCACCTCGGTTATATCGTAGCGGTGCTTAGGCGAAGCCCTGCGTCGGTAGCATCATCATCACCGTCATCACGTCGTCGTGCTGACGGAACTCTCCCTCGAAGCTCTGCTGGATAGGAGTTCGTGAGACATCACCAAGCTGAACGTGTACTGAACTCGGAGGTGTCGTACGTTCGGTACTTGGATCGGTCGGATCGTGAAGACATACGACTACATCAACTGTGTTCTCATAACGCTTCTGCTTACGGTCTACGAGGGTACGTGGATGAAACTCTCCCCTCTCGTTGCTATGCATCACCATGATCTTGCGTGTGCTTAGGAATTTTTTTGAAATTACTACGTCCCCCAACACATCTTATTCCTATAACCATTCGATCATAATTTACGCTTTATTTTACTTTCTTACTCCAATGAAATCTTTCATACACTTGTGTTTTTAATTTCTTTGTAACTAGAAAAGCTAGGGAGATTGATGACCTCTCTAGTTTCATTAGGGGCCAAGGTAATATTCTATTTGTGTGTGCAAGTGTTGATCATTCGTTGTGTACACAGACTCATATTGGTTCGATAAACCTTGGGGTCACTTGAGGGAAACGGGTGCTTGTTGCAAACCCTTGCACTTGGAGGCCCGACAACTTCCTCGTTGAGAGGAAGCAAACCTTTTTTGGCATCATTGATGGGGATTTTGAAAAGGTAATATCCCATCAATTTGCTGTTGAAGGTAACACTTTTTCTGCTGAGTTATTGGGAGGTTTACTTCACAGTTATAGGTCCTACACACCTTTATCTTATTATATCTTGTTATCTATTTTGCTTAGTTACTTATTATTGCTTGTTATTTTACTTTTTCGCATTTCTAAAAACATATAAAAATTAAACTCTTTGTTGAAAACCCTTCCTTATGGCATTTCTTATTCCCTAGATGGCTTTGATAAAAGTCAGAGTAGGATATGGAGATCTTATTGGAAGAGATAATTTGGGGGGGGGGGGTCATATTAGTGGTTTAAGAGACGTCCCTGATAAATGAATAGTTGAATTAACTTCCAGTTATGATAATGCCACGATCATGTTAGTTCAGAAATTGGAGGCTATGTTTGTTAACTTGGATCCCATTATTCAACATATGTTCTTTCAATTAGATAACATGGATAAGGGAGATGGTAGGAATTTTGTCTTACAAAACTTAACTCTAAAATTTGAAGATATTGCTAAAGAGGCTAGGCAGATTTTTGCTCATTATGATATTTACCCTGGATCCACTAATATTTTTCATATTGTGAGGAAATATAGATAGAATGGAATATATAGGGAAAGTTGAGACCGAAAAGGAAGTTGGCCTCTCACCTCCTTCTTAAACTATTGGAAATTTCTAATGAAATTGAAAGGAACTTTGGTTGGATAACCCCTAAAAATCACTTTGAAGAAGGAAGTAAACCTTCTATGCATAAAGAGGGTGATATTAGCATAGAAGGAAGCTCCCATGAATACTTTTTCAAATTAATCAACATTGTATTGAAAAATTATGAAACATTATTTAAATGGATGATCAACTTCTTAAAGTACACCCCATATTTGAAAACACTATGAACATTCTTTTTGAATCATTGTGAACATGTATATCTATATCGATACTATTGTATAGTGTATCAATTTTGAACTTGACCTAGAGCATCAATCATAGTCGTTGGTCACCTAAATCCAATGGCTGAGATCATCAGAATTCGCCATGAACACTAGATTGATACTGCCTCAACTATGTTCTGGAACAATCACATTACCTTTCAAGAAAAAAAGCCCTTGTCTGCTGCCTCACGGGTCGTATTACCGCTTGAGTTCATGGCAGTTTGAGCCCAGGCGAGATTGTTTGGGAGTAAAACGGGGAGCAAAAAGTAAAGTGCGGTCTTTTTAGACGTGAACGTACAGTTTCTTGTATGAATAATAATTCATACCTTTATAATACTTATTAACCATAATTAATTAATATTTGCACTTGCACACTGTTATATTTTCTTTTTGCCTTTAATCTATTAGCAAATCTATGGCTTCTTCTCTTTTACCAAAATCACTCCCTTCAATTAAGACGTGCCTTGCACGTGTATACATACTAGTAAATTTGAAATGGGACATTTTGAAGTACACGATGAAAAAACTCTAGATCTAGTAGAAACAATGTTTGAATACATGGTCAACAGTGTTTCAAAAAGGATTAACACTTTTGAAATACATGATGAATAGTTTCTTGATACACGAAAGTATGAATTATTTTAAAATACACCATCAACATTTTTAAATTACAAGGTTGATACTTTTTATAAATACTATGAATATTTTTGAGAAAATGAACCGTCTTTATTACACGATAAACAATTTCTAGATACCCGACAAACAACATATTTAAAACATGATGAATATTTTTGAACATTGTTGGATGCTTATTCCAAATACACTTTGAACCTTTAAAAACCCATTGATGAATATTTAAAAGATAAATAGATATCTTTAAACATGATAAAAGTAACATACTCATAAGAAGAAGAAGAAGAAGAAGAAGAAGAAGAAGAAAAGCATACCAGCGGTTCAGTAAATAAATAGGGCAACTCCAAAGGGAGACATCTTAATCCAAGAGCCCCTATTCGGCACAATAGGTGCCGGGGAAGCTCCCTGGCGCCCACGCGCCGGCGCTGGTGGGCTGGCCCATGTCCACATTCACATTCGAGAAAAAGAAAAGGAAACAAATCGTCAATTCAAAAAAATGATGCATTTAGAAAAAACTTCATGAACTTGAAATAAACTTCATGAAACTGAAATAAAGTTCATTAATTTGAAGAAAAAAATCATCAAATTTGAAAAACAAAATCAGCAATTTTGAAAAAAAAAAGTTCATTGAATTTGAAAAAAGTTCATCTAGTTTAAAAAAAGTTCATCAATTTTGAAAAAAGTTCATAAAATTCTGTAAACTGTTGACAAATTTGAGAAAATTCACAAATTTTTAAATGTCACCTGTTTTGGAAGAAGAAACAAAAGAAGAGATGGAAAAAGGAAAAAGAAAAGGGAAAATAGCCCTGCAAGCGTGCACCCTCCTACGCGATCTAGGCTGGCCCATTACGAGGTGCGTGCGCCTTTTACGTTTTTTCATTATCCTTTTTGTTTTCGCTTTTATTATTTAATGCCATATAAAATAGAAAAATGTTCCTACATTTTTTAAAAGTTACAAATTCAATGAAACGTTCCCTATGCTTTCATGAATTACAACAAACTGTTCACAATTCTGATAAATTATCAATATTAGAAAATGTTCTCATCATTTAAAAAAGGTACATAAATATTCCTCACGGATTAAAAAAATATTATGGAATTTGAAAAAATGTCACAACTATTAAAGTATTCTAAATTTCGTAATATGTTCACAAATCCAAAATGTTCGTATCATCTAAATTTCATAATATAAAAATGTTCCTGAATTACAACACATGTCTGCAAACTCGAAAAAATATTTTACAAATCCAAAAAAGTTCACTGGTTCCATAAAATGTTCATAGATTCTGAAAAATGTTCACAACTTTATTTTTTCCGCAATTTACAATTTTTTACTAAATTTTAGAAAATCTTCATCAAACCATAAAATGATCACAATTTAAAAATGCTCCTCGATTTAAACAATGTTCAAGAATTTGTGTAAAAAATCTTGCATTTAAAAAATTCTATAAATTAGAAATTTTCTGTATTTCAAAATAAGTTAACAATTTCGAAAATTGTTTGTGTATTTGAAATTTATTCATGACTTTCCAAAATGTTCATGAATTTGGGAAAATGTTCATAGATTTGAAAATTTTCATGATTTCAAAAATGTTAACGAGTTTGATAAAGTTGATGGATTTGAAAATGGACTAAAATGGTAAAGGGCCAGCCCATACGGAGGCCGAGGTGTGCGGGGGTACGAGCACGAGATGTGAAGCGCCCTCCACAAGTGTGTGAGATAGCAAGAAAGACGGAAAGGAAAATCACTTGCTTGGGTGGTCTCCACTGCTGTCTCGCAAAGAGCAAGATTTAGCAATTGTGAGGGACGAGGCTCCTGGGTATTCAACGTTGTCGCCTCAGAAAACGGTATTCAGTTTTTTTAACTTCGTACAATCATAAATGCTCACATATACGCACATATACTCATTCCTATGGATGTACGCATGTACACCGTGTCGTATCAACATCTTAAGATGAACGAAGAAACCACAGACGCCTCGTAGTTGACTGGAATTTCTCCTGGCACTGAACGAACATCACTGAAAAAACATAAGATTTTTTTTTAAATGCGAGCACATGTGCTAAGTTTAGGACTTAAACTTGATGGATTGGTTCCACCGTAAGGAATCTAGCCATCTGAACTATGCTCAGTTCGCAAATATATTCAACATTGCAGCCACATGTGGTAGATCCTTTCTGGGCGGCAAATAGATGAGGCTTTGCAAACAGCAAGGGGAGGTGGGCTGGCCCGCGCGCTGTGTTCCTATCTTCGCTTTTCTTCATCCGTCCATTGGAAGTTGTTTCTTTCTTGTGTGGTTTATTGTTTTAGTTTTTACTTTTTTGTTCCTTTTCTCTGTTCATATATAGTTTTTCTTTGGTTTGTTTTTTTTTGGTTTTTTTCACATTTCTTTTATAGTGATTGTAATGTATGGTGAATATTTTTCAAGTACACACTGGTTTTTTTAATATACACGGGTAATTACATTCAAATACAAGAAAAATCGAATCTGCAATAAGCAATTTTTAATATACAATGAACTTCTTTTAAATATATGGAGAATATTTTTAATACACACTGAAGATTTTTTTTAATCTGTGAATTTTAAAAACACATGAGGAATAGTTTTCTAAAACTTCTTTTATAATAGGTTTTTCAATATCTAGCTCCTAAGAAGCAAAATCCGTTTTTTAAAATCCGACTAAACGCCCATAGAAAGAATAATAGAAACTGCTTGTGGGCAGAGTGGGCTGGCCTATTTTCCTAGCTTCAGGCGGACCCTCCCCTATTTGACGCGAATTGGCGTCGATTAGGAGCTCTCATCCGGTGCCACAAACTGCAACTTTTTTTAAGGCAACATCACGAAGCTTTTATTAAATCGTCACAATGTTTACAGGGACGAAAGGTAAATTCCCGGGATGCCCTAACCAAACATGGCGACCACCACCGAGAGATAAACTATGCTTCGCTAAGTTGTGAGCTTCAAAATTTGAGCTCCTAAACTCATGGCTGAAATTACATAAATCAAAGGCTAAAGAATGTTCTACTATCTCATGAATAACTGCTCCATAACTTGCCAAATTCTTCTTATGTATGTCCTGCACCACCGTCTTGCAATCCGATGCAACTTGGATTCGTCTCAAGTAGAGATCATCCACCAAAGCGAGTGCTTCTCTGATGGCAAGGGCTTCCAAAGTCAGGGGATCCACAATGTATCTGAAAGAAAGAGTCGAAGCTCCCATAAACATACCTCTGTCATCTCTGCATATGACCCCAACTGCCCCACCGTTTCTGGTTACCGCTGCGTCAACGTTGAACTTCGCGTTGCCTGATGGCGGGGCGAGCCATCTTACTGGTCGGGCGCTCGTTGGAGGTGGCTTCGATGGTTGTCTGTTGTGGGTCACTTGTAGCTCGTCCAAATATTTTGATATGAAGCTATTGACAGAGTATGGTGGCTGAAATATATTCTCATGAATTGCCTTACGTCTCGCGTACCAAAGAGCCCAGAGCGTCACCACCAATCGATCAAAGAGATCCTTCATCAATATTTCATGCAATGAAAACAGCCACTCCTTCGGACCATCTTCCTGGCGCTCAACCATATGTTGGACCAACTCATCTGGAGCCAACGCCCAAACACTTGCTGCCATCGGACATGAAATAAGCACATGTTTCCATGTGTCAACAGCCCCGCATAACGAGCAAGTATCCTGTGTTGCCATGTGACGGTGTTTGAGGACCGAGCCCGTTGGTATGGAGTGACGAGCTAGCCGTCAAACAAAGACCTTGAGTTTAGATGGAACTTGCATGTGCCAGATCATAGACCACTTCTTGGTCTCTTGACGCTCATATGATGTACCATCCTCCTCTACTAACCATGCCTACTTGCTATGTTTCGTTTTTAGTATCATTCGGTAAGCAGAATGAACACTGAAAGTTCCTCGAGGTTCCTCATGCTAGGCCCAGAAATCTCCCACCCGGTGTGTACATAGAGGAATCCGTAGGATCTCTTCGGCATCAAAGTGAGTGAACACTGAACGCACCAGACTCTCATTCCACATTGCCGGCGTTGGATCTATGAGCTGCGCCACCCTCGCCGGAGGGTTCTGAACAAGTGAGCATATGGGTCGCTTGAGGCCATCACGTGGGATCCAATTATGCCGCCAGATATCTGTTGTCTCCCCATCTCCAATGCGCCTAATAACCCCTTGTGCTAAGATGTCACGACCATCCAAAATCGCCCGCCATATCTGGGATGGGTGCGATCCCAGTTCGGCTTGAAGGAGAGAGCAATGCGGGAAGTAAACTGCCTTGAGGATACGAGAACTGAGCGAGGTGAAAGAACATGTGGTGCCCCCATGTTTGGTTTTGGTAATTGATGACAATCTCTATGGACTAATGGTTGCCTTGAGTTATATTTGAAGGTTTTGTCCATAGGCTTTTCTTGGAGTACATGTGTTGGTTTCAAGGAAAGTTTGTGTCGACCAAGGTGCTATTCAAGGAATTACCTAAAGATTGGTCTTGTGAGAGGTTGATCGAGACTAAGTCAAAGAGTGAATCAAGTTGATCAACCCACAAAGCGTAGAAGATGTACCGAGAGGGATCAAGTGATCCCATGATATGGTAAGCATTGCCAATTACGTTTTGTGTACTAACCCATGGTCTTTGTGAGAGTTCTTTGTGGGGTTAGATTGCGGTGTGCGAGTTCAAGTGGAGCATCATGAAGAGATCAAATGCTTGAAGCTTTCCGTTCATTGTGGTGACAATGGACCTGTGAAGATGTGCGGAAGAGTGGCTCACCCATAGTGGATTATGGGGGAGCAATCAACTAGTCTTCATCGAGCCAACACAATCAAGAAAGGTGGTCCAACTTGAGGAAGTCAAGATCGTCATCATCTAGCTCAAGCGGACTATGTGCAAGACAAAGGTTTGCCCTTAATGGGTTTTCTATTTTACCGGTCTTATAGTGGTGGTTGGGAGACCGGGTTATAGGATTGATTGCCGTACTATCAAGGGGGGGCTCTCGATGAGTAGTTTGATCGTATCGTTCGTAGAGAGCTCAAACCATTGCATCCTTGCATCATCTTTCTTGGTTCTTGTTTGGTTCTCTTTGTGAGTCTTAGAGCTTATGGTCATCTTGGTGACAAGCTCGAGTTCATCGAAAATGGAGTTCACATGCATCTTCTATGACGTTTTCGTTGTTGGAGGTTTTGCCGGTTCTTCTCGGTTGGAGGTTTCACTCCTCTATTTGTTAGGCGTACCCCCTGCCTCTTCTTACTATAACCAGTCACTGTTTTGATGCTACTCGTTGTCTTGTTTCCAACAAGCTTGAGTTTTCTCAATTCAGAGCTCATTTGCAGAAGTTATGGCAGTTCTGATTTTTCGTGGAGTTTACTTGCTTTCGTGGAAGTGGCATAAGGATGGCGCCAACAGTAGTACCGCTGGGCCGGAGCGGTAGTACCGCTTATCGCCACAAACGTAGTACCGTTGTCCCACAGTGGTAGTACCGCCCATGGCCATAAGCGGTAGTACAGCTCCGGTTCCGCGCTGGTACCGCCTCGACTCGAGACGTGGTTTTCTCGTGTCCGGTTCAGCGGCAGTAGGAGCGGCAGTAGGAGCGGTAGTACCGTTCATGTGCGGTAGTACCGCGGCTACCACCGCCCCTAGTGCCGCTCAATGGCCCTCCTCCCTGTTCCTTCTCCCTGTGCTCGTGGTAGGCGTTGTGCGCGGTCCCAACGGTAGTACCGCTGGGCCAAGCGGCATTACCGCTGCAGCCAACGGTAGTACCGCTGGCTCCAGCGGTAGTGCCGCTCATACGGCTCCGCCTTGCACTCTATTTCGCTCCACTCTCCATGTTCTACCGCCCGGGCAGTAGTACCGCTCCCCTGAGCGGTAGTACCGCTCATGCGCGGACTGAGCACATAACGGTTGGATTCGGGAGCTCCTATAAAAGGGGGGTCTTCTTCCCCATTCAACCTCATCCTTTAAGCTCGTGTTCTTCCCCCATTGTTGACCTTCTTCGAGCTTGCTAACTCTCAATCCCTACATGGTTTCTTGCTAGTTTTTGAGGGAAAAGAGAGAGGAGATCTAGATCCACATTTCCACCAATCACTTTCTCCTCTATGTGAGGGGAACCCCTTGGATCTAGTTTTTGGTGTTCTCCTTCTTGTTCTTCCTCTCATTTTCCTCCCTAGCATTAGTTGCTTCGGTGGGATTTGAGAGAGAAGGACTTGGGCACTACGTGTGCCCTTGCCATTGCATTTGGTGGTTTGAGTTCTTCACGGTGATACGTGGAAGTGAAGTTTGTGAAGCTTGTTCCTCTTGGGTGTTTGGGCACCCTAGAGCTTGTTCCTCTTGGGTGCATTGGCGGCCTAGACGGTTGGTGGTGTTCAGAGCTCAATCATTATGGTGTAAAACTCCGAGCAAGCGTCGGGGTCTCCAATTAGGTTGTGGAGATCGCCCCCAGCAATTTGACGGGTACCAGTGACCGCCCCCAAGGGTTTCCAAAGTGTACGGGTTCGGTGATCGCCCCCAAGGGTTGCCATTTGTACGGGTTCAGTGACCGTCCTCAAGGGTACCTTAGTGGAATCACGGCATCTTGCATTGTGCGAGGACGTGAGGAGATTACGATGGCCCTAGTGGCTTCTTGGGGAGCATTGTGCCTCCACACCGTTCCAAATGGAGATTAGCATCCGCAAGGGTGTGAACTTCGGGATACATCATCGTCTCCGCGTGCCTCGGTTATCTCTTACCCGAGCCCTTTACTTATGCACTTTACTTTGTGATAGTTATATTGTTTCTTGTCATATATCTTGCTATCACTTAGTCGTTTATCTTGCTTAGCATAAGTTATTGGTGCACATAGGTGAGTCTAGTTGTTGTAGGTTTTGTGCTTGTCAAATTAACCGCTAGGTTTATTCCGCATTTGTTTAAGCCTAAACCGTAATTATTTTAAAGCGCCTATTCACCCCCCTCTAGACGACATCCACGATATTTCACGAGGTGCTGTCTGTCAAGGTGCGCCACGCCTGCTGTCTGTCAAGGTGCATCGGTTTGAGTTCTCCATGATGATACGTGGAAGTGAAGTTTGAGAAGCTTATTACTCTTAGGTTTTTGGGCACCCTAGAGCTTGTTCCTCTTGGGTGCCTTGGCGCCCTAGACGGTTGGTGGTGTTCAGAGCTCAATCATTGTGGTGTAAAATTCCGGGCAAGCGTCGGGGTCTCCAATTAGGTTGTGGAGATCGCCCCGAGCAATTTGACGGGTACCGGTGACCGCCCCCAAGGGTTTCCAAAGTGTACGGGTTCGGTGACCGCCCCTAAGGGTTGCCATTTGTACGGGTTCAGTGACCGTCCTCAAGGGTCCCTTAGTGGAATTACGGCATCTTGCATTGTGCGAGGGCGTAGGAGATTATGGTGGCCATAGTGGCTTCTTGGGGAGCATTGTGCCTCCACACTGCTCCAAACGGAGATTAGCATCCGCAAGGGTGTGAACTTCGGGATACATCGTCGTCTCCACGTGCCTCGGTTATCTCTTACCCGAGCCCTTTACTTATGCACTTTATTTTGTAATAGCCATATTGTTTCTTGTCATATATCTTGCTATCACTTAGTCGTTTATCTTGCTTAGCATAAGTTGTTGGTGCACATAGGTGAGCCTAGTTGTTGTAGGTTTTGTGCTTGTCAAATTAACCGCTAGGTTTATTCCGCATTTGTTCAAGCCTAAACCGTAATTATTTTAAAGCGCCTATTCATCCCCTTCTAGACGACATCCACGATCTTTCACGAGGTGCTGTCTGTCAAGGTGCGCCACGCCTGCTGGTCAAAGACGACTGAGAACTCATATGCTTTGATCATGTCCAGCTTCAGAGCACAAACTGCAACTAGAGCAAAGCGTGTGCTTTCCATGCCGGGCCGAACCAACACACCAAAGGGTGGATCCTATTTGGCGCTTCAGCGCTCATTTGCTAACGGGCGCCTGAGGTTCCTCTGAGCTGGGCTGGCCCACTTGTTTTTTTTTTCTGTTTCTGCTAAAACTGGAAAAAAAATAATTGCTCCGGTAAGGAATTGAACCAACGATCTCTTCACTCACTGCGAGCTCCACAACCACCTGGGACAACACACATCGTGTGTTCACTTACTCCCATTTCCCCTTTTTGTTCTCATTTTTTTCTCTTTCGTGTTTGTATTTTCTTTATTTTTCTTTATATTTTTTTAATGCACAAACTTTTAAAATTCAATGTACTTTTTCTTCAAACCAATGAACTATTTTTAGAGTTTGTTGAATTTTTTTCAAATTTGATGAACAATTTAAAATTCTATTAACTTTTTCAAATTTGATGATTCTTTTTCAATTTCGATGTGCTTTTTTTGAATCGATGGATTTGTTTCCAAATTTGATGAGCTTTTTTCATTTCGATGAACTTTTCCAAATCGATGAACTTTCTTTCAATTTTGATGATTTTTTCTAAATTGGTGACTTTTTTCATAATCAGTGAACTGTGTTTTTAAAATTTGATGAACTTTTTTATTCAAAATCGATGAATTTTTTTAATGGTGAACTTTTTGTTCAAAATCGGTGACTATTTTTAAATCAATGAACTTTTGTTGAAATTTGTGAAAAAAATCGAAATTTCATGAACTTTATAAATTTTGCAAACTTTTTTCAAATTAACAAAAAAAATCAGTTTGTACGAACCTTTTCAATGTTATGAACTTTCTTCAAATTCACATTTTTATATTGTGCATCTACTTTGTTTTTGAATTTGTCATAAAAATAATACGCATAATAGGCTGGGTATATACAAAAGGTTATTTGTCCTCAAAATAAATAGCTAAGGGAGTTCAGCCTAGTGGCTGTGTTTGAATGTTTGGGTATAGGCCCTCAGAGATCGAATCCTAGCTCTATCGCATTTTTTTGCGATCTGTAACAACCTCCCTCGCACCTATATTGCGGCAAGTAGTCGTGGTTTCGTATAGGAACTCGGCTTACCTGGGATGAAATATCAAAAAATAAGAAATGCTCTATCAAATCGACCCCGCGACCTGCTACAGAGGCTCGCCACGCACTAGCCACAATGACACGCGACCTATTACGAAAGATCTGCAGCTCAAATTTGAAAGGAACTACCGACAGCACAAAAACATAGTTCGCGAAATTCCATAGATCATGAACTTTATCCTAAATTTTGCGAACATTTTCCAAATTCATGAAGTTTCCTCATATTCACGATATTTTTCAATTTGCACAAACATTTTCAATTTTACGAACTTTCTTGAATTTTTTGTTTTTACATTGTGCATGCATTTTGATTTTCAATTTATCATATTAATACGCATAATAGGCTTGGTATATAATAAGGGCTATTTGTCCTCAAAATAAACAACTAAGGGAGTTCGGCCCAGTGGTTGTGTTCGAATGTTTGGATACACGAGGTCGGAGATCGAATCTCTGCTGCATTTTTTGCCCCATTAGTTGTCCTTCGCGGGATGAAATATCGCAAAAATAAGAAAGGCTCCATCGAATCGAACTCGCGACCTCCTACAGAGGCTCGCGAAGTGCCAGCCACGGTTACGAAAGATCTGCGGCGCAAATCTGAAACAAACTACCAGCAGCTCAAAACATAAAACCAGCTCGCGAAATTTCATAAAACATTATGACGAAGGATCAAACACAAGACCTCCCGCCTAGGAACTGTGTCCATAACCAATGTACTAACTGAGGCTATGTGTCTAAATGGGCAGCCATGTACATATGAACTACAATACGGGGCAGATTAAAACTTAAAATAATCAAACAAGATTTTTAAAAAGGAAAAAAAATTAAATGCAAATGTTATTGCGGAAAATAATAAAAAACAAATAGGAACAAAAATAGAATACAAGGCCATTTTTCAAGATTATGAACTACTTCTTGTAAATGCAAACACTTTCAGAAAAAGTATAACAAAATTGAAGAAGTTAACATTTTTCAGAATTACATACTATTTTAAAATTTATTTTGAAAAAATGAACATTTTTCAAATTTGTGAATTGTTTTTGAAATTATAGCATTTTTTGCATATGTGGCCAAATTTCCAAAACTGAAACATTTTTTGAAATCCGCAGAAAATTTTCAATATGTGAATAAAAACTAAACATGCCAACATTTTTTCAATATGTAAAAAAAATTGAAACTTGAATATTTTTTTAATATTGAACAAATTTTGAAAAGGAAAATATTTGTAGAATTTGTGAACAAAATTTGTAAACAGGATTATTTTTCGAAATTCCCAAAAAAAAATCGATTTGTAAACAAAATGTAATCATGTGGACATTTTTTTTGAATTTGTGAACAATTTTTGCTAATGCGATTTTTTTTGAAAAATTTGTGTTTTTGGTTTTTGAATTTTTTTTAAAAAGATGAATTTTCGATTTTTTTTGTACGTGTGAACATTTTTCGAATTGTGAACAAAATTTCCAAATAACGAACATATTTTGAATTTTTAGAACAAATTCCGGAATGGAGAACAATTTTGAAAATCCTAAACAAATTTCGAACATGAACAATATTGAATACATGAATGAAAATTTCAAAATAAGAACATTTTTTGAATTTGTGAATAAATTTTCAAAACAAGAATATTTTTTAAATGCCGGTCATAATTTGAAAAGTTTTGGTAAATTCAAACAAAAACATTCCAAACAAGTTCTAAAGACAGAGACATTTTCTGAACTTCTTGCTTTTCCTAAATGCAAACATTTTCTAAATTTACGAACAATTTTGGAAAACATGACCATTTTAAAAAATATTAACCTTTTTAAGAAACAAACATTTTTTTAAGTTTTTGGACAATTTTCAAAACATGCACTCTTAAAAAAGAAAAATAAACTTGAAAAATAAAGAAGAAACAAAAAAAAGGAACAACAAAAGGAAAAGAAAAGAAAGGAAGAAGAAAAATAAACTGAAAAATGAAGAAAGAAAAAACCAAAAACCAAAAAGAAACAGGAAAACCGAAAAACGCTACAACAAGGTTAATGGACGCGGCCCAGGTGATCGATCGATTGCCAAGTCTCTGTGCGAATGGTTGACACTTTGACGCAACTTGCATCCAGTTGTAAATTCCGTCGAACAGGACCTCACACAGCAAATGGTAAACCAAAAAAATATCCTAAGTACTTCAGAGCGCACGCGCACTATCTTGGTGAAACGAGCGGCCGAGCACGAGCCACTCGATCAGCCCAGATCATGCGGTCATCGGCCTCACGTGCACGTGGCTGGGCCCGTCCACAAGCACCGCTTTCCAGGTCCAGCCGGTTCCCATCGCACAGGATAGCATTAAGGGTGAGCCACGCCTCTTTCTCCTTCCCTTATCCATTTTCCTTTCTTCTAGCCATGTTCGTCTCATTTCTTCCCCAAATCTGGCAGGGATAGGCCACCGCTGCCGCGATTGCAGCCGAAGGCGAAGGGCGGGAGCGCGGGATCCGCATCTCGTCACCGGCGCAGGTACAGTACACCCGCCTTTTTTGCCTCGCATCTCCTGCTTCCCCATTTTTCCCCTGCCGTGGTCGGGATCCTCCGTAATTGGCTCGCCGAAGAGGGGTTCTAGGATTTCCAGTGGATGTCCAGTGAGTACGAGGTAGCTTTCGCGAAAGACGTCGCCCGCGACTACCTGGTCAACTCCGGTGATTTGGGGAGTTCCTATTTCGTCAGGGGGAGTCGAGGGTGCGTGTTCTAGGGGATACGGGTTTCATGGCGATTCACCTCCATATCACGCAGATTCAGCGAGGTATTCCGGCGTGTTGCCTCCGGCCAAACCGTCTGATCTGGCATGGTGATTTTTTGATTTTTTTAGCAGCGATTTGAGTTGGAATAGAAGGAAGGGAGTACATAAGAGTACTGAGAGGATAGTTCTGATGTTTTTGCTCAACCCTCTCAAAATACATCCGTGTGGTTTCTCTATTTTCTCATAAGTGCATGCATATATGTAACCAGTTGGCTAGTTTGTTCTTGTGGTTGCACAGAAACACAAATGTAGTTGGATCACACATATAAATATCTCAGTTGGCTAGCCAACTTATGGAGTTGCACGGTGATGGCTAACCAATTGCCTCAGATGGATACACTGTGTAAACCATGTTTAAACAGTATGTGTGTGTTTTTGGTTGCACACTCATGGGTGCTCTGTTGTTAAGGGTATGCGTTCATATAGGAGTTTGCAAAATCAAAGCAGTACATATCCTAGTTGGCTTAGTCATACTTATGCAGTTGTACATGAAAGGGCTATGTAGTTGCATGGCTGGAGGCTAGTTTAGTTATGGCTCAGATGACTAAATCATGATTAGTTAGTGTGTATGTAGATTTTTTGGTTGCACACTCATGTGTGCCCTGTTGGCCATACAGTGCATCAAGTTGCACACATTTTGTTTTATTTTGTAGGTGTGCTTTGAAAAATCAACATTACTTGTTTAAATTATGGCATTACTTTGATATCAATTTTCCCCTCATTTTTCTCTTTTATGCATATGGTTTCTTTGACTAATTTGTTCGTTTGCTTTTTTTAACAGACCAAAAATGGTTGTAGAAGGAGATGCGGCTCCTAGTGAAGGAGAGGTATGTTTGCTTTTTCATCGTTTTTCATTTATCCTTGTAGAAGTTTTGTTTTGCAATTATAATAACTATTTTTTGGAGGGTTTTCCTGACCATGTTCTGGGTTTTGTTTGTTCTATGCAGGGATCTGCAAACCATTCTTCTAGATAGAACTCGAAACGACCCATCGAGCGGCAGACGCGTCGTGTTGATATCGACGGGGTGGCAGAGGATGATGAGGCAAGTATCGAGCAACCAGTGTGGGTGCATGTCACTTTTTTGCGCGCGCACACACACACACACACACAGAGAGAGAGAGAGATAAGTAACTTTTTTCATGCATCCTTTAGGTTGCTTACCAATTCCGCTTTGTGAAATGGTGTAAACGGAAGGCGACCACACAGGTTCGAGTTGTAGATGGAGCCGGCACATCGCCTGAAGTAGCTGCTGAGGTAACATGAAATGGCATTAGGCTTTTTTCTTTTATTTTTTTCTACACAAAGAAACCTAGGATGTGGTATTTTACACAGTTGCACAAGAACCAGCTAGGTGTTGGGTTGGCATCCTGAACTTTTATAGTTGCAGAAGAATGAATTAGGAGTTGGTATCCTCAACTTTTCAAATAGTTGCATAACAATATCGTACGAGTTGGCACCCTAGACTTTCATAGATGCACCAGAACCATTTGGGAGTTGGCAGTCTCAACTTTTTAAATAGTCCCACAACAATATCACATGAGTTGGCATCCACAACAATTTTAGTTGCACAAGAACCAATCGATAGTTGGCATCCCCAACCTTTTTTAATAGTTGCACGGCAATGCCACATGAGTTGACATCTTCAACTTCTTTAGTTGCACAAGAACCATTTTGTAGTTGGCATCCTCATGTGTTCACATGAATATGATTTTCTAGGTTTCCAGATGCACTTGAATGTAGTTGCACTACTTATTTGGTAGATTATAATCTTTTAAAATTCAATATTTTTCATTTTGTGTTCAGACATGCTAAATTCATGTTCATCAGTTCAAAATTCATTGCATAGTTGTAGAAACCTGCAACATGAATTGCATCCAGGAGTACTTACAATTATGCAAAATAGATGATGAAGTTGTACAACAACCAGCATAAAGTGTTTTTCAAATTCTGCATACAGAAGTTTAGCTAAAACCAAAATGAATATGAAATTATATGAGTTGGCATCTTCTACTTCTATACGAGTTGAAGATGCCAACTACTGAAATCCAAACACCACAAGTAGATGGATATGGGAGTGTTGTCAATTTGCACACTTGTACTTTAAGTTGCACAAACACAAGCGAGAGTTGGTTCATTTCTTCCCAGGATTCTTTTTTGTATCATATGTAGGTTTTACAGGGTATGGGGGTGGATGAGCTGCTGTAGATTTTTGCTCACAATTCTAAGCTACAAAGTCATGTATACTAGTGTGTGGAAAGATCAAAGGTAAAAACAAATGCAAACCAGATTCTTGTCTAGTTGGTGGCTATGTTTTCATAGTACCTACAATATACTTTTCTTTTCTTTTCTTTTTTTTGCTACATTTACATTGGTTCTTCTGAATTATGTGTGAAATAAGACTCTCTATGTCCTCTCTCCTATATGTTGGCACATTTTCTGTGTTTTGTTGCACACATTGTTGCAAAAGTTGGCTAGTCCCATGATGAAGTTGCATGAAAATCAGTTGCACATGTACCAGATCTCCCTATTTTTTTATCTCTGTTTATGCTCTCTTCAACTATGAAGAAGTTATTTTTGCAAGGAGAAATTTGGTGAGAGGGGAAAGGGAAAGTTAAGGAGGGGGAGGATCTGAACAGGAGGCAGAAGTGATCACTTCTTTTTTTCACCCTATTTTGGTTCTGTCGGGTACTTTCTGATATGTTTGTGCTCGCTCTTTCTTTCTTTTTTGTAGCAATTGTTATTACACATTGATTCATCTGCCATGGCAGCTCTGGCGATGGAGATCCAGACCTGAAAACCCCTAGTTTAATGGGGAGGAAGGTGGGAGCAAGTAGGGCATGGGGAGAAGAAGTTGGTGGCCAGGAGGGCATGGGAGGGCACATGATGGCTTGGAGGCCGCGTACGACGCGTGGTTTATTGGGTTAGAACGCATATGTTGCTACTCGTGGAGCACTTTCCTTTTCTGGAACGGTGAGGACCAAATCTTTTTCTTTTCTGGCAGCCGTTCGGGAACACTAGGGAGCAGTCAGCCGCTCCCTAGACGCGTCCAAAAAATATCAGGGTTTCCCCTCCTATTGCAAATAGGCTGGAAACGGTCCAAACTGGCCCACAACAATGTGAATGCCTCGCAGAACTTTGTCTGCATACTGAGGAAGAAATTTTAAAAATGCTTCAGATTTAAGAGTTCCCTGGCAATATTGTAAATGTCAAGTTTAAAGCCATATTGCTATATACCACTTGGTGTTGAAAATGTCACTATTTTGTTTCTTCCTCTTCCCCCCCCCCCCCCTGTTTTGGCCTATTTTTCCTTCTTTTATCTTTTCACTTATCCTTACTATTTTTTTCCTTGGTTTTCATTTACTTTAAAAGTGATATAAATATATTTTCTGATAAACACATGAACATTATTTTGAATCACATGATTTTAGAAAAACAAAAGGGTATGTTAACCTTTTCAGTTTATGTGATTTTAAAAATTAAGAACACCTTTTAAGTTAGCACAACGTTTCAACAAATTGGCAGTTCTTTCAAGTTGTGAGAAACATTTTTAAAAGTTGGTACTTTTTAAATTAGACAAACATTTAAAAGCTATTTATACACTTTTCAATATGAAGAATTTTCTTCAACACATGAACATTGTATATGTTACCTGAATATTTGTATACGTAGAGCAAATTTCAAAATTATATGTATATTTTTTAGAAAATGTGAAGTTTCATTTTATAAGTATATTAATGATGCATTGTATTATGTTTCATATTCTTTTTAAGGAAATGACATGTTAATGGGCTGCTCGCTGGCTAGCCCATTTGGACACTCATATAGAAAGAGTCACTCGCTTTGGTCACTATCAAGAACCTTTGTCCGTTCCTTCTAATGATTCCTATTTACCGCCTAGGTCCCTTGATAGCAACGGAACACATACCCTCATCGCGCGCTGGAGAGTTATATGGCTGGCACATTAACCCTTTTTTTCTTAGTGTGCTTTGCACGTGTTTTGGGAAGGTTAACCTTCTATTACCGGTTTTTTCTTTCTTTTTCATGACTTCCATTCGGTTTTCTTCCTGTTTTTCCATAATAATACAATTTTCAATTTTCCCTTTTCCTTTTCTTATTTTAAAATTCACAAACCTTTTTCGAAATCCCGAGCACTTGTGAATTTAATTTGTAAAAAAGTTTTGAATGTTTTAGCAAATTTGAAAAACAAATTTCGATAGCCTATAAGTTCTTTTTTTACAAAGAAGTCTACAATTAGCAGGTGCACTGCTAGCTGTCTACTTATGGAACATCCCACATAAGCGTTGAGTGGGTGCGTGTTTGCTCACTTTTTACCATGTATGGCTTTGATTAGGAGCTCTGTTCCTTTTCATGATTCCCATTCCACACATAATGCCCCAAGTAGTGCGCACACGCGCACCTCCTCAACGATGCTGACACTACATGGGGTGGCACATTTGTGTGCTTCCTGTTTTTTGTTTGATGAAGGTTCTATAACTTTAGTGAGCCTGTTTTTTGTTTCAAGAACCTTCTGGCCCGTGCGCGCCACTCCGTTGGCTTCTTATGGTTTTTTTCATTTTCTTTTACTTTTGTCCTTTTGCTAATTTATTTTATTTTTCTATTTTTTCACATTCACAGTCATATTTTAATTTCTAAACGTTATTAAAATCTAGACCATTTTGAAAATTCAAGAATATTATTAAATTGTGTAATATTCTGAAATTCATGAACAATTTGGGAATCCATGATGTTTTAAAATTCGTAAGCATTTTTTTAATTTGCGATGAAAAACTATTCAGGGACGTTATATAAATTTAGAATATTTTTTTACGTGCGTGATTTTTTAAAAAACTTGGGAACGTTTTTAGAACTATTGATATTATCTTCAGATTCATGAACATTTTTTATTTGCAAAAACAAATTTAGATTGCAAGAATTTTTGCAGCTGACAAACATTTTTCATACTCAAGTATATTTTTTCAGATTTTTGAACATTTTTGGAATCTTCAAAACTTCTGTGAATCCAAAAAAACGATTTGAATTGCCAAATCTTGCGAAGATTTTTTTAATTGGTGTATATTTTTTGAATTTATTTTCAAATTTTCCAACAATTTTTGCATTTCTGATATATTTTTGAAGAACGTAAAAAAGTATATTAAGAGGAAAGGGCCGAAAGTACAAAAAACCTGTTGAATTGTGTTTCAAAAAGCGAGGCAAAAATTAGCATAGGCCACATAGTCAAAAGCGGGGTGTACATTATGCGACAACCAGCGCACTATCGGAGGTGGTGAATTGGTGATTCCTATTCGGTGCCTTCACCCTTCAGCGCCCGATACAATTTGGCTCACACCCACCCACCGTTCTGACATCGGCCCATTATCTTTTATTTTCTTCCTTCTAACTTAAAAAAAATAGGATTGTGTTGTGGAGATTCAAACTCCAAACCTCCTTGATTAGTCAAGACGGAGATAACCACCGCGGCAGCACACTTTGTTGTGCCCAGTTCATTCCTTTTCTTTTCATTTTCTTTCTAGATTTTTGTTTTATTTTAGGCCATTTTTTCTATAATTGTTTTTTGGTTTTTTTTCCTTCTTTTTGTTTTCTTAATTCGCAAACTTACTCTTCCAGTTCGTGAAATCTTCCTGATGTTTTTGTTAACTTTTTTCAAAATTCAAACTTTTTTCAATTTCATGACTATTGACAAAATAATAGAACTTTCTTCTAATTCTTCAATCTTTTTATGAAAATCGATGAACTATTTTAAAATCCCTAATTTTTTCCCAAAATTGATTAAGTTTTTTTTTTTCAAAATCAACAAAATATCAAAATGGCGCACAGAACGTCAAACATGAGGTCTCCCATTGGAGAGCCTGAGATCACTAATTAAGGAGGACTTGTTGCAAAGATCATTACAATTTTCCTGGTTGAGACAAGTGGCGCACATGCAGCATGCCACTTGTCGCAACCTGAGAGTTTTTCCTTTTTTCGTAGACCCGTTTATTCAAAACGTTTTATCTCTCAAACCGTGCGTCCAAATCCCGAACCGCTTTCACCGTGGGATTCCTCGCGTTGAGATATTCAAAACTAGATACCATGTTGATAGGTTTTGACGAACTTTTTCTCATGAAAAAAACTGACGAAAAAACCGAACCGGGAGCACGGGTTTTTTCCCTTTCCGAAAGAGGCACATCCATGCCTCTCACGAAATCACAACCGTGTCTCTCGCGGAAGCAAAACCGTCACTCTTGCGGAAGGAATAAAAAAACGCGTTTTTTCATTTCCGAGGAGGCACGGCCGTGACTCTCGTGAAGGCATAACCGTGCCTCTTGCGGAAGCAAAACCATGACTCTCGTGAAAGAAAAAAAAACAGAAAACGCATTTTTTCCTTTCCGAGAGGCACGGGCATGGCTCTCGCGAAAGCACAATCGTGCCTCTCGCGGAAGCTATAGAGAGATGATTTGCAATACAATAATCGTTGTATTGATGGGGTGCTGGTGCATGTATATATATTACAAGGGAAGGCCTCTACCTCAACTATACAAGACTAGGAGGACTAGGATGTGGGCCACAACTCCAATACACGTGCAATACAAAACACATACTCAACACCCCCCCGCAGTCGAAGCGTCGCTGGAGACACAGAGACTGGACCGAAACTCCTCGAAGACGGGAGTAGGCAATCCCTTAGTCATCACATCAACAAACTGTTGCTACGTCGGCACATGGAGAACTCGAACACGACCAAGGGCAACCTGCTCGCGCACGAAGTGAATGTCGAGCTCAATATGCTTCGTCCGTCGATGGTGCACCGGGTTGGCGGAGAGGTAGACCGCGCTGACGTTATCGCAATAGACAAGAGTGGCCTTGTGAACATCACAAAGCAACTCTTGGAGCAGCTGACGTATCCAAGAGCACTCGGCCACGGCGTTGGCCACGGCGCGATACTCTGCCTCGGCGCTGGAGCGGGAGACCGTGGGCTGCCGCTTCGAGGACCAAGAGATCAACGAGGGCCCAAGGTAGATGCAGTAGCCTGACGTAGAGCGTCGCATGAAGGGGCAGCCAGCCCAGTCAGCATCCGAGTAGGCCACGAGGTCGGTGGAGGCGGAGGCCGCCAGGGTGAGTCCCAAGGACATGGTGCCGCGTATGTAACGGAGAATACGCTTCACCAGAGTCCAATGAGAGTCACGCGGGGCGTGCATATGGAGGCACACCTGCTGAACAGCGTACTGCAGGTCGGGGCGAGTCAGTGTCAAGTACTGTAAAGCACCGACAATAGAGCGATAAAAAGCTCCATCGGACACGAGAGACCCCTCTAGAGCAGAGACCTTCGCCTTCATGTCGACGGGAGTGGGCGCCGGCTTGCAGTTAAGCATACCGGCACGCTCAAGGAGCTCGTGGGCGTACTTCTGCTGATGCAGAAAGAAACCGTCAGCCCGGCGGATCACCTCGATGCCGAGAAAGTAGTGCAGGGGCCCCAAGTCCTTGAGGGCGAACTCATCACGAAGACGAGCAGTCAGCCGCTGAAGGAGATCGGGGGTGGATGCCATGAGGATGATGTCGTCGACGTAGAGCAGCAGATATGCAGTGGCAGCTCCCTGATGATACACAAAAAGTGAGGCATCGAAGCCAGTGGACCGAAAGCCCAAAGACTGCAGGAAGGCGGCGATACGCTGGTACCAAGCCCGAGGCGCCTGCTTCAACCCGTACAGAGAGCTGGAGAGCAAGCACACGAAATCGGGGTGCTCGGTGTCGACGAAACCAGTAGGCTGCTCATAGAACACCTGCTCGGCGAGATGACCATGCAAGAGGGCGTTGGAAACATCCAACTGATGCACAGGCCAGGCGCGTGAGACGGCCAGCTGAAGGACGGCGCGGATCGTGCCTGGTTTCACAACCGGGGCGAAAGTGTCGGTGAAGTCCACGCCCGCGCGCTGCCGAAAACCACGAACCACCCGGCGAGCCTTGTAGCGCTCGAGAGAACCGTCTGGGCGAGTCTTGTGGTGAAACACCCACTTGCCAGAGATGATGTTGGCACGAGGGGGTCGCGGAACAAGCTGCCACGTGCGGTTGCGCTGTAAGGCATCGAACTCCTCCTGCATCGCAGCTAGCCAGTGGGGATCCCGAAGGGCAGCACGAGCGGAGGTGGGGACGGGTGATGGCGTCGACGTCGAGGCGGTGCACACATACTCGTCGGCGGAGTAGCGCGTACTGGGCCGAAGCACTCCTGCTCGGGCACGGGTAGTCACGCCAAGTGACGGGGCAGCAGGGCCGGCGAGTGCCGTGGCGGAAGGGGGCACGGCGGCGGTGGCACCCGGTGCGGCGACACTCGGTGCGACGGCGGGGGCCGCGGTGGTGGGGGCACCCGTTGCGGTGGCGGGGGCCGCGGCGGCCGCGGCGACAGCAGAGGCCGCGGCGGCGGCGGTGGAGGCCGCGACGGCGGCGGAGGCCGCAGTGGCGGCGGAGATCGCAGCGGCGGCGGCGGCAGGGGCCGCAGCGGCTGAAGCGACGGGCGAGGTCGAGCCCGTCGCAGGGGTGGCGGCGGGGGCCGCGGCAGCCAATCCCGCGGCGGCTGGAGTGACGGGTAAGGTCGAGGTCGAGCTCGTCACAGGGGTGGCGGGCGGTGTGCCCACCGACTCGACCTCGTAAGAGGGAGTCGAGAACCCGGGAGGTGGCGGCAGAAGGTGCCGGGTCGGGGGGTGCCGCCGTGCATCGCTCCAGTTAGGGGGCGCGGGGGCCGACGCCGAAGAATCCGCAGCCGGAGGGACCTGAAAAAAGGGAACACCGTCTCGACAAAATACACGTGCCTCAAGGTGTACACACGATGAGTGACAGGATCATAGTACCGGTAACCTTTGGTATTGGAAGGGTAGCCAAGGAAGATGCATGTGACAGATCGGGGTGCGAGCTTGTGTGGCATGGTGGACGCGGTGCTGGGATAACAGAGACACCCAAAGATGTGGAGACCATCATAGGACGGTGGTGTACCGAAGAGAAGGTGGTGAGGAGCGTAGTTCCACCGAGGACGACACGGACGAATGTTAACTAAGAGGGTGGCGGTGGCGAGGGCATCGGGCCAAAACCGAGCGGGCACGTTTGAGTGAAAGAGTAACGTGCGAACACAGTCATTAAGAGTGCGGAGAATGCGCTCGGCGCGGCCGTTCTGCTGTGAAGTGTAGGGGCAAGTCAGACGGAAGATGGTGCCGTGAGAGGCGAGAAGTGTGCGAAGTCCAATGTTGTCAAACTCTTTTCCGTTATCAGTTTGGAGTGCAAGTATGGGGCGACTGAACTGGGTGGTGACATAGGAATAAAAGGCGGTGAGTGGCTAAAGCATCGGATTTACGACGAAGAGGAAAAGTCCACACATAATGAGAATAATCATCTAAAATCACCAAGTAGTAGAGATAGCCCATGTTACTCGCAACGGGAGATGTCCAAACATCACTATGAAGTAATTGGAACGGAAAAGTGGAAACTGAGGAGGACGCACTAAAGGGAAGATGAACATGCTTGCCTAAGCGACATGCCTCACAAGAGTGCTCGTCGAGCTTAATACATGAGAAAGAGAAACTCCTAAGAATTTGACGTAACACGGTGTGGTTGGGGTGACCCAAGCGAGCGTGCCAAAGGTCGACGCCGACGGCAAAGCTGACAGGTGTGGAGGTGGAGGCGCCGGCGTGCACGGGGTAGAGCTCATCGGGACTGTCACAACGGTGAAGAACCATCCGGGTACGGGCGTCTTTCACAGAAAAGCCAACGCCGTCAAATTCAACAGTGAGTGGGTTCTCATGAGTAAGACGACGAACGGAAACTAGGTTCGTGACTAAGTCTAGTGAAACAAGAACATTAGACATATTGATGGGTGTAGAAGTGGAGGGAAAACTAGCGCTACCGATATGAGTAATAGGTAAGGAAAAGCCGTTACCGACGGTGATACGAGTGGGTGTGTGAACGGGAGTGGAAGAGGTTAGGTTACCGGGATGAGCTGTCATGTGTGCGGTAGCACCTGAGTCCATGTACCAGTCGCCTTCGCCGATAGAGCTACTCGGCGACGGCGCGGAGTGCTGGGCGGCGAGGAGGGCGGGGTCCCATGGCGCAGGTACCCGCGGCGGTGAGAGGCCCCCGTAGGGCGGCGCCGAAGCGGGCGGGCCATAACCACCGAGGGGCGGCGGCACAAGAAGGGTGCCGTAGCCGGTGCCGGTCGACTGGTAAGGCGCGCCGATGAACCCCCGCTGGTCCGCGGGGAGAGCCTGCGGGTAGTGCGGGGCCCAGCCGGCGGCGGCACAAGGAGGGTGTCGTAGCCGGCGCTGGTCGACGGGTAACACCAGCCCAGACAGGCCATCGTCGGGGCGGGCGGAGCAGGACCGCCGGCCATTGGCGGGGACGGCTGCATGTGGGTGACGCCGGATGCGCCGTAGGCGGCGACCGCGCCGTATGGCGCCGGGGCCGCACCGGAGGGCGCTGGTGACGGGACAGCAGAGGCGGCGGCGGACAGGCCGGTGAACGCCATCGGCGACGGCGCGGAGGAGTCACGCGGCGGCGGGGTAGCGACGGCGGCGGCGCGAAAGAGGCGCGCGGCGGCAGGGTAGCGGCGGCGGCGACGCGGAAGAGTCGCGCGGCGGCGGGTTAGCGGCGGCGGCGGCGCTGGGTCGCGGCGGCGGCGACGGTGGGGTGGCGGCGGCGACGGTGGGGTGGCGGCGGCGGCGGCGGTTCGGGAGGAGTCGTGCGGCGGCGGCGGCAGCGGAAGGCGAGGATTAAAACCTAAAAACTCATACCATATAGAAAGATTACTTGCAATACAATAATCGTTGTATTGATAGGGTGCTGGTGCACGTATATATATTATAACGGAAGGTCTCTACCTCAACTATGCAAGACTAGAAGGACTAGGAGGTGGGCCACAACTCCAATACACGTGCAATACAAAACACATACTCAACAGAAGTAAAACCGTGACTCTCGCGAAAGAAAAAAAACAGAAAATGCATTTTTTTCGTTTCCAAGAGGCACGGCCATGCCTCTTGCGTGAGCACACCCGTACCTCTCACGGAAGCAAAACCGTGACTCTCGCGAAAGCAAAAAAACAGAAGACGTGTTTTTTTTTCGAGAGGCACGACCATGACTCTCGCGAAAGTAAAACCGTGCCGCTCGCGAAAGCAAAACCGTGACTCTCACGAAAGAAAAAAAAACGTGTTTTTTCGCGCATTTTTTTTGAAAAGCTAAAGAAGACCGGTGAAAGACCAAAACGTCGAGAAAATCCGGGAAAAAAGCCGTATAAAAAGCCGAAAACGCGTGCTGAAAAATTAAAAAAAATCGAAGGGAGCGCTCAAAGCGCGACACGTGACGAATGGCTGAGAGCACGCCAAGTGGCGCTGATCGTTGCGAGGCTTTCGAAGGAGCGCTCGTTAACTAGTTGTTCCTTGGAGAGCCTTCCCTCAGTCTCGTGTCAAGGGTGCGCCAGATGGGCCGGACCGTCCGCGCAGGAGGCCACGGCCTCATTTCTTTATTTTTTTTCATGTTTTTTAACTTTTGTTTATACTTTCAAATATTCTAAATAAATATATTAAAGAAATACTTTACATAAACACATTTGAAAAAAATAAACCAGGCATTTGAATAATGGTGAATATGTATAGAGAAAATGTGTCACATATGTAGGAAATGTATAGTTTTTTACGATGTGCGTGAAAAAATCTGATTTTGTATTTAAAAAATGTTAATCAAGCATTTGAAAAAAAAAGTTAATTGTGTATGGAGAAAATGTCAAGAATGTATTCAAAACAATAATTCTGAATTGGATTTAAAAGACTAAACTTTATTTGTAAAATGTTAACCAAGAATTTGAAAAAAAATCTTAAATGTATATACAAAAAAATCTTGACCATATATTAAAAAACCATTATATTACATATAAAAAAACAATTAAACATTTGAAAAATGTTAAATATATATATATATATAAGTTAACCATGTATTTAAAATGTTAATCTTGTTTTTTAAATATGTTAACCAAGCATTTCTTGAAGTTTAAAAGTGTGTTTAGGAAACATGTTGACCATGTAATAAAAATAATATTAATCTTCCATTTAAAAATGTTAATTAAGCATTTTTAAAATGGAAATATGTACAGAAAATATATTGACTTTGTATAAGGAAAATCTAATCTTGAATTTGAAAAATGTTAATCGAGCATTTGAGAAAGTTTAAGAGTGGATAGAAAAATGTTGACCATGTATTAAAAAAAGTTAATCTTGTATTTCAAAAATGGTAATCAAACATCTAAAAATGTAAAAAAAAGTATAGAATAAATGTTGACCATTTATTGGAAAAATAATAAATTTGTATTGGAAAGATGTTAAATGTGTATTAGAAAAATGTTCTTGACATATATGAAAAATGTGGAATGAAACAAAAAAGAAACAAATGAAAAGTAAAATGAAAAATTAAACAGAAGAAATAAATGCTAAAGGAATGGAAAAACAGCGAAAATCATTAAAAATACAAAGAAACAAAAAAGTAAAAATCAAGAAAGACACAAATAACCAAAGCAGACGATAAGGGAAATGAGTAAGAAAAGAAAAACCCGTAAAACAATGAAAGACACAAAGAAACTAAAAGAAAAAAAAACAGAGATGAAATAGGAAAACCAAAGGAGTACAAAAAACTAGAGAAAACCGAAAGCAAAGAAATAAACGAAGGAAAACGGGTGAAAAAAGAAAAGAAGAAATAATGAAAACCAGTGTAGAAACCGACTCTTTTGTCTAATCTGTCGTGTCATAAATTATTTAACATGAACTAGATCTTGGCTCAGTGGCTAGTGGGTTAGCCTGGTAGTGTACAATCTTCACATGACAGATCCTTCCGTCTCGCGTGAAGCGAGATATAGTCGGCACTCCAGTAGATGGGGCAGCCCGAACCGTACACAGTTCATACAATAGCAGGCCCATAACGGTGGTGGACCCCCTAGGTGACGTCCAGCTTCAACCAACGAAAAAGGGAAGCCATTAGTTGACGAGCGTTCCTTCGAAAGCCTCGAAACGATCAGCGCCACTTGGCGCGCTTTCAGCCATTTGCTATGCGTCACGCTATGGGCCTTCCCTCCGGATTTTGTTTTTTATTTATTTTCCGCACGCGTTTTCGGCTATTTAAAAGATTTTTTCTGGGTTATTTTGACTTTTTGGTTTTCCACCGGTCTTCCTTAGCTTTTCCATAAAAAAATTGCGCGAATAAATGTGTTTTTTTTTCTTTCATGAGAGTCATGGTTTTGCTTTTGCGAGAGGCACGGTTTTGCTTTCGCGAGAGTCACGGTCGTGCCTCTCGGAAACGAAAAAAAACGTGTTTTCTGTTTTTTTTTCTTTCGCGAGAGTCACGGTTTTGCTTCCGCGAAAGGCACGGTTGTACTTTTGCGAGAGTCATGGCCGTGCCTCTCGAAAACGAAAAAAATCGTGTTTTTTTTGGTTTTTTTTCCTTTTGCGAGAGGCACGATTGTGCATTCGCGAGAGTCACGGCCGTGCCTTTCGGAAACGAAAAAAAAAATCTGTTTTTTCCCTTTCGCGAGAGTCATGATTTTGCTTCCGCGAGAGTCACGGCCATGCCTCCTCGAAAACGGGAAAAACATTTTTTTTTCTTCCACGAGAGTCACGATTTTGCTTCCGCGAGAGGCACGGTTGTAATTTCGTGAAAGGCACGGCGTGCCTCTTTCGGAGAGG
This sequence comes from Triticum urartu, assembly GCF_056163025.1. NCBI lineage: Eukaryota > Viridiplantae > Streptophyta > Magnoliopsida > Poales > Poaceae > Triticum > Triticum urartu. The sequence continues at coordinate 462,987,148 of NC_141879.1, read as the reverse complement.
GAAAAAACCATGCTCCCAGTTTGGTTTTTTCGTCGGTTTTTTCGGCCGGTTTTTCATGAAAAAAAGTTCGTCAAGACCTATCAACATGGTACCTAGTTTTGAAGATCTCGACGCGAGAAATCGAACGGTGAAAACTGTTTGAGTTTTGGACGTGCGGTTTGAGAGATAAAACGTTTTAAATAAATGAATCTAGAAAAAAAAGAAAACTCTCATATTGCGACAATGGCATGTTATATGTACGTCACTTGTCACAACTTGAGTAGTTGGAGTAATCTTTACGATGAGTACTCCTCGATTAGTAATTTCGACCAACCTATGGTTGAGATGGTTAGGTGGACAGTGGTATCCCCAACCCATCAGGGTTCAAATCCTGGTGCTCGCATTATTCCTGGATTTATTTCAGGATTTCCGGCAATACGCTTTCAGTGAGAGGAGACGTTTCCGTCAACGGCGAGGCGACTATGGTGACTTCGTAAATCTCAAGATGATATGCCGGCTCAGTCTTTCGGAGGTGCTCATACGGATAGGGTCTGCGTGTGTGCGTTTATAAAGATGAGTCTATGCGTGTGTATATGAGCGCTTGTGTCTGTATCGATGCTAAAAAAAACTAGTAATTTCGATGAAAAGGAAAGGTGACGTCCAGCTGAGAATTGTTGTCGGCCCGCGCTGGCGGAGTCTGTGGACCTATCCCTAACAACGTGCTGGTTCCAGAAACAGCAGCGACTGGCTTTGCCTTGGCCCTTGGGCTTTCGCTTTGCTTAGCAACTCGGCAAAACAAAAACTCTGTCAGAGGATAGCGATTCGTGACCTGGCCTGGCCTGGCCCGGCAACGATCGATCGACCGATGGTCGCTATCAATGAATGCATCAGCGCAAACAAACGCAGGGCGGGCAACTCGTGATTCGTGATTTAAGTTGTCTCGTGATCGATCAGATGAGATGAGATGAGATGACAGCCGCCTGCACGCATGCCATGCCATGCCTGATCACTCCGTGCGAGGCTCGGACGACTCCGCCTGCGCACACACTGCTCTGCCAACAGTGTAGCGCAGACCACGCATGTGTCTGCCTACCCTGTGATACAAACAGTTTCACGCCCGGCGCATTCAAATCGACCGACCCGACCGATGGATCGGTCCGTGGATCGTGGCAGCAGGTACATCATCAATGCACGTTGCATTGCAGTGGGGTGGCACGGCGCGACCGATCTAGCCAGCCACGATCGAGTCGAAGGACGGACGGACGGACGGACCGGTGGATTCCGCATTTATGATGGCGGGCTGGATCGAATGTTGCGAGCTCCGTCTCCATTAATGGATGTCTGTGTGCAGCTGCGGGTGGGGCCATGACAGCCAGGCTCGCCGTCCGTCCGTCCGTTCATATGACCCTGTCCAAATCTGGGAAATCCATGTCCGTACAAACGCACAAAGGGGTACCGGCCGGCCGTTCCGTCGGTCGGTCACATGCTTGCTTCCTTCCGCTTAAACGCCAAGATACGTCCGCCTGAAGCCTTCTTGCTCTTGGACGGCCGGAGAATGTTTCCGTTCATCATCATTACCACTAACATACGACGTTGCTACCTTTCCCTTGTCATCTCTCTCTGCTACGTACTCAATGCCGTTCCATCCTCTCAAGAATATACGTATTTGCTCACAAGAGGAATTAGTCTGCGCCGACGGATTTGAAAAGAAATGCCAAAAGGGCAGAACATGTTGAATGCGGCCCTTGAACGGCAGTGACGGAATGCCTCGTGGCACGGGCCCCATGCAAACACAGTCGTCGCAGCGCGACACGACACGTCGGAGCCCGCGCCATGGAACTGGGGTGGAGAAGCGCGCCCCGGTCCGTCTCGAGCCTCGGACCTCGCTCTGCTGGAGAGGAGAGGGGTGCGTGCCTGCCCTGTAGCTGCAGTGTCAGTCTGGCGACCGGGCCGGGCACATGCCGTCGGCGTGCGCCTGCCTCCACCGCACCGCGGCGAGGCAGCGACACCGGGTCCGAAGAAAACGTGTTCCGCTGCCGCTGCCGCAGCAGCGCCCAACCACCGGCGAGGCCCGGGAATTGATGGGTCTCCACCGCATCGGTGCCGGCGCCACGACACCTAGGAAACACGATGACGCCCGCCGGACCAGACCATGCGCTACGCCTACGCTAGCCACACTGGCTCCTGCCGGGACAGGCGGCATGCTGTGCGTCGTCCTTCCTCGGCCCCTGCTTTTGCTCCTACCCTTCCCCGCTTTGGGGGGACACCGTACCGCTTTTGCTCCGGAAAGCAATCTGGACGACACCGGTACACCGCCATGGCGATAGGCACCGGTAGTGGTCGTAGGAGCAGTTGGGGATTGTGTTCAAGAAAGTGGTTGGGGCACTGTGGGCAGGGGTACTCCTACCTCGTAACAACATCGTACCCTAGCTGGTTAATCAATGTTCCAGGGGAGTACTAGTAGCCATCGGTAACTAACAAGAAACCATTCAATTCTTATTTTGTTTCAAAGAAAATGTTGAAACCATTCAATTCTTATTTTGCTTCAAAAAAATGTGTTGGTTTCAAGGTGATATGTGGTACATCTTGCATTTCGGTCATGAGCTGGACGACTATCTCCCTCTTTTATTCGAACAGATCATTAGATTTTGGAATGTACAACTGCAGTAAGTGGAGCTGACCTCGCCACAGTATTAGCAAGTAGCCACTGATCATCTCCAGGAGTAGCTAGCTTTTCAACAGTTACCAACGACGTTACAGCTCGTAGAGTCGTCGTGCTCGCCGTGCGGTGCGGCTACTCCACCTAGCACTACTAGCAGTACTTGGCCCTGCGTTTATCTCTTCTTTTGGATCTGAAGCTAGCGCCATCCAGCAGGGCCCCTTTGTCCTTGCCGGCTGGCTCGACCCGCTCTTGGCGCCAAAATCATCTCCGTCTCGTCGCGTCCCCGCGCCGAATTTTGGCGCCAAAGGCTTCATACCGAATGGCGCTAAAAGGAGCCGGCGGGGGCCGCGTGCATCAGGCCCTCAGGCCGGCAGGGGTCAAAGATTCGGCGCATGCGCGCCGCGTGCGTCTTTTACCTCGCTCTAGCTCCATCTTTCGTCTCCAGCCCCACTGGTCAGCGGTTACGGCGATCATTCACCGCCCTGGCTGGCGATTCACAGAACCATTCAGATGCAAGTATCAGGCGTCGCATGATATCTACTGTAGCAGTTTGGTCCTGCTTAATCTCTGTGTGAAATACTATTAGCTAGTACTAGGAGAGTAGGAGTACTGAGCTACTCTGGTGAACTATGCTGACCACGTCGGAGGGAGCATGCACATCGTCGACCATTTTGATCTGACGCAACCATGGTGATCCTCGTTGAGGTTAGGTTGCGCGCTCGACATGGCTACTCACACGAATATCAAGGGCGCAGTTCAAATTTTAAATAGCTTAGAGCATCTACAGCCTGACTTGGCAAATCCAGCTCCTCAAACGCACACGGGCACTGACCGGGCACTTCTCAAATGTTACGCCGCACATACACATATCACAAATTTCAATCCTCAAATTCATGCAATTCATGCACGTCGATCATACGATACAAACTGTCTGAATGCCAAAGTTTGAACCAAAGCAAATCAAATCATAGTTCAAACAACCGGACATGACAAAATGAAATCAATGTCCGAGCGTGTCGGATGGCCTCGGATCACTGGTTGGACGCGTGCTCCGAACGGAATGTGTCGTGCTTCAGGTGGAATGCGTCCTGCTCGTCCTCCTCCGCCTGCATCCGCGCAGCATCCTCCGCCTGCGTCCAAGCTGGCTGCTCCGCCTGCATCTGGGTTGCCTCTTCCGCCTGCATCTGGGCCGCAACCGCCCTCGCCGCCTCGTACTTCCTATGATTGTTGATCTCCATCTTCTTTGTCCGCAAACCACTTCTCCACAAACTCATTCCAGAGGATCTCGTTCGCCAACACGATCCTCGCATTTTCCGCGTCCCTTGCGAATTGCAACCTCTCCTTCTCAATCTCTATGTCGCCAAACGTCTTGACCTTCTCGAGTACTCATTTGATCGCCGCTTGTTGCTTCTCCAACTCGATCTTCTCCCTCTTAATTTTAAGCCTCTTCTCCGCCCTTTTCCGGTCCCACTCCATCCTTTCCTTTTGCGCATTCAACATGAGCTTGTACCTCTCCTCCTTATTCTCCCTCACCGAAAAAATGCCCGCCCATGTGGACGGCATTTTGGTAGCCGCGGCATCACGCACGGCACGTGCCTTCTCCCACTTGTTTCCCATGAGTTGGCGGTTGTCCTCTGGCACGCTGGTTTTTCCATTTGTCACGATAACATGTCATCTTCATTGTCCAACCCAATTGATTGGTTCGAGTTTGAGCCATAATTCCTCTTCTTGCCGGACTTGAGGTCGGCCACAAGTTGGTTCCACTTCGACTTGTCATTCAATATGACCCAACAATGGCTAAAAGCAAGTGCCTTCTTCTCCACCTCATGATATAAAGTGGCCGCCACCGCCGTCTAGCAAACAACATATGTATGAGTACGAGAATGCGAACACAAAACGCATATGCAATGGACGACAAGATGAGGCAATCAAGCTTACGTGAGTTGCGACTCCCATCCTACTTTGAGAGTGTTTGGTCACTTGTGAGTAGTAGTCGACGTACTTGTTCACTTCCCCTTGAATGACCCCCCAACGATGTTGGAGAGATGCCACATTGCGGGTGGTCACGATAGGATACGGATCCACATACTCCTTTTGCAGGGTGGGAGAGCCTCTCTTCCAACCGATGACCACACGTGAGGGAGAGGTGGGGGGGCGACCTTGTCACCTCCACCGGAACCACTGCCGCGGCCGTCACCAGCGCTGGGGGCCACGCCGGAACCACAGCCGCAGCCGCAGCCGGCGCCGGTGTCTACGTGATCAGCCCAATTGTTGGCCTCCGGATCCGACTCCGAGACGGATCTGGATCAGGAGGTAGAGCATTTACCCCCGGCCAGATGGCTGATCCGTTTCGAAGATTGCCGGATGGCCGGGACAGGGAGAGATGGATTTCTCTATGCACATTCACTGTCACGATGGACGACGATACGAGATAGCGATCACGATATTCTTGCCGGCCGGTACTTGGACGTTGATGAGCATGTCCACACAGGTACGCGTTTGAATATCGATGAATTCAAAAAATTTGTTGATGAATGCTTGCAGGAGACTTTGGGCGGCGAGGATCAGATCGAGGTCGTCGATCTAACATCGGAACCAGATGCCCCGATACCTAAGCCAAAGATCGGAGGAAGGTTTTGGGTCCTAGCCGACGATGAAGACGAAGAAGACGATGATCCCGAGCTTAATTCTCCTGGAGTCATGAAGCCAAAGTCGCCCGAGATGCTAACTAAGTTCACGACACCAATTGCTGAATCCTTCATGAAGCTCGCGCCTGGCGAGGGGCGCAAAGACAGGAGGGTTGCGGAGCCAAGATCGGCGGCTCTCGGCAAGACCTCGTCGATGAAGATCAAACGATGGAAGGGACCCCTCCCCAAGGTAAATTTGTCGCAACCCACTTTATCAGATTTTTCCATTGGATGGTTGGACGAAAATCACTCGCAAGAAGAAGAAAAAGGTAGCTCCGGCAGCAGTTCATCCACCGCCGGCGGCCGTCGGTCCAGGGGCAATCCGGGCGGCGCGGCTGGTTCATTTGAATCAACTGCTAGGAATTGGTGGGCCGGTGGAGGAAACTTCTGGCCTGGGCCCAAGGCGTCTGGGTATGTGGCCCAGTGCGTGGCCCAGGAACGGGTAGCGGACCTTCCTTCTCCGGGCAGGCTGCATGGGGACGCATTGGATTATGTGTCGCATGCACGTACGGTGATCACATAGCGCAGAATCACCCGGCAAGGGTTTCCTAAGTTGCCGCCCGGTCGCGTGGTGAGGATTCTGCCCTTAGTTCGATCGTCCTCTGAGGCCATGGCCGGACGTGGGAGGGGCTTGCCGCCGCCGCACAAAACCGCTCCGCCGCCGCCGAAGACCGCACCCCCGCCCGCCCGGACCGCGCCCCCACCGCCTAAGGCGGCGCCGCAGCCCAAGCCGGCGCCATTGCAGCAACGGGTCGGGGCGCAGCAGCACAGGCCTGTGACGCTGCCGTCGGCGGTGCCACCGCCGCGCCCGACGGTGCAAGCTCCAGTGGGCGGGCAGGCTGCACGGGATGGCCGTGCATCCGATGGCCCGTACCCGGCTGCCCATGGGATGGCGACAGGCAGAGGTTTCGCGGCCGTGGCGCATGGAGGTCGCGGCCCTCCTCGTGGCCGTTGGGGCGATGATGGGGTCAATGTGTATGGGGATGGACAGCATCGTGGGTCGTCGTCGACTGGTGGCGGTCGCGGTTACGCCTGGCAAAGTGACGGATCAGAGGAGCGTCCGTTCTATGCGCCACCGGGAAATTTTGTGGAGGGGGCTTCAGGCCCAGATTACAGGTCCCGTGAAGGATACCGAGGTTTTCGTGGTGGTAGGGGCGGGCCTAGGCGGTCGTCCCAGTACCGGCAGCGTCCCCCTCCTCTGCCGCTGCAGGCCACTGCCAACACGGCCGAGACTGAGGCCCTTGCTGTTGCGGGCCAGTCGTCAGAGACGGCGGAGTTGGTCCAGCCCTCGGATTTATCGGGCGAGGCCATGGCGGTGGTCACCACTCTGGCTTCTACCAAGGTTCCGGTGGCCTTGCAAGATGGGGCTAAAGGTCATGAGCATGTTTTTGACAAACTTTTGAAGGAAACATGCCCTAGAGGCAATAATAAAGTTATTATTTATATTTCCTTATATCATGATAAATGTTTATTATTCATGCTAGAATTGTATTAACCGGAAACTTAGTACATGTGTGAATACATAGACAACAGAGTGTCACTAGTATGCCTCTACTTGACTAGCTCGTTAATCAAAGATGGTTAAGTTTCCTAACCATAGACATGAGTTGTCATTTGATGAACGGGATCACATTATTAGAGAATGATGTGATTGACTTGACCCATCCATTAGCTTAGCACTATGATTGTTTAGTTTATTGCTATTGCTTTCTCCATAACTTATACATGTTCCTATGACTATGAGATTATGCAACTCCCGAATACCGGAGGAACACTTAGTGTGCTATCAAACGTCACAACGTAACTAGGTGACTATAAAGATGCTCTACAGGTGTCTCCGATGGTGTTTGTTGAGTTGACATAGATCAAGATTAGGATTTGTCACTCCGATTTGTCGGAGAGGTATCTCTGGGCCCTCTCGGTAATGCACATCACTATAAGCCTTGCAAGCGATGTGACTAATAAGTTAGTTGCGGGATGTTGCATTACAGAACGAGTAAAGAGACTTGTCGGTAACGAGATTGAACTAGGTATGATGATACCGATGATCGAATCTCGGGCAAGTAACATACCGATGACAAAGGGAACAACATATGTTGTTATGCGGTTTGACCGATAAAGATATTCGTAGAATATGTGGGAGCCAATATGAGCATCGAGGTTTCGCTATTGGTTATTTACTAGAGATGAGTCTCGGTCATGTCTACATAGTTCTCGAACCCGTAGGGTCCGCACGCTTAAACGTTCGATGACGATCGGTATTATGAGTTTATGTGTTTTGATGTACCGAAGGTTGTTCAGAGTCCCGGATGTGATCACGGACATGACGAGGAGTCTCGAAATAGTCGAGACATAAATATTGATATATTGGATGACTATATTCGGACACCGGATGAGTTCCGGGGGCCACCGGATATATATCGGAGTGCCGGAAGGGTTATCAGAACCATCGAAGAAGTAATGGGCCTTATTGGGCCTAGGGTAGAGAGAGAGAGGGGCTTCCAAGGTCTGGCTGCGCGCCCCCCATGGACCTAGTCCGAATTGCACTAGGGGGAGGGGCGGCGCCCCCTCCTTCTCTTCCTCCCTCCTTCCTTCTTCTCCTAGTAGGACTAGGAAAGGGGGTGGTCCTACTCCTACTAGGAGGAGGATTCCTCCCCCCTTGGCGTGCCTATGAGGGCCGGTCGGCCTCCCCCTCCCTCCTTTATAGACGTCGGGAGGGGGGCATCCTAGAACATATCAAAGTTGATCTTAACCGTGTGCGGTGCCCCCCTCCACAGATTTCCACCTCGGTCATATCATTGTAGTGCTTAGGCGAAGCCTTGCGTCGGTAACTTCATCACCGTCACCATGCCGTCATGCTGACGAAACTCTCCCTCGGCCTCAGCTGGATCAAGAGTACGAGGGACGCCACCGAGCTGAACGTGTGCAGATCGCGGAGGTGCCGTGCGTTCGGTACTTGATCGATTGGATCGCGAAGACGTTCGACTACATCAACCGCGTTACTTAACGCTTCCGCTTCCGGTCTACGAGGGTACGTGGACACACTCTCCCGCTCGTTGCTATGCATCACCTAGATGGATCTTGCGTGTGCGTAGGAAAAATTTGAAATTACTGTGTTCCCCAACAGTGGCATCCGAGTCAGGTCTATGCGTAGATGTTATATGCATGAGTAGAACACAAAGGAGCTGTGGGCGTGTGTATATACATATTGCTTGACGTCACTAGTTGATTCTTGATTCGGCGGTATTGTTGGATGAAGCAGCTCAGACCAACATTACGCGTACGCTTACACGAGACTGGTTCTACCGACGTGCTTCGCACACACGTGGTTAGTGGGTGTCTATTTCTCCAACTTTAGTTGAATCAGATTCAATGAAGAGGGTTCTTTCTGAAGATCAAAAATCAATCACTATAGCACGTTGTGGTTTTTGATGTGTAGGTAAGAACGATTCTTGCTAAGCCTGTAGCAGCCACGTAAAACTTGCAACAACAAAGTAGAGGACGTCTAACTTGTTTTTGGAGGACATATTGTGATATGATATGGTCAAGACGTGATTATATAAATTGTTGTATGAGATGATCATGTTTTGTAACACAGTTATCGGCAACTGGCAGGAGCCATATGGTTGTCGCTTTATTGTATGAAATGCAATCGCCATTTAATTGCTTTACTTTATCACTAAGCGGTACCGATAGTCATAGAAGCAATAGTTGGCGAGACGACAACGCTGCTACAATGGAGATCAAGGTGTCAAGCCGGTGACGATGGTGATCATGACGGTGCTTTGGAGATGGAGATCAAAGGCACAAGATGATGATGGCCATATCATATCACTTATATTGATTGCATGTGATGTTTATCCTTTATGCATCTTATTTTGCTTAGTATGGCGGTAGCATTATAAGATGATCTCTCACTAAATTTCAAGGTATAAGTGTTCTCCCTAAGTATGCACCGTTGCTACAGTTCGTCGTGCCGAGACACCACATGATGATCATGTGTGATAAGCTCTACGTTCACATACATCGGGTGCAACCAGTTTTGCACAAGCAGAATACTCAGGTTAAACTTGACGAGCCTAGCATATGCAGATATGGCCTCGGAACATTGAGACCGAAAGGTCGAGCGTGAATCATATAGTAGATATGATCAACATAGTGATGTTCACCATTGAAAAGTACTCCATCCCATGTGATGATCGGACATGGTTTAGTTGATATGGATCACGTGATCACTTAGATGATTAAAGGGATGTCTATCTAAGTGGGAGTTCTTAAGTAATATGATTAATTGAACTTTAATTTATCATAAACTTAGTACCTGATAGTATTTGGCATGTCTATGTTGTCGTAGATAAATGGCCCTTCTGTTGTTCCGTTGAATTTTAATGCGTTCCTAGAGAAAGCTAAGTTGAAAGATGATGGTAGCAATTACATGGACTGCGTCCATAACTTGAGGATTATCCTCATTGCTGCACAGAAGAATTACGTCGTGGAAGCACCGCTAGGTGCCAAACCCGCTGCAGGAGCAACGCCAGATGTTATGAACACCTGGCAGAGCAAAGCTGATGACTACTCGATAGTTCATTGTGTCATGCTTTACGGCTTAGAACCGGGACTTCAACGAAGTTTTGAACGTCATGGAGCATATGAGATGTTCCAGGAGTTGAAGTTAATATTTCAAGCAAATGCCAAGATTGAGAGATATGAAGTCGCCAGTAAGTTCTATAGATGCAAAATGGAGGAGAATAGTTCTGTCAGTGAGCATATACTCAGAATTTCTGGGTACCACAATCACTTGACTCAGCTCGGAGTTAATCTTCTAGTTGATAGTGTCATTGACAGAGTTCTTCGATCACTGCCACCAAGCTACAAAAGCTTTGTGATGAACTATAATATGCAAGAGATGGATAAGACAATTCCCGAGCTCTTCGCAATGCTAAAGGCTGCGGAGGTAGAAATCAAGAAGGAGCATCAAGTGTTGATGGTCAACAAGACCACTAGTTTCAAGAAAAAGGGTCAACTTCAGGAAGAACGGCAAACAAGTTGCTGCTCAAGTGAAGAAGCCCAAGTCCGGACCTAAGCCTGAGACTGAGTGCTTCTACTACAAAGGGACTGGTCACTGGAAGCGGAACTGCCCCAAGTATTTGGCGGAAAAGAAGGATGGCAAAGTGAAAGTTATATTTGATATACATGTTATTGATGTGTACCTTACTAATGCTCGCAGTAGCGCCTGGGTGTTTGATACTGGTTCTATTGCTAATATTTGCAACTCGAAACAGGGGCTACCGATTAAGCGAAGATTGGCTAAGGACGAGGTGACAGTGCGTGTGGGAAATGGTTCCAAAGTCGATGTGATCGCCGTCGACACACTACCTCTACATCTATCTTCGGGATTAGTTTTAGACCTGAATAATTGTTATTTGGTGCCAGCGTTGAGCATAAACATTATATCTGGATCTTGTTTGATGCGAGACAGTTATTCATTTAAATCAGAGAATAATGGTTGTTCTATTTATATGAATAATATCTTTTATGGTCATGCACACTTGATGAGTGGTCTATTTTTACTAAATCTTGATAGTAGTGATACACATGTTCATAGTATTGAAATAAAAAAATATAAGTTTAATAATGATAGTGCAACTTATTTGTGGCATTGCCGTTTAAGTCATTGATAATCCCCAAGTGCAGGGAATCATCGTAGAAATTACCAATGGTGGAAGTGATAAGCATGGAGTGTCGAACCCACAAGGAGCTAAAGGTAAGATCAATATTCTCTCAAGTCCTATCTGCCATTGATACGACTCTACGTACACCGAACGTTTGCTTCCAACTAGAAACGAGAAATAAAACTACATTGTGGGTATGAAGAGGATAACTTTGCATGATATCGGGGAACTAAAATATGAAAGTAGGTGCTGTTATCATAAAGTTAGAATATATTACTAAATATTATAAATAGCGAGTGTGGAATAATGATGGATCGGTGTGCGGAATTGTCCTAGGCAATTGTTAACAAGACCGATAGTCATCATTGCAATTTCATATGAGGGAGAGGCATAAGCTAACATACTTTCTCTTCTTGGATCATATGCACTTATGATTGGAACTCTAGCAAGCATCCGCAACTACTAAAGATCATTAAGGTAAAACCCAACCATTGCATTAAAGCATCAAGTCCCCTTTATCCCATACACAACAACCCCCTTACTCGGGTTTATGCTTCTGTCACGCAAGCAACCCACTATAAGCGAATCATGAACGTATTGCAACACCCTACAGCAGGAATCCCTCACGCTTGCGCGACACGGAGGGCACAATAGGACAGTACCAAAATAAAAAATACAACTCATACCAATCTAGATCATCAATCAACCCAAAGACAAAGGATATCTACTCAAAACATCATAGGATGGCAACACATCATTGGATCATAATATGTGGCATAAAGAACCATGTTCAAGTAGGTATTACAGCTGGGTGCGGGAGAGTGGACCGCGTAAAAGAGATGAGGATGGTGATTATGATGGTGATGTTGATGAAGACGATCACCGCGGCGATGATTCCCCTCCCGATGGCACTCCGGTGCCACCGAAAGAGAGGAGGAGAGGTTCTCCCCTTATGCTTCCTCCTCCATGGCCTCCCCCTGGATGGGGAGAGGTTCTCCCTCTGGTCCTTGGCCTTCATGGTGATGATGGCCCCTCCGGGATCCTCCTCCATAGCCTCCGGTGATGATGGCCTCCTCCGGCAGGGTGCCAGAGAGAGCCTAGATTGATTTCTCATGGCTACAGAGGCTTGCCGCGGCGGAACTTCCGATCTAGATTATTTTCTAGGGTTTCTGTATTTATAGGAATCTTTGGCGTCGGTTTCACGTCAGGGGGGGTCTCCGAGTTGTCCACGAGATAGGGGCCCACATTTAGGGGGGTGGGGCGCGCCCCCACCCTTGTGGACGGCTCGGGACTCTTCTGGCCCAACTCTTTTACTCCAGGGGCTTCTTTTGGCCCATAAAAATCATCAAAAATTGGCACGTCAATTGGACTCCGTTTGGTATTTCTTTTCTGCAATACTCAAAAACAAGGGAAAAACAGAAACTGGCACTGGGCTCTAGGTTAATAGGTTAGTCCCAAAAATCATATAAAATAGCATATAAATGCATATAAAACATCTAAGATGGATAATGTAATAGCAGGAATACTTCATAAATTATAGATGCGTTGGAGACGTATCAGCATCCCCAAGCTTAATTCCTGCTCGTTCTTGAGTAGGTAAATGATAAATAAATAATTTATGAAGTGTGAATGCTAGCAAGTGCACAAGTTTCATCAATGATAGTTCCAATCACTTTTTCTAGCATCATTATATATGATAATAGTAGCTCAACTCATGAAACTTCTCATGATCAAGTAACAAGTTATTCACATGTTAAAGTATAGATCATAAACTTTCTTGAAAACTAACAAACCGTGCTCTTAGTCATCAAACAATTGCAATTCATCTTATTTTCGAGAAGGGTCTATGTAAGAGCTTTGATTCAACAAACTCCACATACTCAACTATCATTTAATCTTTCACAATTGCTAACACTCATGTGATATTTATGGGTTCAAAGTTTTAATCGGACACAGAGAAAGATAGGGGCTTATTGTTTCGCCTCCCAACCTTTTACCTCAAGGGTAATGTCAAAAATAATAATTTATGAGAACCTACATCCAAGTGGATATATATATCCGGATCGATCCAACACAAAGTGCTTGCCAAAGGAAAAAGTGTAAAAAGGAAAGGTGATGACCACCATGACTCTTGTCTAATGGTAGAAGATAAAAGTAAAAGATAGGCCCTTCGCAGAGGGAAGCAGAGGTTGTCATGCGTTTTTATGGTTGGATGCACAAAATCTTAATGCAAAAGAATGTCACTTTATATTGCCACTAGTGATATGGACCTTTATTATGTAGTCCGTCGCTTTTATTTCTTCCACGTCACAAGATCGTATAAAGCTTATTTTCTCCACACTAATAAATCATACATATTTAGAGAGCAATTTTTATTGCTTGCAACAATGACAACTTACTTGAAGGATCTTACTCAATCCATAGGTAGATATGGTGGACTCTCATGGCAAAACTGGGTTTAAGGATATTTGGAAGCACAAGTAGTATCTCTACTTGGTGCAAATAATTTGGCTAGCATGAGAGGGAAAGGCAAGCTCAACATGTTGGATGATCCAAGACAATATAACGTTTCGGATATAGGAAAACATAACCCATTAAGTTGTCTTCCTTGTCCAACATCAACCTTTTAGCATGTCATATTTTAATGAGTGCTCACAATTGCAAAAGATTTCCCGGATAGTATATTTATATGTGAAATCTCTCTTCCTTCAATATTCTTTCATGAATTGTTCAAGTGACCAATTCTGCGTTTGCTAACTTCCAATAAGTTTACTACCTATACTTATTATGTGTGAAGTCATTACTCCCCATGTTGTAAGCATATGAGACGTATATAAATTCAGATTTACGATATACAATTCATTCAACCATTTACTCATAGGATATATGTGAAGCACGTGAGTAAATGTCAAACTACTCCAAAAAGATACAAGTGAAGAATACTGAGTAGTCAAATAATTAAATAGCCATGGGAGGTTTCTTTTTCATTCAAGATTTCAGATCCAATGATTTTATTCAAACAACAAGTAAAATTTAAAATACGCTCCAAGCAAAACACATATCATGTGACGAGTAAAAATATAGCTCCGAGTAAGGTGTACCGATAGTTTTGAAGACGAAAGAGTGGATGCCTTCCGGGGCATCCCCAGGCTTAGGCACTTGAGTCTTCCTTGAATATTACCTTGGGTGCCTTGGGCATCCCCAAGCTTAGGGTCTTTCCACTCCTTATTCTCCTCATATCGATATCTCACCCAAAGCTTGAAAACTTAAATCACACAAAATTTAACGGAACTTCGTGAGATAGGTTAGTATGATAAAGAGTAAACCATTCACTTTGGTACCGTCAAAGACAAGGCTCATAATTGTTCTCACACAATTCCTACTGTACCATATCATTTCTACAATTTATATTGAGAAATATAAGCCATATAAATTAGAAACAATGAAAACATAATCTATCAGAAACAGAATAGTTTGTAATGATCTGAACACCAACCATACTTCTGCTACTCCAAAAATTCTGAAATAAATTGGTGGACGTGAGGAATTTGTCTATTATTCTTCTAAAAAAATAATAAACTCAATCGCACTCTTCTGTAAAAAATGGCAGCTAATCTTGTGAGCGCAAAGTTTCTGTTTTTTACAGCAAGATCACATTAACTTTCACCCAAGTCTTCCCAAAGGTCTTACTTGGCACTTTATTGAAACAAAAGCTATAAAACATGATTACTACAGTAGCTTAATCATGTAAACACACAAAAACTGTAAGGGTGAATATTGGGTTGTCTCCCAACAAGCGCTTTTCTTTAATGCCTTTTAGCTAGGCATCATGATTTCAGTGATGCTCACATAAAAGATAAGAATTGAAACATAAAGAGAGCATCATGAAGAATATGACTAGCATATTTAAATCTAACCCACTTCCTATGCCTAGGGATTTTGTGAGCACATAATTTATAGGAACAAGAATCAACTAGCATAGGAAGGAAAAACAAGTATAACTTCAAAACTTTAAGCATATAGAGAGGAAACTTGATATTATTGCAACTCCTACAAACATGTATTCCTCCCTAATAATAATTTTCAGTAGCATCATGAATGAGTTCAACAATATAACCATCACATAAAACATTCTTTTCATGATCTACGAGCATAGAAATTTTACTACTCTCCACATAAGCAAAATTTTCCTCATTCGGAATAGTGGGAGCAAAGTTCTTCTAAATCCACTTTAGATGATAGTATTATTAATACTCCAAAAGATATAAGTGAAGTTCATGGAGCATTCTACAATTAATATAGACTAACCAATATCCAAGCTCAAAATATATAAGTGAAGCACACGAAGCATTCTATAAAACCATACTCAAAAGATTTAAGTGAAGCACAAAGAGCAATTCTATAAGACCATACTTATAAGATATAAGTGAAGCACATGAACTATTCAATAAACCAATGAAGGGCTATCTCATACTAGCATGGTTATTAAAGGAAAAACAAAAAACACAAAGGACACAAATCATGTGAACAAAACAAAAACCGAGGTATACCAATAATTGTTGAAGAAGAAAGATGGGATGCCAACCGGGGCATCCCCAAGCTTAGATGCTTGAGTATTCTTAGAATATTTACTTGGTGTTGAAAGTGCTAGTGATCGACTAGAGGGGGGGGGGGGTGAATAGGCGATTTTTACGAAAGTCTTCAAAACATGTAAGTTTCGAAGACAAACGATAGAAGTAAACCTATTACCACGCAGCGGAAGGTAGACTACACTAGGCAACCTTAGTCAAGTAACCAAAGAAGTGAAAGCACAATGACTAATAGCAGCTAGGCAGTAAGGATCAGGTAGGAAGATATTGTGAAACCAATCAGAACAAGCAGTCACTCGGTGAAGACAAAAGATAATGCAATCATGCAATGACTTCACGAGGACCAACAGTAAGTAAAAGGAAGGGAAGGATGAAACCAGTGACTCGTTGAAGACAATGATTTGTTGGACCAGTTCCAGTTGCTGTGACAACTGTACGTCTGGTTAGGGCGGCTAGGTATTTAAACCTGAGGACACATAGTCCCGGACACCCAGTCCTGAACACGCAGCTCAGAACCCTTAGTCCTCACCGTATTCCCCTTGAGCTAAGGTCACACAGACCTCGCCCAATCACTCTGGTAAGTCTTCAAGGTAGACTCCCAAACCTTCACAGACTTCGTTCACCGGCGATCCACAATGACTCTTGGATGCTCAGAACGCGACGCCTAACCGGCTGGAGGATTCACAGTCCTCAAGTGTAATAAGTCTTCAGATCACACAGATAGGACAACTTAAGTGATGCCTAACACTCTTTGGCTCTGGGTGGTTAGGACTTTATCCTCGCAAGGAATTCTCTCTCAAAGGCTTCGAGGTGGGTTGCTCTCAAACGACAACAGCCGTACTTTAACTCTGAGCAGCCAACCGTTTATGGTTGTAGGGGGTGGGCTATTTATAGCCACTAGGCAACCCGACCTAATTTGTTCGAAATGACCCTGGGTCACTAAGGAACTGACACGTGTTCCAATGGTCAGATTTCAAACACACACGGCAACTTTACTTGGGCTACAAGCAAAGCTGACTTGTCCAACTCTGGACAAGATTCGCTCTCATAGTCTTCACTCGAAGACATAGGATTTTGGTTAAGCATCACTTCAGTTATTCTGACTGGTTCTCTTGGACCCCACTTAACAGTACGGTGGTTCCTATGACTCAACAAAGAAGAAAAAGAACTACGAAAGATCTAAGTCTTCGAGCTCCATAGTCTTCATGCGATGTCTTCTCTTGTCATAGTCTTCAATGTGAATGTCTTCACATACCACCTTTGACTTCAATGTCTTCATACATTTTTAGGGGTCATCTCTGGTAGGAAAACCGAATCAATGAGGGACTTCTACCTGTGTTATCTTGCAATTCTCACAAACACATTAGTCCCTCAACTAGGTTTGTCGTCAATACTCCAAAACCAACTAGGGGTGGCACTAGATGCACTTACAATCTCCCCCTTTTTGGTGATTGATGACAAACTAGTTGAAGTTTTCAATGGGGAATATATCATGTGAGATTGTAAAGGATAAGGAATTGTCTTCATAAGTTACAAGGGCTCCCCCTGAAGATGTGCATATAAGTAATTTGCTTTTGGAATGCAAGTGCACATGGCAGGTTGTACTTGTGGAGATCCTCTTCAACTTATGATGACAATTCATTATGCATGAAAAGTATGTGAAAATAATGACATGCATAATGAAAAATGGACGTCTGCAAAATGATCTAAGTGCGGAATTTATCGTCGCACATGCGGAATTTATCATCGCATCACAAAATAGCATATAAGTAGCAGACGACCATCGAGTTTAAGTGTTACAACTCAAAGAACCAAATGTATCAAAACGAGAGTTGTAAACACTAGACAAAACATAAAGTAACCGCCCATATGGACCCGCTTGAAGACTATCAAGCTCATATGCTTCTCCCTCTTTTGTCAGTAAGGACCAAAAAGGTTTGAAGACATAGAGCACCTACTCGTTCCCATGAGGAGTAGGTGAAGTAGCAAGGTCGTCGGTGTTGTTAGGCGGTGCATACGAGCTCGGGGCAGTGTCGATGCGTGCTGAAGAAGGGGGCGGTGAAGTAGCATCGTCTTCGTCCTCGATCACTCTGGCATTCACAGTTGCCGTAGAGGAAGAGAACTCAGAGTCTTCAAGAGAGGGAGTTCATCGCAGCACAGCCCTTCGGGGAGGTGTGGAGTCAAACTTGAAACGTTTAGAGAAGCCATCCTCTTGAAGATCATCCTCAGAGCACATAAGCATCAGCCCTTTCCATGTATGCTGACAGGTTTCATGTGCAACAAAGGCATTCTTGGTGGCAAGATTGCGAATGCGGTTAACATCCACCAAGAGGCTGTGCATTTGGCGCTTCAGCCAGTCATGATGCCTATCCTGTTTCTGATGAAGAGCAACCAGAAGCTCTCGGTCATTGAGAACACGAGATCGCTTCTTGGGTCGTTGGGCAATAGTGCTTTCAGTGGCTTCAGTAAGGGCACGATGAGGTGCACGTGTAGTACCAGCCAGAGGATAAACACGAGTGACCTCTTCAACTCCTTCAATGTTCTGAGAGAAACTTTGATGCTCCGCATTTTGAAGACTAAGAGGCTCCTTGGCAGGCTCTGGATAGATGGCTTCAACGGACATATCCACATTAGGTAGGAAGATCCAATGATTGCGAGCAGAGGGCTGATATGAGATAGCTGAGTGGAGTTTGATCAGCTGCATGATCCATGGAGCATAGAACTTCAAGCCAAAAAGATTAGATCCTAATGCTGCAAGTTGGCGGATGAAGAAGTCTTGTGCATTGAAACATTTGCCATGAAGAATATAGAAGACCAAAGTCTTCATTGCACCTTCCAGCTTTGCATGTGGAGAATGTCCTTTGATGGGCCAGAGAGTTCGCCTTATAATGTGATAGATAGTCCTTGGCAGATACTCAAGGTCTTCAACAAAGAACTCCTTAGGATATGCAGCGTCTTGTGGCAAAGGCTTCATCATACTGAGCATCTGACTCATGTTTGGTTCAGACTTCTGAAAGATGCTCTCCATAGCTTCACTGTGAAGTTGACATCCAGGTTCATAGAGATCTCCAGGAGTGGGCAGACCAGTGAACTCAATGATATCAAAGGCTTTGGCTTCGTGATGAACATTTCCTATCATCCACTCAAGGACCCAAGTCTTCGGATCTCTGTTGTAACCACGTATGTGAAGAGTGGCATAAAATTGGAGCAACAACTCTTCGTTCTAGTGCTCTTGGTCGGTGATGAAAGGCAACAATCCAACCTCTTTGAAGTAATCCAGAGCTTCTTCCAAGCAGGGTAGACCAGCTATTGCTTCGGTGTCAAGACGCATATGCGGGAAGATGCGACCTTGATTGTACAGAATGCAGGAGTAATAGCTTCGCTGCGGATAGCTCCAGAACCGATCAGAAGATATTCATTCCCTTGAGTAGGGGTTCTTGGAGCTATTGAAGAAGGTGTTGTCTGCTTTGAAGCCGTTGACATTGAAGGATCTAGGTGCTGATGCAGGACCTGGAAACCTGGGCAACCTTGGCACTGGCTTCTGTACCTGAGGCCTATGCTCAATATGATAGTCAAACTGAGGACCAACAGCAGGCGCAGGAATAGGAGTAGTAGCATCATTGGCTTCGCTGACTTCTGGTTCATGGGTTGGTGTAGGCTCCACATTTGCTTCAGCCATGACAACGTCAGTGGCTTCATTCGTGTTGGTGGTGGCAGCCTCAAGATTTTCTACCTCCACTTGATGAGCTGGAGCACGTTCTCCTCGAGAACAGCTTCTTCAGTAGTTGGGGGAGTAGGGACACGTTCTTCTTCTTGGGTGATATCAGCTGATGCAGCCGGAATGTCTTCAGCAGTTTGAGCCTCAGACGCGGAGACTTGAGACCTTGGTCCTTTGCGAAGCCTGCGTAACGTTGGCGACGCCTTTGGAGATGGAGTTGGCTGGGCCTCAAAGTCATCTTCTTCTTCTTGCCGAGGTGGTGTGACTTGTTGTTGTGGGTGATCAGCCCATTATGCATCCTGAGCAATTGGCGTCAGAGGACGACCAATGCTGATGAGTTCGCTGCGCGTAAGCACAGGCGATGATACCTGTTGGTGCTCGATCTAAGGAAGAACTACATCATCTTCAACATTGTCATGGTGACCAATGTCTTCAGCAGCGGTGGGATCAACTGCTGGAATGTCTTCAGCTGTATGAGCCTCTGTGGAAGCAGGCTCATGGACAATCAGTTGGCGCTCTTGGTATGTAGATGCAGGGCGAACCATTGAGATATGTTCAACAACCAGGGGCTTTGTGGGAGCATCCCGTTTCTTCTTGGTCTTCCGCTTCTTCTTGGAGGGAGCAGCATCAGAGGCTTCAGAATGTTTCCTCTTTCTAGCTTCAGCCTCAGCAGTCCTCGTCTTCTTCAGTTCTGAAGCGGTTGACCTGGCCTTTGGCTTCGAGCCAGCCATGCTGGCTGGGAAGACAATGGGATGTGCTTCCTGCCTCGGTGCATCGGGTGCGGCCACAGCTGGCTTCTTCTTCTGCTTAGCAGCCATCCCGGGGTCGATGCTAGGACGACCAAGGGCCTTGCGCTTCTCAGCCTCATTGTAGGCTTGCACACTCTTGTCAGCCAGGATCTTCATGCGCTCACGAGAACCTTGAGCTTCTGCACGTTTCTTAAGAAAGGCTTCCTTGAGCTCGTGCAGCATAGTCTTGAAGTTTTTCACCTCTTGCACGCTGAGCTTGGCCATGTGCTTCTTGAACTGAGTTTTCTCAAAGTCAATCTTTTGCTTCAGTTCGACGATGCGCTGAGCTAGAGCTAGCTCTGAAGCAATGGCGCCATGGAAGGCGACACTGAGGCCAACTGGAAGTTGCAGATCTTCAAAGCTGAGGTTGGGCGTGTCAAACCATTCATCAATGAAGTTGTGGATGATTGCCACGTCAAAGAGAGGCAGATCATTGAAGATTTCTGCTTCTTCTTTGCTCTTGATCAGTTGCTCAAGAGCGTCATCTGCAAGACCTTCGTCGCTGGACAGATCAATAGCGTCGTTGCGCAGAATAGCAGCAACAGTCAGTTCTTGGCTAGTGTGTTGCAAAGGCATCTTGACTTTCAAGGGCTTGGAGATGCGTGACAAATCTTCAGACTGCACACTGTCTTCAGGAGGTGCAGTAGCCAGTGGCTTCGCCCGTGAGATTTTTGGTGCTGAGGCAGGCTTTGAAGCTTTGGGCTGCTTCAGTTTCTTTGGTTTCGGCACTGCAGGCGCTTCATCAGATTCAGCGTCATCTGCAGGCTCATCCACGGCTGTCCCTTGAACCATGATATGAGTGATGAGACCTTCCAGGTTGTAGAAGGGCCCAACAAGATTGGGTTCAGCTTCACGGGTGCCATCGGCACGGGGAGCAGAGGGACCAGGGTTGAAGTCTAGTCCCAATGACTTCTTGTTCTGCTTCACCGAATTCTGGGCAAACTGGAAGTTGCGCTTGAACAGATTGCCATCACGACACCATAGCAGTGACGATGGGTCAGCATCCGCAGGCTGTGGTCCACAGACCATGCAGGGATAGAAGCCTTGTTCAATGGCTTCATCTCTGGACCTGGGTTGAAGATTTCTGTATAGGATGTCTCCCCATGGTCGCTTGATGGCATTCTTCTCAGCATATTCCTTTGTCACAAACCTGTACTTGAACCACTGTTCTGCCCAATATCGTTGAATCCATTGGATTCGTGTCTTGTGCTAATTGTAATCCTCTTCAGAATCTGTCTTGTACAGCTCTGAGAGGTCATCGGGCAGATCTCTTGATGTTTCTCCTCGATGCTTTCTGCCACCCTTCCTTGCTGATTTCTCTCCAGCCATGAACTTTAAACTGAATGGCTTCAATACGTTCAAAGGCTTCAAAGGCTTTCGCTTGCTGGACAAACAGGAACTGGCTTCGGGAGAATTTATATGATGCTGTAAGAATTATGCAAATGAATGCAGACTATGAGAACCAAGGGATTCTCCCACGGACATGTACCTATGACAGCATTAAGGTGAGAGGGAAGGGGAAGAGGTCATATGCATTCTCAGAAGATTTTGAAGATAAATCAGTTTAGAAGACATTGACCTCATCGTGCGAAGACATTCACTCATAGATAAGGAGTTGGTTCCAGATTTGTACGAATCCACGGATCAGTACAAGTGAGGAATCTAACTACTTTGTGAAGCATAAGTGAACATACTAGGCATATTATGAGATGCAGTATGAAATAGATCCAACTGGTGTGAACAGAAACTGCTTGTGGTAGAAAGTGACGAATCTATAGGATCAAAGGGGCCGTAAAAAGGAAGTTTTATTTACCACACGAAGAACTGCTAGACAGGGTGGAAGAGGAGGCCGAGCAGTTCGATCGTCCGTGCCCTAACTTGGCGATGGAGGACACCTACCGCAACGGCGGAGAAGACGATGTCCGTGGTCGGCGTGAAGACGGCGTCGGAGAGGTCGCGGCAGTTAAGCGCTTCGTCGCCGGCGTCGTCGAGGGCTAGCGGTGGCGCTAGGGTTCGTGCGAGAGTGGAAGAAAGGATAATGACTGTGGTGAGGCGTGTATTTATAGGGACATGGACGACACAGTGTTATTACACAGGTGCCCCTGGCGATTCACATCTGAAGGACACGTGGCCATCATGCAACGTATTGAAGGATGTTCCACGTTCCCACGCACGCCTAGATTGTTAGGTGGTCGTTCCCACTTCTCCGGGTTTCAGGTGAAGGAATTAGCATTGAAAGCGGACTTAATGTTTGTCTCTGTATCTTCTGCTGACAAGGACGCAGAGAAGACATTTGACATTTTCAAGAGAATGCATATGATTTGGAGAGATAGAGTTTGAGATAGAAAGCATAGAGCGGTTAGGATCCGATCACATTCACTTAGTTCAAAATATTCAACAAGAAGACATAGCTATAAGTGAATGCTGTAGAGGACAGAACACTAGTATATATATATATATATATAATCAGCATGGTGAAGATAATCATGAAGACATGTTGAGATTTAAGCCAAAACAAATGTGAAGACATAGCAAATGTAACGCCATGGGTAAAACACTTCAAACAGAAGAATTTGGTGGTGGCGTTACCCACCGTATAGGAAGTATTAGACCCAAACACGGTGCACCATTATCGTGGCGCTCCGAAGTCAAATTCCACATTAATGTATTCACACTTAGAATGTATGTCTTTATTGATTGAAGATATACTTCACTTCATGTGTTGCACATCTAAGTCATCAATATGCATAAGTGTTAGGATGTGTGCCTGATCACAGGACATTTGAGGATTCCAAGATATTTAGCTCACACCGTAACTTGCAAAATCTCTTCTCATCCAAGGGCTTGGTGAAAATATCTGCCAATTGTTCTTCAGTGTTGACGTGTATGATATCAATATCTTCCTTTCACAACATGATCTCTAAGAAAGTGATGACGAATTTCAATGTGCTTTGTCTTCGAGTGCTGAACTGGGTTGTTGGCAATCTTGATGGCGCTTTCGTTGTCGCAGTAGAGTGGCACTTGCTTCAGTTGAATGCCATAGTATTTGAGTGTTTGCTTCATCCACAGAAGCTGAGCGCAGCAAGATCCAGCAGCAATGTATTCAGATTCAGCAGTGGAGAGAGATACACAGTTCTGCTTCTTTGAAGACCAACATACAAGTGATCGTCCCAGAAAATGACATGTGCCTGATCTAGACTTGCGATCCACCTTGTCACCAGCATAATCAGCATCCGAGAATCCAACCAGATCAAACTCTGAGCCCTTTGGATACCATAATCCTAGAGTTGGGGTGTAAGCCAAATATCGAAGAATTCGCTTCACAGCTAAGTGATGCGATTCCTTTGGTGCCGCTTGGAATCGAGCACACATGCAAACACTAAGCATAATATCTGGCCTAGATTCACATAGATAAAGTAAAGAACCAATCATGGAGCAGTATACCTTTTGATCGAACTCTTTACCATTGTCGTCGGGATCCAGATGATGTTTGGCAGGCATTGGTGTCGTGAAGCCTTTGTAGTCTTGCATACCAAACTTCTTCAGGCAATCTTTGAGATACTTCTCTTGAGATATAAAGATGTCGTTGCGTTGCTGACGTATTTGAAGACCAAGGAAGAACTTCAGCTCACCCATCATGGACATCTGATATTGCTCTTGCATCATATATCCAAACTCTTCACTGTATTTCTGATTGGTGCAGCCGAAGATAATGTCATCCACATATATTTGGCACACAAACAGTTCACCATCATATGTCTTCATGAAGAGAGTGGGGTCGAGGGAACTAGGTGTGAAGCCTTTGCTCTTCAAGAAGTATTTGAGTTTGTCATACCAAGCCCGAGGGGCTTGTTTGAGGCCATACAGTGCCTTGTTGAGCTTGTACACCATGTCAGGATGTTTTGGATCTTCAAAACCAGGCGGTTGTGCAACATACACCTCTTCTTCAATCTTGCCATTGAGAAAGGCACTCTTCACATCCATTTGATACAGAAGAATATTATGATGATTTGCATAGGCCAGCAGTATGCGGATAGCCTCAAGCCTAGCCACAGGAGCAAATGTTTCATCGAAGTCAATCCCTTCAACTTGAGTGTATCCTTGAGCAACGAGACGAGCTTTGTTTCTGACAACTTGACCATGCTCATCTTGCTTGTTGCGATATATCCATTTGGTGCCTATTATATTGTGCTTCCGAGGATCAGGACGCTTAACCAGTTCACATACATTATTCAGCTCAAACTATTGAAACTCTTCTTGCATAGCTTGAATCCATTCAGGTTCCATGAAGGCTTCTTCAACTTTCTTGGGTTCTGTTATTGAGACGAATGCGAGGTGCCCACAGAAATTTGCTAGCTGTGTTGCTCTTGAACGAGTGAGTGGACCGGGTGCATTGATGCTATCAATTATTCTCTCAATCTGCACTTCATTGGCAACACGAGGATGTACAGGACGAAGATTTTGCTCTTGCTGAACATTGTCATTGTTAGAGAGATTGTCTTCAGGCTGAGCATTGTCTTCAGGTTGATCAGGTGCGGAGATGATAAGTTCCTCTTCAGGCTGAGTTTCAGAAGGTATGATTTCTCCAGTTCCCATGAGTTTGATTTATTCACTGGATGGAACTTCATCTAGCACATTTGGCAGGTGCTCTCTTTGTGAGCCGTTAGTCTCATCGAACCGCACATCCACTGTTTCAACCACTTTATAATGAAAGAGATTGAAGACTCTGTAGGAGTGCGAATCCTTTCCATATCCGAGCATAAAACCCTCATGTGCTTTTGGTGCAAATTTTGAAGTGTGATGTGGATCCTCGATCCAGCACCTGGCGCCAAATACTCTGAAGTAACTGACATTTGGCTTCTTGCCAGTAAGGAGCTCATAGGATGTCTTGTTTAGAAGCTTGTGAAGATAAACACGGTTGATTGTATGGCATGCAGTATCAATGGCTTCAGGCCAGAACTTTCTTGGAGTCTTGTATTCATCAAGCATCGTCCGGGCCATCTCAATAAGTGTTCTGTTCTTGCGTTCGACGACGCCATTCTGCTGTGGCGTGTATGGAGCTGAGAATTCATGTGTGATGCCCAAAGTATCAAGATATGTATCCAGGCCAGTGTTCTTGAATTCAGTGCCATTGTCACTTCTGATGTGTTTTATCTTGGCGCCATAGTTGTTCATTGCTCGATCGGCGAAGCGTCTGAAGACATCCTGCACTTTAGTCTTGTAGAGGATTATATGCACCCAAGTATATCTAGAATAATCATCAACAATGACAAAGCCATAGAGACAAGCAGTAGTAGTAAGAGTTGAGTAATGAGTGGGACCGAAAAGATCCATGTGGAGCAGTTCGAAGGGTCGAGTCGTTGTCATGATTGTCTTCGAGGGATGCTTGGCCCTCGTCATCTTTCCTGCTTCACAGGCACCGCATAAGTGATCTTTCTTGAACTTGACGCCCTCGATGCCTATGACATGCTTCTTCTTTGCAAGGGTGTGCAGGTTCCTCATGCCAGCATGCCCTAGCCTCCGATGCCAGAGCCAGCATTCTGAAGCTTTTGCTAGAAGACATACGGCTAGCTGTGGTCCTGCTGAGAAATCTACCACGTACAAATCATCTTTCCGATACCCTTCAAACACTAGAGACTTGTCAGATTCCATTAGAACAAGGCAACGATATTTTCCAAACATCACAATCATGTTTAAATCGCAGAGCATTGAGACAGACATTAAGTTGAAATCAAGGGATTCAACAAGCATGACTTTATCCATGTGTTGATCCTTTGAGATTGCAACTCTACCTAGACCCAATACCTTACTTTTACCAGTGTCAGCAAATGTGATGTGACTTTTGTCGGATGGACGTAAGGTTGAGTCCATAAGAAGGCTTCGCTTGCCAGTCATGTGATTGGTACACCCACTATCAATAATCCATTCTAAAGCAGCTGGTGTCGTACCCTACAATGCAGTTAGAGGGATAGGCTTCACGAAGAGAGTTGTGAAGCAAAAACATTTGACGAACCAGTGGGTTATGAAAGCTTAAATCGAGATTTGGACTGATAGGGCGAGTAGCAAGCGATTCAGGAACAAAGTACATAATAAGACCATTTAGGCATTTGATCTTGCGCCCTACAAGATGTTTAAGGTCCCCAGCAATGGCGTCAGACGATTTTGGTTTTCTGCTGGAGACCTTTCCCTGCAAAAGAGAGTTAAGCTTTCTTAGCCACCCACATCTTCAAGGGTGGCTTTGAAGCAATGAGTCTAAGTGCAGCATCTGAGAACTTTGGCTTTGGAGCCCTAGCAAAAAGTCTAGCAGGTGGACAATAGTACTCATAAGAATAGGCAGAATAGTTCTTGGTCTTATGAACATGGCGGTTTGATGAACCGCGCTCATATTCATAGGCCTGAGTATGGCTTCCCTGCATAACATTTGCGTTAGCGCGACTCCGGTGAGACCTCTGTCTGTATGAAGCCTTTGGACCGTATGAAGTCTGTGGTCTAGGGTTTGTCTTCTTCACCTGTGGTGTCATGATGACATTCACAGGAAGATTCTTCAAACACCTTTTTGGCACCCAGATCTTCTTCATAGGCGGTCCATTCCTGCAGTTAGTACCAATATACCTGGCAAACACTTCACCATTCTAATTCTTAAACAGTTTGTAGTTTGCATCAAAGGATTCATCAATAATAATGGGATTAGCACAAGTGAAGCCAGATAGGGTGGATGGATCCGCCAAAGGTTCCTTTGCAGCAACCCACGTGGTTTTGGGGTACTGCTCAGGTTTCCAGTAAGAGCCATCGGCATTCATTTTCCTTTCGAACCCAACACCCTCTTTCCTAGGGTTTCGGTTCAGAATCTGCCTTTTGAGGACATCACATAGTGTCTGATGCCCTTTGAGACTTTTGTACATCCCTGTTTCAAGCAGTGTCTTCAACCTAGCATTCTCATCAACAATGGCAGTGGTATCCTCAGCAAAGGGGTTAGTTACCACATCAACAGGTGAAGATATTGCAACAGTAGCAGCAGTAGAACATTCAGCAACAGAAGTAGCGTTATCATGATCAATGCATTTAAGACATGGCGGTTCAAATCCTTCCTGAGCTGAACTGATCTGTTTGGCGCGAAGTGACTCGTTTTCCTTTTGAAGATCTTCATTAGCCGCTCTCAATTTCTCAAGGTCTTGCTTCCTCTGAAGATAATCGTAGGACAGCCTTTCAAGAGTTGTTGAGAGCGTTTCATGATGACTTTCAAGTTCCTCATACTTAACGTGAAGATTTTTTATGTCTTCAATTAAGGACTGAGATCGAGTCATTTCAGCGTCTAACAGATCATCGCTTTTGTCTAACAGTTTTTGAATGTGTTCCATAGCTTTCTATTGTTTAGTTGCAATTTTAGCAAGTGTTTTGTAGCTTGGCTTGGAATCACAATCAGATTCATTGTCACTGGATGTTTGATAGTGAGTAGTGCGTGTGTTTACCTTGGCACCACGTGCCATGAAGCAATAGTAAGGAGCGGAGTAGTCCTTGTCATTTGCATCGGTGTCGGTGACGAAGTCATTGTCTTTAATGTTGAAGATGGACTTGGCAACGCATGCTGTAGCCAGACTCGCAACGCCAGAATCGGACTCCTTCTCAGACTCCACCTCCGCCTCCTCAGAAGCAGACTCCTCCTCAGAATCCATTTCCTTGCCAACAAACGCACGTGCCTTGCCATATGAGCTCTTCTTGTGTGATGAAGACTTTGAGGAAGACTTGGAAGAAGACTTTGAGTATTTCTTCTTCTTCTTGTCGTCAGAGTCATACTCCTTGCTCTTCTTCTTCTTGTTGTTCTCATTGTCCCACTGTGGACACTCAGAGATGTAGTGGCCAGGTTTCTTGCACTTGTGACATGTTCTCTTCTTGTAGTCATGAGCAGAAGCTTCATCATTCCTTGAGCTTGATCGTGAAGACTTTCTGAACCATTTCTTCTTGGTGAATTTTTGGAACTTCTTCACAAGCATAGCAAGCTCCTTTCCAATGTCTTCAGGATCATCAGAACTGCTGTCAGATTCTTCTTCGGATGAGGAGACAACTTTTGCCTTCAAGGCACGAGTTCGCCCATAGCTGGGACCGTAGATGTCTCTTTTCTCAGAAAGCTGAAACTCGTGTGTGTTGAGCCTCTCAAGTATGTCAGACGGATCGAGTGTCTTGAAATCAGGGCGTTCTTGAATCATCAGGGCTAGGGTGTCAAATGAACTGTCAAGTGATCTCAGGAGTGTCTTGACGACTTCATGCTTGGTGATCTCAGTGGCGCTGAGGGCTTGAAGCTCATTTGTGATGTCAGTGAGTCGATCAAACGTGAGCTGGACATTCTCATTGTCATTTCTCTTGAAGCGGTTGAAGAGGTTGCGAAGGACACTGATTCTCTGATCTCTCTGGGTGGAGACGCCTTCGTTGACCTTGGAGAGCCAGTCCCAGACTAGCTTGGAAGTCTCCAACGCACTCACACGGCCATACTGTCCTTTGGTCAGGTGACCACAGATGATATTCTTGGCAGTAGAGTCCAGTTGAAGGAACTTCTTGACATCAGCAGCAGTGACACCTTCTCCAGCCTTGGGAACACCGTTCTTGATGACATACCATAGGTCGACATCAATGGCTTCAAGATGCATGCGCATCTTATTCTTCCAGTAGGGATATTCAGTTCCATCGAAGACGGGGCACGCAGCAGAGACTTTAATTATCCCTGAAGTCGACATAGCTAAAACTCCAGGTGGTTAAACCGAATCACACAGAACAAGGGAGTACCTTGCTCTGATACCAATTGAAAGTGCTAGTGATCGACTAGAGGGGGGGTGAATTGGCGATTTTTACGAAAGTCTTCAAAACATGGACGTTTCGAAGACAAACGATAGAAGTAAACCTATTACCACGCAGCGGAAGGTAGACTACACTAGGCAACCTTAGTCAAGTAACCAAAGAAGTGAAAGCACAATGACTAATAGCAGCTAGGCAGTAAGGATCAGGTAGGAAGATATTGTGAAACCAATCAGAACAAGCAGTCACTCGGTGAAGACAAAAGATAATGCAATCATGCAATGACTTCACGAGGACCAACAGTAAGTAAAAGGAAGGGAAGGATGAAACCAGTGACTCATTGAAGACAATGATTTGTTGGACCAGTTCCAGTTGCTATGACAACTGTACGTCTAGTTAGGGCGGCTAGGTATTTAAACCTGAGGACACACAGTCCCGGACACACAGTCCTGAACACGCAGCTCAGAACCCTTAGTCCTCACCGTATTCCCCTTGAGCTAAGGTCACGCAGACCTCGCCCAATCACTTTGGTAAGTCTTCAAGGTAGACTCCCAAACCTTCACAGACTTCGTTCACCGGCGATCCACAATGACTCTTGGATGCTCAGAACGCGACGCCTAACCGGCTGGAGGATTCACAGTCCTCAAGTGTAATAAGTCTTCAGATCACACAGACAGGACGACTTAAGTGATGCCTAACACTCTTTGGCTCTGGGTGGTTAGGACTTTATCCTCGCAAGGAATTCTCTCTCAAAGGCTTCGAGGTGGGTTGCTCTCAAACGACAACGGCCGTACTTTAACTCTGAGCAGCCAACCGTTTATGGTTGTAGGGGGTGGGCTATTTATAGCCACTAGGCAACCCGACCTGATTTGTCCGAAATGACCCTGGGTCACTAAGGAACTGACACGTGTTCCAACGGTCAGATTTCAAACACACACGGCAACTTTACTTGGGCTACAAGCAAAGCTGACTTGTCCAACTCTGGACAAGATTCGCTCTCATAGTCTTCACTCGAAGACATAGGATTTTGGTTAAGCATCACTTCAGTCATTCTGACTGGTTCTCTTGGACCCCACTTAACAGTACGGTGGTTCCTATGACTCAACAAAGAAGAAAAAGAACTACGAAAGATCTAAGT
The DNA here is from genome assembly GCF_056163025.1 of Triticum urartu. NCBI lineage: Eukaryota > Viridiplantae > Streptophyta > Magnoliopsida > Poales > Poaceae > Triticum > Triticum urartu. The sequence goes on along the minus strand of NC_141879.1, from coordinate 462,957,128 downwards.
CTTCGAGCTCCATAGTCTTCATGCGATGTCTTCTCTTGTCATAGTCTTCAATGTGAATGTCTTCACATACCACCTTTGACTTCAATGTCTTCATACATTTTTAGGGGTCATCTCTGGTAGGAAAACCGAATCAATGAGGGACTTCTACCTGTGTTATCCTGCAATTCTCACAAACACATTAGTCCCTCAACTAGGTTTGTCGTCGATACTCTAAAACCAATTAGGGGTGGCACTAGATGCACTTATAGGTGTGCCTTGGGCATCCCCAAGCTTGAGCTCTTTCCTCTCTTTATTCTTCTCACATTGGCAACTCCTCGTTCTTCGAACGCTTCATCCACACAAAACTTTAACAAAAACTTTGTGAGATCCGTTAGTATAATAAAGCAAATCACTACCTTTAGGTACTGTTGCAAACTCATTCCATTTTCATATTAGAACTATATCTACTATATTCCAACTTCACCATGGTTCATACCCCCCGATACTACCCATAGATTCATCAAAAATAAGCGATCAACCCATAGAAAACAGAATGTGTCAAAAACAGGACTGTCGTGGAATTGTCACAGTAGGTGTCCTAGCGAAAGGACTTAGTCGTAGGGCCATCGCAACTAGGAAGCTTAAAGGGGTTAATCGGGATAAAGGACACGAGAGGTTTTATACTAGTTCGTCCCCTTACGATGAAGGTAAAAGCCTACGTCTAGTTGTGTTGGTATTGCTGGGGTTTCGATCACCAAGAGGCTTAACTCGCCGACTTGGTTATCGATCTCTTCTTTCTTGCCCTAAGCCGCCACCGGGTCGTCCCCTTATATACACGGGTTGACGCCTGGTGGCCAACAGAGTCCCGGCCGGCTCATAATCGTGTCCGGCTCGGTGACTTCCTTTACATGCCTTTCTTTACAAGTCTTTCCTTACATACGGCGGTTTGCAATATTGGGCCTTAAGCCGCCTCTAGGCCTTTGGGCCTTCTATAAGATTTGATAAACTATCATCTTAATGTTTACTGGGCTTCTTGTGTAACCCGCCATTGCGGCTGACTTGACCCCTCCTGGGCGGGTCATAACTGATAGCTATATCCCCAACATTAGGCCCCAGGTTGACTTTGAACTTCGTTCTTTGTCAATATTCAACACTTAGACAAAATCCATCTTCTTATCCTCGCAGAAGTTTTTGTAACCCGCCATGACGTCATCTCTTGAAAACGCAAAAAACTTTTATGACGTCATCTCCCAACAGATCTTCACCTTTAATGTCTTCCGAGAATCGAGGCGTCTGTGTAGTTGGATAATATTTATTCGGCTCTTCCTCGATTTTCGCGCCCGTTTGTTCACCTTTTGCCTTATAAATAGGCACGCCTCGGCCTTCCTCATTCTTCTCTGTCTCTCCGTCTTCTTCCTCTCACAACCCTTCTGCTGCTCGAGCCTCGCCGCCGTCGCGCTTCACCTCCGTCTCCGTCGACCTAGGCCGCTGCATCAACTCGAATCGGTCCAGAGAAAACAACGGCGACCTCCGTAGAAGATCTGTGGTGGTAAGTGTTCTCCTTTTCACCTCTCAGATCTGCATTAGGGTTTCCAGACTTCTGCATGTTCTTCATAGTTCATCGCAGTTCTTCGTAATTCTTCCACCGCAGGCCTCTTCTTGATCCAAAAAGATATATATGCTTGTGCGGTAGTGGTTTTGTGCCTACTCTTGATACCCACAGATCCCTTTCTCTGGTTCAACGACCTCATTAGTACTCACAGACTCATTTGCGCTTAACTTTTTAGGTCTTGAATTTTTCCCATTTTGAATAACGATTTGATCTGGAATAATACCAAGCCGTTAGGAAACTTGTTTGTCTGAACACTTAGCTGAATTTGCTTTTCTCAAATATCTGTAGTCATGGCGGCTTACTATGTCGGCTTACTTTTCCTTATATGACATTAGCCCTTAACTAAGCCGCCATTACTTCCCTGTATTATCATCATTTAACTGTTAATTTCACCATTGAATTGAACCGGCATGTTGCCTTTCTTTCAGTTTGTTTTTGAACATCATGCCATACAAAGCGCCAACCATCTGCAACTGGGTTCCCTCAACCGTAACCGAGGAACGTTTGAAGGAGTTCTTCACCATAGGATTTTTGCCAGGAAAAGACGTCATGTCTTACCATGCCCCTAACCCAGACGAAGAACGACCCAATCCAAGAGATGGCGAAGTGATTGTTTTTACTGACCATATGAACCGTGGCTTCTCACCGCCCGGCTCAAAGTTCTTCAGAGAGGTCCTCCACTTTTTCAAACTCCACCCTGAAGATATCAGGCCCAATTCCATTTCTAACATCTGTAACTTCCAAGTGCTTTGTGAGGTGTATCTTCAAGAAGATCCGACCATGGAGCTGTTTAGAGAATATTTTTATCTGAACCGGCAGAACGAGTGCACCAACAGCCTTAGCTTGGAGCTTGGAGGCATCTCAATTTAGCGCCGGCAGGGCGCCGTCTTCCCCCTCATAGTCTTGCTGAGTCATCCAAAAGACTGGAATCAGACCTGGTTCTATTGTCAAGACATTTCACCAGCAAACGAGAAGCCACTGCCGGGTTATCGCCCCGAACGTCTTGATTCCAAGTTCGCGCTCCTTGACAAGCTTACTGATGTCGAACGCAAGAAGCTGATCCCATCAATAAAGAGGATTAATGCCTTATTAGGAAACGGCTTAACCGGAGTTGATATGACCCGCTGCTGGATCTCATGGTGGGTTATCCCTCAAAGCCGTCGGTCAAAATTGATGTACGAGTATGGTGGAGGCCCAGATGACTCTCTTCGTCATAGCTCTGTTCAACTAATGGAAGAAGATATTGTTTCAATGTCAACCCTTCTGGTGAACAGAAAATACGAAGACTGCAGTATCGTCGGGTTAAACCCCTTCTGCAAGCTTAACCTTATGCCAGAAGTAAGGACACTCTGATCTCCCTCCTTTGTATTTTTCCCAGCCGTATTGTTTAATACTTGTCTGACCTTTCATCTTGTTTTTTCCTGTCTGCAGGCCAGATCTGATTTCTGGAAAGTTAAATATGACCGTGAAGCTGCCAAGAAAGCAAGAGTCGCCGCCATAAACGCCAAGAAAATGACCCAGAGGTCAAAAAAGAAGAAGAAGAGCACCGCGGAAGATGTGATGAAACTCGACGATACTTCTGAGTCGGAGGTAGCCCTTGACTCCCTTGGCCAACTTTTAATAATCTTATTAACACTGATCATTACCAGGATGACACTGGGGCCAGTCAGGCAGTGGAAGAAGAGGTAACTATTTCCTCCGACTTTTCAGCCCATTTGCCAACACAGAAACTTCGAGTCGTAACCCGGAAAGAAAGGTTTTCACACCCTTTGGCATATCTGGATCCTCACTTTCTTTTGAAAAAGCAGCAACATGAGAGCCGCCGCCAAGCCCGGACTGAAGACGAACCGGCTGTTGTTCTTCAACGAACTCCCCCAAAACGCCAGAATGAGGTTTATTTCTTTGTCTTCGACTTTCTGGTAATGGATGTCCTTCCTTGTATTACTTACTTTGCATTATCTTTGCAGGAGGTATCTCGCTCTTCTGGCGATTCATCTCAAACCCAGTTTCCGGCCTTCAAGACTGCCCTTGGGTAAGGAAAAATGCTTTGTCTTCCGTGTTTTTCAAATTGTCTCTTTATACTGACAGTCCTATATGAAGGAAATATGCCCTAGAGGCAATAATAAAGTTATTATTTATTTCCTTATATCATGATAAATGTTTATTATTCATGCTAGAATTTTATTAACCGGAAACATAATACATGTGTGAATACATAGACAAACAGAGTGTCACTAGTATGCCTCTACTTGACTAGCTCGTTGATCAAAGATGGTTACGTTTCCTAACCATAGACATGAGTTGTCATTTGATTAACGGGATTACATCATTAGGAGAATGATGTGATTGACTTGACCCATTCCGTTAGCATAGCACTTGATCGTTTAGTTTGTTGCTATTGCTTTCTTCATGACTTATACATGTTCCTATGACTATGAGATTATGCAACTCCCGTTTACCGGAGGAACACTTTGTGTGCCACCAAACATCACAACGTAACTGGGTGATTATAAAGGTGCTCTACATGTGTCTCCGAAGGTACTTGTTGGGTTGGCGTATTCCGAGATTAGGATTTGTCACTTCGATTGTCGGAGAGGTATCTCTGGGCCCTCTCGGTAATGCACATCACTTAAGCCTTGCAAGCATTGCAACTAATGAGTTAGTTACAGGATGATGTATTACGGAACGAGTAAAGAGACTTGCCGGTAACGAGATTGAACTAGGTATTGAGATACCGACGATCGAATCTCGGGCAAGTAACATACCGATGACAAAGGGAACAACGTATGTTGTTATGCGGTCTGACCGATAAAGATCTTCGTAGAATATGTGGGAGCCAATATGAGCATCCAGGTTCCGCTATTGGTTATTGACCGGAGACGTGTCTCGGTCATGTCTACATTGTTCTCGAACCCGTAGGGTCCGCACGCTTAAGGTTTCGATGACAGTTATATTATGAGTTTATGAGTTTTGATGTACCGAAGGAGTTCGGAGTCCCGGATGAGATCGGGGACATAATGAGGAGTCTCGAAATGGTCGAGACGTAAAGATCGATATATTGGACGACTATATTCGGACATCGGAAAGGTTCCGAGTGAGTTTGGTATTTTTTGGAGTACCGGAGAGTTACGGGAATACGTATTGGGCCTTATTGGGCCATACGGGAAAGAAGGAAAAGGGCCTCAAGGGTGGCCGCACCCCTCCCCTTGGTCCGGTCCGAATTGGACTAGGGAAGGGGGGCGCCCCCTTCCTTCCTTCTCCTTTTCCCTTCCTCTTTTCCTATTCCATATGGGAGGTGGACTCCTACTAGGACTAGGGAGTCCTAGTAGGACTCCACACTTGGCGCGCCCCCTCCTAGGGCCGGCCTCCTCCTCCCTTGCTCCTTTATATACGGGTGCAAGGGGGCACCCCAAAGACACAACAATTTATCATTGATCTCTTAGCTGTGTGCGGTGCCCCCTTCCACCATAATCCTCGATAATATTGTAGCAGTGCTTAGGCGAAGCCCTGCGATGGTAGAACATCAAGATCGTCACCACGCCGTCGTGCTGACGGAACTCTTCCCCGACATTCTGCTGGATCGGAGTCCGGAGATCGTCATCGAGCTGAACGTGTGCTAGAACTCGGAGGTGACGTAGTTTCGGTGCTTGATCGGTCGGGCCGTGAAGACGTACGACTACATCAACCGCGTTGTGCTAACACTTCCACTTTCGGTCTATGAGGATACGTAGACAACACTCTCCTCTCTCGTTGCTATGCATCACCATGATCTTGCATGTGCGTAGGAAAATTTTGAAATTACTATGTTCCCCAACAGTGGCATCCGAGCCTAGGTTTTATGCGTTGATGTTATGCACGAGTAGAACACAAGTGAGTTGTGGGCGATATAAGTCATACTGCTAACCAGCATGTCATACTTTGGTTCGGCGGTATTGTTGGATGAAGCGGCCCAGACCGACATTACGCGTACGCTTACGCGAGACTGGTTCTACCGACGTCCTTTGCACACAGGTGGCTGGCGGGTGTCAGTTTCTCCAACTTTAGTTGAACCGAGTGTGGCTACGCCCGGTCCTTGCGAAGGTTAAAACAACACCAACTTGACAAACTATCGTTGTGGTTTTGATGCGTAGGTAAGAACGGTTCTTGCTAAGCCCGTAGCAGCCACGTAAAACTTGCAACAACAAAGTAGAGGACGTCTAACTTGTTTTTGCAGGGCATGTTGTGATGTGATATGGTCAATACATGATGCTAAATTTTATTGTATGAGATGATCATGTTTTGTAACCGAGTTATTGGCAACTGGCAGGAGCCATATGGTTGTCGCTTTATTGTATGCAATGCAATCGCGTTGTAATGCTTTACTTTATCACTAAGCGGTAGCGATAGTCGTGGAAGCATAAGATTGGCGAGACGATAACGATGCTACGATGGAGATCAAGGTGTCGTGCCGGTGACGATGGTGATCATGATGGTACTTCAGAGATGGAGATCACAAGGACAAGATGATGATGGCCATATCATATCACTTATATTGATTGCATGCGATTTTTATCTTTTATGCATCTTGTCTTGCTTTGATTGACGGTAGCATTATAAGATGATCCCTCACTAAATTATCAAAGTATAAGTGTTCTCCTTGAGTATGCACTATTGCGAAAGTTCTTCGTGCTGAGACACCACGTGATGATCGGGTGTGATAGGCTCTACGTTCAAATACAACGGGTGCAAAACAGTTGCACACGCGGAATACTCAGGTTAAACTTCACGAGCCTAGCATATAACATATATGGCCTCGGAACACGGAGACCGAAAGGTCGAGCGTGAATCATATAGTAGATATGATCAACATAGTGATGTTCACCATTGAAACTACTCCATCTCACGTGATGATCGGACATGGTTTAGTTGATTTGGATCACGTGATCACTTAGAGGATTAGAGGGATGTCTATCTAAGTGGGAGTTCTTAAGTAATATGATTAATTGAACTTTAATTTATCATGAACTTAGTCCTGGTAATATTAGCATATCTATGTTGTAGATCAATAGCTCGTGTTTAGCCCCCCTGTTTTATTTTTGATATGTTCCTAGAGAAAACTAAGTTGAAAGATGTTACTAGCAATGATGTGGATTGGATCCGTGATCTGAGGTTTATCCTCATTGCTGCGCAGAAGAATTATGTCTTTGATGCACCGCTAGGTGACAAACCTATTGCAGGAGCAGATGCAGATGTTATGAACATTTGGCTAGCTCAATATGATGACTACTTGATAGTTTAGTGCACCATGCTTAAACGACTTAGAATCGGGACTTCAAAGACGTTTTGAACGTCATGGACCATATGAGATGTTCCAGGAGTTGAAGTTAATATTTTAAGCAAATACCCGAGTTAAGAGATATGAAGTCTCCAACAAGTTCTATAGCTAAAAGATGGAGGAGAATAGCTCAAGCAGTGAGCATGTGCTCAGATTGTCTGGGTACTACAATCGCTTGAATCAAGTGGGAGTTAATCTTCCAGATAAAATAGTGATTGACAGAATTCTCTAGTCACCATCACCAAGTTAGTAGAACTTCATGATGAACTATGATATGCAAGGGATAACGGAAACGATTCGCAAGCTCTTCGTAATGCTGAAATCGACGAAGGTAGAAATCAAGAAAAATATCAACTTTTGATGGTAGACAAGACCACTAGTTTCAAGAAAAGGGCAAAGGGAAGAAGGGGAACTTCAATAAGAACGACAAGCAAGTTGCTGCTCAAGTGAAGAAGCCCAAGTCTGGTCCTAAGCCTGAGACTAAGTGCTTCTACTGCAAAGGGACTGATCACTGGAAGCGGAATTGCCCCAAGTATTTAGTGGATAAGAAGGATGGCAAAGTGAACAAAGGTATATTTGATATATAGATTATTGATTTGTATTTTACTAGTGTTCGTAGCAACCCCTCAGTATTTGATACTGGTTCAGTTGCTAAGAGTAGTAACTCGAAACGGGAATTGCAGAATGAACATAGACTAGTTAAGGGTGAAGTGACGATGTGTGTTGGAAGTGGTTCCAAGATTGATATGATCATCATCGCACACTCCCTATACTTTTGGGATTAGTGTTGAACCTGAATAAGTGTTATTTGATGTTTGCGTTGAGCATGAATATGATTTGATAATGTTTATTGCAATACAGTTATTCATTTAAGTAAGAGAATAAATTGTTGTTCTGTTTACATGAATAAAACCTTATATGGTTACACACCCAACGAAAATGGTTCGTTGGATCTCGATCGTAGTGATACTCATATTCATAATATTGAAACCAAAAGATGCAAAGTTAATAATGATGGTGCAATTTATTTGTGGCACTTCCGTTTAGGTCATATTGGTGTAAAGTGCATGAAGAAAATCCATACTGATGGGCTTTTGGAATCACTTGATTATGAATCAGTTGATGCTTGCGAACCATGCCTCATGGGCAAGATGACTAAGACTCCGTTCTCCGGAACAATGGAGCGAGCAACAGATTTGTTGGAAATCATAAATACTGATGTATGTGGTCCGATGAATATTGAGGCTCGTGGCAGGTATCATTATTTTCTGATCTTCATAGATGATTTGAGCAGATATGAGTATATCTACTTGATGAAACACAAGTCTGAAACATTTGAAAAGTTCAAAGAATTTCAAAGTGAAGTGGAGAATCATCGTAACAAAAATAAAAGTTTCTACGATATGATCGCAGAAGTAAAATATTTGAGTTACGAGTTTGGGCTTCAGTTAAAAACAATGTGAAATAGTTTCACTACTCACGCCACCTGGAACACCACAGCATAATGGTGTGTCCGAACGTCATAACTGTACTTTATTAGATATGGTGCGATCTATGATGTCTCTTACCGATCTACCACTATCGTTTTCGGGTTATGCATTAGAGACAATTGCATTCACGTTAAATAGGGCACCATCTAAATCCATTGAGACGACACCGTATGAACTATGGTTTGGCAAGAAACCTAAGCTGTCGTTTCTTAAAGTTTGAGGTTGCAATGCTTATGTGAAAAAATTTCAACCTGATAAGCTCTAACCCAAATCGGAAAAGTGCATCTTCATAGGATACCCAAAAGAGAATGTTGGGTACACCTTCTATCACAGATCCGAAGGCAATATATTCGTTGCTTTGAATGGATCTGTAACACCCCGGATGTAACTTTCCCAATTTGTACTTCCAACTCTTGCCGTTTCCGGCGTTAAGTTAATTTATTTTCTCGGGTTCGGGTTTTTGTCTCCGTGTGTTGTTGTCGTTGTCATGCATCTCATATCATGTCATCATGTGCATTGCATTTGCATACGTGTTCGTCTCATGCATTCGAGCATTTTCCCCGTTGTCCGTTTTGCATTCCGGTGCTTCGTTCTCCTCCGGTGGTCATTTCTAGCTTTCTTTCGTGTGTGGGGATTAAACGTTTCCGGATTGGACCGAAACTTGCCAAGCGGCCTTGGTTTACTATCGGTAGACCGCCTGTCAAGTTTCGTATCATTTGGACTTCGTTTGATACTCCAACGGTTAACTGAGGGACCAAAAAGGCCTCGTGTGTGTTGCAGCCCAACACCCCTCCAATTTGGCCCAAAACCCACCTAAACCTGCTCCATCATCTAGATCGTTCAATCACGATCGCGTGGCTGAAAACCGCACCTCATTTGGACTCTCCTAGCTCCTCCTATGCCTATTTAAACACCCCCCTCCAAATTCGCGGATCTCCTCTCCCCGAAACCCTAAATTTCCACCCCGCCGCCGACGGGCATTGTCCGCCCCGCGCCGGACATCCGCCGCCGCCAACCGGGAGCCGCCACGTGGCGCCCTCGGACCACATCGCCGCCGCACCCCGCGCGGGCCCGCTTGGCACGTGGCCGGCCCCCGCGGCCCGGACATCCGCCGCCGCCGCCTGGGCCTCGTCTTCCTCGCCCGCCCGCGCATTACCCGTCGCCGGCCGCCCCACCGCCGTGCGCCATCTCCGGTGAAGCCGCCGCCTCGCCGCCTCCTCGCGCCGCCTTCGCCGCACCCCGCCGCCTCATCCCCGCGCCGCCTCGTCGCCGACGAGCGCCGCCGCCCCGCGCCGCCTCCTCGGCCGGCCTCGCCTCTTCTTCCTCTCCCGCCGACCGAGCCCGCCGGTGAACAGTGCCCCGACCCCGCCTCGATTTCCGTGCCGGGTCAAACCCTAGATCTCGGGGTGATTTTTTCGTCCAAGTCCCGAAATTCTAGATCCAAGTGCTCTTGTTCGTAGCTCCGTAACTTTGCATCCGTAGCTCCGATTCATGCTTATAGCATATCAAAATGTTCATCTCAGAGAGTTCATCATTTCATTCCATTGCATCATTTTCATTTGAGTTCATCTTGATGCCCGAAATGCTGTTAGAAGAGGGCTACTTGAGATAATTGTCAGATCTGCTGCTCCATTTAGGTTTTTGTCATTTTTGCCATGATTAATGTGTGCATGATATGCCCGGATGCTCTACATATGTTTTGTTAAGGGTTTTGTCATCTTTCTAGAGGTGCAACCCATGTATTTTTGTGATGTGTGTGGTGACTTGTGCAAGCTTGCAAAGTGGTGCACTTGCTAATTCTGTTTTCAGGGACTTAGCATTTCTACTAAGTCCTTGAGCTGTTTATCTCATATGGCCATATGTTCATGTTGTTTCCTAGTGATCCGTGCCTCTTTTGAGGATGATCAGTAAGGATGTTTTGTTAATCTTGTAGTGCTCTATTCATCCATGTCTTTGTTTGCAATTATGGAGCACCCTAGCTTGAGTCAACCGAGCTCTACTTTTGCTACTTTATGAATCTGGGCAGATTGTCAACTTGTTTGCAATTTTGCCGATGATGTTGTAGTTGATCCGTGCATGCTATGCTATTGTTCTTGCCATGTCTAGCTTGAATTTTGTGTGTTCTTGATAGATGTATGCTTAGCTTATCATGACTTGCACCGTAGTGAGTGCATCGAGCTCGTAAACATGCCTACTTGAGTTCTGTTTCAGCATGTGCCAGTTTTCACAAAGTCTGAAAACTGATTATGTTTTTGCTATGTTCACATGCTTGCAATTGTATTTTCTGATCCCTTTTGGCTCAAGGTCACTAAGGGACTTTTGTTAAACTCTTTGAGTAGCTCCATGCCATGCTTTACTTTGCCATGTTCAGGTCCTGTAGCATATAGTTTTGTTGCTCCGAAGAGGGCTACCTGATCTGAAATTCCAAACAAGTGTTAATTTCACAAAGTCTGAGATCTGTTTGCCATATGCATTTTTGCCATGCTTGTTTGAACCTGTTAATGGATGAATTGGTCGTAGCTCAGTGATAGACTTTTGTTAAGCATATTGAATGCATCCCTGCCATGTATTTTGTTGTCATGTTTGGGTGCTGTAACATGTTCATCTCATTGCATTTAGATGGCTACTTACTCTAAATCGCAGACCGGTGTCATATTTGAATCGCTTGCCATTTCCAAACCGTAACTCCGATTCCGGCGTTCTTTATATCGTTTTCAAGCGATTTCATCTCATCTTTCCAGTGGCACACTTGGATTTCCAAGTTTAGGCCAGGTTCTTGCATTTCCTTGTCACATCTTGCATATGCATCCCGCATAGCATATCATCTTTGCACCATCTTGTTTGATCCTTGCACGTGGTTGATTATATCCTTGTTGCTTGTTTGTCTTGTTTTGGTAGATCCGGGTGACGAGTTCGCTAACGAGGAGCCTATTGAGTTTGCTTTCGAGGATCCAGTCAACTCTGACAACTGTGCAGGCAAGATGATCATACCCTCGAAATCACTACTATCTTTCCTATGCTAGATTGCTCGCTCTTTTGCTATGCCATTGCTACGATGCCTACCACTTGCTTTAAAGCCTCCCAAATTGCCATGTCAAACCTCTAACCCACCTTGTCCTAGCAAACCGTTGATTGGCTATGTTACCGCTTTGCTCAGCCCCTCTTATAGCGTTGCTAGTTGCAGGTGAAGATTGAAGGTCGTTCCTTGTTGGAACATTTATTTACTTGTTGGGATATCATTATATTGCCATGTTATCTTAATGCATCTATATACTTGGTAAAGGGTGGAAGGCTCGGCCTCTCGCCTAGTGTTTTGTTCCACTCTTGCCGCCCTAGTTTCCGTCATATCGGTGTTATGTTCCCGGATTTTGCGTTCCTTACGCGGTTGGGTTATAATGGGAACCCCTTGATAGTTCGCCTTGATTAAAGCTTTTCCAGCAATGCCCAACCTTGGTTTTACCATTTGCCAGCTAGCCTATTTTCCCTTGGGTTTCCGGAGCCCGAGGGTCATCTTATTTTAACCCCCCCGGGCCAGTGCTCCTCTGAGTGTTGGTCCAAACTAGAGTCCTGTGCAGCGCCCCCTCGGGAAACTCGAGGTTTGGTTTTAGTTGTATGGAGAGCTCATCTGAGTGTGCCCTGAGAACGAGATATGTGCAGCTCCTATCGGGATTTGTCGGCACATTCGGGCGGTGTTGCTGGTCTTGTTTTAACCTGTCGAAGTGTCTTGAAGAACCGAGATACCGAGTCTGATCGGAACGTCTTGGGAGGAGGTCTATTCCTTCATTGACCGTGAGAGCTTGTCATGGGCTAAGTTGGGACTCCCCTGCAGGGATTTGAACTTTCGAAAGCCGTGCCCGCGGTTATGGGCAGATGGGAATTTGTTAATGTCCGGTTGTAGATAACTTGAAACCTTAACTTAATTAAAATGAATCAACTGAGTGTGTTACCGTGATGGCCTCTTCTCGGCAGAGTCCGGGAAGTGGACACGGTGTTGGAGTAATGTTTGTGCAGGTTGCTCTCTAGTTTCTCGCTCGCGCTTTGCCTCCTCTTCTCGCTCTCTTTTGCGAATAAGTTAGCCACCATATTTGCTAGTCGCTTGCTGCAGCTCCACTTATAATTACCTTGCCATACCTATTAAGCTTAAATAGTCTTGATCGCGAGGGTGCGAGATTGCTGAGTCCCCTGTGGCTCACAGTTTACTATTACACCAGATGCAGGGCCTGATGATTCCGCTCCAGGTGACGCGTATGAGCTCAAGTGGGAGTTCGACGAGGACTCTCAACGTTACTATGTTTCCTTTCCTGATGATCAGTAGTGGTGCCCAGTTGGGGTGAACGGGACCGTTGTCGCATGTTGGGTTATCTTTTATTTTGGCACCGTAGTCGGGCCATGAGTGTTTGGATGATGTAATGTTATTTATGTACTTGATTGATGTGGCGAGTGTAAGCCAACTATGTTATCTCCCCTTTATGATTTATATTACATGGGATGTTGTGAAGATTGCCTAACTTGCGACATATGCCTTCAATGCGATTATGCCTCTAAGTCGTGCCTCGACACGTGGGAGATATAGTCGCATCGAGGGTGTTACAGGATCCTTTCTAGAAAAGGAGTTTCTCTCGAAAGAAGTGAGTGGGTGGAAAGTAGAACTTGATGAGGTAACTGTACCTGCTCCCTTATTGGAAAGTAGTTCATCACAGAAATCTGTTCCTGTGACTACTACACCGATTAGTGAGGAAGCTAATGATGATGATCATGTAACTTCAGATCAAGTTACTACCGAACCTCGTAGGTAAACCAGAGTGAGATCCGCACCAGAGTGGTACAGTAATCCTGTTCTGGAGGTCATGTTACTTGACCCTGACGAGCCTACGAACTATGAGGAAGCGATGATGATCCCAGATTCCGCGAAATGGCTTGAGGCCATGAAATCTGAGATGAGATCCATGTATGAGAACAAAGTATGGACTTTGATTGACTTGCCCAATGATCGGCAAGCCATTGAGATTAAATGGATCTTCAAGAGGAAGACGGACGTTGATAGTAGTGTTACTATCCACAAAGCTAGAATTGTCGCAAAAGATTTTCGACAAGTTCAAGGTGTTGACTACGATGAGAGTTTCTCACTCGCATCTATGCTTAAGTCTATCCAAATCATGTTAGCAATTGCCACATTTTATGAAATTTGGCAAATGGATAAAAAAAACTGCATTCCTTAATGGATTTATTAAAGAAGATTTGTATATGATGCAACCAGAAGATTTTGTCAATCCTAAAGGTGCTAACAAAATATGCAAGCTCCAGCGATCCATCTATGGACTGGTGCAAGCATCTCGGAGTTGGAATATACGCTTTGATAAGTTGATCAAAGCATATAGTTTTATACAGACTTGCGGTGAAGCTTGTATTTACAAGAAAGTGAGTGGGAGCACTACATCATTTCTGATAAGTATATGTGAATGACATATTGTTGATCGGAGATAATGTAGAATTATTCTGCAAAGCATAAAGGAGTGTTTGAAAGGAGTTTTTTCAAAGAAAGACCTCGGTGAAGTTGCTTACATATTGAGCATCAAGATCTATAGAGATAGATCAAGACGTTTGATAAGTTTTTCAATGAGTACATACCTTGACAAGATTTTGAAGTAGTTCAAAATGGAACAGTCAAAGAAAGAGTTCTTGCCTGTGTTACAAGGTGTGAAACTGAGTAAGACTCAAAGGCCGACCACGGCAGAAGATAGAGAGAGAATGAAAGTCATTCCCTATGCCTCAGCCATAGGTTCTATAAAGTATGCCATGCTGTGTACCAGACCTATTGTATACCCTACCCTGAGTTTGGCAAGGGCCTCAAGGGTGGCCGCACCCCTCCCCTTGGTCCGGTCTGAATTGGACTTGGGAAGGGGGGCGCCCCCTTCCTTCCTTCTCCTTTTCCCTTCCTCTTTTCCTATTCCATATGGGAGGTGGACTCCTACTAGGACTAGGGAGTCCTAGTAGGACTCCACACTTGGCGCGCCCCCTCCTAGGGCCGGCCTCCTCCTCCCTTGCTCCTTTATATACGGGTGCAAGGGGGCACCCCAAAGACACAACAATTGATCATTGATCTCTTAGCCGTGTGCGGTGCCCCCTTCCACCATAATCCTCGATAATATTGTAGCAGTGCTTAGGCGAAGCCCTGCGATGGTAGAACATCAAGATCGTCACCACGCCGTCGTGCTGACGGAACTCTTCCCCTACATTCTGCTGGATCGGAGTCCGGGGATCGTCATCGAGCTGAACGTGTGCTAGAACTCGGAGGTGCCGTAGTTTCGGTGCTTGATCGGTCCGGCCGTGAAGACGTACGACTACATCAACCGTGTTGTGCTAACGCTTCCGCTTTCGGTCTACGAGGGTACGTAGAAAACACTCTCCTCTCTCATTGCTATGCATCACCATGATCTTGCGTGTGTGTAGGAAAATTTTGAAATTACTACGTTCCCCAACACTATAATCTTTCACTTAGTGGCCAAGCTAAGTCTAAGAAGGCCAAGGTGACTAAACCGGTGGAAGACCTGCCAGTCCTTGCTCCTGAACCGGCAAGGCCACCTTCTCCTGCATCAATTGAAACTCCAGAAGACCTGCCTGTCAATGCAGAAGCAAATCCTCCTGAGTCGTCGTTTGATGACACCACCGTGAATCCTTCCACAACTGGACCATCAAGCTCAGCCAACCCGCCATCACCGTCTGCGCAAGACATTTTGATCACCGGGAACCGCTTTGTTGAGCCGGGGAATCCAACCGTGTTGTCTCGCCACACGGCGAAACAAGAGGCATTGGAGAGACAGAAAGTGTGCTTTGATGTTGCACGTTATGATCATCTGAATGCCAACGATATTTTATCCGGCTATGTCAGCCATGTGCACTCCAGTCGTGACTCAGAGATCGAAATGGTCAAACAGTTGCAGCTAAAATACGAGGTATGTTCTTCCGGCTTATCTATATTCCACCAGGCCCCAAGTCTTCAGATTATGAGAGAACCGGAATGATCTGTAGACTTTATAATATAGGCCAAGACTTTTACCTTTGAAACTTTTCTTGAATTCAATAAAATAGAACAAAGCTTCACCTGTAGTCCCCAAGGGCCGGTTCATTTTGATCAAAAATGAGCCGGTACTTTAAATTGTCTTGTACCGTATTGAAAGAACTTCATAATCCGGCTTAACCTTGAGAAACTTGCTGAATAGTATACATTAGCCCCCAAGTGCCAAGTGCTGTTACTTTGTAAAGTACTTGGGACTTAAAGTATGTCTTTAGAGTCATAAGAAATTGTTTTGGCATACATTAGCCCCCAAGTGTCAAGTGGTTTTGTAAAGTACTTGAAACTTGAATCTTGATTTTTGAACCTTAAGCGAAATCTTGACTCATCTGGGTACGTTTTTTGCAGAATGACTTATCAGAACTGAGCTCGCAATTGACTGATGCGAAGACCCGGCTAGCGGGCCAGGAGGCAGAAATCAAGTCTGCTAACTCCAAATTGCAAATAAGTCTCTTTGAGACGGAAAATTTAAAGACCAGCTTCACTGCCAAGAAGAAAACCTGGGCAGAGGAAAAAACACTTCTGACACAATGCGCCGAGAAGGCCGAAGCAGCCCTTGAAGAGGTTTCAACAGAGTTGAACAGTTTAAAGGGCCGGGTGTCTCAAATGGTGGCCGCCATCTTTCATAAGCCGTCTGTCTTTAATCTTGTGTACTTTATGATGATCCGGAATATAAGCCGCCAGCTGACTTTGTTTATAAAATATGTGCAGGCCGACGAAGCAAGAATCTGAGCCAAGATCATGCGATTAAGCTGAAGGCAGTGTATACCTTAGTGGAGCAACTGTATATTGGCGCACAACGGGCACTTGCCGCCATCTCTCCTGCCAATCAAGGACCCAACCGGCTCAGCGACGTCTTGACGAAACTGTCAATCCTACCCGCCAGGTTTCAAGAAGTGAAGAGCTCCTGTGCGAGAGCCGGAGCTTTGACTGCCCTGAGCGGCTCCAAGGCTTGGTTGCTAGATCTAGACCCGGCGGACGTGGGCAGAGGATATCCCACCATGAAGGAAGATGGATCTCCCTTTGAGCAGGATGACTTCATGGCTTGCGTGCACGGAGTCCGACATCAGGTGACTATTCTTGGAGATGAACCAACACCGACAAGTATCAGCCGGGTTTTGATGTTGAAAATAAGAAGATGGCAACTCCCTCGTACAAGGTGACAGACTTAATCTCGCCTGTTCGTGAAAATACATTTGCCCCGGAAGTTGACCCGGCCGGCCTGATTGACGAAGAAGCAGAATTTGTCGCCGTGAATGGTTTTGACTAGTCAAAACCTAGCTTCCAGTCAACAGAGGGCGGTGAACCAGCGAGGGAGGAGCAATAACCATCTTCATGGGTTTATAAAAGCCTTGTAATAGTTTAGCTGTGAAAACACTGCATGCTTTGCTTATGCCATTGCGCATAAAACACTTGTATGTGATTGTGTGTTTCCTGATGTCAATATATGCATCATATTTATGGTTGTCCCTGTAATACTTCAGCTTTGTTCATGTAAATACAAGAGAAAAAATGGCTTGGCCGCTTAGTACCGAACGGGTTAAAACACCCGGCTTATAGCCAATATGTTTACCATAATAGAAAACAGAAACAGATATAAAAAGGGAACAAGGCTGAAACTAACCCTTTGGTTAATGCAGTAGGCAATTGCGTATAAACAATAGCCATACTTGTACCTTTGATCCTTAGACCACCGGTTTAAATAACCCGGGTGATGAAGTTGATAACTCATTCTTTTTGAGAATTCAATGCTTCTGAATACTTAATGATCATCATACCTTGGCGGCTTTTTTGTCAAATAGTCCAGCCGGCGAAGAAGATCATGCTAATTATTTGTGAAATTAAGACAACAAAAAACTAAAAGGCAAATAACAGGTAATAAGTATGATTTAACCCTGTATTTAAAGGTTGGGGGTTTCTGATTCGAATAGGATCAGCAAACCGGACCAAATGGGTTAAGCTAAGGTTCGAATACGACCATATAGCCCCCAGTGGCATTGGCGTTGCGCCGATCAAGAGGGTACCGACAGCTATGTTCTCTTTGGTTCGAATATGACCTATGTTTGAACAGGAAGCCCCCAAATGACCTTGAGAGGTTTTTAACGACCCTAATTCGAATACGATCCAAGTCGTACCCAAAAGGGGTTAAGCTATGATTCAGATACGATCAAGAAGCCCCCTAGTGAGTTTGGCCTTGAGCCGATCAAGAGGGTTACGACTGCTATGTTCTCTTTGGTTCGAATACGACCTATGTTTGAACAAGAAGCCCCCAAGTGACCATGATAGTTGCAGCTAGATTTGAATACGATCATAAGCCGGACCAAAAAAGGTTAGACTTGATTCAAATATGATTAGCTCATTAATAGTCATTTAAAAATAAGAAATAACAAAGATGCGTAATCTTTTGAAAAGAAAAGAGACCGATGGTCCTGCTTTATTACTTATCATGGTACATACAATGTTAAAGTATGTACATGATGAGAGCCGGTGGCTCAGGTGTAGTATGGCCGAAGTTGAGCAATGTTCCACGGCCGGCGGGTCTCCTCCTCCGACTTACGTGAATCTTTGTGCTCTCGAACGTCAATGAGGTAATATGACCCGTTGTTTAAGTTCTTACTGACCACAAAGGGTCCTTCCCAAGGTGGGGATAATTTGTGTGCATCTGACAGATCCTGGATGAGCCGGAGCACCAGGTCGCCTTCCTGAAAAGTCCTGGACTTAACCCTGCGGCTGTGATAACGGCGCAGGTCCTGTTGATAAAATGCTGATCGAGCCGCTGCTAAGTCTCTTTCTTCATCTAACAAGTCTAGTGCATCCTGTCTGGCTTGTTCATTATTAGCTTCAACATAAGCTGCCACACGGGGCGAGTCATGACGGATGTCACTAGGCAACACTGCTTCTGCTCCATACACCATGAAGAAAGGTGTGTAACCTGTAGACCTGTTAGGTGTGGTGTTGGTACTCCACAGCACCGAGGGTAATTCCTCTACCCAACAACCTAGCGTTCGCTGTAAGGGAACCATAAGACGGGGCTTAAGACCTTTTAAAATTTCCTGATTTGCTCTCTCAGCTTGACCATTAGATTGAGGATGAGCTATGGAAGAAACATCAAGCCGAATATGCTCACGTTAACAAAACTCCTCCATGGCCCCTTGGGATAGATTAGTGCCATTGTCAGTGATAATGCTGTGTGGAAAACCAAAATGGAAGATCACCTTTTTCATGAACTGAACCGCCGTGGCCGCATCACACTTACTCACTGGCTCTTCCTCAACCCACTTTGTGAATTTATCGATAGCCACTAAAAGATGTGTGTTTTTATCCTTAGACCTTTTGAAAGGTCCCACCATGTCAAGCCCCCAGACCGCAAACGGCCAAGTGATTGGAATCATCCGAAAGCTCTTGAGCCGGCACATGTGCTCGTCGTGCGAACTTTTGACATCCATCACATCTGCTGACCAGATCCTCTGCATCACCGTAAGCCGTCAACCAGTAAAAACCGGGATGAAAAGCCTTGGCCACCAGAGATTTTGACCCGGCGTGATGACCACAATTGCCTTCATGGATCTCACGAAGTATTTCTTGGCCTTCTTCAGGGGAAACACACCGCTGAAATGCTCCAGAAACGCTGCGATGGTATAGTTCTCCATCAGAAATCGGCATTGACTTAGACTGCCGGGTTATCTGTCGAGCCAGGGTCTCATCCGCTGGCAACTCTCCCCGGGTCATGTAAGCCAAGAACGGCACTGTCCAATCTGGGATGACATGAAGAGCCGCCACCAACTGCGCCTCCGGGTCAGGAACGGCTAGATCTTCTTCCGTGGGTAGCTTGACAGACGGGTTATGCAAAACATCCAAAAAGGTGTTAGGTGGCACCGGCTTTCGCTGAGACCCCAACCGGCTTAAAGAATTAGCCGCTTCGTTCTTCCTACGGTCAATGTGCTCCACCTGATAACCTTTAAAATGCCCTGCAACAGCATCAACTTCCCGGTGATAAGCTGCCATGAGAGGATCTTTGGAATCCCACTTACCTGAGACTTGTTGAGCCACTAAATCTGAGTCGCCAAGACACCGGACCCAGCTCAGGCTCATCTCTTTGGCCACTCGAAGACCATGGAGCAAAGCTTCATATTCCACTGCGTTGTTAGTACACGGAAACATCAGCCGCAACACATAACAAAATTTGTCACCTCAAGGGGAGGTTAAAACAACTCCAGCCCCCAAGCCTTCCAGTTGTCTGGACCCATCAAAGTTAATAGTCCAATATGTGTTGTATGGTTTCTCTTCCGGCATCTGCTTCTCTGTCCAGTCATTAATAAAATCAACCAGTGCTTGAGACTTGATCGCAGTACGTGGTACATACTTCAACCCATGAGACCCAAGCTCAATGGCCCACTTGGCGACTCGTCCAGTGGCTTCTCTGTTTTGAATGATGTCTCCCAAAGGAGCAGAGCTAACCACAGTGATTGGGTGACCCTAAAAATAATGTTCAAGCTTCCGGCTCACCATGAACACCCCATATACGAGCTTCTGCCAATGTGGATATCATTGTTTGGATTCAATTAACACCTCACTGACATAGTAAACCGGCCGTTGAACCGGATGCTCCTTGCCAACCTCCTTGTGCTCCACCACAATCGCCACACTAACAGCTCGTGAGTTGGCGGCTACGTATAACTACAGCGGCTCTTTCTCAACTGGAGCAGCAAGGACCGGCGGCTCAGCAAGCTGTGTCTTCAGATATTCAAAAGTAGAGTTTGCAGCATCGCTCCAAACAAAATCATCTGTTTTCTTCATCATCTGATACAAAGGCATCGCCTTCTCCCCTAACCAGCTTATGAACCGGCTCAAAGCAGCAACACGACCTGCCAGCCGTTGAACGTCATTGATGCATGTTGGTTTGGCCAGGGATGTAATTGCCTTGATTTTCTCCGGGTTAGCTTCAATACCTCGGTTGGACACCAAAAAACCCAAGAGCTTGCCGTCTGGGACTCCAAAAACACACTTAGCCGGATTAAGCATCATTTTGTAGACCCGGAGATTATTGAAGGTCTCTTTCAGATCTGCGACCAAGGTTTCCTCTTTCTTAGATTTTACCACTATATCATCCACATACGCATGACCATTACGCCCAATCTGATCATGAAGACAATTCTGCACACTGCGTTCGTAAGTCGCCTGGGCACTCTTAAGCCCAAAAGGCATAGACACATAGCAAAAAGCTCCAAAAGGAGTGCTAAAAGCTGTCTTCTCCTGATCTTTGACTGCCATCTTGATCTGATGATAACCTGAATAAGCATCCAAGAAACTCAAACGTGCGTAACCCGCCGTAGCATCGATGATCTGATCAATACGAGGGAGGGCAAAAGGGTCAGCCGGACAAGCCTTGTTTAAATCGGTGTAATCCACACACATACGCTAGGTGCCGTTCTTTTTTAGTACAAGAACCGGGTTGGCTAACCACTCTGGGTGAAAGACTTCTACAATGAACCCGACCGCCAAGAGCCGGGCCACCTCTTCTCCAATGGCCTTGTGCCTTTCTTCATTGAACCGTTGGAGAAACTGTCTAACAGGTTTAAACTTTGGATCAATATTGAGAGTGTGCTCAGCGAGTTCCCTCGGGACACCTGGCATGTCGGAAGGTTTCCATGCAAAGATGTCCCGGTTCTCATGGATGAACTCGATGAGCGCGCTTTCCTATTTTGGATCCAAGTTTGCACTGATGATGAACTGCCTGGATGAGTCGCTAGGCACAAAGTCAACCATCTTGGTGTCATCAGCTGATTTGAACTTCAACACCGGCTCATGCTCTATTATTGGTTTCTTTAACGATGTCATGTCTGCTGGGTCAACGTGATCCTTGTAAAACTTTAACTCCTCTGTTGCACAAACAGACTCAGCATAGGCAGCATCACCTTCTTCACACTCCAAGGCTATTTTCCGGCTCCCATGTACTGTAATGGTGCCCTTATAACCCGGCATCTTGAGCTGCAAATATACATAACACGGACGGGCCATGAACTTGGCATAAGCCGGCCGTCCAAACAAAGCATTATATGGGATTTTGATCTTAACCACCTCAAAGGTTAATTTTTCTGCTCTGGAGTCATACTCATCTCCAAAGGCTACTTCCAGTTCAATCTTACCAACTGGGTATGCCGACTTGCTAGGTACCACACCGTGAAAAACAGTGTTGGATTGTTTAAGATTCTTATCAGTCAATCCCATCCGGCGGAACGTCTCATAGTAGAGGATGTTGATGCTGCTGCCTCCATCCATGAGTGTCTTAGTGAATTTATATCCACCAACCTGAGGCGCCACTACCAAGGCCAAGTGACCCGGATTGTCACCCTGGGGTGGGTGATCCTCTCTGCTCCACACAATAGGCTGCTCTGACCAACGTAAGTAACATGGAATCGCCTGCTCAACGACATTGACGGCCCTCTTGTGAAGCTTCTGGTCCCTCTTACATAAACTAGTGGTGAACACATGGTATTGCCCACTATTCAGCTGTTTTGGGTTGCTCTGATATCCGGACTGTTGCTGCTGATTACCTTGGACGGGTTGTGGATTATATCCTCCTTGGTTACCAGGATGACCCTGACCGTGAAATCCTCCTCCACCTGAACCGGCGCCCGGGCCATGGAAACCGCCTCCATCTGAACCGCCACCTGGGCCGTGACCTCCATCAAACACATTTGAATTTTTAAACGCCTTCATGATTGTACAATCTTTCCATAGGTGGGTGGCTGGCTTCTCCCGGGTGCCGTGCCTTGGACAAGGCTCATTCAATAGTTGCTCAAGGGTGGGACCTGACCCGCCCGACCGAGGGGGTTGCCTGCCCTTGCGCCGTTGATTTCCGCCCTGCGCATTGGTGTTAGCGACAAACTCATCAGCCTTACATTTATTACCTCCTTGATTTGCCAGGTTATGCTGGTGACCCTTGCCGTTGCCGTTCTTCTTTCCCTTCGCAGTCTTTTCTTCGTCAGACACCGGGTCTTTGGTACTATCAGAGTCAGCATACTTGACGAGAGCCGCCATCAACTGGCCCATGTCATTGCAGTCACGCTTGAGCCGCCCCAACTTCTGCTTCAGAGGTTCAAAACGACAATTTTTCTCCAACATCAAGACTGCTGAGCCGGCATCCATCTTATCAGACGAATGTATTATCCCCTTGACCCGGCGCACCCAATGGGTTGTAGAGTCACCTTCCTCTTGCTTACAATTAGTCAGGTCCACAATCGACATAGGCTGCTTACACGTGTCTTAGAAGTTCTGGATGAACCGGGCCTTCAACTCTGCCCATGAGCCGATAGAATTGGGTGGCAACCCCTTCAACCAAGTACGAGCTGTTCCGTCCAACATCATAGTGAAATACTTGGCCATTGCCGCGTCGCTGACCTCCAACAACTCCATAGCCATCTCATAACTCTCAATCCAAGCCCCAGGCTGTAAGTCGGCCGTGTAATTAGGCACCTTACGGGGCCCCTTGAAGTCTTTTGGCAAACACTCATTACGTATGGTCGGCACTAGGCAAGGGACACCTCCGGTTCTTGTGGCCACCCCTGCCTCAACTGAGGTTGCTGGATAAGCCGGAAAGGTCTGGTGAGCTGCCTGCTATGCTGCCAGTTGAACCACTCGCTCCGCCTCTTGTCGGATCCTCCCCTGATCCGCCAAGTTAATGGCTCCAGCCTACACCGGCTCATACCCGTGCGGCCGGTTGCGGCGTTGAGCATTGCTTGACATGTCAGCTGAATCCATATGCCTACTGTAGCTTGGGCTCCGGCTCGGGCGAGGAGTTGAATGGATCCGGTCTCGACTGTAGGAGTATGCATCCTGTTGTGCCAGAGCTGTTTGAAGAAGTTCTCTCACCCTTCGTGTTTCGACTGCCGCCAGTGAGTCACCTTCCATCAGGAGAGCCGCCAAACGAGTCGATGCTGCAATGAGGTTTTCCAAGGGATTGGAGAAGTGACCCGGCGGCGTTGGTACATAATGAGGTGGAGCGGTAATTACACAAGGTGGTTCCATGGCACGCGGTTGGACCGGCGCGCCGGGTGTCATGATCCGGTTTGCCTCCGGCGGGTTGCTTCCCCCAGCTCAGGGCGTATGAAAAAGGTTCCTAGGATCGAGCGTCAGAGGTAGACATGACTGAGTTTTCTGATGACTTCTCCTCATGACCTTGTTTGACGCGTTCAGATCCACCGAGAGCCAGAAGGTCTCTGCTTGAAGCTGTTGAGCACGAACGTCCAAAGCCGCCCGCTCCGCTGCCATCTTGACTTCCTCTGTGGCCAGATTTTCTTTGGCTTGCACCATCTCTTCACGTACGCGTGCCACCTCTGCATCATGTTGGGCTTTATCCGCCAGCTCTACCACGACAGTCAACAGAGTCATCAGTTTATCCATGAGGTCCATTAGAATCTGAGCCGGGGGGCGCGCGGGATCTCCTGACCCGGCTGCGGCCGACCCGGTAGCTGTTGCCGCTACTGCTGTGGAGTTCTGGCCGGGCTGTGTCCCTGCCATGAAGACTCCGACCCAATTCGGCGGCTCAAGGGGGCCTGGAATACTGCTGCCATCGGAACAACCCCCGAGCATGCCATCCTGCAGCTGGTACAAAGAGCCAGTCTCGCCCGTTGATGATGCAGTGTCAGAACAGACGACCGTCTCACCGCCCTCCACCGATCCTTCAGAGTATCCACCACCGTGGACGCAGCCTACAAAGGCATGCTTCACGACAGACTGAACACGGGCGGTCCTCGCGCACTGAGCCGTTTCGATGAGGTTGGTGTGGGCGTCCAGCTCAGGGCCTGACTCGCCGATCCGGCCGATGAAGACGTGGATTCCGCCGAAGGGGGCCCGGTACCCGTACTCAATTGAGCCGGCCTCGGGGCCCCAGCCTTCGTCATCGATGTAGAGCTTGCCGCGAGACTCTTGGTCATCCGGCCTACAGCGCATCCCTTGAGCCCTTCGAAGTTTCCCTTTAAGAACTCAAATCCACCGTGCGCTGGCCCCACGCTGGGCGCCAACTGTGGTGGAATTGTCACAGCAGATGTCCTAGCGAAAGGACTTAGTCGTAGGGCCATCGCAACTAGGAAGCTTAAGGGGTTAATCGGGACAAAGATCAAGATGCTTAATTGGACTTTCACAAAGCACTTACCTTGATAAAGTTTTGAAGAAGTTCAAAATGGATCAAGCAAAGAAAGGGTTCTTGACTGTGTTACAAGGTGTGAAGTTAAGTCAGACTCAATGCCCGACCACTGCAGAAGATAGAGAGAAAATGAAAGTCATTCCCTATGCTTCAGCCATAGGTTCTATCATGTATGAAATGTTGTATACCAGACCTGATGTGTACCTTACTATTAGTTTAGCAGGGAGGTACCAAAGTAATCCAGGAGTGGATCACTGGACAGCGGTCAAGAACATCCTAAAATACCTAAAAATTACTAAGGATATGTTTCTCATTTATGGAGGTGACAAAGAGCTCGTCGTAAACGGTTACTTCGATGCAAAATTTGACACTGATCCGGGTGACTCTAAGTCACAAACCGGATACATATTTTTATTGATTGGTGGATCCATTAGTTGGTGCAGTTGCGTCGTGGCAGGATCTACATGTGAAGCGGAGTACATAGCTGCTTCAGAAGCAACAAATGAAGGAGTTTGGATGAAGGAGTTCATATCCAATCTAGCTATCATACCTAGTGCATTGGGTCCAATGAAAATCTTTTGTGAAAATACTGGTGTAATTGCCTTGGCAAAGGAATCCAGATTTCACAAGAGAACCAAGCACATCAAGAGAAGGTTCAATTCCATCCGCGACCAAGTCAAGGAGGGAGACATAGAGATTTGCAAGATACATACGGATCTGAATGTTGCAGACCCATTGACTAAGCCTCTCTGATGAGAAAAACATGATCAGCACCAAGACTCCATGGGTGTTAGAATCATTACAATGTAGTCTAGATTATTAACTCTAGTGCAAGTGGGAGACTGAAGGAAATATGCCCTAGAGGCAATAATAAAGTTGTTATTTATATTTCCTTATATGATGATAAATGTTTATTATTCATGCTAGAATTGTATTAACCGGAAACTTAGTACATGTGTGGATACATAGACAAACAGAGTGTCACTAGTATGCCTCTACTTGACTAGCTCGTTAATCAAATATGGTTAAGTTTCCTAACTATAGACATGAGTTGTCATTTGTTGAACGGGATCACATAATTAGAGAATGATGTGATTGACATGACCCATCCGTTAGTTTAGCACTATGTTCGTTTAGTTTATTGCTATTGCTTTCTCCATAACTTATACATGTTCCTATGACTATGAGATTATGCAACTCCCGAATACTGGAGGAACACTTAGTGTGCTATCAAACATCACAATGTAACCGGGTGACTATAAAGATGCTCTATAGGTGTCTCCGATGGTGTTTGTTCAGTTGGCATAGATCAAGATTAGGATTTGTCACTCCAATTGTCGGAGAGGTATCTCTAGGCCCTCTCGGTAATGCACATCACTATAAGCCTTGCAAGCAATGTGACTAATAAGTTAGTTGAGGGATTTTGCATTGAGGAACGAGTAAAGAGACTTGCCAGTAACGAGATTGAACTAGGTATGATGATATCGATGATCGAATCTCGGGCAAGTAACATGCCGATGACAAAGGGAACAACGTATGTTGTTATGCGGTTTGACCGATAAAGATCTTCGAAGAATATGTGGGAGCCAATATGAGCATCCAGGTTCCACTATTGGTTATTGACCGGAGATGAGTCTCAGTCATGTCTACATAGTTCTCGAACGGGTAGGGTCCACACGCTTAAACATTCGATGACGATCGGTATTATGAGTTTATATGTTTTGATGTACCAAAGGTTGTTCGGAGTCCCGGATGTGATCACGGACATGACGGGGAGTCTCGAAATAGTCAAGACATAAAGATTGATATATTGGATGACTATATTCGGACACTGGATGAGTTCCGGGGGTCACCGGATATATATCGGAGTGCCGGAAGGGTTATCGGAACCACCATTGAAGTAATGGGCCTTATTGGGCCTAGGGGAGAGAGAGAGAGGGGCTGCCAAGGGCTGGCTGCGCCCCCCCCCCCCCATGGACCTAGTCCTAATTGGACTAGGGGGAGGGGAAGCGCCCCCTCCTTCCTTCTCTTCCCCCCTCCTTCCTCCTTCTACTAGTAGGACTAGGAAAGGGGGTGGGTCCTACTCCTACTAGGAGGAGGATTCCTCCCCCTTTGGCGCGGATATGAGGGCCGGCAGGCCTCCCCCCTCCTTTATATACATGGGGAGGGAGGCAACCCAGAACACATCAAAGTTGATCTTAACCGTGTGTGGTGCCCCCCTCCACAGATTTTCACCTCGGTCATGTCGTTGTAGTGCTTAGGTGAAGCCCTGCGTCAGTAAATTCATCATCATCGTCACCACGCCGTCGTGCTGACGAAACTCTCCCTCGGCCTCAGGTGGATTGAGGGAGTCCTGGATTAGGGGGTCTCTGGACAGCCGGACTATATCCTTTGGCCGTACTGTTGGACTATGAAGATACAAGATTGAATACTTCGTCTCGTGTCTGGATGGGACTCTACTTGGCGTGGAAGGCAAGCTAGGCAATACGGATATGTATATCTCCTCCTTTGTAACCGACCTTGTGTAACCCTAGCCCCTCTGGTGTCTATATAAACCGGAGGGTTTTAGTCCGTAGGATAACATACAATCATACCATAGGCTAGCTTCTAGGGTTTAGCCTCTCCGATCTCGTGGTAGATCAACTCTTGTAATACTCATATCATCAAGAATAAATCAAGCAGGACGTAGGGTTTTACCTCCATTAAGAGGGCCCGAACCTGGATAAAACATCGTGTCCCCTACCTCTTGTTACCATCCGCCTTAGACTCACAGTTCGGGACCCCCTACCCAAGATCCGCCGGTTTTGACACCGACATTGGTGCTTTCATTGAGAGTTCCTCTGTGACGTCGCTGTAAGGAAGGATGCCTCATCTCATTGTTAAAAACAACATTACCACCGGGAGAGCTCTGGCTATCAGCCAAACTCTCCGGCTAGGCAGTTTCATCATGACTGCCTGTTCGGCCGCTGCACCGACGATGATTTCTCGGGTCATAAAAAACAGCCTCCATGTCAGCTCGGAATTCACCGAGCAGATGGATCCAATGGAGCTCTCTTCCCTGAACGAACTCTTGGATCACATCGCCGCCTTGGGAGTCGCTACGGACTATGATCGGATTGGGCTTAAACCCGATCAAAGGGAGATTAACTCTCCATCGGTCACCCATCATGTTGCGGTGGTGGAGGAACAATGCGGCAACTCTTCCTCTATTTTGAGGACTAACTATGTCTGGATTCCTGAGCTCTCCGAGCCAGATACCCGCTTACGGGAGGACATCACCCAAGCTCTGAACCTAGAATCAGGCAGCAGGCCAGACTTATCGGGCAACACTCCAAAACGCGAACTTCCAAGATTGGAAACTCCTCGGCCCCTGGGTCTCAGATCGGGTAGGGGTTCGGACTCAAATCCACCCACCCACCCAGACATAACGATCTTTCCCACATCAGGCAAGAGCCCCATGAAACAGTACATCATTATTGGGCCAGATTCCTCCTTGTAATGAACAAGGTTAAGGACTGTCGCGAGGAAGATGCAGTCTCACTTTTCTGCAATAATTGCACAGACAAGGGAATCCTTAATGCCTTAAGTCACCGTGACATATCACGCTTTGCTGACTTGGCGTCCATAGTACGAAAGTACTATGCGATGGAAAGCGCCTGGAAAACCGAAACGAAATTTTGGGATAATCCGGCCCCGAATATACACCCAGTCCGAAATAAAAGGGTGCACTATCATAAGACACCCGAGCTAGTTGCAAAGAAACAAAAACACTCTACAGGGCATGGAACCGTACTAGACGGATGGCTTAACGGACCCTGCAAAATTCATAGTACAGCGGATACAATACCAACACACAGCCTTAGAGCATGTTGGATACTCCGGGAGGTGGCCAAAAGTGGTGAGGATCTTCTTATCCCAAATGCCACAGAGCACCATCCCATGGATAACAATACGGTGTTAACAGTCTTTGAGACCATCGCGTCAAATAATAGGCGCAAGCGAACACTCCGCAGCATGGCCGAAATCTGCCACGTAGCAGCAATAAATCCATGGAGTGACACGACTATTACCTTCAATGCCAGTGACGAACCTAACTTCCGAACAGCCCGAGCACCAGCCGCACTGGTCCTCAGTCCAATTGTGGACGGCTTTCGACTCACCAAAGTACTCATGGACGGCGGCAGCGGATTAAACCTCATCTATGAGGAGACTCTTCAAAAAATGGAAATAGACTGGAACCGCATTGAGCAAAGTAGCACAACCTTCATGGGAATCATACCCAGTCGGGAGGCACGATGCGCTGGGAAAATCACACTAGATGTGGTATTCGGTACGCCAGAGAACTATAGGTCCGAAGAAATTACATTTCAAGTGGCCCCGTTCAGCAGTGGATACCACGCCCTTTTAGGATGTGAGGCATTCACGATCTTCCAAGCTATACCCCATTATGGGTACATGAAGCTCAAAATGCTCGGCCCCAACGGAATCATCACCCTCGCGACACAGCACTCCGCGCCGAAAACAAAACAGCCGCACTGGCCCTCGAGGCATTATCCGAAGCCCTCTCGGCCGAGGAATTAACCACGCTACGCTCCACAGTGGACAGGGACGATGTGATACTCGATAAGAGATCCAAGTCCACCTCTTTTAAACCAGCGGATGAAATAGTCAAATTCCAAGTCCACCCAACGGACCCTACAAAAACAGCCTCCATCGGGGCACAGTTAAACCCCGCCGTGGACGCCGCACTACGAGAATTCCTGCGCGAGAATTGGGACATATTCGCCTGGCATCCCTCAGACATGCCAGGAATCCCACGCAGGCTAGCCGAGCATAGCCTCAATATCCTAAAGGGATTCAAGCCGGTCAAGCAAGCTCTTCGGTGTTTCTCCGAACCTAAGAGACAGACCATGGGAGAGGAACTAGCCAAGTTATTGGATGCCGGATTCATCAAAGAAATAAAACACCCGGACTGGCTAGCAAACCTGGTGATGGTACCAAAGAAGGATAAATCCTAGCGCCTTTGTGTCGATTTCAAGGACCTCAATAAAGCTTGCCCAAAGGATCCCTTCCCCCTCCCCCGCATCGATCAAATTATCGATGCTACCGCAGGACACGAGTCATTGTGTTTCCTCGACGCATACTCCAGTTACCAAAAAATCAAGATGGCAGAGTCCAACCAAGCCACAACAGCATTCATCACACCATACGGTCCCTTCTGTTTCAACACAATGCCTTTTAGGCTCAAAAATGCCGGCGCAACATATCAGCGCATGATTCAGACATGTCTGGAGAAACAAATCGGCAAAACAGTAGATGCATACATAGACGATGTGGTCGTCAAAACCAAACACGTCGACTCTTTGATAGACGACTTGAGGCTCACATTCGACAACCTCCGAACATACGACATCAAGCTCAATCCGAAAAAATGCGTTTTCGGCATACCAGCCGGAAAGCTCCTGGGTTTCATCGTGTCCAGTAGAGGTATTGAAGCTAATCCGGCCAAAATCCAAGCTTTGTCACAGTTGGCTACCACAACAGACCTCAAACAAATCCAGAACTTAACTGGATGCGTGGCGGCTCTAAGCCGCTTTATCTCCCGCTTAGGTGAAAAGGCTTTACCCCTTTATCGCCTCCTTCGGCGCACCGAACACTTCGAGTGGAGGGATGCTGCCACAGCCGGATTGGAAGAAATAAAGGCCATTTTGGCAACCAACCCAATCCTGGCCGCGCCAAACATCGGCGAACCAATGTTGTTGTACATTGCGGCAACTCATCAAGTTGTAAGCGCAGTGCTCGTCGTCGAACGAGAAGCTGACGGACATAAATTCCCTCTTCAAAAGCCGGTATACTATGTATCCACTGTCCTCACTCCATGCAAATCACGGTACCCACATTATCAAAAGATAGCCTATGCGGTATTCATGGCATCCCGGAAGCTGCGACACTACTTTCAAGAGTGTTCGATTACAGTAGCCTCAGAAGTGCCACTTAATGATATTATAAATAACCGCGACGCTACGGGCCGGATTGCTAAATGGGCCATTGAGCTCCTCCCGTTTGACATAACATACAAACCTCGACGATCCATTAAGTCGCAAGTATTGGCCGACTTTGTCGCTGAATGGACGGAGGCCAAACTCCCTAAAGAATACGGCGCATACTCCAATTGGATCATGCACTTCGACGGTTCTAAAATGCTGGCTGGTCTAGGGGCTGGCGTCGTCCTGACGTCCCCAACCGGAGATACCCTTCAGTACGTACTGCAAATATTGTATACAGACTCCAACAACGTAGCCGAATACGAAGCTCTGTTGCATGGTCATCGGATGGCAGTCTACATGGGCATTCAACGTCTGGAGGTGCGTGGGGATTCAAACCTCGCAATATCCCAAATAAATGGAGACTTTGCTGCCAAGGATCCGAAAATGGCAGCCTACCGAAACGCCGTCCTAAAAATGCCAGCTCGGTTCAAGGGGCTCGAATTTCACCATGTGGCTCGGGAAAACAATCAGGCGGCGGATATCTTCGCCCGCATCGGTGCAAAACACGATGCGGTCCCCCCAACATATTTCTGGAGAGGCTGTTCAAGCCATCCGTAGTATGGGAAGGGGACACCGGTAACAATAGTCCCGACCCGGCCAAAACACCGGATACCGAACACTCTGACACAATCGGAGGCTCCGCCACCGAAATAACACTTTCAGCCCACGTAATAATGGCCAAAATAGCCCCGTGAACAGAACCATTCCTGGCCTACCTAACTAGGCGGGAACTTTCGGAGGACCAAAACGAGGCACGCTGCATAGTGCGGCGATCTAAGGCCTACAGGGTCCATGAGGGAGAATTGTATAAAAAAGCACTACCGGAGTCCTTCAAAGGTGCATCTTCGAAGAGGAAGGGCGGAACCTTTTGGCAGAAATTCACGCCGGACTCGGCGGTCACCACGCCGCAGCCCGGGCTCTTGTAAGGAAGGCCTTCCGTACAGGATTCTATTGGCCAACGGCCCGGGCAGATGCAAAGGACTTGGTCCAACGTTGCGCCGATTGCCAGCTCTTTGCAAATCAAAGCCACATGCCACCCACCGCCCTCCAAACAATCCCCATTACGTGGCCCTTCGCGGTCTGGGGGCTTGACATGGTTGGACCCCTTAAAGGGGGAACCCACAAGAAAAAATACTTACTGGTCATGGTGGATAAATTCACCAAATGGATAGAGGCCAAACCTGTTAAAACAGCTGAATCCGGACCAGTGATAGACTTCATATCCGGGGTCATACACCGTTATGGCGTCCCCCACAGCATCATCACTAATAACGACACGAACTTCACTGCCGATGAGGTAAAACTCTGGTGCAGCAAAATGGGCATCAAGCTCGATTATGCTTCAGTCTATCACCCGCAAACCAACGGCCAAGTTGAGCGAGCAAACGGTCTTATAATGAGCGGCATTAAACCCCGATTAGTGCGTTCCTTAACGGAGTTTAACACACAGTGGGTAGAGGACCTCGACTCCGTACTCTAGGGGCTGCGGACCACGCCGAACCGTAGTACCGGATATACACCCTTCTTTATGGTGTGCAACGCAGAGGCAGTCCTGCCCTGCGACATAATTCATGACTCACCTCGGGTGCGCATGTACGAAGAAAGAGAAGCCGAGCTCAATCGGCAGGAGAGTCTGGACACCCTGGAGGAGGAGCGCGACGTAGCAAAAGCCCGTTCCGCATTTTATCAGCAACAGGCTCACAGATACCAAAGCAGAGAAGTATGGGCCAAAACTTATAACGTTGGCGAACTAGTTCTATGCCTGCTGGATAAGAAAAAGAACAAGCTCGAGCCCAAATGGGAAGGTCCCTTCATTATTGACCAAGTTCTGACCGGTGGAGCGTACCGACTGTGGGATGCATCGACTAATCGACTCGAGCCGAACCCATGGAACGCGGCCAGACTCTATGTTCGTCCCCTTCCTCTGTCCATTTTTTGCATATACATTATCTGTCTTGTTTTTCTTTCTTTCTTTCTTTTATTCTTTCTCTAGGCCTTCAAGGGCCAACTTGTGCCTCGCTTGCACACTATAGATGCACTAGCCGCGCTCGTCATACCTGGGGCCTTCTTTCATAGAAGCTTAATTATTTATCTGGGCCTCATACCCCGCACATGTGTTATGCTTCCGCATGTACCTTTTTTCGCCATTATATGCATCGATATGACTTAAGTTTTGGCCAAGCTGGGTTGCCTGGCTCTTGTATTTATGACCTATGTTCCTGTTAATTCGTCTAGGGAAAAGGGGAGCACCTCTGCGATTGTTACTGCCGAGTCAGCCGGATGTGTACCTCAGACTGGGTGAAGCCGAAAGCTAGCGTTCTTAAGGGAATATTAGGTCGGTGAACAAAAGATGATTTTTTATTTTCCATATCCGCCCCCATATGTTTTTTTTCCTGTGTTTCTTATCGCAGTCCGGACATGCACTTTAGGGTATGCATACCCAGGGACAGGAACCCTTAACGGAACTATTCTCCCTGGAAGATGTTTCTTACTACCCATGTAATATAACATAACTAGTTGGGCACTTGTCCGTTCAAGCACTAATGACCCCTACGCCTGGTATCCACGCATACCCAGGTTCTTATATGACTGAGCGGGTATTCGGATACACTCCGGACTATCGGGTCCCGAGGTTGAAGCGAAAAGGTCCGCCAAGACAAATGATCTACAATCCAGCTAGAAGGCATTATACATGTCAATTTAATTACATAGTCATGCAGACTGACTAAATTCTTCTTCTATACCATCCAAAAGGCAGTCTAGCCTACAATACTGTTGGGAATACTTTGTGGCTAATTCTACTTGCCCATAAACTAAGCTAACGGGGATCTCTTTTCCGTCGGGCCCCACAGGTCCGACCTCGGTCATGTGATTTGGGTCAGCCTTGGTATACTGCGTCTTCACCATGGCCCAGGCTTCTCTGGCAGCTTGTCGACAGGCCGATATCTTCCATAATCGGAAGCGCCGCCGTGCTCCCATGAGCTTCTCCGTAAGCTCTGCAACGCCCTCTAGCAGGGAGACGGATGGCCACAAGGCCTGGGAAACACCTTGCATCACCTGCCGAACTTGTTCGTGCAGATGTGAGAGCTCGGATAGAAGATCACCCGCAGACCCGGGCATTTCCTCCGCGGGACGACCCGTCAGCATACCTACATACATAACGCTGTCAGTCGGCTTCTTCGCCGAACTCCTTCAAAAGGATTCATTCAAGCACTTACTGGAAATGCCGCGCCGAAGCCGCTTATTCTCCTTCTCGGAGTCTGCAAGCTGGGCTCGAACGTCTTTTAGTTCCACGCTCAGCTTGATATTGGCGTCTTAGAGATTGTTTTTCTCCCGCCTAACCTCG
This sequence comes from Triticum urartu, assembly GCF_056163025.1. NCBI lineage: Eukaryota > Viridiplantae > Streptophyta > Magnoliopsida > Poales > Poaceae > Triticum > Triticum urartu. The sequence continues at coordinate 462,923,123 of NC_141879.1, read as the reverse complement.
GTCAGCACGCGTTTGCTAGCCTCTAGCTGCCGCACGACATGCTGGTCCTCCGGATTTTCTCCGGATTCATCTGCAACATCTATTGTTAGATCTGCAGCCACGCCGCACACTATATGGTAACCATCATTCCTTAAAGTAAATGTTACCAGCGGGTGACTTTTTCGGTTCCTGCAATGCGGCAACAGCGGCCCGCAGTTGGGTCTTGCATTCCTCTAGCTCTTGTGATAGCCTATTATTCTTCTCTGTAAGAACCTGCACAATAAAGATGATCCTTAAATCAGTTCTGCTAACTGTTTCAAGTCTCAGGGGCTACTGATACATATAAATCGTCAGATTTACTTACCCGTACAACCGTCACATACTGATCCGTGGCTCTGGCTAGACCATCTTGAGCGGCACCGAGGTACGCCTCTCCAGAATTGAAGGCATCCAATGCCTCTGGTGAGAAACAAGCGTCACGGAGTACGGCCCGGCGGCGCGTATGATTCATGGTGCTTTCCACTTCTGAGTTTGTAGCGGATAATCTATCTGCATCCTCTGTAGGGGGATTATCCGGCGCCCGCCCCATATCGGCTTCCACCTCTATGTCCGGTCCTGGCACCCGACTGGTGGAAGCGTGATTAGTAACATCGTCGAACATATTCCGGCGAGCGTTTTTTTCTGTTAAAGAAACACGGGCGTCATTACATTTCGAGAAAGACGACAACCATGGAGCGGGGTTTTTGTTATACCTTTGCGCCGGCGTCTCCGTCCTGACCGCCTTCCTTTTTGGCTGGCCCGGCCTCGGTGCCTCTTGTCGGCGAGTTGCTCCGGGTTCGGCAGGGCGTCCTGGATGCCTTCACTGTAAAAATGCCATATGTATATGGTGGGTGAAGTGTCTAAAAGGGGATCCTAGTTTTTGGAGTTGGGATTTTTGGTTTTTCTTACGTGCGATGCAGGGAGCAGTCCGGGATAGTCGGCCGTAATGGCCACCATGGCATCATCGCAGCTTAACTGATAGAACTGCCGGTCTATCAGCTCCACGAATATAACCGGATCTTCTTCAAGTCCGGAGTCGAGGGCCTGGTCAGGGTCCTCCGGTTGTGGAGACGGGCTGCTGACCTCCTTTATGGCTTTTCGCAGTTCCTGCCGCAAAGTGGCAAGGTGAATATTTACGACAAATAATGCGGGAAAAATGGGAGTAAGGAGATATAACTTACCCAGCTTGGAGGATTGTACATGGAGAATCTGTCCCGTGGCTTGATGCGGATGAACTCCTCTTCCTCTCCCTTGAACAATTCGGACAGAATTCTTGCTAAAGCGGCAGCATTGTCCGAACCCTTACGCCCGCAGCGGGTGGCATCATCCACCCCGTTAAAACACCACAAGGGGTGCCCACGATATTGAAGTGGTTGCACTCCCCGCATTATGCAAATCGAGATAACTTTGACTACTGTCAATCCTGATTGAGTCAGTGCTTTAATCTGGTTCATCAGGTAGAGGACTTCTCCATTGTCTTCCACCTGGGGGCTCCGTGGGCGCCAACTTCGGCGTTTCTTCAAAGGGGCATTGCTGAACTCAGGAAGGCCCCGCCGAACAGGGTCCGGAAGGGGGACGTCCTCCATATAAAACCATTCCGAAGGCCAGTCTTCGGACGACTTCTTCGGGGTACCGGACAGGTATCCGGTAGAGGCGTTTCGCCATATTTCGGCTTCGCCCACTTGATAAAGTGACCCCCTCTGTGTGCGAGGGGCGAGGCAAAATAGCCTTTTCCACAGCTCGAAGTGAGCCTCGCAGCCCAGGAACAACTCACAGAGAGCAACATAGCCGGCAATATGTAGAATGGAGGCAGGGGTGAAATTGTGTAATTGGAGGCCGTAGAACTCCAGGAGCCCGCGGAGGAACGGATGAATTGGAAATCCGAGTCCCCTCAATAGATAGGGGACAAGGCATACCCAATCCCCCATAGGGGGGCTGGGGAAGCTCTCCGCTTGCTCCCCGCCATTGTAGGTGGCGAGCCCGGCTCGGACGGGCACCATATACGCTGGAGGGAGAAATCCCTTGGTCTGCAGTTCGACCAATCGACTGTGTGGGACTGAACACCTCTCCCAATCACCGGGCTTAGGGCTATGGGGGCGGGAGGAGGAGCTACGGAGGTCGGCCATGCTGGAATGGATCTTTCCGAAACGCGCTCTGATGGATTCTCGCTGGGGGGGAGGGTGGTATGGATCGGATCTAGGAATCCCCATCCCTTTAATAGACAATTTATTTATTTGGCTAGGGGGCTAATGTAAAAACGCCCTGGCGCCTCGTATTCATTCGACGCGTGGGAGATAGCCCTTATTGGGCACAGAAGCCAAGAGGTTTAATATTTATAAGGCCGGACACTGCTTACGAACACTCAAAAATTGGAGAAGAACCCGCCTTGCAATGCCGAAGACAACACTGCGCGCCGGACTCATCGTCATTGAAGCCCGGTTCGGGGGCTACTAAGGGAGTCCTGGATTAGGGGGTCTCCGGACAGCCGGACTATATCCTTTCGCCGGACTATTGGACTATGAAGATACAAGATTGCAGACTTTGTCTCGTGTCTGGATGGGACTCTACTTGGCGTGGAAGGCAAGCTAGGCAATACGGATATGTATATCTCCTCCTTTGTAACCGACCTTGTGTAACCCTAGCCCCCTCCGGTGTCTATGTACCCTCGTACCCTCGTAGATCGAAAGCGGAAGCATTTAGTAACGTGGTTGATGTAGTCGAACGTCTTCGTGATTCAACCGATCCAAGCAGCGAACGTACGACACCTTCGTGTTCAGCACACGTTCAGCTCGATGACGTCCCTCGATCTCTTGATCCAGTTGAGGACGAGGGAGAGTTCCGTCAGCATGACAGCATGGCGACGGTGATGATGAAGTTGCCAGCGCAGGGCTTCGCCTAAGCACAACGACGATATGACTGAGGTGTGTAACTATGCAGGGGGGCACCGCACACGACTAAGAGAAGACTTGGGGTGCCCACATCCCACGTATATAAAGCAGGGAGGAAAGGTGGTCGGCCCAAGGGGGTGCGCCATGGGGGGAGTCCTACTTGGACTCCCGGTCCAAGTAGGATTCGCCCCCCCCCTTTCCTATTCCCACTAAGAGAAGGAGGGAAGGAGGAGGAGAAGAGAAGGAAAGGGGGCCTGGCCCCCCCAACCCTAGTCCAATACAGATTGGGCTTGGGGGGGGGGCGCCACCACCTGGCCGCCGCCGCCTCTCTCCACTAGGGCCCATGAAGGCCCATTAACTCCGGGGGGGTCCGGTAACCCCCTATACTCCGGAAAATGTCCGAACCTATCTGAAACCATTCTGGTGTCCAAACATAACTTTCCAATATATCAATCTTTATGTCTCAACTATTTCGAGACTCCTCGTCATGTCCGTGATCTCATCCGGGGTGTCCGTAACCGTTTATGACGAGCTCTTTGTCACCTCCATAAACGAGAAACATATCCTGAGTCCTTTTTAGGTATTTCAGGATGTTCTTGACCGATGTCCAGTGATGCACTCCTTGATTACTTTGCTACCTCCCCGCAAACTTATAGCAAGGCACACATCAGGTGTGGTACACATCATTGCATAAATGATAGATCCTATGGCCGAGGCATAGGGAATGACTTTCATTTTCTCTCTATCTTCTGCAGTGGTCGGGCATTGAGTCTGACTCAACTTCACACCTTGTAACACAGGCAAGAACCCTTTCTTTGACTGATCCATTTTGAACTTCTTCAAAACTTATCCAGGTACGTGCTTTGTGAAAGTCCAATTAAGCATCTTGATCTATCTCTATAGATCTTGATGCCCAATATATAAGCAGCTTTACCGAGGTCTTTCATTGAAAAATTCTTATTGAAGTATCCTTTTATGCTATTCAAAAATTTAGTATCATTTCCGATCAACAATATGTCATCCACATATAATATCAGAAATACTACAGAGCTCCCACCCACTTTCTTGTAAATACAGGCTTATAAAACCATATGCTTTGATCACACTATCAAAGCGTATATTCCAACTCCGAGAGCCTTGCACCAGTCCATAAATGGATCACTGGAGCTTGCACACTTTGTTAGCACATTTTGGATCGACAAAACCTTCCGGTTGCATCATATACAACTCTTCTTTGAGATATCCATTAAGGAATGCAGTTATGACATCTATTTTCCAAATTTCATAATCATAAAATGTGGCAATTGCTAACATGATTCGGACAGACTTAAGCATCGCTACGGGTGAGAAGGTCTCATCGTAGTCAACTCCTAGAACTTGTCAAAAACCTTTCGCAACAAGTCGAGCTTTGTAGACAGTAACTCCCGGTCCAAGTAGGATTCGCCCTGCCCCCTTTCCTATTCCCACTAGGAGAAGGAGGGAAGGAGGAGGAGAGAAGGAAAGGGGGGGCGCCCCCCCAACCCTGGTCCAATACGGATTGGGCTTGGGGGGGCGCCACCACCTGGCCGCCGCCTCCTCTCTCCACTAGGGCCCATGAAGGCCCATTAACTCCCAGGGGGGGTTCCGGTAACCCCCGGTACTCCGGAGAATGCCTGAACCTATCCGAAACCATTCCGGTGTTCAAACATAAATTTCCAATATATTAATCTTTATGTCTCAACCATTTCGAGACTCCTCGTCATGTCCGTGATCTCATCCGGTACTCTAAACAAACTTTGGTTTCATCAAATCACATAACTTATAATACAAATCGTCATCGAACGTTAAGCGTCCAGACCCTACGGGTTCGAGAACTATGTAGATATGACCGAGACACATCTCCGGTCAATAACCAATAGCGGAACCTGCATGCTCATATCGGTTCGTACATATTCTACGAAGATCTTTATCGATCAAACCGCATGACAACATACATTGTTCCCTTTGTCATCGATGTGTTACTTGCCCGAGATTCGATCGTGGGTACCATCATACCTAGTTAAATCTCGTCACCGACAAGTCTCTTTACTCGTTCTGTAATGCATCATACCATGACTAACTCATTAGTCACATTGCTTGCAAGGCTCATAGTGATGTGCATTACCGAGAGGGCCCAGAGATACCTCTCCGATACACAGAGTGACAAATCCTAATCTCGATCTATGCCAACTCAACAAACACCATCCGAGACACCTGTGGAGCATCTTTATAATCACCCAGTTACGTTGTGATGTTTGATAGAACAGAAGGTGTTCTTCCGGTATTCGTGAGTTGCATAATCTCATAGTATGAGGAACATGTATAAGTCATGGTGAAAGCAATAGCAGAAAAAAATAAACAATCATTTTTCTAAGCTAACGGATGGGTCTTGTCCATCACATCATTCTCTAATGATGTGATCCCATTCATCAAATGACAACACATGTCTATGGCTAGGAAACTTAACCATCTTTGATTAACGAGCTAGTCAAGTAGAGGCATACTAGGGACACTCTGTTTGTCTATGTATTCACACATGTATTAAGTTTCGAGTTAATACAATTCTAGCATGAATAATAAACATTTATCATGATATAAGGAAATATAAATAACAACTTTATTATTGCCTCTAGGGCATATTTCCTTCAGTTGATATGCGGTTTACCCGGGCTCACGGGGTGGCCAGGTTACTTGTCAGCATTCTGGCTATTAAGCATATATCGGATGTGGTCAGGTGGACGTATGCCGGCATGTTGTACAAATTGGATATTGAGTTAGAGGATGCTAAGATGTTTCAGGAGGCACTCCTAGGAGGGGTGACGTTGACATGTCTGATAAGGATGACAATACGGGTAATAGGGAGAAGCACAATGATGGTGGGTCACGGGAGGGTACTAACTTGGCAGGTAGTAAACCCACTCTACAGGCGCCGGAGAATGGTTCAGCAACGACTTCGTCAACACCCGTGCACACTCTGAGGTTTGGGACCTTTGGGATGCCGTCTTCCGCGCCCCCTCGACTGTGGGGTGATCGAGTTGAGAGTGGCGATGCAGATGAGCACATGTTGCCACCCGTCCTGATTTACTCCCTTCTCGTTGAGGAGTCCCCGGCTATGGAGTTGAGGGGTGTTTCGAGCCCGCAGTGCTTGGCCCGCATCCCGAGTCCGAGGAGGGATGGCGGGAGGCCGGGGAACGTGGCTGGGCAAGAGGCCCAGTTGAGGCTAGCGCCAGTGCCGGGACCCGAGCTTCAGACCCCGGTGAAGGTCTGTAATGGGCTGGTGAACCATGCTCGCAGCCTGGGGCCGAGGCGGGCTGGCGAGGGGCCGTCGGGCGCTGCTGGGCAGGAGGCACAGGGGAGTCCCGTGCCTCCGCATGTGCTCGCGCTTCAGTCCCCGATGGGGTCGCTGGAAGGATCTTCAACGCAGGCGGGTCACGAGCAGGTGGCCCTCGACTCATTCACGAGGTCTTCCCCGACACGGTCTTCACTGGCAACACATTGACCACGTCGGCATGTGGTGGGACATACAGGAGGAGGCCCTGGAGGAGCCAGTTTGCCTTCCTCCCCTTTGCCTGGTCTTGTCAGGACAGACGGACTCGAGAAGGAGGTCTTCTCACTGCAGGCACGGACTACGGAAGAGGCGGTCGCGTTTGGCGGCCATCTGGACTCGGTGCTCTTGAGCAGGCATGTTAGTAGCCGGGTTCAGGACCAGCCAGACACCAAGGACTTTCATCTTGGTCGTCCTATGAGGGACGCCAAGCTTAGGGACGTCGAGTCTCAGACAGGTATGTCGGTTAATAAGCAATGTTCTATTCTGCATTTTTCTGAGCATGAGATCATTAGCAGAGCCTATGACATAGGAGTCTCTCTTGGGTCTAATGGAGAAGAAATTGTTAAATCAGTTAATGATATTTTAGACTTAGAGGCTGAGAGAGCTTCAGCATTGATTCGAGCATTAGCGGCGGTTAAGCCTATGTCGGATGGTGACATTAATAACTTGGGTGTCCCTTCACTTGAGACTCTTTGTGACGAAATGATGCCATCTTCGGATGCCGAAGAAGAGGCAGAAGGGGAAGAGAATGAACTGTCGAGCAAACCCCGGTCTTTGTCTGAGGGTGTACAGCAGAATATAACTCATGGAGAGGACGTGTTGGTGTTAGATAAACCTAAATGATCTTGGAAGAGGAAAATTTATCCAACGTCGGCAGTCCATAGGAGTGCGAGAGTGAAACTCAAGAAAAAAATTCCATGATGAAATATGAAAGGGATCTTTTGGAATAGCAGAGGTCTGGCAGACTTGGCTAAGAAAAGATTCCTCGCTGAAACGACCATCGAAGATAAATTAGACTTCATCGCACTTCTTGAGACCGGTAGAGACAACTTCACGTCCCAGTTCCTTGGCTCGCTTACAGTGGGCGTTGATTTTGATTGGCATTGTCTCCCGCCGAGAGGGCGATCCAGTGGGATTCTCTTGGGAGTGAAGTGCGAGACTCTTGAGGTTGTAAATGTAGTACGAGGAGATTATACGATGAAGTTCCGGGTTAGGTCGAAATTGGATGGTTTCTGATGGGCCTTAGTGGCAGTATATGGCGCTGACCAACTAGAATTTAAACCGGAGTTCTTGGCGGATCTGGTGTGGATCTGCGGGTATGAAAGGCTGCCACTTTTGGTGGGTGGCGATTTTAACATTATTAGGAGGAAGGAGGAAAAGAACAATGATCATTTTGATGGACGATGTTCATTTATGTTCAATATGATTATTGAGAGTCTTAATCTCAGGGAGATAGAACTCTCAGGTAGATAGTTTCCTGGGCAAACTCTCTCCCTACTCCTACTTACGAGAAGCTTGATAGGGTACTTGCAAGTGTGGAATGGGAACAGAAATACCCCCTGGTATCGGTGCACGCGATGCAAAGGGCAATTTCCGACCACACACCCTTGTTAGTTGACTCGGGTGACGCAACTCATATTGGCAATAAAAACATTTTTCTCGTTTGAACTCAGTTGGTTCGAAAAAGAAAATTTTATTGAGATGGTGGCAAGAGAGTGGGCTAGGCCAGTTGTGGGCACATCTAGCATGGAACGCTGGCAGAATAAGATTAGACACCTGAGAGAATTTTTGAGGGGTTGCGCCAGAAATGAGAGTGGGATTTATAAAAAAGATAAGGAGAGACTTCTCCAGCTAATTCAGAAGCTAGATTTGCAGGCAGAAACGAATCTGCTAGACAAGTCCGAGCAAGCGTGCAAGTCAGAGGCCGAGGCCAAATTGTGTGCGTTGCTTACAGAAGAGGAAATGAAATGGGCCTTACATGCTAAATTTCTTAAGGTCATCCAAGGGGATGACGATACCCAATTTTTCCATATGATTGCTAACGGCAAGCATAGGAGAAAGAAGATTATTCAGCTTGAGCAAGATGAGGGAACAATTGTCGGCCATGAGAATCTGAAGCTTTACATATCCAACTACTACAAGCAGTTGTTTGGACCACCGGTAGATAACGCGGTGACTCTGGATGAGAGTGTGGTGGAGGATATCCCTCAGTTGCAGTCAGGGGATAATGAGACCCTTTTTGCACCTTTTACTGAGAAATAGGTGTTTGAGGCGATCGCTCAAATGAAATTGTAAGTGCATCTAGTGCCACCCCTAGTTGGTTTTGGAGTATTGACGAAAAACTTGGTTGAGGGACTAATGTGTTTGTGAGAATTGCAGGATAACACATGTAGTAGTCCCATATTGATCCGATTTACCTACCCGAGATGACCCCTAAAAATGTGTGAAGACATTGAAGACAATGGTGGTCTGTGAAGATATTCACAGTGAAGATTGTGACATGAGAAGACAATTCACATGAAGACTATGGAGTGCGAAGACATAGCTGTTTCGTAGTTTCCTTTTCTTCTTTGTTGAGTCATAGGAACCGACGTACTGTTAAGTGGGGTCGTGAACAAAGTCAGAGTGACTGATGTGATGCTCAACCAAATCCTATGTCTTCGAGCGAAGACAATGAGAGCAAATCTTATCCAGAGCTGGATGAGTCAGCTTTACTTGTAGCCCAAGTCAAGCTGTCGCGTTTGTTTGAAATCTGACTGTTGGACATGTGTCAGTTCCTTAGTGACCCAGGGTCATTTCGGAGAAATCAGGTCGGGTTGCCTCCTGGCTATAAATAGCCCACCCCTACACCACAAATTGGTGGCTGCTCAGAGTTAGTGCATGGTTTTTGTCATTTGAGAGCAACCCACCTCCGAAGCATTTGAGAGAGAGATCCTTACGAGGATAAAGCCCAAAACACCTAGAGCCAAAGAGTGTTAGGCATCACGGAAGTCTTTCTGTCCGCGTGATCTGAAGACTTGTTACACTTGAGGACTGTGAATCCTCCAGCCAGTTAGGCGTCGAGTTATGAGCATCCAAGAGTCATTGTGGATTGCCAGTGAACGAAGTCTGTGAATGTTTGGAAGTCTACCTTGAAGACTTACTAGAGTGATTGGGCGAGGACCGTGGTCCTTAGCTCAAGGGGAATAAGGTGAAGACGCGGTCTTCTGAGTTAAATCTCAGCCTCCCTAACCAGACGTACAGTTGTCACAACAACTGGAACTGGTCTACCAAATCCTTGTCTTCACCAAGCTACTGGTTCTATCCTTCACTTCCCTTTACTGCACTGTTTGTCTCCGTGAAGTCATTACCTGCTTGTATGATTTGATTGACTTCGCTGAGTGAAGACTGTTTACTGTTTGGCTTCATACTGTCTTCCATCCTGATCCATACTACCTACCTGCTGATAGTCTTTGTGCTTTCACTTCATTGCGTACTTGACTATGGCTTGCCTAGTGTAGTCTACCTTCCGCTGCATATCAATAGGATCATTTCTACTGTTTGTCTTCAAAGCCCCCGTGTTTTGAAGACTTCCATAAAAATCACCTATTCACCCCCCCCCTCTAGTCGATAACTAGCACTTTCAGAAACCGAATAAGGCACCGGGACCAGATGGGTTCCCGGCAGAATTCTATAAGAAATGTTGGCATATTGTGAAATATGATCTTATGCCTATGTTTCATGATCTATTCAATGGGCATCTACAACTATTTCATTTAAATTTCGGCACGATCACTCTTCTGCCTAAAAAGGAGGAAGCCATCCGCATAGAGCAATTCAGGCCCATTTGTCTATTGAATGTGAGTTTCAAGATCTTTACGAAAGTGGCCACCAACAGGCTAACAAAGGTTGCCCATTCGAGAGGGAGTAGTTGTCCTACACGAAACTTTACATGAAATCCACTCGAAGAAACTCGACGGAGTTATATTCAAAGTGGACTTTGAAAAGGCCTACGATAAGGTCAAATGGCCCTTTCTGTAGCAAGCCATGCGCATGAAAGGTTTTAATGAGCCACGGAGGAATCAGGTGGGTTCCTTTGTCCAGAGAGGTTGTGTTGGGATAAAGGTGAATGATGTATTGGTCATTACTTTCAAACGCATAAAGGCTTGAGACAAGGAGACCCGATGGTCTCTGATACTGTTCAATATTGTGGCAGACATGTTGACAGTTCTCATAGGTTGGGCCAAGGAAAAGGGCTTGGTAGGTGGACTGGTTCCCCATTCGGTGGATGAGGAGTCTCCATCCTACAATATGCGGATGACACAATTATATTCATGAAGCACGACCTCGCAAAAGCCAGAAATATGAAACTCTTATTATGCCTATTTGAACAATTGTCGGGGTTGAAGATCAATTTTAACAAGAGTGAATTGTTCTGCTTTGGCCGTGCCAAATAAGACCAAGACAATTACAAGAACCTTTTAGGTTGTGAACTGGGATCTTTGCCCTTCAGTTATCTTGGTATTCAAATTCACCATAGGAAATTGACTAATAAATAATGGAAATGTATCGAGGATCTATTCGAGAAGAAACTAAGCTGCTCGAAGGGTAAGCTTATGTCTTATGGAGGAAGGCTCATATTGATAAATTTGGTACTAACGAGTATGCCGATGTTCCTCCTATCTTTGTTCGAGGTGCCCAAAGGGGTACGCAAGAGATTAGACTTCTATCGATCTTGATTTTTTGGCAGTCTGATGAGGTTAAGACAAAATATCGCCTGGCAAGATGGGATATTATTTGTCGACCAAAAGACCAGAGGGGTCTTGGGATCGATAACCTCGAGGTGAAAAATAAGTGCTTGTTGAGCAAATGGCTTTATAGATTATCGCCGCATTCTGAAGGAATGTGGGCACAAATCCTAGGCAATAAGTATTTGCACTCCAAAACTCTAGCCCAGGTTACCGTCAGACCTAATGACTCACCATTTTGGAAGGGACTCATGAGAGTGAAAGAAACATTCTTCCATAGGGTGAAGTTTATTGCTGGGGACGGAACAACAACAAGGTTTAGGGAGGATACGTGGTTAGGTGACACACCGCTAGCTCTCCAGTATCCTTACCTGTATCATATTGCTCAACGTAAGGAATATTACATAGCAACGGTGATGCAGACGGTACCTTTGAATATCCAGTTCAGGAGGTCTCTAGTAGGGGAACGTTGGACCTCTTGGCTACACTTAGTCAGGAGGTTAATGGAACTTCACCTTTTAGATCAGGGAGACTCTTTCAGCTGGAAGCTAACGAGTAACGGAATATTCACGGTTAAGTCGATGTACTTAGATCTCATAAATTCTGGCCCAATCCCACGATCGCTTCACATTTGGCAAGTTAAGGTTCTGAAAGTGCTAGTTGTCGACTATAGGGGGGTGAATAGGCGATTTTTATGAAAGTCTTCAAACATGGAAGTTTCGAAGACAAACGATAGAAATGAACCTATTAACATGCAGCGAAAGGTAGACTACACTAGGCAAGCCATAGTCAAGTATTCAAAGAAGTGAAAGCACGAAGACTATTAGCAGCTAGGTAGTATGGATCAGGATGGAAGATAATGAGAAGCCAATCAGAACAAACAGTGACACGGTGAAGACAAACAGATAATGCAAACAGGCAATGACTTCACAAGGACCAACTGTAAGTAAAGAGAAGGGATGGATAGAACCAGTTGCGTGATGAAGACAATGATTTGTTGGACCAGTTCCAGTTGCTGTGACAACTGTACGTCTGGTTAGGGAGGCTGATATTTAACTCAGAAGATCGTGTCTTCACCTTATTCCCCTCGAGCTAAGGACACACAGTCCTCGCCCAATCACTTAGTTAAGTCTTCAAGGTAGACTTCCAAATCTTCACAGACTTCGTTCACTGGCGATCCACAATGACTCTTGGACGCTCAGAACGCGACGCCTAACCGGCTGGAGGATTCACAGTCCTCAAGTGTAACAAGTCTTCAGATCACACAGACGGGAAGACTTCAGTGATGCCTAACACTCTTTGGCTCTGGGTGTTTAGTGCTTTGTCCTCGCAAGGATTTCTCTCTCAAAGGCTTCAGAGGTGGGTTGCTCTCAAATGACAAAAGGCGTGCACTAACTCTGAGCAGCCACCAATTTATGGTGTAGGGGGTGGGCTATTTATAGCCACTAGGCAACCCGACCTGATTTGTCTGAAATGACCCTGGGTCACTAAGGAACTGACACATGTTCCAACGGTCAGATTTCAAACACACGCGGCAGCTTGACTTGGGCTACAAGTAAAGCTGACTTATCCAGCTCTGGATAAGATTTGCTCTCATTGTCTTCGCTCGAAGACTTAGGATTTGGTTAAGCATCACTTTAGTCATTCTGACTTTGTTCACTTGGACCCCACTTAATAGTACGGTGGTTCGTATGACTCAACAAAGAAGAAAATGAAACTGCGAAACAACTATGTCTTCGCGCTCCATAGTCTTCATGCGATGTCTTCTCATGTCATAGTCTTCAATGTGAATATCTTCACATACCATCATAGTCTTCGGTGTCTTCACACATTTTTAGCGGTCATCTCCGGTAGGTAAACCGAATCAATGAGGGACTACTACCTGTGTTATCCTGCAATTCTCACAAACACATTAGTCCCTTAACCAGGTTTGTCGTCAATACTCCAAAACCAACTAGGGGTGGCACTAGATGCACTTACAGGTTCCCTTATGAATTAAGATATCTATGTGGTTTGTTCACAAACAAGTGATCCTTACCAAAGATAACTTATTAAGGAGGAGATGGGTAGGTAGCTCGCATTGTTGTTTTTGTGTTCATGATGAAACAATACAACATTTATTTCTTGATTGCCCTCTCGCGAAGTTACTTTGGCGGTCTGTTCATGTAGCCTTTAATATTATTCCTTCAGATAGCATTGAAACGTTGTTTGGAACGTGGCTAGATGGGGTGAATACACATATCGCGTCTAATATTCGGATTGGAATATGTGCACTTCTTTGGGCTATATGGAACTGCAGGAATGATATGATTTTTAAGAGAAGACCTATGGTTAATTTCTTGCAGGTTATATTCAGGGCTACGACATGGATCCGTATGTGGTCATTACTCACTCCTACGACCTCCAGGGAGCAGCTAGCTACTGGGTGCAACTGATGGGAGATGTCAGCATGGGTTTTTTCAATCAGTTTGGATGGCGGTCCCTACATAGGATAGGTCCTTAGTGTATCTCCTTCCAGCCGGATGCGGCTTTGAGATTTGTACTCTTTATTTATTGCTCCTTTTTGTGAGTTGTACTCTGCAGACCAGACTTTGTTTGTTTCGTCGTTTTTAATAAAGTGGTCGCATGCATCTCTCCGATGCAGAGGTCGGGGGATGACCTCCTTTTCAAAAAAACTCCTTTTGCTCGTGATACTCCTTCCAAATCTTCGTCCAATGGGTGTTCCTCTTTTGCTCGGTGTCGCATATTGGGTCAATCGTTGTGGCCAACAAAGCTTTGATCAGCAAGATCTCCTCAAATCTTGAAAATGTCGAACCTCTTGCCTTCGGCATCTTGGTCTCTTCTTCTTGCTCGGATTGGGATCGGATGTTGACCCAACTTCAAATGCGGTGGTGGCCTCCAATTCATACTTCATTTATGTCGGATCTTCATTGTTATTGATCATGTTCGACACGAACGCCTGCTACATGATTATGGTTTGCAATCATTCATCATGTGTGAAATGAACTAGTTCTCTATGCTAAAAACTGATCATACGGGAGCAAAAAAACATACCGACTCTTGTTCGATCATTCCATCGAACATGTCGAGGGTAGCCCGGACACTGCGGGTGCCCATGCTCATCCACGCCCAAACGAGCTGCGGTGAGTCACACACATCGCCCGTTGGCATCTGCGTGGGCGGAAAGTTGTCCGGAATGGCCCAGCCAGCGGTTGCATCATCCTCTGTACAGGGGGGTCAGACGGTGTAATACGCGTCGGCGCTCGGAGGAAAGGGATGCTGGGATCCGGGTGCGGCGGAGGAGACAGCTACTCCGCCACATCTGAATCTCCCTACGACGCTGCCACTGCCTCCCTCTCTCGCTGCCAGCGTCGCCGCAACTTTTTGGCGGCATTCTCCGCCTTGCAAGTCGCAGCCGACGAATTGACCCCGCCGACGGACGAGGTGGACCGCATCTCCGTCGCGGCTGTGTGGGTCGGGCTGGACGACATCTCTAGGGCGGTGGATCGGGACCGGAGGTGGGGATTGGGAGCAAGGATGGAGGACGACGAGGGTCCGGACGTGGGAAAGGTTGGAGGGCGGCGGGAGGAGGAAGGGTTGTCGGGTCCGACGTGATGGGCGTGCCCGGCCGTTCCCAAATCCGCCCTATATTTGGGCTGGATATGGGGGGTGCCGGCCAGCCCGGGCGTTTGAGGCCCGTTTAATGAGCCCGTCTGGGTCGAAAAAATGTGACCAGACAGTGACCGGACGGCCCGCCCAGGCCTATGAGGCGGGTTTGAGGTGTCCGACTGTAGATTCTCTTAGTTTCTTAAGAAAAATACGAATTTATATTCATACCATCTTCACTCGCCAAGTTACGATCATGTCGTCTTTCCACGCAAGTCTTCCACGCGATTAGATTTTCTCCTCCTCTCGTCGGCACCTCCAGTAGTCCGTCCCGCATTCAATGCCCTTTGGGCTATGGAGGTGCATATGACCTTTGCTCCCCGTCGGCAGGAGAAACCCCGCTCCGCCCCGATTGTGCATCTAGTATCGTTGGAAGGTGTGTCCTCATCACATCTCGCGTTATTCGACCGGTACTTGTCTTGAGTGGATCTGTTTGGATTCAATTTTCGCTTATCTTTGTTCGTGTGTTAGTGTGATCCTTTCGATCTACGATTATATTCGTCGACAATGGTTGCTATTCTGGTGCGCTATAGTTATGTGGGCCTTAGCGCAACAATTTTTTGACTGCCTACTACAACCAGGCTTGACTGGCTTCGTTGAGGGGTGAGAAGGGGGGGGGGGGGGGGGGGGCTGATAATGACGCGTCTTCGGCACATGCTCCAGCGCTTGTGGCCATCCATGTTGTTCATAGACCAGATTACCATTTTTAAACCTTTGATGTTTTGTGCGAGATTTTACCTTTAATGTTCTCTGTGCTGTCGTGATTAATTATGATAAATTGTAAGGTTTTTTCGAATAAAAGTACGAATTTGAAGTGTTCCTCCGATGATTTTTTATTAAGTGCTCCCACATGGAACACGAACGTTTTTCCTGCGATTTGTGAGACTTCGACCTCTTCTAGTGTTCGTTATTGGGCGTGTTGGCTGAGCCTAACCACCTTCGAGCATTCGAGGAGCCAAATTGCATATACGAACATGTATTTTCTGTACTGTCAGCAGCCTGCGAAATCTCACTACGTGCTGCAAACGATTGACCAAGTATTTGAGGAGCCAATGTACGAACACGTATTTTTCTAAACCAGACCACCAACCTGTGAAATATCACGACGTGTTGCAACGATTCATGGAACTACATGAATTTGTGATGTGCTGATTTGTTGCCAGGTCAGTTCTAGTTCTAGCAACATAGACAATGCAGAAGGGTGTCCAGAACCAATGTTTGAGGAACAAAGTATTCAAACAGCAAGTCAAATAAATAAGAACCGGAGTTGTGCACGAATAGTCGTACCCTTTGAAATTCCAAAGTCATACATAATTAATTATGCTTCATTATTTCTGACGAGATATGATTTTTTTATTACACATAAACAAACCATTTAGGAGTATATTACAAGTCAATTGCAAATTTCCTTTTAGGAAGTCATGAGGTGAGAGGGTTTAATCTGTGCGGTGCAACAGTTTTTTTTGTTTGCGGAAAAACTTTCGATATATTCATCAACTCTTAAGATAGTACAAAAAACATCAAAAATAAAATTACATCCAGGTTCGGAGACCACCTAGCGACGATTACAAGCACTGGAGCGAGCTGAAGGCGCGCCGTCGTAATCGCCCCCCCCCCCTCCCCTCACTAAAGTCAGACAAACCTTGTCGTAGTATACAGTCGGTAAGTCGTCGTGCTAAAGCCCTGGAGAGCCAGCACACCGGAACAACAACCATCGCTGATGAAGAGAAGTGTAGCTCGGAAGGATCTAACGTGTAGACACATGACCACTGATGAAGAAAGACCTGATTTACATGGATCCATTGAAGACAAACGCCGAACAAATCCCATGAGATCCGCCGGAGAAAATTGAATAGTACTGTATGGGCTTGCTTTCAAAGCCATAAAGGTGTGAGGCAGTGTGATCCCTTGACCCTTTCTCTTTTTTAATCTTGCCGCGGGTTCCTTGAAAATAATAATTAGGAGAGCCCATGGTCTACTAAGAGCATTTATAGCCAGGTGGATGGGCCGGTCAATGACCAGTCAAGAAAACGACCCACACGAGCATCTTAAAGTAGCCTCAAACGTTTAGACTGACCGACACCCTTCATATTCAGTCCAAATCTATGCCGGATATGGGACGCCTCGAGCGCGTCCGCCACACCTGACCTGATAGCCCGACCCTAACAAAAACCGCACCAAATCCCCCCCCCCTCCCCGATCTACCCAACTTCACCTGCTCCTCCCTTCTCTTCTCTCTTCTTCGCTTCGGCCGTCTCCTAGCTCCGCCATCACCCTTGCTCCGTCGTTGTTCTCAGCCTCAGCGCCGGAAGCACCAGCACAACTTTCCTCCCATCCGTGCTCGCCGCCGCGGACATCATCATCAGCCTGGACGCCATGGCGATACATCTCACAACTCTCGGACCGCACCTTGCTCACTATGTGTTCTACACATTGTCCGACCAGGTCTGGAGATCAGTTGGTTCTGTCTTCGGTACTGATTTGTGCCTTAAATATATATCGGAATATTGCACTTGGAATTATTCATTTTTACTTGGGCAAGAGAAAATCTATACTATTGGATTGGTAGTTGTTTGTCTACCAATCTGGAATTGTATAACCAAAACCACCTTTGAATTCAAACTACCCGAAACTCCCTTTGGGGCGGTGTTCATAGCTTGCGCTTTCCTTATTGTACCGCACAGGTATGCAAAGTGACGGAGCAGACAAGGTGTTGGTCAGGGATGCAGATATGTTGAGAACCAGCACGGCTTCACTAATGAGGATTTGCGTAGCAGTGCATGATAGGTTTTGACATCGTCCTCAAGAAGGAGAAGCTGATGAGGTGGCGAGGATTCATGTATAGTTATTTGATACTTGTCTTTGTTGCGTCATTTTGGTCGATAGCTTGCATGCTATTTGGAGGACTATGGATGGTGTGTTGTAACTAGGATATCGATTGTTTTCTCGTGCTTCTAGGTTTTTGCCCCCATGGTGCACGAGTCGATTGTGATCATGCACAGTAGGTTTCGGGATAGTGCATTGACCCCTGTCCCCCTCTTTCCCTTTCTTTTCCCAGACTCAAGGACCATTTTTTTCTATTATGTCGTTTAGTCGAAAGGTGTTGAGCCTAGTTCACAAAAGGAACGAACAAATTATTTTCTTATTGCAAAGTGCAGCAGAGTTGTAACTTTTGAATCTAAGTCCAAGTAAATCAATATATGAAGATAAGGTTGTCATCTAGTGAAAGGATCGATATAGTTGACTAGAGGGGGGGTGAATAGGCAACTAACAATTTTTAGCCTTTCCTGAACAATTTAAACTTTGCATCGAAGTAGGTTGTGTAGATATGCAACTAGGTGAGCAACCTATATGATGCAACAATAACAAGCACACAAGCAAGCAAGAGATGCAACACAAAGTAAGCTTGCACAAGTAAAGGTACGAGATAACCAAGAGTGGAGCCGGTGGAGACGAGGATGTGTTACCAAAGTTCCTTCCCTTTGAGAGGAAGTACGTCTCCGTTGGAGCGGTGTGGAGGCACAATGCTCCCCAAGAAGCCACTAGGGCCACCGTATTCTCCTCATGCCCTCACACAATGCGAGATGTCATGATTCCACTATTGGTGCCCTTGGAGGCGGCGACCGGACCTTTACAAACAAGGTTGGGGCAATCTCCATAACTTAATTGGAGGCTCCCAACGACACCACGAAGCTTCACCACAATGAAATATGGCTCCGCGGTGACCTCAACCGTCTAGGGTGCTCAAACACCCAAGAGTAACAAGATCCGTAAGGGATTAGTGGGAGGAATTAAATTTCTCTTGGTGGAAGTGTGGATCGGAGCCTTCTCAACCAATCCCTAGAAAATCACCAAGTTTGATTGACTAGGGAGAGAGATCAGGTGAAAATGGAGCTTGGAGCAACAATGAAGCTTAGGAATGGAAGAGGTAGTCAACTCAGAGAATAAGACTCCCCTTTTATAGTAATAGGACAAATCCAACTGTTATCCACTTACTCAGCCCGCCACTTGCGGTACTACCGCACTTAACATGCGGTACTACCGCAGGGGCCTGCGGTACTACCGTGGGGCGCCGCGGTACTACCGTATGTGCGGTAGGGGCTAGACTAGCCCTGATGCGTTGAAGCAAAGAGCGGTAGAACCACCGGAGCGGTACTACCGCTCCCCCTTGCGGTATTACAACAAGGCAGGGTTTGTCTAGGCTGGGAAGGCACGGACATATAAAAATACATCTGTGGCTACTTCCACTGAGTTTTGATCTGTGCAAAAATCCAACGCGGTACTACCGCAAGCCTGGAGCGGTACTACCGCGTAGGACGTAGATGTAAAAAATTACATCCGCCCCTACTTCCACTCGTGCTGCTGTGCCCAGCCTGAGGCCACGGTACTACCGTGCCCGTGGAGCGGTACTACCGCAAGGGCCTGCGGTACTACCGCGTCCCTAGCCGGTACTACCGCGTCCCTGGCCGGTACTACTGCAAGGGCCTGTGGTACTGCCACTCCCATGAGCAGTACTACCGCATGCCCCAGCACAACAACACTAGGAGTCCTTCATTTTGCAGAGACAAGGAAAAACGGAGGATGCTCCAAAGAGCCAAAGGACAGGTGGTGCAAAAGGAACAGACGTGTACGTGATGATTCCACCAAAACCTTTCCAAAGTGGACCCCCTCTTAATAGTACGGCTTTCCTACAACTCAAATCCACCGAAAAGAAACGTAGGGAAAACTCCGTCTTCCCTAGACTCCGAGGGGCAACGAATCGTCTTGTGCCTAAGTATGAGATATCTGAAATTCTCAATGCACACGATTAGTCCGCAAATGCATTGTCATCAATCACCAAAACCACTTAGGGATAAATATGCCCTTACAATCTTCCCCTTTTTGGTGGATTTATAACACTACGGGATTTGCACATAGGAAAATAAAATGAAACATAGGCAAACCCAACATCTATAACATATCGACGGGCTCCCCCTAGATGTGTGCTTTCTAGATAAATGCTTTGGACTGCATGACACACATACTAGGATCAACGGTCCCCCTTTATTTTATAGACGAGGCATATCTTGCAACAAAATAACTAACACTAAACATGAGGGCAAGATAATAAATATGAGCATAAAGTAATGATAGCACGAGACAAACTAAGCTCAGAATCTACTAAGCAAACCAGATAAAATGATAAGACAATAAGATACGCCGAGGACATATGTCTTACACCATATGATAGTCTCCTGGATCCAGACAAAACCAAACCCAAACCAACAAGCAAAAGCAAACGAGATTCAATAGGATGAAAGCGAAGAGCAAGACACCATGACACACAACTCGCAAATCCTACACTCTCTCCCCCTTTGGCATCGAGACACCAAAAAGGCAGAGAAAACGCCTACGACATAGGTGGTAGCTCAAGCTAAAGCGATCACTCGTCACGCTCCTCATCGGTCTCGGCAGGGGGGATGGTCTCCTCCTCAGATTCAGTCCACTGGTAGCCCCGCTTCGCCATCCATTCAGCCTTTGGGGTGATGTGCTTCTCGGACCCGCTTGATACCTGCTCGCCGAACGTCCTCAAGATCCTCTTGTCGCGCCGACGACTCTCCTTCTGAGCAACATGAGACCGGTACTGGCCCTTGGCCTACATGCAGAACAGAGCCTTCATCTTGTTCTTCAGTCTCTTAGCCCAAGAGGGCTCAGAAGATGAAGGCGAGTATCCATCAGAGTTGTCCTCATCTGCTTCCTCCTCCTCAATCTCATCCTCATCCATGTCCATCTTAGAAACCTCTGCCTCGGCATGGGTAGTGGTGTTAGCCCATTTGTTCTTGATGCACAGCTTGATAGGCTCATGACGAATCTAGTTGGGGGCTTCAAACTCTTCATCGGGATAGAGCTGCTCCCAAGTCTTTGAGATCAAGAGATGCAGGTAAGGTCCATAGATGGGCACCTTACGGTTGAGCATGGCAAACTGCAGCTCACACCACATGATGTGTGAGACATCAAGTGGTTCTGTCTGATGGAGACGTGCCTTCTCACAGATGAGCATCATGTCTACAAGATAAGCATGCACCTTATCCTTGTCACCAATGCGCGGAAAGAGGGAGTTGCGGAAGATCCGGTGCATGATGTCAAGGAATGGATTCAGCACCCAGGTCTTCTTGTCAGTGCCCAGCTTCTTCTCAACAAGGTACAACTGAAGCTTGTCCTTACTGGCCGACTCGACGTTGGCATGAGGGCGGACACCAACGGGCGAATTGAGCCCCTCGTCATGAACATGCAGCAGTGCCATGAAGTCCTTCCACTTAGCAGTCATTCGTTTCCCATTGGTCATCCACGTCATGGCCCATTCCTCATCAGGATGGAAGTGGACCGACGCAAAGAACTGAGCCACAATCTCTAGGTCATAGTCCATGTGGAACGTGAGCAAGTACTCAATGCCAAATTGCTCCACCAGGTCCAAAGCCTCACTAAAATATTCCCGGTGATTGTCCTTCCTCATATGAACCATGTCAATCTAGTGCACGTCCACGTAGATGTTCTACTTGGCCTTGATCGCATCCAGGAAGATAAGGTTCTGTTGCTTGGTTCAAAACAAATCATTCCCTCTGAAATTCTCACGGGGCTTCACATAGGGGTTGATCCTCCTGTGAGTGATAAACTCGCCAAGAGGAATCTCGTCCATGCCCATTGTTGGCTCCTTGATCCTGGTGGCGGTTGACTTGGTCCTACGTTGGGGGGCACTGGAACCTTCGGGAACCTCATCTTGGTTGCGCAAGCGCTTCGAACCCATGTCACGGCTGGGATTCGAACGACGGACATTGGAGCCACCACCTATGCCACACAACACAAACACGAGAGAAACTGAGAAGGATTATTGCAAAGACGAGGGCCAAAACCAAATGAAACAAGCAAACACGAGATTTGGTAGGAGAAAACAGCAAAATTTGCAAATCTAAGGTAGTAACAGACAGGTTCACAGAAGTAAAACATTACAGCCGCTCCAGCCACGGTAGTACTGTGCCAGAGTGGCACGGTAGTACCGCGCCTGGAGCGGAAGTAATTTTTTACTTCCGCGCCCGGGCGGTAGTACCGCGTCTGGAAGCGGTAGTACCGCGCCGAGGTCTGTTCATGGGAGAGGGTGCGGTAGTACCGCTCCAGGAGGAGCGGTAGTACCGCACGGACTCGACAGCAACATGAACAACGGATCAGGATATGGATTCGGATCTAGGAACAACCGCAACACTAGATCGATACTACCGTTGATCAAACTATACGGTTGCATCATTCCAAATAGCATGTCTACTACACTAGCAATCTCCTACAATCCTCTCTTGCAAAGATTTAGCCAAAAATCACATGAACAACACATGCATCTCCCCAAGACCTAGAAGCACAAGAACGGAACAAAAGGGGAAGGAATTGGGGAAATATCGGGGTCCATGGCAAGAGGGCGAGGCGGGGAACGATCTCACCGGTCGGAATGCGAGGAGAGCGGCCGGAGATGGAGATCCGGCGAGGTCCTCCAGCACTATTCTTGGGCAGGAGAGAGAGACGGGGTGGGGAAAGGAGATGAATGTGTTGGAAATATGCCTAGAGGCAATAATAAATTGGTTATTATTATATTTCCTTGTTCATGATAATCGTTTATTATCCATGCTAGAATTGTATTGATAGGAAACTCGGATACATGTGTGGATACATAGACAACACCATGTCCCTAGTAAGCCTCTAGTTGACTAGCTTGTTGATCAATAGATGGTTACGGTTTCCTCACCATGGACATTGGATGTCGTTGATAACGGGATCACATCATTAGGAGAATGATGTGATGGACAAGACCCAATCCTAAGCCTAGCACAAAGATCGTGTAGTTCGTATGCTAAAGCTTTTCTAATGTCAAGTATCATTTCCTTAGACCATGAGATTGTGCAACTCCCGGATACCGTAGGAGTGCTTTGGGTGTGCCAAACGTCACAACGTAACTGGGTGGCTATAAAGGTACACTACGGGTATCTCCGAAAGTGTCTGTTGGGTTGGCACGAATCGAGACTGGGATTTGTCACTCCGTGTAATGGAGAGGTGTCTCTGGGCCCACTCGGTAGGACATCATCATAATGTGCACAATGTGACCAAGGAGTTGATCACGGGATGATGTGTTACGGAACGAGTAAAGAGACTTGCCGATAACGAGATTGAACAAGGTATCCGGATACCGACGATCGAATCTCGGGCAAGTATCGTACCGATAGACAAAGGGAATTGTATACGGGATTGATTGAATCATTGACATCGTGGTTCATCCGATGAGATCATCGTGGAGCATGTGGGAACCAACATGGGTATCCAGATCCCGCTGTTGGTTATTGACCGGAGAGTTGTCTCGGCCATGTCTACATGACTCCCGAACCCGTAGGGTCTACACACTTAAGGTTCGATGACGCTAGGGTTATAGGGAAAGTATGTACGCGGTTACCGAATGTTGTTCGGAGTCCCGGATGAGATCCCGGACGTCACGAGGAGTTCCGGAATGGTCCGGAGGTAAAGATTGATATATAGGAAGTATGGTTTTGGCCACCGGAAGTGTTCCGGGCATCACCGGTAGTGTATCGGGACCACCTGATGGGTCCGGGGGGGGCAATAGTGTGAAGGGATCAGCCCCTAGGTGGGCTTGGGCGCCTCCCACCAAGGGCCAAGGCGCCTCCAAGAGGGGAAGGGGGCAAACCCTAGGGCAGATGGGCCCTAAGGCCCACCCCAGGTGCGCCTCCCCCTCTCCCCCTTGTGGCCGCCACCCTAGATGGGATCTAGGGCTGCCGCACCCCTTGGGGTGGGAACCCTAGGTGGGGGCGCAGCCCTCCCTCTCCCCCTATATATAGTGGAGTCAAAGGGGCAACCCAACACACGATTCGATCTCCCTGTTGGCGCAGCCCTACCCCTCTCCCTCCTCGTCTCTCGTAGTGCTTGGCGAAGCCCTGCTGGAGTCACGCGC
Source organism: Triticum urartu (assembly GCF_056163025.1). Lineage (NCBI taxonomy): Eukaryota > Viridiplantae > Streptophyta > Magnoliopsida > Poales > Poaceae > Triticum > Triticum urartu. Next base: position 462,899,498 of record NC_141879.1, on the reverse strand, counting down.
TCCTCCACCACCACCACGCCGTCGTGCTGCTGCTGGACGGAGTCTTCCCCAACCTCTCCTTCTCTCCTTGCTGGATCAAGGCATAGGAGACGTCACCGGGCTGCACGTGTGTTGAACACGGAGGCGCCGTGGTTCGGCGCTTAGATCGGAATCAACCGTGATCTGAATCGCTACGAGTATGACTCCTTCATCCGCGTTCTTGCAACGCTTCCGCTTAGCGATCTACAAGGGTATGTAGATGCACTCCCCTTCCCCTCGTTGCTAGATTACTCCATAGATTGATCTTGGTGATGCGTAGAAAATTTTAAATTTCTGCTACGATCCCCAACAGAATGGGTATGGGGGAGTTGGAACTCCCCCTGCCCTGCTCTTAACCCCCACCCACTCGCGGTGGCGCGGTAGTACCGTGGGTCCTCGCGGTAGTACCGCCCGGACAGAAGTACCGCTCGCTGGGCGGTAGTACTGCTGTTCCTGCGGTAGTAAAAAATTACTGCCGCGATGGAAGTGGTAGTACCGTGCCTAGGATGCATCTGTGTACGCACAGAGTAGCCTTCCTCCTGCGGTAGTACCGTGGGTTTCCACGGTAGTACCGTACCTCCAAGAAAGTGCAAGCTTCGCAAACAAGAGAGGAAAACGACCTTTGCAACACAACCTTCAAGCAACCGAACACACAAAAGAAGCTAACACAAGAGGCAACTCAAACACAAAACTCGGCTCGAAGAGAAGAAAAGCAAGAGGCAACAAGGACAAAACATGAGACATGGCCTCTCCAAAGAGAGGCCGGTGGCCGGAGCCACCTATGTTTGAGTCAATTGGTATGGCATCGCGAAGAATTATCTTTGGTCCCATGACCAAAACTCGTCTTTGAAGCACAAGTACCATCAAAAATGGCTAATGTGAAAGAGTTGATCAATTTATGCATAATGGGGGGAGGGAGAGTTCATTGAGAGAACAATACTCCCCCTATGTCCATGCCTACACCTAAACAAGATATCAAGATGAGTATGGTGGGGTGTGCAAAGGTTCAAGCCACAGTGCTCGAATTAATGATATTTAGCTCATGCCTTAACTCGCGAAATCTTGCTTCATCCAAGGGCTTCATGAAGATATCTGCAAGATTATCATGAGTGTTGACATAGTTGAGATCGATCTCCCCTCGCCTAATATGATCCCATATGAAGTGATACCGAATCTCAATATGCTTCGTCTTGAAGTGTTGCACCGGGTTGAGAGAAATCTTGATGGCACTTTCATTGTCACACCAAAGAGGCACTTTGTCACAAATGACACCGTAATCCTTTAAAGTTTGCCTCATCCATAGAAGTTGTGCACAACAACTACCGGTGGCCACATACTCCGCTTCGGTGGACAAGAGAGATACACAACTTTGCTTCTTGGAAGACCAACTCAACAAAGAGCAACCAAGGAATTGGCATCCACCGGAAGTTGACTTCCTATCCACTTTGTCTCCCGCCCAATCAGAGTCCGAATAGCCTACAAGGTTGAAGCTTTGTCCTCTAGGGTACCATAAGCCAATGTTTGGGGTATGAGCCAAATATCGAAAGATTCGCTTGACTGCCGCATAGTGTCTTTCCTTAGGTGCGTCTTGAAACCGTGCACAAATTCCCACACTCAACATGATATCCGGTCTATATGCACAAAGGTAAATCAAGGAGCCAATCATGGAGTGATATACCTTTTGATCCACCACTTTACCATTGGGAACTATGTCAAGTTGGCATTTGACGGGCATTGGAGTGGAAGCCGGATTGACATCACTTAGCTTGAATCTCTTGAGCATGTCTTGGGTGTATTTGGCTTGGTTGATGAAGGTTCCTTCTCTTCTTTGTTTGATTTTGAACCTGAGAAAGAACTTCAACTCTCTCATCATGGACATCTTGAATTTTGAGGTCATGAGAGCGGCAAACTCCTCATTGAAAGCTTTGTCAGGGGAACCAAAGATAATATCATCCACATATAGTTGGCAAACAAGCAACTCCCCTTTGACCTTCTTGGTAAAAAGAGTGGGGTCGATTTTCCCAATTTCAAACCCACGATCTTGTAACAACTCGATAAGGTGCCACGCATGTGGGGCTTGTTTAATGCCATATAGAGCCTTATCGAGTCGGTACACGTGATCGGGGAAATAGGGATCCTCGAACCCCGGGGGTTGTTTGACATATACCAACTCATTAATAGGACCATTAAGAAAAGCACTCTTCACATCCATTTGTTGCAACTTAAAGTTATGATGAGAAGCATAAGCAATCAACAAACGAATGGATTCAAGGCGAGCAACGGGAGCGAAGGTTTCACCGTAGTCGATACCCTCGACTTGGGAGTAGCCTTGTGCTACCAACCGAGCCTTCTTGCGAACGATAATCCCATGAGAATCTTGCTTGTTCTTGAATATCCACTTGGTTCTAATGACATTATGATTCCCCGTTGGCCTTGGCACCAATCTCCACACCTTGTTGTGCTCGAAGTTGTTGAGTTCTTCATGCATGGCATTAAGCCAATCCGGATCCTCGAGCGCCTCATAGACTTTTAGGGATTCAACACAAGAAACAAACGCGTGATGTTCACAATAGTTTACTAATTGTCTATGAGTGCTTACCCCCTTTCGAATGCTTCCAAGCACATTCGTCATGAGATGACCCTTGGTAGAGAGCTTGGATGCAATCTTGGCGGCACGATGCTCCAATTCCTCCTCGGGAGTGAGTTGAGGAGCGGTAACTTGATCATCTCGAGCGTCTTCTTGAGCTTGTTCTTGATCTTGAACTTGCTTGAAGGTAAGAACTTGACCTTGGGCATCACTTGGTGGTTCAACACCATCTTGAGGTTGATCTTGCCCTTGATCTAGTTCATTTGGTTGAGGGCCTTCACTTTGTTCTTCGGAAGCGTGTGGGTCTTGGGTTGGTGATGGTTCCAGTTGAGTGGAACATTGTTCTTCTCCTTCGGCCACAAGGGGTTTCTCAATGGGTAGGATAAAACCAACACCCACTCTTCTTATGGCTTGGGGAGGAATTTCATCACCTACATCACAGGTACCACTTTGCTCCACATGGGAGCCGTTATTCTCATAAAATCCACGTTACACTTCTCCTCAATAAGCCCCGTGGATTTATTGAGGACACGGTAAGCATGAGAGTTTGTAGAATAACCAACAAATATGCCCTCATAAGCTCTAGCCTCAAATTTAGACAAACGAACACCTTTCTTGAGAATGAAACACTTACACCCGAATACCCGAAAGTACTTGAGGTTGGGCTTGTTACCGGTGAGTATCTCATATGGAGTTTTGTTCAAGGCTTTCCGGAGATAGAGCCGATTGGATGCGTGACATGCGGTGTTGATGGCTTCGACCCAGTTGTATGGAGACTTGAACTCCGCCATCCTGGTCCTTGCCGCATCCATCAACGTCCGGTTCTTCCTCTCCACTACACCGTTTTGTTGAGGGATGTAAGGTGCGAAATATTGATGCTTGATCCCCTCATCACTAAGAAACTCATCCAAGGTGTAGTTCTTGAACTCGGTGCCATTGTCACTTCTTATCGTCAAGATCTTTGCATTGTGATGGCGTTGAGCTTCATTTGCAAAGTCAATGACGGTTTGTTGGGTCTCACTCTTCCTCTTGAAGAAGTATACCCAAGTGTATCTTGAATAATCATCCACAATCACCAAGCAATACTTTTACCCCCAAGACTATCAAAGGATGGAGGCCCAAAGAGATCTAAGTGAAGGAGCTCCAAAGGCCTCTTCGAGTAAATGATAGTCATGGGAGGGTGAGCCTTCTCATGTAGCTTTCCTTCGATACAAGCACTGCAAGCACAATCTTTGGCAAAACTAACATTTGTTAGTCCACGGACATGGTCCCCCTTGAGAAGACTTTGCAAAGATATCATATTGACATGGGCTAAGCGGCGATGCCAAAGCCATCCCACGTCAACTTTAGCCATTAGGCATGTCGCAGTCTTAGTGGGTCGCTCCAAAAAGTTAATCACATAGAGACCGTTCTCGACATGCCCAACAAATACTACTTTAAGAGTCTTGCTCCACAAGAGGGCCACGGTATCAATATCAAAGAAAGTGGAAAAGCCCATGAGTGAAAGTTGACGAACGGAAAGTAAATTGTATGCAAGGGACTCAACAAGCATGACTTTCTCGATCATGAGATCATGAGAAATGACAACCTTGCCAATCCCCAATACCTTAGAAGACGAAGCATCACCCCACTCGACATTGGTGGGCATAGATGGAATCTTGTGCATGTCCACCACCAAGTCCTTGCTTCCGGTCATGTGATTAGTGGCTCCACTATCAAGGAACCATGATCCCCCACCGGAGGCAAACACCTTGTTGGTGGCTTTGGCCACGAGGCACTTGGCGCTGATGTTCTCATTGGGTGAATCGAAGAGGGACACTCGTGGAGTCGTCGTAATGAAAACGGAGGCCATAGCAACCGTCTCACTTTCTTCATCATCATCATCATCCTCATTGTACTCTCTTGTGCCACCAACCCCTTGGGAGGAGTCTTCTTGGTGAAGTTGCTCTTGTTGGGGAAGGACTTGGCCTTGTCTTTTCGGATGAGCTTGCCACCATTGTCTTCCCTCTTCTCATATGGGCACTCTGCAACAAAGTGGCTGACATTGCCACAATTGTAGCATGTCCTCACACATTGCTTGCCCTTCGTGCCACTTGAGTTGTTCTTATTGAAGTTGGTCCTTGTGTTCTTCTTACTCCAAAATTGCCTTGAAGCGAGAGCCATGTGCTCATGATAAGCATATTTTGTATCTTCGGGGTTGCTCTCCTCTTCTTCCTATTCATCCTATTCTTCCACACTAGCCTTGGCCTTCAAGGCAAGGTTGGGCTTCTTTGCTCTTTGTGAACGCAACACCGCATTGTCGGCGGTCTTTTCCAAGATACTCATTGCCACAAACTCATCCAACACTTCACCTGAGGACAAGGTATGGAAGTCCGACCTTTGACGGATGACGGAGGACATGGCCTTATGGTAAGGCGTCATGGCTTTGAGAAACTTGCGCTTGATCCAATTGTCATTTGTATCCTTGTTCCCATGATCTCGGTGAGACCGCGAGACTGGTTAATCTCCGGTAAAGCTCACGAGGTTCTTCACCTTCATTCATAGCAAATTCATCGGCCTCATCTTGCACCACTTCATAGTTGGAGCATTGAATGCTTGTGCTTCCCTTGTAAAGGGAAACAACATGGTGCCATGCTTCCTTTGCCATGGTGAAAGGTCGGAGATGCGCAATATCTTCGGATGGAATTGCATCTTGGATGATGAAGAGAGCATTCTCGTTGAATTGATGATCCGCGGCTTCTCGAGCGGTGAAGTTGCTTGGGTCATGCGAATAGAAACATTGCTCAATGATTCTCCAAAGATTAGTATTGACATGATTTAAATGACGTTTAAAGCGATAGACCCAAGAGTCAAAATCCTCATTTTTCACAATCTTAGAGGGAGAACCGGCATGATTCAAATGAGTGGAGGGAACCGGTCCTCCATAAGTAAGTGGAGGTTCAACATGGGCATAGATGCCATTTCCACTTCTACTACTAGATGTAGGAACTTTGTCACTCATAGCTTCCCCCTTGTCGGAGTTAGCATCCGTCACGTTGTTAGTGGGATCGACCACTTCGAACGGTGCGGTGAATAATTTAAGACCTTCAAGAAAGTTCTTAAGCATGCCTTTGACCTCGGCCGTCATGAAGGTTTTCAATGTGTCCAAAGCCACATTGAACTCCTCACGCAAGATCGAGGTTCCCCCATCGTCCGTAGACGAGGACAGAATCACACCGGGGTGCTCCTCCTCACCGTCCATGGTGTCAACCATACTCTTCGGACGATAAGGTCCTTAATAAAGAGACGAGGCTCTGATACCAATTGAAAGGATCGATATAGTTAACTAGAGGGGGGTGAATAGGCAACTGACAAATTTTAGCTTTTCTTTGACAATTTAAACTTTGCATCAAAGTAGGTTGTCTAGAAATGCAACTAGGTGAGCAACATATATGATGCAACAACAACAAGCACACAAGCAAGCAAGAGATGCAACACAAAGTAAACTTCCACAAGTAAAGGTACGAGATAACCAAGAGTGGAGCCGGTGGAGACGAGGATGTGTTACCGAAGTTCCTTCCCTTTGAGAGGAAGTACGTCTCGTTGGAGCGGTGTGGAGGCACAATGCTCCCCAAGAAGCCACTAGGGCCACCGTATTCTCCTCACGCCCTCACACAATGCAATATGCCGTGATTCCACTATTGGTGCCCTTGAAGACGGCGACCAGACCTTTACAAATAAGGTTGGGACAATCTCCACAACTTAATTGGAGGCTCCCAACGACACTACGAAGTTTCACCACAATGGAATATGGCTCCGCGGTGACGTCAACCGTCTAGGGTGCTCAAACATCCAAGAGTAACAAGATCCGCAAGGGATTAGTGGGAGGAATCAATTTTCTCTTGGTGGAAGTGTGGATCAAAGCCTTCTGAACCAATCCCTAAAAAATCAACAAGTTTGATTGTCAAGGGAGAGAGATCGGGCGAAAATGGAGTTTGAAGCAACAATAGAGCTTAGGAATGGAAGAGGTAGTCAACTCGGAGAAGAAGACTCCCCTTTTATAGTAATAGGACAAATCCAACCGTTATCCACTTACTCAGCCCGCGACTTGCGGTACTACCACACCTGACATGCGGTACTACCGCGGGGCGCCGCGGTACTACCGTATGTGCGGCAGGGGCTAGACCAGCCCTGATGCGTTGAAGCGAAGAGCGGTAGAACCGCCGGAGCGGTACTACCGGTCCCCCTTGCGGTACTACCGCAACGCAGGATTTGTCTAGGCTGGGAAGACACGGACATATAAAAATACATCCGTGGCTACTTCCGTTGAGTTTCGATCTGTGCAAAAATCCGACGCGGTACTACCGCAAGCCTGGAGCGGCACTACCGCGTAGGGCGTGGATGTAAAAAATTACATCCGCCCCTACTTCCGCTCGTGCTGCTGTGCCCGGCCTGAGGGTGCGGTACCGCAAGGGCCGCGTGGCCGGTACTACCGCATGCCCCAGCACAAACAACACTAGGAGTCCTTCATTTTGCAGAGACACGGAAAAACAGAGCATGCTCCAAAGAGCCAAAGGACAGGTGGTGCAAAAGGAACAGATGTGTACGTGATGATTCCACCCAAACCTTTTCAAAGCGGACCACCTCTTAATAGTACAGCTTTCCTACGACTCAATTCCACCGAAAAAAATGTAGGGAAAACTCCGTCTTCATTAGACACCGAGGGGCAACGAATCGTCTTGTGCCTAAGTATGAGATATCTGAAATGCTCAATGCACACGATTAGTCCGCAAATGCATTGTCATCAATCACTAAAACCACTTAGGGATAAATATGCCCTTACATCTAGTACGACCAAACCACACGCTTCGAGGTGATAGTGGCACAAGAGTGGAGATACCGACGACAAATCATGGTTGTGCAAGGTGAGTGGGGATTCGTCTGCGACCTCTCTCTCTCTCCCCCTCATCACACAATTCAAGGTTTGTGTTGCATGTGCGATGTGTGGTGTCGTCCCTACGTGAGTGGCTCTTGTTGTGTATGGGCTGTGTGATTGCATCACATAGTTATTTTTTCTCATTCCAAAATAATTCAAATTTATGCATTCTTGATGTCTTGGCCACTCGTCGATATCCAATTGTTGTAGAGACCATGTGTAAATGATATCTTTTAGATATCAATACTTATCTTTATTGGAAAAAAGCAGGTGGACGCATCAATGACACATAAATCAACCAAAATAAGGCTGGTCATAGTGAGGTGTAATTTATGACACTAGTCTACGTTATTGCTTTCATAATGCAAAGTAACATAATAGTAGTATCATAAATGGCTTCATTTATTAACTTGTAGACGCATCTTGTCTCGGGAAGCGCTATGTTATAGTAACATGTTATGTTATCACCTCTTATTAACCACTTCCACTATGACTAGCCTAATGTATTTATGCTGGTTTACGTATTTATTCCAAGCGCTCTGACTGAAAATAATAATACTTCCACTATAATACCAAATCACATTGCCGGAAGAGATCAGACAGGAAAGACGAAATGGAGAAATGTACTATAAAGATGTGTCTGACCGTGAACGTCAAATACTAATTAAACGCAAGGTCAGCCGCATAAATGCTTTCTTGCACAACTCTAACAGCAGATTTGTTTTTCAATTATAAAACCTAGCCGTGAATTGGTGCAAGCTCGAAAAATAGGACTAAATCAGTTGTTAGAGTCGGTGTCCCTTGAAAGCCAGTAAAGCTCAGGTTTGACTTGCCACTCCGGGACGAGGGCATCAGTTTGGTCGGGGCAGAGGCCGGAGCCGCAGCCGGTGCACCACCCCGCACGTCCTCGGCGACGCCTTGTCATAGTGACCGGCGACGCCTTGCCAATGAGCAGTGAGTAGTCTGCCCGGCGCGACGCGCGGTGGCGTGCGTGCGTGGGTGCGGCGCACGTCGTCGTCGTAGTACGTGCGTGGCAGTGGAAGTGGAGGAGAGGTCGTCCCTGGATTCGCGCCGCTAGCCTTGCGAGCCCTGTCGGCCGCTGTACGCACGAATTGGTGACAAATCAAACCGTATCTCCCTCCAGCTAGGGCTTAGCTCGTGCAGCACTGATTTGTTTTTCGGTAACCAATCGCCCCCGCGGCTCGCCAGCGGCCAGGTTCATGCTTGGTTCGTGCGCGCGTGGTTAGTTAATCGTAACGGGCAGCACCAGCTGACCATCACCGTTCATGCGTCTCTGGTACGTTAACCATGTTTTCATGTGATTTGGTACGGCTGTATGATGGCGATGGTGGCATGGCATTGCCGTGGCGGCGTGATGGCCGCGTCGTGGTGGCCCATGGGCCTGTACTTGCCGACTGCAAATACTACTGCCCCACGACGCTGGTTGCGCGGGAACGGTCGAATTAATCGGGGAGTTGCCACGGGCCGTAGCCATTAATGCGGGTCGCCGTTTTCCTCCGCGATCACATGATGATACCCGGTGGACATTCATCTCAACTCACGCTCGGTGATCTTTCCATCTCTCTCTCGCGCGCGTGCCATTAATGGCCATCACGGCGCATGTATGCGCGACGCCTTGGATCCATTAACTACTCCTACCGTACGTAGTATGTACATTCGTGCGTGCATGTCGATCTGCATCATCCGATGGGCGCTCAGGATTAGCTCAAGATTGGTGCCGTGAGGCTGTGACATGGCTGCTTAAGCCAGCAGGGGCGTCGAGAATATCCGACAGTAAAGTATCATTTTTGTGTGCGTGGTAGGCCGCGCATGTACGTATTTTATGTGGAGCCGGTCAGTCCAGAGCTCCAAAATTGGACGGACCCACGCCCGCCCGCCGGGCTTTGTCCGTGTCACCGTCCCTTGCATGGCAACAAGATCGACGAAACAAAGCCTTTGCTCCAAGGAAAACAAGACATTCGTTACCGTAAGTAGCAGCACGCCACTGGGTGCAGGCAAAACATACAACGCCCGATGAATTTTCACGTCCGATTAGTTACCAGTACTGGTAGAAATGGGCAGATGGGCCGTGGTAAAGTCCAAGGAAAAAAGCGATCGGATCATCGGAGGCACCAAAGGATACGGACCATGTTTCGTGGCGTGCGGCCTCGGGCGGCAAGGACGGGACAGCAACGCGACACCCAGTGCCCGCCGGCTGCACGCGCGAAATGACGATCAGGCCCCTTCGTTCTTCTGCCTTCCTTTGTGTTGGAGGCAGGGGCAGTCGGGTCATTTAAGTTTGGGCGGGACGAGACGGGGTTAGTTTGGGCGGGACGAGACGGGGTTTGGTGATACAAGTGGCAACAGCGAGATGACAGCGTCCGTAACGACGACACAAAAGCGCGCGGCAGCCGAACCGGGCCCGCCACCCAGGCACAGGGACGGCTCCCCTCTGGGCCGGGCCCGCCCACCAGCCCCCGTGCCGTACAGAGAAATTCCACCCTGCTGTTTCGTTTTTTTTTCGCGAGAATCGTTTTTTTTTTTTGCGTATTGTGCAATACCGCACAATCCATCGCTATCTTAACCATTTGGTGTGCTCTCGTTAACCTGTTTCTCCAAACAAAATATATTTTTTCTTTAGAGTTGTCAAAGAAGAGATACTTGTGTGCATTGTGGAGTACTACAGTATTAAACTGAAACGATGGCTCTATGTTGAGCAGCCTCGGTATATCACCCTCTTGACGTCTTCGGGCCACAAGGAAAAACTCGCCACTGGCTGTACTTCTCCAGGAACAAGAATGTGACCGACGGTCAAATTTTAGTTACAGGATCGTGACGCATCATGTGATATTTTTACTCCATTCACTTAGAAAACTGTTAAAATGTCATGCGCAAATATAATTGTGGTCGAGGCTGTTCATATTTTTATTACTACTCCTTCTATAGGAGCGTAAGCAGAACACCAAAATATTAGTAAAAACTGCCGTTTGGTTAAGCGGGACTCAAAAGGAATTTGCAAGCAAGAGAAGGAATGCCTCCACGTGGCGACCCGGCTGGCTCCCATGAGCCGCTCCTGCGTCCATCCATGTGGCCCCGGGCCCACCGACGGACCCCGGCTCGTCCCGTTACATAAACATCGCCCCCAATTCCAGTTCCCCGCATTCCAATTCGAACCAGCGAGCGACAACAGCCAAGGGGAAGAAGAAGAAGCCTCCAAACCGCGGGCGATACCCCCCAAGCTCCTCCACTCCACCCCTCGCGCCCTTCGTCCCCGACCTCGCTCCCCTCGCTCGCTTATATACCAGCCGGACCGCCCTTTGGTTCTGCGGAGCACTTTGCTTTGAGAGCGCAAGTCCCCGGCCAAGAAGAGGAAGAGGCAGCGCTGCGGTGTGGGGAGTCCCTTAGGCAGGCTGCAGCAGAGATGGAGTGGCTCAACGAGTACGAGAAGCTGGTCATCAGGATGGACACCCCCAAGGTCGTCATCGACAATGCCGTCTGCCCCACCGCCACGCTCGTCCAGGTGTGTGTCCGTTCCGTCGAGGTCCTCCGTCCGCTCTCCGGCGGGTTCTTGGTTGGATGCCTGGATGGGGTTCTCATTTTCCTGTGGTGACTGTTGCAGGTCGACAGCGCGAGGAAGAGAGGCGTCCTGCTCGAGGCGGTCCAGGTGCTCGCGGACCTCGACCTGTCCATCAACAAGGCCTACATCTCCTCCGACGGCAGGTGGTTCATGGATGTCTTCCATGTCACCGACCGCCTCGGCCGCAAGCTCACCGACGACAGCGTCATCACCTACATCCAGCAGGTAGGAGAAACTTTCTCTCTTTCCTGGCCTCGCCGGAGCAAGAAAGGGGCAGCATTTCTTATTCGATTTCTCCTTGATTTGGCTGCAGTCTATCGGGACCTGGAACGGGCCGTCGAAGCCGGCGGCGCTCGAGGGGCTAACGGTCCTTGAGCTGACGGGCGCCGACCGCACGGGGCTCATCTCCGAGGTGTTCGCCGTGCTGGCCGACATGAGCTGCAGCGTCGTGGATGCCAGGGCGTGGTCGCACCGCGGCCGCCTCGCCTGCCTCGTGTACCTGCGGGACGAGGATGTGTGCGCCGCCAGTGTGGAGCGCATCGAGGCCCGCCTCGCCCCCCTCCTTCGCGGGGACTCGGAGGCCAGCGGCGGCGCCGTGGCTGCGGTCCCCGCTGGCTCCATCGCGCACGCCGACCGGCGCCTCCACCAGCTCATGTACGCCAGCCGCGACCAGGAGCGCGCGTTCCCAACTCCCTGGGTGTCTGTGGAGAGCTGGGCCGAGCGCGGGTACTCTGTGGTCACCGTTCAGTGCCCAGACCGCCCCAAGCTGCTGTACGACGTCGTGTGCACGCTCACCGACATGGACTACCTCGTCTTCCACGGCACCATCGACACCAACGCCGGCCAGGCGAGGCAGGAGTTCTACATCCGTCACGCCGACGGGAGCCCCATCCGCTCCGAGGCCGAGATGCAGCGAGTGAGCCAATGCCTGCAAGACGCCATAGAACGGCGATCATTTGAGGTACTTTCCACGCCAATTTTGTACTATGGTACCAAACTTCCAAAATCTTTCCCATTCATGGATGCTAATGTGTCTTGATTTCTGAATTTCCAGGGAGTGAGGCTGGAGCTGTGCACGCCAGACCGGCCGGGGCTGCTGTCGGACGTCACCAGGACGTTCCGGGAAAACGGACTGCTCGTGGCGCAGGCTGAGGTTTCAACCAAGGGCGACATGGCCACCAACGTGTTCTATGTCACCGGCACCACCGCCGGCCAGGCCGTCCAGCAGAACGTCATTGAAGCCGTGAGGGAGAAGGTTGGCGTGGACTGCCTTGTCGTCGAGGAGCACCGGCCGCAGCTCTACCAGAAGGCCCGCGGGCAGGACGACCGGGACGACCGCAACGGCGCCGGCATCGGGCTGTTCTACCTCGGCAACCTTGTGAAGAGGAATCTCTACAACCTGGGCCTGATCAAATCCTGCTCATGAGGCAGAAACCAGATAACGATCAAGCCAGGCTCTGCTCGTCTGAGCACCCTGCTTGGTTCAACGTCCATTCCACAGTCATCGCTTGTACAGTGGCTGAGGAAGATCCAGGAAAGCAAAATGAGGGCCGGGATCAGGAAGAAGCAGGATGATGGAACCTTAGCAGTAGACCAGTTGCAGACATGTACATAAGTGTCGGAATTCGATTACGATTAGATGTTGCTATTTAGCAGTAGTAGTACTAGTGCCGGTGTGTAGTGGGTGCCATTCATGATGATTTGTTCTCTGTACCTCGCTGTTGTTGCCTCCATCTTTAGCTAAGAAATTCTTTGGGGACGGTTGGCTTTGCTTCTCTTCTCCCTGTCTGTCTGCCTGCCTTCTGCCGTGTCTGTCTGCCCCTGTGTGATTAGTAGTAACTGCTTTTCTGCATTGTTGATGATGTGCTGCACCTGCAATCCTGCATCTCACGGTCCCTCCGTTACCTAGGATTCAGACCAAATGTGTCGTAGTGCCACTTTTCTTCAATTATGGTGGTGGAGTTGCTGTGCTGGTTTAATCATTTTGTGTTGCTTGCAGGAGAAACAAGGTGCTTGGTTTGGGTCCGGGGACAGTAATTGCAGCTGTATCCTGCATTGTCCCCTTTTCCTTTCATGGCACTCCGTTTGTAGGAGGCTGCCATTGCAGTGATGCAGAGCTACACATGCACAAAATTGCAGAGTATCAAAGTATGGCCCAGCTACTACTGGCCATATTAGAGTGATAAACGAGGAGTGTATCTTGACAAAGCATAGGATGTGGTAAACACAGGAACCAATCAGTAAGAATTTAGCAGCAGATTAATATGCCTAACAGTAAGAGGGACCATGTTAAAACTGCTCCTTCCTGGATCCTCCTTCCGAAGAGCATGGACAATTAACTGAATTTGGTTGCTCCTGATTACAGGACGAACTGAGTTTAGCATTGGAGCTGCGATTGTTTGCATAGATTGATTCCACTAGTCAAATGTTGACACTGCAAAGAGCTACTGTACTCTTTGGCCGTTCCCAGAGACCGGCATGCATGTCTCATGCAATCATTCAGGTTAGTCTAGTTCCAGGTCATGATAAGAATCAGCGTGACGTCTTTGTCCAAACCACCACCAGTTAACAACTCCAATCAAGTGTCGACTAACCAAGATGCGGAAGATGTTGATGATGCCACGTTGGAATGACAAGTGTGTGGTTAGTTTGGATATAAACTAAACAAACACCACCTGATTCCTGTTTAGCATTTCACCTACCAGAAGAGTTTCATTTTTCCTTTTCGATAAAGAGAGCTTCCTCTCTGATTTCATTTATCTGAAACCAGAGTGTCCTATACAAATACTCCCTCTGTTCGGAATTACTCGTCGCAGAAATGGATGTATCTAGACGTATTTTATTTTTAGATACATCTATATCCGAGACAAATAATTCCGAACCGAGAGAGTACTAACCAAAACGAAACCAAATAGAAGTAAATGATCTAAACTAGGACCAGCTCAAGGTTTTGGGCATCCACAAGATGGACTTTAAAAAAAGAAGCTAAAATGCCAGGCTACGAACATGCAACTAACTGGTTGTGGGAGTGAGCCTAACTCAACTAATTGGGGGAGTAGATGTACAAACCCAACACCTGGGTTCAAATCTTCACGGAGGCGAATTTAGGTTCCTATATATTTCTTGAGGACCATGCTTTCCCGATACTCACGCATTTATTATTGAGGACTAGGCTCGGTGTGTAACCGAGATTAAAAATCATAGTACTCATACTTAAAAGGCCATATGCATCCCTAGTTGGTGCAGAGCCCGGGGAAGTGAAATTCTCCCCCAATTTTAGTCTGCCTCCTCTCCCCTCCAGGTCCCTCCCGTCCGCCTCTCCTCCCCTCTGCCTCCTTTCCCGCTGCCGCCGGATCCCGGCTGGGCAAAGCCCGTGCGGGGAGGTGATGGCAGCGACGGGGCATCCCTCTGTCGCGACTTGGAGGCTTGACTGTGATGGTGGATCTTGAGCGGGCTCCTTGGGAGGACGTGTGTGTGGCCATGGCGCCGATCACGTAGTGATGTGACCTCCTCTACCTTTGTCTGTCTTCATCGTCGGTCCAAAGGGATCTAGTCTGTGGGTGTTGCCTCGCGGTGGCTTCCCAGCGGCGGATCAAGTGGAGGAGGAGATGGTGGCATAGTTGTTGAAGTAGGTGAGGATGCCACCATCGCCAGCGGCGCCCGTGGGTGTCATTTTCCTCGTTGGAGGCGATGGTAGGGGCGTCCCTCGCTCCATTGTTTCTGTGGGAAACCTCAGATATGGAGGAGGCTACCATTGACGGTGGCACCCGTGGGCATTGCAGCCCTCGTTGGAGGCGTTGAGGGGCCTCCTGGATCGGATGATGACGACGTCTTCATCATCACCCCCGTGGGGGCATCATCTTTGGAGACATGTGGGCGGCTTGGTGGTTGGGTGTCGGTAGGTGGTGGAGCGGTGCTTCATCCTACACATCGATGGCGGCAGATCTTTTCTGCGCACTTTGTCCTCACTTGTGCGCACCAGGCAACAACTTCCCAGTCGGTCACCCATCCTAAAATTACTCCAAGCTGAGCACGTTTAACTTTGAAGTTCTGTCCGAATGGGCTTCCGAAAAAAAGAAATTCCTTATTGATATGAGTAGCCTATCATCCCTATTAAGCCAAGCTATCACATACACCCTCACTCAGAGGAAGCGACGTGCTCGTCAAGCCACATGAACGTTCCCTCTTGGCACATACGTCTGTGCATCCAGTCCGGTACATGTGCCATGTTGTGTGCCACGACGGGTCACAAACGTCATGAACAAACATGACCGCACACCTGTCCGCAAACATCCGTGTAACCACGAGGGTCGGCTCTGATACCAACTTGTAACGCCCCGGTCACACCCGCCGGTGATCGTTACTCCTGGCAGGATCTAGACTAGCCCCACAGATCAATACTAGTCTTTTATGCGCACTTTGTCCTCACTCGTCCGCACCCCAGAGCAACTTCTCTTTCGGTCACTCATCCTAAAACCACTCCAAGCTGAGCACACTTAACTTTGGAGTTCTGTCTGAATGGGCTTTCGAAAAAGAACGAATTCCCTATTGATATGAGTAGTCTATCATCCCTATTAAGCCAGGCTATCACACCGGACAAGGTCGGTGCATCAGTATCTGATTTGAGGATGGATTGATGAATGAAGGAGGTGACGGCCCTTGCAGCGTGCGCATGTGGTGCCCATTGAAAGTGCACCAGATCGGTGTGTAACACAGTCCTGGTATTGTGGCTTGGATGGGGCATCCGGCATTAGATGTTAGGTGTTGGTGCGATGTCTGTTTGGTATTAGGCTCAGACATTCGGCACCCCTTCATCACGGGGATATGAGTAGCGACGGGTGTTGCCAAGATGGTGGCTTTCAGGCTTACTGATGTATTACCTTATAAGGGCTTTGTGAATAATTAATAAAATGGCTGCATGCATCGCCCAGATGCAGAGGCTGGGGGTACATCCTTCTTTAAAAAAAACGAACAGGCAACTAACTAAAATGAGGCATCTATCAAACATCATTCAGCCTAGGTAGCTGTAGGATCTGATATGGACCACGGGGGTGGGGGTTAATGTGAGGTACATCAATTTTTGAAAAAGCAGGTTCTTCGAAGAAAAATAGAGTACATAGAATAATAACAAAACAAAATAGAAGAAGAACTAAATTGAACTGAAAATAACTCACAGAAACATATAGTTGAACAGAGGTAAATCTAAGTAGCAATACACACGAACTAAACATGGCATGCACATTGGAATGACAAAGTACTCAGAATCGTCTTCGAAGCAATTAGAGAGAAAGAAGGGGAGAAGTTCTTCAAAAAGATGAAAATTACATAAGTAAATTGAGATGGAAGAAGTAGAACACGTAAACTTGATGAAGACATGATTTGTTCGACAGTTTGAGTTACTGGTACAACTTCACGTCTGGTTGGAGAGGCTAAGATTAAACTCAGAAAACAAAGTCTTCATCCTATTATCTTTGAGCTAAAGTGACATAGACTTCGCCCAATCACCCACGGTACAACTTTGAGGTAGATCTGCAAGACTTTCACCGACTTGTTCTTTAGGTGTCCACAATAACTCTTGGTCCCTCAGAATCGACACCTAACCGTCAAGTGGATGCAGAGTCCACAAGAGTAGCAGGTTAAGTTAAGTTTTGACTAGTTCTTCAGTGATGCTCAATCACTTAGCAGTTTTTAGGCTCTGTTTTTCCCTCTCTTAGGATTCCTTCTTCAGGGGATAGTTTGCTCAAACAAACTCTTGTCAATTCTCTCGCAGAGCAGCCAACCACCTGAGGTTGAAGTGGGGTGGCCATTTATAGTCGGGAGCAATCCCGAGGTGTGAAATGACCAACAAGTCACTAGTCACCCATTGTACACATGACACATGGTGTAAGGGTCGAATTCATACACAGCCAACGACTTATTTGTGGAACAAGTCAAATTGACTCAACTGCGAGTGTTTCTTCTTTGGAGTCCTGAAGATCATCATCTTGGACTCAGAGGGAAAAAATCACACAAAGAGATTTCCAAATCTTTCACTCGAAGAAATAGGTTTATTGAGCATACATTGAAGACCTAAATCTCAGATTTCACTTAGACCCCCTTAATAGAACGGTTTGCTCTATGATTCAAATAGAAGAATACGAAACCAGAAAACAAAAGTCTTGACCACACTTCACGTTGCGAGCTAATCGTTCCACAGACAGTCAATCTGAAAATATTCACTGGCCTCACAATTTTTAGGGGCCATTATTCTCGTGTTAAACCAAATCCTATGGACTTTCACTTGTCTATACTCACAAACATATTAATCCCTTAACTATTTTGTCACTAATCACCCCAAAACCTTTAGGGGGCACTAGTAGAAAATTCGAAGACACAACAGGGGCCATCTTCATGTTGGCATGATCTTGCTCACTCGCACCCGCTGGCCATGCAACACTCCGAAGGCCTTATTTGCATTCAACTCAAACATTTTAGCTCCCCATCTAAGCATCTCTTGATTTACCTATTTTCTGTAAAATAGCCCAATCATCCAACTATCTCGCAATCATATTAACATGTACACATGGATCATTAATCTTGTCATTCTAGAAAAGTACTATTCCTCAGTCTCCAAATGGCCCAAAAAACTGCCGACGCACCAACCAAAATCAAGCGTCTTTCGGTTTTTGCAAATTTTTGAAGCCATACATTAAACAAGCCATGAATATTATCAAGAATATCAATCAAGTTGAAAGCACACTTCAAAATGTTCCAGAACATTCCAGGAATAGAATACTGCGTATTCACATTCAGGTAAGCACCTATGATGATTGTGTTGGACTATGAAGCACACACTACTATGAATAGGATTTTATGGAACAATCTTCACCTGCAACAAGCCCTGATGAAGCCGTATGTGTAGGAGACTTTTGTCAGACCCGCCATAGTAATAGACATCTGAGGGCGGTGCTTGTAGAAGTATATACATATAATGCTAGACAACCAATCACCACGGTGACGAAGGCGATGACTAGGGTGATGCCAACTATCACAACTGGTTAGGGCAGGAGGACATGCGCTCCCACGTACCTCACCACACTATATTTTTCCAATAGTTGTTAAGTTGAAGTATATGTACCTTTATTAATTGTTATTTGCATCCTATAATCAGATATACACTACGTATTAAGACCTTATTTGCTAATACAACTTACATTTCCAATGCTTATGCCTTAATAATTAATCATGGCATGCAATATATACCTCTGGAATATATTTTGTATTCTATTATCGCTCTTAAGAGCATCAGACTTAGCTCGTGTCGGGCCTGTAAAATACGAATATGGACTCATGAGGGAGGGTATTTGGTGAAAAAAATATATAACAAGAGCCATTGGCTGGCCACAACACATAATGTAGTATATGGGAGCAAATATTTTACAAGAAGCCTAACGATTTCGTTATTTTTTTGTTTGTTGAAACTTGCTTATGAAGAGCGTGTGCAACTAACTGAATTTAGTTTCTCCTTAGAGCATATCCAAGGATGGTCAAATTTGGCCTGTCATATGTCTACAAACATGTTCGTAAATTGTCACAGACATCAAGGGGTCAAGTCCCATATGCCCGCTCCTCAACGGTGTCCTCATTTCCCCCTTCCCCATTTGTCTACCCCATTTTTTGCCATTCTTTAATATTTTCATTGTATTTCACCATACATTTAACAATAATATTGGACATAACAACTCAACAATCAACACCTGAAACAACCCAACAATTAAAGCATGATTCACGACAAAAAATTCAACAATTCATATATAGTCGATAAATCAGATGAATCAAAGGATTTTCTTGCGCGTGTTGATGTCTTTGCGCATGTTGGTGAACCACTCCTCGGCATCGTCATCCATGAGGTAGTGTCGGCTAACATGATCCTCGACTTCTCGAGGAGCCTCGCGATCCTCGCCTTCCCCCCCTCAATCTCAATGCTCTCCATCGTCTTCTTGAGCTCCATATGCTCCCATGTGATCTTCTCGATTTCCATCCTCCCCCTCTAAAGTATCAATCTCTCCCTCACATTCTCCTTCTCGAAGTCCATTCTCTCCCTTTGGACATCCAAGTAGAGCTTATATCCTTTCTCCTTCTTCTCCTCCTTGATGTCCTCCCTTTGAACATCCAAGTAAAGCCCAACATCGAACATCGACGAATTTTGGTCGCCCACGTCAAAATTTAGAGGTTCATGACCCTTATTGATCATATTCATATCCATCATGTAACCATCCTAAACATGCATCACAATGAGCCTAGCATCCTAATTTTGCTCCTACATATGCATATGGGGTAAAAAAAGAAACTGGGTTGGGGAGACATAGGGTGTGTTTGGATGGTGCCCCTGATAGCCTTACCAATTGTGGGCACGCCAAAATATTGATGACTCATTCAGCTGCCCACAACTCGCCAACTTATTGGTGTGAAAATCAACTAGCACAACCTATGCAGGCCGGGCGAGCCAAAATATTAGGCTCCATCCAAAGGGTTGTCTACCCTTGGTCAACGACCAACTATTTGGGTCGGCATGCGTAAGCTTCAATCCAAATGCACTCATATCCTCAAAGAGTTGGTTTCTGCGTCCGTCTGAGAGTTTGCCGTCGATGTCCATGTCTCTTAGAGGCGCAGGGAGTCGAAGGCGGTGTCCACATCCTAGTTGAAGCCGTCCGAGATGGTCCAGTGTTGCAAACCCATGCTAAAGTCGTCAAAGAGCACGGACGTGGCCATGTCCACCCGCGCAAGCCGAGGACCACCTTCACCGCTGCCGCCTGCTCGGCTGCCTTGAGGGCACACTGGCGGACACACCGGTCCTTATCGGGGTGGCTCTTCGAGTTTGGCAATGGCTCCTTGGGCAGCCCCACAGATTTTGCCAACTTAAGATTCATGCAGGTAGAGACGAACGACGACGCGGGTGAAATAGCATAGGCGTGGGAAAGGATGGACGAGAGAGGATATGTCGCGTGGGGAGGGTGGGATTTAGATGAGTTTCGGATGGGCCGGCTTGTCGGGTCTGTCATGATGACATGTCCGGACAACCCCATATCCACCCCATTTTTAAGGTGTGTTTAGAGGGATCCAAAATGTCCATGGAGGCGGTTTGGGAGTCCTTTGGGATGCTCTTAACACATTTCTAGAATGCAGCACCAACTGAGATCAGCAATTGAGCTAGGTTGTTGCATAGATAGATTCCATTAGTCAAATGCTGACACGGCAAAAAGCTAGTCTTTGGCCTTTCCGAGAGACCAGCATGCATGTCTCATGCGATCATTCAGGTTGGTCTACCAGTACCACTCCATAGTCCATCCGTCTTAGCTCCGAATAAAAATTAGCGTGACATCTTTGTCCAAACCACCACCAGTTAACAACCCCAATCACACATGCTCCCGCCTGCAGATATCAACTAACCATTCTGAGGAAGATGCCGGCGATGATGCCATGTCCTGTCCATGTTGGGATGACGAGTTCTCGGTTCGTTTGGTCACCGGAAGCTAAACAAACACCACTTGATTCCTCTCTGGGTCTGTTTCTGGACCTTTTCTCTTGGCTCATGATAAATAAGTTAAGTTCCGTCTGAACCAGTGATCAGATGGGAGTCATGTAAGAACAAGACGGGCATCTGCATCCAGCAGAAACTCCAGGCCGTCTGCACGGCCGGTAGCATCTCGATCGAGACCGGCAGCAGCCTTTTGGCTTTTTTTGTTGGTACGCCTTTTGTCTCTATGTTTGGTCTGCATGACTTGTCCTCTACTGCTTGTGTTCTTGCTGCTTGGCTGCATCAGCGCCTGCAGCGCCAGCGGCGCCGCTGCTTGCATCGATTCTCTCCGAGGCCCTGCCATGGCTCATAGATGAACAGTATAACAGTTGTAACGGAATGGAAAGTCAGACTGACAGGAGAGGTCAAACGTGGGCCCTTGAGGCCTGCTCCGAAGATGCTACCTTTTTTTTTGAGACAAGCCACTTTGTTTGTACCGATGGGCAACGCACAGGCAGTGGAGCGAATTGGGCTGTACGCCAAGCTTTCTGTTTCCACTTTCCATTTTTGGTTACTTTTTATAGTTTTCCTGGTTTTCTATTTTTTCGTTTTTTTCTTTTTCTATACGTTCGAAATTTTCAAAAAAATCTGATCTTAAAAAATTGTTCAGAATTTGAAAGACTATTTCACTCTTTACAAAAAAATGTTTGGTAATTTCATTTTTTCAGGTTAAAAAAATCTTTGGAATTTGAAAAATTGTTCACTTGTTTGAAAAGAGTCTAATCTTCAAATTTTATTTGAAAATGGCAACAATGTTTGGAATTCCAATATTCTGTTCATGCTTTTGAAAAACATTCAGGATTTCAAAACCCATTCACTTTTTTCCCCAAAAATGATGATTTTCAAAAAGATCGAATAATCTCAAAATATGTTTTCATTTTTAAAAAAATCACGTTTAAAAATCATCATCATCTTTTTATAAAACTACTCACAAAATTTTTTAAATCTATAAAATTCCAAATTATGTTCGTGTTTATTGAAACTATTTTGGAATTCCAAATTTTGTTCACATTAGTTTTTTCAAAACTTGTTCGTGTTTTGCAAAATGTGTTCAAAATAATTCAAAAATCTATGCGGTATGGGGCATGGTGCGGTAAGTAGGCGTGCTATATTGAACATCCCGCTGCCTTGAGTTGTTAAAACATTGGCACTGCAATTAGTCACGAACACACATATGCCCTAGTGGCTAGTAGGAAGCGTAGAGGATTGGGATGTCACAATGGGGTTTTTTACGCTCGGTGCTTGCCTGTGGACCGGCCCAATCGCAATCGCATGTGCGTCGCGCACGCTATTGGGGGAAAGTATGAAACTGACACCTAATTTCTATCGTTGGTTCACTCAAATCATTCTCCACCATCCAATTCAGAGGCCCATGTGCCTTCTTTCCCCTTTAGCCTTCTTTTCCCCAACATAATCGCTCCACCGGAGAGCAAAAATGCTCCGCCTAGGTTCCGCCATGCAGATGGGGGCGAAAAGTCCTGAGGATTTTCTATGATTTTTTCTAGGGTAAATAGAATCTTATGGCCATACGGCATGGGAGAGGAGCCACCAGGGGCTAGGTGGCCTGGTGGCGTGCCCTAGGGCTCACACGAGTGGGGTGGCCGCGTGGAACCCTGGCGGGTCCCCTCTAGCCCATCTTCTTGCACCTGGCTTCATATTTTCTGGAAATAATTCAATAAAATCTCTGTTGCTTTTTGGAACTTTGGAAAATTGCTTTTTATTCTATTGTATTTTTGGTCCAAAATTCCAGAGGTCTGACAGTTTTTCACTCTCTATGTATACTTTGCATTTTAAGAGAGAAAAGATATTAGAATTGCATCATAATGTGAAATATATCAATGAAATAGGATAAACTATATTAGAAAATAGTGACGTAAAATGGACGTATCACACCTGGAGGAGCATCTGCAATAATTTGATGAGATATGCAAGACATTTAAACTTAATGCCTTTTCCTATGAAGAAATGAAACATATTTTTTTCTCATACCCTAATTGATGACGCAAAAATATGGTTATGTGATTAGTCCGTAGGTACCTTTGACACATTGGAGGAATTGTCTACTGCATTTTTTGCTTGTTATTATCCAGCAAGTAAGACCTATAGAGGGGCAAGGCGAAAAATTGGCAGCTTGAGCAAAGTCCGGATGAAAGCTTAGTTAGAACATATATAAGGTACCGATCTCTTCTTAAAGAATGTTCTCATCAATATTATCCATCATGTCTGGTGTTACATTTCTTTTATGGATGACTTGATAGATAGAACAAGCAAATAGTAGATCTTACTTCTGGCGGAGCTTTTATGGAGTATAACATCACCCAAGCTTGGGTGTTGCTTCACAAGACCCGGTTTAATGAAGAGACTTGGAACTTAGATACGGGAAGCAAAGGAGGAGTGGAGCCTAAGTATGAGTGCATTAAATATTTCTCTGAATCTTGTATGATGAAAAATATTAGCGATGAACTCCATGTGGGAACTGACTCAGTTTTGCAGGTCATAGAAGATTTCTCTTGAGTTTACAGAGGCACCGAAGGAAAATTGGCAACAATTTTACTAAAAAGGCCAAAGCTACTAGGGTTGTAGCAACAATAAATAAATGTTGCAAAATCGCCAATCAAGTGGTAGTGCTCCTCAATGTGTATGTTCTATTCGTGGAACACCAGGTTCTTGCATAGTTGGATCGCCAATTTGTTGTCGACGAGGATGGTGGTGGTGCTGGCGTCCTTTTCCAACAGGTCACCGAGAAGCTTGTTCAACCACACTGCCTAGTATGCTGCAGTGGTGCGCGGCCACACACTCAGCCTCCCATGTCGACAAGGCCACAATCTTCTATTTCTGGGACTTCTATGTGACCTGGGTCCCACCTAGAAAAAGATGGAGCCAAAGGTACTCTTTTGGTCATCGACATCTCCTGCCATGTACGAGTTGCTGTACACAACAAGCAGCTGTGACAGCCGCTTGCGCGCCTGCACTCATACTAGCGAGTACCAGCAATGTAGCATAGTATGTGCTTGACGTAGATGAGACGTGCAGCGGTGGGTGCCGCATAGCTAACGAAAAGGTGATGCTTGGATGCGTGTGGATGAGGTAGCGCAATCGTCCAATGCTTTTATGGTAGTGAGTGTTGTTGATCGATGGCTCACAACTCTCGTTCCTTAGTTTGAGTTGGGCCTCCATTAGGACATGGCCGATGACTCACAACCCTAGGGTGATGCTCCGCAGATCATGTAGGATCGGATATCAGGAAAAATAGGTTCGGATGGTGTAGCGGGATCCTTGGCAGGAGGCAGGTGCTTGGGGAGAAGAAGCGTGGTCGGGTGCATAAAGTTGAAAAAGTTGAAGTGGAGAGTAGGGATGCAAGTATAGTGGGAGTCTACTTTCTATTATTCGACGAGGTCCACTAGTAGTAGCTTCCGTTGGGGAGAAAAATCAATGTAGATGGCTCAAAACTACTTTTTATGATGGGGCATCTATATCCATATGTCATCATTGTACATGCCTGTAGGACATGGACCAGATTGCAATTCGCCATGCCCCACACGCTCCACGAGCTTGCCAGCGTACGCTGCGTGGGACAACAAGATGCCTTTTTGTCCGTGCTTCACCACGATGCCCAGATAGAAGCTTACTAACCCAAGGTCCCTCATACAGAATTTGGCCATCATATCCCTACTGAACTTCATGATCTCTTCTATGTCAGCACCGCTGACGATGTGATCGTCACCATAAACCCTGAGCAAGAGGCAGGCGCGCCCCTTTCCTCGAGCGTACATGGCGTATTCTTAGGGGCTACTGGTGAAGTTGAGCTGCTTGAGAGTGCCATCGAGCTTGGCGTTCCATGCCCTGGAGCCGTTGGAGCTTGTATAGATCTTTGTGGAGGAGGTACACTTCGTGCTCTTCGCCATCCTTGGCGAAATCAGGTGGCTGCATGATGAACACCTCCTCCGGCAAATCACCGTTCAGGAATGCTGACAAGTGTAGGGGGTCAGTTGTAGCCCTTTCAGTAAATAAGAGTGTCGAACCCAACGAGGAGCTGAAGGTAGAATTAATATTTTCTCAAGTTCTATCGACCATCGATACAACTCTACACACACTTAATGTTCCTTTACCTAGAAAAACAAATAAAACCACTTTGCGATAATAAAAAGATAGCTTTGTGAGATAATAAAGAGTTAGGTGATGTTCTAAAAAGAACAATAAAGTAAAGGTTTTTGAAGAACAATAGGACAATGATTGCCCCTAGGCAATTGAATATGACACGATAGTGATACTAATCTTACTTATGAGGGAGATGCTTAAGGCAACATACTTTCTGTACATGGATCAGAGGTTCTTATGATTAGAACTCTAGCAAGCATAATATTAAGTTAAAGTTGTCACAGCCCTAGCTTAGTCATAGCTTAATCATCCATGCATCATGTTTAAATTTCAATTAAAGTTGAAATGGGGATGATCAATCCCTAGCAGATAATTTAAAACTAGGTTCAAACTCAAATATTGTCAATGAAACCAAAATGCCCTTCAGAAATGTTCATGATTTTTGAAAAAGGTGAAGACCTCTGCCAAAAAGGATGCGCATATTTCTAGGACATTTTTGGATTTTTAAATTAACCATATTGTATTTGAATTGGGGCATTTAGATCCTATATTATTTTAAATGCTCCAAATATTCTAAAAATAAGTGAGGCCCTTTGAAACAATTCATAGAGGTCCCACAAAAAGTTTCATAATTTTAAAAAATGGTTTGATTTGAAAATCAAATGAAAAAAGTTACATAAAATAGAAAACAGAAATAAAAGGAAAGGAGAACTTACCTAGACGTACCTGGCAACCCACCAGAGCTAGCCCAACCCATTTCCTTTCCCTGTCATCTTCCTCTTGCCAGTAGGAGCAGCTTGGTGTCGCCCGCTGCTACTTGTGAGCTGTGTTGGGGTTTTCCCGAAGAGGAGAGGATGATGTATTTCCCTCGGTTAAGAACCAAGGTTATCAATCTAGTAGGAGAACCAACCAACACCTCGTTAGCAGTACCTACACACAAAATAATAAATAGTTGCACCAACACAAACAAGGGGCTGTCAATCGCTTGGCGGTTAATTGCAAGGATCAAATCTCGTAGTGATAGATAAACAAAAACATAAAATAAAATAAAGTAAATAAAATTGTAGCATATTTTTGGATTTTTATATATGATAAAAATAGACCCCGCGGCCATATTTTCACTAGAGGCTTCTCTCTTGAACATAACATACGATGGGTAAACAAATAATGTTGGGCAATTGATAGAAAATCGAATAATCATGACGATATCCAAGGCAATGATCATGTATATAGGCATCACATCCGAGAAAAGTAGACTGACTCCTGCCACGGGAGGGTTGGAAAAAATATGTCATACAAGTTCTTTTCCATAAGCACGTGTGACTATTTATGGAATACATGCCTATATTATATTTATGAACCGGAGCTAGTTCTGTGTCGCCCTAGGTTATAATTGTTACATGATGAATATCATCCAACGAATTCACCGATCCAATGCCTACGAGTTTTCCACATATTGTTCTTGCTAAGTTACTATTGCCATTGCTACTATTACAACTGCTAGAAAACTGTTACTACTGTTACCGTTACCATTGCTACTGTTACCACTACTATCAAAACTATCATATTACTGTGCTACTGATCACATTGTTGCTGATATTTAATCTTTAGATGTGGTTGAATTGACAACTTAACCGCTAATACTTGCAAATATTCTTTGGCTCCCCTTGTGTCGAATCTATAAATTTGGGTTGAATACTCTACCCTCGAAAATTGTTGCGATCCCCTATACTTGTGGGTTATCAAGACCTTTTTCTAGCGCCATTGCCGACGAGCATAGCTATATTTGTTGAGTCACTTGGAATTATTATCTATTTATCATTATGAAGAATCTGAAAGATACTAGAACCAAGTTTTTTCCCTCTAAGACAAGGGGAGGTAAGGAACTGCCCTCTAGCTCTGTACTTGATTCACCTTCTGTTATGGATAAACTTGCAACACCACCACATGCTTTTAATCCTGATATGCCGCAAGTTGTTGATGATGCTACTTCTGCTATGAATGATGGTTATGATGATGCTAGTACCTTGCTTACTGATAATGTGCCACTAGGTAAATTTCTTGATGAACAACTTGCTAGAGCTAAAGATATTGAGAATGCTGAAATTGATGAAACTCTTGAAACTGAGAATTATGAAACACCTATTAGACCCAGCTCTACTAGAATGGAAATGCCCAAGATACCTGAGGGTTATGTTATGAATGAGGAGGTAGCTAGAGACTTTCTTGCTTGCAATGATATAGATGATCTTAAGAAATTATTATGCAAACTGAAAGAAAAATCTTTGAATGCTAGGATGAAATGTGATTCTAAGTTTGCTACTTCACCTATCTTTGTTGCTGATAAAGATTATGAATTCTCTGTCAACCTAGAGTAATTATTTTGGTTGAATCTGATCCTTTCCATGGCTATGAAAATGGAACTGTTGTGGCACATCTTACTAAACTGAATGATATAACCACCCTTTTTGCTCATGATGAGAAAATTTGTTACTATTATATTCTCAAGTTATTTTCGTTCTCATTAAAGGGTGATGCTAAGATATGGTACAATACTCTTGCTCTTGGTTGTGTGCGTAGTCCCTGGGATATGATTTATTACTGTTCTGGAAAAAAATCCTGCTCATAAGAAACAAGCTGCCTTACAGGAAATATTTAACTTTGTGCAAATTGAAGAAGAGAGTCTCCCACAAGCTTGGGGAGGCTTCTCCAATTACTTAATGCTTTGCCTGATCATCCTCTTAAGAAAAATGAAATACTTGATATCTTCTATAATGGACTAACCAATGCTTCTAGGGACTTCCTAGATAGTTGTGCTGATTGTGTTTTCAGGGAACGAAATGTTGAACAAGCTGAGGAATTATTGAATAAGATATTGAATAATTATGATGATTGGACTCTTCTTGAACCGGCGCCTAAACCAACTCCGAAGAAGAGGGGTATCTTATTTCTCAGTCTGAAGATATGCAAGAGGCAAAGAAATGTATGAAGGAAAAAGGTATTAAAGCCGAAATGTATTGAAGAAATACATGGACTTGATACACCACCACCACCAGTGGTAGAGGTAAATTCTTTTATAAATTTTGATGAAGGTGACATCCCTTACAATAAACATCTTAGTCAATGCCTATATGAATTTGATAGGTACATCATTAAACAAGATCACTTCAATGCAAATGTTATGAAACAATTGAAATACAACTCTCATATGATTGCTCGCTTGAGTGACTTCTTATTTAGAATCACTAATGATGTCAGAGGTGTAGGAAAACATGCCGCTATGGTTCAAACTCAGTTAGAACAAGTTGCTAAATCTCAAATAGAATTGCTTATTGAAATGAATAATAATATGAATGATCATGTTGTTAGAGTAATGACTAGAGGAGATAGAATGACTCAGGAACCACTTTATCCTGAGGAACACCCTAAAAGAATTGAACACGATTCTCAAAGAATCAACACTGATGCACCTAGTCCTTCTAGAAAGAAAAAGAAAAATGATAGAACTTTTCATACCTCTAGTGAACTTGAAAAAGAAAAACCTCCTAAAGACAATAATGATGTCTCTATGTCCGATGCTGAAACTCAATCTGGTAATGAACATTCATCTAGTGACAATGAAAAATATAATGATGATGTTCATTAAGGTACTCACCAGATAATGATAAAGAACCAGATAATGATGTTGAGATAGAACCTGCTGTTGATCTTGATAACCCACAACCTAAAAATAAAAGATACGATAAAAGAGACTTTGTTGCTAGAAAACATGGTAAAGAAAGAGAACCATGGGTTCAAAAACCCATGCCCTTTCCACCTAAACCAACTAAGAAAAAAGATGATGAAGAATTTGAACGCTTTGCTGAAATGCTTAGGCCAGTCTTTTTGCGCACCCGCTTGACTGATATTTTAAAGATGGCCCCTTATGCAAAATACATGAAAGACATCATCACTAATAAAAAGTACCTGAAGCTAAAATCTCCACCATGCTTGCTAATTATTCTTTTAAGGATGGAGTACCTAAAAAATTTGGAGATCCAGGAATACCAATTATACCTTGCTCCATAAAAAAATTATGTCAAAACCGCTTTGTGTGATTTAGGAGCTGGTGTTAGTGTTATGCCCTTCTCTTTATATAAAAGACTTGATTTTAATAAACTCATACCTACTAAAATATCTTTGTAAATGGCTGATAAATCAACTGCCATACCTATCGGTATTTGTGAGGATGTGCTCGTTGTTGTTGCAAATGTTACTATCTTAACAGACTTTGTTATACTTGAGATGCCTGAGGACGACAACATGTCAATTATCCTTGGAAGACCCCTTTTGAATACTGCAGGGGCTGTTATTGATTACAATAAAAGCAAGGTTTCTTTTCATATCAATGGTAATGAGCATACGGTGCACTTTCCAAAGAAACAATTTCAAGTGAATGGTATTAATGTTATTGAAAAGTCTCCGACAATCATTATTGGAAGTTTTCAACTCCCTTTACCTACTGCCAAAAGGAATATGATATACTTATTGTTGGGGATATGCACATCCCCGTTGAGGTAACTTAGTGTTTTACGAAAGTTCTTTGGGTTCATCATGGTAATTGAAAATGGTTGTTAATAAGACTTGATCAACCTTATCAATGGATCATTTTTGAGAGGTATGAATTCGATGAATTTAGTAGGCACAACCTTCTGCTCCCACCTTTTGTTTTCTGTTTTTCTTTGTTAAATAAAATAAAATGCCATGTTTATCCTGTTTTCTAGATTTTTCGTGCAATAAAAAAGATCCAAAAATAAAAGTGCTCAGAATGCTCTAAAGATTTAATACGCTTTTTTGAACATTTTCTGAATTTCTGGTGCAAATAACATCAGAGAGGGGTGCACCTGGTGACCGCAAGACACCAGGGCGTGCCAGCAACCCCAGGCGTGCCCTGGTGGGTTGTGCCCCCACGTGGGTCCCCTCACTTATCCCTTTAGCCCATGTCATCTCCTACCTCCAGGAAAAAATTCACCATAGATCTCTCTCCCTCTCTCTCTCTCTCTCGTGTTCTTACTCTCAAACCCGCGGATTTCGATCTCTTTGCTCGAAGATCCATTTTCGAAACTGTTTTGGGGGATTGCTACTTGGTATGTGACTCCTCCACTGCTCCAATTATTTTTTGCTTTAGTGGTTTGTATTTTGAATAATTAGCTACTCTTGGTGCTGATGTAGATGAGCTTGCATGTTGAATTCTTAGAGTTCTAAGTAGTTTGAATGCTTGTTATGGCCTCTAGACATCCATATGAGTAGTTGCTATCAATCTTGTAAAGTTTAGTTGACAAAAAAATTGTGGACTAAATTTTTGAGAATTTTATTTATAGGAATAAGATGAGTCTTTTCAGAAAGTTCTCCTCCAAGAAGAACGTTAAGGGAGTCATTGGGGAATCATCGGACAATGACCTCCATATTCCTAGAATGGCGGAGGTGCGGCCATGTGAATGGCCACATAATGCCTTCATGAATGAGGCCAGGTTCCATCAAGAGTTTGCCCAATTCATGGCAAATGTCGGGCTGACCGACTTCCTTGCAGAAAAGTGTGACTAGCACCACCTCCTCACGAATCCCTTTGTGCAAAGTTTTCATTTTCCGAGTAGGAATAATCCTCCTGAGGTGCGACTTAAATTATATGTTGAACCTCGTCTGATACCACTCACGGACTTTTGTGACATATGCTTGATTCCCTACGATGGGGAATTAAGAGAGCCTAGACCCGCAGAGTTTGAGGAGTTTTACCTCGCCCTGACAGTGGGTGATTACAGAGGCGTGTCAAAATCCACCGCCACTAGTTTGCAGTTTTCTTCTGTGCACTACTTTGCTTTATTTGTCACGAAGTGTTTAACTGACAGGGAGAAGGTCGGTGCACTCAGTGCTCCCGAACTCACCATTTTACGCCGTGCACTATACGATGATCACACTTTTAGCCTAGGGGCTATTATTGCACATCGTATGCACCTCAACAGAACTAAGTACAAAATTCATGGTGGTATTTATGCCACTCGCCTAGTGAGTCATTTAATGTTCAGATACGCCAACATGATTATCCTTTGTCCTGAGTTTATGTAGATCACTAGGCTATGGAGAATCATCAATTTATGGATGCCACTGATTCATTTCATAACATTCGTTATAACCTGGTTTTCAGTGTGGAAACGCATGATATTATCTTGTTGCCTGCACCTGCTTTGTTTGATTCTATTGCCAGGGGCGGATTGATACGTCCATTTTGCATCATCTTTACCTACTTCTATTTATAATGTTTTAATGCATAATAATGTTTTTTGGAGTAATTCTAATGCCTTTTCTCTCATAATATGCAAGGTTCACACAAAGAGGGAGAATTCCCGCAGCTGGAAATCTGGACCTGAAAAAGCTACGTCAGGCTACCTATTATGCACAACTCCAAATGAGCTGAAACACCACGAGGAATTTTTATGGAATATATGAAAAATACTGGAGAAAATAACTACCGGAGGGGGGCCACATGGTGAGCACAAGACACCAGGGCGCGCCCTGGTGGGTTGTGCTTAGCCCAGCCCACCTCCGGTGCCCATCTTCTGGTATATAAGTTATTTTGACCTAGAAAAAATAAAGAGAGGACTTTCGGGACGGAGCGCCGCCGTCTTGAGGCGGAACTTGGGCAGGAGCACTTTTGCCCTCCGGCGGAGCGATTCCACCGGGGAACCCCCCGGGAAATCATCATCATCATCATCATCATCATCACCAACAACTCTCCCATCTTGGGGAGGGAAATCTCCATCAACATCTTCAATAGCACCATCTCCTCTCAAACCCTAGTTCATCTCTTGTGTTCAATTTTTGTACCGGAACTATAGATTGGTACTTGTGGGTGACTAGTAGTGTTGATTACATCTTGTAGTTGATTACTATATGGTTTATTTGGTGGAAGATTATATGTATAGATCCATTATGCTATTTAATACCCCTCTGATATTGAGCATGATTATCATTTGTGAGTAGTTACCTTTTTTCTTGAGGTCACGGGAGAAATCTTGTTGCAATTAATCATGTGAACTTGATATGTGTTTGATATTTTGATGGTATGTATGTTGTGATTCCCTTAGTGGTGTCATGTGAACGTCGACTACATGACACTTCACCATATTTGGGCCTAAGGGAATGCATTGTGGAGTAGTTATTAGATGATGGGTTGCGAGAGTGACAGATGCATAAACCCTAGTTTATGCACTATCCCGCAAGGGACTGATTTGGATCCAAAAGTTTAATGCTATGGTTAGAATTTATTTCTTAATACTTTTCTCGTTTGCGGATGCTTCCGAGGGGGTTAATCATAATTAGAAGGTTCGTTCAAGTAATAACAACACCTAAGCACTGGTCCACCCACATATCAAATTATCAAAGTAGAGAACACAAATCAAACCAACATGATGAAAGGGACTCGATGAAATTCCCGTGTACCCTCAAGAACGCTTTGCTTACTATAAGAGACTGTTTTGGCATGTCCTTTGCCTCAAAAGGATTGGGCTACCTTGCTGCACCTTTGTTACTACTACTGTTACTTGCTCGTTACAAATTATCTTGCTATCAAACTACTCGTTACTTATAATTTCAGTGCTTGCAGAGAATACCTTGTTGAAAACCACTTGTCATTTCCTTCTGCTCCTCGTTGGGTTCGACACTCTTACTTATCAAAAGGACTACGATTGATCCCCTATACTTGTGGGTCATCAAGGCTCTTTTCTGGCGCCATTGCCGGGGAGTGAAGCACTCTTGGTAAGTGGAAATTGGTAAGCAAAATTATTACTACGTGCTGAAATTTATTGTCACTTGTTACTATGGAAAACAATCCTTTGAGGGGTTTGTTCGGGGTATATGTTGGGTTTCGTAGTAATTTCAAAAAAATTTCCTACGCACACGCAAGATCATGTGATGCATAGCAACGAGAGGGGAGAGTGCTGTCTACGTACCCACGCAGACCGACTGCGGAAGCGTTGACACAACGTGGAGGAAGTAGTCGTACGTCTTCATGATCCAACCGATCAAGCACCGAAACTACGGCACCTCCGAGTTCGAGCACACGTTCAGCTCGATGACGATCCCCGGACTCCGATCCAGCAAAGTGTCGGGGAAGAGTTCCGTCAGCACGACGGCGTGGTGACGATCTTGATGCACTACAGCAGCAGGGCTTCGCCTAAACTCCGCTACAGTATTATCGAGGATTATGGTGGCTGGGGGCACCGCACACGGCTAAGGAATAGATCACGTGGATCAACTTGTGTTTCTTGATCTCCCTTTGGTGCTAGCCCTGCCCCTCTATTTATATCTTGAGCCCTGGGGTCGAAACTTGGAGTTAAAGCCTTCACAAAGTCAGTTTCACCCGATAGGCAAGAGTCCTTCTCGGACTCCAGGGCCAGACGCCAGGGATCCCGGCGTCTGGACCCAGATGCCAGGGACCCTGGCGTCTGGTCCCTGGACTCCGCAAAACTTCCTTTTGCGCTTTCCAAAAACCTTGTGGGCTTTCCCCTTTGGCCCAAATAACGTGTTCTCGTACCCAAACATTTCGGGAAACATCCGGAACCCCTTCCGGTGATTTCTGGAACCCTTCCGGTGACCAAACACTATTATCATATATATCAAACTTTATCTCCGGACCATTCCGGAGTTCCTCGTCATGTCCGTGATCTCATCTCGGACTCCGAACAACATTCGGTACATCAAAATGCATAAACTCATAATATAACTGTCATCGTAACCTTAAGCGTGCGGACCCTACGGGTTCGAGAACAATGTAGACATGACCGAGACATGTCTCTGGTCAATAACCAATAGCGGGACCTGGATGCCCATATTGGCTCCTACATATTCTACGAAGATCTTTATCGGTCAGACCGCATAACAACATACGTTGTTCCCTTTGTCATTGGTATGTTACTTGCCCGAGATTCGATCGTCGGTATCCAATACCAAGTTCAATCTCGTTACCGGCAAGTCTCTTTACTCGTTCTGTAATACATCATCCCGCAACTAACTCATTAGTTGCAATGCTTGCAAGGCTTATGTGATGTGCATTACCGAGAGGGCCCAGAGATACCTCTCCGACAATCGGAGTGACAAAACCTAATCTCGAAATACGCCAACCCAACATGTACCTTTGGAGACACCTGTAGTACTCCTTTATAATCACCCAGTTACGTTGTGATGTTTGGTAGTACCCAAAGTGTTCCTCCGGTAAACGGGAGTTGCATAATCTCATAGTTATAGGAACATGTATAAGTCATGAAGAAAGCAATAGCAACATACTAAACGATCGGGTGCTAAGCTAATGGAATGGGTCATGTCAATCAGATCATTCTCTTAATGATGTGATCCCGTTAATCAAATAACAACTCATTGTTCATGGTTAGGAAACATAACCATCTTTGATTAACGAGCTAGTCAAGTAGAGGCATACTAGTGACACTTTGTTTGTCTATGTATTCACACATGTATTATGTTTCCGGTTAATACAATTCTAGCATGAATAATAAACCTTTTATCATGATTATAAGGAAATAAATAATAACTTTATTATTGCCTCTAGGGCATATTTCCTTCAGTCTCCCACTTGCACTAGAGTCAATAATCTAGATCACATCATCATGTGATTAACATCGATAGTTCACATCATCATGTGATTAACACCCATAGTTCACATCGCCATGTGACCAACACCCAAAGGGTTTACTAGATTCGGTAATCTAGTTCACATCGCTATGTGATTAACACCCAAAGGGTACTAAGGTGTGATCATGTTTTGCTTGTGAGAGAATCTTAGTCAATGGCCTTTCACATTCAGATCCGTTATGTATTTTGCAATTTTCTATGTCTACAATGCTCTGCACGGAGCTACTCTAGCTAATTGCTCCCACTTTCAATATGTATCTAGATCGAGACTTAGAGTCATCCAAATCCGTGTCAAAATTTGCATCGACGTAACTTTTTACGACGAACCTTTTTGTCACCTCCATAATCGAGAAATATTTCCTTATTCTACTAAGGATAATTTTAACCGCTGTCCAGTGATCTACTCCTAGATCACTATTGTACTCCCTTGCCAAATCAGTGCAGGGTATACAATAGATCTGGTACACAGCATGGCATACTTTATAGAACCTATGACTGAGGCATAGGGAATGACTTTCATTCTCTTTCTATCTTCTGCCGTGGTCGGGCTTTGAGTCTTACTCAACTTCACACCTTGTAATACAGGCAAGAACTCTTTCTTTGACTGCTCCATTTTTGAACTACTTCAAAATCTTGTCAAGGTAGGTACTCATTGAAAAAACTTATCAAGCGTCTTGATCTATCTCTATAGATCTTGAAGCTCAATATGTAAGCAGCTTCACCGAAGTCTTTCTTTGAAAAAACTCCTTTCAAACACTCCTTTATGCTTTACAGAATAATTCTACATTATTTCCGATCAACAATATGTCATTCACATATACTTATCAGAAATGCTGTAGTGCTCCCACTCACTTTCTCGTAAATACAGGCTTCACCGCAAGTCTGTATAAAACTATATGCTTTGATCAACTCATCAAAGTGTATATTCCAACTCCGAGATGCTTGCACCAGTCCATAAATGGATCGCTGGAGCTTGCACACTTTGTTAGCTCCCTTTGGATCGACAAAATCTTCTGGTTGCATCATATACAACTCTTCTTTAATAAATCTATCAAACGTCACGACGTAACTGGATGGTCATAAAGATGCTCTATAGGTGATACGTCTCCAACATATCTATAATTTTTTATTGCTCCATGCTATATTATCTACTATTTTGGACATTATTGGGCTTTATTATACACTTTTATATTATTTTTGGGACTAACCTATTAACCGGAGGCCCAGCCTAGAATTGTTGTTTTTTTTGCCTATTTTAGGGTTTCGAAGAAAAGGAATATCAAACGGAGTCCAAACAGAATGAAACCTTCGGGAACGTGATTTTTGGAACGAACAAGATCCAGGAGACTTGGACCCTACGTCAAGCAACCAACAGGGAGGCCACGAGGTAGGGGGGCGTGCCTACCCCTCGAGGCGCGCCTCCACCCTCGTGGGCCCCATGTTGCTCCACCGACGTACTTCTTCCTCCTATATATACCTACGTACCCCCAAACAATCAGATACGAAGCCAAAACCCTAATTCCACCGCCGTAACTTTCTGTATCCACGAGATCCCATCTTGGGGCCTATTCCGGGCATCGATCACAGAGGGCTTCTACATCAACACCATAGCCCTTCCTATGAAATTTGAGTAGTTTACCTCAGACCTTCGGGTCCATAGTTATTAGCTAGATGGCTTCTTCTCTCTTTTTGGATCTCAATACAAAGTTCTCCCCTCTCTTGTTGAGATCTATTCGATGCAATCTTCTTTTGCGGTGTGTTTGTTGAGACCGATGAATTGTGGGTTTATGATCAAGTTTATCTATGAACAATATTTGAATCTTTCTGAATTCTTTTATGTATGATTGGTTATCTTTGCAAGTCTCTTCGAATTATCAGTTTGGTTTGGCCTACTAGATTGATCTTTCTTGCAATGGGAGAAGTGTTTAGCTTTGGGTTCAATCTTGCAGTGTCCTTTCCCAGTGACAGTAGGGGCAGCAAGGCACATATTGTATTGTTGCCATCGAGGATAACAAGATGGGGTTTTCATCATATTGCATGAGTTTATCCCTCTACATCATGTCATCTTGCTTAAAGCGTTACTCTATTCTCTTGAACTTAATACTCTAGATGCATGCTGGATAGCGGTCGATGTGTGGAGTAATAGTAGTAGATGCAGGCAGGAGTCGGTCTACTTGTCTTGGACGTGATGCCTATATACATGATCATACCTAGATATTCTCATAACTATGCTCAGTTCTGTAAATTGCTCAACAGTAATTTGTTCACCCACCGTAAAATACTTATGCTCTTGAGAGAAGCCACTAGTGAAACCTATGGCCCCCGGGTCTATCTTGATCATATTAATCTTCCAACACTTAGTTATTTTCATTGCCTTTTATTTTACTTTACATCTTTATCATAAAAATACCAAAAACACTATCTTATCATATCTCACCCTCATGAGTGACCGTGTAGGGATTGACAACCCCTTATCGCGTTGGTTGTGAGGATTTATTTGTTTTGTGCAGGTGCGAGGGACTCGCGCGTAGCCTCCTACTGGATTGATACCTTGGTTCTCAAAAACTGAGGGAAATACTTACGCTACTTTGCTGCATCACCCTTTCCTCTTCAAGGGAAAACCAATGCAGTGCTCAAGAGGTAGCAAGAAGGATTTCTGGCGCCGTTGCCGGGGAGGTCTACGCAAAAGTCAACATATAAAGTACCCATCACAAACCCTTATCTCCCACATTACATTATTTGTCATTTGCCTCTCGTTTTCATCTCCCCCACTTCACCCTTGCCGTTTTATTCGCCCTCTCTCTCTATCCTCCCTCTCTTTCTCTATTTGCCTCTTTTTGCCTGTTTCTTGTTTGCTTGTGTGTTGGATTGCTTGCTTGTCACAATGGCTCAAGATAACACTAAATTGTGTGACTTTACCAATACCAACAACAATGATTTTATTAGCACTCCGATTGCTCCACTTATCGATGCCGAATCTTGTGAAATTAATGCTGCCTTGCTGAATCTTGTCATGAAAGATCCATTTTCCGGCCTTCCTAGTGCATATGCGGCTACCCATCTAAATAGCTTCGTTGATTTGTGTGATATGCAAAAGAACAAAGATGTGGACAATGATATTGTTAAATTGAAGATATTTCCTTTTTCGCTTAGAGATCATGCTAAAGCTTGGTTTTCGTCTTTGCCTAAAAACAGTATTGATTCGTGGAATAAGTGCAAAGATGCTTTTATCTCTAAGTATTTTCCTCCCGCTAAGATCATCTCTCTTAGAAACGATATTATGAACTTTAAGCAACTTGATCATGAACATGTTGCACAAGCTTGGGAGAGGATGAAATTAATGATACGTAATTGCCCTACTCATGGTTTGAATTTGTGGATGATTATACAAATTTTTTATGCCGGATTGAATTTTTCTTCTAGAAATCTTTTAGATTCGGTCGCGGGAGGCACTTTTATGGAAATCACTTTAGGATAAGCTACCAAAGTCCTAGATAATATTATGGTTAATTATTCTCAATGGCACAGTGAAAGATCTACTAATAAGAAAGTTCATGCGATAGAAGAAATTAATGTTTTGAGTGGAAAGATGGATGAAGTTATGAAATTATTTTCTAATAAAAGTGTTTCTTCTGATACTAATGATATGCCTTTGTCTACTTTGATTGAGAATAATAATGAATCTATGGATGTGAATTTTGTTGGTAGGAACAATTTGGTAACAACGCGTATAGAGGAAACTTTAATCCTAGGCCTTATCCTAGTAATTCCTCTAATAATTATGGTAATTCCTACAACAATTCTTATGGAAATTATAATAAGATGCCCTTTGATTTTGAATCTAATATTAAATAATTTATTACTTCGCAAAAGAATTTCAATGCTTTGATTGAAGAAAAATTGCTTAAGATTGATGAGTTGGCTAGGAGCGTTGATAGAATTTCTCTTGATGTTGATTCTTTGAAACTTAGATCTATTCCACCTAAGCATGATATCAATGAGTCTCTCAAAGCCATGAGAATTTCCATTGATGAGTGCAAAGAAATAACCTCTAGGATGCGTGCTAAGAAAGATTCCTTTATAAGAGTGTGTTCTTCTAGTTTCCATGATAATAAAGATGAAGATCTAAAAGTTATTGATGTGTCCCCTATTAAATATTTGTTTTGCAATATGAATCTTGATAATGATGGGACTTAATATGATCCACCTTTACCTAGAAGGCGTTCCAAAAATTCGGAGTTTTTAGATCTTGATGCTAAATTTGATAAATGTGGGATTGAAGAGATCAAAACTCTAGATGTTAATGAACCTACTATTTTGGATTTCAAGGAATTTAATTATAATATCCTCTCTTTGATAGATTGTATTTCCTTGTTGCAATCCATGCTAAATTCTCCTCATGCTTATAGCCAAAATAAAGCTTTTACCAAACATATTGTTGATGCTTTGATGCAATCTTATGAAGAAAAACTTGAGTTGGAAGTTTCTATCCCTAGAAAACTTTATGATGATTGGGAACCTACTATTAAAATTAAAATTAAATATCATGAATGCTATGCTTTGTGTGATTTGGGTGCTAGTGTTTCCACGATTCCAAAGACTTTGTGTGATTTGTTAGGTTTCCGTGATTTTGATGATTGATCTCTAAACTTGCACCTTGCGAATTCCACTATTAAGAAACCTATGGGAAGAATTAATGATGTTCTTATTGTTGCAAATAGGAATTATGTGCCCGTAGATTTTATCGTTCTTGACATAGATTGCAATCCTTCATGTCCTATTATTCTTGGTAGACCTTTCCTTAGAACGATTGGTGCAATTATTGATATGAAGGAAGGAAATATTAGATTCCAATTTCCATTAAGGAAAGGCATGGAACACTTTCCTAGAAATAAAATTTAATTACCTTATAAATCTATTATGAGAGCCACTTATGGATTGCCTACCAAAGATGGCAATACCTAGATCTATCCTTGCTTTTTATGCCTAGCTAGGGGCGTTAAACGATAGCGATTGTTGGGAGGCAACCCAATTTTATTTTTATTCCTTGCTTTTTTCTCCTGTTTAGTAATAAATAATTTATCTAGCCTCTGTTTTTTTGTGTTTTTTGTGTTTAGTTAGTGTTTGTGCCAAGTAGAACCGCTGGGAAGACTTGGGGAAAGTCTTGTTAATCTTGCTGTAAAAAACAGAAACTTTAGCGCTCACGAGAACTGCTGCCATTTTTATTTGGAAAGTGATACTTAGTTAATTCTTTTTGAATATTATTAATATATAAATTCCTCACGTCAAGAAATTTCTTTTAGAATTTTTGGGGTTCCAGATCTTGCGCTAGCTACAGATTACTACAGACTGTTCTGTTTTTGACAGATTCTGTTTTTCATGTGTTGTTTGCTTATTTTGATGAATCTATGGCTAGTAAAATAGTTTATAAACCATAGAGAAGTTGGAATACATTAGGTTTAACACCAATATAAATAAATAATGAGTTCATTACAGTACCTTGAAGTGGTCTTTTGTTTTCTTTCGCTAACGGAGCTCACGATATTTTCTACTTTAAGTTTTGTGTTGTGAAGTTTTCAAGTTTTGGGTAAAGATTTGATGGATTATGGAACAAGAAGTGGCAAGAGCCTAAGCTTGGGGATGCCCATGGCACCCCCAAGATAAGATAAGGACACCAAAAAGCCAAAGCTTGGGGATGCCCCGGAAGGCATCCCCTCTTTTGTCTACTTCCATCGGTAACTTTACTTGGAGCTATATTTTTATTCACCACATGATATGTGTTTTGATTGGAGCGTCTTGTATGATTTGAGTCTTTGCTTTTTAGTTTACCACATTCATCTTTGCTGTACACACCTTTTGAGAGAAACACACATGATTCGGAAATTATTAGAATACTCTATGTACTTCACTTATATGTTTTAGAGCACGGTGGTGGATTTGTTTTATAGAAACTATTGATCTCTCATGCTTCAATTAGATTATTTTGAGAGTCTTGAATAGCATGATAATTTTCTTAAATAATCCTAATATGCTAGGTATTCAAGATTAGTAAAAACTTTCTTATGAGTGTTTTGAATACTAAGAAAAGTTTGATGCTCGATGATTGTTTTGAGATATGGAGGTAGTGATATTAAAGTTGTGCTAGTTGAGTAGTTGTGAAATTGAGAAATACTTATGTTGAAGTTTGCAAGCCTCGTAGCATACACGTATGGTAAACGTTATGTAACAAAATTGAAACATGAGGTGTTCTTTGATTGTCCTCCTTATGAGTGGCGGTCGGGGACGAGCGATGGTCTTTTCCTACCAATCTATCCCCCTAGGAGCATGCGCGTAGTGCTTGGTTTTTGATGACTTGTAGATTTTTGCAATAAGTATGTGAGTTCTTTATGACTAATGTTTAGTCCATGGATTATACGCACTCTCACCCTTCCATCATTGCTAGCCTCTTCGGTACCGTGCATTGCCCTTTCTCACATTGAGAGTTGGTGCAAACTTCGCCGGTGCATCCAAACCCCGTGATATGATATGCTCTTTCACACATAAACCTCATTATTTCTTCCTCAAAACAGACACCATACCTACCTATTATGGCATTTCCATAGCCATTCTGAGATATATTGCCATGCAACTTTCCACCATCCCGTCTATCATGACACGTTCATCATTGTCATATTGCTTTGCATGATCATGTAGTTGACATCGTATTTGTGGCAAAGCCACTGTTTATAATTTTTCGTACATGTCACACTTGATTCATTGCATATCCCGGTACACCGCCGGAGGCATTCATATAGAGTCATACCTTGTTCTAGTATCGAGTTGTAATCATTGAGTTGTAAATAAATAGAAGTATGATGATCATCATTTAATAGAGCATTGTCCCAAAAAAAAGAGAAAGGCCAAATAAAAAAAGGAAGGCCCAAAAAAAGAAATGAAAAGGGACAATGCTACTATTTTTTCCCACACTTGTGCTTCAAAGTAGCACCATGATCTTCATGATAGAGAGTCTCTTGTTTTGTCACTTTCATATACTAGTGGGAATTTTTCATTATAGAACTTGTCTTGTATATTCCAACAATGGGCCTCCTCAAGTGCCCTAGGTCTTCGTGAGCAAGCAAGTTGGATGCATACCCACTAGTTTCTTTTGTTGAGCTTTCATACATTTATAGCTCTAGTGCATCCGTTGCATGGAAATCCCTACTCCTTGCATTAACATCAATCGATGGGCATCTCCGTAGCTCATTGATTAGCCTCGTTTATGTGAGACTTTCTCCTTTTTGTCTTCTCCACATAACCCCCATCATTATACTCTATTCCACCCATAGTGCTATATCCATGGCTCACGCTCATGTATTGCGTGAAGCTTTATAAAGTTTGAGATTACTAAAGTATGAAACAATTGCTTGGCTTGTCATCGGGGTTGTGCATGATGAGAGCATTCTTGTGTGACGAAAATGGAGCATGACTAAACTATATGATTTTGTAGGGATGAACTTTCTTTGGCCATGTTATTTTGAGAAGACATAATTGCTTAGTTAGTATGATTGAAGTATTATTATTTCTATGTCAATATTAAACTTTTATCTTGAATCTTTCGGATCTAAATATTCATGCCACAATTAAGAAGAATTACATTGAAATTATGCCTAGTAGCATTCCACATAAAAAATTCTGTTTTTATCATTTACCTACTCGAGGACGAGCAGGAATTAAGCTTGTGGATGCTTGATACGTCTCCAACGTATCTATAATTTTTGATTGCTCCATGCTATATTATCTACTATTTTGGACATTATTGGGCTTTATTATACACTTTTATATTATTTTTGGGACTAACCTATTAACTGGAGGCCCAACACAGAATTGCTTTTTTTTGCCTATTTTAGGGTTTCGAAGAAAAGGAATATCAAATGGAGTCCAAACGGAGTGAAACCTTCGGGAACATGATTTTCTCACCGAACATGATCCAGGAGACTTGGACCCTACGTCAAGACACCAAGGAGGAGGCCACGAGGTAGGGGGCGCGCCTACCCCCCAGGCGCGCCCTCCACCCTCATGGGCCCCATGTTGCTCCACCGACGTACTTCTTCCTCCTATATATAC
Source organism: Triticum urartu (assembly GCF_056163025.1). Taxonomy (NCBI): domain Eukaryota; kingdom Viridiplantae; phylum Streptophyta; class Magnoliopsida; order Poales; family Poaceae; genus Triticum; species Triticum urartu. Next base: position 462,856,963 of record NC_141879.1, on the reverse strand, counting down.
CTACGTACCCCCAAATGATCAGATACGGAGCCAAAACCCTAATTCCACCGCCGTAACTTTCTGTATCCACGAGATCCCATCTTGGGGCCTGTTCCGGAGCTCCGCCGGAGGGGGCATCGATCACGGAGGGCTTCGGGTCCATATTTATTAGCTAGATGGCTTCTTCTCTCTTTTTGGATCTCAATACAAAGTTCTCCCCCTCTCTTGTGGAGATCTATTCGATGTAATCTTATTTTGCGGTGTGTTTGTTGAGACCGATGAATTGTGGGTTTATGATCAAGTTTATCTATGAACAATTTGAATCTTCTCTGAATTCTTTTATGTATGATTGGTTATCTTTGCAAGTCTCTTCGAATTATCAGTTTGGTTTGGCCTACTAGATTGATCTTTCTTGCAATGGGAGAAGTGCTTAGCTTTGGGTTCAATCTTGCGGTGTCCTTTCCCAGTGACAGTAGGGGCAGCAAGGCACGTATTGTATTGTTGCCATCGAGGATAACAAGATGGGGTTTTCATCATATTGCATGAGTTTATCCCTCTACATCATGTCATCTTGCTTAAAGCATTACTCTGTTCTGTTGAACTTAATACTCTAGATGCATGCTGGATAGCGGTCGATGTGTGGAGTAATAGTAGTAGATGCAGGCAGGAGTCGGTCTACTTGTCTTGGACGTGATGCCTATATACATGATCATACCTAGATATTCTCATAACTATGCTCAATTCTGTCAATTGCTCAACAGTAATTTGTTCACCCACCGTAAAATACTTATGCTCTTGAGAGAAGCCACTAGTGAAACCTATGGCCCTCGGGTCTATCTTCATCATATTAATCTTCCAACACTTAGTTATTTTCATTGCCTTTTATTTTACTTTGCATCTTTATCATAAAAATACCAAAAATATTATCTTATCGTATCTATCAGATCTCACTCTCGTAAGTGACCGTGTAGGGATTGACAACCCCATATCTCGTTGGTTGCGAGGATTTATTTGTTTTGTGCAGGTGCGAGGGACTCGCGCGTAGCCTCCTACTGGATTGATACCTTGGTTCTCAAAAACCGAGGGAAATACTTACGCTACTTTGCTGCATCACCCTTTCCTCTTCAAGGGAAAACCAACACAGTGCTCAAGAGGTAGCAATAGGTATCTCCGAAGGTGTTTGTTGGGTTGGCATAGATCGAGATTAGGATTTGTCACTCTGAGTATCGGAGAGGTATCTCTAGGCCCTCTCGGTAATGCACATCATAACAAGCCTTGCAAGCAATGTGACTAATGAGTTAGTTGTGGGATAATGCATTACAAAATGAGTAAAGAGACTTGCCAGTAACGATATTGAACTAGGTATGGACATACCGACGACCGAATCTCGGGCAAGTAACATACCTATGACAAAGGGAATAACATATGTTGTCATTACGGTATGACCGATAAAAATCTTTGTAGAATATGTGGGAACCAATATGAGCATCCAGGTTCCGCTGTTGGTTATTGACCGGAGAGGTGTCTGGGTCATGTCAACATAGTTCTCAAACCCATAGGGTCCGCACGCTTAACGTTCGATGACGATTTTGTATTATATGAGTTATGTGATTTGGTGACCGAATGTTGTTCGGAGTCCCGGATGAGATCACAGACATGACGAGGAGTCTCGAAATGGCTGAGAGGTAAAGATTCATATATTGGACGATGATATTCGGACACCGGAAGTGTTCCGGGGGTACCGGGTGCATATTGGGTCACCGGAAGGGTTTCCGGGCATCCCCTCGGCAACTACATGTGCCTTAATGGGCCAAGATGGGGACGGACCAGCCCCTAAGTGGCTGGTGGGCCCCTCCCATATGGGCTGGCCAAATTGGAGTATAAAAGGGGAAGGAGGAAAGGAAAAAGGGAATAGGATCCCCTTCCCCCTCTTCCCTTCCTACTCCGAATAGGAATATTAAACGGGGGAGGCCAAATTGGGAGGCGCCCAAGTAGGATTCCTCCTACTTGGGGCGCCCCCTTGGCTGCCTCTCCTCCCCTCCAACCTATATATATGAAGGGGCGGGGGGGGGGGGGGCACCTCTAGAACACACACCAACAATTGTTAGCCGTGTGCGGCGCCCCGCTCCATAGCTTACGCCTCCGGTCATATCTTCGTAGTGCTTAGGCAAAGCCCTGCGCGGATCACTTCACCATCACCATTACCACACCGTCGTGCTGATGGAACTCTCCCTCGACACTTTGCTGGATCAAGAGTTTGAGGGACGTCATCAAGCTGAACGTGTGCAGAACTCGGAGGTGCCATACGTTCGGTGCTTGATCGGTCGGAATGAGAAGAAGTTCGACTACATCAACTGTGTTAACAAATGCTCCCGCTTTCGGTCTACGAGGGTATGTGGACACACTCTCCCCCTCTCGTTGCTATGCATCTCCTAGATAGATCTTGCGTGAGCGTAGGATTTTTTTTTGAAATTGCATGCTACGTTTCCCAACAGTGGTATCAGAGCCAGGTCTATGCGTAGATGATATGCACGAGTAGAACACAAAGAGTTGTGGGCGGTGATCATCTGCTTACCACAAATGTCTTATTTTGATTCAGCGGTATTTTTGGATGAAGCGGCCCGGACCAACCTTACATGACCACGTTCATGAGACCGGTTCGACAGACAGACATGCAACTAGTTTTGAATAAAGGTGGCTAGCGGGTGTCTGTTTCTCCAACTGTTGAATCGAATTTGACTGCGGCTGATCCTTGTTGAAGGTTAAAACAACAAACTTGATAAATCACTGTTGTGGTTTTGATGCGTAGGTAAGAACGGTTCTTGCTAGAAGCCCGTAGCAGCCACATAAAACTTGCAACGACAAAGTAGAGGACATCTAACTTGTTTTTGCAGGGCATGTTGTGATGAGATATGGTCAAGACATGATGTGATATATGTTATTGTATGAGATGATCATGTTTTGTAAAAGTTATCAACAACTGGTAGGAGCCTTATGGTTGTCGCTTTATTATATGAAATGCAATCGCCATGTAATTGCTTTACTTTATCACTATGCGTTAGCGATAGTTGTAGAAGCAATAGTTGGTGAGACGACCGCGATGCTACGATGGAGATCAAGGTGTCAAGCCGGTGACGATGAAGATCATGACGGTGCTTTGGAGATGGAGATCAAAGGCACAAGATGATGATGGCCATATCATGCCACATATTTTGATTGCATGTGATGTTTATATTTTATGCATCTTATTTTGCTTAGTACGGCGGTAGCATTATAAGATGATCCCTTACTAAAATTTCAAGGTATAAGTGTTCTCCCTGAGTATGCACCGTTGCGACAGTTCGTCATGCCGAGGCACCACGTGATGATCGGGTGTGATAAGCTCTATGTTCACATACAACGGGTGCAAGACAATTTTGCACGTGCGGAATACTCGGGTTAAACTTGACGAGCCTAGCATGTACCAACATGGACTTGGGACACTAGAGACCGAAAGGTCGAACGTGAATCATATAGTGGATATGATCAACATAGAGATGTTCACCATTGAAGACTACTCCATCTCACGTGATGATCGGACATGGTTTTATTTGATTTGGATCACGTAATCGTTTAGATGACTCGAAGGATTTCTATCTAAGTGGGAGTTCTTAAGTAATATGTTAATTGAACTTAATTCATCATGAACTTACTCATGATAGTATTTGCATATCTATGTTGTAGATCAATAGCTCGCGTTGTAGCTCCCCTATGTTTTTGATATGTTCCTGGAGAAAACTAAGTTGAAAGGATAGTAGCAATGATGCGGACTGGGTCCGTGATCTGAGGATTATCCTTGTTGCTGCACAGAAGAATAATGTCCTTGATGCACCACCAGGTGACAGACCTATTGCAGGAGCAGATGCAGACGTTATGAACGTTTGACAAAGCTCGGTATGATGACTACTTGATAGTTTAGTGCACCATGCTTTACGGCTTAGAACCGGGACTTCAAAAATTTTGAACGCCACTGAGCATATAAGATGTTCCAAGAGTTGAAGTTGGTATTTCAGACTCATGCCCATGTCGAGAGGTATGAGACATTGAGACCTATGACAAGTACTTTGCCTACAAGATGGACGGGAATGGCTCAGCCAGTGAGCATGTACTCAGAATGTCTGGGTAGTACAATCACTTGAATCAAGTGGAGTTAACCTTCCAGATAAGATAGTGATTGACAGAGTTCTCTAGTCACTATCACCAAGCTACTAGAACTTCGTGATGAACTATAATATGCAAGGGATGACGAAAATGATTCCCGAGCTCTTTGCGATGCTGAAATCAGCGAAGGTGGAAATCAAGAAAAGGCATCAAGTGTTGATGGTTGACAAGACCACTAGTTTCAAGAAAAGGGGCAAAGGAAAAGAAAGGGAACTTCAAGAAGAATGAAAAGCAAGTTGCCACTCCCATGAAGAAGCCCAAAGCTAGACCCAAGCCTAAAACTGAGTGCGCTTCTACTGCAAAGGAAATGGTCACTGGAAATGGAACTACCCTAGATACTTGGTGGATAAGAAGGATGGCAAAGTGAACAAAGGTATATTTGATATACATGTTATTGATGTGTATTTTACTATTGTTTATAGCAACCCCTCGGTATTTGTTACTGGTTCAGTTGCTAAGAGTAGTAACTCGAAACGGGAGTTGCAAGATAAACAAAGACTAGTTAAGGACGAGGTGCCAATGTGTGTTGGAAGTAATTTAAATGTTGATACGATCACCATCGCGCACTCCCTCTATCTTCGGGATTAGTGTTGAACCTAAATAAATGTTATTGGTGTTTGTGTTGAGCATGAATATGATTAGATCATGTTTATTGCAATACGGTTATTCATTTAAGTCAGAGAATAATTGTTGTTCTGTTTACATGAATAAAACCTTCTATGGTCATACACCCAATGTGGATGGTTTATTGAATCTCGATCATAGTGATACACATATTCATAATATTGATGCCAAAAGATGCAAAGTTGATAATGATAGTGCAACATATTTGTCGCACTTCCGTTTAGATCATATTGGTGTAAAGTGCATGAAGAAACTCCATGCAGATGGGCTTTTGGAATCACTTGATTATGAATCATTTGATACTTGTGAACCATGCCTCATGGGAAAGATGACTAAAACTCCGTTCTCCGGAACAATGGAGCGGGCCAATGACTTATTGGAAATAATACATACCGATGTATGTGGTCCAAAGATTGTTGAGGCATGTGGCGGGTATCGTCATTTTCTGACCTTCACAGATGATTTGAGCAGATATGGGTATATCTACTTGATGAAACACAAGTCTGAAACATTTGAAAAAGTTCAAAGAATTTCAGAGTGAAGTGGAGAATCATTGTAACAAAAAAAATAAAGTTTCAACGATCTGATCGCGGAGGCAAATATTTGAGTTACGAGTTTGGCCTTCATTTAAAACAACATGGAATAGTTTCACAACTCACGCCACCTGGAACACCACATCGTAATGGTGTGTCCGAACATTGTAAACGTACTTTATTAGATAATGGTGCGATCTATGATGTCTCTTACCAATTTACCACTATCATTTTGGGGTTATGCATTAGAGATAGCTGCATTCACGTTAAATAGGGCACCGTCTAAATCCATTGAGATGACACCGTATGAACTATGGTTTGGCAAGAAACCAAAGATGTCGTTTCTTAAAGTTTGGGGTTGCGATGCTTATGTGAAAATGTTTCAAATGGATAAGCTCGAACCCAAATAGGAGAAGTGCATCTTCATAGGATACCCAAAAGAAACTGCTGGGTACACTTTCTACCACAGATCTGAAGGCAAGATTTTTGTTGCTAAGAATGGATCCTTTCTAGAGAAGGAGTTTCTCTCGAAAGAAGTGAGTGGGAGGAAAGTAGAACTTGATGAGGTAATTGTACCTTCTCTCAAATTGGAAAGTAGCTCATCACAGAAATCAGTTCCAGTGATGTCTACACAAACTAGAGAGGAAGCTAATGATAATGATCATGAAACTTTAGATAAAGCTACTACTGAACCTCGTAGGTCAACCAGAGCATGTTCCGCACCAGAGTGGTACGGTAATCCTGTTTTGGAAGTCATGTTACTAGACCATGATGAACCTACGAACTATGAGGAGGTGATGATGAGCCCAGATTCCGATAAATGGCTTGAGGCCATGAAATGTGAGATAGGATCCATGTATGAGAACAATGTGTGGACTTTGGTGGACTTGCCCGATGATCGGCAAGCCATTGAGAATAAATGGATCTTCAAGAGGAAGATAGACGCTGATGATAGTGTTACTATCTACAAAGCTTGACTTGTCGCAAAAATGTTTTTGACAAGTTCGAGGTGTTGACTACGATGAGATTTTCTCACTCATAGCGATGCTTAAGTCTGTCTCAATCATGTTAGCAGTTGCTGCATTTTATGAAATCTGGCAAATGGATGTCAAAACTGCATTCCTTAATGGATATCTTAAAGAAGAGTTGTATATGATGCAACCAGAAGGTTTTGTCGATCCTAAAGTTGCTAACAAAGTGTGCAAGCTCCAATGATTCATTTATGGACTGGTGCAAGCATCTCGGAGTTGGAATATACACTTTGATGAGGTGATCAAAGCATATGGTTTTATACAGACTTTCAGAGAAGCCTGTATTTACAAGAAAGTGAGTGGGAGCACTATAGATTTTCTGATAAGTATATGTGAATGGCATATTGTTGATCAAAAATGATGTAGAATTTTCTAGAAAGCATAAAGGAGTGTTTGAAAGGAGTTTTTCAAAGAAAGACGTCAGTGAAGCTACTTACATATTGGGCATCAAGATCTATAAAGATAGATCAAGACGCTTGATAAAACTTTCAATGAGTACATACCTTGATAAGATTTTTGAAGAATTTCAAAATGGATCAGTCAAAGAAAGGTTCTTGCCTGTGTTGCAAGGTGTGAAGTTGAGTAAGACTCAAAGCCCAACCACGGCAGAAGATAGAGAGAGAATGAAAGTCATTCCCTATGCCTCAACCGTAGGTAATATAAAATATGCCTTGCTGTGTACCTTGCCATGAGTTTGGCAAGGGGTACAATAGTGATCTAGGAGTAGATCACTAGAGAGCGGTCAAAATTATCCTTAGAGGACTAAGGAAATGTTTCTCGGTTATGGAGGTGATAAAGAGTTTGTCATAAAGGGTGACGTCGATTAAAGCTTTAACACTGATCCAGATTACTCAGAGTCTCAATCTAGATACATATTGAAAGTGGGAGCAATTAGCTAGAGTAGCTCCATGCAGAGCATTGTAGACCTAGAAATTTTCAAAATACATATGGATCTGAATGTGGCAGACCCGTTGACTAAACTTCTCTCATAAGAAAAACATGATCACACCTTAGTACTCTTTGGGTGTTAATCACATAGCGATGTGAACTAGGTTATTGACTCTAGTAAACCCTTTGGGTGTTGGTCACATGGAGATGTGAACTATGGGTGTTAATCACATAAAGATGTGAACTATTGGTGTTAAATCACATGGCGATGTGAACTAGATTATTGACTCTAGTGCAAGTGGGAGACTGAAGGAAATATGCCCTAGAGGCAATAATAAAGTTGTTATTTTATATTTCCTTATATCATGATAAATGTTTATTATTGTAAGTGCATCTAGTGCCACCCCTAGTTGGTTTTGGAGTATTGACGACAAACCTAGTTGAGGGACTAATGTGTTTGTGAGAATTGCAGGATAACACAGGTAGAAGTCCCTCATTGATTCGGTTTTACTACCAGAGATGACCCCTAAAAATGTATGAAGACATTGAAGCCAAAGGTGGTATATGAAGATATTCACATTGAAGACTATGACAAAAGAAGACACGTTATGAAGCCTATGGAGCTCGAAGACTTAGATCTTTCGTAGTTCTTTTTCTTTTGTGTTGAGTCATAGGAACCACCGTACTGTTAAGTGGGGTCCAGGAGAACCAGTCAGAATGACTGAAGTGATGCCTAAACCAAAAACCTATGTCTTCGAGTGAAGACAATGAGAGCGAATCTTGTCCAGAGCCGGACAAGTCAGCTTTGCTTGTAGCCCAAGTAAAGTTGCCATGAGAGTTTGAAATCTGACCGTTGAGACACGTGTCAGTTCCTTAGTGACCCAGGGTCATTTTGGACAAATCAGGTCGGGTTGCCAAGTGGCTATAAATAGCCCACCCCCTACAACCATAAACGGTTGGCTGCTCAGATTTCAGTGCACGGCTTTTGTCGTTTGAGAGCAACCCACCTCGAAGCCTTTGAGAGAAAATTCCTAGCGAGGAGAAAAGCCCTAACCACCCAGAGCCAGAGAACATTGGGCATCACTTAAGTCTTCTTGTCTGTGTGATCTGAAGACTTATTACACTTGAGGACTGTGAATCCTCCAGACGGTTAGGCGTCGCGTTCAGAGCATCCAAGAGACATTGTGGATTGCCAGTGAACGAAGTCTGTGAAGGTTTGGGAGTCTACCTTGAGGACTTACCAGAGTGATTGGGCGAGGACTATGTGACCTTAGCTCAAGGAGAATACGATGAGGACTTGGTGTCCTGAGCTGTGTGTTCAGGACTGGGTGTCCGGGACTGTGTGTCCTAAGGTTTAAATACCTAGCCGCTCCAACCAGACGTACAGTTGTCACAGCAACTGGAACTGGTCCAACACATCATTGTCTTCAACAAGTCACTGGTTTCATCTTCACTTCCTTTTTCTTACTGTTACTCATTGTGAAGCCATTGCATGCTTGCTCTATCTTTTGTCTTCACAACGTGAATGTATGATCTGTTTGGCTTCATAACTTCTTCCCACCTGTTCCTTATTACACTGCAGCTGTTTGTCATTGCGCTTTCACTTTATTGAATACTTGACCATGGCTGGCCTAGTGTAATCTAACTTCCGCTGCATAGTAATAGGCATAATCTTCGCTGTTTGTCTTCATAACTCCTATGTTCTGAAGACTTTCATAAAAATCGCCTATTCACCCCCCTCTAGTCGATATAACGCACTTTCAATTGGTATCAGAGCAAGGTGCTCCCTTGTTCTGTGTGATTTGGTTTAACCACCTGGAGTTTTAGCTATGTCGACTGCAGGGATAATCAAAGTCTCTGCTGCGTGCCCCGTCTTCGATGGAACTGAATATCCCTACTGGAAGAATAAGATGCGCATGCATCTTGAAGCCATTGACGTCGACCTATGGTATGTCGTCGAGAACGGCGTTCCCAAGGCTGGAGAAGGTGTCACTGCTGCTGATGTCAAGAAGTTCACTCAACTGGACTCTACTACCAAAAATATCATCTGTGGTCATTTGACAAAAGGACAGTATGGCCGTGTGAGTGCCTTGAAGACATCCAAGCTGGTCTGGGACTGGCTCTCCAAGGTCAATGAAGGCATCTCAACCCAGAGAGATCAAAGAATCAGTGTTCTTCGCAACCTCTTCAACCACTTCAAGTGAAATGACAATGAGAATGTCCAGCACACATTTGACCGGCTCACTGACATCACAAATGAGCTTCAAGCCCTCGGCGCCACTGAGATCACCAAACATGAAATCGTCAAGACGCTGCTGAGATCACTTGATAGTTCGTTTGACATCCTAGCCCTGATGATACAAGAACGTCCTGATTTCAAGACACTCGATCCGTCTGACATACTTGAGAGGCTCAACACACATGAGTTTCAGCTTTCTGAGAAAAGAGATATCTACGGTCCAAACTATGGGCGAACTCGTGCCTTGAAGGCAAAAGCTGTTTCCTCATCTGAAGAAGAATTTGACAGCAGTTCTGATGATCCTGAAGATATTGGAAGGGAACTTGCAATGCTAGTGAAGAAGTTCCAAAAATTCACCAAGAAGAAAGGCTTCAGAAAATCTTCACGATCAAGCTCAAGGAATGATGAAGCTTCTGATCATGATTACAAGAAGAAAACATGTCACAAGTGCAAGAAAACTGGACACTTCATATCTGAGTGTCCACAGTGGGACAATGAGAACAGAAGGAAGAAGAAGAGCAAGGAATATGATTCTGACGACAAGAAGAAGAAGAAATACTCAAAGTCTTCTTCCAAGTCTTCCTCAAAGTCTTCATCACACAAGAAGAGCTCATCTGGCAAGGCACGTGCGTTTGTTGGCAAGGAAATGGATTCAGAGGAGGAGTCCGCTTCTGAGGAGGCAGAGGTGGAGTCTGAGGAGGAGTCTGATTCTGGCATTGCGAGTCTGGCTACAGCATACGTCGCCAAGTCCATCTTCAACACTGAAGACAATGACTTCATCACCGACACCAATGCAAGTGACAAGAACGACTCCACTCCTACCTACTGCTTCATGGCATGCGGTGCCAAGGTAAACACACGCACTACTCGCTATCAAACATCTAGTGACGATGACTCTGACTGTGATTCAAAACCCAGCTACAAAACACTTGCTAAAATTGCAACTGAAAAACAGAAAGCTATGGAACATATTCAAAAACTGTTAGACAGAAGCGATGATCTGTTGGGTGCTAAAATGACTCGATCTGAATCCTTAATTAAAGACATAAAAAATCTTCATGTTAAGTATCAGGAACTTGAAGACCGTCTTGATACTCTCTCAACAACTCATGAAAAGCTTTCCTATGATTATCTTCAAAGGAAACAAGAACTTGAGAAGTTGAGAGCGGCTCATGAAGATCTTCAAAAGGAAAACGAGTCACTTCGCGCCGAACAGATCAGTTCCGCTCAGGAAGGATTTGAACCACCATGTCTTAAATGCATTGAGCGTGATAATGCTACTTCTGTTGCTGAATGTTCCACTGCTATTGCTGTTGCAATATCTTCAACTGTTGATGTTGTAACTAACCCCTCTGCTGAGGATACCACTGCTATTGCTGATGAGAATGCTAGGTTGAAGACATTGCTTGAAACAGGGATGTACAAAAGTCTTAAAGGACATCAGACATTATGTGATGTCCTCAAGAAGCAGATTCTGAACCGAAACCCTAGGAAAGAGGGTGTTGGGTTCGTAAGGAAAATAAATGCAGATGGCTCTTACTGGAAACCTGAGCAGTACCCCAAAACCACATGGGTTGCTGCAAAGGAACCTTCAGCAGATCCATCCAATTTATCTAGCTTCACATGTGCTAACCCCATTATTATTGATGAATCCTTTGATGCAAACTATAAACTGTTTAAGAATCAGAATGATGAAGTGTTTGCCAGGTACATTGGTACTAACTGCAGGAATGGACCGCCTATGAAGAAGATCTGGGTTCCGAAAAAGTGTTTGGAAAATCTTCCTGTGAATGTCTTCATGACACCTCACTTGAAGAAGACAAACCTCAGACCAAAAGCTTCATACGGTCCAAAGGCTTCATACAAACAGAGGACTCACCTGAGTCACACTAATGCAAATGTTTTGCAGGGAAACCATACTCAGGCATATGAATATGAGAGCGGTTCATCGAACCGTCATGTTCATATGACCAAAAATTATTCTGCTTATTCCTATGAGTATTATTGTCCACCTGCAAAACTGTTTGCTAAGGCTTCAAAGCCAAAATTCTCAGATGCCGCACTTAGACTTATTGCTTCTAAGCCACCCTTGAAGATGTGGGTGGTTAAGAAAGCTTAACTCTCTTTTGCAGGGAAAGGTCTCCAGCAGAAAAACAAAATCTTCTGACGCTATTGCCGGGGACCTTAAAAATCTTGTAGGGCACAAGATAAAATGCCCGAATGGCATCATTATGTACTTCATTCCTGAATCGCATGCTACTCTCCCTATTAGTCCTAATTTGGATCTAAGTTTTCATAACCCACTGGTTCGTCAAATGTTTTTGCTTCACAATTCTCTTCGTGAAGCCTATCCCCCTAACTGCACTGTAGGGTACGACACCAGCGTCTTCAAAGTCTTCAGAATGGATTATTGACAGTGGATGTACAAATCACATGACCGGCAAAAGAAGCCTTCTTATGGACTCAACCTTACGTCCATTCGACAAGAGCCACATCACATTTGCTGACACTGGTAAAAGTAAGGTATTGGGTCTAGGTAGAGTTGCAATCTCAAAGGATCAACACATGGATAAAGTCATGCTTGTTGAATCCCTTGGCTTCAACTTAATGTCTGTCTCAATGCTTTGCGATTTGAACATGATCGTAATGTTTGGAAAATATCATTGCCTAGTACTAATGGAATCTGACAAGTCTCTAGTGTTTTAAGGGTATCGGAAAGATGATCTGTATGTGGTAGATTTCTCGGCAGGGCCACAACTTGCAGTATGTCTTCTTGCAAAAGCTTCAGAATGCTGGCTTTGGCATCGGAGGCTTGGGCATGCTGGCATGAGGAACCTCCACACCCTTGCGAAGAAGAAGCATGTCATAGGCATCGAGGGCGTCAAGTTCAAGAAAGATCACTTATGCGGTGCCTGTGAAGCAGGGAAGATGACAAGGGCAAAACATCCTTCGAAGACAATCATGACTACTACTCAACCCTTCGAACTGCTCCACATGGATCTTTTCGGTCCCACTCACTACTCAACTTTTACTACTACTGCTTGCCTCTATGGCTTCGTCATTGTTGATGATTACTCTAGATATACTTGGGTGCACATAATCCTTTACAAGACTGAAGTGCAGGATGTCTTCAGATGCTTCGCCAATCGAGCTATGAACAATTTTGGCGCCAAGATAAAGCACATCAGAAGTGACAATGGCACTGAATTCAAGAACACTGGCCTTGATACATATCTTGATACCTTGGGCATCACACATGAATTCTCAGCTCCATACACGCCACAGCAGAATGGCGTCGTCGAACGCAAGAACAGAACACTCATTGAGATGGCCAGAACGATGCTAGATGAATACAAGACTCCAAGAAAATTCTGGACTGAAGCCATTGATACTGCATGTCATACAATCAATCGTGTTTATCTTCACAAGCTTCTGAACAAGACATCTTATGAACTCCTAACTGGCAAGAAGCCAAATGTCAGTTACTTCAGAGTATTTGGCTCAAGGTGCTGGATCAAGGACCCACACCACACCTCAAAGTTTGCACCAAAAGCACATGAGGGCTTTATGCTTGGATATGGAAAGGATTCGCACTCCTACTGAGTCTTCAACCTCTTTCATTACAAAGTTGTTGAAACAGTGGATGTGCGGTTCGATGAGACAAACGGTTCACAAAGAGAGCAACTGCCAAATGTGCTAGATGAAGTTCCAGCTAGTGAATCAATCAAGCTTATGGGAATTGGAGAGATTATACCTTCTGAAGCTCATCCTGAAGAAGAACTTATCATCTTAGCACCTGATCAACATGAAGACAATGCTCAGCCTGAAGACATTCCTCCCAACAACAACACAGATCAGCAAAAGCAAAGTCTTCGCCCTGTACATCCTCGTGTTGCCAATGAAGTGCAGATTGACAGAATAATTGACAGCATCAATGCACCTGGTCCACTCACTCGTTCAAGGGCAACTCATCTAGCAAATTTCTGTGGGCACTTCGCATTCGTCTCAATATCACCCAAGAAAGTTGAAGAAGCCTTCATGGAACCTGAATGGATTCAAGCTATGCAAGAAGAACTTCAATAGTTTGAGCTGAATAATGTATGGGAACTGGTTAAGCGTCCTGATCCACGGAAGCACAACATAATAGGCACCAAATGGATATACCGCAACAAACAAGATGAGCATGGTCAAGTTGTCAGAAACAAAGCTCGTCTCGTTGCTCAAGGATATACTCAAGTGGAGGGCATTGACTTCGATGAAACATTTGCTCCTGTGGCTAGGCTTGAAGCCATACGCATACTGCTGGCCTATGCAAATCATCATAACATACTTCTATATCAAATGGATGTGAAAAGTGCCTTTCTCAATGGCAAGATTGAAGAAGAAGTGTATGTTGCACAACCGCCTGGCTTTGAAAATCCAAAACATCCTGACATGGTATACAAGCTCAACAAGGCACTGTATGGCCTCAAACAAGCCCCTAGGGCCTGGTATGACACACTCAAATACTTCCTGAAGAGCAAAGGCTTCATACCTGGTTCCCTGGATCCCACTCTTTTCACGAAGACATATGATGGGGAACTATTTGTGTGCCAAATATATGTGGATGACATTATCGTCGGCTGCACCAATCAGAAGTACAGTGAAGAGTTTGGATATATGATGCAAGAGCAATATCAGATGTCCATGATGGGGGAGCTGAAGTTCTTCCTTGGTCTTCAAATACGACAACAACGCAATGGCATCTTCATACCTCAAGAGAAGTATCTCAAAGATTGCCTGAGGAAGTTCGGTATGCAAGACTACAAAGGCTTCACAACACCAATGCCAGCCAAACATCATCTAGGTCCTGACGACAATGGTAAAGAGTTCGATCAAAAGGTATACCGCTCCATGATTGGTTCTTTGCTTTATTTATGTGCATCTAGGCCAGATATTATGCTTAGTGTTTGCATGTGTGCTCGATTTCAAGCGGCACCAAAGGAGTCGCATCACTTAGCTGTGAAGCGAATTCTTCGATATTTGGCTCACACCCCAACTCTAGGATTATGGTATCCAAAGGGCTCAGAGTTTGATTTGGTTGGATTTTTGGATGCTGATTATGCTGGTGACAAAGTTGATCGCAAGTCTACATCAGGCACATGTCACTTTCTGGGACGATTACTTGTATGTTGGTCTTCAAAGAAGCAGAACCGTGTATCTCTCTCCACTGCTGAATCTGAATACATTGCTGCTGGATCTTGCTGCGCTCAGCTTCTATGGATGAAGCAAACACTCAAGGACTATGGCATTCATCTGAAGCAAGTACCACTTTACTGCGAGAACGAAAGCGCCATCAAGATTGCCAACAACCCAGTTCAGCACTCGAAGACAAAGCACATTGAAATTCATCATCACTTTCTCAGAGATCATGTTGTGAAGGAAGACATTGATATCATACACGTCAACACTGAAGAACAATTGGCAGATATCTTCACCAAGCCCTTGGATGAGAAGAGATTTTGCAAGTTACGAATTCCTACAGCATCACATAAACTCTCCTGAAGCCAGTTCCTGTTGGTCCAGCAAAAGAAAGCCTTTGAAGCCTTTGAAAGTTTTGAAGCCTTTCAAGTTAAAGTTTATGGCTTCAGAAGCAGCAGCAAGGAAGGGGGGTAGACAGAGACGTGAAGGAACTTCCAAAGATCTGCCTGAAGACCTGGCAGAAATGTATAAAACAGATCCTGAAGAGAATTATGGGCAGCGCAAGACTCGAATCCAATGGATTCGACGCTATTGGGCTAAACAATGGTTCAAATACCGCTTCATCACCCAAGAGTATGCTGAGAAAAGTGCCATCAAGAAACCGTGGGGGGACATCATTTACAAGAATCTCATACCCAGGACCAGAGATGAAGCCATTGCTCAAGGCTTCTACCCATGCATGGTCCGAGGACCACAGCCTGATGATGCACATCCGTCGTCACTACTCTGGTGTCGTGACGACAATCTGTTCAAGCACAACTTCCAGTTTGCCCAACAATCAGCGAAGCAGAACAAGAAGAAATTTGGGTTAGACTTCAACCCTGGTCCCTCCGCACCAAGGGCAGATGGCACACGCGACGCCGAACCCAATATCATCGGTCCGTTTGCCAACCTTGAAGGCCTCATCACCCACATCCTAGTCCAAGGGACTGCCGTGAATGACCCTCCAACTGACTCTGAGTCTGATGAAGCTCCTGCTGTACCAAAGCCAAAGCAATCAAAGAAGCCAAAAGCTTCAAAGTCGGCCCCTTCCTTAAAAATCTCAAGGGCGAAGCCATTGGCAACTGCACCTCCTGAAGACAGTGTGCAGTCTGAAGACGTATCCCGCGTCTCCAAGCCCCAGAAGGCCAAAGTGCCTCAGCCACACACCGGCAAAGAGCTCACAGCTGCTGCCATCCTGCGCAGCGAAGTCATAGATCTGTCAAGTGATGAAGATCTTGGAGATGACGCTCTAGAGCAGCTCATCAAAAGCAAAGAAGAAGCTGAAATCTTCAACAATTTGCCTCTCTTTGATGTCGCCATCATCCACAATTTCATCGACGAATGGTTTGCCTCACCAGACATCAGCTTCGAAGATCTGCAGCTGCCCGTTGGCCTCAACGTCGCATTCCAAGGCGCTATTGCTTCAGAACTTGCTATTGCCCAGCGCATAGTTGAACTGAAGCAGAAAATTGATCATGAAAAGGCTCAGTTCAAGAAGCATATGGCCAAGCTCAGCGTGCAAGAAGTGAAGAGCTTCAAGACCATGTTGCATAAACTTAAGGAAAACTTTCTGAAGAAGCGTGCAGAAGCTCAAGGTTCACGTGAGCGGATGATGTCTCTGGCAGAAAGATGTGTGCAGGCCTACAATGAGGCCGAGAAGCGCAAGGCACTTGGGCGTCCTGGCATCGACCCCAAGATGGCCGCAAAGAAAAAGAAGAAGACTGTTCCAGCTGAACCAGAGGCACCAAGGCAAGAAGCAGTTCCAATTGTCTTCCCAACTGCAACGACTGGCTCGAAGCCAAAGAGCCGGTCAACAGCTTCAGAGCTCAAGAAGACAAGAACTGCTGAGGCTGAAGCCAGGAAGAGGAAGAGCTCTGAAGCCTCTCCTACTGCCCCCAGCAAGAAGAAGAGAAAGATCAAGAAATCTCGGGCTGCTCCCACAGAGCCCTTGATAGTTGAACCTATTGCTATGGTGCACCCGAACGCAGAACGTCAACTGACGGTTCATGAGCCTGCTTCCACATAGGCTCCTGAAGCTGAAAACATACCAGCAGCCGACCCCATTGCTGCTGAAGACATTGGTCATCAGGACAATGTACAAGATGATGCAGCCCTTCCTCAGTATGAACAAAGCGAGCTCATCAGCATTGGTCGTCCTCTGAAGCCAATTGCACAAGATGCGTCATGGGCGGATCGCCCTCAAGAGGAAGAAGACTTTGAGGCCCAGCCCACTCCAACCCCACAAGCGTCGTCTGCGTTCCGCAGGCTTCGCAAAGGTCCAAGGCCTCAAGTCTATGCTGAAGACATTCCGGCTGCATCAGCCGAAGAAAATGAAGAAGTACCACAAGATTCCACTCCCCCGCTACACCAAGAAGCAGTTCTCCAGGAGAACGTGCTTGTGACTGACCCTCCAGCTAGTCCAGCGGAGGCTGAAAATGTCGAGGCTGCCACAACACACACTGAAGCCAATGTGGAGCCCTCCCCACCAAAAGCTTCAGCAGACAGCGAAGCTACTGATCCAAACACTTCTGTTCCTGAGTCTGCTGCTGGTCCTCAATTTGATTACCATGTTGAGCACAGGCCTCATGTCCAGAAGCCAGTCCCAAGGCTGCCAAGATTCCCATGTCCTGCATCAGCACCTGGCTCATTTGACATCAATAGCTTCAGGGCAGACAATACGTTCTTCAACAGCTCCAAGAACCCCTATTCAAGGGAAAGGATTTCATCAGATAGGTTCTGGAGCTATCCTCAGTGCAGCTACTATTCATGCATCCTATACAACCAAGGTCGCATCTTCCCTCACAACCGCCTTGATGTTGAAGCCATTGCTGGTCTGCCCTGCTTAGAGGAAGCGCTGGATTGCTTCAAGCAAGTGGGTCTGCTGCCGTTTATAACTGATGAAGAGCACTAGAATGAAGAGCTCCTGTTGCAATTCTATGCCACCCTACACATCAAGGGATACAACAGAGATCCGAAGACTTGGGCCCTGGAGTGGATGACCGGCAATGTCCATCACGAAGCCAATGCATTCGATATCATTGAGCTCACCGGCCTGCCCACTCCTGGCGAACTCTTCGAGGAAGGTTGTCCACTACACACTGAAGCTCTTGAGAGCATATTCCAGAGGCCTGAACCAAATATGAGTCAGATGCTCTCCATGATGAAGCCACTGCCTCTCGATGCTCCTTATCCAACAGATTTCTTCGTTGAAGACTTTGAGTACCTGCCCAGAACAATCTATCACATTCTCCGGCGGACTCTCTGGCCTATTAAAGGGCACTCTCCAAATGCCAAGATAGAGGGTGCAATGAAGACTCTGATATTCTGTATCCTTCATGGCAAATGCTTCAACGCACAGGATTTCTTCATACGCCAACTCGCTGCATCAGGCTCAGATCTGTTTGGTTTAAAGTTCTATGCTCCTTGGGTAATGAGACTGATCAAGCTTCACTCTGCGATCTCATATCAGCCCTCAGCCCGCAACCATCGGATCTTCTTGCCAGATGTGGATACCTCTGTTGAAGCTATATATCCTGAGCCTGCCAAGCAACCGTTGAGTCTTCAGAATGCAGAACACCAGAGCTTCACTCAGAATGATGAAGGTGTTGAAGCCATCTCCAGGGTGTATCCTTTGGCTGGCACTACACGTGCGCCACACCCTGCTTCAACTGAAGCCACTGATAGTGCAACTGCTTCAAGACCCAAGAAGCGCGCTCGTGTTCTCAATGACCGAGAGCTTCTTGTGGCCCTTCATCAAAAACAAGATAAGCATCACGACTGGC
The DNA here is from genome assembly GCF_056163025.1 of Triticum urartu. Taxonomy (NCBI): domain Eukaryota; kingdom Viridiplantae; phylum Streptophyta; class Magnoliopsida; order Poales; family Poaceae; genus Triticum; species Triticum urartu. The sequence goes on along the minus strand of NC_141879.1, from coordinate 462,838,464 downwards.
TAAAGCGTCAGATGAAAAGCCTCTTGGTGGATGTTAATCGTCTTCGAAATCTTGCCACCAAGAATGCTTTCGTCACTCATGAAACCTGTCGTCGTACATGGAAAGGGCTCTCAATGATGTGTACTGAAGCTGAACTTGAAGAGGATGGCTTCACTGAGCGCTTCAAGTTTGACACCACACCTCCTAGAAGGGCTGTGATGCGCAACACACCATCACTTGAAGACTCTGAGTTTTCTTCATCTGCTGCCACAGTCACTGCCAGAATCATTGATGAAGAAGACGATGCTACATCACCGCCACCTGCTTCAGCACCTCCCAGCTCTTCTGCACCGCCAAGAACCTCCAACGACCCTGCTGCTCCTGAGAACGAGTAGACACTCTATGTCTTCAAACCTTTTTGGTCCTTGCTGACAAAAGGGGGAGAAGCATATGGGTTGATAGTCTTCAAGCGGGTCCATATGGGCGGGTGCTTTATGTTTTGCTATATTTTGCTTCGTGCTTACAACTCTCATTTTGCTTCATTTGGTTCTTTGAGTTGTAACACTAAAACTCGATGGTCGTCTGCTACTTGTTTGCCACCCTATTTTGCGAAGATAAATTCCGCATGTGCGACGATAAATTCCGCACTTATCTCATTCCCCAGACGTCCATTTTCCATTATGCATGTCATTATCTTCATATACTTTCACATGCATAGTGGATTGTCATCATAAGCTGAAGTGGATCTCCACAAGTACAACCTGCCATGTGCATTTGCATTCCAAAAGCAAATTAACTTATATGCACATCTTCAGGGGGAGCCCTTGCAACTTATGAAGACAATTCCTTATCCTTTACAATTTCACATACTATATTCCCCGTTGAAAACTTCAACTAGTTTGTCATCAATCACCAAAAAGGGGGAGATTGTAAGTGCATCTAGTGCCACCCCTAGTTGGTTTTGGAGTATTGACGACAAACCTAGTTGAGGGACTAATGTGTTTGTGAGAATTGTAGGATAACACAGGTAGAAGTCCCTCATTGATTCGGTTTTACTACCAGAGATGACCCCTAAAAATGTATGAAGACATTGAAGCCAAAGGTGGTATATGAAGATATTCACATTGAAGACTATGACAAAAGAAGACACGTTATGAAGCCTATGGAGCTCGAAGACTTAGATCTTTCGTAGTTCTTTTTCTTTTGTGTTGAGTCATAGGAACCACCGTACTGTTAAGTGGGGTCCAGGAGAACCAGTCAGAATGACTGAAGTGATGCCTAAACCAAAAACCTATGTCTTCGAGTGAAGACAATGAGAGCGAATCTTGTCCAGAGCCGGACAAGTCAGCTTTGCTTGTAGCCCAAGTAAAGTTGCCATGAGAGTTTGAAATCTGACCGTTGAGACACGTGTCAGTTCCTTAGTGACCCAGGGTCATTTCGGACAAATCAGGTCGGGTTGCCAAGTGGCTATAAATAGCCCACCCCCTACAACCATAAACGGTTGGCTGCTCAGATTTCAGTGCACGGCTTTTGTCGTTTGAGAGCAACCCACCTCGAAGCCTTTGAGAGAAAATTCCTAGCGAGGAGAAAAGCCCTAACCACCCAGAGCCAGAGAACATTGGGCATCACTTAAGTCTTCTTGTCTGTGTGATCTGAAGACTTATTACACTTGAGGACTGTGAATCCTCCAGACGGTTAGGCGTCGCGTTCAGAGCATCCAAGAGACATTGTGGATTGCCAGTGAACGAAGTCTGTGAAGGTTTGGGAGTCTACCTTGAAGACTTACCAGAGTGATTGGGCGAGGACTATGTGACCTTAGCTCAAGGAGAATACGATGAGGACTTGGTGTCCTGAGCTGTGTGTTCAGGACTGGGTGTCCGGGACTGTGTGTCCTAAGGTTTAAATACCTAGCCGCTCCAACCAGACGTACAGTTGTCACAGCAACTGGAACTGGTCCAACACATCATTGTCTTCAACAAGTCACTGGTTTCATCTTCACTTCCTTTTTCTTACTGTTACTCATTGTGAAGCCATTGCATGCTTGCTCTATCTTTTGTCTTCACAACGTGAATGTATGATCTGTTTGGCTTCATAACTTCTTCCCACCTGATCCTTATTACACTGCAGCTGTTTGTCATTGCGCTTTCACTTTATTGAATACTTGACCATGGCTGGCCTAGTGTAATCTAACTTCCGCTGCATAGTAATAGGCATAATCTTCGCTGTTTGTCTTCATAACTCCTATGTTCTGAAGACTTTCATAAAAATCGCCTATTCACCCCCCCTCTAGTCGATATAACGCACTTTCAATTATTCATGCTAGAATTGTATTAACCGGAAACTTGATACATGTGTGAATACATAGACAGAACACCGTGTCCCTAGTAAGCCTCTACTAGACTAGCTCATTAATCAAAGATGCTTAAGTTTCCTAGCCATAGACATGTGTTGTCATTTGATGAACGGGATCACATCATTAAAAGAATGATGTGATGGACAAGACCCATCCATTAGCTCAACATGTTGATCGTTCAGTTTTATTCGGCAGTTACAATCAAATGGATCAGTCTGATCCATATAATCAAGATCCCAGTAGAATAATTCTACTGCTCCATGATGACCACAAGCTGTTGTAAATAGAAGCCGGACACGATCAGAAGCCCTTAGGTCCACCTGAAACTTCTTTTTATGCTCTTCTACACTTGCAGCCATGAGTAATTTCTTGTTGAAAAACTTAATGCTCACGGACAATAGTGCCCTCACATTCAACATGAAGATTTTATCAAAGCTAGTGCTTGCACTGTTGGATGAATATCGTTCCAGTGTTATTGTCTTCAAATGGATGTCATGAGATTTGAGAAAATCCCCGTGCTTCATCAACCATCAATTGGTTATACCTTTTTCTCCATGTGTTTTTGCCTAAATAGAGATGAAGGTTGAAAACAGTTAATGTCTAAAAAAGATTATGTTGAAAGAGTGATTGTTGAACGATTAATTATAGTACATTATATGTGGGCTTTCAATGTGCGTGAAATCATCACCTTTATATAAAAATTCTCCAGACATGGAAAGCATTGCAGCAAGCAATAATGACATAGAGATCAAAACACCACATACTGATATATAAGGTCTTGGCAGAATCCACCACCACTGATAGGATGGATAAGCGCTTCATTGAGCATAGAACATAATATTAGCACTGAAAGTGTACTCCAAGATGATACTTAACTTATGCGCACAAATGAAAAATGCAAATTACAAAAGTATACATGAATAATATATATAGTACCTCAATAGGTGTGGAGGCAAACACCATCTCGAACCATTTAAACGGATCACGAAGTGCACCCAAGGTCTCTAGTTTAGGTGTTGAGACCACAGTTATTTGCTTAGGTCTATAACAACAATCAAGGACCAACCTTTGAAGTGAAGAGGCATCTTCGATGACGAGCTCCTGTCCTTCAAAAGTAATTCCAATGCTTACAAGGTGAGGCAACTTTATTTTGAGAGAAGGGATATCGATTCCTGCTCCAAAAACAAGCACCAAACGCTCCAATGTAGGGCGACTGGAGTGGATGATGCTGTGCAGTGAGGCCTCCGATAGATGAACCAACACAAGCACAAGTTTTTTCAGCAGTGGTAGTCGAAGCATTTGTACCAGATTGTCTGCTAGATGGCACCGAGTCAAGGTGGCGGTGTGGAGAGAGGAGGAAAACCATGAGATGGGCATCGATGGTGAGGGCACAAATGCAGCTATTGGTGGTAACCTATCGCTGTAGTAATGGTAGAAGTCAAGCTGCTAGAGTTTATCGAATTGACGGGATGTCAGCCAAGCGGCCACCGTGCAGGGTATGTCCAGCAGATAGCATGCCGGGATGCAGATGCGTTGAACAGAGCCCTCGTGCGAGGAGATGATGGCTCTGGGGAGTTCAGAATCCTCATCGACAGATAGCTGACGATAGTCGAGATTAAGATGGATGGTGTGCCAGAGAGTGTGCCACCGAGATGCGAGGACTTGTGTGCGGCAGCCATCCTTGGTGGGGAGAAGGGAGATGATCTCCCCAAGGATGTCGTCCGGGACATCGCCGGTGCGGTCCATCGGAGATTCTACTGGTTCCTCAGGTCCAGGGGGCGCTTCTGGCCGCATAGCCAGGTCCAAGATCTACATCCGGCGGCGGCGCTGGATGGAGCCTCATCTGTGTACATACCAATCTGAAAGAAAAAAATGGCATAAACATACATGTAGGACATTCAAAATCAATTCTCAAGATCTTGAAGAAAAAAGGCACAAACATATATGTAGGACATTCAAAATCAATTCTCAAGATCTGGCCATGAATTATTAGCACGCAAGCTAACCCTAGTAGGATTATTAGCAAAAATCATTTGTACAAACAAACAATTAATAACTAACTCTATACAGACAACATTCAAACAATCAATACACCCCGTGCATCTAACAAATCTTAATTGCTCTGATTTCATGGACTGAGAGAACATAACCATAGGATTTGTATTCTAGAAAAATTATAGAGGGGGGGAGTAACCAGGGAAAACACGTGATATGTTTGCTGCACAAATGAGTATATAGATGACTAACCGGTTTTTCGTCAGAGTCGCAGTCGTTGCCGGAGTTGTTGTTGACCTCTGGCTCCGGCTAGGGGGGGGGGGCACGACGGCGCTGACGAAGTCAAGGTCGTGCTGCTGCCCGCGCGAGACCTTGTCGGCAGCAACGACAACCTCTGTGTCCAGCTTCACGTGTTGCGCGGGTGCTTCACCAGCCCCGGCGTCGCCACTCCCTCCGATGGTGCACTTCGGCGGCATCCTCATACACTCCAGAGTCTAGACGTTGGCAACCACTGTGGACCAGGGGTGCAGCCACCAATTATGGCCGGCGGCTTAGGCGCGCAATTAATACGGACCAGTGGGAGCGAGGCATGCTACGGTCAAAAGCTATCCCACCTCCCGGTGAGCCTGCGGGGCGGACTTCTGCCATAACTGCCATCATTTCACACAGCTACCTGCATGCCTCCTGTCAATATGCACACCTACACGCACGCCTCCCATTATGCCTACGCGGCGGTCCGCTCGCATGCGCCCCGTCAACTTATGCCTGCTCGCACGGCACACGGGGCGTGTGGCAGCACATATATGTTTTGGTTTATTGATGATTCATTATGCCGCTTTACTTATTAATTGAAGCATGGCACGGTCTAACACACATGGCCCGAATAAATAATCTGTATGAGATATTGGTTGCCATTTTTTAATAATCTCCCTTTTGTAAGAAGATTATATCAAAACGGGTCTCATTGACGAAAAAAATACAATATCACAGTCTACCGGTGTCCATATATGACACCACGATAAGTTTCATGAATTCCAACTAAGTTTTGAATTTACTAAATTTTAAAAATATATATTCTCAATATTTTGAAATCTCTTGCACAGGGAAACATGCACCCAGGAACACATATGATTTTGCAACCCATTTTGGTGCACATGTAGCTCAAATTTGATTTTTGCACATTAAATCCCTAGGAAATCAATGAATGTATAAAAATGGTCGAATAATGTCTGTTTAAAAAAAATTAACAAGACACTCCGCCTTTCGTCACATGTTCACTACAGAAAAAGTTTGACATGCCTCAGAGTGGCTATGGTGGTGCGGGATGTGTGTGTCTATGTGTGTGTGTGGGGGGGGGGAGGGGTCCAGCAGTACACTACGTGTCGTGAACCTCCGTGTGGGATTATTGATCATTTTATGAGTCATATACGCCACATCAAAGTCGTGAATTGGTTATTTAAAGAATTACACTACCCTTTCAGACATAATGTTCGGGCCACATGCATGCATTGGTGGTCCTCTCGAATGCTCTCCCTCGTGTGGTTATCAACGACGTTCCCATTCGTTAGCCCGGAAAGGTTTTCATTTTCCGCCGAGAACAAGAGGCATTTGACCAAAAGGTGGATTCATCTTGGCATTTTTGTGGTGTGGATCATGGTGGGATTCCATATCAAAGTTCGAGCACGTGCGTACACACTCCCACCGGCTTGAAGTGAGGGGGCTACACGCATCGTGGTGTAGTGCGTTTCCAGTTTGTGAAGCATGTGTCATGTCAAAGTTGTGCATTGGGTATTCAAACATCACATAACACATGGGTGCATGCACGCGGTGGTTTTGTCCTATGACATCAGTCGCGTGTGCCTCTCTCTATGGGCCCATGAGGTCGTCATCGACCAGTTGGACGTACAATGAGAGAGATGTTTATTTGACCAACAAGGATGGTTCTTTTTTGGTTCGTGTTATGTATATTTATGGTATAGGAGTATGTACATGTCAAAGAGGGTGTTACGTATAGGCGGTGGTTGCCCTATATATAGGAACTCACTCGCGTGTGGTGCTTCCATCCGTGGGCATGTGAGGTTGTCCTCCATCACTTTGACACAATGAGAGAGAGGTTGATTTAATCATCAAGGAATGATTCTTTTTTGGTTTGTGCTATACAGTAGAAGTACATATATACCACGCGTCGAATGGGGGCGTACATATAGCACATACCTCGCGTCATGAACCTCGCGCTCTCTGTGGGGACTTTTTGGTTTCCTATATACATGGTGCCACATCAAAGTTGTGCATTGCATATTCAAACATCACACAAACAACTCTTTGGGCCACATGCATATGGTGGTACGTAGTGCTATATAGGATGATCACTCGCGTGCGATGCACGCTTTGCTTCTATGTTGGGCCCGCGAGTTCATTGTCCATCACCTTGACCAAGCAAGAGAGAGGTACACGTTTGATGGACAGGGATGATTAATTCTTTTAGGGCTGTGTTGCTAGGTGTATATATAGTACGTGTCGAGGGGGGTGACCAGCTTGGTCCATCACTTTCACCGACAGCGCGACAGAGGTTAACTAATTTGACTTAGGAGGGGATTAATTTTTTGTTTTGTCTTGATATAGATCATGATGTGATATTACATATATATAATAACGCATCTGTACACATGAATCCATCCCGCTGGATCGAAGGGGGGGAGCACACGAAACGTCATGAACGACCTCTCTGTTTGGGGACCTCTACGATTTTCAATGCATGCACCACATCAATGTTGTGCATTGGGTCTGGTATTCAATACATATGCATGCATCACACACCCCTCCATAAATATGTTCGGGACACACGCATGCAATAATGATTGTCTTTGGACACACTCTCACTCGCTTGGTTATGGGCGGCAAGCCTATATATATTTGTGGGCCTGCGTGGACGTCCATCATTTTGACCAACGATGAGAAAGGTTACCAGGGTGGATATATTCTTCTTCTTTCCTTTGAGTTACCATATAGTAGGTCGACACCCATTCCAAGCCTAATTAAGTTTGAGCGCATGCTACGCGTCGTGAACCCTCGCCTCAGTGTGGGGATTTTACGGTTCCAAAGCATGGTGCCAGATCAAATTTGCGCATTGGGTATTCAAACACCACACACACCACTTCCATATACATACTTGGGCCACATGCACAGAGTGGGTTTGTCTTCATACAATACTCCCTCGCGATGTTACCGGTGACAAGCTAGCCCATTTTGCGAGGCCGTTGTCAGTGTCAAAACCGACAGATCTCAGGTAGGGGGTCCCGAACTATGCGTCTAAGGATCGATGGTAACATGAGGCAGGGGACACGATGTTTACCCAGGTTTGGACCCTCTTAACGGAGGTAATACCCTACTTCCTGCTTGATTGACTTTGATAAGTATAGGGGTTACAAGAGTTGATCTACCTTGAGATCATAATGTCTAAACCCTAGATGTCTAGCATGTATGATTATGATTGCCTCTACGGACTAAACCCCCTAGTTTATATAGACACCGGAGGGGACTAGGGTTGTACAGAGTCGGTTTACAGAGAAAGGAATCTTCATATCCGAACGCCAAGCTTACCTTCCACGCCAAGGAGAGTCCCATTCAGACACGGGGGGAAGCCTTCTATCTTGTATCTTCACGGCCAACCATTCCAGCCCACATCACATAGACCGGACGCCCGGGGACCCCCTAATCCGGGACCCCCTCAGTAGCTCCTGAACCAGGCTTCAATGACGATGTGTCCGGCGCGCAGATTGTCTTCGGCATTGCAAGGCGGGTTCCTCCTCCGAATACTCCAAAGTAGTTGATCAAAAGAACTATATCCGGCTCTGTACAATAGTTACAACCCTGAACCGCGATGGCAAAATACTTAAACAAAAATAGGTTATGTCTTCTGACAACTTTTTCGGCGAGGCATTGAGTCCCGGCTTTATTATTATTTCGAACCATTTTTTCAGCCTCCTGCTTTGCGTTTCGAGATGCAACTCCCAGTGGCACGTCTTGTCAAAGCAGAGATCGTGTCCCCTTATTGTGGGATTTTCATTAATGAGGGCCTGGGTAATCCAACCGTGCCATCCGCTCAACCCCTTGGGAATAGGAAAATTTTAAGGCTTGTGCGAGCTCGTTTGATATTCATTGCCTTTATAAAGGGATAAGAACCCATCTTTTACCCCACGCCTTCTCCTTCCTCAGCCCTCCCATCGTTGAGCTCTAGCGCCCAAGTCTCAATCTTTCTCCATTGCCACCATGTTTTCCGACCATGTCCGGATCCAGATCTCAAGGCAAGTGGGTGGCCTCTTCCGTGATGAAGAAGGATATCCAGGGACTTCGGGAGGCGAGGTACTTAACCACGGAAATCACACACAGGCTTCCGCCAAAGGGGCAAGTCATCCCTACTCCAGAGCCTGGCGAGAGGGTCGTGTTCATCCCCCACTTTCTCCGCGGGTTAGGGTTTCCCCTTCACCCTTTTGTTCGCGGCCTCATGTTCTACTAAGGGCTGGATTTTCACGATCTAGCCCCGAACTCCTTCCTCCGTATCTCGGCGTTCATCGTCATGTGCGAGGCATTTCTCCGCATACCCCCACACTTCAGCCTGTGGCTCAAGATTTTCAACGTGAAGCCGAAGGTGGTTGACGGGGAGAACGCAGATTGCGGCAGGGCCATGGTGAGCAAGTTTCCTCACGCTATCTGGCCTAAAGGAGCCTTTGTGGATACCGTCAAGACATGGCAGCAGGTGTGGTTCTATATCACCGAACCCCGCGGCACCAAGTGGGCGGCCACTCCCGCATTTAGATCCAGACCCCCTCTACGACTCGCGTCATGGACCAACAAGGGTCCAGAATGGGGATCGACCGATGAGGTGCTGATGCTGCAAAAGCGCATCAAAAGTATAATAGAAAATAACACCCGCCTCACCGACGTGATTCAGGTGATGCTCATCCGCCGGACCCTTCCCTACCAGCGACGGCCTCTCCGTCTACGGGAGTTTAATCCGGAAGGGCCGCGAACTCTGCAACAATTCTTTGGCACGACGCACAAAGAGATCTGGAAATTGCTCTTTAAATCTCAAAATTCATGTCCGGAGACATCCGAAGACGTTGGTCTTGACTGCAACCATCCAGCCTCCCCGATAAGGGCCAAGCCTCCGCCTATAACTTGGTTTGTTAATCCAATGGGATACACTAACCCTTCCATCCTTTAAAGAGGTCTGGACAAAGAAGGCGGAGCAGATTAGGTGTTCGGCCCCCCTTCCTGAAGGCTCAGCCGATCCTCTCCTAATGAGGATGCTGGTCCTGGCACCATACTAGGTGCCAGTAAAGAAGGATAGAAGAAGAACAAGGAGGCCAAAAGTGGCCCCCACCATGAAGGTACCTCAGACGCTATGTCCGGAGGGACCGATGCTCCCTCCTCTCACGAGGGAGATGAAAATGAGGACGAGGAGGAGGAGGAAGAAGATAACCCTCCTCTCGAAGGAAAAAAGAGGGCGGCCTTCGAAGACCCGTAGGCGAGGGAGTCTAAGAGGGGAAAGTTATCCCTTTCGGATGACTCGGATTCGGGCACCGAGGATATCCCCAAGCCCTGCCCCCGAACCAAGCCCCTTGCCAAATCGTAAGTGCCTGAGGACGCTTTACATACATCCACTCCTTTATGAATTGTGAGAATAATATTAAGTCATGTGTTTCGGTTCGGCCCGCGATCTCCCTCAACAATCCTCCTCGTCAGGGGATTTGCCACCGGAGATGATGGAGAGCGAGATGCCTCCGCAAGTTTCCTCGCCCCCTAGGGCGGATGACATCGAGGTGTCATCCCAGAGGATTTCTCTGGATCGTCGAGAGGTGCAGGGGACCATCAATATGACACCGGAGGGTAATACCTCGGCCGTTGAGGACACGGGGGGCGCGACCACCGTGAAGACCGGGGATGGGGGCCCTGGATTGTTCGGCCCCCAGCCGACTACCGCTCCGGAGGTGGATCCGGAGTTGAGTGAGCGCCCCCCTGGAAGGGAGGGGGAGAGCCTATTCTTGTGGTGACCTTCATGAATCCGGAGGCACCAGACATGTTGAGGGACGAATTGCGGAGTGCATCCATCTTGGAGGAGCACCGTACCTTGATGGGTATGGTGGCTAAGAAGATTCAATCCGCTAAAAGTGGGCTAAATGAAGCCTTTACGAGCCTGCTAACAGGCTTCGAGGTATGCGATGTAATGTCTTTAGCCACTTTCCATATGGAAAATATGCCTGTATATAGATAGTAGCCCCTGAGATTCTGGTCGGCCTATGAAGAAGGGCGAACAGAGGATCTATATATATCTGCAGTTACTAACACACTTATTTGGCTAAAAAACATGCTTCACTTTTAGCGGCAACTGAAGGAAATATGCCCTAGAGGCAATAATAACGTTATTATTTATTTCCTTATATCATGATAAATGTTTATTATTCATGCTAGAATTGTATTAAGCGGAAACATGATACATGTGTGAATACATAGACAAACAGAGTGTCACTAGTATGCCTCTACTTGACTAGCTTGTTGATCAAAGATGGTTATGTTTCCTAGCCATAGACATGAGTTGTCATTTGATTAACATGATCACATCATTAGGAGAATGATGTGATTGACTTGACCCATTCCGTTAGCTTAGCACTTGATCGTTTAGTATGTTGCTATTGCTTCCTTCATGACTTATACATGTTCCTATGACTATGAGATTATGCAACTCCCGTTTAACGGAGGAACACTTTGTGTGCTACCAAACGTCACAACGTAACTGGGTGATTATAAATGTGCTCTACAGGTGTCTCCGAAGGTACTTGTTGAGTTGGTGTATTTTGAGATTATGATTTGTCACTCCGACTGTCGGAGAGGTATCTCTGGGCCCACTTGGCAATACACATCACTATAAGCCTTGCAAGCATTGTAACTAATGAGTTAGTTACGGGATGATGTATTACGGAACGAGTAAAGAGACTTGCCGATAACGAGATTGAACTAGGTATTGAGATACCGACGATCGAATCTTGGGCAAGTAACATACCGATAAGAAAGGGAATAACGTATGTTGTTATGCGGTTTGACTGATAAATATCTTCATAGAATATGTAGGAGCCAATATGAGCATCTAGGTTCCGCTATTGGTTTTTGACCGGAGATGTGTCTCGGTCATGTCTACATTGTTCTCGAACCCGAGGGTCCTCACGCTTAAAGTTCGGTGATGATCGGTATTATGAGTTTTCGTGTTTTGATGTACCGAAGGTAGTCCGGAGTCCCGGATGAGATCATGGACATGACGAGGAGTCTCGAAATGGTCGAGACATAAAGATTGATATATTGGACGGCTATATTCGGACACCGGAAGTGTTCCAGATGGTTTCAGAGAAAACCAGAGTGCCGGAGGGGTTACGGGAACCCCTCGGGGAAGTATTGGGCCTTAGTGGGCCTGAAGGGAGAGAGAGGGCAGCAGCCCAGGAGGTGGCGCGCCCCCTCCCATGAGGAGTCCGAATTGGACTAGGGGAGGGGGGCGCGGCCCCTCTTTCCCTCTCCCTCTCCCTCTCCCTCTCTTTCCTTCCCCCTTCCCTCTTCCTAGTTGGACTAGGAAAGGATGAATCCTCTTCCTAGTAGGAAGAGGATTCCTCCTCTCCTTGGGGTGCACCAAAGGCTGGCCGGCCTCCCCCCTTGCTCCTTTATATACGGGGGCGGGGGGGGGGGCATCCAAAGACACACAACTTGATTGTTCCAAGCCGTGTGTGGTGCCCCCTCCACCATAATCCACCTCGATCATATCGTAGCGGTGCTTAGGCGAAGCCCTACGCCGGTAGCATCATCATCACCATCATCACGCCGTCGTGCTGACGAAACTCTCCGGTGAAGCCATGCTGGATCGGAGCTCGCGGGACGTCATCGAGTTGAACGTGTGCTGAACTCGGAGGTGCCATGCGTTCGGTACTTGGATCGGTCGGATCGTGAAGACGTACGACTACATCAACCGCGTTGTGCTAACGCTTACGCTTTCGGTCTACAAGGGTACGTGAACACACTCTCCCCTCTCGTTGTTATCCATCACCATGATCTTGTGTGTGCATAGGAAAATTTTGAAATTACTACGTTCCCCAACAGTGGCATCCGAGCCATGTTTTATGCGTAGATGTTACATGCACGAGTAGAACACAAGGGAGTTGTGGGCGATACAAGTCATACTACTTACCAACATGTCATACTTTGGTTCAGCGGTATTGTTGGATGAAGCGGCCCGGACCGACATTACGCATACGCTTACGCGAGACTGGTTCTACCGATGTGCTTTGCACACAGGTGGCTGGCGGGTGTCAGTTTCTCCAACTTTAGTTGAACCGAGTGTGGCTACACCCGGTCCTTGCGAAGGTTAAAACATCACTAACTTGACGAACTATCGTTGTGGTTTTGAAGCGTAGGTAAGAACGGTTCTTTCTCAGCCCGTAGTAGCCACGTAAAACTTGCAACAACAAAGTAGAGGACGTCTAACTTGTTTTTGCAGGGCATGTTGTGATGTGATATGGTCAAGACATTATGCTATATTTTATTGTATGAGATGATCATGTTTTGTAACCGAGTTATCGGCAACTGGCAGGAGCCATATGGTAGCCACTTTATTTAATGCAATGCAATCGCCCTGTAATGCTTTACTTTATCACTAAGCGGTAGCGATAGTTGTAGAAGCAATAGTTGGCGAGACGACAACGATGCTACGATGGAGATCAAGGTGTCGCGCCGGTGAAGATGGTGATCATGACGGTGCTTCGGAGATGGACATCACAAGCACAAGATGATAATGGCCATATCATATCACTTATATTGATTGCATGTGATGTTTATCTTTTATGCATCTTATTTTGCTTAGATCGACGGTAGCATTATAAGATGATCTCTCACTAAATTTCAAGGTAAAAGTGTTCTCCCTGAGTATGCACCGTTGTGAAAGTTCTTCGTGCTGAGACACCACGTGATGATCGGGTGTGATAAGCTCTACGTTCAAATACAATGGCTGCAAGACAGTTTTGCACACATGGAATGCTCAGGTTAAACTTGACGAGCCTAGCATATGCAGATATGACCTTGGAACACTGAGACCGAAAGGTCGAGCGTGAATCATATAGTAGATATGATCAACATGGTGATGTTCACCATTGAAAACTACTCCATCTCACGTGATGATCGGACATGGTTTAGTTGATATGGATCACGTGATCACTTAGATGATTAGAGGGATGTCTATCTAAGTAGGAGTTCTTTAATAATTTGATTAACTGAACTTTAATTTATCATGAATTTAGTACCTGATAGTATTTTGCATGTCTATGTTATTGTAGATAGATGACCCGTGCTGTTGTTTCGTTAAATTTTAATGCGTTCCTTGAGAAAGCAAAGTTGAAAGATGATGGTAGCAATTACACGGACTGGGTCCGTAACTTTAGGATTATCCTCATTGCTGCATAGAAGAATTATGTCCTGGAAGCACCGCTAGGTGCCAAACCTGCTGCAGGAGCAACACCAGATGTTATGAACGTCTGGCAGAGCAAAGCTGATGACTACTCAATAGTTCAGTGTGCCATGCTTTACGGCTTAGAACCGGGACTTCAACGATGTTTTGAACATCATGGAGCATATGAGATGTTCCAGGAGTTGAAGTTAATATTTCAAGCAAATGCCCGGATTGAGAGGTATGAAGTCTCCAATAAGTTCTACAGCTGCAAGATGGAGGAGAATAGTTATGTCAGTGAGCATATACTCAGAATGTCTGGGTATAACAATCACTTAAATCAACTGGGAGTTAATCTTTCGGATGATAGTGTTATTGACAGAATTCTTCAATCATTGCCACCAACTTACAAGAGCTTCGTGATGACCTATAACATGCAAGGGATGGATAAGATGACTCCCGAGCTCTTCGCGATGCTAAAGGCTGCGGAGGTAGAAATCAAGAAGGAGCATCAAGTGTTGATGGCCAACAAGGCCACCAGTTTCAAGAAAAAGGGCAAATGGAAGAAGAAGGCGAACTTCAAGAAGAACGGCAAACAAGTTGCTGTTCAGGAGAAGAAACCCAAGTCTGGACCTAAGCCTGAGACTGAGTGCTTCTACTGCAGGCAAACTGGTCACTGGAAGCGGAACTACCCCAAGTATTTGGCGGATAAGAAGGATGGCAAGGTGAACAAAGGTATATGTGATATACATGTTATTGATGTGTCCCTTACTAATGCTCGTAGTAGCACATGGGTATTTGATACTGGTTCTGTTGCTAATATTTGCAACTCAAAACAGGGGCTACGGATTAAGCGAAGATTGGCAAAGGACGAGGTGACGATGCGCGTGGGAAATGGTTCCAAAGTCGATGTGATCGCGGTCGGCACACTACCTCTACATCTACCTTCGGGATTAGTATTAGACCTGGATAATTGTTATTTGGTGCCAGCATTGAGCATGAACATTATATCGGGATCTTGTTTGATGCGAGACGGTTATTCATTTAAATCAGAGCATAATGGTTGTTCTATTTATATGAGTAATAACTTTTATGGTCATGCAACCTTGAGGAGTGGTCTATTTGTATTAAATCTCGATAGTAGTGATACACATATTCGTAATATTGAAGCCAAAAGATGCAGAGTTGATAATGATAGTGCAACTTATTTGTGGCACTGCTGTTTAGGTCATATTGGTGTAAAGCGCATGAAGAAACTCCATTCCGATGGAGTTTTGGAATCACTTGATTATGAATCACTTGGTACTTGCGAACCATGCCTCATGGGCAAGATGACTAAAACACCGTTCTCTGGAACTATGGAGCGAGCAACAGATTTGTTGGAAATCATACAGACTGATGTATGTGGTCCAGTGAATGTTGAGGCTCGCGGCGGGTATCATTATTTTCTCACCTTCACAGATGATTTGAGCAAATATGCGTATATCTACTTAATGAAACATAAGTCTGAAACATTTGAAAAGTTCAAAGAATTTCAGAGTGAAGTGGAAAATCATCGTAACAAGAAAATAAAATTTCTACGATCTGATCGTGGAGGAGAATATTTGAGTTACGAGTTTGGTCTTCATTTGAAACATTGCGGAATAGTTTCACAACTCACGCCACCCGAAACACCACAACATAATGGTGTGTCCGAACGTCGCAATCGTACTTTACTAGATATGGTGCGATCTGTGATGTCTCTTACTGATTTACCACTATCATTTTGGGGTTATGCTTTAGAGATGGCTGCATTCACGTTAAATAGGGCACCATCTAAATCCGTTGAGACGATGCCTTATGAACTATGGTTTGGCAAGAAACCAAAGTTGTCGTTTCTAAAGTTTGGGGCTGCGATGCTTATGTGAAAAAGCTTGAACCTGATAAGCTCGAACCCAAATCGGAGAAATATGTCTTCATAGGATACCCAAAGGAGACTGTTGGGTACACCTTCTATCACAGATCCAAAGGCTAGACTTTTGTTGCTAAATTTGGATCCTTTCTAGAGAAGGAGTTTCTCTCGAAAGAAGTGAATGGGAGGAAAGTAGAACTTGATAAGGTAACTGTACCTGCTCCCTTATTGGAAAGTAGTTCATCACAGAAACCGGTTCATGTGACACCTACACTAATTAGTGAGGAAGTTAATGATGATGATCATGAAACTTCAGATCAAGTTACTACCGAACCTCGTAGGTCAACCAGAGTAAGATCCGCACCCGAGTGGTACGGTAATCCTGTTCTGGAGGTCATGTTACTAGACCATGGCGAACCTAAGAACTATGAGGAAGCAATGATGAGCCCAGATTCCACAAAATGGCTTGAGGCCATTAAATCTAAGAGGGGATCCATGTATGAGAACAAAATATGGACTTTGGTTGACTTGCCGGATGATCGGCAAGCCATCGCAAATAAATGGATCTTCATGAAGACAACAGACGCTGATGGTAATGTTACTGTCTAAAAATCTTGGCTTGTTGCAAAAGGTTTTCGACAAGTTCAAGGAGTTGACTATGATGAGACCTGTATTTACAAAGCATATGGTTTAACGAGTTGACTATGGACTGGTGCAAGCATCTCGGAGTTGGAATAAACGTTTTAATAGTGTGATCAAAGCATATGGTTTTATACAGACTTTTGGATAAGCCTGTATTTACAAGAAAGTGAGTGGGAGCTCTGTAGCATTTCTAATATTATATGCGGATGACATATTGTTGATTCCAAATGATGTAGAATTTCTGGATAGCATAAAAGGATACTTGAATAAGAGTTTTCAAATGAAAGACCTCGGTGAAGCTGCTTACATTGGGCATCAAGATCTATAGAGATAGATCAAGACGCTTAATTGGACTTTCACAAAGCACATACCTTGACAAAGTTTTGAAGAAGTTCAAAATGGATCAGGCAAAGAAAGGGTTCTTGCCTGTGTTACAAGGTGTGAAGTTGAGTAAGACTCAATGCCCGACCACTGCAAAAGATTGAGAGAAAATGAAAGATGTTCCCTATGCTTCAACCATAGGCTCTATCATCTATGCAATGTTGTGTAGCAGACCCGATGTGTGCCTTGCTATTAGTTTAGCAGGGAGGTACCAAAGTAATCCAGGAGTGGATCACTGGACAGCGGTCAAGAACATCCTGAAATACCTGAAAAAGGACTAAGGATATGTTTCTCGTTTATGGAGGTGACAAAGAGCTCATCGTAAATGGTTACGTTGATGCAAGCTTTGACACTGATCCGGACGATTCTAAATCGCAAACCGGATACGTATTTATATTGAACGATTGAGCTATCAGTTGGAGCAGTTCTAAACAAAGCGTCGTGTCGGGATCTACGTATGAAGCGGAATACATTACTGCTTTGGAAGCAACGAATGAAGGAGTCTGGATGAAGTAGTTCATATCCGATCTAGGTGTCATACCTAGTGCATCGGGTCCAATGAAAATCTTTTGTGACAATACTGGCGCAATTGCCTTGGCAAAGGAATCCAGATTTCACAAGAGAACCAAGCACATCAAGAGACGCTTCAACTCCATCAGTGATCAAATCCAGGTGGGAGACATAGAGATTTGCAAGATACATATGGATCTAAATGTTGCTGATCCGTTGACTAAGCCTCTTCCACGAGAAAAACATGATCAGCACCAAGGCTCCATGGGTGTTAGAATCATTACTGTGTAATCTAGATTATTGACTCTAGTGCAAGTGGGAGACTGAAGGAAATATGCCCTAGAGGCAATAATAAAGTTATTATTTATTTCCTCATATCATGATAAATGTTTATTATTCATGCTAGAATTTTATTAACTGGAAACATGATACATGTGTAAATACATAGACAAACAGAGTGTCACTAGTATGCCTCTACTTGACTAGCTCGTTGATCAAAGATGGTTATGTTTCCTAGCCATAGACATGAGTTGTCATTTGATTAACAGGATCACATCATTAGGAGAATGATTTGATTGACTTGATCCATTTCGTTAGCTTAGCACTTGATCGTTTAGTATGTTGCTATTGATTTCTTCATGACTTATACATGTTCCTATGACTATGAGATTATGCAACTCCTGTTTACCGACGGAACACATTGTGTGCTACCAAACATCACAACGTAACAGGGTGATTATAAAGGTGCTCTACAGGTGTCCCCGAAGGTACTTGTTGAGTTGGCGTATTTTGAGATTAGGATTTGTCACTCCGATTGTCGAAGAGGTATCTCTGGGCCACTCGGTAATACACATCACTATAAGCCTTACAAGCATTGTAACTAATGAGTTAGTTACGGGATGATGTATTACGGAATGAGTAAAGAGACTTGCCAGTAACAAGATTGAACTAGGTATTGAGATACCGACGATCGAATCTCGGGCAAGTAACATACCGATGACAAAGGGAACAACGTATGCTGTTATGCGGTTTGACCGATAAAGATCTTCATAGAATATGTAGGAGCCAATATGAGCATCCAGGTTCTGCTATTGGTTATTGACCGGAGACGTGTCTCGGTCATGTCTACACTATTCTCAAACCCATAGGGTCCGCACGCTTAAAGTTCAGTGACGATCGGTATTATGAGTTTTAGTGTTTTGATGTACCGAAGGTAGTTCGGAGTCCCGAATTTGATCACAAACATGACGAGGGGTCTCTAAATGGTCGAGACGTAAAGATTGATATATTGGACGGCTATATTCGGACACCGGAAGTGTTCCGGATGGTTTCGGAGAAAACCGGAGTGCCGGAGGGGTTACCGGAACCCCCCGGGGAATATTGGGCCTTAGTGGGCCTGAGGGGAGAGAGTGAAGGAAATATGCCCTAGAGGCAATAATAAAGTTATTATTTATTTTCTTATAATCATGATAAATGTTTATTATTCATGGTAGAATTGTATTAACCGGAAACATAATACATGTGTGAATACATAGACAAACAAAGTGTCACTAGTATGCCTCTACTTGACTAGCTCGTTAATCAAAGATGGTTATGTTTCCTGACCATGAACAATGAGTTGTTGTTTGATTAAACGAGGTCACATCATTAGTTGAATGATCTGATTGACATGACCCATTCCATTAGCTTAGCACCCGATCGTTTAGTATGTTGCTATTGCTTTCTTCATGGCTAATACATGTTCCTATGACTATGAGATTATGCAACTCCCGTTTGCCGGAGGAACACTTTGGGTGCTACCAAACGTCACAACGTAACTGGGTGATTATAAAGGAGCATTACAGGTGTCTCCAAAGGTAGATGTTGGGTTGGCGTATTTCGAGATTAGGATTTGTCACTCCGATTGTCGGAGAGGTATCTCTGGGCCCTCTCGGTAATGCACATCACATAAGCCTTGCAAGCATTACAACTAATGAGTTAGTTGTGAGATGATGTATTACGGAACGAGTAAAGAGACTTGCCTGTAACGAGATTGAACTAGGTATTGGATACCGACGATCGAATCTCGGGCAAGTAACATACCGATGACAAAGGGAACAACGTATGTTGTTATGCGGTCTGACCGATAAAGATCTTCGTAGAATATGTAGGAGCCAATATGGGCATCCAGGTCCCGCTATTGGTTATTGACCGGAGACGTGTCTCGGTCATGTCTACATTGTTCTCGAACCCGTAGGGTCCGCACGCTTAAGGTTACGATGACAGTTATATTATGAGTTTATGCATTTTGATGTACCGAAGGTTGTTCGGAGTCCCGGATGTGATGACGGACATGACGAGGAGTCTCGAAATGGTCGAGACGTAAATATTGATATATTGGAAGCCTATGTTTGGACATCAGAAGTGTTCCGGGTGAAATCGGGATTTTACCGGGTTACCGGGAGGTTACGGAACCCACCAGGAGCCATATGGGCCTTCATGGGCCTTAGTGGAAAGGAGAAAGGGGCAGCCCAAGGTGGCTGTGCCACTTCCCCCTCCCCTAGTCCTATTAGGACTAGGAGAAGGTGGCCGGCCCCCCTCTCTCTCTTTCCCCCCTTGGGAATCCTAGTTGGAATAGGATTGGGGGGGGGGGAGTCCTACTCCCGGAAGGAGTAGGACTCCTCCTGCGCCTCTCTCCCTGGCCGGCGCCCCCCTCCCCCCTTGGCTCCTTTATATACTGAGGTAGAGGCACCCTAGAAAACACAAGTTGATCCACGTGATCTATTCCTTAGCCATGTGCGGTGCCCCCTGCCACCATATACCTCGATAATACTGTAGCGGAGTTTAGGCGAAGCCCTGCTGCTGTAGTACATCAAGATCGTCACCACGCCGTCATGCTGACGGAACTCTTCCCCGACACTTTGCTGGATTGGAGTCCGGGGATCGTCATCGAGCTGAACGTGTGCTCGAACTCGGAGGTGCCGTAGTTTCGGTGTTTGATCGGTTGGATCATGAAGATGTACGACTACTTCCTCTACATCGTGTCAGCGCTTCCGCAGTCGGTCTGCGTTGGGTACGTAGACAACACTCTCCCCCTCGTTGCTATGCATCACACGATCTTGCGTGTGCATAGGAATTTTTTTGAAATTACTACGAAACCCAACAGTGGTATCAGAGCCAGGTTATTTATGTTGATGCTATATGCACGAGTAGAAAACAAGTGAGTTGTGGACGATACAAGTCATACTGCCTACCAGCATGTCATACTTTGGTTCGGCGGTATTGTTGGACGAGACGACCCGGACCAACCTTACGCGTACGCTTACGCGAGACCGGTTCCCTCGACGTGCTTTGCACATAGATGGCTTGCGGGCGACTGTCTCTCCAACTTTAGTTGAACCAAGTATGGCTACGCCCGGTCCTTGCGAAGGTTAAAACGGAGTCTATTTGACAAACTATCGTTGTGGTTTTGATGCGTAGGTGAGATTGGTCCTTACTTAAGCCCGTAGCAGCCACGCAAAACTTGCAACAACAAAGTAGAGGACGTCTAACTTGTTTTTGCAGGGCATGTTGTGATGTGATATGGTCAAGGCATGATGCTGAATTCTATTGTATGAGATGATCATGTTTTGTAACCGAGTTATCGGCAACTGGCAGGAGCCATATGGTTGTCGCTTTATTGTATGCAATGCAATCGCGATGTAATGCTTTACTTTATTACTAAACGGTAGTGATAGTCGTGGAAGCATAAGATTGGCGAGACGACAACGATGCTACGATGGAGATCAAGGTGTCGCGCCGGTGACGATGGTGATCATGACGGTGCTTCAGAGATGGAGAACACAAGCACAAGATGATGATGGCCATATCATATCACTTATATTGATTGCATGTGATGTTTATCTTTTTATGCATCTTATCTTGCTTTGATTGACAGTAGCATTATAAGATGATCTCTCACTAAATTATCAAGAAGTGTTCTCCCTGAGTATGCACCGTTGCCAAAGTTCGTCGTGCCCAGACACCACGTGATGATCGGGTGTGATAAGCTCTACGTCCATCTACAACGGGTGCAAGCCAGTTTTGCACACGCAGAATACTCAGGTTAAACTTGACGAGCCTAGCATTGTTGGACGAAGCGGCCCGGACCGACATTACGCGTACGCTTACGCGAGACCGGTTCTCCCGACGTGCTTTGCACAAAGGTGGCTAGCGGGTGACAGTTTCTCCAACTTTAGTTGAACCGAGTGTGGCTACGCCCGGTCCTTGCGAAGGTTAAAACAGCACCAACTTGACAAACTATCGTTGTGGTTTTGATGCGTAGGTAAGATTGGTTCTTGCTTAAGCCCGTAGCAGCCACGTAAAACTTGCAACAACAAAGTAGAGGACGTCTAACTTGTTTTTGCAGGGCATGTTGTGATGTGATATGGTCAAGACATGATGCTAAATTTTATTGTATGAGATGATCATGTTTTGTAACCGAGTTATCGGCAACTGGCAGGAGCCATATGGTTGTCGCTTTATTGTATGCAATGCAATCGCGTTGTAATGCTTTACTTTATCACTAAGCGGTAGCGATAGTCGTGGAAGCATAAGATTGGTGAGACGACAACGATGCTACGATGGAGATCAAGGTGTCGCGCCGGTGACGATGGTGATCATGACGGTGCTTCGAAGATGGAGATCACAAGCACAAGATGATGGTGGCCATATCATATCACTTATATTGATTGCATGTGATGTTTATCTTTTATGCATCTTATCTTGCTTTGATTGACGGTAGCATTATAAGATGATCTCTCACTAATTATCAAGAAGTTTTCTCCCTGAGTATGCACCGTTGCGAAAGTTCTTCGTGCTGAGACACCACGTGATGATCGGGCGTGATAGGCTCTACATTCAAATACAACGGGTGCAAAACAGTTGCACACGCAGAATACTCAGGTTATACTTGACGAGCCAAGCATATACAGATATGGCCTCGGAACACGGAGACCGAAAGGTCGAGCGTGAATCATATAGTAGATATGATCAACATAAACGATGTTCACCATTGAAAACTACTCCATCTCACGTGATGATCGGTTATGGTTTAGTTGATTTGGATCACGTAATCACTTAGAAGATTAGAGGGATGTCTATCTAAGTGGGAGTTCTTAAGTAATATGATTAATTGAACTTAAATTTATCATGAACTTAGTACCTAATAGTATCTTGCTTGTTTATGTTGATTGTAGATAGATGTCTCGTGCTGTTGTTCCGTTGAATTTTAATGCGTTCCTTGAGAAAGCAAAGTTGAAAGATGATGGTAGCAATTACACGGACTGGGTCCGTAACTTGAGGATTATCCTCATTGCTGCACAGAAGAATTACGTCCTGGAAGCACCGCTGGGTGCCAGGCCTGCTGCTGGAGCAACACCAGATGTTATGAACGTCTGGCAGAGCAAAGCTGATGACTACTCGATAGTTCAGTGTGCCATGTTTTACGGCTTAGAATCGGGACTTCAACGACGTTTTGAACGTCATGGAGCATATGAGATGTTCCAGGAGTTGAAGTTAATATTTCAAGCAAATGCCCGAATTGAGAGATATGAAGTCTCCAATAAGTTCTATAGCTGCAAGATGGAGGAGAACAGTTCTGTCAGTGAGCATATACTCAAAATGTCTGGGTATAATAATCACTTGATTCAATTGGGAGTTAATCTTCCGGATGATTGCGTCATTAACAGAATTCTCCAATCACTGCCATCAAGCTACAAGAGCTTCGTGATGAACTATAATATGCAAGGGATGAACAAGACTATTCCCAAGCTCTTCGCAATGCTGAAAGCTGCGGAGGTAGAAATCAAGAAGGAGCATCAAGTGTTGATGGTTAACAAGACCACTAGTTTCAAGAAAAAGGGCAAAGGGAAGAAGAAGGGGAACTTCAAGAAGAACGGCAAGCAAGTTGCTGCTCAAGAGAAGAAACCCAAGTCTGGACCTAAGCCTGAAACTGAGTGCTTCTACTACAAGCAGACTGGTCACTGGAAGCGGAACTGCCCCAAGTATTTGGCGGATAAGAAGGATGGCAAGGTGAACAAAGGTATATGTGATATACATGTTATTGATGTGTACCTTACTAGAGCTCGCAGTAGCACCTGGGTATTTGATACTGGTTCTGTTGCTAATATTTGCAACTCGAAACAGGGACTACGGAATAAGCGGGCACTGGCAAAGGACGAGGTGACGATGCGCGTGGGAAACGGTTCCAAAGTCGATGTGATCGCGGTCGGCACGCTACCTCTACATCTACCTTCGGGATTAATATTAGACCTAAATAATTGTTATTTGGTGCCAGCATTGAACATGAACATTATATCTGGATCTTGTTTAATGCGAGACGGTTATTCATTTAAATCAGAGAATAATGGTTGTTCTATTTATATGAGTAATATCTTTTATGGTCATGCACCCTTGAAGAGTGGTCTATTCTTATTGGATCTCGATAGTAGTAATACACATATTCATAATGTTGAAGCCAAAAGATGCAGAGTTGATAATGAAAGTGCAACTTATTTGTGGCACTGTCGTTTAGGTCATATCGGTATAAAGCGCATGAAGAAACTCCATACTGATGGACTTTTGGAACCACTTGATTATGAATCACTTGGTACTTGCGAACCGTGCCTCATGGGCAAGATGACTAAAACACCGTTCTCCGGTACTATGGAGAGAGCGACAGATTTGTTGGAAATCATACATACCGATGTATGTGGTCCGATGAATATTGAGGCTCGTGGCGGATATCGTTATTTTCTCACCTTCACAGATGATTTAAGCAGATATGGGTATATCTACTTAATGAAACATAAGTCTGAAACATTTGAAAAGTTCAAAAAATTTCAGAGTGAAGTTGAAAATCATCGTAACAAGAAAATAAAGTTTCTACGATCTGATCATGGAGGAGAATATTTGAGTTACGAGTTTGGTGTACATTTGAAAAACTGTGGAATAGTTTCGCAACTCACGCCACCCGGAACACCACAGCGTAATGGTGTGTCCGAACGTCGTAATCGTACTTTACTGGATATGGTGCGATCTATGATGCCTCTTACTGATTTACCGCTATCGTTTTGGGGTTATGCTCTAGAGACGGCCGCATTCACGTTAAATAGGGCACCATCAAAATCCGTTGAGACGACGCCTTATGAACTGTGGTTTGGCAAGAAACCAAAGTTGTCGTTTCTTAAAGTTTGGGGCTGCGATGCTTATGTGAAAAAGCTTCAACCTGATAAGCTCGAAGCCAAATCGGAGAAATGTGTCTTCATAGGATACCCAAAGGAAACTGTTGGGTACACCTTCTATCACAGATCCGAAGGCAAAACATTCGTTGCCAAGAATGGATCCTTTCTAGAGAAGGAGTTTCTCTCGAAAGAAGTGAGTGGGAGGAAAGTAGAACTTGATGAGGTAACTGTACCTGCTCCCTTACTGGAAAGTAGTACATCACAGAAAACTGTTTCAGTGACACCTACATTTGTATTATGTATCAAGGCTTTGTAATATATTTGTGCCTTTGTCTGAAAGTTTGTCCCTCCTGTGCGGCCATTTTTATATTCCTGAGAGTTTTCCAGTCGTCGGCTTCGGCCCCCACGTAGATACTACGGGGGTGTTCAAAATAGCACATGATCACACTTGACCCAACGTCTTGGTCCGTGAAGGAGGTGTCAGTGCGGCGAACCAAGCAATCAGACTATGTGGCTTTACCACTCTCACTTAGCCATAGGAGTTTGACGATGGGGCTGGAGTATAGCCCCTGGTATGTACGCAGCTATCCGGATATGGATGCGTTACGTATGTGACCAGAAAAACGGTCCTTCATATAATACGAAAACAATCACTAAAGATTTTAATAAGTCGCCGAATGGCTGACCAGCTCTCGGCGCATCATGACAGTCAATTTTCGGCTTTCTCTACTGAGGTGCTTGACCGGATGAACCAGAAACACAATCGCAGTAGTTCTCCCTTTACTACCCTAGCCGAACAAATGGAATGTAATGTAGCAAACACAAGAGCCGGGCAACCCAACTATTGACCAAAGACATGATTCGGAGCCGATGCATATAATGCCAAGCTCGGGACGCCGAATTGTGCTATTAAGCTATTCAGACTTTTGTTTGGCAACACATGTGAGGCCATATAGAGCCCTTGGCAATTTGATTCGAGGTGTGAGAGTGAGACAACATAGGAGATGACAAACAGTCTATGAATAAAGGCGATACCGAATAAAAATTCTTTTCACTGGAATCTGATTGATACGTCAAAACGTGGTCTTACAGAGGGCACCATAATCACCAAGGCCATTTTACATGCCAGGGGTCTAAGAAGAAGGGGAAAATCTCTATACAGGTTCTTGAATAAATTTTGGGTCTACAAAATCCTTTGGACCTCCTACCGCGCGTCTGCGCCGCTTTCGCCTTGGAGAGAGAGATTCCTTGAGAGGAATGGACTTCGGCTATTTGTACGAAACCGGTATCGAAAAGAGTCCTTGTAAGTTCGTAGGAGGAATAGGTTTTAATTCACATGTGGTGAAAGAGAAAAAATAATTAAGGTAAAGGGGAAGGCCATGTAGGGTCGAACCGTATTATGGGCCTGTCCGTATTATGCCTCCGCTGATGCCCAAGGTATTTTGAGTGCATAATTATGCACGCGCGGTATGAATTTTGCGGATGTGTGTGGCGATCGACGGAGGCTAAACTACTAGTCCAGCGCTGGTATTACCGAGCAGTCAGCATGCAGAACTGATCGGTCTTGTTTAATAAAGTCCGGCGGCTTGATGGCCGATGAGGTATGCAGCTTGACAGGTCCTGTCTGTACTTCGGCCGCGATGGCCGCGGTATGCTCCTCAGTATGGAGGAGTGTTCCATGTTTCCATTGATTTTAATGACGCCACGTGGGCTGGGCATCTTGAGCTTTAGATAAGCGTAGTGCGCGACCGCATTAAAACGGGCAAAAGCGGTTTGTCCAAGTAGTGCATGATATCCACTGCGGAAGGGGACGATATCGAAGATCAAGTCTTCGCTCCGGAAGTTGTCTGGCGAACCGAAGACGACTTTCAATGTTATTGAGCCTATGCAGTGGGCCTCTACACCAGGTATTACTCCTTTAAAGGTAGTTTTAGTGGGCTTGATTCTTGACGGATCAATGCCCATTTTGCGGACAGTGTACTGATAGAGCAGGTTGAGACTGCCGCCGCCGTCCATGAGGACTCACGTAAGGTGGAATCCGTCGATGACTGGATCGAGGACCAGAGCTGCCGAACCTCCATGACGGATACTGGTTGGGTGGTCCTTGCGATCGATGGTGATCGGACAAGCCGACTGTCGGTGTCAAAACCGGCGGATCTCAGGTAGGGGGTCCCGAACTGTGCGTCTAAGGTCGATGGTAACAGGAGACAAGGGACACGATGTTTACCCAGGTTCGGGCCCTCTCTATGGAGGTAATACCCTACGTCCGGCTTGATTGATATTGATGAATATGAGTATTACAAGAGTTGATCTACCTCGAGATCGTAATGGCTAAACCCTAGAGGTCTAGCTTGTATGGCTATGATAATGAGTATCTCCTATCCGAACTAAGTCCTTCGGTTTATATAGACACCAGGAGGATCTAGGGTTACACAAGGTCGGTTACAAAGGAGGGAATCTACATATTCCATCGCCAAGCTTGCCTTCCACGCCAAGGAGAGTGATAACCCACAAGTATAGGGGATCGCAACAGTCTTCGAGGGTAGAGTATTCAACCCAAATTTATTGATTCGACACAAGGGGAGCCAAAGAATATTCTCAAGTATTAGCAGCTGAGTTGTCAATTCAACCACACCTGGAAACTTAATATCTGCAGCAAAGTATTTAGTAGCAAAGTAATATGATAGTAGTGGTAACGGTAGCAAAAGGTAACGGTAGCAAAAGTAATGTTTTTGCTATTTTCTAGTGATGATAGCAATAGGAATGGAAAAGTAAATAAGCGAAGAACAATATATGGAAAGCTCGTAGGCAATGGATCAGTGATAGAGAATTATGCCGGATGCGGTTCATCATGTAACATATAACCTAGGGTGACACAGAACTAGCTCCAATTCATCAATGTAATGTAGGCATGTATTCCGAATATAGTCTTACAGGCTTATGGAAAAGAACTTGCATGACATCTTTTGTCCTACCCTCCTGTGGCAGCGGGGTCCTAGCGGAAACTAAGGGATATTAAGGCCTCCTTTTAATAGAGTACCGGACCAAAGCATTAACACATAGTGAATACATGAACTCCTCAAACTACGGTCATCACAGGTAAGTATCCCGATTATTGTCACTTCGGGGTTAACGGATCATAACACATAGTAGGTGACTATAGACTTGCAAGATAGGATCAAGAACTCTCATATATTGATGAAAACATAATAGGTTCAGATCTGAAATCATGGCACTCGGGCCCTAGTGAAAAGCATTAAGCATAGCTAAGTCATAACAACATCAATCTCAGAACATAGTGGATACTAGGGATCAAACCCTAACAAAACTAACTCGATTACATGATAAATCTCATCCAACCCATCACCGTCCAGCAAGCCTATGATGGAATTACTCACGCACGGCGGTGAGCATCATGAAATTGGTGATGGAGGATGGTTGATGATGACGATGGCGACGGATTTCCCTCTCCGGAGCCCCGAACGGACTCCAGATCAGCCCTCCCGAGAGGTTTTAGGGCTTGGCGGCGTCTCCGTATCGTAAAACATGATGAATCCTTCTCCTTTATTTTTTCTCCCCGAAAGAAAATATATAGAGTTGGAGTCGAGGTTGGAGGAGCTCCAAGGGGCCCACGAGGTAGGGGGGCGCGCCCTAGGGGGGCAGGCTTGCCCCCCACCCTCGTGGCTAGGGTGTGGGCCCCCTGGTCTTCATCTTTTACAAGGATTTTTTATTATTTCCGAAAAGATGTTCCGTGAAGTTTCAGGTCATTCCGAGAACTTTTGTTTCTGCACATAAATAACACCATGGTAATTCTGCTGAAAACAGCGTCAGTCCGGGTTAGTTCCATTCAAATCATGCAAGATAGAGTCCAAAACAAGGGCAAAAGTGTTTGTAAAAGTAGATACGACGGAGACGTATCAACTCCCCCAAGCTTAAACCTTTGCTTGTCGTCAAGCAATTCAGTTGACAAACTGAAAGTGATAAAGAAAAACTTTTACAAACTCTGTTTGCTCTTGTTGTTGTAAATATGTAAAGCCAGCATTCAAGTTTGCAACAAAGATTATGAACTAACCATATTCACAATAACGCATAGGTCTCATGTTTACTCATATCAATGGCATAATCAACTAGAGAGCAATAATAATAAATCTAGGATGACAACACTTTCTCAAAACAATCATAACATGATATAACAAGATGGTATCTCGCTAGCCCTTTCTGAGACCGCAAAACATAAATGCAGAGCACCTTTAAAGATCAAGGACTGACTAGACATTGTAATTCATGGTAAAAGAGATCCAGTCAAGTCATACTCAATGTAAACTAACAGTAATGAATGCAAATGACAGCGGTGCTCTCCAACTGGTGCTTTTTAATAAGAGGATGATGACTCAACATAAAAGTAAATAGATAGGCCCTTCGCAGAGGGAAGCATGGATTTGTAGAGGTGCCAGATAGGCCCTTCGCAGAGGGAATCATGCAAGATAGGCCCTTCGGTTTTGAAATAGAGGTGAATAATATTTTGAGCGGTATACTTTCATTGCCAACATAACAACCAAGAGATGGCTATATCTTCCATGCTACACACATTATAGGCGGTTCCCAAACAGAATGGTAAAGTTTATACTCCCCCTCCACCAACAAGCATCAATCCATGGCTTGCTCGAAACAACGAGTGCCTCCAACTAACAAGAGTCCCAGGGGGAGTTTTGTTTGCAATTATTTTGATTTGATTTGCATAAAGCATGGGACTGGGCATCCCGATGACCAGCCATTTTCTCGTGAGTGAGGAGCGGAGTCCACTCCTCTTGAGAATAACCCGCCTAACATGGAAGATATGTATAGCCCTAGTTGATACATGAGCTATTCGAGCATCAAAATAGGATATTTATTTGAAGGTTTGGAGTTTGGCACATACAAATTTACTTGGAACGGCAGGTAGATACCGTATATAGGTAGGTATGGTGGACTCATATGGAACAACTTTGGGTTTATGGAGTTGGATGCACAAGCAGTATTCCCGCTTAGTACAGGTGAAGGCTAGCAAAAGACTGGGAAGCGACCAGCTAGAGAGCGACAACAGTCATGGACATGCATTAAAATTAATCAACACCGAATGCAAGCATGAGTAGGATATAATCCACCATGAACATAAATATCGTGAAGGCTATGTTGATTTTGTTTCAACTACATGCGTGAACATGCGCCATGTCAAGTCACTTAAATCATTCAGAGGAGGATACCACCCTATCATACCACATCACAACCATTTTAATAGCATGTTGGCACGCAAGGTAAACCATTATAAGCTCCTAGCTAATTAAGCATGGCACAAGAAACTATGATCTCTAGTTGTCATTGCAAACATGTTTATTCATAATAGGCTGAATCAGGAATGATGAACTAATCATATTTACAAAAACAAGAGAGGTCGAGTTCATACCAGCTTTTCTCATCTCAGTCAGTCCATCATATATCGTCATAATTGCCTTTCACTTGCACGACCGAACGATGTGGATAATAATAAGAGTGCACGTGCATTGGACTAAGCTGGAATCTGCAAGCATTCAATAAACAGGAGAAGACAAGGCAATATGGGCTCTTTTGTCAGATCAACAGTAATGCATATAAGAGCCGCTTCAACCATTTAATTATGGTCTTCTCCTATCGACCCACAAAGAAAAGAAAAGAAATAAAACTATTTACACGGGAAAGCTGCCAACAAGCAAAAGAAGAACAGGAAACCTTTTTGGGTTTTCTTTTTAATTACTACTACAAGCATGGAAAGTAAACTAATTAAAAACTACAACTAATTTTTTTGGTTTTTCTTAAGGTTTATTAAACACACAAGAAGAAAGCATAAAAGGAGAACAAACTAGCATGGATGATACAATGAAAAAGTATGAGCACCGACATCTAGCAATGAGTGTGTGAACATGA
This sequence comes from Triticum urartu, assembly GCF_056163025.1. Taxonomy (NCBI): domain Eukaryota; kingdom Viridiplantae; phylum Streptophyta; class Magnoliopsida; order Poales; family Poaceae; genus Triticum; species Triticum urartu. The sequence continues at coordinate 462,808,093 of NC_141879.1, read as the reverse complement.
ATGTAATGTTGGTGGGAAATACGTACTCCCCCAAGCTTAGGCTTTTGGCCTAAGTTGGTCTATGGCCACGGCTGGCCTGGCAGATATCCATAGTAATAGTTGGGGTCGTATTGCGATGCAGCGGCTATCGCCTCCTGAGCTGCAGCGTGGCGATGAGCGGCCTCCGCCCTCCTCTCGTACTCATCTGCCTCCGCTCTGGTAATAACATATCTTCCTTTTGCCTAATAATCAAAGAAGGCAGGAGCAGGGAGAGTGATACGGACAACACGACGTCTGTCAAAGATTAAGCGATACTGGAGAGGTGATTCATTCCTCTCGACAAACTGGTGGTGAACCATAGCCTCATAATCCAAATAGGCAGGAGGCAACTCAATATCATCTTCACGTATGGCTATACCAAGAAAATTAGCTATGCGAGTTGCATAAATTCCACCAAAGAAATCTCCATTAAATCTGTTAAGATGCAACCTACGTGCAACAATGGCTCCCAAATTATAAGATTTATCTCCTAACACAGCACTCCTAAGAATACTGAGGTCAGACACACACATGTGACATGCCTCATCTTTACCATTAATGCATCTACCTATGAAGAGAGTAAAATAATGTATAGCAGGAAAGTGAATGCTCCCTATGGTAGCTTGTGTTATATCTCTAGATTCCCCCACAGTTATACTATCAAGAAAATCTCTAAATTCAGATTTGCGAGGTTCCATGACACTACCCCATCGTGGAAGTTTGCAAGCAGTGGTAAAATCCTCTGAGTCCATAGTGTAAGAATTTTCATAAAGAACAAACAGGACAGTTGGAGAATTACGTGAAGATGAAAATTCAAACCTCCTCACAAAGGAACTAGTGAGATAGTGATACTGGCGGCACTTTTCTTCCTCGAAGCTCACAAGATCAGCGTTATGCAAATATGCATTAAATTCTTCCTTAATTCCCGCTCGATCCAAAAAGTTTTCCAAAGGCCATTCACAAGGACACACTGGAGCGTCTCTTGGTGGTTCTTCATCAGTGTTGGTGTCAAAACCGGCGGATCTCGGGTAGGGGGTCCCGAACTGTGTGTCTAGGCCGGATGGTAACAGGAGGCAGGGGACACAATGTTTTACCCAGGTTCGGGCCCTCTTGATGGAGGTAAAAACCTACATCCTGCTTGATTAATATTGATGATATGGGTAGTACAAGAGTAGATCTACCACGAGATCAGAGAGGCTAAACCCTGGAAGCTAGCCTATGGTATGATTGTATGTTGTCCTACGGACTAAAACTCTCCGGTTTATATAGACACCGGAGAGGTTAGGGTTACACAAGGTCGGTTACAAAGGAGGAGATATACATATCCGTATTGCCTAGCTTGCCTTCCACGCCAAGTAGAGTCCCATCCGTACATGAGACGAAGTCTTCAATCCTGTATCTTCATAGTCTAACAGTTCGGCCAATGGAGATAGTCTGGCTGTCCGGAGACCCCCTAATCCTGGACTCCCTCAATCAGCATCACTCATTGCAAGCCTGGGTCCTTGCTTCCTTGAAGAACCACCTTGGTACATTTTCCTAAGCATATTTCCTCCTCTAAAAAATTTCTGAAATTTTTAGTAATTTCAAACAAAAGTGAACTAAGCTCAACAAAATTGATAGCAACAACTCCTACAAGTGCCTAGAGCCTATATCATGCATTAGAACTACTTTTGACCATATAAATTTGACATGCAAGCTCAAGAACATGGTCACCTAGGCAGCACAAATTTGCAATGAATAAAGCACTAGAACAAAAACTAATTGGACCAATGGAGGAGTCACATACCAAGGAACAATCTCCCCAAGCAGTTTTGTGAGAGGTGCTTTGAGCAAGGAGATCGAAAATGGCAGCAAAATGAGCTTGGACCCGGGTTTGAGCTGGTATTCGTGTTTGTGGGAGGAAGAAGGAGTGTGTGGGTGCAGGAATAAGTGGAGGAGGGCCACCATGGGCCCACGAGGCAGGGAGCGCGCCCTCCACCCTCGTGGCTAGGTGGATGCCCACCGTGCTGTGTTCTTGGTGCCAAATATTCTCAAATATTCCAGAAAAAATCATATTTAAATTTCAGGGCATTTGGAGAACTTTTATTTTTGGGGTATTTTTATATTGCATGGATAATTCAGATAACAGACAGAAAAATACTATTTTTACTTTATTTCAACTAAATAACATAAAGTAAAAGGCGGGTACAGAAGGTTGTGCCTTCTAGTTTCATCCATCTCATGCTCATCAAAAGGAATCCATTAACAAGGTTGATCAAGTCTTGTTAACGAACTCATTCCGAATAACATGTAACCTGAGAAATTTCAAATAACACTATGTTACCTCAACGGGGATATGCACATCCCCAATAATAAGAACATCATATTTCTTCTTGACAGTAGGAAGAGGAAATTCAAACCCTCCAAATATAATCGATGGAATTTTTCCAATAGAGTTGATACTATGAACTTGAGGTTGTTTCCTCGGAAAGTGTACCATATGCTCATTACCATTAACATGAAAAGTGACATTGCCTTCAGTGCAATCAATAACAGCCCCTGCAGTATTCAAAAAGGGTCTTCCAAGAATAATAGACATACTATCGTCCTCGGGAATATCAAGAATAACAAAGTCCGTTAAAATAGTAACGTTTGCAACTATAACAGGCACATCCTCACAAATAGCGACAGGTATAGCAGTTGATTTATCAGCCATTTGCAAAGATATTTCAGTAGGTGTCAACTTATTCAAATCAAGTCTACGATATAAAGAGAGAGGCATAACACTAACACTGGCTCCAAGATCACATAAATCAGTTTTAACATAGTTTCTTTTAATGGAGCATGGTATAGTTGGTACTCTGGGATCTCCTAGTTTCTTTGGTATTCCACCCTTAAAAGTATAATTAGCAAGCATGGTGGAAATTTCAGCTTCCGGTATCTTTCTTTTATTAGTAACAATATCTTTCATATACTTGGCATAAGGATTCATTTTAAGCATATTCGTTAATCGCATACACAAAAAGATAGGTCTAATCATTTCAGCAAAGCGCTGAAAATCCTCATCATCCTTTTTCTTGGATGGTTTGGGAGGAAAAGGCATGGGTTTCTGAACCCATGGTTCTCTTTCTTTACCATGTTTCCTAGCAACAAAGTCTTTCTTATCATAACGTTGATTCTTTGATTGTGGGTTATCAAGATCAACAAGAGGTTCAATTTCTATATCATTATCATTACTAGGTTGAGCATCATCATGAACATTATCATTAACATTATCACTAGTTTCAGGTTCATTACCAGATTGTGTTTCAGCATCAGAAATAGAAATATCATTTGGATTCTCAGGTGGTTGAGCATTAGGTTCACTAGAAGCATGCAAAGTCCTATAATTTTTCTTTTTCTTCCTTTTAGAAGGACTAGGTGCATCTATATTATTTCTCTGAGAATCTTGCTCCATTCTCTTAGGGTGGCCTTCAGGATACAAAGGTTCCCGAGTCATTCTACCAGTTCTAGTAGCCACTCTAACAACATAATCATTATTCTTACTATTCAATTCATTGAGAAAATCATTTTGAGCTTTAAGTACTTGTTCTACTTGAGTGGTAACCATAGAAGCATGTTTACTAATAAGTTTAAGTTCACCTTTAACATTAGCCATATAATCGCCCAAGTGTTCAAGCATATTTGAATTGTATTTCAATTGTCTACCAAAATAAACATTGAAGTCTTCTTGCTTAACCATAAATTTATCAAACTCATCTAAGCATGGGCTAGCAAAGTTAGTAAATGGGACTTCAGCTTTATCATATCTATAGAGAGAATTTACCTTTACTACCTATGTCGGGTTATCAAGACCATGTACTTCTTCAATAGGTAATGGATTAAGATCATATGTTTCTTCAACAGGCGGTAAATTAAGACCATGTATTTCTTCAATAGGAGGTAAATTCTTAACATCTTCAGCTTTAATACCTTTTTCTTTCATAGATTTCTTTGCCTCTTGCATATCTTCAGGACTACTGAGAAATAAAACACCTCTCTTCTTCGGAGTTGGTTTAGGAATAGGCTCAGGAAGTGTCCAATTATTTTCATTTGTCAACATATTATTCAATAGAATTTTAGCTTCATCTGGTGTTCTTTCCCTGAAAACAGAACCAGCACAACTATCCAGGTAATCTCTGGAAGCATCGGTTAGTCCATTATAAAAGATATCAAGTTTTTCATTTTTCTTAAGAGGGTGATCAGGCAAAGCATTAAGTAATTGGAGAAGCCTCCCCCAAGCTTGTGGGAGACTCTCTTCTTCAATTTGCACAAAATTATATATATCCCTTAAGGCAGCTTGTTTCTTATGAGCAGGGAAATATTTAGCAGAGAAGTAATAAATCATATCCTGGGGACTACGAACACAACCAGGATCAAGAGAATTAAACCATATCTTAGCATCACCCTTTAATGAGAACGGGAATATTTTAAGGATATAAAAGTAGCGAGTTCTCTCATCTTTAGTGAACAGGATGGCTATATCATTCAATTTAGTAAGATGTGCCACAACAGTTTTAGATTCATAGCCATGAAAAGGATCAGATTCAACGAAAGTAATTATATCAGGATCAACAGAGAATTCATAATCGTTATTGGTAACACAGATAGGTGAAGTAGCAAAAGCATGGTCAAGTTTCATTCTAGCATTAAGAGATTGCTACTTCCATTTAGCTAATAACCTCTTGAGTTCGTATATATCTTTGCAAGCTAAAATAGCTAAAGCAGCTTCTTGTTCAAAAACATAACCCTCAGGAATAACAGGTGATTCATATTCATTAGAGGGAGAGTCTTCATCCTCACTTTCATCAATATTATCAGATTCAATATTTTCACTCTCTCTAACCCTAGCAAGTTGTTCATCAAGAAATTCACTAAGTGGCACATTAGTATCAAGCATAGAAGTAGTTTCATCATAAGTATCATGCATAGCAGAAGTGGCATCATCAATAATATGTGACATATCAGAACGAATAGCAGAAGCGGGTTTAGGTGTCACAAGCTTACTCAAAACAGAAGGTGAATCAAGTGCAGAGCTAGATGGCAGTTCCTTACCTCCCCTCGTAGTTGAGGGATAAATCTTGGTTTTTGGATATCTCAAGTTCTTCATAATGATAAGCAAATATAAATCCCAAGTGACTCAAAGAATAGAGCTATGCTCCCCGGCAACGGCGCCAGAAAATAGTATTGATAACCCACAAGTATAGGGGATCGCAATAGTCTTCGAGGGTAGAGTATTCAACCCAAATTTATTGATTCGACACAAGGGGAGCCAAAGAATATTCTCAAGTATTAGCAGTTGAGTTGTCAATTCAACCACACCTGGAAACTTAATATCTGCAACAAAGTATTTAGTAGCAAAGTAATATGATAGTAGTGGTAACAGTAGCAAAAGGTAACGGTAGCAAAAGTAATGTTTTTGGTATTTTGTAGTGATGGTAGCAACATCAACCAAAAAGTAAATAAGTGAAGAACAATATATGGAAAGCTCGTAGGCAATGGATTGGTGATAGAGAATTATGCCGGATGCGGTTCATCATGTAACAGTCATAACCTAGGGTGACACAGAACTAGCTCCAATTCATGAATGTAATGTAGGCATGTATTCCGAATATAGTAATACGTGCTTATGGAAAAGAACTTGCATGACATCTTTTGTCCTACCCTCCCATGGCAGCGGGGTCCTAGCGGAAACTAAGGGATATTAAGGCCTCCTTTTAATAGAGTACCAGACCAAAGCATTAACACATAGTGAATACATGAACTCCTCAAACTACGGTCATCACCGGTAAGTATCCCGATTATTGTCACTTCAGGGTTAACGGATCATAACACATAATAGGTGACTATAGATGAGGGAGTCCTGGATTAGGGGGTCTCCGGACAGCCGGACTATCTCCATTGGCCGGACTATTAGACTATGAAGATACAAGATTGAAGACTTCGTCTCGTGTCCGGATGGGACTCTACTTGGCGTGGAAGGCAAGCTAGGCAATACGTATATGGATATCTCCTCCTTTGTAACCGACCTTGTGTAACCCTAACCCTCTTCGGTGTCTATATAAACCGGAGGGTTTTAGTCCGTAGGACAACAATCACAACATACAATCATACCGTAGGCTAGCTTCTAGGTTTTAGCCTCTCTGATCTCGTGGTAGATCTACTCTTGTAACACCCATATCATTAATATCAATCAAGCAGGACGTAGGGTTTTACCTCCATCAAGAGGGCCTGAACCAGGGTAAAACTTCGTGTCCCTTGCCTCCTGTTACCATCCGGCCTAGACGCACAGTTCGGGACCCCCTACCCGAGATCCACCGGTTTTGACACTGACATTGGTGCTTTCATTGAGAGTTCCGCTGTGCCGTCGCCACAAGGAAGGATGTCCCGTCCCGTCTTTAAAGACGACACTATCGTTGAGGGAGCTCTGGCTATCAGCCAAACTCTCCGGCTAGGTGGCTTTCTTATGACCGCCTGTTCGGCCGCTGCGCCGACGATGACTTCTCGGGTCATCGAAAGCAATCTTCACATCAACTCGGAACTCGCCGAGAAGTTAGATCCAATGGAGCTCTCTTCCCTGAATGAGCTCTTGGATTGTATCGCCGCTCTGGGAGTCGCTACAGACTACGATCAGATTGGGCCTAAACCCAATCTAAGAGAAATTAACTCTCCCCAGGTCACCCACCACGTTGCAGTGGTGGAAGAACAATGCGGCAAAACTTCATCTATCTTAAGGACTAGCTGCGTCCGGATTCCCGATCCCCCCAAACCGGATACCTGCGGAGGGGAGGACGTCACTCAAAGCCTGAACCCAGAATCAGGCAGCGGGCTAGATTTACCAGAAAACGTTCAAGAATCCAAGCTTTCGAGTTCAGAAACTCCTTGGCCACTGAGCCTCAGATCGGGTGAGGATTCGGATTCAATTCCACCCACCCACCCAAACAGACGCGATCTATCCCAAATTAGGCAAGAGCCCGAAGAAACAGTACACCATTACTGGGCCAGATTCCTCCTGGTCAAGAATAGGATAAAGGACTGCCGCGAGGAAGACGCAATTTCATTCTTCTGCAATAATTGCACGGACAAGGGAATCCTCAACGCCATAAGTCGTCGCGAAATTACACGCTTTGCCGACTTGGTGTCCATAGTGCGAAAGTACTGTGCGATGGAAAGCGCCTGGAAAACCGAAATAAAATTTTGGGATAATCCGGCCCTGAATACAAACCCAGTCCGAAATAAAAGGGTGCATTATCACAATACACCTGGGTTAACTACCAAAAAGCAAAAGCCCTCTACGGGGCAAGGAACCGTACTGGAGGGATGGCTCAACGGACCCTGCAAAATTCATAGTACAACGGATGCAATACCAACACACAGCCTTAGAGCATGCTGGATACTCCGGCAGGTGGCCAAAAGTGGTGAGGATCTACTCCTCCCAAAAACCAAAGAGCACCACCCCGAGGACAACAGTACGGTCTTAACGGTCTTCGAGACCTTTGCGTCAAATAAAAGATGGAAGCGAACACTCCGCAGCACGTCCGAAATCTGCCACATAGCAGAAACAAATCCTTGGAGCGACACGGCTATTACCTTCAACGCCAGTGATGAACCTAAATTCCGAACAGCCCGAGTACCAGCCGCACTGGTCCTCAGTCCAATCGTGGACGGCTTTCGACTCACCAAGGTACTCATGGACGGCGGCAGCGGATTAAACCTCATCTACGAGGAAACTCTTCAAAAGATGGAAATATACTGGAGCTGCATTAAGCAAAGCAGCACAACCTTTAGAGGAATCATCCCCAGTCGGGAAGCACGCTGCGCCGGAAAAATCACACTAGACGTGGTATTCAGCACATCGGATAATTACAGGTCCGAAGAAATTACATTCCAAGTGGCCCCGTTCAGTAGCGGATACCACGCTCTATTAGGGCGGGAGGCATTCACAATCTTCCAAGCCATACCCCATTACGGGTACATGAAGCTCAAAATGCTCGGGCCCAACGGAATCATCACTCTTGTTAGTGATTCGGATATAGCACTCCGCGCTGAAAATAAGATAGCTGCACTGGCCCTTGAGGCACTATCCGAAGCCCTAGTGGCCGAAGAACTAACTGCGCTGTGCTCCACGGTAAACAGGGACGACATGATACTCAATAAAAGATCCAAGTCCACCTCCTTTAAACCGGCGGACGAAATAGTCAAATTCCAAGTCCATCCAACGGACCCTACAAAAACAACTTCCATCGGGGCACAATTAAACCCCGATGTTGATGCCGCACTGCGAGAGTTCCTACGCGAGAACTGGGATACTTTTGCCTGGCACCCTTCAGACATGCCAGGAATCCCACGCAGGCTGGCTGAACACAGCCTAAATATCATAAAAGGGTTCAAGCCAGTCAAGCGGGCTCTTCGACATTTCTCTGAGCCTAAAAGACAAGCCATGGGAGAGGAACTAGCCAAGCTATTGGAGGCCGGATTCATCAGAGACATAAAACATCCGGACTGGCTAGCAAACTTGGTGACGGTACCAAAGAAGGACAAATCCTGGCGCTTGTGCGTCGATTTTAAGGACCTTAACAAGGCCTGCCCAAAGGATCCCTTCCCCTTCCCCCGCATCGATCAAATCATCGATGCTACCGCAGGACACGATTCATTGTGTTTCCTCGACGTATACTCCGGCTACCACCAAATCAAAATGGTAGAGCCAGACCAAGCCGCAACGGCATTCATCACACCATACGGCCCATTCTGCTTCAACACAATGCCCTTCGGGCTAAAAAACGCCGGTGCAACATATCAGCGCATGATTCAGACATGACTGGCAAACGAGATCGGCAAAATAGTGGAGGCATACATGGATGACGTGGTCGTTAAAACCAAGCATGTCGAAACTCTAGTAGACGACTTGAGGCTCACATTCGACAACCTCCGAACATATGACGTCAAGCTCAATCCAGAAAAATGCGTCTTCGGCGTACCAGTAGGAAAGCTCCTGGGATTCATTGTCTCCAGTAGAGGTATTGAAGCTAATCCGGCCAAAATCCGAGCGTTGTCGCAGTTGGCTACCCCAACAGACCTCAAACAAATACAAAAACTAACTGGATGTGTGGCGGCTCTAAGCCGCTTTATCTCCCGTTTGGGAGAAAAGGCATTACCCCTTTGTCGCCTCCTCCGGCGTACCGAACACTTCGAGTGGACGGACGCCGCCACAGCCGGACCCAACGAAATAAAAGCCATGTTGGCAACAAACCCAGTCCTGGCCGCGCCAAACATTGGCGAACCAATGCTATTATACATTGCGGCAACTCATCAAGTGGTAAGCGCCGTGCTTGTCGTCGAGCGAGAAGTGGACGGACACAAATTTCCCATTCAAAAGCCGGTTTACTACGTGTCCACTGTCCTTACTCCATGCAAATCGCGGTACCCGCATTATCAAAAGATAGCGCACGCGGTATTTATGGCATCCAGGAAGCTGCGACACTACTTTCAAGAGTGTTCGATAACAGTAGCCTCGGAAGTACCACTTAACGATATTATAAACAACCGCGACGCGACGGGTCGGATTGCCAAATGGTCCATTGAGCTCCTCCTGTTCGACATAACTTACAAGCCACGGCGAGCTATTAAATCGCAAGTTTTGGCTGACTTCGTCGCTGAATGGACGGAAGCCGAACTCCCTAAAGAGTACGGCACATATTCAAACTGGATCATGCACTTCGACGGCTCCAAAATGTTGGTTGGTCTGGGGGCCGGCGTCGTTTTGACGTCCCCAACAGGAGACACAGTTCAATAAGTACTGCAGATAATGTATACGGACTCCAACAATGCAGCCAAATATGAGGCCCTTCTACATGGTCTCCGGATGGCAGTATCCATGGGCATTCAACGCCTAGAGGTGCGCGGGGATTCAAACCTTGCAATATCCCAAATAAATGGAGACTTTGATGCCAAGGATCCAAAAATGGCGCTTATCGCAATGCTGTCCTAAAAATGTCAGCCCGGTTCGAGGGGCTCGAATTTCACCATGTGGCTCAGGAAAACAATCAGGCGGCGGATATCCTCGCCCGCATTGGCGCAAAACGCGACACGGTCCCTCCCAACATTTTTCTGGAAAGGCTTTTCAAGCCATCGGTAGCATGGGAAGGGGACACTGATAACAACAGTCCGGACCCGGCCAAAATACCCGATACCAAACTCTCTGACACAATCGGAGGCTCCGCCACCAAAATAACACAATAAGCCCACGAAATAATGGCTATTATTGCCCCATGGACAGAACCATTCCTGGCCTACTTAACTAGATAGGAACTCCCGGAGGACCAAAATGAGGCACGCTGCATAGTGCAACGATCAAAGGCCTACAGGGTCCACGAGGGAGAATTGTACAAAAAAAGCGCTACTGGAGTCCTTCAACGGTGCATCTCCGAAGAGGAAGGACGGAACCTTTTGGCAGAAATTCATGCCGGACTCGGCGGTCATCACGCAGCAGCTCGGGCTCTTGTGAGCAAGGCCTTCCGTACAAGATTCTATTGGCCAACTGCCCGGGCAGACGCACAGGACTTAGTCCAGCGTTGCGCCGGTTGCCAACTCTTTGCAAATCAAAGCCATATGCCACCCACCGCCCTCCGAACAATCCCCATTACATGGCCCTTTGCCGTCTGGGGGCTTGACATGGTTGGACCCCTTAAAGGTGGAACCCACAAGAAAAAAAATACTTATTGGTCATGGTGGATAAATTCACCAAATGGATAGAGGCCAAACCAGTTAAAACAGCCGAATCCGGACCGGTGATAGATTTCATATCCGGGGTTGTACATCGCTACGACGTCCCCCACAGTATCATCACTGATAACGGCACGAACTTAACGGCCGGCGAGGTAAAACTCTGGTGCAGTAAAATGGGCATCAAGATCAATTATGCTTCAGTCTACCATCCACAAACCAACGGTCAAGTCGAACGAGCAAATGGTCTTATAATGAGCGGCATTAAACCCAAACTAGTGCGCTCCTTAACAGAGTCTGACACGCACTGGGTAGAGGAGCTCGACTCTGTACTCTGAGGGCTGCGGACCACGCCGAATCGTAGTACCGGATACACACCATTTTTATGGTGTACGGCGTAGAGGCAGTCCTACCCTGTGACATAATTCATGACTCACCTCGAGTGCGCATGTACGAAGAAAGAGAAGCCGAGCTCGATCGGCAGGACAGTCTGGACACCTTGGAGGAAGAGCACGACGTAGCCAAAGCCCGTTCCGCATTTTACTAGCAACAGGCCCGCAGATACCAAAACAGAGAAGTACGAGCCAAAATGTATAACGTTGGCGAACTAGTTCTCCGAATAAGAAAAAGAACAAGCTAGATCCCAAATGGGAAGGTCCCTTCGTCATCGACCAAGTTCTGACCGGCGGAGCGTACCGACTGCGGGATGCATCGACTAGTCGGCTCGAGCCGAACCCATGGAACGCAGTGAGGCTCCGAAGATTCTACGCCTAGCACCGGACTTTGTGTTATTCCCTTCCCTTTGTCCATTTTCTGCATATGCGTCGTCTGTCTTGTTTCCCTTTCTTTCTTTTATTCCTCTAGGCCTTCAAGGGTCACCTTGTGCCGCACTTGTACACTACAGAGGTGCTAGCCGCACTATCTACACCTGGGGGCTTCTTTCACAGAAGCTTAAATTATTTACCTGGGCATCACGCCCAACACATGCGTTATACTTCCGCATGTACCTTTTTTCACCATTATATGCATCGATATGACTTAAGTTTTGGCCAAGCTGGGTTGCCTGGCTCTTGTATTTATGCCCTACGTTCCCGTTAATTCGGCTAGGGCATAAGGGGAGCACCTCTGCGATTGTTACCGCCGGGTCAGCCGGACGTGTACCTCAGACTGGGTGAAGCCGAAAGCTAGCATTCTTAAGAGAATATTCGGTCGATGAACAAAAGATGACTTTTATTTATTAACCATATCTGCCCCTAGACGTTTTTACTGCGCTTCTTGTCGCAGTCCGGACATGCACTTTAGGGCATGCCTACCCAGGGAAAGGAACCCTTAATGGAACTATTCTCTCTGGAAGATGTTTCTTACTACCCATGTAATATAACATAACTAGTTGGGCACTTGTCTGATAAAGCATTAATGACCCCTACGCCTAGTCTCCACGCATGCCCCGGTTCTTATATAACCGAGAGGGTATTCGGATACACTCCGGACTATCGGGTCCCGAGGTTGAAGCGAAAAGGTCCGCCACGGCAAACGATCTACAATCTGGCTAGAAGGCATCATATATGTCACTTTACAATTACATAGTCAATTTGACTGGTTGAATTCCTCTTCAATGCCATCCAATAGGCTGTCTAGTCTACAGTCCTGTTGGGAATACTTTGCGGCCAATTCTACTTGGCCGTACACTAAATTTACAGGGATCTCCTTGCCATCAGGCCCCACAGGTCCGACTTCGGCCATGTGGTTCGGGTCAGCCTTCGTGTACCGTGTCTTCACCATCGCCAAAGCTTCCCTAGCGCCCTGACGACAGGCCGATATCTTCCATAATCGGAAGCGCCGCCATGCTCCCTTCAGCTTTTCTGCAATCTCTCCAAGGCCTTCGAGTAGGGAGACAGACGGCCACAAGGCCTGGGCAATGCCTTGCATCACCTGCCGAACTCGTTCGTGCAACTGTGAGATCTCGGGAAGAAGATCACCCGTCGAACTAGGCATCTCCTCGGCAGGATGACCTATTAACGTATCTACAGACATAACTCTGTCAGCCAGCTTCCCCGCCGAACTCTTTTTAAGTCCGTTCAAGCACTTACTAAATATGCCGCGCCAAAGCCGTTGATTCTCCTTAACAGAGTCCGACAGTTGGGCACGAACATCTTTCAGTTCCACGCCCAACTTGGTGTTGGCATCTTGGAGATCATTCTTCTCCTGCCTCACCCTTGTAAGCATGCTCTCACCAGCCTTCAGCTGGCGTTTGAGCTGTTGCTTATCCAGATTCACTCCAACGTCATCTGCAATTTTTTCGTCAGATTTGCATATAAAGCCGCACTCTAATATGATACTTATCATTTGACGGATATGTTACCAGCGGGGGTCTCTTTGGGCTCCCCTGCGGCGGACAGTGCGGCCTGAAGTTGGGCTTTGCACTCTTCCAGCTCCTGGGACAGTTGAGTATTCTTTTCTGTAAGAACCTACATGACAAATGATCATTAAATCAGTTATCCTAACTGTTTCAAGTCTCAGGGTCTAAGGATATATATAATCATCAAATTTTCTCACCCGTATGTCTTTTACATTCTGCTCCGTGGCTCTGGCTAGACCATCTTGAGCGGCACGGAGGTGCGCGTCTCCCGAGTTGAAGGCATCCAATGCCTCTGGGGAGAAACAAGCGTCACGAAGAACAGTCCGGCGATGCCTGTGGTTCATGGAACTTTCCACCTCAGAACGGATTGCGGACAGTCTATCCGTATCCTCTGTCGGAGGAGCACCCGACGCACGCCTTGTACTCGTTCCCACCTCTGAGTCTGGCCTTGGAGCCTGGCTTGTGGAGACGCGATTGGTAGCCTCTCCGGGTATAGTCCGGCGGGCGCTCTTTTCCTGAAAAGAAGGCATGGGCGTTAGTATGCCTCTGTAAATAATGTCTTGTAATAAAGACGGCGCGCCATACCGCTGCGCTGGTGCCTCAATCCGGACTGCGGATCTTTTCAGCCTGCCTGGCCTAGCGGCCCCTTGTTGGCTAGTTGCCACGGGCTCGGCCTTCTGCCCCGAGGACCTCCCCTGCAAAACACGGCTGTTATACGACAATAAAAACAGCACAAGGACGGATCCCTTTTTAAGTGCTAGGATTTCGGTCTCAGTCACCTGTGAGGCTGGAACTAGCCCAGGGTAATCGGCCGTAATGGCCACCAAGGTATTGTCATTACTCCCTTGGTAAAATACCCCGTCGATCAGCTCCACGGATATGCCCGGATCCTCCTGGGAGGCCGGGTCAAGGGACCGTCCAGGGTCCTCGGGCTGTGGGGGAGGGCTGTTTATCTCCTTTACTGCCTGGCGCAGCTCCTGCGATGAAATCGCTAGAATGAATACTTAAACTACGGGAATACGAAACAGATGGGCAAGAAAAATCTTCGCTTACCCAGCTCGGAGGATTGTACATGGAGAATCCGCCCTGCGGGTTGACACGGAGGAATTCCTCCTCTTCTCCCTTGTACAAAGTGGACAAGATCTTTATTAGATCAGCAGCCGATCCCGGCAGTTTGCGGCCGTGGCGGGTGGCGTCATCCTCCCCATTGAAATCCCACATGGGGTGGCCTCTATACTGGAGCGGCTGCACCCCCCGCATAATGCATATAGCCATGACCTCGATCATGGTCAGTCTGGATCGAGCTAAAGAGCTTATCCGGCTCATCAGATAAAGAATGTCCCGGTCGTCTTCCTCCAGGGGGCTCCATGGACGCCAGCTCTGACGCTTCTTCAAAGGGGCGTTGTCAAACTCTGGAAGGCCGATCCGAATAGGGTCCAGAAGGGGGACATCTTCTATATAAAACCATTCTGAAGGCCAGTCTTCGGACGTCTTCCTTGGGGTCCCGGATAGGTATCCAGTCCCGGCGATATGCCACACTTCGGCTCCGCCCACTTGATATATTGATCTCTTCTTAGAACGGGGCACCAGGCAGAACAACTTCTTCCACAGAGCAAAATGAGCCTCACAGCCCAAAAATAACTCGCAAAGGGCTACGAATCCCGCGATATGCAACAGAGAGGCAGACATGAGGCTGTGCAGCTGGAGGCCATAGAACTCCAGAAGCCCTCGAAGAAATGGATGGATTGGGAATCCGAGCCCTCTTACCAGATAAGGGACAAGGCATACCCGCTCTCCCTTGGAGGGATTGGGACGGCTCTCCGCTTGCTCTCCGCCATTATATGTGGCAAGCCCGGCTCGAACCGGGACCAGGTACGCTGGGGGAAGAAATCCCTTGGACTGAAGCATCACCAATTTGCTGTGCGGGATGGAACATCTCTCCCAATCTCCATGCTTGGAACTAGAGGTGTGAGAGGAGGAGCTGCGTCGACCGGCCATGGTGGAATGGATCTCTGTCGGGTACGCTCTGATGAAGACTCGGCAAGGGAGGATGATGTGATTTGGATCTGAATCCTCGTCTTTTTAAGTAGACGGCTCATTTACATAGCTAGGGGGGTAAATGTGAAAACACCCTGGCTCTTCACATTCGCTCGACACGTGGAAAGTAGCCATTATTGGGCGTAGAAGCCAAGAAGTACAAACCATCACAAGGAACCGGACATTGTTTCGACAGGTACACAAAATTTGAGGAGGAACCCGCCTTGTAATGCCGAGGATAATACTGCGTGCCGGACTCGTCGTCATTAAAGCCTGGTTCGGGGGCTACTGAGGGAGTCCTGGATTAGGGGGTCTCCGTACAGCCGGACTATCTCCATTGGCCGGACTATTAGACTATGAAGATACAAGATTGAAGACTTCGTCTCGTGTCCGGATGGGACTCTACTTGGCGTGGAAGGCAAGCTAGGCAATACGTATATGGATATCTCCTCCTTTGTAACCGACCTTGTGTAACCCTAACCCTCTCCGGTGTCTATATAAACCAGAGGGTTTTAGTCCATAGGACAACAATCACAACATACAATCATACCGTAGGCTAGCTTCTATGGTTTAGCCTCTCTGATCTCGTGGTAGATCTACTCTTGTAACACCCATATCATCAATATCAATCAAGCAGGACGTAGGGTTTTACCTCCATCAAGAGGGCCCGAACCTGGGTAACACTTCGTGTCCCTTGCCTCCTGTTACCATCCAGCCTAGACGCGCAGTTCGGGACCCCCTACCCGAGATCCGCCGGTTTTGACACCGACAATAGACTTGCAAGATAGGATCAACAACTCTCATATATTGATGAAAACACAATAGGTTCAGATCTGAAATCATGGCACTCGGGCCCTAGTGACAAGCATTAAGCATAGCTAAGTCATAGCAACATCAATCTCAGAACATAGTGGATACTAGGGATCAAACCCTAACAAAACTAACTCGATTACATGATAAATCTCATCCAACCCATCACCGTCCAGCAAGCCTATGATGGAATTACTCACGCAGGGCGGTGAGCATCATGAAAATGGTGATGGAGAATGGTTGATGATGACGATGGCGATGGATTCCCCTCTCCGGAGCCCCGAACGGACTCCAGATCAGCCCTCGTGAGAGGTTTTAGGGCTTGGTGGTGGCTCCGTATCGTAAAACGTGATGAATCCTTCTCCTTTATTTTTTTCTCCCCGAAAGCAAATATATAGAGTTGGAGTCGAGGTCGGAGGAGCTCCAGGGGGCCCACGAGGTAGGGGGCGCGCCCTAGGGGGGCAGGCTTGCCCCCCACCCTCGTGGCTAGGGTGTGGGCCCCCTGGTCTTCATCTTTTGCAAGGATTTTTTATTATTTCCGAAAAGATGTTCCGTGAACTTTCAGGTCATTCCGAGAACTTTTGTTTCTGCACATAAATAACACCATGGTAATTCTGCTGAAAACAACGTCAGTCCAGGTTAGTTCCATTCAAATCATGCAAGTTAGAGTCCAAAACAAGGGCAAAAGTGTTTGGAAAAGTAGATACGACGGAGACGTATCAAAGAGTCCCATCCGGGCACAGGTACAGTCTTCGGTCTTCGTATCTTCATAGCCCATCAGTCTGGCCCATGGCTAACAGACCGGATCCCCGAGGACCCCTTAGTCCAGGACTCCCTCAGTAGCCCCCGAACCTGGCTTCAATGACGAGGAGTCCGGCGCGCAGATTTGTCTTCGGCATTGCAAGGCGGGTTCCCTTCTTTCCGAACTCCAAAATAGTCTTCGGTCGTACCGATGTATCCGGACCTGTAACTCACACCACACACAATCGTAGAGAGAAGATAATATTTTATGAATCCAATCTGCTAATAATTTTCTATAATATGACATCACGTCTGCCCTGTCAGTATATCGAACTGTTTTGTCTGCCATCCCGTGTTTCGAGATGCGGTTTCCATTGGCACGTCTTGTCAAAGCAGAGATCGTGTCCCCTTATTACGGGATTCTCATCAATACGGGCGTGGGTAACCCAACCATGCCATTTACATAGCCCTTGGAATAGACGAGCTTTAAGGCGAGCAGGGAGGCGTTCGATATTCGCTACCCTTATAAGGAGATAAGATTCCCCTTTCTTCTCCCACACCTTCTCTCTTCTTCTGCCTTTCCACTCTTGAGCTCCAGCGCCCAAGTTCTCATCTATTCCCACACGAGAAAGCACTCAACCATGTCCGGATCCGGAGGTCAAGGCAAGTGGATGGCTTCCTCCATCAAGGAGGAGGACATCGCCGAGCTTCGGGCGGCTGGGTACTTGGCGAAGGAAATCGCCCACCATCTTCGAGCCTAGGGTCAAATCATTCCCACGCCGAAGCCCAAAGAGAGGGTGGTATTCATCCCCCATTTCCTCCGCGGGCTAGGGTTTCCACTCCACCCCTTCGTCCGTGGGATAATGTTCTACTATGGGATAGACTTCCACGACCTATCCCCAAACTCCTTCCTCAATATCTTGGCGTTCATCGTCGTGTGCGAGGCCTTCCTCCGCATCTAACCCCACTTCGGGCTATGGCTCAAAATCTTCAATATGAAGACGAAGGTGGTGGATGGCCAGCACGTAGAGTGCGGGGCACCATGGTGAGCAAGCTCACCAACGTCTCTTGGCCAAAAGGCACATTCCTGGAGTCTGTCAAGGAATGGCAGAAACAATGGTTCTACATTACCGAACCCCGCGAGGACACTTGGGCCGCGGCTGCCGAATTCAACTCTGGCGCTCCCGTGCGACTCACCTCCTGGGTCGAGAAGAGCCCGAACTGGTGTTCTTCAGACGAGCTGATTGCGCTGCAAACGTGCATTCAAAGCATGATCGATAGGGACATCAAGCTTGTCGACGTAATCCAAGTGATGCTGGTGCGCTGGATCCTCCCCTGCCAGAGCCGAAGCCGCCCTCTATGGGATTTCAACCTGAAAAAACACCACACCTTGGAGAGGCTCTTCGAAACAACTCATGAAGATGCCTGGAAATTGCTCTTTAAGGGCAACGAGATACCGCCGGCCACAGATTCGGACCGTGGTAACGACATAAATCACCTCCCCAACGAGGTATGTTATTTTCAACATCCCCTACTTGCTTGTTTCAAGGGTGACATCTAAGCTTTTATTATCATTGCTATTTCAGTACTGGTTGAAGAAGGCGAAGCAGATCTGGTGTGGGGCTCCCGTGCCTGAAGAACCAGTCATCCCGCGTTTAGCGAAGTTGCTGGAGTCGGCGCCTTATAAGGCACCAGAAAAGAAGGCCACGGGAAAGGCCAAGGGGGTCCGGAGTGGCCCTCGCTGCAAGGGCACTTTGGACGTGATGTCCGAAGACAAGACCCGTTCCCCTGCCGCCAAAGACGACGAGGATGAGGTGGAGGAAAGCGACTCTCCCCCTGATGAGGGAAGGAAGAAGAGGGCGGCCTCCACAACTCTGGAGGCAGAGGTGCCCAAGAAGGGGAAGGGCTCCCTCGCGGATAACTCCACATGGGACGTCGACAACAGGACGGAGAGACGCCCCCGCGCTAAGCCTCGGGCCGCATTGTAAGTACGAAGACTTGTATCCACCCATAAAGTTTCTCCTCCTCACTACATTGAGATGATTGGTTATGTTTATTGTAGTCCGGCCCACAACAGCTCCCCGCGATCCTCGTCAGGAGGCTTGCTGGATTCCAAGGCGATGGCCAGTGATTCACCGCCAGCCGCTCACTCTCCCAAGGCCAATGATGATGCGGAGGTGCTATCCCGAAGGACTGTTCTAGGCGGGGGACAGGCTTAGGAGGCGCCAGAAGGCGAAATCCCCGTCGCCGGACACCAAGGGGAATCAATCCCCATGGAGACTGGTGGGGAGGGCCGTACTCAGTTCGACCCGCAGCCGGACTCAATTCCAGAGACCGAGGCTGCTCCGGAATCCGGCACGCGACCTCCTTTGAAAGAAGGGGGATGCTTGTTCCCCCGGTGACCCTGTCCAACCAGGGGCACCGTATAATCTGCTGGAAGTGATGCGGGGCGCTTCCATTGTGTACGAGCACCATGTTCTTATGGGCACGGTAATTGAAAGGGTTCAGTCCGCCAAGAGCGAACTAATCGAAGCCTGCAATAGCCTGTTGACAGGTTTTGAGGTAAGCAGCGCCAAAAAGGAGAAAATCCCAATGTAGACAGTAGCCCCTGAGACACTGTCTGGTGTTCGAAAAGAGAAAACCGGAAAGAGGATCAATCTCCTATTGCAGGAAACTAACTAAATTTGTCCAAAATGTATGTGCAGGCGTCGCTGTTGGCCGCAGCCTCGCATACTTTCTAAATCTCTGGACTGAAGCAGAAACTGGCGGAGGCCGAGGAGGAGCTGGGCCAGGTGAAGAGGCAGCTCCAGGAAAAACAAGGTAAGTAATAACCTGTTATGGATTCGAAAAAGGGAAAATGATATGCAATGACCGAAATACCATGATGTGAACAGAGGCGACAACCGAGGTTGAGGCCCTGAAAGCGGCCCCGGTCGAAGCCGAGGGGAAGGCTGTCAAGGAGCATGCCGCCCGTAAGAGGCTCAAGGCCCGGGTCAATGAAGTCCAACAGGAGCTCCAGGACGCGGTGAGGAAGTGCGAGACCTTGGAGCACAATGCGTCGGCTCAAGAGGCCGAACTTGCCAAGGCTCATAAGAGTGCGGAGGCGGCCCAGATTGAAGCCCAGGATGCTCTCCATGAGACCCAGGAGGCCAGGAAGATCGCGGCAGGTAAGGCATTCAATATGCAAAGCAGGAGTGTGAAGAGGAAATTTCTTTTACTAAGCCAGATCTAGAGTTCTCTAGGGGCCTTTGCTGATCTGCCACGCAGTGTGACCGACGTTGCGGAGTTCTTCTGAGCCGAAGAAGGGAGCTCCACGGAGAAGTTGTTTTGGTCGCAATATTACGCGCCAGAACATCTGGTACCCTTCAGCGATTAGCTGAAACAGCTGGTCGAGCTGCAGAGGGTGGCCGAACTGGCCATGAAGGATATGATAATCCGGTTGTGGCCGGCCGAAGCTATTCCCAGCAGCTATTTCGGCCTCGTGAAGAAGCTGGTGGATGCCTGTCCTCGGCTAGATGTCATCAAGTGGTCTGTCTACATCGAGGGCGCGTGTCCGGCCTTCTCTTTTTGCAAGGTCTGGTGGGCGAAGCTGGATGCTGTCAAGCTAGCGACTGGGGGGCCACCGGAGGGCAAGGAGCACCGCACACCTGAGCGATACTTCGGCGATGTCTTAGAGGGGTCCCGCATTGTTGCGGATCATTGTGCGAAAGACACCATCTTTGAATGAATGTATTCGAGCTCCCTCTGCCTTATATGATGAAACAAAATGTTTATGCAATATAATGCTTATTATGTTTTCAAATTTTTACTTCCTGTGCGGACGTGTTGTATGAAATCTGAGGGTTAACCAGTCGTCGGCTTCTGCCCCCACGTAGGTAGTACGGGGGTGTTTGGGATGGAATCTAAACAATCTTGATGCAATTAGATGGTCCTTGAAGGAGTTGTTTAGCGCAACGAACCAGGCAATCAGACTATGCGGCTGTAACGACCTCACTTAGCCATAGGAGTGCGACAATAAAAGCATGGGCGCAGCCCCTAGTATACGAACTAGAGTGCTATAAGCGTCTGATCGGGAAGTACCAATCCTTCGCGTAATGCGGAAGAAATCTCCAACGATTTGCAACCTCCAAATAGCTGACCGGCTCTCGCCGCATCATGACAGTCAGTTTTCGGCTTTCTCTACTGAGGT
Source organism: Triticum urartu (assembly GCF_056163025.1). Classification (NCBI taxonomy): domain Eukaryota; kingdom Viridiplantae; phylum Streptophyta; class Magnoliopsida; order Poales; family Poaceae; genus Triticum; species Triticum urartu. The sequence goes on along the minus strand of NC_141879.1, from coordinate 462,787,199 downwards.
GCTCCTTTGGATAAACCAAGGCACAATCGCAGTAGTTCTCCCTTTACTACCTTAGACGATTTAGCGGAACGTAAGGTAGCAAGCACAGGAGCCGGGCAACCCAACTATTGACCAAAGACATGATTCGGAGCCAATGCATATAATGCTAAATTCGGGGTGCCAAACTATACTTATAAAAAGTGTTCGGGCTTTTGTTGCCATAGTGTGGGGTGCTGTGCAGTCCCTGGCGAACATGAAACGCACCAAAGTGTTCGGGTGCTACCTGATAAGGTTATCCACAGGGGAGCTGAAAAAAGGAAGGAAACAGAAAAGATACGAAGGTAAAAAGCTGGAGTCCTACAGCTCCAGCCGCATCATTGTAATTTAATTAGTATGTCAAGGCGCATTGATACATGTAGTGCGATAAGCAACAGGGTATTTGACATGCCGAAACCAAGGGAGAGCTGCACACGGGTCCTGAAAAATAGGTAGAGTTATTGTTAACGGAATCACCTAAAAAGTCCCCCATATGACTGTGTTTCCCGCCGTCTTGGTGTGTTTTATCCTTCAAGAGGACCGATGACCAGGCCATCAGATGGTGCCTGTGGGATTGAGACCTAAAAAGGAAACAAGTAAAAGTGAAAGTATGTGTGTATCCGATGTCGGTTGAGCTGTACTACGGACCACAAGCTAGCTATGCCTCCATCAATGCCCATGGAATATTGAGTGCGTAGTTATGTACGCGTGGCACGAATGCCACCACTTGGTCGGAACTGCGACGGAGGCCGGATTGCTAGTCGAGCTCCTGACGAGCCGAGCTCTCCTACTGCAGAGTTGTTCGGACCCTCTTAACGGTGTCCGTGGGCTCGGCAGCCGAATTAAGATTCTGCTTGAGAAGGCCGCTCTGTACTTCTGCTGCTAAGGCAATTGTGTGCTCTTCTGTACAGAGGGAGCGTTCCATATTTCCGTTGACTGTTATGACGCCACGTGGACCGGGCATCTTGAGCTTGAGATAAGCATAGTGTGGTACTGCGTTGAATCGAGCGAACGCAGTTCGTCCGATCAGTGCGTCATAGCCGCTGCGAAAGGTGACGATATCGAAGATTAACTCCTCGCTTCGGAAGTTGTCTGGAGATCCAAAGACAACCTCTAGTGTGATTGAGCCCGTACAGCAGGTCTCTACACCTGGTATGACTCCTTTGAAGGTAGTCCTGGTGGGCTTGATCCGAGATGGGTTAATGCCCATTTTTCGTGCTGTATCCTGATAGAGCAGATTGAGGTTGCTACCTCCGTCCATAAGGACACGAGTCACGTGGAACCCATCAATTATTGGGTCTAGGACCAGTGCGGCTGAGCTACCGTGACGGATACTAGTCGGATGATCCTGGCGATCAAAACTGATCGGGTATGACGACCATGGATTAAATTTTGGGGCGACTGGCTCTATTGCGTAGACGTCCCTGAGCGCACGCTTGCGCTCCCTCTTGGGGATCTGGGTAGCGTATATCATGTTCACCGTGACCTGAGGGGGAAACTTCTTCTGTCCCCCTGTGTTCGGTTGCTGGGGCTCTTCGTCATCGTCCTCGCTTTGCGATCCCTTTTTCCTGTTTTCGGCTTTTAATTTGTCGGCCTGTTTAAAAACCAAACAATCTCTATTTGTATGATTGGGTGGTTTGTCTAGGGTGCCATGAATCTTGCACGGACGATCAAGTATGCGGTCCAAGCTGGATGGGCCCGAATTGTTCTTTTGGAACAGCTTCTTCCGCTGACCGGACTTAGAGCCGATGAATCCGGCATTGACTGTCGTGTCCTCGGTGTTATCACTGTTGTTTCGATGCTTGTATCTGTTGCGTCGAGACTTGTCTTTGCTAGTTTTCGCTTCAGGGGGGCCGACGTCGCGTGCATTGTTTTTTCTACGGGCCAACCAACTGTCCTCACCCGCACAAAAGCGTGTCATGAGTGCCGTGAGGGCTGCCATGGATTTTAGCTTTTCTTGGCCGAGGTGGTGAGCGAGCCATTTGTCGCGGATGCTGTTTTCGAAGGCTGCTAGGGCTTCGGCATTCGGACAATCGACGATTTGGTTCTTTTTTTAGTTAAGAACCTAGTCCAGAATTTCCTGGCGGACTCTCCGGGCTGTTGAACTATATGGCTTAAGTCATCAGCATCCGGAGGTCGAACATATGTGCCTTGGAAGTTATCGAGGAAGGCCTCTTCCAAGTCCTCCCAGCTGCCAATAGAATTTGCAGGCAGACTGTTGAGCCAGTGCCGAGCTGGACCCTTGAGATTTAAAGGGAGGTATTTGATGGCGTGGAGGTCATCGCCGCGGGCCATATGAATGTGGAGAATGAAGTCTCCGATCCACACCGCGGGGTTCGTGGTTCCATCGTATGATTCTATATTTATGGGTTTGAACCCTTATGGGAATTCATGATCCAGGACCTCATTGGTGAAGCAATGAGGGTGTGCGGTGCCTCTATATCAGGTCATATCGCGACGTAGCTCTGATGGAGTCTGTCTGCAGTTTTCAATCCGCGCATGACTAAGTTTTTCACGTCCGAATAGGTGGCCATCGTCGCGTGTCGAGGCGCGTCCTCGCGATCCGTAGATTGATCTAGTATGTCCTGCTTTATTGTTCAGGTTTTGCCGGAGGTCATATGTATGACCGTGGGCTAATTTACCTCTACCTATGTGCTGAGGCGGGGCTGGCTGGTGTTCGGCATGAGTTGCCGTTTTGTCTCGACCACGTGGTGGTCGGTCAGCCGCATTGTACGATGGAGGTATGTATTTCGGTGCCTCCTCATCAAACTGAGGTAGCAATTTGCGCTTTGGGTAGCTTTTGGTTGGGCGCTTGAGGCCGTATTCTTTGGCTGCTAGGACAACAGTCCATTTATCATTGAGCAGATCTTGGTCAGCTTGAAGCTGCTTCTGCTTCTTTTTCAGGCTCCTTGTAGTGGTGATTAGCTAGCGCTTGAAGCGCTCCTGCTCCAGAGGTTCCTCAGGCACAATGAAATCATCGGTGCCGAGGCTCACCTCATCCTCGGAGAGCGGAAGATAGCTTACGTCCTCCGAGTCTTCGTGCGTGGCCTGCTTGCCAGCTAGCCTGCCCATCTTCCCCTTCATCTTGTTCATTAGTTGTTTCAACGGGGTCTTCGTTGTCTTCGGCACCTTCTGGGGTATTATCTTCTCCTGTGCCGGTGATGCTGTCTTTACTGCGGCGTGACTTAGAGCGGCGCCGCTGATGCCGACGTTTGGATTGTATTTCAGAAAGTTTACCCTCAGCTGGATCTTCCTTGTCATCGCCGCTGTTTTCTTTTGGTGCATCCACCATGTATACATCATACGAGGAAGTGGCCGTCCAGCGTCCGGTGAACGGCGGGTTCTGGGCCTCTTCTTCTCCGGCATCGTCGTCCATACCGTCGATGTCCTCGGAGTCGCAATCAAGTTTGTCGGTCAAATCCTCGACCGTGGCTATGAAGTGGGTGGCAGGTGGGAAGAAAAATTCTCCACCGTCAGCACCTAGTTCGAGCCGAATATAGTTCGGCCGTGAGTCCTCCGCCAAGGACAGGTTTTTAATGAGTTTAGCACATCACCCAAAGGCGAGTGCTGGAAGATATCTGCGGTGCTGAATTCGAAGATCGAGCCATCCTTAGTCCAGGACTCCCTCACCGACCATGGGTTGAATTTTGGGGTGACCGGTTGACGGCGTAGACGTCCCTTAACGCGCGCTTGCTCTCCCGCTTGGGGATATGTGTGACATATATCATACTCGCCGTTTTTACCATGGGGGGGATTTCTTCTTTCCCCCATGTTCGGTGGGCGAGGCTCTTCATCGCCATCCTCGCTGGCCGGCCTGTTTAAAGACCCAACTGTTTCTGTTGGTGTGATTGGGAGGCTTTTCAGGGGTGCCATGAATATGGCAAGGCCGATCAAGTATTCTGTCCAAACTAGATGGACCATCTCCATTTTCCTTTGAATGGCTTCTTCCATTGACCGGGTTTAGAGCCGCTGAATCCAACGTTGACCGATGTGTCTTCGGTTATTTCATTATTGATTCAACGCTTGTGCTTGTTGCGTCGTGGTTTGCCATTGCCGTCCCTAGCTTCAGAGGTGCCGTGTTGCTGGTGCTATTGCTTCTGCGGGCTAGCCAGCTATCTTCTCCTGCACAAAAGCGGGTCATTAATGTGTTAAGGGCTGCCATGGACTTTGGCTTTTCTTGGCCAAGGTGTCGGGCGAGCCATTCATCGCGGACGCTGTGTTTAAAGGCCGTGAGGGCTTTGTCGTGTGGACAATCAACAATTTGGTTCTTTTTAATTAAGAACCTTGTCCAGAGTTTCCGAGCTGACTCTCCGGGTTGCTGGACTATGTGACTGAGGTCATCGGCATCCGAGGGCCGTACATAGGTACCTTGGAAGTGCGGAGTGCATCACCATGATCCTGTGTGTGCGTAGGAAAATTTTGAAATTACTACGTTCCCCAACAGCAACCGCCCAGGCCGCAGAGGTTTCCGAACTGAAACAGTAACTGAAGCAAGTCGATGATGACATTGTCCTTATTAACAAATGGCTCGATGAGGCACATGGTATGCTGCGAACATCCCGTTTATGCCTATATGAATGCGCGAATTCGAAGTTGAAACTTAGACTTTGTTATGTGTGAAATTGCAGATGGCGCTGCTGAGGTCGAGACGCTCAGGGGTGAACTTGCCCGGGCCAAGGAGCAGGCGAGAGTGGGCAATGCGCCCGTTGATAAAGAGGCTGCAGATTTGAAGGCCAAACAGGCCACCCGGCGCCAGGTTGAGGAGAGGGTATCTGTAGTAGAGCAAGAGCTCAAGGACATCGCCCGCAAGTGCAAGTCCCTCGAGGAGGAGAATAAAGCCAAAGCAACCGACCTCACCAAGGCCCTTGAGGAGGCCAAAGAGGCGCGATCCGAATCTAGGGCGGCTCGCGAGGAGGTCCAGCGGGCCGGACTGATAGCGGCTGGTAAGCCCTTTCTTTTATAGACTAAGTTTGGCGATCAGAGATATGCCTTGCTTAACCGACTATGGAGTTCTCCAGACATCTTTGCAGATCTTCCGAAGAGTGCCACCAATGCCGCGCAATTCTTCCAGGCTCAGGAGGTGCATGCGACGGAGAAGCTGTTCTGGTCACAGTTCGGGGCGTGGGAGCGCCCGACGCTGCTGAATGACCAAATGGCGCAATGGGCCGAGTTGCATAAGATGTCCGGAGCGGCCATGAAGGATGTCATAGTTCGGCTACGGCCAGCCGAACCCATTCCGAGCAGCTTTTTCGGCTTGGCGCAACGACTTGTCGATGCAGTGCCCCGAATCGACGCAATCAAGCGGTCGGTGTGCATATAAGGTGCACGGATGGCCTTCGCCCGCATCAAAATGCACTGGGCGAATATGAAGGCTGCCGAAGTGGCTGTTGAGGGCCCTCCCGGAGGCAAGAACCACCGCACGCCGGAGCGCTACCTGGAGGACGTTCTAGAGGGCGCCCACTTGATAGAGGGTCAATGCGCAAAGGACATTATGTTCAAATAAATGTACCCGAATTGTCGGGACATTTGTATTATGTATCAAGGCTTTGTAATATATTTGTGCCTTTGTCTGAAAGATTGTACCTCCTGTGCGGCCATTTTTATATTCCTGAGAGTTTTCCAGTCGTCGGCTTCGGCCCCCACGTAGATACTACGGGGGTGTTCGAAATAGCACATGATCACACTTGACCCAACGTCTTGGTCCGTGAAGGAGGTGTCAGTGCGGCGAACCAAGCAATCAGACTATGTGGCTTTACCACTCTCACTTAGCCATAGGAGTTTGACGATGGGGCTGGAGTATAGCCCCTGGTATGTACGCAGCTATCCGGATATGGATGCGTTACGTATGTGACCAGAAAAACAGTCCTTCATATAATACGAAAACAATCACTAAAGATTTTAATAAGTCGCCGAATGGCTGACCAGCTCTCGCCGCATCATGACAGTCAGTTTTCGGCTTTCTCTACTGAGGTGCTTGACCGGACGAACCAGAAACACAATCGCAGTAGTTCTCCCTTTACTACCCTAGCCGAACAAATGGAACGTAAGGTAGCAAACACAAGAGCCGGGCAACCCAACTATTGACCAAAGACATGATTCGGAGCCGATGCATATAATGCCAAGCTTGGGACGCCGAATTGTGCTATAAAGCTATTCAGACTTTTGTTTGGCAACACATGTGAGGCCATATAGAGCCCTTGGCAATTTGATTCGAGGTGTGAGAGTGAGACAACATAGGAGATGACAAACAGTCTATGAATAAAGGCGATACCGAATAAAAATTGTTTTCACTGGAATCTGATTGATACGTCAAAACATGGTCTTACAGAGGGCACCATAATCACCAAGGCCATTTTACATGCCAGGGGTCTAAGAAGAAGGGAAAAAAAATCTCTATACAGGTTCTTGAATAAATTTTGGGTCTACAAAATCCTTTGGACCTCCTACCGCGCGTCTGCGCCGCTTTCGCCTTGGAGAGAGAGATTCCTTGAGAGGAATGGACTTCGGCTATTTGTATGAAACCGATATCGAAAAGAGTCCTTGTAAGTTCGTAGGAGGAATAGGTTTTAATTCACATGTGGTGAAAGAGAAAAAATAATTAATGTAAAGGGGAAGGCCATGTAGGGTCGAACCGTATTATGGGCCTGTCCATATTATGCCTCCGCTGATGCCCAAGGTATTTTGAGTGCATAATTATGCACGCGCGGTACGAATTTTGCGGATGTGTGTGGCGATCGACGGAGGCTAAACTACTAGTCCAGCGCTGGTATTACCGAGCTGTCAGCATGCAGAACTGATCGGTCTTGTTTAATAAAGTCTGGCGGCTTGATGGCCGATGAGGTGTGCAGCTTGACAGGTCCTCTCTGTACTTCAGCCGCGATGGCCGCGGTATGCTCCTCAGTATGGAGGAGTGTTCCATGTTTCCATTGATTGTAATGACGCCACGTGGGCCGGTCATCTTGAGTTTTAGATAAGCGTAGTGCGCGACCGCATTAAAACGGGCGAAAGCGGTTTGTCCAAGTAGTGCATGATATCCACTGCAGAAGGGGACGATATCGAAGATCAAGTCTTCGCTCCGGAAGTTGTCTGGCGAACCGAAGACGACTTTCAATGTTATTGAGCCTATGCAGTGGGCCTCTACACCAGGTATTACTCCTTTAAAGGTAGTTTTAGTGGGCTTGATTCTTGACGGATCAATGCCCATTTTGCGGACAGTGTACTGATAGAGCAGGTTGAGACTGCCGCCGCCGTCCGTGAGGACTCACGTAAGGTGGAATCCGTCGATGACTGGATCGAGGACCAGAGCTGCCGAACCTCCATGACGGATACTGGTTGGGTGGTCCTTGCGATCGATGGTGATCGGACAAGCCGACTGTCGGTGTCAAAACCGGCGGATCTCAGGTAGGGGGTCCCGAACTGTGCGTCTAAGGTCGATGGTAACAAGAGACAAGGGACACAATGTTTACCCAGGTTCGGGCCCTCTCTATGGAGGTAATACCCTACGTCCGGCTTGATTGATATTGATGAATATGAGTATTACAAGAGTTGATCTACCTCGAGATCGTAATGGCTAAACCCTAGAGGTCTAGCTTGTATGGCTATGATAATGAGTATCTCCTATCCGAACTAAGTCCTCCGGTTTATATAGACACCAGGAGGATCTAGGGTTACACAAGGTTGGTTACAAAGGAGGGAATCTACATATTCCATCGCCAAGCTTGCCTTCCACGCCAAGGAGAGTGATAACCCACAAGTATAGGGGATCGCAACAGTCTTCGAGGGTAGAGTATTCAACCCAAATTTATTGATTCGACACAAGGGGAGCCAAAGAATATTCTCAAGTATTAGCAGCTGAGTTGTCAATTCAACCACACCTGGAAACTTAATATCTGTAGCAAAGTATTTAGTAGCAAAGTAATATGATAGTAGTGGTAACGGTAGCAAAAGGTAACGGTAGCAAAAGTAATGTTTTTGCTATTTTCTAGTGATGATAGCAATAGGAATGGAAAAGTAAATAAGCGAAGAACAATATATGGAAAGCTCGTAGGCAATGGATCAGTGATAGAGAATTATGCCGGATGCGGTTCATCATGTAACATATAACCTAGGGTGACACAGAACTAGCTCCAATTCATCAATGTAATGTAGGCATGTATTCCGAATATAGTCTTACATGCTTATGGAAAAGAACTTGCATGACATCTTTTGTCCTACCCTCCTGTGGCAGCGGGGTCCTAGCGGAAACTAAGGGATATTAGGGCCTCCTTTTAATAGAGTACCGGACCAAAGCATTAACACATAGTGAATACATGAACTCCTCAAACTACGGTCATCACCGGTAAGTATCCCGATTATTGTCACTTCGGGGTTAACGGATCATAACACATAGTAGGTGACTATAGACTTGCAAGATAGGATCAAGAACTCTCATATATTGATGAAAACATAATAGGTTCAGATCTGAAATCATGGCACTCGGGCCCTAGTGACAAGCATTAAGCATAGCTAAGTCATAACAACATCAATCTCAGAACATAGTGGATACTAGGGATCAAACCCTAACAAAACTAACTCGATTACATGATAAATCTCATCCAACCCATCACCGTCCAGCAAGCCTATGATGGAATTACTCACGCACGGCGGTGAGCATCATGAAATTGGTGATGGAGGATGGTTGATGATGACGATGGCGACGGATTTCCCTCTCCGGAGCCCCGAACGGACTCCAGATCAGCCCTCCCGAGAGGTTTTAGGGCTTGGCGGCGTCTCCGTATCGTAAAACATGATGAATCCTTCTCCTTTATTTTTTCTCCCCGAAAGCAAATATATAGAGTTGGAGTCGAGGTTGGAGGAGCTCCAAGGGGCCCACGAGGTAGGGGGGCACGCCCTAGGGGGCAGGCTTGCCCCCCACCCTCGTGGCTAGGGTGTGGGCCCCCTGGTCTTCATCTTTTGCAAGGATTTTTTATTATTTCCGAAAAGATGTTCTGTGAAGTTTCAGGTCATTCCGAGAACTTTTGTTTCTGCACATAAATAACACCATGGTAATTCTGCTGAAAACAGCGTCAGTCCGGGTTAGTTCCATTCAAATCATGCAAGATAGAGTCCAAAACAAGGGCAAAAGTGTTTGTAAAAGTAGATACGACGGAGACGTATCAACTCCCCCAAGCTTAAACCTTTGCTTGTCCTCAAGCAATTCAGTTGACAAACTGAAAGTGATAAACAAAAACTTTTACAAACTCTGTTTGCTCTTGTTGTTGTAAATATGTAAAGCCAGCATTCAAGTTTTCAACAAAGGTTATGAACTAACCATATTCACAATAACGCATAGGTCTCATGTTTACTCATATCAATGGCATAATCAACTAGAGAGCAATAATAATAAATCTAGGATGACAACACTTTCTCAAAACAATCATAACATGATATAACAAGATGGTATCTCGCTAGCCCTTTTTGAGACCGCAAAACATAAATGCAGAGCACCTTTAAAGATCAAGGACTGACTAGACATTGTAATTCATGGTAAAAGAGATCCAGTCAAGTCATACTCAATGTAAACTAACATTAATGAATGCAAATGACAGCGGTGCTCTCCAACTGGTGCTTTTTAATAAGAGGATGATGACTCAACATAAAAGTAAATAGATAGGCCCTTCGCAAAGGGAAGCATGGATTTGTAGAGGTGCCAGAGCTCGGTTTTGAAATAGAGGTGAATAATATTTTGAGTGGTATACTTTCATTGCCAACATAACAACCAAGAGATGGCTATATCTTCCATGCTACACACATTATAGGCGGTTCCCAAACAGAATGGTAAAGTTTATACTCCCCCTCCACCAACAAGCATCAATCCATGGCTTGCTCGAAACAACGAGTGCCTCCAACTAACAAGAGTCCCAGGGGGAGTTTTTTTTGCAATTATTTTGATTTGATTTGCATAAAGCATGGGACTGGGCATCCCGATGACCAGCCATTTTCTCATGAGTGAGGAGCGGAGTCCACTCCTCTTGAGAATAACCCACTTAACATGGAAGATATGGATAGACCTAGTTGATACATGAGCTATTCGAGCATCAAAACAGGATATTTATTTGAAGGTTTAGAGTTTGGCACATACAAATTTACTTGGAACGGCAGGTAGATACCGTATATAGGTAGGTATGGTGGACTCATATGGAACAACTTTGGGGTTTATGGAGTTGGATGCACAAGCAGTATTCCCGCTTAGTACAGGTGAAGGCTAGCAAAAGACTGGGAAGCGACCAGCTAGAGAGCGACAACAGTCATGGACATGCATTAAAATTAATCAACACCGAATGCAAGCATGAGTAGGATATAATCCACCATGAACATAAATATCGTGAAGGCTATGTTGATTTTGTTTCAACTACATGCGTGAACATGCGCCATGTCAAGTCACTTAAATCATTCTGAGGAGGATACCACCCTATCATACCATATCACAACCATTTTAATAGCATGTTGGCACGCAAGGTAAACCATTATAAGCTCCTAGCTAATTAAGCATGGCACAAGAAACTATGATCTCTAGTTGTCATTGCAAACATGTTTATTCATAATAGGCTGAATCAGGAATGATGAACTAATCATATTTACAAAAACAAGAGAGGTCGAGTTCATACCAGCTTTTCTCATCTCAGTCAGTCCATCATATATCGTCATAATTGCCTTTCACTTGCATGACCGAACGATGTGGATAATAATAAGAGTGCACGTGCATTGGACTAAGCTGGAATCTGCAAGCATTCAATAAACAGGAGAAGACAAGGCAATATGGGCTCTTTTGTCAGATCAACAGTAATGCATATAAGAGCCGCTTCAACCATTTAATTATGGTCTTCTGCTATCGACCCACAAAGAAAAGAAAAGAAATAAAACTATTTACACGGGAAAGCTCCCAACAAGCAAAAGAAGAACAGGAAACCTTTTTGGGTTTTCTTTTTAATTACTACTACAAGCATGGAAAGTAAACTAATTAAAAACTACAACTAATTTTTTTGGTTTTTCTTAAGGTTTATTAAACACACAAGAAGAAAGCATAAAAAGGAGAACAAACTAGCATGGATGATACAATGAAAAAGTATGAGCACCGACATCTAGCAATGAGTGTGTGAACATGAATGTAATGTCGGTGGGAAATACGTACTCCCCCAAGCTTAGGCTTTTGGCCTAAGTTGGTCTATGGCCACGGCTGGCCTGGCAGATATCCATAGTAATAGTTGGGGTCGTATTGCGATGCAGCGGCTATCGCCTCCTGAGCTGCAGCGTGGCGATGAGCGGCCTCCGCCCTCCTCTCGTACTCATCTGCCTCCGCTCTGGTAATAACATATCTTCCTTTTGCCTGATAATCAAATAAGGCAGGAGCAGGGAGAGTGATACGGACAGCACGACGTCTGTCAAAGATTAAGCGATACTGGAGAGGTGATTCATTCCTCTCGACAAACTGGTGGTGAACCATAGCCTCATAATCCAAATAGGCAGGAGGCAACTCAATATCATCTTCACGTATGGCTATACCAAGAAAATTAGCTATGCGAGTTGCATAAATTCCACCAAAGAAATCTCCATTAAATCTATTAAGATGCAACCTACGTGCAACAATGGCTCCCAAATTATAAGATTTATCTCCTAACACAGCACTCCTAAGAATACTGAGGTCAGACACACACATGTGACATGCCTCATCTTTACCATTAATGCATCTACCTATGAAGAGAGCGAAATAATGTATAGCAGGAAAGTGAATGCTCCCTATGGTAGCTTGTGTTATATCTCTAGATTCCCCCACAGTTATACTAGCAAGAAAATCTCTAAATTCAGATTTGCGAGGTTCCATGACACTACCCCATTGTGGAAGTTTGCAAGCAGTGGTAAAATCCTCTGAGTCCATAGTGTAAGAATTTTCATAAAGATCAAACAGGACAGTTGGAGAATTATGTGAAGATGAAAATTCAAACCTCCTCACAAAGGAACTAGTGAGATAGTGATACTGGCGGCACTTTTCTTCCTCGAAGCTCACAAGATCAGCGTTATGCAAATATGCATTAAATTCTTCCTTAATTCCCGCTCGATCCAAAAAGTTTTCCAAAGGCCATTCACAAGGACGCACTGGAGCGTCTCTTGGTGGTTCTTCATCAGTGTTGGTGTCAAAACCGGCGGATCTCGGGTAGGGCGTCCCGAACTGTGTGTCTAGGCCGGATGGTAACAGGAGGCAGGGGACACAATGTTTTACCCAGGTTCAGGCCCTCTTGATGGAGGTAAAACCCTACGTCCTGCTTGATTAATATTGATGATATGGGTAGTACAAGAGTAGATCTACCACGAGATCAGAGAGGCTAAACCTTAGAAGCTAGCCTATGGTATGATTGTATGTTGTCCTACGGACTAAAACTCTCCGGTTTATATAGACACCGGAGAGGTTAGGGTTACACAAGGTCGGTTACAAAGGAGGAGATATACATATCCGTATTGCCTAGCTTGCCTTCCACGCCAAGTAGAGTCCCATCCGTACATGAGACGAAGTCTTCAATCCTGTATCTTCATAGTCTAACAGTCCGACCAATGGAGATAGTCTGGCTGTCCGAAGACCCCCTAATCCAGGACTCCCTCAATCAGCATCACTCATTGCAAGCCTGGGTCCTTGCTTCCTTGAAGAACCACCTTGGTACATTTTCCTAAGCATATTTCCTCCTCTAAAAAATTTCTGAAATTTTTAGTAATTTCAAACAAAAGTGAACTAAGCTCAACAAAATTGATAGCAACAACTCCTACAAGTGCCTAGAGCCTATATCATGCATTAGAACTACTTTTGACCATATAAATTTGACATGCAAGCTCAAGAACATGGTCACCTAGGCAGCACAAATTTGCAATGAATAAAGCACTAGAAAAAAAACTAATTGGACCAATGGAGGAGTCACATACCAAGGAACAATCTCCCCAAGCAGTTTTGTGAGAGGTGCTTTGAGCAAGGAGATCGAAAATGGCAGCAAAATGAGCTTGGACCCGGGTTTGAGCTGGATATTCGTGTTTGTGGGAGGAAGAAGGAGTGTGTGGGTGCAGGAATAAGTGGAGGAGGGCCACCATGGGCCCACGAGGCAGGGAGCACGCCCTCCACCCTCGTGGCTAGGTGGATGCCCTCCGTGCTGTGTTCTTGGTGCCAAATATTCTCAAATATTCCAGAAAAATCATATTTAAATTTCAGGGCATTTGGAGAACTTTTATTTTTGGGGTATTTTTATATTGCACGGATAATTCAGATAACAGACAGAAAAATACTATTTTTACTTTATTTCAACTAAATAACAGAAAGTAAAAGGCGGGTACAGAAGGTTGTGCCTTCTAGTTTCATCCATCTCATGCTCATCAAAAGGAATCCATTAACAAGGTTGATCAAGTCTTGTTAACGAACTCATTCTGAATAACATGTAACCTGAGAAATTTCAAATAACACTATGTTACCTCAACGGGGATATGCACATCCCCAATAATAAGAACATCATATTTCTTCTTGACAGTAGGAAGAGGAAATTCAAACCCTCCAAATATAATCGATGGAATTTTTCCAATAGAGTTGATACTATGAACTTGAGGTTGTTTCCTCGGAAAGTGTACCATATGCTCATTACCATTAACATGAAAAGTGACATTGCCTTCAGTGCAATCAATAACAGCCCCTGCAGTATTCAAAAAGGGTCTTCCAAGAATAATAGACATACTATCGTCCTCGGGAATATCAAGAATAACAAAGTCCGTTAAAATAGTAACGTTTGCAACTATAACAGGCACATCCTCACAAATAGCGACAGGTATAGCAGTTGATTTATCAGCCATTTGCAAAGATATTTCAGTAGGTGTCAACTTATTCAAATCAAGTCTACGATATAAAGAGAGAGGCATAACACTAACACTGGCTCCAAGATCACATAAATCAGTTTTAACATAGTTTCTTTTAATGGAGCATGGTATAGTTGGTACTCTGGGATCTCCTAGTTTCTTTGGTATTCCACCCTTAAAAGTATAATTAGCAAGCATGGTGGAAATTTCAGCTTCCGGTATCTTTATTTTATTAGTCACAATATCTTTCATATACTTGGCATAAGGATTCATTTTAAGCATATTCGTTAATCGCATACACAAAAAGATAGGTCTAATCATTTCAGCAAAGCTCTCAAAATCCTCATCATCCTTTTTCTTGGATGGTTTGGGAGGAAAAGGCATGGGTTTCTGAACCCATGGTTCTCTTTCTTTACCATGTTTCCTAGCAACAAAGTCTTTCTTATCATAACGTTGATTCTTTGATTGTGGGTTATCAAGATCAACAAGAGGTTCAATTTCTATATCATTATCATTACTAGGTTGAGCATCATCATGAACATTATCATTAACATTATCACTAGTTTCAGGTTCATTACCAGATTGTGTTTCAGCATCAGAAATAGAAATATCATTTGGATTCTCAGGTGGTTGAGCAATAGGTTCACTAGAAGCATGCAAAGTCCTATAATTTTTCTTTTTCTTCCTTTTAGAAGGACTAGGTGCATCTATATTATTTCTCTGAGAATCTTGCTCCATTCTCTTAGGGTGGCCTTCAGGATACAAAGGTTCCTGAGTCATTCTACCAGTTCTAGTAGCCACTCTAACAGCGTAAGCATTATTCTTACTATTCAATTCATTGAGAAAATCATTTTGAGATTTAAGTACTTGTTCTACTTGAGTGGTAACCATAGAAGCATGTTTACTAATAAGTTTAAGTTCACCTTTAACATTAGCCATATAATCGCCCAAGTGTTCAAGCATATTTGAATTGTATTTCAATTGTCTACCAAAATAAACATTGAAGTCTTCTTGCTTAACCATAAATTTATCAAACTCATCTAAGCATGGGCTAGCAAAGTTAGTAAATGGGACTTCAGCTTTATCATATCTATAGAGAGAATTTACCTTTACTACCTATGTCGGGTTATCAAGACCATGTACTTCTTCAATAGGTAATGGATTAAGATCATATGTTTCTTCAACATGCGGTAAATTAAGACCGTGTATTTCTTCAATAGGAGGTAAATTCTTAACATCTTCAGCTTTAATACCTTTTTCTTTCATAGATTTCTTTGCCTCTTGCATATCTTCAGGACTACTGAGAAATAAAACACCTCTCTTCTTCGGAGTTGGTTTAGGAATAGGCTCAGGAAGTGTCCAATTATTTTCATTTGTCAACATATTATTCAATAGAATTTTAGCTTCATCTGGTGTTCTTTCCCTGAAAATAGAACCAGCACAACTATCCAGGTAATCTCTGGAAGCATCGGTTAGTCCATTATAAAAGATATCAAGTTTTTCATTTTTCTTAAGAGGGTGATCAGGCAAAGCATTAAGTAATTGGAGAAGCCTCCCCCAAGCTTGTGGGAGACTCTCTTCTTCAATTTGCACAAAATTATATATATCCCTTAAGGCAGCTTGTTTCTTATGAGCAGGGAAATATTTAGCAGAGAAGTAATAAATCATATCCTAGGGACTACGAACACAACCAGGATCAAGAGAATTAAACCATATCTTAGCATCACCCTTTAATGAGAACGGGAATATTTTAAGGATATAAAAGTAGCGAGTTCTCTCATCTTTAGTGAACAGGATGGCTATATAATTCAATTTAGTAAGATGTGCCACAACAGTTTTAGATTCATAGCCATGAAAAGGATCAGATTCAACGAAAGTAATTATATCAGGATCAACAGAGAATTCATAATCGTTATCGGTAACACAGATAGGTGAAGTAGCAAAAGCATGGTCAAGTTTCATTCTAGCATTAAGAGATTGCTACTTCCATTTAGCTAATAACCTCTTGAGTTCGTATATATCTTTTCAAGCTAAAATAGCTAAAGCAGCTTCTTGTTCAAAAACATAACCCTCAGGAATAACAGGTGATTCATATTCATTAGAGGGAGAGTCTTCATCCTCACTTTCATCAATATTATCAGATTCAATATTTTCAATCTCTCTAACCCTAGCAAGTTGTTCATCAAGAAATTCACTAAGTGGCACATTAGTATCAAGCATAGAAGTAGTTTCATCATAAGTATCATGCATAGCAGAAGTGGCATCATCAATAATATGCGACATATCAGAACGAATAGCAGAAGCGGGTTTAGGTGTCACAAGCTTACTCAAAACAGAAGGTGAATCAAGTGCAGAGCTAGATGGCAGTTCCTTACCTCCCCTCGTAGTTGAGGGATAAATCTTGGTTTTTGGATATCTCAAGTTCTTCATAATGATAAGCAGATATAAATCCCAAGTGACTCAAAGAATAGAGCTATGCTCCCCGCAACGGCGCCAGAAAATAGTCTTGATAACCCACAAGTATAGGGGATCGCAATAGTCTTCGAGGGTAGAGTATTCAACCCAAATTTATTGATTCGACACAAGGGGAGCCAAAGAATATTCTCAAGTATTAGCAGTTGAGTTGTCAATTCAACCACACCTGGAAACTTAATATCTGCAACAAAGTATTTAGTAGCAAAGTAATATGATAGTAGTGGTAACAGTAGCAAAAGGTAACGGTAGCAAAAGTAATGTTTTTGGTATTTTGTAGTGATGGTAGCAACATCAACCGAAAAGTAAATAAGTGAAGAACAATATATGGAAAGCTCGTGGGCAATGGATTGGTGATAGAGAATTATGCCGGATGCGGTTCATCATGTAACAGTCATAACCTAGGGTGACACAGAACTAGCTCCAATTCATCAATGTAATGTAGGCATGTATTCCGAATATAGTAATACGTGCTTATGGAAAAGAACTTGCATGACATCTTTTGTCCTACCCTCCCGTGGCAGCGGGGTCCTAGCGGAAACTAAGGGATATTAAGGCCTCCTTTTAATAGAGTACCAGACCAAAGCATTAACACATAGTGAATACATGAACTCCTCAAACTACGGTCATCACCGGTAAGTATCCCGATTATTGTCACTTTAGGGTTAACGGATCATAACACATAATAGGTGACTATAGATGAGGGAGTCCTGGATTAGGGGGTCTCCGGACAGCCGGACTATCTCCATTGGCCGGACTATTAGACTATGAAGATACAAGATTGAAGACTTCGTCTCGTGTCCGGATGGGACTCTACTTGGCGTGGAAGGCAAGCTAGGCAATACGTATATGGATATCTCCTCCTTTGTAACCGACCTTGTGTAACCCTAACCCTCTTCGGAGTCTATATAAACCGGAGGGTTTTAGTCCGTAGGACAACAATCACAACATACAATCATACCGTAGGCTAGCTTCTAGGGTTTAGCCTCTCTGATCTCGTGGTAGATCTACTCTTGTAACACCCATATCATTAATATCAATCAAGCAGGACGTAGGGTTTTACCTCCATCAAGAGGGCCTGAACCAGGGTAAAACTTCGTGTCCCTTGCCTCCTGTTACCATCCGGCCTAGACGCACAGTTCGGGACCCCCTACCCGAGATCCACCGGTTTTGACATTGACATTGGTGCTTTCATTGAGAGTTCCGCTGTGCCGTCGCCACAAGGAAGGATGTCCCGTCCCGTCTTTAAAGACGACACTATCGCTGAGGGAGCTCTGGCTATCGGCCAAACTCTCCGGCTAGGTGGTTTTCTTATGACCGCCTGTTCGGCCGCTGCGCCGACGATGACTTCTCGGGTCATCGAAAGCAATCTTCACATCAACTCGGAACTCGCCGAGAAGTTAGATCCAATGGAGCTCTCTTCCCTGAACGAGCTCTTGGATCGTATCGCCGCTCTGGGAGTCGCTACAGACTACGATCAGATTGGGCCTAAACCCGATCTAAGAGAAATTAACTCTCCCCAGGTCACCCACCACGTTGCAGTGGTGGAAGAACAATGCGACAAAACTTCATCTATCTTAAGGACTAGCTGCGTCCGGATTCCCGATCCCCCCAAACCGGTACCTGCGGAGGGGAGGACGTCACTCAAAGCCTGAACCCAGAATCAGGCAGCGGGCTAGATTTACCAGAAAACGTTCAAGAATCCAAGCTTTCGAGTTCAGAAACTCCTTGGCCACTGAGCCTCAGATCGGGTGAGGATTCGGATTCAATTCCACCCACCCACCCAAACAGACGCGATCTATCCCAAATTAGGCAAGAGCCCGAAGAAACAGTACACCATTACTGGGCCAGATTCCTCCTGGTCAAGAATAGGATAAAGGACTGCCGCGAGGAAAACGCAATTTCATTCTTCTGTAATAATTGCACGGACAAGGGAATCCTCAACGCCATAAGTCGTCGCGAAATTACACGCTTTGCCGACTTGGTGTCCATAGTGCGAAAGTACTGTGCGATGGAAAGCGCCTGGAAAACCGAAATAAAATTTTGGTATAATCCGGCCCTGAATACAAACCCAGTCCAAAATAAAAGGGTGCATTATCACAATACACCTGGGTTAACTACCAAAAAGCAAAAGCCCTCTACGGGGCAAGGAACCGTACTGGAGGGATGGCTCAACGGACCCTGCAAAATTCATAGTACAACGGATGCAATACCAACACACAGCCTTAGAGCATGCTGGATACTCCGGTAGGTGGCCAAAAGTGGTGAGGATCTACTCCTCCCAAAAACCAAAGAGCACCACCCCGAGGACAACAGTACGGTCTTAACGGTCTTCAAGACCTTTGCGTCAAATAAAAGATGGAAGCGAACACTCCGCAGCACGTCCGAAATCCGCCACATAGCAGAAACAAATCCTTGGAGCGACACGGCTATTACCTTCAACGCCAGTGATGAACCTAAATTCCGAACAGCCCGAGTACCAGCCGCACTGGTCCTCAGTCCAATCGTGGACGGCTTTCGACTCACCAAGGTACTCATGGACGGCGGCAGCGGATTAAACCTCATCTATGAGGAAACTCTTCAAAAGATGGAAATAGACTGGAGCCGCATTAAGCAAAGCAGCACAACCTTTAGAGGAATCATCCCCAGTCGGGAAGCACGCTGCGCCGGAAAAATCACACTAGACGTGGTATTCAGCACGCCGGATAATTACAGGTCCGAAGAAATTACATTCCAAGTGGCCCCGTTCAGTAGCGGATACCACGCTCTATTAGGGCGGGAGGCGTTCACAATCTTCCAAGCCATACCCCATTACGGGTACATGAAGCTCAAAATGCCCGGGCCCAACGGAATCATCACTCTTGTTAGTGATCCGGACATAGCACTCCGCGCTGAAAATAAGACAGCTGCACTGGCCCTTGAGGCACTATCCGAAGACCTAGCGGCCGAAGAACTAACTGCGCTGCGCTCCACGGTAAACAGGGACGACATGATACTCAATAAAAGATCCAAGTCCACCTCCTTTAAACCGGCGGACGAAATAGTCAAATTCCAAGTCCATCCAACGGACCCTACAAAAACAACTTCCATCGGGGCACAATTAAACCCCGATGTTGATGCCGCACTGCGAGAGTTCCTACGTGAGAACTGGGATATTTTTGCCTGGCACCCTTCAGACATGCCAGGAATCCCACGCAGGCTGGCTGAACACAGCCTAAATATCATAAAAGGGTTCAAGCCAGTCAAGCGGGCTCTTCGACATTTCTCTGAGCCTAAAAGACAAGCCATGGGAGAGGAACTAGTCAAGCTATTGGAGGCCGGATTCATCAGAGACATAAAACATCCGGACTGGCTAGCAAACTTGGTGATGGTACCAAAGAAGGACAAATCCTGGCGCTTGTGCGTCGATTTTAAGGACCTTAACAAGGCCTGCCCAAAGGATCCCTTCCCCTTCCCCCGCATCGATCAAATCATCGATGCTACCGCAGGACACGATTCATTGTGTTTCCTCGACGTATACTCCGGCTACCACCAAATCAAAATGGCAGAGCCAGACCAAGCCGCAACGGCATTCATCACACCATACGGCCCATTCTGCTTCAACACAATGCCCTTCGGGCTAAAAAACGCCGGTGCAACATATCAGCGCATGATTCAGACATGACTGGCAAACCAGATCAGCAAAATAGTGGAGGCATACATGGATGACGTGGTCATTAAAACCAAGCATGTCGAAACTCTAGTAGACGACTTGAGGCTCACATTCGACAACCTCCGAACATATGACATCAAGCTCAATCCAGAAAAAATGCGTCTTCGGCGTACCAGTAGGAAAGCTCCTGGGATTCATTGTCTCCAGTAGAGGTATTGAAGCTAATCCGGCCAAAATCCGAGCGTTGTCGCAGTTGGCTACCCCAACAGACCTCAAACAAATGCAAAAACTAACTGGATGTGTGGCGGCTCTAAGCCGCTTTATCTCTCATTGGGAGAAAAGGCATTACCCCTTTATCGCCTCCTCCGGCGTACCGAACACTTCGAGTGGACGGACGCCGCCACAGCCGGACTCAACGAAATAAAATCCATGTTGGCAACAAACCCAGTCCTGGCCGCGCCAAACATTGGCGAACCAATGCTATTATACATTGCGGCAACTCATCAAGTGGTAAGCGCAGTGCTTGTCGTCGAGCGAGAAGTGGACGGACACAAATTTCCCATTCAAAAGCCGGTTTACTACGTGTCCACTGTCCTTACTCCATGCAAATCGCGGTACCTGCATTATCAAAAGATAGCGCACGCAGTATTTATGGCATCCAGGAAGCTGCGACACTACTTTCAAGAGTGTTCGATAACAGTAGCCTCGGAAGTACCACTTAACGATATTATAAACAACCGCGACGCGACGGGTCGGATTGCCAAATGGGCCATTGAGCTCCTCCTGTTCGACATAACTTACAAGCCACGACGAGCTATTAAATCGCAAGTTTTGGCTGACTTCGTCGCTGAATGGACGGAAGCCGAACTCCCTAAAGAGTACGGCACATATTCAAACTGGATCATGCACTTCGACGGCTCCAAAATGTTGGTTGGTCTGGGGGCCGGCGTCGTTTTGACGTCCCCAACAGGAGACACAGTTCAATAAGTACTGCAGATAATGTATACGGACTCCAACAATGCAGCCAAATATGAGGCCCTTCTACATGGTCTCCGGATGGCAGTATCCATGGGCATTCAACGCCTAGAGGTGCGCGGGGATTCAAACCTTGCAATATCCCAAATAAATGGAGACTTTGATGCCAAGGATCCAAAAATGGCCGCTTATCGCAATGCTGTCCTAAAAATGTCAGCCCGGTTCGAGGGGCTCGAATTTCACCATGTGGCTCGGGAAAACAATCAGGCGGCGGATATCCTCGCCCGCATTGGCGCAAAACGCGACACGGTCCCTCCCAACATTTTTCTGGAAAGGCTTTTCAAGCCATCGGTAGCATGGGAAGGGGACACTGATAACAACAGTCCGGACCCGGCCAAAATACCCGATACCAAACTCTCTGACACAATCAGAGGCTCCGCCACCAAAATAACACAATAAGCCCACGAAATAATGGCTATTATTGCCCCATGGACAGAACCATCCCTGGCCTACTTAACTAGACAGGAACTCCCGGAGGACAAAAATGAGGCACGCTGCATAGTGCAGCGATCAAAGGCCTACAAGGTCCATGAGGGAGAATTGTACAAAAAAAGCGCTACTGGAGTCCTTCAACGGTGCATCTCCGAAGAGGAAGGACGGAACCTTTTGGCAGAAATTCATGCCGGACTCGGCGGTCATCACGCCGCAGCCCGGGCTCTTGTGAGCAAGGCCTTCCGTACAAGATTCTATTGGCCAACGGCCCGGGCAGACGCGCAGGACTTAGTCCAGCATTGCGCCGGTTGCCAACTCTTTGCAAATCAAAGCCATATGCCACCCACCGCCCTCCGAACAATCCCCATTACATGGCCCTTTGCCGTCTGGGGGCTTGACATGGTTGGACCCCTTAAAGGTGGAACCCACAAGAAAAAAAATACTTATTGGTCATGGTGGATAAATTCACCAAATGGATAGAGGCCAAACCAGTTAAAACAGCCGAATCCGGACCGGTGATAGATTTCATATCCGGGGTTGTACATCGCTACGACGTCCCCCACAGTATCATCACTGATAACGGCACGAACTTAACGGCCGGCGAGGTAAAACTCTGGTGCAGTAAAATGGGCATCAAGATCAATTATGCTTCAGTCTACCATCCACAAACCAACGGTCAAGTCGAACGAGCAAATGGTCTTATAATGAGCGGCATTAAACCCAAACTAGTGCGCTCCTTAACAGAGTCTGACATGCACTGGGTAGAGGAGCTCGACTCTGTACTCTGAGGGATGCGGACCATGCCGAATCGTAGTACCGGATACACACCATTTTTATGGTGTACGGCATAGAGGCAGTCCTACCCTGTGACATAATTCATGACTCACCTCGAGTGCGCATGTACGAAGAAAGAGAAGCCGAGCTCGATCGGCAGGACAGTCTGGACACCTTGGAGGAAGAGCACGACGTAGCCAAAGCCCGTTCCGCATTTTACTAGCAACAGGCCCGCAGATACCAAAACAGAGAAGTACGAGCCAAAATGTATAACGTTGGCGAACTAGTTCTCCGAATAAGAAAAAGAACAAGCTAGATCCCAAATGGGAAGGTCCCTTCGTCATCGACCAAGTTCTGACCGGCGGAGCGTACCGACTGCGGGATGCATCGACTAGTCGGCTCGAGCCGAACCCATGGAACGCAGTGAGGCTCCGAAGATTCTACGCCTAGCACCGGACTTTGTGTTATTCCCTTCCCTTTGTCCATTTTCTGCATATGCGTCGTCTGTCTTGTTTCCCTTTCTTTCTTTTATTCCTCTAGGCCTTCAAGGGTCACCTTGTGCCGCACTTGTACACTACAGAGGTGCTAGCCGCACTATCTACACCTGGGGGCTTCTTTCACAGAAGCTTAAATTATTTACCTGGGCATCACGCCCAACACATGCGTTATACTTCCGCATGTACCTTTTTTCACCATTATATGCATCGATATGACTTAAGTTTTGGCCAAGCTGGGTTGCCTGGCTCTTGTATTTATGCCCTACGTTCCCGTTAATTCGGCTAGGGCATAAGGGGAGCACCTCTGCGATTGTTACCGCCGGGTCAGCCGGACGTGTACCTCAGACTGGGTGAAGCCGAAAGCTAGCGTTCTTAAGAGAATATTCGGTCGGTGAACAAAAGATGACTTTTATTTATTAACCATATCTGCCCCTAGACGTTTTTACTGCGCTTCTTGTCGTAGTCCGGACATGCACTTTAGGGCATGCCTACCCAGGGAAAGGAACCCTTAACGGAACTATTCTCTCTGGAAGATGTTTCTTACTACCCATGTAATATAACATAACTAGTTGGGCACTTGTCTGATAAAGCATTAATGACCCCTACGCCTAGTCTCCACGCATGCCCCAGTTCTTATATAACCGAGAGGGTATTCGGATACACTCCGGAGTATCGGGTCCCGAGGTTGAAGCGAAAAGGTCCGCCACGACAAACGATCTACAATCCGGCTAGAAGGCATCATATATGTCACTTTACAATTACATAGTCAATTTGACTGGTTGAATTCCTCTTCAATGCCATCCAATAGGCTGTCTAGTCTACAGTCCTGTTGGGAATACTTTGCGGCCAATTCTACTTGGCCGTACACTAAATTTACAGGGATCTCCTTGCCATCAGGCCCCACAGGTCCGACTTCGGCCATGTGGTTCGGGTCAGCCTTCGTGTACCGTGTCTTCACCATCGCCCAAGCTTCCCTGGCGCCCTGACGGCAAGCCGATATCTTCCATAATCCGAAGCACCGCCATGCTCCCTTCAGCTTTTCTGCAATCTCTCCAAGGCCTTCGGGTAGGGAGACGGAGGGCCACAAGGCCTGGGCAATGCCTTGCATCACCTGCCGAACTCGTTCGTGCAACTGTGAGATCTCGGGAAGAAGATCACCCGTCGAACTAGGCATCTCCTCGGCAGGATGACCTGTTAACGTATCTACAGACATAACTCTGTCAGCCAGCTTCCCCGCTGAACTCTTTTTAAGTCCGTTCAAGCACTTACTAAATATGTCGCGCCAAAGCCGTCGATTCTCCTTAACAGAGTCCTATAGTTGGGCACGAACATCTTTCAGTTCCACGCCCAGCTTGGTGTTGGCATCTTGGAGATCATTCTTCTCCTGCCTCACCCTTGTAAGCATGCTCTCACCAGCCTTCAGCTGGCGTTTGAGCTGTTGCTTATCCAGATTCACTCCAGCGTCATCTGCAATTTTTCATCAGATTTGCATATAAAGCCGCACTCTAATATGATACTTATCATTTGACGGATATGATACCAGCGGGGGTCTCTTTGGGCTCCCCTGCGGCAGACAGTGCGGCCTGAAGTTGGGCTTTGCACTCTTCCAGCTCCTGGGACAGTTGAGTATTCTTTTCTGTAAGAACCTACATGACAAATGATCCTTAAATCAGTTATCCTAACTGTTTCAAGTCTCAGGGTCTACGGATATATATAATCATCAAATTTTCTCACCCGTATGTCTTTTACATTCTGCTCCGTGGCTCTGGCTAGACCATCTTGAGCGGCACGGAGGTGCGCGTCTCCCGAGTTGAAGGCATCCAATGCCTCTGGGGAGAAACAAGCGTCACGAAGAACAGTCCGGCGATGCCTGTGGTTCATGGAACTTTCCACCTCAGAACGGGTTGCGGACAGTCTATCCGTATCCTCTGTCGGAGGAGCACCCGACGCACGCCTTGTACTCATTCCCACCTTTGAGTCTGGCCTTGGAGCCTGGCTTGTGGAGACGCGATTGGTAGCCTCTCCGGGTATAGTCCGGCGGGCGCTCTTTTTCCTGAAAATAAGGCATGGGCGTTAGTATGCCTCTGTAAATAATGTCTTGTAATAAAGACAGCGCGCCATACCGCTGCGCTGTGCCTCAATCCGGACTGCGGATCTTTTCAGCCTGCCTGTCCTAGCGGCCCCTTGTTGGCTAGTTGCCACGGGCTCGGCCTTCTTCCCCGAGGACCTCCCCTGCAAGACACGACTGTTATACAACAATAAAAATAGCACAAGGACGGATCCCTTTTTAAGTGCTGGGATTTCGGTCTCAGTCACCTGTGAGGCTGGAACTAGCCCAGGGTAATCGGCCGTAATGGCCACCAAGGTATTGTCATTACTCCCTTGGTAAAATACCCCGTCGATCAGCTCCACGGATATGTCCGGATCCTCCTGGGAGGCCGGGTCAAGGGACCGTCCAGGGTCCTCGGGCTGTGGGGGAGGGCTGTTTATCTCCTTTACTGCCTGGCGCAGCTCCTGCGATGAAATCGCTAGAATGAATACTTAAACTACGGGAATACGAAACAGATGGGCGAGAAAAATCTCCGCTTACCCATCTCGGAGGATTGTACATGGAGAATCCGCCCTACGGGTTGACACGGAGGAATTCCTCCTCTTCTCCCTTGTACAAAGTGGACAAGATCTTTATTAGATCAGCAGCCGATCTCGGCCCTTTGCGGCCGTGGCGGGTGGCGTCATCCTCCCCATTGAAATCCCACATGGGGTGGCCTCTATACTGGAGCGGCTGCACCCCCCGCATAATGCATATAGCCATGACCTCGATCATGGTCAGTCCGGATCGAGCTAAAGAGCTTATCCGGCTCATCAGATAAAGAATGTCCCGGTCGTCTTCCTCCAGGGGGCTCCGTGGACGCCAGCTCTGACGCTTCTTCAAAGGGGCGTTGTCAAACTCTGGAAGGCCGATCCGAATAGGGTCCGGAAGGGGGACATCTTCTATATAAAACCATTCTGAAGGCCAGTCTTCGGACGTCTTCCTTGGGGTCCCGGATAGGTATCCGGTCCCGGCGATATGCCACACTTCGGCTCCGCCCACTTGATATATTGATCTCTTCTTAGAATGGGGCACCAGGCAGAACAACTTCTTCCACAGAGCGAAATGAGCCTCACAGCCCAAAAATAACTCGCAAAGGGCTACGAATCCCGCGATATGCAACAGAGAGGCAGACATGAGGCTGTGCAGCTGGAGGCCATAGAACTCCAGAAGCCCTCGGAGAAATGGATGGATTGGCAATCTGAGCCCTCTTACCAGATTAGGGACAAGGCATACCCGCTCTCCCTTGGAGGGATTGGGACGGCTCTCCGCTTGCTCTCCGCCATTACAAGTGGCAAGCCCGGCTCGAACCGGGACCAGGTACGTTGGGGGAAGAAATCCCTTGGACTGAAGCATCACCAATTTGCTGTGCGGGATGGAACATCTCTCCCAATCTCCATGCTTGGAACTAGAGGTGTGAGAGGAGGAGCTGCGTCAACCGGCCATGGTGGAATGGATCTCTGTTGGGTATGCTCTGATGAAGACTCGGCAAGGGAGGATGATGTGATTTGGATCCGAATCCTCGTCTTTTTAAGTAGACGGCTCATTTACATAGCTAGGGGGGTAAATGTGAAAACACCCTGGCTCTTCACATTCGCTCGACACGTGGAAAGTAGCCATTATTGGGCGTAGAAGCCAAGAAGTACAAACCATCACAAGGAACCGAACATTGTTTCGACAGGTACACAAAATTTGAGGAGGAACCCGCCTTGTAATGCCGAGGATAATACTGCGCGTCGGACCCGTCGTCATTAAAGCCTGGTTCGGGGGCTACTGAGGGAGTCCTGGATTAGGGGGTCTCCAGACAGCCGGACTATCTCCATTGGCCGGACTATTAGACTATGAAGATACAGATTGAAGACTTCGTCTCGTGTCCGGATGGGACTCTACTTGGCGTGGAAGGCAAGCTAGGCAATACGTATATGGATATCTCCTCCTTTGTAACCGACCTTGTGTAACCCTAACCCTCTCCGGTGTCTATATAAACCAGAGGGTTTTAGTCCATAGGACAACAATCACAACATACAATCATACCGTAGGCTAGTTTCTAGGGTTTAGCCTCTGTGATCTCGTGGTAGATCTACTCTTGTAACACCCATATCATCAATATCAATCAAGTAGGACGTAGGGTTTTACCTCCATCAAGAGGGCCCGAACCTGGGTAACACTTCGTGTCCCTTGCCTCCTGTTACCATCCGGCCTAGACGCGTAGTTCGGGACCCCCTACCCGAGATCCGCCGGTTTTGACACCGACAATAGACTTGCAAGATAGGATCAACAACTCTCATATATTGATGAAAACACAATAGGTTCAGATCTGAAATCATGGCACTCGGGCCCTAGTGACAAGCATTAAGCATAGCTAAGTCATAGCAACATCAATCTCAGAACATAGTGGATACTAGGGATCAAACCGTAACAAAACTAACTCGATTACATGATAAATCTCATCCAACCCATCACCATCCAGCAAGCCTATGATGGAATTACTCACGCAGGGCGGTGAGCATCATGAAAATGGTGATGGAGAATGGTTGATGATGACGATGGCGATGGATTCCCCTCTCCGGAGCCCCGAACGGACTCCAGATCAGCCCTCGTGAGAGGTTTTAGGGCTTGGTGGTGGCTCCGTATCGTAAAACGTGATGAATCCTTCTCCTTTATTTTTTTCTCCCCAAAAGCAAATATATAGAGTTGGAGTCGAGGTCGGAGGAGCTCCAGGGGGCCCACGAGGTAGGGGGCGCGCCCTAGGGGGGCAGGCTTGCCCCCCACCCTCGTGGCTAGGGTGTGGGCCCCCTGGTCTTCATCTTTTGCAAGGATTTTTTATTATTTCCGAAAAGATGTTCCGTGAAGTTTCAGGTCATTCCGAGAACTTTTGTTTCTGCACATAAATAACACCATGGTAATTCTGCTGAAAACAACGTCAGTCCAGGTTAGTTCCATTCAAATCATGCAAGTTAGAGTCCAAAACAAGGGCAAAAGTGTTTGGAAAAGTAGATACGACGGAGACGTATCAGAGAGTCCCATCCGGGCACAGGTACAGTCTTCGGTCTTCGTATCTTCATAGCCCATCAGTCTGGCCCATGGCTAACAGACCGGATCCCCGAGGACCCCTTAGTCCAGGACTCCCTCAGTAGCCCCCAAACCTGGCTTCAATGACGAGGAGTCCAGCGCGCAGATTTGTCTTCGGCTTTGCAAGGCGGGTTCCCTTCTTTCCGAACTCCAAAATAGTCTTCGGTCGTACCGATGTATCCGGACCTGTAACTCACACCACACACAATCGTAGAGAGAAGATAATATTTTACGAATCCAATCTGCTAATAATTTTCTATAATATGACATCACGTCTGCCCTGTCAGTATATCGAACTGTTTTGTCTGCCATCCCGTGTTTCGAGATGCGGTTTCCATTGGCACGTCTTGTCAAAGCATAGATCGTGTCCCCTTATTACGGGATTCTCATCAATACGGGCGTGGGTAACCCAACCATGCCATTTACATAGCCCTTGGAATAGACGAGCTTTAAGGCGAGCAGGGAGGCGTTCGATATTCGCTACCCTTATAAGGAGATAAGATTCCCCTTTCTTCTCCCACACCTTCTCTCTTCTTCTGCCTTTCCACTCTTGAGCTCCAGCGCCCAAGTTCTCATCTGTTCCCACACGAGAAAGCACTCAACCATGTCCGGATCTGGAGGTCAAGGCAAGTGGATGGCTTCCTCCATCAAGGAGGAGGACATCGCCGAGCTTCGGGCGGCTGGGTACTTGGCGAAGGAAATCGCCCACCATCTTCGAGCGTAGGGTCAAATCATTCCCACACCGAAGCCCAAAGAGAGGGTGGTATTCATCCCCCATTTCCTCCGCGGGCTAGGGTTTCCACTCCACCCCTTCGTCCGTGGGATAATGTTCTACTATGGGATAGACTTCCACGACCTATCCCCAAACTCCTTCCTCAATATCTTGGCGTTCATCGTCGTGTGCGAGGCCTTCCTCCGCATCTAACCCCACTTCGGGCTATGGCTCAAAATCTTCAATATGAAGACGAAGGTGGTGGATGGCCAGCACGTAGAGTGCGGGGCACCATGGTGAGCAAGCTCACCAACGTCTCTTGGCCAAAAGGCACATTCCTGGAGTCTGTCAAGGAATGGCAGAAACAATGGTTCTACATTACCGAACCCCGCGAGGACACTTGGGCCGCGGCTGCCGAATTCAACTCTGGCGCTCCCGTGCGACTCACCTCCTGGGTCGAGAAGAGCCCGAACTGCTGTTCTTCAGACGAGCTGATTGCGCTGCAAACGCGCATTCAAAGCATGATCGATAGGGACATCAAGCTTGTCGACGTAATCCAAGTGATGCTGGTGCGCTGGATCCTCCCCTGCCAGAGCCGAAGCCGCCCTCTATGGGATTTCAACCTGAAAAAACACCACACCTTGGAGAGGCTCTTCGAAACAACTCATGAAGATGCCTGGAAATTGCTCTTTAAGGGCAACGAGATACCGCCGGCCACAGATTCGGACCGTGGTAACGACATAAATCACCTCCCCAACGAGGTATGTTATTTTCAACATCCCCTACTTGCTTGTTTCAAGGGTGACATCTAAGCTTTTATTATCATTGCTATTTCAGTAGTGGTTGAAGAAGGCGAAGCAGATCCGGTGTCGGGCTCCCGTGCCTGAAGAACCAGTCATCCCGCGTTTAGCGAAGTTGCTGGAGTCGGCGCCTTATAAGGCACCAGAAAAGAAGGCCACGGGAAAGGCCAAGGGGGTCCGGAGTGGCCCTCGCTGCAAGGGCACTTTGGACGTGATGTCCGAAGACAAGACCCGTTCCCCTGCCGCCGAAGACGACGAGGATGAGGTGGAGGAAAGCGACTCTCCCCCTGATGAGGGAAGGAAGAAGAGGGAGGCCTCCACAACTCTGGAGGCGGAGGTGCCCAAGAAGGGGAAGGGCTCCCTCGCGGATAACTCCACATGGGACGTCGACAACAGTAGGGAGAGACGCCCCCGCGCTAAGCCTCGGGCCGCATTGTAAGTACGAAGACTTGTATCCACCCATAAAGTTTCTCCTCCTCACTACATTGAGATGATTGGTTATGTTTATTGTAGTCCGGCCCACAATAGCTCCCCGCGATCCTCGTCAGGAGGCTTGCTGGATTCCAAGGCGATGGCCAGTGATTCACCGCCAGCCGCTCACTCCCCCAAGGCCAATGATGATGCGGAGGTGCTGTCCCGAAGGACTGTTCCAGGCGGGGGACAGGCTTAGGAGGCGCCAGAAGGCGAAATCCCCGTCGCCGGACACCAAGGGGAATCAATTCCCATGGAGACTGTTGGGGAGGGCCGTACTCAGTTCGACCCTCAGCCGGACTCAATTCCGGAGACCGAGGCTGCTCCAGAATCCGGCACGCGACCTCCTTCGAAAGAAGGGGGATGCTTGTTCCCCCGGTGACCCTGTCCAACCAGGGGCACCGGATAATCTGCTGGAAGTGCTGCGAGGCGCTTCCATTGTGGACGAGCACCATGTTCTTATGGGCACGGTAATTGAAAGGGTTCAGTCCGCCAAGAGCGAACTAATTGAAGCCTGCAACAGCCTGTTGATAGGTTTTGAGGTAAGCAGCGCCAAAAAGGAGAAAATCCCAATGTAGACAGTAGCCCTTGAGACACTGTGTGGTGTTCGAAAAGAGAAAACCGGATAGAGGATCAATCTCCTATTGCAGGAAACTAACTAAATTTGTCCGAAATGTATGTGCAGGCGTCGCTGTTGGCCGCAGCCTCGCATACTTTCTAAATCTCTGGACTGAAGCAAAAACTGGCGGAGGCCGAGGAGGAGCTGGGCCAGGTGAAGAGGCAGCTCCAGGAAAAACAAGGTAAGTAATAACCTGTTATGGATTCGAAAAAGGGAAAATGATATGCAATGACCGAAATACCATGATGTGAACAGAGGCGACAACCGAGGTTGAGGCCCTGAAAGCGGCCCTGGTCGAAGCCGAGGGGAAGGCTGTCAAGGAGCAGGCCGCCCGTAAGAGGCTCAAGGCCCGGGTCAATGAAGTCCAACAGGAGCTCCAGGACGCGGTGAGGAAGTGCGAGACCTTGGAGCACAATGCGTCGTCTCAAGAGGCCGAACTTGCCAAGGCTCATAAGAGTGCGGAGGCGGCCCGGATTGAAGCCCAGGATGCTCTCCATGAGACCCAGGAGGCCAGGAAGATCGCGGCAGGTAAGGCATTCAATATGCAAAGCAGGAGTGTGAAGAGGAAATTTCTTTTACTAACCCAGATCTAGAGTTCTCTAGGGGCCTTTGCTGATCTGCCACGCAGTGTGACCGACGTTGCGGAGTTCTTCTGAGCCGAAGAAGGGAGCTCCACGGAGAAGTTGTTCTGGTCGCAATATTACGCGCCAGAACATCCGGTACCCTTCAGCGATTAGCTGAAATAGCTGGTTGAGCTGCAGAGGGTGGCCGAACTGGCCATGAAGGATATGATAATCCGGTTGTGGCCGGCCGAAGCTATTCCCAGCAGCTATTTCGGCCTCGTGAAGAAGCTGGTGGATGCCTGTCCTCGGCTGGATGTCATCAAGCGGTCTGTCTACATCGAGGGCGCGTGTCCGGCCTTCTCTTTTTGCAAGGTCTGGTGGGCGAAGCTGGATGCTTTCAAGCTAGCGACTGGGGGGCCACCGGAGGGCAAGGAGCACCGCACACCTGAGCGATACTTCGGCGATGTCTTAGAGGGGTCCCGCATTGTTGTGGATCATTGTGCGAAAGACACCATCTTTGAATGAATGTATTCGAGCTCCCTCTGCCTTATATGATGAAACAAAATGTTTATGCAATATAATGCTTATTATGTTTTCAAATTTTTACTTCCTGTGCGGACGTGTTGTATGAAATCTGAGGGTTAACCAGTCGTCGGCTTCTGCCCCCACGTAGGTAGTACGGGGGTGTTTGGGATGGAATCTAAACAATCTTGATCCAATTAGATGGTCCTTGAAGGAGTTGTTTAGCACAACGAACCAGGCAATCAGACTATGCGGCTGTAACGACCTCACTTAGCCATAGGAGTGCGACAATAAAAGCATGGGCGCAGCCCCTAGTATACGAACTAGAGTGCTATAAGCGTCTGATCGAGAAGTACCAATCCTTCGCGTAATGCAGAAGAAATCTCCAATGATTTGCAACCTCCAAATAGCTGACCGGCTCTCGCCGCATCATGACAGTCAGTTTTCGGCTTTCTCTACTGAGGTGCTCCTTTGGATAAACCAAGGCACAATCGCAGTAGTTCTCCCTTTACTACCTTAGATGATTTAGCGGAACGTAAGGTAGCAAGCACAGGAGCCGGGCAACCCAACTATTGACCAAAGACATGATTCGGAGCCAATGCATATAATGCTAAATTCGGGGTGCCAAACTATACTTATAAAAAGTGTTCGGGCTTTTGTTGCCATAGTGTGGGGTGCTGTGCAGTCCCTGGCGAACATGAAATGCACCAAAGTGTTCGGGTGCTACCTGATAAGGTTATCCACAGGGGAGCTGAAAAAAGGAAGGAAACAGAAAAGATACGAAGGTAAAAAGCTGGAGTCCTACAGCTCCAGCCGAATCATTGTAATTTAATTAGTACGCCAAGGCGCATTGATACATGTAGTGCGATAAGCAACAGGGTATTTGACATGCCGAAACCAAGGGAGAGCTGCACGCGGGTCCTGAAAAATAGGTAGAGTTATTGTTAACGGAATAACCTAAAATGTCCCCCATATGACTGCTTTCCCGCCGTCTTGGTGTGTTTTATCCTTCAAGCGGACCGATGACCAGGCCATCAGATGGTGCCTGTGGGATTGAGACCTAAAAAGGAAACAAGTAAAAGTGAAAGTATGTGTGTATCCGATGTCGGTTGAGCTGTACTACGGACCACAAGCTAGCTATGCCTCCATCGATGCCCATGGAATTTTGAGTGTGTAGTTATGTACGCGCGGCACGAATGCCACCACTTGATCGGAACTGCGACGGAGGCCGGATTGCTAGTCGAGCTCCTGACGAGCCGAGCTCTCCTACTGCAGAGTAGTTCGGACCCTCTTAACGGTGTCCGTGGGCTCGACAGCCGAATTAAGATTCTGCTTGAGAAGGCCGCTCTGTACTTCTGCTGCTAAGGCAACTGTGTGCTCTTCTGTACAGAGGGAGCGTTCCATATTTTCGTTGACTGTTATGACGCCGCGTGGACCGGGCATCTTGAGCTTGAGATAAACATAGTGTGGTACTGCGTTGAATCGAGCGAACGCAGTTCGTCCGATTAGTGTGTCATAGCCGCTGCGAAAGGTGACGATATCGAAGATTAACTCCTCGCTTCAGAAGTTGTCTGGAGATCCAAAGACAACCTCTAGTGTGATTGAGCCCGTACAGCAGGTCTCTACACCTGGTATGACTCCTTTGAAGGTAGTCCTGGTGGGCTTGATCCGAGATGGGTTAATGCCCATTTTTCGCGCTGTATCCTGATAGAGCAGATTGAGGCTGCTACCTCCATCCATAAGGACGCGAGTCACGTGGAACCCATCAATTATTGGGTCTAGGACCAGTGCGGCTGAGCTACCGTGACGGATACTGGTCGGATGATCCTGGCGATCAAAACTAATCGGGTATGACGACCATGGATTAAATTTTGGGGCGACTGGCTCTATTGCGTAGACGTCCCTGAGCGCACGCTTGCGCTCCCTCTTGGGGATCTGGGTAGCGTATATCATGTTCACCTTGACCTGAGGGGGAAACTTCTTCTGTCCCCCTGTGTTCGGTTGCTGGGGCTCTTCGTCATCGTCCTCGCTTTGCGATCCCTTTTTTCCTGTTTTCGGCTTTTAATTTGTCGGCCTGTTTAAAAACCAAACAATCTCTATTTGTATGATTGGGTGGTTTGTCTAGGGTGCCATGAATCTTGCACGGACGATCAAGTATGCGGTCCAAGCTGGATGGGCCCGAATTGTTCTTTTGGAACGGCTTCTTCCGCTGACCGGACTTAGAGCCGCTGAATCCGGCATTGACTGTCGTGTCCTCGGTGTTATCACTGTTGTTTCGACGCTTGTATCTGTTGCGTCGAGACTTGTCTTTGCTAGTTTTCGCTTCAGGGGGGCCGCGTGCATTGTTTTTGCTACGGGCCAACCAACTGTCCTCACCCGCACAAAAGCGGGTCATGAGTGCCGTGAGGGCTGCCATGGATTTTAGCTTTTCTTGGCCGAGGTGGTGAGCGAGCCATTTGTCGCGGATGCTGTTTTCGAAGGCTGCTAGGGCTTCGGCATTCGGACAATCGACGATTTGGTTCTTTTTTAGTTAAGAACCTAGTCCAGAATTTCCTGGCGAACTCTCCAGGCTGTTGAACTATATGGCTTAAGTCATCAGCGTCTAGAGGTCGAACATATGTGCCTTGGAAGTTATCGAGGAAGGCCTCTTCCAAGTCCTCCCAGCTGCCAATAGAATTTGCAGGCAGACTGTTGAGCCAGTGCCGAGCTGGACCCTTGAGATTTAAAGGGAGGTATTTGATGGCGTGGAGGTCATCGCCGCGGGCCATATGAATGTGGAGAATGAAGTCTCCGATCCACACCGCGGGGTCCGTGGTTCCATCGTATGATTCTATATTCACGGGTTTGAACCCTTATGGGAATTCATGATCCAGGACCTCATCGGTGAAGCAATGAGGGTGTGCGGCGCCTCTATATCGGGCCATATCGCGACGTAGCTCTGATGGAGTCTGTCTGCGGTTTTCAATCCACGCATGACTAAGTTTTTCACGTCCGAATAGGTGGCCATCGTCGCGTGTCGAGGCGCGTCCTCGCGATCCGTAGATTGATCTAGTATGTCCTGCTTTATTGTTCAGGTTTTGCCGGAGGTCATATGTATAACCGTGGGCTAATTTACCTCTACCTATGTGCTGAGGCGGGGCTGGCTGGTGTTCGACATGAGTTGCCGTTTTGTCTCGACCACGTGGTGGTCGGTCAGCCGCATTGTACGATGGAGGTATGTATTTCGGTGCCTCCTCATCAAACCGAGGTAGCAATTTGCGCTTTGGGTAGCTTTTGGTTGGGCGCTTGAGGCCGTATTCTTTGGCTGCTAGGACAACAGTCCATTTATCATTGAGCAGATCTTGGTCAGCTTGAAGCTGCTTCTGCTTCTTTTTCAGGCTCCTTGTAGTGGTGATTAGCTAGCGCTTGAAGCGCTCCTGCTCCAGAGGTTCCTCAGGCACAATGAAATCATCGGTGCCGAGGCTCACCTCATCCTCGGAGAGCGGAAGATAGCTTACGTCCTCCGAGTCTTCGTGCGTGGCCTGCTTGCCAGCTAGCCTGCCCATCTTCCCGTTCATCTTGTTCATTAGTTGTTTCAACGGGGTCTTCGTTGTCTTCGGCACCTTCTGGGGTATTATCTTCTCCTGTGCCGGTGATGCTGTCTTTACTGCGGCGTGACTTAGAGCGGCGCCGCTGATGCCGACGTTTGGATTGTATTTCGGAAAGTTTACCCTCAGCTGGATCTTCCTTGTCATCGCCGCGGTTTTCTTTTGGTGCATCCACCATGTATACATCATACGAGGAAGTGGCCGTCCAGCGTCCGGTGAACGGCGGGTTCTGGGCCTCTTCTTCTCCGGCATCGTCGTCCATACCGTCGATGTCCTCGGAGTCGCAATCAAGTTTGTCGGTCAAATCCTCGACCGTGGCTATGAAGTGGGTGGCGGGTGGGAAGCAAAATTCTCCACCGTCAGCACCTAGTTCGAGCCGGATATAGTTCGGCTGTGAGTCCTCCGCCAAGGACAGGTTTTTAATGAGTTTAGCACATCACCCAAAGGCGAGTGCTGGAAGATATCTGCGGTGCTGAATTCGAAGATCGAGCCATCCTTAGTCCAGGACTCCCTCACCGACCATGGGTTGAATTTTGGGGTGACCGGTTGACGGCGTAGACGTCCCTTAACGCGCGCTTGCTCTCCCGCTTGGGGATATGTGTGACATATATCATACTCACCGTTTTTACCATGGGGGGGATTTCTTCTTTCTCCCATGTTCGGTGGGCGAGGCTCTTCATTGCCATGCTCGCTGGCCGGCCTGTTTAAAGACCCAACTGTTTCTGTTGGTGTGATTGGGAGGCTTTCCGGGGGTGCCATGAATATGGCAAGGCCGATCAAGTATTCTGTCCAAACTAGATGGACCATCTCTATTTTCCTTTGAATGGCTTCTTCCATTGACCGGGTTTAGAGCCGCTGAATCCAGCGTTGACCGATGTGTCTTCGGTTATTTCATTATTGATTCGACGCTTGTGCTTGTTGCGTCGTGGTTTGCCATTGCCGTCCCTGGCTTCAGAGGTGCCGCGTTGCTGGTGCTATTGCTTCTGCGGGCTAGCCAGCTATCTTCTCCTGCACAAAAGCGGGTCATTAATGTGTTAAGGGCTTCCATGGACTTTGGCTTTTCTTGGCCAAGGTGTCGGGCGAGCCATTCATCGCGGACGCTGTGTTTAAAGGCCGTGAGGGCTTTGTCGTGTGGACAGTGAACAATTTGGTTCTTTTTAATTAAGAACCTTGTCCAGAGTTTCCGGGCTGACTCTCCGGGTTGCTGGACTATGTGACTGAGGTCATCGGCATCCGAGGGCCGTACATAGGTACCTTGGAAGTTGTCTCTAAAGGCATTTTCCAAATCTTCCCAGCTGTCAATAGAATTTTCTGGGAGGTTGTTTAACCAGTGCCGTGCCGGCCCCTTAAATTTCAAGGGGAGATATTTGATGGCATGTAGGTCGTCACCGCGAGCCATGTGTATGTGGAGAAGAAAATCTTCAATCCAGACTGCGGGGTCCGTCGTGCCGTCATATGAGTCGATATTCACGGGTTTAAATCCTTCCGGGAACTGGTGCTCCATTACCTCATCGGTGAAGCATTGGGGGTGTGCGGTGCCCCTATATCGGGCAATGTTGCGGCGTAGTTCGAATGAAGTCCGTATGCGATTTTCGGGCCGAGTGAGGTTGTGCTTGTCGCGCCAGGCTTGACGGTCGTCCTCTCGCGCTAGGGCACATCCCCTTGATCCATATATTGATCTGGTTTGACCGGCTCTATTGTCCAGGTCCTGTTGTAGGTCGTAGGTGTATCCCGGAGCCGCTATTCCTCTGACTTTACGCCGAGGTGGTGCGGTCTGGTGTTCTTCTTGTGTTGCCGCTCTATCCCGGCCACGTGGTGGTCGGTCAGGTATGTCAGTAGCGCCACACATTGGCAGTATGGGCTTCAGGGCCTCATCGTCGAATTGGTGTAGTAGCTTGCGCTTCAGGTAGCTCTTTGTTGGGTGTTTGAGATCGTATTCTTTGGTTGCCAAGACGTTAGTCCATCTGTCATTGAGTAAGTCCTGATCACCTTGAAGCTACTGCTGCTTCTTTCTCAGGCTTCTTGCGGTGGCGATTAGCCGGCGCTTAAAGTACTCTTGTTCGAGGGGTTCCTCCGGCACGATGAACCCTTCGTTACCGAGGCTCACATCTTCTTCGGAGATCGGTAGGTAGTTACTATCCTCCGAGCCCTCATTCTCGACAGGATCGTCGGGGTTTACCTTCCCATCCTCCCAATCATCCTGTTCGGATGTTGGATCTACAAGGGCTTCGGGGTCTTTGGCATTATCCGGAGTATTATTGTCTTGGGTGCCGGTATTGTCGTCTTTGTCGCGACGTGATTTTGAGCGGCGCCGCTGACGTCGACACTTCAGAGGGGCTTCGGCAGGCTTGTCCTGAACCGGATCCTCCTTGCCGTCATCGCCATCCTCTTTGGGTGTGTCCACAATGTACACGTCATATGTGGAGGTGGCCGTCCATCGTCCGGTAAACGGAAGGTTTTGGCCTTGTTCATCTCCAGCATCGTTGTCCATACCGTCGATGTCTTCGGAGGTATAGTCCAGCATGTTGGTTAGATTTTTGACAGTGGCTATGAAGTGGGTGCTGGGTGGGACATAAAATTACCCGCTTTCAGCCCCTAGTCTGGGATGGGCATAATTCAGAAGCGATCCTTCCGTAATGGCGAGTGATCGCATTTAGTCCAGAGCCTCATTTAAAGGCGAGGGTTGGACAGAGAAACGAGAGTCCGTGGGGCTGTCCGGAGTTGGAGCCTCCTGGCGGCGCCCGCTTGACACGGACCTCGAGAGTTCGGATTTCGGGTCTGGTGGGGTATCCGGTGCTTGAGTGACAAGGGGGGTTCGGTTCGTCTTCGGGTTAGCCGATGATGTCGTCCCCTCCGGATCTTTGGTAACAAGTTCCCTAACTGCAGAGAGTCCGGCGGACTCTAAACTCCCATCTTCGGACCTGACAGCCTGCTCCTGATCCAAGGCCAGAGCGGTGATTGGGGCCGCGAACCCTTCGAAGATCCAATCTCCTCGGATATCGGCGACGTAGTTTAAGTTCCTGAAACTGATCGGATGACCAAGGAGATAGCTATCGATCTGCTCGATGTGGCCAATCGAGTTGGTATGCAGCGTGAAGCCTCCTGATAACCCACAAGTATAGGGGATCGTTTGTAGGTTTTTTCTATAAGTAAGAGTGTCGAACCCAATGAGGAGCTAAAGGTAGAACAAATATTCCCTCAAGTTCTATCGACCACAGATACAACTCTACGCACACTTGGCGTTTGCTTTACCTAGAACAAGTATGAAGCTAGAAGTGCTTTGTAGGTGTGATAGGGTAGGTTTGCAAGATAATAAAGAGCACGTAAATAAAATCTAGGGGCTGTTTATATAAAGACACAACTAAATTAGTTTTAGTAGAAAGCTTTTGTCAACAAGAAAGTTATTTGTCCCTAGGCAATCGATAACAAGTACCGGTAATCATTCTTGTAATTTTATATGAGGGAGAGGCATGAGCTAACATACTTTCTCTACTTGGATCATATGCACTTATGATTGGAACTCTAGCAAGCATCCGCAACTACTAAAGATCATTAAGGTCGTGAAACCCAACCATAGCATTAAGTATCAAGTCCTCTTTACTCCCATACGCCATAGCCTACCTATCCACGTGTATGTTTCTGTCACTCTCGCAACACTGACAATAAGCAAACCATGAACATATTGCAACACCCTACAGCGAGGGACCCTCACGTTCGCGCGAGATGGAGGGCACCATGGGACAGCACCATAAATAAAATATACAATCATATACCAACCAAGATCACGATTAACCCACGGGACAAAACAGATCTACTCAAACATCATAGGATAACCATAGATCATTGGGAAATAATATATGGAGTTGAGCACCATGTTTAAGTAGAGATTACAGCAGGGAGAAGAGGTGTTACACCGCTGCATAGAGGGGGAGAAAGTTGGTGTTGACTGTAGCAAGATTGTTGATGTAGATCGCCGTCCCGATCGTTGCCCCGGTGGCACTCCGACGCCACCGGAAGCGAGGGGGAGAGAGCCCCCTCCTTCTTCTTCTTCCTTGGCCTCCTCACTAGGTGGGAGAAGGATTTCCCATCTGGTCCTTGGCTCCCATGGCATGGGAGGGGTGAGAGCCCCTCCGAGATTGGATCTCCCTCTCTATTCTATTCTGTTTCGCCGTCCCCCAGATCTGGCCGAAAACCGTTTCTTATATTCCCGGAGATCCGTAACTCCGATTGAGCTGAGATTTTACCATGATTTTTTTTCTGGATATAACCTTCCTTGAGCCCGAAGTAGAGGTCCAACTGACGTACGAGGTGGGCACAACCCACCACCATGCGCCAGGGGCCTCTAGCGCTCCCTGGTGTATTGTGCCCTGTGTGGGCCTCTGTTTGCGGTGATTCCAAGTCCAAAAAATCACATATATTACAAAATAATTCTCCATAAATTTTCATCGTGTTTGGACTTCGTTTGATATGGATACTCTGCGATACAAAAAATATGCAAAAAACAGGAACTGGCAGTAGGCACTGGATCAATAGGTTAGTCCAATAAATCATATAAAAAGTTGCCAAAAGTATGTAAAAGTTGTATAATATTGGCATGGAACAATCAAAAATTATAGATACGACAGAGACGTATCAGCATCCTCCGAGCTTAATTCCTGGTCGTCCTCGGGCAGGTAAATGATAAAAAAACATAATTTTTGATGTGGAATGCTACCTAGCATAAACTTGATCATATATGTAATCATGGTATGAATATTAAGACATAAGTGATTCAAAGCAATAGTCTATAATTTGACATCAAGATATCAATACTCAGGCATCCCAACAAACAATCATGTCTTTCAAAATATCAATGCTAAAGAAAGCTATTCCTACAAAATCATATAGTCTTGTCATGCTCTGTCTTCTTAACACAAAGTATTTATCATGCACAACCCCGATGACAAGTTGAGCAATTGTGATAGGTGCAAGGGGCCCGATCTTTTGATGAGATGATAACTATCGATTTGGTGGAGATGACTTTGATGATCCGACTACAAACGTGCACGACGTTGCGCCTTAGCAATCGCTAAACCAACTCCAAGAGGTTATTGACCATGCTAGAGCACGATCAACCTGACCATGAAGGTCTATTCCTGCAAGCAATCGAAGAACAAGCAAGAATATGATTAAGTAATCTGAATATTGCGAATATGGATGACGTATTAATAAAAGTGGGGTTTCATAAGAGGTCTTGGTCTGGTCGTTGGACACAAACGAAGTACACGAAGTTGCAGCGATGGCTAACTTTTAACTAAATAAAACCCAAGTCTAATCGATGCCCATAGGGCTATATTTATAGGGTAAAAGTGAGGGGATTTCGTCCACCCTTGGCAAGGTGGGACTAAAACACCTCCCGAGTTGTTTCCCCTATAATATGGACTCTAAAAATATCCTATGAAGTAGTATTTCGAAAATACATGGGCCTGACCCAAAAATAAGGTGGCGCAACACCTATAATAAGCAATGGATGAATTTTATGAACAGGTATCTTGTATATTTCATCCATCTTCTTGTATGTCATCATGGTGGCTTCAAAGTGCGGAAATCTTCACTAAAAACTCTATTCTTGTTCCCTTCGCGCGTTCCTTCATCTCCATGTTTGATCATACTCCAACGTTCATCCTTCTGGTCCATGATAGGCCCTTCAACTCTAATCAACATAAACGTATCCAAGTTAGGAAGCATCACATTCTCATGAACATAAGAAACATTACCAAGAAACGGAAGTACCTGATAATTTAACTGGCGTGTGTGAGCTCTAGTAATTGGTCCAACAGGTATAGTAGCAGGGGTTGTAGGTGTAACTGTGGTAGCCATGTCATCATCATCCTCCCCTTCTTGAAAACAAAGCCGTCCTCGGCGTTGCTTAATCTGAAATGTGGCTAACAAAAGAGATAAGGTGTACACGTTGTATATGTATATGTCATCCTTTTTTACTGATCTCAGTTGTGGCACATGTGACAGAGTTATACAAGAGCACACTTCAAAAGTTATGAAATATAAAGCCAATATATTATCACAAGAAGTCAAAGGCATGAAAATACTGCAACTTAGTTTGCACATATAAGTGAAGCCATTATTCATATCAAAAGATTGACAATGCTTATCATTAAACCATCCCAA
This sequence comes from Triticum urartu, assembly GCF_056163025.1. Classification (NCBI taxonomy): domain Eukaryota; kingdom Viridiplantae; phylum Streptophyta; class Magnoliopsida; order Poales; family Poaceae; genus Triticum; species Triticum urartu. Next base: position 462,745,862 of record NC_141879.1, on the reverse strand, counting down.
CATTGTTGAATAAACTTTAGTTGTTTCAAAATTACATGCTACAACATTCTTAAATAAGCAAACATGCAACAAGTTATTCGACACGGAATCATCACCAAGATTGGAGGTCATATTAAAATGATTAAACATTGGCGCAATTATTTTCAAATGTATTTGATCCAAATCGGAGTTATTCCCTGATTCACATGGTTCTTTCGCGTCAACAGTTAGTTCAATGGGTGCACTCAAAATTGTTGTTATTGCATTCGTCTAATCACATGGTGAAGTCAAATCATGAACATAGTCCTCTAAAATAGTGGTGTGATTAAAGTAGTCGGTAGCTCATCACATGGTGCATTTAAATTGACAAGACATTCATCATACTCATGTGGAGGTGGAAGATTAATACCTTTGTCATTACCTGTTATGGTCAACTCAGATGATGAAGGAACTCTAGGTGGCGACGCGTCACATGGTGGAGGTGTTGTAGTGCTCTCAACAATGGATGTTGTTGTCATAGTAGGCGCAGTGGTGGAAGGAACAGCCGTCCCAACTCTTGGGATTTGCACCTTCCGCTTGTTTGTCTTGTGGGCAACACGTCTTGTTATCTCCTGTTTAGCTTTGCAAGCAAGACGAAACAAATGGTCCATAGGATAACACTTTTCATGAATTAGTATCTCCTAAATGCCACGGTTTAATCCTCCCGAAAATCTATCCATAAAATCTTCTTCACTTTCTTCCAAAGAGGAATGCAACAAGGTAGTTTGTAAATCATCATAATATTTTGTTACGGTGTCACTACCTTGTTTTAAATGTTGCAACTTTTTAATCATGTCACGAGTATAATAAGAGGGGACGAAAGTATGTCGCATGGCAAGTTTCAAATCATCCCAAGTAGTAGGTATATAATCAGGGTGTAAACGACAATATTCACCCCACCAAACTAAAGCATAACCAATGAAAGAACCAACCACAACCTTAACTTTTTTACGTTCATCAAAATTATGGGAAGTAAATATATTATTTATGTTGAACTCCCATTCAATATATAAATCAGGCCTAAAACGACCATTAAAGGGTGGCATGGAAACATTAACCTAATTATGTGTATTTGGATGTTTGTGCAGCTCTCATGATGGTTGTGGTTTTTGCATAGGTGGTGCCACGTCTCCCGCGATCGATGAAGCCCGTGAATTGAATCTGGATCCTATCATGATTAGTAGAAACAAGAAACAAAATCCAAAAATAATGTTCCTATGAACTACTGGGAAGTGGTGATAAAATGCTCACAGTATAGCAAATCAAAGTCTTACAAGTTCATACCATGCATGAGGTGATGACCGGCAACCAGCGGTGTCAAATTACTCCAAAGGTTGGATAAAGCGATTGCCAGGTGAACATATGTATACACAGTGTAAAAATATGTGGAGCTGGGTTGGCTTTATATATGTGGAAAAAAATGCTACAACCACGTTAATAAATGCAAGCTGAAAATTCGTTCAAAGTGGTCGAGTGCTGGTCTTAGGCTAGATCGTGTTAGAGACGCGAGCCTAAGACACAAACAAATTCACGTAACAACGAGTGGATATATATGTGTATGCAGAAGCAGAGAAAAAAACCAGCTGAATGGGCGTACTGAATATGTTGAGTTGAAGCAACACACACAAAGAAAACAAAAGCTGACGTGTACTCTCCCTTTTTTTAGCCTTTCCAATTGCCAATGTGAGCTTCCAAACTCCCCCTTTATTATTTTTTTCTCTCTCTTTTTTTAAAGAAAAAACTAACAAGGTTGGGCAACAAAATCTGGTTGAATCCACTCTGCCTTTTTTTTAATTCGGTTCAGATCAAACATAAATCTAGTCCACACTTTTTTTCTTAAAAAACCCAACGTGGCAAACTAGGCATTTCTTCATGTAGTACACCACGTCATCCTATTCTTCATTTTTTTGCTTGGCTCAATGGCTCTCCCTCCCGTGTGCACCCAGCCAACGTCTCCTTTTTTTTCTTCTTTCCCAACAACAACAGATTTTTCCTATTTCATGATTGCCTTTTCTTATTCTCTCACCAGAACCCTTCAGAAACGTGATTTCCAAACAAATAGCAGATCTCTTTTCGAATTTACTTGATGCTTCCTATGGAAACTGATCCGAAGAATATTCTTGCCGAATTTAACTTTCCAAAATAACAGCAGTTTTTTATGACGATCAGACTTCCCTTTATTCTCTCTCTCTCTCTGTTATTCCTTTCCAAAGCTAAACAACCAACGTGTATCACTTCCCAAACTCCAACTGATCTCTTTTGTTCCTTTTTTTCGCTGATCACAACATTTCCAAATGGCTCACTTGATGTCTTTCCTTCTAAAATGCCAAGAAGATCACGTCAGATATAGTACCACGAGATCTCACTCAAAAGTCAGTCGGCCTATTTTTTTGGCGGAACCAAAACTTGCTATTAATTTGTAACGTTGGCTGCTCTTGTTCGTCTTTAAAAAAAATTCTCCTTTATTTTTGCCAAGGAAACTTCCACAGTATGGAAACCACCAACCGAACCCTATTTTCTCCAAAAAAATAGAGATATATGAAACAGATCAACACTTCTCCTTTTTCACGTTGGCTGCTCCCTTATTGTGAGGAAACCGAATCAATCTCTCCAGATTTCACATCACCACAAGCTCTTCCTCCAAGGAAACAACAGTATGTGTATCTCTTTTTTTTCTCTCAATTATTTTTCCACAAGATGAATTCGGCTCCAAGATGAACTAATGTGATGATGGCGATGAAAGACAAAAGCGGATAGATGGTGATGAAGTTCACAGCAATGGAGTATGACAACGAGATTAATGATGGTTTTTGCGGAAGCGGCATGAACAAAACCTGCTCAGAACTCGAAACTTTAAAAGACTAGACCTAAACTAGCAACTCGACACACGATGCAACCGAAAATTCAACAATGCAAAAACTAAGTGATAATGGCGAAAAGGCTCGGACTGTCTGGGACACGGATGAACTAATCAAACTTTTTTGTGGTTTTTTTTTCGACTATAGGTATGAAGAACAGATGCAATCTAAGGCTATGATAAACTAGAAAATCACACCGAGCAACCTGAGCTCTGATACCACTTGATAGAGGCGAAGTGTCTTGATCTTTCAATAGGATGATAACTATCGATTTGATGGAGTCGACTTTGACGATCCGACTACAAACATGCACGACATTGCGCCTTAGCAATCGCTAAACCAATCTTCTGAGGTTACCGACGATGCTGGAAGTACGATCGGCCTGAACACAAAGGTCTATTCCTGCAAGCAATCAAAGAACATGCAAGAATATGATAAAGCAATCTGAATATCATGAATATATATGAAGTGTTGATAAAAGTGGGGTTCTAGAAGGGTCTTTGTCTGGTCGTTGGACACAAACGAAGTACACGAAGTTGCAGCAATGGCTAACTTTTAACTAAATAAAACCCAAGTCTAATCGATGCCCTAAGTGCTATATTTATAGGGGAAAAGCGAGGGCACTTTGTCCACCCTTGGCAAGGTGGGACTAAAACACCTCCTGAGTCGTTTCCCCTACAATATGGACTCTAAAAATATCCTATGAAGTAGTATTTCGAGAATACATGGGCCTGGCCCAAAAATAAGGTGGCGCAACACCTATAATAAGCAATGAATGAATTTTATGAATGGGTATCTTGTATATTTCATCCATCTTCTTGTATGTCACCATGGTGGCTTCAAAGTGCGGAAATCTTCACTGGAAACACTATTCTTGTTCCCTTCGCGCGTGCCTTCATCTCCATGGTTGATCATACTCCAACATTCATCCTTCTGGCCCATGCTAGGCCCTTCAACTCTAATCAACATAAACATATCCAAGTTAGGAAACATCACATTCTCATGAACATTAGAAACATTACCAAGAAACGAAAGTACCTGATAATTTAACTGGCGTGCGCGAGCTCTAGTAATTGGTCCAACAGGTATAGTAGCAGAGGTTGTGGGTGTAACTGTGGTAGCCATGTCCTCATCAAATTGGTTCATACTTTTTAACGCACTTCAGCCTTTTCGACTCTCACGCAATAGATGAGCGCAAACCATGGATATAGCACTATAGGTGGAATAGAGTATAATGATAGGGGTAAATATAAAGAAGACAAAAAAGTAAGAAAGTCTCACACCGATGCGGGTAACCAATGGGCTATGGAGATGCCCATCAACTGATATCAATGCAAGGAGTAGGGATTGGCATGCAACGGATGCACTAAGAGCTATAAGTGTATGAAAGCTCAATATGAAACTAAGTGGGTGTGCATCTAGTCCTATAATAAAAAATTCCCACTAGTATATGAAAGTGACAACATAGGAGACTCTGCATATGAAAAACATGGTGCTACTTTGAAGCACAAGTGTGGTAAAGGATACTAACAATGCCCCTTCACTCTTTTTATTGATTTTTTATTTTTTATTTTCCTTTTTTTCTTTCCTTTTTTAGATTTCTTTTTCTTTTTTTCTTTTCATATTTTCTCTCTCTCTCTCATTGTCCGGAGTCTAATCCCGACTTGTGGGGGAATCCTAGTCTCCATCATCCTTTCCTCACTAGGGCACTGCTCTAAAAATGAATAATGATGATCATCATACTTCTATTTACTTATGACTCAAAAGAAAATAAAAATTACAACTCGATACCTATGACAAAATATGACTCTATATGAATGCCTCTGGCATGTACGAGGACGTGCAATGATCTAGCGTAACATGTATGAAAAATGACGAATGGTGGCTGAGCCACAACTACTATGTCAGCTATATGATCATGCAAAGCAATATGACAATGAATGCTCAAGTCATCAAATGGAAGCGGTGGAATTTGCATGGCAATATATCTCGGAATGGCCATGGAAAAGCCATAATACGTAGGTATAGTGGTTGTTTTGAGGAAGATATAATAAGGCTTATGTGTGACAGAGCGTATCATATCACGGGGTTTGGATGCACCTGCGAAGTTTGCACCATGTCTCAATGTGAGAAAGGGCAATGCATGGTACTGTAGAGGCTATCAAATTGCGGAAAGGTAAGAGTGCGTATAATCCATGGACTCACATTAGTCATAAAGAACTCATATACTTATTGTAAAAGTTTATTAGCCCTCGAAGCAAAGTATTACTACGCATGCCCCTAGGGGGATAGATTGGTAGGAAAATACCATCGCTCATCCCCGACTGCCACTCATAAGGAAGACAATCAATAATAAATCATGCTCCAATATCATAGCATAACGAGAGACTATACATGCATGCTTCGAGAATCACAAACCTTAACACCAATATTCTTACTAAACACAACCGTTTACTAGTACCTCCCACATATTGCATCTCTATATCGCAAAACTTTTGCAAGGAATCAAACATATCATATTTAGTGATCCATAAGTTTTATGTAGGATTTTATGACTAACCATGCAATTTACCAATTCCTTTTGAATCTCTAAATAGATATAAGTGAAGCATGAGAGTTTAATTCTTTCTACAAAAGATCATGCTCTAACAAATATAAGTGAAGCAAAAGAGCATTCTTCAAACAACGGTTTTCTATGTGAGGAGAAACAGGCAATCCAAACTTCAAATTATATAAGTGAAGCACATGAAGCATTCTATAAGGCCACACTAAAAAGGTATAAGTGAAGTGCAATGAGCATTCTATAAATCAACCATGGACTATCTCATACCAGCATGGTGCATAAAAGAAAAATGGAAAAGCTAAATGCAAAACACGCTCCAAGATTTGCACATATCACATGAACGAAACGAAACCGAAAACATGTCGATACTTGTTGAAGAAAGATGGGATGCCTTCCGGGGCATCCCCAAGCATAGACGCTTGAGTCTCCTTGAATATTTACTTGGGGTGCCTTGGGCATCCCCAAGCTTGAGCTCTTGCCTCTCCTCCTTCTCCTCATATCGAGACCTCCTCGATCTTTGATCACTTCATCCACATAAAACTCAATAGAAAGTTCGGTAAGATCCATTAGTATAATAAAGAACATCACTATAAGTACTGTTGGAAAGCAATTCATATTTTATTTTTGAATTGTAGCTACTGTAATATAACTTTTCCATGGCTTATACCACTGATAAAAATCGATAGTTTCATCAAAACGAGCAAAACAATGCATCAAAAACAGAATCTGTCTTAAAGAGGATAGTCTGTAGTAATCTAAACATTAGCCAGACTTCTGGTACTCCAAAAATTCTTAAAAAAATTATAAAAAATAAGCATTTTGTATAGAAATACAGTGCAAAAAATTTCAGAACCGTTTGACGTTCCAGGGAAAAAAAATGTAAAATCGTGCACTACAGCCAAAGTTTCTGTTTTGCACCGCACAAACCAACAAGCAATCTAAACATCCTAAAGGCAAATCTTGTCACATTATTTTTATAATACAATGGAATTGTACAAGGGATAATTATTTTTGTTGAAATATTTCTGTAATTAAGATTCACAAAGTTTTCGTGAGCATGAACAAAGTTCAAGGGCGTCCCCCACTTTCACAATGCTCGTCTATCTCACTTTCACTTTTCTTTTTTGAAAAGTTTTGTGTTCCCCTCTATATTTTTTGTTTTTAGACTTTATAAAAGCACTCACAAAAATAAATGACTCTCTAAAACTTCCGGGTTGTCTCCCTGGCAGCGCTTTCTTTAAATCCATTAAGCTAGGCATAAAGTGCTCAAGTAATGGATCCATCCGGATCCCAAGGCATATCAAAGCCAATTTTAATTAGCAATGGTTTGGCATTTAGTAGTGAGCACAAAGCAACATATGTCAAGCAATGACGAAGTCTAACTCTCTTACTATGCATCGACATGTCATACAAGAACAATTCATGAACATCAAGTAAAGGCCAATACATAGTATAAGCAGTTTCTTGCAATTTTATCGTGTTGGAAACATAAAGAGGTGGAGATGTAGTTCCTCTATCAAAATAATTGCAAGTAGGAGCAGCAAACACATGCATATTATATTCATCAAAATAATCATGTGCAACAGTAGAACACAACCCATCAATGTAATCCTTAATAAGTGCAAACTTCTCGGATATAGTGTAGTTGGGAGAATTCAAAAAGATAATAGGACTATCATGTGTGGGTGCAATAGCAACAATTTCATGTTTAACATAAGAAACTATAGCAAGTTCTTCTCCATGAGCATCATTTAAATTGGCAGCATGACCACAAACATAGCAAGCATCATCAAAAAGGGATATTTCAAACGAATCAACGGGATTGTAGCAATTATCATGGCATTCATCGTTCGGTAAGAACGAAGGGAAATTAAACAATGTATGAGTTGAAGAGTTACTCTCACTAGAAGGTGGGCACGTGTGACCAATCCGGTCTTCCTCCATTTGTTCTTCGCTCCCCTCATCACCTTTTTCATCGAATGAGCTCACAGTTTCATCAATTTCTTCTTCCATAGACTCCTACAATTCTTGGACAACAGAGACTTTCTGAATAAATTCATCAATATCGGAATTGTGTTTATAATTATAATAGTAATATTTAAGGATAGCAAGATTTTTAGGTCTATAAACTGAATCATCAAAATCTTCAAACTTTTTAAACAAAGATTCAATTTCACATGCACCCTTGAAAGCAACAAATACTTCTATTCGTTCCACATCATAATAATCATATATACCTATAGCATAAGAAGACAAGGTTTTATTATCATTAAATTCACATGAAAAGGGAAGATGTGGAGCATTCATCCTAGATCAACAAGTATAATCATATCTCTGGCATAAATCCCAAGCATACCAATGCAACATTTGAATTTGATCCCATAACAATTTACCTTTATGAGTCTAGCGATAATCCTTAAAGTATTCATGTTGATCCAACGTTACTCCCATTATCAAGTTGAATGGGGTTTTCTCAGGATTATCAAAGTAGTGCATAATATTTTTCACATAACGAGCATCGAGGGTTTTAGGAGGTTCCCCATCTCCATGAGTAGCAAGTACCACTAATTTTTTTGGTGTTTCATGTTCCATATCCATAACTAAAGATAGAGAACAACTTAGAACAGGAAATAAAAACTACTTAGTGATAAAGCAAACAAGCACACATGAGAATATGTACCCCATGCTATTGCTCCCCGGCAACGGCGCCAGAAAAAGGTCATGATAACCCACAAGTATAGGGGATCGTTTGTAGCCTTTTTCGATGAGTAAGATGAAGGAAATATGCCCTAGAGGCAATAATAAAGTTATTATTTATTTCCTTAATTCATGATAAATGTTTATTATTCATGCTAGAATTGTATTAACCGGAAACATAATACATGTGTGAATACATAGACAAACAGAGTGTCACTAGTATGCCTCTATTTGACTAGCTCGTTGATCAAAGATGGTTATGTTTCCTAACCATAGACATGAGTTGTCATTTGATTAACGGGATCACATCATTAGGAGAATGATGTGATTGACTTGACCCATTCCGTTAGCATAGCACTTGATCGTTTAGTTTGTTGCTATTGCTTTCTTCATGACTTATACATGTTCCTATGACTATGAGATTATGCAACTCCCGTTTACCGGAGGAACACTTTGTGTGCCACCAAACGTCACAACATAACTGGGTGATTATAAAGGTGCTCTACAGGTGTCTCCAAAGGTACTTGTTGGGTTGGCGTATTTCGAGATTAGGATTTGTCACTCTGATTGTCGGAGAGGTATCTCTGGGCCCACTCGGTAATGCACATCACTATAAGCCTTGCAAGCATTGCAACTAATGAGTTAGTTGCGGGATGATGTATTATGGAACGAGTAAAGAGACTTGCCGGTAACGAGATTGAACTAGGTATTGAGATACCGACGATCGAATCTCGGGCAAGTAACATACCGATGACAAAGGGAACAACGTATGTTGTTATGCGGTCTGACCGATAAAGATCTTCGTAGAATATGTAGGAGCCAATATGGGCATCCAGGTCCCGCTATTGGTTATTGACAAGAGAGGTGTCTCGGTCATGTCTACATAGTTCTCGAACCCGTAGGGTCCGCACGCTTAACGTTCGTTGACGATAGAGTACTATGAGTTATGTATGTTGGTGACCGAATGTTGTTCGGAGTTTTGGATGAGATCATAGATATGACGAGGAACTCCGGAATGGTTCGGAAGTAAAGATTGATATGTGGATAGTAGTGTTTGATCTCCGGAAGGGTTCCGGAATTCACCGGAAGGGGTTCCGGATGTTTCCCGAAATGTTTGGGCACGAGAACACTTTATCTGGGCCAAAGGGGAAAGCCCATGAGGCTTTTGGAAAGTGCAAAAGGAAGTTTTGTGGAGACCAGAGGCTAGACGCCAGGAACCCTGGCGTCTAGGGGTTAGACGCCGGGAACCCTGACGTCTAGCCCTGGAGTCCGAGAAGGACACTTGCCTTTCGGGTGAAACCGACTTTGAGGAGGCTTTTACTCCAAGTTTCGACCCCGGGGCTCAACATATAAATAGAGGGGTAGGGCTAGCACCAAAGACACATCAAGAAACACCAAGCCGTGTGCCGGCAACCCCGTCCCCTCTAGTTTATTCTCCGTCATAGTTTTCGTAGTGCTTAGGCGAAGCCCTGCGGAGATTGTTCTTCACCAACACCGTCACCACGCCGTCGTGCTGCCGGAACTCATATACTACTTCGCCCCTCTTGCTGGATCGAGAAGGTGAGGACGTCACCGAGCCGAACGTGTGCAGAACTCGGAGGTGCCATGCTTTCGATGCTTGGATCGGTCGGATCATGAAGACGTACGACTACATCAATCGCGTTGATATAACGGTTCCGCTTACGGTCTACGAGGGTACGTAGACAACACTCTCTCCTCTCGTTGCTATGCATCACCATGATCTTGCGTGTGCGTAGGAATTTTTTTGAAATTACTACGTTCCCCAACATAAGAGTGTCGAACCCAATGAGGAGCTAAAGGTAGAACATATATTCCCTCAAGTTCTATCGACCACCGATACAACTCTACGCACGCTTGACATTTGCTTTACCTAGAAAAAGTATGAAACTAGAAGTACTTTGTAGGTGTGATAGGATAGGTTTGCAAGATAATAAAGAGCACGTAAATAAAATCTAGGGGCTGTTTAGATAAATACACAACTAAATTAGTTTTAGTAGAAAGCTTTTGTCAACAAGAAAGTTATTTGTCCCTAGGCAATCAGTAACAAGTACCGGTAATCATTCTTGTAATTTTATATGAGGGAGAGGCATGAGCTAACATACTTTCTCTACCTGGATCATATGCACTTATGATTGGAACTCTAGCAAGCATCCGCAACTACTAAAGATCATTAAGGTCGTGAAACCCAACCATAGCATTAAGTATCAAGTCCTCTTTACTCCCATACGCCATAGCCTACCTATCCGCGTGTAAGTTTCTGTCACTCCCGCAACACTGACAATAAGCAAACCATGAACATATTGCAACACCCTACAGCGAGGGACCCTCATGTTTGCGCAAGATGGAGGGCACCATAGGACAACACCATAAATAAAATATACAATCATACCAACCAAGATCACGATTAACCCACGGGACAAAACAGATCTACACAACCATCATAGAATAACCATAGATCATTGGGAAATAATATATGGACTTGAGTACCATGTTTATGTAGAGATTACAGCGGGGTGAAGAGGTGTTACACCACTGCATAGAGGGGGAGAAAGTTTGTGTTGACAGTAGCAAGATTGTTGATGTAGATCGCCGTCCCGATCATTGCCCCGGTGGCACTCCGGCGCCACCGGAAGTGAGGGGGAGAGAACCCCTTCCTTCTTCTCATTCCTTGGCCTCCTCCCTAGGTGGGAGAAGGATTTCCAATCTGTTCCTTGGCTCCCATGGCATGGGAGGGGCGAGAGCCCTTCCGAGATTGGATCTCCCTCTCTGTTCTCTTCTGTTTCGTTGTCCCCCAGATCTGTCCGAAAACCGTTTCTTATATTCCTGGAGATCCATAACTCCGATTGCGCTGAGATTTTAACACGATTTTTTAGATATAAGCTTCCTTGCGCCCGAAGTAGAGGTCCAACCAACGTACGAGGTCGGCACAACGCACCACCGTGCGCCAGGGGCCTCTGGCGCACCTGGTGTATTGTGCCCTGTGTGGGCCTCCGTTTGCGGTGATTCCAACTCCCAAAAATCACATATATTCCAAAATAATTCTTCATAAATTTTCATCGCGTTTGGACTTCGTTTGATATGGATACTCCGCAATACAAAAAGCATGCAGAAAACAGGAACTGGTAGTGGGCACTGGATCAATAGGTTAGTCCAATAAATCATATAAAAAGTTGCCAAAAGTACGTAAAAGTTGTATAATATTGGCATGAAACAATCAAAAATTATAGATACGACGGAGACGTATCACCGTCGAATACGAAAATTTTGCCCGGGGGGGGGGGGGAATCTTCCCCCGAAACAGCATCATTGTGTATGATCGAATGAACCATCGAATCCTTTGTCGACACCATAGAGGAACTCTCAATGAAAGCACCAATGTCAGTGTCAAAATCGGCAGATCTCAGGTAGGAGGTCCCCAACTGTACATCTAAGGATCGATGGTAACAGGAGACAGGGGACACGATATTTACCCAGCTTCGGGCCCTCCTAACAGAGGTAATACCCTACTTCCTTCTTGATTGACTTTGATAAGTATAGGGGTTACAAGAGTTGATCTACCTCGGGATCGTAATGGCTAAACCCTAGATGTCTAGCCTATATGATTATGATTGCCTCTATGGACTAAACCCCCCGGTTTATATAGACACCATAGGGGACTAGGGTTGTGGAGAGTCGGTTAACAGAGAAAGGAATCTTCATATCCGAATGCCAAGCTTGCCTTCCACGCCATGGAGAGTCCCATCCGGACACGGGGGAAGCCATCTATCTTATATCTTCATGGCCCACCAGTCCAGCCCACAACACATAGCCCGGACGCCCGGGGACCCCCTAATCCGGGACTCCCTCAACACATATCCACTACACCACCTCGAGAAGAACTCCCTCAGCCACTAGCCTCGGGAGCCCCCGCTTGCGGCCCTACCTCTGGAGCACGTCTGCTCCTGGCGCTCGAGCCTCAGGAGGGGTGCTGGACCAAGGAATTCAAGGCATATCTGGTGCATGGGACGCTGCCGGAGGAGGAGGAGGACGCGAAGCGTGTGGCCCGGTAGGCTACGGCATAGTACATCCAGGACGGTGAGCTATACAGAAAACGACCAACTGATGTTTCCTTGCGATGCATCTCTAGGGAGCAGGGGAACGAGCTGCTAGCTGACATACACGGTGGAGACTGCGGGCATCACTCATCATCACTTACCCTGGTTGGTAAGGTGTTCCGCAACGGGTTCTACTGGCCCACGACACTCAACGATGCGACCGAGATGGTAAGGTCCTGCGAGGCCTGCCAGTTCCATGCCAAGCAAATCCACCAGCCGGCTCAGGGCCTCCAGACTATCCCGCTTTCGTGAGCCTTCATGGTCTGGGGACTGGACATCTTGGGCCTGTTCCCATGGGCACCTCGGGGCTACCGCTACCTCAACATCGCCATTGACAAGTTCACCAAATGGGCAGAGGTTGAAGCTGTCTGCACCATCCCAGCCGGATCAGTAGTTAAGTTCATCAAAAGCCTAGTAAGCCGGTTCGGGGTCCCTAACCGCATCATCACCGACAACGGCTTACAGTTCACTAGCAATCTCTTCAAGACCTATTGTGCTAACCTTGGAACACGGATTTGCTACGCTTCGGTGGCACACCCCAGGAGCAATGGTCTAGCTGAGCGCACCAACGCTGAGGTCCTGAGAGGCCTGAAGACCCGGACCTTCAATAAGAAGCTCGAAGCCTGCGGCAGGGGCTAGCAGGACGAGCTCCAGTCTGTGCCGTGGTCCATCTGCACCACCGCCACCAAGCCAACAGGCGAGACCCCGTTCTTCCTCGTCTACGGAGCAGAAGCGGTTCTCCCTCACGAGGTCAGGCATCGCTCCGTGCGGGTCCTGGCATTGTTCGATGAGACGAAGCAAGATGCCATGTGGGGGATGGACCTCATGCAGGGGGAGGAACGCCGCCGTGAAGCCTCACTCCAAGCAGCAAGATACCAGCAGGCGCTACGACGGTACCACTGTCGTAGCATCCGCTCCAGGACGCTTGAGGTGGGCGATCTCGTCCTGAGGCGGGTGCTCTCCAGGGAAGGGCTGCATAAGTTCTCACCCATGTGGGAGGGCCTGTTCAGGATTGCCCGCGTCTCCAGGCCTGGCTCCGTGCGCCTGGAGACGCAGGATGAGGTCCCCATCCAGAACACCTGGAACATCCAACACCTCCAGAAGTTCTACCCATGAAACAAGGCCTAGTGCCTGTGAAGGTCTCGGCTCGTGACACTCTCACGTAATAATGAGTGGGGCTGTACATGCCCCAGAGTCTCAGGAGTGCCGCCCTCGGTCCTCGGGGCTCCCTCCCACGTCCTAGTGGCAACACTTAGCTCCGCGCTGGTGAGAAGACTAGACTAGGTGCCGGACGCGGCTGTTCATTTGCTTTCTGTAGTTGGCTTGCCTCTTTTCCGTTAATGAAATTTGGAGTTCCAGCTTTTCTTGGTGGCTTGCCTCTTCTTTCTATTTCTTCTCTCGATTCTTTGTTTTTTGCCAGTGAGGGCGACAGTTGCCCGACGCTCTCCCTCGCACACCCCGCGAGGGGGGCCGGACAGGTGGTATGCGCGTGCGCACTCCCCTGTTCCCTGCGAGGCGTTCTCATCAGAGCTTTTGAGCGCCGCATTCCCCCTTAGTACGTGCCCACGGGTACCGCGACGCGGTGCGTCTGGCCATAACCAGCCCATACCCGAGGCCTCGCGCAGGAAGGAGTAAAGATTTATCAAGAAGTTTTTGCAGCTCCGCGATGCAGCCTCGCCATGTTACCCGAATTAACAGTGGAGAGGCCCCACCAGGTGCCCACAGACGCACGCCCTCATGAGGTCAAAGCTACACCGGACGCATCAAGCTAAGTTACCCTTCTACACCCGTATAAGGCATAGATCTCACAACACATCACGGAATCAATAAACGCATCATAAAAGCAACATAAGCACCATGGTTCGTTACACGCCCTCATAGGGCCCTGAATTCGTTTCTGACAATGCAGGGGAAAGGGAAAGAGAGGACAAGCAAAAGCAGCTCCTGCGACATGGCTACTCACGAGGGTGGCCCGCGGACTCAGTCAGAGCCCTCCTCACGCTTTATCGGGGTGCGATGACGGGATGACCCGCCACCATCCCGAAGCGGGCACGACGGCGTGGCGGCTGGTCATAGCTGCCACCGCTGGAGCTTTCGCCGAAGGACGAGCTGCCGTAGCTGGGCGAACCACGGTCGCCACCGCGGGCAAGGTCGCCCTTGTGCTCATCATGGCCATCGCCAAGGCCAAGCACCTCGCCGCAATCGTCGTCGTCTTCAGGGCAGCATCTGGCGTGGCGACCGTCTTCCCCGAACACCCTCATGAAGAGGGTCACTGCGCCGTCGTACTTGAAGTGGAGGGTGCACCGGCTGCCCAGGCCACGCGCGGGGGCGAACGTCTGCCAGCCGTGGGTCGGGGCTATGTTGCCTGCAGCAGAGACCTCCACCGCGACCCACGAAGCCTTGCTGCAGCAGCCGTTGGCCTATAGCCAGAGGCCACCAGGACCTATGGCCGACAGTTCGCCGGTGAAGGAGCGCGGAAGTTGAAGCCAGGTGCCGGCCGGGTTCGCCGACCACACGACAAACTCCTGCAACACCTCCGCCGAGTGGAAGCGTAGCCGGGGAGGCCGGCGACCAAGGCACGCCTCCCCTCATCAACGGGGCTGCCCCGGCCAAGGCGGCTCTTGTTGCGTGAAGGAGCATCGTCCCATCCGCTAAGGACGGCGCCGGACCCTGAAGGAGTCCGCCCACGCCCATGAGGGACCGCAGCGGGGGTCGCGGCATGCTTGCGTGGGCGGCCGCGCCCCCTCTTAGGCGGTGGCGAGCCAGGCCCCTCCTGGTGAGCTTTCCCCTTCTTGGCGGCCGAGAAAGTCTTCACTAGCGCCATGGGTGTCGCGGCGATGAAGAGGAAGAAGCAGGAGGAGTGGAGGAAGAGATGGGTGACGGGGGCTCCGCCCCCCTTCCCATTTATAGCCAGGAGGAGGCCAACTGCCGGGCTCCACGATCTAAGGTAATAATAACCTTTTTCTGCATGTAACAGGGACTCATCAAGTCGGGCAGTTGCCGAGACAGCATGGGGAAGCAGAGACGCCCACGTCCCGTCAATTGCCATGCGTCAATCAAGGCTGCATGCTGTTTGGGCCCACAATGCTCCGCACTTGACCCTTGGGCCTGGGGGCTACTGTCGGCGTCCTGGGAACGGGGGTACCCAGACTTGCCTTCCTGCGGCCCAGGGCATGGCTCCACCATCAGCCTGGTACGACCCATATTCATCAACCAACACTCAAGACCCTCGCGAGGGGCCAAGCCTCGCAAGGCGGACGACAAAGAACTCTCAGGGGCAGCCTCACTAGGCTGGCTCATGAGGAGCGGGGAGATCAAGGAAAGGGGCACCTCGTGAGGTTTCCATGATGTGAGCCATGATGACCAAGGCCAGGCGGGCGCCAGCGGGCGCAGAGTGCTAGTTTCCTCTTTGGTGCTAAATAGGCAGGCGCATGCGAGGAGTCCCGAGGCGTCGGGTAAAGGTTTCCATATCGGTGCAATGAGACCAAGACCAGCAGGACGGCAAGACGGAGGTTATCACGGAGCCCACGACGGCGTCACCACCAGAGCCTTTGGCATGCGAAGACCACCTTTTGTCAGGATAACTTGTACTCATTGCCCCCCTTCAAACTGGCCGTTGTGGGACCCCTTCTGCCTAATATTTGGGGAGAGGACCCGGGCCTCTAAAACAGGACTAGCCACCACCGTAGTCGGCGGGGGGGATCGGTGACTAGATCCATTCCACCAAAGGCAACCACACAAGCTCGTCGAGCTCGAGAACACCTCTCCTCAGGAGGTTGTTCTTCCCTGGTACTTGTTCATCCCCAGCCTACAAGGCAACCCACCACACTACACTGGAGTAGGGTATTACACCGCAACGGTGGCCCAATCCAGTATAAACTCTTGTGTCCCTTATTCCTTGGGTTCGGCGAGCTAGGCTTTGCGATCGTTGCGAGAGCGTGAGCTACGGGGAGAGATCTTTGTGCGCACCCCAGTGTTCGAACCTCAAGGGTTTGCCGGAACCCATAATCCGACATTTGGCGCGCCAGGTAGGGGTGCGCTGAAGCTTTCCCTCTGTCGATCCATGTTCCGCAGCTCCACCGCATCCATGTCAGACGCTCGCCGAGCCCGTGCTGAGCGCCGCACCACCCTCGCCGCTCCCGTCGCCCAGACGGCGCCCGTTGGCGGACCTCCCCGCCGTTCTCCATCACGTGCTGCCAACGCCGCCACCGGCCCGACAATGAACGAGAAGCAAGCGTCATCGCTGCACCCCTCTGTGCGGCGGGACGACCGCACCGCCACCCCGCCGCTGAATCCGGCCGGCTCGTCGTCCCACGCTCGTCGTGCGCCCATGGATGCGTAGGCCGCATTGCTCATGGCACACGAGCTCCTGCATTACCACCCGGTCAACAACCTCTACGAAGACTAGCTGGACCGCATTGCCGAGCTCGTCAGTGCTGCTGGGGGCTCTCCTGCACCATCCCTCTCGCTACCTCGCCCGCCTCCAGCCGCGTGGGACGTAGTTCACGGAGCGCTTCCGCCGCCCTGGCATCAAGATGGTGCCCTCGTGCTGAGACGCATGGCTCATGGAGTGCCCCCGCCTCCTCTGCATCAAGACAGTGTCCTCGCCCCAAGACGTGTGGTCCCGCGACGTGATCTGCCATGCCGTGTGCCTGCGCACGAAGAAAGAAGCTGCCAGGAGGTCCCTCAACCGCAAGAAAACGCTCCCGCACTTCCCGCACCACTACGTCAAGACCGCGCGCCGCCTGTTGTGGCGGTGCGTGGGTTCCAAGACCAGATTCCACTGCCACGACGGGCTCCGGTGACCACAACGGGTTGCCGAGCCTTCACTCCCGAGCTGCGCACCGTCGTTTGGCCAGGCAAGTTCAAGCCGGATCTGCCTCTGCGCTACGACGGCACCCCCGACCCTGTGGAGTTCTTGCAACTCTATGAGCTGAGCATCGAGGAGGCAGTCTTGGATGCTGGGGCGACGACAAGCTCATGGCCAACAAGTTCCCCATGGCCCTCGTTGGCGCGCCGTGCGCCTGGCTGCTCAATCTGCCGGGATCTTCTGTAGCTTCTTGGGAGGAGCTACGCGGCCTTTTCGTCACACGTTTCGCAGCACCTGTGCCTGTCTCCGTCGCGGCCCTCCCCGGCGGCTCGCAGGCGCCACCCTCGGACCGCCACACCAAGCAGTTCTTTCGCCAGATCGGCGCCGCCTTTGTGCAACGGGGAGCCCCTCCAGGCTGGGCGGCGCCCAAGGCCGACCTCACCTTCGACTCAGCGGATCACCCAGCTACCATGGCCGGCTCGGGTGCACCCCGGATGCTCTACACGCCCACCATCTGCCACGTCGCCATAACCAAGACCCTTATTGACGGCGGAGCGGGCCTCAACGTGCTCTCCGTGGAAGCTTTCGGCTTGCTTCACGTGTCGTACAGCCGGCTTTGCCCCACCAAGCCTTTCTCTGGAGTCGGCAGCGGGCCCACCATCCCCTTGGGGCAGATACGCCTCTCGGTCCCCTTTGGTACCCGGGACAACTACCGCACCGAGCTCATCAACTTCGACATCGCCCGCATCGGCCTCCCGTACAACATCATCCTCAGGTACCCTTCTTTGGCTCAGTTCATGGCAGCGACCCATCTGGCCTACAACCTCATGAAGATGCCGGGTAGCAGCGGCGTCCTCACCGTGGTCGGAGACACCAAGCAAGCTCTGGCGACCCTCAAGCTTACCTTCAGGGCCGCAGCGGCAGCGCGCCCGGCCGGCGAAGCTACCCCAGGGACTAAGGAGGTTGCGCCGGCATAGAAGAAGCAACTCTGCACTCAAGTCCGGGCCGAAACGAAGCAAGTGCCGGTCGAGGAAGATGGATCTTCGGGGGCCACCTTCACCATAGGCGCCGTCCTAGACCTGGGTCGAGAGGAGGTGTTGGTGAAGTTCTTGCACGCAAACAAGGAGGTATTCACCTGGGAACCCAAGCAGCTGGTAGGGGTCCCAAGGGGGGTAATCGAGCATCACTTAAGGGTGTGTCCCAACGTGCGCCTTGTGAAGCAGAAGGCGTGGCGATAGTCCACGGAGAAGCAGTCCTTCATCGTCCAGGAAACTCACAAGCTGGAGGCGGCAGGCATCATTCATGAGGTCCGGTACCCGGAGTGGCTGGTGAACCCCGTCATCATGCCAAAGAAAGGCGGGAAGGAACACATGTGTGTTGATTTCACCAACGTCAACAAGGCCTATCCCCAAGACCCGATCCCGCTTCCGCGTATTGACCAGATCGTCGACTTCACCGCTGAGTGCGACCTATTGTGCTTCCTGGACGCGTTCTTGCGCTATCACCAGATCAAGATGGCAGTGGAGGATGTTGAGAAGACTGCCTTCCTGACCAAAGGCGGAGTGTATTGCTACACCTACATGCCGTTCGGACTGCGCAACGCTGGGGCGACCTTCCAGCGATTGATGCACATTGCCCTGGGTCAGCAGCTCGGCAGAAAGTCAGAAGCCTACGTCGATGACATCGTGGTTAAATCTCGGGAGGCGAGAACCCTGATTCAGGACCTGGAGGAGACCTCCGCTAGCCTGCGCCAGGTGGATTTGCGGCTCAACCCGGAGAAGTGCGTGTTCGGTGTCCCCTCTGGCAAGCTACTGGGTTTCATCGGTTCTCACAAAGGGATCGAGGCTAACCTCGAAAAGGTCAAGGCAATAGAATACATGAGCCCACCACAAACTCTCCAGGAAATGCAGAAACTTGTCGGCTGCGTATCCTCGCTGGGGCGCTTCATCTCCAGGCTGGGGGAGCGCGCTCTGCTGTTTTTCAAGCTGATGAAGAAGAAATTCCCGTTCGAATGGACCCCAGAGGCAGAGCTAGCGTTTCAAGACCTCAAGAGATACCTAACCATCCCACCATTAATGGTGGCACCTTGCCCCCTCGAGCCTCTGGTGCTCTATATGGCCGCTACGCCTCACTCCGCCAGCTTGGCGTTGGTGGCGATTCGGGAGGAGCGCTAGACCAAGGACCCGCAGCGCAATACCGCACCCTCAGCTGGAATGGTGAAGGCACAAGACGGCGCCGCTAAAGCCAAGACGATACCCACAGACGATCACACCCCACAAGACGGCGTACAAGAGCCCACGAAGGCCCAGATGGACGACCTGGCTCCTGAGGTCCCCCACCTCAGGAGGCACCACAACCTCCGGAGGACGCAGGCTCCGTTGACGCTCCCGCCTCGTCGAGCACCCAGTATACTTTGTCAGCACCGTGCTACGGGACGCAGGAGCATGGTACCCAATGTCGCAGAAGCTCTTACTCGCGCTCCTGGTGGCCTCACACAAGCTACGCCATTATTTCCAAGGCCACCCAATTAAGATCGTCTCAGCCTACCCCCTGGAGAGGGTGCTTCGGAGCCCCAATGCCGTGGGGAGAGTCGCAAAATGGAACATTGAATTGCAAGCATTTCAGCTGGAGTTGTGCACAACCAGGGTTATCAAGGGAGCTTCACTTGCCGACTTCGTTGCGGAATGGACCGATGCTCCTGAGCCCGAAGCGGGCGAGAGCCGATCCCTCTCGCCGAGAGATGAAGCATCGGATGGCTGGGTCATGTACTTCGATGGCGCTTTCACACGACAAGGCGCGGGGGCTGGCGCTGTGCTCATCTCACCCATCCAAGACAAGCTATATTATGCCGTGCAGCTCTGCTTCTAGCGGGGTGAGAAGGTCTCCAACAACATCATGGAGTACAAGGGGTTGATCGCTAGCCTCAAGGCCGCTGTAGCATTGGGGGTGAAGTGTCTCACCATCAAGGGTGACTCGCAACTCCTCGTCAACTTCTCCAACAAGGTGTATGAGCCAAGGGACAAGCATATGGAGGCATACCTCACGGAAGTGCGCAAGATGGAGAAGCAATTCCTCGGCCTAGAGCTACAGCATGTGCCACACGACACCAACAAGGAAGCTGACGAAATCGCCAAGAAGGCATCGATGCGGCTACCCCAAGAACCTGGTGTCTTCGAAGAGCGACTCTTCAAGCCTTCAGCGACCCCTGTGGCCTCGAAGACTACATCACCTTGAGAAGAACTCCCTCAGCCACCAGCCTCGGGAGCCCCCGCTTGCGGCCCTACCTCAGGAGCATGTCTGCTCCTGGCGCTCCAACCTCAGGAGGGGTGCTGGACCGAGTAATTCAAGGCATATCTGGTGCATGGGACGCTGCCGGAGAAGGAGGAGGATGCGAAGCATGTGGCCCGGCAGGCTACAACATACTGCATCCAGGACAGTGAGCTATACAGAAAACGACCAAATGATGTTTCCTTGCGATGCATCTCTAGGGAGCAGGGGAACAAGCTGCTGGCTGACATACACGGTGGAGACTGCGGGCATCACTCATCGTCACGTACCCTGGTTGGCAAGGCGTTCCGCAGCGGGTTCTACTGGCCCACGACACTCAACGACGCGACCAAGCTGGTAAGGTCCTGCGAGCTCTGCCAGTTCCATGCCAAGCAAATCCACCAGTGTGGGGGATGGATATCCTGGGCCCGTTCCCACGGGCGCCTGGGGGATACTGCTACCTCTACGTCGTCATCGACAAGTTCACCAAATGGGCAGAGGTTGAAGCAGTCGACACCATCCCAGCCGGGTCAGTAGTTAAGTTCATCAAAGGCCTAGTAAGCCAGTTCGGGGTCCCTAACCACATCATCACCGACAATGGATCGCAGTTCACTAGCAATCTCTTCAAGACCTATTGTGCTAACCTTGGAACGCAGATTTGCTACGCTTCAATGGCACAACCCAGGAGCAACGGTCAAGCTGAGCGCGCCAACGCCGAGGTCCTGAGAGGCCTCAAGACCCAAACCTTCAATAAGAAGCTCGAAGCCTGTGGCAGGGGCTGGCAGGACGAGCTCCAGTCTGTGTTGTGGTCCATCCTCACCACCGCCACCAAGCCAACAGACGAGACCCCGTTCTTCCTCGTCTACGGAGCAGAAGCGATTCTCCCTCACGAGTTCACGCATCGCTCCGCGCAGTTCCTAGCGTTGTTTGATGAGACGCAGTAGGCCGCCATGCGGGGGATGGACCTCGTGCAGGGGGAGGAACGCCGCTGTGAAGCCTCACTCCGAGCAACAAGATACCAGCAGGCGCTGCGACGATACCACTGTCGCAGTGTCTACTCCAGGACGCTTGAGGTGGGTGATCTCAACTTGAGGCGGGTGCTCTCTAGGGAAGGGCTGCATAAGCTCTTACCCATGTGGGAGGGCCCGTTTAGGATTGGTTGTGTCTCCAGGCCTGGCGCCGTGCGCCGGGAGACGCAGGACGGGGTCCCCATCCAGAACGCCTAGAACATCCAACACCTCCGGAAGTTCTACCCATGAAGCAAGACCCAGTGCCTATGAAGGTCTTCGCTCGTGACACCCTCACGTAATAATGAGTGGGGTTGTACGCGCCCCGGAGTTTCAGGAGTGCCGCCCTCGGGCGTCGGGGGCTCCCTCCCACGTCCTAGTGGTAGCACTTAGCTCCGCGCTGGTGAGAAGACTAGACTAGGTGCCGGATGCGGCTGTTCATTTGCTTTCTGTAGTTGGCTTGCCTCTTTTCCGTTAATGAAATTTGGAGTTCCAGCGTTTGTCGGTGGATTGCGTCTTCTTTCTAGTTCTTCCCTCGATTCTTTGTTTTTCGCAAGGGAGGGCGGGAGTTGCCTGATGCTCTCTCTCGCCTGCCCCGCGAGGGGGGCTGGACAGGTGGTATGCGCGTGTGCACTCCCATAGTCCCCGTGAGGCATTCTCGTCTGAGCTTTTGAGCGGCGCATCCACCTTTAGTACGTGCCCCATTGCTACCGTGATGCGGTGCATCTGGCATAACCAGCCCATACCCGAGGACTCGCGCAGGAAGGTGTAAAGATTTCTTAACAAGTGTTTGCAGCTCCGCGATGCAGCCTCGCAATGTTACCCGAATCAACAGTGGGGAGGCCCCACCAAGTGCCCACAGACGCGTGCCCTCATGAGGTGAAAGCTACCCCGGACGCATCAAGCTAAGTTACCCTTCTACACCCGTATAAGGCATAGATCTCACAACACAACCCGGAAACAATAAACGCATCATAAAAGCAACATAAGCACCATGGTTCATTACAAGCCCTCGTAGGGCCCCGAATTCATTTCTGACAATGCAGGGGAAAGGGAAAGAGAGGACAAGAAAAAGGGTGGCCCCCGGACTCAGCCAGAGCACTCCTCACACTTCACCGCGGTGCGACGACGGGATGACCCGCCACCATCCTCGAAGCGGGCACGGCGGCGTGTCGGCTGGTCGTAGCCGCTGCTGCTGGAGCTTTCGTCGGAGGAGGAGCTGTCGTAGCTGGGCGAACCACGGTCGCCACCACGGGCAAGGTCGCCCTCGTGATCGTCACGGATATCGCCAAGGCCAAGCACCTCGCCGCCATCGTCGTCGTCTTCAGGGCAGCATCTGGGGCGGCGACCGTCTTCCCCGAACACCCTCACGAAGAGGGGTCACCGTGCCGTCTTACTTGAAGTGGAGGGCGCACCACCTGCCCAGGCAACCCGCGCGGGCGAACGTCTGCCAGCCGCGGGTCAGGGCTACGTTGCCCGCAGTAGAGACCTCCACCGCGACCCACAAAGCCTTGCTGCAGCAGCTGATACGTTCATTTTGCATCATGCTTTTATATCGATATTTATTGCATTATAGGTTGTTATTACACATTATGTCACAATACTTATGCCCATTCTCTCTTATTTTACAAGGTTTACATAAAGAGGGAGAATGCCAGCAGGTGGGATTCTCGGCTGGAAAAGGAGCAAATATTAGAGACCTATTCTGCACAGCTCCAAAAGTCCTGAAACTTCACGGAAGTCATTTTTAGAATATATAATAAATACTGAGCGCAAGAAGTTCACCACGGGGGCCACACCCTGCCCACGAGGGTGGGGGGCGCGCCCTACCCCCTGGGCGCGCCCCCTACCTCGTGGGCCCCCTGGTGGCCCTCCGATGGCCATCTTCTGCTATATGGAGTCTTTCGATGAGGAAAAAATCATAAGCCATCCTCCTAGACGAGACTCTGCTGCCACGAGGCGGAACCTTGGCAGAACCAATCTAGGGCTCTGGCGGAGCTGTTCTGCCGGGGAAACTTCCCTCCGGGAGGGGGAAATCATCGCCATCGTCATCACCAACGCTCCTCTCATCGGGAGAGGGCAATCTCTGTCGGAGTAATGGGCCACGGGTAGGCTGACCCGGGCCCAGAAGCTTTCAAGACATCGGGGCAGGCTGCACCCCTCAAGACCCCAGGATGAAGAGCCGCCTTCTGAGAGTCGGCGGCGAGGCAGCCGACTGCCCACTCGCGGCCGAGTCCCGAGGACGACTTCAGGATGAGCCGACTCCTGACTGGCGACTTCCAGAGAAGCCGGCCATGGGGAGTTGGCCTGCGATGCTAATAACCCCCATGCCCTCATAAAGAGGGACGGGACGGGGAGTGGCCACAGTAAGGTCCACTCCCACCCTTTTCCAAGGGCAGGCGTGGCCATAGTATGCCGTACCCGCAGAGATCTCCGGCCGGCGTGACACTGTTGCCATGCCGGCCCTGACGTCAGCCACACAGGGCGGAGTCCTGTGCCCACGCGGCCTGCCGGTACGACCCAGGGACGACGGGTCCCACCAGTCGGCGGGCGTACGGAAGACGGCGAGAGCGCTACCAGTCGGCCCAGTGGGGAGTCGGCCCCCAGGAGTCGGCCGGCCCCTCCCACGGGCCCCATGCGCCATTAACCAGACGCGACAGGGAATGGCAACAGTTATCGCCCGCCAAATGGCGGAGCTGTTGCCACGACCCCATGACCGAGCCCGCGTCATTAGAAGCACGGCTATAGTAATCTGCAGCCGGCAAGACCCGCCTGCGGCGGACGCGGCTTGTCGGCTCCGTACCGAGCCAGTCGGCGGGCCCCAGGGGTCGGCGGATAAGACGGCGGCCAGAGAGACTGACAGCTAGGCCCGAGTCCAGCCGGATTACCATTGTACCCCTGGGGGGTAGGCCTATATAAACCCCCCAGGGCACCCATGCAAAGGGTTGGAATCCATTAGCACTAGACCAGATCATAGAGGAAGGAGAGAGCTAGCCTAGCCTTCTCCTACCTCCAGGAAACAGCTCAAGGAGCAACCGTGTACACACTTCGCCATAGTGATCATGCGGAGACCCCGCAGAGCAGCAGTAGGGGTGTTATCTCCACGGAGAGCCCCGAAGCTGCGTAAGATTCGCCGGCGTGCATGCCTTCACCTTATCCCGTTTCCAGGCACCGGCGACGTTCTACTCGCTCCCACCATGATAAGCCATGCTTTGGCATATGTCGCACCCAACCCCCGACATTTGGCGCCCACCGTGGGGCATGGTGCACCGTCGTCCGGAGGCCTGCTCTGGACGGGAACCCTTTTCCTCCCTGGCGAGCGTAGCCAGCCTGGCTCGCTAGACGGAGTTTGCACCGACGCGCTGCACGACGCGTTCACCTCTCCGACGAGCCTGCATCCGACACAGGCACGGGCGGCCCCGAGAGCCTCCTTGCGGGCCTCCTTGACCAACTCCACATCGCCGGCGAGCCTGCCATGGACTTGGAGTCTGTAGGCTCCACCGACCCGATGCTGGTCGACTCTGATACCGCGTCGCTCGACGCGTTCCCCACCAATGTGGTGGTCTACGACGAGCCGCTCCCTCGCGCAGAGAGCGACGGAAGCACCGTTACAGAGGTGCTCGTCATTAGTCATGACGAGCATCCCGGCGGAGGAGCGCATGACCCACTTGGCGCGGCACTGCAAGACCTGACCGCGCCCATTCCGGAAGACGCTGATGCGGAGACGCTGGAGGCGCGCCGCCTTCAACTCGTCGAAGGCGCGAAGAAGCTGGCTAGCATGAGACGCTTGTCAGAAGCCTACCAGCGTGAGATGGATCGCGCTGTAGGTGGCTCGCTAGCCCCAACTGGGCCCAGCCGCCTAGGCGCGGTCCAGCAGCACGGCGTGGCCATCGCCAACCTATTCGGGGCAAATCGCCCTGTATACGCCACGCCTGCAGAGAACATTCGAGCCGCCCAGGCGGCGGCGGATGAGCTGGACAACTTCGAGGGTAAAGAACGCCGCCTGATGACGGAGCGAGTCCAGCGGCTCCTCGATGCGGCTTCCATGCAGAACGAGGCCGGCTGCCACACAGAGGCGCCGCAGCGACAAAACGATGACCCACCTCCACGCCGAGACCAAGGCGCGACGTCTCGGACACCGACTGGCGGCGCCCGCAGAAGAAAAGACAAGGATCCGGCTGTCAGCCGCAGTCAGACTCGCATTACCATAGAGCGCGACCAAGAAGGCCGCCCAAGAGCAGTGGAACGACGGGACGACTGTCCGCCTCCTCCTCCTCGCAAGGAAAGGCGAGTCTCCCCGCCGCCTGTTGACCATCCGACTCTCAACGACCGCCTTGGCCGCCGAGAGGGAGTCGGAGAAAATGACGCCCGCCACCGGATCGACCGACTTCACCGATCCCTGGCGCTGGAAGAAGAAGACGAGTTGGGTCCGCCTTATTTCGGGCCCCGCGTTCGAGACGAGCCCTTTCGCAAAGGGTTCACGCTCCCAAGAGACACGCCCAAGTACACCGGCTTCGTGAAGCCGGAGGACTGGCTGGTTGACTACTCCACGACCGTCAACATAGCGAACGGCAACAAGCATGTTGCCGTAAAATACGTTCCGCTCATGCTCCAGGGCACGGCCCGGACATAGCTGAACAGCCTGAAACCCCGCAGCATCAACAGCTGGGTCGACTTCACCGATGCATTCGTCCGCAACTTCACAAGCACGTACAAGCGTCCTCCCAAGCCTCGCCAGCTTTCCTTGTGCGTGCAAGGCCCCAACGAGTCGACTCGCGACTACCTCACGCGTTGGGCCGAGCTTCGGAACTCTTGCGAGGGCGTGCACGAGGTGCAGGCCATCGAGTACTTCACCGCCGGGTGCAGAGAAGACACCCTCCTCAAGAACAAGCTCCTCTGCGACGAGCCAGAAACCCTCGACGAGCTGCTGATCATAGCAGACAAGTATGCCACGGCCGACTCCTCCATGAAGGCGGAGATTCAAGTTAATGCGACTGGCAAAGTGGCCCCTCAGACTCCTAGAACTCCGGCTGGAGACGCCAGTCGGCGACAACAGCAGAGCGACCACAAGCGCAAGGCCCCACAGCTGGCTTCCAGCAGCCGGCAGGTGGCGACAGTCAAAGACCAGCAGCCGGGAGGGCAGCCTCCACCCAAGCGACAGAAAGGCGGCAAGCCCAACTGGTTGCCGGCTTTCTCATACGAGCAGACTCTGGATGGCCCTTGCAAGTTCCACAGCGGCGCGAAGCCGTCGAACCACACCACCCGGAAGTGCCACTGGCTCACCAGGATCGCCAAAGGAGACAGCCTCCTGCCTTCCCCGCCTGCTGGGCAGCCGCCTCCGCCCCAGCAACCGGCTGTCAGGCCAGTCGACGCAGTACAAGACGAGTACCCCGAAGAGCATGGAGCCTATGTGGTATTTACCAGCGTGGCTGGTGATCGACGCAGCAAGAGGTGAATGCAGTAGCATCAGAGACACCAGAATTCATGCACTGGTCCGAGAAGCCTATCAGCTGGAGCAGAGCTGGTCACCCAGAGGTAATGCCGAATCCGGGCTCCTATGCCTTGGTCTTGGATGCCACCTTTGCCATGGATAGACGAGCTGCTCATTTCTCGTGAGTTCTGATAGACGGAGGCAGCAGCATCAACATCTTGTACAAGGACACCATGGAGAAGTTAGGAATCAAGCAAAGACAGCTTCAGAACAGCCGGACTGTATTCCACGGCATTGTTCCTGGCCTTTCCTGCTCACCAATCGGCAAGATCCTGATGGACATTGTCGGCGTTCTGGGAACGGGGGTCCCCAGACTTGCCTGCCTGCGGCCTGTGGCGTGGCTCAAAGGGGGCCCAGCACGGCCCGTCTTCACCAACACAAACCCAAGACCCTCGCGAGCGGCCAAGCCTCGCGGGGCGGACGACGCGGAGCTTCCTCAGGCACGGCCTCGTCAAGCTGGCTCATGAGGAGGCAGAGAGATCAAGGCAGGGTACCTCGTGAGGTGCCCGTGACGCAAGCCATGACAACTCAGGGCGCCAGGCGAGTGCCAGCCTGCGCAGCGTCCTCCTTTCCTCTTTGGTGCAAAGGGAGCAAGCGCAGCCGCGGAATACCGAGGCATCAGGCAAAGGTTGCCATTTCGGTGCAACGAGAGCAAGACCAGGAGGACTACGAGACGGAGGTCACCGTGGAGCCCAAGACGACATCATCACCAGAGCTTTGCGCAGGCGAAGACCACTTTTGTCAGGATAGCTGATACTTGCTGTCCCCCTTCAAATTAGCCCGCCATTGTTGGCTCCCTTCCCGCTCGATATTTGGGAAGAGGACCAGGGCCTCTATAAATAGGACCAGCCACCCACATAGCAAGGGGGTTCGGTCGGTTGGAGGAAGCAGAGAAAGAGAGAGAGAGAGGTGACTGAACTCCTCCAAGCAGTTCATCGCCCTAGCCAAGAACAGACCCTTGCGAGGCTGTTCTTCCTTGTATTGTTCCTCATCATCAGCCCAAGTGGCAATCCACCACACCACACACTGGAGTAGGGTATTACACCACAACGGTGGCCCGAACCAGTATAAACCCTGTGTGTCTTGTGTTATTCCTTCCTTAGTTTTAGATCCTAGCATGGCGGAGGGGTGCAGGTAGGTAGTAGGCGAAATCTCCGCACGCACTCCAGTGTTTGAACCTCAAGGGTCTGCCGGAACCCGAAATCCGACATTTGGCGCGCCAGGTAGGGGTGCGCCGGGACTCGTCTTCCACCACCCCGTTCTCCTCCGACCATCACGGCCATGTCTGACGCTCGTCGGGCCCGCGCCGAGCGCCGGGCCGCACTCGCTTCCCGCGTCGCCCAGACGGCCCCTGCCGGCGGGCATCCACGCCGTTCCCCGTCACCTGCCGTCAACGTCGCCACCGGCCCGGCGGGGGACGAACAGCAAGCATCGTCTCAGCATCCATCCGTGCGGCAAGACGGCCGCACCGCAACTCCCTCGCTCGCCCCAGCTGGTTCTTCGCCCCGCGCGCTCCGCGCGCCCATGGAGCCCGGCAACCTCTCCCCCGTCTATCGCGCTGCATCAACACCCCCGGTCGTCGCGGCCCTCTTGGGCGGCTCGCAGGCGCCGCCCACAAGTCACCACGTCAAGCCGTTCATCCGCTGGGTCAGCGCCGCTTCCACGCGGCCGGGGGCTCCCCTGTATCAGGCGGCGCCCGAGACCGGCCTGACCTTCAGCTCGGAGGACCACCCCTCCAACTCGGCCTGCTCGGGTGCGCTCCCCATGCTGTGCACCCCCACCATCTGCTAGGTGGCCATTACCAGAACCCTCATCGATGGCGATGCGGGCCTCAGCATGCTCTCGGTTGAGGCCCTCAATCTCCTCTGCATACCCCAAGAACGGCTGAGACCTAGCCGGCCCTTCTCAGGCGTTGGGGAAGGATCGTCCAGCTCCTTGGGACAGATCCGGCTCCCAGTAACATCCGGCACCTACGACAACTTCCGCACGGAGCTGGTCGACTTTGACATCGCCCCCATCGGCCTCCCCTACAATGCCATCCTCGGCTACCCAGCGCTGGCCCAGTTCATGGCAGCGACGCACCCGGCGTACAACCTCATGAAGATGCCCGGGAGCAGCGGTGTCCTCACCGTGCACGGGGACACCGGGGCGCTCTGCGGGTGCTCAAGCTCGTCTTCAAGACAGCGGCGTCGGCACAGCCCGCCGACTTGGAGGCTCCCGAGCCCAAGGGAGATGCGCCCGCCAAGAAGAAGCAGTTGTTCACCCAAGACAAGGCAGAAACCAAGCAGATACCCGTCGATGAGGACGGGTCCACCAACGCCACTTTCACCATAGGCGCCCACCTCAAACCCGAGCAGGAAGAGGCCCTGGTCGGGTTCCTGCACGCAAACAAGAAGGTATTCGCTTGGGAGACGGACCAGTTGGCAGGGATTCCCAGGAGTGTAATCGAGCATCACCTCAACGTATGCCCCAACGTGCGCCCTGTGAAGCAGAAGGCCAGGCGGCAGTCCACAGAAAAGCAGGCCTTCATTGTCCAAGAGACCCACAAATTAGAGGCCGCTGGGGTCATTCACGAGGTTCGATACCCAGATTGGTTGGCCAACCCTGTCGTTGTGCCAAAGAAGGGAGGGAAGGAGCGCATGTGTGTCGACTTCACCAACCTCAACAAAGCGTGCCCGCAAGATCCGTTCCCACTCCCCCGCATCGACCAGATCGTCGATTCCACTGCGGAATGCGACTTGTTATGCTTCCTGGATGCCTTCTATGGGTATCACCAGATCAAGATGGCGGTAGAAGACGTCGAGAAGACAGCCTTCCTAACCCCGTGTGGGGTGACTGCTACACATGCATGCCATTCGGGCTGCGTAATGCAGGGCCGACCTTTCAGCGGCTGATGCACATCACCCTGGGCCCGCAGCTCGGGAAGAATGTCGAAGCTTACATCGATGACATCATGGTAAAATCTCGGGAGGCCAGGACCATGATACAAGACCTGGAGGAAACCTTCGCGAGCCTCAATGCAGTGAACCTACGGCTCAACCCAGAGAAGTGTGTGTTCGGAGTCCCCTCGGGCAAGCTCTTGGGTTTCCTCGTGTCCCACCGAGGCATCGAGGCTAACCCGGAGAAGGTCAAGGCAGTGGAAGACATGAGCCCGCCAAAGACCCTCAGAGAAATGCAGAAGCTCACGGGGCGCGTGACCGCTCTAGGGGCGCTTCATCTCCAAGTTGGGGGAGCGAGCGCTACCTTTCTTCCAGCTAATGAATAAAAAGGGGCCCTTCGAGTGGACTGAAGAGGCCGACAAGGCGTTCCAGGATCTCAAGAGATACCTGACCAGTCCACCGGTCATGGTGGCTCCGCGCCCTCAAGAGCCCCTGGTGCTTTACCTCGCCGCCACTCCCTACTCCGCCAGCGCAGCCTTGGTGGCAGTCAAAGAGGAGCGTCGAATCAAAACCGCAGCAGCGGCCCGGGATGAGGAGGAACAGGAACCGGGAAGGCCCACGGAAACCGCTACAGCGGCTGAGGAGGATCAGCCGCCGCAGAGGGGCGCACCGGAAGCGGAAGAGGCCCCACTCCCAGATGGCCAGTCTCAGGAGTCCTCAGTGCCTCAAGAGGCGCCAAGGTCTTCGAAGGGAGCTACCAGCACTGACGCACTCCACCTTGTCGATCACCCAGTGTACTTCGTCAGCACGGTGTTGCGGGATGCAAGGGCACGGTACCCCATGCCTCAGAAACTCCTCCTCGCGCTACTGGTGGCCTCGCGCAAGCTGCGGCACTATTTTCAGGGTCACCCCATCAAGGTCGTCTCGTCATACCCCCTGGAGAGAGTGCTCAGGAGCCCCAATTCAGCTGGGAGGGTCGCCGAGTGGAACATAGAGCTGCAAGCGTTCCAGCTCGAATTCAGCATGACCAGAGTCATCAAGGGAGCAGTGTTGGCGGATTTTGTGGCAGAATGGACGGAGGCGCCAGGCCTCAAGGCCGACGAGGATCGGTCCCTGTCCCCGGGAAGCGAGGCGCCAGAAGGCTGGGTCATGTACTTCGATGGGGCGTTCTCCAGGCACGGCGCTGGGGCTGGGGTGATGCTTATATTGCCCACTCAGGACAAGCTCTATTACGCCGTGCAGCTCTGTTTCCAGCAAGGCGAAAAGGTCTCCAACAACATAGCGGAGTATGAAGGTCTAATAGTGGGCTTGAAGGCCGCAGCTGCCCTGGGGGTGAAACGCCTCACCATCAAGGGCAATTCGCAGCTCCTTGTCAACTTCCCCAACAAGGTGTACGAGTCGAAGGATGAGCACATGGAAGCCTACCTTGCGGAGGTCCGCAGGATGGAGAAGCAGTTCTGGGGGTTGGAGTTGCAGCATGTGCCCCGTGGCACCAATCAGGAAGCCGATGACATCGCCAAACGCGCGTCCAGGTGGTTACCTCAGGAGCCTGGCGTTTTCGAGGAGCGACTCTTCAAGCCTTCAGCCCTGTCGTGATTATCGAACACGGCTCAGCCTCGGGAGGAGCTCCCCCAGCCACCTGCCTCAGGAGCTCCGGCCTGTGGCCCGGCCTCGGGAGCTCGCCTGCTCCTGACGATGGAACCTCAGGAGGGATGTTGGATCGCGGAGCTCCGGAGCTACTTAACGCAAGGGACCCTGCCGGAGAAGGAGGAGGAAGCAGAGCGAGTGGCACGCCAGGCCACGGCATACTGCATCAAAGATGGAGAGCTCTACCGGAAGCGACCAAACGATGTATCCCTGCACTGCATCTCCAGGGAGCAAGGGAAGGAACTACTGGGAGATATACACGGCGGAGACTGCGGACATCATTCATCATCACGGACCCTCGTCGGCAAGGTGTTCCGCAGTGGGTTTTATTGGCCCACGGCGCTCAATGACGCCGTGGAACTAGTGAAAGCTTGTGAAGCCTGCCAGTTCCACGCCAAGCAGATTCATCAGCCAGCAGGAGGCTTGCAGACTATCCCCCTTTCGTGGCCATTCACAGTCTGGGGGCTGGACATCTTGGGCCCGTTTCCTCGGGCGCCAGGGGGCTACCGCTACCTTTACGTTGCCGTGGACAAGGTCACCAAGTGGGCTGAAGTGGAGGTTGTCCGCGCCATTCCCGCGGGTTCCACGGTCAAGTTCATCAAGGGCATCATGAGCCAGTTCGGGGTGCCGAATTGCATCATCACGGACAACGGTTCGCAGTTTACCAGTAACCTGTTCAAAACATATTGTGCTAACCTTGGAACGCAGATATGCTACGCTTCAGTGGCGCACCCCCGAAGCAACGGCCAGGCCGAGCGGGCAAACGCGGAGGTCCTGAGGGGCCTCAAGACCAGGATGTTCAAGAAGAAGCTGGAGGCCTGCGGCAGAGGTTGGTACGACGAGCTTCAGTCCGTGCTGTGGTCCATCCGCACCACTGCGACCAAGCCGACTGGAGAGACCCCGTTCTTCCTGGTCTACGGAGCGGAAGCGGTCCTCCCTCACGAGGTGAGACGTCGCTCCATGCGGGTCCTGGCGTTCGACGAGGCGCAGCAGGACGTCATGCGGGGGATGGACCTTGTGCTAGGGGAGGAACGTCGCCGAGAAGCCGCGCTGCGAGCGGCGAGGTACCAACAAGCGCTACGGCGATATCACTGCTGCAACATCCGCCCTAGGACTCTTGAGGTAGGAGACCTCGTGCTCAGGCAGGTTCTCTCCAGGGAGGGACTGCACAAGCTCTCTCCCATGTGGGAGGGCCTGTTCAAGGTTGTTCATGTTTCCAGGCCCGGCTCCGCGCGCTTGGAGACTCAAGAGGGAGTGCTGGTCCAGAATGCATGGAACATCCAGCACCTCCGGAGGTTCTACCCCTAAAAAGGCCCAAAGCCCGTGAAGCAAGGCGAGTGCCTGTGAAGCTATCGCGTTTTGGAAAAGGCCCAGAGCCTGTGAAGCAAGGCGAGTGCCTGTGGAGCTATCGCGTTTTGGAAAAGGCCCAGAGCCTGTGAAGCAAGGCGAGTGCCTGTGAAGCTATTGCGTTTTGGAAAAGGCCCAGAGCCTGTGAAGCAAGGCAAGTGCCTGTGAAGCTATCGCGTTTTGGAAAAGGCCCAGAGCCTGTGAAGCAAGGCGAGTGCCTGTGAAGCTATCACGTTTTGAAAAAGGCCCAGAGCCTGTGAAGCAAGGCGAGTGCCTGTGAAGCTATCGCATTTTGGAAAAGGCCCGGAGCCTGTGAAGAAGGCCAACGCCTGTGAAGCTCGCCGCCCGTGACACTCTCACGTAATAATGAGTTGGGGCTGTACACGCCCCGGAGTCTCAGGAGTGCTGGCCTCAGACCCAGGGGCTCCCTCCCATGCCCAGTGGCAGCACTTAGCAACGCGTTGGTGAGAAGACGTCGAAGACTAGATTAGGTGCCAGACGCGGCTTTTCATTTGCTTTCCGCAGTTGGCTTGTTCCTTCTCATTCGAAGTTTTATTGAAGTTGTCGCCGTCTTTGGCTTGCGGTTCTTCGACCTTTCATTCTCCTGCCTTGATTTCTCCAGTGCAAAGCCTCGCGAGGGGGGCAGCCGAGCGCCCTCGCGAGAGCCCCTATCCTAGTCATTCAAAGGGCTCGCGACCTGGGCCCCTTACAGGAGCACCCCTCCAGTCCGTGCCCCTCGGGCACCGCGACACAGACACAGGGCCTGGGTCGGTCACCCCCACGGCTGGGGCCGGGAACCATCCACGCGTGGGCACGTAGCCGGAAGGTACGATAAAGAAAGCAAAACGATGATTAACAGCAATAACCCATACACGCCCCCACGGGGCTCCACACTACTGTCCTTTTACGCAGGAAAAAGGGAAAAGGAAGAACAAATCTGGTGCAGCTCGCCTCGCACCAAGCCCGAGCTGCCTCCGGAGCTCAGGCGGACTCCCTCTCGCGCTTCACCAAGGCGCGACGGTGGGCGGACACGCTACCACCTCCCAAGCAGATACGACGGCGTGGAGGCTGACCTCGGCCACCGCTAGAAGAGTCGCCGCCTGAAGAAGAACCGGAGAAGCTTGAAGAACCTTGAGCGCCGCCTGCCGCGTGAGCGCTGGCCTCTCCGTCATCGCTGGAGCCGGGTTCCTAGCCGCGGTCATCACCCTCGGGGCAACACCCTGCGCGGCGACCATCTTCCCCAAACACCCTCACGTAGAGGGTGGCATCACCGTCGAACTTGAAGTGTAGGGTGCACTGACGGCCCAGACCGCGCGCGCGGGCAAATGACTGCCAACCGCGGGCCAGGGCCAGGCTCCCGGCTGCGGAGACCTCCAGTGAAACCCATGAGGCCCGGCTGCAGCAGCCATCGGCCTGAAGCCAGAGGCCATCCGAGAGTTCGCCAAGGAGGAAGCGAGGAAGAGGAAGCCGGGTGCTAGTCGGCTCCGCTGACCACACGACGAACTCCGGCAGCACCTCGGCAGCACGGAAGCGCGGCATGGGGGGACGCGCAGCCGGAGCGCACCCCCCGGTCGCAGCAATCTGCCCTCCACCGTGCTGGGAAGCGTCTCCGCGGCCGCGGGAAGCTGCCGTGGTGGCCACAGGATGTTTGCGGGGGCGCCCTCGACCGCGCTTGGGCGGAGGAGAGGCACGCCCAACCTGGCAAGACTTCCCCTTCTCCGCAGCCGAAAACCTCCTCGACGGGGCCATGAAGAAGAAGGAGAAACGAGGGGACATAAACTGGAAGGGCGCGCGTCGATCAGTACTTATAGCTGGCGAGGGCCAACCGACGGCCCCCACGATCGCAGGTAATCATGACCCGCTTTGCATGCAGGGACTTGTCTAATCCGTGCAGTTGCCGAGGCGCCATGGGGAAGTGGAGACGCCCACGTCCAATCAACCGCCACGTGGCGCCCAAGGCCGCAGGCTGTTAGGGCCCGCGGCGCTTCGCTCTTGCCCTTTCGCCTCCCTACACGGCCAAGTCCGGGCGCGCCTTGGGCCCGGGGGCTACTGTCGGTGTTCTCGGAACGGGGGTCCCCAGACTTGCCTGCCTGTGGCCTGCGGCGTGGCTCAAAGGGGGGCCCAGCACGGCCCGTCTTCACCAACACAAACCCAAGACGCTCGCGAGGGGCCAAGCCTCGCGGGGCGGACGACGCGGAGCTTCCTCAGGCATTGCCTCGTCAGGCTGGCTCATGAGGAGGCGGAGAGATCAAGGTGGGGTACCTCGTGAGGTGCCCGTGATGCAAGCCATGACGACTCAGGGCGCCAGGCGGGTGCCAGCCCACGCAGCGTCCTCCTTTCCTCTTTGGTGCAAAGGGAGCAAGCGCAGCCGCGGAGTACCGAGGCATCAGGCAAAGGTTGCCATTTCGGTGCAACGAGACCAAGACCAGGAGGACTACGAGACGGAGTTCACCGTGGAGCCCAAGACGGCGTCATCACCAGAGCTTTGCGCAGGCGAAGACCACTTTTGTCAAGATAGCTGATACTTGCTGTCCCCCTTCAAATTAGCCCGCCATTGTTGGCTCCCTTCCCGCTCGATATTTGGGAAGAGGACCAGGGCCTCTATAAATAGGACCAGCCACCCACATAGCAAGGGGGTTCGGTCGGTTGGAGGAAGCAGAGAAAGAGAGAGAGAGAGAGAGAGAGAGAGAGAGAGGTGACTGAACTCCTCCAAGCAGTTCATCGCCCTAGCCAAGAACAGACCCTCGCGAGGCTGTTCTTCCTTGTATTGTTCCTCATCATCAGCCCAAGTGGCAATCCACCACACCACACACTGGAGTAGGGTATTACACCACAACGGTGGCCCGAACCAGTATAAACCCTGTGTCTCTTGTGTTATTCCTTCCTTAGTTTTAGATCCTAGCATGGCGGAGTAGGAGGCGAAATCTCTGCGCGCACCCCAGTGTTCGACCCTCAAGGGTCTGCCGAAACCCGAAATCCGACAGACGTCCTCTTTGGAGACAAAGATCACTTCCGCCGGGAGTCAGTTTGGTTTGAGGTGGTGGATCTCGAGAGCCCATACCATGCATTACTTGGCCGATCCGCCCTGGCCGAGTTCATGGCAGTCCCCCACTACGCCTACCTCAAGATGAAGATGCCTAGTTCTAAGCGGATTCTGACCGTAGCCAGCGACTACCGGAAGTCGTCTGCCTGTGCGGCTGAAAGTAGTCGGTTGGCCGAGTCCCTGGTGATCACGGCCGAGAAGCGGCTCCTTGACCGGGTTGTGGCGTTGGCCGGCAAGCAGCCAGAGGTGTCGCCTAACCCCAAGGAGTCGGAGGCTGAGGGTTCGTTCAAGCCGGCCAAAGAGACGAAGAAGATATCCTTGGACCCGGAGCACCCAGAGAGGTACATTGTCGTAGGCGCAAACCTCGACAGCAAATAGGAAGGCGAGCTCGTCGATTTCCTCCGTGAGAATCGGGACATCTTCGCATGGTACCCCAAGGACATGCCAGGCGTATCGACGGAATTCATCGAGCACAAGTTACATGTCCAATCTGATGTGAAGCCAGTCAGGCAGCCCCTGTGCTGCCTATCAGAAGAAAATAGAAGAGTTGTCGGAGAAGAGATAGCCCGACTCCTAGCAGCCGGCTTCATTATGGAAGTATTCTTTCCAAAGTGGCTAGCCAACCCGATCCTGGTACTGAAGAAGAACAAGCAGTGGCGAATGTGTATTGACTGCACAAGCCTCAACAAGGCTTGCCCCAAGGACCCGTTTGCTTTGCCAAGAATTGATCAGGTGATAGACTCCACAGCCGGATGCGAGTTGTTGAGCTTCTTAGATGCATATTCAGGATATCACCAGATCAAGCTGAACCCGGCTGACAGACTGGAGACCACCTTCATCACACCGTTTGGAGCCTTCTGCTACCTAACCATGACATTCGGCTTAGGGAATGCCGGCGCCACCTTTCAGCGTTGCATGCAGAAGTGCCTCCTCAAGCAACTCGGCAGAATCGCCCACGTTTACGTGGACGATGTGGCGGTGAAGACGGAGAAGCATGGAACACTGCTGGAAGACCTCAAGGAGACCTTTGAGAACCTGCGCCGATTCCAGATCAAGCTCAACCCTGAGAAGCGCGTCTTCGGAGTACCAGTCGGCCAACTCCTTGGCTTCCTGGTCTCTAAACGCGGCATAGAGTGTAACCCTGTAAAGATCAAGGCCATTGAGAGGATGGAGGTACCCAGCCAACTGCTGGACGTGCAAAAGTTCACTGGCTGCTTGGCGTCCATCAGCCGATTCATCAGTCGGCTGGGCGAGAAAGCTCTCCCCTTATATCAGCTCATGAAGAAGACCACTTTTTTCGAGTGGAACCACAAGGCGGACGAAGCCTTTCTCCGGTTGAAGAAGATGTTGACTACTCCACCCATTCTAGCGGCTCCGACTCCTAAGGAGCCCATGCTCCTGTACATCGCCGCCACCAGCCGGGTAGTCAGCACAGTCATTGTAGTGAAACGCAAGGAGGAAGGCAAGGCACTACCTGTCTAGAGACCGGTATATTACCTAAGCGAAGTGTTGTCGACCTCCAAGCAGAACTACCCCTACTACCAGAAGATGTGCTATGGCGTGCACTTTGCCGCCAAGAAGCTGAAGCCTTACTTTCAAGAGCATCCAATCACTGTGGTCTGCACGGCCCCACTTGCCGAGATCATCGGAAGCCGAGATGCTTCTGGCTGAGTGGCCAAATGGGCCATAGAGTTAGCTCCCTACACCATCTACTACCAGCCCCACACCGCCATCAAGTCACAAGCACTGGCCGACTTCCTCGTCGACTAGGCCGAGACCCAGTACCTACCACCAGCGCCCGACTCCACCCGTTGGCGGATGCATTTCGACGGCTCCAAGATGCGCATTGGCTTGGGAGCCGGTGTTGTCCTCACTTCTCCTAAAGGCGACAAGCTCAAATACGCACTGCAAATCCACTTTGTCGCCTCCAACAACGTCGCCGGATACGAGGCGCTCATTCACGGGCTCCGGCTTGCCAAAGAACTTGGCAGTCGCCGGATCCTGTGTTATGGCGACTCCGACCTAGTGGTCCAGCAGTCGTCTGGCGACTGGGACGCCAAAGATGCAAACATGGCGAGTTACCATTTCCTCGTGCAGAAACTCAGTGGATATTTCGAGGGGTGCGAGTTCCTCCATGTGCCAAGAAACGACAACGACCAAGCAGACACCCTGGCACGAATCGGCTCCACCCGCCAAGCAATACCATCCGGCGTCGCCCTTCAGCGCCTCCTCAAGCCGTCTGTCAAGCCTTCACCAGAATCAGACTCAATCTTTGTGCCGGCTCCTCCCAAAGAAGTCGGATCCGACTCCATAGCTCCGGCAGACGGTACGAGGATTTTGGCAGATGGCTCCAAAGCCGCCACAGTCAAAGCCGGCCCAGGGACTGCAGAACCCGGCCCAGGGACTGTGACGGTGAAAGTGCAACTATCCCTAGGTGGTTTTGGTAATTCATAACAACATATAGCTCATTGAGCTAATGCTATTCCAAGATGATTATTTCAGGAAAGCTCAATGATTGGCATGGCATGGATGTGAAAGTGGAACCCTCAAAATGCTAAGGACAATGGATTGGCTCAAGCTCAAAAGCTCAAGACTCCTCATTTTATATATTAGTGATCCAAGATCACATTGAGTCCATAGGAAAAGCCAATACTATCAAGGAGGGATGAGGTGTTGCTTAATGAGCCTCTTGCTTCATGTGCTTAATGATATGCTCCAAAACCCTCAACTACTTTCCCATATCCACATATGACCTAAACTCTAAGACAAACTCGGTCCTACCGATTTTTCCTATACGGCGCCACCGAGTTTCAATTGTCATTAGCCACTGCCAAACCCTAGCAATTCGGTCCTACCGATAAGGATCTCGGTCCCACCGAGATGGGGTTGCAAACTCTCTGTTTCCCTTTCGTAACTTTTCGGTCCCACCGAAAGAGCGAATCGGTCCCACCGAGATTGCAATGTAAACTCAGTGTTTCCCCTTTGTAACTTTTCGGTCTCACCGAGTTCCACTCGGTCCCACCGAAAGAGCAAATCGGTCCCACCGAGTTTGCCTGACCAACTCTCTGGTTAGCTAATTACCAAACTCGGTCTCACCGAGTTTGTGTAATCGGTCTCACCGAGATTACGTTATGCCCAAACCCTAACCGAATCGGTCCTACCGAGTTGCATGTCAGTCCCACCGAAATTCCTAACGGTCACTAGGTTTACATTTTCGGTCAGACCGAGTTTATTTATTTGGTCCCACCGAGATTGGAAAACTGTGTAACGGTTGGATTTTGAGTGGAGGCTATATATACCCCTCCACCTCCTTCTCATTCGATGAGAGAGCCGTCAGAACACACACATCATTCCAACTCATTTTTTTTGAGAGAGAACCACCTACTCATGTGTTGAGATCAAGACATTCCATTCCTACCATATGAATCTTGATCTCTAGCCTTCCCAAGTTGCTTTCCACTCAAATCTTCTTTCCACCAAATCCAAATCCTATGAGAGAGAGTTGAGTGTTGGGGAGACTATCATTTGAAGCACAAGAGCAAGGAGTTCATTACCTACACACCATTTGTTACTTCTTGGAGAGTGGTGTCTCCTAGATTGGCTAGGTGTCACTTGGGAGCCTCCGACAAGATTGTGGAGTTGAACCAAGGAGTTTGTAAGGGCAAGGAGATCGCCTACTTCGTGAAGATCTACCGCTAGTGAGGCAAGTCCTTCGTGGGCGTTGGCCATGGTGGGATAGACAAGGTTGCTTCTTCGTGGACCCTTTGTGGGTGGTTGCTTCTTCGTGGACCCTTCGTGGGTGGAGCCCTCCGTGGACTCGCGCAACCGTTGCCCTTGGGTGGAGCCCTGTGTGGACTCGCGCAACCGTTACCCTTCGTGGGTTGAAGTCTCCATCAACGTGGATGTAGGATAGCACCACCTATCCGAACCACGGGAAAAACATCCGTGTCTCCAATTGCGTTTGAAATCTCCAAACCCTTCCCTTTACATTCTTGCAAGTTTCATGCTTTACATTCCGCTGCCCATATACTCTTTGCATGCTTGCTTGAATTATGTGATGATTGCTTGACTTGTTCCAACATAGCTAAAATCTGCCAAGAACTAAAATTGGGAAAAGGTTAAATTTTTATTTGGTCAAGTAGTCTAATCACCCCCCCCCTCTAGACATACTTTCGATCCTACAAGTGGTATCAGAGCTTTGGTCTCCATTTGCTTGATCTCCATAGCTTTTGGTGGTCATAGCCTTGGTTTCACAACCTAGGAGAGTATGGCGTCTAGCGAGCGAAATTATCACCGTAGAGGTCCTTACTTTGATGGTACTAATTTTGCTAGTTGGAAGCATAAAATGAAAATGCATATTCTTGGACATAACCCCGCCGTTTGGGCTATTGTGTGTGTTGGCTTGCAAGGTGACTTCTTTGATGGGAAAGAACCAAACCGTGAAGCTACCGCGGATGAGTTGAAGATGTTGCAATACAATGCTCAAGCTTGTGATATTCTCTTCAACAGATTGTGCCCCGAAGAATTCAACAAAATCAGCCGCCTTGAGAATGCAAAGGAAATTTGGGACACTTTGATTGATATGCACGAAGGTACCGACTCCGTCAAGGAATCCAAGTTGGATGTGCTTCAAAGCCAACTTGACAAGTTCAAGATGAAGGATGGTGAAGGTGTCGCCAAAATGTACTCTAGACTTGCTCTCATCACAAATGAGATTGCCGGCTTAGGAAGTGAAGAGATGACCGATAAATTCATCATCAAGAAGATCCTAAGAGCCTTGGATGGAAAATATGATACCGTGTGCACATTGATCCAAATGATGCCCAATTACAAAGATCTCAAGCCAACGGAAGTGATTGGAAGAATTGTTGCTCATGAGATGTCACTTAAGGATAAAGAGGAACTTCACAACAAATCAAGTGGTGCCTACAAAGCCTCATGTGAAGCCCCTACATCATCAAGTGAGAAACAAGATTTCAATGAAGAATTGAGCTTAATGGTGAAGAACTTCAACAAGTTCTACAAGAGTAGAAGCAAAGATAGAAGCTCCAAGTCAAGGTCCTACAATGACAAAAGATCTTCTAGTCGAGAGCGAAACTGTTACAATTGTGGAAGACCCGGACACTATTCCAATGAGTGTACGGCTCCCTACAAGAGAAGAGAAGATTCTCCAAGAAGAAGAAGCAAAGGATCACCGCCAAGAGAGAGAAGGAGTAGAGATGATCGTTATGAACGAAGATACTCACGGAGAAGCAAGGATTCGGAAAGGAAGGAAAAATCATCAAGGAGCTACACAAGACGAAGACATCAAGCTCATGTTGGTGAATGGGTATCCGGCTCCGACTCCGACAGCCACTCCGAGAGAAGTTATCACTCCGACTCCGAAGATACTCAAGATGAAGGTGTTGCCGGTCTAGCACTTGTGTCAACCAACTCCTACGACATATTTGACTCACCAAATGAAGGAATTGGAAGATGCTTCATGGCCAAAGGTCCTAAGGTAACACACCCCGAGTATGTTGATTTCAATAGTGATGAAGATGACTTGTTAGGTGATGATTTGCTTGGTGACAACTCTAGTGATGAATACTATGATGAAAGACCAATTAATCATGCTAATCAAGATAAAACGAATGACAATGATAAGGAGAAGATTGAGGCTCTAACTAAAGAACTAAAAACTCTTAAGTTAGCTCATGACACTATCTTCGAAGATCATCGAGAACTTTTAAGAGCTCATGAGAAGTTACGCTTTGAAAAGCTCAATCTTGAGCAAGAGCATGAGTTCTTAAAGGCAATCAATGATGATCTCCGTAAGAAAAGTTCTTCTTACATTGCCAAGCATTTACTCTTATCCACTTACAGGCCTCAAGTCAAGTCTAGAAACAAGAAAGATTCTTCCTCTAGTAGTAACAATGATCATGCTAAATCCAATATTGTTGCTTCTAGTAGTTCTCTTGATTCCACTAATGATTCTCTTAGCCAAGTTACACTTGAGCAAGAAAATAGCTTATTGAAGGGAATTATAGAGAAAGGAGTGTACAAGAGCCTTGCCGGGAGTAAGCAATTCGAGGAAATTGTGCGCAAGCAAGGAATGCACCGGAAGAATCAAGGTGTTGGTTTTGAACGAAAGTTCAATGCCAATGGAGTTGAATGGGAAGAAGATCAATACCCCAAGACGAAGTTTGTCCCTCAACAAGAGAAGTATACTTCTTTCAAGGGGACACAAGCTCAAGATGATCTTCCACCACAACACTACGAGCAAAGGGGCAAGGACAAGCTTCAAGAGGAAATTGATGCATTTGAAGAAGCTCCTAAGACCTTGGTCAAGTGGATTCCCAAGACTACTTCAAGTTCCACTTCATCAAGTACGACTACAACTCCAAGGATTCCCATCAAGATGATGTGGATCCAAAAGAAGAAAAACTAGAGAGTTCTTGAGGGTGACTCCGCCAACATACTTCACTCTTATCATTTTGGCAAGAACAAGTGCAATCAACTTCCACATCTTGCACTAGTTCAAGGAGTCACGAACCCTCTTGTTGGTAAGACAAGGGACAAGGTAACCTAAAAGTTTTCATGGACATCATCTTTTGCGTGCATCACTCTATGTCTATGGATATCCTTGTTTGTTCCTTGTGGGACTAACCCATGTAGGTATTGAAAGTGCAATTCACTCAAAAGGATAGCTCCAAGAGATCTACATCAACATTGAGCATCCACATCTTCAATATCTACATGAAGTCATCATCGACAAAACCCAAGGTTAGTTCATCCCTCTAAGGGGGGATATCACATCTAGGGGGAGCTTTACTCTAAGACTTGAGCTAAAGCAACTCTAAAGATGTGAACAAAACAATGCTTCATGTAAAAGTGGTAACCCCACTTGAGCTTAAACGATGAGTATGACCTACGATCAAGTGTTCTCACTTGACTCCTAAGTCAATACACTCATATATAGATGACCTAGTCATCGCAAAGTGCTTGATAGATGCTAGAATTGGTTGTGCATGCTTTGCCACATATTTCATTTGCTATCTTATTGTGTGAGCATGCTAATTGCATATTTTACTCATTCGAGGACATCCACTTGTTGCTTTGATTGTTTGGCTTTATCTTCTTTTGCCAAGTGGATGGACAAGAATGCCTAAGAACCTCCTCTAGCTATCTATGCTTTTCTCGTCTCAAACTCTATTCATGCTGCATCACAAAATTTGATCAAGTCAGATTCGAACCACTCTGTGTGAGGAGCGCTCGGAGTCCCCGATTCGTCATGGACTTAAACTTCCAAAACCTCTTTATGAATCTTGGTCTGACCGATACTCCATTTTCGGTCCTACCGAGTCCATTAAGTTGATCTAGGTTTTTGATCTCGGTGCAACCAATTTGAACTTTTCGGTCACACCGAGTTGCAATAACGGCACACAGTTTTGCATCTCGGTGCCACCGAGTTGTTCCACTCGATCACACCGACAGGGTCGGGCTATATATAGTGACGGGCAGAATTTTGGAAATTTCTCCGAAACCTCCTCGCCCGTGCGATAGCCTGCTCTGCCCCCGAGGTCTCCGGATCGTCTCCTCGCCGCCAACAGCCTCCAGTCACTGGTCTTCGCCGCCGTCAATGGATTTCTACCCCGCCGTTGCCGCCGTAGCAAGTCCACGCCGAACTAGGGTATGGACTTGATCATTGTGCTATTCCTCAATCTGATTCCTAGCACATTGTGATCATGATGTATCCTGCCACGTTTGATAAACTCCTATCCAGTCAAAACGCTCGTAGATTAGGTTTAATTCGAAAATTTTAGGGTTAGGTTTCTGCCGAAACCATCTCGGACCCACCGAGTTGAAAAACTCGGTCCCACCGATCTGGCTTTTGCCATTGCACAAGTTAAACTCGGTCTGACTGAGAATAACTTATCGGTGCGACCGATTTTGGAATTCTGTGAAACCCTAGCAGTCTCGGTGCCACCGAACTGTGACTCGGTCTGACCGAGTTCACCAGTTCTGGTGCCAAAACTGCTTCGGTGTCACCGAGTTTGAAAATCGGTAGATCCGAGATGCTTTCTGTGGAAAACTAAAACTAAGGTTTTTGAATTAATCTTTTGCAAAAATCTCTGCTTTTTGTGATGCTCATCCACTCTATCTCTTCTATAATCTATTCACAGGGTCAGCAGTCAGTTTGCAACATGTCTGATCAAAGTGACAGCCAGAACCTCTCAGAGCAGCAAGTTGTGATGAGTGAGGGCACTAGCCCCTCAAGTTCTTCTGATGATGGCAGCAAGAGCACCCCCAGCAATCTGCCTAAGGCTGCCACACGTCAAAGGAAGAAGAGAACGTCTGATTCTGAGGATGAAGACTATGTGGCAGAGGAAGAGGCCACTTCCAAAAGGGTTGAGCCAGCTAGCTCAAGGCTCAAAGCCAGGCCTGAAAGTCAAGAGGCCAGCAGGCAGGCAGCCAATGTCAAAGGCTAGAGCCTCAACTGAGAAGCCTGCACCTGCTCCCATTGAGCCCATTGCTGCTGAGGGCAAAAAGAGGAAAGAGAGAGTGAAGAAGACTGTAGCCAAAGTGCTTGGGAGAGCCTCCATCATGGTAGAAGAGGAGGAGGAAGAAGAGGTTGCTGCACCAGCACCCAAGGCAGCCAAACTTATGGGAGATGCCATAAGGTCAGGGGGGCTGCATCCAAGCCCAAGGAAGCTCCTAAGGCTGCATCTAAGCCTAAGACAGCTCCAAAGAGAAACACAAGGAGTATACCTGCTGCAGAAAAGAACAAGGCCCCAGTGCCTGAAGCTGTTGAAGAAGAGGAAGAGAGTGTCCTTCGAAAGCTCAAGCCCAAGATCCTAGACCACAACGATGCTCATCCTGTGGCTGAGGACATGAAGCTCAGGAGAGACTCAGGGCTGAGGAAGTGGAGAGAAGCAGACCCGTATGCTTCTAGGAGAAGGACTGCCGTGGATTACAGGTTTCATACAAAGGAGCAACAAGACTTTTATGAGACTGTTTTGCTTGACAAGAAGCCAATCGTTTGTGACATGAGATGGGTCGACCGGACCTACATAAAGGAGAATGAAGAGCACTACCCAGGAGTTCAGGACAGCTTCAGAGCGTGTGGAGTAGAGGACTTTGTTGGGCAGAAGCTCACAAAGTGGAACAAGGAACTCATCATGCAGTTCTACTCCACAGCTCACTTTTA
This sequence comes from Triticum urartu, assembly GCF_056163025.1. Taxonomy (NCBI): domain Eukaryota; kingdom Viridiplantae; phylum Streptophyta; class Magnoliopsida; order Poales; family Poaceae; genus Triticum; species Triticum urartu. The sequence continues at coordinate 462,700,930 of NC_141879.1, read as the reverse complement.
CCCGGATGGAAGGATTACTTGGATGTCTGAGGGTACAAGGTACCAATCTACCGTGGCTGAGTGGGCACAGATCATCAATGCCCCAGAAGAGCAAGATGAGGACTTGGACATCTATGCCAAGAAGAAAATGGACCATAACTCCATGTCCAACATGTACAAGGAAATTCCCAATGAAGCTCTTGACACATTCAAGTTTGGGTCAGTGCACTATCTTCTCTCAGGATTGCCTATGATCAATTGGATACTAAGGCACACCCTTCTGCCCAAGTCTGGAGATCACAAGATGATCAGAGGCCACGCGATCAACCTGCTTCATGTTTTTGACGTGCCTCAGAAATTCAAGGTCATGAGTCTCATTGTGGAAACCATTAAGAGGACAGCTGCAGATCAGAAGAGGAGCTGTGGATATGCCCCTCAGATTCAGGAGCTCATCAACTCCAAGATGGGCACGGGCATATATTTGTTGGATAAGGAACACCTGCCCATCCAGCCAGATTTTGAGAACAATGAAGTTGTGATGACAGAGAATGAGCCATCGTCTGCACAAGCATATGCAAAGAAGGAGAAGGCGAAGAAGGAAAAAGCTGCCAGGATGCCTACTCAAGAGGAGGCATCTGAGTACTTCTTGAAGACCAAACAAGAGCAGCTCAGTTACTTGATTGCATCCTCGCTGAGAATTGAGCAAAGTCTAGCCAACCTCACTAAAAATCAGTAGAGCCTAGAGAGGATCATGGAACAGAAGTTCTATGACTTGGATGTCAAGGTAACAGAAGTCCAGTCTGTAGTGGAGCAGCTCCAGGAGGACATGAATGAGAGGAGAGGCAGGACCACAACTCATGCTTTTTCTAGAGTGCCACGAGGTCCGAGTTCGTCTGCACTGCCAGTTGCTGACACCAGAGCTACAATGTCTGCACCAGCCACAGCCTCAGCTCCAGCGTCTACCTCAGCTCCAACTCCAGCGACTACTTCAACATCTACAGAAGCCTTCGTCCTTGGAGTGATTCGGACTCCACCACCACCTGAAGATCAAGCCTGAGCGACGACTTAGCACTATGCATTTTCTAGGAACTTTTTGGTAACTTGTTGCCAAAGGGGGAGAAGATGTATAGATCATAGGCTTCGAGAGAGAGAGTGTTGCTTTTTCTCTCTTGCTTTATTTGGTGGTTTTTTGAACCTTTTTCTGCTTTTCAGTGCTTGATACTATGTCATTATTTGTGAGACATCGATGATCATGTGTTTGATCATAAGCCACTTAATGTTTGCTTAATGCTTGCTTAAATATTATCATGCTATCTATCGTTTGTGATCATTCACTACTCTTGGTGATGAGTGCATGTATTTCAATCTTATCATTTTGAGCGCTCCACCAAGATGTATGTGACATGGAAGAGTAACCCATGACTCTAACTCTTTGTGCATTTGCAGTCCAAAGCAAATTTTATATATGCACAAATTTAGGGGGAGCTCTTACTTATCACATACTTCTCAAAGCGACGATATACTTCATGCTTATTATCATTTGTCGAAGCTTTGATCTATATGTTGTCATCAATTACCAAAAAAGGGGGAGATTGAAAGTGCAACTATCCCTAGGTGGTTTTGGTAATTCATAACAACATATAGCTCATTGAGCTAATGCTATTCCAATTTGATTATTTCAGGAAAGCTCAATGATTGGCATGGCATGGATGTGAAAGTGGAACCCTCAAAATGCTAAGGACAATGGATTGGCTCAAGCTCAAAAGCTCAAGACTCCTCATTTTATATTTTAGTGATCCAAGATCACATTGAGTCCATAGGAAAAGCCAATACTATCAAGGAGGGATGAGGTGTTGCTTAATGAGCCTCTTGCTTCATGTGCTTAATGATATGCTCCAAAACCCTCAACTACTTTCCCATATCCACATATGACCTAAACTCTAAGCCAAACTCGGTCCTACCGATTTTTCCTATCCGGCGCCACCGAGTTTCAATTGTCATTAGCCACTGCCAAACCCTAGCAATTTGGTCCTACCGATAAGGATCTCGGTCCCACCGAGATGGGGTTGCAAACTCTCTGTTTCCCCTTCATAACTTTTCGGTCCCACCGAAAGAGCGAATCGGTCCCACCGAGATTGTAATGTAAACTCAGTGTTTCCCCTTTGTAACTTTTCGGTCTCACCGAATTCCACTCGGTCCCACTGAAAGAGCAAATCAGTCCCACGGAGTTTGCCTGACCAACTCTCTGGTTAGCTAATTACCAAACTCCGAGTTTTGTGTAATCGGTCTCACCGAGATTACGTTATGCCCAAACCCTAACCGAATCGGTCCTACCGAGTTGCATGTCAGTCCCACCGAAATTCCTAACGGTCACTAGGTTTACATTTTCGGTCAGACCGAGTTTATTTATTCGGTCCCACCGAGATTGGAAAACTGTGTAACGGTTGGATTTTGAGTGGAGGCTATATATACCCCTCCACCTCCTTCTCATTCGATGAGAGAGCCATCAGAACACACACATCATTCCAACTCATTTGTTTTGAGAGAGAACCACCTACTCATGTGTTGAGATCAAGACATTCCATTCCTACCATATGAATCTTGATCTCTAGCCTTCCCAAGTTGCTTTCCACTCAAATCTTCTTTCCACCAAATCCAAATCCTATGAGAGAGAGTTGAGTGTTGGGGAGACTATCATTTGAAGCACAAGAGCAAGGAGTTCATTACCTACACACCATTTGTTACTTCTTGGAGAGTGGTGTCTCCTAGATTGGCTAGGTGTCACTTGGGAGCCTCCGACAAGATTGTGGAGTTGAACCAAGGAGTTTGTAAGGGCAAGGAGATCGCCTACTTCGTGAAGATCTACCTCTAGTGAGGCAAGTCCTTCGTGGACGTTGGCCATGGTGGGATAGACAAGGTTGCTTCTTCGTGGACCCTTTGTGGGTGGTTGCTTCTTCGTGGACCCTTCGTGGGTGGAGCCCTCCGTGGACTTGCGCAACCGTTGCCCTTGGGTGGAGCCCTGTGTGGACTCGCGCAACCGTTACCCTTCGTGGGTTGAAGTCTCCATCAACGTGGATGTAGGATAGCACCACCTATCCGAACCACGGGAAAAACATCCGTGTCTCCAATTGCGTTTGAAATCTCCAAACCCTTCCCTTTACATTCTTGCAAGTTGCATGCTTTACATTCCGCTGCCCATATACTCTTTGCATGCTTGCTTGAATTATGTGATGATTGCTTGACTTGTTCCAACATAGCTAAAATCTGCCAAGAACTAAAATTGGGAAAAGGTTAAATTTTTATTTGGTCAAGTAGTCTAATCACCCCCCCCCTCTAGACATACTTTCGATCCTACAGACGGCCAGCCTGAAGACTCCAGAACTCGGTCCGAGGGCTGCACCAGTCGGCTCGGGGACTTCATTAATCCAGGAAGCGGTTGCTGACTCCAGCCCGCCGCCTCCCAGCCCAGCCGCCCTCGTCCAAGTCGCAGTTCTGGCAGTCGAAGAAATAGCAGCACCCTCATGGGCCCAGCCCATCCTCAAATTCCTGGTGAGCAAAGAGCTGCCGACTGATGAGATCTTAGCTCGGCAAGTACAACGCCGAGCGGCAGCCTACATGATAGTCAACAGAGAGCTGGTCAGGCGCAGCGTCACTGGTGTCTACCAGCGCTGCGTAGAGCCAGAGCAAGGCCAAGCAATTCTCAAAGACATCCATCAAGGCGAGTGCGGCCACCATGTGGCTTCAAGAGCACTCGTCGCCAAAGTCTTCTGACACGGTTTTTTCTGGCCAACGGCCTTAGAAGAGGCCAAGGAATTGGTCCAAAAATGCAAAGGGTGCCAGAAGTTCCGCTCCAAGCCGCATCAGCCGGCTTCTGCACTCAAGACCATCCCCATTGCCTGGCCCTTCGTAGTTTGGGGCCTAGACATGGTGGGACCATTCAAGACGGCACGAGGTGGCCTAACTCACTTACTTGTCGCGGTGGACAAGTTCACCAAGTGGATAGAAGCGAAGCCAATCAAGAAGCTGAATGGTCCAACTGCCGTGACTTTCATCTCCGACATCACAATTCGGTACGGCGTACCACACAGCATCATCACTGACAACGGCACGAATTTTGCCAAAGGCGCCTTGGCCCATTTCTGCGTGACACAGGGCATCTGACTGGACCTAGCGTCCTTCGCCCATCCACAGTCAAACGGCCAGGTGGAGCGAGCAAACGGCCTCATCCTGTCCGGCATCAAGCCCCGACTGGTCGAGCCTCTGGAGCGCTCGGTTGGCTGCTGGCTCGATGAGTTGCCAGCCGTCCTCTGGAGTCTGCGCACGACTCCAAACAAGTCAACTGGCTTCACGCCTTTTTTCCTCGTCTACGGTGCTGAAGCCGTCATCCCAACGGACATAGAGTTTGACTCCCCGCGAGTCACCATGTACACCGAGGAAGAAGCAGAAGAAGCACGTCAAGATGACGTCGATCCGCTAGAAGAGGGCCGGCTGTTGGCACTCAGCCGGTCCAACATCTACCAGCAGAGCCTGCGCAGATACTACAACAGGAAGGTCAGGTCGAGATCTTTCCAAGAGGGCGACCTTGTGCTCCGACTGATCCAGCGAATAGCCGGCCAGCACAAGCTGTCGGTGCCTTGGGAAGGCCCCTTCGTCATCAGCAAAGTGCTGGGCAACGACTCCTACTACCTTATTGACGCTCAAAAGCCACGGGCACGCAAGAGGGACGACTCCGGCAAAGAGACAGAGCGGCCATGGAATGCAAAACTCCTCCGAAAATTTTACAGTTAAAACGCAGTATGTACCATGGTACCTTTTGTATTAAAAGTACCAAGACTTCGGGCCCCCCGAGAAGAGCTCGGGGACTGCCCTCTTTTATCTATATGATAAGAATTATGCCTTCGAGTATGTTACTTTTTGTTATGCCGCTTGGCACCAGGTTCGACTAGTCGGCCCGGGGACTTGCCGCCTTGCGCTATGAAATGCTTCCTGCAGCCGGACAAGTAGTGTGTGGCGCCTAAGCCGTCTCCTGTCAGAAGCCGCAGCTCGCAGAGCGACTGCCTGGTGGGTAGGAGTAAGGAAGAATGGGCATCCACATGAAAAATGGCTAAGGACTCAAAGCATAAACATAGCTTAAAGCCGGCTTCCAGCCTTTTTTTTTCTTCTTCGCAAACCGACTCTTGAGCAGTCGGCTTGCCGCCTTCTATCCGACTTGCTAAACAACTCTAAAACGGCTAAGTACTTGCCTTCCCAAAGTAACCAATAATTTGATCTAGGGGCAGTCCACAGAGCGGCTGCCTGACTGACAAAGACGGCAACTGAGGGAAGGCGTCAAAGGAAAAAGCCAAACAAGCAATGAGCAAGAAAAGATAGAAGTCGGATGAATATTTACATAACAAAGGCCCTTGGCCGAATCTTCGAGCAGAATTTCAAAATACAGCCCGCCGGTGGAATTGTGCGAATTAACAAGTTCTTCAAAGACTATTAAAGCAGATAAAACAAAGATAAGGTGGCAACCTAGGAGGCGGCAGACGGGTTCGGAGGATCGGAGGAGACGGCGGTGTCGGATGTTGGGGCGGCCGGCTGGGCGGTCTCGGCTTGATCACCTCCGGCGGCAGACGGCTCGGTGGGCACGGCTCGTTGCTAGAGGTGCGGTCGAGCTGAGGCTGGCCGTTCGCTCCGTCTTCCGGTGCCTCCGTCTCGCTTCCATCCTCCGCCTTGTCCTCCTCCTCGATGCTGGTGCCGATCACCTCCGCCGAGTCCTCGCCGTAGTCTGGGTTCATCCCAAACCACTCCGGCGGTACCTCCCCGCCGTCTTCAGCCCGCTCGGAGACAAAGATGCCGGTGTCGGTGTACTCGGCGATCGCCGCCGCGCGCTTGACAAGGGCGTCTTCCACGGCTGCCAGCTCCGCCCAGGCCTCTGACCGGAGTGTGGCTAGCCGGTCCAGGTCCAGCCCCAGATACCACGCCTTCACAAATTCCAAGGCTCGGCGCGCTCCAGCCCAGGCCGAGGAACGCTTCCAGGCCTCAAGACGGCCAGCCGCGACCTCCAGCCAGTCGGCAGTCCGACTGGACATGCACGGAGCTTGCATGTCTGGCCACAGGGCAGTGATCGCTTGGGCGCCGACACGTTGAAGCCGGCGCAGCATCCGGTGGGCCGGCCGCAGACGAGCCCCAATGCTGATAATATGCTCGTCCAGGGTCCGGGGGCGTCGGCGGCGATCTCCGCGACATCTGCCCTCCGCCCCTCGCGATCAGCCTCGATAGCTTGATTGGCGGCCAGCGAGTGGCTGGGGAAGAAGTCTGCCAAGACGAAAAGAATGAAGAACAAGTCAAAAAACCAGGAGTTGGCTCGACCTATAGTCGGCAGCTCGAAGAAGAAAAGCAAAGAAGCTCACTGTCGACGAGGTCCTCGATCTCGTGGAAGCCGGAGGCCAGCATTGCCTCCTTGTCAGTCCAGGAGGAGCGCTCGCTCGCGAACTCGGCAAGGAGGGCGGCCTCCTCTTCTTCCGCCTCCTTCTGCGTCTTCTTGAGAAGCTCCTTCTGCTCTGCCAATTGTGCGGCCAGCAGATCGCGCTCTGCGGCGAGCTTGCTGCATTCCTCCCCCTTGGTGCGCAACGCGGTGTTCGCTTTGCTCAGCTGCTGTTGAAGAGTGGCGTTGGCCTCTGAAGAGAAAGAAGAAAGAAGGCGTTAAATCATCAAGAAAGAAGGTCGCCGGGGAGATCCGGCCCGACTGCTCAGCAGTCGGCCCGAATCTCGGGGACTACAGCCCGCGGGTGCGTCACCGCGCCCCCGCAAAGAAGAAAAAGGACTCACTCCGGCTCTCCGACAAGTCGGCGGTCCGCTTGCCCAGCTCTTCAACGTTGCGGTTGAAGGCGGTGACACGGAGGTTGTGATAGTCCTGTGACAAGTATTTCAGACAAAAGTTAGTACCTGGAACTCGCCAATTGGAGTTCCGGGCCGCCTGCTCAGCAGCCGGCTCAAAACTCGGGGACTACACCAAGTGGGTGCGCTGGCACGCCCCCACAGAGAGGAACAAGAAAACAAAGACAAAGGAGAAAGCATACCCAGATGGCTGCCCGCGACGCCAGGTGCGCCTTGGTGCAGTTTTGGATAGCGTCGCTCTCAGCTCGCAGCTTTGTCTGGACATCCAGAAGCGCCTGGTTCAGCGGGCCCGTACCGCCTCCTCGCACCCACCCAATGGGCGCGCCGCTCGTCGCTTCGGCATCTGGGATCGTCGAGCTGACGGTGCCGGTCTCCAAGGGGCGTGGCGCCGAAGTCGCCTTCTCAAGACGGTGGCGCGTTAGCGAGCCGACTTGAAGGAGTAGCCTCGCCACGGCCTCGTCTTCAGTCGGCGGCAAGGGCGGGTCCGCCGGCTGTTTTCCTTGCGCGCTCCTAGACGGCGGCGGGGGCGGCACGACCGCGTCCAGCATGGAGGCGTCGCCGCCGCCCCTCTCCATGATCGGGAACTCGCCGCCGGCTTCCCCTGACTGACCCGTGAACTCTGGGGGCGGTGGCGCAGAGTTCAGAGGGGTGACGAACACCGCCGACCGCCGGTGCGCGACTTCCTTAGCCTCCCGCTTTGCCGCGACGGTGGCCTCGGCCTCCTCTAGTTTTTTCAGGACGGAGGCCTCCGCCTTCTCGGCCTCCGTTTTCTTCAGGCGGGCGGCCTCCTCCTCCTCGCGCTTCTCATGCGCGTTCCGCTCCGTCGCCTCCCGGAGGTCAGCGGCAGGGTCAATCCGCCGAGTAGTGGCAGACGTCTCCGCCGACCCCATAACGGAGGCGGTGGCAACCCTCTCAAGAGTGAGGGGAGCCCTGAAGCGAGGGAAGCATATGAAAGACTCAGACAAGATCAACAAAGAGAAAATAAAGATGAGGGACGGAGGCGCTTACGCAGATACCAGCGGTGGCTTCTTCACTTCCTTGCGGAAGCGGTTGGCTTTCGCGGCCGCCTCTTCCCGCTTGGTCACGACGGCCGCTCCCTTAAACTTCTTCGACCGGCCACCAAGTGTACTCGGCCCGGCCCGGTGCTTCTTCGCGCCGCCTTGAGCGTCCAAGACGGCGGAGGAACTCGCGCTTGGCTGGCCAACCTTTGGCTGGTGACGCGGGGCGACTTCCCCCTCGGCATCGTCATCAGGCCAGTCGGCGAAAGTGGCCGTTGGCCTGAAGCCGCCTGCTTCTCCTCCTCCCTCGGCGTAGGCCTTCATGGCCGCCACCCCCAAGTCAGGATCATCGACGTCGCTCTCCGCCCGATCGGGGACAAACTGACGAGCCGGCCCCGTGGTGCCGGCCGAAGGATGGACGAGAGGGTTCTGATTCAAAAACAAAAACAGTCAGACTGGACAAGTCGGACTCGGCAATGAAAGAAACAGAAGAAGAAGGAAGACGACTTACAATAGGAGGGGGGTTGGCGCGTGAGTACGGCTCCTTGCCGAACCGCCAATCCACCGTGAGACTGCAGTTCGCGATGTAGTTCACCATGTCCACCACCTCCGCGTGAGGCATGTCCTTGGAGCACATCCGACTCGGGTCCCGATGAACATCATCTGGCAGATCAGGTGAGGTCAGCCTTGGAGTGGCAGGGCTTGGCGCGCCACAAAGGCGGCCAGCAAGTCGGCCCCAGTCAAGCCCTCCGACTGCGTCAGCACTCGGAGTCGCGCGACGGCGGCGGCACCAGCAGGAGACAACGTCCTGGCTCGGTGTGGCCAGCTGGGGAGTCTTCCAGCCGGCGCGCTGGCTTCGTAAGCCGGCAGGTTGACCCAGTCGCCTTCTGGGGCGACGTTCTTCACTTAAAAGTAGGACCGCTGCCACATCTTCACCGACTTAATCAGCGCAATGGTGGGAAACGGATTGTCGGCCACTGATCTCCGCATCGCGATAAACGCACGGCACTGGGACGGCACACCGGCAACGTGTGTGCCAAGCTTGGACTGGAAGAACTCACCCCAGAGCCCGATGGTGGGGAGAACGCCGAGGAAGCCTTCGCACAGGGTGGCGAAGGCAGCCAGCAGCACCACCGTGTTCGGAGTAAGGTGGTGCGGCTGGAGCCCGTGGAACTCCAAGAAGGAGCGGAAGAAGCCGCTCGCCGGCAGCCCCAGGCCGCGCATAAGGTGCGAGCGGAATATGACCCGCTCGCCTTCCTCCGGCGCCGGCGATATTTCCCCCTCCGACGCGAGGCGGACCCGCACTAAGCCCCTGCCGGGCAGCCGCCGTGTCTTGCGGAGGATCTCAACGTCGTCGTCATCGACCTCGGAGCCATCCCACACTCCGGAGCGCACAACAGGAGGCGCGGCGGTGGAGGAAGAGCTCATCGCTGCGGGCGTGGCGTACTTCGGAGCAGCAGCGGCGAGAGGAAGAAGAAGCAAGAAGGAGCGAAAGAGGAGTAGGGAGGATGGGCGCGCGTGCTTCGCCGCCCCCCTCCCCCCCCCCCCCCCCCGCCTACTTATAGGCTCGTGGCCTAAGAAGCCGATGGGGCAGTCGTGGGATTAACTGTGCCCAGGAACACACGACCCCCACGATTTACCACGCGAAGTTACTGCGTGCAGTAACTACGTGGGAACCCCAACCTTCCGCACGGCCACAACGGATCCGTTCACATGCCGAGGCGCGGTAGTGGCGGGACCCACCTGTAGGACTGTCCCGTCGCGCGCGTGGGTGGGCAGGCTGGCTCAGCCACGTGGCGCCTCGCGACGGGTCCACAACGGGCGGCAACCTGGAGGCTTATCAGGCACGCCGCCTGGACTCCGCCGCGACGTTCAAACTTTTTCAGGGGAAAGTCGGCCTTAAGCAAGTCCGGCTCCAACTAGTCGGCTTGACAAAAGACGGCCAGCGAGGCCCAGATCCAACCACCGGAAAGAAGAAACTGTTGAGGCTCCTCGACATATCGCCCTCGGTGCCTCACCAGCTTCGGGGACTACTGTCGGAGTAATGGGCCACGGGTAGGCTGACCCAGGCCTAGAACCTTTCAAGACATCGGGGCAGGCTGCACCCCCCAAGACCCCAGGGCGAAGAGCCGCCTTCTGAGAGTCGGTGGCGAGGGAGCCGACTGCCCACTCGCGGTCGAGTCCCGAGGACGACTTCAGGATGAGCCAACTCCTGACTGGCGACTTCTAGAAAAGCTGGCCATGGGGAGTCGGCCCGTGACGCCAACAACCCCCATGCCCTCATAAAGAGGGACAGGACGGGGAGTGGCCACAGTAAGGTCCACTCCCACCCTTTTCCAAGGGCAGGCGTGGCCACAGTACGCCATACCCACGGAGATCTCCGCCCGGCGCGACACTGTTGCCATGCCGGCCCTGACGTCAGCCCCAGAGGGCGGAGTCCTGTGCCCACGACGGCCTGCCGGTACGACCCAGGGATGACGGGTCCCACCAGTCGGCGGGTGTACGGAAGACGGCAGGAGCGCTACCAGTCGGCCCCAGTGGGGAGTCGGCCCCCAGGAGTCGTCCGGCCCCTCCCACGGGCCCCACGCGCCATTAACCAGACGCGGCAGGGAATGGCAACAGTGATCGCCCGCCGAATGGCGGAGCTGTTGCCACGACCCCATGACCGAGCCCGCGTCATTAGAAGCACGACTACAGTAATCTGCAGCCGGCAAGACCCGCCAGCGGCGGACGCGGCTTCTCGGCTCCGTACCGAGCCAGTCGGCGGGCCCCAGGGGTCGGCGGATAAGACAGCGGCCAGAGAGACTGGCGGCTGGGCCCGTGTCCAGCCGGATTACCATTGTACCCCTGGAGGGTAGGCCCATATAAACCCCCAGGGCACCCATGCAAAGGGTTGGAATCCATTAGCACTAGACCAGATCATAGAGGAAGGAGAGAGCTAGCCTAGCCTTCTCCTACCTCCAGGAAACAGCTCAAGGAGCAACCGTGTACACACTATGCCATAGTGATCATGCGGAGACCCCGCACAGCAGCAGTAGGGGTGTTATCTCCACGGAGAGCCCCGAAGCTGGGTAAGATTCGCCGGCATGCATGCCTTCGCCTTATCCCGTTTCCGGGCACCGGCGATGTTCTACTCGCTCCCACCATGATAAGCCATCCTTTGGCATATGTCGCACCCAACCCCCGACAATCTCCATCAACATCTTCACCAGCACCATCTCCTCTCAAAACCCTAGTTCATCTCTTGTATCCAATTCTTGTCTCCAAGCCCGGGATTAGTACCTGTGGGTTGCTAGTAGTGTTAATTACTCCTTGTAGTTGATGCTAGTTGGTTTATTTGGTGGAAGATCATATGTTCAGATCCTATATGCATATTAATACCCCTCTGATTATGAACATGAATATGCTTTGTGAGTAGTTACATTTGTTCCTGAGGACATGGGAGAAGTCTTGCTATTAGTAGTCATGTGAATTTGGTATTCGTTCGATATTTTGATGAGATGTATGTTGTCTCTCCTCTAGTGGTGTTATGTTAACGTCGACTACATGACACTTCACCATTATTTGAGCCTAGAGGAAGGCATTGGGAAGTAATAAGTAGATGATGGGTTGCTTGAGTGACAGAAGCTTCAACCCTAGTTTATGCGTTGCTTCGTAAGGGCCTGATTTGGATCCACATGTTTCATGCTATGGTTAGGTTTACCTTAATGCTTTTGTTGTAGTTGCAGATGCTTGTAATAGAGGTTAATCATAAGTGGGATGCTTGTCCAAGTAAGGACAGTACCCAAGCACTGGTCCACCCAAATACCAAATTATCAAAGTACCGAACGCGAATCATATAAACGTGATGAAAACTAGCTTGACGATAATTCCCATGTGTCCTCGGGAGCGCTTTACATCATATAAGAGTTTGTCCAGGCTTGTCCTTTGCTACAAAAAGGATTGGTCCACCTTGCTGCACTTTATTTACTTTTGTTAGTTGTTACTTGTTACAAATTAACCTATCACAAAACTATCTGTTACCTATTGTTTCAGTGCTTGCAGAGAATACCTTGTTGAAAACCGCTTATCATTTCCTTCTGCTCCTCGTTGGGTTCGACACTCTTACTTATCGAAAGGACTACAATAGATCCCCTATACTTGTGGGTCATCAAGACTCTTTTCTGGCGCCGTTGCCGAGGAGTGAAGCGCCTTTGGTAGGTGGAATTTGGTAAGGAAAAATTTATATAGTGTGCTGAAATTTACTGTCACTTGTTACTATGGAAAGTAATCCTCTGAGGGGCTTGTTCGGGGTATCTTCACCCCGACCAGTAGAGCAAAGAGTTGCTCCTCAACCTACTGAACCTACTGAAAATGAAAATGAAAATGTCTGCTTTGAAATTCCTTCGGGTATGATAGAAAAACTGCCAGCTAAACCTTTTGCAGGAGATGGAACATTACATCTTGATGAGCACCTAATATATGTGGATGAAGTTTGTGGATTATTTAAGCTTGCAGGTGTGCCCAGAGATGTTATGAAGAATAAGGTCTTCCCTTTATCTTTGAAGGGAGATGCATTGACATGGTATAGGCTATGTGATGATACGGGGTGATGGAACTACAAACGATTGAAATTGGAATTTCATGAGAAGTTTTATCCTATGCATCTTGTTCATCGTGATCGCAATTATATATAAATTTTTGGCCTCGCGAAGGAGAAAGCATCGCTCAAGCTTGGGGGAGGCTTAAATCAATGTTATATTCATGCCCCAATCATGAGCTCTCAAGAGAAATGATTTTTCAAAATTTATATGCTCGGCTTTCTGATAACAATCGCACCATGCTCGATACTTCTTGTGTTAGCTCTTTTATTACGAAGACTGTTGAATTCAAATGGGATTTATTGGGAAGAATTAAACGCAACTCTGAAGATTGGGACCTCGACAAAGGTAAGGAGTCAGGTATGACACCTAAGTATGATTGTGTTAAATCTTTTATGGATAACGATGTTTTCCGTAAATTTAGCACTAAATATGGAATTGACTCTGAGATAGTAGCTTCTTTCTATGAATCTTTTGCTACTCATGTTGATCTCCCTAGGGAGAAGTGGTTTAAATATCATCCTCCCATAGAAGTAAAAGTAGCTACACCTATTAAAGATAAAGAAAAGACTATCACTTTATGATCCTATTGTTCCTACTGCTTATGTTGAGAAACCACCTTTTCCTGTTAGGATAAAAGATCATGCTAAAGCTTCAACTATGCTTCATAAAAGGAATATTAGAACTTATACACCTGCTGAGCAAATTTAAGTTGAACCTAATATTGCTATTGTTAAGGATCTCTTGTCTGATAATATTGATGGGCATGTTATTCATTTCCGTGACGAGACTGCTAGAATTGCAAAACCTTGTGCTAAAGATAAACCTAGATCTTTGGTAGGAATGCCTGTTATTTCTTTTAGAATAGGAGATCATTGTTATCATGGCTTATGTGATATGGGTGCCAGTGCTAGTGCTATACCTCATGACTTATACAAAGAAATTATGCATGATATTGCACCTGCTGAGATAGAAGATATTGATGTCACAATTAAACTTGCCAATAGAGATACTATTTCACCAATTGGAATTGTTAGAGATGTTGAAGTCTTGTGCGGGAAAACTAAATATCCTGCTGATTTTATTGTTCTTGGTTCCCCACAAGATAGCTTTTGTCCCATTATATTTGGTAGACCCTTCTTGAACACTGTTAATGCTAAGATAGATTGCAAAAAGGATGTTGTTACTATTGGTTTAGGTGATATGTCTCATGAATTTAATTTCTCTAAATTTCATAGACAACACCGTGAAGAGGAATTGCCTAGTAAAGATGAAATTATTGGTCTTGCTTCTATTGTTGTACCTCCTAGTGATCCTTTAGAACAATATTTGCAAGACCATGAAAATGATATGTTTATGAATGAAAGAAGGGAAATAGATGAAGTATTCTTTAAACAGGAACCCATCCTGAAACACAATTTTCCTATTGAAATCCTAGGGGATCCTCCTCCACCCAAGGGTGATCCCATGTTTGAGCTTAAACCGTTACCTGATACTCTTAAATATGCTTATCTTGATGAGAAAAAGATATATCCTGTTATTATTAGTGCTAAACTTTCAGAGCATGAAGAAGAGAGATTATTGAAAACTCTAAAGAAGCACCGTGCTGCTATTGGATATACTCTTGATGATCTTAAGGGCATTAGTCCCACTCTGTGTCAACACAAAATAAATTTGGAGGAAGATGCCAAACCAGTTCGTGATCATCAACGACGGCTGAATCCAAAGATGAAGGAAGTGGTAAGGAAGGAAATACTAAAGCTTCTTGAGGCAGGTATAATTTATCCAATTGCTGATAGTCAGTGGGTAAGTCCTGTCGATTGTGTCCCTAAGAAGGGAGGTATTACTGTCGTTCCTAATGATAAAGATGAGTTGATCCCGCAAAGAATTATTACAGGTTATAGTATGGTAATTGATTTCCGCAAATTAAATAAAGCTACTAAAAAAATCATTACCCCTTACCTTTTATCGATCAAATGCTATAAATATTATCCAAACATACACATTTTTGCTTTCTAGATGGTTATTCTGGTTTCTCTCAAATGCCTGTGTCAGCCAATGATCAATCAAAGACTACTTTTACTTGCCCTTTTGGTACTTTTGCTTATAGACATATGCCTATTTGTTTATGTAATGCATCTGCTACCTTTCAAAGATGCATGATGGCTATATTCTCTGACTTTTGTGACAAGATTTGTGAGGTTTTCATGGACGATTTTTCCGTCTATGGATCCTCTTTTGATGATTGCTTAAGAAACATTGACCGAGTTTTGCAGAGATGTGAAGAAACTAATCTTGTCTTGAATTGGGAAAAGTGCCACTTTATGGTTAATAAAGGTATTGTCTTGGGGCATAAAGTTTCTGAAAGAGGTATTGAGGTTGATAAAGCCAAGGTTGATGCTATTGAAAAGATGCCATGTCCCAAGGACATCAAAGGTATAAGAAGTTTCCTTGGTCATGCCGGTTTTTATAGGAGGTTCATTAACGACTTCTCAAAAATTTCTCGGCCTCTGATTAATTTATCACAAAAAGATATACCATTTGTTTTTGATGAAGATTGTGTAGAAGCATTTGAAATACTTAAGAAAGCATTGATCTCGGCACCGATTGTTCAGCCACCTGATTGGAATTTACCGTTTGAAATTATGTGTGATGCTAGTGATTATGCTGTAGGTGCTGTTCTAGGGCAAAGAGTTGATAAGAAATTAAATGTTATTCAATATGCTAGTAAAACTCTAGACAATGCTCAGAGAAATTATGCTAGTACCGAAAAAGAATTCTTAGCAGTTGCATTTGCTTGTGATAAGTTCACACCTTATATTGTTGATTCTAAAGTAACTATTCACACGGATCATGCTGCTATTAAATATCTTATGGAAAAGAAAGATGCTAAACCTAGACTTATTAGATGGGTTCTCCTGCTAGAAGAATTTGATTTGCATATTATTGATAGAAAGGGAGCTGAGAACCCCGTGGCAGACAACTTGTCTAGGTTAGAAAATGTGCTTGATGACCCACTACCTATTGATGGTAGCTTTCCTGATGAACAATTAAATGTCATAAATGCTTCTCGTACTGCTCCATGGTATGCTGATTATGCTAATTATATTGTTGCTAAATTTATACCACCTAGTTTCACATACCAGCAAAAGAAAAAGTTCTTCTTTGATTTGAGACATTACTTTTGGGATGACCCGCACCTTTATAAAGAAGGAGTAGATGGTGTTATTAGACGTTGTGTACCTGAGCATGAACAGGAACAGATCCTACGCAAGTGTCACTCTGAGGCTTATGGAGGACACCACGCTGGAGATAGAACTGCACATAAGGTATTGCAATCCGGTTTTATTGGCCTACTCTCTTCAAGGATGCCTGTAAGTTTGTCTTATCTTGTGATGAATGTCAAAGAATTGGTAATATTAGCAGACGTCAAGAAATGCCTATGAATTATTCACTTGTTATTGAACCATTTGATGTTTGGGGCTTTGATTATATGGGACCTTTTCCTGCCTCTAATGGTTGTACACATATTTTAGTTGTTGTTGATTACATTACTAAGTGGGTAGAAGCTATTCCAACTAGTAGTGCTGATCATAACACCTCTATTGAGATGCTTAAAGAAGTTATTTTTCCAAGGTTTGGAGTCCCTAGGTATTTAATGACTGATGGTGCTTCACATTTTATTCATGGTGCTTTCCGTAAAATGCTTGCTAAATATGATGTTAATCATAGAATTGCATCTCCTTATCACCCACAATCTAGTGGTCAAGTAGAATTGAGAAATAGAGAACTCAAAATAATTCTGCAGAAGACTGTTAATAGATCTAGAAAGAATTGGTCCAAGAAACTCGATGATGCATTATGGGCCTATAGAACTGCATATAAAAATCCTATGGGTATGTCTCCGTATAAAATGGTTTATGGAAAAGCATGTCACTTACCTCTAGAACTAGAACATAAGGCATATTGGGCTATTAAAGAGCTCAATTATGATTTCAAACTTGCCAATGAGAAGAGGTTATTTGACATTAGCTCACTTGATGAATGGAGAACCCAAGCCTATGAAAATGCCAAGTTGTTTAAAGAAAAAGTTAAAAGATGGCATGACAAAAGAATACAAAAGCGTGAGTTTAATGTAGGTGATTATGTATTGCTATACAACTCTCGTTTAAGATTTTTTGCAGGAAAACTTCTCTCTAAATGGGAAGGTCCTTACGTTATCGAGGACGTCTATCGTTCTGGTGCCATAAAAATCAACAACTTCGAAGGCACAAATCCGAAGGTGGTGAACGGTCAAAGAATAAAACATTATATCTCAGGTAATCCTATAAATGTTGAAACCAATGTTATTGAAACCGTAACCCCGGAGGAATACATAAGGGACACTTTTCGGAATGTTTCAGACTCCGAAAAGGAATAGTACGTGGTATGGTAAGTAAACCGGCTCCAAAACAGTTCGAATGGCAATTTTCTTCCGTTTTGGAATATTTAGAAAAATAGAAAAATAAGAAGCAGTCCGGGAAGGACACGAGGCCTCCACGAGGGTGGAGGGTGCGCCCTACCCTACTGGGCGCGCCTCCCTACCTCGTGGGCACCTCGTGTGCTCTCCGGACTTCGTTTCCTTACACGTTACGCATTTTGGTCGGTAAAAGTTCATTACATAATCTCTCGAAAGTTTTGACCACCGTATCACGCAAAAATCTCTTGTTCTTGTTTCGAGCTGTTTTCTGCCAGGGTTGTCAAAGCTAAGCATCATGTCATCTCCCTCCTCCTCCAACAATGAGGGCAACGACACTTGGCTAATGAAGATAGAGCTGAAGAGAGAAGAACCCATGGAGATCAACAAGGATGAAGGGATCAAGAAGGCCACGGGGGACCAAGTTCCGGCAACAGAAGACATCCTTCAACTTGATCACAATCTTCTTACCCCAACTGAGATCGAAGCATCCAACATGATTGAGCTAGCCCGTATACAAAACAAGTATCTCACAAATGAAAATATTTTGTTGAAGGAGCATATCATGGCACTCAAGGGCATTATCCGCAAGTTGGAAGACCTCCTACGCTCAATGTGCGACTACCCATCATCACCACCATCTTCTTCACCAAAAAAGGAGACATAATCACATGGGTATGGGCACTCCCCTTGGCAACTGCCAAGCTTGGGGGAGTGCCCCGGTATCGTATCGTATCACCATCACCTTTATCTTTACCGCTTTTCTTAGTTCGATTCTTTTGATAATATTTTGATCTAGTAGAATAAAAGCTTTTAGTATGACATAGTTGTGAGTTTTTCTTTATGATCCTTCTATGTAATCGTGTCCGTGATCTATATAGTTGAGTATGTGGACTTGCTGAAAATCTCTTATATTGACTCTTTCCTATGTTATGATAAATTGCAATTGCTCCAATGACTGAGATTATAGTTTGTTAGTTTTCAATGAAGTTTATGATTCATACTTGAAATTGTCATTGAATTGTTACTTTAGCATAAGAGATCATATGACAAGAATTATATAAGTTGTTGTTCTAAGAATGATCATGATGCCCTCATGTCCGTATTTTATTTTTATCGACACCTCTATCTCTAAACATGTGGATATATTTTCCGATTTTGGCTTTAGCTTGAGGACAAGTGAGGTCTAAGCTTGGGGGAGTTGATACGTCCATTTTGCATCATGCTTTTATATCGATATTTATTGCATTATGGGCTGTTATTACACATTATGTCACAATACTTATGCCCATTCTCTCTTATTTTACAAGGTTTACATAAAGAGGAAGAATCCCGGTAGCTGGGATTCTAGGCTGGAAAGGAGCAAATATTAGAGACCTATTATGCACAGCTCCAAAAGTCCTGAAACTTCACGGAAGTCATTTTTAGAATATATAATAAATACTGAGCGCAAAAAGTTCACCAGGGGGGCCACACCCTGCCCACGAGGGTGGGGGCGTGCCCTACCACCTGGGCGCGCCCCCTACCTCATGGGCCCCCTGGTGGCCCTCCGATGGCCATCTTCTGCTATATGGAGTCTTTCGACGAGGAAAAAATCATAAGCCATCTTCCCGGACGAGACTCCGCCGCCACAAGGCGGAACCTTGGCAGGACCATTCTAGGGCTCTAGCGGAGCTGTTCTACCGGGGAAACTTCCCTCCGGGAGGGGGAAATCATCGCCACCGTCATCACCAATGCTCCTCCCATCAGGAGAGGGCAATCTCCATCAACATCTTCACCAGCACCATCTCTTGTATCTAATTCTTGTCTCCAAGCCCGGGATTGGTAACTGTGGGTTGCTAGTAGTGTTAATTACTCCTTGTAGTTGATGCTAGTTGGTTTATTTGGTGGAAGATCATATGTTCAGATCCTATATGCATATTAATACCCCTCTGATTATGAACATGAATATGCTTTGTGAGTAGTTACGTTTGTTCCTGAGGACATGGGAGAAGTCTTGCTATTAGTAGTCATGTGAATTTGGTATTCGTTCGATATTTTGATGAGATGTATGTTGTCTCTCCTCTAGTGGTGTTATGTGAACGTCGACTACATGACACTTCACCATTATTTGGGCCTAGAGGAAGGCATTGGGAAGTAATAAGTAGATGATGGGTTGCTAGAGTGACAGAAGCTTAAACCCTACTTTATGCGTTGCTTCGTAAGGGGCTGATTTGGATCCACATGTTTCATGCTATGGTTAGGTTTACCTTAATACTTTTGTTGTAGTTGCGGATGCTTGCAATAGAGGTTAATCATAAGTGGGATGCTTGTCCAAGTAAGGACAGCACCGAAGCATCGGTCCACCCACATACCAAATTATCAAAGTACCGAACGCGAATCATATGAACATGATGAAAACTAGCTTGACGATAATTCACATGTGTCCTCGGGAGCGCTTTACATCATATAAGAGTTTGTCCATGCTTGTCCTTTGCTACAAAAAGGATTGGGCCACCTTGCTGCACTTTATTTACTTTTGTTACTTGTTACTTGTTACAAATTATCCTATCACAAAACTATCTATTACCTATTATTTCTATGCTTGCAGAGAATACCTTGCTGAAAACCGCTTATCATTTCCTTCTGCTCCTCGTTGGGTTCGGCACTCTTACTTATCGAAAGGACTACGATAGATCCCCTATACTTGTGGGTCATCAGCAGCCGTCGGCCTGCAGCCAGAGGCTGTCGGGACCTGGGGCTGGCAGTTCGCCGGCAAAGGAGCGCGGAAGTTGAAGCCAGGTGCCGGTCGAGTTCGCCGACCACACGACAAACTCCGGCAGCACATCCGCCGAGTGGAAGCGCGGCCGGGGAGGCCGAGCGACCAAGACGCGCCTCCCCTCATCAACGGGGCTGCCCGGCCAAGGCGGCTCTCGTCGCGCGAAGGAGCACCATCCCGTCTACCAAGGACGGCGCCGGACCCTGAAGGAGTCCGCCCACGCCCATGAGGGACCGCAGCAGGGGTCGCGGCATGCTTGCGTGGGCGGCCGCGTCCCCTCTTAGGCGGTGGCGAGCCAGGCCCCTCTTGGTGAGCCTTCCCCTTCTTGGCAGCCGAGAACCTCTTCACTGGCATTATGGGTGTCGCGGCGAGGAAGAGGAAGAAGCAGGAGGAGTGGAGGAAGAGATGGGTGACGGGGGCTCCGCCCCCCTTCCCGTTTATAGCCACAAGGAGGCCAACCGCCGGGCTCCATGATCTAAGGTAATAATGACCTTTTTCTGCATCTAACAGGGACTCGTCAAGTCGGGCAGTTGCCGAGGCAGCGTGGGGAAGCAGAGACACCCACGTCCCGTCAATCGCTATGCGTCAATCAAGGCCGCAGGCTGTTAGGGCCCGCGCCGCTCCGCACATGACCCTTGTCTTCACCGCGAAGCCAAGCGCGAGTGCGCCTTGGGCCCGGGGGCTACCGTCGGCCTCCGGGGAATGGGGGTGCCCAGACTTGCCTTCCTGCGGCCCAGGGCGTGGCTCCACCAGCGACCTGGTACGGCCCATCTTCATCAACCAACGCTCAAGACCCTCGCGAGGGGCCAAGCCTCGCGAGGCGGACGACACAAGACCTCCTCAGGGGCAGCCTCGCTAGGCTGGCTCACGAGGAGCGGAGAGATCAAGGCAATGGGCACCTCGTGAGGTTTCCGTGACATGAGCCATGATGACCAAGGCCAGGCGGGCGCAGAGTGCCAGTTTCCTCTTTGGTGCTAAAGAGGCAGGCGCAGGCGAGGAGTCTCGATGCGTCGGGCAAAGGTTTCCATATCGGTGCAACGAGACCAAGACCAGCAGGACGGCAAGATGGAGGTCATCACGGAGCCCACGACGGCGTCACCACCAGAGCCTTTGGCAGGTGAAGACCACCTTTTGTCAGGATAACTTGTTTGGTATTGATTTCCTGTGATGTAAAAAACATGCAAAAAATAGCAACTGGCACTTGGCACTATGTCAATACGTAAGTACCAAAAAATGATAAAAAATGATTATAAAACATCCAAGATTTATAATATAACAGCATGGAACAATCAAAAATTATAGATACGTTGGAGACGTATCTTCATCCCCAAGCTTAACTCCTGCTCGTCCTCGAGTAGGTAAGTGATAAAAACAGAATTTTTGATGTGGAATGCTGCCTAACATGTCATATCATATTTCTTTTCTTTATAGCATGGACATTTGGACTTTTATATTGTTAAGCAATAGTCTAGTTTTGACATGATTACTTAAATACTCAAGCATATCAACAAGCAACCATGTCTTTCAAAATATCAACGATAAAATAAGCTATCCCTAGCCCATCATGCTCAATCAATGATCCATTAATGAAACACACTCACATATTAACAACACCCAATGCTCAAGTACGATCACAGTGCCTCCTAGTTGGTGCTTTTTTAAGAGAAGATGGAGACTCAAATTCAAAACTAAAAATTGCATAAAGTAAAAGAAAGGCCCTTCGCAGAGGGAAGTAGGGATTTGTAGAGGTGCCAGAGCTCAAAGCGAAAAACTTAGAGATACAATATTTTTGGAGGTGTGTCCTTCCCACCAACGAAAACGACTTGAATTCCCAACACTTTCCATGCTAGATATATCATAGGCGGTTCCCAAACAGAAATTGAAGTTTATTCCTTTTTCCACCATACTTTCACTTTTCATGGCTAACCGTATCCACGGGTGCCTTCCATACCAACACTTTCTAAGGAATTTATTATTTGACAACATAAAGTAATTTCATGTTCCATTTCGGGACTGGGCATCCCTAATACCTTTGCCTTACTCTCATGCAATGACAAGTGAATAAACACTCATCGTGAGAATAACACATCTAGCATGGAAAATATTAGCCACCCCTCACCGCTCTGCGAGCGGAACGAACACACAAATGAGAAGTTTATTTTGAAAATTATCAATGGCACTTACAAATTTGCTTAGAACGGCAAAAGAATACCGCATATAGGTAGATATAGTGGACTCATGTGGCAAAACTAGTTTAAAGGATTTTGGATGCGCAAGTAGTGATCATACTTAGTGCAAAATGAAGGCTAGCAAAAGTTTGAGAATCGACCAACCAAGAAACGAATAATCTCATAAGCGAGCATTAAGCATAATTAACACCGAATAATGCACCACAAGTAGGATGTAATTTCATTGCATGACTATTGACTTTCGTGCTTTCATAGGGAATCACAAACCTTAACACCAATATTCTTACTAAAGCATAATTACTCATCAACATAACTCACATATCACATCATCATATCTCAACACTATTACTAAGAATCAAATTTATTTTGTCCAATGATCTTCATGAAAGTTTTTATTATATCCTTCTTGGATATCTAACACTTTGGGACTAATTTTCATGCGTTGCTTTTGAAAAGCTCAAACAAATATAAGTGAAGATCATGAGCATAATATTTATTTCTTTCAAATTAATTTAAGTGAAGCAAGATAGAATTTCTTGAAAATTTTAATAACTCTCAAATAAATCTAAGTGAAGCAAGAGAGCAGTTCTTCAAAAATACTAAAGCACACCGTGCTCAAAAAGATATAAGTGAAGCACTAGAGCAAATCCATAACTCATAAAAATTTAAGTGAAGCATAGAAAACAATTCTAGCAAGTAATGGCATAATTTTGGCTGTCTCAAATAGGTGTGTCCTGTAAGGAATCAAGACGTAAAACACAAAATAAAACAAGCAAAGACTCATATAATACAAGACGCTCCAAGCAAAACACATAGTATGTGACGAATAAAAATATAGCTTCGAGTCAAATATCGATGGTCGTTAGAAGAAAGAGGGGATGCCACTCGGGGGCATCCCCAAGCTTAGTTGCTTGTTCTCTTTTGGATAATAGCTTGGGATGCCAGGGCATCCCCAAGCTTGGGCTCTTCTTACTCCTTATTCCTTCATCCATCGTAAGATAACCCAAAACTTGAAAACTTCAATCACACAAAACTCAATAAAAGCCTTTGTAAGATCCGTTAGTATAAGAAAACAAATCACTACTATAAGTGATGTAGCAAACCAATTCATATTATGCTCTTGCATTATATCTACTATATTCCAAGTTTTCTATGGCAAAAACTCATCCAACAAAACCATTGAGCCATCAAAATAAGCACACAGCGCAAAGAAAACAAAATCTGTCAAAAATAGAACAGTCTGTAGCAACCTGGATATTTTGAATATTTCTATAACTCCGAAAACTCCGAAAAATTAGGACGACCTGAGAAATTTGTATATTAATCTACTGCAAAAGGAATTGGTATTTGATCGCTCTCTGGTTAAAAATGAAAATTATTTTCATGAGCGCAAAAGTTTCTGTTTTTTCAGGAAGATCAAACAACTATCACCCAAGAAGATCCTAAAGGCCTTACTTGGCACAAACACTAATTAAAACACAAAAAACACAATCATAACAGTAGCATAATTGTGCAAACACTCAAGAACATAAAGCAAAAGGCAAAAATAAATTTTATTCATTGCGTTGCCTCCCAACAAGCGTTATAGTTTTACGCCCTTAGCTAGGCATAAAGCAAGGTTCTAAGTTTTGTCATCTTTGTTTAGAGATCCATAAGATGCACTCATGATTGATTCATATGGTGGCCTAATTCTTGTTCTAGGTAAGTGTTCCATACCCTTCCTCAAAGGAAATTGGAACTTAATATTGCCTTCTTTCATATTAATCACGACACCGATAGTGCATAAAAATGGTCTACCAAGAATAATTGGACAAGACGGATTGCAGTCAATATCAAGAACAATAAAATCTATGGGAACATAATTCCTATTTGCAAGAATAAGAATATAATTAATTCTTCCCATAGGCTTTTTAATAGTAGAATCTGCCAAGTGCAAATTCAAAGAACATTATTCAATATCGGTAAGACCAAGCACATCACATAAAGATTTCGGAATTGTAGAAACACTAGCACCCAAGTCACATACAACAAAGCACTCATAATTTTTAATCTCGACTTTGATAGTAGGTTCCCACTCATCATGCAATGTTCTAGGAATTGAAACTTCTAATTTCAATTTTCTTCAAAAGCTTTCATCATAGCATCAACAATATGTTTAGTAAAAGCTTTATTTTGTTCATAAGCATGGGGTGAATTTATCATGGATTGCAACAAATAAGTACAATCAATCAAAGAGCAACTATCATAATTAAAGTCTTTGTAATCCAAAAGAGTGGGCACATCACTAGTTAAAGTCTTGACCTCTTCAAACCCACTTTTATAATTTTTCTCAATAAGATTTTCACCCTCCGAATTATCGGGACGCCTTCTAACTAAAGTTGACTCTTATCCAGTCCCTTTTCATCAATATTAATTTTACTAAACGAGGGACCAATAGAAGAAACACCAATCATTTTAAGATCTTCATCACTTTTGTGAAAGTAATCACTAGAAAACACTTTTTCTAAAAATTCTCTTTTAGCTCTAAGCATAGCGGTTCTTTTCTTACTTTCATACATATAAACATAAAGATATTTAATTGATTCTACCTTAGGCACAAAAATTTTCATCTTGAGACTTTCCACATCATGAGAAATTCTATCAACACTTCTAGACAAATCATCAATCTTATTCAACTTTTCTTCTATGGTAGTGTTAATTTTTTTTGCGTGTTGATAAATTCTTTAATATTATTCTCAAGATCAGAGGTGTTACTATTATTATTATAATAAGGATTTACATAGGAATTACCATAATTATTAGAGGAATTACTAGGAAAAAGGCCTATGATTAAAATTACCTCTATAAGCATTGTTGTTGAAATTATTTCGAGAGATAAAATTAACATCTACGGCATCACTAGTTTGCTCAATCAAGGTAGAAAAAGGCATATCATTAAAATCAATAGGAGCACTATTACTAGCAACCAATTTCATAAGAGCATCAAATTTTTCACTCAAAGAAGAAATTTCTTCAATCGAATTAACTTTTTTACTAGTAGGAGCTCTTTCGGTATGCCATTGTGAATTACTTGCCATGATATTATCAAGCAATTTGGTGGCCTCACCCAAAGTAATTTCCATAAAAGTACCACCCGCGGCAGAATCTAGAAGATTACGAGAAACAAAATTCAATCCCGCATAAAAAAATTATATGATCATCCAAAGATTTAACCCATGAGTTGGGCAATTCCTTAGCATCATTTTCATCCTTTAACAAGATTGTGCAACATGCTCATGTTCAAGTTGCTTGAAACTCATGATCTGGGTTCTAAGGGAAATAATTTTTGTGGGTGAAAATTACTTTGTGATAAAAGCATCTTTGCATTTATTCCAAGAATCGATACTATTGCGAGGTAAAGAAGAGAACCAAATTTTTGCAGAATCACGCAAAGAAAACGGAAATAATTTCATCTTCACAACATCATTGTCCGCATATTTTTTCTTTTGCATATCGCATAATTCCACGAAGGTATTAAGATGGGACGCGACATCATCATTAGGAGTATCGGAAAATTGATCTTTCATAATAAGATTCAACAAAGCAGTATTAATATCACAAGACTCTGCACTAGTGGCGGGAGGAGCAAGCAGAGTGCTGATAAAATCATTGTTGTTGCTATTTGAGAAATCACACAATTTGGTGTTCTCTTGAGTCATGATGACTACGCAATAAGATTGCACTCAAAAACAGATCCGGCAAGAAAACAGTGAACGAAAAAGAGGGGCGAATAAAATGACAAATTTTTGTGAAGTGGGGGAGTGGTAAATGAGAGGCAAATGGCAAATATTATAAATTGAGAGGAGATGAGATTTGTGATTAGGAACCTGGTATATGTTGAAGATCCTCCTCGGCGACAGCGCCAGAAATTCCTTTTGATGTCGCTTGAAGCTACGTCCGTATTTCCCCAAAGAGGAAGGGATGATGCAGCACAGCGGCGGTAGGTCTTTCCCTCAGATGTGAAACCAAGGTTATCGAACCAGTAGTAGAACCAAGCAACACAACATAAACAACACTTGCACACAAATAACAACTACGCGCAACCCAACGTGTAAAAGGGGTTGTCAATCCCTTTCGGGTAGCGGCGCCCCAAGATGGGCAAACGGACGTGAATAAAATAGTAGTAGATTGATAGATCGAACGCCAAATAAAATAAATAAGAATAAGACGCAGAAAGGTATTTTTGTATTTTTTTAATATATCTAAAAATAAAAAACAAATAAAATAGATTGCGAAGGCAAATAATATGAGAAAGAGACTCTAGGGCCGTAGGTTTCTCTAGTGGCTTCTCTCAAGAAAAATATCAGATGATGGATAAAGAAATTACCGTTGGGAAATTGATAGAACTTCAAATAATCATGAAGATATCCAGGCAATGATCATTACATAGGCATCACGTCCAACATTAGTAGACCGACTCTTGCCTGCATCTACTACTATTACTCCACACATCGACTGCTATCCAGCATGCATCTAGTGTATTAAGTTCATGGGGAAACGGAGTAATGCAATAAGAATGATGGCATGATGTAGATAAGAACTATCTATGTAGAGATAGACCCCCATCATTTTATCCTTAGCGGCAATGATACATACGTGTCGGTTCCCCTTCTGTCATCGGGATCAAGCACCGTATGATCGAACCCA
Source organism: Triticum urartu (assembly GCF_056163025.1). Classification (NCBI taxonomy): domain Eukaryota; kingdom Viridiplantae; phylum Streptophyta; class Magnoliopsida; order Poales; family Poaceae; genus Triticum; species Triticum urartu. Next base: position 462,674,402 of record NC_141879.1, on the reverse strand, counting down.
CTATAAAGCACCTCTTCCCATTGCAAGATAAATAGATCAAGTTGGCCAAACAAAACCCAAATATCGGAGAGGAAATAGGAGGCTATAAGTAATCATGCATATAAGAGATCAAAGGAACTCAAATAACTTTCATGGATATAAAAAGTTAGATCTGATCATAAACTTAAAGTTCATCCGATCCCAACAAAAACACCGCAAAAAGAGTTACATCATATGGATCTCCAAGAGACCATTGTATTGAGAATCAAATGAGAGAGAGGAAGACATCTAGTTATTAACTATGCACTCGAAGGTCTACAAAGAACTACTGACGCATCATCGGAGAGGCACCAATGGAAGTGGTGAACCCCTCCGTGATGGTGTCTAGATTGGATCTGGTGGTTTTGGACTCTGCGGCGGCTGAAATTGATTTTCGTCGAATCCCCTAGGATTTCTGGAATATTGGGTTATTTATAGAGCGAAGAGGTGGTCCAGGGGGTACTCGAGGTGGGACAACCTACCAGGGCGCGCCCTGGTGGGTTGTGCTCCCCTCGGAGCACCCCCAGGCGCCGCCTTGGTCCATTGGGTGTCTCCTGGTCCATAAAAAATCTCTGTAAAGTTTCGTTGCGTTTGGACTCCGTTTGGTATTGATTTCATGCGATGTAAAAACATGCAAAAACAACAACTGGGAGTTGGCACTATGTCAATAGGTTAGTACCAAAAAATGACTATAAAATGATTATAAAACATCCAAGATTGATAATATAACAGCATGGAATAATCAAAAATATAGATATATTGGAGATGTATCACCCCTCGACGTGTGTGTGTGTCTGGGGGGCTACTTCGCGCTACCTGCAACCTCCGTGGGGTCGGTGAAGTCCGGTTAATTTGCGAGGCACATTTTCCACATCAAAAGTTGTGAATGGTAGTTAAATATCACACACCACACCCTTTTCATACATATGGTAGGTCCACCTACATGTGGTTCATATGTGGTCTCACCCATCTCGCGCCACAAGCACACATTTGTGGGTCGGCACACAGTCCACCTTTCCCGAGAAGCGAATGGTGAAGTTTGACCATATACATATATGATGGACTCCTATAGGTTTTGTGTTACGGTAGGGTGATATTTCAGACCTAGCTATTTGGGGTCATGCATTCGTAGCTAGGATTCCCATACCGCTGACACAAAGTGGGGTTCGTAGGGGGTGGCTGACTAGAAATATTGTGCTTTTGTGCGATAGGTGCCACATCAAAGTTGTGCATTGGGTATTCCAACATCAAACCACCCTTTTCATACATATATTTGGTCCACATGCAAGTGTGTTCGTGTTCTGACCCTCTCCCGCGTTATTCTTTTTGCCAAATTTATAAACAGCACACGATTTGGATGTACAAACCGTCTGCGATTGGGTACGCAACACACACGGTTCGGTCAGACCACCCGTGTGCCACGCCCGTGCCCTGCAGTCCCTCACTTCAGCACATTAGATTGGGCTCCACGACGCTTGCCTCCCGGTCTCAAAAATATCTGCTGCCTCATAATATCGAAAATATCTACCGCCCGGAAGGTTTTAATGTTTGATAGCACACGATTAATATGTGCGGACCGTGTGTGATGTCTGTTACTCCCGCTCTGCTTCAGTCACTTGATTCAAATTTTTAGTAGCCCCGGCATTTTGCTCCTGCCTCTGCATCCCTCACAATCTCAAAAATATCTACTTGCCCTTGATCCAAATTTTCAGTAGCCCCGCCTTGTTACCCCGCGTAGTAAAATTTTCAGTTGCCGCGGTATTTCCTCAAACACCACCTTGCCCCCTCCACACACACCACACACTCCAAAAATCTCCGCTCTAACAGACACACACCACCCCCAAAACCATTGGTGGGTCGCCGCCATCGCCGCCGCCTCCATCCTCAACCTCTGCATGTGTGCCGGGGAGCTCGAGGAGCCAATGGCCAAAAAGAGGTTTATCGCGGCCTCTTCGTCCGACGCCCGCGAGGTGGCCGTCGAGGTGTCCCCGTCGTCCTCTGTGGAATCTTTATCGATCTGCCATCGCCTGTCCCCCGATCTGCCCGCCGCCGCACCCCTACGCCGGTTCGAGGACTTCCCCATCCTCCCTCGGACCCGACAGCCGATGAGGTCCTACCTCGGGGTCCGGTAGCGGCGGTGGGGGACGTGGGTCGCCGAGATTACTGATCGGGATTCCCACACCCGCTGGTGCCTCGGAATCTTCCACACGGCCGAGCTCGCGGCCATGGTGTACAACCTCTGGCAAGTCCACTACCACAAAGCTGTGGCTAGGCTCAATTTCCCCATCGGCACACGTCCGGTCGACCTTGTTCTGCCGGTGCCAGGGGTGGTGAGCTCGGCTATGGCGCGAGAGGACCGCGAGGCATGGGAGCGCCTCGAGACCGAGGTCGCCGACGGGGCCTACATGCAAGAGCTCCGCCGGCAGCACCCGGAGCTCGTGGAGGTGGAGTAGGCGATCTTTGCCGACGCGAAGGGCGGCGAGGACGGCGGCGCGAAGGGCGTCAAGGTGGGCGGCGAGGACGAGGAGACCGACATCGACGAGTGGAGGAGTGTCTTCCCCGATGACACCGACGACGACACCGGCCCAGACCCTGCTTGCGGCACACTATACCTGACGAGAAGGATTGGCTCGACCTCTACTTCGACCGAAAGTAGTTTAGCTTAGTTTAAATTTATGTTTTATGGTCGGTTATGCAAAACTATCTATGTTTATGTTTGAATGCATGCTACTCTCGGTTAAACCTGCTTTGTACTTGATCAAATTAAAGTTTACAACGTTAAGTTTAGGGAATCGACTAGAAATGGCCAAAAATTGCTGAAGTATATATATATAGGACAACACTGTTCTAATCTCAGGATTAAAATAGTTATTTGGATCACGATCAGGCCCTGTATAGGCCCGATTAGGTGTTCCCGAACTCCCCCGAAGCGGTGCAGAAAATAAAAAACGCACTCCCACCTCCCCACGCTTCCCCTACCTCCCGGCGCCGCCTTCCCCACTTTCCCTACCTCCCGGAGCCGCCGCCCCCGCCTCCCCTACCTCCAGACGCCACCGCCCCAATCTCCGGTGTGCCACCAGACTGCCTTCGGCCGCCGCCCCTAGCTCCGGCGCGCCTCCAACCGCCCCTGGCTCTGGCGCGCCTCTCAATGTGTCTACATCTCTTGCCCACGTCCTCCATCGCAGGGCACTGTCGTAGCCGCCCAGCGCATGGATCCACCCCCCCCCCCCGAGACAGCGAATCGCCCGAATCCAGCCATCGCGCCGCCCCACTCGCCGGGATCTGGTCTTAGCGCCGCTCCTCCCCCGCCACAGGATCCGTCCGCCGCGCCGCGCACGGTCCGGATCCGGCCGTCGTCTCCTCCGTCTCTGGATCCGGCATCCAGCACCTGCTTGGCCCTTGTTTCCTTCTTGCGCTGGCGTCCATCCCGTTGCACACGAGCTCCTCGGCACGACGGTGACAATCGTGGCTCATCGGCACGCTGGTGACGAGCCCAGCGAGAGATGAGGTGCTGCCGACACTGTGCTCTGCTCATCCTCTCCAGAGCTCGTCTCCCACGACCCGCCTGAACGGCACCTACTGTCCCAGCCACTGCACGGCTCCTACGTCGTTGCCGAACTCAGTTGAGGGTAGGGTGAGGGCGGCAGCGTAGGTTGTGGCAGGGTTGTGGCGACGCGCACCTCCCACCTCTGCCTGCCTACTTCCTCACCTGACCCTGTTCAGCTCTGGCCGGCATCCAAGCTTGCAACTCCCACGGCCGCACGCGCTCAACACGAATTGCCATGGCTTGCACTTCTTCTGTCCCCCAGCTTGCTTCAGCTTCTTGCGGCGACTTGGACTTGGCATGCTGATGGAGATGACCCGCACTCCAGTAGGATGGGACCTGCCCACGTCGAGGTCGTAGAGATGTACAAATCTTATGCTCCTTCCCCCATTTGGTTGCATGGAACGTGTTCGTGCAAATGCTCATGTGGGCATTGTATTTGTTACAGGGTGATACTTCTTGGTCAACAATGATATAGCACTAACGTATAGCATTATAATGTCTCACTTTTGTATGATCGGTCTGTACTAGAACACCTATAAATTTTTGGAAAAAATTCAGATTGCAACCTATGATGTTCATCGGTAAAAAAATCATGGAAAAATGGAGAAACAAAAACAAGTAAAAACACATGGAGAAAAAGTTTTCATGACTACATGGGGAAAAGGGTTCAAATGAACGTGTGAAGTTCAGGTTTCAGAAGTTGGTAAGTTTGAAAACAATAAGCCAGATAAAATAAGTATAGAGGAAAAGAAGTTACATCTGAAAAAAAATAAAGAGACCATGACAAAAGTTCCTCAAGAAAAGAAGCGACAAATGTGGTGTGAACTAAGAAGAGAGAGAGAGAGAGAGAGAGAGAGAGAGAGAGACATTGCAGCTCAAAAAATAGAACACTAGAGCATCATTATAAAAAGTCCTTTTGCGGGTTTCTTTTTACAAAACCCAGACATAATTCCCACAATTTTTTTGAAATAAAACCATGAAATTTGAATTAAAAAATTGAAGTGAATAGAATCAAGAATTTTGAATTAAAATAACAAAGCAATTTGATGTTTATATACCAACAAGAAAACATGCCTCACGTAGAAAATGTAAGCTTTGGAAGTGCAAAATCAAACAAGGTTCACCCCACAAAACATAGCTAGTTCAGAGAATAACACAAGATTATATTTTTTGAGTAAGATTAACCGGTCAATTCGAAAAAGTTTGATGAAAATACAATTTCATTAAAAAGGGATTCCGTGCATCTAAATAAGAAAACATGAAGTTCAAATTTAGATAACCAAGAAGTCGGAAAGGTGAAACTAAAAATATAGTGTGGTTTAAAATGCTTTTGAAAAAAAGATCTCGTTTCTAAAACACCTACACGTTCAAATTAAAATAACGGAGCGATTAAGTGTTTATAAAGAAAACTTGGATTTCTCCAGTTCCTAAAGAATAAAAACCAAGAAGTTCAAATTAAGATAACACGGAAGTTCGGTGGTTATTTACCAACAAGAAAAACAAAGCTTCAACTATAAAAGTGTTAACTTGAGAAGTTCAAATTTGATAAAATAGAGAGTTCGAAGAAAACCTTATCACTATACTAAAAAAATTCCCATGGATTTTCCCAGTATTAAAAAATAATAACCAAAAAGTTCCAATTAGAATAACAAATTTGTTCAATATTTGTAATAGAAAATAGTTTTTCATGGGTTTAAATAACCCTGAAAATGTCAAATTAAAATAGTAGAGCAGTACAAAAAGAGTTTCTAAAAAACAGATTTTTTTTATGTTTCTAGGAAATACCTGGAAGTTCAAATTTATAAAATGAAGTGGTTCAATGTTTATTTACAAAAAAAGAATTACTTTGTTACCAAATAATAAAGCCAATAAGTTCACTTGAAAAACAGAGGGTCTAATGTATACAAAAAAATCAGTTCGTCTCGTTTCTCGAAAAAAATAAAGTATGAAGTTCAAGTAAAGTATAAAGGATTTTCACCATTTCTAAATAAAAAACTTTGCTTGGGTTTCTAAATAAAAAAATAAAGTGGAAAGGAGTGGATTTGCAGCAGCTTTTCAATGCCGTATTATTTGTCTCATTCCGATAAACGGTTTAGAAATGTGATCGAAAATATGATTCACGTTTTTTGTATGAAGAAAAAACTGTTTTCAAAACTGCTCTAAAACCTCTTAGGTTTTGCGGAAAATTTAACTTGGGTCATGCTACTTGTGTCAATAGCTTTCCAACGGTATATCGCAAGCCCCATTTAGGCAATGTTTGCGGAAGTTCAACCTAGCAATGGGGGAAGTTCAACTACTGCTGATAGGACAAAAAGAAATGATAGGTTCAATTTCTAAAGATGACGCGGCTCGACGTGCTAAACAATGTTGAAAGAAAACAAAAAGAAAAGGAGAAGTTCAGTTTCTAAAGATGAAGAGGTTTGATGTGCAAACCAATGCAAAGACACACACAAAAATGTTGTTTTGGTGTCTTAAAATATTTTTATTCATAAAAAAAGATTAAGAAATAAAACGAGGAAGTCCATATTAAAAATATGGAGAAGTTCGATGATTATAGAAAACTCAAATTTTCCTCGTTATTAAAGAATGGGAACAAGAAGTTCAAAAATAAAACAACAAGAAGTTCAACTTTTAAAAATAGAGTGCTTCAAAATTTCATAAAAAGATTAAAGAAATAAAATCAGGAAGTCCATATTAAAAAGATGAAGATGTTCGATGATTATAGAAAACTCAGATTGTCCTCGTTATTAAAGATTGGAAACAAGAAGTTCAAAAATAAAAAACAAGAAGTTCAACTTTTAAAAATAGAGCGCTTCAAAATTTTATAGAAAAGGATTAAGAAATTCAGATAAATATTTATAAAAAACTCAGATATTTTCACGTAGCCGAGAGAAGTTCGATTGATAACTGCCAAAAGTTCACGTACTACACGGTGTGCATTTTGTATTAAAAAAAGAATAAAAAAGCAAGGACTAAAAGTTTTGTTATTATAAGTGCAACTCCTCGGTCGAAGAAAGTTAAAAAAATATTGTGAGAGGGGTTTGTATAAAAGGAGTATCATCTGTGTAACACTAACAAATGGATGAGAAAATTACAGACGAAAATACGTCACAGAAGTTCAACGTGAAAACAGCATGAAGTTCAACTACTACGCTGAATGAATTTCAGATGAAAAACTTCTAAAATCATCGCGAGTATGAAAAAACGATCAACATGGGAAAGTTAAGTGCTTATAGTAGCTTTCCACCGGTATCTCTCTTGCTCAATTCCGGTGAGTGGATGGAGAGTTACGAGCAGTGGATGGAGACCTACGAGCAAAAAGATCATGTGAAAAACAGAGTGAAGTTCAGGTACACGCGCCGAGAAGTTGAGGTTCTTCATGGGGTGCATTTTCGAAGAATCTGTTTCGCGATAAAGGCAGAACAAATGATCTCTCCGTTTTCAAAATTACAGGAAAACGGCTAGGAATCAGAGAAAACCATCAACATGGAAATGTTTTTCATTTTCTGTAGCTTTTCAGAGGTATATTATTTGCCTCATTCCGATAAAGTTTGTAGAAATTACGGGGAAAATACGTTTCTAGCCATTTTCCAAATTGACTTAAAACCGTAAGGAATTAGGAGAAACAATATATACAAAAAAGTTTCGCATTTGTTCAAGCTTTCCAACGCCATATCATTTGCTGCATTCGGACGTACGGTTAAACAATTAGCTCGAAAATACGAACTCAGTGGAACTTGTATCATTTTCTAAATTACTTTTAAACCGTTCAAAATTAGAAAACACTTTTAACATGAAAAAGTAGCGCATTTTCATGTGCGTTCCAACGCCATATTATTTGCCTCAATTGGATTAGCCGTTTAGAAATGGCATCAAAAATACAAACTCGGGTGTTCCATTTGCGAAATTCTACGATTTTCCGAATTACTCTTTAACCGTAGGGAATTAGAGAAAACTTTCAACATGTGGAAGGAGCGGTTTTGCAGCAGCTTTCCAACGCCATATTATTTGCCTCATTCCGATAAACGGTTTAAAAATGCGATCGACAATACGATTCACGTTTTTTTGTGTGAAGAAAAACAGTTTTCAAAACTGCTCTTAATCCGCTTACATTTTGCCAAAAATTTAACTTGGGTCATGATACTGATGTCCATAGCTTTCCAACGGTATATCGCAAGCCCATTTGGACACCTTTTAGCTGAAGTTCAACCTAGTACTCGGGGAAGGTCAGGCGCGTTAGTCGGGAAGTTCATGCTGTGATCAGAATAATGTTTATGTATATATATATATATAGGACAACACTATTCTCATCCCAGGATTAGAATAGTTATTTGGATCACGGTCGACCCTATAAGGACACGGGCGAGTTGTTCCTGGATCCAACTGTTGGGTTTCGTAGTAATTTCAAAAAATTTCCTACGCACACGCAAGATCATGTGATGCATAGCAACGAGAAGGGAGAGTGTTGTCTACGTACCCACGCAGACCGACTGCGGAAGCGTTGACACGACGTAGAGGAAGTAGTCGTACATCTTCACGATCCAACCGATCAAGCACCGAAACTAAGGCACCTCCGAGTTCGAGCACATGTTCAGCTCGATGACGATCCCCGGACTCCGATCCAGCAAAGTGTAAGGGAAGAGTTCTGTCAGCACGACGGCGTGGTGACGATCTTGATGCACTACAGCAGCAGGGCTTCGCCTAAACTCCGCTACAGTATTATCGAGGAATATGGTGGCTGGGGGCACCGCACACGGCTAAGGAATAGATCACGTGGATCAACTTGTGTGTTCTAGGGTGCCTCTACCTTAGTATATAAAGGACCAAAGGGGGGGAGGCTGGCCGGCCACAAGGGGCGCGCCAGGAGAGTCCTACTCCCTCCGGGAGTAGGATTCCCCCCCCCCAATCCTAGTTGGAATAGGATTCCTCGGGGGGGGAAGAGAGAGAGGGGGCCGACCACCTCTCCTAGTCCTAATAGGACTAGGGGAGGGGGGAGGCGTGCAGCCCACCTTGGGCTGCCCCTTTCTCCTTTCCACTAAAGCCCACTAAGGCCCATATGGTTCCCGGGGGGTTCCGGTAACCTCCCGGTACTCCGGTAAAATCCCGATTTCACCCGGAACACTTCCGATATCCAAACATAGGCTTCCAATATATCAATATTTATGTCTCGACCATTTCGAGACTCCTCGTCATGTCCGTGATCACATCCGGGACTCCGAACTAACTTCGGTACATCAAAATGCATAAACTCATAATATAACTGTCATCGTAACCTTAAGCGTGCGGACCCTACGGGTTCGAGAACATTGTAGACATGACCGAGACACGTCTCCGGTCAATAACCAATAGCGGGACCTGGATGCCCATATTGGCTCCTACATATTCTACGAAGATCTTTATCGGTCAGACCGCATAACAACATACGTTGTTCCCTTTGTCATCGGTATGTTACTTGCCCGAGATTCGATCGTCGGTATCCAATACCTAGTTCAATCTCGTTACCGGCAAGTCTCTTTACTCGTTCTGTAATACATCATTCCGCAACTAACTCATTAGTTGCAATGCTTGCAAGGCTTAAGTGATGTGTATTACCGAGAGGGCCCAGAGATACCTCTCCGACAATCGGAGTGACAAATCCTAATCTCGAAATACGCCAACCCAACATGTACCTTTGGAGACACCTGTAGTACTCCTTTATAATCACCCAGTTACGTTGTGACGTTTGGTAGTACCCAAAGTGTTCCTCCGGTAAACGGGAGTTGCATAATCTCATAGTTATAGGAACATGTATAAGTCATGAAGAAAGCAATAGCAACATACTAAATGATCGGGTGCTAAGCTAATGGAATGGGTCATGTCAATCAGATCATTCAACTAATGATGTGACCTCGTTAATCAAATAACAACACTTTGTTCATGGTTAGGAAACATAACCATCTTTGATTAACGAGCTAGTCAAGTAGAGGCATAAGTTTGTCTATGTATTCACACATGTATTATGTTTCCGGTTAATACAATTCTAGCATGAATAATAAACATTTATCATGATATAAGGAAATAAATAATAACTTTATTATTGCCTCTAGGGCATATTTCCTTCAGTCTCCCACTTGCACTAGAGTCAATAATCTAGATTACACTGTAATGATTCTAACACCCATGGAGCCTTGGTGCTGATCATGTTTTGCTCGTGGAAGAGGCTTAGTCAACGGGTCTGCAACATTCAGATCCGTATGTATCTTGCAAATCTCTATGTCTCCCACCTGGACTAGATCCCGGATGGAGTTGAAGCGTCTCTTGATGTGCTTGGTCCTTTTGTGAAATCTGGATTCCTTTGCCAATGCAATTGCACCAGTATTGTCACAAAAGATTTTCATTGGACCCGATGCACTAGGTATGACACCTAGATCGGATATGAACTCCTTCATCCAGACTCCTTCGTTAGCTGCTTCCGAAGCAGCTATGTACTCCGCTTCACATGTAGATCCCACTACGACGCTTTGTTTAGAACTGCACCAACTGACAGCTCCACCGTTTAATGTAAACACGTATCCGGTTTGCGATTTAGAATCGTCCGGATCAGTGTCAAAGCTTGCATCAACGTAACCTTTTACGGTGAGCTCTTTTTCACCTCCATATACGAGAAACATATCCTTAGTCCTTTTCAGGTATTTTAGGATGTTCTTGACCGCTGTCCAGTGATCCACTCCTGGATTACTATGGTACCTCCCTGCTAAACTTATAGCAAGGCACACATCAAGTCTGGTACACAGCATTGCATACATGATAGAGCCTGTGGCTGAAGCATAGGGAACATCTTTCATTTTCTCTCTATCTTTTGCAGTGGTCGGGCATTGAGTCTTACTCAACTTCACACCTTGTAACACAGGCAAGAACCCTTTCTTTGCTTGATCCATTTTGAACTTCTTCAAAACTTTGTCAAGGTATGTGCTTTGTGAAAGTCCAATTAAGCGCCTTGATCTATCTCTATAGATCTTAATGCCTAATATGTAAGCAGCTTCACCGAGGTCTTTCATTGAAAAACTCTTATTCAAGTATCCCTTTATGCCATCCAGAAATTCTATATCATTTCCAATTAGTAATATATCATCCACATATAATATCAGAAATGCTATAGAGCTCCCACTCACTTTCTTGTAAATACAGGCTTCTCCGAAAGTCTGTATAAAACCAAATGCTTTGATCACACATCAAAGCGTTTATTCCAACTCCGAGAGGCTTGCACCATTCCATAAATGGATTGCTGGAGCTTGCACACTTTGTCAGCTCCCTTTGGATCGACAAAACCTTCCGGTTGCATCATATACAACTCTTCTTCCAGAAATCCATTCAGGAATGCAGTTTTGACATCCATCTGCCAAATTTCATAATCATAAAATGCGGCAATCGCTAACATGATTCGGACAGACTTAAGCATCGCTACAGGTGAGAAAGTCTCATCGTAGTCAACCCCTTGAACTTGTCGAAAACCTTTTGCGACAAGTCGAGCTTTGTAGACAGTAACATTACCATCAGCGTCAGTCTTCTTCTTGAAGATCCATTTATTCTCAATTGCTTGCCGATCATCGGGCAAGTCAACCAAAGTCCATACTTTGTTCTCATACATGGATCCCATCTCAGGTTTCATGGCTTCAAGCCACTTTGCGGAATCTGGGCTCACCATTGCTTCTTCATAGTTCGTAGGTTCATCATGATCTAGTAGCATGACTTCCAGAACAGGATTACCGTACCACTTTGGTGCGGATCTCAATCTGGTTTACCTACGTGGTTCGGTAGTAACTTGATCTGAAGTTACATGATCATCATCATTAGCTTCCTCACTAATTGGCGTAGGAGTCATAGGAACAAATTTCTGTGATGAACTACTTTCCAATAAAGGAGAAGGTACAATTACCTTATCAAGTTTTCTACTTTCCTCCCACTCACCTCTTTCAAGAGAAACTCCTTCTCTGGAAAGGATCCATTCTCGGCAACGAATATTTTGCCTTCGGATCTGTGATAGAAGGTGTACCCAACATTTTCTTTAGGGTATCCTATGAAGACGCACTTTTCCGATTTGGGTTTGAGCTTATCAGGATGAAACTTTTCACATAAGCATCACAACCCCAAACTTTAAGAAACGACAACTTTGGTTTCTTGCCAAACCACAGTTCATAAGGCGTCGTCTCAACGGATTTTGATGGTGCCCTATTTAACGTGAATGCAGCTGTCTCTAATGCATAACCCCAAAATGATAGTGGTAGATCGGTAAGATACATCATAGATTGCACTATATCCAATAAAGTACGGTTATGACGTTCGGACACACCATTATGCTGTGGTGTTTCAGGTGGCGTGAGTAGTGAAACTATTTCACATTGTTTTAACTGAAGACCAAACTCGTAACTCAAATATTTTACCTCTGCGATCATATCGTAGAAACTTTTATTTTCTTGTCACGATGATTTTCTACTTCACTCTGAAATTCTTTGAACTGTTCAAATGTTTCAGACTTATGTTTCATCAAGTAGATATCCCCATATCTGCTCAAATCATCTTGTGAAGGTCAGAAAATAATGATACCTGCTATAAGCCTTAATATTCATCGGACCACATACATCAGTATGTATGATTTCCAACAAATCTGTTGCTTGCTTCATTGTTCCGGAGAACGGCGTTTTAGTCATCTTGCCCATAAGGCATGGTTCGCAAGCATCAAGTGATTCATAATCAAGTGATTCCAAAATCCCATCAACATGGAGTTTCTTCATGCGCTTTACACCAATATGACCTAAACGGCAGTGCCACAAATAAGTTGCACTATCATTATTAACTTCACATCTTTTGGTTTCAATATTATGAATATGTGTATCACTAAGATCGAGATCCAATGAACTATTTTCATTGGGTGTGTAACCATATAAGGTTTTATTCATGTAAACAGAACAACAATTTATTCTTTTACTTAAATGAATAACCGTATTACAATAAACATGATCAAATCATATTCATGCTCAACGCAAACACCAAATAACACTTATTTAGGTTCAACACTAATCCTGAAAGTATAGGGAGTGTGCGATGATGATCATATCAATCTTGGAACCACTTCCAACACACATCGTCACTTCACCCTTAACTAGTCTCTGTTCATTCTGCAACTCCCGTTTCGAGTTACTACTCTTAGCAACTGAACTAGCATCAAATACTGAGGGGTTGCTATAAACACTAGTAAAGTACACATCAATAACATGTATATCAAATATACTTATGTTCACTTTGCCATCCTTCTTATCCGCCAATCACTTGGGGTAGTTCCGCTTCCAGTGACCAGTCCCTTTGCAGTAGAAGCACTTAGTCTCAGGCTTAGGATCAGACTTGGGCTTCTTCACTTGAGCAGCAACTTGCTTGCCGTTCTTCTTAAAGTTCCCCTTCTTCCCTTTGCCCTTTTCTTGAAACTAGTGGTCTTGTCAACCATCAACACTTGATGTTTTTCTTGATTTCTACCTTCGTCGATTTCAGCATCACGAAGAGCTTGGGAATTACTTTTGTCATCCCTTGCATATTATAGTTCATCACGAAGTTCTACTAACTTGGTGATGGTTACTAGAGAATTCTGTCAATCACTATTTTAGCTGGAAGATTAACTCCCACTTGATTCAAGTGATTGTAGTACCCAGACAATCTGAGCACATGCTCACTAGTTGAGCGATTCTCCTCCATCTTTTAGCTATAGAACTTGTTGGAGACTTCATATCTCTCAACTCGGGTATTTGCTTGAAATATTAACTTCAACTCCTGGAACATCTCATATGGTCCATGACGTTCAAAACGTCTTTGAAGTCCTGATTCTAAGCCATTAAGCATGGTGCACTAAACTATCAAGTAGTCATCATATTGAGCTAGCCAAATGTTCATAACGTCTGCATCTGCTCCTGCAATAGGTCTGTCACCTAGCGGTGCATCAAGGACATAATTAATCTGTGCAGCAATGAGGATAAACCTTAGATCACGGATCCAATCCGCATCATTGCTACTAACATCTTTCAACACAATTTTCTCTAGGAACATATCAAAATAAACACAGGGAAGCAACAACGCGAGCTATTAATCTACAACATAATTTGCAAAATACTACCAGGACTAAGTTCATGATAAATTTAAGTTCAATTTAATCATATTACTTAAGAACTCCCACTTAGATAGATATCCCTCTAATCCTCTAAGTGATCACGTGATCCAAATCAACTAAACCATAACCGATCATCACGTGAAATGGATTAGTTTTCAATGGTGAACATCATTATGTTGATCATATCTACTATATGATTCACGCTCGACCTTTCGGTCTTCGTGTTCCGAGGCCATATCTGCATATGCTAGGCTCGTCAAGTTTAACCTGAGTATTCTGCGTGTGCAAAATTGGCTTGCACCCGTTGTAGATGGACGTAGAGCTTATCACACCTGATCATCACGTGGTGTCTGGGCACGATGAACTTTGGCAACGGTGCATACTCAGGGAGAACACTTCTTGATAATTAGTGAGAGATCATCCTATAATGCTACCGTCAATCAAAGCAAGATAAGATGCATAAAAAGATAAACATCACATGCAATCAATATAAGTGATATGATATGGCCATCATCATCTTGTGCTTGTGATCTCCATCTCCGAAGCACCGTCATGATCACCATCGTCACCGGCGTGACACCTTGATCTCCATCGTAGCATCGTTGTCGTCTCGCCAATCTTATGCTTCTACGACTATCGCTACCGCTTAGTGATAAAGTAAAGCATTACAGGGCGATTGCATTGCATACAATAAAGCGACAACCATATGGCTCCTGCCAGTTGCCGATAACTCGGTTACAAAACATGATCATCTCATACAATAAAATTTAGCATCATGTCTTGACCATATCACATCACAGCATGCCCTGCAAAAACAAGTTAGATGTCCTCTACTTTGTTATTGCAAGTTTTACGTGGCTGCTACGGGCTTAAGCAAGAACCAATCTTACATACGCATCAAAACCACAACGATAGTTTGTCAAATAGACTCCGTTTTACCCTTCGCAAGGACCGGGCGTAGCCACACTTGGTTCAACTAAAGTTGGAGAGACAGTCGCCCGCAAGCCACCTATGTGCAAAGCACGTCGGGGGAACCGGTCTCGCGTAAGCGTACGCGTAATGTTGGTCCGGGTCGTCTCGTCCAACAATGCCGCCGAACCAAAGTATGACATGTTGGTAGGCAGTATGACTTATATCGCCCACAACTCACTTGTGTTCTACTCGTGCATATAACATCAATATAAATAACCTAGGCTCGGATACCACTGTTGGGTTTCATAGTAATTTCAAAAAATTTCCTACGCACACGCAAGATCACGTGATGCATAGCAACGAGAAGGGAGAGTGTTGTCTACGTACCCATGCAGACCGACTGCGGAAGCGTTGACACGACGTAGAGGAAGTAGTCGTACGTCTTCACGATCCAACCGATCAAGCACCGAAACTAAGGCACCTCCGAGTTCGAGCACACGTTCAGCCGATGACGATCCCCGGACTCCGATCCAGCAAAGTGTCGGGGAAGAGTTCCGTCAGCACGACGGCGTGGTGACGATCTTGATGCACTACAGCAGCAGGGCTTTGCCTAAACTCCGCTACAGTATTATCGAGGAATATGGTGGCTGGGGGCACCGCACACGGCTAAGGAATAGATCACGTGGATCAACTTGTGTGTTCTAGGGTGCCTCTACCTCAGTATATAAAGGACCAAAGGGGGGAGGCTGGCCGGCCACAAGGGGCGCGCCAGGAGAGTCCTACTCCCTCTGGGAGTAGGATTCCCCCCCCCCCAATCTGTTGGAAATATGCCCTAGAGGCAATAATAAATTAGTTATTATTATATTTCCTTGTTCATGATAATCGTTTATTATCCATGCTATAATTGTATTGATAGGAAACTCAGATACATGTGTGGATACATAGACAACACCATGTCCCTAGTAAGCCTCTAGTTGACTAGCTCGTTGATCAATAGATGGTTACGGTTTCCTAACCATGGACATTGGATGTCGTTGATAACGGGATCACATCATTAGGAGAATGATGTGATGGACAAGACCTAATCCTAAGCCTAGCACAAAGATCATATAGTTCGTATGCTAAAGCTTTTCTAATGTCAAGTATCATTTCCTTAGACCATGAGATTGTGCAACTCCCGGATACCGTAGGAGTGCTTTGGGTGTATCAAACGTCACAACGTAACTGGGTGACTATAAAGGTGCATTACAGGTATCTCCGAAAGTGTCTGTTGGGTTGGCACGAATCGAGACTGGGATTTGTCACTCCGTGTAAGCGGAGAGGTATCTCTGGGCCCACTCGGTAGGACATCATCATATGCGCAATGTGACCAAGGAGTTGATCACGGGATGATGTGTTACGGAACGAGTAAAGAGACTTGCCGGTAACGAGATTGAACAAGGTATCGGTATACCGACGATCGAATCTCGGGCAAGTACAATACCGCTAGACAAAGGGAATTGTATACGGGATTGATTAAGTCCTTGACATCATGGTTCGTCCGATGAGATCATCGTGGAACATGTGGGAGCCAACATGGGTATCCAGATCCCGCTGTTGGTTATTGACCGGAGAACGTCTCGGTCATGTCTGCATGTCTCCCGAACCCGTAGGGTCTACACACTTAAGGTTCGGTGACGCTAGGGTTGTAGAGATATTAGTATGCGGTAACCCGAATGTTGTTTGGAGTCCCGGATGAGATCCCGAACATCACGAGGAGTTCCGGAATGGTCCGGAGGTAAAGAATTATATATAGGAAGTGCTATTTCGGCCATCGGGACAAGTTTCGGGGTCACCGGTATTGTACCGGGACCACCGGAAGGGTCCCGGGGGTCCACCGGGTGGGGCCACCTGCCCCGGGGGGCCACATGGGCTGTAGGGGGTGTGCCTTGGCCTATATGGGCCAAGGGCACCAGCCCCAAGAGGCCCATGCGCCAAGAGAAGAGAAAAAGGGGAGAGTCCTAAAGGGGGAAGGCACCTCCGAGGTGCCTTGGGGAGGATGGACTCCTCCCCCCCCCTTGGCCGCACCCTTCCTTGGAGGAAGGGGCAAGGGCTGCGCCTCCCCCTCTCCCTTGGCCCTATATATAGTGGGGAAAAGGAGGAGCAAACCAATCTAAGGCCTGGCGCCTCCCTCTCCCTCCCGTGACACATCTACCTCCTCCCGCAGCGCTTAGCGAAGCCCTGTTGGAATCCCGCTACTTCCACCACGCCGTCGTGCTGCTGGATCTCCATCAACCTCTCCCTCTCTCCTTGCTGGATCAAGGCATGGGAGACGTCACCGGGCTGTACGTGTGTTGAACGCGGAGGTGTCGTGCGTTCGGCACTTGATCATCGGTGATTTGAATCACGACGAGTACGACTTCATCAACCCCGTTCACTTGAACGCTTCCGCTTAGTGATCTACAAGGGTATGTAGATGCACTCTCTTTCCCCTCGTTGCTGGTTTCTCCATAGATAGATCTTGGTGATACGTAGGAAAATTTTGAATTTCTGCTACGTTCCCCAACAGTGGCATCATGAGCTAGGTCTATTGCGTAGATTCTATGCACGAGTAGAACACAAAGTAGTTGTGGGCGTTGATTTTGTTCAATATGCTTGCCGTTACTAGTCTTATCTTGATTCGGCGGCATCGTGGGATGAAGCGGCCTGGACCAACCTTACACGTACTCTTACGTGAGACAGGTTCCACCGACTGACATGCACTAGTTGCATAAGGTGGCTAGCGGGTGTCTGTCTCTCCTACTTTAGTCGGATCGGATTCGATGAAAAGGGTCCTTATGAAGGGTAAATAGCAATTGGCATATCACGTTGTGGTCTTTGCGTAGGTAAGAAACGTTCTTGCTAGAAACCCATAGCAGCCACATAAAACATGCAAACAACAATTAGAGGACGTCTAACTTGTTTTTGCAGGGTATGCTATGTGATGTGATATGGCCAAAAGGATGTGATGAATGATATATGTGATGTATGAGATTGATCATGTTCTTGTCAAGGGAGTCACGACTTGCATGTCGATGACGAGACAACTTCAAGAAGACACGATGATGGAGATCATGGTGTCATACCGGTGACAAGATGATCATGGAGCCCCAAGATGGAGATCAAAGGAGCTATATGATATTGGCCATATCATGTCACTATTATTTGATTGCATATGATGTTTATCATGTTTATACATCTTATTTGCTTAGAACGACGGTAGTAAATAAGATGATCCCTCATTAAAATTTCAAGAAGTGTTCTCCCCTAACTGTGCACCGTTGCTACAGTTCGTCGTTTCGAAGCACGCCGTGATGATCGGGTGTGATAGATCCTTACGTTCACATACAATGGGTGTAAGACAGTTTTACACATGCAAAACACTTAGGGTTAACTTGACGAGCCTAGCATGTACAGACATGGCCTCGGAACACAGAGACCGAAAGGTCGAGCATGAGTCGTATGGTAGATACGATCAACATGAAGATGTTCACCGATGATGACTAGTCCGTCTCACGTGATGATCGGACACGGCCTAGTTGACTCGGATCATGTAATCACTTAGATGACTAGAGGGATGTCTATCTGAGTGGGAGTTCATAAGATGAACTTAATTATCCTGAACATAGTCAAAAGGATTTTGCAAATTATGTCGTAGCTCACGCTATAGTTCTACTGTTTAGTTATGTTCCTAGAGAAAATTTAGTTGAAAGTTGATAGTAGCAATTATGCGGACTAGGTCCGTAAACTGAGGATTGTCCTCATTGCTTCTTAGAAGGCTTATGTCCTTAATGCACCGCCCAGTGTGCTGAACCTCGAACGTCGTCTGTGGATGTTGCGAACATCTGACATACACATTTTGATAACTACGTGATAGTTCAGTTAAACGATTTAGAGTTGAGGCACCGAAGACGGTTTTGAAACGTCGCAAAACATATGAGATGTTTTGAGGGCTGAAATTGGGATTTTAGGCTTGTGCCCACGTCAAGAGGTATAAGACCTCCGACGTTTTTCTTAGCCTACAAACTAAGGAGAAAAGCTCAATTGTTGAGCTTGTGCTCAGATTGTCTGAGTACAACAATCACTTGAATCAAGTGGGAGTTGATCTTCCAAATGAAGATAGTGATGTTTCTCCGAAGTCATTACCACCAAGCTGCTAGAGCTTCGTGATGAACTATAATATATCAGGGACATATATGATGATCCTTGAGATATTCGCGATGTTTGACACCAAAGTAGAAATCAAGAAGGAGCATCAATTGTTGATGGTTGGTGAAACCACTAGTTTCAAGAAGGGCAAGGGCAAGAAGGGATAGTTCATGAAATGGCAATTCAGCTGCTGCTCTAGTGAAGAAACCCAAGGTTGAACCCAAACCCGAGACTGAGTGCTTCTGTAATAAGGGGAACAGCCACTGGAGCAGAATTACCCTAGATACTTGGTAGATGAGAAGGCTGGCAAGGTCGATAGAAGTATATTGGATATACATTGCGTTGATGTGTACTTTACTAGTACTCCTAGTAGCACCAGGGTATTAGATACCGGTTCGGTTGCTAAGTGTTAGTAACTCGAAATAAAAGCTACGGAATAAACGGAGACTAGCTAAAGGTGAGCCGATGATATGTGTTGGAAGTGTTTCCAATGTTGATATAATCAAATATCGCACGCTCCTTCTACCATCGAGATTGGTGTTTGTGTTGAGCATAGACATGATTGGATTATGTCTATCGCAATACGGTTATTCATTTAAGGAGAATAATGGTTACTCTGTTTATTTGAATAATACCTTCAATGGTCTTACACCTAAAATGAATGGTTTATTGAATCTCGATCGTAGTGATACACATGTTCATGCCAAAAGATAGTAATGATAGTACCACCTACTTGTGGCACTGCCACGTAAGTCATATCGGTATAAAACGCATGAAGAAGCTCCATGTTGATGGATCTTTGGGCTCACTCGTTTTTGAAAAGTTCGGGACATGCAAACCATGTCTATTGGTATATATGCATGAAGAAACTCCATGCAAATGGACCGTTTTGTACTCGCTTGATTTTGAATCACTTGAGACATGCAAATCATACCACATGGGCAAGATGACTGAAAGCCTCGTTTTCAGTAAAATGGAACAAGAAAGCAACTTGTTGGAAGTAATACATTTTGATGTGTGCAGTCCAATGAGTGTTGAGGCATGTAGTGGATATCATTATGTTCTTACTTCACAGATGATTTGAGTAGATGTTGAGTATATTTACTTGATGAATCACGAGTCTGAATTATTGAAAGGTTCAAGTAATTTCAGGGCGAAGTTGAAAGATCGTCGTGACAAGAGGATAAACTATCTATGATATGATCATAGAGATGAATATCTGAATTACGAGTTTGGCACGGAATTAAGACATTGTGGAAATTGTTTCACAACTAATACAGCCTGGAACACCATAGTGTGATGGTGTGTCCGAACATCATAACTGCACCCTATTGGATATGATGCATACCATGATGTCTCTTATCGAATTACCACGATAGTCTATGGGTTAGGCATTAGAGACAACCACATTCACTTTAAAAGGGGCACCACGTAATTCCGATGAGATGACACCGTATGAAATGTAGTTTAGAGAAACCTAAGCTGTCATTTCTTAAAAGTTTGGGGCTGCAACGCTTATGTGAAAAAGTTTCAGGTTGATAAGCTCGAACCCAAAGCGGATAAATGCATCTTCATAGGACACCCAAAACAGTTGGGTATACCTCCTATCTCAGATCCGAAAGCAATAAGGGATTGTTTCTAGAATCGGGTCCTTTCTCGAGGAAAAGTTTTTCTCGAAAGAATTGAGTGGGAGGATGGTGGAGACTTGATGAGGTTATTGAACCGTCACTTCAACTAGTGTATAGCAGGACACAAAGAGTTGTTCCTGTGGCACCTACACCAATTGAAGTGGAAGCTTATGATATTGATCATGAGACTTCGGATCAAGTCACTACCAAACCTCGTAGGACGACGAGGATGTGTACTACTTCAGAGTGGTACATAATCTTGTCTTGGAAGTCACGTTGCTAGACAACAATGAACCTACGAGCTATGGAGAAGCGATGGTGGGCCTGGATTCCGATAAATGGCTTGAGGCCATATAATCCGAGAGAGGATCCATGTATGAAAATAAAGTGTAGACTTTGGCAGAACAGCTCGATGGTCGTAAGGCTGTTGAGTACAGATGGGTTTAAAAGGAAGACGGACAATGATGGTAAGTATTACCATTAAGAAAGCTCGACTTGTCATTAAGATGTTTTTCGACAAGTTCAAGGAGTTGACTATGATGAGACTTTCTCACTCGTAGCGATGCTAAGAGTCTGTTGGAATTATATTAGCGATTACTACATTATTTATGAAATCTTGCAGATAGGATGTCAAAACATTGTTTCCTCGATGATTTTCTTGAGGAAAGGTTGTATATGATACAACCGAAAGGTTTTGTCAATCCTGAAAGATGCTAATAAGTATGCAAAGCTCCAGCAATCCTTCTGAGGACTGGAGTAAGCATCTCGGAGTTGGAATATATGCTTTGATGAGATAATCAAAGATTTTGGGTGTATACAAAGTTTATGAGAAACTTGTATTTCCAAAGAAGTGAGTGGGAGCACTATAGAATTTCTGATGAGTATATGTTGTTGACATATTATGGATCAGAAATGATGTAGAATTCCTAGAAAGCATATAGGGTTATTTGGAAAGTGTTTTTCAATGGAAAGCCTGGATTAAGCTACTTGAACATTGAGCATCAAGATCTATAAGGATAGATCAAAATGCTTAATGGTACTTTCAAATGAGCACATGCCTTGACGTGATCTTGAAGGTGTTCAAGATGGATCAGTCAAAGAAGGAGTTCTTGCCTGAGTTATAAGGTATGAAGTTAAGACTTAAAGCTCGACCACGGCAGAATAGAGAGAAAAGACGAAGGTCGTCCCCTATGCTTAAGACGTAGGCTCTATAGTATGCTATGCTGTGTACCGCACCTGAAGTGTGCCTTGCCATGAGTCAGTCAAGGGGTACAAGAGTGATCCATGAATGGATCACAGGACAGCGGTCAAAGTTATCCTTAGTAACTAGTGGACTAAGGAAGTTTCTCGGTTATGGAGGTGGTAAAAGAGTTCGTCGTAAAGGGTTACGTGGATGCAAGCTTAACACCTATCCGGATAGCTCTGAGTAGAGATACCGGATGCATATAATGGAGCAACAATTTAGAATAGCTCCAAGTAGAACAGTTATTTGGAATAGCTCCAAATAGAGCGTGGTAGCTACATCTAGGAGATGACATAGAGATTTGTAAAGCACACAAGGATCTGAAAGGTTCGGACCCGTTGACTAAAACCTCTCTCACAAGCAACATGATCAAACCTAAAACTCATTGAGTGTTAATCACATAGTGATGTGAACTAGACTACTGACTCTAGTAAACTCTTGGGTGTTAGTCACATGGCGATGTGACCTGTGAGTGTTAATCACATGGCGATGTGAACTAGATTATTGACTCTAGTGCAAGTGGGAGACTGTTGGAAATATGCCCTAGAGGCAATAATAAATTAGTTATTATTATATTTTCTTGTTCATGATAATCGTTTATTATCCATGCTATAATTGTATTGATAGGAAACTCAGATACATGTGTGGATACATAGACAACACCATGTCCCTAGTAAGCCTCTAGTTGACTAGCTCGTTGATCAATAGATGGTTACGGTTTCCTAACCATGGACATTGGATGTCGTTGATAACGGGATCACATCATTAGGAGAATGATGTGATGGACAAGACCTAATCCTAAGCCTAGCACAAAGATCGTATAGTTCGTATGCTAAAGCTTTTCTAATGTCAAGTATCATTTCCTTAGACCATGAGATTGTGCAACTCCCGGATACCGTAGGAGTGCTTTGGGTGTATCAAACGTCACAACGTAACTGGGTGACTATAAAGGTGCATTACAGGTATCTCCGAAAGTGTCTGTTGGGTTGGCACGAATCGAGACTGGGATTTGTCACTCCGTGTAAGCGGAGAGGTATCTCTGGGCCCACTCGGTAGGACATCATCATATGCGCAATGTGACCAAGGAGTTGATCACGGGATGATGTGTTACGGAACGAGTAAAGAGACTTGCCGGTAACGAGATTGAACAAGGTATCGGTATACCGACGATCGAATCTCGGGCAAGTACAATACCGCTAGACAAAGGGAATTGTATACGGGATTGATTAAGTCCTTGACATCGTGGTTAATCTGATGAGATCATCGTGGAACATGTGGGAGCCAACATGGGTATCTAGATCCCGCTGTTGGTTATTGACCGGAGAACGTCTCGGTCATGTCTGCATGTCTCCCGAACCCGTAGGGTCTACACACTTAAGGTTCGGTGACGCTAGGGTTGTAGAGATATTAGTATGCGGTAACCCGAATGTTGTTCGGAGTCCCGGATGATATCCTGGACATCACGAGGAGTTCCGGAATGGTCCGGAGGTAAAGAATTATATATAGGAAGTGCTATTTCGGCCATCGGGACAAGTTTCGGGGTCACCGGTATTGTACCGGGACCACCGGAAGGGTCCCGGGGGTCCACCGGGTGGGGCCACCTGCCCCGGGGGGCCACATGGGCTGTAGGGGGTGTGCCTTGGCCTATATGGGCCAAGGGCACCAGCCCCAAGAGGCCCATGCGCCAAGAGAAGAGAAAAAGGGAAGAGTCCTAAAGAGGGAAGGCACCTCCGAGGTGCCTTGGGGAGGATGGACTCCTCCCCCCCTTGGCCGCACCCTTCCTTGGAGGAAGGGGCAAGGGCTGCGCCTCCCCCTCTCCCTTGGCCCTATATATAGTGGGAAAAAGGAGGAGCAAACCAATCTAAGGCCTGGCGCCTCCCTCTCCCTCCCGTGACACATCTACCTCCTCCCGCAACGCTTAGCGAAGCCCTGTTGGAATCCCGCTACTTCCACCACGCCGTCGTGCTGCTGGATCTCCATCAACCTCTCCCTCTCTCCTTGCTGGATCAAGGCATGGGAGACGTCACCGGGCTGTACGTGTGTTGAACGCGGAGGTGCCGTGCGTTCGGCACTTGATCATCGGTGATTTGAATCACGACGAGTACGACTTCATCAACCCCGTTCACTTGAACGCTTCCGCTTAGCGATCTACAAGGGTATGTAGATGCACTCTCTTTCCCCTCGTTGCTGGTTTCGCCATAGATAGATCTTGGTGATACGTAGGAAAATTTTGAATTTCTGCTACGTTCCCCAACACAATCCTAGTTGGAATAGGATTCCTCGGGGGGGGGGGGAAGAGAGAGAGGGGGCCGGCCACCTCTCCTAGTCCTAATAGGACTAGGGGAGGGGGGAGGCGCGCAGCCCACCTTGGGCTGCCCCTTTCTCCTTTCCACTAAAGCCCACTAAGGCCCATATGGTTCCCGGGGGGTTCCGGTAACCTCCCGGTACTCCGGTAAAATCCCGATTTCACCCGGAACACTTCCGATATCCAAACATAGGCTTCCAATATATCAATCTTTATGTCTCGACCATTTCGAGACTCCTCGTCATGTCCGTGATCACATCCGGGACTCCGAACTAACTTCGGTACATTAAAATGCATAAACTCATAATATAACTGTCATCGTAACCTTAAGCGTGCGGACCCTACGGGTTCGAGAACAATGTAGACATGACCGAGACACGTCTCCGGTCAATAACCAATAGCGGGACCTGGATGCCCATATTGGATCCTACATATTCTACGAAGATCTTTATCGGTCAGACCGCATAACAACATACGTTGTTCCCTTTGTCATCGGTATGTTACTTGCCCGAGATTCGATCGTCGGTATCCAATACCTAGTTCAATCTCGTTACCGGCAAGTCTCTTTACTCGTTCTGTAATACATCATTCCGCAACTAACTCATTAGTTGCAATGCTTGCAAGGCTTAAGTGATGTGTATTACCGAGAGGGCCCAGAGATACCTCTCCGACAATCGGAGTGACAAATCCTAATCTCGAAATACGCCAAACCAACATGTACCTTTGGAGACACCTGTAGTACTCCTTTATAATCACCCAGTTACGTTGTGACGTTTGGTAGTACCCAAAGTGTTCCTCCGGTAAACGGGAGTTGCATAATCTCATAGTTATAGGAACATGTATAAGTCATGAAGAAAGCAATAGCAACATACTAAACGATCAGGTGCTAAGCTAATGGAATGAGTCATGTCAATCAGATCATTCAACTAATGATGTGACCTCGTTAATCAAATAACAACATTTTGTTCATGGTTAGGAAACATAACCATTTTTGATTAACGAGCTAGTCAAGTAGAGGCATACTGGTGACACTAAGTTTGTCTATATATTCACACATGTATTATGTTTCCGGTTAATACAATTCTAGCATGAATAATAAACATTTATCATGATATAAAGAAATAAATAATAACTTTATTATTGCCTTTAGAACATATTTCCTTTACCAACCCGATGCGCCCACGTACCTCCCTGATCCAGCCCAACCCCCCGCCCACCCCACCCCAATCCCCGGCGTGCCTCCCTCCACCAGCCCCCCGTCCACGGTGTTCCTGGACCTCCCCTGGCTCTGCGCGCCTCCCACCAAATCCGGCGACCAGGGGAAGGTCCCGGTCAGGCGCAGGGGTCGCGCGTGACCTCCTGCCGCTGCGTGGTCACCCAACCCGCTTCACCGTCAAACCACCTACCCCGCCCAGATCCATCAAAGCGCCGGACCGGCCAAGCCGCTGGACCGTGCGGGAAGCTTGACGGCGGCTTCCCCACAAACATGTCGGTCGCCGGCCAGGTCCAACGCGGCGACCCATATCGACTAGGCCACCACCGGTGATCCCGCGCCGCCCTCCTCCTTCCCCTGTGCCGGCCACTTCCCTCCCCCGCGCGTCGTACTCCTCCATCCCCCGCGTGCCGCCTCCCTCCACTACATGTCGGCCTCCTCCTTCCCCACGCCCACCACCCACCTTCATCGTGCAGATCCACGCCACCCCTAACCTCCTTGTTCTCATTCATCCTGCTGGCATATCTCGGGCGCCGCCCTCCGGCAACTGGTGATACTCCCCCGCCACCACTCTTCCTCCTTCTCGATGGGGCTACACTGTCACCGCGTGCAGGAAGTCCATTGCCTCCACCCAGGTTGTTCAATGCCCCCGTCGTGGACGTGCCATGGCTTGTGATACGGCGACAAACAATGGATACTGCAGAAGGAGCCGCAGGCTCGAGGACCTCCAGTTCGACTGTCCATTTGCTTGCTCGGCGGCCGGACTACAACTTCTACCGGCATCCCCTGAACAAACCTCAAGTCTTATACTTGTTCCTATTTTTTGCAGCAAAAGGCAGACTCATAAGTTCATCTTCTGTATGCTTTTTAGCTCAGCTACTTCCCATTATTAAGTCAATTTATTTTGTGTTTCTATGTTCCTATAGCACGAACAAGTGCCAACATAAAAAATTCAGTTTTCGTTCTTCTGTAGTTATTTCTCCAAGCTTGAGGGAGCACCGACCATCCCCAAAAAATGTTTTTCTACCTTTTTTTGTTCACAGTGGTGAAAAATGAGAGATACAACGAGTGTTTGTTAGTATGGCAACAAGCCGAGAGAATAATTGAAAATATTCTTTTTTGACTTAAGGTATGTCCAGATATCCCTCGGTTGGAACAAGCTAAGTAAATAATTATTTCATTTTTCTTAAAGTACAAATTGGTGAACAAAGGCCGTTCAACACTGTGAACCCACGCCGTTCAAGTCCCCCGATCTCCCCCATTTCTAAAAAAATCCCCCATTTTAAATTTGAAGTTATAAAAAATGATTTTCCCCATTTCTAAAAAAAACCTAGAAGGTCAAATTGAAATTAGCGAGTGGTTCAATGTTATTCATTTATAGCAAAACTTGGATTTTTGCCGTTAATGGTAAATAAAACACGAAGTCCAAATTGAAAGATGTAGCAATTTAATGTTTATAAAAACACGCTTATTTTCCTCATTACTAAATAATAAAACCAAGAAGTCCAAAAGGGGATTTTCTTCAATACTAAAGAATAAAACCATGAAGTTCAAATTTGAGAATAACGAAGAAGTTCGATGTTTCTAAGAAAACTCCAATTTTCACATTTCCAAAAAATACATAAAGAAGTTCAAATAAAAAATTAGAGAGGTTCGATGTCTATAAAAAACTCAGACATTTTCCGTTACTAAAGCGAAATAGAGAGAAGTTCAAAATAATAATAGCCAGAAGTTCACGTACTACACAGTGTGCATTTTGTATGAAAAACAACACGTGAAAAACAGAGTGAAGTTCAAAAAGCTCCAGAAGTTCAACCTCTTGACGAAGTGCATTTTTGGAGACTCTGTTTTTCCGATAAAGGTAGAACGCATGATCTCAGAAGTTCAGATTGATAACTGATAGAAGTTCGCGTACTACACGGTGTGCATTTGTATTGAAAAAGAATGAGAATGCAAAGCCTAGATTTTTGTTGCTAGAAGTTCAAGTGCTCGGCCCTAGAAAGTTAAAAAAATCTTGTGAAAGAGGTTAAACAAAAATATGTGATAGAAGTTCAAGGTGAAAACAATGAGAAGTTCAAGTACTGCAAGGAATGCATTTCACGTGAGAAAATAAAAGTGTAGAAAAATAAAAGCTTAAAAGGTTAGTTGAAAGAAGTTCAAGTGCTCTGTCCGGAGAAGTTAAAAAATTCTTGCGAGAGAGGTTCACCTTGTATTTCCATGTTCAATTTTTTCCGTATAAAAATCGAATACAATTCTTTACTCAAAAATATAAAAAGGTGAAGTTCATATTGAAATAACAGAGAAGTTCAGAGTTTATTAAAACCTAGGATTTACCTGTTCAAAAAATAAAAATCACAACGCCATTTTTTGCACTTTTAAAAACAACTCATAAACGAAAAAATGGTTGCTAGAAGTTCAAGTGCTCGGTGAGGAAAAGTTCAAAAAATTCTTGTGAGACAGGTTCACCGTGTATTTAGATGTCCAAAATACATAAAAAATATGTTGTTTTTCGTGTTTTAAAATAATTCTCTCAAACCAGAGAGAAGTTCAAAGTGATAATAAAACAGAAGTTCACGTACTACATGGTGTGTATTTCATATATGGAAAAAACCAATAAAGTGAAACAGAGTGAAGTTCAAACAGACATGCCCCAGAAGTTCAACTACTTCACACAGTGCAAAAAACAGCACGTCAAAAACAGTGTGAGGTTCAAACAGACATGCCCGTGAAGTCCAACAACTTCACGCAGTGCGTTTCCATTTGCAATGAAGGCAGAAATCATGATCTCTTCATTTCTTTAATTTACTTCAAAACCACAGGAATATCATCTGTGTAAGTTCAAGTCCTCGATCAAAGAAAGTTAAAAAAAATTATTGTGAGAGAGGTTTGAACAAAAGAAATATCATTTGTGCAGCACTGACGAAATGGATGAGAAAATTACAAAGGAAAATACGTCACAGAAGTTCAACGTGAAAACAGAACGAAGTTCAACTACTATAGTGAATGAATTTGAGATGAAAAACTTTTAAAACCATAGCGACTATGAAAAAATGATCAACACGGGAAAGTTGCGTGTTTACAATAGCTTTCCATCGGTATATCACTTGCTCAATTCCAGTGAGCGGATGGAGAGCTACGAGCAGTGGATGAAGAGCTACGAGCAATAAAAGCACGTGAAAAAACAGAGTGAAGTTCAGGTACACGTGCCGAGAAGTTTAGATTCTTCACGCGGTGCATTTTCGAAGAATATGTTTCACGATAGAGGCAGAACGAATGATCCCGCCGTTTTCGAAATTACTTGAAAACGGCTAAGAATCAGAGAAAACCATCAAGATGAAAAAGTTTCACATTTTTCGTAGCTTTTCAACGGTATATTATTTGCCCAATTCTGATAAAAATGTAGAAATTACGGCGAAAATACGTTTTTCGCCATTTTCGAAACTGACTTAAAACCGTAAAGAATTGGGAAAAACAATACATACCAAAAAATTTCGCATTTGTTCCAGCTTTCCAACGCCATATCATTTGCTGCATTCGGACGCACAGTTAAAAAATTAGCTCGAAAATACGAACTCGGTAGGACTTGGACCATTTTCTAAATTACTCTTAAAACCATTCAAAATTAGAAAAAAACTTTCAAGATGAAAAAGTAGCGCATTTTCATAAGCTTTCCAAGGCCATATCATATGCCTCCATTGGATTAGCCGTTTAGAAATGACATCGAAAAAATGAACTCAACTGTTCGGTTTTCGAAATTTTACGTTTTTTCAAATTACTCTTTAACCATAGGGAATTAGAGAGAACATTCAACATGTGGAAGGAGCGGTTTTGCAGTAGCTTTCCAACGCCATATTATATGCCTCATTCCGATAAACAGTTTAGAAATGCGATCAAAAATACAATTCACGTTTTTTGTGTGAAGAAAAAACGGTTTTCAAAACTGCTCTTAAACCGCTTATATTTTGCCAAAAATTTAAGTTGGGTCATGATATTGGTGTCCATAGCTTTCCAACGGTATATCGCAAGCCCCATTTGGGCAATGTTGGCGGAAGTTCAACCTCGTTCACAGGGAAGTTCAACGTACTATTAGCGGGGCAGGTCAGGTTGTGATCAGAATATTATTCTGATTCTGTGATCAGAATAGTGTTTATGTGTGTGTGTATATATATATATCCACTAAGGGTTTTAGTCCATTAACTTTTAAAGGATCGGTTAGAGATGGCCTTATGCCTTGTTTATTTCAGTTCTTCACAATGTGATGCTCTATATGTGCAACTACTTGCCGTGGAGTTCAATTTCAACAATAACAGTTTCAACAATACCACTATGAATTATGATATTTGGTTGCTGTTAAGGATATTGCAGTTAACATGCCTTTTTTAACAATAACTAGTGTACTTTAGACCTGCACAATGATACGTCTCCAACGTATCTATAATTTTTGATTGTTCCATATTGTTATATTATCAATATTGGATGTTTTATAATCATTTTATGTCATTTTTTGGTACTAACCTATTGACATAGTGCCAAGTGCTAGTTGCTATTTTTTGCATGTTTTTTACATCGCAGAAAATCAATACCAAACGGAGTCAAATGCAGCAAAACTTTAAGAAGATTTTTTATGGACCAGATGGGCCAAGGAAGCGCCTCGGGGGGGGGGGGGGTCCTCCGAGGGGAGCACAACCTACCAGGGCGCGCTAGGAGGCCCAGGCACACCCTAGTGGGTTATGCCCACCTCGGGTGCCCTCGGACCACCTCTTTGCTCTATAAATACCCCAATATTCCAGAAACCCTAGGGGAGTCGACGAAAATCAATTCCAGCTGCCGCAGAGTCTAGAAACACCAGATCCAATCTAGACACCATCACGGATGGGGTTCACCACCTCTATTGGTGCCTCTCCGATGATGCGTGAGTAGTTCTTTGTAGACCTTCGGGTCCGTAGTTAGTAGCTAGATGGCTTCCTCTCTCTCGTTTGATTCTCAATACAATGGTCTCTTGGAGATCCATATGATGTAACTCTTTTTACGGTGTGTTTGTTGGGATCGGATGAACTTTGAGTTTATGATCAGATCTATCTTTTTATATCCATGAAAGTATTTGAGTTTCTTTGATCTCTTTTATGCATGATTGCTTATGGCCTCGTATTTCTTCTTTGATATTTGGGTTTTATTTGGCCAACTTGATCTATTTATCTTGCAATGGGAAGCGGTGCTTTCTAGTGGGTTCGATCTTACGGTGCTTGATCCCAGTGACAGAAGGGGAACTGACACGTATGTATCGTTGCTACTAAGGATGGTCTATCTCTACATAGATAGATCTTGTCTACATCATGTCATCATTCTTATTGCATTACTCCGTTTCTCGATGAACTTAATACACTAGATGCATGCTGGATAGTAGTCCATGTGTGGAGTAATAGTAGTTGATGCAGGCAGGAGTCGGTCTACTAATCTTGGACGAGATGCCTATGTAATGATCATTGCCTGGATATCATCATGATTATTTGAAGTTCTATCAATTTCCCAACAGTAATTTGTTTACCCACCATTTGCTATTTTTCTCAAGAGAAGCCACTAGTGAAACCTACGGCCCCTGGGTCTCTTTCTCATATTATTTGCCTTTGCGATCTATTTTTATTTGCCTTTTTATTTCCAGATCTACTAAACCAAAACATACAAAAATACCTTGCTGAAATTTATTTTATTTGGAGTTCGATCTATCAATATTTACAACTCTCTCACGTCCGTTTGCCAATTTTTGGCGCCGTTACCCGAAAGGGATTGACATCCCCTTTTACACGCCGGGTTGCGAGTAGTTGTTATTTGTGTCCAGGTGATGTTTACATTGTGTTGCTTGGTTCTCCTACTAGTTCGATAACCTTGGTTTCATATATGAGGGAAATACCTACCGCCATTGTGTTGCATCATCCCTTCCTCTTTGGGGAAATACTGACATAGTTTCAAGCGACATCACACAATACCAGTTTGAATGACTATTTGCTTGTTTTTAAATGTTATGCCTGATGCAGTTAACACACTTTCCACTTCTTGTTTTGCTTAACTAGCGTGATTAAGCCTCCACACTGAAACTATGATTTGTAGAATATGTTGTCTACCATGGATATATTTGGTTGATATTTAGCCTGGTATGCTTAACATGCCTTTATATGTACTCATATAGGACAATATTGAGAACAGTGCTATTTTCCATCGAGGTTAGTTTTATGGCATTGCTTATATGTACTCACCGTTCAGGATATCGGTAGCTGGTACCATATAGCCTTAGGGCTGATAGGGGACTAATCATCGAATCGAACACTTGACTGAATATATCTGTAACCCATTTATCAGCAGGTTAACTAGGGCCATATTTAATATATCTGAGGCTACATAGCAACATGCATTGTACTGAATGACTAAATATGCAATCCCAGGCTACATAGCAACAAGGAAGAGTGTTACCTTAATGTTCTGATGAAGTCTAGATATACATGTAATAAAATCTTATATAATGGGATGGAAGGAGTGTTGTACTGCGTCATTTTGCAATTGTTGTTTAGCTTCTAATATTAACTTGATGCTGTTAGGTACATATGCCATTGCCAAAGATCCACACTTTGACCCTTTTGCGTATGGGGCAATGAGATATTCATGAACCAGCATCAAGTGAGGAAACTGATAAAGATTGTTATTAAAATGGGTCAAAAGATGTCAATCGAACTATTTGTTTACACTTTATGCAAGACAACAGTGAATTGCAGGATGGTAACTAAGAACCCTGTAGCCTTCTTTTTACTGCCCGTAATGAGTTGTGTTAGATGACAATGTCTGAATCTTTTTCCTTTGCAGTGGATCCTGAAGCAGTTTAGTCAAGATTACCTCTCAAACTACATGATTGGCGGCCGACCATCACAAGGGGTTGGACTAGAGTCGTGCGTGCCTTTCGCATCCAGGAGAGCACAATAGGGCCATTCCGCTTCACCTTGTTTAGCAACCAAAATGTCTGTCGCCTCTTTCTTTACCATCTGTAATAGTACAAGTATAGAACCATGGTTCATCATTCTTTATTTGGTGCTTATGTAATTCTTAAACATATGTACCTGTAAATCGAATAATGCATTGGTTGTTTGAACCTGATGGATATGAATAAAGCTATAGCCTACTTTCAAGTTTAAATTAGGTATAGTTTTAAATAGCAGCAATTAAATTAGGTCGAAATTATAGTGTGCAGGTCATTATAGCACACATTGTTAATAACTCACAACTTGTGTGATATACATCATAATCCGACACGGTTCACAGAGAGAAAACGTGTGTAACAATGCACACAGTTGCTATTTGCAAAGCATGTGTGATGTTAGACACTATCACATACGGTGCGGGAAAACTAAATGTGTGTGATTATCTACCTATCATACACGGTTTATAACCATGAACTGTTTGTGATGTGCCAGGCATCGTAAACGTAGAACCAGTTTTGTACATGCCTAGAAAACTCTCATGCGTGGAATCTGCCTGGTTTTAGGCAAAACCAAAAAACACCGACTACGATGGCAATGCGAGCACAAACGAGTAGCAAGGATGAAGCATTTGGGATATTCGAGATATCAAAAACGGTTATATAGGGACAATTGTATGCATCAAGGCTCCCAATCCCCGACGGTTTCTGGGTCGTGTGGGAAGGACCCCCTTTCGCCCACACTCACTTGGCGACGGTTCCATATGTCGTCGTGGAAAGGGGTTAGAAACCGTTTATATAGACTGACACGTACTAGTGTTATGTCAAAAGGCTTCAGCCTGATAAGCTCGAACCTAAATCGGAGAAGTGCGTCTTCATAGGATACCCTAAGGAAATAATTGGGTACACCTTCTACAACAGATCTGAAGGCAATATCTTTATTGCTAAGAATGGGTCCTTTCTAGAGAAGGAGTTTCTCTCGAAAGAATTGAGTGGGCGGAAAGTAGAACTTGATGAGGTAATTGTACCTTCTCTCAAATTGGAAATTAGCATATCAAAGAAATCTGTTCCCGTGATGCCTACACCAACTAGAGAGGAAGCTAATGATGATGATCATGAAACGTCAGATCAAGTTACTACTGGACTGATACGTCTCCAACGTATCTATAATTTTTGATTGCTCCATGCTATATTATCTACTGTTTTGGACATTATTGGGCTTTATTATCCACTTTTATATTATTTTTGGGACTAACCAATTAACCGGAGGCCCAGCCCAGAATTGCTGTTTTTTGCCTATTTTAGGGTTTCGAAGAAAAGGAATATCAAACAGAGTCCAAACGGAATGAAACCTTCGGGAACGTGATTTTCTCAACGAATAAGACCAGAGAGACTTGGACCCTACGTCAAGAAATAAAACAGGAGGCCACGAGGTAGGGGGCGCGCCCACCCCCACCAGGCGCGCCCTCCACCCTCGTGGACCCACTGTTGCTCCACCGACGTACTCCTTCCTCCTATATATATCCATGTACCCCCAAACGATCAGATAAGGAGCCAAAAACCTAATTCCACCACCACAACTTTCTGTATCCACGAGATCCCATCTTGGGGCCTGTTTCGGAGCTCCGCCGGAGGGGGCATAAATCACGGAGGGCTTCTACATCAACACCATAGCCTCTCCGATGAAGTGTGAGTAGTTTACCTCAGACCTATGGGTCCATAGTTAGTAGCTAGATGGCTTCTTCTCTCTTTTTGGATCTCAATACAACGTTCCCCCCTCTCTTGTGGAGATCTATTCGATGTAATATTCTTTTTGCAGTGTGTTTGTTGAGACCGATGAATTGTGTGTTTATGATCAAGTCTATCTATGAATAATATTTGAATCTTCTCTGAATTCTTTTATGTATGATTGGTTATCTTTGCAAGTCTCTTCGAATTATCAGTTTGGTTTGGCTACTAGATTGATCTTTCTTGCAATGGGAGAAGTGCTTAGCTTTGGGTTCAATCTTGCACTGTCCTTTCCCAGTGACAGTAGGGGCAACAAGGCACGTATTGTATTGTTGCCATCGAGGATAACAAGATGGGGTTTTCTTCATATTGCATGAGTCTATCCCTCTACATCCTGTCATCTTGCTTAAGGCGTTACTCTGTTTCTAACTTAATACTCTAGATGCATGCTGGATAGCGGTCGATGAGTGGAGTAATAGTAGTAGATCCAGGCAGGAGTCGGTCTACTTGTCTCGGACGTGATTCCTATATACATGATCATACCTAGATATTCTCATAACTATGCTCAATTCTGTCAATTGCTCAACAGTAATTTGTTCACCCACCGTAGAATACTTATGCTCTCGAGAGAAGCCACTAGTGAAACCTATGGCCCCCGGGTCTATCTTTATCATATTGATTTCCTACTACTTAGTTATTTCCTTTGTTATTTACTTTGCCTTTATTTTACTTTGCATCTTTTATCATAAAAATACCAAAAATATTATCTTATCATATCTATCATATCTCACTCTCGTAAGTGGCCTTATAGGGATTGACAACCCCTATTTGCGTTGGTTGCGAGGATTTATTTGTTTTGTGCAGGTACGAGGGATTCGCGCATAGCCTCCTACTGGATTGATACCTTGGTTCTCAAAAACTGAGGGAAATACTTACGCTACTTTGTTGCATCATCCCTTCCTCTTCGGGGAAAACCAACGCAGTGCTCAAGAGGTAGCAAGAAGGATTTCTGGCGCCGTTGCCGGGGAGGCCTACACAAAAGTCAACATACCAAGTACCCATCACATACCCTTATCTCCCGCATTACATTATTTGCCATTTGCCTCTCGTTTTCCTCTCCTCCCACTTCACCCTTGTCGTTTTATTCGCCCTCTCTCTCTCTCTATCCTCCCTCTCTATTTGCCTCTTTTTGCCCGCTTGCTTTTTTTGTTTGCTTGTGTGTTAGTTTGTTTGCTTGTCACGATGGCTCAAGATAATACTAAATTGTGTGACTTCACCAATACCAATAACAATAATTTTATTAGCACTCCGATTGCTCCTCTTACCGATGCTGAATCTTGTGAAATTAATACTGCTTTGCTGAATCTTGTCATGAAAGATCCGTTTTTCGGCCTTCCTAGTGAAGTTGCCGCTACCCATCTAAATAGCTTCATTGATTTGTGTGACATGCAAAATAAGAAATATGTGGATAATGATATTGTTAAATTGAACCTATTTCCTTTTTCGCTTAGAGATCATGCTAAAGCTTGGTTTTCGTCTTTGACTAAAAATAGTATTGATTCATGGAACAAGTGCAAAGATGCTTTTAACTCTAAGTATTTTCCTCCTGCTAAGATCGTCTCTCTTAGAAACGATATTATGAATTTTAATCAACTTGATCATGAACATGTTGCACAAGCTTGGGAGAGAATGAAATTAATGATACGTAATTGCCCTACTCATGGTTTAAATTTGTGGATGATTATACAAATTTTTAATGCCGGATTGAATTTTGCTTCTAGAAATCTTTTCGATTCGGCCGCGGGAGGCACTTTTATGGAAATCACTTTAGGAGAAGCTACTAAACTCCTAGATAATATTATGGTTAATTATTCTCAATGGCACACTGAAAGATATACTAACAAAAAGGTGCATGCGATAGAAGAAATTAATGTTTTGAGTGGAAAGATGGATGAACTTATGAAATTATTTGCTAATAAGAGTGTTTCTTCTGAAATGATATGCCCTTGTCTACTTTGATTGAAAATAATAATGAATCTATGGATGTGAATTTTGTTGGTAGGAACAATTTTGGTAACAATGCGTATAGAGGAAATTTCAATCCTAGGCCTTATCCTAGTAATCCCTCTAATAATTATGGTAATTCCTACAACAATTCTTATGGAAATTATAATAATATGCCCTCTGATTTTGAATCTAATATTAAAGAATTTATTACTTCGCAAAATTATTATAATGCTATGATTAAAGAAAAAATGCTTAAGATTGATGATTTGGCTAGGAACGTTGATAGAATTGCTCTTGATGTTGATTCTTTGAAACTTAGATCTATTCCACCTAAGCATGATATCAACGAGTCTCTCAAAGCCATGACAATTTCCATTGATGAGTGCAAAGAAAGAACGGCTAGGATGCGTGCTAAGAAAGATGCCTTTATAAGAGTGTGTTCTTCTAGTTCCTATGAAATTAAAGATGAAGATCTAAAAGTTATTGATGTGTCCCCTATTAATTTTTTTTGCAATATGAATCTTGATAATGATGGGACTGAATATGATCCACCTTTACCTAGAAGGCGTTCTAAGAATTCGGAATTTGTTGATCTTGATGCTAAATTTGATAAAAGTGGGATGGAAGAAATTAAAACCCTAGATGTTCCTAAACCCACTATTATGGATTTCAAGGAATTTAACTATGAAAATTTCTCTTTGATTGATTGTATTTCCTTGTTGCAATCCGTGCTAAATTCTCCTCACGCTTATAGTCAAAATAAAGCGTTTACTAAACATATCGTTGATGCCTTGATGCAATCTTATGAAGAAAAACTTGAATTGGAAGTTCCTATCCCTAGAAAACTTTATGATGAGTGGGAACCAACTATTAAAATTAAAATTAAAGATCATGAATGCTATGCTTTATGTGATTTGGGTGCTAGTGTTTCCACGATTCCAAAGACTTTGTGTGATTTGTTAGGTTTCCGCGATTTTGATGATTGCTCTTTAAACTTGCACCTTGCGGATTCCACTATTAAGAAACCTATGGGAAGAATTAATGATGTTCTTATTGTTTCAAATAGGAATTATATGCCCGTAGATTTTATTGTTCTTGACATAGATTGCAATCCTTCATCTCCTATTATTCTTGGTAGACCTTTTCTTAGAACGATTGGTGCAATTATTGATATGAAGGAAGGAAATATTAGATTCCAATTTCCATTAAGGAAAGGCATGGAACACTTTCCTAGAAAGAAAATTAAATTACCTTATGAATCTATTATGAGAGCCACTTATGGATTGCTTACCAAAGATGGCAATACCTAGATCTATTCTTGCTTGTTATGCCTAGCCAGGGGCGTTAAACGATAGCGCTTGTTGGGAGGCAACCCAATTTTATTTTTATTCCTTGCTTTTTGCTCCTGTTTAGTAATAAATAATTTATCTAGACTCTGTTTTGGTTGTGTTTTTTGTGTTTAGTTAGTGTTTGTGCCAAGTAGAACCGTTGGGAAGACTTGGGGAAAGTCTTGTTGAACTTGCTGTAAAAAACAGAAACTTTAGCGCTCACGAGAACTACTGCAATTTTTATTTGGAAAGTGATATTTAGTTAATTATTTTTGCAGATGATTAATAGATAAATTCCTCACATCCAGAAATGTATTTTAGAATTTTTGGGGTTCCAGATCTTGCGCTAGCTACAGATTACTACAGACTGTTCTGTTTTTGACAGATTCTATTTTTCGTGTGTTGTTTGCTTATTTTGATGAATCTATGGCTAGTAAAATAGTTTATAAACCATAGAGAAGTTAGAATACAGTAGGTATAACACCAATATAAATAAATAATGAGTTCATTACAGTACTTGAAGTGGTCTTTTATTTTCTTTCGCTAACGGAGCTCACGAGATTTTCTACTTTAAGTTTTGTGTTGTGAAGTTTTCAAGTTTTGGGTAAAGATTTGATGGATCATGGAACAAGGAGTGGAAAGAGCCTAATCTTGGGGATGCCCATGGCACCCCCAAGATAATATAAGGACACCTAAAAGCCAAATCTTGGGGATGCCCCGGAAGGCATCCCCTCTTTCGTCTACTTCTATCGGTAACTTTACTTGGAGCTATATTTTTATTCGCCACATGATATGTGTTTTGCTTGGAGCATCTTGTATTATTTGAGTCTTTATTTGTTATTTTACCACAATCATCCTTGATGTACACACCTTTTGAGAGATCCATACATGATTTGGAATTTGTTAGAATACTCTATGTGCTTCGCTTATATCTTTTGAGTTATATAATTTTGCTCTAGTACTTCACTTATATCTTTTAGAGCACGGTGGTGGATTTGTTTTATAGAAACTATTAATCTCTCATGCTTCACTTAGATTATTTTGAGAGTCTTAAATAGCATGGTAATTTGCTTAAAATCCTAATATGCTTGGTACACAAGATTAATAATAAAAATTCTCTTATGAGTGTGTTGAATACTATGATAAGTTTGATACTTGATAACACTACAAAAAAATACACTTCCGTGATGATACGTGTTTGTCACAGTAGGTCGCTTTTTTTGTCATGCATGTACATCCATGACAAATTTATGACAGAATCAAGATAGTCATACCTGTGTTGTCGTAGAAGTTTTCCATGACATTACCAAAAGTATCATCACGGAAGTGTCCACTTCAATGACAATAAATCACGCGTCACAGAAGTGCTTTCGTCAAGGGTGATCGACACGTGGCATCCACCATAACGGAACGCCGTTAAGCTATCGGGTCAGGTTTTGGATCCGATAACCCGTTAACAGCCACAACCAATGGGGCTTTTCCACGTGTAAAATCATCATTGGCTGGAGGAGACACGTGTCAACTCATCCAATGGGCGAGACGCGCCTATGATATGTTGACACGTGGACCGGCCCATCAAGTTTAAATGGGTCGGCCCAACTGACGGCCCACTGGATTTGGTGGACCATAATGGGCCGGCCTAGCTAAAGGCCCACGAGATTTTGCGGACCATAATGGGCTGGCCTAGCTAAAGGCCCACAAGATTTTGCGGGCCATAATGGGCCAGCCCAGGTAAAGGCCCATAAGATTTTTGTGTGCCGTAATGGGCCGGCCTAGGTAAAGGCCCACAAGATTCTGGCATATCATAATGGGCCAGCCCAGCTAAAGGCCCACGAGATTTCGCCGACATTAATGGGCCGACCCAGCTGTAGGCCCACAAGATTTTGAGTACCCTAGTAGGCCGGCCCATTAACTGCCTGCCATGTTTTGGGCCAAATGCCGGCCCATATTTGATCCGGTCCATTAATGGCCTGTCATGCTCCGGGCCTAATAGTGGCCCATATGAGATTCGGCCCGTTAAAGGCCTACCACGTTCTGGGCCAAATTACGGCCCAGATCAGGTCCGTCCCTTTAAGACGCTTTGGGCTCAAATATGGCCCATATCAGATTCGGCCCGTCAACTGGACACTATGCTTTTGGGCCCACTTGCTAAAGGCCCACTTAGTAATTCGGCCTGATATTAGTTTGGTCCTGTTAAGGGCCCGTTTAACATTTTGGCCCTATATTAATTTCAGCCTGTTAAAAGCCCGTCATATAGTTGGGCCTAACTACGGCCCGGTTTGCATCCGGCCTGCTCGCAGCCGATATCTGATTGGGCTAAACAAGGACCGAGACAATATTTCGGCCTGTTAAAAGCCCATGATTTGATTCGCACAATCATGGGTCGGGGTTCATTTCGGGCTGCTGCCGGCCCGTGAGCTGATCGGCACGTTTCAGGCCCAACCTACATCGTGATTGCATGACGGCCCGATTATGTACCGTAATTTTACGGTTTGGCCGGTTTACTGTGAAGACAAGATATATATACAGTAAAATAACTGCAACATCGTGAATAAGAAAAAACCTAGACTATACAATAAAGAAATTACGGCATATTACATCCACTGGGCATCAAAGTTCGCCACTATGATAATAAAGCACAAGGAGACAGCATATTACATACACTGGGCATCAAAGATCGCCACCAGTGCAAATAAACACGCCGACAAAATAATATACAAAACCGACATCACTTCAATAGAGTTCAAGAAAGGTTAGCCCTGCTGGGGAGCTGCTGGGCAAGCAGCTAAGCAAGATGGTGAGACTGCGCTTGTTTAACACTTGTATCTTCCTCACTCTGAAAGATAAACAAGCAGACAGATGACAGGTTTTGCACATAAAAGTATCAGTGCTGACAATTCATCACATTTCTTACTGACAAATAAAGTGACACAGTTTAAATTTGCATTAACACAATATGGTATTGTTCAGGTCAAGACATGGCAGGAAATGACATTGTGAAGGAGTTGGCAGCTTCACGACACCACTAGATTACAGATCAAGAACTCATAAGTATCAATGGTTAGTGTGCTGTTAATTTATACCATTTCACATTGGCAAACAAAGAGACGGTTTAAATAATAGTAGAATGATATGACATTGTTCATAGTTAAGACATTGCAGAATATGACATTGTGCTGTAGTGGGTAGGTTCACCACACCACTGGATTACAGATGAAGAACAGAAGCATACATGAAGTGCAAAAGAAGATCACTTGCTCTGTATAGTTTAATTTACATGGTATGAAGAAGGAACTTGGTTGTACAACTGAAAACTTAAATTGAGAAAGGACGAACTTCTGTTTATGAACTACATATAATAAACTTTAAACAAGCAATTTGATGCAAACACCAAAAATAAACAGCTGTTGCAGTAATGCCTAACCAAATATATACAACAAAGTTTGAAGGCTTGAGATGGACAAACTTACATTATTGGTGAAGACAGGCTATATAAAGGCCTTGTCCATGCTGATGGGGGGGGGAATTCAAGAAGTTTACCACAGAATCTTCTTCAAAAGCATTGCCTTTATTCTATATTTTGTTAAGAGTAAATATAGATGTGATAATATACGAAAAATGGAGAATATTTAAGATAAGATGAAGAGTGATGCTACATAACCAAGTAGCTATAAATGTAAGTGCAGTGATACAGGCAAAAGTTACAGCCAAGAGCAATGCGTAGCTAAACTTCTTCAGTACCAACCTTATGGTAAGAGTAAATGTAGATCTGATGTGTAGAAAATGGAGGGCAAAGGAAAATAAGTTGCAGAGTGATGGTACATGAACAACTACCCGTCATTATAAGTACATTGATAAAGGACAACATGTACTTACAAGAGCAATGCAGAGCTAAAAAAACATTGGCATTGGATATATTCTACACTAATGTAACCATTCATACAGATCAGATAATTTGGAGCGAACAATTGATAAGCAAGCTATCATGCATACTTCTGTCACATAATGAACCAGGTATGTATGCAAGTACAGTGATACAGGACAACAGGTACTAACAAGAGCAAAGCAGCGGGCAACATATTTGCGATATCCTATCGTTCTTGTCAAACCGGAGTTCTTCTTCGAGCAGATTTCCTACAAAAAAGATCCATAAGGCACATGCCGAAAAGTGGAAGTTCAAATTGTCATGTGATTTCATAGACAATACCTCATCCTGGGAACGAGACCAGTGCATAACAAGGTTTTTCCATTCAATGTCTTCTAAATTTAGCACAGGAGACTTCACTGGAAATTCATTTATAGACTTGCCATCAAAGTGTGATTTCCTCAGGTAACACCGATACTGCTGCAATGCTTCCTTGAAAAGCACAAGCAAGCTTTGCTCATCATGACTATCCAGATTGACCCTCGCCTAGTTACAACAATGTAATGTAAATCATTGATGTGTTCAATCAGCAGAAAACAGGAAAATAATAACCATGAATAATAGCACTTACACGTAAGTTGGACAGGAAGATGTGAAAATGGTGTTTGTCTTCACAATAATCTTCCCATGATGGGAATATATGCACGTAGTCCCTAACAACATTGAAAGCATTGTCTTTTAAACTGGGAATAAATGGAATGGGGTTCCAATTTGTAGGAATTGGTCGTCTCTGCAGTTGGGATAGGTCTTCGGCCGATGGACTTGCTGTACTTTTTGCTGGAGTGGGATTTTTCTGTGGTATAGCTGGTGCTATGGCAAATGAAATCGGTATACCTTTTGCTGGAGTGTAGGTCCTATGTGGTGGGGCTAGTGGTGTGGCCAGTGAAGTATGGGTACAGTCTGCTGGAGTCGGTCCTACGTTTTGTGTCACTGGTTGTACATCCAATATAAGTGGGGTGCTGTCTGATTTCTCCGGCACCACCACGTTTTTCAAGGACTTTGCTGGTGCTCCTTCAGGTTCGGCAATCACCCTCTTCCTTTTTGATGTCTGATGCACTAGAATAGCATTTGAGTGGAAAAACATGGTACGATGACATATGGAATATGTATTGATAATGGATGGGCATGGCATCTCGACATATATGATGAGTAAACTAAGCAGATGGCGGTGCAACAAAGTAGAAGAAATGCAAGACAACATATGCAAGATACGCGCAATCAATAAAACCTTGCCAAATTAGAACAGGCACCTTGATGGGTGAACAGGCCAGGCCATCTGCCTTTGACTCCTCGAGGTTAGAATAGTCATTAGGAT
This sequence comes from Triticum urartu, assembly GCF_056163025.1. Taxonomy (NCBI): domain Eukaryota; kingdom Viridiplantae; phylum Streptophyta; class Magnoliopsida; order Poales; family Poaceae; genus Triticum; species Triticum urartu. Next base: position 462,631,973 of record NC_141879.1, on the reverse strand, counting down.
GATATTCTGAACAAGAATCAACAGGTGGGGAGCGTACGAGTTCCATTGCTTCCAGAATGGCACTCAATGCCTTGGTGCCAATTTTGTAAGTCATTGCAGTGTTCCACAATATTCTTCTGATGCGCGGATTCTGATATTCACTGTAATTGCGTATGATATCTGAGAACCATGAAAACATAAATAGTTGTGAGATTATCTTTGTAATGCAGATGATATTCTAATATAGGGGCGCCCCTGTAAACACTTGTGTGCTATCACTGGATTCTGATGAGAGAGCTCATGTGTGTTGTAATATGGTGCATGCATTTATATAATCTGGCACAAGTACACAAAAAAATAGGCTCCAGAAGTAAGGATAGCTGGCAGATGATAGGTTCATAATATACTGTATAGAGAGTTTATTGCCAAACCATGATAACAAGAGCACACAACAACTAGGCAGATCATAGTGTACATAACAGGGGTACACCATAACCAGGATATATAAATCGGGAAAGTGGAACTGGCTGGAAATTACGGTGTTGTATTGCCGCTTGTAATTGAAATCCTATCGATCACGTATAGGCCAGCTCTATCAGCTGTTAGACTGCAGATGTCCCTGCTCCTCTTCCTGACAAGGAACATACTATGCTTCACATACAGAACACCGCACGGGGCGCCGGCCGAACCACCGACCCCACCGCCTGTGTTCCTCCGCCACCCCCACCCCACCCCCGCCCCACCCCCGCCCCCACCCGCGTCGAGTTTTCTTCATTCGACGAGGCCCCACCATCACCCCCACAACCACCGTCCCCACCCGAGCCCCTTCGATCGCACCGGCGAACTCCGGCGAGCTCTGAAAAATCGACTGACCCAATTTTGAAATTTAGTCTACTATGATTTAACTAGTGTGGAATATAAAAGGGGAAAACCATGAGCATTGCGAGTATGGTGTTGAGCGTGCCATGGAGGATCTGAAGGTGCAAACCGGACAAAGGCAACTTCGCAACCAAGACAAGAAATCGGAGTAAAGCAGTGGCGATCTATTTTCTTGCTGCGCTAAATAAGTTGAGCAGATACGAAAGAGTACCGCCTGTGGTGCGGCGCCGTGTACGCATGTTCTGAGAATTTGACGGTGCTGCGGTAGCGATGGCTGTCGACGGCGTGGAAGCAGATCTAGGAGGGTAGACGGTGGCGGCGGGGCGTGGTGGACGAGACGGTCGTAGGAGCGGCGTCGGCAAGGTGGACGACGGCGGGGATGAAGCGAGAGGACGGGATGCAAGGATCCCGGTCCAAAGTCGTCGATGAGAGAGGTCGATCTCTTGTAATGGACGGCGGCGTCGAGGTATCAGCTCCGGCATGGTGGAGGAGGACGACGGTGGATGGGGTGGCGGACGGCGGCGGTGGACGGAGGAGGGTGGGGTGGAGAGGGTGTTTTGGCGCCCACGGAGTACGAATGGGGAAAAGGGAGGTAGAGAGGAATGGGGGAACCATGTATTCAGGGAGAGCTTGTCTCAAATGCGAGGAAATTTACAAACTTAGCCCCCGTTTCAAATTTCTACTACATCGCAGCAACACTAGTCAGTTGGGGATAGGACGGTAATCTCGCATACACCGCATATTTGCCGACGAGAGTTTGTCTTTGGCGCCCACCGTGTATGAACATGAATCGGGGAGGGAGTCGATTTCGGCCGAGGATACACTGTGTTTTGGCGCCCACCGTGTATGAATCCGGGTGAGAGGCGGTTACGTCACGTTTGGGTGAAATTACAACCTACCCCTATCGAAACCTATAGAAATCCAACATATAGGCTTTGCGTGGCAGGGATAGGCAGTAGTGATTTCCATCTCGCAGATTTTGGTTTCGGGCGGTTACTGCGACTTTCCCCGCTTCGTTCAAATTTTGCAGAGTGCACGTTTACCGTGCCAACTCAATTCGAATCCCATTTGCATTCTATTTTTTTTCGGGCGGGATCCATTTTCAATTGGAATTACATTCTATATACATCATTTCTTATATATACTTTCAAAAGCACAACAAAGAATTCTGCTCCTTTATATGTATAATATGATTTACAAATACAACGATCTCGAAATCTTAAGATTGAATTCGAAATTTTTTAACCTAATTATGTTCTACTAAAATGTATGGATTAGTAATATCTACATATTAAATAACATAGATGTGCGTGAATTCATATGAGTATGCATGTTTGATAGATCAATTTTGGTTCGAGTATGGATTACATGTATCATCATCTCGAATTCAAATATTTGAATCCCTTTTTTGTTCACTCCTTTCACGCCCATCTCTGTCGCATGCATGCTCCTTCAGGTAGCTATCACTCTCTTTTCTCCAGCTCACCCGCACGCTCACTTCATGTTGCTCCTATCCTCGCAAACATGGTCTCTCGAGGTCTCCCTTGAGAAGTGTCACACTCTCCCTATCATTATACATTACACGGTTTTCATTATCTCTCACGTCTCTAATGTTCTCTGGTATCACTCAGTACCTAAGCTTTCTTTTTCACCGCCAAACACACAGTCTCCACTCGTCTTTCACTTTGTCTTTCTCTCTATGGGATTCTCTCACACACCCTATATGTCTCTACATATGACTCATACCACTAAAATTACTCTCTCTATCTCTCCTGTAGACACAACATTTGTTGCGGTCTCCTTTTCGTCTCCATCCCAGACTGACATTATTCATTTGTTTACCAATCAGACAACCCCGACTACCATCTCCCCTCTCTCTCTCTCATAAACACACACACAACTCCTGCTTCCACTCCCCTTCCCGACTACCGTCTCTCTCACACACACACACAAAACTCTCGCTTTCGCACCCTGACTTGTATTTCTCTCACAAACATTTATCGACTAGCTAGCCTCTAGATAGGTTTATACACCTGCACACTCATGCTTCCACCAACGCATACATGTCTCTCTCCCGCTCCTTGTATCTATGTAGATTTTTCTTCCGTTCTTGAGACACGCCCTCTCGATCGTGCACACACACACTATCGCCTCATTTTAAGCTGATACCTATCGCACACACACTCCTTGTGTCTTTGTCACACATGCACTCCGTCCTCCTCCACTCGCCCTCTCTCTCTCTCACACATGGGCTTTTTGCAACAACTAGCAAGATGCCCATGCGTTGCACGGAACATCAAGATGCATTTGTATGAGTAGTTTATCTTGTGGGGGAAAAGGATGAACGAGGGAAGGCCTTATTTGCAAATGTGGAGAGGGGTGTGGGTATCTTTTTGCAAAATTGCCATGGTTTCCTTCCTATCCATCAGATATAGATCGGACGACCTATATTGCAGGATGGCAGGCACACGATCATCACCGACAATGCTTATTATAAGAGTAGGGATAAAAAATAGAGTTGGTGATGATGGTGGGCCTGCCATCCTGCAATGTAGGTCGTCTGATTTATATCTGACGGACAGGAAGGAAAATATGGCAATTTACCCGCACTCTTCACCACATTTGCAGATAAGGCCTTCCCTCGTTCATCCTTTTCTCCCACAAGATCCTGATGTTCCGTGCAACGCACGAGCATCTTGCTAGTAAGAGTAGAAATTAGACATATACCACTTCTTGAATCTTGAAACCAACAACATTCCTCCCTTATCTCATCAAAACCGCCAAAGGAATATATTTTGAGTGAAACATAACATATTTTTAGTGATATACGTATTTCAAAGCTAGACTTTTTTCTATCAAATCGGTGAATATGTATTAATCCAGTGGCGGAGACAGGCCTAGGGCAGCTAGGGCTATAGCCCCAGGCCTAGAAACAACCTCCTTTGTAATTTCTTCATGCAAAGCATAGAAAATCATAGAAGTTTATCACTCAACATAGCACAGCCCTAGGCGTAATCTGCATCTAGCTCCGCCACTGTATTAATCTAGTTTGATCGTGTGGCAACGCATTGGCACAATGCTAGTAGTTATTATAATTTTTTGGACACCAGACAAATGGTGGAGTACATATATGAAGAGAAGAGGCGCACGCACGCAGTCGGCCTCTCGCTGTCTCGCACACATGAGTGTTACGTAAAGGCGACGTTAACAAATAAACTCTAAAACCCTAGGGGCACGATTGCTGCATTCGCGGGTACCGGGTACGTGGTGGAGCACCTTTGTAGGAATAGTCAGCTCGCGTGATAATTTGATCCGTAGGAGTTGATGGTCGGGACCACAGGTGAACGACTTGGAGCGCGGTGGCTCGCTAGTTGCCACAGATCGAGTAGCCACGTTTAAAATATCGTTTTTTAGCGGGGTTAAGAGCTCCAATTTTCAATGGCGCGTTATAAGTAGTAAGTAGTTTTTAGAACGATTGGTATGGAGCGAAAATAGAATTCATAGTACTACGTACCTCCTTGGCGTATGGTTGTATGGTTTTTTTTTATGGAGGTTGTATGGGTTTATGTTGCGACATGTTGAACCTGGTAGTTCTAGGGCAAATACTATGGTTTAGATTTAGATGCTGGTTTTCTTTAATGGAAATCGGAAGGGGAAACCCTTCTTCGATTAAAAAACTACTACCTCCATTCTGGTTTACTAGTCCCCATCGTACTTTGGGTCAAAGTTTGTCCACGAACTTTACTTGTAAAATGTGAATGGAAAACGAGATTTTGTTATACCCAAACAAAAAACGACTGGAGGGAGTGATTGCTCTGACACGGACGCGACCTCTCATAACGCAGGCATTGAACCGGCGCGCCGGCCAAGAGGGCCGCACTCGCTGCAGGCCCGGCTGAGCATGCCTCCTCGCCACGTGAAACCAGCTTAAGACTGCCCCGCCTGCCTTCATTGAATCCGCACGTGTGCCGGCAACACGTCCTTCCGCGAGCCGGCAAGCATTTTAGAACACAAAAAATGACTAAAATATAATTAATTTATGCATGGTCTTGACTTGTTGTGCTCGCACTGGTAGCAGGAACTAGTAGAGGATTTTCTTTATTTATAACTCTCCTCACATTTTTTTGGCTTTGAAGTGAAACATGGTTGTGGACATTATGTATGAATGTGCAGATATCTGTGAACTTGAGTTTGATGTGGAAGTTGAACTTGGAATGTCGGGCTTGCGCGTGAACTATACCATGTCCAATGCTTCGTCTGTTATTGTTTGGAAAGTAATTGCTGTTATTACATGAACCAAAAAAAACATTTTATGCCACATCAGTAGATGCACGGACATCACAACATGCATGCTGACTGGATAAACATTTGAACCTAGCTATTATGAAGGAAATTTTGTATTGACAACAGTTTTAGATAGCAGGAGACGCCTAGCCTGCTCTGCCTCTGCTAGCTTATTTCTGGCTTCTTCCATCTCTTCTTTGGCTTGGGTGAAGAGAGCATCTGATTGCTCTTTTCGCTTCTTCAGGAACTCAGCTACATTCTCAAGGGCCGCTGCACGCTTTCTTTCAGCCTTTACTAATGCCACGAGGACACGAACAGCTGACGACTCCACCTGGCTTGTGTGTAATCCAGCATCATCAGGGAATTTGCACCTTGTGTCTAATCCAGCATCCTTAGGGAACTGGCACCTTGTGTGTAATCCAGCCTCATTTTGGAAACATGATCTCGAGGTTGACCATACTTCCATCCTGACATGAAGATACTTCTTTTTTAGATCAATACTTAGAGAAACCTAGATCCATTTAGTAGAAGCCAGATAAACAGAACTCGGAGAAGTGAATTCAAAAGGAAAAAATAAATAAAAACAGACTACAAGGTGAGAACACCCACTTCCTACATCAAGCTAAAAACGAAAGCATTAGGACGATTAAGACTCTTCTTATTACACATCGAAGAACACCATGCTTAAGAGAAACAGAAACTACAACATATACACATCGAAGAACACGAGGCTACAGAAAGTAATTGAAAGGGTGTTACTTACCAAATCTCATTTTACAGGTTCGGTGCAGCTCCTCTTTAACTTGCCACGCTCCTTGAAGATGTCCTGAATATCCCGTGTTTGGTCTTCATTGCTCCTCTGCATGTTCGCACTCGTGGTTTTAAAATCTCAACATGGCAAGAAAAATATACTACTAGTAATACTCGCGCATCTTGTGGGCAACATTAAAGCACTCGTCTGCCATGTTAGAGCATCTCCAACAAGATAAACTACTCATACAAATGCATCTTGATGCGTGCAACGCATGGGAATTTTGCTAGTTCTAAAAACCTTTCCATCATTTGCCACACTACTGGTTGCAGATGAAAAACCTACCCAAGCACAGCGCGATACAGGAGCGATGCACAATTACAAGCTGATATTTTGTTGGACAATGGAGGCTATAACCAATTACTTTTACGGGAACAATAGCACCCAGGAAATTTGAAGGGTAGGTATGAAACTGCACATGTACTGCTAAGTGATTCAATACACACATTACCAATCGAGGAGGAGAACGATGGTCGCGGCGGCCTCTGTGAGTCATGGTCGGCAACGGGAGTCAGTTCATTGTCCATGACGGTGGTACTTCTGCGCTTGGCGTCGGCTTCCGGGAAGCAGATCCGAGACCGTGGAAGATGATGCCGGGGAAGAGGCTCCGTGTATGACGATGACGGTGGACCGGCTCCAGTGCGGCGTACGAGGTCGTCGATGAGGCAGATGCGCTGCGGTGGACGAGTGCGCCGATGTAAAGGGGAGGAGCACGAAGGCTGCGGTGCCATGAGAAGTCTATTTTGCAGCGGGGATAGAAAATGGGGAGTATTCAGGTGTACTACTCTGGGTGCCGGGGTGGGGTTGGCTGGGTAGGGTGAACCTGAAGTTACGAACACAGCCCCCTACAAAGCATCATCTATAGGCCTGTTCCGAAGGCTATGATTGTAACTTCCCACTGCTCGAATCAGGGTCGCGGGAGATTTTCCCGCCGACCTCAAAATTTTGTGACACTGGACTCCCCGTGTGGCGTGTTGAGTGATTCGTCTAAGCAACTAGCGATAGTAGTAAACTCTGCATATTAGGTTTGACCGAAGTCAAACTTTCTAAAGTTTGACCAAGTTTATAGAAAAATATAAACATTTACCATAACAAATATGTATGATGTGAAAGTACATTCAATAATGAATCTAATGGTATTTATTTGTTATTGTATATGTTAATATTTTTTGTTATAAGCTTTCTGAGAGTTTACAAAACTTGACTTTGACCAATGCTAATACGCGGACTTAAATAAAAATGGAGGGAGTACACATTTGTTTTCTTAGTTTGTAGTGAACTAATCATTTGTTGAAATTGTGAAATAAATATATTAGGCTATTGACTTCGAATGTAATGGTCTATACAATTCGATAGTTACAATCATTGTCGAATCCCAAGATGTATACAAGGTCTATAGTACTCCCTCCGTCCGAAAAAACTTGTCATCAAAATGAATAAAAAGAGATGTATCTAGAACTAAAATACATCTAGATACATCCTATTTTTATCCATTTTGATGACAAGTATTTCCGGATGGAGGGAGTACTTCACAACATGCTCAAACTCACATAATCCCAGTCAAATGAGAATCTAAATGCATTTCATAGTTATTACTTTGTAGGATGCAACAAGAACAACCATAACTCTACATCAGCCATTATAGAAGCAACATTTTGACATATCCCAATGTGTGAATGAAACATGCAGAGAGAGCTTTTGAAGATGGAGCAGATAGGGCGGGAAAGATTGTATGTATGTGGACGAGAGAGTAGGAATCAAACCTAACGAGACACACACACACAGAGAGAGAGAGAGGAAGAAGTTAGGTGTGTGAGAAAGATGCACACATGTAATATACATGAGATGCGTGTGCATCTGGATTCTGTATACGTGGAAGGAGAAGAGACAACATGTTTGATGAGAGAGCAGGAAAAACATGGACGAGAGGGCAAGGATCTCGTGGGTTGAGGGATTGACAATTTTGTGTGGGGGAGAGAGGGATTGGTAATTTTGTGCAAGAGAGAGAGAGGGCGGGGGGAGGACTCAGTCAGCCGTCGTCACATCACCCTGCTTCCAAATGACCCCGCATTCTCTAGCGCGGTGTGGTCGCCGTCTTCATTCTGCTCGTTTCCCTCTTTGAAGATTGAGGTGTTGTGCATGTTGGGGTGCAAAGAAGCACAAGCGAGAGTGGTCGCCGTATAACCTTGGATGGGGATGAATTGTGTGCTCGGGGGAGTGTGTGTGTGTGTGTTGTGCTGCGTGTGTCTCTCTATGTGTGTGTGTGTCAGATATTGAGAGAAAACAAACCTAAGGAGAGAAATGGGTATTCACGAAGAGATTGTGCGGGCCTTGAGGTGGGCAGGGGCCGGGTAAGGGTGTCAAAATGTGAGCGTTGATGCATGTGTTGCATGCAACCGTGCGAGGGACGGACAAATCGAGAGAGATGGTTGTTGTGTTACGGATGCTCCTCTCTCTCTCTCTCTCACACACACACACACAAGTAAACTAGAAGACCGTTCTCTCATGTATACACAACGTATCGGCATCTGTCTATGTCTCACTCATGCATGATCATTTGCACATTCACACCTCTCTATGTCTGTATCACACGCACACCGTCTCCACATTGCCCTTCCTCCACAACACACATATGGACACATACACACATTCTCTCTCAGTCACACACACAAAATCAGTATTAAAAAACTAGGGCGCACCTAAAACGTCCAAATCCAAATAAACACGAACTGCAGCTAAATTCAAATATATGGAAATATTGCAGCGTCAAGAACGTTCACAGGAAAAAAAGTTGAGTAATACTCGAGGATTGTTTTCACACACACAAAAAGGTTCGGTGGATGTCCTTCGAGCGCGACACGATGACGCACCGTTTGATCGACCGCGCGGCCGCGGTTCACGCGCTTGCACAGGATTCCGTATCGTGGTTGTGGTACTAACTAATAAAAGCGCTGCCTAAGTCTAATGCTTACGTGTACTAGTACGGTTTTCTAATAAGTTTGACCAACCTTATATTTAAAACTAAAGTAAGCTCCCACACGCGCACTCATCAATATGCCGCCGCCGCCGTTGCGCATGCCGGCGCCCGCCTGCTCCGGCCAACAATTTCTCGCCCATCACCGCCGTGTCGCCACCATCCCTGTGCCATGAAGCCGAAGGCTTGCCCGCTCACGTCGTCTGCAGTACCTCCTCGCGATGCCGCCCGTTTGTCTCCAAATCATTTCCTCTCCATGTGTGGAAATAATATGCCTGCCAAACTCTCCTTCTCCCTCCGGCGGTCCCACCACTCCACCTCGTGTGAAAAAATCTGCATGCATGACTCTCCTCCCCCCACGCTCGTCCAATCCGTTGTGACCAGCAATATTTTCACCCCTTCGCTCACCCGTAATTTACTCCAACAAATATGCCCACGTAGCTGTTACTTAACTGTAGGTGCATTCGGTCACTGACATATGGGCCCAACATGGGTCTGGCCCACATGTCAGTGACGCAACTGGACCTACAGTTAAGTCAGTGCAGCTCAGTCCATATCTTACATAGGTGTGCCATTGCTCGCTATAAATACTGCGCCTCCCACGACATCGCTATCTCCTCCCCCTCACGTTCACGTTCATCGCTATCTCCTCCCCCTCCCTCTCACGTCGACCACCATGGCATCGCCCCTCCCAAGCCCTAGGAGCCCCTCGCAGCACCGCGCGGACGGTCATGCGTCGCCGTTCCGTTCCTCGCCGCCACTAGTCGAGGAGGACGCGCCGGTGTTCCGCTCCTCGCCGCTACGCGACGCGTCGCCGTTCCGTTCCTTGCCGCCACTAGTTGAGGAGGACGCGTCGGTGTTCCTCTCCTCGCCGCGACGTGTCGAGGTGCACGCGTCGGTGTTCCCAATCTCGCCAGCAGGCGCGCTGGAGGACGCGTCGGCTCCCCGCTACGAGGAGAACGCCTTGCCGCCCGCCGAGCCCCCCAGCCTTGAGGAGCTTTGGAAAGAAATGGATGTCGCCTTGTGGGAGGCTTTGCCTCCAGCAGAGCGCGCCAAAATAGAGGCGGAGAAGAAGGCCGAGGAAGAGAAGCGCACCGCGAAACAAGCTGCCTGGGAGGCCTATGTCGCTTCCGAGAGAGTCAGGCAATTGGCTCTTTGGCAGAAGGCTCGTGCGAGGGCCGTGAGGGTGGCGGAGGACGCCCGTGCCGACGCCCTGAGTGCAGTTGGGCCCAAGCGCATCATCTATGCTTGGCGGTACGTGGACCGGGTGCACGCTTCCACCGAGGAGGAGTACCTGTTGGCGCCGGATCACCACACCGGTGAGTTGCGAGGCGGAGGAAGAGGCGTTGTGTCGGCGCGCTGGGAAACGGCCATGCACCAGGGCACTCGTGGCACGCCGCAAGCGCTCCTGCGAGCGCCGTGACTTTTAGGAGGAGTATAATTTTTGTTTCGTAAGGCGATCTCATTAGTTTTGGGACGCAAATGATAAATCCTGAATGTTCAGGAATTTTTAGCGTCCTTAATTAAGTATGTAAAAGGGAAAGTTGGAAACCTTGTGTATTCGTACGCATTTTGCAAGTACGTGCATATAGCACAAACTTTACTATATACTATCACACTACACGTCTCTCTTGATATATGCTTGCAGACTGTGCTACTCCCTCCGTCCAGGTCAATAAGTCATCTTCGGTTGTGCACCGTGACCAAGAAGGAGGGAAGACTTACACACCTAGACGGAGGGAGTACTACTATTACTTATGTACGTGCAAATGCACATTTTAACATTACGATGCGGTTTTTGTAAAAGTGAAAAAATAGCACTAGTCAAGCTTGTGAAACGATTCAATGCAAAACAAATGCAAAAATGCTCGTTTGATTGTTTACTTTTAGCTTCCTTCTCTGTGGTTTTTCTCTGTCGTACTTTGTACGGAGTATCTCACTGGTTGGAAAGGCATGCAAATTTCCAAACCGCTTCCTACACCCTGTATTGAATTTTTTGCCTAACAGGTTGTGCCGTGCAATTGGAATTCCAACTTGAGTACTACTACTAGTAGGAGTACCAGGGGCCAGTTCTTTTAGGCTTCTAGATTAGTAATCCCATAACTACTACCTCCGTCCTGGTTTATTGGTCCCCATTGTAATCTGTGTCAAATTTTTGGTCAAAATTTAGCACAAATTACAATGGTGAGGAAAACCAGTTAAATCTTTGGTCAAAATTTAGCACAAATTACAATGGTGAGGAATAAACCAGGACGGAATAGTAGTTTAGAAGCCAAAATAAATGAGTGAGGCGCCTTATTGTTACTCTCCACTGTGACTAGTCTTGTGGGAAAAGCTGGGGAAGCCGCCAAAAGAACTGGCCCTAGGAGTAGTAGCTAGGGATCGAGTGTGCGAGATGAACCGGAGAAAGTAAATGCAGAGAGATGAAATGCAAAAAAGACGGAGGGATGTGATGGTTGCTTGTCCGTTTATTTTACCAGGCCACTTATTACTGGGAGTGGTTGGGTTTTGTGATATGACGGCTTTACTGCCGCGCCACGAGCGGGGTGAGAGGTGAGACTCCCGTGCAGCGCCGCCCTCTACACGTACTACTACTCCCTCCATCCATTTGTACAGGGCCTAACTTGTCAATCTTTCGTACCAAGGCATGTCCGCAAAAAGAGGAACTGGTTTTCGTACCAAGGCATGTCCGCAAAAAGATGATTGAATGCCTAGCCGCTGGCCTCCCTTCCTTTAATCCCTCGCATGAAAATTACTCTCCTCCCTTTTCTACATGCATGCCCAACCATAATTCCTCAAATCATGCATGCCTTTGCTGAAATATAGAGCTCGCTCCTCCTTTGAAAATATGGTGGTGCTATCCATGCATGCAAATCAATGCGACGGCCAGAGCATTTTCACGATGAAGGGACCACGCACGACTTGCAAGAGAAAATTAAGATGGAGATGCCTCGGTTAGTTCATTTGGATAGGTTTGTTTGGATATTATTTCATCTCTAGAGCTCACAAACATCCAGGTGAAATAGATAAAAAGTATCATTTGCAAACAAAAGCGTTCAACTATTCAACCTGCATCCAAAACTTGTGAAGAAATAACTCTTATTGTGCTTTGCAGGAAATGATCTTCAAGAATTAGTTTTTGAGTATCCATTGTTATACATGTTGGCTACAAATGACATGCCACTTTCTTGTAGCCAACAGTTGGCTATACTATTTAAGTATTAACCATGCCCTTATACACCTAGACGGAGGGATTAAATCAGGATGACTTGGGAGGGGGCAGAGGATATGCAAGAAATGGTTCATCATAAGTCTTTCACCAGTACTGTAGTAAAAATTCATACATGGAAGATTCTAGACTAAACCATAAATGGATACACTTTTATTCATGCGCGATACTCCAATAGAGCAAGATCATGCATGGAAGTCTCCACATGCTTAGACAGCGGATTACATTGAGCGAAGACTAATGATCAACATTTAACTTGAAAATGCAGATGTCCAAGTGAACCTCCTTGGAGTCCCCGTGCACATTGTTGGAATCCAAATAACACCATGGGTTTTCCCTGTCCACATCGGTGGGAAAGTCCCAGCTCCGCAGTGTCCAAGTATGCTCGGCGTAGCCAGTGTCGCCGCCCACGCGTGTAGGTCTCCTCTTCTCATGCTCATACAAGTGGTAGAAGAGCTCACCTTATAAAGGCCTACTAGCAAAATTCCAACATCGACCAGGCCGTCCATGAAACAGGAGTGGCAGTAGGGGACGTTGCGTCAGTTGAATACATGAGCAAGTTACTACGAGATTTATTCGAATAAGCAAAAAATAAATCATGACGGCTATAACAGAGATGAAACAAATAATGTGGACTAGCATAGTAGTAGGATACAGAGTAGAAACATGAATTCTACCACGATTTCAAACAGGAAGGACAGAAACACATACGGTGCAACGGGAGCAGCACCGTTGGCGTTGAGGTTGTCGCCCATGTCCAAACACCACGTAGACACGGTCTTTGAGCATGGTTCGTAGTCGTTCCACGCTCGGGCATTGAAGTTTGTAACTATTTTAGATTAGAATATACTACTCCTCCGGTGCTAGTAGTAGAGCAGAGTCCTACTCTACTACTCTACTCAAGCAAGTTAGGGCATAGCACTGCAGGGAGTACCAGTACTGTGATCACTCAAGCAAGTTGTCTAGCATCGACATGACCCTACGCTAATGGTATGTGTCTCGTAAGTCAAGCGGCGTACTGTAGTCATCATCACCAGTTCACTTCCCACAGCACATATTCGCTTCTCCATCTTTGTCCGCACATAATCTCGTCCAATGTTCCATCCCCGCTAAGGCGCCTTCCCCCTCGTCCGAAACCCAAGCACTAACAATGGCAGAACCGAGCAGCGTCCGCTAAAAGAGTGGCTGGAATTCGCTCCCCACAGAGGTAATCAAGCTCATTGTTTCGCGTGTGGACAATCTCAGTACCATGCCGCTCGCCGCGTGCTCGTCGGGGCTGTACCGTTTACTCAAAGCCCTCAGGCCGGAGCTTTTTAAGCCAGCTCCTTGCTTGCTGATGCCGCCTGATCTTCAGAAATGGCGTGTCACGCAGCATAGCGATCGTAGGGTGGCGAGCATCAACCCCCTTGATTGCGATCCGATCCCCGTCAGCCTCAACTACATCAACGGTATGTACTGGGTCAGCATGAACACGTCTTGGATGGTGCTCATCGACGGTCGCGGCAGCTGGATGCTCGTGGAGGTCTACACCTGGCGATTGATCCCCCTTCCTTCGATTAACACTGCACTGCTTTGGCACCGCGGCCCAGAATACTCGGAATCTTACAGTAGCCAACATGATACCAAGTTTGATTTGCTCAAGGTTGTAATCTACCAAGTGCCCACAAGATCTGCGAATTATAAAGACTTCAGGCTAATTGCGTTCTTCAACCGCGGTCTCTCCTATCTGACAGGTCACTGCGGTAAGTGGATAAATCTGCACGTCCATCGCAGGATCATACATCCTCCATGGGTTCTCTGATGCAATTGAACACAAGGGCTTCATTTACGCTGTCGACTCCTTCTATGGCTGGACGTATTGCTGGCCTACTCCAGTCATCGCTACAAACGGCTGTTACAGCAGTATGTTACTTTCCTATGATATCATGATGGCTTGCTTATATTACTGTCAACATTTGCTGAAAAAATATTCATGCTCATAACATGCTGTTCTTAAGATTAACTAAACCAAGAGCCCTTTTTTATTTGACTCCAACTTGATATGATGTTGTAGGCCGCCTGGTGTCCCTACCCTTCCTAATCCCAGAACCTTTCAAAGAAAAGCGGCATGGCAGTTGCAGGTGGTTCCTGGCTCGATCAGACGACGGCGAAAGATTGATGATCGTTCGCACGTACCGGACGTGTTGTTTCGCGAAATACAATCACAGTCACTGCAAGGTCTTTGAGCAGGATCCCAGCTTCTCTGGGCCTTCAGGAACTTTTGACTGGAGGCTGGTAAGTAGCCTTGGTACACGCTCTCTGTTTGTCGGACTGAATTATCCGATTAGCCAGGAGATAACCGACAACAAGGATCATGATGGCAGCGCGGTTTCGTTCATCAGGCAAAACTGTGTGTACACAGCGTACCATGCGTCTCTGCATGCACCATACCCTGATATGTGCCACCACGCTCTGCAGCCCAAAGTAGGAGAGGGGGTCGCAAGTATCAGACTTCGACCTGCTGGCTGGAGTTTCCCCCGTCAGGCACCCATCTGGTTCAAGCCGTCAGCCAATCTCCATAGCTTAATAAATAGTAACGTCTAACTGAGCCAGTTAGTTAGATGCGTACACTTGGTGTAGTAGGAACTTTATTTAGTTTGATGCATACACTTGTTCTTTTTTGGTAGCCCTTTTGTAATGATGGCTGATGTTTGGTTTGGAAGAGAGAGCTGCGTCTTCACTCTTCTGGCCTGCTTACTGCTTCTGTTGCACCCCCAGCCCTAGTTGCTGCTTCTGTTTTCAATGTACAATCAGTAGTATATTTCGTCTGTTGGTTGAATAAATGTGTTGTTAGAACGACAAACACAATGTTTTGGAAGTCGTTGCACGGTTCGATCCTTTAGTGCCCCGTACCGTACGTAGCGCATACTATTTATCGTACGGAACACATTTTTTTTGAAACTCGGAACACATTTTCCACTTGTTGATAACATGCAGCCCACTGATGAAGGCCCAATAGAGAAGCCCATAATTAACTGGAAGGGAGGCTCTCACATGAATCCGGCCCAGGTACATGCTCATGGTCCCCTAAACATAAATAAGTAAATAAATAAATAAAGCTAAATGCTTATGCACCAGTTCTTTGGGAAAATAGCTAGCCCAGTATTTCTTTTTGAAGAATACCAAAGCTAGGCCTATTTGTTTTCTCTGAATTACTGGGCTGCAAATCTTTCAAGACGAGGACGGATGCATTCCGGCCTGGCTTAAGAGTATGGTCAATGTCTGTTAAAAGTAATATCAAAAGGGGTTGAAAATTCCAAAAAAATTATAGCAAATGGGATATAAGTTTCTTTTTTTGTTTTTGTTCTTCACTCATATCTTATACGTATTTCATTGGATTTAACATGACATAATACTAATTTATTTTTAAATTTCTTTTACTATGGCTTTTAATTTTTGGATTAAGAATATTTTGTTCCCCAGCAAAAATTTGCGAATTTTCAAAATTTCCCACATATTTAGTTAATTTTTTGACCCTGGTACTGACCAGAAAATGGCCAGCAATTCTAAAAATGGAAAACGGGCTGCAATAAATTCCATATGAATTAGAAAATGAGTAAAAAATATAAAAATAATAGTGGGCTGTACACGCCAGGAATTTCGAGGCTGACTTGTTTACGAAAGGCTTTGTCAGTGAACACACGATTCTAGCAGCAGTTAGTGTTGGATGTCCATCCAACGGCCGACGTGCTTCTTTAATCTCTGATCTTCCTGCCCCAGCCGCCTAAACTAGTACCGGCGGGACTGCCTGCTCCCTCCTCTTGTGGCCCGCTGTGATGCCGCACAGGCTTCCCCAGCCCACCCTACTCCCTCCGCTGGCCCGGCCGCACGCAATCAACTGCCTCCTTATTACGCGAAAAAATGATTCCTCCCACTGACATCTGGGGCGCACCGGTTGGGAGGCTAACCTGTGGGCCTACTAAGTTGACGCGTACGCAGGGCTTGTCAACTTAGTCAACAAACGATTCTAGCAGCAGTAACCATTGGATTTGAATCGAACGGTCCTGCTGCTTCTTCAATCGCTGCTCTTCTTGCACTAGCCGCCCAACCAGCGCCGGGGAGACCGCCTGCTCCTGCCTCCAGTGGACGGCTGTGCTGCCGATGAGTCCTCATCGCCCCCTACTATTCCCACCGCTAGCCAGGCCCTGCGGCGACGACAGCCTCACACCGTAGCCGAACCAGTGAACCCTCGTACTCTCCGCCTGGGCATCCACTGCCGCGTCTTCCCTGGCTCCGTGTCGTCCCCTTCCTAGGCCTCGCCGTCGTCCACCGCCTTGGTGCTCTCGGCGCAGCGTGGTCAACGTGGTCAACGACATTCCATCGGAAGAGTACTGTACATGGAGAGGCTGACAGCTGGGTCCACGGCCACAGCCCAGTTTTTTTGTGATTTGCCAAGTAAGTCGCTTTGCTAGGCCTGTTGGGCTGCAAATCTTTCAAGACGAGGAGGAGAGCTTTCATTCGGCTGGCCGAGAAAATGGCCAATCAGTAATGAGAAATGGGCTGTACATTTTTAAAACACATCAAACCGGCAATTAGTTTCAAATATCTTTTTTTCATTTCGAGATTTGAAATTACATTAATTTTTATGCGTGGAGAATTTGTTGGATTTTATATTGATATACATTTATTCTTAAAATCAGTTTGAATGTGAGTCGAAATTTCGGGATTAAAAACAGTTTGGACCGCACCGAAATATGCAAAATTTTGTATAATTTTTTAACCGTGGCCACAATATGGGCTGTAATGCTAACAAAAAGAATATGGGCTCCAAGAAAACCTTAATAATTTGCAAATGGGTTGTAAATTATTAGAAATAATGGCAGATGGGTTGTATGCTGTTTCCCACAGATTTGAGGCTTTCCTAAAAAAAGGTTGACGCACAAGCAGTGACTGTTGGATGGCCATCCAACGGCCGTCGTGCTTCTTCAGTCTCTGCTCTTCCCGCTCCAGCCGCTCAAACAGGCGCCGGCGGGACTGCCTGCTCCCTCCTCAACATGGCCGGCTCTGCTGCCGCGCAGGCCTCACCGCCCCACTGTACTCCCATCACTGGCCTAGCCATCCCTCTACTCAGCCACACCTGTTGTTATTCTCCGGCGATGGCGAGGCCTCGTACAGTCGAAACGTTCCCCCCGCTGTCAGCTCGGACCCACCGGAAGTGCCTCCTTATTACGCACAAAAAAATGAATACTCCCCCGGCTAGCGGGGACCCACCTTGGTGGGAGGCTGACTTGTGGGCCTACTAAGTTGACGGGGATGAAGGGCTTTGTGAACTTAGTCAATATGAACGATTCTAGCTCCAGTGACCATACGATGTCCATCCAACGGCCGTAGTGCTTCTTCAACCTCTGGTCTTCTTGCTCCAGCTGCCCAAAGCAGCGCTGGTCGTGCCGCCTGCTCCTGCCTCCCGTGGCCGGCTCTGCTGCCGCGGAGGCCTCACCGCCCCCTACTATTCCCACCGCTGGCCAGGCCCTGCGGCGAAGGCAGCCTCACACCGTAGCCGAACAAGTGAACCCTCATACTCCTCTCCGCGTGGGCATCCACTGCCGCGTTTCACTGGCTCCACGTCGTCCCCTTCCTAGGCCTCGCCATCGTCCACCGCCCTGGTGCTCTCGGCGCGGCGTGGTCAACGTTGTCAAGGAACGACTTCCATTGGACGTGGATTGTACATGGATAGGCTGACAGCTGGGTCCATGGCGGCAGCAAGGAAGTGGCTCCTTATTACGCGGAAAATAATGATTCCTCCACCTGACAGCAGGGACCCACCGGACGGGCCACTGTATTTCACGAAAAAAATGTTTCCCCCCTGACTGCTGGGACCCACCAGCTACACCTTCGCACGCAAGGAAGTGCGTCCGGGCAAAAAAATGATTCGCCCCCCTGACTGCTGGGACCCACCAGCTACATCTTCGCATGCAAGGAAGTGCGTCTGGGCAAAAAAAAAGAAAACCAAAACGATTCGCCCCCCTGACTGCTAGGACCCACCGCCCCCCCGACTGCTGGGACCCACTAGCTACATCTTCGCACGCAAGGAAGTGCGTCCGGGCAAAAAAAATGATTCGCCCCCTGACTGCTGGGACCCACCAGCTACATCTTCGCAGGCAAGGAAGTGCCTGACAGTTGGGACCCACCTGGTCGAAGCGTACGTAGCGTTGTCATTCTGGTCGCGAACGTTTATGTACATACTGGTCGATGTAGAGGCGCGCACGTGACGTAGTAGAGGCGCGCACGTGTCGTAGTAGAGGCGCGCACGTAGCATGTACACGTACGTACAGCGGCTAGGGTGCAAGAAAGAAAATACGGCCACGTATGTGTACATACGTGCGGGGTCTCGAACGCCTACTCGCGCATATGTACGGCGAGGGCTCGTGTACATGGCTGGGTTGGAACGGAGAAACATCGTTGTCGTCG
This sequence comes from Triticum urartu, assembly GCF_056163025.1. Taxonomy (NCBI): domain Eukaryota; kingdom Viridiplantae; phylum Streptophyta; class Magnoliopsida; order Poales; family Poaceae; genus Triticum; species Triticum urartu. The sequence goes on along the minus strand of NC_141879.1, from coordinate 462,613,370 downwards.
TGTTCATGGGTCGGAACGGAATGCGTGGTCATGTTCATCAGGAGGGATTGGACGGAAGAGGCGATGGAAACGAGGCCTGGCGTACTGCACAACGGAGGAAATAGACCTCCTACGGTCGAAACGGGTGTCCTGTTGATCGGGAGGGGTGTGGCGTACCGCAAAACGGAGGAAACGGACCTCCTACAGTCGAAACGGGGGTCCTGTTGATCGGGAGGGGTGTGGCGTACCGCAAAACGGAGGAAACGGACCTCCTACAGTCGAAACGGGGGTCTTGTTGATCGGGAGGGGTGTGGCGTACCGCAAAACGGGGGAAACGGACTTGTGTTGGAGCGCTACGGTCGAAACGGGGGTCCTGTTCATCGGGAGGGGTGTGGCGTACCGCAAAACGGGACTCCACGGGATACTGTTCATCTCCACCGTCGACCCCCTCCAGCCTCCACGAGCTACTGTTCATCCACCGCCGACCTCCTCCAGCCTCCACAGGCTCCTGTTCATCCAGCCTCCACCGCACGCTACTCCACCGGCTACTGTTCAACCACCCCTCCACCGTCTACTGTTCATCCAGCCCTCCACACCACGGGGTCCTGTTCAACCACCCCTCCACGGGCACCCCTCCACCGTCTACTGTTCATCCTGCCCTCCACACCACGGGGTCCTGTTCATCCACCCCTCCACCATCTACTGTTCATCCAGCCCTCCACCACACCACGGGGTCCTGTTCATCCAGAGGCAACGCCACCGCTCACTGTTCATCCAACCCCCCCGCAACGCTCACTGTTCATCCCATCGATCGGCTTCAGTTAGCAGCAGTAGCCAAGGAATCGCTCGATCGGGTTCAGTTAACAACCATCGATCAATCGCTCGGGTTCAGTAACGCGTAGCCTGCAGTGCAATCGCTTGGGTTCAGTTAGAGCCCAACGCCTCGCTCGGGTTCAGTTAGAGCCAACGCCTCGCACACACGCGCGTACGTGTACGAGAGAAACGCGCATCGCTCGGCCCCCGACCTCCCACCGTAACCGGGAACTCCCCGAAATTTTCCTCCCCCTCGCTTCTACCATGGTTTTTCCGTCATGGACGGCCCAAAGAATGTCATTCAGCTGCGTCTCCGGCCCGTCCAGGACAAATAGCCCAATTTCTGTCATGATTTTTTGTCATAGAAGTAGGAGCCCACCACATCTATGATGATACCGGGTTTTGTCACAATTATCGTCCTAGAAGTGTCATATGTATTACAGAAAAAATTTCCGTTTGGCCCAAAATGTCACGGATGTGTCTTTTTTTGTAGTGTAATTGTTTTGAGATATGGAGATGGTGATATTAAAGTCATGCTAGTTGAGTAGTTGTGAATTTGAGAAATACTTGTGTTGAAGTTTGTGATTCCCGTAGCATGCACGTATGGTGACCGTTATGTGATGAAGTCGGAGCATGATTTATTTTTTGATCGCCTTCCTTATGAGTGGCGGTCGGGGACGAGCGATGGTCTTTTCCTACCAATCTATCCCCCTAGGAGCATGCGTGTAATACTTTGCTTTGATAACTTGTATATTTTTGCAATAAGTATATGAGTTCTTTATGACTAATGTTGAGTCCATGGATTATACGCACTCTCACCCTTCCACCTTTGCTAGCCTCTCTAATACCGCGCACCTTTCGCCGGTATCATACACCCACCATATACCTTCCTCAAAACATCCACCATACCTACCTATTATGGCATTTCCATAGCCATTCCGAGATATATTTCCATGCAAATTTCCACCGTTCCATTTATTACGACACACTCCATCATTGTCATATTGCATATCCCGGTACACCGCCGGAGGCATTCATATAGAGTCATATTTTGTTTTAAGTATCGAGTTGTAATTGTTGAGTTGTAAGAAAAATAAAAGTGTGATGATCATCATTATTAGAGCATTGTCCCAGTGAGGAAAGGATGATGGAGACTATGATTCCCCCACAAGTCGGGATGAGACTCCGAACGAAAAAAAGGAGAAAGAAAAGAGGCCATAAAAAAAGAGAAAAGGCCCAAACAAATAAAAAATATGAGAGAAAAAGAGAGAAGGGACAATGTTACTATCCTTTTACCACACTTGTGCTTCAAAGTAGCACCATGATCTTCATAGTAGAGAGTCTCTCATGTTATCACTTTCATATACTAGTGGGAATCTTTCATTATAGAACTAGGCTTGTATATTCCAATGATTGGCTTCCTCAAATTGCCCTAGGTCTTCATGAGCAAGCAAGTTGGATGCACACCCACTTAGTTTCTTTTTGAGCATTCATGTACTTATAGCTCTAGTGCATCCGTTGCATGGCAATCCCTACTCACTCACATTGATATCTATTGATGTCATCTCCATAGCCGTTGATACGCCTAGTTGATGTGAGACTATCTTCTCCCTTTTTGTCTTCTCCACAACCACCACTCTATTCCACCTATAGTGCTATATCCATGGCTCACGCTCATGTATTGCGTGAAGATTGAAAAAGTTTTGAGAATGTCAAAAGTATGAAACAATTGCTTGGCTTGTCATCAGGGTTGTGCATGATTTAAATATTTTGTGTGGTGAAGATAGAGCATAGCCAGACTATATGATTTTGTAGGGATAGCTTTCTTTAGCCATGTTATTTTGAGAAGACTTGCTTTGTTAGTATGCTTGAAGTATTATTATTTTTATGTCAATATGAACTTTTGTCTTGAATCTTTCGGATCTGAATATTCATACCACAATTAAGGAGAATTACATTAAAATTATGACAAGTAGCACTCCGCATCAAAAATTCTGTTTTTATCATTTACCTACTCGAGGATGAGCAGGAATTAAGCTTGGGGATGCTTGATACGTCTCCAACGTATCTATAATTTTTGATTGCTCCATGCTATATTATCTACTGCTTTGGACATTATTGGGCTTTATTATCCACTTTTATATTATTTTTGGGACTAACCTATTAACCGGAGGCACAACCCAGAATTGCTGTTTTTTGCCTGTTTTAGGGTTTCGAAGAAAAGGAATATCCAACGGAGTCCAAACGGAATGAAACATTCGGGAACGTGATTTTCTCAACGAATAAGACCAGAGAGACTTGGACCCTACGTCAAGAAATAAAACAGGAGGCCACGAGATCGGGGGGCACGCCCACCCCCACCAGGCGCGCCCTCCACCCTCGTGGCCCCCCTGTTGCTCCACCGGCGTACTCCTTCCTCCTATATATATCCGCGTACCACAAATGATCAAATACGGAGCCAAAAACCTAATTCCACCGCCGCAACTTTCTGTATCCACGAGATCCCATCTTGGGGCCTGTTCCGGAGCTCCGCCAGAGGGGGCATCGATCACAGAGGGCTTCTACATCAACACCATAGCCTCTCCGATGAAGTGTGAGTAGTTTACCTCAGACCTACGGGTCCATAGTTAGTAGCTAGATGGCTTCTTCTTTCTTTTTGGATCTCAATACAACGTTCTCCCCCTCTCTTGTGGAGATCTATTCGATGTAATCTTCTTTTTGCGGTGTGTTTGTTGAGACCGATGAATTGTGGGTTTATGATCAAGTCTATCTATGAATAATATTTGAATCTTCTCTGAATTCTTTTATGTATGATTGGTTATCTTTGCAAGTCTCTTCGAATTATCAGTTTGGTTTGGCCTACTAGATTGATCTTTCTTGCAATGGGAGAAGTGCTTAGCTTTGGGTTCAATCTTGCGGTGTCCTTTCCCAGTGACAGTAGGGGCAGCAAGGCACGTATTGTATTGTTGCCATCGAGGATAACAAGATGGGGTTTTCTTCATATTGCATGAGTCTATCCCTCTACATCATGTCATCTTGCTTAAGGCGTTACTCTGTTTCTAACTTAATACTCTAGATGCATGCTGGATAGCGGTCGATCAGTGGAGTAATAGTAGTAGATGTAGGCAGGAGTCGGTCTACTTGTCTCGGACGTGATGCCTATATACATGATCATACCTAGATATTCTCGTAACTATGCTCAATTCTGTCAATTGCTCAACAGTAATTTGTTCACCCACCGTAGAATACTTATGCTCTCGAGAGAAGCCACTAGTGAAACCTATGGCCCTCGGGTCTATCTTTATCATATTGATCTCCTACTACTTAGTTATTTCCTTTGTTATTTACTTTGCCTTTATTTTACTTTGCATCTTTTATCATAAAAATACCAAAAGTATTATCTTATCATATCTATCAGATCTCACTCTCGTAAGTGGCCTTATAGGGATTGGCAACCCCTATTTGTGTTGGTTGCGAGGATTTATTTGTTTTGTCCAGGTATGAGGGACTCGCGCGTAGCCTCCTACTGGATTGATACCTTGGTTCTCAAAAACTGAGGGAAATACTTATGCTACTTCGCTGCATCATCCCTTCCTCTTCAGGGAAAACCAATGCAGTGCTCAAGAGGTAGCATGGACCTTGTAGGTTGAACAGAGGACGTTCCGCACTAGAGTGGTATGGTTCTGGAAGTTATGTTACTAGACCATGACGAACCTACGAACTATGAAGAAGCTGTGATGAGCCCAAGATTATGAGAAATGGCTTGAGGCCATGAAACCTAAGATAGGATCCATGTATGAGAACAAAGTGTGGACTTTGGTGGACTTGCCCGATGATCGGCGAGCCATAGAGAATAAATGGATCTTGAAGAAGAAGACTGACACTGATGGTAATGTTACTGTCTAGAAAGCTCGACTTGTCATGAAAGGTTTTTGACAAGTTCTAGGAGTTGACTACGATGAGACTTTCTGACCCGTAGCGATGCTTAAGTCTGTCCGGATCATGTTAGCAATTGCCGCATTTTATGATTATTAAATCTGGCAAATGGACATCAAAACTGCATTCCTTAATGGATTTCTTAAAGAAGAGTTGTATATGATGCAACCAGAAGGTTTTGTCGATCCTAAAGGTGCTAACAAAGCGTGCAAACTCCAGTGATCCATCTATGGACTGGTACAAGCATCTCAGAGTTGGAAGATACGCTTTGATGAGATGATCAAAGCATATGGTTTTATATAGACTTATGGTGAAGCCTGTATTTACAAGAAAGTGAGCAGCAGCTCTATAGCATTTCTGATATTATATCTCGATGACATATTATTGACTGGAAATGATATAGAATTTCTGAATAGCATAAAAAGGATACTTGAATAAGATTTTTTCAATGAAAGACCTCGGTGAAGCTACTTATATATTGGGCATCAAGATCTATGGGGATATATCGAGACGCTTAATAGGACATTCACAAAGCACATACCTTGACAAGATTCTGAAGAAGTTCAAAATGAATTAGTCAAAGAAAGGGTTCTTGCCTGCGTTGAAAGGTGTGAAGTTAAGTAAGACTGAACACCGGACGAAGAAAGAAGATAGAGAGAGAATGAAAGTCATTCCCTATGCCTCAGCCATAGGTTCTATGAAGTATGCCATGTTGTGTACCAGACCTGTTGTGTACCTTGCCATGAGTTTGGCAAGGGAGTACAATAGTGATCCTGGAGTAGATCACTGGAGAGTGGTCAAAATTATCCGTAGAGGACTAAGGAAATGTTTCTCGACTATGGAGGTAATAAAGGGTTCGTCGTAAAGGGTTACATCGATGCAAGCTTTAACACTAATCTAGACGACTCTGAGTCTCAATCTGGATACATATTAAAAGTGTGAGCAATTAGTTAGAGTAGCTCCTTGCAGAGCATTGTAGACATAAAAAATTGCAAAATACATATGGATCTGAATGTGGCAGACCCATTGACTAAACCTCTCTCACAAGCAAAACATGATCACATCTTAGTACTCCTTGGGGTGTTCATCACATGGCGATGTGAACTAGATTATTGACTCTAGTAAACTCTTTGGGTGTTAGTCACATGACGATGTGAACTATCGGTCTTAATCATATGGCGATGTGAACTAGATTATTGACTCTAGTGCAAGTGGGAGTTTGAAGGAAATATGCCCTAGAGGCAATAATAAAGTTGTCATTTTATATTTCCTTATTCATGATAAAGGTTTATTATTCATCCTAGAATTGTTTTGATCGGAAACGTAAATAGATGTGTGAATACATAAACAAATACCATGTACCTAGTAAGCCTCTACTAGACTAGCTCGTTAAGGTTTCCTAACCATGGACATGTGTTGTCATTTGATAACGGGATCACATCATTAGGAGAATGATGTGATGGACAAGACCAATCCGTTAGCTTAGCATTATGATTGTTCAGTTTATTGCTATTGCTTTCTTCATGTCAAATACATATTCCTTCGACTATGAGATTATGCAAATCCCGGATACCGTAGGAATACCTTGTGTGCTATCAAACGTCACAACATAACTGGGTGATCATAAAGATGCTCTACAAGTATCTCCAAAGGTGTTTGTTGATTTGGCATAGATCGAGATTAGGATTTGTCACTCCGAGTATCGGAGAGGTATCTCTGGGCCCTCTTGGTAATACACATCATAAGAAGCCTTGCAAGCGAAGTGACTAATGAGTTAGTTAGATGATGATGTATTACAAAACGAGTAAAGAGACTTCCCGGTAACGAGATTGAACTAGGTATGAAGATACCGACGATCGAATCTCGAGCAAGTAACATACCGATTGACAAAGGGAATTACGTATGTTGTCATAACGGTTCGACCGATAAAGATCTTTGTAGAATATGTAGGAGCCAGTATGGGCATCCAGGTTCTGCTATTTGTTATTGACTGGAGAGGTGTCCTGGTCATGTCTACATAGTTCTCAAACCCGTAGGGTCCGCACACTTAACGTTCGTTGACGATATAGTATTATATGAGTTATGTGATTTGGTGACCGAATGTTGTTCGGAGTCCTGGATGAGATCATGGACATGATGAGGAGTCTCAAAATGGTCGAGAGGTAAATATTTATATATAGGATGATGGTATTCAGACACAGGAAATGTTTCGGAGTGTACCGTGTACTTATCGGGGCACCAGAAAGGAGTTTCGGGCACCCCCGACAAAGAGTTGGGCCTTATGGACTAAGAGAGGGAACACACCATCCCACAAGGGGCTGGTGCGCCCCTATATAGTCCATACCTATGAGGAGGAGAAGGAAAGAGGGGGGGGGAGGAAAGTGTGGAGTAGGACTCCCCCTTCCTTCCCTCCCCCCTCTTTCCTTCCCCCTTCTTACAAGGAAAGGGGGCGCAGGGCAAGGCAGCAGCCCTAGGGCTACCGCCAAGTCTCCTGGGGCACCCTAGGGGCTGCCTCCTCCCCTCCCACCTATATATACATGGGTAGGGGGCGCCACACAAGGACACAACATTGTGTTAGCCGTGTGCGGCGCCCCCGTCCACCGTTTACTCCCCGAGTCATGTTTTCATAGTGCTTAGGTGAAGCCCTGCGGAGATCACTTCACCATCACCATCACCATGTCGTCGTGCTCCTAGAACTCATCTACTACCTCACCGTCTTGCTGGATCAAGAAGGCGGAGGACGTCACCGAGCTGAACGTGTGCAGAA